>NW_023416335.1:198593447-200993447 GCF_014108235.1 Myotis myotis
TCATGGCAGAGAACCTCATCACATCATTGATATTCAGTAAATGTTCACTCATTTGATCCATTTTTCTGTTATTTAAAAACTGAAAGGTAAGGAGAATATAGTCAATAATAATGTGGTAAGTTTGCATGGTGACAGATGATCACTTGAATTAGTGGGATGACCACACTGTATGGTATAAAAATGTCAAATTGATACCATTGTAAATAATTTGGTTATTAATTAACAGGGAAGGAGCAAAGGGAAGGCAGATATTACAAGCATGCCCAGCATAGTTTGGGTGATGTAGGGAAGGTACTTTCCTGTCAGTCACACCAGGGAGCAGGTCATTGGCCAGGATAAGTGTAGCCACTACAAGGATGTGAAATCCGAAATACTTAAACTCCTAAACGAAGCATGTTTGACATGCTTGTCCTAACAAAGGAGTTCTCTCTTGCGCACGGGGCTCCTGGCTCACAATGGACTAATGGACTGTAACCAGTCTGATGCTCTGTTGGACCCAGCTTCACTCTAGAACAAGAACTCTGGACACTGGCTGTGCTTTTAGCTCTGTTGAATCCCCCTGCATGTTTTCCAGTACTGGTTTAAGGGAAATGGGACTTTAGAAACACAGGGATGTAAGTCCATGCAAATAAAAACCAGTCATTCTCTTGTGCAAATCTTAGAATATTCTTTTTCTCAGGGTATTATAAGAACCCGACCCCCAGGACCCAGTGGGGAAAGAGATAACTCACTTCCACTGATAACAAAATCACTATATTGTTAACCTGAAACTAATATAACTAATACTAGAGGCCCGGTGCATGAAATTCGTGCGAGAGTAGGCCTTCCTTCCCCCAGCTGCTGGCATCAGCTTCCCTCTGGCACCTGGGACCTAGGCTTCCCTCACAGCCCTGGCTTCATCCAGAGGGTTGTCCAGAAGGACGTCCAGTCTAATTAGCATATTAAGCTTTTATTATTATAGATAGTATTATAAACCAACTAATTAAAAACAAAACAAAATTGAAAAGTAAAGTATTTATAAATGGGATATCTAACAATATGACAAAATGTTCTACAGTAATATAGCTTATACAGACAGTCCTCAGGTTACGTTGGACTCGACTTACGTTGTTTCGTGGTTACGTTGCCATCTCCCATTTATTTATTAAAAAAAAAAAGTTCCGTCATTTCGAAGTATGTACATAAATGTTTATGTTTTTTATTATTTATTTACCAAAAGTAAAGGTCAGGAATTGTTATCTTTCTTTTAAATTTTTTTTACTGTTTCACTTCATTATTGCTGTGTATGTGTTCCACGTGAGTGATGTAGGTGCTTATGTAGGTGGGTTCCAACTTACAGCGAAAATCGCGTTACATCACACCGTAGGAAAGGATCTCTGACAAACCTGAGGACCTATTGTATACAGCTTTGGCTTTTTAAAACTATATTTAAAATTCTATTCCCAGCCTTGAATTATTTCTTGAACTATTTAACATTTGGCTTGAAATTTTTTCAGTATTTTAATATTTTAAACTTGGATACAGCATTCTTTATTCTTGCTATACCTGCCAAATGCTATATAGAAATTAAAGAAGATTCTATTGTGCCTATTTACTGTTTATCTACAAGAACATGAATACTCTTCCCTCCCAACTAATAAGCATTCTGAATGTCACTAATGCACATGTAAGAAAGACATGGTACTGAACCTGGTCTGGTGCAGACACTTTATTGTTTGTCCAAGGATCGCAGTCATGGTACCTGGAATATAGGGCGAGCCCACAAAGCACTGCACAGACGAGGATTACCCAGAGTCCCACAAGGTTGATGTAGAGAGACCTAGAGACGTGAAAACAAGCAAGCAAATGTCAGTTGTGATTTCCATCCCAAAGAACAGGAAAGTTATTATATAAACAGAAGAAACTTCCATGATTATATTCAATAAATGTACATTATCTTTTATCAAAAATGCTACTACCTATTTTATCCTGGCCTAACCTTCTACGTATGAATGACATTGATCAACAATGTGCTTGGAAATGCTTGGGTGACGTTTTCCCATTGAATGAATGCATTCTCCTGGTTGGAGTTCCAAGGGCATTATTAGCTTTATAATGGTATCTAATTATACTGCTTCAGGGTTTCTTGTCATGAAGATTTTAATAGTCAACAGATCTGCAACAATTACTCATTTTCCTTTTAAAAGTGATACAATTATAAACTACTAAATGTACTTAGCCTCTACATAGCAACTCATCAAACCTGTTTAAATGTGGTTTGTCATACCATCCATTAAGTATGAAAGGCAAGCCTATATTCCATGGGCAGTATCTTCCCAAACAATGTTCAGCATTATAATGCACAGCGTGCACCCCAGTGGGGTGCAAAGGTTTATAGAACAGTGCTGGAGCCAGACCTGAACATAAATCACATCTCTACCAACTATATGTGACCCTGGGCAAATGATTTAGCCTTTCTGATTCTCAGTTTCTTCATTTTCACCTAGAGATAACAATGTCGACCTCACAGAGTTATAGGACTAAATGAAATAATATATATCATATGGCACGGAGCTTGGCAAGTAATAAACACTTGCTAAATGGTAGTTGTTGATATTATTAGTATTGATGCCATTGAATGCTATGCCTTAATAATCAGTTGAATAGTGAATTTCTCCCACTAAGGTGCCTACATTTCTCCCCAGTGGTGCTATAGTAGACACTGTGATAAGCTGCCCAAGGGCAAAGAGGGGTATTACCCACACAGCCATGCAGTGTCTAATGACCAATGGATTCAGAGATTTAAAAGGCCCAGTCTCCTTACCCTCACTTGGGACAAGCCTTAGAGCTTTAGAGCTCCCCTGAGGTCTCTGTTGAGGCTGTATCACAGTCCAAATTCTCCCTCTGGCCAATCCTGTTCACTTCCCAGATAGAGGCTGGCATGCTAACTCAGAGTTGGCTTCCAGGAGACCGCCATGCAACAGGTGCCCGGCAGGTGCCAAACAACAGACTGCTAGCCTTTTCCCTTGATTCACTAAATTCACTGTGTTTTGTTATTGTCTAAAAATAGGATAAGTAACTATGTCTCATCTCTGAATCATAGAAAATATGCCTAGACACTTTCCTGTTCAGACACCTCCCTTGCTTACATGTGAGTGTAATACTTTACCATATCGTTTTATTTATTTTAATGGTATTCCAATAGATCAGTTATCAACATCTGTTGTCCCCAGTCACACAGGGTCAGTAAGTCTGACTCTTGGGCTAGGATTCATTCTTCCCATGGAACCAGTGTTGGAAAGCCAGAGAAAATGGTTCCCCTGAGCCCTGGGAATCTGCCTTGTTAAGGAGACCCATTGGGCTATTCGGAAGGAAATTGCTTCTTTTTAAGAAAGCTCTAAAGCTGTTTAGTTATAAAAATGGGCTTTTTTTTTTTTTTTTGAGCTTTGTGGTGCTCCCAACACAACAGAAGAGCATGCGCACAATTACTTTGGGAAAGGCATCAGTTCTAATATAGATTTCCACTCTGGTGGATTGCTGGATATATACATTACATGCCTTCGAAGTTCCTTCTAATACCACAACTCTTAAGCTCACTTTTGGGGGACTGCCTATCCAGTTATTGTACTCATATTCACACCGATTTTTCATTGTGGAATTATCCAAAGAGAGGTATGTCTAAACCAATTTACTCTCAATATATTGAGTTCTGACATGGGACATCACAATATTTTCATGTTCTCCTTCGAACAGAAATAGAATTGCCACTCCTTCTCCTACTCCAATCACCCTGTTACTCTTAATCACTCTATTTCGAGTTCTAAAGCCCCTAAATTCCTGTGGGCTGACTCAGCCTATTCATCAGCATGAGGAGTAGTGGTCACAAGCTTACCTGAGGCCTCCTGGGAAATAACCAGCCACTGTTCAGACTCTTGGCTTGAGCCAAGATGGGCTTGAGAGTTCTCTGATCATGTGGTCCTTCTGACCTCTGTGCTTTGTCCAAATGACTCTGCCTACCTGAAATGCTTTCTCATTCTTCTCAACCTGCCACATGTGGTCATTCTTCAGAATCTGCTGGTTGACAGGAATCTCTCAACTAGGATTCACATCCCACGATTTGAGGTGGAAAAAGGAATTCACCTTTACTAGACCCCTACCATCTGTGTGTTGAACACAGTATTCTACAGCACCCTCCATGAGATGTATAGTATGTCTTATGTTCATTTTACAAGTTTAGAAACTGAAGTTCTGAGAGACTAAGTAACTTGCCCAGGACCACTCAAGTAGCAAGTCCTAGAGCAGGATAATAAACCCATGACTGTGTTTGAAAATAAAACACACCAGCACATCTGGCAATATAATGCTCTGGAACATTCCCTCTATTGTTACAGTGTTTCGTGGAACTGTTATACCTCTCTAGTGTTATTTCACTTTTTGCATACTTGAGCATATTTTCCTAATTTGCTGCTAAGATTCTTCATGACAAGACCCATGTATTTACATTTTCCCCCACAATTCCTTATACAGACAGATGAATAATATATAACTATTGATAAGATTTGTTTTAATAATTAATATAAATATGTTTAAATATCTTATTTAAAAAATACAGTACCACTTTGTGCTTACTACTTCATCCTTTCATAAGTATAGCATTTACCTATTGGAATTTCATGATACCAAAAACAAACTTGAACAAATGTAAGCTTGACTTATGAAAGAGTTTTTATAAAGACAATTAATGTTAATAATGATAAAAAAAATACTATAGTTAGGCTTACAGTTTTGCCTGGAATCTGCTTTTACAGGAAATATATCTCTGCACTTGGGATTGGTTGACACCATACAGGCTGGTCCACGTGAAGGTCCCTCCTAAAATAATTGTCCAGAATGTGTGTCTTTGCAAAGGATTAGGATTAAAACTAAATGAAAACAAACAGAAAACAAATCTGAACTATTGGCAAAAAAAAAATCCCTACAGGAACCCCCCTTCCCCCCAGAGTAATTTTGGAAACAAGCAATGTAAACCTACATATATATATATATATATATATATATATATATATATATATATATATATATATATATATACACACACACACGTACACATTTTTTTTTTTAAATTTTATTTTTATTTTATTTTTTTTTAATATATTTTATTGATTTTTTACAGAGAGGAAGGGAGAGGGATAGATAGTCAGAAACATCGATGAGAGAGAAACATCGATCAGCTGCCTCCTGCACACTCCCTACTGGGGATGTGCCCGCAACCAAGGTACATGCCCTTGACCAGAGTCGAACCTGGGACCCTTGAGTCCGCAGGCCGACACTCTATCCACTGAGCCAAACCGGTCAGGGCCACGTACACATTTTTTAAGTAATTATAAAAGGCAGAAATATTCCTAATTTAAGTTCAATGAAATAAAATTGATGCTATCAGAGGTTTGAGAATTCTGGATGGGATTGGGGAACATTAATATTCTAGTCATTCTGAGCATTTATGTAAATTGTTCTCTCATAGCCACAGAAAATAATTTAAATAAGCCATGCTGTAATCAGAGAAGAACATGAAACAACAACAAAAAAAAAAATGCAAAAGGTCCTAAATGCATCACAGCAATAGGTAATGTACTGAAATAAACATGAAATTGATACATCTTGTGTGTCTAATTCTTCTCCTAGCACATGTATAGTCATAGTTTTAATTTATAGTCACACTTAAGAATTCAGTCAATTAATAGTTTAAAGTTTTTCATGTTCTAAAGTTACTATGCCATTATAATTGTGCTTCTTAATATGCTGTGTGCACAAGCTAAATATTAACACAGTTGAAAGTCATTTTATGACTTGTACCAAATATTGTTACAAAGAAAGCTCAACTTCCACATTTAATACATCTTTAAACCCTTCTTAATGTATCACCCTGGGAGGAATGATTCTGCTAATCTCTGATACACAATACAAACTTGAAAATTTTCCGCAAAATTAGCTTTCATAAAAACTTCCTGAACATTATAAAATTCTGAACATTTTTTTTCAAATCTCATATTTGAGATCGTTGAGTAAAACATTCCAATTCTGTGCATATTCTGGCATTCCTATGGGCAGATGAGAGCCTCTATTCCATATTTTAACCTTTAATATCAAAGTCAAGTAGTTTCAAGGGTGTTGTCACTTTATCCCATAGAGAAAGTAGCTATTATATTAGCTAACGGAAGACAAAAGCCAAAAGGATTCAGTGAGCTATTTGAGACAATACAACCTTTAGAACACCCGGCTCGGAGATTTTAGGCCATACATGTGCCAACTACAGACTGTAGGGAAAATACCACGACGAAGTCCTTCTCTTTGTTTCTCAACCAGAGCAGATCTATCACCCACAATATTCTTAAAACATAACGGAATAGCAAGGGAGATTCAATAAAGATTTTCATTATTATTTAATTGTTTGGCAACCTGCAAAGTAAAGGTCATAAAAATATCTAATCTTTTACTTTTTAAAATCTGTTACTGATGTATAAGTTATTTGAATGTGGCAATATGTTTATCCTTTTTATAAAGTGACATTTATTTTGCAGAAAAATGATTGGTTCCATACCGTCTCCCCTCGACTACTAGAAAGAGATGTAGGAGTAATCAATGTCCCTGAGTGGCCACTGCTGCTTGTATCCATTCCTCCCTCTCCTGATAACAGCAACTCAGGTTTGCTCTGGAGAAACCACTATTTCTCCATTAAATATTTTACATGGCTGTCAGTCAAAATGTCCTGCTCTGCCCAGCCAGTGTGGCTCAGTGGTTGAGGGTCGACCTATGAACCAGGAGGTCATGGTTTGATTCCTGGTCAGGGCACATGCCCAAGTTGTGGGCTCAATCCCAGGGGCATACAGGAGGCAGCAGATCAATGATTCTCTCTCATCATTGATGTTTCTATCTCTCTCTCCCTCTCCCTTCCTCTCTGAAATCAATAAAAACATATATATTTTAAAATGTCCTGCTCTGCCCTATCTGAGTGATGACATCATGGCCAAACTGGGTCAACTAGAGACTCTCCTCCTTGGAATCTGAATCTTGGGGTAAAAGGAAAATGAAATATTGAAAACAGTTAAAATTGATTCTCTGTAATACATTCCTGCAAGTTAACACAATGACCCTGTTCAATTTATGAAAAAGCTCTTCTCAAGCATTAGTGCCTATTTTCAGAAAGCCAGAAGAGAACCACCAAGAGCAAAATAATTATTTTCCTCTTGAAATAATTTTAGTTTGCCTGTCTCAAAATAGAGCTACGTAAAGAGAAAATAAGCCCATGTAAAATGAGCCCCTCTCCACATTGAACACGACGCAC
Source organism: Myotis myotis (assembly GCF_014108235.1). Classification (NCBI taxonomy): domain Eukaryota; kingdom Metazoa; phylum Chordata; class Mammalia; order Chiroptera; family Vespertilionidae; genus Myotis; species Myotis myotis. The sequence continues at coordinate 198,600,769 of NW_023416335.1, forward strand.
AAGAATGACACTATGACCCAAAAGGAAAGGTGTCTTAAATATTCTTGTAAACTGTATGAAATATTTGTGGTGAAATATCTAGTTTCTCTATTAGTTCTTCTTTAGGAAAAATGAACAGCTGTTGAACACATGTTCTATCAAGTGCTATGCTGACACTTAAGTCATCAGCCATAACTTCTCTAGTCAATGCTCTTGAAATAATATATAATAGTATATAATGCAGATTATACATTTATACATATATACTATATGGTATAATCCTAAATAATAAAGATATAATATGCAAATTAACCCTCACATCCTCACAAGATGGCTGCCTACGACTGAACAAGCAGGCTGCGTGGGGCGACAAGGTGGGTGGGAGGAGAGGGCTATGAGGGGTGACCAGGCCAGCGGGGGGTGGGGCAGTTGGGAGCAAACAGGCTGGAGGGGGGGCAGTTGGGGGCAATTAGGCTGGCAGGGACGCAGTGAGGGGCAACTAGGCCAGTGGGGGGGCAGTTGGGGGCGATCAGACCAGTGGGGGGGGCAATAAGGGGTGACCAGGGAGGCAAGCAGGTGAGTGATTAGGAGCCAGTGGTCCAGGATTGTCAGAGGAATGTCCGACTGCCGGTTTAGGCCCAATCCCCAGGATTGGGCCTAAACCGGCAGCCGGACATCCCCCAAGGGGTCCCGGATTGGAGAGGGTGCAGGCTGAGCTGAGGGGACCACCCCATGCACAAATTTCATGCACCGGGCTTCTAGTATAATAATAATAATAATAATAATAATAATAATAATAATAATAATAAATAATAAATGGCATCATAATAACATACTATATAATGCCAGGGCAATATAAATATCAGAAAATAAATTCTCCAGGCTGCTTGAAACCAAAAACTATCAAAGTGAAATCACTGTCTTTTGGTGTTTTTCTCTTAAGAGGTTTCCTTTCCTTGTCTATCTGCTATTTCTTCCCTTATCTCTCTACCCCACCCTTCCAACTCCTCCAGACTTTATTATCTGGAAGCATATACTCTTTTTTTTAAAAAAAAATAAAATATATATATATATATATATATATATATATATTTTTTTTTTATTGATTTCAGAGAGGAAGTGAGAGATAGAAACATCAATGATGAGAATCATTGATCAGCTGCCTCCTGCATGCCCACTACTGGGGATCAAGCCTGCAACCCTTGGGCATGTACCCTTGACCTGAATCAAACCCGAGACCCTTCACTCTGCAGGCCGATGCTCTATCCACTGAGCCAAACCGGCTAGGGCAGCAAATACTCTTTTGCTATCAATCTTTTCCCAGGAGGAAGTGCCATCCTAAGTACCATCTGACTGATTTAACCCCTTAGACACCTGGCGAACACTCCTTACACATTTACTAGTACTGCCAGCTTCAATTTCTGTGCCACATCCTTAGTGGCTGGTTTGTTTTCTAACGTAAGGTTACTATTTTAATAAAGATATTATTTCCACAGAAAAACAAAAATGAAAGGAATATTCTATTAGTTAAGAGGTAAATAGCAACTTACTTCCAGAAGTTTAATCTTCCACCATTACGGGCATCATTTATAATAGTGCCGATTCCCCCTTGAATCACTGAAGCTTGTATAAGCACAGAAACAAATCCCGCCAGCATGATCCCGACTTGAAACACATCCGTCCAGACAACTGCTTTAAGACCACCCTTTGAAGGGAAAGTGTATTAGGATTAATGTTTCTATCAGACATTATTAAGCACCTGTATGCTTATGCATTATGCTGTGAAAACTTATGGAATACATGGATATTGGCCAAGAAGTGCACCCCAGAGAGACAGGTTGGAAGAGCCTTCAAGAGCAGGTGATATTTAAGCCAAACTTTCAAACGTACGAGAGGCAAAGATAGAAGGTTTTCCCAGCAGAGAAAACAGCATGGGTGAAAGCATAGATAGGTCAAATTATATGGCATGTTGAATGAAGATAGATATGTATTTTGGAGTAAAGTGGAGTGGTATGGAGAGATTGTTGGGAAGAAATTTCAGAATCAAATTGCAACAGCAATATCATAGATTTTTATCCAATAGGCAGGGCTGATATTCAAACACTATCCACACAGAAGGTCATATCAATTGCTGAAACACTAAAACTTTTTTTGTATTAGCCACTGCCACACACTTCCTGAGTATCTCCCTTCATTCCCTTGACCTTGGCTGAAACAGCCCCTCCTTTTAGGAAGAGGCCCTGTCTCCTAAAAGATCCAGCAATTAAACGGTTAAACTCTAACCCACCACAGAGCTCATAAGACTTGCACCACTCTAAGGACCAGCATCCATGGAAGTATCAGTGCCCTTGCCATACTGGTTCTTCAATATTTTGACTGTCACTAAAGGCAATGGAAAGTTATCTCAGGTTTCTGAGCTGAGGAATAATATAAACACAGCTATAATAACTTGGCAACAGTAAGGTTGAATTAGGAGATAAGATTAGGGACCATTGCATGGTTCAGATGAAAGAAAACATTTTCAGTTATGATGAATGTTCTAAAAAGGATCAAATATTACCCCAGACTGAATATTCCTTACCAAAAAAAGTTATACTGTGGGAGGTAGGAGAGTAGGTGTGAACAACCCTGATTGCAGCACACAGCTACTGGAATTTTCGATTTTGCAAAAGCAAGTGCGTAGAGTGAAAGGAGAAACAATGGTCTTGACATACCAGCGTGCAGTAGAATGTGCAGACCACCCCTGTAGCCACCACTGCGCCCCACAGATCAAATCCTGTGACTGTTGAAGAAAAGAAAATGCATGTATAACTATGAACCATGTATAATAAAAGTACTTCTCAAAAAAAATCAGGGGGAAGCCATATCCTTTATTGGGTATCTACCTCTTTCCCACTTGCCTAAAACTAAGTCCAAGTCTTGTAAGATGTACCAAAACAACTGGAGTTTAAAATTCTATTTGATGAGTTAAATAGACCTGGTTTCTATCCTCAGACACCATACATAGATCCAAAAATAGCTAAATTAGATACATTAAAACACATTTGCATTGTAATTAAGCTAAGAAATGGCTTAATACTATGAGGTAGTTATTTGGACTGAATGGAGTCCTAGGTATGGTACTTGTCACCTTGGTTCAAATAAACACACTATCCTACCAACCCTTTAAAGAAAGTTGTCCATGTTACTAAAATGGGACTAAGGTAGAGAAAAGTCTATATAAGTTTCTACCATTTACCTAAGTAGTAGAGGGGCATATTATATTATATAAAGTAGAAGGATGACTCCATGACCACAAATTTGATAATGAAACAGTTCCTTGAAAGACATAATTTGCCACAATTCACACAAGTAGAAATAGGTGACCTGAGTAGACTATATCCATTAAACAAATTGAATTCATATTCTTCCAAATCAGAAAGCTTCAGCCTAGATAGGTTTACTGGTGAATCTTAGCAAACACTTAAAGAAAAAATTGTACCAACTCTCTTCAGAGGACAGAAGCAGAGGAAATACTTCCTAACTCACTCTATGAGGCCAGCATTAACCTAATACCAAAAACAAAGACATTACAAGAAAAGAAAACTACAGACCAATATCTCTCATAAACACAGATGCAAAAGTCCTCAACAAAATATTAGCAGATCTAATGATAAAAGTGTAAAAAAAATTATACACCATGACCAAGTGGGGTTTATCCCACATATGCAAGGGTTTCAGCATAAAATGAGACAAAATATAAACCAAATTAGGCAAATACCCAAATTTGAATTTGAAAAAGTGGAAATATTAATATGTTTTTATTGATTTCAAAGAGAGGAAGGGAGAGGGAGAGAGGGATAGAAATATCAATGATGAATCACGGATGGGCTGCCTTCTGCATGCCCCCTACTGGGGATCAAGCCCGCAACCCCGGGCATGTGCCATGACTGGGAATTGAACCCTGACCTCCTCGTTCATGGGTTGATGCTCAATCATTGAACGACACTGGCCTGGCTAGTATAAACTCTTAATTTAAGTTTTCTTTAATATATATTCGCTAGTTCTGTCCACTGAAAAGATCTAGAATAGATGGGGCCAGGAAATTTACAAGGTAAGACTGAAACACCTTGCCATTCCAGAAAGCATGGTAGCTATTAAACACTACTGGAAATCATGTCAAAAGAATTCAAGAGGTAACTTAAGGAGGCCCCTGCTGGACAAAAATGAGGTATTAATGTTAATGTTTTAAATATAATGATGGTATAACAATATTTTAAAAACACATCCTGGTACAAGCGTTATAAAATACATAAGTCATAGGAAAGTAATGTATAGCACGGTGAATATAGTTAATAATACAGTATTGCATATTTGAAAGTTGCTAAGGGAGAAGATCTTAAAAACTCTCATCAGAAGAACAAGAAATTTTGTAACCACATATGATGGTGGATGTTAACTAGACTTATTGTGGTGATCATTTAGCAAAATACACAAATATTGAATCATGTTGTATACCTGAAATTAACATCATGTTACATGTCAATTAAACTCAGTGAGGGGGGAAAGCATGTATTTATTTCTAAAAGACATTGAGTTAATAAAAATGATAAATTATCGGATTTACAGCAAAATAATCTAGTGAGGGAAACAGGGAGTGAATTAAACCAAGAATTAAGAATTATTAGTGTAGGGATAAGGATACATTAGGGTTCAATACACTATCCTTTCTATTCTAGTAGATACTCAAAGTTTTCCGTGAAAAAGGAAAAGACTTGACCTAGAAAATGTTCAGCTCCCATTCAGTTAAGTAAGTTTCTACTGAGCACCTGTTACACAATAAGTAATATGTCCACTGTCTTGGCAACTGTGAAATACACAATTGATATTCAAGTGGTCAAAATACAGGCCCTCAGGCTCTCATTTATTCCAAGGAAGTTGCTCAATAAACTGGTAAGAACAGAGTCCTTGGTTTCTTTACATATTGAAGGTACTGCTCTCTTTTTCCTAGAACTGCACTTTAAACCCTAAAGTCAACACCTTCTTAACACTTAAAGCCAATACGTAACTTATGAAGTTTACAGCTCAGTTTTTTACATATGAAGTGATTCATTTATGATGTTGGTACTATTGACATGGAACATGCTCCACATTTAGAAGTCAAGAGCACATTTTGTAATGGAATTATTCTTTGTAACGATACTGTTGTACTTTATAAACTTGGGTGGTAACTACTATCTATCTTGAAATTTTAAAAAACTTAGTGTGGAGTAAGCAAGGTGTTTTGTGGTTTGTGTGTGTGTGTGTGTGTGTGTGTGTGTGTGTGTGTGTTTTCATTTTATTGTACCACATTCTTCTGATCACAGAATCCATCTGTCCATTTTACAAGGAAGTTTTAGATGTACACTCCCTTCTAATGGATAAGAATTCAAAGAATGTGGAGTTTCCATGAAGCCTTTTGAGAATCTGACTTACATGAACGTAGGCCTCAATAAACTATCCCAGTTTCACTGCTATTATCTGCCCAAATCCAGAGAATATAATAATTTGTTGATCAGTACAACCTTCACACATTTGTTTATAAGAACCCTATAGCCATCTGTCTTTTTGTCACTAGGAGCAGTCAGGTATTTCAAAGCACACAGATCTATTTCTTTTACATTTTGAACCACAATAGAAGTGAGAAGAAAAGATTCTCTCCCTTCCCTTCCAGATTTTACAATGTAACTGAGCCAAATAAAAAGGGGGGGGAGGGAAGCCTCGTGGAGATGGGCTGGCCTCGTGGAGATGGGCTGGAGGTTGTAGCCACAGAGAGGAAGTATAGTCATTCACTATTTAGACTATAGGAGGCGCTCATTCTGAAGGGATGGGGAATGGCTGTTTGGCACTTCCCAGAGACTCACTTGCCCAGTGAATTCTGTCCTAAAGCGCAGACCTTTTGAAGCTATGGATCCAGGAACCCAAAGAAACTGCTAGTGTAGACACTGAGCCTACCTTTCCTAAGTCAAGCTGATGCAGGTTATTGGAAGCATTCCTCCATCTTCCCATCTCCCAGAGAATAAGGTCTACTAAAAATGAACTCCCAAATTGACATAATTGGTAACTCTAAAATGTACCTTGATTCAACGCCAGGGCAGGGGCATAAATAACAATTCCAGTATACAGAACCTGGGGAGGAAAAGAAGACCAAATAAATTATACGAATTACAATATCTATGTTTTTCTACAAATTCAATTATGAATTAAAACAGCAGTTTCAATACACTTAATAAAATTTGTTTATAACTTGAAAATGTTATTTAAGTAAGGTTGATTCTCCTTTTCCATTTGTGGTATCATCACAGGTTACAAAAATCTCTTACGACCAATTTTGTGTAAAAATAGGGACTCTCACCCTGGCTGGTGTGGCTCAGTTGCTTGAGCATCATCCTGATCACCAAAACGTTGCTAGTTTGATTCCCGGTGAGGGCACATGCCCAGGTTGTGGGCCAAATACCTCGTAGGGGTGCATGCAGGAGGCAACTGACCCATGTTTCTCTGTCACATTGATGTTTCTCTTTCTCTCTCAAAGTCAATAAAAACATAATTTTAAAAAATAGGGACTCTTCATGTGGTACTTAGTGTAGATGGTGATCCATCAACACAAGCTAGATATCAATTTTCCTAGATCTAAAATAATTAAAAAGAAATAACGTAAATTTAAAAGTGGATGGTCCCTTATTCTTATGCCTTCAAACAACTGTTAATCACTGCATATTTAATTAGGAAAACTGAAAATTTTGGAAACTGGTTGATAAAAGTTTGCATGTCCATTAATTAAACAAAAGTGTAAATTTGCCCTATAAACTGCTGAAAGTCAACCAAAATTGCATTTCTTCTTGTTTTTATATTATTCACTTTGTTCATTCATATATGTAATAAATATTTATTAATCTGGGTACAATAGTGAGTAAGATAAATAAGGTCTTTTTTTCTCAAAATATCATCTTCATTGCACTTGATCTTTCAAATATATTACATAAAAACTAATTCTATGATCACTCTATACAAACATATTATGAAAAGAATCATATTATGTAGTATTAGAAGTCAGTCCTTCGTATGGGAGATGCTAAAGCTCCCCTCTTTTTGTAAGAATGAACTAGCTTTCCAGTCATTATTCTATCTAAGTTGAAGATTTGAAAATGTTACCACAGGCCACCTTCTTAACACTAGTCCCCACTTTTCATTTCTGTTGGTATTTCTAACAATGATCCAAAGAGGGTCTGAACTGTTAGTAAATACAAGCTACTGGTCTCAGCTCTGTGTCACAATGTCTACTATACCCTAAAGGGCCCCTTCCTTTTATACTGCAAGTGTTAAGGACTGACATAAGTTATGTAATTCACAAAGACATAAATTGGAGTCTAGCCAACTAATTTACAAAGGCACTCTGCCATGCTATAGCAAATGCTCAGGTAGTTTTTGATTGGAGAGATGATCTATATATATAAAAGCCTAAGTGACCATCACAACCGAATGGACAGCCAAACAGGCTGTGTGGGGCAACCAGGCCGGCAGTGGGGTTAGTGAGGGGTGACCAAATGACCAAGCAGCAGGCTGCATGGGGCGACTAGGCCAGCAGGGAGGGCATTTGGGAGTGACCAGGCCAGCAGTGGGGGGCAGAGAGAGGTGACCAGGCCAGCAGAGGGGGGCAGTGAGGGGCGACCAGGCTGGCAGGGGGAGGGGGCAGTTAGGGTGACCAGGCTGGTGGTGGGGGGCAACTGGGGGTGACCAGGCTGGCAGGGGAGGCAGTTAGGGGTGATTAGGCAGGCAGGCAGGCAGGTGAGCAGTTAGGAGCCAGCGGTTCCAGATTGTGCGAGGGATGTCCTGGGGATCGGGCCTAAACCAGCAGTCGGACATCCCCCAAGGGGTCCCAGATTGGAGAGGGTGCAGGCTTGGCTGAGGGCCCCCCCCCGCATGAATTTCATGCACCGGGCCTCTAGTATTATAAATAAAGATGAGAATGAAAACTTCTTCCTAGACTTCCATTATAAAGCCCATCCCTAAAGCACTTAGCTGCCAAGAGAAGATAGGTATAAATCATGTGACAAAGATCATGACAAGCCTCCAGCAGCTGGATGGAGAGTGGGAAGCAATCTCTGGCACTAACTGCTTGGCAAATCTTTGCTTCCCATTATGTGAATCAGTGAATCTATACTTGCATATTCTTGAATTACTGGATTGTCTGCTTGGCTTTAAAAACACCTTTAGAGTGTATGGCTCTATTGTTTTACCCTCTGTGACTGCTTCAGTTGGGTTTCAGGTTCCATTTTTAAAAGAGAGAACACATTCACTTTTTAAGTATGCTTTCATCAAAGATATTTCCTAATGTCTTCCTACATCAATTTTTTCAAACCTATTATTTCACATGTTGCAAAAGTACTATGAAACATACAACTTGTTTTCCCAGTGTCACAATTCCTGTTCTCAGCTACTACAGCTCTTTCAAAAGTCTTTGTCATCTCAGTAATGCCCTTACTGTCACTTGGGTGGGGAGGAGCGATGGGGAAAAGCATATTTTTCTAAAACAATATAACTGTTGTTTAATCAATATAATATTTTTTAATCAATATAATATTTAACATTCACTTATATCATTCTGTTTCCCAGGAAAAAATTCATTTGTTAAACACTGCTCACTGTTTATTTGTTAAAACACTGATCTTATGGGTTGATGCTGTGTATTGACAAGTGTTTTTGCTTTTTTGTTTCCTCCTATTTTCAACATCTCTTTTTTATCTTTCATGTGTTCACCAAAAATGTGTGGCCCTAATGCCTTAAAAACATTTTAGATGACAAAAGGTAAAAATTAAAGAACTGTTACTTACTGTTTGAATAATGTAGACGATTGTTCCACAGAGACGAACATATTTGTTAAATCGAAGTTCTAAATACTGTTTCCAAAAAAGAAAAAAATGGTTAATATGTGAAACTTCTGGACACTTTTTTTAAATCAGCAGCTTAAGAAGTAAAGAGCTCATACAGAACAGTTCCCTCACCCCCAGAAAACTCCCTTATGCTGCTCTTTTGTAGCCAAACTCTCCATATTCTTCCAATATTTTTAAATATATATCTTTATTGATTTCAGAAAGGGAGAGATAGACACATCAATGATAACAGAGAATCATGGATCAGCTGCCTCCTGCATGATCCAACCGGGAATCGAACTGTGACCTCCTGGTTCATAGGTCGACACTCAACCACTGAGCCACGCCAGCTGGGTTTCAAATAATTTTTTAACTTAAATCAGTCCACATCCATTTCTGTTCAGAGCTAACAACCTTGCCATTCTTCCAACTCTCCTTGACATCTGTTATATCTCATAATATAGTCTGCTCACCTTCTATATTATAGATCAGAACTAGAGGCCAGATGCACAAAATTCATGCAAGAGTAGGCCTTCCTTCCCCTGGCTGCCAGCACTGGCTTCCTTCTGGCACCCAGGACCCGGGCTTCCCTCTGGCTGCCGGCAGGCACCCGGGACCTGGGTTCCTCTTGCAGCCCCAGCTTCGTCCGGAAGGTTGTCCGGAAGGATGTCCAGTATAATTAGCATATTCTGCTTTTATTATTATAGATGTATTATAGAGTTAGAATCATAGAACTTCACAGCTGGAATGAAGCTGGAGTCTAAGACATTCTTTCACTTAAATATTATCACATGTAGAGTGAATTTTAAGACTGACAATAGTCTTTTCATAAAGTAGAAAAAAAGAGGAAAAAAACCCTGACATTAGGTAATAAACAGGGGAAAGGATATTTTTGCTCCATAATCACAGCTAACATTTATAAAGTATTTGCTTTGTATATATACTGTCCTCTCAACAACTACATGAGTAGGTATCCTATATAATAAAGAGGTAATATGCCAATTGACCATCATGCCCTCGCACAAGATGGCCGCCCCCATGTGGTCTCAAGATGGCCACCACAAGATGGCCTGCAGGGGAGGGCAGTTAGGGGAGACCAGGCCTGCAGGGGAGGGCAGTTAGGGGCAACCAGGCCTGCAGGGGAGGGTAGTTGGGGGCAACCAGGCCAGCAGGGGAGGGTAGTTAGGGGCAACCAGGCCTGCAGGGGAGGGCAGTTAGGGGCAACCAGGCCTGCAGGGGAGGGTAGTTAGGGGAGACCAGGCCGGCAGGGGAAGGCAGTTAGGGGTAACCGGGCCAGCAGGGGAGGACAGTTAGGGGTGACCAGGCCAGCAGGGAGGGCAGTTAGGGGGACAACGCCTGCAGGGGAGGGCAGTTGGGGGGATCAGGCCTGTAGGGGAGGGCAGTTAGGGGTGACTAGGCTGGCAGGGGAGTGGTTAGGGGTGATCAGACTGGTAGGCAGAAGCAGTTAGGGACAATCAGGTAGGCAGGTGAGTGTTTGGGAGCGAGCAGTCCCAGATTGTGAGAGGGATCAGGCCTAAATTGGCAGTCGGACATTCCCTAAGGTGTCCCAGACTGGAGAGGGTGCAGGCTGGGCTGAGGGATACCCCCCTCCAGTGCACGAATTTTGTGCATTGGCTTCTAGTTAAATATAAATGCATGAGGAAATGGGCTTAGAGAGAACCCCAATGTTGCAACTTAATAATTGTCAGAGCCACAATGCAAATCTAAGAACATTTGATGCCAAAAGCTGTGCATGTAACCACGACATTATTTAAAATAAACAAATAAACAAACTGACCACTGTCTAACACTCCTATAGAGTGAGTGATAGCATTGGCACATAGTAGAACCTCCAAAAATAACTAATGGATAAAAGTTATTCAGTATAGCACCTTAGGGGAATAGTTCTAGCCCTTGTCCCAACCTTACTCCTGACTTCATCAGCTTGGGGCAGTCACTCAAAATCTCATGTTCCTTCCTCTTGAAAATAAGATCTTATAAATAATTCTTTCCTCTCTTGCTCTGCAAGGTTTTGGAGACTATCCTATATAATAAGGAGCTAATATACAAATGGTCACACACCCACATGCCATCACACCATAATGGCCCAGACACTCAACACTGGGGAGAGAGGAATGGGGACCAGCCAGGCATAAATGAGCTTGTGAGAGAGAAATGGGGACCAGCCAGGCTGCGGCCCAGGAAAGGGACAAGCTGCCCGCCCCGCAGTCCTGGGTGCCAGCGGCTGCACCTGTGCCTGCAGCCCGGGAGAGGGACAAGCCACACACCCCGTGGTCCTGGGCACCAGCAACTGCACCTGCAGCCCAGTCCAGGAGAGGGACAAGCCATCCAGGAGAGGGTCAAGTTGCCTGCCCCTTGGTCCAGGGCACCAGCAGCTGGGGCTGCGGCCTGGGAGAGGGACAAGCTGCCCACTCCACAGTCCTGGGTGCCTGCAGCTGTGGCCAGCCCAGGCGAAGCTGGCCCAGATCCTGGGTGTATGCGGCTGGCCAGAGGGAGGGAAGCCTGGGTCCTGGGTGCCTGTGACCGGCCAGAGGAGGGAATCCTGGGTCACAGGTATGGGGTGAGGCAGAGGAGGTTAGGGGCGATCAGGCAGGCAGGCAGAGGGGTTAGGGGCAATCAGGCAGGCAGGCAGGCAAGCAGTTAGGAGCCAGCGGTCCTGAATTGCAAGAGGCAGTCGGACATCCCCTGAGAGATCCCGGATTGCAGAGGGTGCAGGCCAGGCTGAGGGACCCCACCCCCTGTGCACGAACTCCTTGCACTGGGCCTCTAGTCCTATATAATAAAAGGCTAATGTGCAAATCGGCGGAAAACTGGTCGCTATGATGCGCACTGACCACCAGGGGGCAGGTGCTCAATGCAGGAGCTGCCCCTGGTGATCAGTGTGCTCCCACAGAGGAAGTGTCGCTCAGTCAGAAGGGGGCTCACAGCTGGCAAGCACAGCAGCGGTGGCAGGAGCCTCTCCTGCCTCTGTCGCAGTGCTAAGGACCCCTCAGCAGACATCCCCCGAGGGGTCCTGAACTGCGAGAGGGCGCAGGCCCGGCTTGGGGACGCCCCGCCACCCTCCACCCCCCCACACCCCCCCACCCCCAGTGCACGAATGTCATGCACTGGACTTCTAGTCAAGTGATATATAAATGGATGGGGAAATGTTGTAAACTGTTCATTCAGAAGAAAGACGTGTAGTTGGTATTCAAATCCATAGGCCTTGAGAATTTGAATCTCAGTGAATTACATGTGAAAATCATCCAAGGATAATTTGGAAGGCATTTTAGAAGACCCATCAAGTAAGCTTGGAAACAGGGCACTGTTATCTCTTCAGAATATTTTTGGTAAAACTATTAAAAATGAATGTACATGAACAGACAGAGAAGTATTTGCCTTTTCTGGGTATATGCATCTAAATTGCTGGAAATTAAAGAAAACTGAAGAGAAAAATGTGATGAAGTTAAGAATGTATATAATGAGTTGAACCAAATAACTTGGTTCAACTAAGTTAATTCTCCTATCCCCCCCGCCCCCCGAGGTTGCTGGATCCAGGAAAACCTAAGGATTTAACCTCACACAAGACCAACTCAAGACAGAACCAAGAAGTCTATCATTATCTCAGCTATCAGTGGTTACTGGGCTGCTAAAGAAATACCTGGAGACCTTCCAGAAAGAAGCTCAAGTCACTGAAAAGTAGGTTCAGAGGAGAGCTTAGGATTTCCAGACAAAGCTAGAGAAAAATAATAGGTGCCTATAGTCAATCAAGATCAGTTATAGTCCTCAGAATTTTGAATAATTTAGAGACAACAAAACTTCTACTGAATAATTTTTAAGAGTCTGGACAATTCAGTTCAAACACACAGATTTCACTGGATCCAGAAAGATACGGAAGAAGTGATGAGTGAAATTGCATTCCTGCATTTTACTCTTATCTGTGACTCTGGAAGTTGCTAAACTCCTAACAGGACTATACTTTGAAGGCAGTGATAAATAGATGTCAAAAATGCTTCTGAACAGCCGATTTTGGCTAACTGTAAACGGAGAAATCTCATACTTGAGTGAGAATGCCAGTATCACTCAATGCTGAACTCCTTATTCTCCATGGGTGGCTTCGTCATTCACCATAAAACAAAATATTCCTCCAGAAGACTCACCAGAGCCTTCAGAAGCCGCCAATATGCCCCACTGCACAGCCTCTGGTCAAGTGTCTGCTTTGCTTCATGCTCTCTTATGTGGTTTAATTTATTCTGAAGCCTCTTTGTCTGCGAAGTGGGGCTCTCATAGTACCTCCCTTCTAAGGATTGTTTTGAGGACCGCGTTTGATAATGTACGTAAAACAGGCAGCCAGTGCCTAGAATACTCAGTAAACATTAGTGGTTTTCTTGCTTGTTTTAGCTGGAACCCTCCTAACTTAGCCTCCAGCACTCAGGAAATGTGTGGGAAATGCGTTTCTGGTTGAGTTAACGTGTGCCCTGCAGGGGCACGCACGGGTCAGTGGTTATGAGAGCAGAATTCACCTGTGAGAACTGAAGTCCTCTTGCCAGATTCTTCGAACTCTTTCTGCATGTTGGACTTGGTTAACTACAGATCAGAGCTCACAGACTCAAATGCCTACAGGTCCCATTAGGTAACATGCATGAGGTGAGTGGCATTGGCCAGGTGTCCCTATATTAATATGTTGGAATATTCCCCATGTCCACTAAGAAATACATTCTCTCACAGCTCCCTTGAAACAATAACTCCCTTCACCCCTGCACAGTTTCCCTTTTGCATTTTTGATGAAGTCATAAATACAGATAAAGAATTATCTTTCTAGCACAAGAAAGTAACCATGCAAATGCAACAATGAGACCTCCATATAGAAATAAGGAGTGACGCCCTAGCTGATTTGGCTCAGTGGATAGAACATCAGCCTGAGGACTGAAGGGTCCCAGGTTAGATTCTGGTCAAGGGCACATGCCCAGTTTGTGAGCTCTATCCCCAGTGTAGGGCGTGCAGGAGGCAGCTGATCAATGATTCTCTCTCATCATTGACGTTTCTATCTCTCTCCTTCTCCCTTCCTCTCTGAAATCAATAAAAAAATATTTTAAAAAAAGAAATAAGGACTGATAGCAATGGCTGTAAATTGGAGTTCCTGTGGCCACAGGGGATATGGGCTCGGTATCACCAGTCTTTTGGGTTTCCAAAAGAAGCCAGAATCTGGAATTTTATTTGACTTCCACTATCATTAAATGCTAAATTCTTTTTTTTTTTTTCCAAAACACCATAAAAGTTAAAAAAAATAAAAAAATAAAAAAAAGACTGAAAAATGAATTTGGCCTGGAGCAGCCAATTTGTTACCTTGGAGCAAAACAGAAATTGCATCCTGCTCCCTTCTAGGGTGATGAATGAGTGCTCCCAAACACAATGACCAGAGATGAAGGCAATGCTGTCCCAGGTGTGCCTTTCCCTGGATGACATCACCAGAACCCATGATGTTTGTCACCATCACTTAGTGTGCCATTGGGGCCCTGTCCACAGCACCAGTTGAACCAGCCTTACTAGGAAACCACCTTCCAGTGATTGCAGCCAACACTAAGCTCTAGGACAGAGGCAGCTGCTGAGAATGAGGCTCTGATCCCTCCGGATAATGGCCTATTAGAGAGGAAACTTCTGCAGGTTTGTGTATGTGGCTCGTGGGTTAGTGCCTGGTTGAAGGAGACCACTGAGGGCACTGAACTGGGCCCCACCCGTTCCCTGAGCTTTTATCCCCCCCAACACTCCCATTCAACAGCTTTTTAAACCAAACACGCACCATCTTTGCAAAGCCCTTTTCTGCAGACAACTTGAGAAAAACTATAACCAGTGGACCTGCGCAACAGGAAAGATGGTTTTCCTTAAGCACCCTTCCGCAGTGAGAGAGGGTAGAACTGTTTAAGAACCTCATAACTTCTTAGTGATCCCAAGATAATCACCTCTACCACCAGCACGCCAATACCGATAGCGAATATCCATTCAGCACTTACCCTGTAGCAGACACTATTTTCATTGGTACACTTGCATCATCTCATTTAACCCTCCCAACGACTGAGTGAGATAGGTGGTGTTATTATTTTCATTTTGAAATGAACAGGCACAAAAGGTTAAATTAAGTCACCCAAGGTTCCCTAGCTAAGTAAGTGGTGGAATCTGGTCTCAAACGCAGGTACTGAGATGAGAGATACAGCACCTTAAGCCCTGGGGCGCCTGCCTCTCTTTGGAAAAGGCTGTGTGGAGGGGGAATGTCTCCCCAACTATCCTGGGAAAGTGATTGGTCCCTGAGAACCTGGAACAAGGAGATTCACTTCAAGGAGGAGGAGCTGAGACTGGTAAGACCTTCCCTCCCTCAAGATAAAAAGTTTTAAAATCTTTCTTCTTGACTCAGAATCGCAGACATTGCGGAAAGGGCCTTAGCGAGCACTAGTCCCAATCACTCCGTTTACTTTAGAAGCCTCTCTTTTTCACTGAGATCCTGAGAGTAAGTCCCAGGATTTTTTCCCCCCTCTTCCCTAAAGGGGTGGCCTGGGGAGGAGATGGACCTGCGCGGGGAGAGATATCAACTTGGTGGTGAGTCTGCTCCCTGGAAAATCCCTTCAGGAGCCTGACGAGTCATCCCCTCTACCCTCCCAGCCCACCCTCTGACCCTTTACCTCGTAGGTGCTGGTAATTCCCAGTTTATAGAACACCGGGAGGAAGATCTCCGCGCTGATGACCACCACAAGGAGGTAGGTGATGCCAAAGAGGCTGAATATGGCCCCAAAACGGTAGACCTCGGTGGGGGTGCCCAGGACAGTGACCGCGGACATGAAGCTGGCGGTAAGGGACAGCGCCACCGGTACGGCGCTCATCCGGCGGCCGCCCATCAGAAAGTCCTTGGAGGTCTGCTGTTTGTCCCCCGCGAAGGCGTAATAGATGCCGATGGCGGCCGAGATGAGCAGCATCCCAGCGAACACCACGTAGTCCCACACCACGAAGGTGCCGATACCCCGCGACGGGTCCATGGCCGCACGGTCGCCGGGTGCACCTGCGCGCAAGCTGGCGAGTCCAAGGAGCACACACAGCCCGAGCAGCTGCTTTCCCTGGGCGGCCTGGCGCGCACTTCTTATTTCTCCGCGCGGCGGGGCGTGGCGCCCTGCGGGGATTGGAGGCGTCCTCCAGGTGTCTGTCCCCGACAGTCCTACCCGCGAAGTGGGCAGGGGGAATAGGCGCTGGCAGCAACCTCTGCACCCAACACAGCCAATGGAGCCCTCGATTGGGGACTTCGGGGGGCCCCCACCCCAAGCCCAGCTAAGGACCGGCCAGGTGCCCGGCCGGGGTGGCCCGGATCTCCCTGGCGCCGCGGAATTGGAGCCTCCAGCCACGTCTGACGAACGCGCTGGGAGCGCTCAGCACAAATTTTATCAGCTGCTCGCAATAATAAGACGCACCATTTAAATGAGCAGGCCACTGATGCGGGAGTGTGGGGCGAAGGGCAGTGGCCACGCCTTTACTTTTAGCTTTCCGGTTCAAAAGTCCGGGTCCTTATGAGAAGATACGCCTGGAGTTTTTAGATTGCCTTATTTAGAAATTAATGGGCACTGAGCTGAGGTGCCCGTCCTGGGGCAGGTAAGCGATTCTAAAGGAGAGGAGGAAGTCTGTGCTGCTGGTGGCCTGCTTTTTCATTCAAAAAATATTGTTGATGCCCAACAGTCTCCATAGAAATGATAGTTGCTGTAACATTAATACTACCTACTATTTAATAAGCCTTACCATGTGACATATAACATGCTTGACACCTTAAACATCAAATAGGGATAGGGATCATCTCCATTTTTCAAATGAGGAAACTGATTTAGAAAGATACCAATGGCCTTATATGCATATATGCATAGCCCACGGACAGACAATAGTGCTGGGAAGGCCTGGAGAGGGGGCTGAAGCTGGGTAGAGGGAATAAATGGGGGGAAGGGGGGTATCTGTAATACTTTCAACAATAAAGGTAATTTTTTTAAAACCACACACACAAAAACAAAGATTAAATCACTTGCCCAAGGAAATGGTGATTAAGATGTTTAATCCAGATCTGATTTCAGAGTTTGTTCTCTTGCTCACGTGCATAGGCATAACTAGTACACTTAAATGGAGGCACTTGAAAGCACAAGGAAGACAAGACCATTTCCAGTAACAGTACTGAGGATATATTTTAAGTGGCTTGCCTTGCAATATTACTAATAACTCTCATGAGTCACACTTATAAAACAATGTGATTCTCCAGCTTTTCTTCTAAAATAGACTGTCCAGCCAAATGTGTCCAGGCATAGATAGGTCTATTTCAGGCCATCCTTGTTCATTTTCATACATCTGTATAATTTACCAGTTGGTCTTGGTCAACAATCCTTAGACTGCATTTAGCCCAGCCCAGGACAAGACAAAAGCTTTTTTTTTTTTTTTTTTTTTTTTTTGTAACCTGGCATTATTTGCATAACATTTTCACAAGGAAAAGGAAATGGAAGTTAAATCCAAGTAATGCAGTTAGTATTTAAATAAATATGTGGTTTGCAATTACATCACAACTGTCGTGTATATGAGAGAGATAGAGATAGAGATAGAGATAGAGATAGAGATAGAGAGAGAGAGAGAGAGAGAGAGAGAGACCTATAAGCGTAACACAGAGGAATCTAGCTTAATAATTCTAGCAATTGAATCAATTTTCGAGGAACTTTCTTTAAAGTCAAGAGCCCTAACCTGGAGAGTATTATGCTATGCAAAATAAGCGAGCCAGAGAAGACAAGTATATCACATGATCTCACTCATATGTGGAATCTAATGAACAAAATAAACTGGCAAACAAAATAGTTCCAGAGACATAGAAGCATGGAACAGACTGTTGAATCTCAGAAGGAAAGAGGCGGAGGCTGGGGGAGGGGGGAATGGGGGCTGGAAGAGATTAACCCAAGAATTTATACGCATAACCCATGGACACAGACAATAGGACAGTTCCCATCATTTTATGTGACAATTCCACTTATATCCCATCAGACAGAACTCAGTCATGTGCCAACATCTAGCTGCAAGAGAGACTGAGAAATAAAGTCTTTGTGCCAAGGGGCCAGGTGCCCAACTGAAAACTGTGGGTCCTATTTCCAAGGAAGAAGGGGAGAATGCATACGGGGGCCAACCAGCTGTCTCTGCCACATCCAACTGAACCACAATTTTCACCAAACAGACTTCTCAGAGACCAATTTTCCAAGAAATTTACTATTTCCTCATAGATCATCCTTAGCCGACAAAATGAGTTCTCAGATTTAAAAACACAGATCAACTGTGACAATGACTAGTTTCGAGTTTTGACCATCTCGACTTAAAATTGATAGTCTCCAATTTCTCCTCCTGTTTTTTCAACTAGCTGTTCTCTCTTTAAGAATCTAGTCAGAAGACCACTGGCACTAGGGCCACAGAGAAGCAGACAGGAGCTGCACAGGAAGTGACAGGGCACTGAGTAGCCGGTGTGATGCCTGGTCACAGTGGGCAAACCCTTCCTTGGTTGCTCATAGCCCTTGAAGAAAGCTTTTCTCAAGTGCATTCTGAAATGTGATCTGTTTTTTTAAATCCCTTTGCATGGATTTTAGGAGCACACTTAGCATGCAGAGTGAAGTAAAGTCAAAGCTCATTAAGATCATGTACAAGGCACTATCCCAATTGTTCTGTTATATGGACGGTGCTATTTTAAGGCTGGCATAGGAAAATCTCTTCAGATTATAGAAAATGTTTCAATGACATCTGTTGTAATGAGAATATCTGTGCCAGACCCGCAGTGCAAAAAAGGACAGGATTTCGAGCTCATAGAAGTTCTAAATACAAGGCAATGATAAAGATTGGTTTGGGCCTGGCTGGTGTGGCTCAGTGGTTGAGCATTGACCCATGAACCACTGGTTTCATTTCCGGTCAGGGCACATGCCCAGGTTTCAGGCTCGATCCCCAGTAAGGAGTGTGCAGGAGACAGCCAATCAATGATTCTCATCGTTGATGTTTCCATCCCTTTCTCCCTCTCCCTTCCTCTCTCTGAAATCGATATAGACATATTTTTAAAAAATAATTGGTTTGGGAGAAAATAATACTTAAAATTATGAATAGGTCAACAGTTAAGGGAGTTATGTGAGCTGACTTCAAATTTATAACTTCACTGGCTTGTTGCCTAAAAGTTATTTTGGTATAAAAACTAAAGATTTCCCTCAATAAGGTAAATGACATTAGCTATGAGATACAAATCTCACTTTTTTGTTTCTCTCCAAAACTATACTATTCAGTTTTACTCCTCTCACTAATCAATGTACTTACAAACATATAAAAATATAAAGTATTCCTTTATATTTATAAGTATATTAATTAATATACTTAATTAATTCCTTATCACTAGATAGTTCATTCAAGTTTAGAAGTATAGTTTGTGGAAAATGGCTGTTTAAACTGTAATAGTTATTTTACACACTTTTTTAAAGTTCAATTTTTCTGTGTGTTTTTAAAATCTGGCCAAGTATCTCTTTTCCCAGAAAAGTAATTGATGGCCCTGAAAATGCGTGGTCTGATACATTTGATATATACATTGAGAAAAGAGCTAACAGAGCCATACAGGTTTTCCTGGACTGAAATTATATTTGAATTTCCGATAATTCACCTCACACTGCTGGGAAGTGTTCAATTACTACTATTCCTAGAACAAGGAAACAAGAATGAAATTTACATTACAGATCACAGCACTGCATTGTTAATTACTTCACATCTTTAGGGAGTAATTTGTTTGCTTTTTCTGTAGAAATAACAGTTTTCTGGATGATTTTTTTAGTGTTTTGGTTTTTTAAAAAATATTTTTATTGATTTCAGAGAGGAGAGAGAGATAGAAATATCAATGATGAGAGAGAACCATTGATCAACTACCTTCTGCACACCGCCTACTGGGGATCAAGACTGAAACCTGGGCATGTGCCCTTAACTGGAATTGAACCTGGAACCCTTCAGTCCACAGGCCGAAGCTCTATCCACTGAGCCAAACCAGCTAGGCTAGTGTGTGTGTGGTATTTTTTTTATATTTTATTGGTTTTTTACAGAGAGGAAGGGAGAGGGATAGAGAGTTAGAAACATTGATGAGAGAGAAACATCGATCAGCTGCCTCCTGCATACTCCCTACTGGGTATGTGCCCACAACCAAGGTACATGCCCTTGACCGGAACCGAACCTGGGACGCTTGAGTCCACAGGCCGACACTCTATCCACTGAGCCAAACCTGTTAGGGCAGTGTGTGTTTGTTTATAAGCAAAGTAGCTAGAGTAGCAGTTCTCAACCTGTGGGTCGCGACCCCTTTGGCAGTCGAATGACCCTTTCACAGGGGTCACCTAAGACCATCCTGCATATCAGATATTTACATTACGATTCATAACAGTAGCAACATTACAGTTATGAAGTAGCAACGAAAATAATTTTATGGTTGGGTCACAACATGAGGAACTGTATTTAAAGGGCCAGAAGGTTGAGAACCACTGAGCTAGAGGGAGGCTGATGAAACTGGCATGACACTTGCTGATAATTATTTTCAAGTAGGAAAAAAGACCTAGAAACAGTGGTTCTCAACCTTCCTAATGCCGCGACCCTTAAATACAGTTCCTCATGTTGTGGTGACCCCCAACCATAAAATTATTTTCGTTGCTACTTCATAACTGTAATTTTGCTACTGTTATGAAATGTAATGTAAATATCTGATATGCAGGATGTATTTTCAGGGGTCGCGACCCACAGGTTGAGAACCACTGATGCTCATGCAAGGATAGGAATTCCTAAATTTTCACAAGGAGACATAACCATCCCGCTCATCTTGGAACCAGGCCACCAATTTTTCTCTCTCCTGTATGGTTCCTTTCACTTATAAATGCTCCCACCCCAACTTCTCCTGTTAGAATCTTGCCCAACATTCATGGTGGACTCAACTGTCAAAGTTTTTCATGGAATATTTCACTACTCCTATTTCCACCTACTCTACAATCAGATATGCCCTCTCTCTTTGCATGTTAATAATCACTTTCTGGCCTTCATAGTGGTACAGTGTTATAGTTATTTTAATCAAGGCAGGAATATCTCATGGACTTCATGAGTCCAAAAGCAGAAACTGAAAAACCACTCTACATGCCTGTTTGGTTTTTCCCTCTCTCTCCAGATCGGTTTTCTCTGCACTGACACAAGTACGTAGTCAGAAATGTCCAAGCCAGTGCTTATATGCCCTCAATTCAGTGGGCAGCGGAGACCAATTAGCACCTTTGAATTTTAATTCAAATCCCATAGAGAGGAAATCTGATTGGTGCAATTTGGGTCACATGTCCCTAGACCTCTAATTCAATCAGCCCAGGCCAGAGGAGCAGGGTTCCCACGGAGGCTGCACAGATTCACTCTGAGGGTGGGGAAGGCAGACTAGTTCCCCAGGTAGGAAGGTGGGGAGCTGGCTAGACTCTCTGAAAGGTGTCTTTTCTGTTAAAAGTCTGTGTCAGTTAATTATCTCCTGTGAAAGAGAGATAAGCTCCTTAGGAATAGGGACCCTGCATGTTCACCTTCATAAACCCATGAACCCAGCACTCTTTTTTTTTTTTAAATATATTTTATTGATTTTTTACAGAGAGGAAGGGAGAGAGATAGAGAGTTAGAAACATCGATGAGAGAGAAACATCGATCAGCTGCCTCCTGCACATCTCCCACTGGGGATATGCCCGGAACCCAGGTACATGCCCTTGACTGGAATCGAAGCTGGGACCTTTCAGTCAGCAGGCTGACGCTCTATCCACTGAGCCAAACCGGTTTTGGCGAACCCAGAACTCTTTATTGCCTAAAGAAAATGCTACCTCTGGCCGGTTTGCTCAGTGGTTGGAGGGTTGGCCAGCTGGTGAACGGTTCCAGGTCTGATTCCTGGTCAAGGGCACATAGCTCTGTTGCAGATTCCCCAGCTCTGGCTGGGGTGTGCACAGGAGGCACCAATCCATGTGTCTCTCTCATGTTGATGTTTCTCTCTCTCTCTTTTTCCCCTTCTTCCTCCCACCCTCTTTAAAAATCAATGAAAAAAATATCCTCAGGTGAAGATTTTAAAAAATGCTAAACCTGTTATTGCACCAATTCTACTTTACAATACTCATTGGCACTGAGAATTTTCTGAAAATTTCTAAAAAGTGAAATTCAGAGATCTGGTTGCCATCAGGAAGGGACACCAGGAGGGCCCTTAGGGTGCTAGCAATTTTTATTTCTTTATTTGAGTATTGGTTAATGATTGTTCACATTATAATTATTTGTTCAACTATGCAAATATTTTACAATTTTTTTAAAAACTGCTTTTTAAACAGTATGGCAGATTGAAGACATATATTTACCTTTTCCCCTACTAAACCTCACTAAAATCACTGTAGTGGAATAAAACCAGCATAAGCCATAAAAGATAAAGAGAGTAAAAACAAAAGAACAAGGATAAAATTTTGGAAGCCAGAAAGCATATGAATGAGTAGAAACTTACTTTAAAACCAGAGACAGCTGACATTTAAGCCAGCAGCAGGCTTGCTTATGCCTTAGAACAGGGGTCCTCAAACTATGTCCCGCGGGCCACGTGCAAATATAAATATTGTATTTGTTCCCATTTTGTTTTTTTACTTCAAAATAAGATATGTGCAGTGTGCATAGGAATTTGTTCATAGTTTTTTTTTTAAACTATAGTCCGGCCCTACAACGGTCTGAGGGACAGTGAATTGGCCCCCTGTTTAAAAAGTTTGAGGACCCCTGCCTTAGAAGCCCCCAAAGGAGTAGGAATTGAAGGTAGCAAGAGTTCTTAAAGTGGGGAAGATGATTGGGAGGGATCAGAAAAGGGAATTGGTTGAAAAAATCTGTATATGAGGAAATGTTAGCTATCCCATGCAGTTGAGCAACTGCCCTAGCCCCAGCCCCAGCCCAGCAGAAGACTGAAGCTTCACTCACAGAAGAGGTTACACCAGACTCTGGGCAGAGGACACTGGGCCCAATAGGGCTCGAGCTTCTGTACTGAGACCTGGGGACTAAGGGAATACCTACAAACTCAAAAAGAAAACCCCCCCTGCATCCTTCCCCCATTCATCACTTTCCCAGACTTTTCCAGATGAATATAAGAATATAAATGTCCACTCAGTATGTCTCCCTACATCAGGCAATCACTGCAGACTCTTTGCTCTCTGGACTGATGGGCTGCACAGTTGTTGCCCTGGGATCTCAGTTTATCATATTCCAGGGATTTTTCTGGCCTTTGTCAACAATCTCTTATTATCTGAATCTCAAGTTTCTTCTTTGGCTTGCCCCTTTGTCTTGGCTGTACACACCATCATGTAGCTTCCTGAGAAAAGAGTCCACACGAGGTAATTCTTTTAAGAGTCAGCATGGCCCTAACTGGTTTGGCTCAGTGGATAGAGCGTTGGCCTGCGGACTGAAGGGTCCCAGGTTCGATTCCAGTCAAGGGCATGTACCTTGGTTGCAGGCACATCCCCAGTAGGGGGTGTGCAGAAGGCAGCTGATCAATGTTTCTTTCTCATTGATGTTTCTAACTCTCTATCCCTCTCCCTTCTTCTCTGTAAAAAAATCAATAACATATATTTAAAAAAAATATTTTTTAAAAAGAGCCAGCATAACTAAAAAAGCCTTTATTCTCCCTTCATACTTGAGGGGATTGTTGGGTGGGGAAGCTTGTCAACTACAGTTGTGCAACGGATGACGACGTTTTGGTCAACAATTGATGGCATACACAACAATGATCCCGTAATGCTATACTGGAGCTGAAAAATTCCTATCACCTAGTGATGTGGTAGCCATGATAACATTATGGCCCAATGCATCACTCACTGCAATTGATACAGAATAGCGATGTAAAGAACTATTTTTGCACAGCTGTACAAGGTGTTTGTGTTCAGCTAGTGTTACTACAAAAAAGATGAGAAATTTTGAAAAATAGGAACATGCATGGTAAGTCATTATGTTTACGTTAAACATCTGAGAATAAAGACATATTTGAAGAAACATACAAAAATGCTAATACTTATTGGAAAGTTTTGATTATGGATTTTTTTTCTAAAATGTCCAAATATTTTGAAATGTTACATTGTTTTATTACACACACAAAAATCACATCCCAAGTGAAAGCATATTGAACTGCAAGTCCAGAGATCTGGATTCCAATCCTCACTGTGTTGTGTGATTTTAGGTAAATCTCTGAACTTCTGTTTCCTCTCAGGAAGTAGAAGGTCCTAGGACTTCTCAGCTCCAAAATGTTTCTTCCTGCCAACATTAGCCACCCCCACCCTCCCCTCTGTGGTGCCTATTCTTCACTCTGAACCAGAGGGTAGAAACGTTCTAGACGGGCAGTAGGCCATTCTAATTGAAACAGGTGGAATTATTTTCATTACTAACAGTCTCCATGAGTGTTATTTTTGTTAAAGTGATAGGCTCTGCTGTACTGCAGTGACTGCTCCAGTTTCTGGCAGTGTGGTGCGACCAGTTCTCCCAATTTCTCCAGCCAGGAGTCTAGCTGGTGGCTGGTAGCAGGAAAAAGCCCAGAACATTCCATGGCATTAGGCTCCTGTTCTTCTGGTTTGGGTGGGGTAATGGGTTGGCCCTGGGCTGGTGCTGATTTCTCTTTGCTTTCATTACATACAACACTTGCTTTCTGGAGATTCTCATCCAGAGAATCACAGGTAGGGTGAACCAGCTTCCGCTGCCCACCTGATGAAGCAATCTTCTGGGCTAAAAGGCCAACCTCAAAACCTGCGTATGTTACAGGCTGTATTTCACTTTAATTTTTTCTTTTTTTAAATCCTCACCCAATGATATTTTCCCATTGATTCATATATATATATATATATATATATATATATATATATATATATATTATTGATTTTTTACAGAGAGGAAGGGAGAGGGATAGAAAGTCAGAAACATCAATGAGCAAGAAACATTGACCAGCCGCCTCCTGCACACCCCCCACTGGGGATGTGCCTGCAGCCAAGGTACATGCCCTTGACCGGAATTGAACCTGGGACCCTTCAGTCCGCAGGCCGACGCTCTATCCACTGAGCCAAACCGATTAGGGCCCATTGATTCTTAAAGAGAGTGGAAGAAAGGGGGAGAGACAGAAAGAGAGAAACATTGATGTGAGACACACACCTCAATTGGTTGCCTCCCACATACGCCCTGAGCCTGCAACCCATGTACGTGCCCTTGACCGGAATCAAACCTAGGACCCTTCAGTACGAGGGCCAACACTCTATCCACTGAGCCAAACCGGCTAGGGCTGTATTTCATTTATTAGAGTCATTTTCAGAGCATGTGTGACCACTCCATGTGTCATGAGATGAATTAGTCAGTCAGGGTGGTACTTGAAGAATTCTCACACAGTGGCAAGTTCTCTCCATGCCAAGAAGTGGTAACAGGGGCTCAGTTGATGCTCAGTTTCCAAGTCTCTGATCATAAGAAACAATTTCTTTAGTTTCTTTGTACCTCTACTTATGACACATATGAGTCCCAATTCCATAGTAAGAGTGGAGGCCCTCCTTGGTACCAATATAATGACCATTCCCCTAAAGTCTTTCAAAAAGAATGTACAAGTGTTGCTGCATCACTGTGACTGGGATCATAAAGCAAGCACGTCACTCTGCTTACATAAAATCAGGAAATAACCCAGCTTTCTGAGCACAGAATGTTTCTTACGACAATGCTGACACATCTGTGATTAGAAGAGTCATTTTTAGGATTAAATGAGCTAAGACATGTAAAGCACTTAAAGTAGTTCCTGGCACATAGTAAGTGCTCAATAAAAGTTAGTTTTGGTTGTTTTATTTATTTATTATTTTATTCAAGTACATTTGTGGCTCCTTTTCCCTCTAGGAGGGAAGAATGCTGTTGAGGACAGAAATTCTCCCCCCAGTTGTAGAAAAATTTGAATATGCAGATAAGCGAAAAGAAGAAGACCTAATATACCTAATTTAGCCCAGGTTTTTATTATGGATATTCCTCAATATTATATATATAGAGAGGGGAAAGTATTTATAAATGTCACCAATACAGAGCATATATTGAGTAGCTACCATGGTCTAGGAACTGAGATAAAAAGAAATGAGTCACATGATCCTTGATTCCAAGGACCTTATATTCTAGTGGAGAGAGGACTTCGGAGGAAAGTGAAAAAAATCTATAACAGGAGAAAATCATTCATAAGAATAATTGTGATTTTTGTTTAGTTAGCATGTATATCCAGCTGAGCACTATTGTCCTATACAATACACATCTGAAAAAAAATGTATTGTATATGGAATTTTTATCAAGCTAATAGTTTAAGAAGTCCTGTGGTAACTCCTTCTGTAAAGGCACCTATCTCAAAGGAGAGATATATTGTCTAAGTGACTTTGTAACTCAATTTTTGCATTTCAGACTCAAGACAAGGTACGCTTCTCTGCCTCCTGAGACCTAGGAATGCCTGAGGGAGATGTCATATAAATGTGGCATCCCAGCAGCAAGCCTGTACTTGACTTTCCAGCTCTACGTGACACGGGCTGTCCTGGAAATTTTGGCAAAGGTCCCGTCCAGTCCTCTCTGTGAGAGAGCAAGCACAGAGCTATCTTTCTACTGAAGTAAATGGGCCCAGCTACTCTAAGATAAGGAGGGCCCAACAGAAAACAAACACTCCACACTTCCTTTCTCGTAAAGGGAGAAAGGAAGGAGTGAGTCCCCACATTGCAAGAGTTCTGCTCACTGACTGTGAGTGTCTCTTCTGCCCCTTTCTTCTAAGGGCAGCCGCCTGGACGAGGTGGCATGTTGGGACTTTCACTGGCCAGCACGTGTCTGATGCCAAAGGA
Organism: Myotis myotis; assembly: GCF_014108235.1. Classification (NCBI taxonomy): domain Eukaryota; kingdom Metazoa; phylum Chordata; class Mammalia; order Chiroptera; family Vespertilionidae; genus Myotis; species Myotis myotis. Next base: position 198,627,530 of record NW_023416335.1, read on the forward strand.
TAACTGGCTCCTGGGGAAACGTGGCCTAGCGCAGCGATGAGAAACACTCCCAGCTCAGCCCTGGCTGCTTTTCCAATTCTAGCAGTTGGGGTGAGTTTGCTAGCCAAGTGGAAAGGACCTGCAACCCAATCCAAGCTCAAGTCTGAACCTAGTAGACTAAGAGCTTTCTCTTGTCCCCAGAAATTGGGAACTTGACTGAAGAATTCTGAAAGTTGGCCAAGTGCCATTATGCTGACTCTATTGTTGATTTAATTTCGTTTCCATGGCATCCTAAGTGCTTACCCTAGTAAAAGCTCTCCCCTTCAAGTGCCATCACCAGACCCTTCCCCTCCTTGAAATGAGCAAAGAAAGGAAGGAGGCATGAGTCTCCCAGCTTATCCTCAGATCAGAAAAGGGGTGCTGAAACCGGTTTGGCTCAGTGGATAGAGCGTCGGCCTGCAGACTGAAGGGTCCCAGGTTCGATTCCGGTCAAGGGCATGTACCTGGGTTGCGGGCATATCCCCAGTGGGAGATGTGCAGGAGGCAGCTGATCGATGTTTCTCTCTCATCGATGTTTCTAACTCTCTATCTCTCTCCCTTCCTCTTTGTAAAAAATCAATAAAATATATTTAAAAAAAGAAAAGAAAAGAAAAGGGCCCAGGAGGCTTCAAACTTCATTTCTATGTTTATTTCTAGGAAAAACGGAATTAGATGATCCTGGATAAGTGGGGAGAGCCAGGTTGCATCTAGAATCTCCTAGAGCACATACCATATTGAGTGTGAAATGTAGCAAGACCCATACTTATCCACAGGTTATGCTTCTAAAATCTGTTTATTTACAAAATTTGTTTGGAAATAAGAATATATTCCATACCCTGCCCAAAGCAATCATCTCCTCCTTTTGATTTATTATTATTTAGAAATGTTTAATATTAGTTTAGTTTGGGGGGGGCTCCTCGATTTTATTAAAATGTTAATTTTATTAAACTAATCCATGTTTATGGGTAAAAAAAGTCAAATTATACTATAAGGCTTTTAAAAAAATAAGCAATATCCCCCTCCCACAAGTGTCCTCACCCCCCAATTCTAACTCCCCAGAAAAACTACTTTCTATTCTTTCCACTGTTTCTTCTAGTATTGACCTTTATATTTCTAAATAGCTAAGTACTATAGCTATTTTTTAATATTTTAAGGCTTAGGGATTTCCTACTAACTTCTTACTAGGGAAACTGAGAACTTAGCATCCTTATCAGGCCCTCTTTTTTCCCCGCCTTCACACACAAATACACAAACTTTCCATCCCCAATTTTCCCAATAGAGACATATCATAATTTTTTTTAATTAAATCTTTATTGTTCAGATTATTACATTTGTTCCTCTTTTTTCCCCCCATAACTCCCCTCCTCCCAGTTCCTGCCCCACCCTCAGCCCTCACTCCCCACCCACTGTCCTCATCCATAGGTGCACAATTTTTGTCCAGTCTCTTCCCGCATCCCCCACACACCTTTCCCCCCCAAGAATAGTCAGTCCATTCCCTTTCTATGTCCCTGATTCTATTATAATCACCAGTTCATTCTGTTCATCAGATTATTTATTCACTTGATTCTTAGATTCACTTGTTGATAGATGCATATTTGTTGTTCATAATTTGTATCTTTACCTTTTTCTTCTTCTTCCTCTTCTTAAAGGATACCTTTCAGCATTTCATATAATCCTGGTTTGGTGGTGATGAACTCCTTTAGCTTTTCCTTATCTGTGAAGCTCTTTATCTGACCTTCAGTTCTGAATGATAGCTTTGCTGGATAAAGTAATCTTGGTTGTAGGTTCTTGGTATTCATCACTTTGAATATTTCTTGCCACTCCCTTCTGGCCTGCAAAGTTTCTGTTAAGAAATCCGCTGACAGTCGTATGGGTATTCCCTTGTAGGTAACTGAGTTTCTTTCTCTTGCTGCTTTTAAGATTCTCTCTTTGTCTTTTGCTCTTGGCATTTTAATTATGATGTGTCTTGGTGTGGTCCTCTTTGGATTCCTTTTGTTTGGGGTTCTCTGTGCTTCTTGGACCTGTAAGTCTATTTCTTTCACCAGGTGGGGGAAGTTTTCTGTCATGATTTCTTCAAATAGGTTTTCAATATCTTGCTCTCTTTCATCTTCTGGCACCCCTATAATTCTGATGTTGGTACGCTTGAAGCTGTCCCAGAGGCTCCTTACACTATCTTCATATTTTTGGATTCTTTTTTCATTTTGCTTTTCTGGTTGGGTGTTTTTTGCTTCTTCGCATTTCAAATCTTTGACTTGATTCTTGCGCTCCTCTGGTCTGCTGTTGGGAGTCTGTATAATACTCTTTATTTCAGTCAGTGTATGCTTAATTTCTAGTTGGTTCTTTATCACAACATCGAGGGTCTCATTAGATTTCTTGAGGATCTCACTACATTTATCGGCAGTTTCTAGAAAATTATTGAAAGACCTTAAAAGTGTGGTTTTGAGCTCTATATCTTCCATTTCTGTCATTTCTGTCCTGTTTCTTTGTCTCCGCATTTTTTTATGTTTTCTTGGTGCACTCCCTAGTGGTCTTTGTGTGCAGTCTTGTTGTAGTTAAGCCTTGATTGTTGTAGCTAATACCAGGGAGGGTTTGACCTCCAGGCCAAGTGGCTGTGAGAATCAGCTGTGTCTGCAGTGAGAGAACTTCAGTCCTCTAGGGAGGTGCTAATCTAGCCTTTGCCTGAGGCTATCCTGCAAATGGCTCTGTGCAGGGCTTGGACTGGGTGTGTCCCAGGGGATTAACAGGGCGGGCGGAGCGAGCAGTTATGGCTGCTCTCAGTCCCATCCCCAGGTTCTCTGCCTCTCAGAGTCCCAGCAACTGCTGCAAACCTCAGAGAGAAAGCTGCCTTCGAGTTCCGACCGAAGCCAGACAGTCCCGCTTCTCCCTGAGTCTGGGTCCCTAGAGACTCGCCCGGAACTGGAGCTCAGAGTCTGGGACTCCCTCCCGATTGAAAAAGACAACTGCGCCCTCTGCCTCCAGCCCGCTCTGCATGCACTCCGCACCTTAGTATTTGACTTCAGAACTGCGCCTCCTCTGAGTCTCGGTATGCTATTTATTCTCTTTCCTCCTAGTTGTAGAACTTCCACTCATCCAGCCTTCCTGTGGTTCTGGATGATGTTCGTTCCGTCTTTTAGTTGTATTTTTGAAGTGGTTGTTCGAGGCAGCAAACTCCGGCGTTAACCTATGCCGCCATCTTGATTTCTCCGAGATATATCATAATTTTTGTTAGAGAAAAAAATAAGCATATATTTTATTATAACTATATAAATGCATTCACAGCCAAGTCACATAGTGTACTAAGAAAAAATTGACTTTCATATGTAACCGCTAGCTTTTCCTGGAGTTAATAATTGTCTCCCCCCCCCTTTTTTTATTTGCTTGTTTTCTTTGAACCTCTTAGGAATTCTTTCATCCTTAACATCCCAATTTACTCTTCATCCTCAAGCCAAGACTCAGATTTGGAAAAGCAGGAACATTTCTGAACTTTCTTCTAACTTTATGCATCTCACATTGTACTCAGTGAGATACAATTCTTGAAAAAATAATTGGCTAATCAAAGAAACTCAGTTTTTAAAAGACATTTCCTATGACAGAATGAGAACAAACTCCTTATTGCCCTCCCTGCTTTGTTGTAAAAGCCTTCTATTGGTTTTCTTGTACAGAAAAGCAACTTTTTGCTTTTAAAAATAAAACTGGAAACTACTGACAGCACAAAGAAAAGAGATTCAAAGGAAATTCCTGTCACGTATAGAAGGTATACTGTGTCCGGAAAACACTGAATGTGTAATAAGCATTATGAAAATACTTGAAAGGATACAAAAAACACATGACCACATGCCGCCTGCCTCACGGCATCAGCCCTCTCGTTTCTATGCGCCAGCTGTGTGCTGATGGTATTCCCTGCTTGGGTTATTTAATGACAAGTTGCCATTACTAAGTAATGGTTAAACAAAGGCAGGAGGCACTGGGCACGCACTTAGAAAATCTGGGACCTCTCCCCCAGAGCAGTCACAAGGAACAAGTTAAGACCAGGAACTGGTCAAAGGTGAGCCCAATTCTCAATGGGGAATTTCCCTTTGCTTTGCATTTGTTGTTGTGGTACAACTTTTCTATTTGGTTTATTCATTGTTCCCGATGATAGTACAATAAAACCAGTTATTCTGCCCAAACTCATTGAGTCGTACACATTGAATATGTGCAGCTTCTTACATGTCAATCATGCCTCAAAAAAGTGCTTTCTTTTTTTTTAAATGACTCATTTAAAGAACAAAGTCTGACTCATTAAATAATGTGTTGATTTTAAAGCGGTTCCGAGCAACTGTTTATTATGAATGTAAGAGATTGGTTAAGGTGTAATTAAACAATGTACACTAATAAAATCCACATACTGTTTGTGGCTTGTTGCCTCCTGTGTGCTCTTCTTGGCTGTAATGTCATAAAGTCTGGCAATTAGATAAGTTGATCCCTCGTTTTAAAACAAAATCTCAAGGTAGTGGCCTTCAGAAACTGTATTCTAGTCCTGTAATGCCACCATTATACAAAGCAGTTTCAGAAACTCCTCTTCCAGAATTATCTTCAACACTTGGATACGGATAGGGATGCCAGATACAATTCAGGAGCCCAGTTAAATCTGAATTTAGTATAAGCATGGAACATATTTACACCCAAAAAAATATTCATCATTTATCTTAAATTCAATTTTAAATGGGCATCCTATATTTTTATTTGCTAATTCTGGCAACCCTAAACTCAGGTACTTCTAGGAAAACACCTTAACTGATGACAGTCTTCCGTGGAAGGTGGTTGTGATTTTAGACTGTCTAAAGTCTCTCAGAGTGAAGTCTGATGCCAAGAAGGGTAATGCCACTTTTGGTTAAAAACAACATTTAAAAGTAAGCAGACAGGTTTTCTGATGAGCCTTGTAAATTGGCTCTTCTAGAAGTTCTTAGAGTTTTCCAAAATGATCTTAAAGGCAGACTTTGAAAGAGTATTTAGCCTTGCAAAATTATCAGTGAAAGGGTAGCCAGATACTGAGCAGGAACTAACGAAACAGAGCCCTGGATTTGTGAATCGTTCCAAATATTAGTATCAGATTAAAGAACTGAATATAACTACTCAACCTTTTTATATATTTGGCTCCATAGGTTATGGCTTGGTTTTGTCATTTGCATATAACTCTAAAGTCTGCTGTTCTTTGGGAAGACCTGTACAAAAAAAAAGAATATTTCTTCTGAGAAAATCAAATTAGTATCCTCCCTGGTGAATTAACTTTCTCCATTAAAAATTTCAGTTATTTTTTATACTTTCCTGTCACCCCTGATCAATAGTAAACTTCAGATTCTGTATCATAGTCACTCTATTTGCCAAAAGTCTTGACAGTATGTCTTTCCAGGGTAGCTATTCCATAAAGTATTGGTGCATTGTTGGCAATGTATCATTTTATTATTGTTGTTGTTATTTTCATAACAATACCATGATATTGGTATGGCAGAAATTATTTCCCACCTTTGCAGAAGAGGTTACTGTGGTTCAGAGAGAGAGAATTATTTGCTACCAAAAAGCATCAGACAAAAGTCCATTTGTACTAAATGGATGCTTTTTCCTTTAGTTCAACCTGACTCTGAGAAAAAGTTACATAAACAACATTTTGAGTTTCCTTCCCAACTTGAGGGTTAGGAGGTGACTCTAAAAGATCAGGAAGTTGAAAACAATATTTCACTGAAATGTGAAACATCCCAAGAAACATTTGTTAGTTACTGGACTCCACCCAGAAACCAAAAATTCAAGGGTCTTTCCAAAGTAACTGAAATATCAACCTAAATTGATGTCTATTATTATTATTTTTTATTGTCTAAAATTTTACATATGTCTCCTTTTTCCCCAATTGACACCCTCCCCTCCCCCAGCCATTTCCACCCCAGGCAAGCCCCCACTGCCCCAGCGTCTGTGTCCATTGGTTATGCTAATATGCATGCATGCAAGTCCTTTGGTTGCTCTCTAACTCCCTCCCCTACCATTTGTCTCTAGAGATGTCTATTATTGATGAGAAGTGACCTGAACTTGTGTCCCCTAAAATATCACTGAGTTTGATAAAATATAATGGAATTAAGTTTGCAAAGGTATCTTAAATAGGACACAAAAACCACTAAACACAAAAGGAAAAAAGTAATAGATTATGTTAAAATTGAGAACTTTGTTTATCAATAGACGTGATTATGAATGAAAAAGCTCCCATAAAGTTGAAGAAGATATTTGCAATCATTACATTAGGCAAATTACTCATATCCAGAATATATAAAGAAGTTCTACAAATCAATAAGAAAAAGACACTCAATAAAACAATATCCAGAAGACCTGCTCAAAAAAGATATCCAAATAGCTAACAAGCACATGAAAAAGTGTCCATCTTCATTAAGTCATCAGGGAATTGCAAATAAAAACCATAATGTGATATACTACTTATGGCTAAAATGAAGAAGATGAAAAACACCAAGACTTCGCAAAGATGAATCCTGAAGCAACCTAAATCCACATAGACCACTTGTGAGTGTGTAAACTGGTACAACCTCTTAAAAAACTGTTTGGTACTAAAGCTGAATGCAAGCAACCCTCAGACCCAGCAATTCTACTCCTATGTGTATACCCAACAGAAATGCATGCATGTATTCACCAAAACACAAGCACTAGCATGTTCATAGCAGCACTCTACATACTAGCCCCAAAATGGAAATGTCCCAAACACCCATCAATAGCAGAATGGATAAATAAATTGTGATATAGTCACGCAATGAAATTCTATGCAGGAATATGAATGAATAATTTATAACTATGACAGCAATATGGATGAATCTTAGAAACATAATGTTGGGCAGAGAAGCCAAACACAAAAGAGAGCATATGGTATTGTTCCCTTTATGTCAAGTATTAAAATAGGCAAAACTAATCAATGTTGTTAGAAGTCAGGGCAGTGGTTCTCCTTGATGGGAGAGGGGAGTAGGAATAATGACTGAAAAGGAACATACCACAGGGCTTCTGTGGTTTGGTAATATTTTTGATCTGGGTGCTGGTTATAATTTTCACTCCATTTATGAAAATTCATGTATGTACTGTTATAATATGTGCAGATTATAATGTATGTTATAGTTTTAACAAAAATGTTTTTTAATAGCTAGGATTATAAATAGATCTAATCCATATTTACCAGAATTTCTCTTGGAGAGAAGTTCGTATGTGGTTGGAAGCAGTATTTTCATGAGCTGCTTGTTACAACAGTATGGTAGAGAGCTGCTGTTTTGCCTGCGCTTATACCTCTTGTTCTTTTGGAAACAAATTCCAATTTTCCTTTGGATAATTATCTATTACATGATGAGGCTTTCAGATACAATGTCCTCCCCCATCCCCACTTCCCTACTACAGGGGTTTGCCTGCAACTCAAGCCAACCACTCAGAGAACCTTATCCATCTAAACATAGTTATTTGTCCTAATATTGGCATATATCCCCAAAAGGGTCAATCAGAATCCTTTTTAGTAGATCTGAGGTCGAGGGTGCTTGGTAAACCCTCAGATTCTCAAATACGTCAGCCAATAAACCCCATTTTCATGTAAGTTCGTTAAAGTGGGTTTCTGTTGCTTGCAGTCCAAAGAGTTCTGACCTTAGTGGTAAGGTCTCTGAAAGTATGTTCAGGTAATATAGCTGGTTTCCAAGTTACCTTGTAAGGAGGTGGTTCTATTTAACATGGGAACTTTAATTAGGTGTTATATGCAACCTTCCCAGCTCAGTACTTGTAGTAATTGATTGCTGTATAACAAATTACCACAAACTTAGTGGCTTAAAACAGCACATGATTATTACCTCTCAGTTTCTGTGGGCCAGGAATCAGGCATGGCTTAGCTCGGTCCTCTGCTTCATGGTCTCCTACAAGGTTGTAATCAAGTGTCAGCCAGGGTTGGAGGTCTCATCTGAAGGCTTGACTGGGGAATTGAACACAAATTTAAATAATATCAGTTTGAAGGGAACCAAATTATTAGCCTGCCTGGGCCATATGTTTGGGCCTGATATATATTCACAGCTAGTATAAGTATTTATGGAGTCCAGAAAGTCAAGGAGCTTGGAAATGATGCACAGCAAATTAAATTAAATCTCTAAACCAAAGTGTAAAAACACTCTATAGTAAAATTCCTCTGTACTCCTCAAACCTTGAGAAATAAAAGGAGTATCATGAACTTTATGGAAGTTTTGCTATGAAAATACCGACAGTCAGGCATTTTATTTTTTTTCCATCAAGCACTTTAAATTGCCTTTATATTAGTCATCTCTTTGGATTCTTCTATAAGTTCTTAGACATGCATCAGAAGAGGCAATATAAATTGGTGAAGATCACAGATATATCCCCCACTTAAAACTTGGAAAAAAGTGTTATATATATATAATATATATATATTATATATATATATATCACACAAATAATTATTATATTTATAATTTTTATATTTTATATAACATAAGTATCTAGTATTTTATATATTATGTGTACCATATAAAATATAATATAGATAGGTAGGTAGGTAGAGATATATGATACATAGATAGATAAATCACATTATTTCCCTTTGGTTGATGAATTCTATCTTTATTTCCACCTTACTTATGGTTCAAATTTCATATTTTTGAGGTTATAGGAAGAAATGGAGAAAGAAAACTTCTGTATGTACACTTGCGTGATTTAGAACAAGGGGATTTGTGCCAGTCCACCACAGAGATAAGAAAATAAAAACCTGTTGATTCATAGCCAATACAGCATGTCTAGCCAGCTCAATGCTGGCACACATTCTCAAACTCACAGTTTCAAGCTTATGAATAAGAAATGTTCCAAACTCTCATTTGTAAGCATGCATTAAATAGTGACTACTAGTATTATCAAAGATACACATGAACCCTGATAAATATAAAACTATTCTGAAGATATAATATAGTTAGTAGCAGTTTTTCCTGCCACAGAAAAAGCACATGTGTGTTCCAGATCTGAGTCAACAGCCTAGAGATCTTGGCACTAGGTTCTATATCAGCTATTTTCAACCGGTGTGCTGTAAGAATATTTAAAGCATGCATTACCTGACTATTTAATCAGGGACACTGACTTCTTTTCCCTTATATTGTCAAATTTAAAAAAGATGACAAGAGCCAACACAGCAATAGCCACCCAGTGTGAATGAATCCAAATTATACCTTTTTTTCTTTGTCAGATCAGCAACAAATGTATTTCTTGGAGTGCTGCAGAATTTTAGTGATTAGTTTATATATGCCACAAGATAAAAAAAAAAAAGGTTAAAAATTGCTGTTCTATATGCTGGTACTCATTGGAAATGTGATTTATCTGAAGTCCTGGTGCATTTGTGGAAGCTTGTGTTTTGAGTCCTATCTCCCTTCCACCAGCTGAACACCTAATATGACCAGAAGCTGAGCAATAGTGGTGGCTGGAAGAGAGGGGGACGAACAAAGCACCCCAGAAATCCAGAGTCTCCATTCCCATCATAGTCTAAGTGAATGCTACCCACACAGTTAGAAATATATGAAAAGTGAAAGTGCTGTCACTTTATTATAGAGACCTGTATTGAATATTTTGCCTGCCCAGCACTTCTTCCTCACTCTTTTAGTAACTACACACAGCTCAGGTGAGCTGACCACAATACACCAGGGGTGCACAGATGAATCACTCGGGCCTAATAAATCAGAGTCACAGTGATTGGTTTATGGGTGAGTATGTGGGCACACGGCCCAGTTTGAGTCAAAGAGTCAACCAAGGAACTTATCCCAAAACAATTACAAAAGAGGCATTCTGGACTTATCAGGGGGATCGTTTTGTAAGATATATAAATGTCTAACCACTGCCCTAACTGGTTTGGCTCAGTGGATAGAGCGTCAGCCTGCGGACTCAAGGGTCCCAGGTTTGATTCCGGTCAAGGGCATGTACCTTGGTTGCGGGCACATCCCCAGTAGGGGGTGTGCAAGAGGCAGCTGATCGATGTTTCTCTCTCATTGATGTTTCTAACTCTCTAACCCTCTCCCTTCCTCTGTAAAAAAAATCAATAAAATATATTTAAAAAAATAAAAATAAGCATATATAGGGACATATACATATTTTTAAAAATGTCTAACCACTATGCTATACACCTGAAACTCATATATTATTGACTATCAACTGTAATTGAAACAAATTAAAATTAAAATAGCATAACACCATCTATGATATGCTTAAAACCTATTAAAATTTATACTGTACATACATGTTTGTATATGTGTGTGTGCACCCACCCATATATGTATATCAAATCTTCGAATTCTAAAAAAAAAAGAAAGAAAGAAAGAAAAAGGCATTCACTTTGGGGCTTGTAAAATGTAGAGCCAACCTGAGAATTAAACTCTCCTGGGACAGGGTTGAAGCAGCATTTGAGTAGCAAATCCCAATGTTGTACTGAAAGTATTGCTAGTAATCAATGACTGTCCGTGGTGCTTAAATTTTGTCCTCGCTTGGGGTAGTTTCTGGTGTCCTTTGGATTCCCAAAAGGGCTGAGGAATGCCTTTACCTCACCAACTGTTAAGGAGCTTGACCTTACTTTCCTGGATTTAATCTCTATTTGCCGAAGTCCTCTTTAGTCGTTTTTCCAGATGCCCAGTATGATTTTAAACTTTAGAATACCTGATAACCTGCTTGATATGCCTGTGTTCAGGAAATGTGTATAAAGACCAAACTTAAGATGGCAAAATACCATTATTTAAGAAAGAATTTTCCAACAGAGATCCCCCAAATAAAATGGATGTCTAGTGAAGTCCCATGTCACTGGAGGTGTCTGTACTAGTAAGATTCCACAAGGCTAAGTAAATTGCCCAAGATCACATAGCTGGTAAGGGACAAAGCCAAATAACCAAATCTGTCTGTTTCCAACAGCCATGCTCCTCAAATCATGCCAAGCTACATTTTTTTTCCTAGTATCCCTATACAGATGGATTGGCAATGGCGTTTTGGCTTTCCTCTACCTTTCACTCTCCTTCAATAATCAAAGGTGTGTATTTTCAAGAAGGGTACCAAGTATGTGACCACAGAGCAATATGGACTAAATTACACAAAGAAGGACTGATCTAGAATCATGCCTAAGTCAAAACATAATATCACAGTATGTTTCTTCATTGGTAAAATGAAGGGTGTCCTAAAGAATCAGGCTCCATTTTTTGATGTTTGACTTCTGACAGCTTTTAAGCCTCACCCCTTCCTCTTGCCCCTTCTTCCCCACATCTGGATAACTAACCAGAAAGTCTGGGTGCTCCCTCCATTTCTGCTGATGAGTTCAAACCATCTGTGGGAATCCTCACCCTAGTCTCAGTCTCTCTCTCTCTCTCTCTCTCTCTCTCTCTCTCTCTCTCTCTCACACACACACACACACACACACACACACACACTCCAAACCAGTATCATTTCCTTGCCCTGTCTCAAGTCATTTTCTCCCATCTGCTTGGGAGCCACCAGCTCTCCCCAGAAAGCCTCATTACGTGAGTAATAAGCCTTTTTATACCCTCTTGGTATGTTTGTGGCATCGTCAGCCATGACATGCCAACCAAATTTTGGATGGGGGTCCTTCCTGTTTCTAAGGAGTGGTCACAACAATGGAAATAATATTATCTTCAAGGATTATTGGAAGAATGAGAGATAATGCAATAAAGTACAGTGCTTTACAATCACGTAGTGTGCTCACAAGCCTGTGATAAAGTGGAAATGAGTTAATAATTATAGAGCCACTTAGAGCAGTATCTAACAAATATTAAGTGCTTTTCTTTTTATTTATTAAATTTACGAGGGTGATGACATTGGTCAACATGAACATATAGATTTTAGGTATGGGTTTCTGTTATAAGATCTATATATTGCAATGTGTTTAAGTGCTTTGTAAGTATTTGAAGCCTCAGAAGAAGCCTTAATAGAAACGCAGCATGGCAATTTTGGCATATTTACAATATATACTCTCTCTCATGCAAGTTTAATATGCATTTAATGCAACTCCCCTATAAGCATGTGGTTGCACTAATCTGTGATCCTTCATCAAGTGAATGTCTGCAGCCCTTGATTTGAAGTGCCTGTGACCTGCAGGGAGAGGTGAGAGACCTGAGTTGCCTCAAGGAGAACTACCAAGGCCTATCTGAAGAATAGACTGACAGCTACAAACAACTTGGAAGGCCTCTAGGAAGAATAGAGCTTAAGGGCAAAATCATCATCAAGATCTTGAGCTGATGTTTGGAAGTCAATCTAACCATTCCCAACCTTAACCCCATAGGATGGTAAATGCCTCTATGAAAGATTTCCTCCGAAAACAGTAAGCAATATTAGGACTATGATGGGCCAATGGTCCCTTATTCCCATTGACTTTGATAGTACACCTATTTCCTTTTTAGAGGTAGAAAGAGGACATTGTGTTTTTAACTGGAAAATCTCTACCAGACACATTAAATTGAAATCTCTAAAGTGCATGGAAGACGATGTCTTCCAATTTTATGACTGGTATTTCTAACCAAAAACTTGGGTATGCAGCAAACGTCAAAATCATGAGAAGTTTCTCCTCTGATAAAATGGTTTGCAATGCGTGGGTGATGTATATTATGAAAGGTAATTTTAGGTGATGGCATTCAAATATATTAAATTATATGGAGGAAAAGTTATTCCTCTTAATATTTTATTGTTTCTGATTGCACCCTCAGTAAATTCTTAGTTGCTGTTGGCCTTCTAGTAGCCCGATAAACAGGGAGAATGCCTTCAACAGTATGGTGATAGCAGAAGAAAAGGGGTGTGGGGAATGGTGGAAAAGGGCAAAGGGGGGATAAATAAGGATGGAAAGAGACTCGACTTTGGGTGGTGAGTCCACAATGCAGTGCCGGGGTCCAACCCCAGCGGGTCCAGGGGTCCCCAAAGGCGTAGACGGAGTCGGCGAAGAAGGAAGGACACGGAGACAGTGTTCAGTTGATCAGCAGCCTAGCCAGGATCTCCAGCCAGGATCTCCAGCCAAGTTCTGGTCTGGATCTCCAGAGAGGTTCTGCTTCAGGATCTCCAGCCAGGTTCTGTGTCCAGTTGTCTTGCTAGGTTCTCCAGCCAGGTTCTCCAGGTTCTCCAGCCAGGTTCTGTAGCCATGTTCCATCGCTAGGTTTTCCAGTCAGGTTCTGTCCAGGTTCTCCAGCCAGGTTCAGTCTCTAGGTTCTTCAGCCAGGTTCTCTCGCTAGGTTCTGTCTCTAGGTTCTGTGGCCAGTTTCTGTCCAGGATCTTCTGCCATGTTCTCTCCAGTGAAGTTCTTCTGTCTCTAGGTTCTGTGTCTAGGTTCTGTCTTCTAAGTTCTGTCTGTAGGTTCTGTGTGTAGGTTCTGTCTTCTAAGTTCTGTCTTCTAAGTTCTGTGTTCTAAGTTCTGTGTCTTGCTGTCTTGTTGCATCTGTATTTATACCAGTTGATTCCAATCCTATCAATCTCTATTCCAAAGGTTAGGGCGTTTCTTATCTCCATTCCAGGGAGTAAAGATTATGTAGCTTAAGTGTGATTGTTCGTAGTTAAAATGATTAATTACCCGCCTAGCACTAGTTAAGAGGTTTTATTCCCTCCCTAACTTCAGGGGAAAATCCCTACCTGGGGATTCAACCTTTCTTGGAGAGGTGACCTTGGTTAAAACACAGCGCCAAGAAGGTGAGCAAACATACTAAGAACCGTATGCCATATATGCCAGGTCCCTTGAAACAGCAAGGATGGACCGGCTCCCGGCAATGCAGTGTACAGATGATGTTTCATTGAGTTGTAGACTTGAAGCCTGTATGGTTTTATTAACCGATGTCACCCCAATAAATTCAATTTTCTGAAAAAGTTAAAAGGAATATCAGGAAAGAAGTTTAGTTGGAATTTTTTCTAATATTTTCTTCGTTTTCATTATATTTACTTTTATAGGTACATTCAATGGTTAGCAAATGGTGCCTGTCTCCAATTTGATGGTATGATAGAAAGACCCTTTTCCCCCCAAAAAATTAATTTTAAGAAAGTGATTTGATTAAAAAATCAGTTCAATACTAGTACAGGTAACAGAAAGATCTTCAAATACTGGGACGGTAGTTCAGAATGATGAAGCTTTGGGAATCACTGACCTAATGTATATTTAAATTACAGGCACAAACAATTCCCAGAAGATGATATCTCTGATTAGTTCATCTCAATTCTAAATCCTGACCTGAAACACCTAAGCAGTGTAGGGAGGGTGAAACCTGAGATGCCAATATGCTCCTGCCTGTACCCTACTTTCTCTCTCCCACCTTATTCAACTTTCCAATATGCATGTGTCATCTTCAACTGCTCTTCAATGCCAGAGTGTCACCATGAGAAGAGAGGAGAGTCCAGTTTTATGGGTAAGAATAAGCTCAATCTAATCATTTTAATTCAAAAGTTATTTTCATCAAACCCACAGAAGTATCTAATCAACACTGCTGAAAACATCTTCAACTTCAAAGGACGATAACAAAGTAGTTAGTTTTGTGGTTATCATATGATAGTAAGTATAAAATAAATTATTTGGCACAAAAATTATGGGATGGTCTTCAACTGAAATCAAGGTAAATGCACTTTTTTTACTTTTATTTTATTGTTTAGAGTATTACAAATAGTAGTACATATGTCTCCTTTTTTGCACTTTTAAATGACAATGAGCTTTAGCAAAAAAAAAATAGATGATAGATAGATAGATGATTGATAGATAGATAGATAGATAGATAGATAGATAGATAGATAGATAGATGATAGACAGGTATACACATAACACATATATGTTCAAATCATTCAACATATGGAGCACTTACTATAGACAAGACAGTGTGCTACTTGCTGTAGTGGATGCATAGATGAGTAAAGACACGGCCTTGTTTACTTTAGCTTCCCCAAAAGATGACATATATAAACTTCCTGGCCCAGAGCAAGTGCTGAATAAATGTTAGTTCTCTTACCTCACTTTCTCCCTTCCATATTCTCATTCTTAATACAGAGCAAAAGAGCCTCGCGAATCCCTTTTAAGTGAAAGGAAGAGGAATGCACTGCAGGAGCCCCTTGGCCCTAATAATGCAGGTCATTTTACAACAGGCACAAAAGGTTTAACTGGAATGGAGTCAGAATTTGCAGAGCAAATAGCTTTGTAGCCTCATTATCCTGGCCTCAGACTAGCTGCAGGAAAGCTTTTGGAAAGCAGGACAGAGGCTACTCTATGGGAGGCTAACAGGGCAAGTGCCAGGAACTGTGTGTCCTGGCACCAGGCTCCACCCTGCTATCACCATCCACTGCCAGCCCTGGCAGCTCTGACCACTGCAGGTTTGACACTGATGCATGTTTGGGAAGAGCTGATTTGGGGGAATTCCAACACACTCCCCACATTATTGAGGAAGTGACAGAATTCTTTACAGGTGAGCCACGGAGCATGTTCACACTCCCAAGAATCCTGTTTGATAAAGGGAACTCCACAACCCCAACCACAAAGGTCCTTGAGAAGACATGAATAATCAGTTTTTCTTTTTTAGGAAAATGGGAAATGGGCGCTTTTTAGTTGCCCGGAGCCTAGCACAGTGCCTGACTTATCTAGGCATCCAGGATATCATGTGTTGTTTGAATAAACAATAAACTAAAAGTGTCACTTAGGAAATTGCCAGTTCTGTGTGACCTGTTAGGAGTCTAACAGAGTGATAATGATAATAGCTAAAACTTACATAGTTTCTATTATATGGTAGGCACTGTTCTAAGTGCCTAAAGTTATTACATATTTTACTCTTGCAACAACCCCATGAAATAGCTACGATTATTAACAGGAACAATTATTTTATACCCACTGTACAAAAGGGAAAATAGAGACTTGTACAGTCTAAGGCACTTGCCCAAGACTGTCCAGCAACATGAAGCTGAATGCAAGCCCAGGATGTCTGGCTCTGGAGTCAGTGCTCCTAACCACTGTACTGTACTGCCCCACAGAAAAATGGAAGCAAGTTTCCACTCATGCTGTGTCCTTCTTATGAGGAGATACTTGAACATATGTATAGCCATGTGTGTTTTAGTAAACACACACCTACATCCCGTGGAGGAAGTACAATCTGAAACTCTGGACTCTTTTCTATCTAGTTAGTGCCAGGGAACTTAAAAATATACAGTCCCTTTCAACTGAATTAGGAAGAAAAACCTCACAGCTCAGACTGAACAATAGCTTGTAAACACCTTCACATAACAACCCATAATGAAAATGTATGAACCAGACTTTGGCTTGAGGTCTTACTATGAAGCACAATCATGTATTTAACATACAGAAGACCCCAGACTGTCTTCCTGAGTACAATTATTAACTCTGAACAGGACAGAGCTAATGCAGAGCCATGGAGAAAGAAGCTCAGTCTAGTACTATTTCTTGAAGCTCCTACCTGGATCCAAGAGGGAAAAAATACAAACACGTGATTTCTTGATGTGTAGGTTTTCTCACATATTCACAAGTTAATAATTTAGTTAATTTGTAAACAAAATATGATATGAAGAAAAAATTGTTATTTAAAAGGTAACTGAAGTGCTTATAAAATATTAATTCAAAATACACTACAGAAGATGTCATTTGGTAATGGGACACAAGTTTAAAATTGCAGGTAAATGTAGTTTTTGTGAATGTGGTAAAAATCTCATTCCTTCTATATTCCTTTCTCAGTTACTGGCTTCATTTGGAAGCCCAGGTGATGAAACTAGAGTAGTGTCTGCCTGTCTCTCTCTCTCTCTCTCTCTCTCTCTCTCTCTCTCTCTCTCTCTCCATTTTCCAAATCATATTTTGGTACAGGCCAGAGTTTTAAAAGAGAAATTGATAGGCACCCTACCCATTGAAGAGACAGCTTAATACATAAAATAAGACTCAGAGATGCCCCAACAAATAAGTGATGAGTCCATGTGCAAGCCCTGGTGTGTTGACCCCAAAGCCCATGGATTTTTCACACTGCTGTTGTAAGGAATGAGGGCAGGATAAAAAAACTAATATATGGAAATTTTTCTAAGTGCCCGTCCAGTGTTAGACATCTTACATGGTTCACAAGATCTAATTCTCCCAACAACTCTACAAAGGAAATGTAAACTCAAGAGCAATCCTCAAACCATTCCACCAAAATGCCCTTAGCATGCAAGGGAGGGCCAGCTCTCCTCCCTGTGTGATCCAGAGGTGTAGCTGTGAACAGATGCTACAAACAAGAAATATTTGTGTGGTCTCATGTTTCTTCTGTAATTTCATAAAAAATTTGGGCTTCAATTCCATACAATGTTTAATATTTGTTTTAATTTTAAAAAGTGATGTTCTTTCCCCATTAAATCTTCAAGTGAAATTAACATTCCAGAAGGGTAGTCTTTGTTTGTGTTGTGGATTCCTTCATTGTGCTTCTGATGCATCACCAAGTATTAGGAGTCATTGGCAGTACGTTTATAAATGAACCTATCCAATGTCAGCAAATAGCAGGATGTAATTTGCATGGGAAGAGAAACCTTGCCTGTCTTGTTTACCACACTATCCCTAGCACATAAACCTAGGATAGGCGCTCAATACTTGTGGAATGATGAAGCAATCCCTGGAGCGTAGGCTTTTTATAGTTGGATCAAGCCCTAGCTGGTTTGGCTCAGTGGATAGAGGGTTGGCTTGCAGACTGAAGGATCCCAGGTTTGATTCCGGTCAAGGGCACATATCCAGGTTGGGGGTTCTATCCCTAGTAGGGGTTGTGCAGTAGGCAGCCAATCAATGATTCTCTCTCATCATTGATGTTTCTATCTCTCTCTCCCTCTCCCTTCCTTTCTGAAATCAATAAAAATATTAAATTAAAAAAATAGTTGGATCACTCTCTTGTTGTCTCCATTTGAAAAATTGATAAACAATCTGTATAACTGTATTAGCTCTATGGTTGTGTAAAGATAAGTCAAGATTAGTCTAAAGCTTGCCCAAATTAGGGATTTAGCCCCTCTCTTATCAAGACTTTATTTTTATTCTTGTTTTCTTTCAAAGAAAAGGATATTGAAGAAACGAGAAATAGCAGATGGACCACTAGGCACCACCCTTCCTTGGTTCCCTATGACATGTTTCACTAAGTACTATACAAACATTAGCTGTTCTGCTTCCATCTCTCAGCCAGGCATGAGATTTCTCAACCATCCACACAGTAGCCTTGTTGTCTGTCTGAGTCAATCCAGTTATTTTTCTCTAACAAGATGGATCATCAAGAATAGAGCTATTTTGCCCCCTTTTATTATCTCCTCTAGGGAAGAAGTTATGGGCCTATAACAATATCTGTTATGATCTGAATGTGTGTGTCCCATTCCAAAATTCACATGGGGAAGCTGCCAATGTGATGTTATGAGGAGTTGGGTCTTTAGAAGTAATTAGACTTAGATGAGGTCATGAGGGTGAAGCCCTCACATGGGGTTAATGTCCTTATAAGAAGAGGAATAGAACAGAGCGAGCTCTGTCCACACATAAGGACACACAGCTGGACGGCAACATCAGCAAACCAGGACTGGAGTTCTCACCAGGAACTAAATAGACTGGCATCCTCATCTTGGACTTCCATCCTCCAGAACTGCGAGAAAATAAGTGTCTGTTGTTCAAGCTACTCAGTCTGTAGTATCTACAATAATAAAAGCATAATATGCTAATTAGACCAGACAGCCGAACTACCCTCCAGACGAAGCTGGGGCGAATTTCGTGCATCAGGCCTCTAGTTTTGTTATACAGCCCAAACTAAGACAATATCCAACCACAAATCTCTTTTTAGCTTGTTTTGAATACAAAGGGATAATTTTCTATTTTTACATACAACTGTGAAAAGAAAACAATATGGTTTCTAACAAAGGGACTTCAAGAGGGAGGTGTGTAGATGTTACTTGTTTCCTTTCCTTAAAGCAAACAAGTGGCCTTTTTCTGGGAAAAGGGCACCGAAATTCGGGTATAATTTACTTAATAACAATAGGCAATTGTCATAGTATGTTAATCTCAATTGCTTCTCATGACAAGGAAAAATTGTTACCAGGCCTTGTCATGAAAGATTTTCCCAAGGGTTTCCTATAATAATGATCTATTGTTTTTTTAAAAGCAGGTTATAAAATAATATGCATTCTATAACTATAGTTTAGTAAGTATTTATAGGCATAAAGATGTTCTGGAAGGATACACTTAAGGATGTTGACAGGAATTACAACTATATATTGAAATTATGAATAATTTTTTTTCTTTTTGCTTATCTAAATATTTTAATTCTTGTGCTACAAAAAGGTATGCTTTTGTAATAAGAATTTTGTAATAAAATGATTCCACTACTAAAATAATACAAGATTCAGAAAAGCTGCATACACAGTTTCTGAGAATACCAAACTTGCACTTAGAGTTTTTGCTTTCAGAAAGGAGTAAGAAAATTAACTATTAAGTATTTGCTATGTTTCAGCAATCCTGCAAGGTTACTGATACTGTTTCCATCTTACAGATACGGAAACTTGAGGTTCAAGGGGGTTCCATGAATAATGTAAATCATAGACCCAGTACAAGACAGAGCCATGATTAAACCAGATTCATCTGACCCACAAGGCCGCCCTCTCAACTTGACTGGACAGTTTATAGAAAGTGCAGAGACCTGGTTTTACTCATCACCACTCATGGCGCCTGTATACAATAAATAAGCTGTAAATAATGGCTGCACCTCAGTTGCATCTGAGCCAAATTCCTTTCTTATAGCTCAGGGAAGGAGCACCAGGTCAGGCGCACTCACCGAGTCAAGACAATGTCTCTGATTCTTGCTACAACTTCAGTGCAAAGCGCTGAGTCTTTTAAGACTCACTGTGGCTTACATTCTTTCTGCTTGAGGCAAAAGCCCATTATTAGGGTGACTTAGAGCTTCTTGATAATTCTGAAATACACATGCTCTTAAGGGAAGCATCTCTACACCATGGTCCACTGACAACTGGCCTCTTATCTTAACAACTGGCACAACATCACAACGTTGCCTCACTTGTCTTTTGTTTCCTTGTCCTGTCGACTGCTTTGTTAAGTATTAATATAACTTTGATTCCCATCACACCAAGGAGCGTTGGGCAAGTTATTTATGATCTCTCCCTGCTGTCACATCATTTCTGTGAAGAACTTAATTGCCAAACTTTGTTTTCCCATGATTAAAATGGACACCGTAGGACACTGCGTGCTGTTATCTCATGGAGTCAGTTTGGCAAAGTGGCAAGTGAAGAATTATTGGCAAGGAGTCAGTGTTATAGGTGGAAGAGAACCAAACTCTGACCAAAACATGAATGAGTGCTGACATTTAGGGAGTGAGCAAAATTATGTGGGATGTGTGGTGATGGAGGGAAAGTACCTGTATGACAACAAGGACTATTTATGGAGCTCTTAGAATGGACAAGACGTTGGGCTAAATGCTTTACACATGTTATGTGATTCATTCCCACAAGCAGGAGCCGATCCAAGTTGTATGAGGCTGGGAAGACTACACTTTGGGATGGAGTCTCTTAATTACAAAATTAAAAATACATGTCTAAGCAACGCCCCCCCCCCCCCCCGCAATGATGGTATCCTGATGCCTAAAGTCCTTAGCTTCATGGTAAACCCATAAACCCTCTCAAGTATGTATTATCCAGTCCACATATAAGAAAGTTCAACTAGGTTAAGAAACTTGCTCGGTCACAGAGCTACCAAGAGGCAGAGCAAGGATTCTAATCGAGCTCCCAAAATCCTTTAAAAAATTCCCAAAGCCCCCAAATAGGCAATTCACGAGGACCAACTCCCTTGAAAGAGCAGTGTGACATCTTGATGTGGCTCTGAGAGTTTCCTGGCAGGGCCCAGCCCCTGTCAGAACCTGCAGGGCGTGGGCATGTGGAGTCTTGCCAGGACCTCTGCAGGAATGTGCACCTTTCAGATTCACAGACTCTGTAAGAAAAGCCCCCGTTGAGGGAGAGAGAAAGACAGGTTTTGATGACTTTGCTCTTTGCAGCTACAAACCAAAAAGTAGGGAAGAAAAAAATTTATTTTTAAGATACACATATTTAATTTTGCCCAGCCCTGGATAAGGAAATATCACTGTTCAAAGCTGAATGCAGTGATGTGCTGGTAACTAGCATGCAGGGCAGAGGGAGGCCTGTTTTGTAGCATTTGCCAATTTCTATGCTGTCAATTTCCCATATTGATAAGATGTGTGTTTCAAATGACCAGTGATTGTCTGGCTTGCAAATGTCCTGAACACTGAGCAAGCAAGCTCTTACAAGCAGGACCAGCTGCTCCAGCACACCATTCGCTGCATGTTGGACTTGGCCCTGGTGGTCATGACCTCAAGATCTTGATGAAGATCGTTCTTAAAACTCAGCGGCAAATATTCTTGGCCCTGAAATCTTGTTGCACTGTGGAAAAAGGACTTGAGATGAATTATAAAGTCTCAGGAATGTTAGGGAAATGAGTTAGGCGTTCTGCGTGGCCCACCTTGACCCATTATAAAATCTTTTCGCAACATGTACTCAATTACTGATGCAGACATGAACCCTCAGTCCCCTTCTTTTCCTAGTCGCCGTACCTATGACTCCCTCCCCACCCACCCCTGCCTCAAGCCTCTGCCATCTGCACCCCTCACCCTCTAAGTAACTACAACAGCCAATAGCACATGTCAAACCTCCTCATTTTACAGATAGGCAACTGAGGCCCAAGGAAAGAAAAATTACAAAGGCCCTATAAAATTTTAAATACTAACAGTGGACTAAAACTTAAGTCTTCTGACTGTCTATAATCCTTTCTAACACCTTGCTGTTGAAGCAATTAAGCCGTACAGTAAACATTTCGTGATGATATCCTTGAACACTACCATATCTTCCAGATTTTGTAACAACATCAGGAAAGTGATAATTTGGCTGCTTGGGGCCCTGACTCATTTCCTCTGCCTTGTTCAGTTTTCCGAAGCTATAAACATTCAGCCCTGTACAGCTAAGCTCAGGGCTGCCCAACTCAAAGACTGGCTAGATTCCCCACAGAAAACAGAGCCTCAGATAGCAGCTCACAGAGAGGTAGTTTATTTTGGGAACTAGCCTGGGAAAGCAAGGAAAAGCAACACAGGTGTGTTATCAAACTGAGCTATTGGGACTTTCCCCACTGGGACCCCAGGAGGAGTCTCATAGAATGTCTTTCAGAATTAGGGGATTCCTGCAATGTGGTACTTTCAGTGTGAAAACCAGGAAAGTCCTGGGAAAACTAGGACAAGTTGGTCACCCAATCAGAGTCATCTGCCCAACAGCCAGGAGAGAGAAATGTTTACGCACCAGCTCCCATCTTTCAGTGGCTGAGTTGCCCCAGGAGACGCCAATTCTCGCACACTTGCATGTTTGCATGTGTGAGACTCAAAGCACATTTCTTCATGTGTCCAAAGAAGTGGCATGAGAGTAGCCCCCCGAGTAGAACGAGATGCAGGGCACCTGAAGAGAGGGACTGGTGGCTGGTACTGCAGTGGTGGCGTAAAGCTGGGGACAGGATGTGCACAAGAGGCATCCCAGGCAGGGCATGAAGGGTGTACAAACAGCCTTGGTCCCTGAGCTGGTAGGAGTTCATTATCAAGTGACCCTCTGGGACCTGGGATATGGTGACTACTAAAGCTGCCTTGCAGTTCACCAGGCTGCCCTTTCATGAATCTACCCTTGACAAGATGTTGTCCCTTATATGGTTTTCCTTCCTTCCTCCGTCACTTCCTTCCCCGCCCCCCCTTCAATATTTAGTGAGTGCCTATACTATCTAGGGACTATACTATGTACTTGAGATATAAAAATAACTAAACACAATCCTTGTCCTCAAGAGGATGTAGATGAGGGACCAATCATAAAACAGTTATAATACAATATAACTCTGGCAGGGAAATGGACAGAAGGGAAAAGGGAGAAGAAAGACCTCACATAGGAAGTAACTTCTTTAAAAAAAGGAGAGAGAGAGCTATTTTTTTTTTTGATTTTTTGTTCCACTTATTTATGCATCCATTGGTTGATTTCTGTATGTGCCCTGACCGGGGATCAAACCCACAACCTTGGTGTATCCAGACAATGCTCTAACCAACTACCTGGCCAGGGACCTAAGAAGTAACATTTTAGCTGAGTCTCTAAGGAGGAGGATGATAATAATAACAACAGCAACAGAGAACTTCGATGGGATGCTGACCGTGTAGCAGGCACTGTTTTTAAGTCTTTATAGCACTAACACATTTAATCCTTACAATATCCCTGTGAAGGGGGTGCTATTGTTATCCTTGATTTAGAAATGACAAAGCTGAACTATTGAAAATGGGTTTTGGTGAATTACTATCAGTCTTCAAAAAGCTGCCACTTGCCTCATGGAGTCACTCAGTTCAGTGGAGGCATTGCATATTTCCTTCCTCATGACAAAAAGCTCAAAGCTTTTTTTTTTTTCCTCCCTCTTTAGGGCGGTTCCATTTTACGAAAGGGTTCATTATCTGTAGGTGATCATAGATGAATGTAGGATTGATGCATGCCACTTCCAGGAACTCCTCAACAAGCTCAGAAAGGATCCTAGCTGTGGTCCGAGGTGGAGGGCATTCAACAGCTTTCACCACATAGATATCATCAGGAATTTTGCAAATTTCTTCAGTTTCAAAGAGGATAATTTCTGGCAGCTTCACCCCCAAGGCTTCCTCAAGCTCTTCTACCATGCTGCTTTTTTCTGGAAGGGTGGGGTGAAGTCAACAACATAGGCTTGGCCCTCCAGGCCATCTGGATGGTGGGTAACCTTGTAACCATCTGTAATGTGCTTTACCATCCCCGAAATCATCTTCTCCATGATTTTCTTGAGGTCATGATAATCTGCAGAGGCCTTGGAGAACTCACAGGTAGTGAACTCAGGATTGTGAGTCAAATCAGTTCCTTCATTCTGGAACTGGTGTCCAATTTTATAAACCCGGTCAGTGCCACCAACCATCAGCATCTTGTGGCAGAGTTCTGGTGCAATTCTCATACATAAGTTCAGGTCCAGCTCATTGTGGATGGTGCTAAAAGGCTTGGTCACAGCTCCCCCTGGGATGATGTTCATCATGAGGGTTTCAACCTCTAGGAATCTCAACTCATCCAAGAAACTTCTTATATATGTGATGATCTTAGTGGATGATACATTTTTGCCTCACGTCATTCAGGATCAATTTCAAGTATCTTTGATGATACCGTGTTTCCTTGTCTTTAAGGCCAAAGTGAAAATGAGGCAACATATGTAAGCAAGGATACAGCACTGTGATTTCCTAGGAATCAGAGCTCACCTTTCTTGGTTTACCCAGAATTCCCCTGAACTTCAATTATGTCTCCCCGAAGCAGTTTGATGATTCTTCTGATTTATAATTCTTGGAATTGGCCATGACTTGCAACTTGATCCCCTCTTCTCAAAGGTCTTAGAAGATGAGCTTCCCCTTGGAAGCTCTTTTGGCCCATGGATCCTATCTAGAAAAAGAACTGCCACCTTTATGGTAATATCACTCAGGTGGTTCCCAGGCTACAGGTGACTGTATTCTTGGATGAAGTGAATGACTGAGACACCTCTATGGAACTTGTGTGAGTATGGGTCTTTCTCATTGGCCTTCAGCTGATGGACTGCTTGGCTGCAGATCTTGTAGTATTCGTTTGGGTTTAGGCTCTCCTTTTTGGCACCCACATCCTTGTCAGTGGTATGGTTGGTGGCAGCCCTGGCTTAGTTGTTTCTCCCTGAGCTCCTTCTGCTTGGATGCCTCCTCTGCTACTTTCTTCTCAACTTTCAGACATCTCTTTAGCTTGTTTTTGCACACTTTCAGCTCACCGCATTCCCCTCAGGTCCCTGCACCAAAGCCATCTTTCTGGAGGCTCGAACTGAAAGGAATATGGGCTGTTCCTGTGACTTGCTTTGCCCAATAGCATACAGTAAAAGTGGTGGTGTGACTTGTGACAGTTCTGAGCCTAAGCCTTTCACTCTTCCAGGCTCTCCCTTGCTATGAGAAAAACCCAGGCTTGCCTTTGGGATGATGAGAGACCACATATAACAGACATGTAGCCAAGTCATTCAAGTTAAGGCCATGTTAGATCAGCCAGTCCCCAACCAGTGGTCAGCAGACCACAGATGCTTGAATAAGCCCAATCAAGATAAGCCAAGGCCCTTTGGGGTTCTTCCAGTTGTAAAATGTAGTCATTCATGCGTTTGCATCTGATTCATTACAGGATTTGGCCATCAAAAAATACAAATTAATTTTAAAATTGGACTCCCCATTTATTACACCATGCCACCACTCCCAGATATCTGAAGCAACACTGTTTAGGTAACAACAATATCTTTGTTGTTATTTTTCTTTCCTAACAGTTGGGTAGATAAATGTTTGTGAAGTAGGTGAAAAATAAATTTCTAACTTCAACAACTTAATAGCTAAGTGCTTATGCACTGAAATGAAAACAAGAGAAAATAAATAGCATTTGGGCTCTCACTTTGGCATTTATGACTTGCTAGGTGGGCAAAATGAGCACATCCTGAGTAAAAGAGAGCTAAAAGTGACTAATAAAAAAGAAGAAAGATCAGCCAAGGCTAACCCGGAAGAGCAGAATCACCAAAATGAGCACATCCTGAGTAAAAGAGAGTTAAGAGTGACTAATTAAAAAAGAAGAAAGATCAGCCAAGGCTAACCCAGAAGAGCAGAATCAACCACAGACTTGGACACCACTGTGGCTTTTTTCCATGCAGCTTTACTGTGGCATTAGATAATGGATGCAGTTTAGCTTTCAGGCATAGCAGGTTTTAGACCTGTATTAAGCAGAACAATTTATTAATCAGGGAAATTGATCTAGGTTGCAAGCAACAGAAATCTGACTTAGATTTGCTTAAACACAAAAGGGAATTTTTTGGCTTATGTTATTGCAAAGTCCAAGGGTAGACACAGCTAGATCTAGATGCCCCAAATTTGTCATTAGGAACCTAATTCTCTCCATCACTTGGTTCTACTCTTGCCTGTCTTTGAGTCATTCTCATGCAAATACTCTCATGGGGCAAGATGGCCACCAATAGCCACCAGCTTATACTCCATTGTATTAGTTATTAAGTGGAAGAGAATGTCTGTTTTTCAATAGTTCTAGTAAAAGTCGTAGGGACAACTTTCATTAGACTGACCAGGATCACACACCTGTCCTTGACCAACCATTTGGTTTTTTTTCAGGGAGATACATGGGACCTGGGCCAGGATCATGCATGCAACCCTGGAGATAGGGGATGGGTGGGTTAGTACTGAAACCACATCGACTAAGACTAAATAAGGAGGGGATTTCCTAAAGGAAAATCGAAATACTGCAACTGAAAGAATGGGGAATAGATGTCTTCTATACTCCTCAGCATTACTAATGAAATTTTTTTTAAAAAAGAGAGTGATGACTGAGCATTGTTTTTCTGCAGAAGTCAGTTCACTCCTACCTGTAAACACTTTCCAACATTGATGCCAAAGTAGCTATTGTTATGCACAAGGCTTCTTCCACCCTGCCCAGGTGAATAGTCTAAAAATAAAATTTTGATCACATCACTCTATCACATAAGTAGATAATAAGATCTAGTGGCCATACACGTGACAGGGCTTATGACAGTCTAAGAGCAATAAGGTGTCTGAACTTAATCTCAAAGACTCTTTGAAGTGTGCTTATGAGCTACCTGAATCATAAAATTGTTTCCATGTCCTAACTGGAGGTAGCATAGTGCGGTGGCTATGAGCACAGATTCTGGATACAGACTGCCTATGTCTGGGTTCCAGCTCTGACTACTTTCTGAGACTATGTGACTTTGAGCAAGTTAATTAGTCTCTCTGTGCCTCAGTTTTCCCATCAGGAAATGGGGATCATAGAATTTACTTTATCAGACGAGTAAATGAGTCATTATATGCAAAGCACTTGGAATATTATCTGGTACATAGTCATACCTACAAAGTGTAAGCTATTAGTCATCTGGGAAAATGCATGTGGCAACAATTCCTTTCAATGTGGAAGAAAAAGCCTGACACCGGCAATTAAAGATACATGACCTTGATAAGCCACTTGCTGTCTCTGGGGTTATTTTACTTCTTCAGCTATAATATGACGGAAATTATATCTACTCCGCTTACCTCACAAGGCTGCCACAGAATCAGAGATGATGGATGCTGAAGTCTTTGAAAACCTCCAAGTCCTTTATAAATAAAAGGCCTTGTTAATATGAATTATCTTCATCCAGATGATCTGATTAATGTGCAATCAGGGCAGTGTTTCATCCTACGCTATTTTTCGCAAGGAATCATTAGGAAAGAAAATCTGCCGCTCACATAAAATAATACATTCCCCAGCCAAACCCAGTTCAAAAGCCTTTGGGACTGTGCTGGGATTTGAAATATCCTCCACCATCTTTTGTACCTAGCGTGAAGTAAAGTTGATTGTAATAGAAAAGTTATTAAACTGGGGGTGATGACACCTGGATTATAGCTCCCAGTTCTGCTGTTCATTTACTGTCATCTCACATGAGTCATTTCATTTCTCCGAGCTTCCCTAGTCTATAAAATGATGAGTGCTTATAACACTGTGACTGCACAGCTTTTGTGACAAAGGTATTCCTGGGCGTTGGGGTTCTGGTGACTTCTTGGTGGACTATCACCTTCCTGGCCACTGCTAATTGTTGGAGCACTCCAGGGTTAAACGTGGGTCTTCTCTTCTTCATCCTCCTTTTTCTCCCGTTCTCCCTAAATGATCTCCTCCAGTTCCATGGCTTTAAGTACGTCACACTTTCAGTAAAAGTGCATGTAAGATATTTAATACACACCTTCAGCCCTGACCTCCACAGTGAGCTGAAAGCAGAGATGTTTCCAATTGTCTACTTAACATCGCTCCTTAGCTATCTAAGATGTAAGCACCTCAGATTAAATATTTCCAAACAGAATTATTATTATTAGTACTCCTATTGTCTGTGTTGTTCAGCTCATAGAACAATGCATGGCCATAGTAGACTCTCAAAAAATATTCCAATGAATCAGTGAAAAAATATATATACAGTATTCACACACAACTGTTTGTACAATTATGTTTAACAACATGATATTAGAGTGACGGGGGAAACACCAAAATGTTAATGGCTGTGCATGAAATTATAAGTTTTTTTTTTAATTTAAAATTTCTATTTTTCACTTCTTGGTAGAGTATCATCTTCCTGGCCACTGCTGATTGTTCATCATAGGAAATTACATCTACCCTGCTTACCTCACAAGGCTGCCACAGGATCAGAGACGATGGATCCTAAAGTCTTTAAAAACCTCCAAGTCAAGAATATCAAACTTTAGGGCATGATTAACCAGGGAACTTATATGCAGATATGCAGAGCCCCTGGACACAGACACTAGTGTGATGAAGGCCTCGGCGAAGAGGTACAGGGATGAAGGGGTCCGTGGGAGAAAAAAAGAGGGACATCTATAATACTCTCAACAATAAAGATAAATTTAACAACAACAAAAAAAGGAGTATCAGACCTTGGAGCTGAGCGACCTCTGCAAGACTGCACTTACCTTCCTTTCTTCATATGCCAAAGGGCTTAAAAATAGGTGCCTCATTTATATTCATGCATCGTTCACAGTGCTTGAGGAACTGAGCGAAGAAATAAAATGGAGTCACTACAGTGAAGCTGCTCCATTGCGAAAACCAAGTGGTTGGAGAAAGGGGGAAAGGCTGTGTCAATGCCTGCATATACCAGAGACCTCGGATAACCCTCTGATTACCCCCTGAGGGATTCAGGAAAGAATGGACACTGATCCAGACCAGGGGTCATCACAGGTGTATCATCTTGCATCAATCCAGAGGCTAAGGATGCAGGGCTGATCCTTCTCAAGAATACAATTTAAACTATAAGAACTCCCAGCTTTTCTTTCCTTTTTCAGAATACTCTGGGTTTTGCCTAGCTGTATTTTCTGTTTGCAAGCCCTGGGAACCTTGACTACATTTTTACCACATATTTCTAGACAAAGGTTCCTGATTCGCGCTTTCCTGTGACATTATGAGCGTGAAGAACTTCGCAGGGTGCAGGATACGTACTAAGCGGTGGTGAGTCTGAGCTGATAATGTTATACACGGTTTCTTTTGTAATAAAAATACACATTTTCCTTATATACCTTTACTAAAAGGAGTAAAAAGAACTCCACCGACCTACCCACCAGCCGGCGCCTCCCGCTCCCCGGCTCCCCCGAGGCTGCGCCTGCTCCGTCCCCTCCTTCCGCCCACGTGACCCTCCAAGGCTCCTCCCCTTTCCAACATGGCGGCGCCCAGGCGCGCCGGTCGCACGTGAGAAAGAGTTTGGACACCTGGGGAGCCGAGAGCGCAAGTGTGTCAACGAGTTTCCCCTCGTTCCCTTCTGTTGCATCCGCCGACCTTTCCCCGGGCCCTCGTGGGCCGCCGCCGCCCCGCCGTCATGAAGCCAAAGCCCGTTTCCCACAAGACGGAGAACACACACCGGGTGAGCGAGGGGCCGGGGCCGCTGGAATCCCAGCCGTGGAGTTGGCCCTGAGCGGGATCCGGGGCCGCAGGGTTCTGGGCCTCGCCGGAGTCACTTGCCCGGAGGCTCTAGCGGAAGAGGGGGGCTCTCCGCGTGTAGTAAACATGGGGCGGAGAAAGAAGTCTGGCAGCTAATTTCGCCCGCAGTTTGTGGGGTCCGGGGAGTGCTTGGATCCCCTTCCGCCGGAGTTAAACTCACTCTGACAGGCGAATTCCTTAGGTCCTCAACCTGTGGGTCGAGACCCCTTTGGGGGTCCAACGACCCTTTCACAGGGGTCGCCTAAGACCATCGGAAAACACATATATAATTACATATTGTTTTTGTGATTAATCACTATGCTTTAATTGTGTTCAATTTGTAACAATGAAAATACATCCTGCATATCAGATGTTTACATGACGATTCATAACAGTAGCAAAATTACAGTTATGAAGTAGCAACGAAAATAATGTTATGATTGGGGGTCACCACAACATGAGGAACTGTATTCAAGGGTCGCGGCATTAGGAAGGTTGAGAACCACTGCCTTAGGAGCTGTTCTCCTTTGCTGTTTTATCTTTAAAAGGTCAAAGTAGGGGGCGGACCGGTGGGAGACTCTGAGTGATTTCCAGCCAATGGCCGCCACCCCACTTCCTCTGTCCCCTGAGAGTTCCTTTATTATGGTACAACCTAGGTTTATATTATGCTTAAAAACACGGTTATTGCAACGACCTAGCCGGGTACCTGTGAAAACTAACAGTAGATCTAGCAAGGCCGCATCGCCAGCTTTCACCTAGGTCCACCACAACCTAGCATGGGAATTTTATTTGAAATGACATAACTGACAGACTTATGCAAATATATTCATAGACCTATTACCTTTGTCTAGCATCGCAGTGCATTTGTTTAAGGCTCTGTGTCTTTCCATGTGTTTTTACACTTTTGATTCATCAGTGATAATCTACTTTTAGTTTCAAAACTCCATTATACAGTTTTGTGATTGACGGAAAATACAAGTCTGAGATTGCAAGTGTGAAGGGTACCATTATATGTAATGATAGTTCCTGAGTAGGCTTATCTTGATAAGTGTTAAATGATGATGTATCTTAAATATGCTCCCTCGCTCCCTTGCAGTTTCTAACATTTGCTGAACGATTGGGGAATGTGAATATCGATATTATTCACCGGATTGACAGAACTGCGAGCTACGATGAGGTAAGAGAATGTTATACTAACCAGTCTTCTAATTATTCGTAGTCAATTTTCAGTCTCTCCTCTTAGAAGTAGATTGTTTTTCAAGCCATTCCTTTATGAACATGAAATGCATTAGACCTAATACAATAGCCATGCATGGCAAATTAGATTTAAATTAAATTTAAAATTTAAATGCTCAGTAGTCACATGTGGGTAGTTGCTGCCTTATTGGACAAGTGCAGAAATGAAACATTTCCATCATTGCAGAAAGTTCTATTGGGTGATGCTGTGTTAGACAACTGACTTGATACTCAGGTGGCTTCTGTGATCCCGGCCTCTCCCTGTCCCACATGTATTCCAAGCACTGTTGCAGATTCATATTCTGAAGCTACAATTTTAGAGAAATTATGAGCAAGTCACTTTCCTGGGCTTAGTTTCCCCTTTTATTAAAAGGCACTAGGACTACATAATTACTTTCTACTTCCAGCCATGCTGTAACTCAGTCACACCTCTCAAAAAAATCTTGTTTTTTGTTGGCATCAAGTAATTAATTCTCTGCTAGGCTTTTTAAGATCCAGTATAACATGCTTTCAGCTTAGGAATTCCATCTCAGTTCTTAACTGTTCATCACTTGGCTGTAGTTGGACTCTGCTCACTCTCTCTTTGAATGCC
Source organism: Myotis myotis (assembly GCF_014108235.1). NCBI lineage: Eukaryota > Metazoa > Chordata > Mammalia > Chiroptera > Vespertilionidae > Myotis > Myotis myotis. The sequence goes on from NW_023416335.1 coordinate 198,658,974, forward strand.
TTGTCTCCAATGTATGAATTCAGTGTGTTAAATGATGTTCTCGAGGTAAGCACATAATGCTTGGGGAACTCACAGTTAAGGGAGCCTAACCTAAATTATTTGGGGTTGTAGGGTGGTGTGTAAAAAATGATACAGTAGCCTGGCTGGTGTGACTCGGTGGTTGAGCATCATCCTATGAACCAGGAGGTCATGGTTTGATTCCTGGTCAGGGCACATGTCTGGGTTGCAAGCTAGACCCCCAGTGTGGGGTGTGCAGGAGGCAGCCAATTAGTTATTCTCGCTCATCATTGATGTTTCTCTCGCTCTCTCCCTTCCTCTCTGAAATCAATAAAAATAAATTTTAAAAAGTTTTAAAAAGATAAAGTAATTAAAGTGATACCTGAATTTAGTCTTGTTGTTTGTATAGATTTTGGCTTGGCAAAGAGGACAGGAAAGGCTGTCTAGGCTGAGGGAGAAGCCTGTATAAAGGAACAGAGCCGGAAAATGCATGTCACATTCAGAAAACTACGAAGCAGTTCATTGTGGTTATCATTGTATGTAGGTTGTGTGCGTGTATGTGTGTGTGTGTGTGTGTGTGTGTGTGTTGATGGTGACTGGAATGGGGGAAGGGAGAACCTGGTGAGAGAGTCAAGAATCATAAAGGGCTTCATATGGCAAGCTAAGTTTAGATTTTATCCTGAAGCTATGGGAATTCTAGGATTGTAAGTTAGGGGAGTGAGTGACATGACGAGGTTGATGAGGTTTAAGCTTTAGATCTCTCTGGCTTTAGTGTGGAGGAAAAAGTAGGACTGGAGTCAGGGTAACCAGTTGTGAGGATTTGGTAGTTACCTAAGTAAGAAATGATTATGGTAGTAGCAGTCAAATGGAGAGAAGGGAAGGATTCCAGAGATATTAAATAAGTAGGATCAATAGGGCTTGTGACCTGCTGGATATCCAGGAAGGAAGGGAATGGAAGTTTTTTGGTTTCAACAACTAGATGGTTGAGGATATTATTCATCAAGATAGATTTGTAGGAAAAAGAGCGTGGGTTGGTTTTGTTTTGGGCTGGTTAAGTTTGATATACCTGTGACCATCCAAATGACGGTGTCCAAAAGACATTTGGATGTATGGATCTGGTGACTTCAGGGGTGAATTACTGACTTAACATTCAGCATATGGTTTTTAGTTTAAGTCACAGGAGAGGTTGAAAGTACTAAAGGGTTGAATGTTAAGTTGGTGGAGAAGAGAGCCTAGAATAGGATCCTGGGCTGGATGGGCTTAATGGCCTCAATCAAGTGTCTGGGACTTGTTGGTCTAGGTTGTCCTCACAGCCTCTTGCTCTCCAATAAGCTAGACTGGGCTTCTTTTCTTAATGGCAGAACCTTTCCAAGAGAGCAAAAGCAGAAACTACGAAGCCCCTTAACCTAGCTCTGGCAGTCACAGGATCATTTCCATTGCACGTTATTGATCAAGCAAGTCATGAGGCCAGGCCAGATTCAGGGGGCGAGGAAATAGACTCTGTCTCTTGGGGTAGGGGCTGCAAGTCACATTGCAAAGGGACAGGGACACAGTCTGTCACCAATGGTTGACATGTGCCAGTCACAGTGCCAGGCTAGGAGTGCCTTCTACCTTAAGGTTTTAAACTATTTAGATGTATTTCCCTTCTGCCTTAAGAGGCACTGAACAGTGTATAATTAGATTCTCTTTTTTCCTCTCTAGTCTCCATAACTATTGATTTTATTTCATTTTTATTTTTTTAAACATTTCAGTCTCTCAGAAGTAGATTTACCTCTTTTTTTTTTGACATGTGGAGGATTTAGCATGCTGTTTGTGTATGTGCTTATGTATTTGTCCTCTCTCTCTCTCTCTCTCTCTCTATATATATATATATACACACACCTACATGTATATGTACATATATATACACATGCATATACACGTATATGGTTATAATTTATTGGTCTTACCTTTCAAAATACAAAGTAATATATACTATGTTAAAAAGCTAAATAAAGTGATGAAGTTAGACTATTGTATTATCTCAGCCCTCCACCCCTATTGCTGAGGAAACTGATATTGGCAGTTTGGTGTATGTGTATTCTTCCATTCTTTTCTCTCATAAAATATGTGCGAATGTTTATAGAGGTCTTTTTTAAAAAGAAAAATTGGATCCTACTGTACACTTGGCTGTGGAACTTTTATCACTTTGGGGGGTATATCATCAACCTCCTTCTTGTTCAATATGGTATAGATCATTTTAATTGCCATATAATATATCTTAGTATGTATAGACCACAAGTTATTCCAACCATTTTCCTATGTTGGATATTTAGGCTGTTTTATGTTCTCTCCCCCACTACAATAAAGCTAAATAAACATCTATATGCTTGTATCTTTGCAAGTTTTATAAGAAATATCTCCAAAGGGGGAATTACTGGGTCAAAGGCTATACCTGGTTTTCATTTTAATAAGAAATGCCAGATTACTTCCCCTTAAGATTAAAGAACTGTGAAGAGTCAGTAGATTTTTATGGGCCTAAAAGTGTAAAAAATAATAGAAAAAAAAGTTTTTTCCTTAGTATGACTGTTTTATAGATTTTAGAGAATTATATGCTACAACTAAATTAAGCATCTCTCCTTACTGTACTATTGTATAGTACACTTGAATGCTTTTCAAGTATGTTAGCTAGTGCCCTTTTTTAAGAAATGAAAGTTTAATGCTTGACTATCGTCATCATTTTCTTAAGATATTACTCTATCACTATTGTTATTTACTTTGATTATGGTTTGTCTTTGAAATAAATAATTAATGGGTTGCTTTCATCTTGACAGGAGGTTGAAACCTACTTTTTTGAAGGTTTACTGAAATGGAGAGAATTGAACCTTACGGAGCACTTTGGTATTTTCTACTTTGTTTCTATTTTAATAACTGTCATTTGCACTTTATATGTTCAAAACAACTAAATCATGGTGTGATAGGAAAACAGAACTTCTTTTTTTTCATCCAGGGAAATTTTACAAAGAAGTTATTGACAAATGTCAATCATTCAATCAGCTGGTCTATCATCAAAACGAGATAGTTCAGTGTTTGAAGACTCACCTGCAAATCAAGAACAGTTTTGCTTATCAACCCCTTTTGGAGTAAGTAGCATGTTGAGAGAAAGCTCATGGATAGTTGTCTGAACTTTATGAATGGTTGTGTTTATAGCTACATATGACTTAGATCTGATGTTTAAAAATAAAAAATTACCTTTTCTGTTAGTCTGAATACTAGTGCATTGCCATAAAGCTGAATCTTAGGCATATATATTTTTGCTTTTGTTTCATACTTTTCAGAGAGCCCCATTTTTCTTTGATACAATAGGAATGGTTGACCATAATTTGTGATGGAATGTACCTTCTTGCTTTAGCCTTATTTTTGCTGAATTCTTGAAATATGAAAAACTTTATACCTCTCTTGAGATTTGATTCGGAAGGTTTAATTAATGTTGTCATCATAGGCGATCAACTATCATTTATGAAATTGACTTGCAGTATTTGTTTTTTGGTCTGTATGTCTCACAAATGTTACTTTTCTTGTTGTTAATCCAGTTTGGTTGTACAGCTGGCACGAGATCTGCAGACAGACTTCTATCCACATTTTCGGGATTTTTTTCTGACTGTCACCTCAATCCTGGAGACTCAGGACACTGAGTTGTTAGAATGGGCTTTCACCTCGCTGTCGTATCTGTACAAGTACCTGTGGAGGCTCATGGTGAAGGACATGCCCAATATATACAGGTGACCCTTTTCTCTCTAACAGAGGGTTTATCTTTTTTCTTTCTTTTCTTTTTTTTTGCTTTTAATTTGTATTTTATTGACAATTCAGTGCCGTTGGGTAAGTTAATAAAGTTATGCAAGCATCACCACAATACAGTTTAAGAACATTTCCATCATCTCCAAAAGATTACTCATGCCTGTTTGCAGTCAGTCCTGCTCCCATCTGCATTAGTTTTGTGAGCAAAAGCAATGTATGCATATTCAGTGTTCAAGATTGCCTCTGTGAAAACAGCTGTGTGCTCGAGGATATTAATACTCCCTACGCCAGTGATGGCGAACCTTTTGAGCTCGGCGTGTCAGCATTTTGAAAAACCCTAACTTAACTCTGGTGCCGTGTCACATATAGAAATTTTTTGATATTTGCAACCATAGTAAAACAAAGACTTATATTTTTGATATTTATTTTATATATTTAAATGCCATTTAACAAAGAAAAATCAACTAAAAAAGTTCGCGCGTCACCTCTGACACGCGTGTCATAGGTTCGCCATTACTGCCCTACGCTATAGAGTTGTGCTAAGTAAAGTAACAGAGGAAGTGCCTACATGAATGTAAGCTGGAGTCCAAACTCTTCTGCTTGGTGTTCATAGCTACCTGTTTACTGGGTAGCTTTATCTGCAACTGCCTGCCCCGACTGGTAGACGCCTCCTTGTTATCTCTTGATCATGATCATTTCTGTGAACTCTGTCTTTAATCTTGCTTTTATCTCTAGTGATATGCACTTTGGTATTCACCTGAATTCTTCTTGTTTAGGGCTTACTACAACTTTCAACTTTTCATGGAGTCCTCTCTATAAGTCCAGTACCACCAATCCTTGCTTCTTAATTTCTCTGACCTTCAGTCTTCTGTTCCAGCATGTGGGTGGGTGTCTTGGTAATCAAAGGAGATTTTAAACTTTTTGTTTGATGCCTGCTACAGATTCCTTTCATATCTAGTTCAGTGTTAGTTGGATATATAGTTGACATTTAGCTTATCTTTATTAAAATTATAATTATTAAACATGTTTTTTCCCCCCTCTCATTTATAGAATGTATAGTACACTCCTGGCTCATAAAAAACTACATATACGAAATTTTGCTGCTGAAAGCTTTACTTTTTTGATGAGAAAGGTTAGTCTGATATTTTATGTTTATTGCTCATTAATTCTCAAGAACCTGATGAACAAAAGCCTGATATCTTTTATAATGTAGTTATTATGGAATAATTATATGTGTATATATGTTTATATTTGTGTGTATATATTTGTCTATCTATGTATACATATACACACACACAGACACATCGCATAAGTATTTTGAGTTTATATCACCATATGTTTAGTCTTCTCACTAATGTGAAATAATTTGGGTCATTCTTTTGTTGTTATTTAGGTTTTTGGTAGTTTTCACTCTCCGTCTGTGTGTGTGTGTGTATGTATGTGTGTTTAAAAGTGCCACCTAATTCAAGCGAGTAAATACATGAACAGTGAAATTAACAGGAATTTTTATAATGATTTCCTGGAAGAAACTGATTGCATAGTGTCAGTTGTATTGGTTTCCATAGAACATTTTAGAGGGTTTTGTAATAAAACAAAAAACATTGATATTAAATGTCTCTTATACTCATAAAATATATTCTATAAAAGACAGAATGTCCCTTATGTAGTTTTTCTTGGTACATCCCTTATACTAATGAATTACTCTTGTGTGATGTTATAAGTGTTAGTAAAATATTATAATAGTTTGAGATGATTACAAGGGTCTTTTCCTAGAATTTTGTCCTAATTACAGTGGGGCCTTGACTTACGAGTTTAATTCGTTCCGTGATGGAGCTCGTAACTCAAATTACTTGTATGTCAAATCTCGTATCTCAACTAGCGGTGGGGTATCGGAAACTGGCTCGTAACCCGAACTTTAGCTCTCAACTCAAAGCAAAAAATCAGCCGAGAGACGGCTCGTATCTCGAAAAACTCGTTAGTCGGGACACTTGTAAGTCAAGGCCCCACTGTATATTTAAATATAAATATGTAGAATAATGAGTAAAATTTCTTCATTTGGATGTTTGTGTTTTAAATACAATTTTCCATTTACATTTTGTGTTTTAGGTTTCTGATAAAAACTCACTTTTCAACTTAATGTTTCTTGATCTTGATGAACATCCGGAAAAGGTAGAAGGAGTTGGACAGTTGCTCTTTGAAATGTGCAAAGGAGTGAGAAATATGTTTCACTCTTGTACAGGAAAGGTAAATAGCTGGGGGAAAACTTTCAGTCTCTGTGAAAGGGGTTGAAAAGAAAACAGAAAATATTTACTGAAATGATGGACAGAAGACTGCGAGAATAAATAACAGTAAATGGGGAGCATTAAGGCTTTGATAGCAGTGTTTACCTAATGTAGGCTCTGGATCAGTAGGTATTTTTACTTACAAGATCATTGCTCTCTTCTTCATCCTGAATCCTAGTAACATCAATTGATTAATGAGCAAAAGTAGGTGGGTGGGGGCAGCTGGATGATGAAATTCCCATCCTAGTTAGAAAATTCCTTTTAAGACAGTTAACCTTCAAATATCCTTGATTCCTAGATTCAATTTTAAGGTGACTAATATAATCAGAGTGGGAAATCACAGTGTAATATTTAAAAACGAAGGTTTACATGTTTATTTTAATGACTCTTGAATTCCCACAGGCAGTGAAGCTAATTTTGCAAAAGCTAGGACCAGTTACTGAAACAGAAACTCAACTGCCATGGATTTTAGTTGGAGAAGCACTAAAAAACATGGCCAAATCCACCGCTTTCTACATCTACAAGGAACATTTTGGTATATTTTTTGAATGTTTGCAAGTGAGTTCTAATTTTTCAGGATTTGTATGTAATAAGGAGTCCAAGAGTTGATTGTTCTTGCTCATTTAGCAGACCACTCCTGGTGACTGTTTTTTATAGTTGCCCTTATACTTTTATACACTTACTAGAGGCCTGGTGCATGAAAATTCATGCGCTGGTGGGGATGGTCCCTCAGCCCAGCCTGTCCCCTCTCACAGTCCAGGAGCCCTCAGGGGCAGCAGATGACCCCGTGATCAGGGGAAGGCACCCCCCATCACACCTCTGCTGCTGCCACTGCCGACAGTGCAAGCCTCGGCTGGCCCTGGTTACCTGAGCCTCAGGTGGCTGGGCAGCCGCCATCCGAGGCTTGCCTGCACCTCGGGCCAGCCCTGGGCAGCTGGGGGGCTGAGGGGACTGGGGAACTCTGGAGGCAGGTGCTTTGCCGTGCACCTGCCAGCCTGGCAGGGCTGAGGGGACTGGGCACCGCCATCTTGTGGCTGTGGGCGCCACCATCTTTGAGGGTGTGGCAGTCAATTAGCATATTCCCTTCTATTGGCTGTGGGCACTGCCATATTTGTGATGGTGTGGGGGTCAATTAGCATATTCCCTCTTTATTAGATAGGATTGGAATTTTCCTTCCTTCAGCCTCCTATACTATTTTGATTTGATTTGATACTTTGAGATGCAGTAGGGTATAGTGATAAGAAAGCAGGCTTTGCATCCAGACTGCCTGTATTTGAATCTTGGCCTTGTCGCTTATTGTTAGTACTAGAGGCCCAATGCATGAATTTGTGCACAGGTGGGGTCTGGCTGGCCTGCCCCGATCAGGCCAATCAGCCCGGCCTGGGTGGGGGAGGGGACAGCCTGGGGAGGAGTGTAGGGGACGTGGGAGGTTGGCCATCTGGTCCTGCCCCCTGGTCAAACTCACAGTCGAACTCCTGGTTGAGGGGACAATTTGCATATTAGCCTTTTATTATATAGGGTAACCTGGGAAAGTTATTAAAGTCTCTGTTCCCCCATCTTTTCATCTGGTAAGTAGGGTAATAATTTTTTCTTCTTCATGCTTGCCATGTGGATTGTGAGGAGATACTTATAAGGAGCTTAACAACCATGCACTCAGAAATGTTAGCTGTTATTTTCTTTAGTGACTCCCAGTAAGTGTGTCCTTTTTTTCTCTCTCAGAGCAAAAGTAAGTGAAATCTTTGAATGCTTCACACAATATTTTTATTATTTGGTTAACAGATCAGTTGGATATTTTATAGTTATTTTCTTTGTTAAATATTCTCTCTTTTAAATTAAATTTTTTTGTTTGCAGGAGTCACTCCTGGATCTACATACAAAAGTAACCCAAACTAACTGTGGTGAAAGCTCTGAACAGATTAAAAGGTTGTTAGAAACATATCTGATACTTGTAAAACATGGGAATGGATCAAAGATAACCAAGCCAATTGATGTTTGTAAAGTGAGTTCTCAACTTAATTTGCTTAGAGTTTGTTTATCATTAAAAGCTGATTGCTAAGTACACATTGTTTTTTCTTTTACTTATAGGTATTGTCTCAAACATTACAAATAGCCCATCTCTCCACATCTTGCCGGGAGACCCTCTTGGATGTCATTTCTGCTCTGATCCTAGGCGAAAATGTTGCCTTGCCAGAGACCCTCATCAAAGAAACTATAGAAAAAGTAATTTACTTCAGCTTAATTGAGTGATTAATATGTTTATCATTGCACAAGCCTCCTGGGGAGTATAATTGAATCATGGCAAAGGCTCTGCCTTCTGGGAATTTATAATCTTAATAATCTTTGAATTGCATGCTATAATAAGGAAGACACAGTGTGATAAAAGCTAAATCTGTTCAGCAAATGTTCACCAAATGTATATAGCCTACATTGCGCTGGGTATGGACTAGATTTCACAGTGGACACTATGGTGCCTATGATTTTCGATAGGGAACGGTGCTCTGAGAGTCAGTCATTACAGTTTGTAAACTAATCTATTGATGTCATATAGAAACATAATGGTTAGTTTTGTCTGGGGTTGAGGGACGGAGATGGCTTTTCAAAGGACTTGTATTTGGGATAGTCCTTGAAGGTTAATAACAGTCTGCCAGTCAGAGGAGGGGTTGAAAACTCTAGGAGAGGAAACAGCACAGGTGTGTTAAAAAAAAATTATGCTGTTGAGGCACATGGACACATGAGGAAGTGTGATGTGCATCATGTCAGCAAGGCTCTGCTTGGCTTTGAAAAGTTAGGTTGGATGTTATCCTGCAAGTGTTGGAGGTCACCTGGAAAAACTAAGCAGGGAAATGATTTGATGAAATTTGCATTTGAGTGGGGATTGAAAATAGAGCAGTTAGGTTCTTCCTAGCTTCATGTAGTGCATAGAAAGTATAGTGGAAAGTTTAAATCGTGCTGCTGGCTCCTATGTAATTCTCCATAGCTGGAGAGAAGCGAGCAGCTCTGGCAGAGCCCTGTGTCATCACTAGAAACACAAAGTCCTTCACGTCTGTGTAAGTTCCCGTGGAGAAGGCTTAGCAGGGGACAGATTGCTCCAGCTGCTTTCCCGCAGGGGCCTCAGTGCCTGCGTCTCCCACTGGGTGTGTCCCTCTTGCAACCGCAGACTCAGCAGTCAAGTTCTTCTCACCTCGAGTGACGGTATTAACTTGTATTGAGCATCCCACTACTTTCTGCTTGCAAGTGGAGGACCTTGAAGGTTTTGGAAGTTTTTGTTTCTTTGCTTTTTCCAGGAATGGGGAAAGTACTCCCTGTGTACTTACATTAAAATTTTTTTATTTGTGGTTCACAGACTTTTGAGAGCCAATTTGAAAGACGTTTAATTTTGGACTTTTCTGAAGTCATGTTTGCTATGAAGCAATTTGAGCAGGTGAGGAAGATACTATGTTACCATTTGTTGTGTTTTTAATCTGTTATAGTAAAATAAATGTAAAATCCTGTGATTTTTATTTCCTTTTTTTTTAAAAGGAACAGAGTATGTCTTGGATGTTTGTATTCATATATATGTATATAAATTTTTTAAGCAATTATATTCTAATTTCAGGTCACAGTGAAGTTTTATTCCATATGCTAAGGCATTTAAATTGGTTTTATTTTTTTAATTACAGTTGACATTCAATATTATATTAGTTTCAGGAACCAACTTGTTTTTAAATAATCCTTTTGGGAGTTATAAAACCATATGGTAAAATTGGGGGGGAAACCGTTTCAGAGACTTTAATGTGAATTTGAAGCATAGAAAATAGTTTCTCAAACACTTTGCATTGTAGGGTTGTTGTGAATTTGATTTCATTGCTACACAATAGATCCTGATGGAATGAAGTCGAAATCTTTCTTATCAAATCCTAAGTTTATTTTATCCCTTTCCTCTCACTCCCATCAAACATTTGCCACTCTTTGAATACTTCATGGGAACCTATCTCTGTATCTGTTCTTTCATTTTCCCTTTAGTCTTTAATAATAGATATTATCCTTTGTCTCAAAGAGAAAAAGTCTGTGTACACATACCAGCTCTGTTCCTTCCTGCCCAGTGAGGGGCCTTTATCTGCCTTTTTAAATTTAAATTTTGTTTTAGTAACTTCATCTTTTCCTTCTTCCCTGTTCCCTTTTGCCTTTTTTAAAAAAATATTATCTTTATCAGAGTACTCTATGATGTTTAAAATTTAAAGTCAAACAGGGCTAAAGGCAGTCATTGGTTTTCCACTCCCATCTTACTCAGGAGGAGCAAACCATCTAATGACTTTAGGTGTTTTTTTTCTGATGTTTACTTTATATTTTTAAATCATCTGAATTTGCTACTTTGCCTCTATGCATTAGTTTTAGCCCTCATCTATAGACTTCCTCCTATGGTAGATGAATTATGGTTCTTTTACTCCTCTCATCTTAATATATCACAAATTTTGGCTGAGTTCATATTCACCATATATTTGACTCTTATTTAAAAAGGAGTATTTTATAATTATATTCCTTTCTTGTATACCTTGACATTTTTCCTGAAATTGCTTCATTCTTTAAAAACTGGAAATTGTTTTCTTTGAATAGCGGTCAGTGAGTCTGTTTTCCAACAGCATTGTAGAATGCCTTTCACATGACACATGGTCAGATAATCTAGCAGCTCAACCTTTTCTGGAGACATTCCTCCTGGAGCAATTCTAGTCCGACTGTGTTGCTTTCTCAGCCTACTGCACAGATGTCAGACAAGAACCATCCTTTTCTTTTCTCTTGTTTCCTAGATCACACATTTTTCTTGTGTTATAGTTTACTTTCTTATTTTGATGAACATTCTTCAGAGGTTCCTTCAGAGGTTAACGGAAGTAAAATTTTGAGATTTAGTACATCAGAAGATGTCTTTATTCTCTCCTCACACTACACTGCTAGTAGGCTAGGTACAGAATTCAAGATTGTCATTTTCCCTCGGCTTTTCAGGCATCACTCCATTGTCTTCTGGTTCTTATTGTTCCTGTGGAGAGTTCTGATGCCATCATGAGTCCTGATTCTTGGTTATGATATTTTTTTTCTCTGTAGAAGTGTTAGACTCTTCTTTTCCTTAGGTGTTCTGAAATTTGTATGTTAATAGTGTGATTTTTCTTTCTTATTTTTAGCTTTTTCTACCCAGCTTTCTCTTATATATTGAGAATTGCTTCTTGATTGATGACACTGCAGTCAAAGATGAAGCTCTGGCTATTTTGGCCAAGCTTATTCTGAACAAAGCTCCACCACCCACTGCTGGCTCGATGGCAATTGAGAGGTACCCTCTGGTTTTCTCACCACAGACAGTGGAGTAAGTTCTACGTCTTTATTCCCTGTATTGCTGGTAAAAATAATGCATTAACAGTACCATTAAAAAATGAAGATCTATATGTATTAACTGGAAAGATGTCCATGATATGTTGTGATGAGGAAAAGCAAGAATATATGTGAAATACTCATTTTGCAAAGCTAAAACAAAAAGTGTATGTAAGCATAGGAAAACACATGGAAGATACACAATGTCAGGAGGATAGTAAGTGAAAGGAAGATGTGACTGTAAAATTTTTTAACCTGTTTTAAAATACATTCACATACAGTTGCAAGAAATATTTCAGAGAGGTTCCATATACTCTTCACCCAGTTTTTCCCAATGGTAACATCTTACATAAGTTTACTGTAATATCACAACTAGAAGATTGACATTGGTACAATGCACAATTCCATTTTTGTAATGTTTGAGACCTAAAGCTAGGCAAAGTTCTTAGACTTGACATCAAAGACTTGACCTTGCACCCACCTTACTCAGAGTTACCAGTTTTACATGCACTTAGCTCTACATGCGTATGTAAATGGATATAAGTTCTGTGCAGTTTTATCACATGTGTAGTCGTAACCACCACCAGGGTCAAGATACAGAGCTGTTCCATCACTACACTGATCTTTGTGCTACCTTCTAATAGCCACACTCACCCTTCTCCCACTCCATCTCTACCTGCTGGGAACCACTAATCTAGCCTCCATTTTTGTCATTTTGTCATTTTAAAAATACTATATTTTGAGATTGGCTATTTTCACTCAACACATTTCCCTTGAAACCCATCCAAGTTGTATCAGTAATTCATTCCTTTTTATTTCAAATGTCATTTCACATTCTTATTGCTGAGTAGTATTGTTTAATCATTCACTTGTTGAAAGATATTTAGGTCATGTCTAGCTTTTGGCTATTATGAATAAAGCTGTTGTGAACATTCCTGTACATACTTTTTGTTTCTCTGAGATAAATGCCCAAAAGTGAATTTGGGTTATGTGGTATGTGCATATTTGGTTTTATAAGAATCTGCCACATGGTTGTCCAGAAAGGCTGTGCCACTACCTGTTCCCCACGCAGTGAGTGACCCAGCCTCTGCATCGTCATTAGCACTGCATGGTGTCACTGTTCTTTATTTTTACCAGCGTTAATAGGATATAGTGATGTCTCATTGTAGTTTTAATTTGCAGTTTCCTAATGGCTGATGATGTTGAACATCTTTTCATGTGAATATTTGTCATCCACATGGTCTCCATAGTGAAATATCTTTTCCTTTTCTTGACCCATTTCTAACTCTATTGTTTCTTTACCGCTAGTTTTGAGAGTGCTGCATATTTTTTAGATACAAGTCCTTTCATCAGTTATGTGGTTTGCAAATATTTTCTCCCAGTCTATAGCTTGCCTTTCTTTGCTTAAAGATTTTTCAAAGAGCAAAGTTCTAAATTTTGATGAGTTCCAGTTTATCAACTTTTCCTTTTATGGAAAATTTTTTTGATGTCAGCTCTAAGAACTCCTTGCCTAGCTGTAGTTTCCAAATATTTTCTCCTATTTTTCTAAAAAGTTTTATAGTTTTATGTTTTACATTTAAGTCCATGATCCATTTTGAGTTAATTTTTATATAAGGTAGGAGGTTTTGGTCAAATTTATTTTTTTGCCTATGGCTGTCCAATTGCTCTGACAACATTTGTTGAAAAAGCTTTTCTTCCTCATAGTACTGCTTTTGCACTTTTGTCAAAAATCAGTTGGGTGTAAATGTGTGGGTCTATTTCTGCGTTCTCTGTTCTGTCCCATTGTCCTATGTGTCTATTCTAGGCTAATACCACACTGTCTTGTTACTATAGCTCTAAAATAAGACTTAATATCATGAAAAAATATTCTTCTTTATTCTTTTTCAAAGTTGTTTCAGCTATTCCTGTTCCTTTGCTTTTCTATAGAACTTTTAGAAGAAATTTGTCGATGTTTACAAAAAGAAAAGAAAAGAAAAACCCTTCTGGGATTTTGTTTGGAATTGCATTAAATCTATAGATCAGTTTGGGGAGAACTGACATCATAGGGACACACAAACTGTTAACTTTGTTTACATTACGTACGAGGCTGGCAAGAGGAAGAAAGAGGTGACTTAGCACTTAGATCATATACCTTTGCATTGTTAAAGGCCGTGGATTACTTTCTTAATTTTATTAACAGCAATGCATACTCTTTGGAACTTGAAAACAGTTCATGTAAGTAAGTGAAAGGATTCTGCTTATCACTTTTCAAATAGTTTGAGTGGGTGTGCTTCTAGAAATTATGCATAGGAATACATAGGAATAAAACATTTTCTTTTGGATTAGTTAGACCTGTTGCTGCGTTCCTTGAGTTTGTGCTGAGTAATCAGCTTTGAAGCATTGCAGCATCCCTTGAGATGGTGTCATTGTCCCCACGGTCACACAGCAGAATTAGGTTTTGAATCTGATGAGCGTGAGATTCTGAAGGAACCCATCTTCATGCGTTGCTCATATACTGACCTTAAAAGGAGCTTCTCTTTCAAAGCATACCAATGGGGTCCTGTTGGTTTTTTACTTTACCCAGCTCTGATTCCTAAGGAATGGGTACTGAATGACCTCTGTAGGATTATTCTGTTGGAACTTTTCTCGTGATTTCGCAACACCAAGCCAATCCCCAATAGGCAGATTCCTTACAGATGGCCAGAACTGTGGGTTTGGGCAGGGGGAGTCAGCTGCGTTGTTGGCTTCCCTGAGGTGAAACCAAGGGCGCCCTGAGGCCACTGGTCAGATCTGCTCACACTCCAGCTCAGCCTTCTCAAATCCTTCTTAGAATGTGGCATGACAAGAATAAAAACATGAATGGAGGCATGGTAACTAACGTGAGGCAAGCGCACAGCTTCTGTGTTCATTTCTCCAAGGAAACCTCCTTTGCCGCCTCCCCAGAAATAAGCTAGATGCGAATGTTCGGCCACCCATCCACCCACTCACAGACTTGTGAGAATAAAAAGAGATGATGGATGTGAAAAAACTCTTTGGAAGATGAATTTATTCTGGCATTTGACAGATATTTATTGTATCAGGCACTGTTCTGGGGCATAAGAATGAAAGAGAAAAAGGTTTCTTCTTTTGAGAAGATGACATTCTTGGGGTGGGGTAGTATGTGAGGCAGGGACACAAACAAAATAAGTTTAGATGGTGAGAAAAAGAAAATAGGATGTTGGGAGGGAGAGTGAGTGAGAAGCTGGACTTTCTCTAGGGAGGGGACTTTTGTGTCCGTTGTAACGATGGGAGGAGCCAGCCTGGCCAAGGAAGGCTTTCCAGGCAGAGGGAAGAGTGGCTGGGACAGGAATGGGCCCCGTGTGTGTGAGGAACAAAAAGCAAGCCTGTGTGTATAGGGAGCACTGAGCTAGAAGAGTGAGGTAGTGAGAAATGGGCGAAGGTCAGATCACTTAGGACTTCACAGCGTGAGGTAAGGGGTGTGGCTTGTATTGGAGGAGCTCATTGGCAGGTGTGACGAAACAAGGGAGTGACATGGCAACTAAAGATGCACTTTTTTAAAGCTACTTGTAAGGTTTTTGCAGTTTGTTCAGTCATGGTTAGTACTTGACAGACTCTATATCAAGAGGTAGAGATTTTTAGAAATTGCCAATGAAATTATCAGAATTTCCAAATATTCAGTATCCTGATAAGTATGACACGAAAGGGAATGCAACTTTTTGGTTCATTTTAATGATAAGGAATAAAAGCCTGATATTCTACTTCTGTTGGAAAACAAGCTAAGCAAACTGGACATGGTGGATAAATTATAAAAATATCATTTTACATGTTTTTATGCTTTTTCTTTTGATTCGATTTTTGTCTTAAAGAGGACTAAGGTATAGTTCATTGGCAAAAATAAAAAGAGGCTAACAAGAATGCCAGAGTAGTAGATACTTAAAACTGAACGTCATATCAGAAAACATCATTGAGTGACCATTTATCAGATTAAAGCAGCCGAGAAAATTACTTCTAAATCATAATCATTTCAGTGACATTTGTCAGATTCGGTACGAGAACTTTGCAGTGTCGTTCTACATGTTCTACATTTGTGAAGTATAGTATAGTGCCCCCCCCCCCCCCCCCCCCCCCCCCCGGTTATCTGCAAAGGATACATTGTTCCAAAGTCCCCAATGGACGCCTGAAATCTGGGATAGTACCAAACCCTATATATACTATGTTTTTTCTTTACATACATGCAACACTCATTTTTCTCACTCACAGGAAGTCTTTGACATATCAGAGTTGCTAGCATCACTATCCTTGTGTTTTGGGGCCCTTATTAAATAAAATAAGGGTCACCAAACACAAGCATGGTGATACCTGATAGAGACTAACGGGCAGGTAGCAGGGTGGAGAAGCTGGACAAAGGGATGAGTCACACCCTGGGTGGGGCGGGATAGTGCGAGACTCCATCACACTCCTGGGAACAGAGCCCTATTTAAAATGTATGAATTGTTTATTTATGGAATTTTCTAGCGAAACTGCAAGTAAGTTGGGGTAGAGAGGGCAACTGTAGTAAACATACCAAAAAGGAAAGAGGATGGTGGAAGTCAGTTTATTCCAATAAACTTACCTCTCCAGTTCTTAAAAATATGTGCATCAGCACAAAATTCAGAAATAGTACTTAAAACTGGAAAAGACTTCCTTTAAGTTATGAAGCAAATTAAAATGGAAAATAGAAGAAAATAGAACCAGTTTGGTTGAAAAGCCTTTCGCTAAAATCAGTAAGCGATACACATTTGTTTGTTGTGTATATTCACCCATCACCACCAGTTCTCTCCTCTTCCCAAATGCTCCACACATGGAAAGGAGCCCAATTCTATTTCCAGCTTCTTAAGGCAAGAGCGATTTCATTCCTGTTTATCTCTTATTCTTTCAGATCCTATGTAAGGCTGAGGAAGACCAGATCCAAGGGAGGAAAGGAACAGATCCCAGTATTGGACCATCTTCTATCTATAATTCAGTTACCTCCAAATAACGATACTACTTTCCTCTCATGTTCTTGGGCAGCCCTTGTCGTGTTACCTCATATTAGGTGAGAAAATACACCGTGTTTTATTTTGAAAGAGATACTTAGCATGCTGATTAAAACCTTTATTAGCCATTCCCAGCTGTTTCATGAAAAGCCAGTGTGAACTTTTCCCTTTTTCTTCCCATTTCTTGGATAGACCCCTTGAGAAAGAGAAGGTGATACCACTAGTCACATGCTGCATAGAGTCACTCTTCATGACGGTTAACAGAGGGAACTTTGGGAAAGGTCAGTAGCAATTCCTGTCTTTCTTTTCTGACGTACCCTGAGTCATTTATAAAGTCACAGAATGCCAGAGAATAGTGCTACATTGTGTTCTGGCATAACCTCTCATGTGGTAAATACGGAAAAAGGAGGGCAAGCAGGAGGTGTTGCACTTGTACTTCTTAACCTGGTGACCAGATCAGGGCAGTTTAAACATAAGCTGAATCTAAAGGTCAAGGTAATACGATCCCCCCACTCCCCACCCACCTGAGCCCAGCCTGCGTCTTGTTCCTTGTCTTCCAGGCCCAAGCTGCCCCTGGTATACACCTTCTGCTCCAGGTATTTGCTGATCCTAGGAATGCACTTCCTTTTCCAACTCTCTGGCTGCCCTTGGACATGCCCTCCTTCCTGGAGTTCTCTCTAGGTCTTTGCCATTTAGTGAATTCTCACTTGTCTTTCAAAACTCAGCTCAAGCACAACACCTCTAGTGCCGGGAGCCGGTCCATCCTTGCTGTTTCAAGGGACCTGGCATATATGGCATACTGTTCTTAATATGTTTGCTCACCTTCTTGGCACTGTGTTTTAACCAAGGTCTCCTCTCTGAGAAAGGTTGTTTCCCCAGGTAGGGATTTTCCCCTGAAGTTAGGGAGGGAATAAAACCCCTCAACTAAGTGCCAGGCGGGTAATTAATCACTTTAACTATGAACAATCATGCTTAAGCTACATAATCTTTACTCCCTGGAATGGAGATAAGAAACGCCCTAACCTTTGTAATAGAGATTGATAGGATTGAATCAACTGGTATAAATACAGTTGTAATAAGACAGCAAGAGACAGAACTTAGAACACAGAACTTAGAAGACAGAACTTAGAAGACAGAACTTAGAAGACAGAACTTAGAACACAGAACTAAGAAGACAGAACCTACACTCAGAACCTCGACACAGAACCTACACAGAATCTAGAGACAGAACCTAGCGAGAGAACATGGCAAAAGATCCTGGACTGAACCTGACTACAGAAATTGGCAAGAGAACCTGACTAGAACCTGGTGACTGAACCTGGCTGGAGAACCTGGCTGGAGAACCTGGACAGAACCTGGCTGGAGAACCTAGCGAGGGAACATGGCTACAGAACCTGGCTGGAGAACCTGGAGAACCTAGCAAGAGAACATGGACACAGAACCTGGCTAGAGATCCGAAGCAGAACCTCTCTGGAGATCCAGACCAGAACTTGGCTGGAGATCCTGGCTGGAAATCCTGGCTAGGCTGCTGATCAACTGAACACTGTCTCCATGTCCTTCCTTCTTCGCCGACTCCGTCTACGCCTTTGGGAACCCCTGGACCTGCTGGGGTTGGACCCCGGCACTCTAGAAAGGCCCTCATGGCTCTTCCAGGTGGAATGTGGCCACCCTGCCCCAAACACCATTCCCTGTGGTGAACTTGTATGTCTCCCCTCACTAGCCTGAGAACAGCATAGGGATTTTGTTTTATTCTAGCACAGTATTTTTTTTCTAACAGTAGTCATTCATTCATTCATTCAACTATTGATGTGCTGTATTCTGTGTTAGAAACTAAGCAGACATATTGGAGAATAAGGTAGCTCCCCACACTTCCAGTGCTCGGTCACACATGACAACTGGCTACCATATTTGACTGTGGCTGCTGCTTGTCCCAAGTAAGAACATTCATACCATTGCAGGAAGTTCTGTTGGGCAGCACTGTTCTCAAGTTTAGAGTAGGGCTTGGTAAAATGTTTATGTGAGGACTAGTTAGTAAATACGTTAGGTTTTGTGGACTGCATTCAGATTTGTGGTATATTCTATTTGTTTGGTTTTTGTTAAAAAAACAAAACCAAAAATACAACAACTTTAAAAATGTAAATAATTATTCTTATCTTGCCAGCCATATAAAAACACACTACCTACAAGATTTGACTTGCTGGCCATACCTTGCCAACATCTGGTCAAGGATTAAATGAATGTATAATTAATATTAATTAAGTGGATTATGGATAGTAGCCATTGGATATGTGACTTCTTATAAATTGGAGACATAAAATCTACATGAGCTTTATACAAAAATAGTCTTAGCTTTTGAGAAGCCCAAGTCTGCTCTCCTCCTAAATTCTAATTTTGATACTGCCAGTCGGTGGAACCATTGAACTTCGTCCTCATCTCAGTTAATGGAACATGCATTTTTATTCTCTAATTCTGAATATATTTTTCTCTAAAGTTACATATAACTTGGAGCTTTCTCTTGTAGTTCCTTTCTGTTAAATTCTGACATTTGATGGATTATTCTTTAGAAGGCTCAAATTTAACTTAATTTTGTATAAATAGCATGTGTCAGATAAATGAGATGTCTGGTAGTTACTGTGTCAAAGAAATAAGTACTGTGGCTTCTCCTGTTTTTCTGTGTTTAGGAAACTTGTTTGTTCTTTGTCAAGCTGTAAATACTCTGCTGAGTTTGGAAGAATCTTCTGAGCTTCTTCATTTGGTTCCCGTGGAACGTGTGAAGAATTTAGTATTGTGAGTAAACACATTCTCCATTTACCTTAATAACAAGTAAACTACAAAAGCTTCTGTGTTTGTGAAATCTTGGACATTTTATACCTGAGCTGTATTCACATTGGAGATTCATAATTGATTTAAATCCTCCAACTAAAATAAATACAATTCTTGAGAGTCTTTATATGCAGGTTCATCTTGGTAAAGGGGTGTTTTGCTGTGTGTGAATTAATGTAGAATTAGTAAAGGGTATTTCATGCTGATTAATCCCAACGATAACATTGCACAATGTTGACCTTTTGTAACTTGTTGAGTGATTCCTACACACACATTCCTGCTCCTTTAATGTTCTCTCACCTTGACACGATCAGCATCTCAGAAAACTTTCCTGTGGTCTTTATACCATATACCAGCCAGCTCTGGTTTGGGTAGTAGCACCGGGCCATTAGCCATTCATTACTGGATTTAGCCTCCTTTTTAAAAAAAGGCCTTCTGGAAACCTGGTAAACTAGTTTGTTTCTGTTTCTGGAGTCCAGAACATTTTATTCCTGTGCTTCTTAAAAACAGATTTACTCATGAATATTCATTCGCCTTTTCTCATGCACCAGCCCCCTCTTCTGGGTACTGGAAGACGTAGTGAAAGAATCACTAAATTTCCTGCCTTCAGGGAACTAACATGCTAACAAAAAGAGACAGTAAACAAAATAAGTAAGTAAAATAACTAGCATGTTAAGTGGTGGTGAGAAAATTAAAGCAGAGGCAGCCGACAGGGGATGTCTGGAGGTTGGGGACAACAGCAGTTTTAAATAGCGAAGGCCTCACCAAGAAGGAGACATCTGAGCAGAAGCCCGGAAGTGGCGAGGGAGTAAGCCACGAGGATGTCAGGGCTCTCGGGCACTCTCTCTTCCAGGCCTGGGGCGATTTGTGTACCCATGGCAGGAGGTGGGGAGAGTGTGCTGGCTTGAGCAGCAAGGAACTGTTGTGGCTGAGCAGAGCAGGGCATGGAT
The DNA here is from genome assembly GCF_014108235.1 of Myotis myotis. NCBI lineage: Eukaryota > Metazoa > Chordata > Mammalia > Chiroptera > Vespertilionidae > Myotis > Myotis myotis. Next base: position 198,679,134 of record NW_023416335.1, read on the forward strand.
AGTAGCACAAGAGGACATACAGGTGGGGGTGGCAGGCAGTGTATGACCTTTGGCCTTTGTAAGGCCTTGACTTATACTCTGAAAGGGGACAGAGAAGGATTTGGGGCAGGGGGATGACTTAGGCCTAATCATCCTGGCTGCTGTACTGAGAAGAGACTGAAGGGGAATAAAGAAACCAGTTAGGATCTCTTTACATTTGCCATTTACCACGCCCCATATCAAATAGCACTCCTCCTCATCCCTCACCCTCTCTCCCCTACCCCCACAACCCAGGCTCTCAGTCTAGCCTCCTTCCCCTGATTGACTTTTCTCCACCACACTCATCGCTCTCATACTGACAGTTCATTTGTTTACCGCTACCTTCCCCTATTGGAATACAAGCTCCAGGAGGATAGGGACTTAGCCTATTGTGTACTGCAATATCCAGTGTCTAGAAAAGCCCCTAGCACATAATAGACACTCAGTAAATATTTGTTAAAGGAGGGCGGCACGTAGAGGTTAAGCGGCTTGTCCAGGGTTATATGTTGATGGATGATGGGCTGCCCCACCCCAAAGTCTGTGTGCGGGACCCCTCCTCTGTACTGCTTCCTCATTAGCTCAGTGTCATTGTTACTAACAACTATATAGATTGCCAAGACAGCGTAATCCCGCCTCTGTCTCCGACTAGCTATGTGTCCTTGAGCACATCATTCATTGTCACTAGCCTCAGATTCATCTCTAAAGTGATGCTAATGTCCACGTAAAACTTTTACCTGTTCTTTTCTACATTTCCTTCACCAGTGATAATTTCCCATGGTTTCTGTTATAGTCTGAATGCTCTGGGGTATACGGGCCAGTTTGGGTCTAATAAACGTCTTGTTGCAGAATGTTTCCTTTGGAGCCATCTGTGTTGCTGTTGGCTGATCTCTATTATCAGAGATTATCCTTATGTGGCTGCAAAGGGCCACTTTCTGAAGAAGCTTTAATGGAATTATTTCCCAAGTTACAAGCAAACATTTCAACTGGTATATCCAAGGTAACATTGTCATGGCGTGTGTTCCCATCTCTCATTTTTTGTTTGTATGTGTTGCCAGTGGTTGTCACAGCTCCTTAGTCAGAAAGTGCTGCTGTGGGTGATTTCTGTTTAAAGCAGTGATTCCTGAACACTGACCTACAAACTGTTTGCAGCAGTTCTAATTGGGGAGCTTAATAAAAATGTAAATTCTGGATCCCACACCCCAGCTCTGATCCAGTGGGGGCTTTAAAGCCCTCTGGGTGATTCCACTGCTCATTGAGGTGTATAGAAATACCTGAATACATTATTCAGAGATAAAACTCACTAATGTCAATGGAATTGTCAACTTAATAAGATTCATTGCATTTATTTACGGAAATGCCTATAGTGTCACAGTTCAAAGAAACAACGTGGTTTTATGTGCAACCTTCCCTTCCCATCTAGTCTGGTCATTAAGTGCTCCATTTGAATAAGGTGTGTATTGGTGTTGAACATGAAATAAGAGATAGAATAAACTTATATTACACTGACAAGTGGTATATTTTTCATAATTCTATAAAATTTAGATCTCACTGACTATTAAATAGTTTATTCTTATGTTTAAACTTTGGACTTTGATACATGCCTTTTATTTTTTCTAGATTCGGCTTTTGACAATAAGGATCCTAAACCACTTTGAGGTTCGACTTCCGGAACTAATGGAGGTATTTTAACTGTTCGATTTGGATAACTTTTTAAAAATGTAACTTGATACATATTTTTATTTCCCAAACAAGAGGCCTGGTGCACAGATTCAGAGATAAAACTCACTAACGCAGACATCCCCGAGGGGTCCCAGATTGCGAGAGGGTGCAGGCCCACCAGTGCACTATCAGGGCCGGGGAGGGACTGCAGGAGGGCTCCAGGGTGTGTCCAGCCTTTCTCCTCCATCCCGACTGGCCGGACCCCAGCAGCAAGCTCACCTACCCAGTCAGAGCATCTGCCCCCTGGTGGTCAGTGGCATCATGGCAACTGGTCGAATATCGAATGAACCTTTGGACACTTGGCATATTAGGCTTTTATGATAGAGGATTGTGATTTCATAGGAAATTCAAACACTATGTAAATATCTACCAAAAATTGAAATTTTTTTTGTAATCCTTATTCCCGCTGAGCCAACAAGGCCACCACTGAAACTCCACAGTTAATTGGTGCATATTGTTTCAGACTTTTGTATACACACACACAATTTAAACTAATGGTGTCGTGAAGGTTTTCCATATCAGTGCCTCTCATCCTACCTCATTTCTTTTGAGGTTTGAATAGCAGCCCACAGTTTAAAATATCCTATTTAACCAATTCCCTGTTGGTGAATGGTTCGGTGAGTTGCTCACAGTTTTTCAGGATACCCAGTAATATTGCAGGGAGCATCCTTACACAGATAGTTTTGTATAGCTAAATATTTCCATAATGAAAATTATTACTTCTTGAGGTAGAAATTACTTCTACTAAAGAGAGAATTATTTAGTGAAAATACATTAACTTAGTTTTTTAACAAATGTTACCAATCAGTTTGAGTTATTTTGAGAATTACTTTCCTCTTCTCCTTATCATTTCTGTGCTAGATACTAAACCTAAATTATCTACTAGAGAGTAAATGGATTGAGGGAAAACGAATCGTTTACCTCACTCCCCAAAAGTGTTGCTTATTTAACTTAAAACATTAACATCCCAGTTTTTACTTTTTAGACCTTTGGTCACATTTAATGCTTTTTTGGAAAATCACAGCTGACATGCCTCCCTGTTTTCCCGGCTGCTCAGGATGACGGGCTCTCGGAGCGGCAGTCTGCCTTCGCTGTGCTGCGCCAGGCAGAACTCGTCCCCGCGACTGTGAACGATTACAGAGAGAAGCTTCTCCACTTGAGGAAGCTAAGACATGATGTGGTGCAGACCGCAGTCCCTGACGGGCCGTTACAGGAGGTATAAAACACCACCTTTTAGAAAAAATACTCTACTTATGCTTTTAGATCTGTTTGGCTGGCTTTGGAAAAGAGAAACATACCAATTAGTTACCCCAAAAAAGTTTTTGTAACTGGATAAATCCTCAGTTCCCTTATCAGTGGTTCTCAACCTGTGGGTCGCGAACAATGAAAATACATCCTGCGTATCAGGTACTTACATTACGATTGATAACAGTAGCAAAATTACAGTTATGAAGTAGCAACGAAAATAATTTTATGGTTGGGGGTCACCACAACATGAGGAATTGTATTAAAGGGTCGCGGCCTTAGGAAGTTTGAGAACCACTGCTTCGATGCTTTGAGTTAGGTGGCTCTGTCAGTCATTTCAATAGTGGAACTAATTTCCTGTCCCCCTTCTGAAGATGTGTCCTGTGTGAAGGAAGGTAGTGACAACAGAGGATGCAGGGTCAAGTTTAAAGCCTGATTTCTTCTCCAGACTTGTTCGCTGCTCCACGAAGTCAGCCTCTACCTTTTGTATCCGGGATTTTCTGTCCATGACCCTTGCAGATACATCACGTATACCTTTGGGAGGAAAGCCAAATGGAGGCATTCCCCTTTCAATCAGAGCAGTCTGTTCCTGCTCTCATTTATATGTTAGTGTCCTGTGTTATGTTCTGCTGCTAAAACAGCTACAGGCACCCACCCCCAAATAGTACTAGAACTGCCATTCTACATGATGCCTCCCTAGCATCAGTTAGGTGGCTCTGTCAGTCATTCTGGGATTCTGGTCATGACTGTCACTCACTGCCAAAGGTGACTGAGAAAACTAGACCTTCTGAATGGACTCCTTTAATGGCATAGTTTTGAGAACTCAGACATCTGCTTGTGAAGCCACAGCTGCCATTCCCAGCAGACTTCTTGGGTTCTTCACCATCTGTACTTTACTGATGTCTGTTCAAGTTTCGTCTAATGAGGTGATGGAGCTGGCAGTGTTTGTTAGGAGGGAATTAGCATTTAAACATCTCTTTTCAGCATGAACATCTGGAGTGAGTTTGAGTACTAGGTTTGCTTTAGTGATTCTTCTGTGTTAAATAACAAGTGACATTTTGGGGAGAGTTGGAAAATTATTGCGACTGACTTGCAGATTGGTACCTACAACTTTTCTAAAGCATGAGCTCCTTTGCAAACCTTCGGATATCTGAGTTGGGATATTTGCATCTCGGTGCTGTTTTATTGTAGTTCGTTACCCACTTACTAAATGAGTCTGTAATTGCAGGTGCCGCTTCGTTATTTATTAGGCATGTTGTATGTTAACTTCAGTGCTCTTTGGGATCCTGTTATTGAACTCATAAGGTAAGCATGAGTTAAATGGATGAAGCTATAACGTTTTAACTACTGCAGCATGATGGAGCCAGTATTAGACTCCTAGGTGTGATTTAAATGATTGAAGGGATTTATCGCTCTCATAAATCCTTTGTGGGATAAGGTGAAGAAAAAACAAACATGAATTATTCTCTCTGATGCCAGGTTTTTCAACAGTTCAAATGTTATATGTATATTTCTTTGTACATTGAAATAACTTTAGAGGACTTTCTCCTTTTACTTTATATGATACAGCTGTATTGTTGAATTTTTTCAGTACAAAGTATTGTATAATAATTGCATGATTTTATTGATATATAATCATTGAGCCAAACTTAATTTTTAAAAAAAGGACTTTCTCTAAATAGAGGCCACTCCTTCCCTTAATAGGCCATACCTCATACCCCCTGCCCATTATTGTGCCTTTAAAAATAGTCTTCTTATGGGTATCACTTAGGTTGTTAAAAATACTATTTAGTACTTTATGACTATAAAAATGATCTGTGGTCCATGCAGGCATTTTGAAGAATATGGAAAAATACAAAAGTCATTTATAGCCCTACATTTTAGTTATGTCCTTTCCTTTCACTCTTTCCAGTGAGATACCTCAGAATAAAGATCATATCACATCTTTTGTCTTGTGATCTTCTTTTCTTTAGCTCTCATGCACATGAAATGGAAAATAAGAAATTTTGGAACGTCTACTATGAACATCTAGAAAAAGCAGCTACCCATGCTGGTATGTAAAGAGGCATCAAGTGGAACTGGGAAGAAAAGTGGTTGCTTAACTTTCATTTTTACTGCTTCATTACACATGAAGTTGGAAAACAGAAATGAGAAGTGTGTTATCTTTGATAACCTTTGGATGTGGTTTATTGTTTCCTTATATTGCTAGAGAAAGGAATGCCCTGACCTGAGGGACACAAAGGACAAATGCTGACATTTCTCTGGTGGTTCTGATGACTTTTTTTTCCTTTCAGAGAAAGAACTGCAAAATGATGTAAGAGATGAGGAGAAGTTCATAGGAGATGAAAGTTGGGAGCAGACTCAAGAAGGAGATGTCGGAGCGCTTTATCTTGAGCAGTTAGCATTGAAAACCAACTGTCAGGAAAGACTGGACCATACCAATTTCCGATTCCTGCTGTGGCGAGCTCTGGCAAAATTCCCAGAAAGGGTAGAGCCACGGTCCAGGGAGCTTTCCCCGCTTTTCTTGAGATTCATCAAGTAAGTGTTCTCTTCTTGGAATATGTTCCTAGTAGCGTGTCCTCAGTACCTAGAAGAGAAGGTACAAAGTATTAAGCTCCCAAATTGGCCAAGTTATTATTATGCCTGTCATGTTTGCACATCATCGGCACATCTATAAAGCACTGGCTCTAACAACTAACCTAGTTTAGTTCACCACTTAACTTTACATGAATTTAACCAGCCCACAAATGGTGTTAATAAAATATTCCAGGTTACAAAATAAAAAGGCCTTATCAAGACCAGACAGAGTGGCACAGTTGGTTGAGCATCGTCCTGTACACCAAAAGGTTGCTGGTTCAATTCCTGGTGAGGGCACCCACTCGGGTTGTGGTTCGATCCCAGGTCGGGGCTCTTTCGGAGAGTGACAATCAATGTTTCTCTCTTCCTCCCTCTCATTTCCTCTCTCTAAGCATGTACTCTGGTGAGAATTTTTTTTTTTTAAAGACCATATTGAGTTAGTTCAGTGCACAAAGAGCTTGTTATTTCTTGCCCTGTTTGTTCATTATTTTATTGTCTGCCTACAGCTTAAAAATATTTTTCAGTAACTCAACCCCAGCCACTCTGCTTTGAACTTCTTGAATGTTTCCCATGATGCTGAGGAATGTACTCTCAAAAAATAATAAGAACGTTCTGAAGCATTGTTCTATTTTGACTAGATAAGCTGTGTGAGAGTCAGATTGCTTTAAAACTAAAGATAAGGAATGTATATAGCACAGTACATGTATGTTTTCTAACACTATTTCATTACATGGGAAAATGCTATAGGTTTAAGTTAAACAGGCTGTGAACCACAACATGTCAGGCTTGTTCAAGGAACAACAAGGAAGTCTGAGAGGCTACAGCAGTGATCCCAGGAGAAAGTGGTTGGAGATGAAGACAAAAAGTTAACAGGAGACCAAGTTGTGTAGGAACTTTAAGTGATAGTAAGGACTTGGGTTTTTATTGTCAGTGAAGTGGGAAGACATTGGAAGGTTTAACCAAGGATGACATGACTTCAGTTTTTATCAGGAGTTTTCTGGCTGCTATGTTGAGAATAGACTAGGATACCAGTAGTGAGAGTAGAGAGAGTCAAGAGTTAGGAAGAGAATATGATGGGAGACTTGACCAGTGTTACAGTAGTGCAGATAATGAGAGGTAGTTGAACTCTGAATGTTTTGAAGGATTTCAGTTCAATAAGATATTTTCAATAATTGCAACTAGATTAGCCTTTGGGATTTGCCAACAGATCAGATGTGTCCTAATGGGGATGGGGGTGGGGAGGGTTGAGGGCCAGTGTAGGAAGGAGGAAGGGGAGGAATCAAGGATGTCTCTGAGGGTTTGGCCTGAGCAACTGGAAGAAGAGAGTCACCAATTTACTGAGATTGGGAGAAATGCAGAAGCTTGCAGATTTGTGGGGAAGATCAGGAGTTCATTTTTAGTTGGGGATACTGAATAGACATCTAAATAGAGATGTCAGGTAGGTACTTGAATTTGGAATTTAAAGTTTAAGGGAAAGGTTTGGTGAAGAGATAAGTTTGAGACTCATCGGTGTGTAGGTGGGTTTGTTTGTTTTTTTAAATTATGGTCAGGGAATGCAATCACATGTGGGCATGTAAATCTAGAGAAAGAGTTCCAAGGACTGACAGCAATATTTAGAGATTAGGAGATAAGGAACCAGCAAAGGAGGCCAAGAAAGACTGATAAAAGAAGAACCAAGACCCCTTAGTATTCCTTGAAGAAAGGATTTCAAGAAGGGAGTGATCAGTGGAATCAGAAGTGTCTGAGACATCAGTCCGATGAAGAATAAGAACTGACCATTGGCTTTGGAAGAACCTTAACATGAGTTGTTTGAGTTAATCTGGTAGGGCTGAAAGCCTGATTTAAATGGGTTTAAGAGAGAATGGAAAACAAAAATGGAAATTACAAATATGAACAGTTCTTATAAAAAAAAAGCAGATATAGGTGGAAGGAGATGTGGGAGCAGAGAGGGAGCTGTTGCTGTATTGCTGTTTAAGATTTAAGCAGCGTGTATGCATGTAATGCTGCTGGGAAAGACCAAAAGAAGGAGTAAACTCACATGCAGGAGGGGATACAATTGCTAAAGTCATGTCCTTGAATAGTTAAGAGGAAATAGGATCCCTTGCATAAGTGAAAAGGTTTCCATGAATAATTCATCTGGCAAAGGTTACAAGCAAGATGCGGGCAGGTCAGTAGATGGGCTGGTAGAAGAGTAATGATTTTCTCTTTTTCACGTAACTCTTTAGTCTTTAATTTATTTATAGAATGAGGACAGTGGTATTTAACTTTCTTGCCTTGTTTTGAAGATCATATAAAATAATGTTTTTTAGTTATTCATGAATTGCAGAGGGCTCTGCATTTGCAAGCTGTATTAATGGTGTTAGTAGGATATGAATTTCCTACCATGTTAATTTAAGTTTTTCCCTCATTAAAGAAATAGATTACCCCTTAACCTACGACCTTCCTCTAATACAGAGGTGGCGAACCTTTTGAGCTCGGCGTGTCAGCATTTTGAGAAACCCTAACTTAACTCTGGTGCCATGTCACATATAGAAATTTTTTGATATTTGCAACCGTAGTAAAACAAAGATTTATATTTTTGATATTTATTTTATATATTTAAATGCCATTTAACAAAGAAAAATCAACCAAAAAAATGAGTTCCCGTGTCACCTCTGACACGCGTGTCATAGGTTCGCCATCACTGCTCTAATAGTACAAGATGCTGTGAGATGGGGATAGAGAAAGGAGCCTATAATAGGAAGTGGATCTTTGAGGTTAAGAAGACAGAGATAAAAAATATACAGTTTTTTTAAATGTTTAAATTAAGACTAGTTGACACCTATTACCTATAAATAATACTTTTATAGATGATCCAAGCTAATGGAAAACCCAAATGTCACCTTTAATCCTGACAATGAAATCTATTATCGCCTTTTTATTTTCATTTTTGGCTAGAAATTTACCTTTCTAAATTTGTGTCTAATAATTTTATATTAGAGCCAGTTTGTGAATCCCTTGTAAACATTCTCTGAGAAGAATCATATCAAGAATCAGGAACAAATGACTAACACTGGCAAAAACATCCTTGTAATAGGTGACAATGACACTTAATGAATACTTGCTATGTAAGTGCTTTGTGTGAATTATCTTAAATTTAATAAATGAGTGAGTGTGCTGTGCATGCGATAAAGGTTAAAGATATGTCATGTGGTTAATTGAATGTTGAGAGTATAATTCGGATGTTATTAAATCATTTTATAACTGACAGAGCAACTTTACTCATTTAATTTGTTCACTCATTTTTTTAAAATTTATTAATTACTAGATATTGCTAGGTGAGAATACAAAGTTGGATATGGTAGCATCTCAGCCTTCCAGTTGTAGTTTAGTGTATTAACCTGGTGTTTCCTCCAGGTTTGTTGTACAGTAATATCCTAAAACATGCTATTGTATCCGTGTATTTTTGATTTTCATACCTGATCAATTCCCTTTCATCTGTAGCTTAGAGCCATGCACAAAAGAGACAAACACACACACACACAATAATTGTTGGATGGATGAGTTAAAGTGACACAAAACAAATGAAGTGAATGACAGTGACAGCCTTCAAGATATTAGTTACCTGCAACAATGGACCAAAATTAAAGGATGGATTTCATTAAGAACAAATGTGAATGCCAACTGCACAAGCTTAGTTTAGAGGAGACGGACATAAAGACCTACTGGTTTTTATTGCCTGGACATTCAGTTGAGTCTGTGACTGCCCCCAAAAGCTATGCCGTTGATAGTTCCATCTGTTTTATCAGTCCCCATATCTAGAGGACTGAATTTTGGTACAGCCCTCTACAAAGTAGAATGCATCTGGTTTTAAAGTGACCAACATGGTCTTAATGCTGTACTTTCAATTCAGCAATTGGCAAAAGTAGGTTTATAGGTGTGATACAAATAAATAATATAATAATAAATAATAGCACAAGCATAAACTGTTTTGTGTACTCACAACTATAAACCTACTTTTGCCCACCCCTATATTTACTGTAATTCACCCTGATTCCTGCCTGTCCTGGTTGTGTTTTCAGAGACAGGGAGGCTGATTTCAGCTCGGTCCGAAGTAGACATTTCAAATATCTTCAACAGTATAACGATGGGCTGTCTTCCGCAGTTAGTGATTGACTTGTGAAGTAGGGTCCTTCCAAGGGTTGGACTACAACAGAATAATGTTTTAGAAGAGCCTTGACTAAGTGCCTCTGATGTCTCTCCCACATGTGATTCGGTGAACTGTGGATGTACGTCTGTCACAAACAGAATTAGGACATTTCAGCTTCATCTGCCTTGTGTTACTCTTTCCACTACAGCAACGAGTATTACCCAGCAGATCTGCAGGTCGCTCCAACCCAGGATCTGAGAAGAAAAAGCAAAGGAGTGGCAGCGGAGGAAACAGAAGAACCTGCTGCTGGAGACGATGAAGAGTTGGTGGAAGAGGACGTGCCCCAAGATGAACCCTCACAGAAGAAAACGACAAGAAGAGCTGCAACCAAGTAAGTTCAACATTGCTGTTACTTCACATGCCCACGGTTCTCGGAGGAATGGGGGTAAGTCTCAGAGCCTTGATGGGAAATGGCCTTGGACGAGATCACCTGCTCAGATAACTATATACATTTTACATAAGTGCTGTATCTCCCTGGGTTTATTTTTTAATTAATTAATTAATTAATTTATTTATTTATTTTTTAGAGCCCAAAGAAACTGTCATCTTCCATGCATGTTGGTTGTTTGCTTTTTATTTCGTTCTTGTTTAGCCACAGAGTATTAGAGTTGGAATCATTTAATGATAGCTTTTTCTATGCATGATATTGCTGGGGCCCAGAGCTGTTACATGGTCTTTGACCTGTGTTGTTGCCTTTTCATAGCACCAGGGCAGCGTGTTTGTGTGCTAGGGAAGCGAGTAATGGAACATCTGTCCTCTTATAAATGAGCGTGTCAGCACTTTTGCATTGCCTTTTGACTTGTCTCCTTCTGGTTGCCTTTTCTTCATGCTGTTATATTATCTCTTATTCTCTGGGTAACTCATTTACCTAAATTGTTAGAAACCTTAGAAAAGTAAGAAGTGATCATGCTTGTAGAAGTTACTCCAGCAACTTGAAAATCATCTGAATTGCGGTGTCAGAGACCCACTGGATTTGGTGCCATTGTGTTATTTTAACACTTTAGATCTCAACCTCCATCTATTTGTTGAATTTCTCCCATGAGCCATTTATTAGTTTGCCCATTCATCAACTGTATTGAGTGCCTTTTGCTAAGTGCTGGGCTGCAGATATGGACAGTACTTAGACTCTGCATTGCAGGAAGCAAGGTCAAATGCCTAGTGAAATATTTTTATAGAGGAAATATGTTTAACAAGTTAAGTGCCCAGCCTTTTTTGTCTTCCAGTTGGAAAGTATAGTGTCAGTCACCAGTGACTGACATGGGACTTAACGTTTTAAAGGAGTTATGGGAGTACAGTAAAAAATGACTTAATCCTGTATAATAAACAGGTAATATGCAAATTGACCATCACACCCTCTCAGGATGGCCGCCCCCATGTGGTCAAAGATGGCTGCCACAAGATGGTTGGCAGGGGAGGGCAGTTGGGGGCGACCAGGCCGGCAGGGGAGGGCAGTTGAGGGCGATCAGGCCAGCAGGGGAGGGCAGTTGAGGGCGATCGGGCCAGCAGGGGAGGGCAGTTGAGGGCAATTGGGCCTGCAGGAGAGCAGTTAGGCATCGATCAGGCTGGTAGGGGTGTGTTTAGGGGGTGATCAGGCTGGCAGGCAGAAGTGGTTAGGGGCAAGCAGGCAGGCAAGTGGTTGGGAGCCAGCAGTCCCAGATTGTGAGAGGGATGTCTGACTGCCGGTTTAGTGGGATCGGGCCTAAACCAGCAGTCGGACATCCCCCGAGGAGTCCCAGATTGGAGAGGGTGCAGGCTGGGCTGAGGGACACCCCTCCCCCCCCCCCGCATGAATTTTGTGCACTGGGCCTCTAGTTTTACCATAAAAGGAAGAAGACTTGTATAAAGTATAAGGCACCTTTGAAGCTGAAAGACAAAAGTTTGCCAGCAGCTAGGGCAGGGAAGGTCTCGCCAGCTTATGCAAATGGCAAGTAAGACAGAAGAAGGAAGGTCAAGGCCAAGTTTTGTACAACTAAAGTTCCTTCTCTGCTTCTGCCTTCTCACAGCTGTGAATGGTCTGTTCCCCACACTTTTTTGTAAGACACATTGCTGTTTTCTTCTTTATGTCCTTCAGCATATTAGCCAGCAAAATATTAGTCCTACTAGTTTGGTGAACAAATGAATAAGTTACCAGTCAAACCTCTTCCTTTCTCACCTGAGCCTTCCCTCTTTTTACTGTGTCCCTGCCTTGTTTCTGCCAAATGAAACTGTTCGTGCTTCAACACACAGGTCCCTTACTGAGGCTCTTCTTGTCCTTTTTTTTTTTATTTATTTATTGCTTAAAGTATTACAAAGGGTATTACATATGTGTCCATTTTATCCCCCCTCCCTAGACAGTCCCCTAGCCTCCCCTATCCCCCAGTGTCTTATGTCCATTGGTTATGCTTATATGCATGCATACAAGTCCTTTAGTTGATCTCTTACCCCCCTACTTCCTGCCCCCCAACCCTCCCCAGCCTTCCCGCTGCAGTTTGACAATCTGTTTGAGGCAGCTCTGCCTCTGTATCTATTATTGTTCAAAAGTTTATAATGGTCTCTATTATCCATGAATGAGTGAGATCATGTGGTATTTTTCCTTCATTGGGCTCTTCTTGTCCTTTAAACTACAAGTTATTTCGCCTTCCTTCAATCTTTCATAACAACCATTTATACCTCCATCATGGGGCTACCCCTTGCCTTGAATTATTAGTTAATTTTTTATATATCTTCCATGAAAATCAGAAACTCTTATAGGATAAGGTCTTAATTTTTCTGTCCCCTGTAGCCAAGACCTAGGCAATTGCTGATATATACCATGATTGAAAATGATGTTCTATGTGCCATCTCAGTATATTCATAGTCCAAGTTAATAATCCTTCGTGGAACACACCCCTCACTGGCAAGTATTTAATGAGGATGTGCAGATTAGCTCCTGTTGTCTTTGGCTCTTTGAGGCTAAATGGTACATAAAAAATACTTCATAAATGTTGGGAAAGGAGTGCATGTGTCAGTAGGATCATTTAGAAGTTTATTTGTTAAGCTGCAGGCACCCAGTGATAAGTAATTACAATGGACATTGCATCAGTCAGGGCTCTTTAGAGAAACTGAGCCAATGGAATGGAGATGCATGCATGCTTATGTATGTATGTACGTATGTATGTATGCATGGATGGATGGATGGATGGATGGATAAAGAGATGTGTTTTAAGGAATTGGCTCACCTAGTAGCAGGAGTCAGCAAGCCCAGAATTTTCAGGGCAGAATAGCAAGCTGGAAACTCAGGCAGGACTTGATGCTGTAGTCTTGAGTCTGAAATCCGGAGGGTAAGATTTCTGTTCTAGTCTTGTAATAAAATTCCTTCTTTGGGAAATACCTGTTTTTGTTAAGGCCTTCAACTGATTGGATGAGGCCCATCACATTATTGAGGGTAATCTCTTATCAAAGTTCGTTTATTATAGATGTTAACATCTACAAAATACTTTCATCTCAGCACCTTGATTGGTGTTTCATTACATAAGTGGGTACTGTGACCTAGACAAGGTTTTTGAATAATTGTCAGGGAAACTAAAATTGGTGAGTACTTCATCTAAAGAAAATAATCTCTGTTCTTTAATTTTGTAGTACCCTGTCTCTCTCTCTCTCTTTTTAAGGCAATTAATCGCTCATTTGCAAGTTTTCTCTAAGTTTTCGAATCCACGGGCCTTGTATCTGGAATCCAAATTATATGAGCTCTATCTCCAGGTAGGTAAAATAAAGTCTTGCCTCTGCAATTATTTGTAAACTATTCTTTTCCATTTTCTTTGCCAAAATAACTTTTAGGTTTTCAATAATTGTTGAATAGAGCCCTGACTGCATTCTAATATTTTTTATAATATCTTCTATAGTATTTTAAAATATATATATATATTTATAGTATATATATATATTTATAATATTTTTAAATATATATGTTTTTTAAGCTAACGGACATTTTCTGTATCTTGAGAAACAGTTTTAGACAGTACTAATTTAGTTGATTTTAAAAGCATTTTTAGTGACCAAACATTGATAGGCTGTAATAACATAATTATATCATGGGAGGTAGCTTTTAGAAGGGAGTGCAGGTTGTGCCAACAACAGTTGACTACTTTTCACTTTTTGGTAAGTTAGGCTGATGGAGGGCTAGAATTTCAGGATCTGTTATATTGAGTGGAAGCTGGTAGTTGGCAGAATGGTCTGTTAAAAGCCACAATAAATGACCCTAAATTCCAGGAAAGATTGAAGAAAAAATTTTAATGTCAGAAGCCGAGTAAGAATTGGATGTCATTCTCAGCCATCTGGGAAACAAAATTTTCTTTATCCGTTTGGATATTTTTTAGATGAAACATTTCATTTTGGCATTTCAGCAGAACTTATCCATATCTGCCCATAATTCGGATCTAATTTGTTTGTAAAGCCAGAGCTCAAGTCTCAGGTGACCACAGGAATCCAAGATCTGAACTGGATGATCAGAGTGGCTTCAAAGCAGGTCTCTCCTGGGCTTATACTGACAGCCGTTACCTTCACGGTTTTATCAAGAGCTTTTGCTCGCACAGGACCAGCTCATTTGGTGTAAATCCCGATTGTGTAGGGAATTGGTCTTGGCCAAAAGACTGGCGGACCCAAAGGTCTGGTGTACGGGATGCAGATGTTAGAGTTTTGTTTTTATTTTGTTCTTTGCTCATATTCTCTTCATCCTTGTTTAACCTCAGGGAAATGTTAGGCTTTTGTCAGGAATCAGCATTAAACCACATCTAAAAATTTGAATACTAAGAAACCTAATTTTATAGATTAACACAAATAAATTACTATCCCATGGTATGCATGTATGAGACTTCATTGATTTATTCTATGAAATATCATCCTTAGTTGTTGCTCCACCAAGATCAGATGGTACAAAAAATAACCCTGGATTGCATAATGACGTATAAACATCCGCATATTCTCCCTTATAGGTAAGTTATTTGAAGCTAAAAAAAAATGCTATTTCTTTGGTTGATTTTTATCTTTTTATCTGAGAGCCTCTTCTAAAATAACTTTATTAAGGCCTTGGAAATTTCCTTTTTTTCTAAGGAAATCATAATGTGATTTTAGGTAAGAAACTAAAACTGGGAGTATATTTATTTGTTAAGAGTGCTTCTCCATATACATAATAATAAGGTGGGAAAGAGAATATTAATTTAAAAGTATGTGTTGAGAACATTATATCATTTTTCCTTGCTTACATAATGTCTTAAAATTTTGGTGACTAATTAGCAAATCATAACAATCACTTTAAAAACTGAAGAAAGTTTTTGTATTATGCTCTTTGAAACAGCTGAATTATTGACTAAGTCTAACTCTTTATAATCCCTCTTAACATTTAAAAATTGAGAACCTATCATTTTGGAAGGTATTTCTGTGAAGATTTTCTTTATGGATGTCAACTACTTTATAGACTATTCTTTAGTATCTATTTTTTGTTACACGTAGTACTCTACCATATTACATTTTTTAAAAAAGTACTGTTGATTATTAAGTGACGATTTTTGCTGTTTTTAAAGGGAAAATTTACAGAGATTGCTTGAAGACAGAAGCTTTAAGGAAGAGATAGTGCATTTTAGCATTTCAGAAGATAATACAGTGGTGAAAACAGCCCACCGAGCAGACCTGTTTGCGGTTCTGATGAGGTATTTGTATTGTTTAAATCTGGTTTATTTTTATATTTTTAAATATATGTTTTCATTGATTTCAGATAGGAAGGGAGAGAGAGACAGAAACGTCACTGATGAGAGAGAATCATTGATCACTTGCCTCCTGCACACCTGCTACTGGCAATAGAACCCGCAACCCAGGCATGTGCCCTGACCGGGAATTTCACCATGGCCTCCTGGTTCATGAGTCGATGCTCAACCACTGAGCCTGGCTAAATACTGATTTTTTTTAATAGTTGATCACAAAAACAATTGTGGATAATAATAGATTTATGATTCTTTCAGTAGTTGTGAAATTCAACATTGCTCTAAATTTTACTGTTGAGAAGTAATAAAAATAATTCCTTTATTTGGTATGTAACTAACTAAATATGAGATATAAAAGGTATTGACTTTTTGTGTTACTTATTTAACCATTTCATCACAAAACTTTGTTGTTATTTTTAATATTTTTCATTGGATTTTCTTGCTCAAAAAAAAATAGTAGTAAATAACAGTCATCAGTCAGATTGTTAGTCTCTATTGTAAACCCTTTGAGGTAATAAAATAGAAAGTCCTTACTGCTTTTTAGGGGGCCTGGAATGGCCTAGTCCAGACATCCCCTCTAACCATATCTCTCCCATTTACCGTGCCCGCAGAGCCCACTTTAGAGTCCTGGGACTTGCCATCCCTCTGCTTGGAACACATAACCGTTAACTCCTCTTCAGTCAGCCTCATCTCCAGAATCATATTATCCGTGATGCCTTCCCTGACCTCATTATATAAGGTCACACCCTTATCACTCTAGTCCCTTACCTCTTTATTTTTCTTCACTATACTCATCATCCACCATAGCTCTTCTTATTTCTATAGCTAGAAGGTGAACTCTATGGCCTCTAGTAAATATTGGTCAAATTAATTTTGTGTCCTCTTTTATGATATAAAATCTCTTTTTCTGGTTTTTTTGTATTGGTTTTGTTGGTTTGTTTGTTTTTTTAATGATTATATTGCCTACATAGCCTAGAACAGTGGTCGGCAAACTGGCCCCTTGAGTGTGGCTCTTCGATAAAATACCACGTGCGGGTGCTCATGTACAGTGCGAATGAAACTTTGTGGCCCATGCCACAGGGCCAAAGAGCCGCATGTGGCTCGAGAGCCACGGTTTGCCGACCACTGGCCTAGAAGAACTAACTGTGGAGGCGATGGTGCTGCTGCTGGTGGTGGTGATCATCCATTGTGTTGCTTCTGGATTTAACAGTAATGCTTCTTGAACAGCCACATTTTTGGGGAAGGGTAGTATTTATTTTTATTGTCGAAAGTATTATAGGTGTCCCCTTTTTTTTCCCCATTGGCCCCCTCCACCCCACATCTGCCCCCACCCTCCCAGACCTTCACCGCACTATTGTCTGTGTCCATGAGTTATGCATCTCTATAATATTAAAAGCGTAATATGCTAATTAGACTGGACAGCCGAACTACCTTCCGGACATCATTCCAGACGTCTTTCCAGATGAAGTCACAGTGGCAGGGGCCAAGGCAGAGGTGGTCAGGGCCGATCAGGCAGGCAGGCAAGCAGTTAGGGATGATCAGGCAGGCAGGTGAGAGGTTAGGGGTGATGAGTTAGGCAAGCAGAGTGATTAGGGGTGATCAGTCAGGCAGGCAGGCCAGCGGTTAAGAACCAGTGGTCCTGGATTGCGAGAGGGTACAGGCAGGCTGAGCGGACTCCCATCCCCTAGTGCACGAATTTCGTGCACCAGGCCTCTAGTATGCATAAAAGTTCTTTGGTTAATCTCTTCCCACCTACCCCACCTTCCCTCTCACATTTGTCAATCTGTAGAACAGCCACTTTTTAAAAAATATATATGTTTTAATTGACCTATAGAGAGAGGAAGGGAGAGGGATAAAGAGATGGAAACATCAATGAGAGAGGAACATCATGTATTGGCTGCCTCCTGCATGGCCTCTGCTGGGGATTGAGCCTGCAGCCTGGCCATGTGCACTGACAGGGAATTGAAACAGCAACCTCTTGGTTTCTGGGTCGATGCTCAATTGCTGAGCCACACCAGCCAGGTAGAACAGCCACTTTTAAAGTGTGGTCTGCTTTGTCTTGACAGGCTGTCCCTTAGACACTGTTCAGAGGTTCACAAAGTGAAATTTTTTTTCCTAATACGACTGAGACATTACGTCAGAAAGTTTTATCATGCTAAGAAAGTAGCTTTTATTACTAGGTTACTTAATATGTCATGAGGAATGGATGTTGAATTTTATTAGAATGCTTATTAAGCATGTAATAATTTTTTCCTGTGAGCCATTGACCTATATTAATCTAATAGATTTTATTAAATATTATTTCTTGCATTTCTGGGATAATCCTTATTTATCTTGTTTTAATGCAGCATTGGATACTGTAATTAGAAATGTTGTGTTTTATTTTCACAGGAAGACTAGTATATAGTTTTGTTCCTTAACCCTTCTCATTATCACAGTTAGACCACCTTCATAAATGGAAAAGGACCGTTTCCTGCTTTCTCTCTTGGAAATTGTTTTTCCTTGAATGTTTAAAAAATATATCTGTAAAACTATATGAGTTCCACGTTTACTCAGGATTACTGGCCTATTTAGGTTTTCTTCTTAAGTTATTTTTGCTTATTTATACATGAGATTTCCCCCCAGGAAATTACCCATTTAATTGAAATCTTTCTAGTTTCCTTATGGTACTTGTATTCTCATTTTATTTCCTTTTAATCTATATATAGTTGTTTTCATTCTTTCATTAGACTTACCTTTGGCTTGCCTACTTTAATTGCACTGTTTTCTTCTTTATTATTTCCTTCTTCCTGCTTCCCTTAACCTTGTTTGTGTGTGTGTGTGTGTGTGTGTGTGTGTGTGTGTGTTGATGTTTAACTAAATTTCTATGTTAAATATCCAAATCCTATTTCATGCTTCCTTGTTTCATAGTATATCCATTTAAATCTGTTGAGTTGCTATGCTACCCTTTTTCAGGAAAACAAAACACGTAGTATTGTGTTTCAGGGTTAATGTGCAAACAAAATAATGTTCTTTTGACATCTTAGGATTTTGTATGGGCGAATGAAGAATAAGACTGGGAGTAAAACTCAGGGGAAATCTGCGTCAGGCACCCGCATGGCCATTGTTCTGAGGTTCCTGGCTGGGACCCAACCAGAGGAGATCCAGATATTCTTGGACCTGCTGTTTGAACCTGTGAAGCACTTCAAGAATGGTAGCTGTCAACCTCCTGACACTCTGAATGTGTGTTGTCTGCTGTAGACTTCTAATGTCTCAGGCTAGGTGTCCGCTCTTGGTATCTTTCTGATGGGATTGCTCCTCGAAACCTCAGTGGTGGTCTTTTTGGCTGAAATGCAATTCATATTTCATAACTGTAATTTTGTTACTGTTATGAATTGTAATGTAAATATCTGATATGCTATATGTGTTTTCCGATGGTCACGACCCACTGGTTGAGAACGGCTGCTTTACAGACAATTCAGTTAAACCTTAAAACAACCATATGAGGTATCATTAACTTTTGCCCCCATTTTATAAATGTAGAAACTGAGGCTTAGAGAAGGAAGTATTTTGTTCATGGCCTCTCAGCTAGAAAATGGTTAGAATTCTAGTCCAGATCTTTTTTACTACAGAACCTCTAATCCAGTTTCATAATTGCTTTAGGCAAACGTATACTAGTATATTTATTTGTAGGATAATGTGTGGCATTTGTTTTGTATTTTTTTGTGAAAATGGATCCAGCAGTTAAAAAGGTTTTCACTCAGTATAATGTTGCTCAGTGAGGGAAGCTGGCTCTAATGAATACGAGATTTTGTTCAGTGTAATAGCCTCTGGTTAAAAGGGCAGCTATAAATGATACTCTCATGGATGGAACACTTAGGTATGTGAATCAGCGAGCTATCATCTCATACCATTTGGTTAGAAATAAAGCTCAAGCATTAAAAGTTCAATTATGAAATAAGTTTATAAAGGACTATTGTTTCATTTATTTCCCAAGGGCTACAAGAAAAATAAAACATTTGATTCTCAGCCCCCCAGGAGCTTATAATGTAGCCAGATATTTTCTGTGAAACTCTGAAGTCATCATAGTCAGTGGAAGCTGAGAGAGAAAATGCTGGGAGAGTTTCTAGATGGAATAAAAGACTTAGTAGCTTGCATTTTGAGAATAGCATAAGTAGGATGAGAATTGGGCTTAGACACTTAGTTCTGTCACAAGTTTCTTACTCTTTTATCCCTCGGTTTCCTCATCTATCCTATATAATAAAAGCCTAATATGGTAAGTGTCCTGTTGACCAGTCCACCTTTCAACCAATCAAAGTGTAATATGCTAATGATATGCTAAGACTGCTCAACCACTCACTATGATGTGCACTGACCACCAGGAGGCAGACACTCCCACCGGTAGGTTAACTTGCTGCTGGGGTCCGGCCAACTGGGACTGAGTGAGATGGGCCAGACATGCCCTGGAGCTATCCCACGGTCCCTTCCCGTCTGGCCAACCTCCCATGTCTCTCCCTGGCCCCGATCATGCACCAGTGGGGTCCCTCAGCCTGGCTGC
Organism: Myotis myotis; assembly: GCF_014108235.1. NCBI lineage: Eukaryota > Metazoa > Chordata > Mammalia > Chiroptera > Vespertilionidae > Myotis > Myotis myotis. The sequence continues at coordinate 198,699,133 of NW_023416335.1, forward strand.
ACCCTCTTGCAATCTGGGACTCCTTGGGGAATGTCAGAGAGCCCGTTTTGGCCCAATCCCACAGGCCAGGCTGAGGGATCCCACTGGTGCACGAATTCATGCACCGGGCCTCTAGTAAAGCAATAATATTAGTGAAACCTAACATACCTAGCTCATTGAACATTTGGTAAGGATCAGAAGGAGAAAATCAATGAGGAAAGTATATTATCATCTATAGATTACTATAACAATAGAAAATACTGTATTACTGAGGGAAATTGAAAGGAAGCTATAATAACAATGATAACAATAAGCTGTAACAATAACAAAATAATAACAAACTACTATTGCCTTTTACATGATACCTCTGTTCCTCTGTTTCCCTAGGAGAATGCCATTCTGCAGTTATCCAGGCAGTGAAAGATTTGGATTTGTCTAAAGTTCTTCCTGTAGGTCGCCAGCATGGTATCTTAAATAGCCTTGAAATAGTATTGAAGAACATTAGCCATCTGATCAGTCCATACCTACCAAAGATCTTGCAGATACTGCTCTGCATGACAGCGACTGTGTCACACATCCTTGACCAACGAGAAAAGGTGAGAGAGATTCTCTGTACATGCTTTTGGGGGCGCTAGTAAGAGTCTGTTGTATTTGGGAAATTGGTTGCAACTTGAATACCTCACATCCTTTCAGGTTAAATCTGTCTTATGCAAAGTGTCTTTAAAACAGTTTTTCATATAATGGAGATCTTCATTGTTAGCAGTATTTATGTATGGTCAGAAAATGCAAATTATATCAAGTGTATATTTTTTATTTATTTTTTTTATGAAAACAGATGTTTATTACAGAACATTATTTTTTCTTATTAATTAAAAGCTTTAAACAAAACTGCTTAATTCCAAAAAGTGACTGATTTGGTCGCATGCAAATATTTTAGGCTAGAGAGGCATGCTTGTTCTTGATGAATTTACGTAGAATAAATTCTCACGACATTTGGTTCCAAAATGTATGAAATGACTTAACATTAATAATTTAAAATAAAATGCAAACATAAGGACAATTTAAACACTATTATTAAGTTATGTGTCAATTTAAGGTCAGCGATTGAAAAGATATATTTAAAAATAATCTAGGGTAAAAAAAATTTTAGGAAGCAAACATTGCCTTTGTACATTTGAAGATCAAGGGCTAAAAATCCACTCTGATGAATACCATATTAAGCAAAGGATGTATAACATCCATCATACATCTGTTTCAAAAACAGCATGTTTCCAAAATTATACATTTCTTTACAAATAAACATTACAATATTAATAACTATAGAGAAACCAATGAAATCAGTTCCAAAATATGTTAACTCTCACAAGGCATCTCTGAGCCATATCTTAAGGCATACATTTTAATCTTAGGGCTTTAAGAACATCTTTGCTTTAATTGGTTTTATGTCTCCATTTTCATCTTCTTCATAATTGGCACGGTCTCTTTTCTTGGCAAACTTTTTTCCAATTATCCCCACCAAGGTCTCATATCTTTTAGCCATTTCTTCATCTGATACATCAAGCTCCACTGTTTCATCTTCAACTTCTTCTGCTTTGTTCTTAGCATTCATCTGAAGCATTAATTTCTCAACCTCAGGATTAAATCCTCTGAATGACATTCTTCCATAGAGAAGATCTTCATATAACAAGAAACTCTGCTCTTCTATTATGAAACTCTCTTTCTCTTTAAGCTCTGGTAAATCCAAGTACCAATGCTCTTCACTAATGATTTTCTTTTCTTCCTCTTCTAGTTGTTTCTTAGTTTCTGAGTCCGGTCCTCTTTGAATGACCTTCATACGCAGCAAATTCTTGGACAACTTAGTTTTACGCTCAGACGCCATGCTGGCTCCCGCTGGGGTCCGGATCTCTCAAGTGTATATTTTAAAAGGATATGAAATAGAGAGTGAGTTCTATATGCATCTCAGAAACCAAAGTCAGGCAGAGCAGAGTTGAGCTGATGTTCCTTATATTTTAATTTTAGGAGCCTAGAGATGAAGGACATCTTCCAATTCTCATTTATCCAGACGGCTGGAGACTGAATAGAATACTGTTAGCATTATCCTTGTTGTTTTGACAGATACCCAGAGCTCTTTTAAAAGTAAATGCTTGATTGCTGTACTTGCTATGTTTTGATTACAGATAAGAAGCAAGGCCAGGCAAGACAAGCCAGCTAGCCAACTGCCAAAAAACAAACAAAACAAAAAAAAAACTTCACAAGGTGCTGCTCAGTAAATATTTTCTAAGTTGTACTCAAGACAGTAGTTAGTATGCTCTGTTGAAATAGGTGTGTGAACATAACTAAACTCTGGAGTTCAGAGAAACTTAATGTTTTTATGGGCTAAAGGCTTTTGGAGAAAATAGAACATGAAGTGAAAATTCAGACTCAGATTTTTGCTGTGGATTCTCAGCTCATGATAAACAGACACAGCTTTAATTTGGCTAAAGTTTCTTTTTTTTTTTAATTAAATCTTTATTGTTCAGATTATTACAGTTGTTCCTCTTTTTTCCCCCCATAGCTCCCCTCCACCCGGTTCCCACCCCATCCTCTGCCCTCCCCCCTCTCCCCCCACTGTCCTCATCCCTAGGTGCACGATTTTTGTCCAGTTTCTTCCCACATCCCCCACACCCCTTTCCCCCCAAGAATAGTCAGTCCACTCCCTTTCTATGCCCCTGATTCTATTATAATCACCAGTTCATTCTGTTCATCAGATTATTTATTCACTTGATTTTTAGATTTACTTGTTGATTGATATGTATGTGTTGTTGATAATTTGTATCTTTACCTTTTTCTTCTTCCTCTTCTTAAAGGATACCTTTCAGCATTTCATATAGTACTGGTTTGGTGGTGATGAACTCCTTTAGCTTTTCCTTATCTGTGAAGCTCTTTATCTGACCTTCAGTTTTGAATGATAGCTTTGCTGGGTAAAGTAATCTTGGTTGTAGGTTCTTGGCATTCATCACTTTGAATATTTCTTGCCACTCCCTTCTGGCCTGCAAAGTTTCTGTTGAGAAATAAGCTGACAGTCGTATGGGTACTCCCTTGTAGATAACTGACTGTCTTTCTCTTGCTGCTTTTAAGATTCTCTCTTTGTCTTTTGCTCTTGGCATTTTAATTTTGATGTGTCTTGGTGTGGTCCTCTTTGGATTCCTTTTGTTTGGGGTTCTCTGCTCTTCCTGGACTTGTAAGTCTATTTCTTTCAGCAGGTAGGGGAAGTTTTCTGTCATTATTTCTTTTTTTCTTTTTTTTAATATATTTTATTGATTTTTTACAGAGAGGAAGGGAGAGAGATAGAGAGTTAGAAATATCGATGCGAGAGAAACATCGATCAGCTGCCTCCTGCACATCTCCTACTGGGGATGTGCCCGCAACCCAGGTACATGCCCTTGACTGGAATCAAACCTGGGACCTTTCAGTCCGCAGGCTGACGCTCTAGCCACTGAGCCAAACTGGTTTCGGCCTGTCATTATTTCTTCAAATAGGTTTTCAATATCTTGCTCTCTCTCTTCTTCTGTCACCCCTATAATTCAGATGTTGGTACGCTTGAAGCTGTCCTAGAAGCTCCTTACACTATCTTCGTATGTTTGGATTCTTTTTTCATTTTGCTTTTCCGGTTGGGTGTTTTTTGCTTCTTTGTATTTTCAAATCTTTGACTTGATTCTTGGGATCCTCTAGTCTGCTGTTGGAACTCTGCATAGTATCCTTTATTTCAGACAGTGTATGCTTAATTTTTAGTTGGTCCTTTTTCATAACTTTGAGGGTCTCACTAGATTTCTTGAGGATCTCACTACATTTATCGGCGGTCTCACCAGACTTTTTGAGGGTCTTACTAAATTATCGGCGGTTTCTAGAAAGTTCTTGAAAAACCTTAAAAGTGTGGTTTTAAACTCTATATCCAGTCGTTTGTTTTCCTCAATTTCTGTCATTTGTGACCTGTTTCTTTGTCTCCGCATTTTTTATGCTTCCCTGTGTTGGTAGAGTGGCTTTGTGTGCTAGGTGTCCTATAGGGCCCAGTGGCTCAGCCTCCCCAATTACCTGAGGTGGACACTCTTGGTGCACCCCTTTGTGGGCTTTGTTCACAGTCTTGTTGTAGTTAAACCTTGATTGTTGTAGGTATCACTGGGAGGAATTGACCTCCAGGCCAATTGGTTGTGAGAATCAGCTGTGTCCACGGTGGGAGAACTTCTGTGCTGAAGACACCCTTATGAGGCAAGACTTGCTTCAGTGGGGCTTTGGTGCTCACTGAGTCTGCCCCCTGAGTGTGTCCCTTATGGATCTGAGGAGTTGTAATTGGATGGTCCCACTCTCACCACTGGGTACACTGGCTCTTGGATCTAAGGAGGTGCTAATTTAGCCTCTGCCTGAGGCTACCCAGCAGGAGCTACGAAGAGATCTGCAGATTCCCCTTCCTTGTTTGGGGTTTGGAGGTGCCCAAATGAGGCCCAGGTGTGAAGCAATGCAAGCTGCTGTGGGGCCTTGGGTCTTCTCTTGAAAGTTCTGGGTCTGTCTGGCCCAGCTGCAGTTTGTTAGGTAATTTTCAGATTGCAAAGGCCAGGGCATTCATATGCAAAAGCCTCTGCCGCAGCTTGGGTGGGGCGGGGTCTCAGGGAATCAACAGGGTAGAGCAAGCAACTATAGCTGATCCTCAGCCCTGCCCTAGGGGCCCCGCGTCTCAGTCTCAGTGTCCCAGTAGCTGCAAGCACCTTTGAGAGAAAGCTGCCCTCGAGTTCCAAGTTCTGCCCAGTGCCAGACAGTCCTGTTTCTCCCCGTATGAGTCTAGGTCCCCAGAGACTCACCCGGAACTGGAGTTCAGAGCAGTCGGGGTCTTGAGACTCCCTCCCGATTCAAAAAGACAGCCGTGTCCTCAGTTGCCAGCCCTTGCTGCGTGCGCCTCCATACCTCTGCACTTCCGCACCTCCTCTGAGTTTCAGTGTGCTTTTCTCTTTCCTTCTAGTTGTAGAATTTCCACTCAGCCAGCCTTCCTGTGGTTCTGGATGATGTCCTTTTTGTCTTTTAGTTGTATTTTTGAATTTGTTGTGCAAGGCAGCAATTTCTGGTGTTTACCTATGCCGCCATCTTGGTTTTCTCCTAATTTGGCTAAAGTTTCATTTGTTTTATGGAGTTGCCTGGTGAACTGCCTCTCAAATATGGCCATGATTACTGAAAAATGACAGCCAAAATTTATGCTGCTTTTGGGGGCTGTGCATAGATATAAATCTGCTTTGGTAATGAAATAATATTCTCTGATTACCAAGATCCAGAATGCACCTTTCATTTTGGTAGTCACTGTTTTATTTTCCTCTTTTTTTTTTCAGTCATTACTTCAGCAAATATTAATTGAGCCCTACTCTGTGTGTGGCACTGATCTAAGCACTGGGGATGGAGAGTGAACAAAGCATTTGTCCCTTTCCTTGTTCAGTAAATACTTATTTCATCTGTGCTGTCTACCAGGCAATGTTCTAGGTGGGGAATTAGAAAGGTAAGGACTCAGTACCGTGGGGAGAAAAGTGAGAGGAAAATAAAATGAGACCCATTCATAGATCTCTAAATGTCATTCTTTGTGGAGCTCTCTCCTGTCTAGTACCCTCTTCCCCGTGAATTTTAGCTGTCTTGGCCCACCCCCTCAAACCCCATGGCTCTGTCTTCTCATCTTGGAAAGATGACTGGACTTTGCCTTCTCACACTGATGCCTGACACTCTCCAGGCGGAATGATGGGGAATGTGTAGGGCTCACCTCATCTGTTACTTCTCTATTTGGGCTTACTGTCATCTGCTGCGTGCTGTCCAGTGTCTGAAAATTATTGTTTCATATATTCTGGTAAATTGTCTCGTGTCAGAGAGGGTAGGCTAAATCTGATCCCTGTTGCTCCATTTGACTGGAATGGGAAAATCACCAGAAAGGAACAGGCAGACAGTCCTCCAACTAACATTGGCTGGGAGTCCAATATCTAGAGCAGAAACCTCCTGGTACCTGGAGCATCAAGAAGAGCATCAAGAAGGCAGGGGATTGCCTCAGGAGCGTACCCAGATTAGCCCTGGGATTTAGGATGCTTTGGTGCCACCTTATAAAGCTGAAAAAGACCACACTTTTCCCAAGTAAATGAACTGCATCCCAGAACAAAACTCAAAGACATTCAAATGATTTAAAAAAACAATAAAATTCACAGTGTCTGACATTCAGGCAAGTTTTACCAGGCATCCCAAGGAGGAGGACAATTTTATGCATGATGAGGACAAAAACTAGTCAATAGAAGCACACCCAGAAATGACAGAGATGGTAGAATTAGATAAGACTTAAGACAGCTATTAGGAACATACTCCAAATATTCACAAAACTAGAGGAAGCATGAACATGTTGAGGAGAGACATGAAGTTGTGAAGAATTTAAAATAAGAGAATGTGGTAGGGAGTGACCAAAGTGGGGGTAGATGGGTGCTGCTTTAACTAGGATGGTCAGGATCCTCACGCAGGAGGTAATATTTGAGTTTGCACCTATTAGTCCATGGGAAGAACCTTTGTAGCAGAGATTATGATTTGTAGCCTAAAGTCCCTGAGGTAGAACAGCCTCGGCCCTTTCTGAGAACAGGGCAGAAGGACAAGGTGGCTAGAGCACAAGGAGCAGGAAGAATCGTGTAATGAGCTCAAGAGGCAGGTAGGGCCTCATGGGCTGTGCCAAGGCATTGGCTTTACTTCCAAGTGTACTGGGAAACCCCTGAGAGGTTTGTAGTAGGGGGGATGATAAGCTCAGTTGGATGTTTTAAAAATATCACTTTTATTCCTTTGTGGAAAATAGACTGTGCGGGGGCCAAGAGTGGAAGCTGAGAAGAGGGCTCGGAGCCCTGGCTGGTGTGGCTCAGTTGGTTGGAGCACGACCCATGCACCATAGGGTCAGAGCAGGTTCAATCCCTGGTCAGGGCACCTATGGGAGGCAGCTGATCAACATTTCTCACATCGATGTTTCTCTCTCCCTCCCTCTCTACACTCAATAAAATAACCTATCTCGGGTGAGAATTAAAGAAAAGAGAGATTTTGGAAAATTCTTTATGTTATGAGGATGATAGGAAGCATTATGTAAAAGGTCTCTTTTATGCCTTATAGCGAGTGACAGTGACTTTATCTCTACATGGATACATTAAATCCTGAATGGTTAAAGGTTTTTTTGTTAATCCTCACCCTAGGATATTTTTTTCATTGAATTTTAGAAAGAGTGGAAGGGATAGAGGGAAGAGCGGAGAGAGAAACATCAATATGAGAGAGACACATCAATTGGTTGCCTCCCACACATGCCCCAGTCGGGGCTGGGGATCGAAGCTGCCACCCAGGTACGAATCGAACCCATGACCCTTTGGAGCACGGTCCAACTCTCTAATCACTGAGCATGCCAACTAGGGCTGGTTAAAGGTTTTATAAACCCTCTGTAAGTCTTCCGCCTTTTTGGTTAAGGTAGAAGTCAATCAGTAATACAGCCTTGCTCCTGTGTCAACAATCAGTAACTCAGAGGATCATTTGTGCAATTTCACAGTTCATTAGTCAGTGAGTTGCTAAGCTTCTTGACAGGTAGGCATTTCTCTTATTTTTTTAAAAAATTCTTGGACAAATCCAAAGAATTCTTTGAGGTGCTATAATGGATTATTGCACAGTAGTATTGCTTAAATAAGTTAAAGTTCTACCCTTGTGTGTTTGAACTACATTACACATTTACTTTTGGATCTTTCAGATCCTCTGAGGTATTGACTGGTACTCAGATGTATATTGTGAGGGTAGCTTTGGTTTGGCTTTGTTTTTCTTTACATTTAAACAGTGGAGTAACTTGGAAACATACATAAACTCAGGCCTGTTGGTTATTCCTCTAGAAACTAAAGTCCATAATTGCTGGCTTGCAGGATTTTCCTCCAGTTTATCCAACAGTTTGTGAGCAGATTGGGCAGCTGGTGCTATAGTTGCAGAAGTGAATGGAACACACAGGTCCTACCCCACGAGAGGGGGCTTGGTAGTGCGGTTGGGGGAAAGGTGGAGGGGGTCTGATTTGATGCCCTGTTTGCAAAGATTAGTTTCTCATTTGCTCCAAGGGATCATGATACCATGTGGGTTTTTTTCAAATATCAGTAGTAGTTTTTATCTTTCACCAAACATGATACAGCTGATAATTTTTGCCAGTAGAATTGAAGCAGAACAGAATGACTTGTAACTGTGTCACCTTATCCTTGCCTGTCATTTCCTGTCTTTGTGACTTGTATAAGGAGATAATTAAACAAAAGTACATGGTAGAAGCTTGCTGGGTATGTGAAATATCATGATTCCTCAGACTTGCACAGCAAATTAATGGTGTCCTTGTACATATTCACTTGAATTGAAAATGTGCACTTCCCGATTCAAATACCTCTGTTGATCAGAATATTAGGTCTTCATGAGAAATAACTTCCCTTTTAATTTTTTCATAAGATTTTGGCCATAAGATTTGATATTCATTTATTAGAGCATTTGTGTTGTCTTGAGAAATTTCAGGGTGGTTTTTAGATTTTTCTGTAGGTAATTAAAGTCATATGTAAAAATAAGTTGCCACTTATAGATCCAGAGTCCACAGTATATTTATCAAGTGGAAAAATATTTAGGGGTTGAGTCTTAACCCATGTGTTTTTATTTTGTTTTGTTTTGTTTTAATATATATTTTTATTGATTTCAGAGAGGAAGGGAGAGGAAGAGAGAGAGAGATGGAAACATCAATGATAGAGAGAATCATTGACTGGCTGCCTCCTGCACAACCCACACTGGGGATTGAGTCCACAACCCAGGCATGTGCCCTGAACTGGAATCGAACCCAGGACCCTTCAGTCTACAGGCCGGCTCTCTATCCACTGAGCCAAACTGGCTAGGGCCCATGTTTTTGGATTTTACAAATTCTGTGCTCAGGAGAAATCTCTCTGAGGCCTTTTTCTCTCTCTCTCTGCCTAGCCTAGACATCTTCATCCTTTAAAATCCATTGGAAAGTCTGCCTCTTCCATGAAGCTTTACCCTTCTCAAATTTATAATTCCTCCCCTCTCAGATATCTTTGGCATTTTCAGTCTCACATAATTTAATAAATTTTCCTTCATTAAGATTTTATGTATATATATATATATACTTTTAAATCCCTAGCCAAGGATGTGTTTATTGACTATAAAGAGAGAGAGGGAAGGAGGGAGAGAGAGAGAGACAGAAACATCAATTGGTTGTCTCGTATAAGCACCTCGACTGGGGATTGAACGAACCTGCAACCCGGGTATGTGCCCTGACCTGGAATTGAATCCGAGACCTTTCACTGTACAGGATGAAGCTCTAGCCAGCTGACCCACACTGGCCAGGGCCTTCAGTAAGATTTTAAGCTGAGGTCAGGACTATGGCTGTCATGCCATTGGACCCAACAGTGGGACTCAGTAAATTGTTCCACTCTGAGCCAGAACCAAATGCCTTCATATTTGTGATTTCTCTAATTCCATAGAGAAGGAGATGCCCCACAAAGAAGCAGCGTCTGTCACAAAAGAAGGTGCTGTTAATTCAGACATCCACCCACTTCAGCTTTGGTGCCTCTAAAGAGACACATCTTGTTTTCTTACAAATTACGTTTTTCTTTGAATTACATATTTCGAGATCTTCCCTTGCCTTATCAGTCACCACAAAGTATTTCACTGTATAGAGAGAGCATAAAATCTTTAGCTAGTTCCCTAGACTGAGTTTAACAAGAATAATTTAAAACTCCTAATTTTAACCAAGGTAAAAAAAAAAGAAAAAAAAATACACACACACACACACACACACAGAGGAATGTGACTTTCATTTGGAATGAAGGTTTAATATATTTTTCCCTAATCTAAGGCTTTGTGATGCAAAAAAATAAATAAATAAAGCTTTGTTTTGTTGAGAGTATCTGTTTATACAAAGAAATCAGGATTTTATTTGAGACAATTATTTGAGTACAGAAGTGCAACACTGTAGAACACAAAACAGCTGTTCCAGTTGTGATTTTTGCCCCTCAGGGTATGCTCCATTGTGATTTTACTGGGTAGTGATAATAGAGCACATCTCACCATTTGATTTTTTAGGTCTTTGCTTCCCCATCTTGTCCAATGAGAAAACCAACATGACTTGCACAATTGACATTTCTGTGTGAATCAGAGCCAAAGTCAATAGACTTAATAAGATTTCCAGTTTGATTCTTAGTTGTCTGAGCTAGAGCGCCTCTCTGAGAAGTCAATAATTAAAATGATGTATGTATTTTTTTAATAGAAGATCTTTGCTTTACAGATACAGCTGAGGTTTATCAACCCCCTGAAAAATTTAAGACGTCTTGGAATCAAAATGGTAACTGATATCTTTTTGGATTGGGAGTCCTATCAGTTTGGTACAGAAGAAATTGATGCTGTATTTCATGGTGCAGTTTGGCCCCAGGTAAACCTTGATGTACATTCTGCCTGGATACCCTTGCTTCTTCCTTTGTTGTTACTGCACTAGCAGAGTCTACACTCAGACATGAAAGAATGCCTGTCCTGGTCTTTTATTTCTGGAAGTTTCAGAACTCTTTCTTTGCCTCCACTACCACCTGAAGCTCAAGAGCTAGTTCCTGCAATGCCATGGCAGTTATTCTTAAGGCTAATTTGAATATGATTGTGTCCCTTACACAATATATAACTTGTAGCACCTCACATGATGTGTCTCTGGATGTTGAGGGGAAATACACAGATATTTTTGTCACACGTTTCCTTGTGTGATTTCTCTGATTATAACCACTTGGTGACAGTTAAGGTTACTTATTGCTAAGAAGACTATAGGAGAGCCTCGATTTTAGCAGATTTCTAGCTGTTTGAGCTCTGTCATCTCTGACCAGTTGAACTTAAGCTCCCTGGTTCCTTTCAGTAATCTAGCATTTCCATGCACCATCTTTGCCATTTTTCTTGTGTAGGTGTTACTTGGATTACCTTACATTTTCCCCATTCTGTCCTTTAACTGTTAATCTCTGCCTTCACTCTTTTATCCTTTGGTGCCGTTTCCATGTCTGTTCTGCTTTTTAGTTTTGTTTTTTCTAAATTCTGTATATGTTATTATTTTGTATTCTGTTTTTATTTTGTTCCTAGATCAGCAGGCTTGGAACTGAGAGTCAGTATTCTCCTACTCCTCTGCTGAAACTAATTAGTATCTGGAGCAGAAATGCAAGGTATAGCCTCCCCTCTCCCCCTTTTAAAAAGAGCAGGTAATTTAGCCAAGGGCACTAATATGACTTATGGTCTTTCCATGCAGTGAACTATTGTAAGTGCAGTTAAAGAGAATAAGGCAGTTGTATCTTAAAATACATAATTTAAAGAAAACATAGTTGCTGAACAATATCCTATATAATAAAGAATATGCAAATTGACTGTCATGCCCTCACACAAGATGGCCTCCCCCATGTGGACACAAGATGACGATCAGGGGAGGGCAGTTGGGGGCAACCAGGCCAGCAGGGGAGGGCAGTTGGGGGGGACCAGGCTGGCAGGGGAGGGCAGTTGGGGGCGACTAGGCCAGCAGGGGATGGCAGTTGGGATCAGGCCTGCAGAGGAGGGCAGTTGGGGGCAACCAGGCTGGCAGGGTAGGGCAGTTGGGGGTGACCGGGCTGGCAGGTGAGGGCTGTTGGGGGCGACTAGGCCTGCAGGGGAGGGAGGGCAGTTGGGGGTGACCAGGCCTGCAAGGGAGGGAGGGCAATTGGGGGAGCAGCCCTGCAGGGGAGGGCAGTTAGGGGGCGACCGGGCCAGCAGGAGAGGGCAGTTTTGGGCGATTGGGCTGGCAGGGGAGTGGTTAGGGGGCAATCAGGCTGGCAGAAGTGGTTAGGGGCAATCAGGCAGGCAGGCGAGCAGTTGGGAGCCAGCAGTCCCAGATTGTGAGAGGGATGTCTGACTGCCGGTTTAGTGAGATCGGGCCTAAACCGGCAGTCGGACATCCCCTGAGGGGTCCAGATGGGAGAGGGTGCATGCCAGGCTGAGGGACACCCCCTACCCCCACCCCTAGTGCATGAATTTCATGCACTGGGCCTCTAGTTATAGTATAATTCAAGAAAATGCTTATGCATGTATGCAAATAGAAGATGAAATAGAAAATGTCTAGATGGACATATGAGAAGCTGTTGATTTTACTGTTCCATGTGGAGGTTTGGGTGAGCTGATTTTGCATGTATCACTATGTCATGAACATGTCCCTGAGTCATTAAGTAGTCTTCAAAAACACACTGAAGAAGACCTTGATTTCCTCCTCAGGAAACCCAGTTACATTTTTACTGGTAGGAAGGGCTCATTTATTTCCCAATGAGGATGCACTTTCATATCTTGTTTTATCACTGGATATTTGCAAGCAGCATTCCATAGGCACACTGGAGAAATGTTTTATGTTTGTGTAATTTTTACGCAAAGGAGCCACAAAGGACTTCCATGATAGTGACTCAGTTTTATGTTAGTTGGGTCCTTCACAAGGTATAGATCTGCATCACTGGATGCCACTCATTGTCTTCTGCATTTTCTCTCTCATTTTTGTTTGGAGTAAAAATAGAAGCTACATAGTTATAGAGGAGGTGAGTGGCAGAACTTTATTTTTCTTTTCTATTTCACACTTACCTGGTAGAAATCTTTAGAAGGGTGGACTTCTCTTGAATCCTCCACAGCAATAGATATGCCTGTGCAGTTGTGCGTAGAGTGAGTGTTTCAGAACCACTTGATGGTAATGTTACTCTTCAATAAAATTTTTATTTTGAAATATGGCTCCAGTTTCATAGTGTCAGTCAGACATTGCTTACAGCTAAGGTTAAATTATCTTAGAAATTGGGTGCATTCAGGACAACAAAAACTTGCTTACTAATTAGAGTGATCATAGCCCAGCTGGCATGGCTCAGTGGTTGAGCATCGACCTGTGAACCAGGAGATCACAGTTCGATTCCCAGTCAGGGCACATGCTCAGGTTGTGGGCTCCATCCCTAGTGGGGGTTTTGCAGGAGGCAGCCAGTCAATAATTCTCTCTCATCATTGATAGTTGTATCTCTCTCTCCCTCCCTCTCTGAAATCAACTAAAATTTTTATTTTTTTTAGTAGAGTGATCAGCCCTAGTTGGTTTGGCTTAGTGCAGTGGTCGGCAAACTGCGGCCCCTTGAGTGTGGTTCTTCCACAAAATACTACGTACCGGTGTGCACATACAGTGCGATTGAAACTTCGTGGCCACACTCAAGGGGCCAAAGAGCCGCAGTTTGCCGATCACTGGCTTAGTGGATAGATTGTCAGCCTGCGGACTGAAGGGTCCCTGGTTCAATTCCCAGTCAGGGCACATGCCTGGGTTGCAGGCTCAGTCCCCAGAAGGGGGAGTGCAGGAGGCAGCCGATCAACAATTATCTCTCATCATTGATGTTTCTATCTCTCTCCCTTTCCCTTCCTCTCTGAAATCAGTAAAAATATATAAAATAAAAAAAAAATAAAAGTAGAGTGATCATAGAGTCTATTGTACAAACTAAAATGCCGGGGTCCAACCCCAGCGGGTCCAGGGGTCCCCAAAGGTGTAGACGGAGTCGGCGAAGAAGGAAGGACACGGAGACAGTGTTCAGTTGATCAGCAGCCTAGCCAGGATCTCCAGCCAGGATCTCCAGCCAAGTTCTGGTCTGGATCTCCAGAGAGGTTCTGCTGTTTATTGTCTTGTTACATCCATATTTATACCAGTTGATTTTAATCCTGTCAATCTCTATTCCAAAGGTTAGGGCGTTTCTTATCTCCATTCCAGGGAGTAAAGATTATGTAGCTTAAGCATGATTGTTTGTAGTTAAAGTGATTAACTACCCGCCTGGCACTTAGTTAAGGAGTTTCATCCCCTCCCTAACTTCAGGGAAAAATCCCTACCTGGGGAATCAACCTTTCTCGGAGAGGTGACCTTGGTTAAAACACACAGCGCTAAGGGGAGCAAACATATTAAGAACAGTATGCTATATACGCCAGGTCCCTTGAAACATATGCTGTGCAGATGTTTCTATCCTGCAGCGACTGTGTCAAGCAGCAAGGATGGACCGGCTTCCGGCACTAAAACATTCCTGAGGGTGAAGAGATGCTACAAACTATTAAGCCATAAATTGGAACTGTTCTTGGCCACTCTCTTAATAGCTGCTCTGGTTCTGACCACCATGACCCCTGAATGATTTAGTCTTTTCCTCCCCTGAGCTCTTTTCTCTCCTGGAAGACCCTGTGACTACATACTGTCTTTTTTTTATTTTTTTTAATTGATTTCAGAGAGGAAGGGAGAGGGGGAGAGAAACATTAATGATGAGAGACAATCATTGATTGGCTGCCTCCTGCACGCCCCTCTTCTGGGGATTGAGCCAGCAACCCCTGGGCATATGCCCTTGACCAGAATCAAACCCGAGACCCTTTGGTCTGTAGGCCGATGCTCTATCCACTGAGCCAAACCAGCTAGGGCGACATACTGTCTTTATTACACTCTTCTGTCTTCAGAGCTTACCTGCCTAATGCTCCTTGAAGGCAGAGACCATTTTGTATTTATTGTATCTACCCATCTTAATCCACAGTTAGTCATTATTCATTGCATGTGATGAAGTGCTTAAAGTTGCTGGCTGAGCCGTACACTCAAGCATAGAGCATACCCATGTGGGCTTCAGTTCTGTTGTTCAAGAGGCACACTTAGAAGTGGCATCGGATCTGATGGGCTCTCGCTAGGACCTTGCAATTGAAAGCAGTTCTCTCACCTTTTCTGTTTAAAAACATCTTAAGATAACCTACAACATAGTGGTAAGAGTCGTCGCTGAAGCCACACAAATCCAGCTTCAGGTTCTAGCACCACTGTATGTTTTTTGGCAAAGCTGGCTTTCCTGAGCCTCAGTTTGCCACCAGTAAAATGGAAATAATAACAGTACCTACCTCATTAAAAATATGTAAAGCCCCTTCTTGGTGCCTGTCTATACTGTGCCGAGTATCTATTGGACAAAGATGTATGAATATAATCTTTTAGAACTTTTCTATCAGTGTGTCAGTGCTAAGTATATGAAAGTGCCTGGGGTCTTTTTCCCAGTGATGATTGACCTTCCTACTAGTAGTAAGGATTGCGTGTCTGACTGTAAAATGATTTGCCCTTGGCTGGAATGCCTCTGTGCCCTCCACCCAAGCTGGTGTGTTTCATGGCCCAGGATGCTCTCATCGTCTGAGAGTTGTTCAGTATTGGGGATGGACTCATCCACCTCCCCCGACAGATGGCCCTAATCTCTGAACAGTGCATATCCTGACACAGCAAGGCTTATCATTGAAAAATAGCCAGTCAACAATACATTTGTTTAGACTCTGGAAATTCATGGTTCTAATCTCAGCTCTACCACTTATTAGCTCCAAGGCTTTGGACAAGTCTGTTTCTTCATCTATAATATAGAGATAATGATACTACCTCACAGAGATGTTATGATAATTAGATGAGAAATGTGCATAAAGTGCCTTTGTAATGATGTTGGTGAAGTGCCTAACATTATTATCCATCGAATTTTAGACCTTAAAGTAATTTACCTTTTGAGTATCTTATTAAGATTCATATAACACATATTTGTTAAACTGACTATGAAAATTCATGTAGAAGATATTTTTACAAATAAGCATTGAGAAATAAGATGACTATTTCAGTATTTTTTTTCCTGCAGATACTTCCCTTTTCTGGCTAAACAGAAACCAGGGCACCCAGAATGTGACATCCTGGTCAATGTTTTTGCGATTCTCTCAGCAAAGAATCTCTCTGAAGCCACAGCCAGTATTGTGATGGACATAGTTGACGACCTTCTCACCCTTCCTGATTTTGAGCCCACAGAAACAGTCTCGAGCTTGCCCGTGACTGGATGCGTGTACACAGAAAGTGCAGACGGTATGTGTGCTGCACCAGGCAAATGATTCTTAGACCTTTGAGGTAGCGTTCGTTCCCTCAGAAAGGAAAAAGTCAGTAGAATTTGACTTTTCTTTTCTTTAGAAATGGATACCAATTTACATAAACTGAGTTTTCTTTGCAGTGGTAGAAATTCAGGTTACTCACGCTCCAGAAAGCACAACTATCTTCTGGAAAATGATCAAATGATTTTCACTGTCATGTCTCTGAATTGTTCCTACCATATTGTGCTAACAGTTCTTTCACCACTAACAAAAATGGCTTAAGGTTCTCGTATCAACTTTTCATTCAGCCATTATGTCTAAGAAGAAAGTTATTTAATTTTTAGAGTTGAAATTTATTAAACTTGCATAGTAATTGAGTGCTTCCCTTGTCTGTCATTATGAAGGTACTGTACAGTTATCCTATAAGAGAGTAGTTAATTAAAATCAAAATATTTGTCACCATTTATTTCAGAGTCTATCACAATAGGAGGACGATTAATTCTACCTCATGTATCTGCAATTCTCCAGTATCTCAGCAAAACCACAATAAGTACAGAAAAGGTGAAAAAGAAAAAGAACAGGGCACAAGTCAGTAAGGAACTGGGCATTCTTTCCAAGTAAGTGATACATATTCTTAAAAGATCACTTCACCGTCCATGGTCTTAATTTTTTAAAATTATATCTAGTTTTCAGTTGTTTAAATGTGATGATAAGCTAAAAAGATTTTCAGTATTTTTGAAGGCCCTTTATTTTTAAGTTAGTGTAGAATTCTGTTTCTCTGCTGGAGTATTCATTTTAAACCTTTTATGCCATCTGCCTTCATTTAAACATAAAAGAGAACAGACTTCAAAATTCTAAAGTAGACTAATAGATTTGCTTGTTTCACCTTTGCATGTTTTGTTCAGTTAAAGTTTTAGTAACATGAGATCATACAGTGTTTTTGTTTCTTAAAATATTTTTACTGATTTTTAGAGAGCGAGGAAGGGGGAGGGAGAGAAAAACATCCATATGAGAGCAACACATCAATCAGCTGCTCCTGTACGCCCCCTACCTGGGATGGAGCAGTAACCCAGGCATGTGCCTTGACTGGGAATCAAATTGGCAACCTTAGTGCATGGGACAATGCCCAACCAACTGAGCCACATGGGCCAGGGCATAATCATATAGTTTTTATTTTGTTTTTACTTTGATTGATAAAAATAATTAATTTAAAAGAATAGTTTGTTTTTTTAAGAGTTAAGATCTCGAAAGGGTTTTTAAAGATTCTCTTTGGCAATAGACCTAGTAGTATATAGTTATGATTTATATAAAGAGCAAGGTTGGTAAACCTGAGTACAAAACATGATTCTATCTTAAGTTTTAATTGTTTTAGGACTCAGTTGTTGAAACTTTATTTATTCTTTGATACTTTCACCAACATCAAAAAGTTGTACGTTAGAATCTTTCAGGAACTTCTTCTAAACGTTTCATTTATGCTGTTGTATTTCTAAATTATGTAGAGTGGAAACCACACTGAATGCACTGGTTAAATTTTAGCACAGGCTCTGTGGTAGTGGGAAGATGATAGATCAGGCACCAGAAAGACCAGTGTTTGGAGGGCCTGCTCTGTCACTTCCCAGCTGGATGACATCAACTTCTCTGAGTCTTGGTCCTCTGGAGAAAGTGGAGCTAATAAGTCCCACATTGTAGAGCTATGGTGGGAGTTAAATGAACTACTTTTTATAGTCTTAAACAAGTCTTGGCACTTAAAAATGTTATTTCCTTGTAAAATATGAAATTACTAATGGCCAGATTGTAGCATTGGAATTTACTTTAACCCACCTAAACAATCAGACATTACAAAAGAAATAGAATAGTAGCCGGGAGCCTGAAGGTGGAGAGAAGAGTGGGCACTGCTGAGAACCGAGTTAGACTTTGTATACAGGCACACATACTTAGTCATCTGTGACTTTTGTCACTGATGTTTTCTACAAAAAGTTTTAGCTCCTTAGAGAAATACGCTTAACTTGTTTGTTTTTCTTACCTATGAGTTATTTTCCTTCTCTAGGATCAGCAAGTTTATGAAAGACAAAGAACAGAGTTCTCTCCTCATTACACTACTGCTTCCCTTCCTCCACCGTGGCAATATTCCTCAGGTATATACACAGGACGTGACTTTGCCTTCGAAGTGGTGCTTGATTAGGGTTATTTGCAAACAGTAATTTTATTGGTTAGAGTCTGTGATGTATTTGCCTGCAAGCATTTATGAAAAGATTTATACAGAATTATAAACTTGAAAATAGAAGAGAAAAGTTGGGACAGAATTTTGGGAATGGGAAGACATCATCTACTGTAACAATATAAGTGTCAGCCCCTTTTTTCCTTTGCTTAGCTTCTCATCCATTTCAGGATTTTGTTTTTCCTGACTTTGATCAATTACAAATCTGGAACCCAAGAAGTGCATTGTGTAATCTCAAATACGGATCACAGTGGCAAAACTGAACGAAAAGTCAGACTGTTTTAATATTCAGACATAGCTAAGAGTTTCTCATATGATTTTCAAACCCCAATTCAGTCTGATTAAAAGAGCCTCCCTGTGGCTCAAACTCATTTGCCAGGCCTTAGTAGTTATACTGGGCATCTACTATATAGTAATTCTGTTTAAAAGGCCACAGATCTGGGCATAACCAGAGGCGTAAATTCTTCACCAAGCTCATGTTTCTTGGCTCTTTTTGACTTGACAGTAGGAGAAAAGTTGTTTGAAGACCATGCATATTTTCTATTAGAATTAAAGGAAGAAACTGTTAATGGACATTACTGTGGGTTTTATGTTAAAATGCTAAGAACTTTTAAAAGACTGTGGAACAGCTTTTCCAATGATGAGTTTTACTTCTTATTCATAATTATTTATTTTGTGTGCTATAATATATGAAAGTCAAGTTGACCAGTTTTATAAATTATTGAAATGTAATTTCTCTTCCTATTTCTTCCTAAGGATACGGAAATCGATATTCTGGTGACAGTGCAGAACCTGTTAAAACACTGTCTGGAGCCCACAAACTTCCTCAAGCCCCTCGCAAAACTCTTCTCGGTGATTAAGAACAAGCAGTCGAGACAGCTGCTTTGTACAATTTTCCAGGTCTGTGATACTCATTTCCACCTGAATCACCTTTGTGAGTGAGAGCAGGGAACCGAGGGGTAGTGGGCAGAAAAGTTAAAGTTTTATTCACTAATGTACTCTTTTCATTCCTTTTAGACTCTTTCTGATTTTGAGAGCAGGTTAAAATATATAACTGATGTTGTCAAGGTAAGAAAGAAAAACTTTATTTCTCTTTTGCTTCAAAAGTGTTATATCATTTTTGTTTACTTAAGTTTTATATATCTTCACTTACATGGTTCTAATGGCATTTCTCACAGCTTAACGCCTTTGATCAAAGACATCTTGATGATATCAACTTTGATGCTCGCTTCTCAGCATTCCAGACCATCACCTCTCATATTAAAGAGATGCAAACCGTGGACATTAACTACCTAATTCCAGTTATGCATAATTGCTTCTATAATCTGGAGGTAGGTTTTTATAGCAAAACTTTGCCAATTATTTTTTATTGTTTTGATAATACAACTACATGACCTAATTTCTTAATTTGTGTTTTGAGGAGGACAAGGGTTTTTTAGTATAAAATTTCTTTAAGTTGTGGAATATTTTGTTTGGCAAAGACCATATTGTTATTCTCATGATTTGAAAAACTAAGATCTACCAAAACCGGTTTGGCTCAGTGGATAGAGCGTCGGCCTGCGGACTGAAGGGTCCCGGGTTCGATTCCGGTCAAGGGCATGTACTTGGGTTGCGGGCACATCCCCAGTAGGAGATGTGCAGGAGGCAGCTGATCGATGTTTCTCTCTCATCGATGTTTCTAACTATCTCTCTCCCTTCCTCTCTGTAAAAAAATCAATAAAATAAAAAAAAAAAAAGAAAAAAAAAAAAGACTAAGATCTAATATAATAATAGAGGAATATGCAAATTAGCCGGGACACTGTAATGTCACAACCAATCTATAAGCTGCGGAGAGCTACATTCCATATTATATTAGTGCATAGAATTATTTGGGTGTTTTCCTGTGTCCAGTTAGGAGACATGTCTTTAAGTGATAACGCCAGCATGTGCTTGATGAGCATCATCAAAAAGCTAGCTGCCTTGAACGCCACGGAGAAGGAATATAGAGAAATCATTCATCGTTCACTCCTGGAGAAACTGAGGAAAGGATTGAGGAGCCAGACAGAGGTATTGGGGTTTGTAGTTGTTACTTTTTCTCTTAAGTTTGTTATGTTTCTGTTTTTCTCTACTTAACTACTTAGAAAAAGCAGTCAGGCCTAGTACATTTAATTAAAATACTTGATTATGTAATACTTACCAAACATTTAGGAGGGGGAATGGAACAGAGCAATCCCTTTTGATGTAGCTTGTTTTTATAATGAGAATGTTTTACTTTTTTAAAAAAAAATTGATTTTTTTTGTGTGTGGGAGGTGTTTTTTTTTGTATTATCTAGGAAGCAAATTCTAATAAAAAATTTTTTCTCAACTTGGTATTTTCAGAGTGTTCAACAGGATTATACCACACTGCTTTCCTGTTTAATTCAAACCTTTCCCCATCAACCAGAATTTAAAGATTTGGTACAGCTTACTGATTGCCATGACCCGGAAATGGACTTCTTTGAGAATATGAAGCACATTCAGGTAGAAAACATTTCTGTTTTTTTCCCCTGCCTATAAAATAAGCAGTTCACAGGTCTGTCTCTTTTTAAAAGATACATGTTAATTTTCCAAAAAGTTGTGAATGTCTCATTCTTGGTCTTCATGATATCAATCAAATTTGTGTAGGAGATGATCATTTTCTGGAGTCTGACTTCCTTGGTGGTATCACAAACTACATTAACAGTGTTACCTTTGTCATTTTTAAAGAAGCTTACTCGCCTTTGGATCCATTGTTAAACAAGTGCTATGGATTATGTCTCCGGAAGCAAGTCAAGGCACAGGTGTTTGCTCATGTAACAAGGACTGTATTGTACTCCTTAATCTTTCCATGGCAAAGGAACATGATACTGAAATGGAGTTGGCTGTAGGTGAGATTATTCAGTAACTAATTCATATTTTATCTAACTCAGATCCATAGGAGAGCAAGAGCCTTGAAGAAACTAGCAAAACAACTAACGGAAGGCAAGATTGTGCTATCTTCTAAATCTCTTCAAAATTACATCATGCCTTATGCCATGAGTCCAATTTTTGATGAGAAAATGCTCAAGGTAAGGCATTAAATCTAGAAGCTGGTAAATCTCTACCATGACACACTTTCCAAAATGTAGATGGGGGAATGGCATCTAAATTTTGTGGCATCCATATTGATGTTGTCACCATAATTAGAAGGTTAGAAGAGTTTTAAAGCCTTAGAATTGTGCATGGCACATAGTAAATGCCCTGTAAATTATGACTGTAGTTTTATTTTTGCTGCTATTAGCTCACAAAAGGCCAAGCACAGAATATTTCCCCTGTTAGCAATGATCATATTACTAAGATCAGCTGAGTAGTTGTCTTCCCAAGTGGCTCATAAGAGATGAAATAAAATAATAGCTACTTTTTCTTTAGCACTACACCAGATACAGGCACTATTATAAGTACTCGAATACATAATATTACTTCTTCCTCACCACAACTCAACCCTGTGTGGTAGACACTGTTATCACTATTTTACAGAACAGTAAACTGAGAATAAATGAGGTTAGGTAACTTTCTCAGTGACACACAGTTTCAGAACTAGTATTTGAACTTAGGACTGTCTTCACCATTATGTTCATAGTGCATAGAACAGTGCCTGGCACGTTATAAGGACTTGATAAGTATTTACTGATTAAATAAATTAATGAAAGATAGTACCCAGAAATTCAAGTCTAATTTCAGCAATATAAGGATTTGTGACTTGAATTTATACTGGATTGATTACATGGTCTTATAAAAGGATAGATTTGCTCTATTGTTTCAGGGTATTAAAAAATTTTTAAAGAATTGCCTAAGTAAATAAAAGAACACTCCTTTAAATTCCAGTTTAAAGAGCCAGTAAATACAATCAACTTGGAGTTTGATGGCAATAAAATAAGAAAGAGATATAGATGGGAAAAATAAATTATATTTAGGTTTAGTTGGCGTTAGCATGGTATATCTTTTTATAGTCTTATTTTTAACCTGTGACTTTACTCTTAAAGGGAGTATACTTTTTAAAAATATTTTATTGATTTCAGAGAGGAAGGTAGAGGGAGAGAGAGATAGAAACATCAAAGATGAGAGAGAATCATTGTTTGGCTGCATCCTGCACGGCCCCTCCTGGGGATTGAGCCCACAACCCCGGCATGTGCCCCCAGAATCAAACCGTGGCCCCGTGGTTCATAGATTGACACTCAACCACTGAGCAACACTGACCAATGTACTTTTGAATGTTGAGCAGTGCAATATATAATTAACTTTGACATTTGTCAAGTTTTACATATTCACAGTCTGTAGGGTTGAACCTATCAGGGAGGTCTAAATGGAAAGAGTCTAAAATGTATTAATGTTTTTCAATTAAAGGAAGATGAATTGACAGCATCTTTTCTTAGGGGGTGAGAATGGAGTATAGTTTGAGTATTCTGTCTTTTCTATAACTGTTAATCATCTATTGTCTACGCTTATTAATGTACCACATTAGCTCTATATTTTATTTGCAAATGCTTGCTCTATGTTGATGCTCTCAATTTGTTTTACAGCATGAAAATATAACCATTGCTGCCACAGAGATTATTGGAGCTATTTGCAGACATCTGTCTTGGTCAGCATATTTATATTACTTGAAACATTTCATTCATGTCTTACAGACAGGACAGATCAATCAAAAATTGGGGGTCAGGTACAGTCAAACTTCTTATTTTTGTTAAATGTAAATTTTGGATTATTTACTGAAATCATTTTTCTATAATCTAATTTTACTTCTACATTATATTAATGAGGTTATGCTCATGTTTGTTAAAGTCAAAAATACCTGAAACCGGTAAAAGTAATTCTAATGTTTATATATGTTTAAATTGCCTCTCCTTTTTAATCATCAAATGATATTATTAAGCAAATAAATATTTCTGTCTACCTTTTTTTAACAGCTTGCTAGTAATAGTATTAGAAGCATTTCACTTTGACCACAAAACTCTTGAAGAACAAATGAGAAAAATTCAGAATGAAGAAAGTAAGTTTTTAAAACTTTCTTAAACTATATTGCCATTGCATTTTTGGATACTTTATAATAATTAATTAAAGATTTACCCAGAGGAAATTCAACTTATTCTTTGTTTTTACTCTTGTAGCAGTGTGTCAGGCGGAAGTTAAAATGAGTACTTTGAGTATACTTGTAAAAACTTATGTAATAATAGGGAAGGCCAGTCTAAGTGATATAGGTGAAAAATCCGAGCTGTAGACATGGAAATCCAGTATTATTGCCATCACATTTGGAAAGAGCAATAAGCAATGAATGCAAAGGAAAGAGCAACAGTTAATGAAATATTAAGTAGATACAGTAAGGAACACTAAAAGTAGATATTTGACAAGATTATAAATGGACAAGCCTCTGGCAAAGTTGATCAGTGGAAATAGAAGGCATAATTAACAATATTGGGAACTTTAAAAGGTCTCAATGAAATGAAAAGGTAAAATATTATTATGATCTCGGTACTTATAAATTTGAGTACTTGGCTGAAACGGACAAAATCTAAAAACAATAAAATACAAAAACTAACTTTAGTAGAAATAGAAAACCTAACCACTAAAGACATTAAGTCTGTAGTTAAAAACCTCATGATGAAAATGCCAGCCTCAGACTGTTGTATAGGCAAGATCTACAAACATTCAAGAAATGGATAATTTCAACCTTAACACCAGCTGTTTCAGGTGATTGAAAAAGAGGACGCCCCCACTAAGTCATGAAATTGCTATAACTGGTTAATGGAATTTAACATATTAGCATACAAAAAATATTGATCATCTAAATATACACAAGGGAAATATTGATTAAATTCAATATCTATGTATGATAAAAGCTAATATCAAGCAAGAAATAAATAGAAATTGAGTTAGCCTATTAAAAGATGTCTTTTAAAAGCTAATACAACATCATAGTCAATAATAACGGATTAAAAGTCTTTGCTTTAAAACTAGAATGAGGCAAGGGTATCTACTACGACTGCTCATGTCGAATATCAGTCTAGATTCTAGCCAGCACAGAATAATAAGGAAAAGAATGAACACTCAAGTAGGCCACGGTATCTGTCCTAATTGTTTTTGGCTAAAGATGTTGAACTATTCTAGCCCTCAGTTTGCATTCCTCTATATTCTTCCTCAAAATTTTCTAATTCTTTGATTCACGGTAAAGTCATTCTAGAACCACACTAATGAATAGAAAGGACTGGTTTGAATGTGTGGGAACTATATGTGTTTTAAACAATTAATGTATTAAAGCCCTTTAACAGTATGTTTAGCCAGCTGCATCTGCATTTTGCATATGTAGAAACATTAGAAATTTTAAATACTTAATTTGCTTAACTAGCTCTTCTTAGATATGTCTGAAGTTTAAAGCATTTTTTGAGCACCTACTATGAACTGGGATTTTATAGACATAATATCATTTGTCCTCATAAGAACCTTACAGGCACTGTAATTATTAGTTACCCAGTATTTTTTATAAGAAAAATTAAGATTAAAAAATGTAAAGTAACTTTCCCAAAGCCACACAACCAGTAAACAAAACAAAGACTAATAATTAACATGTTTTGAAAGTCAGTGAAGTATCAGAAATACATTTTAGGCGCATTATAGCCTTCATCTCATTTACTCCTCACAATAGCCGTGCAAGGTGCTGTCTGCATTTTACTGGTGAAGAACCCAGAGCCCACTAGGCTTAAGGTAACTGACTGTGGTCACATGGCTGGTTAGCAGAGCCACGGCTGGACTCAGCCCACAATGGTGTGCTGCCTGATTTTCTTTAATAAACAGAACCGTAATTGTCAGTATACTTGTCTCTATTCCTCATTAGACTCTAAACTGTGAGAAAAAAGCAAAACAAAACCATAATCCCAAAACCCTCTCATTTACTGTGACTTCTTCAGCACTTATCTTGCCTGCCCATAGTTAGTGACTAGATGCTTTTTATTGATGTTGGTAGAAAAGACTACTTTAACACAACTGTGTTGTTTCCTTATTTGATTTAAGATGCCTTTGCTGTTTACTAGATATGGACACAACAGAAGCGACTGAGTTGCCAGAGCCTGAAGCCATGGAATTAGAGCCAATGGATGAAGAAGAGATGGAAAGGAGATGTAAGAGTCTGTCAGATGGCAACGAAGAAGCAGGAAACCCCGACCCAGCTGATGGTGAGGAAACACCAGCCAAGGAAACCGAGTGTGTCACCAAGTCCTTCTCTTCCCTTCCCCGGAATAAGGAAGAATTGGAGAGAACAATTAAGAATATCCAAGGAGCCATAACAGGGGATATCCTACCCAGGCTCCATAAATGCCTGGCATCTACGGTAATTATTCTGCTTGGGGCCCACAGGTCTGTGTGAAGCGGGGTGTTTGTGGGGCCCTGTCAGCGAGAGGCTCTTAACTATTATTGATTGATGTCAGCGTTTGGATTTTCTTTTATCTCAACATTTCAAAGTTCACTTTCTTTCTCCTCTAGTCATCTTCGGGTTCATCTCCTGCTGCAGCTAGGCAGTAATGTTCCTTCTGCATTATGATTTCACTTGGTAGATAATATGCTTTTCTATCTCTGAAGTAGATAGTAAGATGACTCCCATTTCTAAAACAGGTTATTAAAAATTACTGTCTGTTTCCCTTTTTTCTTTCTTGGCTACTTACCTGCTGTTCAAAATTATCTTCCCCATGGTTAACAGGGATAACTTTTAGCAGTGGATTCTCATGATGCCATAGCCCTTCCTACTCAGTATAAAACATGGATTGGCAAACTGTGGCCATAGGCTGAATCTAGTGGCCTATTTTTGTAGCTAAAGTTTTGTTGGAACACAGTTAAACTTGTTGATTTACATATGGTCTGATTCTGCTTTTGCATTACCACAGCTGAGTTGAGTGGTTTCCACAGAGATCAAACCAAAAATACTTATTCTCTAGCCCCCTAAAGAAAAACTTTTGCCAACCCCTGGTGTAGAATATTAACTTGGTCATTTTATATCTTAGTAAATAGCTTTATTTGAGACACTATATTTCTTATGAACCAACAATGTCACTCAAACACTTGAAAGTCCCAATTGATACATATTTTATAGGATTTTTGTATATTTCATAGCAGTCTTAACCCACTGTAGTGTAAACTTGGCTTTATTTTTTTCTGGTTGCTCCTTTGAAAAACATTGCATTGCTATTGTTTTTACAATTTCTAAAGGTTTATTCTCAAAGTGCATAATTTAGTTTGTTTTCTAAGGCATTACACTTAGAAATGGACATCAGTTATATCAAAAAAGCTTCTCTTTCAAATGAAAGATTGTAGTGTTAGTGGGTCCCTGATCTATTTATCTTCATTTTAGTTTAACCTAAAATTTTCTTACAGACTAAACGGGAAGAAGAACACAAGCTCATAAAGTCCAAGGTTGTGAATGATGAAGAAGTGGTTCGCGTTCCTTTAGCTTTTGCCATGGTTAAACTAATGCAGTCCCTTCCACCAGAAGTTATGGAAACTAACCTCCCAAGGTATGTTGTGTGACAATTGCAATAGTTCCGTGAAAATCACAGATTGCCTCTTTCTTCCTAACTTGAAAGTCTTTTATCAGGAAGAAGAGAAGTACTGTCACAATTTGCTGTGCTTGACAATCCTAAGTGGGAAATCTGGGTTATGGGCAATGAAGAAAGAAAAGGATGTTTATATTTTTATTTGCTTCTGGGGTTTTTTGGTGTGTTTTTTGTTCTGTTTTTTTGATTAGTCATTTTTCAATTTCTCATTTTCTAGTATTTTGCTAAAAGTGTGTGCCCTCCTCAAGAATAGAGCACAAGAAATCAGAGACATTGCACGCAGCACTCTTGCAAAAATAATAGAAGATCTGGGTGTGCACTACCTGCAATATATTTTAAAAGAATTACAGACTACCCTTGTCCGGGGCTATCAGGTAAACTGCATTATGTGCTTCATTTTTAAGTTGGGTTGGAGTTTTTATATTTGCGGTTTGAACACTCTTAAGTCATGCTGCTTTGGGCCTATCTTCAGTATAGTTGATCCCCTTAGATAGCTGTCAAGAATAGTCAAAAGTTTCTAGTCAGTATTTTTTAAAGCTCCAATATTTTATTTTTGAAAATATCCTTCTAGGTCAAGCTTATATAACCTGTCATTTTTCTCTTAAATCACTTCATGTCAACTTCTGCATTCTCTGAGTCCTTAAAAAAATCTTGTTGAATGCATATTGAATGTATTGCAACAAATGTGAGCAATAAAGAACATACACATCTATTTAAGAGTTGAAACAGTGTTGGGCACTGAGCATACAAAAGATAAATCAAGTACAGCTCTGTCTTGGAGGATTTAGTCAAAATATAAGGGAGCATCTACAGTATTTAAATAAGTAGCCCTTTAACCAACTGTTTTTCAAGCCCATCCCATCCTATATAATAAAAGGGTAATGTGCAAACTGACCCTAACAGCAAAACGACTGGGAACGACTGGTCGCTATGATGCACACTGACCATCAGGGGGGAGATGCTCAATGCAGGAGCTGCCCCATGGTGGTCAGTGAGCTCCCACAGGGGGAGCTCCATTCAGACACAAGCCGGGCTGAGGGTTGCCTGCGAGTGCAGCGGCAGTGACGGGAACCTCTTCCGTCTCCTCGGCAACACTAATGAGCTTCTCCCGCCTCCTCTGCAGCACTAAGGATGTCCAACTGGGGCTTAGGCCCGCTCCCCATGGGACATCCCCCGAGGACTCCCGGACTACCAGAGGGATGTCTGACTGCCAGTTTAGGCTCAACCCCCCCCCCCCACCCCAGACCCCCCAAAGAATGGGCTTAAGCTGACAGGTGGACATCTCCCGAGGGGTCCCGGACTGTGAGAAGGCACAGGCCAGGCTGAGGGATCCCTCCCCCCGAGTGCATGAATTTTCATGCACCTGGCCTCTAGTTATTTATTAAAATAATTAAAAGAGGGAGGGGTAGTAAAGGGTAAAGGGGGTCAAATATGTGGTGATGGAAGGAGATTTGATTTTGGGTGGTGGTCACACATGCAATATACAAATGACTTAGAGAATTGTATATCTGAAATCTGTATGATCTTATTAACCAGTGTCTCCCCAATAAACTTAGTTAAAATAGAGGACATCTGGTCATGTAGACACTACCAAAATTGTACTATTCGGCTGTCATTCTTCATCCTCCCAAAAGTATTTTTTAAAATTATTTAAAGCCTCAGGAAACATTTCAAATATGTAAAAGCCCTAAAACATCACAAGTAGATACATATGAAACTATGCCTTTGAAATCCAGACTGTGTCTGGACAACCCAGTGTGCTTCCTTAGCCTGTGATCATTATCTGATGTTTACCTTGGAAGCAGTATAAAGAGTCAGAAAGCCTGAGAGCAGCGCAGCGTAGTGATCGGGCTCTGGTGCCAGCCCGTCTGCTTTCAAATCTGACTCCACCACTTCCTACACACGTAACCTTGAGCAAGTTACTTGACCTGTCTGTGCCTCAGCTTTCTCTTTAAAAATGCCGCTAACACCCCACCTACCTCAAAGAAAGAATGGGTGCAGATTAAATGATTCCCTACATGGGAGGTATTAATATGTGCCTAGCCTGTGGTAGGCTCTTAGGAATGTTAGCTCTGGTTACTCTTGAGGGCAAAAACGTATTTGTGTCCTTCACAGCACGTTATGTATCAGCTTTGATTGCATTCAACATTGGCACACTCTTTAATTCACAGGTTGGTTTGTAAAGTTCAGGGCTCTGTGCCTTTATACACCCCTGGCCTGGCTTAGTCACAATAATCCGAACCATGGTCGTGTGTTTTCCAAACAGCTTTTGTACAAAATGACTGGTCAAAGGATTTTAGGTAGTGATAAAAGTACGTGTCATTTGTCAAAACTTCTCCCAGCAGTAATGACAGACATGTACCTGAGTGCTCTCCTCGCAGCAGTTCTGAGCTCTTACTTTTTTCTTGTGTGGTGTCTTAACCAGTTATACCTTTTTCCACATTTCATTTTAGGTCCATGTCCTGACTTTCACTGTTAACATGTTGCTGCATGGCCTCACCTACAAGCTGCAAGTCGGAGATTTGGACTCTTGTTTAGATATAATGATTCAGGTAAGGTTTAGAGAAAGGAATTCCAATTTTTTTTAAATAAGCCAAGGACACCAAAAAGTCAGTTTACAAAATAAGAGAATAATAGCCTATGAAAATGAAATTAATGTTCTGTCTCATATCTTAGATTAGCAGGTTTAAAAAGCTAAGACTCAGGTGAAGTGAGCTGGTGTGCTGCTGTTGTTTTCTGGAAGGAAAATTGGCATTGAGCAAAAATTTCAACCACGTCAAAATATCTGTTTTAAAAGAATAATCAGAGTTGTGGTCTTGGGTTTATATAAATGTATATTTACCAGAGCTTTATTTATAATAGTGAAAAATTACTAACAGTCACCTTTTAAAATTGAATCATTTGATAATTTGAGGTAATATTTGGAAGAGACTAAATTTTTTTTAATATATTTTTATTGATTTCAGAGAGGAAGGGAGAGAGAGATAGAAACATCAATGATGAAAATCATTGATTGGCTTGTCTTCTGCACGCCCCTTACTAGGGATCTCCCGCAACCCAGGCATGTACCCTTGACAGGAATCGAACCTGGGACCCTTCAGTCCACAGGCTGACGCTCTATCCACTGAGCCAAACTGGTAGGGCTGGAAGAGATTAAATTTGCTACACAACATTTTGTTCATTATTTAAAACTGCAGATAATAACATTTTGAATTAAATGTATTAATTTTGATTACTAAGTTCAGATGTCATGAGAATTCTTAAAAAGAAATTAAGCAGCTCTGGTAATACCTAAAACTTGTCTGCACATTATGCAGTTATATGTATAAATCTGTGCAGCACAGTAGGTACTTGAATAATGTCATTTCATTATAACACTAGAGGCCCGATGCACAAAATTCGTGCAAGGCGGTTGGCCTCAGCCGCCGCGGCTTTGTCCAGAAGGTCGTCCAGTCTAATTAGCATATTACACTTTTATTATTATAGATTGCTGAAATGTTTGTATCTATTAGCCTGTGGTACAACTGGTTTTGTTATGTGTCATTTTGCTTAAGGTTGCAGAACCTATTCACGGCAATGAAAACAGTTTTCTTCTTTTGTTTCCCATTAGTATAAACCTTCAGGTATTTCTGTATTTGTTATTTAGTAATTGGTTCCTAAACTACATTGAGAAAAGTGAACTATAATAGAAACTTCTTCCATCTAATTTCAGTCCAGTCCAACTCGCTTTCCTTGATTTGGACGTGCCAACGCTCTTTTCCAAAGACTGCTTATGTTGGCATATCTCGCTGAATGTACATAACTGCCTTTTGACCTTTTTCTTTTAAAGATTTTCAACCACGAGTTGTTCGGTGCCATTGCCGAAGAGAAGGAAGTGAAGCAGATCCTCTCCAAAGTCATGGAGGCCCGAAGAAGCAAGAGTTACGATTCTTATGAAATCCTGGGCAAGTTTGTAGGAAAAGATCAGGTGACAAAACTGATCCTTCCGCTAAAAGAGGTGAGGACCTGAGTGCTGCACAGGGATCTTGAAAAGAGCCTGGCAGGGCAAACCTTGCCGCCCTTGATCACCATTTCCCTGGTGTAAGGACACCAATACCATGTGGCCACTAGTCGGCAGCCCTGAGTTGAGCGTTCTAACCCAAAGTTCAGAGTCCCTGCTGTAAACCCTGAGATGCAGGAGGAAAGGCAAGAATCAAAGAGTGGGTGAATAGTACATCTGGGACCAGTCAGCAGCTAAGAATGTAGCCTTTGGAGCCAGACTGCTTCTCCCAAAATGCCAAGAGGAAGAAAACTGGCATTTGTTGAACATACATAATGTTCTAAACATTGTGCTTCGTTATCTGTTGTAATCTGCACAACCACCCTGTGAGGTCTATGGTACCTCATCTTAGAGACAAAATTCAGGCTCAAGAAGGTAGAAAGGAACAAAGTTAAGGAGGAAAGTCAATATTTAGTTCCATATCTTTCTGAGCTGAAGCTCACATTTTTCCACTGTTTCTTTGCTGCCTCCTCTTGGGCAGGGACTGTAATTCACCTCCCTTCATAGAGTTCTCTGTGCCTATTGCAGGGGTGAACATTCAATAAACATTATTCTTTCTGTCGCTGTTATATGTACTAAGACTAGAGCAAAAAGCACTATCTAATGGCATGAGTTAACTATAATTCCAAATGTTTTTGTGCTGTATTAACTCTATAGTTGCTCCTAAAACGCATTTAACCTGATCTAAGAGTGTTAGCTATGCTTTGAGGATGAAAAAGTCAACAGAGCACATATATTTTCCATGTGTATCATCAAATCCCTCCAAGGAAATGACAGTTATTATTACCAGATCTATGTAAGGAAATGGCTTTAATGCACCGGGAGGGTCAACATCTCACAAGTGTCACATCCTGTCTCCAGCTGTGTGTCCTCGGGCCTTACCCACAGAGAGCAGAGAGGGGCTGCAGGACACCTGGGGGCGCCCACACTGCTGACCCTGGTCTTCTCTGGGGTTGAGGTGATGGGTAAATTTGACTCTGTTATATCTGTTTGAAATCTTATAAGATTAGAAAAATTTTAATTAGAAAAATTAGAACAAAGCCCAGTGCAGTTCTTTGTTACCTGAGCATGACATTTGTGTTTGCCTCTAGATCTTACAAAATACCACGAGTTTAAAACTGGCCCGGAAAGTTCATGAGACCTTACGCCGAATCATTGCAGGACTGATTATAAATCAGGAAATGACAGCAGAATCCATTCTATTGCTCAGTTATGGTTTGGTCAGTGAAAATCTCCCCCTGTTAACAGAGAAAGAAAAGTAAGTTTGAAAAACAAAAACTCTCATTTAGGTGCTTGTTTCTGATAAGACATTCAGTTTTAAATGGTTTAATTTAAAAATTTGCTTTAGTAAAAAACAATTAATATTTAAGTTAAAAGATTTGTGGTGTTTTCTCTGATTTCATTTCTGTTTGGGATGTTGATTGAATCAAAGTTAGGATAGAGTTTAAATATCCTATATACCTCTTACTCTGGTCAAATAGAGATTTAGATCTTGAATCCTAATAGCAACTCTACATAGTACTGTCTTTATTTCACAGAGTAGCTGACCCTCTTCACCAATCTACTAAAGGTGGTTTTACCATTTAAATATCAGGACAATCTCATTTCACATACCCATAGTTTCTTAGATTAGAATCTGATCTCCCTAATGCCTTGAGATTGAGCACCAGTTTACAGTTCTCTTTATTTTACAAAGCATACCATAAACTACTTGGCAAAAAATAGGAGCTCAATACATATTGTTGCTTCTAAGGAGATTTAGATCTTAAAAGATTTAAAAATGCCATACTGGTAAACTTCCTTTAGATTTTGTTTCTGTGTTGTTCTGAAAGAGACTCCTTGGCACTTGTTTTCAGACATCAAAGAAAGGGAGTGTACCCCTGCTATTCATCTGAATTTGGGAGTGTCCTCTGTGTCTCATGGTTAAGGGAGAAAAGACCCCTCAGCAAACAACACATTAGCTAGTGCTCAACTCTCATCCCCAGAGAGGGCCACAGTAGCCTATGGGAACGCAGCATTTGTTTTTATTCCACTGTGATTGACAGAAATCCGGCAGCCCCTGCCCTGGATCCACGTCTGCCACCCCAGAGCTGTCTTCTGCTCCCCCCAACTCCAGTTCGAGGCGGGCAGAAAGCTGTTGTGAGCAGGAAGACCAACATGCACATATTTATTGAGTCTGGGCTTCGGGTAAGAATTAACCCTAAAGTGAGACTCACTGCACTTGGTGGGTCTGTGCCTTTTCCTGCTGCTGAATCTCAGTATTGCTTAGTTCCACTGTAAATGTTTTACTCGAAGTAAGTTATGGAATTTTTTTAAAGGTGCACTGGTCCAGTTACTATTTATATTGATCTCTTCCAGTACTTACTTTGATAATGTAGCTCTCTCAGAATTGATGATTCTGACTTAATATTATTATGGTTTCATTTTTGCTTTGCCCATTAGTTTACACCTCTAAAACTGAATTCTTTTAAAAGGTGGTGAGCTTTTAAAAACACAAGTCTAATCATTTCATTTCCTTTTAAAACCCTTTCATTGGCTTCCATTTATCCTGTGAGCGAGCCAATCCTGCAATCGGGCTGCAAGGGCCTTTCATTGCTTTACTGTAACCATTCCAACACACGTTCCAGCCTCACGTGGCTTTCCCTCGGTTCTTAAAGTCTCCACACTGTTCCTGCTCCAGGGCCTCACCACCCACTCTTCCCTCTGCCCAGATCCCCACAGAACCCTGCATTTACAGTTATTTCCTAGAGTCTGTCTCCCTGGCTAAGATCCATCAGTGCAGGGACTGTGTCCATCTTGGTCATTGCCGCGTCCTGCGTGCTAAGCCAGGGCCTGGAGTCTCAGCAGGTGCTGAGTAAGCATTTGGTAAATGTACTTGGAATCTCAGCTGCACAGTAAGCTCCCACCTCTTCACTTACCGAGACTCTCCCAGGCAGTGTCCCGTTTTTTCCAAAAGTTTTATATATCAGAAAGAAGCATCTTAACATTTCAGGCTGTCTCTTATGTTATTTCACTTCTGCCTAACTCATTTGGTCTTATGGGCACCTGCTGTGAAATGTCTTTTTAAATCTTTTAGCTGCTGCATCTGAGTCTGAAAACTTCCAAGATCAAGTCTTCGAGTGAACGGGTTCTGGAAATGTTGGATCCTTTTGTGTCTCTCCTCATAGACTGCCTGGGTTCCATGGATGTGAAGGTGAGCACCTGTCCCTCACGGAGCTGGTCCCGCAGAGTACCTAGAACTGAACTCTTAGGCCTATGCGACATAAGATAGTTGGGTTTTGCTCTCCAACTTAGTAATCCCGTATGTTCGGATTGTCCTTAACAGTTTATAAAGCCCTTCTAGGTACATTAATTATTTCATTTAATCCTTGCAGCAGCTTCATGAGGGTGAGTGGTGGGTCCCCATGTCAGTAATCATCCTCACCTCCTCGCCATTGTCACTACCCCTACTCCCTGCTG
Organism: Myotis myotis; assembly: GCF_014108235.1. Taxonomy (NCBI): domain Eukaryota; kingdom Metazoa; phylum Chordata; class Mammalia; order Chiroptera; family Vespertilionidae; genus Myotis; species Myotis myotis. The sequence goes on from NW_023416335.1 coordinate 198,733,328, forward strand.
TGAATCCTCAGAACAGTTCATGGGGTATTTATTCTTGTTTCTGCTTTATAGATGAGAAAACTAGGCCTTGAACTAAGTGACTTGCCCCACAACATAGATACAGCATATGAGCCTCCATCTCAGATTCCAAAGCCCACACCCTCCCCCTTCCTCAGATTGTCTGTTTTACAGAAGGTTCTGAGAGCTGATTTGCTCTAGTCAGTTAGGTAAAAGCTGCAGAGCTGGGATCTGTGCCCTGGTCCTCCTGACTGGAGCCCAGGAAGGCCATCGGCAGCCAGAGCAGTGACGGTCTTGTCAGGTAGAGCTGAACTAGGTGAATAGGGTGAAGTTTCTTTACCAAATGCTTACTCAGCACCTACTTTGATTCCAGGCACTGGCTTGGCTGGAGGTTCAGGGATTCTCACGTAAATCACTTGGGGTTTTTTTAAATATATTTTTATTGCTTTGAAAGAGGGAGAGGGAGAGAGAGAAAAACATCTGGCATCCTTTTTTGTATTCCTACTAATTAGAGTGTCTTGTATACATAATACAAGCTTAGTAAGAATGATTAAATTTAAATATCATTTTAGAAAATAGAAAAATCATTTATAATGTGTTGTTTTTTTAAAAAAAATTGGCCAGCCTGTGCAGTTATTTACCCGTATAGGTTAAGAATGTGGTAAGTGAGCTTGTGGGTCATCCTACAGCAGTAAGTTCTTCTACGGGAAACCCCCTGCCTTCTTACACTTCGGCACAGTTCTTCCGGAGAGCTGGGCAGAGCATGTCACTCCTTCAGCATGGCTGCGACTGTGCAAGAGTACCCTGCCTCGGCGCTGGGTCACTGAGTGCGGTCGCTTCGTATGTTGACTGGTTTTGTTTGGTTTTGTTTTCAGGTGATCACAGGTGCTTTGCAGTGCCTGATCTGGGTCTTGCGGTTCCCTCTGCCTTCCATAGAAACAAAAGCGGAGCAGCTGACGAAACACCTTTTCCTTTTGCTGAAGGACTATGCAAAGCTCGGGGCTGCCAGGGGTCAGAACTTCCACATGGTGGTAAATTGTTTCAAGGTGAGGTGTTTTCACTTCCACTTAGAAAAAGCCAGGCCCAGGATTAACATCAAAGTTAGTTTTCCACATCGTCCTTTGTGGTCTTGGTCAAAATGTTTTCCAGATTCATTTGCTAAGGCCAGAGGGCTGGTTTCCTGTGTGAAAAGCATTGATAATGTATTAAATCCTCATGATGTCACTGGATCCTGATCTGTGGGACATCCTGGCATTAATCTCACCATTGACCTTGCAGTGTGTGACCATACTTGTGAAGAAAGTGAAGTCTTACCAGATAACCGAAAAGCAGCTCCAGGTCCTACTAGCATATGCTGAGGAGGACATTTATGATACAACAAGACAAGCCACTGCGTTTGGTCTCCTAAAGGTACGGGGTCATCAGAATGTTGGGCTTTACAGTTTATGAGCCTCGAATCACATACTTAAAATAACATGGAACACAGTGTTTTGACTAGCAGTAGACTTTCAAAATTATGTGATTTATAAAGATGATGATTTTGGTCATTAAAATATTTGAAAGTGAGCCCTGGTAATACTTCCAGGGAATTCTGTACAAATACAGGTATGTACCTGTACCTATCATATTGGACATTGTTTTCCTTTTATTACTTGTGGTGAAAATATACATAACATTAAATTGCCCGTTTTAATGATTTTTCTTTGGGAGGTATTTTCATTATGCTTGAAGACTGCCTGTGGCTACTTTGACACCAGGTTGGCTTACCCATCTGCAATCAAACGAAGAGTATGTCTTTTCCTTCTTTATTAGGCCATCTTATCAAGAAAGTTGCTGGTCCCTGAAATCGATGACGTCATGCGGAAAGTATCCAAGTTGGCCATTTCTGCTCAGAGTGAACCTGTCCGGGTCCAGTGCAGACAGGTTTGTAGAGAACCTAGTCCCATAGCAGGGGTCGGCCTGTCTTTTCCATTTGGTTTTTAGATAGAAAGATGGCAACATTGACTAAATTCTGAAGACAGCTTTGTGCCGTGTTGATGCTTTATTCTATGATTCAGGAACCCATTGCACTCCACGTGTGAGGAGGGCACTTTGAGAACAGCCCACCATGTGTACCCTGTTTAGATAGATAGAGCGTGATAGCCTGCAGCAAGGATTCCCATGCAGTGGTCCAGCCATCGACTGACTACTTACATACATCCTTGTGTGTCAGGTGCTGCCAGAAGAGGGTCAAGAAAATTCTTACAGTCCCTGTGTTACACCAGGCAGGCACAAAACAAAATGCCACAAATAGTTATTTAATTACAGACATCGTAAGTGCCAGGAGGAAAAGGTATTATCATATTGCATCACAGGACACACCATTATTTATATGTCTCAAAAAAAGCTATGACACCAGGGTCGGATGCTACCAATTGTAAGACACATCCCAATTTCAGATATATGAAAATGTGAGCTTCTTAGAGCTGATGAACTATGGGAGTGTATGATAAGAGCATATGATCAGGTGGAGAACCACCTTAGTCTGAGAGCCAGGCAGGGCTTTTCTGAGCATTGGCATGGAAGGAAGATTCGAAGGAAGACTAAGGCTTCACCTCCCAAGTGAAGGGAGTGGCAAATGCCAGAGGAAATAAGCCTTGAAGACGGTAAGAGCTTAGCTTGTTGGGAAGCTAAATGAAGGTAAGTGACATGAGGAAGGGAGCCAGGTTAGAGAGACCGTGTGGTCTTGTTAGATTCAGGGCTTTGTTCTGAGAAGAGCAAAAAAACGATTGAAATCAATAGGCGAGGGAGTGACACAAGCAGATTTGTGTTCAGACATGTGTGCATCCCTCATGGGAGCAGCCCAGGGGGTGGAAGAGCCTGAACTGGAAATACGAACTCAGAGTTAAAGGAGAGTTTGGGCTGCTAAGTAGGCCAGGGAGGAAAGGAAAGAATCTTGTCTTGAGAAAACGTTTCCTTAACTACTATTTTTCAGGAAGGAGAGCTAGCTGCTATTTATTAAGCGCTAGCTGTGTGCCCAGCACTTTGCATACAGGACTTCTATTTGTAACTATCTTTCAAAAGAAATAGTATCCCCATTTTATGGCTGGGGGGAAAACAGGCCTGGAAAGTTTAATGATGTGCCTGGTTCTCACAATCTATATATATAAAAGGCTAAGTGACCAACTGGTAGCTATGACGCGCAATGCCCACCGGGGGGCAGACGCTCCAACCGGAAGCTATGAAGCGCACTGAGCACCGGGGACAGATGCTCAACGCAGGAGCTGCCGAGCTGTGGTAACTTGGCAGCTGCGGTTCTCTGGTGATGCACCCTGGAACCAGAGAGGAGGAAGCCTGATTCCAGGATATATCACCCGAAAACCGCCCTCTTGCAATTGGGACCCCTCGGAATGTCGGAGAGCCTGTTTCAGCCAATCACAGCAGGCCAGGCCGAGGGACCCCACCTGCCGGAGGGACTCTGCAGGTGCGGCCATCCAGGTAGGGACTTTGGGAGGTTGGCTGCAGGGCGTGTCCGGCCAGTCTTGTTCAGTCCCGCCTTGCCGGCCACCTCCTAATTAATTTTCTTTCAGTGTGCACAAATCCGGACCTCTAGTTCATTAATAAAAGAAGCTGAATAGTATATGGTTTGAAAGCAGAGCATTTGGATGCAGATAGACTAGGCATGGCCATCTGAGCAAGTTACTTATTTTTCTGCCAAACTCATTCTCTTCATCTGTAAAATGGGGCAACATTACCTACTTCCTAAGGAAGTAATGAAAATTAACTGGGAAACAACCCAGTGTTGGGCACATAGAAGGTATTTAGTAAGTGCAATAGTTATTATCAGTATTAATATTATTACCACCATATTGTTATTCTTAAGAAGAAATACAGGGTTGAACCACAATCCATATTCAGTCCACCACATCACACCACCTATCAGAGCAAGAAGTGTTTCCAACACGTGAGCTTAGATTTGGAGCCCTAAACAGCCAAGCCAGGGGTGGGCCAGGACTTGACTCTTGGTCAGGTGTGTAGGGGGGGACCTGGGTAAGTGAGGTGGGAAGAGAGAGGAAGGGGTACAGTTCTCAGCTCAGGAGGCCAAGTTCACGTAAGCGATCACTCTTCTGAAAAGTGTTTTTAACCTACCAGCCTATTCCAGAAAGCAGCTTAGGAAACAGGAATCCTGGAGTGGTAGGATCCCAATAATCTTCTGTGTGACTTCTGTTCCTAGGTTTTTCTGAAATATATTCTTGACTATCCCCTGGGTGATAAATTGAGACCGAACTTGGAATTCATGCTTGCTCAACTAAAGTAAGTGTAAGCCATAAAACATGCAAAGGCAGTGGGGAAGTTTCTTCTCTCCTTTTAATGTGGCGGCTGTCTTGAAAAGAACAAGACTAAACATAAGGGCATGTTCTCTGAGGACGATCTGTGAGTCACTGACTTAACTAGCAAACATAGCAGTTCTGAGTAGCTTTCACTTCAGTATGACCACTGATGGTCACTGGAGTCCACTGAGGAGAATGGTAAAGATCTAACAAAAGTACTTGTAAAACTGCACAGCAGTTGGGAAAATGGAGTGTTTTCCACTTTTTAAAAAATAGACTGGCATCTTGAGACAATATTTTAAATTCTTAAAGATAATTGATCAATTTAAAAGATACTAACGAGTCCTGCTGCTGTTCTTGCCCTAGCTATGAACACGAGACCGGCAGAGAGTCCGCCTTGGAAATGATTGCTTATCTCTTTGACACGTTCCCTCAGGTACCCTCTGTCACAGAGACAAACTGGTAACTGTGTTTCCCTCGAGCCCTCGGGTGCCCACGGTCCTCCCGCGGTGGGGCATCTTGGGATTCCAGTCTCAGTGTGCTCATATGTGCCCGTTTTCTTTTAGGGACTGCTCCATGAGAACTGTGGGATGTTCTTTATTCCTCTTTGTCTGATGATGGTGAATGATGACTCTGCCTTGTGTAAAAAGATGGCATCCATTGCGATCAAATCCTTACTCAGTAAAATCAACCTTGAGAAAAAAGATTTTCTTTTCGATATGGTTACCACCTGGTTTGGAGCAAAGAAGGTTAGGGTTGCTTTGAACCATATTCCAATGGAAACTCTTAGCTTTTGGTGTTCGTACTTTAAATAAGAACATATATTCATTGTTGAATTAATTTTTCCCAAATAGCTTGATTATTTTTATTTGTGTATGTTAATAATATATTCTTATAGTAAAATTTCAGAAGATGTAATAAGTTGTAGATGTAACATAAGAAACACCCATATTCCCACTACATGGTTAATGTCAGCCAGTTATTAAGAATGTGTCTTAATTCACATAACCAGCCCCCATTGATGAGTACTTTTGTTTCCAATTTTGCTGTTCAGTTGATGGAATGTAATTTTTGTCAGTGATTGTGTCCACTTGCTGACTTTACCACTATTAACACTGGCCCATCTTTTGTGGAATATAAACAATACATCATAACGTAATACTGGTTTTAGTATTAAAGTCAGAAGGTGGGGCGTGGCAGGATGGTATGAAACTTTTCAATTTTTTAAACATTTAAAATAAGAAAAAATCATTCAGTGGATAAAGATGAATCACTTTTTTAAAAAAAATATATTTTATTGATTTTTTACAGAGAGGAAGGGAGAGAAATAGTTAGAAACATCAATGAGAGAGAAACATCGATCAGCTGCCTCCTGCACACCTACTAGGGATGTGCCGCAACCAAGGTACATGTCCTTGACCGGAATCGAAGTTGAGACCTGTCAGTCCGCAGGCTGACGCTCTATCCACTGAGCTAAACTGGTTAGGGCGAATCACTTTTTTAAAATGTTTTTCTTGGATATGAAGATTTCTCCATATTCTTGTCACCAATGATCCATTTTCCATTGATTTCTGTTTCATAAGGAACTGTTGAGAACAGAATCATGCCCACTTTCATAATTTTATAGTTTTGGAAACAGCCTCCGAGGTTGTGCTGACATTGTCTTTTGGTGGCTTCTCTTTGGTAGAGCTTAAGTAGACAGCTAGCTGCCCTGGTCTGTGGAGTGTTTGTGGAAAGTGAAGGAGTCGCTTTTGAAAGAAGACTTGGAACTGTTCTCCCTGTGATTGAAAAGGAAATTGATCCTGAAAACTTTGAAGATGTAAGTTATTGGGAGGGGAATGAGAGTTTTGCTAATTTTTGTAGTTTTGCTTCAGGTGATACAGCTAATAGATTTATTAATAAAAGCAGTAGTTCAATGCAGTTGGATCTTTTGTAAATGTGGACTAAAGTAAGTTTTCTTCCCACAGTATATGACAAAGGTTCTCAAGCAGGGTGATTTTGGCTCCCAGAGAACATTTAGCAATGTCTTACTGGCATCTAAAGGTTAGGAGCCAGGGATGCTGATAAACATCTTATGGTACACAGGGCAGCCTCCCACAGCAAAGGATTGTGCAGTCCAAATGTCAGTAGTGTTGAGATTGAGAAATCCTGATGTACATTTGCACGCTGGGATAAAAATGTCCATCACATGCTTTGCAATTGTTGTCTTAATTGATTTGCGTCCATCCTGTTTTTAGATCATGGAAGAGACTAAAGAAAAAGCTGCAGATCGCCTTCTGTTCAGTTTTCTCACACTGATAAGTAAACTCATCAAGGAATGTAATATTATTCAGTTTACCAAGCCCTCTCAGACTTTGGGTAAAATCTGGAGTAAGTATTGTCTTTTTCTTTAAATCTAAAAATAAGCACATTGTGATACAATTATTGAAAACAAATTTGGGAAATCAGAATATGAATATTTCAGAAAGTGTAATGTCAGGGGAAAAGTCCATAAAAAAAAAAAAAAAGATTAAAAGGCCTTTTCACATTGATTACAGAGAAAAATGTTTCTTTGGGTGGGGGAGAGGGGGTTAAATATATATATGTGTATATACATATATATTAATTATAAGTAATACATTTCATTTCTAAAAGAAAGAATATTAATTATAGAGAAGTATAAGAATGGAAAATACTCCCCAAAGTCCTCCTTGCTATTTGATGATACCTTGGTATATATTCCCTTCAATCTTTTTGGGGTTGGTTTGTTTTTTTGAGGTCGCATAATTCCATATAAACTTTTATATCCTGTCTGTTTATAGTAGTAGCTATCCCTTTAAATAGCTATAAATAATCCATCATGTAAATATGCCATACTTTACTAAACCATGTCATTTTTGTGAGTTATATGTCACTCTTTAAATGAAAAATATCCCAGAATTTTTAATTTAACATATTCAATTTTGTTTAGTCAGTAGGAAATAGACATTGGAATGAATGCTCTAAGTACCCACCTGTTTCAAGAGAACTTGTGGTCCTATGAGAAATATATGGCCTCCTCTGCTATGGCTCCCCTGAGACATGCCAGATTATTAGAAAGGATCATGTAGAACCAAAGTAAAACCATATTCATGAAATACAGCGACAGAAACTAAAACTCAGATATGACATGATTCAACCACATCCTTTTCCTCATCTGTAATCTCAGATGGAAATGACAGTTCCAACCTCACAGAACTGGTGTGAGGTCTAAAAGCCCTTTGCCTGGCACCTAGAAAGCATCGTAAGTGATACCTTTCCAGTCAGCTATTGGGAGCCACCAGTTTCAATCATTATGAGAAACACATGTTCGTACGTACGTATATATGTATGTATATACACACACATTCATTTTAATTTAGAAATTGTAAATGTTAATGCCACCTTATCTCCCTCCAATCTGAAAGTAGTTCTTAGGGAGCTGGTTTGTTTTAGGCTTACCTCTCCCGTGTCATTTACCACGTTAGGAGCTGGTTTGCTAGTTGTTCGCAGTGTCTCTCACCTCATTGCTCCCTCATGTTTAGTTCCCAAATCCAGGCACATCGTAGGTACTCAGGAAATGCCTGTTAGTCCTATTTACCACCAGAGTCCAGAAATCTGTTGACATCTGAGAATGCATTTTGGTTCCCTTAGGCCACGTGCACGCTCACCTGAGACATCCACACAACTGGGTGTGGCTCACTGCAGCCCAGATTGTTGGATTGCTCTTTGCCTCTTGCCAACCAGAGGAGCTTATTAGAAAACGGAATGCCAAAAAAACTAAAAGGAAACTCTCAGAACCTGTAGCAGTCAGGTTCCTAACAAGTGACCTTGACCAAAAGGTAAGGTTTCTCTAAAACCTTTCTTCCCTCGTGACCCATGTGCGATGTTCATTCTGGTTCATGTGATATCTTGGGGTTAGCCCTTGGGAGAAATTCTTCCAGCCAACAACTTATTGCGTATGTGAGTCTATAGGAATCTTAGGAACCAGAAAACAGTCATCCTCAAGGCCAAGTTTTTTCAAAGGTAATTTTTAGACTGTCAATCTAGTCAGATATTTGCTTTGCTTATTTAGACCATTCAATATCTTAATGTCTAAGTATCGACATTGGAAAATAAGATTAATACTGTCTGTCCTGCCTCCTTCGTAACCTTATTGATAATTAATGAGGTCATGGTTCATGAAAATGTTAGGTAGGGACCATGTTATTTCCATCTCCGATTCCCTAGGGAGCAGCACAATGCCTGGCTCATAGTGGGAACTACGTATATATTGATGAAAGAGAAGAGTAAGAAGGGAAGAGGGGAATAAAGGTATTGGAGTGTTGTAAAAGTCCCTTCTAATAATCTCAGAAATCACAGTCTATATCTCCCCAAAGCTTAAATGTTTGTGGCAGGTAGAAGGGAACTGTTATATAATTTTTAGTCATGAACCTTCCCTCTCCAAATCCACTCAGAAATACCTTGTATTGTATCTTCCAATGTCTATTTTCACAGATGAAAAGTATCTCCCTAGCCTCTTGCCATCAGTTACATTCCAAATTCTTGGATCAGTCTCAAGGAGAGCAGGTAAGTATAATCCTATCCGGTTAAATAGAAGGGACCTATTCTACCAGCAGTCTAGGAAAAGGCTCACATTTGGTGTTTGGTTTTTGTTTTGTTTTCCCTAGTTTAATGCTTGGGGAATTAACTGAAATATAAACATATACTCAAATACATGTTCAGTTATGCCCATATATCTAATTGACTCTGGGATCCATTGGGGATTATTCTTGGCTACCTTTAAAATTCCTGATACAGACAGTACAGTGGGAGGCTCTTTATTAAATATTTTCATCTTTAGTCTTATCTACTCCACATTGTGACTAATTATTTTCATATTAAATTATAATATTGAATTCCTTTTCTTAGTATTTGAAGAGAAAGTAATGTTCTTGCTACTGGGTGGTCTGAGAATTGTCTTAACAGAAGACAAGTAATTCTATCACAAAAGCTTTATATATTTCCATATTATAAAGTTTAACCACATGTAAAATTATAGAGAAGGCATTTATAAATATGCAGTAAATGTAAGTTGCTTTTGAATAGTTGGTCTGCTGCTCCCTTCTCTCTTTTGATAGTGCAGTTGGACTGGTAGTGGTGAGGGAACACAGTGTGGCATATGGGCAGGAGCAAGGCCCTGGCACGTCTCTTGTGAGCTATTATGGACCAGACAGAGCAATACAAATTAGGAAACTAGAAACTAGGTGAATGCTGTATCTAAAGTGTGATCTCAGCTGGCATACCAACACTTTCGTTTTATTTTTTAGGTTGTTAAGAATTTGTTGTTCGTAGCTAAAGTCTTATATTTACTGGAACCTGATTCTGGCGATAAGCAAGGTCGGATGAAAGAAGGCATGGAAGAACAAGAAGCCGTAGCAGGTGGTGTGGCCAGAGAGGCAGTGGAACATGAGGCCCATGCAGATGGGAAGGCGGAATCTGACCAAGAAGAGGATGAAGAGGGGAAGAAAGAGCACAGCAAGCCAGCCACGCTGCTGTGGTTGATCCAGAAGTTGTCTCGGATTGCAAAACTGGAAGCTGCTTACTCACCTAGAAACCCCTTAAAGGTGTGAGACATGTACAGAGTGACTCAAAGTGGCTTTTATGTTTTTTAAAAATATTTTAGTGGTGTTAGTGATCCTCCCAAGTTCTTAGGAACTTTTGCACCCAAAACGGAAGCAATAATATCTGCCCCCAAATGGACCTTGTTTTCTATATTATTTGTATGGCTGCAAGTATTAGAGAAACACTTTTAACGTATATTTTCAGAGAACATGCATCTATAAGTTTCTCGGAGCTGTGGCGATGGATCTTGGAGTAGACAAGGTGAAGCCGTATCTCCCAGAGATCATAGCTCCTTTGTTCCGAGAACTGAACAGCACCTATTCGGACCAGGGTAACCTCTTCTGAGTACTTTGCACCTCTCTCCTGAATACTTCCTTCTTCCTTCTTGCCCTCCCTCCCTGCCAGTTTACGTTAACACATTTCGTACCGCTCAGCTTTCTCATGTTTCACGCGCCGTCTGTCAAGGACCGCTCACGAGTGTTCTCGTTTTTCACGCCCATGGAAAAAGGAGCGAATCTAGATACTTACGTAAATTTTGTTTGGTCCCTCTTCATAGAGGAAAATGTTTTACGCAGTACCATACGTTAAAAAAGTACTAGGAACTTTAATTGTTTAACTGTTTTTGTAAACAAAAATGTTATAATTATTGAAAAACAACACCTAAAGTCCATTATGATGATTTAAATAATGCAGTTTGCCCAAAAACGTGCGGTCCCTGGCGTATGTCTTAGAGATTTCTATGCGGTACACAGTGTGTTAAGAAAAGATAATTAATAGCAAACAAATAAGGCATGCTTGTGTTACATTTGACTACCTTCGTCTTGCTTTCTTGTGTGTCTAAGAGTGAACGTTTCCTAAAAGATGTTTTACTCCTAGGCATGAATATTCAAAGAAAACTATAATTTAGGGTGGTTCTAAACCTCATAGTGCTATATGAATCATGAACTGTGAAATATAATTCTCAAGAACTATACAGCAGAAGTGTGAAATGTTCAGTTTAAATATTTCACTTTTTCCTGTCAGCCTCACTGATCCTAAAATGTCTATTTTGCTAATAAGAAAAGAGGGAATTGGGGATTGGAAAGAGAAAGTAAAGCAGATGTTAAAAAGTTTTAAAGTAAAGCAAATGAAGTAAATGTCAAAGCAGGACCTGCTGTGGTCCTACAACCTTGAGCGTTTCCTTCCTCTTAAAGAGGCAAAGCAGTGGTGAAGGTCAGGTCTGCTTTGGTTCTCATCAGCCAACATATACTGAGCACCTAATATCTGACAGGCACTGGGGGTTCAACAGTGGAGAAAAGGCCTAGTACCTATTTTCTGGAAACGTGAACAGGTACACTGAACTCTCCTGAAATTGATGCAGAAATCTGGGTTCTTTGCATTTCGGAGAGAGGAGGCAGGGAAGCTTTTCATCAGCTTCACAAAGGAGTCTTTAATCCACACACACAGAGTTATGGCCAGAGGTAAACCTCTGTGACCTGTGAATCAGCGAGGGCCTGGAGAAACACTTACCTTCCCCCACATCTGCAGAGCTGAGCAGGTTAACCAAATGTAGCCCAGAACAGTGCTGTCCAGTTCTCAAATTAATGTCTTCTGAGCCAGGATTCTGCTAGGAAATGGGCTTCATGGTCTCTGGTCTCTTGTTGACTCCTGGATGAGATGGTGGCTGGGAGCTGTGTCCAACACTTTTGCTGGTTTTCTCATCTCAGAAGTGTAGGTGTTAGTTTCAGATTAGCGTTTAATGTTCAAGTAATAAAAGTGATAATGCCGTAGGAGTTTATATTTCACGTTCTTGATTTTGTAGATATTCAGATGTATCCTTTCCTAGGTAACTGTCTGTGGTTATTATTCTGTGTGTGAACAGATCCTTTGCTGAAGAATCTATCCCAGGAAATCATAGAATTACTCAAAAAGCTGGTTGGCCTGGAGAGCTTCTCATTAGCCTTCGCCTCTGTACAGAAACAGGCTCATGAGAAAAGGGCACTCCGGAAAAAGAGGAAGGCTTTGGAGGTAAGTCTGCTGTTTGAAAATAGAGCACGGCATGTCCATCCTGCTCAGTGACTATTTTTAACCAGGGTGTGTGCGCACGTGTGCACTGACCCACGGAGGAAGAGGAACTGGCTGTGTTTGAGGAGTGCGGACATTATAGCTGGGGCTCCAGCTTTTCTTTAGTGGGCGTGTAAACACTTGTGATGCTTGAAGGTGAATGAAATGGTCCATATGTGCATTTGATTTTTATTAGTTTAACATTTACTTTAAAAGTAATAGAACATTTCTATTCTTTTTTCAAGTTTGTAACCAATCCTGATATTGCCGCCAAGAAGAAGCTGAAAAAACACAAAAGTAAAAGTGAAGCAAAGAAAAGAAAGATAGAGTTCCTGCGTCCTGGCTATAAGGCCAAGAGACAGAAGAGCCACAGCCTGAAAGATTTAGCGATGGTGGAGTAATGTGCCCCCTGTGCTACAGTGTCTCATGGACTTTCCAGTGTATCTGCTAGTCAGAAGTCACAGCAGGTTTTATTATTTAAGCTAAACTTTGGCAGAGATTGTATATTATACAGTTTAATATAATCATGCTCATATTTTTTTTAATTAAAACATTTCTAATACTACTGTATCTTCACTGTCTAAAAATCATGCAATACTAACAATGGAGTTTTTAAAAAGTTTTAAGATATACTTTAAAACAGCAAGACAGCCCTGGCCAGTTTGGCACAGCATCGGCCTGTGGACTGGAGGGTCCCAGGTTTGATTCCAGCCAAGGGCACATGCCTGGGTTGCGGGCTCGATCCCTAGTGGGGGGTGTGCAGGAGGCAGCTGATCAATGATTCTCTCTCATCATTGATATTTCTATCTCTCCCTCTTCCTCTCTGAAATCAATAAAAAAATATATTTTTAAAAAATAAAACAGCAAGGCAAAATATAGAAGTTAGGGGTAAATCAAATACGATTTATAATACCCTTCTGTAGGAAACTAATACTTCATCAAAAAGCATTAGGAAAAATCTGCACAAATAGGGAAATGTAACCATATTCATAGATAAGAAGATCCAGTATCATAAGAGGCTAATTATTCCCCAAACTGGATCCCATTGATTCAATGCATATCTGAGCAAAATCCCCAGTTCTTTATATTTTATTTCATATTACGTAAACCAGCTGATTCTAAAATTTTTTTTGTTAATCCTCACCCAAGGATATTTTTCTTTTTTTTTTTTTTTTTTTTTTAGAGAGTGGAAGGGAGAGGGAGAGACAGAGAGACACATTGACTGGTTGCCTCCACATGCACCCTGACCAGGGCCAGGGAGCCTGAAACCAAGGTATGTGCCCTTGACTGGAATCAAACCCGGGACCTTTCAGCCCACGGGCCAAAGCTCTGTCCACTATGCCAAACCGGCTAGGGATGATTCTAAAATTTATACAGAAGATAAGCTGAGCCATGACGCTCTTAAAACAGAACAGGGTGTGGGGCTCCTCCTGTGAGTTATCAAAAGTGAGACACAGTGCTATCTATAGGAGGAACATGTGGTAAATTCTACTTCGTTATAATTAAGACTTCTACTTAGAAAAAGACTGGGATATGGTATGTACTGATAAAGGGTTATAATGAATCCCTGTGAATCAACAAAGATAATCCAGTAAAAAAGTGGCATTGCACAGAAGAAATATAAATGGTCCTTAAACATTAACAATTAGCCATATGATTAAATACTAAAGTACTTATGTACTGGTTGGTAAACAGTCACTACCTTGAGACCCCCACACCAGAAATTAAAGGGTTACTATCTAGACGGGTAGGGGGTCCTCCTGCATCAGCTATGTCTAGTTCAGTGTTTTTAATCACTCCTGTATCCAACCTCATTAATAATTAGGAAAATGGAAATTCCATTTAGAAACCTTCAGATTGATAAAGCTGACAATGTCAATGTTGGCAAGAATATTAGCCTTTTATTATCTATATATAAAAGCCTAAGTGACCGAATGACCAGTCACTATGATGCGCACTGACCAGCAGGGGGCAGACGCACAACGCAGGAGCTGTCCCCTGGTGGTCAGTGTGCTCCCACAGCAGGAGCACTGCTCAGCTGACCAACCCGTCCGTCCCAGTGGCCCACCAGCCGGGCGGTAGCCACTCACTCCCTCAGTAGTCCTGCAGTTCCAATCTCCGGAGAGAGGGCCAGGTACCAATGGACCGGCACCACGGGCCTCCTGGAAGTTGGCCTTGGGCACTGCGGCCGCTTCCTCTCCCTAGATGCTCCACAAAGAAATGATATAAAAGTGGCTGCCAGATGGCTTCCAACCAGCACAGGGATCAGCAGGATGGATCTGAATCCCAGGCTGGCAAGGGTGTCCCACCACCCACCCAGAAGGCCAATTGTGTCCTGGCCCTCCCGCCCCCCCCTCAGGAAGGGCACCAGACGCAGGGCTCTCCTGATCGGGACTGACAGGGCGCAAGTCCGCAGCAGGCGCAATGGGGCTGGGATGAGCGTGAGCAGCAGGTGGCATTGGACTGCAGGTTTCAACCCGATCCCCGCAGGCACCCGAGGGACCCCACCCGTGCACAAATTCGTGCACCAGGCCTCTAGTATGGGACAATGATGGAGTTAGAGTAGTATAGCATATGGCATCTGAATCAAATATTCAAACATTCATAACTTCAGCACCTATGTTTTGATGTAGATTGTGTCTCAAACAAGAGTTCTTACACTTCGAAGGAGTTTGTAATGTACCAAAAGAAAAAATGTGGGGGAACTTGGAAGGCCAATTTCCATTAATTTTAAGTGATTTAAAATGCATGTATTGCTTTATTAAGTTTTTAAATATTGAAAGTTAACACTAAGACAAAATCAAAAAACAAATACCTCAGGGATATTGAGCACAGCTTTGTTTTAATTAGTATTTATTGAGTGCCTACTATGTGCCAGGTGCACCACACTAGATGCAAAGGATACTAACAGTAAATAAAGTAAGGTCCCTGCCCTCAAGGAGTTTACGTTTCCACAATTTAAAGTGCATCTCAAATATCCCGCTAACAGAATCCCACAACTCTCAATTTAATTTTCAGTGTAATCACATCATAGCATACCTACAACCAGTTATAAAACAATGTTAAAACTAAAACATACCTTTGATATTATTTGTCCAAGTCTCTTGTTTCTTAGAAAAAATTGAAGGAATGGCCACGTGCCTAGAACTCATAGGTTGTTTTTTTGTTTTGTTTTTTAGATTTTTATAAATACCAACATTCAACTCATGTAACATACCTGTACAGTTGTTTCCCGCAAGACAAGGGCTTTATAATTCATATCATATTAAAATAAATGTATGCTCTTTTATCCCATCTTATTCTTTGCAATAAACCAGAGGGATCAGGATCATCTAAGTGCTGAACTTGGCTATAGCTTCCTGGGCCCTCCTCAGAATTCAAGACTGGACAGCACCTGCCCGTCATGGCCTCACTTCCCCATACTTCTATTTTCACAGTGATCCTGAACTTCTCCACTTGACACTGAGACCAAACAAATTAGGAATGGGTGCTGGAAAATAAGAGTAAATCCCACAGGCAAAAAAAGCCACATTCACTGGAGTAGAGAGAATGACCAAAAGTGTGAGGGCAAGGCCAGAGGCCAACATCTGGTAGGACAGTGTCAGGGACAGGAAGTGAATCCCTAGTGTTTCTGAAAGGTGAGGAGCACAATAGTATTAAGCTCACTTTACCAGCATCTACTATCTTGAATGCGGTTATCCAACTTACAAAGTGAAAAAATTTCTCCCCAATTTTAGTAATTACTGAGGACTATATTTACCTCTGTTACACTGGAGCCAATTCTGTGGTAGAATGGGCAGTTTGAAAAGTTCCTTTGACCATAACTGATAACCTACGAGTAAACCTAATTTCTAAAACCAAGAATGCTCAATTTCTCCCTGTAGAACCAGTAAGATTTTGACTTCACCAATAAAATTTATATGTCCAATTACAAGTAGGTAAAATGAAAGACAGTAAAAACATCTTTTACAATGCTTCTTAAAATATATCTTTATTTCCTTCAATGTGAGTATTTTTAATGTGTTGTGAATTCATCAAATATAACCATTTAGGACTGTTTTTACTACCTCTACTAGTATGGACAGATAAATTTACAGGCATTATTTTGAATGTAGTCTACTTCAGTTAGCATAATTTTATGTAGGGAGTTATATCATTTGAACTTACATGTGGTGTAGTTCATGGGACAAGCTTCTGACCCTGAAGTCTCACTTTGAGCCTGGCTCCCAGCTTACTAGCAGTTGGGCAAGCCAAGCTATCAACCCAAGACTCAACACGTCCATAAAACAGAAACATTACATTACAATCTGTCCTATCTACATCACAGGGTTCTTGTAAAAACTGACTAGGTATCAATATACATTGAATTTTTTTTCAACTATAAAGTACTATAAAATAACAATTACAGATACATCAGTGACTTTAACAAAATAATTATTTCAACTTCTTGCCTATAACCAAAAGCTTTTAAATGACACAGTTTAAATAAAGTGGTTACTGAGCAAATGAAACTATATTTACTCACACCATGTTCCTAGACTAGCCTACTGAGTCTACTTTTTGGAAAAATTTAATTCATTTTAGAGGGAAAAAATCTGAGCTAAGGTATTTATTAGTGTTTATATAAACAATCTGCAACCACTCATTCAAAAATAGGGTTTTTCCCCCTTGATAAGAGTGCATTTTTTAATAGGACTGTATTTGAATAAGAATTCCACACAAATAGAATATATACCTTAATAATACAAGAAAGCAAGAAAGGAATATTTTACATCATACAGACCAGTCAGTTGGTTCATTCAAGATGAGCTATCCTTCCAACCAAATACTTATTTTTTATATTTATTACAAATGTGTAGCCAGTTCAGTATATGCCAACAATCATACACACAGCTTTAACATTTAGTAGTGTGAAGCACACTTAACTATTTCCAAAGGGACATGGGATGTGGTCTTCATTTCAGAAGGAGAAGTGATTGGATTACTGCCTGCTCTTTAATGCTTCAACTAACCTGTAAAGAGAAAATGAATGGTTTCATAAATTTAACTTCAAACTTTCAGGTATAGAGTATGATCATTTATAAACTTTATACTGGAGATGGATTCCAAAGCACTTTAAAATATATTTTTATTGATTTCAGAGAGGAAGGGAGAAGGAAAGATAGAAACATCAATGATGAGAGAGAATCAATGATCGGCTGCCTCCTGCACGCCCCCTACTGGGGATCGAGCCCACAACCCGGGCATGTGCCCTTGACTAGAATCGAACTGGGGACCCTTCAGTCCGCAGGCCGATGCTCTATCCACTGAGCCAAACCAGCTAGGGCTCCAAAGCACTTTAAATGATAAAGGTTGAGATAGTTATATTAGAAAAATGAAGTTATAGACTCGATTTCGAAGAAGGTTTTTAAGCTTTCATTTGTCATATTCTTTTGAAAGAATAATCAAAAAACCTACTTTCCAGGCTGCTACTTCTACAGCAGGGCTAGATGTGGATAATTCAGAGGTGGTAACTAGTCTCAGTCCTCAAGGAGCTAATAATCTAATAAGGAGATGTACAAATCAATTACGAGATGGCGTAACAAGTATTGTATCACTGATCTGTGACAAGGACGTTGGTGTGTGTGTGTGCTAAGGCAGTGGGCATGGAGATATGTCAGGAAAGACTCTTGAAAAGAGGAAAGCCTTAACCAAGGTAAGAAATTAGAGGATAAAATGAGGCAGGAAAAAGATAGAAAAATGGGAAAAGCTGGTTTTCTAACTGTAATCAGATAGGTATGGTTGAAATAAAAGCTAAGGCACATTAAGTCAAGTGGAAGATAAGGCTGGAGGAACTTATCAGACCGCTGTACCGATTTTTCGGTAATTTCCGAATCCGCCACTATACCGCTGTACCTAATTTTCGGTACTTTGCCTAGACCTATTTTCTACAATGTCTCCAAGTTCCATCTTATTCTAACCACTTGTTTGCATGTAACTAACATTTTTCTGTATCATGCTGGTTTTTTCTCTTTAATGCTCAGGAGCCCAGGTATAGGGGACAGTTAGGTTCAGGGCCTCAGGTCTGGTATTGTTAATACAAGACATTAAGTAATAGGAATTTCATCCTTAAGACATAAGGGAAATTACATGTGTGCACAGCTGCATACACGCACACACACGCACAGATGGCTTCTAAAAACATGATGCTTACCATTCCATTGCCTCATCAAGGCCAGTGCCTTTGGTTGCTGAAGTTTTGAATATTTGCCATTTTCGGTCCTTCAAGGCAGGTAGCCCAAGTGAATTTGCCATCTCTGAGGGAGTCATAGCCTGTTCCATGTCCTGCTTATTTGCAAATACCACCAAAATGGCTTTTCTCAGCTCTTCTTCCTAAATAAACAGAAGATATTTAATTTCCTTTAATCAATGTGCTCCCTTGAGTTTAGGCAGACATGCCCCAAATACAATATTTTAAAAGTACATTTCCTAATTATTAAGACACAATGTTCATTATAAATTATTTGAAATTATAGAGAAGTACAAGGAAAAGAAGCTTTACCCCAATCCTATCTCAAAAACATGGTCACTGTTAACATTTTAAGTATTTTCTACAGCTTTGTAATTCAGATATTTATGGTTTATTTAGTAAATAAATTTCTATATTTAAAATTGCATTTACAGTTACATGCCCTGCTTTAAAACTAAACATTAAATCCTGATTTTCCAAACAATCAAAATTTTCTTACACACAAAAAAAGGTTAAATATACTCTACACTATAATTATATGCACCATAAACTATATGACTGTTTTCCAGTATTAAACTCTCTTTAGATTCTTTTTACTTACCTATTAGAAAAACCCAGGTAACACAGTCATTATATAGAAATCTTTGAATAAATCTCTATTTCCTTAATATAATTCTTTAAAAGTGAAATCAAAATATGAAAACTTTTTCTGGTTCTTGTTACATGTATTAATAAACTGCCTACCAAAAAAGTTGTAACAATTTCAATCCCACCAACAGTATACACTGAGTGGCCAGATTATTATGACCCGCCAGATTATTATGACCGCCCCATCAATACTTTGTTGGGCCACCTTTTGCCTCCAATACTGCAGCAATTCTTCTTGGCATTGACTCCATGAGATGTTGAAAAGGTGATGCGAGGAATCTGACACCATGCCTAATGAACAGCACTGCCCAGTTCTGTGAGATTTGATGGTTGTGGAACCAGCTGCCTGAAGGCTCTTTTAACTTCGTCCCACAAATGCTCAATTAGATTGAGATCTGGTGATTGTGGGGGCCACCTAAGCAAGGTAAAGTCTCCCTCATGTTGAAAGCACTCCTGCACAATACGAGCACCGTGGCATGGCGCGTTGTCTTGTTGGAAGAAGCCATCTCCACTGGGATACGCCATCAACATGATAGGATGAACTTGATCAGCAACGATAATTAGTTAGATATGTTGTGCTATTCAGACATTTGTAATGATCTGGCTCTCTAGCAACTTCAGCGCGAAATTGTAGCTAATTTGCCTACAAACGTCAAGTGGTCAGAATAATCTGGCCACTCAGTGTATATGACAGTGCCTATTTTCAATGCAGCCTTGGTAGAACTAGAAAAATTATATACTTTTCCAGACATAGCATCCTATTATATGATTACTAGAGGCCCGATGCATGAAAATTCATGCAAGAGTAGGCCTTCCTTCTCCCCACTGCTGGCACCGGCTTCCCTCCGGCACCCAGGACCCGGGCTGCTTCACTCCAGCCGCCACCGCCAGGCACCCTGGACCCTCCGGCCCCGGCTTCATCTGGAAGGAAGTCCAGAATGACGCCTGGAAAGATGTTCGGTCTAATTAGCTTATTACCTTTTTATTATTATAGATTAGGGTATTACAAATGTATTATTAGCAATATATTTTTCTCTTGTGAACTGTAGTTTATGCCTTCTGCTCACTTATATAATGAGTGGCAGATATTGGTATTATTAAAAACACTAATCCTTGCCCTGGTTGGTTTGGCTCAGTGGATAGAGTGTCGGCCTGTGGACTGAAGGGTCCCGAGTTCAATTCCAATCCGGGGCACATGCCCAGGTTTCAGGCTCAATCCCCAGTAAGGGGCATGCAGGAGGCAGCTGGTCAATGATTCTCTCTCATCATTGATGTTTCAATCTCTCTCTCTCCCTTCCTCTCTGAAATCAATAAAAATATATTTAAATAAATAAATAAATACACTAATCCTTAGTCATTGATTGTAAAACAGTGTCCCTGGTTCTGTTTTACTTTAATTTATATTGTCTGGCATCTGAGCTTTGGGGGGATTTTTAGTATGTATTAATAGAATTAAATCTATCTTTTCTTTTGTAATTCCTTCCAATCCTTTGATTTAGAAAAACCTTTTCTATCCAGAAATTTTAAACATACCTCTTATATATTCTTATAATTAAAATCATCCACGATTTAATGTTTTCATTTTTTACAGCAGGTATAGAACTATGTGTAAATGTGATTTTAAATGTATACATTTATTTACTAAATAAGCTGAATTACAAAGCAGTAGAAAATACTCATTTTCTACATTTAATTCTTTACTCCATTTAGAATCTATTTTTGTGTATGAAAAAGGTAAAACAATTTTATCAATAAGTTTTGATGCAATAATCCTGACTCATACTTTACCTGTGCTTTATATCACATAATAAATGAAATCAAGAATTATCATTCAAAGAAAATTACAAGGCTGGATTTTTTTTTCCCTCTACAACCATCTACCCAACAATATTTCTGGAGTAGGAAGTAATATGCATAAAAGAAAATTATAATAATGGCATGGAGGGTAGGGGAAATCCCTGCTCTCCTTTTAATTATTCCTGCATGTAATAATAAATGATGGAAACAGCAAGCAAATGTAGATGTTTCCCCACAGTTTAGTAAGATTTTCTTACCTCCAACATGGCAACTAACTCTGATTTGGAAATGCCAATTCGATCTCGGTCACAACTGTCTACTACATAAATGACGGCATCTGTGTTTGAATAATAACATCTCCAGTATGGCCTAAAGAAAATTTAGAAAGGGAGCATATATCATTATTTGAAAAAAGATTAAGCTGATATGTTAGTTTATATGCTAGGACTTGGCGAGGCAGGTGGTAGTTACCTGCCAATTTGGTCCCACCCATGTTAGAATCACTACCATAATGATATAGTGTTTCCAATTGATATCTATCATATCCCTCAGACGTAAAGGTGGAAAGAATGTTAATAAACATTAACTCACAGGAGTTCAAACTTTAGGCTGAGAAAAATCTATTTATAACCAATAGCATCACTAAACGTACTGACAAAAATGTTGTACACGGACCTGATCGTTATATCTTACAAATCTTTAACTAGGAATTAAGAGGAATGGGTCCCTAAAATTTTTTTTTAATAACTTTATATAACAGGCATTAAATTGATCACTAAAGACACAAAGGAGTCGAATGGATAAAGTTAGAAACAGAATCAAAAGTGATTCAAGAAATAAAACATGATAAAAGGAAGCAGGACATTTGGGGAATGCACTACTGATCTTTTAAGATGGAACCACAGTGAGCAACCACTGACAGTCACCACACATTTACAGTTGCCACGTCAAAGCACAAATGCTAGGCAGGAGACCTGAGTCCCCCAAGGCATCTATGTTCCATTAGCCCCAAGAAGTGGGCCTGAAAGGTATTTTTATGAAATCTAAAATAGTCTGTCTCACAGAGGAAGGGGCTGGCAAGAACTAAATGGAAGACCCTTTTAGTAAAAAAAACATTAAATCTTGAGTCTCATGAAAACTTTTTTCATTTAAGTGATATCTGAAGAACTGGTCCTTAGATTTTAATTCAATTGAGAGAACAGGCAGGTTTACCACATTTTAAACTAGGTGCTACTCAGCCATCAGAAAAGATGAAATACTGCCATTTGCAACAACATGGATGGACCTTGAGAATATTATGCTAAGCAAAATAAGTCAGTCAGGAAAAGCTAAAAACCACATGATTTCACTCATGTGTGGGATATAAAACTACAACTCACAGACAAAACAGTATACTGGTTACCAGAGGGGGATGGGAGTGGCGGTGGGGAAAATAACCTTTTGCCTGCCATAAGAGTCTATAGACCAAGTTTAAAATCATTTTTTTTTTAAATTTTCAACTGAAAATATTCAAGAACACCCGAATTGTAATACATTTATTTTCATAATATTCATTGCAAACTGATTTTTTAAATTAAATTCAAAATATCATGGCGTGTGGGGATGGTTTCCCTTTTGGACACATGGCAGTTAACTGGTTAAAGGATAAAGGGGGCCAAATATAGTGACAGAAGATGATCAGACTTGAACACAGAGTGCAATATACAGATCATGTATCATAGAAATGTACACTTGAAAACTATATAATCTTATTAGCCAACTAGAGGTCTGGTGCATGACATTCGTGCACTGGGGTCAGGGAGGCCCTCAGCCTGGCCTGCACCCTCCTGCAGTCTGGGACCCGTTGGGGGATGTCTGCTGAGGGGTCTTTAGCACTGCCGCAGAGGCAGGAGAGGCTCCCACCACCACCACTGCGCCAGCTGTGAGCCCAGCTTCTGGCTGAGCTGCGCTCCACGTGGAAGAGCACTGACCACCATGGGGCAGCTCCTACATTGAACATCTGCCCCTGGTGGTCAGTGTGCATCATAGCAACCGGTCGTTCCACCATTTGGTCGATTTGCATATTAGGGTTTTATTATATAGGATGTGCCCCAGTAAATTTAATTAAAAAAATAAAAATCATTTTCCAAAAAAAAAACACTAGGTGCCTTCCATTTAAATTACAAAAGAAGATATTTTTTGGTGTATTGCTGTTAACCCTACAAGAGCCGATGTTAAATACCACAAAATAATCTGATCTTTGCACCATACCTGATACTGGTCTGTCCTCCTAAATCCCAGACTTGAAATTTAAGGTTTTTGTATGTTACCGTCTCAACATTAAATCCAATGGCTGAAAGATAAATGAGTAATTTATGTAGACACTAATGCATTCTATCTTCAAAGTACCCAATCTAATTGAGTTTCTGCAATAAATGATAACTGTTGAATTACATTATTGGTTAAGATATTCCATTTAAGACAAGTCAGTATGCTGTGCTACACACACACTCTCACACACACAATTAGCAAGATCAGCACCACCTTCCGATTATATAAGAATCCCAGGTCTCCTCTGCAAACACGTAATTTTTAGCTCAATAGAAATCCTATTATGTTAAACTCTCATAATACAATACTAACATACAAAAGTGTTCGGAAAGTTATATTTAAAAGGAAAGTTGTAGATTATTCTAAAAATCTGAATTTTGGTAGGTAGCAAATAAACAGGACAAAATCAAGAAAGCCCAGATTCTAAACTTCAGTGGGTAAGGACACAGCAATGGCTGTTGATTGCTTTACGGAAGCTGGGTTCTCCAATGCTGGCAATTTCAGACCCTCTGCGGACTTCCTCCAGCACTCGCTGGCAATAAGGTCACAGCTGGATGACCAGAGGGAGATGCCCCATCCCTTCCTCTGCCATCCTTCTTAGGTGGAGCCCTGACACCACACAGATAAGGCAGGAGACCACTATTTTCATTGAAAGGAATCTAAGAGAAAGTGCAGAGGATGCTAAAGAAAATTAGGAGTTATATATACAAAGTTTACTATGATTTGACAAGCTTAAAAAAAAAGCACAGTAAAAACTGACAGCTGTAGCTGAATAATTTTTATTTTAGACTTAGTTTGTATTGGTAAATGATTCATATGTGTATATAGCAAGTATGCCTATTAACTAAAAAATAACTATACTATTATAAGCAGCCGGAGCAAAAACTAAAAAGCAAGTTCATAATGTCTCCCTTAGACTTAGGTAGGAGTGTAATCACCATCTTCACCAAGATTAGGAACACAGTTTCTATGCAAAGAATAAGAGTGTGGTGTAAATCAGCATTCACTGAAATGCAATCCACTGAGTTATGTGCACTGCAGGGATGACAACGACCAAGACAGACACAGAAGTGATGGGCAATTTTGAGAATCAAAAAAAAAGGGAACTGCCCTGACTGGTTTGGCTCAGTGGATAGAGCGTCGGCCTGAGGACTCAAGGGTCCCAGGTTCAATTCCAGTCAAGGGCATGTACTTGGTTGCGGGCACATCCCCAGTGGGGGGTGTGCAGGAGGCAGCTGACCGATGTTTCTCTCTCACTGATGTTTCTAACTCTCTATCCCTCTCCCTTCCTCTCTGTGAAAAATCAATGAAATATATTTTTTTTAAAAAAAAGGAACTAAAATTTACTGAAGGTGGCAAAAAGAAAAAATGATGTCACAGTTTTAAAAGTTCTTTTCATAAAAGCTAGCCTTCTTTTTGTAATTTTAAATTCAAATGCTACTAAAAAGAAATACCTTGAATGACAGAGTAACTTTAGAGGCATAATTTAAGTACTCTTAAACAGCCAAGCCAGTGTTGCTCAGTGGTTGAGCATTGACTCATATACCACTTGGTCAGGTTCAATTCCCAGTAGGGCACATGCAGGAGGCAGCCGATCAATGATTCTCTCTCATCATTGATGTTGCTGTCTCTCTCCCTCTCCCTTCCTCTCTAAAATCAATAAAAGTGTGTGTATACAAATATATATTTTTTAAAAGTGTTATCAACAATATGCTCATACTAGAAGTTTACAATATCCTTATCAATTACTTTATTATATTCTTAATTAAAAGTAAAATTATGATAGAAAAGAGAAAGCTCTTATAATTTATCATACCAACACTTACTAGGAATAGTAGTAACAACCTCTCCAACCTGTAATCTGTACAAAATTGTAGTTTTTCCTGCTCCATCTAATCCCAAAATTAAAATCCTCATTTCCCGGGTTCCAAATAGACTCGAAAATATACTTGAGAAAAAGCCACCTAAAAAATAATAAAAGCAAAAAATGTATTAAGTATCATTTTTTGAATTGGTCCACAAAACATTTACTCTTGCCCCTTGAAAGCTACACCAAATTTAATATTATTTCCCTGGATTCATAAATGCACATTTTTGCCCCCATTGCAATATGTTATTCAACACACAATAAGTAAACTCTTGTTATCATGTTCTAGATAAAGTATCAGACAAGCACAGAAGCTTCACTGAAAATAAGAGATACATGACCACCACCCTCAGGGAGCTCACTTTCTAATCAAGAGAATTTGGGCACCTTAGCATGCTGTCCCCATGACCACTAAAACCCAAAGGGCAAATCTGAATGACAGGGGGACAATGAGATCCTTGCACAGGAAACACAATTATCACTGCTGTACAGCAACCGTATCATCATAACTACACCTTTAACCAGTAAGATGTCTTATTAACAACAAAAAAATAAAAAGTGAGACACAGAAGCCCAAAATAAAAACTGTTCTTCTTGGTAGAAAACTCACTGAAAAAAATAATGCTAACATTCAATGCATCACGAAACATTTCCAGAAAACTTCCTATATGCAAGGTACAGTGCGATCGAAAAGCACTTGTAAACAGAGAGTAGAACTGTGGTTGCTGGAGGCGGAGGAATCGGAGAAAGGAAGAGATGTGCACGCTTTTGTCAAAAGATGGACAGTTCTGAGACCAAAAGTACAGCATGGTGATGACAGTTAATAATGTAGTAGACACTGAAATTTGCTAAGAAAGATCGCCAGAGGTTCTCGCCACACACACACACACACACACACACACACACACACACACACACACACGGTTCTCACCACACGCACAGATTAGTGTGACTGTTATTTCGCAAGGTATACTTATATCAAAATATCATGTTGTACCTCAAAATACATACAATTTTTGTCAGTCACACGTCAGTAAAGCGGTGGGGGGAGGGAGGAAGTAATTAACATTAAAAAATCCTTCTAGAAATGGACTGTGTTTAAGTAAAATAACCCTAAAAGTAAGGAAGGTGGAGATTTAGAGTCTTTATTATTCTTTTATCAACAAATAAAGCTTTAAAAAAATGTTTTTTCTTTTATGATTACCAAAAAAAAAAAAAAAAAAAAAAAAGCACTCTGGTTTGACTCTTTCCCACCAAAAGCCATTAGATTGAAAGGACGTTACATTAAACAGTGTTTTAAAGGTTGACAACAGAAGCGATGCCATTCAACAGTACATGGCTACTGGACAAAGAAATGCGAGCGAACCTTGGGAAGGTGTGACAGAGGGGGTGGGGCGTGACAGAGTTCTTTCTACCTTTTACAAATTTTATATATATATATATATATATTTATTTATTTATATATATATATATATATATATATATATATATATATATATATATCGGAATAGCAAAACCAAGGCGGTTATGGAAAAAGACAGAAAGGTGCTTGCGCCGCTCCAGAGCAGGAAGTAAAATCCCTAGAAAAAAACCCGGGGAGGGATTTAAAGAAGTCAGAGGCTTTCCAGCCCCAGGACCGAGCTGCAAACGAGGGAAAGAGCCTGTGACTTCCTCTGGACTCCCCGAGGGAGGCGGCTTCGTTTCACCCGCAGCTCGGGAGGCCGCTCGCTCGTCAGCGAGACCCCCCCGCCCCCTCCCCGCTCTGCTCTCTGCCAGAAACGCCGCAGAACCGCAGACGGACGGCGCGGCGGCCGCGGGACGAAGGACGAGCCACGCCCCCCAGCGGCCAGCGAGGGAGGACCCAGCTCGCACCCGGGGGTCGGAGCTCCCTCCGCCCACGAATCCTCAGCCTGCGCCCCCGGGACAGACACTCCGCCGAGCCTGGCGAGACCAACTCGGCCCGGCGAGTCCAGCGGGGTCCGAGGGGGTGAGGGGAAAGTCCATGCTCCGGGGAGAGGCCTCGGGCGGCTCCCAGGGCGCAGCGCCGGGGGCCCCGCGCAGCCCGGACCCCGACCCCGCTCTGGGGACCGGGAAAGGGGCAGGGGCGGCCGCGCCAGGCCGGTCCACCCCCGCAGGTGAGCGAGGTCCCAGCGCCCCGCCCCGCCCCGAGAGGAGCCGGCGACGCAGGGCGCCCAGGCCGGCCCCGCTCCTCCGCCCGTCCCGCCCGCAGCCCGCGGCCGCAGCCCCTCCTCGGACCCCTCACCCATGATGAAGCGCCCGTCCGCCCTCGTCGATCGGCAGACACAGGCCCCGGTCTCGGCAGCGACGCTACTGGATCCCCGGTGCCGCCACCTCCGCTCGTCTCGGCCTCCGGCGGCTCGGAGGCGGTTTCCTTGGAAGCCTCGTCAGCCAGCAACTTCCACGTCGGCCACCCGGCGTGGGCGGGAGCGAGCGGCCGCCGCGACTGCGCGACTGCGCGGCGGAGGGCGGCCTGTGCGTCCGCGTCGTTGCTTTCGACGCAAGTTCGCGGCGCGCTGGGTGATAAGTGGCGTGAAAGCCAGGAGAGAAAAAATAGGCAAGCACCCGGAGTCTCTCCTGCCTCTGTTTCCTTGGACAGGAAAGGTCTTCCGAAACACAGAACTTGGAATTTTCATTTTTAATTCTAACTCCAAAAAGTAGCGAATCCGTTAACCAGGAACGCGAGTCGGGCTTCCTTCAGCAGCGCGACTAGACGCGCGCGGCGACTGCAGCTTCGCAAGAGCTGCTGGTCCTGAAGCGCCCGGCGGGGGAGCCTCCACTTGGCCTCCAAGGCTATCGGACAACGTAGTAATCGGGGGGGGGGGGGGGGGACCCCCTCTGCCACCGATGCGCCGCAGCCTTCCACCGAAGCCTCCAACTGCAGACCTTGGGCGTCGCCATGCCCTGCACGGTCCGCGTTAGAAGCCCTGCCCCCTTCCTTCCACCTGACTGCACACCTGGCCGCCCGTCCGCGACTGGCAGTGTGGACGGGCGCGCCCCGATCCTGGGGATTTGGGTTGGAGGCCTGTTCCCTGGGGGCTGGGGGCCAGGAGTAATGTTGATCTTGAAGGCAGCCACACTTGGAGGATGGGGAGAAGGGATGATCCTAGACCAGCGGTTCTCAACCTGTGGGTCGCGACCCCTTTGGGGATTGAACGACCCTTTCACAGGGGTCGCCTAAGACCATCGGGAAACACATATATAATTACATATTGTTTTTGTGATTAATCACTATGCTTTTATTATGCTCAGTTTGTAACAATGAAAATACATCCTGCATATCAGGTACTTACATTACGACTCATAACAGTAGCAACATTACAGTTATGAAGTAGCAATGAAAATAACTTTATGGTTGGGTCACAACATGAACTGTATTAAAGGGTCGCGGCATTAGGAAGGTTGAGAACCACTGCCCTAGACTCTAATTTTGTTTAAAAAAGGCTGCGCATGCGTCTTAAAATTTCGCAAAGAGCCACGGAAAACTAAGCCTGTCCCAAGCCCCTCATCCTGCAGTTCTCCCTAGAAGTAACCATTGTTAACATCTTCTCGGGGTCTCTTACCAAGTAGAATATGTATATATCATGTACTTAGTTATAATAGACGTGTTCATCCGTTAAACAAGTTTATGGACTGCCTGTGGGTTTTGTTTTTTTTTATTTCAATTTTCAGATCTCTCCAGCTGCCTAGACGTGGAACTAAATTTAAATTTGCTGATTGCTCTCGACTCTCCTTCCTGCTCCCAAATCATAATTTCGCAGACATTTTTCTTGTAAGGAAACGTGTTGGGGTTTTTGTTGGTTGGTGTTTTGGATTTTCCTGTTTTGTTGTTTGAGAAGGGGGGAGTTGAGCGACTCCTCGCCTAAACACCGGGGCTTTTGTAAGGCTGTGCTTGCTTTGTAAGCATTGTGTTGTGCAGCTTCTGGACCTCAGCGTGCTGACTCCAGCGGGCTTTCTCACCTATTCTTCGTCCACCTCCAGGCCCTCTCCTTGCCAAGATTAGCTTCTGCCTCCTGGCACATCTTGGCCACCAGTTAGTCCCCTGGAAATAGATTCCCCTTGAAGAACTACAGGGAAAGAGACTGCACACTGTATTCACATTGTATATTCTGAACCAAGTAAGCAAGGGAGATACATGCGAGGATGCTGTGTAACCGGAAATGCTGTGTACATGTTAAAAAGTGTTACTGCCCTGGCTAGTGTGGCTCACTTGGTTGCGTGTGGTCCTATGCACCCGAAGTTCTCGGGTTTGGTTCCAGGGTCAGGGCACATTCCCAGCAAGGGGAGAGGAGGCGGCAGCTGATGGATGCTTCTCTCTCACAGCAATGTTTCTCTCCCCCTCTCCCTTCCTCTCTCGAAAATCAATAAAAAGAATTTTTAAAGTGTTGTTAATATTACTAGATAGCGTATCAGCCTTTCATAATGCATATTAAGCACCTCAATTACAAGTCACTATGGACACAAGTGATAAAAAAATAAAAACTCTTTAGGCAATTTGATGGACTTTATTTTTCAAAATTTACCCATTTCATTCTTTGTTTTGACTGTGAAGATCAGATCTAATTTCCTGGATGCATCAAAAACAAAATAAAATTCTCCATTCACTGAAAGCTTTGATCTAAAAACAAATCCCAAAATGTTAAGATAGTGTTGCCCTTTACATTTTTCTAGAGTGGGTTTGAGACAAATTTTTACTGTTTATCATGTTTAAGGCCTTAATGCTATACCGATGAAATACTCTAGAACAGTCTCTAAGAATTTCTAAATTTTAGAGGCACTTATTAACCCAAGAGTATTTAAGACAGAAAATTAAAGTGGTTTCAAAAAGTTCTGAGCCCTAGCCCGTTTGGCTCTGGATAGAGCTTTGGCCTTCGGACCAAAGGGTCCTAGGTTCCATCTGATGAAGGGCATGTACCTCAGTTGCAGGCTCCTCCCTGGCCCGGCTAGGACCTCTGCAGGAGGCAACCAATCAATGTGTTTCTCTCACATTGATGTTTTTCTCTGCCTTTCCCTCTCTCTTCCAAGCTATTGCTACCTTGTTTACCTCTGACTATAAAAATAAAGGCTCAGTTTGCTAGGGATCTTTCTCTGTGGCCTCAGCCAGGCACAGGAAGATCCAAGGAGACTAAAGAGAGCTAGAGAGTTCTGAACGCTGTCTCCATGTAAAACATACTTCGCCGACTCTGTCCACACCTTTGGGAACCCCTGGACCCCAGCACTCACCTCTTTCTAGTCTTTGCTCAAATATCATCCTATTTAAAATTGCAACCTACTTGCCTGGCCAGTGACTCAGTGGTTGAGCATATGCCCATGAACCAGGAGGTCACCATTCAGTTTTAGGTCAGGGCACATGCCCAGGTTGCAGGCTCGATAACCAGTAGAGGGTGTGCAGGAGGTAGTTAATCAGTGATTCTCTCTCACTGATGTTCTCTCTCTCTCCCCTCTTCCTTCCTCTATCTGAAATCAATAAAAACATTTTTAAAGTATTTCTAAAATTGCAACCTACTCAACATCCCTCTTATCCTGATTTTTTAATACACCTTCCCACTAAACATATAATTTACTAATTTATTACACTTACTATTTATCGTCTACTTCCTTACACTAGACTATAACATCTATGAATGCAAGTATTTTTTGTTTACTTTGTTCTTGTACTTGGTCACTAAACAAAAAATATTGAGAGAATTTTTTAAATTATAAAATAAGTACCTAAGCCCAATATCATAAACATTAGTTAGTTTAAACATATATTATTTAATGTTATTAAATATTATTAAACTTGTTTCCTGAAATAGGCCTATCTGAACCACTTGCCCTAATTTGACTGGAAAGGCCAACCTATCGTTTTTCAATGAAGTTGTCATATCAGGAGAGTAGCCACCAGGTGGTGCTATTGCTTTAGACTAGTTCTCAGCATGAGTTCAGTTGGTCCAATTTAATAAATGTTGAGTGGACAATTTAATCCTTTTCAAATTTTATGATTCAGTAATAATTTACAGAGTTTTATTTTCCCATCACCATTTGTCCCTTCTATGCCCTCTTTCACTTCCCCTGCCCCCGCCCCATAATTTACTGAATTTTAAAGTGTGTATGTTTGAATGCAGTCTGAGCAAGTAAAACAATTGCAGAACACCTTTGACTATAAAGTCGAAATAAGATCAAGTAAGTTCATAAATTTAAAACTAGAAGGAACCTTCATTCCTACCACCACAACTTCAAATAAAGAAGTAGAACCAAGCTAAGTGATAATGCCAGGAGAGCAACCCTGATCATTTGATTTCCAGGCCTAAAGTAATCTATCCTATCTAATAATAGACAAAGATGCACATTGACCATACCTTCGCTACACCCAACATTGGCTAATCAGAGTGGTATGCAAATTAACCACCAACAAAGATGGTGGCTAATTTGCATATACCGGCTGGGAGCGAAGACTGAAGACACCGTAGAAGGAAGCCAAGCAACGGAGCTGAGGTAGTGGAGAAGGGCGGGGTAGGAATGGCAGAGATGGGAGCGAAGTCCTATTCTTGTAGGAATCTTCCTGCAATGGGCCTCTAGTATATATATATAAGCCTAAGCAACTGCCCTACCATCCAACTGGTAGCTATGATGTGCAATAACCACCAGGGGGCAGATGCTCAATGCAGGAGCTGCAGAGCTGCGGTGACTTGGCAGCTGCAGTTCTCGGGTGATGCACCTGGAACCAGAGAGGAGGGTGCCCGATTCTGGGGTGTGTCACCCTCTTGCCATCCAGAATCCCTTGGGGGATGTCAGAGAGTCATTTTTGGCCCAAACCCTGCAGGCCAGGCCGAGGGACCCCCACCTACCGGAGGGACCCCATTCACTCCGCAGACACCCTTCAAGCCATGGTGCTGCCCCAGGTGGCCGGGGAGGGACTGTGGGAGGTTGACTCCAGGGCATGTTTGGCCCCTCTTACCCAGTCCTGCCCCACCGGCCACCTTCTAATTAATTTCCTATCAATGTGCACGAATCCATGCACCAGGCCTCTAGTTAACATTATAATACCTTCTATGCAGGAGAACCAAGATGGCGGCATAGGTTAACGCCGGAGTTTGCTGCTTTGAACAACTACTTCAAAAGTGAAACCAAAAAACGGAAGGGACATCACCCAGAACCACAGGAACGCTGGCTGAGTGGAAGTCCTACAACTAGGAGGAAAGAGAAACGCATACGGACACTCAGAGGAGGCACAGTCAAATTCTGAGGTGCGGAGTGCGCGGAGCGGGCTGGCGGCGGAGGGCGCGGTTGGCGTTTTCAATCGGGAGGGAGTCGCAGACTCTGAGCTCCAGATCCGGGCGAGTCTTTAGGGACCCAGACTCAAACGGGAGAAGCGGGACTGTCTGGCTTCGGTCAGAGCGAGTGTAGCTTTCTCTCTGAGCTTTGCAGCGGGTGCTGGGACTCAGAGAGGCAGAGCCCCTGGGGACAGGACTGAGAGCCGCCATAACTGCTCTCTCTGGCCCACCCTGTTGATCCTGTGCGACCCGCCCCGCCCAAGCCCTGCACACAGGCATTTGCCGGATAGCCTCAGGCAAAGGCTAGATTAGCACCTCCCTAGAGGACAGAAGTTCTCACACTGCTGACACAGCTGATTCTCATAGCCACTTGGCCTGGAGGTCAAACCCTCCCTGGAATTAGCTACAACAATCAAGGCTTAACTATAAGCTGTGCACAAAGATCACTAGGGGGTGCACCAAGGAAGCATAACAAAATGCGGAGACAAAGAAACAGGACAAAATTGTCAATGGAAGATATAGAGTTAAGAACCACACTTTTAAGGTCTCTCAAGAACTGTTTAGAAGCCGCCGATAAACTTAATGAGATCTACAAGAAAACTAATGAGACCCTCGATCTTATATTGGGGAACCAACTAGAAATTAAGCATACACGGACTGAAATAACGAAGATTATACAGACTCCCGACAGCAGACCAGAGGAGCGCAAGAATCAAGTCAATGATTTGAAATGCGAGGAAGCAAAAAACACCCAACCGGAAAAGCAAAATGAAAAAAGAATCCAAAAATGCGAGGATAGTGTAAGGAGCCTCTGGGACAGCTTCAAGCGTACCAACATCAGAATTATAGGGGTGCCAGAAGATGAGAGAGAGCAAGATATTGAAAACCTATTTGAAGAAATAATGACAGAAAACTTCCCCCACCTGGTGAAAGAAATGGACTTACAGGTCCAAGAAGCGCGGAGAACCCCAAACAAAAGGAATCCAAAGAGGACCACACCAAGACACATCATAATTAAAATGCCAAGAGCAAAAGATAAAGAGAGAATCTTAAAAGCAGCAAGAGAAAGAAACTCAGTTACCTACAAGGGAATACCCATACGACTGTCAGCTGATTTCTCAACAGAAACTTTGCAGGCCAGAAGGGAGTGGCAAGAAATATTCAAAGTGATGAATACCAAGAACCTACAACCAAGATTACTTTATCCAGCAAAGCTATCATTCAGAATTGAAGGTCAGATAAAGAGCTTCACAGATAAGGAAGAGCTAAAGGAGTTCATCACCACCAAACCAGGATTATATGAAATGCTGAAAGGTATCCTTTAAGAAGAGGAAGAGGAAGAAAAAGGTAAAGATACAAATTATGAACAACAAATATGCATCTATCAACAAGTGAATCTAAGAATCAAGTGAATAAATAATCTGATGAACAGAATGAACTGTTGATTATAATAGAATCAGGGACATAGAAAGGGAATGGACTGACTATTCCTGGGGGGAAAGGGGTGTGGGAGATGCGGGAAGAGACTGGACAAAAATCGTGCACCTATGGATGAGGACAGTGGGTGGGGAGTGAGGGCGGAGGGTGGGGCGGGAACTGGGAGGAGGGGAGTTATGGGGGGAAAAAAAAAAGAGGAACAAATGTAATAATCTGAACAATAAAGATTTAATTAAAAAAAAATAAAAAATCTGATCATAAAGTGTATATGAAAATTCAGAGGACTTAGAGTGGCCAAAATAATTTAGAGAATGAGCACAAAATTGGAGGACTTAGAGTACCTGACTTAAAGTTGGTGCCACGGTTCCCAGATCTGACCCAGAAGATCGTTATAACTTCCCTATAAAGCCAGAGTAATAAAGACGATGGGACTGGTGTAAGGAGACATGTAGAGATCAAATGGAACAGAATAGAAACTCCAAAAAATAAACCTTTATTTTTTGGGTCAATGGATTTTAAATAAAGTTGTGAACGTAATTCAAAGGGGAGAAGTGAGAGTGCTTTAGTAAATGGTGCTGGAACATTAGACAACCATAGCAGCCCCCACCCAAAGATTTAGCTTTCTGCCCAACTTCAGAGCCCACACAAAAATAACTCAAGATTGGTCACAGACCTAAATTTCAGATCTAAACTATAACATTTCAGATGAAAAACAATAATCTTTGTGATGTTGAGTTAGGCAGAGAAAAAAAAAAAAAAAAAGATTATAATACCTTCTATAATGGAGCCATTTACCAGATGACCTATACATTTGGTAAGCTGATTTTCAAACACACACAGCCATGCCTCAAGAATTAGCTGCAGTTTCCAAAGTTAGAAACGTAAAATTTCTGTGTGATCCGTTGCCTTGTAGAAGTTACATTCTTTTGCTCAGATTTTATTCCATGAAGCAGAAATCCATTTAATATGATCAGTATAAACATATAAGTATAATTAATATAAGCTTCAGATGGTTTATCTTACTGTCTATTTAGAATTGTATTTTAAAGTAAGGAGTGTGATTTTCACAAATCAAAATATGTACTGTATTTCAAATGTTTCCTTTCAATAACATGTACTTTACCAACAGAGCAGAACTTCTCTTTAGACTAAGTGGTGTGTTTTTTCTTAATTGAGATATAATTCACATACAGAAAAATTCAGTATTTAAGTGTGCAATTCAGGGTGGTTTTTTTAGCATATTCACAAGGTTTGTGACTGTGATTACTATCTAATTCTAAAACATTTTCATCACCCCAAACAGATATTCTATACCCATTAAGCAATAACTCCCCACTGCCCCCTTTCCTGGCCTCTGGTAACCTCTAATGTACTTTCCATCACTATAAATGTGCCTATTCTAGCTATTTCAAATAAGCAGAGTCATACAGTATTTATCCTTCTATGTTTGGCTTTTACATAGTATAATGTTTTCAAGTATATCCATAGCATGTGTCAGAATTTCATTCATTTTTATGGCTGAATAATATTCTTATGTGTAGATATACTTTTTTAAAAAAAATTCGTTCATCAGTTGATGGACATTTGGGTTGTTCCTACTTTGAGGCTATTTGAATAATGATGCTATGAGCTTTTGTGTACAAGTTTTTGTGGGAATATATGTTTTCAGTTCTCTTTTATATATACCTAGGATTGAAATTGCTGGGTCTTACGGTAAGTAACTTTTTGGGGAACTACCAAATTGTTTTCCACAGTGGATGCATTGTTTGGTGGGACTGTTTCCCACCACTTTACATTTGCACCAGCAATGAGGGTTTTTATCTGTCCACATCCTTGACAACATTTATTATTCACTTTTTAAATTATAGCCATTGTGATGTGGAATGGTTTTGATTTTAATTTTCCTGATGTTTAATGATAATTTTTTTTTGTATCTTATTGGCTATTTGTATATCTTTGATGAGATGTCTATTCCAGTTTTGTGCCCATTTTTAATTATTTGTCTTTTAATTGTTGAGTTCTAAGAGTTCTCTATATATTCTGGATACTAGACCCTTATCAGATATATGATTTACAAATACTTTATCCTATTCATGAGTTGTCTTTTCACTTTTTGATAGTGTCCTTTGGCAGCTGATCAGTGATTCTCTCTCATCATTGATGTTTCTATCACTCTCTCTCTCTCTCTCTCTCTCTCTCTCTCTCTCTCTCTCTCTCTTCCTCTCTGGACTCAATAAAATATATATATTTTTAAAAATCAGTTGGCCAGAAATGTACAGACTTATTTCTGGACTCTAACTTCTAATCCATGATGTGTATGTCTATTCTTATGCCAGTAGAACACTGTCATGTAGCTTTGTAGTAGGTTTTGAAATCAGAAAGTGTGTGCTCTCCAACTTAGTTCTTCTTTTTCAATATTGTCTTGTCTATTCCGAGTCCTTTGCACATCCATATGAATTTTAGGACCAGTTCATTTCTGAAGAAAAAGAAGAGGCAATTGGAATTTTGATATAGATTGCATTGAATCTGTAGATTAACTTGAGGAATATTGCCATCTTAACATATTAAGTCTTTCAATCCATGAACAAGGGATGTCTTTCCATTTATTAAGGTCATACTTATTTTTTTTCCAACAAAGTTTTGTCGTATTCAGTGTATAGATCTTGCACATTGGTTACACTTATTCCTGAGTATTTTGTCTTTTTTGAGACTAAGGGTTCTTAACCTGGCAACATATAAATCTATAGATAGACTTCTGGAAGCCTGCAAACCTACCAAAATTGGTCCTCCCTGGCCCCCAGAAAATCTGTCCAAAATTTCCATTAGATTCTCAAAGGATCTGTCTGTGACCCAAAAAGTTTAAGAATTACTCTTTTATATTGTGTTAAGTAAGTGCTTTTATATTAGATTATATATGTAGGAGTTTTTCTTTCCATTTATATTAAAGACTAGAGGCTCAGTGCACGAAATTTGTGCATGGGTAGGGTCCCTAGGCCTGGCCAGTGATCAAGGCTGATTGGGACCTTCCTTCCCCCAACTGCCGGCTGCTGGCCAGGGTCTTCCTTCAGTCCGTGCTGGCCCCTGGTGGTCAGCACACGTCATAGTGAGCGGTCAAACTCCTCGTTGGTCAGACTCACAGTTGGTCAAACTCCCAAGGGGACAATTTGCATATTAGCCTTTTATTATATAGGATGGAGGGTGTCTTGGGGTGTTAAATTTTTAGGACAAGGATTTTATTATCTCTGAGAATGTCCTGCCACCTAGGGATGAGAATATTTATTTATTTTTAAAAATTAATCTTGAAAAATTAGTCTAGGTTTGCATAAAATAAAAATTAACAATTAAGCTTTTAAAAAAACTTTTTGTCATGAAAACATTCAAAATACACTGGTATAATGCACAATTTCAAAATACTCTATTGAGAGACTAGTTTCAGTGAACCTCCGTGTACGTTACACCCATCTGCAGTAGTCACCCGCATATGGCCATAGTTCACAGCCTCTCTTGTTTCATAATTATCCCTACCATCTGCATCCTCTCTCCCAGCACTCACGCACTAAATTCTTTGGAATCACATGCTCACACTTGCGCTAATTAACTGTGGCGAGGGGGATCAGTACCCACGGGAGGGTCATATTTGCATTTTTCTACACCATATGCACAGATAAAGGTGCAGAAAGGAGGAAGTTTATGGAAAGTGCGCTGAGAACACAATTGGTATTCACTATAGATATTTTCTAATACCATTATTTGTCCCCTTGGAGTAGATGTGGCTGGCATTAAGTACAGTGCTAATAGCTACTCTTAAACTATGGTTTGCTATTATGGTCCTCATTGTTCCTGAGAACTGAAAAAGCATGACTATAAGGCACAGTAACCCAAAGGGCTATGTTCTCAGATCTTCTATAGAGAATGCCCTCTTTACCAACCCCACCTTTTTCCTTTTCCCAGGGGCAAGACTGGCTTATCTCTCTCATTATTATACCTAAAGTGAGCGCTTCTATCTCATTGTTTCATTTTCTTCTAAATCTCATTATAGAAGGGGGGTACGGAATGTTTCAATTATTTACTGCTGTGTAACAGACTACTGCAAACTGAGTGACTTGAAACAACAAAGTTGTGAGAGGGCTCACCCCAATGCACTTAATAAGCCTCTGCTGGTGTCTCCACGGCCAAAGCAAGTTCCAAGGCCAGCCCAGAGTCAAGGCTCACGGGTAATGAATTCTTGGAACAGTGATTGATTGACGGGGAGCTATTATTTGTAACAACTGTGTTACAGAGTCTATCCTTTGGCCTCAATAATTCACATATCTCCCGCATGCAAAATAGATTTTTTTTTCCCCTCCAAGGACTCGCAACGTTTCATCCAATCATGGCATTAAGTTTGAAATCAGCATTCTTGCAATTTGCATCAAATCTGGATACAAGTGAGAGTCTTTATGTACTCAGTGTACAGTGGTGAGACAGGAAAAAAAACACTAATAGTCCCATTCCATTCCGGGAGGAATGAAAGGCTTGTATGCTGGGGTCCAACCCCAGCATGTCCAGGAGTCCCCAAAGGTGTGGACGGAGTCGGCGAAGAAGGAATGACACGGAGACAGCATTCAGTTGATCAGCAGCCTAGCCAGGATCTCTAGCCAGGATCTCCAGCCAAGTTCTGGTCTGGATCTCCAGCGAAGTTCTGGTTAGGATCTCCAGCCAGGTTCTGTGTCCATGTTCTCTTGCTAGGTTCTCCAGGTTCTCCAGCCAGGTTCTGTAGCCATGTTCCCTCGCTAGATTCTCCAGCCAGGTTCTGTGTCCATGTTCT
The DNA here is from genome assembly GCF_014108235.1 of Myotis myotis. Taxonomy (NCBI): domain Eukaryota; kingdom Metazoa; phylum Chordata; class Mammalia; order Chiroptera; family Vespertilionidae; genus Myotis; species Myotis myotis. Next base: position 198,771,648 of record NW_023416335.1, read on the forward strand.
CTTGCTAGGTTCTCCAGGTTCTCCAGCCAGGTTCTGTAGCCATGTTCCCTCGCTAGGTTCTCCAGCCAGGTTCTGTCCAGGTTCTCCAGCCAGGTTTAGTCACCAGGTTCTATTCAGGTTCTCTTGCCAATTTCTGTAGTCAGGTTCAGTCCAGGATCTTTTGCCATATTCTCTCCAGCGAAGTTCTTCTGTCTCTAGGTTCTGTGTAGGTTCTGTCTTCTAAGTTCTGTCTTCCAAGTTCTGTCTTCTAAGTTCTGTCTTGTTACATCTGTATTTATACCAGTTGATTCCAATCCTATCAATCTCTATTCCAAAGGTTAGGGCGTTTCTTATCTCCATTCCAGGGAGTAAAGATTATGTAGCTTAAGCATGATTGTTCGTAGTTAAAGTGATTAATTACCAGCCTGGCACTTAGTTAAGAGGTTTTATTCCCTCTCTAACTTCAGGGGAAAATCCCTACCTGGGGAAACAACCTTTCTCAGAGAGGAGACCTTGGTTAAAACACATAGTGCCAAGAAGGTGAGCAAACATATTAAGAACAGTATGCCATATATGCCAGATCCCTTGAAACAGCAAGCAGGGACCGGCTCCCGGCACTTGTAGTAGTGAAATTCTGCTAGACATGTTACCAAGGCCCCCTGCTCTGGGAGCAGAAAATGCTCTTTGATTATGACCAGTTCTGCTCCCTGGGAGTGGTTGTCCTCTCTCCAGTGTTTTCTGTGGCTCTTAGCCCTGACCTCTGAACTCCTGGCTCCATCATGAGAAATCCTTTCTTTTCCATAAGAAATGACTCCTATTTGCAAATTAGGTTGCTTTTTACTTATTTTCTGCCCCAGTATGTTGGGGACTTATGGGTGTCTTCCCCACCCGCCACCCCCCCTACCCCATGGGTGTCTTTTCATTTTTAATTGTCTCTGTTGCTTTTACTCTAAAATGAAAGTACTTTCACCAATATAATTCTCTTAAAAACTGTAGATTTACCAAGAATATTATGAAGGTTGATTGCATGCCTCAAAAGCTACATTCATAAGTCTTTTAGAAACAAACCCCACTTCTGGTACCGACCTCTATGTCAGTTGTTTATTGCCATGTAACAAATGACTTCAAACTTAGGGACTTGAACCAACAATAATTATTATTTATCACAATCATAGGGATTGGCTGAACAATTCTTTTTTGGTCTTACTTGATGTTACTCATGCATGCAGCTGTATTCAGTAGGTACATTGGCTAAGTTGGTTGACATCTCTTTCCATATGGCCTTTCATCCTAGAGAAGATAGGATAATTTGACATGGCTATGGCAGTGCCTTATTCCTAGGTATAGACCTAACAGAAATGCATACACATGTACATGAAGAGGCATATACAAGCTCTGCTGGTGTGGCTCAGTTGGTTACATCATCCCATGCACTGAAATGTCACAGGTTCAATTACCGGGAAGGGCACACACCCAGGTTGCGGTTCGAACCCCAGTTGGGATGAGTATGGGAGGCAACAGATTGATGTTTCTCTCTCCCATTGATGATTCTCTCTCTCTCCCTCTCTTCCTTTCTCTCTCTCTCTCTAAAATCAATAAAAACATATTTTTAAAAAGAGGCATGTACAAGAATATGCAGCATTACTCATAAAAATAAAAAACTGGAAATTACCCAAATTTTGCAATGTATTTACATTATAGAAATCCATATAACAATGCAAATGAAAGAACTAGAGTTGTACACAGCAACCTGGAGAAATCATCACACAAACATATTATCGAGCAAAAGAAGCCAGACACCAAAAAATGCGTAGTATGTAAGATTCCATGTATATAAGTTCAGAAGCAGGCAAAACTGAACTCTGATGTTAATTTTTTAGAAAGGAGAAAAAGCTAAATGATTAAGGGGGAGCATAAGGTTCTGATATTTTATTTCTTGACCTGACTCGTTTGCTTCTTTGATAATTCAGTGAACTGCACACTAATGTTTTGTGTGCTTTTCCATGTGTTCTATTTCAAAAACATTTCAAGAAACCACATCATGATGTTATTTTCATCTATCTAATTGGTACATTTTTTTAAGAAGTGGCATGTGGGAAAGTTGTCACTCTTACCCACTGTGAAATCTTTGACTGGCAATCAGGAAGTATCCACATACCAGATTTTAAGTGCACATACGGGTGACAAAAATGCCAATTCTAGGAAGTGATATAGATATGCTTGCACACTTACACAGCCACATGTGTATTGTACCATGCTTGCATGTACATGAACATTCTGAAAGTTTACATAAGAAACTCTTTTTTTAAAATATATTTTATTGATTTTTTACAGAGAGGAAGGGAGAAGAGAGATAGAGAGTTAGAAACATCGATGAGAGAGAAACATCGATCAGCTGCCTCCTGCACATCTCCCACTGGGGATATGCCTGCAACCCAGGTACATGCCCTTGACCGGAATCGAACCTGGGACCCTTCAGTCCACAGGCCGACGCTCTATCCACTGAGCCAAACCGGTTTCGGCAATAAGAAACTCTTAAGAGTGGTTGCTCTACAGATCTGAAGTGCAGGGAGACTTATTTTTATCATATACCCTTTTATACTGTTTGAATTTTATACTATGTGCATGGATTACTTCCAATAAAAATACACTAGTTGGCTCTTTTTTAGAAGTTACTTGCCCAAGATCATCTGGTTAAAACGTGACAGCCTGGATTTGAGCCCTATTCTATTTAGTTCCAAAGCCCATACCATTCACCATAACTCTAAATTTCCTCCTGCAGAGTCTCTTTGGTCTCCCCTATAAAGTGAATGAATTCACCTACATCACAAGCATCTCTTTGGAGACCAATATAGGAACTCTTGTTACATAAATGAGCCAGCATGGCAAATAGGTGAGAGAGATCTACTACTACGTAGCGGCATCAGTGCCCAGGAATCACCCCGGACACTCCATCCACCAGGTCTACTGTAGCGGGATTCATTCAGTCCCTATAATGCCACCGTATATGTGCCAGATAGAGGCGCCTACAGAAGCTAGCAGTTTGAATAGTCAGTATTGAAGGGGGGGAAGAAAAAGAGCAAGCACATACTCGTCACATATAGCAGTTTCTAAATCTGCGTGTTCATATTAAATTACCAATTAACTTCAGAGGAATTTAAACCACCCAGCTGTGCATTAACTATAATAAGCATTCATACAGTTGGTTAAATTTTATAGGATATAGGATGGCTGTGGTTTCTGAAGTTAGCCAATGCATTTTAAAAGTGAACACTCACAGACAAAATTCTACTCCAGTAGAATTTTGAAGATGCAGTTTAAGAAAATAGATTGGTTATCGGCAATTTTTGTTGTTATTGTTGCACTAACGGGAAAAGGAAATAAAGTGACATTCCTGAGCGTATGGTTGTGACTGAGATTACTAAACCACTTGTATTGCTTGCAGCTGACAAAGCAAAGGCTTAGGACCTTTATTTTAAAAAACAGAATGTGCCCAGCTGGCGTGGCTCAGTGGTTGAGCATTGACCTATGAACCAGGAGGTCAAGTTTGGATTCCTGGTCAGGGCATATGATGGGCTCGATCCACAGGAGGCAGCGGTCAATTATTCTCTCTTGTCATTGATGTTTCTATCTATCTCCCCCTCTCCCTTCCTCTCTGAAATCAATAAAAATATATTTTATAAAAAATAACAACAAAAAAACCCAGAATGTAGCTAGCCCCCTACAGATGACTTGGGACAGCACAGTCAATGATATTGACTTCCCAGTAAGGAAAATGGGTTGTTAGGAAGACAAAACATCCACTCAGTGATTCTTCAGCCCTGCTTTTCTCTTAAGCTCCAGTTCTGAATCTCAAATTCCTTACTAGAGAGTTCTTTATGAATATTCATTCAAGATCTGCATGTCTAAAACCAAATATCTCTCTCCCCTTAACTAAAAAGTAAAGCAAACAAATTTCCAATAATCTGGTTCTCTCTCCCATCTTCCCTATTTCTCCACTCAGGGATATGAATTCTACCTTGCCTTATGGTAACCTCTGGGTTAATGCAGACTTGCTTCTTTGGTCTTCCATCAACCTCACATTGACCAAAGTGTTTACTTCTTACTCTTGGGCAGTAGCCACTTAACTGATCCATCTCTCTGTTTCTTTCCACTCCCAAATACTCTTGGATACCACAATTTTGCAAGTACTAGGTACTCAATGAATGTTAACTGAATAAATCATGTTAATTTCTCTATTATAAACCTTTAAAACTCACTACAAAGATATTTATAATTGTTGGTTCCTTGCTTCCCCAGAAAGCTGTGAGCTTCTTAGTGGCAGAGCCTGTCTTATTCGTCTCTGTATCACCCAGTGCTGCCACATTGGAGTTCAATAAATGTTTGTTCAGTTCATGACTAGATGAGGCCTGAGCTTCTTAAGTGGGCATTCAAATACTCCCACCATCAGATCCAACTTACTGCCTCCCTCCTGTTCAGGCAAACATTGTGAAATTGGGGAGAAAACTCCCTGTTTCCAGGACTCTTTCTAAAGTGAGGTTTGCATTATCTTCAGGGAAGCCAAGCCATCCAGCCACTCTCTGGTTCAGATCCCTCTGAAAAATGGATTGGCTTAGATTAAAACTCCTCAGACTTTAATGTATATACAAAGCACCCAAAGGCCTTGAACATGCGGAATCAGATTTTGATTCTGTATTTCTACAAGCTCCTACAGGATGCTAATTTGCTGGCCCAAAGACCACCCCTTGAGTAATTACAAAGTTCTATGCTCTGCAACCTACTTATTATCTTCTGGACTTGACTTCTGCATGATAATGTTTTGTATATTGTTTCTCCTCCCTGGGTTACTCTCTGCATTTATTTCCTCCTATACAAATACAAGCCATCTTTTCGGGCTCTTTCTCTTGGGCTAAGCCTTCCCTGAGTACTCTAGTGTCCTACTCCTTGATCTTTTTTATTTATTTTATTTTTTATTTTTTATTAAAGCATCCATTGTTGGTACTTGGAGTTTGACCCATCATCTATAAACAGGTATTGGTTATCATGCAACTACCCAGTTATGAACTCCTTTTTCTTTCCTTGAGGCTTACTTAGCATGTCTCACATAGAGTTAAGTTCTCAACAAATTGTTGTTGAATACATGAATGAATGATTCACTTCAGCATTTCTACTCCATAAAGAAATCAAATGTCTTACTGTTCTATATTATCATATCCCAGAATATGGAGGAAAGAACCAAAATGGAATTTCCCTAATCTATTCAAATGACGCAGTCCAATGTAAACAATTTTTTTCTATTAAAAAACTAATGACATTAAAATAGCTATAATGAGTTTATGTTAAAATTCAAATTTTTTCTCTTCAGTTTCTGAAACAATGAAATTTGCTACTGCTATTTCTGTACTACTTTCCAAAACCAAATGAACATATTGTATCATGCATTTATGAGAACCTGACAGTATATCCAATAAAAGATTAGTTCTATAGAATATGACTTAGTGTTATACAACAATTTCAATAGCCTGATTAAACAACTTGCTTTATATCAAATATCATGTTGCATATCAAATGATGCAGTGGATTCCCTGCCTGGTGAAAAACAAAGAGTCTTTATTATTGATATAGAGAAGTTGTTTCAAATTTTAAAGTTAAAATAAGGAAGTGCTTTGAATATTGCCTAACTCACTATTGTGGGAAAAAAGTTAGAAACATTTCAGAACATATCACCCTATTTTGCATTAAACATTTTTTTTACCAACTTGCAGTATTTGTTTTATAAACTTTAACCTAAACATCAATTTATCATTTTTGACAAGAGAAAAGAGCTGTATTATTTATTATCAAATTCTTGATAGATGGATGTTTTAGTTTTAAGTTATTAAACTGTAAAATCTCTTAGTAAATTGTGAAGCACCAGCTCCACAAATGTAAGGTATTCTCATCATTATCATGCATAAGGTATAACATTTCCGCAAAATGCTGAAATATATAAGTTAAATGAGCACACCAAGTAAAAGTGCTGTATCATTTGAATAGGAGATATTTAAAAAAATTAATCTTATTCTTAGTAGATCTTAGTAATTTAAATCAGTTTGTTTTATTTAAACTCCAAAAGATTTCCATTCTTAATTTAGTTTTCCCCACCTCTGATGGAAACTTCTCTTCACAAATTAAATTACAAAGTGAAAATATTCAGAAACAGATGTTTACACCGATTTTTAATTAATCTTTATTTGGTTCTCTAGCTTCTGATAGTCGTGGAAGAAGCTTATTTTTAATAGTTGAGGTTTTGCTAAGCTCTCTGTCACCTCCTAATTGGAGTTCATCAGAATGGAGTAAGTAATGCAGAATATAGAATTGGTAGCGACTGGAAGGACTACGCAAGCATGGCATTTCTCAGTAGAATTGTTAGATCCAGAAGAACCTCAGAGGTCATCTGGGCCCATTTCTTTGTTTTACTAGTGGGGATACTGTGGCCTTGAGGTCACCCAGCTCATTAGTTAGAGTCAACCTTGAACTATTCTCTTTCTCTTCATGAAGTCCATGATTCTTTCCACCTGGATAAGTGACATATGGGAAAACTAAGAATAGTAAGTGCTCTGGGTGGCGTGGCTCAGTGTTTGAGTGTGGGCCTATGAACCAGGAGGTCACAGTTCTATTCCCAGTCAGGGCACATGCCCAGGTTGTGGGCTCAATCCCACTGTGGGGCATGTAGGAAGCACAAATTGATGATTCTCTCTCATCATTGATATTACTATTTCTATCTGTCTCCCTTTATCTCTGAAATCAATAAAAACATATTTTTTAAAAAAAAAAAGAATAGTAAGAGCATCCTGAAAGACAAGTAGATGAAGGAGGTAACAAAGTGTTTTCTAGACTGGCCAGGAAGCTCTGCCATTTTACCCACACCCATTCAACTCTCAATGGTCTGCTGTCCTTGGGAAACTTAAACCTCAACCAATAACTAGAAATTACCAGCTTAGTAATTACACAAATGGAACTTCTCTAAATGTGTTTTATTATCTGTCACTTGGTGTCCGCATTGTTCAAAAAGGAAAACAAATGTTGACTTTACCCCATTAATCTTCACTGTTGTATGATCTTCATTTGCATCCTATGCACTTTCAAATAGTAACATTTATCAAGTGCTTACTTTGGGTCAGTCAGTGGGCTAATCATGTCAACTGCTTTATTTCCTTCAATTTTCATAAAGGCCCCCCAAAACAGGAGATGCTGTCATTTCCCCACATTTTAAAGACAGCAAAATAGAAGCTTAGGTAGGTTAAGTAATTTACCAAGATGCAAAACTAATAAATGACAGTTAAGCTTGATCCCAGGTTGTTGGACATCAGAACCAGCCCTCTTAAGCACTATTGTTGCATTCTGCTTCTGAGAAAGAAACTGGACTACCCATAATAGGAAAATTCGTATTTAAAAAAGTATAGATATATATGAAAACCGAAAATATCTACATCAATGGTGTGTTCTTTCTTTTCTTTTATTTGGGATACATAGTAATAGTCAATATGAGCAAGTTCAAATGAACTTACCAGTCACTTTCAATTTTATGTTTTGTAATGCTTGTTTTTATGAGCTATATATAAAAAATAATATATTTATAATAAGTATCTATGTTAGATGCATATATATCTCTAAAGAAGAAACCCAAACAACCCAAAGGAGCGAAGAATGGAAAGTCTCTCATCCACACTGACTTCCTCACCAAGTCACCTTCTCAGAATGGACCACCGTAAATGGTTTTGTGTATCCTTCTAAATATACCTATACTAATAAAAGGATAATATTCTAATTAGGCCAGATGTCTTCTGGACGTCCATCCGGATAAAGCCACAGCGGCTGTGAGGGCCTAAGGCCAGCGGCACGGGAGAGGCGCCACCATGGGAGAGGAGGCAGCACTGCTGTGGGAATGGGAGGCAGCACTGCGGCCGCCACTGCCCCTTCCACAGAGGCAGCCACAGAGGCAGTGGCATGGGCCCGGTCTTGGCGCAACTCCTCTGCAGAGGCCGGATGGGGTGTGACCTGCTGTGCCTCAACCTCCCACAGCCCCTCCCCAAGCTGGCCTGGCCCCAGATGCCCCCCACCCACAAGTGGGCAGGCGGCAGGGCCAGTGTTAAGAAGTGAGGGCCAAGGGCTGGCAGCTGCAGCAGTTGGCAGTGGCAGTAGCAATGGGGTGATGGGGGCATCACCTTCCCATGATCAGCCCAGTTGCTTCCTACAGAGGGAGGTCAGACTGTGGCTTAGGCCCACTCTCCACAAGGAACGGGCCTAAGCCATCAGTAGGACATCCCCTTGAGGGCTTTCGGGCTGTGAGAGGGAACAGGTCAGGCTGAGGGACTCCCCTCCCCAGTGCACGTATTTTCGTGCACCGGGCCTCTAGTTCTATATATATACATGTATATGTAAATTTCCTTTAATATGGATACTAGCATAATATTTATACTGTTCTCCATCTCTTTACACTTAACAATAATAAATCTTTGCAAATATTCTATATCAATACATGTATATTTACTTTATTCTTTTTTTTAATTGACTTTAGAGCAGCGGTTCTCAACCTGTGGGTTGTGACCCCTTTGGGGGTCAAATGACCCTTTCACAGCGGTTGCCTAAGACCATCGGAAAACACATATATAATTACATATTGTTTCTGTGATTAATCACTATGCTTTAATTATGTTCAATTTGTAACAATGAAATTGGGGGTCACCACAACCTGAGGAACTGTATTAAAGGGTCATGGCACTAGGAAGGTTGAGAACCACTGCTTTAGAGAGAGGAAGGGGGAAAGAGAGAAACATCAATTGGTTGCCTCCCACACGTGCACCAAATGTGGAATCAAACCCCAAAACCTGGGTCTGCGCTTTGACTAGAAATTGAACCCGCCACCTTTTGGTGTACCAGACGATGCTCCAACCAACTGAGCCACACTGGCCAGGGCTTTACTAGTACCTCATTCTTTTTAACAGTGGCAAAACATTCTATTCGGGAGGTATGGGAGAAAAAAATAAAATGAAATAGTGAAAATTTATTAGCAGTAGTAACCAGTGTTTCTTAGGCTCTGTCTTCTACTTGAGGCTGGAAGATTCCTAACCCCCTTGCAAATTCTGCAGATATATCTTCTCAGCTTCCAATATTGGGGAAAGATCCAGGTGGACCCTCTGGTGCCATCACACAGGAAGGTCCATACTGTGCTACCTCCACACTGCATAGGATATCATTCCTTTCCCCACCACATTCCACTAAAACTTTTCTGTCCAGTTCTTGCTTTTGACATGATGCACAAACTCTTCAAATATGAATGACAAACAACAATGCAGCATTCAAAATTGGCTTTCTTCTCCCATAACTGAGTAATTCTTTTGAAATAAGTCTTCCTAGGAAGCTTCTGAGCCGTTCATGCAAATAGACCTCTGGTGGGCCCTTTCCAATTAAAGTTTAAATATTCCCAAGTTGAGTCTCAATCTGTTTAATGAAACTATAATAATTGGCTCAAGATGAGTCACCCCACCTACTTCTCATTCCCTAAACACATACAAGGAGGCACTTCTAAAGAATTCCCATTGCCGAAACCAGTTTGGCTTGGTGGTTAGAGCGTCGGCCTGCGGACCGAAAGGTCCTGGGTTTGATTCCGGTCAAGGGCATGTACCTGGGTTGCGGGCACATCCCCAGTGGGAGATGTGCAGGAGGCAGCTGATCTATATTTCTCTCTCATCGATGTTTCTGACTATCTATCTCTCTCCCTTCCTCTCTGTAAAAAAATCAAGAAAATATATTTAAAAAAAAAAAAAAAAGAATTCCCGTGTCTCCTATGAGCCCTTCTCTGAGAGAAAGGGGTTCTTATTAGTGGTAATAAAAATTGACTTTTATTTATGAGGTCAAATTAATATTAGTGTTGTCATTCACAGGGGAGGAAAGTGAATATAAGTACCATACATGGAAATAGTGGATCCTGGGGGTTTAAGCAGGGGACTGATTGTAACTGATTAAAATCTTGACAGCCTCCCCAGGACTGGGGAACCTCTGCATCCACAGACATTCCAAACCCAACCTGTATTCAAATTCCTATTTCCTATTAAGGGCACTGTATAAGTTTGATTATTTATTCATCCATTCATTGAAAAATATTCACTGAGCCCTTCAGATAGGACAGACACTGTGCTTAGCCCCAAAGGAGGCAGAACATGTCTCAGTCAACATGCCAACAAATAAATAAACAAGATACCTGTAGAATGCAATGAAGTCTATGTAGGAAAGGGAAATGTGATAACCAACTGGGGAGAAGGGGCTATTTTAGATGGAAGGGTCAGGGAAGGCATCAAAGAAGGTGACATTTTAGCTGAAGCCGGAAGGTGAAAGATGAGAAGGAGTCAGTCACAGGAAGACGGGGAAGAGTGTCCAGGCAAAGTAGAGAGCGGCTACTTGATCTTTTCAGTTCACTTTGACATGGCACACCGCTGAACTCAAAATATACTTCTCATACAGATTGGTACTTACAAACAGTCATGCGGATGCAAAGTACAGCATAGGGGATCTATAATAATAAAAGTGTAATATGCAAATTGACCGAGTGACTGAACAGCAGAAAGACCATCCAGACGACCTTCTGGACGACCATGCTATGACACCCACTGGCACCAGGCCAGCCAAGGCGGGTGTGATGCAATTAGTCAGGGGGCCCAGCCATTGCCCCACGATCACCTCACAGAGGGAGGCCCAGGCCACCCTCTGCAGGGCAATTGATGCGGATGCTCCACGATCAATCACTCCAAAGAGGGAAGCCCAGGCCACCCTCTGCTGGGAAATCAATAGTAGGGCTCTGCAATCACTCCAAAGAGGGCGGCCCAGAGACACTGTGGTGGGTATGCGGGGCCAGCCAGCGATCATCCCATAGAGGGTGGCCCAGGCCAGCCAAGTGATCTCATCCCATGCCTGTCACCTGCAGAGGGAGGCGACCTGTGGCAGGGGGCGGGGGCGGGGGCAGCACCACAAAGATGGCAAGTGTCAGGGGCAGAGCCAGCTGCCAGCAGCTGGGGGAAGGAAAGCCCCAATAGGCCCTGATCACCAGCCAGGCCTAGGGATCCTACTTGAGGGGTCCCGGATTGTGAAAGGGTGCAGGCTGGGCTGAGGGACAACTTCCCCCGTGCACAAATTTTGTGCACTGGACCTCTAGTATAAGCAATAATATTTAATATCTATGTGTGGTGGGTACTAGAAATATCAGGGAAACACTTTGTAAAGTATGATTGTCTAACCACTATGCTGTACACCTGAAACTAATACAAAATAAGATTGAATGTAAAATGTAATTGAAAAACATTTTAAATAAAAAACTAAATGAAAAAATATATATACTTCAAATGAAAATGAATTCACATTGCTTTGCTAAGTACTAAAACATATATATATTTATCCTCACCCAAGGATATGTTCACTAATTTTAGAGAGAGAGGAACAGAAGAGAGAAAGAGACGAGAGAGAGAGAGAGAGACATTGATGTGAAAGAAACATTGATCGGTTGCTTCTGGGATGCACCCCAACCAAGGATCAAACTCGCAACCTAGGTATATGCCCTGAATAGGAATTGAACCCTTTTTATTGCATGGCAGGATGCTCTAACCACTAAAAATAGTTTCTATTTTTATATTAGTTAATTATTTTTATACATTTCCTAATATGTATTACTAGTGACCCAGTGCACAAATTCATGCACACTGAAAGGAAATTAATTTTAAAAAAATTAATTAGAAGAAATATTTTAATATCGCTATTCATCCTTCCTCTATAATAGAAGTGTCAGAGATGAAAGAAAATTAGTAAAATGTACATGAAAATAATATATAAATTGCTTAATAAATAAACAAAAACAACATGATATAACAATGAATATTTTCCATGAAATCTTTACCATCAGAGTCTTCTTTATCATTAATTTTTTTAAGTATGCCAGGTATTCTGGAAAATTTATATCATTTGGACAAACTTTGCCTTTGCTACAACATCAAGTAAATTTTCCATCAGATGGTTTTTCATCGGAGAAATTTAAGGATAGGCAACATTGACATGTAACAGTCATTCCACCACAACTGTGCTTGATAATTGCATCCGCATTTACCTCATTTTTGCTATGAAGGCAGTTCCTACCAGTATTGGTAGTACTTGTCGATGACTGTTCTTCAGACATATTCTGTTGACAACATCTCTTTCTTTTGGTTTCAGAGGTATGTTGTGCCAATAGTTGGTCTTCAGACATATTCCGTCTATAATTTTGGCTTCATAATGTCAACAAAAATGTGACATCATTACCTGGTACCCACAGCCACCATTTGCAGGCTGGGCTGGGCTGTGGGCCACATTTTGTGCCATGGTAGCATTGGCTGTAATTTGGTGGGCTGTCATTCCGGGGTGATGGTAGGGCCTGTGTCTCACTTGGGGGAAGCCGAGTGTTGCTTTGTCGGTGCCAGGTTGGCGGTGACGTTTCTCTGTGCACTTCATGGCAGCTCCTGCATTGAGCATCTGCCTCCTGGTGGTCAGTGTGCATCATAACAACTGGTCGGACAGTGGGAAGGACACTTAGCATATTACCCTTTTATATATATATAGATAAGAGATGGTTTCTATTTAATATTAACAGGCATATTATAGTCCTTCAACAAATATTTATTGAGTTCCTACTATGTGTCAGATCCTCTGCTGGACTCTGATAATAAAGTAGCAAAGCAAAAAAAAAGTTTATTTGAAATGAATACTAAATTGAGATTACACTGGGGTCCTCAGTCCATCCCCTCTCTCATCAAGGCAGCTTTTGTATGTTTTATATGTTGACATTTAACATGAGAGTCAATTATAGAAACTATTCCCACTACTTAAAAAAGAAAAATATTTTAAAATCATTAGGTCCCCAAATCACTTCTGTAATAATCAATATATGTATTATTATGAAAATGTTTTCCTTAGAATACCTTGTAAGCTATATGTGGATTTAATGTTTGAGAAAACTCAAGAATAATATGAAATAGCATGAATTACTTTGCTTAAATGAATTTTAAAAATTTACTTTTAACACAAATATACCATTTCTCCCCAAAATATAAAACATTAATCTAAGTTCCTTAACCTCTCAAAGAAACCTCATATTTAATTATTTCTGATATTTACAATTCTCCTTGTCCTAGCAGAATTTTTAAAGAACAGTCTACATGCATTTCAATTGACTTCTTTTTTCCTTTCAAAATATCTGACAATCTTTTAAGCAATAGGGAAGGAAATACCAAGCTGGCAAAATGTGGGATGTGAAAATGGTGCTATGGGCATGAGAAAAGTGTTGCTATTATGTTAGCAAGTTTCGAGTCCTTTCCAAAAAGAAGAACTGATTTGTTAATACCAGTTTTGCTTAGTCATATAATTTTTTTTAAAGTTATTTTGCAGTTATGTATTGGTTTTTTTCGCTGGCATCAACGTGGGAATCAAAGTCACATGAATCGAAGTTTGTGCTAATTATTTTTCTGTCCTTTCCCTCTTTAACACCTATTTAGGGTATACGGATATTATGAAACTCATAGCAAAGACCTCTTCCAGTTATTGGGAGGATGGGGGAAATCATACCCCTTTCTTTTCTTGCTTAGAGGATTTTGGCTCTTTCTTCCTTCTTTCTTTCTTTCTTTCTTCTTCTTTCTTTCTTCTTTCTTTCTTTCTTTCTTTCTTTCTTCTTTCTTTCTTTCTTTCTTTCTTTCTTTCTTTCTTTTCTTTCTTTCTTTCTTTCTTCTTTCTTTCTTTCTTCTTTCTTTCTTTCTCTTTTGTTCTTTCTTTCTTTCTTTCTTTCTTTCTTCCTTCTTTCTTTCTTTCTTTCTTTCTTTCTTTCTTTCTTTCTTTCTTTCTTTCTTTCTTTCTTTCTTTCTTTCTTTCTTCCTTCCTTCCTTCCTTCCTTCCTTCCTTCCTTCCTTCCTTCCTTCCTTCCTTTCTCTCTTTTGTTCTTTCTTTCTTCCTTCCTTCTTTCTTTCTTATTATGTAAGACCACTATTCCACGTTATTATGGTACTTGGTATGAGGTAGTGAACTTCTTTGGTAATAAGCATGCCAGGTACTCATTGTTGGCCCATGACAACATTGTGAAGTAAACATATTGTTCCTTGATCTTTCATTTTGGGTGATCTTTTCTACCTGGCAGCTGGGCCTTCCTACAGTGTGCTTACCTCTACACCCCAACCAAGTCTGCATTCTCTGGCCAAGTCCCTCAAGCTCCAGATATTTCTGAGCTCTTTCCCTTGCTTATCCATCAGTGACTTCCAGCTTCCATAAGACATTCACACTCATGTATTAGGGAAAAAAAGAATGGTGTTACACCCAAGTAAACACTTTCATTGTTGTTCAAAGGTATTCTGAAAAGTTGTGAATAATATGGGATTTCAGGGAGCTATTTCCTTCCCACCCTCAGCTTTCTCCAGGTGTTTTTCAAATTCTACCCCAGAGAGGGTTGTCTTTGCTAAGTGGATGTAAGCTTCCTGCCTTTCTTTCTCAATGATACTTGCTGACTCATAGTTCACAAAGTTCCCCTGAAGATGATTAGTAAGCATTATTCCAATGTTTCAGCAAAAACACCGAGAAAGGCTGCCTAACATGATTGGGTTGGATTTAAATTAGCTGCATGAAGAGAAGTCACATTGCCTTATCTGTTAGCCAATGTTTCTGCTAAATTAGGCATTTTTAATTTTATTTTTAAAAGTGTTCATATAGCCGAAACCGGTTTGGCTCAGTGGATAGAGCGTCGGCCTGCGGACTGAAGGGCCCCAGGTTCGATTCCGTTCAAGGGCATGTACCTGGGTTGCGGGCACTTCCCCAGTGGGGGATGTGCAGGAGGCAGCTGATCGATGTTTCTCTCTCATCGATGTTTCTAACTCTCTATCTCTCTCCCTTCCTCTCTGTAGAAAATCAATAAAATATATTTTAAAAAAAAAGTGTTCATACAAACAAGGGAAAAAGATGAATTCACAAAGAAATGTAGAACGTTAGGGCTGGAAGGAAGTTCAAGATCAGCTTGGTTGATGTACATTATTTTACAGAGAAACTAAAGAAGCCAAGTTACCCAAGATCACCCAGCTAGTGTTAAACCTCACTCCTCAGTTACAGCCTCTCATGGTGTTGCTGGAGGATTAGGTGGGTGGAATTCTTTGGTCGCTAGTGGGAGTTGGGGGTCTTGAGGTACCTCTGGAGTAAGAATTTCTGGAGGCCCCCATGGAAAGAGGAGATGTGGTAAAAAGGCTTTATTTTCATGGAGTCACATCCCTTGGTTTGCATTATCCCTTAAACCAGTCCTGGAAAATATGTAGCTGGGGCTTTAGCAGAGTCAAAAACAGGCCCAATGTCCAGTTTCCATTTCATGGTGGGGTTGAGTCCAATATAGCATCAGGCTAATTAAAGTCCATTAGTCTATTGTGCAGAGTCAACATGGCTGTGGGCCACTTGGGTGAGTGTAGAGCAGGCGAGCCAGGATTCAGATGCCAGCAGCAAGAGAGAGAGAGAGAGAGAGAGAGAGAGAGAGAGAGATCCTTTTTTCAGGCATTAAATACCTCAGATTTTGGGCCCCTGCAGTGGCCATGCCTATTCTGCCCACTGACTCGCTCCCAGGTGTGACTGACAGATAAGCATCTTCCCAGCATCCAGACCTTACTAGGCATGTGTCTATTGTCCACTCCCTTCCCCTAGTTATCTTCAGGGAACAGATTTGGCGAATGTTAACTGCAGTTTTCTGGCAAAGCTGTATAAATGGCATGCTTATACTATCTAGTCTTCCCTCTACTCTTTTCCTGCTAATAATAATCAGGTTATTAATGGTATCAATGTCACCATGGTCTTCTCCCTTCTTCTTAGCATAACACCACTTATAATTCTGCACCTGCCTATGTCATTACTTAATTAATGGCAATCTTCCCCACTAGACTATTACCTTCATGATTGCAGGTCCTCTACCTGGTTTTGTTTGCCACTTGCCACAACAATCAGGCAAGTAGTTCGTCAGGCTAATGCTCTAACAACTGAGCCAAACCACAATTAATTTTTGAGGGAAATGCACTTACTAGTTAATTAAAGGAAATGATAAGGGATACAGATAAACAGCCAGATAAAGAGATACATAGGAGCATAGGGTGAGGTGGAGTGTGGGGGTTAAGTGTAGGAGCTTCTGTCCCATAGAGTTGGGGTACATCTCCCTCCCAGAGTGGATGTGTTCACCAACATGGGAGCTCACAGAACCCCATGCTCTTGAGATTTCATGGAGGCTTTCTCATGATCAAATGCTAATTCTATTTCTAACCCCTCTCCCCTTGAATATTGACTTGGCCTTTCTGGTGACCAGCCATCATCCATGAGCCCACCCAAAGTCACCTTGATACAACAAAAGATGCTCTGAGTGCACTTAGGAATCTACAAGGGTTTCAGAAACTCTGTGTCAGGAACTGGGAGGGGAAACCAATATATTTTCTGTTATCTTTATTTTTAGGACATATACACTGAGCTATTTAGACAAAAAAGGAGCATGCATGATGACTGAAACTTGGTTTCAAATGGTTCATAATAAATAATACATATAAATAAAAAAATAGAGAATGTCAACCATAAAACAAAAGTTGACCAGGTAGTCTGTCACCAAAAAGGATTTATTTGGGGAAAAGAAAGGATTGCAATCTGGAACATACACAGGTGGTGAGCCATGGGCATATTTTGCCAGTACAAAGATGGAGAAAGTATTTATAAGGGGCAGTTTTCAGGCTGACCAAGCCCCCGGCTTTGTCCAGAAGGACGTTCGGAAGATCTCCTGGTCTAATTAGAACATTCTCTTTTATTAGTATAGATTATATAGTTGAGAGTATTACAGATGTCCTCTCTTCCCGCCCCCCCCCCCCCACCATTGCCCTCCTCCACCCAGTTCCTGCCTCGCCCCACCCCAGGCCTTTACCACACTATTGTCTGTGTCCATGGGTAATACATATCCTATATAATAAAGAGGTAATATGCAAATTGACCACCATGCCCTCACACAATATGGCCACCCCATGTGGTCAAAAGATGGCTGCCACAAGATGGCTGGCAGGGGAGGGTAGTTGTGGGAGATCAGGCCAGCAGGGGAGGGCAATTGGGGGTGACCAGGCCAGCAGGAGATGGCAGTTGGGGGTGACCAGGCCTGCAGGGGAGGGCAGTTAGGGGGTCCAAGCCGGCAGGGGAGGGCAGTTAGGGGGTCCAGGCTGGCAGGGGAGGGCAGTTGAGAGTGACCAGGCCAGCAGGGGAGGGCAGTTGGGGGTGACTGGACTGGCAGGGGAGGGCAGTTGGGGGCAGTCGGGCCAGCAGAGGAGCAGTTAAGCATTGATCAGGCTGGCAGGGGAGTGATTAGGGGGTGATCAGGCTGGCAGGTAGAAGCGGTTAGGGACAATCAGGCAGGCAGGCAGGTGAGTGGTTGGGAGCCAGTAGTCCTGAATTGTGAGAGGGAAGTCCAACTGCCTGTTTAGGCTCAATAAAAGGGTAATATGCAAATAAACCAAATGGCAGAACAACTGAACAACCAATCAAAGCACAATATGCTAATGATATGCTAATGTTGCTCAACCACTCATGATGATGTCACTGACCACCAGGGGTAGACACTCCAACCAGTAGGTTAGCTTGCTGTTGGGGTCCAGCTGATCGGGACTGAGCAAAATGGGCTGGACATGCCCTGGAGCGCTCCTGTGGTCCCTCCCTGGCCCGTTTGTGCATCAGTGGGGTCCCTCAGCCTGACCTGTGCCCTCTCACTATCCAGGACCCTTCAGGGGATGTTGGAGAGCAGGTTTCAGCCAATCCTGCAGGCCACTCCCCTTGGGAGGGCACCAGATGCAGGGCTCATAGCTGGCGAGCGGTGCTGCAACAGTGCAAGCATCTCTGGATCAGAACTGATTGAGCGTGAGCCCGTAGCAGGCACAGTGGGCCGGGATGAGCAGGAGTGGTGGGTAGGAGCTGCAGGCGGCATTGGATGGCGGGTTTTGGCTGATCCCTGCAGGCCACCCAGAGGTACCCCACCCGTGCACAATTTCGTGCACTGGGCCTCTAGTATGCAAATAAGTTTTTTGGTTGATCTCTTCCCACCCCTTCCCTCTGAGATTTGTAGTCTGTTCCATGTTCCCATGCCTCTGGTTCTATTTTATTCATTAGTTTATTTTGTTCATTAGATTCTTTGTTTGCTTATTTTGATTTTTAGATTTAATTATTGTTAGATATGTATGTATTGCCATTTCATTCTTCTTTTCTGTTTGTTTTTTTATTTGTTTGTTTGATTTTTGTTCATCCTCACCCAAGGATATTTTTCCACTGATCTTTTTAGAGAGAGTGGAAGAGAATGGGAAAGACAAAGCGAAACATCAACGTGAGAGAAACACACTGATTGTTTGCCTCCTGTGCATGCCCTGACCAGGGCCTGGGCTGGGGAAAAGC
The DNA here is from genome assembly GCF_014108235.1 of Myotis myotis. Lineage (NCBI taxonomy): Eukaryota > Metazoa > Chordata > Mammalia > Chiroptera > Vespertilionidae > Myotis > Myotis myotis. The sequence continues at coordinate 198,790,101 of NW_023416335.1, forward strand.
CTGAAACCAAGGTATGTGTTCTTGAGCAGAATCAAACCTGGGACCCTTTGGTCTGCATCTGATGTGCTACCCATTGAACCAAAGAGGCTAGGGCTATTTTTCATATTTTTTACCTTTATTTTTTTCTTCTTCTTAAAGAAGACCCTTCAGCATTTCATGTGATACTGGTTTGATGGTGATGAGCTACTTTAGGTTTCTCTTGTCTGTGAAGCTCTTTATCTGACCTTCAATTCTAAATGATAGCTTTGCTGGGTAGAGTAATCTTAGTTGTAGGTCCTTGCTTTTCATCATTTTGGATATTTCTTGCCATTCCCATCTGGACTGCAAAGTTTCTGTTGAGAAATCAGCTGGCAGTCATATGGGGGCTCCCTTGGAGGTAACTAACTGCTTTTCTCTTGCTGATTGTTCTTTTTAAATTGATTTTAGAGAGAGAGAAAGAGAGAAGAAGAGAGATAGAAACATCCATCAGCTGCCTCCTGCATGCTTCTACTGGGGATGGAGCCTACAATCCAGGCATGTGCTCTGGCTGGGAATTGAACTGGTGACCTTTTGGTGCAAGAGGCAATGCTCAACTACTGAGCCACACTGGCCGGGCAAGAAATTGTGTCTTAAAAGACAGAATAGACCTGGCTGGGTGGCTCAGTTGGTTGGAACATCCTGTGCACCAATAAGATTGCTGATAAGATTCAGGTAAGATTCCCCATCAGGGCACATACCTAGGTCAGGGGCAGTAGGAAGTGGGGGAGAAGGGGGGGGCAGCAGTAGTGAACATGGGGAGGATGCGGCAACCAAAGGATGTTTTTCTCATCGATGTTTCTCTCTCTCTCTCTCTAATAAAAACATATTCTCAGGTGAGGATTAAAATATAGCAATAAAATAAAAATATAAATACACAATAGGCTATAAATCAGAAAATTGAAAAAGTAAAGATTAGCTGTGAGAAAACAAAATCATTGATATACCAGGAAAACTATTAACTGAAGCATAAGCATATTTTCCACGCTCCATGGATTTGTTTTATCCAACCAGCCATCATCATTTTTGAAAGAGACATAAAGCTGACTTTCAAATTTCTCTTCTGAAGGCATGCTTCTGAATAGAACAAAAAATACAGAATAAATGCCTAGGCATGGTGGCTCAGTGGTTGAACATTGACCTATGAACCAGGAGGTCACAGTTTGATTCTTTGTCAGGGCACATGCCTGGGTTGCATGTGTCCCAGTGTGTGGCAGCCGATCAGTGATTCTCTCTCATCATTGATATTTCTAGCTCTCTCTACCTCTCTGAAATCAATTAAAATATATATATTTTAAAAACTAGAATAAATTATTTAATATGGGTAAAGTGCTTAGAATAATTCCCATGCACATAGTACATTCTCAATTAATGATAGCTTATTTATTAAATAGAGGCCTGGTGCATGAAAATTCATGCACTGGGGAGGGGGTTCCCTCAGCCCAGGCTGCCCCCTCTCACAGTCCAGTAACCCTCAAGAGATGTCCTACTGATGGCTTAGGCCCGCTCCCTAAGGGAGTAAGCCTAAACCACAGTCTGGCCTCCCTCTGTGGGAGGCAATTGGGAAGATCAGGGGAAGGCACTGCCCCCATCACCCCACTGCTGCTACTGCCATTGCCGGTAGCTGCGGCTGTGAGGCCTGAGCCCCGGGCCTCACAGCCACAGGAGCTGCCTGAGCCGCCACCCTCGCAGCTGCGAGAGCCACTGCTCATGAGCCAATGGGAGGAACCGGGAGGTGCTCAATGCACCTCCTGGTGACTGGTTATTTGGTCATTCTGGCCGTCACGGACACTGGCTTTTTATATATATAGATGACACCAAACAAACTAGCTAACCAACTCTAGAAGGATAACATCTGTGTTTGGTCCCACTATTCCCAGGTGCATGACCTTGACAATCTGGGCATCTAGATTTCCTTGATTGCATATTAGAGCTAATGATAGTATTACACTGGGATGGGGTTGTTGGGTGGAATAAATGAGCTAACAAATGGAAGGATGTACGTCAGCATCCATCCATCACATGAATTGTTTCTTTCTGGGATTTTCCATTTAGTATTTTTGGACCACGGTTGCCCAAAGGTAGATGATACTTCGGGCAATAAATTTTTTTGTTGCTATTGCTGTTGCTGTCTTGTTTATTTTAGATAGTAGGAGGGTGACTTGATTCACAGACTGCTCAAAAACACAGGCTGAAGAGAATAGGGATTTGGATTGGCTCCCTTCTACCAGCAAGTCATAAGTTTTAAGTTGCGTGCCATTCTGAGTGTGATGAAATCTCAAGCTGTTTTACTTTAGTCTCTCCCAGGATGTGAACCAGCCCTTTGTCCATCGTATTCACACTGTATATGCTACTCCCGGTCAGTCACTTAGTAACTATCTAGGTTATCAGATCGACCTTAGTGGTATCACAGTGCTTGCCATCCCTATTTTACTTAATAATGGCCCTAAAGCCCAAGAGTAGTGATGATGACAATTCGGATATGCCAAAAAGAAGCTGTAAAGTCCTTCCTTAAATGAAAATGTGAGTACAGCACAATGAAATATTATGAGAGAGTGAGACCACATACACATAACTTTTATTATAATTATTATAATAACTTTATTATAATTACTGTAATTATTAGTATATTATTATAGTATATAGTATATATAGATTATCTATGAGCAAACAAAATCACTTATATATCAGGAAAAATATTAACTGAAGCATAAATATGTTGTATGTTTATATATAGTATAAAGTATATATAAAATAGAATATTTATAATAATACTAGAGGCCTGGTGCATGAATTCATGCACCAGTGGGGTCCCTTGGCCTGGCCTGCGGGATTGAGCCAAAACCAGCTCTCCAACTGTGCTGGGCTGCGTATCTGGCGCTTTGGCCAGGCGGAGCATGCTGTGCTCTCTGTTCCTAGAACACATAGATAGGAAGGTGGTCACTGTACTGATGCTGTACTGTGTCGGGAACAAATTGTGTAAACAAGGCTTTGTAACTAACTTTGTGGTTTTTGCAAATAAAAATGCTGTAACTCCTGTAGTTGGCACTGCAGTTCAGCCTTTGCTTCGGCAGGGTGCTGTAACTGTAGTCACTGGCCAGCTTAACAAAGGCTCCTAAATCTTGATCTGAGTCCCTGGTGGTCATCTCCGTGGGTCACCCCATTACATTTGGAGGCCCCCAGTAAGATCCACTCCAGCCGAGTTGCCAGTGGACACACTGGATGCCCCAGGCGAGGACACTCCAGTCTCCGTCCCGGGTCCCAGGGAGGTGGAGTGTTTTCCTCCCAAAACTGCAATCCGAAAACGACGAGCCACCTGGACCTCCAGCGGGGAGGTAAGAATCTGGTATCTGTCTGTGGAACGTTCCCTTTAGGACTCAAAAGAGGGCTGGATGCAGTGGAACCTCGGAGTCCGACCGCCCCGGACGCGACAGCGTCTGAGGGTCCTGGTCTGGGCAACCTTAGGTTGCATTTGTCTGGTTTGTTTTGTCTTTGTTCTTTGTTGTCTTTGTCAAAATGGGTCAGGGTCAGTCATCTTTGTCGACCCCCTTACAATGTTTTCTTGAGAATTTTCAGGACTTCAAGAGACACGGAGAGGACTACGCCACCCCCGTTAATTATTTTTATTTACAGAAATTTTGTGAATGAGAGTGGCCCACGTTTGGGGTTGGGTGGCCATCCACCGGGTCCTTTGATCTAGGGACAGCATATCAGGTTCATCACATTGTTTACGGTTGTCCTGGCCACCCTGACCAAATTCCCTACATCCAGATAAGGGTAGACATCCTCACTGAGAAACCCTGGTGGTTAAAGAAATGCCTGCCAATGCCCCAAACAAAAATTGGGACAGAGACAGACTATTTTGCTGACAGAGCCCCCAAGAGGCTGAAAAAAGACAGGCCCTAAGGTCTTGCCCAATGACCCCGAGGATGAGGTCTCAGGACGACAGCCTCTACCTTATGTCCCCCCACCTGGGGCACCCTTGGGAAGCGGACCCACAGCTCCTGTGAAGTCATCTCCCCAGCCTCCCCCGGGTACTATTCCTGGCCCAAGTCTAAGTCCAGAGGCAAAAGCCGGAGCAGGTCTTCTGGGGGCTTCTCCCCTTTATCCTCAGATCCCCTAATGAAGCATCCATCTTATATAAAAACTGCTGTTTGAAATTTTAACCCTGATAATATGGCTTCTGTAAATGCTTGCTTGCTTAAATAATAAGGAAAATAAGACTACTCCCATTCCAGAGAGGCCGTAAACTATGCCCCAGATAGAGTTGTCAGTGCTGACACCCAGACAGTTGCCAGGCCTTGAGATATGGTCTCATGGTCTCTTCCCAGCATGCAGGCCTTCTTTCTCAGAAGGCCCAGAAGTCTCATTCCAAATTTGGGAGACAAAGGACTGGAAAAATTATAAATAAAGAGAGTTTCCTCCATACTGGGGGCCCAAAATTTAAAAGACACATTTTTCTCTGGGCCTGCACAGAATTTATGGAGGAGCCTTAGACTGGGGGACAGGTGAATAGTCAGAGAGGTCAAAAGTGGTAAAAGAGGAGAAGGATTTGAGCCTCTGAGGCTTAGAGTAAAGAAAGAAAAATCTAGGAGGGAGAGCAGCTAAGGACAGAGTAAATGGTTAATGCAGAAAAAGGGGGGCGTCAGCAGGGAGAGCAGGGAGAGATAGTTTTTGTTGATTTTTACTTATCTGAACTATGCTGGACTCAAGGCCACAAGCTACTACTAAGCACAGTAAGTTTTTCTCTGTCCTGTTTTGTTCTCTTTAAACCTTCCAATACTAAATTAGACTGATACAATATACTTGAAATTACATAAGGAAGCAGTTCTTACCTGTTCTTAGTAATCTAAGAAATACTGGCTGTTTACTTTATAGTAATCATTAAAGGATTAAGGTTTCTAAGAATAAGGAATTACTGAGAAGAAGGTCTGAGGCATGGTTATGCATTTTTAAAGGACATAGAAAGAAGGTTTAAAGGCTAATTTGAAAGTATAAAATTTATAAAGGTTGTGTATGTAATAAGAAGGAGAAGAGAAATGTTAAAAGGAAATTAATTAAATAATACAGGCCGGTAAGCCAGGAAGAGTAAATAAATTATATTTTGCCTCCTTAAACAGAAGGTAAATAGTTATGCCCAAGTACTTAGGGGGGACTGATAAAAGAAATCCAACAGTTACTGTTTTGTTATAACTCTGGAGAGTCCATAAAAGGGTCTGACAAGGAAAATCAGAAGATCTTAAGGCAGGTCAGTAGCCTTTTTCTCCTTATGTAATTCCTCCGAAATTTGGCAATACTTAATAAATAAATCATGGCAAGAGGAAACTAAGATGGCGGCATAGGTAAACACTGGGAAATTGTCGCCTCACACAACAATTGAAAATTACCGCAAAGGACTGAGCAAACATCATCCAGAACAACAGAAAGGCTGGCTGAGTGTAAATTCTACAACTAGAAGGAAAGAAAAGCACGCTGAGAGCCAGAGGCGCTGCGGAGGTGAAGTGCAGAGGTACGGCGGCTCGCACGCGCGAGGAAAGGGGGTGGCACCTGAGGACCGGCTGTCTTTTTGAATCACAAGCTCCCGACTGCTCTGAACTCCGGTTTCGGGAAGTCTCTGGGGACCCAGGACTCATACGGGGAGAAGCTGGTCTGTCCGGCAGCGGGAGAACTTGAAGGCGGCTTTCCCTCAGAGGTGCTTGCAGCAATTAGCGGGTCACTGAGACCCGCGACTCCGGGCGTCCGGGCGGAGAATCAACCATAGCTCCTTGATCCGCCCTTGGATTCCCTGAGACCCCGCCCCACCCAGGCTGCGGCAGAGGCTTTTGCATGTGAATGTACCTAACTGCAGCCTAGCCAGGCAGACCCGGAACTTCCAAGAGAAGGCCCAAGGCCCCGCAGCGGCTTGCATTGCTTCACAGCTGAGCCTCTTCGTGGCTCCTGCTGTGTGGCCTCAGGCAGAGGCTGAATTAGCACCTCCTTAGATCCAGGAGCCACTGTACCCAGTGGTCAGAGGGGGACCATCCAGACTGCAACTCCTCAGATCCATAAGGGACACACTCAGGGAGCAGACTCAGTGAGCACCAAAGCCCCACTGAAGCAAGTCTTGCCCCAGAAGGGTGTCTTCAGCACAGAAGTTCTCCCACTTTAGGCACAGCTGATTCTCACGGCCAATTGGCCTGGAGGTCAATTCCTCCCAGTGATTCTACAACAACCAAGGCACCAAGAGTGCACCAAGAGTGTCCACCCCAGGTAACTGGGGAGGCTGAGCTACTGGGCCCTACAGGACACCTGGCCCTCAGGGCCACTCTATCAACACAGGGAAGCTGCCAAAATGCGGAGACAAAGAAACAGGTCACAAATGGCAGAAATGGAGGAAAGCAAACGATTGGATATAGAGTTCAAGGCCACGTTTATAAGGTTTTTCAAGAATTTTATGGAAACCGCCGATAAATTTAATGAATCCCTCAATAAGTATAGTGAGACCATGGAGGACATGAAAAAGGACCAACTAGAAATTAAGCATACACTGACTGAAATAAAGAATAATTTACAGAGATCCAGCAGCAGACAAGAGGATCCCAAGAATCAAGTCAAAGATTTGAAATACAAAGAAACAAAAAATACCCAACTGAAAAAGAAAAAAGAAAAGAGATTCCAAAAATATGAAGATAGTGTAAGGAACCTCTGGGACAACTTCAAGTGTACCAACATCAGAATTATAGGGGTACCAGAAGGAGAGAGAGGGCAAGATATTGAAAACCTTTTTGAAGAAATAATGACAGAAAACTTCCCCTACCTGGTGAAAGAAATGGACTTACAAGTCCAGGAAGCGCAGAGAACCCCAAACAAAAGGAATCCAAAGAGGACCACACCAAGACACATCATAATTAAAATGCCAAGAGCAAAAGATAAAGAGAGAATCTTAAAAGCAGCAAGAGAAAGACAGTCAGTTACCTACAAGGGAGTACCCATACAACTGTCAGCTGATTTCTCAACAGAAACCATGCAGGCCAGAAGAGAGTGGCAAGAAATATTCAAAGTGATGAATAGCAAGAACCTGCAACCAAGATTACTTTATCCAGCAAAACTATCATTCAGAATAGAAGGTCAGATAAAGAGCTTCACGGATAAGAAAAAGCTAAAGGAGTTCATCACCACCAAACCAGCATTATATGAAATGCTGAAAGGTATTCTTTAAGAAGAGGAAGAAGAAAAAGGAACTCTTACCATTTACCACAGCATGAATGGAACTGGAGAGCGGATAAATACCACATGATCTCACTCATTTGTGGAATATAATGAACAACATAAGCTGATGAACAAGGACTGATCCAGAGACGGAGAGGCATTGATTGGACTGTCGGGACTTGGAGGGAAGGTAGGGGAGGGTGGGGGTAAGGGGGAAAGATCAACCAAAGGACTTATATGCAAGCATATAGGCCTAATCAATGGACATGGACAACGGGGGGGGGGGGGGGTGAGGGCATGAGCGGGGGGGGTGGGGTGGGGGGGTAGAGGGTAACGTGGGGACAAGGACACATATGTAATATCTTAATCAATAAAAAATATATTAAATAAATAAATAAATAAATAAATAAATAAATAAATCATGGCAATACATTTCTTTGCATACATTCAATAAGACCGGTTTCCAATGGTGGTTTTATTGATCGAAAACTTTGACTGGAGTATCATGTTTTAAAGAGCCCTGTCTGAGCTGTGAAGACCTGAAGCCAATAAGAGTGCCATGGAGAAATCCTGGTATCTTGCTTGGTAGCCTGAAAATAGCTGGCGCTGGAGCATCAGGCCCATGCCCTACCATCACTGGCAGTTGGTCAGAGTAGAAGGGGAGCAATAAGGATGCCTCTGCATCCCTGCGGAACCCCCACACACTCTGGGCTGTGACAAGTAGGAGGGCTGCTGAGAAAGGCCTTAAAGCAAGGACAATGGGCCCGACAGAGCCACTGCAGGTGAGGCATTCACCTAACTCAGCAGACATTGCAGGCAGGCCTGATGGCAGCTAGATGGCTTGGCTTCCTGGCCCTACGGGGCACATTAAGATTCAATCATGAAATTCCAGCAAAGATAGTCAGTTACCATTCTTGTTGTATTTATGCAAACAATCAGGCCAAATTGAATACAGTAAATAAATTAGTATTTTAATAAACAGAGGGATAATTTTAAGGAGAAAAACTCTATTTCAATAGAGGTTATTAAAACCGAAATGTTTTCTTTCCCTTCCACCAGACCATTTGTTACAGTTTGTCTCTGCCAGGTCACAAGCCTACCTCCTTCTATGCCCAGGCCTCATTGTCCCTCTGACAGACAGCAAGGATCTCTTGGCTCTGAGAGAAGCTTCTGACCCTCCTCAGCAGGAAGTAATTACAGAAGAAATCCAACGTCCATGTTCCCTGAAAGAATTCAGAGCCAGGATCCTTGAGGTAATATAGTAGGCAGTTAGACAGACATGAGCAGAGCAAGGACGATGGGCCAATTGGCACTGCCAGATGTAACTAAGTCTTTCCATTTCTATGTATGTAAGACAAGGGGACTCCCCAGAAGCAAGAGGGAACTAGGCTGCAGACGAAGCAGCCTGGGAGGCTGCCCTAAAACCAGTGGGGCCTTTACAGATTCTAGTGACTCTTCCAGACCCTGAACTACCCATCTCACCAGCTTACATGGAAACCCAATCTAGAAAAGCTGAAATACATAACCAATCTTTACTCAAATTGTTACAGGCTTTACAGTTTACCTAGAAAGCAGACCAGAAGCACCTCTGAGATGCTCTGCCTGTATACGGTTCATCCCTTCCAAGCTGGTAACTCTGTTTGAGTAAAGAAATTTGCCACCCAAGGACTGACTCCTACCTGGAAAGGACCACTCCCATGGCAGTCAAGGTCGACGGGATCCCGATGTGTCTTCATCACACCCGGCTTAAGACAGCCAGGCAAAATAGAGAGTCCAGGACTCTTCACACCCTCTAGAGATTATTCCTGGCCCTCATTCCAGGCCATTATCTTATAAACAGGCCCACTGACTTTATTTGGCAAAGAATTAATTCTATCAAGCTTATAGTCCTCAGGGTTCAATATAACTCTCTCCCCAACAATGACCCAAAAGAGTCAATGATTTGACTCATGTACATAAGACCAGTAGGGAATGTGCTGGGCTGCATATCTGGCGCTTTGGCCAGGCGGGGCACGCTGTGCTCTCTGTTCCTAGAACACACAGATAGGAAGGTGGTCACTGTACTGATGCTGTACTGTGTCGGGAACAAATTGTGTAAACAAGACTTTGTAACTAACTTTGTGGTTTTTGCAAATAAAAATTCTCTAACTCCTATAGTTGGCACTGCAGTTCAGCCTTTGCTTTGGTAGGGTGCTGTAACTGTAGTCACTAGCCAGCTTAATAAAGGCTCCTAAATCTTGATCTGAGTCCCTGGTTGTTGTCTCCATGGGTTGCCCCATTACACAACAATCCCCAAGGGGTCCTGGATTGTGAGAGGGTGCAAACCAGGCTGAGAGACCCCACCTGTGCATGATCGGGGTGGGGAGGGACCGTGGGAAGGCTCCAGGGCATGTCTGGCCTGTCTTGCTCAGTCCGGATCAGCTGGACTCCAGCAGCAAGCTAACCTACTGGTCAGAGTGTCTACCCCTGGTTCACATCATAGCAACTGGTCAACCAGTAGACTGTCTGCCCCCTGGTGGTCAGTGTACATCACAGTGAGTGGTTGAGCAGTCTTAGCATATCATTAGCATATTATACTTTGATTGGTTGAATGGATGACTGGATGACCGGACACTTAGCATATTAGGCTTTTATTATATAGGATACTACTATATACTACTAGGGGCCCAGTGCACAAATTTGTGCACCTCACCTTGAAAGTAACTGTGGGCCACAAGGGCAGGTCTTGGCCCATCCTCCGAGCTCCACCCAGCCCCTCCTGCCACAGCCCTCCAGTCTCCTGTCTGCAGGCAGGCCCGCTCCCGCCACTGCCACTCCCGTGTGCTGACAGTGCAGAGCAATTGGGGCCGGAGCCAGCAGTGGGTGTGAGCAGGGTCATTGCTGTCAGTGGGTGCGAGCAGCAGCTACTGCCCCAATCACCCCTCAGGAGCAGGGGGAGGTGGAGAAGCCCTGAGGCGAGATTGGGTCCAGCAGCCACCGCTCGCACCTGCTAATGGTGCCTAGTGATTGTGGCCAGCGCGGGCGCTGGCAGTGGGTGCAAGCAGTGGCTCCGGCACTGGCAGCAGGTGTGAGTGCATGGCGGGACTGTGGCGCATGGGAGCAAAGAATTTTCAGTAACCACCAGAGGCTTGCCTTGTTCTGGCGCCCCCACTTACCTGCTCCACCATCCCGCCGCAGCCAATGTCTGCCATGTCCTGTATTCTACCGCCTGCTGCCGACACCTGCCATGTTCCGTGCACGCCCCCGGTGGTCAGTGCACATCATGGCGATCGGTTGTTTGGTTGTTTGGTTGTTCCACCATTCAGTCTATTTTCATATTAGGGTTTTATATATATAGATACTATATATAGTATATATTATAGATAGTATCTATTATATACAGTATTGCCAGTTATTGTTCATCTCTTACTGTGCTTAATTTATAAGTTACTGTACTTAATTTATAAATTACTTTATCATAAGTGTATACAGTAAAATACAATATGTACAGTCATGAACTTCATATGACCTTTGGGTCAATGACAGTCCACATAAATGATGGTGATCTCATGACATTATAATGGAGCTAGACAATTCCTATTACCTAGTGACAAGTAGACAAAATTGCCTAATGCATTTCTCAGAACGTATCCTTTGATTAAACAGAGCATGACTATAGGGTTCAGTATTATCCCTGGATTTGGGAATCCAATGGGTGTCTTGGAATGTATCCCATGCAAATAAGGGGGGACAGCTGTAATCAACAAATACGATAGCTGGCACTGTTGCAGCTGTTTCACTTCTGTGCCATCAATTCCTTCAGTTTGCCGAAGGACTGGTTTGCCTTTTCAGTTTTAAAATTGAAAGTCCCACATCCAGGGAACTCTTTTGATCACTGCAGGTACAACAGACTAGTTGTGCTGATTCACTTTGGAAGACTACTACAAAAATACTATGAACAACTATATGCCAACAAACTGGACAATGTGGATGAAACAGATAAATTCCTAGGAAAATACAATCTCCCAAAACTGAATCAGAAAGAAGCAAAAAACCTGAATAGGCTAATAGCAACAAATGAAATAGAAGCAGTAATCAAAAAACTCCCACCAAACAGAAGCCCAGGTCCAGACAGCTTCACAGGGAAGCTATTCCAAACATTCAAAGAAGAACTAACACCTACACTCCTCAAACTATTTCAGAAAATCCAAGAGGAAGGAAGACTTCTAAACTCTTTCTATGAAGCCAGCATTATCCTAATTCCAAAACCACGTAAATACATTACAAAGAAAGAGAATTACAGGCCAATATCCCTGGTGAACATAGATGCTAAAACCCTCAACAAAATATTAGCAAATCGCATCCAGCAATATATTAAAACGATCATACACCATGATCAAGTGGGACTTATTCCTGGGATCCAAGGCTGGTACAATGTTTGCAAATCAATAAACATAATACATCACATAAATAAATTGAAAGACAAAAAGCACATGATCATATCAGTAGATGCAGAAAAAGCATTCAACAAAATCCAACACCCATAAAAACTCTCAGCAAAGTTGGAATAGAGGGAGCAAATCTCAACATGATAAAGGCCGTATATGACAAACCTATAGCCAACATCATACTCAATGGGCAAAAACTAAAACCATTTCCCCTAAGAACAGGAACAAGACAGGGATGCCCACTTTCAACACTCGTGTTCGACATAGTACTGGAAGTGCTAGCCATAGTAATTAGACAATAAGAATTAATAAAAGGCATCCAAATTGGAAAAGAAGTAAAACTGTCATTATTTGCAGATGACATGATATTGGGCATAAAAAACCCCAAAGACTTCATAAGAAAACTACTAGACTTAATAAATGAATTTGGCAATGTAGCAGGATACAAAACTAACACCCAGAAATCTATGGCTTTTTTATACACCAATAATGAACTCACAGAAAGAGAAACTAAAAAATAATCCCATTTACCATTACACCAAAAAAATTCAGACACCTAGGAATAAACTTAACCAAGGAGGTAAAGGACCTGTACTCAGAAAACCCCAGGACATTGAAAAAAGAGATAGAGGAAGACATAAACAAATGAAAGAATATATCATGTTCATGGATTGGTAGAATCATCATCATTAAAGTGTCTATACCACTGGTCGGCAAACCGCGGCTCGCGAACCACATGCGGCTCTTTGGCTCCTTGAGTGTGGCTCTTCCACAAAATACCACATGCGGGCGCACACGTACAGTGCCATTGAAACTTCATGGCCCATGCGCAGAAGTCGGTTTTCGGCCTGGGCGAGTCTATTTTGAAGAAGTGGCGTTAGAAGAAGTGGGGGGTGCCGGGTATGTTGGGCGATGGGAGACGTGGCGAAGGAAGGCCATGGGATACACAGCACGGGGGAGGCACATGCGATTCATGCACCAGTTGAGTGAGCCAGTCAGTCAGCAGTCTCATGTGCAGTGGTTAGTACTAGTCACGTCTGCAAATTGTGCGCGGGTGACAAAAGTACCTACGCGAAGCATAAAGTTACCTGTATTTTTCCAACCAGCTGCAAATCCTACAGGTATTTTTGTCATCAATTTAAGAATTGTAATTATTTTGTGATGGTGGCTTTATTATTATAAAATGAAACATTTTTTTAGGTATGTTGAGATGGTTTGGACATATAGAGAGGATGAACGAAAGGAGATAGACGAAACAAGTATACAAAACGAGTGTGGATGGGAGAGTTGGAAGGAGTCAACCTCAGCGAACGTACCTCAATCAGATTGAGGATGTTTTTAGCAAAGGCCAGCTTAGGAGTACCCTAATTAAGTTAATAACAATGTACCTACCTATATAGTTTAAGTTTGAAAAATTTGTCTCTCAAAAGAAATTTTAATCATTGTACTGTTGATATTTGACTCTGTTGACTAGTGAGTTTGCCGACCACTGGTCTATACTATCCAAAGCAGGAGCCATTTCTTCGAGATGATTCTGAACAGCATATTTCAAAGCTGCCCTTCTAGTGTCCTTGCTCTCTGTGACTTTTCTGATTCATTCCAGCTCCACATCTAAGCATAATTAAGCTCCCAGAACTCTTTCCTCATGTCTATTTTTCATATGTGCTGTTTCTTCATTCGCCTCCCCTTTAGACTGTCAGGGCCCGGAGGACAGAAGTCTTGCCCTGATTTTGCGCAGGCTCAGTCGATGCTTGTGGGTTGGACTGATTTTTGCTTTCCTGGTTTTGCTGGGTGGGTCAAGATTAATTTGCTTCTGCATAGTACTTCCATAAAGGTGAGGCTTTTCTCCAAGAAGATAATGCTATGTAACCTTGGGCAAGTTCCATAACCCCTTTGAGTCATATAATGATGTCATTGTGTTGATATTGATATTAGGCTTAGGAAAAAATTGAATTTGGAAAATGGTGGAGCTGGGATTTTAAACCAAGGAGTCTGTCTCCAGCCTTAAGAGTCTGAGCTCTGAACCAATTTTCTTGATTTCTTATATTGAGAAAAGAAAAGAACAAAGATATTGAGAGGAAATACAGGTAGAAATATAATACATAAGTGAGTTTGCCTCAAAGAAGGAGTACAGATACACAACAGCAAGATCAATAAATTGCAGATTCAATTTTAAACTCTAGATTCTGCTGCACTCATGTTCTAAAATCTTCACCTTTTTAAAAAAGTATATTTTTATTGATTTCAGAGAGAAAGAAAGACGGAGAGAGATAGAAACATCAGAGAGAGAATCATTGATTGGTTGCCTCCTGCATGCCCCATACTGGGGATTGAACCCGCAACCCAGGCATGTACCCTGACTGGGGAATTAAACCGTGACCTCCTAGTTCATAGGTTGATGTTCAACCACGGAGCCACGCCAGCTGGGCTTCACCTTTTTGAAGTATAAGTAAAAAGAAGGGCCAGTTTTCTCCGTGGTTAGAGCGTAGGCCTGCGGACCATAGGGTCCCGGGTTGGATTCCGGTCAGGGGCACATACCTTTGTTGCAGGCTCCTCCCTGGCCTGAGCCCTGTTTGGGGCACATGCAGGAGGCAACCAATTGATGTGTCTCTCTCATATCAATGTTTCTCTCTGTCTTTTCCCCTCTCTTCCACTTTCCCTAAAAATCAATGGAAAAATATCCTCGGGTGAGGATTAACAACAACAACAAAAAGAAATAAATGAATGATCTTAAGAAAGAAAGAAAGAAAGAAAGAAAGAAAGAAAGAAAGAAAGAAAGAAAGAAAGAATTTTCTGTTGAAGGGAAGTAAAAATTCAATCTAGAGACCTGTCTTCCTCTCCTACCCATTAGTTCTGCGCCAACAGGAGCCAGGCCAAGAGATGTGAGAATTTTTATTTATTTTTTAGATATTTGAAATACAACTTTATTCTGATTCTAAATGAAAAGGAATGGGAATGACAGTAACAAACAAGGTTTCACCACTGAGTGTTGTGATGCGATTGCAGCATTCTTATAGTTGAAACTCAATAAGGAAACAACTGTTGCAAACCAGCCAAATATGCAGTTCCAAAAAGCAAAGGTATTTTTCATTTGCCACATTCACTCCGAAGCCCATTCATCTTTCCGCATCCCAAGGATCAAGCACAGGTTCTGCTTAGCTGTATAATGAAGTGCCAAACACACGGCACCACTGACATCACAGGACAGTTGCCTATAAAACTAGACTACGGATGCTGGACTCCAGCCTTAATTTTCTTGTCTTTGATGTCCGCTTTATTGCCACACAAGACGATGGGATGTTCTCACTCACACACACCAGGTCTCTATGCCAGTTAGGCACATCCTCGTAAGTAACTCTTGAAGTTACATCAAACACTATAATGGCACACTGGGCTACATACTTCTCAAATTCACCCATCAGGTGACATTTCATAAAGATCATTTTCCCTGGGACACCCCCCCCCCCTACTTTCCTAAGCCTCAGATTTCAGCACATGACCTACGCATATTTAGAAACTACTGTTTGCCTGTTTGGGTATCTTGGGTGACAACTGGCCCAAGTCTGGCCATTTTGGCAGTAGTTGCTCGGGAGGTAAACATTAAGAGAAAAGACTTCCACAGCTCCAAAGGGTGAGAGGCCGCTCATGCCTAGGCTAGAGCTGCCTGGTCAGCCCAAGGTAGAGCCACGGCTTGATTATCCAGAGGAAATTAAATATGTTTATATCAAATTAAAAAAAAAAAAAAGATCATTTCTCCCAGCTCTACTATCACCAACCAAAACAAGTTTGAACTCAACTTGAGGTTCTCCTTGGGCTTCCGTGATGATGTCACTTCCCGGAGCGACATCAGTCCCGGGGTTGTCTGACTCGAGAATTTAAGAAATGTTATTACATTCTCTCTCTCACAGCCGGCTGAAACCCGGCGTCAGCCCCGAGGGAGGGAGTCTGTTTTCTTACCTAGGATAAAAGCATGCAGCATAGGGATCAGGGTTACATCAGCCAGCTGGGGTAGCTGCCTAAACAGCAGTAACTCTCGAAGTTACATCGAACATTATTAAGGAAGATAGCAGTTGTCTGGTGGGTGAATAGTCAATCAGCGAGAGGGCAGTTTGGGGTTCGTGGGGTGGAGAGGAGGGCTTGAGTCAAGAGGAATGCACCTTATCTCGCTTCTGCAGGTGTGGGCCTGTTGCTTCAAGCTATGGGAGAAAAACTGATAACTATATTTCAGAAAAACGATCTAAACAAGAGAGGTTAGTGGTAGCGCATCCAAATACTAACCCACTATCAAACGTTCATAAAGACATATCAAGTAAGACTTGATTTTCTACCAAAATCAAATTGGGAATTGCAAGGTCAGGATGAAAAAAAGAAAACATTCTTTGAGGAGAGAGGGGCTGTGCCGCCGCAGAGGCGATGCCTGAGGCACTAGGCTGGTGGGAGCTGGTCCCATCAGTCCTCAGCAATGCTGATGATAAAGACTAAGAACAGTGAACACAAAAGAACAAGAAGGCAGCATAAACTGAGTTAATCTTAATCCCAGGAAATATTCCAAGGCTGGAGAAAGAGCAGAGTTAGAAGATCTAAAGATAATGCTGGATCTTCTGTTGCCAGGTAAAAACCATGGTGCAGAGAAAACTGCACCCGATTTAGGGGACCTGGGGTCTAGGCGGGGGACCAAAACTTAGTTATTGTAGTAAGCAAATTCTTTTGCCTTTTCAACTTTAGTTTCCTTCCTGGGATGTTTGAATGAACTCCCTAGAGCACCTGCAGCTTTAAAATCCGATAATTTCTCAAAAACGGAGTTTAATAAAATTACCAGCCCACTCCTGTGCCCTAGTATCTTTTTAAAAATATATTTTTTTATTGATTTCAGAGAGGAAAGGAGAGGGTGAGAGGGATAAAAACATCAGTGAGACTTACGTAAAACTGTAGACAATAAAAAAATTATAATAATAATAAAAAGAAAAGCTCATGTCAATAAAAACCTCAGTAAAGGAAAAAAAAAAAAAGATGAGAGATTGCCTCCCCATACTGGGGATCAAGCCAGCAACAGGAATTGAACCTTGACCTCCAGGTTCATAGGTCAATGCTGAAGCACTGAGCCACACCAGTCCGGCTGTGAATTTCAGTTTTATATCCCACACATGAGTGAAATCATGTGGTTCTTAGCTTTTCCTGACTGACTTATTTTGCTTAGCATAATATTCTCAAGATCTATCCATGTCGTCCCAAATGGCAGTATTTCATCTTTTCTGATGGCTGAGTAGCCACCTAGTTTAAAGATAAATATCATGCCCTAGCTGGTTTGGTTCAGTGGATAGAACATTGGCCTGTGGATTGAAGGGTCCCAGGTTCGATTCCGGTCAAGGGCACATGCCTGGGTTCCAGGCTCAGTCCCCAGTTCGGGGCATGCAGTAGGCAGCTGATCAATGATTCTCTCTCATCATTGATGTTTCTATCTCTCTCTCCCTCTCCTTTCCTCTCTGAAATCAATAAAAATATTTTTATAAAAGAATAAAGATAAATATCACATGATCTCACTCATTTATGGATTATAATCCTATATAATAAAAGGCTAATATACAAATCAACCTAATAGCGGAATGACCGGTTGCTATGATGTGTACTGACCACCAGGGGGCAGATGCTCAATGAAGGAGCTGCCCGTAGTGGTCAGTGTGCTCCCACAGGGGGAGCACTGCTCAGCCAGAAGCCCTGAGCTGGGCTCATGGTTGGCGAGTGCAATGGCGGTGGCGAGGCTCCTGGACTGCAAGAGGGCAAGGCCAGGCTGAGGCCCCCTCTCCCTCCACTGAGTGCACGAATGCCGTGCACTGGGCCTCTAGTGATCAACATAAACCGATGAATAAAAACAGATCTAGAGACAGAGAATCATTGATCAGATGCTCAAACCTCAGAGGGAAGGTAGGGGAGGGTGAGGGTATGGGGGAGAGATCAACCAAAGGACTTGTATGCATGCATCCTATCTAATAAAAGAGAAACATGGTAATTAGCCGTACATCCGCTACCCTTCCCATTGGCTAATCAGGGCGATATGCAAATTAACTGCCAGCCAAGATGGCGGCCGGTAGCCAGGCAGCTTGAAGAACATGAGGCTTGCTTGCTTCAGTGCTGGAGGACTCCAACGTTCCCTACCTGCCGCTGCCGGCCTCTGAGCTTGCAGTTTGAAACATTGTTACAAATATAGAAGCTAAACAAAACCCCAGAAACCTGCTTTCAGCCAGCCAGGATCTCAGAGCTGGAATTGATACAGTGTTTTGATTATAGAACCCGAACAAACCAGATACCTGCTTTCAGCAGCAGAGGCCTCAGAGCTGGAGCCAGAGCTAAAGCTGGCCCAGAATAAAAAAAAAGAAAAAAAGGAGCAGTTGGGAGCTTCAGTCACTCGCCAGGCTGAAAACAGCCCTCAGCCCCTCACCCAGACTGGCCAGGCACCCCAGTGGGGACCCCCACCCTGATCCAGGACACCCTTCAGGGCAAACTAGCCGGCCCCCACCCATGCACCAGGCCTCTATCCTATATAGTAAAAGGGTAATATGCCTCCCAGCACCGGGATCAGCAGAGCCACAAGGCCTCCTGGCACCGGGATCAGCATGACAGGGGGCAGTGCCCAAACCCCCTGATCACCCTGCGGTTCTGTGTGTGACAGGGCGCAGGGCCACAACCTCCCTATCCGCCCTGCTCTGTTCATGACAGGGGAAGGCGCCCCAACCCCCTGATCAGCCCTGCTCTGTGCCTGATAGGGGGGAGCTCCCCAACCCCCTGATCGCCCTGCGGCTCTGTGTGAGACAGGGTGCGGTGCCCCAATCCCGCCCCCCCCATGGGCCCTGCTGTGTGTGTGACGGGGTAGAGCCATAACCTCCCCATCAGCCCTGCCCTGAGTGTGAGAGTGGTGGCGCCCAAACCCCCTGATCCGCCCTGCTCTGTGTGTGACAGGGGGTGGTGCCCCAACTCCCCTATCGGCCCTGCTCTGTGCGTGACAGGGGGGAGCTCCCCACCCCCTGATTGGCCCTGCTCTGTACGTGACAGGGTACGGAGCCCCAACCCCGCTTATGGGCCCTGCTCAGTGCGTGACGGGGGCAGCGCCCCAACCCCCTGATTGGCCCTCCTCTGTGCATGGCAGGGGGTGGCGCTGCAACCTCCCCATCGACCCTGCCTTGAGTGTGACAGGGGGCGGTGCCCCAACCCACCAATTGGCCCTACCCTGAGCGTGACTGAGGGTGGCATCGCAACCTCCCGATCCGCCCTGCTCTGTGCATGACAGGGGGCGGTGCCCCAACTCCCCAATCGGCCCTGCTCTGAGCCCGACCAGGGGCTGCACCTAGGGATTGGGCCTGCCCTCTGCCACCCGGGAGCAGGCCTAAGCCAGCAGGTCGTTATCTCCCGAGGGGTCCCAGACTGCGAGAGGGCACAGGCCGGGCTGAGGGACACCCCCTCCCGCCCGAGTGCACAAATTTTTGTGCACTGGGCCTCTAGTATAAGCATAACCAGCGGTTCTCAACCTGTGAGTCGCGACCCCTTTGGGGGTTGAACAACCCTTTCACAGGGGTCGCCTAAGACCATTGGAAAACACATATATAATTACATATTGTTTTTGTGATTAATCACTATGCTTTAATTATGTTCAATTTGTAACAATGAAATTGGGGGTCACCACAACATGAGGAACTGTATTAAAAGGTCACGGCATTAGGAAGGTTGAGAACCACTGGCATAAGCGATGGGCTCAGACAACAGGCGGTGAGGGTAAGGGTAGGACTGGGGGGGTGGAGGGACAATGGGAGAATAAGGACACATTTGTAATACCTTAATCAATAAAGAAAAATAAAATAAAATAAAATAAAATAAGGTAAACCTGCCTGTTCTCTCAATTGAATTAAATCTAAGGAAACCAGTTCTTCAGATATCACTTAAATGAAAAATGTTTTCATGAGACTCCCAAGATTTAATGTTTTTTTACTAAAAGGGTCTTCCAATTTAGTTCTTGCCAGCCCCTTCCTCTGTGAGACAGACTATTTTAGATTTCATAAAAATACCTTTCAGGCCCACTTCTTGGGGCTAATGGAACATAGATGCCTTGGGGCATTCAGGTCTCCTGCCCAGCATTTGTGCTTTGTCGTGGCAACTGTAAATGTGTGGTGACTGTCAGTGGTTGCTCACTATGGTCCCACCTTAAAAGATCAGTAGTGCGTTCCCCAAATGTCCTGCTTCCTTTTAACGTGTTTTATTTCTTTTTAAAAAAATATACTTTTATGGGTTTCAGAGAAAAAGGAAGAGGGCAAGAGAGAGAGAAAACTTTTTCATAAGTGTACTTAGTTTAGAGAAGCCTTCCTATTTGTGGCATCTCAGTAAGTTGTATTTTTCAAAGAATTTGCACATTTCATCTAAATTTTTTGTTGTTGTTAATCCTCACTTGAGGATATTTTTTCCCATTAATTTTAAAAATATATATTTTTTTATTGATTTTAGAGAAGAAAGGAGAAAGAAAGAGAGAAAGAGAGAGAGAGAAACATCAGTGATGACAGAGCCATTGATTGGCTGCCTCCTGCACGCCCCACACTGGGAATTGAGCCCGCAACCCAGGCATGTGCCCTGACCCAGAATTGAACTGTGATGTCCATAGGTCAATGCTCAACCACTGAGCCACACAGGCCAGGCTCCCATTAATTTTTTTGAGAGTGAAAGGGATGGGGAGAGACAGAAACAGAAACATAGATGTGAGAGAGACGCATACATCAATTGGTTGCCTCTCACATGTACCCTGAACAGTGCTGGGGATCGAGCCTGCAACAGAAGTACGTGTCCTTGACCAGAATAGAACCTGGGATCCTTCTGTCTATGAGCCCACGCTCTCGCCACTGAATCAAACTGGCTAGGACTCATCTAAATTTTTATTTACGTTTTTATTTATGGACATAAAGTTGTTTGTTATATTCCCTGATTATTATTGGGTTTTAAAACCATCTTTATTGAAGTAATTTACATACAGTAAGATTCACCAATTTTAAATGCACAATGAGTCTTGACAAATGATTACAATTCTGTAATCATCACCACAATTAGGAAATAGAACATTTCCATCATCCTCAAAAAGTTCCCTTGCTGTTCCTTTGCAGCCAGTCTCTTCGCCTGGTCCCTGGCCCTAGACAACTATTGATCTGGTCTCCGAATTATAGTTTTGCCTATTCTAGAATTTCAAATAAATTAAATCATACAGCATGTAGTCTTTTGTGTCTGGTTTCTTTCATTTAGCATAAAGCTTTTAAGATTCATCCAGGTTGAATGGGTGAGTATCAATAGTTTGTTCCTTTTTCTCCTGAGTAAAATTCCATTGTACGGTTATACTGCAACTTTTTTATTCTTTCCCAAGTTGACAGAAATTTGGGTTACTTCCAATTTGAGGCTATTGTGAATAAAGCTGCTATGATAATTTTCATACAAGTCTTCGTGTGGACATGTTGTTTTCATATCTCTTGGGCAAATATCTAGGACTGGAATGGCTGAGTCACATAGCAGGTGCATGTTCAACTTTATAAAAAACTGACAAACTATTTTCCAAATGGCTATCCCATTTTATAGTCCCACCAGCAATGCATGAGAGTTCCAATTGCATCATATTCTTGCTAACTATAGCCATTCTAGTAAGTGTGTGGATGTAGCTCAGTGTGACTTTTAATTTGCATTTCCCCAATGACAAATGATGTCTTTTCATGCGCTTATCATTTGTGTATTTCTTTTAATACAGAGTTTAAATATTTGGTCCCCCTTTTAAGCTTGTTTTATAAAAACAAACTTATAGATACAAAGAACAAACTGATAGTTGACAGATGGAAAGGAGTTGGGGGAATGGATGAAAAATGTGAAGGGATTAAGAAATGCAAATTGGAAGTTATAAAATAGTTACAGGAATGTAAAATATAGTATAGGAAATATAGTCAATAATCTCTATATATAAAGAGCCAGGGGCCATTGCAACTGAACGGACAGCCAAACGGATGACCCAAAAGGTTGAGTGGGGCAATGAGGGATGACCAAATGACCGAACAGCAGGCTGCGTAGGGTGAGCAGGCTGGCAGGGGGTTATTGAGGGACAACCAAAAGACTGAGCAGCAGGCTGCGTGGGGTGACCAGGCAAGCATGGGGTCAGTGTGGGATGATCAAATGACTGAGCGGCAGGCTGTGTGAGGAGACCAGGTGGCAGGGGGGTGGGGGCAGTAAGGGGCGACCATGCTGGCAGGAGCGGCAGTTAGGGGTGACCAGGCCAGCTGGGGGGGGGGGTAATTGGGGGCTATCAGGCCGGCAGGCAGAGGCTGTTAGAGATGATCAGGCTGGCAGGAGGGCCAGTAGGGATCATCAAGCAGGCAGACAGGTGAGCAGTTAGGAGCCAGCAGTCCCGGATTGTGAGAGGGATGTCCCAGATTAGAGAGGGTGCAGGCTGGGCTGAGGGGATGCCCCCCCACCCGCATGAATTTCATGCACCGGGCCTCTAGTATTGTAATAACGATGTATGGTGCCAGGTGGGTGCTAGCCTATGGTGGAGGAATCACTTCATAAGTTATATAAATGTCTAACCACCATGCTGTACATCTGAAACTAATATAATATTAAATGTCAACAATAATTGAAAAATATTTTTTAAAATTAAAACTAAATAAATAATGAAAAAAAATCAAATAATAAACTTGATTTTAGTCTTTTTATTGAGTTTCAGAGTTTGTTTTTTAACTTTCTAAATACAATTTTTTTTTTTTATCAGAAATAAGTTTTGCATACATATTATCCCTGTTTATGGTTTGGCTTTGTTTTTCTTAAATATACTTTTTGATTTCAGAGAGGAAGGGAGAGGGAAAAAGATAGAAAAATCAATGATGAGAGAAAATCATTGGTCAGCTGCTTCTTGCATGCCTCACACTGGGAATCTAGCCCTCAATCCGGGCATGTGCCTTGACTGGGAATCAAACCATAACCTCCTGGTTCATAGGTCCACACTCAACCACTGAGCCACACTGGCCAGGCATAAATGATACTGTTTTTAAATTCCAGTGTCCAATTGCTTATTGATAGTATATAGATATACAATTGTTTTTTTGTATATTAATCTTATACTCTGCAATTTTGTAAATTCATTTATTTTTTAGATTTTTTAGAATTGTTTACATGGCTAATCATATCATCTTCAAATAAAGACAATTTTACTTTTTCCTTTTCAGTCTATATCCTTTTGATTTTCACAGTTGTCTTCTCCTTTCTTTTATTCTCTTTATTTACTTATTTTTATGCCTTTTCTAATCTCTTACTTGGGATACACAGCATTAATTTTTGTTTACTTGCTTGTGTTTGATTTTGTTCTTTTTTAAAACTAATATGAACAGATGGGACTAAACCCATCGCTTCTGCTCTATCCCATAAGTGTTGATAGAGAGTGCTGTCACTATTATTCCATTCTAATTATTTATCAACTTTTTGTTATGATTTCTTCTTTGACCCAGGAGTTATTTATAAGTATGTTTTTAATTTCTAAATATGGTATCTTGGAGGCTTTTAATATGTTTTTGTCCTTAATTTTTAACTTAATAGTGGCACTGTTAAGTTAAAAATTAATAACAAAACCAGAACTCAGCAAACTTTTTTTGTATAGGACCAAGTAACAAATTCATGGTTTCTTTTGCATATTCTTCAATGGAATGTTATGTAACCATTAAAATTAGGCTTTGTTTTTATATCAATATGGAACTCTAAGACATATTATGAAATCATCCTATCTAATAAAAGACAAAAAGGGTAATTAACCATACCTCCGCTATGCTTCCCATTGGCTAATCAGCGAGATATGCAAATTAACTGCCAACAAAGATGGCGGCCAGCAGCCACTCAGCTGAAGTGAGCAGGAGGTTTGCTTGCTCCAGTGATGGAGGAAGCCAAAGTTCCCCGCCTGCCGTGGCCTGGGTCTGAGCTCCGAAAGCAACAGCTCCAAAAGCAACAATGTTTCAATTATAGAAGCCAAACAAACACCAGATACCTGCTTTCAGCCAGCCGAGGCCTCAGAGCTGGGTGCACCAGTGAAGGCAACAGAGTTTCAATTATAGAAGGTAAATAAATCCCAGAATTAAAAAAAGAAAAAAGAAAAAAAGGAGAGACTGGGAGCTTCAGTCACAGGCTAGCCTGAAAATGGCCCTCAGCCCCTCACTAAGACTGGCCAGGCACCCCAGTGGGGACCCCCACCCTGATATGGGACACCCTTCAGGGCAAACCAGCCGGCCCCCACCCATGCACCAGGCCTCTATCCTATATAGTAAAAGGGTAATATGCAAACTGACCCTAACAGCAGAAAGACTGGGAATGACTGGTCACTATGACACACAATGACCTACAGGGGGCAGATGCTCAATGCAGGAGCTGCCCCCTGGTGGTCAGTGCGCTCCCACATGGGGGAGCACTGCTCAGCCACAAGCCAGGCTGATGGCTGCCAGTACAGCGGTGGTGGTGGGAGCCTCTCCTACCTCCTCAGCAGCGCTAAGGATGTCCGACTGCAGTTTAGGCCTGCTCCCCGCTGGCAAGTAGACATCCCCCTAGGGTTGCCGGGCTGCCAGAGGGATGTTTGACTGCCAGCTTGGGCCCAATCCCCCAGGGAGCAGGCCAAAGCCAGCAGGTGGTCATCCCCTGAGGGGTCCCAGACTGCGAGAGGGCACAGGCCGGGCTGAGGAACCCCCCACCCCCCGCGTGCACAAATTTTTGTGCACCGGGCCTCTAGTATATAATAAAGAGGTAATATGCAAATTGACTATAGCACCCTCACAAGATGGTGGTGCTCGCAGTAGGAGCAGGGCAAGCTGCTCCATGTCTGCATACCCCACTGACTGAGGCTCAGGAAAGCAGGGCCAGCCGAGGCTCAGGCAAGGCTTGGATAGTGGCTGCCCAGCCACGCAGGTCCAGCCCAAGGCTCAGGCAACCAGGGCCAGTCGAGGCTTGTGCTGCCAGCAGTGGCAGCAGCAGAGGTGTGATGGGGATGTCGCCTTCCCCTGTTCGCTGGGTTGCTCTCATCCCTGAAGGCTCCCGGACTGTGAGAGGGGGCAGGCCAGGCTGAGGGACAACCCCCTCCAGTGCATAAAATTTCATGCACCAGGCCTCTAGTATAAATATAATAGGTTAGTGTACATAGCATAATTTGATTTCTGTTTAAAGAAATCTATTAAATACTAGAGGCCTGGTGCACAAAATTTGTGCACACGGGGTGTTTGTCCCTCAGCCCAGCCTGCACCCTCTCCAATATGGGACCCCTCTTACAATCCAGAGGGGCCCCCAACCACTGCTGGCCCCCAACCACTCTTCTGCCTGCCTAATTGCCCCTAAACGCTTCTGCCTGCCAGCCTGATCACCCCCTAACCACTCTGGCCAGCCTTATCGATGCCTAACTGCTCCCCTGCCAGCCCAATAGCCCCTAACTACCCTCCCCTGCAGGCCTGGTCCCCCTCAACTGCCTTTTCCTGCAGGCCTGGTGGCCCCTAACACTCCTCCCCTGCAAGTCTGGTCACCCCAACTGCCTTCCCCTGCTGGCCTGGTCACCCCTAACTTCCCTCCCTTTCCAGCCTGGTCCCCCCCAACTGCCCTCCCCTGCAGGCCTGGTCACCATCAACTGCCCTCCCCTGCAGGCCTGGTCATTCCCAACTGCCCTCCCCTGCAGGCCTGGCTGCCCCCAACTGCCTTCCTCTGCAGGCCTGGTGGCCCCTAACACTCCTCCCCTGCAAGCCTGGTCACCCCAACTCCCTTCCCCTGCTGGCCTGGTCACCCTTAACTTCCCTCCCTTTCTAGCCTGGTCCCCCCAAACTTCCCTCTCTCTTACTGGCCTGGTCACCCTAACTGCCCTCCCCTGCTGGCCTAGTTTCCCCCAACTGCCCTCCCCTGCAGGCCTGGTCCCCCCCCAACTGCCCTCCCCTGCTGGCCTGGTCCTCCCCAACTGCCTTCCCATGAGGCCTCCCCCGCAACTGCCCTCCCCTGCAGGCCTGGTCCCACCCAAATGTTCTCCCCTGCCGGCCTGGTCCCCCCCAACTTCCCTCCCCTGCCGGCCCAGTCACCACTAACTGCCCTCCCCTTGCCGGGAGCCGGTCCATGCTTGCTGTTTCAAGGGACCTGGCATATATGGCATACTGTTCTTAATATGTTTGCTCACCTTCTTGGCACTATGTGTTTTAACCAAGGTCTCTGAGAAAGGTTGTTTCCCCAGGTAGGGATTTTCCCCTGAAGTTAGGGAGGGAATAAAACCTCTTAACTAAGTGCCAGGTGGGTAATTAATCACTTTAACTACGAACAATCATGCTTAAGCTACATAATCTTTACTCCCTGGAATGGAGATAAGAAACGCCCTAACCTTTGTAATAGAGATTGATAGGATTGAATCAACTGGTATAAATACAGATGTAACAAGACAGCAAGACAGAACTTAGAACACAGAACTTAGAAGACAGAATCAAGAGACATAGAACTTAGAAGACAGAACTCAGAAGACAGAGCCTACAAAGAGCCTAGAGACAGAAGAGTTTCGCTGGGGAGAACATGGCAAAAGATCCTGGACAAAAACTGGCAACAGAACCTAGAGACAGAACCTAGCGAGAGAACATGGCAAAAGATCCTGGACTGAACCTGACTATAGAACATGGCAAGAGAACCTGACTAGAACCTGGTGACTGAGCCTGGCTGGAGAACCTGGACAGAACCTAGCAAGAGATAATGGACACAGAACCTGGCTGGAGATACTAAGCAGAACTTCGCTGGAGATCCAGACCAGAACTTGGCTGGAGATCCTGGTTGGAGATCCTGGCTAGGCTGCTGATCAACTGAACACTTTCTCCGTGTCCTTCCTTCTTCGCCGACTCCGTCTACACCTTTGAGAACCCCTGGACCTGCTGGGGTTGGACCCCGGCATCCCCTGCTGGCCATCTTGTGGTGGCCATCTCATGTCCACATGAGGGTGGCCATCTTGTGTGTTGGAGTGATGGTCAATTTGCATATTACATTTTTATTATATAGGATTATATATGCTTATATATGCATGAAATAGCCTGGAAAGATATTTAAGTAATTGCTAAAAATTAGTATCTCTGGGGAAAACTAAGCACTGGGTACCAGAGATATGAGACTCACTTTCACCATATACATTTTTACTTGTTGAATTTTTTTTAAGAGAGTTTATTAGTGAAGGAGTGGGACAGAGAGAAGGCTGATCCAAAGGCAGAACAGCCTCCTTGAATTTTTAAAATATCATATGTATTACCTAGTTTAAAAACTATTAAACCTTTTTAAAAGGCTGGCATTTTATCATATAACATATGTTTAAATATACTTCCCTTCTTTGTCTGGAAGAAATTTTCCACAATCAGGAATAAAAGATACTGTGAAAACAAGTAAGGCTAGTTTATTAAGTCTAGTAGAATAAAGAATCCTCTTATATTTGCACACACACACACAAAGTAAAACAAAAACCTTCACCCA
This sequence comes from Myotis myotis, assembly GCF_014108235.1. Taxonomy (NCBI): domain Eukaryota; kingdom Metazoa; phylum Chordata; class Mammalia; order Chiroptera; family Vespertilionidae; genus Myotis; species Myotis myotis. Next base: position 198,817,235 of record NW_023416335.1, read on the forward strand.
CATTTTAAAACTGGCTGAGTGTGGCCTTTGAAAGTTACTTCTTTTTTTTTTTTTTTTTAAGATCAACAAAATGGTTTGGTTTTATAAAAATAGAAAAGGCATGAATGAATGTATTGAGTTCTTATAGTTTTCAGCTCTAGAGTTTTCTTTGTTTCTCCTTCAAAATTGCCATGCCTCCAACCTCTGACATTACAAAGAAAGAATAATTTCCATTTCTGTGCTGAGATTTTTAATCTTGTTTTTTTTTGTCTCCTCAAACGATCCTATATAATAAAAACCTAATATGCAAATTGACTGAACAGTGGACCGGCAGAATGACCAGTTGCTATGACACACACTGACCACCAAGGGTCCCGGGAACAGCTCCTGCATTGACCATTTGCCCCCTGGTGGTCAGTGTGTGTCATAGCAACCAGTAGTTCTGCTGGTCCACTGTTCAGTCAATTTGCAAATTAAGCTTTTATTACATAGGATTGTTGGGGGAAGCTCCTGCATTGAGCGTCTGCCTCCTGAGAGAGAGGTGGTGATCAGGAGGCAGGGCCAGCCAGCGGGCTGTGACAGGCTGCCAGCCAAGGTGGGTGCCAGTGGGGCAGGGGGGCAGCTATCATCCTACCTGCCAGTCGCCCCACAGATGGCCCTGATTGCCAGACAGGCCTAGGGTCCCTACCCATGCACGAATTTTGTGCATTGGGCCTCTAGTATAAACATAATTAGTTTAAGGTCTGTATTTGACAATCCCAATGTCAGAAGCCTTGTGGTTATTTCTATTGTCTGTTCTCCTTCAAATTGCCTAACTTTCTGTGCCTGATGATTCTTTCATGTCCGGGGGCATTGTATTTGATACAATCAATGTAGAAATAACCCGATGGCATCTTCTACCTAAAAGTGCCTAAAGAACAAAACAAAAACAAACAAACAAAAATAATAAAAGAATAAAAGTGCCTAAGGCCATAGTAACAGGAATTACCTTAATCAACTTTAGGTATTGAAATGATGGATGAAAACCTGGGCTGAAGTACCTAGAAGGGCTGGTCTACGGACCATTGTTTTATTCTTCTTATAAAGGCCTGCAGGCTCTCACCCCAAAGCTAGATGCTGCCCCTACCCAGAGCAAGTCAGCTTCAGGGAATTTTTCATGGCATCAGAAGAGATGGAAACATGTGGGCATCTTTAGTAGGCTTCTAAATCGGTGCACACTCAAATCCAATATGCTTGGAATATCAATCCTACACTTCAAGCATTGAGAAATGAGTTCTGACTGCAGGAAAGGTGGAATAAAGAGCACCTAAAAAAAAAATCACTTTCATCAAGACCCCCAAATAACCAACATGATAAGCCTGTAATTAACTGGGACTCTCTCCCTCTTAGAAAGCTCTTGGCTCCTTGACCCAGTAGCTCACAGGATGCTCCCTCTGCCTGGATTGTCTTCTCACAGATGTCCACATGGTTCACTTCCTCACCTTTTTCAAGCCTTCACACAAATGTTATCATCTTAATAGGCCATGTCCCGATGACCCTATGTAAAAGGGGAACCTCTTCAATTCCTGCTTCTTCTGACCCTGTTCAGCTTTCTATTTTTTTTCACGATCAACTTGTCTTCTACTATGCTGTAATTTGCTGATTCATCATGCCCAGGCTCTGTCTGCTTTGTCCACTGATGCCTCCTGGCATCTAGATCAACATCTGTTTGGTGCTCAGTAGATGTTTGGTAAGTGAATAAGTGGTGGTAGTTCAGAGGTCTCATGGATACAATAGGGAGTCTCTCAGAGGTCTCTAAAAATCCCTCTGCCCTACAGCTTATCAAACATTTCTTTGTTTATTTATTTTTGGTGCCTGTGACCGGAATCGAACCTGGGACCCATGAATCCACAGGCCAATGCTCTATCCACTGAGCCAAACCAGTCAGGGCCAAATACTTTTTTGTTCCAACTACTTATAGCCCTGTCCTTAAGAGGAATTTGAGTAAATGTATTTCCCCTACTTCCATGCATTTCTGGTGATATTTTAGATTTAGGTATTGTAGGTTATAGTTCTTGGATCCTGCTGCCTGACCCACCCTCTGGTTCTGCATCTCACTAGGAGAAAGGTCTCCTCAGGGATGCCTGGAGTATTCTTCAAAGTCATGGACCACTATACCCTGCATCCATCTCCACAAAAGCAACAATTCTGCCCAGAAGCAGATAACCTCTCCTTCTGGATACTTCTTGAATAGTCTAGAACAGGCTTCTTTCTTGGCTTCCTTGACTAGCAATGAATGAATGAGTCATTCAGACCTCCTTTCTGAATGGCTCATTCATTCTCTCTTTCTCCCTCTCTCTCTTTTTTTTTTTTTTTGTTAATCCTCACCTGAAGATATTTTTTTCCCCACTGATTTTTAGAAGAAATGGAAGGAGTGGTAGAGACACATCAATGGGTTGCCTCCCACACACGCCCTAGGGATGGAGCCAGGGCTGGAGCCAGCAACCGAGGTATGTGCCCTTGATCACATTTGAACCCAGGACCCTTCAGTCCCTGGGCCGACACTCTAACCACTGAGCCAAACCAGCTAGGGGGACTCATTCTTTTTTTGAATATTCCTTCTTGCTCATCTCTTTCAGGAGACTCTGAGGTTGGTTTTATTCTCCTTGCTGTTTAATCAAAAGGGAACAATATTGCCTTTTCTCTTTCCAAAGGACTGCCACGCTGGACCTAAGCTGAGGGCGATCCTTTGAAACACACAAACATTCAGGCACATTAGCATGCAGGACCTCAAATCTGACAATTGCCTCAGTAACTTCCTCTTTCGCAGAACCCGTGGGAACTTACACCGTGAGTACAACAGGAAAATAACTGAGCTCTTTTGTTTCTTATCAAACAAAATAAGTTAGCCATAGATGCCTTATCAAATATATTTAAAATTAGCGGGGTCTGCTTTCAAATTTTTCCAACTGGCACACCAAGAAACGCGAATCTAGACAGTCCATATGTGCTATCTGATGGCAAAATCGTGCCCGTAAGAGTATAGGGTTTCAAACAAGAAATAATGCTTGGAACTGCCTGGAGGCTGAGATGAGGGGGACAGAACCAGTTCTCTAAACTTTGGTACTTAAAAAAAAAAAAATATACATATATATATATATACATATGTATATATATGTATATATTTTATTTTTTACAGAGAGAAAGGGAGAGGGATAGAGAGTTAGAAACATCAATCAGCTGCCTCCTGCACACCCCCTACTGGAGATGTGCCTACAACTAAGGCACATGCCCTTGACTGGAATAGAACCCGGGACCCTTCAGTACACAGACTGACACTTTATCCACTGAGCCAAACCGGTTAGGGCTAAACTTTGGTACTTTTTATTACTGTCATACTTCTTCATTACTGTCATACATTTACATGGGTTGTATTTAAATTATGCTAGAGTTTTAATAGAATAAAACATGTAATCTTACAACACTGATGACTGTTTTCACTGTTCAAGGCAAAGTTGTTTCCTTAGAATTTTCTTTTTTGGAATCTTACCTGCTTTGTTAGGTAACCTTCTTTTATATCCCTGTTCTCATTGACTGTGGTTATTTATTATTGTAGTATGTTAATTGAAGCACATAGAAGCACATGCATGCTGTCATTTTAATAAAATGAATACCCATGAACCCAGCTCCTAGTACAAGGGAAAGGCAAGGGTGTACACTTGAGAAGGAGAGTGCGAAAAACTAAGCATTTTAAATAAATTATTTGCTACTCTCCTGATCACCTCCCTGCTTTCCCATTCCCAGGAGTAGCCAACTGCCCCACGTTTCCTGTTAATTATTCCCTTGGCTGACACATATACACATCAACCATAGAAAGATAGATGATAGATAGATAGATAATAGAAAAAAAGAAAGGAAGGATGAAAGAAGGAAGGAAGGAAGGACAGAAATAGGAAGAAAGGAAGGAAGGAAGGAAGAGAGAAAGGAAAAAAAAGAGAAGGGGGAAAAGCTGGTTAAAACATATTTAGTTGTTTGTGAACTCTAAAAATCCTGCCATATTTTAAGTTTTTTCCTGGGTTTTACTTTTTTCACTTAACATTATTCTTCCTTGTAATGCATTTAGCTATAATTGATCCATTTTCATTTTTCTATATTATTCTATTATGTGGGCATATCACAATTTATTTATTTATTATTATTATTTTTAATTTATTGGTTGATTAAGGTATTACAAATGTGTCCTTATCCCCCATTCCCCCTCAACCCCCCACCCCCCACCCCCACTCATGCCCTCACCTCCCTGTTGTCTGTGTCCATTGGTTAGGCCAGTGGTTGGCAAACAGCGGCTCATGAGCCACATGGGGCTCTTTGGCCCCTTGAGTGTGGCTCTTCCTAAGCCTTAGGAGTACCCTAATTAAGTTAATAATAATGTACCTACCTATATAGTTTAAGTTTAACAAATTTGGCTCTCAAAAGAAATTTCAATTGTTGTACTGTTGATATTTGGCTCTGTTGACTAATGAGTTTGCCGACCACTGGGTTAGGCTTATATGCATGCATACAAGTCCTTTGGTTGATCTCTCCCCCTTATCCCCACCCTCTCCTACCTTCCCTCTGAGGTTTGACGGTCTGATCAATGCTTCTCTGTCTCTGGATCTGTTTTTGTTCATCAGTTTATGTTGTTCATTATATTCCATAAATGAGTGAGATCATGTGATTTTATCTTTCTCTGACTGGCTTATTCACAATTTACTTATTCATTCTCTTGTCATGGTGTGTATATATATATATATATATATATATATATATATATATATATATATATGTATGTGTATGGGTGTATGGGTGTATGGGTGTTTTTTGTTTTTTGGTTTTTTTTTTTGTATGGGTGGTTTTTTACTAGTCCTGTGTCAGAGGAGTTTCCTTCATTGGTATGAACACAAGCAGGAGTTATTTGTGTGTTTTTTGTTTGTTTGTTTTGTTTTTGCTAATCCTCACCTAAGGATATATTTTTTCCATTGATTTTTAGAGGGAGTGGAAGGGAGGGGGAGAGGTAGAGAGAGAGAAAAACATCAATGTGAGAGACACATCAATTGGTTGCCTCCTGCATGCGACCTGATGGGGGTCGAGGATCGAACCTGCAACTGAGGTCTGTGCTTTTGACTGGAATCAAACCTGGGACCCTTCAGTCCGAGGGCTGATGCTCCAACCACTGAACAAAACTGGCTAGGGCTAGCAGGAGCGATTAAAGTAACTACAGTAAAGGCATGAAGCCTATGGAGAATATTTGTGCAACCTGGTTATTGGGAAGAGGCACCAGGGACCGGAAGGGAAGATCTGGATTTGAGTCCTGGCTCTGCCACTTGCCAACTAGCCTACAGGTCCCAGATGTGGTAAAATAGGAGTTTTTGGTGATACAAGGTTACATTAGTGCATATTCACTAGTCCTTCTGCGCAATCTCAATAAAACCTTTCCAAAGCCCTTTGTTATAAGGCAATTATCGGTTATCGAAATCTTATTCTCATTCAGTCTTACTCCATAGATAAGAGCGCAAAGTCAGCTGAATGGTTAAACAGTTTTGGTTGGAGTTAGGTAGAACTGGTTTGAAAACCCTCACACCTTTACTCAGTAGCTGTGTGATTTTGAGTCAGTCACTTCACCTCTTTGACCTTCTATTTCTTCATCTGTGAAAATAAAGTGGGACCTGACATTTATTGAGTGCTAGAACTATCTAAAGTACATTAACATGGATTCACTCAGATTTTTACAGTAGCTCTATGTGATAAAAAAAATTATTATCTACATTTTACAGAGAGGGATCAGAGGCTAAGTGATCTGTTCAAGTTCACATAGATCTGGAGCCGCAATTGGAATCCAGGGATAATAATACCACCACATAGTATTATTGTGAAGGTTAAATAATCCATTATGATAACATCTAAAGTAAATATATGCTGAGAGTAGCACAAAGGATAAGAAGAAATGAAAAAGGAATTATACTGAATATACCGATAAGTATATTCTTATGTTATGCATGAATGGTATAATCATAACTAGAGATAATCTGTGATAAATTCAAAATGAATATTGTAATTCCTGGAGCAACCACTACAAATAAATTACAGAAGTATATTATATCATAACATGCCATTACATTATAAAAACTTACATTATTACATTATTAAACTTAGCCATATCAGTAATTACTAAATTAGACTAAAAAGGCAGATATCGTTAAACTGGATAAGCAACACCCCCATTACATGTTGCTTAAAGAGACATATTTTAAATATAAAGACTCAATGTGGACATGTTGAAAGGAAAAAGGATAAAAAGTAAAAGGAAAGTGAAAATCCTGGTGTAGTTAATGTCAAAGTAGACTTCAAGGATTACCAGAAAGAAAGACAGAAGTTTTATGATAACAAAAGGCTTAATTCACCAGGAGCACATAATAATTCTAAATGAGTATAAACCTAGTAATAGAGACTCAAAACACCGGAAGCAAAAGTTGACAGAACTGAAGGGAAAAAATAGGCAAATCCACAATTATAGTTGGATATTACTCTTTGTGGTGTCTAACCTTATTGAAAAGTCAATAAGGATGTGAAAAATTCGAACATTATCAACCACCTAGACCTGACATTTATTTGGCCCTTCATACAATAATTGCAGAATATACCTTGATTCAAGTGCAATTGAAACATTCATCAAGAGAGATACTATGTTGGGTTTTCTTTCTGCTCTAGGCCTGAGTGGCTGCCTTCGAAATGGGCAAGAAGCCCGGGAAGGTGGTGCTGGTCCTGGCTGGACGCTACTCCGGATGCAAAGCCGTCATTGTGTAGAACATTGATGATGCCACCTCAGACTTCCCTTCAGCCATGCTCTGGTGGATGGCATTGCCCTCTATCACCATAAAGTGACAACTGCCATGGGCAAGAAGAAAATTGCCAAGAGGTCAAAGATCAAGTCTCCTGTGAATTCCAGTCACCTCATGCCCATAGGTATTCTGTGGATCTTCCCTTGGACAAAATTGTTGTCAGCAAGGACCTCTTCAGAGACCCGACTCTAAAATGCAAGGCTCAACAGGAGGCCAAGGTAAAGTTTGAAGAGAGGTACATGTCTGGCAAGAACAACACATGGTTCTTTCAGAAGCTTCGGTTTTAGAACATTTTTTGTTTCAGTTATTAAAAATCCAAAAATAAAGATAGAAAGAGAGGTCCTATGTTGAGTCTCAGAACAAGTCTCAGTAAAATTTAAAGAATAATTGAGAGCAAGTAATTATTATTCTTTAAAAATATTTTTTTATTGATTTCAGAGTGGAAGGGAGCGGGAGAGAGAGAGATAGAAACATCAATGATGAGAGAGAATCATTGATAGGCCACCTCCTGCACACCTCACACTGGGGATCTAGTTGGCAACCCGGATGTATGCCAGGACTGGGAATCCAACTGTGACCTCCTGGTTGATAGGTCAAGGCTCAATCACTAAACCATTCAGGCTCAATAGGATTATATAAAACATCTACATTTCAGAAGAGGGATGGTGTGTATATTTGCAAAACAAAACAGCTCAACAAAGTAGTTTAGAACAATAGTACCATATCAACGGTGATTTGGGATTCCAAAATGCTGATTAGAAAAATCTCTCCCCCACCCTGTGGAAGACTGACTAGAAATCCTTGGGTGGTTTCCCCCCTGGCTACAGGTGACAGCTATTAAAGCGGCAGAAAGTTGCGGTGAGTTAGGTTGATGCAGGCTTGTGTTTCAGAGGAGTGAGTGATTTCTACCTGGTACCTGTGGATGCTAGATTGGATTCAGAAGAACAGGTAAGATGGGTGGGCTGAGAATGAAGCATTTTTAGGTGGACGGAGCACCCATAGTTTCCATCAGAGCCACTGGAAACCAACACAAAGAAACCTTCAAGCTAAAGAAGAAAACTTGACACCCTTGGCAAATGCAGCAGCTTCAAGCAGTTTACTGGTAGATCAGCACCCATCAATCTCTACTAACTATTTGCTAAACCTCTACTAACATCTACAGGGTCCAAGCGTGCAGGGAAGCAGTAGCACCTCCTCTAAAATGAGTGCTGGTAGTTTTGGTTGGTTTGGCTCAGTGGTTCGAGCATCGGCCCGTAGACCAAAGGTGTGATTTCTGAATTCCCGGCGAAAGGTACTTACCTCAGTTTCAGGTTGCTGTTTTTTTGTTTGTTTGTTTGTTTTGTTTTTTTTAATCTTTGTTGTTGAAAGTATTACATAGGCCAGTGATGGCGAACCTATGACACGCGTGTCAGAGGTGACACGTGAACTCATTTTTTTGGTTGATTTTTCTTTGTTAAATGGCATTTAAATATATAAAACAAATACCAAAAATATAAATCTTTGTTTTACTATGGTTGCAAATATCAAAAAATTTCTATATGTGACACGGCACCAGAGTTAAGTTAGGGTTTTTCTTTTCTTTCTTTTTTTTAAAATATATTTTATTGATTTTTCACAGAGAGGAAGGGAGAGTAATAGAGAGTTAGAAACATCGATGAAAGAGGAACATCGACCAGCTGCCTCCTGCACATCTCCTACTGTGGATGTGCCCGCAACCCAGGTACATGCCTTTGGCCGGAATCGAACCTGGGACCTTTCAGTCCACAGGCTGATGCTCTATCCACTGAGTCAAACCAGTTAGGGCTTTTTAAAAAATATATATATTTTATTGATTTTTTTTACAGAGAGGAAGAGAGAGGGACAGAGAGTTAGAAACATCGATGAGAGAGGAACATAGATCAGCTGCCTTCTGCACACCCCCCACTGGGGATGTGCTCACAACCCAGGTACATGCTCTTGATCGAAATTGAACCCGGGACCTCTCAGTCCGCAGGCCGACGCTCTGGGCCAAACCGGCTACAGCTACCATTGTTTTTTTATCCACTCATCTGTTATTGGGCATTTAGGCTATTTTCAAATCTGAGCTTTTGTAAATTGTGCTGCTAGGAACATAGGGTGCATGTATTCTTTTTTCTTTTTTTTAATACATTTTTTTTATGGATTTCAGAGAGGAGGGGAGAGGGAGAGAGATAAAAATATCAATGATGTTGTATGCACCCTGACTGGGAATTGATGACTGGGAATCAAACTGGGGTCTCCTGGTTCCTAAGTCAACACTCAACCACTGAGCAACACTGGCTGGACTGAGTTGCAGGTTTGATCCCTGGCCCCAGGGTCGGGCTCATGTGGGAGGCAACCAATCTGTATCTCTCTCATGTCAATGTTTTGCCCTCTCCCTCCTTTCCATTCTCTGAGGCTCAATGGAAAAAATATCCTCAGGTGAATATTATAAATAATGCATAAGTAAATAAATGATAAATAATCAGAGATGAGTATTATAAATAAGTAAACAAGCAAGTAAGTAACTAAGTAAGTAAATAAATAAATAAAATGAACTATGGTCAATAGAACTAAGGCTGGAATGAATAGCCTCCAATGCCAAGGCAAGGCCTATGCCTTTAAAAACTCGTAAGTAAGGCAATCAGTAAATCACGGTATGAGTAAAGAAGTTTGAGAGTAAAGAGACCCATTTGGGGAGATCAGAATGAGACAGCTGCTAAATAGTCCGAACAAGAAAGGCCCTATATTGCCCTGCTGGCATGGCTCAGTGATAGAGTGTCGACCTATGAACCAGGAGGTCACAATTCAATTCCTGATTAGGGCACATGCCTGGGTTGCAGCGGGGTGTGCAGGAGGCAGCCAATTAATGATTCTCTCTCATTGATTTCTCTCTCTCTCTCTCTCTCTCTCTCTCTCTCTCTCTCTCTCTCTCTCTCTCCCTTTCTGAAATCAATGAAAGTATATTTAAGAAAAATAAAAAATACATATAAAAAAAGAAAGAAAGGCGATTAAGGTCCAGAATCAGGGGAGAAGGAACAGGAATAAAAAAAGAGGAGGGGCAAGCATTGTACAGGTCAGAGTTTCCAATAGGGCTGTGCAGGCCTAAGGGCTGCAACTTACACTGGGTGGGGGTTTCATGGGGTTTGTTCTAATGCTTTGGCCCATAGGATACAAACTGTTCTGCGCCTCTTCAAAATATTAGCCCCTGGTGTCCACTGGCCCTATCATGACAGAGAAATTATGAAGGCACTGTATCTTTTAAAAAAAATCCCCTTTTGTAGCACTTCCTTAAAAACAGCTATTTAATGCAATTCTGCAGTGAGTTCTTGACAGTTCTGTCTTAACGATTCTGATATTCATGAAACATCATTGTAAGGGGTTGAAGTGCCTTCCTGGTAAGTGTTAAACTTGTTCTTTTCAAAGCGTCTTGTAAAAATGGTTATTCATTTTCTCCTTTGGTCTAATGAGTGGTTTTTTTTTTTTTTTACTGGCTGTCCTGATACAAGATATATGAAGCAGCAGAGTGATCAATACGTTTTCAAACTTTTTTCTTCCCTTTGAGTTTGCTGCTTTTGAGAGTTGTGGCAGTTTTGTGGGGTATTGTAGTAAAAAAGGAGTAGCTTCATTTAAGTATTTAATTCAAAGTACAACAGTATTTGCTTTGGTGCTTGCAAGTAGAGACATATATAATTGAAAGTCATGGATGTGGCTTTTGAAAAATACATTTTTCCCAGCTTTTATGAGGTATAATTAATGTATAATATTGTATAAATTTCAGGTGTACAACATGATGATTTGATATAAGCAAATATTAGGAAATGATGACCACAATAATATTAACACCCATCATCTCAATAGTTTCGGATTTTATGGCTTTTCTTTTCCTATTCTCTTTTAACTGACATGATATAGTGATCCTATCATCTCATTGTATAATGCCGCATTAAATATTAGAGTAAGCTCATTGTGTTTGCAGGATAAATGTTAACAACTTGTATAAACAGTTGTTGGGTGTCCTAAATGAAATGATAAGCAATGTTGGTTACCCCATACACTTTATTGTTATGTGGATTTATTTGTGTGTGTGAAGTTTTATAGAAAGTAGAATTAAAAAACATTTAATGTGGGTCAGTGTGATAATTGTTTATTTAAAACAAAAATCTAAATTACTTACAGGGATAAGAAAGTAGATAATATAAAATTATGGATCAGGGTTCTTAACTCAGGATTTTAGGAAGTCCATGGATGGGTTTCAAAGCATGTATTTTATTTGTGATATAATTCTACATTTCATAAGGGAAAAAGTATGTCTTTCACCAGATTCTCTGAAGGCTATAGAACATCAGAAATGTTTAAAAAAATCACTGCTAAAACCAAATAGCTATGCTTAATGGAGAAAATAATTTTGATTATCAGAACTTAGAAATACTTTTAAATATTTAAATATATACGTGAGTTATTTCTGTATTCTCTTATAAGTTAAACCATGTAGGTAATTAATTCTATTTAGCTTTTTTAAATTGAAGAAGTTTTGTAATGATAGAAGAGCAAAAAAAATGTTTATAGGAAGAAAATTTGTACTCATCATATATACTAATCAGATGGTACTCTTGGTTTATGTAAGACATTTTTTAGAAAAAATTTTGAGTAAGATCTTTTAATTCAGAGGAAAATTAAATAGAGACACTACTTAATTTTGTTTTTTAAATATTAATCTTTTTCAGAATTGCCAAGTTAATAAGAAGTATGGTAAGTGGTCATGTAAAAATCTTTATTCATTTTCCATTTTGAAAATAAAATACGTGGATTAGATTAATAAGAGTAAGCAATGGTTTGCACAACCCTTCTACTTTAAATCTTTTTTAAAAAAGCTTATTTATTTATTTACTAGAGGCCCAGTGCATGAAATTTGTGGTTAGGGGTGATCAGGTAGGCAGGTGGTATGTGGTTAGGAGCCAGTGGTCCCAGATTGCGAGAGGGATGTCCGACTGCCAGTTTGGAGAGGGTACAGGCTGGGCTGAGGTGTTTGTGGGAGGCAACCAATTGCATCAATGTTTCTTTCTTTGTCTCTCCCACTCCCTTTCACTCTCTCTAAAAAAGCAATGGAAATATATTCTTGGTTGAGGATTAACAAAAGAAAAAAAGAAATTAAGAGCATTTTGTTCTTAAATAACATTTCAGATTCTTGATTAAAGGTAATTTTTAAAAATATATTTTATTGACTTTTTACAGAGAGGAAGGGAGAGGGAGGGCTAGAAACATCGATGGGAGAGAAACATCAATCAGCTGCCTCCTGCACATCTCCTACTGGGGATGTGACCTCAACCAAGGTACATGCCCTTGACCGGAATCAAACCTGGGACCTTTCAGTCTGCAGGCCGACACTCTATTCACAAAGATAATTTATTGGTCCCTTTTTCCAAATCAGTCTTCAGCTCTACAATTCCTTGAAAAATGTTACAAGAATGTTAAAATACTTTACTATAGCCCAGCTGGTGTGGCTGAGTGGCTGAGCATCGACCTACACACCAGGAGGTAGCCAGTTCAATTCCTGTCCTGGTCAGGGCACATGCTCAGGTTGGAGGCTCAATCCCCAGTGTGGCGTGTGCAGGAGGCAGCTGATTGATGATGTTTCTTTTTTTAAATTTTAATCCTCACCTTCACCTGAAGATATTTTCCCATTGATTTTTAAAAAAAATATATTTTATTGATTTTTTACAGAAGGAAGGGAGAGGGATAGAGAGTTAGAAACATAGATGAGAGAGAAACATCGATCAGCTGCCTCCTGCACACCTCCTACTGGGGATGTGCCCACAACGAAGGTACATGCCCTTGACCGGAATCGAACCTGGGACCCTTCAGTCTGCAGGCCGACGCTCTATCCACTGAGCCAAACCGGTTAGGGCTCCATTGATTTTTAGGGAGAGGAACAGACAGAAATATCAATGTGAGAGAAACACATGATTGGTTGCCTCCTACATCAGGGCCTGGGCCTGGGAGGGGCCTGCAACACAGGTACATGCCCTTGACCAGAATCAAACTCAGGATCTTTCAGTCTGCAGGCCGATGCTCTACCCACTGAGCCAAACCAGCTACAACAATAATGTTCTCTCTTATCAATTTTTCTATCTCTCTCTCCCTTTCCTTTCCTCTTATCCAAAAAATCAATAAAAAACAGCATTTAAAAAATACTATACTATATAGTATGAATACTGGTCTCCAAATATGTATTATAGAGCAATGGCTCTCAATTAGGGTTGAATTTGTTCCCAGGGATATATTTGAATATATTTGAGACATTTTGATTGTCACAGCTGTTTGAGTGCTCCTGGCATCTAGTAAGTGGATGGAGGCCTGGGATGCTGCTAAACACCTTAAAATACCCAGAACAGACCCCCGATTTCCCCCCCAAAAAAAGGCTTGGCCAATCTAAAATGTCATAGTGCCATGGTTGAGAAACCCTCCAATTGGTAATTTCGCAACTCCAGAGTATTGCTATTGTTCTAGCAGGCTTGTGTTGAACAAGATAGGCTGGGCCAAGCATTTGAAGATGCTTTTGACGTACTGAGGCAACATTCAACTGGAGATCTTCAGTACCTGCCAGGTAAGATGTTACCTCCTTCTTCTGCTGCTACATCAAATGGCTGGTTGGTAACATACATATGCAAGAATAATGATCAGGACAGAGAAGACTGTTTTTACCCAATGCAGCTAGAATTAATTCTAACAAAGGCAAAATGCATCCAGGGTTACCTAGCCTAAATCAATCTAAAGTCTCACATATAAAATGCAAAATACGTAGAGAACAACATTCCACACAGGAATACTAAGACATATCATTTTTTATCAAGCACTAGAGGCCAGTGCACGAAATTCATGCATGAGGCGGAGGGGTCCTTCAGCCTGGCCTGTACCCTCTTGCAATCCAGGACCCCTCGGGGGATGTCTGACTGCCGGTTTAGGCCCGATCCCACAGGGATCCCTGTGGGATCGGGCCTAAACCTGCAGTTGGACATTCCTCTCACAATCCAGGACCACTGGCTCCTAACCTCTCACCTGCCTGCCTGCCTGATTGCCACTAACAGCCTCTGCCTTCCTGCCTGATTGCCCCAACCACTTGCCTGCCTTCCTGATTGCCCCTAATCACTCTGCCTGCCTGATGCCCCTAACTGCTCACCTGCTTGCCTGATCACCCCTAACTGCCTCTGCCTGCCTGCCTGATCTCCCCTAACCACTTGCCTGCCTGCCTAATTGCCCCTAACCTCTCTGCCTGCCTGCCTGATGCCCTTAACTGCTTGCCTGCCTGCCTGATCACCCTTAACCACTCTGCATGCCTGCCTGATTGCCCCTAACCACTCACCTGCCTGCCTGATTGCCCCTAACTGCTTGCCTGCTTGCCTGCCTGCCTGCCTGAATGCCCTTAACCACTCTGCCTGCCTGCCTGATTGCTCCTAACTGCTTGCCTGCCTGCCTGATCGCCCCTAACTACTTGTCTGCCTGCCTGATTGCCCCTAACGGCTCCCCTGCCTGCCTGATCATCTTTAACCACCTCTGCTTCGGCCCCCACCACCATGGCTTCATCCAGAAGGATGTCTGGAATGACATCCGAAGGTCATTCGGCTGTCCGGTCTAATTAGCATATTATGCTTTTATTTATTTTTTATTATTTTTTAATATATTTTACTGATTTTTACAGAGAGGAAGGGAGAGGGATAGAGAGCTAGAAACATCAATGAGAGAAAAACATTGATTAGCTGGCTCCTGCACACCTCCCACTGGGGATGTGCCCGCAACCAAGGTACATGCCCTTGACCGGAATCAAACCCGGGACCCTTCAGTCCACAGGCTGACACTCTATCCACTGAGCCAAAGCGGTCAGGGCCGCTTTTATTATTATAAATATCTTACTGACATTTTCAGAAAGGGCTCTTCAATTATTCTAGTTTATTTTAAAGACCTTACACCCAAGCAAAATATACTCTACTGGAAAAAATAAGTATGCTATTCTTTCTTACCCATTATCCCATAGACTATAGAAGTATAGCCTAGATGAGATGCAGATATTTTAACAATTGAGTTTACACAGGGTATTGTGGGAAGTTCCAATATACAAGAACTCATGCGATCTCGTCCTGCAAGGAGCATGTACGCTAGTAGGAGAAATGGAATATATAAAAATGTATCTGTAATATCAGCATAATGCCATAAACACCCTAAGGAAATGGTAAGTGATGAAAAGAACATGGGTGGAAGCAATTGCATACATCATAAGCTTATACGTATAAGCACATATACACACAAACATAAACTTTATCTTTTTAAATTTCTGTTTTTACCTTAGATTGCAAAGACTATGTGAATGTCCTCAACCACTGTTATGTCACAGGAAGTCCCAGCTGCTATGGTATGCTGCCTCCAGAGCAACCTGTCTATAACTGGAAAACAGTAATAGTGAGTATACGCACCAGGAGGCCTCTCCCCAAACCCCCGCAGTAACAGGTAAATTTCCCCTTCACACCAGCTTTCCCCTTGGCACTTGATGAATGATAGCTGAAACCCAGCTGAAAGCACAGACTGCTTACTCATGGTTGCTTACTCATGGCTACCATCAATCAGGGTATGAATTTTTTAAAAATATATTTTATTGATTTTTTACAGAGAGGAAGGGAGAGAGATAGAGAGTTAGAAACATCGATCAGCTGCTTCCTGCACACCCCCTACTGGGGATGAGCCCGCAACCAAGGTACATGCCCTTGACCGGAGTCAAACCCGGGACCTTTCGGTCCTCAGGCCGCTGCCCTATCCACTGAGCCAAACCGGGGCCAGGGTATGAATTTGACAGGCAATCTGGGTGACGATGAGCAGTGCTGTGAAGAAGGAAACTGCCCTTTGTTATTGCTCCTCACCCAGTGGCAGACTGGTTTGAATGACTTCTAGAAAGAGGAGGCGCTTTCAAGGTTCTAAGATCACTGCTTCTCTTAAGTCCATCCGGAAAATTGCAGAACAGTTATGATGGGTCCCTAAAAACCAGAGGGCAAACGCCCAAACATCCCCTGCATTGGCTTTACCTACAATTTTGTATTCATCTGTCCTATTCCCCCACACCCCAAGCACTAACTATATGTATTGGACCAATTAATTTATATTTTAGTAGTTTCCTGCAAAAGTAAATATCCCCACCATCTCTCTCCATCCGTGTGTTCTTTTACATTGTTCTGATGTGTCCAATTTGTTAAAGCAGTCTTAATGTAGTGGGGAGTAAATAGGAAATGATTTTCCTTTTTCTTCTGTCATTACTTGCAACCGTGCAAAAATGCAAAAATCTTTTTTTGTGACCCTGTACATTGTTCTGTCACGGCCTTTCCACGGGACATTTCTTTGAAGAGGGAGTTTTTGGTTCCAGCTTAAGCTCTTCTGCTTCCATTTAGGGTTGCCAGGTAAAATGCAGAATGACTCATATTTCCATTTGCTAAATCTGGCAACCTTCCTTCCATTTCAATTCCCACAGCCTGGCATACACAAACTGCACTGCCTCTTGTGGTTGGGAAGTCCTTGGCTGTTAGGCAGCCCTCTTGCATGGGGTGTGGTAAGATCGCTCAAGTTCAGCCCCTTTCACCCATGGAGATCCACATATCCTTGACATATGTAATGGTAGGAGCTCCTGCCCCCTTTCTTGGTTCTGCCTTCCTTTGGTTGCCATCTTTCTCCTCTTATCTCCTCTTGCCTGGATAGGCATCCAAAGCAAGAATGGAAGCCCACCTCCCCTTTTTGCTGACACCTAAATTCCTGCTACTGACTCTTTTTGGACTTGCGTTCTCATTGGTATTTTCAGGGGAGGGAAGCCATCCCCTGTCCTTTCTCATCGGCAGAGGACAATATGGAACTCCTCACAAACCCGAAGAGGACCCTCCATCCCTAGGTCCTCTGCATATATGCTAGTTCTGCCCTGGGAGATATCTGGCTGCAGTTGAGGGTAGTGCTTTGGAGAATCTGGATGTTTAACACTCTTTTGCCCCCAGCGTTTGACTTTAGCCACCAACTGAGGGCCACATGGAAAGTCCCACTTAACATCCTGCTGCATTGTTTGTATAGAATCGTCCTGTGGATCTCTGTCTTGAAGGGAATATTCATCAATCTCTGCAGAACATCCCTGAAAACCAGATGGTACAATTTCCTGTTCTCCAGCAAAAGGGAGGAAAAGGTACATGGATCCATCGTGTAAAAGAACCAGGTCTCCCTCAAACCAGTTTTAAGGGGATTTCATATCTGTTTGGAATTGTATTTGCAAGATATTCTCTAATCACGATTGAGCATAATTTAACTCAGACAGACTGAACTACTCCAAGCTGTTCATCTTGCATGAGCTTTCTTATTGCTTCATAGAGATATTACAAAGCTGCAAAGTATCCACTTAGCTCAAATAAATACATAATGTGTATATATTATATTTTAGGTATCAAAAGGGAATTTTTCACAAGTAATTTTAGCATTCTTATTCCAGTTGTGAAGTCCTTGGGATAGAAATCATCTTCTTTATTAAGTTTTCTGCAAAAAAAAGTTCCATAATAATTTGAACTCCTGATGTGAGAGAAACATGGATCAGTTGCCTCTCGTATGCCCCTAGGGATTGAACACAAAACCTAGGTTATGTGCCTGAAAGGGAATTGAACCCTCAACCTTTAGGTGTAGGGGACAACACTCCAACCTAGTCACCTGGCCAGGGCACCATTTGTAATTTTTTAAAGAATATGCATGTTTGTATATGCAAAAAATAAGAAAAACACTTTCGAGAAATATGTAAGATAGACTAGAACTTTTACTTTCACTTTATGCTTCTGTTTTAATCATTTACCATGAGCATATAATATTTTTATTTAAAAAAAAAATTTAAATATTTTTTTAAAAAAGTTGTGGATTCATTATAATTGATTTAACCACTGGATGAGAGGCAGTGAGTTTGTTTAAGGTTGTGACTTTTATTTTTTATTTTTTTATTTTTTATTTTTATGAAGTGTGTGTGGGGTGGGGGGGGGAGGGTGGGAGGCGGGGTCAAGGTTGTGACTTTTAATTCATGATTTGTTTTTGGTAAGTCCCTTTCATTACTCAGTTCAGAAACTCAAGATAATACAACACAAAAGATAATCTTTGTAGAAACCTTTGAGGTTTTTGGATGACTGATGACTGATGCAAGAGTATGACTCCCCAGAGGCTGTTTAAAGCAGTTTGGAAATCCAGTATTTTACTTTCTCAAAGGGGAAATGGAATTTGGCCATGGATTTTTTTTTTTTTTTTTTTTTTTTTTTTAGCTCCTGACAGATCTGATGAGGCATGGCATTTACAGGCCAACCCCCAAGTTACAAAATGGGTGGTCACCTTTGTTCTTTGTTCTGCTAAAAATATCCAATCAACCAACCAAATAAAAAACCACAACAAATCTTCCTGAAGTTTCCTGTCTAGTAGTTCTAAAATGTAAAGGGCTATGCTCCTAATGAGAAAAACTGGCAGTACCATTTTATGTAACAGCAATGAAAAAATATCACAGTGCCCATTGTCATTGCTCATGAACAATATCAGAATGTCATGAAGATATTTTGGCATTTTCCACTCCAGTTTTCTCTATATTTGCTTTTTCAAGAAATTATGCAGACCCAGATTTCGCATTTTTACCTAAGCCTCTGTTATCAGTTTCACTTAGGTTTGCATAGTGTTTTGCCTTTTACAAAATGGATTCATATTCCTTACCTCATTTTGACAACTCATTTGAATAAAGACCTTCAAATGACTTGCTTTCTGAAAATGGCTTTTGGGGCTTCTCTTTAAAACCACTAAACTTGGTCATCCATTCCTGAAGTTTCCTGAGTTTTTGCTCAGTTTCATTGGTCTGTAGAAAGTTTAACACTTGATATAAAAATACCAGTTAAGATTTAAGTATAGAAAAAGACCACATGAGAAATGGGAGATTCAGGTAAAGAGGTTCCAGGCTTCTCTTTATCATTGAAGGATGATACAAGATTTTTTTTTTTAATATATTTTATTGATTATTTACAGAGAGGAAGGGAAAGAGATAGTTAGAAACATCGATGAGAGAGAAACACTGATCAGCTGCCTCCTGCACATCTCCTACTGGGGATGTGCCCGTAACTGAGATATATGCCCTTGACCAGAATCGAACCTGGGACCCTTCAGTCCACAGGTCGACGCTCTATCCACTGAGCCAAATCGGTTTCGGCGATGATACAAGATTTTTTGACAACTTTTCCAACAAATAAAGGTCCAGTTGAAAGTTCAAGGTCAAAAAGACTCTTGACTTTCAAGTCCCATAAAATGATGCCATAAATGCATGCCTACATGAATGAGAAGGAGGAAACCAGTCCCAGAACAGCTTTCCACGTTGTAGTCAATAAACCCTTCCTGAGGATGTTCCTTGTTACAGCAATGAGTGGAGTATGATGTTGTTTTCCTCCTTTTTAGGCAGGAAGAAGCTCCGACTGTTCGAATACCTTCATGAATCTCTGTGTAATCCTGAGATGGCATCTTGTATTCAGTGGCTAGATAAGACCAAAGGCATCTTTCAGTTTGTATCAAAAAACAAAGAAAAACTTGCCCAACTTTGGGGCAAAAGAAAAGGCAACCGGAAGACCATGACTTACCAGAAAATGGCCAGAGCACTGAGGAATTATGGAAGAACTGGGGAAATCATCAAAATCCGGAGAAAACTAACTTACCAATTCAATGAGGCCATTCTCCAAAGACTCTCTCCATCTTATTTCTACTCACAGTATGTTCAACCTGGTCAAGGATATCTAAGTTTAAATAGCTGGAATGCAAATTGTAACTATACATATGCCAATTGCTGTGAGCGGAGTTACCATACTTGCTAAATATAATCTTACATATTACGATTTCCTAATATCAGAAATCCCCGAACCCACAATACAATGTATAACTAATAAATTATAGAATTGTATACTATATAATTTTATTAACCAGTCACACTAATAAAATTCAATAAAAATTTAAAAAGAGAAATATCTATAAATTTCAGGATTTTTCTCTTTTATATTTAAATCTTTATTGTTCAGTATTACATATATGTCCTCGTTCTCTCCCATTAACCCCTTCTAGCCCACCCCACCCCTTCAACACCCTATTGTGTGTGTCCATGCATTATGCATATATGCATACAAGTTCTTTTGTTGATCTATTCCAACCCACTCTCCCCCGCCTTCCCTCTGAGATTCGATAGTCTGTTCCATGCTTCTATGTCCCTGGATCTATTTTGTTCATTAGATTCCACATATGAGTGATTTCATGTGATACTTGTCTTTCTCTGACTGCCTTATTTCACTTAGCATAATACTCTCCAGGTCCCTCCATGATGTCTCAAAGGGTAAGAGATCCTTCTTTTTTACTGCTGCATAGTATTCCATGGTATAAATGCACCACAGATTTTTTATCCACTCATTTACTGATGCGCACTTGGGCTGTTTCCAGATCTTAGCTATTGTAAATTGCACTCCTATGAACATAGGGGTACATACATTCTTTCTGATTGGTGTTTTGGGTTTCTTAGAATATATTCCTAGAAGTGGAATCACTAAGTCAAATGGCAGTTCCATATTTAATTTTTTGAGGAAACTCCATACTGTTTTCCATAATGGCTGCACCAGTCTGCATTCCCACCAGCAGTGAACTAGGGTTCCCTTTTCTCCACATCTTTGCCATCACTTGTCATTTGTTGATATGTTGATGGTAGCTATTCTGACAGGTGTGAAGTGATACCTCATTGTCATTTTAATTTTCATCTCTCTGATGAGCAGTGATTTTGAGCATTTTTTCATATGTCTTTTGGCCATCTGTATATCCACTTTGGAGAAGTGTCTATTTAGGTCCTTTGCCCATTTTTAATTTGGATTTAGATTGTTTGTCTTCCTTTTGTTAAGTTGTATGAGTTCCTTATAATTTTGGATAATAACCCTTTATCAGTTGTATTATTGCCAAATATGTTCTCCCATTCAGTGGGTTGCCTTTTCATTTTGTTGACGGTTTCTTTTGCTGTGCAGGGGCTTTTTATTTTGATGTAGTCCCATTGGTTTATTCTCTCCTTAGTTTCCTTTGCCCTACAGTGGTCGGCAAAGACATTAGTCAACAGAGCCAAATATCAACAGTACTTCTTCAAAATAGACTCGCCCAGGCCAAAAACCGACTTCTGCACATGGGCCATGAAGTTTAAATCGCACTGTACGTGTGCCTGCATGTGGTATTTTGTGGAAGAGCCACACTCAAGGGGCCAAAGAGCCGCATGTGGCTCACTAGCCGCAGTTTGCCGACCACAGCCCTAGGAGATATATCTGCAAACATATTGCTATGAGAGATGTCTGAGATTTTGCTGCCTATGGGTTTTTATGGTTTCATGAGTAACATTTAAGTCTTTTATCTATTTTTAGTTTATTCTTGTGTATGGTGTAAGTTGGTGGTCTAATTTCACTTTTTTGCTTGTATCTGTCCAATTTTCCCAACATCAATTATTGAAGAAACTATCTTGACTTCATTGTATGCTTTTTCCTCCTTTGTCAAATTAATTGAACATAATGGCTTGGGTTGATTTCTGGGGTCTCTGTTCTGTTCCATTGATCTATATGTCTGTCTTGCGGCAGTATTAGGCTGTTTTGATTACAGTGGCTTTGTAGTATAACTTGATATTTGGTATTGTGATCTCTCCAACTTTGTTCTTCTTTCTCAGTATTGCTTTGGCTATTCAGGATTTTTTGTTGTTGTTCCATATAAATTTTTGGAGTATTTGTTCTAGAACTGTGAAATGTGCTGTTGGTATTTTAATAGGCATTGCATTGGATCTGTAGATTGCATTGGGTAATATGGACATTTTAATGATATTGATTCTACCAATCCATGAACATGGTATATTCTTACACTTGCTTAGATCTTGCTCTATCTCTTTTTTCAACATCCTATAGTTTTCTGAATATAAGTCTTTTACCTCTTTGGTTTAGTTTATTCCTAAGTATCTTAATTTTTTTTGTTGCAATGGTAAATGGGATTGCTTGTTTAGTTTCTCTTTCTGATAGTTCATTGCCATTGATTTCTGGGTGTTAATTTTGTATCCTGCTATATTGCCAAATTCATTTATTAAATCTAGTAGTTTTTGGTGGAGTCTCTAGGGTTTTTTTATGTACATTTTTATGTCATCTACAAATAATGAGTGTTTTACTTCCTTCTTTCCAATTTGGATACCTTTTATTTCTTCATGTCTGATCACTGTGGCTAGAACTTCCAGTACTGTGTTGAATAAGAGTGGTGAAAGCAGACATCCCTGACTTGTTCCTGTTCTTAAGGGAAATGGTTTTGTTTTGGCCCATTGAGTAGGATGTTGGTTGTCTTTTTTTCACCAGATTAGGAAAGGTTACTGCCATTATTTCTTCAAACACATTTTCTATCTCTTTCTCACTTTCTTCCCCTCTGGCATTCCTATAAAGTGAATATTGTTACATTTCATGTTGTCCCACAGCTCCCTTAAGCTGTCCTTGTGTTTTTTAATTGTTTTTTTTCTTTTTGGTTCTCTGAGTGATTTTTTTTTTTTTCCTACCCTGTCATAGAATCCACTGATCTGACACTCAGCTTCCTCTAATCTGCTGTGTATTCCTTCCAATGTGCTCTTTATTAGTGCTATGACATTCCTTCCAACTGGTCTTTTTTCATAGTTACTATATCTTTTTCTCATGCTGTTGAGCATCCTTGCCATCATTATTCTGAACTCTATGTCTGATAAATTTCTTATCTTCATTTCATTTAGCTCTTTTTCTAGAGAATTCTCTTGTTTTTCATTTGGGGCTTATTTGCCTTCCCATTTTGGCTGCCTGTTTGGGTTTGTGTCTACACTGAGTGGCCAGATTATTATGACCACCCATCAGTACTTCATTCACACTTCCAAAAATACTGAATATTGAAAACTTCCTAAGCAAATACTCTCAAGGTTTTATTATTATTATTATTATTATTTGCATAACTAATTCCCTTCATTGTACTGATGGGGTGGTCATAATAATCTGACCAGTCATAATAATCTGACTGGTCATAATAATCTGGCCACTCAGTGCATGTATTAGGTAGATCTGCTATGACTCCAAGTCTCTAGTGCAGCACCATTTCAGATGCTGTTTTTGACTGGCCCTGAGTCCCCTGTTTGGAGATATCAGCAATCCTCTGTTGGGGCTGGCTGCCTTTGGAAAGGACCAAGATTGCATTAAGGTCTGCTTTTTCTAGTTCCAGGCCCTGAATTAGATCAAGCAAAGACTTATAGGCTCCAGAGACCTGCCTCTTCCTGAAGTCTGATTGTTATTCAGACTGATTGACCTCAGGCTATCAACCACAGGATGGAGTGAGAGGTTTTCCAACAGGGTAGGGCAATTGCTTCTGCCTGCAGGCTGATTGTTATTCTCACTCTCTTAATGGGCCTCATAAGCCCCACACGGTAGGTCAACAGTTTTCCAATAGGGTGAGGCAATTGCTCCCCCCTCCCAGCTCCAGGCAAAAGCTGCCTGGATGGTAATGGTCTGCTGGAGAAAGATGTCCTCTGCAATATGAGGGGATGACTCAGCACAGGAAATGGGAGTCGGGCTTCTGAGTTATAATCCCAGAGCCCCCAACCCTGGCTTCTGTTCACACAGTCCAATCCACTCTGCCTTCACTCTGCTGGAACCCAAGGTGAGTGCTGCACACATAATTTTGTGCAATGGCTGTTTAAGAGGTTGCCTGTATTTCTAGCCATCTCTCCCTAGCAGACAGCAACCCTGATGCTATTCACAGCCAGATATTCTGTGGTCACTTTTCTTAGTTCTGGTGCCCTGGGCTGGGGAACCCAGCTTGGGTTTAGACCCCAGAGTTCTCAGTGAGAACTCCCCACAGCTGAGATATCCCTCTAGAACTTCAGCTGCTGTCTGTGGCAGAGGGTCTGCCCTTTCACACCTCTGTACTTCCTACCAGTCTCTATGCAGTTTCCGCTTTCCATCCTTGGTTATCAGGGTTCTCTCCAGCTAGTCTTCAGTTGATTATTCAGGATGGTTTTTCTGTATTTTAGTTATAAGTCCAGTTTGGTCCTGGAAGCAAGTCAGTGTAGCTTCCACTTACTCCACTGCCATTTTGGAATCTCCAGGATTTTTCTCTTAATGCAAATGCTGAAGAGAAGAACTTCACTGTTGCTATTTTTTATTAAATAGCATATAATTGCCTAGCCAGTGTGGCTCAGTGGCTGAGTGTCGAGTCATGAAAGAGGAGGTCCTGGTTTGATTCCCGGTCAGGGCACATGCCGAGGTTGCAAGCTCAATCCCCAGTAGGGGGCGTGCAGAAAATAGTCAATTGACACTTCTCTCATCAATGTTACTATCTCACAATCCTTTTCCCTTCTTCTCTTTGAAATCAATAAAAACATACTTTTAAAAAATAATAGCATATAATCTATAGCAACTTGGTGAGATACTCTCCCAGCAAAAGATAAAATGATCAAGGCTTATATGAAAGCATAGACTAACTGTCCTTGCTCTTAGTATTGACTATATACACTACTTTCTTCTAGATTAACAATGTCTGAAGAGATTACTTGATTTATATATTCACTTAAACATTTTCCTGCCATACTAAACAAGCAAACAAAAAAATCACTAACACCTTATGGCTTTAGCAATAAAACCAAAACTGATTGTGATGGTAGTGTTTATTTCATGCTAATATACACTTAATGGCTTTCCAATCTTCAGTGGCTATCCTGAACTGATATTTTCTCTGCCCTTGAGAAATATATATGATCTATATAATCTGTGGTGCCAAAGAAACAATGGTCTAAGGAAAATGCCACCGAACTTAAGGAAAGCTTTTACCTCTCAAAAATTATTTCCTTTCATTTCTTTCTTCCATAGAGTAGATCCAGAGCTAATGCTTCTTGCTCTCCTGCCACTAAGCCACAGGGAGGGGCTCTTGCCCCATTATCTTTCTGGTGCAAACCTGGAACATGACCTCCCTTTTCCCTTGCACAAGTCCAGCTGAGACCAAACTGGAAGTTGAAAAGGAAAAAGACTGATAAATGATAGAAACTAGAAAATACTAAACCTAGAGTAAAACCAGAATTTAGTCAGTCTGGCTTGAAAGCTATGGTTTAATCTCCACATTACATAAGGAACCCTGGGAAGAAATACTTTGCTTCTTACTTCCTGCTTGGCAGGTTCATGCCTGTTCCATCCATATAACTGTGAAGCAAGAGAGCTTCCTAGACCACATGAGCCGTTTCCATCCAGGCCAAGAGCCCCCTGGAGCCTGCCCTTTCCAATTTGTAGCGTTCCCACTCACTTCTTTTTCTTTGTGTCCTCCTGGTGCTCTTCCCCAGGGACTCTTAAGAAAAAGAACATGTGTGGGTTATAAAACAAAAAGCAACAAACTCATAGTTAGAAACAGCAGAATGGTAGTTACCAGAGGGGAAGGGGGTGGGGAGAAGACAAAGAATGTAAAGGAGGTCAAATATGTGGTAACAGAAGGAAGCTAGATATTGAGTTGTGAGCACACGGTTGAGTATACTGGTGTATTATAATGTACACCTGAAATGTATATAATGTGATTAACCAATGCTACCCCAATAAATTCAGCAGAAAAAAAAATAACAACATGACAGAGTGATTAAATGAAGGCTAACTTGATATTGGTCATCTCTACATGTAATCTGGGTTTCTGTTATAGACTGAATGTGTACACCCCCGAAATTCATGTTGAAATCTACCCCCAATGTGATGGCATTGGAAGGTGGGGGTCTTTGGGAGATGATTAAGTCATGAGAGTAGAACCCTTGTGAATAGTTTGAGTGTCCTTATAAAAGTTATCCCCAGAGAGCTTTCCTTCCCTTTCCACCATGTGAAGACACAAGAAGACAGCCATCTTTGCATCAGGAAGTGGCTCTCACCAGACACTGAATGCTCTGGCACCTTGGTCTTGGACTTCCTAGTCTCTTGAACTGTGAGAAATAAATTTCTGTTGTTTATAAGCTACCCAGTTTATAGTATGCTATTATAACAATCTGAACAGACTAAGACAGTTTCAATTAGTGCTAACATTAAAGTAGGACTCAGCAATTACACTCATTCTCCCACCAAGAAAATATGCTTTATAAAATATTAATAAAGAACATAAATTTAAAAAAAAATATATTTTTTTATTGATTTCAGAGAGGAAGGGAGAGGGAGAGAGAAAGATAGAAACGTCAATGATGACAGAGAATAATTGATCAGCTGTCTCCTGCATGCCCTCCACTGGGGATCGAACCCAAAACCTAGGCATGTTCCCTTGACCAGAATCTTATCCAGGACCCTTCAATCCACAGGCTGATGCTCTATCCACTGAACCAAACTAGCTAAGGCTAAATTTGACCACAGATTGCAAAGAGGAAATGAAAAGGGTTTAATCATTCAGTCAGCGACAATAAAATTTCATAAACATATTCTCTCCATTATCCTTCCTATATCCAATACCAGCCTGAGGGGCTCATCTGAACAGAAAGAAATATCGATGTGAGAGAAATACATCGATAGGTTGCCTCCTGCATCGATTGGTTGCCTCCTGACCAGGGCTTGGGCTGGGGAGGAGACTGCAACTGAGGTACATGCCCTTGACTGGAATCAAACCTGGGACCCTTTGGTCCACAGGCTGATGCTCTATGCACTAAGCCAAACTGGGCAGCAATTACTTGTTTGATTGGGCACTCATATATAGTAAAGTGAATAAAGTGCATTAAGGTGGAGCATTATTATACCTAACCTTAACTGTATAGAATGAGATAGACACCTGCATTGCCGGGAGCCGGTCCATCCTTGCTGTTTCAAGGGACCTGGCATATATGGCATACTGTTCTTAATATGTTTGCTCACCTTCTTGGCACTATGTGTTTTAACCAAGGTCACCTCTCTGAGAAAGGTTGTTTCCCCAGGTAGGGATTTTCCCCTGAAGTTAGGGAGGGAATAAAACCCCTTAACTAAGTGCCAGACAGGTAATTAATCACTTTAACTACGAACAATCACACTTAAGCTACATAATCTTTACTCCCTGGAATGGAGATAA
The DNA here is from genome assembly GCF_014108235.1 of Myotis myotis. NCBI lineage: Eukaryota > Metazoa > Chordata > Mammalia > Chiroptera > Vespertilionidae > Myotis > Myotis myotis. Next base: position 198,844,183 of record NW_023416335.1, read on the forward strand.
GAAACGCCCTAACCTTTGGAATAGAGATTGATAGGATTGAATCAACTGGTATAAATACAGATGTAACAAGACAACAAGACACAGAACTTAGAAGACAGAACCTACACAGAACCTAGAGACAGAAGAACTTCACTGGAGAGAACATGGCAAAAGATCCTGGACAGAAACTGGCAACAGAACTAAGAGACAGAACCTAGAGAGAACCTGGCTGAAGAATCTAGAGACAGAACCTGGCTACAGAACCTGACTAGAACATTGCTACAGAACCTGGCTGGAGAACCTGGAGAATCTGGCTGGAGAACCTAGCAAGAGAATATGGACACAGAACCTGGCTGGAGATCCTAACCAGAACTTTGCTGGAGATCCTGAGCAGAACTTGGCTGGAGATCCTGGCTAGAGATCCTGGCTAGGCTGCTGATCAACTGAACGCTGTCTCCGTGTCATTCCTTCTTCGCCGACTCCGTCCACACCTTTGGGGACCCCTGGACCTGCTGGGATTGGACCCCGGCACTGCATAATAATCATCTAGATTAAGAAAAACAACAACTTCCAGCACTCTATAAGTTTCTCTCACTTTCCTTCCCAATCTATGTCTACCTTCTTGAACATTATTATAAACTAGAAGCCTGATGCACAAAAATTTGTGCACTTGCGGGGGGGGGGGGGTGTCCCTCAGCCCAGCCTGTGCCCTCTCGCAGTCCGGGACTGCTCAGGGGATGTCCACCTGCTGGCTTAGGCCTGCTCCCTGGGGGGTCAGGCCTAAGCTGTCAGTCAGACATCCCTCTGGCAACCCAGAAGCCCTCAGGGGATGTCCACTTGCCAGCAGGGAGCAGGCCTAAGCTGCAGTTGGACTCCTTAGTGCTGCTGAAGAGGTGGGAGAGGCTCCTGCCACCACCGCTGTGCTGACAGCCTTCAGCCTGGCTTGTGGCTGAGCAGAGCTCCCCCTGTGGGAGTGCACTGACCACCAGGGGACAGCTCCTGCATTGAGCATCTGCCCCCTGGTGGTCAGTGTGTGTCATAGTGACCAGTCATTCCCAGTCGTTCTGCTATTAGGGTCAATTTGCATATTACCCTTTTATTATATAGGATAGAGGCCTGGTGCATGGGTGGGGGCTGGCTGGTTTGCCCTGAAGGGTGTCCCATATCAGGGTGGGGGTCCTGCTGGGGTGCCTGGGTGAGGGGTTGATGGCTGTTTGCAGGCTGGTCAAGCCCCCCAGTGGGGACCCTCACCTCATGGAGGTGTGGCCTGCCTGGGTGAGGGACTGAGGGCTGTTTTCAGGCTGGCCACGCCCCCAGGTGACCCAAACTCCCAGCCTCTCCTTTTTTTCTTTTTTCTTTTTTCTGGGATTTATTTATCTTTTATAATTGAAACTTTGTAGCCTTGAGCGGAACCCAGGGACAGCCAGGCAGGCGGGAAGCTTGGCTTCCTCCATTTCCGGGGGCAACCCAAGCCTCCTGCTCACTCCAGTTCTGTGGCAGCCGCCATCTTAGTTGGGTTAATTTGCATACTTGCTCCTGATTGGGTGGTGGGCATGGCTGGTGGGCAAGGCTTGGGTATAGCAGAAGGATGGTTAATTTGCATGTTTTCTCTTTTATTATATAGGATGGAATCACACAGTATTTTCTCTTTTGCATCTGGTCTTACTTTCCTCAATATCATATCTATGAATTTAATCAATGTTGCTGGATATTCCATGAGTTTATTCTTTTTTATTGCTTTTTAAATTGATTTTTAAAGGACAGTGCTGATTTTTTAACAGCCCTAAAATCTCTCCTTTCCAGTGGTTCTCAACCTTCTGGCCCTTCAAATACAGTTCCTCATGTTGTGACCCAACCATAAAATTATTTTTGTTGCTACTTCATAACTGTAATGTTGAAACTTTTATGAATCATAATGTCAATATCTGATATGCAGGATGGTCTTAGGTGACCCCTGTGAAAGGGTCGTTCGACCGCCAAAGGGGTCGCAACCCACAGGTTGAGAACTGATGCTCTAGACGTTGAAAATATAAAATGGACCCCAAATATTTCCAATATATCCATTATCTCACATGGATAATGTTACTTTCTGGTTTGAAAACTGTTCCTCAAAGGGCTGGAATGACTTTTGACCTCAAGAACATTAACTTACCTAACACTGAATAATTTCACAAATTAATAAGCGTAACACAAATAAACCTATTTTTCTTGTTTTCTGAAAGCAAATTTCCCGTTGCACACACCAAACAAGTCAGTCCAAGACTAATTGCGTGGCAATCGGCTGCTAAAATATTCACTGCTAGTATTAGTGGAGAGAAATGCTGCACCTGTGCATAAGGCACATAAGGGAAATGAATGCAACATAATTATGGTAAACAATCATTAGCGAATGTTGTAGTTTGTTATTAATAATTATGTATAACAGGATATTGTAAAAAGTTACAAAATTTTTATTAAAACATTTCTTATATACCTTATATTAAATGTATTAAAGAAATGTATTAAAACATTTCTTATAGTGACTGGGCCGCAAAAATACTTGTGGGCTGTATGAGGCCCGTGGGCCGCGAGTTTGACATGCTTAATATAGACTCTAAATTGGTTGGTTTGTAATTTAAAAATTGCAGTGGACTAGAGGACTCTCCCTGGAGAGGTGTGGGGAAGATGAGGGTGGCAGTTGGCTAAGGCAAGGTGACTCAGGCATATGATTGGGTTGTCCAGAAAACCAGGTGTGTCTGGCATATGCATACAGGGCAGATGCAAAACATCAAGTTTACAGAAGCTAAAAACATGGTTAATACAAAACATTCAGTAGTCTCCTCTGATCTGTGACTGGGTTTGCTCTTCATAGTCCAGCAATAGACAATAATATAAGGTCAGAGTGAAAAAGGACAAGAGCAGAACACAACTCCCAATCACTTTCCCATAACACACATTTCATCCAACTGCACAGGAATGATAAGATTCCTGCCTGGGGAGGAATAGATTCCTTGATCAATCAATGGGACTGGTCCTATTTCCATTCTCTTCAGGGAATACCCTTTATATGTCCTTCATGATCCCTGGTTCTGCCTTTTGGGATAATCTGCCAGTTTATTTTTTTCGTATAATGGTATCTGAAATGGGCATTCAAAAGATGTGTTTTCTTAGTACCAAGCAGTACTGTGTTAATACGAGTTCAGAAATCTAATATTGCCAGTTCCATATTTTAGCATTTGCTACTGACAACACCCCACTTCCTGGTACTAAATTTTGAAGCAGTAAACTTTCTTGGTTATAGCTAACTGAAATCAGCTTTGACTCACTGAAATACTGGAATTTATTGAAAGATATTAGATTGCTTACAGAATTTCTGAGAAGCCTGAAGACCATGCAGCCTTTGGATCATAAATACCAAACCACATCAAAGACCTGGTCAAGTGAGGACATTGCTGTCATTGTTACCAATCACTAGATGCCTCCAGTTACATCATCTCACATGTCACTGAACAGAACTAGCATCCATCATTGCTGCCCCAGAAACTAACTTGCTACAACTGTCATTGCATTCAGAGACAGTTGTCTACCATTCCTGCTTCTGTACATTGAAGGGGACTTCAGATTAGCGGAGGTTTGCTCAGGCGCCTATGTTGGCTATAAAGAAAGCTAGGAAAGCAATTATCTGGAACTTTCAATTTTTATACTGGGAGACTATTTCTGCATCCTACCAAGACTCATAAGGTCAAGAATTCCCCAAACATAGGAAGGGGTTCACATGCTGGGCAGCCAAAAGAATGACAAAAGTTCACTTGATTTTTAAACGACAATAACAAAGATCAGAGCATGTATAGTTTAATTTTAAAGACCTTTGACATGCCTGGCCAATTTCCCAAAATTCTCTTTGTTCTTGGTACTTCTGTGGTCATAAAAACTTAAATAGTCTCTAAACAACTTTATCTTTCTGAGAAGGCAGTTTCAGCGTAGTATTTAAATTCTCTCAATATCAAGTAAAATTGTAACATATTTCTATAACTGAAGCTTATCTAAGAAACTGGGGTTTCTAATTTTCGCAATATGAAAGTTTTATTAATGTCTGTCTCCCTTGCTCAGGAAGTATTTATGATGTTCCAGTTTTATGATTTAATTTTATTGGGATGAAGTTTGGAGAGCTGGAAATATAATCAGTTACAATTATAAAAGACTAGTGGCCCGGGGCATGGATTCATGCATATTGAAAGAAAATGAATTACTGCCAAGTCACTGCAGCTTGGCAGTAAACCAGATTTTGGGCCAACAGTGCCCTAGCAACAACGTAACCCACGGCCAAGGTGGAATCTTGTGGCCCCCATGAGGAATCAGGCTCGCTTCTCTCTGGTTCTGGAGTGCACAACTCGAGAACCACCACTGCCAAGTCACCGCAGCTTTGCAGCTCCTGTGTTGAGCATCTGCCCCTACTGGTCAGTGTGAGTCATATGTACTGGCTGGTCAGCCGGTCAGACGATCAGATGGTCACTTAGCCTTTTATATTTATAGATAATTGATACTGATTCTTTTCCCAAGAGCATTTTTCTGGTTGCCAGAACTCACTCTGAGGATGTGAGGGGTACATTGGAAGTGCTCAGGGTAATGGCCTCTTAAGAGCAGCTCTCAGTCAATGACAGATGGGATTTCATAAGTACTTACCTCTGTTTCTTTACTGCATAATTGAAATAATGCTGAGACATGTCCTTATACTTCCCTCTTCCCCTAATGCTGTTTCTTGCAACCTCCTCTCAAACTACTAATATTCATGTTCTTGTTTCAATGTCAGCTTCTGGAGGAAGGAGAGGACCCAATATAAGCTGTTAAATGACTCAAGTCACTTATGCCATTAAGATGTATCAATTATGGATGAGAACAATGGACTAGCACTTAGAGCTTACTGCAATATTAATATGTTTCTTCTTCTTCTTCTTCTTCTTCTTCTTCTTCTTCTTCTTCTTCTTCTTCTTCTTCTTCTTCTCCTTCTTCTTCTCCTTCTCCTTCTCCTTCTCCTTCTCCTTCTCCTTCTCCTTCTCCTTCTCCTTCTCCTTCTCCTTCTCCTTCTCCTTCTCCTTCTCTCCTTCTCCTTCTCCTTCTCCTTCTCCTTCTCCTTCTCCTTCTGTCCTTCTCCTTCTCCTTCTCCTTCTCCTTCTCCTTCCTTCTCCTTCTCCTCTCCTTCTCCTTCTCCTTCTGCTTCTCCTTCTCCTTCTCCTTCTCCTTCTCCTTCTCCTTCTCCTTCTCCTTCTCCTTCTCCTTCTCCTTCTCCTTCTCCTTCTCCTTCTCTTCTTCTTCTTCTTCTTCTTCTTCTTCTTCTTCTTCTTCTTCTTCTTCTCTCTCTCTCTCTCTCTCTCTCTCTCTCTCTCTCTCTCTCTCTCTCTCTCTCCACACTATGGTGTCAGCAGCCCCATTTCCCATTTATATCAATAGAAAAACTGAAAGAATAATTTATGTATTTTTTCTAAAGTCATCCAGCTAATGAGTGTTCCATTGTCTGTACTCAGGTCAATCTAATTCTTTCTACTGTGCTATACTGTCTGCTGATGTAAAGACTACCTTAGGAGTAGGTTAATATATGTTCTCTACCTGTGCTGATGCCAGATCTTCATAACATTATCATTCTGGAGAAAAACATCTGCTAAGTGTATTATTCAGTGTTATTAACAAAAGTTGTTAATATACTCATAGAGAGACCCTGGAGAGACAAATTCCTAGTTTTGGGGGTTTCTCAGAGTAGGTTGAATAAGGGTCTGGGATCCCACTATTCAATAAGCAGATGTTCACTTAATATTAAGGGTTTCAGCTTCACACTTCACTCTACCCTTTAACCTAAGTTAGAATCCTTCTGATCCAATTTCTCCACATAACAAACCTGTGATGTCTTATTATATGGACTAGTTACTTACCTTTCTGGATAGAGAACCTGAGGATGCAACTGTTCCATTTAAAAAGCTCACGTATGCTTTTATGTGTATTTATTGTCTGCTGCTTCATGGCCTTTGGGGAAGTAGATATATTTTACATATCTATCACTTTGCTTATTTTATTCATTGTCTTTTTTTTTTTGTACGCTGACTGAGTCTTTCTTCAAAGACAGTGGCATGATTTATTAATTTGTGTGGCATTTTATTATTTTATAATACCTATCTTATTTTCCCTTTATTAATTAATGTACTACATGTGTGTCCTTATCCCCCCATTGACCCCCACCCCACGCCTTCACTCGTGCCTTCATCCCCTTAGTGTCTGTGTCCATTGGTTAGGCTTATATGCATGCATACAAGTCCTTTGGTTGATCTCTCCCCTTCCCCACCCTTCCCTGCCTTCCCTCTGAGGATTGATGGTCTGATAGATGGTTCTCTGTCTCTGGATCTCTTTTTGTTTACCAGTTTATTGTGTTCATTATATTATGTGTGGCATTTTATTAAAATCACTGGGAAATCAACCCAATCTAGAACTAGAAGGTTAAATGATCAATGTAAAATACATTAGTGTTTCTTTGATTATTTATAAGGAATTATTATATTGCTATACTTTCACATATGTAAGGCACTTTAAAATACAAGGAAAACCTTTTGTTCTATTCATTTGGTCTCAGGAAATTATTATTTCTTTTAGGTTTCTCCCTGCAAATCTCTTTCAAAGGCAAAAGCAACCCAATGCTTTTATGGATATTTTTAGAAGCATTTATATGTAGGGACTACATGATATCAGGATGATGTAAAAATATTTTTATAGGGCAAGAATACCTATCATATCCACTGAGTGGCAGAAGGAATATGTCATTCCATCTCATAAAAATACTTTTGCTATCTTATGACCACCATACTGAGTAACTTACTCGGCTCAGTTGACTTGTGGAGTAAAAAGAGACTAATTTTCATTGCAATAAATAAGAGAACTTATAAAATTATTTCTTAGATTGCCATATGGCTTTTGGTGAGAAAACAGTAACTACCTGAGGAGTAATTTGTAGGAGAAAAGAAATCTTGAGTAAATTAAATAAGTGAAATAGCATTACAATGAGACTTATGGCATAGGAAATATTAATAACAAAATATAAGGCTGTTATACTTTTAAAAATGTGTTAGGTTTCCTCTGAGAATATACACTAGAGTGAGTCTGAATCTTCAGTCTTGGACAGTGACTTAAATTCTTTGAGACACAATTTATTTATCATTATAATGTAGATATTGCTCTCTCTCTCAAGGTTGTCTTGAGGGATAAATGACATACCAACATCATAGAAAAACCATATTCACTTCAATGAAGGGACCCCAAATATAACTTGATTCCTCATTTTCTCGATTAGAAGTCTAAACAATACGTTTTCAACCACTTGAAAATACAAACTTCAAGGGTATAAATTAGTAAAATGACTATGTTTTAGCATAGTAATTTTGCTACTCCTACATATTTAAAATTGCACATGAAAAATAGCAAATAGCCGTAACTGGTTTGGCTCTGTGGATGGAGCGTTGGCCTGTGGACTGAGGGGTCCCAGGTTCGATTCCGGTCAAGGGCAGGTACCTTGGTTGCGGGCGCATCCCCAGTGAGGGGTGTGCGGGGGGCAGCTGATCGATGTTTCTCTCTCTCATCTATGTTTCTGGCTCTCTGTCCCTCTCCCTTCCTCTCTGTAAAAAATCAATAAAATATATTTTAAAAAAATAGCAAATAAACAACCATTATATTAACTATATAACTATTTATTGATTTAAGGAGATGCACATGGTACCAAGTTGATAAGGGGTTGATTTGTAATGGTTAATTTTATGTGTCAACTTCACTGGGCCATCGGGTGCCCAGACATTTGGCTAAATATTCTTCTTAGTGTGTCTGTAAGGGTGTTCCTGGATGAGATGAACATTTGAATCAGTAGCCTTAGTGAAGCAAATTGGCCTCCTTTTCATGCAGACGGACCTCATCCAGCAGATGGAAGACATGAACAGGCTCAGTAAGAAGGAACTTCTGCCTGCCTGGTGGAGCTAGACATGGATCTTTTTCAGCCTTCGATCTTAGACTGAAACATCAGCTTTTCTTGGATCTCAAACCAGCCAGCTTTTGGACTGACCTTTATACCATAGGTTCGCCTAGTTCTCAGGGCTCTTGGCTTGGACTAGAACTACACGTGGACGCTCATGGGGTTCCAGCTTGGAGACTGCCGATCTTGTAACTCTTTAGCCTCCACAGTTGCATGTAGTTTAAATAAATCAACATGTAGGCAGAATATCCAGCTGAGGGAAAATCGAGGGGGAAAACCCTCTCTCTAAATTGAAGAGCTAGGAAAACTGGAATGTGGCAGATGAATTCGACACTGGCACATGGTGAGGTAAGCTTTCTATTTCCTCTGCAACATGTCCTCCACATTGACTCTCATGGTCAAGGTGCCTGAAGCACTTTGCCTACCTTGCAGACTTCATTTCCTCTTCTCCCAGTGCTCTCTGCCTTTAGTAGGCTTCTGTTATCCCTGCGCAAATAGAAGTCCTGGCCCCAGCCAAAGAGTTCCATGTTCATTAGTTCCTATGAACTGACTATAAACCTGTGGGTATAATAGCTGATTAATTTTCCATAATCACTTGGTCAGGGACTTCTTTGATCACCATGTTTTTTGGTTCCAGATGGAAATAGCTTCATTTAAAAAAATTGTACACACATAATTCATACTTCTTATAAAAAGCTCGCAAAGTATAAATATAAAGGCATAATAACCACCTTTAATTATTTGTATTGCCTTCCAACTTTTCCTTTTTCTTTTTATAATATACATATAATAATTGATTTTTAGAGAGAGAGGAAAGGAGAGGGGGAGTGACAGAGAGAGACATTGATGTGAGAGCATCAATAGGCTGCCTCCTACACACACCCTACCTGGGATTTTGGGCTCAAGCTCGCAACTAGGGCACGCACCCTGACAAGAAATCAGACCGGCAACCTATGGTGCCCAGGACGGTGCCCAAACAACCGAGCCACATTGACCAGGGCTCCTTCCAAACTTTTTCTAGGCGTATAATAAACATGCATATACTTTACAAAATGATGCCATAAAAATATACTCTATTTGAAATCATCTCTTTTCACAGAGAAATGCAGCCTGAACATATTTTTTTTTGTGGACAAATAAATCTTCATATTTTCCTTTTAAGAGTTGCATGATATTTTTTATGTAGATATGGCATGGTATATTTAATAGATTACCCATCTTGCTCTATGACATTTTCCAGAAAAATTTCCAGATTTCACATCTATTTTTACCTTTAAAATTGTATTTATTTATTTTGAGAGTATGTTTATTAAAGCTGGGGATAGTGAAACAAGGAAGGGCTTGGGATAGAAAAAGCAACAGGAGAGAGACTGGGCAGGCTGCTTTGGTTCTCTAAAAATGTTACAGGAGAGAAATGAGCCGAGATGGGGCTGCTGTCAGCTCACTGGAGAGTCAGAGAAAAGGGGGCCATGGAGGCAGGTGCAGGGGGTAGCCTGGGATGAGCTGATGCTGCTCATTGCTCCCCTGGCTGCAAGTCTCATGGGGTCCGCTGGAGTTTAGGAGATGCATGCCTGGGGGGGGGGAAATGGGGTAAGGGACAGGCATAGGCGTGCTCTTGGGAGGGAGAGTGGCAATTTTTACCTTTTTCTTAGATGCCAACCTTTTTAGGTTCAAACTGCAAGTTTTAGCAATAAAAATAGAAACCCAGGGCACTGATGGCTGAGCCCTAACTCCTATCAGGTCACATCCTCTGCGGGGTGCCACCCTTTTTCCACTGTGAAGCATTATTTGAACAGATTCTCAAAATAGCACTGCCTCTTTTTAGCATGCCAGCGTCTCCCTGGTGTTATCTGGCCTTCCCCAGTGGCCAGCAAGAATTCTCGACTCCTCGTCCCGGAGTCTCTCTGTCCCTGTGCCAGACCAGACTTAGCAATCAGGGCATGACGTCAGATTGCTGCAGGCAGTTGGACCTTTGGGACAGCAAGTGGGAATGCAGACTTGTGGAACCGTCCAGCTCCCTGTCTCCACCCATAGCCAGAGATCCTGGTGTCACGCGTACAAGTGTTCTGAGTAGGGGAAAAGGTCAGGGGTACAGGCAGATGGCGTGTTCTAAACCCAGTCTAACCAGCTTCCACTTTGGACTTGGCTGTTGCTTATAAATTACAGAGAAGATTCAGGGAGGTCGTAGATTTTTCAATTCTCTAATTTTCACTAGATATCATATCACTCCGTAAAAGAGCGTGGGCTTCAGAATCAGTCTTTTCTTTTTTTAAAAAATATTTTTATTGATTTTAGAGAGGAAGAGAAAGGGAGAGAGAGATAGAAACATCAATGATGAGAGAAAATAATTGATTGGCTGCCTTCTGCATATCCCACACCAGGGACTGAGTCCACCATCTGGGCATGTACCCTGACCAGGAATTGAACCATGACCTCCTGGTTCATAAATCAACGCTCAAGTACTGAGCCATGCTGGCCAGGCAGAATCAGACAGTCTTAAGTTCAAGACTATACCTTCCACTTACCCTCCATGAGACCTGATGCATAAGGCAGTCAATAAGCACTTAGTAGATGTGTTAAAGGTATGTCTGTGACTGTCCGTTTCCCCAGCTGTAAAATGGGGGTGACAACAGTACCATGTCACAGGGTTGCTGTGAGGACTAGTTGATGAATGCATAATTAGCATACAAAATGTGCTCCATAAAGCAGAGCTGTTACTTTATTACTTTAAAAAGAAAAATTAGAGCTCTTCTTGCCAGGCTGTCTTACTGGTACAGTCCCTGTTGCCACACTTATTTGCTCAACAAATCATTATTAAATAGGCACTGTGATAAATACTGGTGAAATATATATATATATATTTTAGAGAGAGAGGAAAGGAGAGGGGGAGTGAGAGAGAGTGTTTTATTTTCCACGTATTCCCTTATCACCGGGAAACGTAGCTGTTAGAAATGCAAACTCTCAGGCCCCACCAGAGTTTGTTACCCGAGAAAACTATATTTATGACTTTTTATATTTATGACTTAGTATACACAAATGAGTTTTTATACTCATCTAGATGAGTATAAAAGGAGAGTGGGGCGGGGGACTGGATAAAAGAAGGTGAAGAGATTAGCAGAAACTCATCTAAACATGTATAGATTTAGCACTTTTTATATTTATGACTTTTTTTTTTTTAAATGAGGCCTCACATATTGTAATTGTTTAAGATACACTGATACATGGGACAGACTGACAAATGTCAGAAGGGATGAGAGTGGGGGTGGAGGGAGACTGGATAAAACAAAGTGAAGAGATTAGAAGAAACTCATCTAAACATGTATAGATTTAACACTTTTTATGTTTGTGACTTTTTATATTTATGACTTTTTTTGTGTGTGTGTGTGTGTGTGTGTGTGTGTGTTCCAAAGACATTTTATTCATGGACTGGAATCGGAAGCTCCTAGGATTTGTGTGAGTCACAAAATATTCTTCTTTTGATATTTTTTAAGAGAAGTGGAGGATAAAACACCGAATCTTAGGTCACAGGCAAAACTAGGGTTTTATATATAGATATGCATGCCTATGTGAACATCTGACCATCTGACCAGTAGCTATGATGCACAATGACCACTGGGGGCAGACGCTCAATGCAGGAGCTGCTGAGCTGTGGTGACTTGGCAGCTGCAGTTCTCAGGTAACACACCTGGAACTAGAGAGGAGGGAGCCCGATTCCAGGGTGTGTCACCTGAGAACTGCCCTCTTACAATCCTGGACCCTCAGGGGATGTCGGAGAGCCGGTTCTGGCCCGATCCTTGAAGGCCAGGCTGAAGGACCCCACCTGCTGGAGGGATGCCACTCACTCTGCAGATGCCCATTGAGCCTTGGTGTGGCTGTCCCTCCAGGGAGGGACAACAGGAGGTTGGCTCCAGGGCGTGTCTGGCCCATCTTGCCCAGTTCTGCCCCACCGGCCACCTCCTAATTAGTTTTCTTCAATATGCACGAATCCCTGAACGGGGCCTCTAGTCTTACCTAATAATACACAAACATGTAAATTAACCATCCCTCCACTATGCTCACCAGCCAATCAGGAGAGCATGCAAATTAACCCAACAAAGATGGCGGTTAATTTGCATACATAGGGGTAAAGCAGCAGAGTGAAGACTGAAAGCTCTGGCCGGAGCTGCGAAGACTGAAGGCTCCGGCCAGAGTAAAAGCCTGGGTCCCGGGTCCTGGAGGAAAACCAGTGCCGGCAGCCAGGGGAAGGGAAGGCCTATTGCACGAATCTCTTCGTGCAATGGGCCTCTAGTATATAAAAGGCTAAGTGACTGACTGTCTGTCCATCCGACTGTCCGACCAACTGACTGGTACCTATGATGCGCACTGGCAATTTAAAAATAAACGTTGACTCGCACAAGGAAAATTTTCCCATTGAATTTCTTAATAGTATTACACCTTCAGGAATGCCATGTCATAAATTAAAATTGAAAGTAGATGCAATAATCATGCTACCAAGAAATCTTAATAGTAAATGGGGTCTTTGTAATGGTATTAGATTTATTATCAAAAGATTGTGACCTAACATAATCAAAGCTGAAGTATTAATGGAATCTGCGGAAGGAAAGGTTGTTCCGGTTCCAAGAATTGATTTGTCCCCGTCTGACACTGGCCTCCCATTTAAATTAATTCAAAGACAGTTTCCTGTGATGCCAGCATTTGCGATGACAATTAATAAATCACAAGGTCAAACTCTAGACGGAGTAGGAATATTCCTATCTGAACCCATTTTCGGACATGGTCAGTTATATGTTGCTTTCTTTTGAGTTTGAAGAGCCTGTTAGGTTAAAGTTAAAGTTGTAAATATTTCATTACAGGGAAATGAGTCAAGCACTCTGAAAGTGTTTTTACTCTTAATGTGGTGGTATACAGGGAGATATTAGAATAAGTTTAATCACTTTATCAGTCATTGTTTCTATCAATGTTGTTTTTATATCATGTCTGTTGTTTTTATATCATGTTGTTTTGTTTATTAACAAATCTATATATTATTTTCATGTACATTTTACTAATTTTCTTTCATCTCTGACACTTCTATTATAGAGAAAGGGCAAATAATGATATTAAAATATTTTGTATTTTAATTTTATAATACTATATTATATAAACTATTTTGACATGTAATTTTTTCCAGTAATGTAATTACCACACGAATCTTTCTTCTAATTAATTTCCTTTCAATGCAAAAAATTCCATGCACCAGGCCACTAGTATTGAATAAAACACTGTCCAGGGCTACAATCTAGAATTATCTTTTCAGTCATTCATTGAACACATATTAACTCATCACCTATTAGCCAGATACTGAACACAGTCATTTACCTTCAAAATACAGGGTATCCAAAAATGTGTATACACACTTTAACAGCTGATAGCTCAATTTTGAAAATGAAATATATTTTAATAAGCATCTCCTTTATAATTATTCAAAGTGTGTGTATACATCTTTGGGGGATACCATTTATTTCTTGGATTTGTCTACTTATTTTCATCTCCATTGTCATCTTCCTAGCTATTCTTGACTCTTTAAAATCATTTCGCATCCAGAATGGCTTTTTAAAACTATAAATAAGATCAGGGCATTCCTTTGTTAAGCGTAAAATCCCACTTAAAATAAAATCCAAACTTCTTTCCTTGGCCCATGTGGCCCTCCATGACCTGGCCCCTTCCTACATCTCCAACCTTAGCTTAGCTCTCCCAAACCCTTATACCCCACAGCCTGTCAGTTCCCAGAACCAGCTGAGCTCTTTTTCACCTCCAGGCCTTTGCACATGCTATTCCCTCCACCTGGAATGCCATCCCCTAGGATGACAGGCTTCTTCTCTTCTGTCATGTATCAGCCTAAAGGTCATTTTCTCAGAGAAGGCAACCGAATGGCCATCATTTTCCCCCTAACACAGCGTCTTGCTTATTTCCTTTTTACTACATTTTGCAATCTGCATTTATTGTTTTTATTTATTTGTTTACCTGCTTGTTATCTGTGTCTTTTGTAGCAGAACAAAAGCCCTAATGAAGACAGGAGCCTTGTCTCTTATTCATTGTTCTTCATTGCCCAAGTCTGTGCCTGCCACAGAGTAGGTACTCAGTGTTTTGTTACGAGGAGTGCATGAATGAATTTGTATTGTTTAAAAACCTCCAGAAATAAAAATTCCTCCAGGAATAAAAGTTCTGAACCTCAGGTTGGCACATTCTAGGATAGATGCAAACACTTATTTTTATGTTGGACTAAATTTTTAAAAAGTAATAGAATGAGATCTAGAGAGAAGGGAGTCAATCTCCTCTAGGAGAAGAGCGAAGAGAAGAACACTCCAACAGCAGAGAATTTAAAAACTCATTTGTATTTAGAGACACTATCAGTGAGTTCCTTTTCCACTATCCATTAAGACCTGTTGGTGAATAGGATGAATATCAGAGCCAGGAGCCTGAATTTGTTGTCGTCCTAATTAACTAGTTAATATTAATAAAGGGAAGAAAGCAAAGACATTAAAAGTATGGTCATCTGGGCAGCTTCATCAGGAAGCTACAGTTTCATGCTCCCCAGGGAACCACGGGCCCATTCCCGGCAGATCACTGGGTAAAGAGACGAACAAAGGGGGAGATGGGTACAGGTACAGTGAAGTTGAGGTGACAAAGTCAAGGTGCTTGCCTGTCAGTCTAGCCTGGAACAAAGATCATTGGCTAGGATGGTGGAGCTACTGCAAGCATGCAAAATCTTTTTTCTATTTAAATATTTTAAAAAATCTAAATTTCTATGTCCCCTTTTCCCCCCATTGACCCCCTCCAGCCTGTCCCTGGCCTTCACCACTTTATTGTCTGTGTTCATGGGTTATGCATTCAAGGACTTTGGTTGATTACCTCCCACCCACACACCCTCCCTCACCTTCCCTTTGAGAAGCATGCGAAATCTTAAAAAGGTGATTGGTTACTTTGAAGAAACTCCTGGTTAAAATCTTCAGACAGAGTTCCCTCTCTCTTGTTCTCTCTTGTTCTTGCTCTCTCTTGCTCCGTGACCCGCACTCACCTGTGAAACTCACCTGTTCTCTCTCCATAGGCATGTGGCCTTAACCACACGGTCCATGGCCCTGCAGAACCCATGCACAATGGACTGCAGCTGGGAACACAAGCTAAGCCAGGCAGATGTTGGACTGGACTGTAATATGGAACAGACATTATGGGCAGTGGCCTTAATTCTGGCCTTGCTGAAGACAAGATTGGACTTCTTCCATGGCGAGGCGGTAAGAGATGGGACCTTGGTGGGAAACCTCTTAATTTTACATCATCAATAAAGCTTTCCACAAAACCCCATCCTCCCATGGGGGCCTTTTCCTTGTGGCACCCCAAGAACTCTACTTCCACTGATAACAGATTCGCATCCCTGCCTCACCACTTGTTAGCTATGCGACCACAGGCAAGTTAGATAATGGCTCTGAGTCCATTCGGGTGAGAAATTGACTCCCAAATCTTCTACAAAGTAAGTGCTCAACGCATGTTAATTAACAATTATTTCTTTTATTCTGCTAAAATTATTTTTAAAGGCATACCATAGCCAGTGTAAAAGATACCAATAACTAAAGCCTAGCACGGTGCTGGGTGTGTCAGGTATCAGTGAGAGGGCTGGTTAAGACACAGAGGGTTGGAACCCTCCAGGAGTTTCCGATTTAGTAGTTCTGGTGGGGCCTGAGAGTTTGCATTTCTAACAGTTACGTTTCCAGGTGATAATGATGCCGCTGGTCTGGGAACCACACTGTATTTGACAGTGGTTAAGTACACCAACTCTGGTGCCAGGCTGGCTGCGTTCAAGTCCTAACTACACCTCCCTAGATATATGATCTTGACTAAAGTCCTTAATCCCTCTGGCCTCAGCTCCCTCCTCTGAAAGTAGAGATAATAATAGAGCCTTTCTCCAGAGGTCATTAGGAGGTTTAAATGAGGCCTCACATATTGTAATTGTTTAAGACACATTGATACATGGAACAGACTGACAAATGTCAGAGGGGAGGAGGGTGGGGAAGGGACTAGATAAAAGAAGGTGAAGAGATTAACCAAAGAACATAAATGCACAGCCCATGGATACAGACAACAGTGTGGTGAAGGCCAGGGAAGGAAGTGGGGCTGGCTGGAGATGGGTAAAGGGGGGGAAGTGGCGAAAATCTGTAATAGCAAAAGAAAGAATAAATATTTAGGTCATGTCTTCAGAACTTTAGCCTGGCGTTGTGATGTTCTTTTTGTAAAATATATTTTTATTGATTTCAGAGAGGAAGGGAGAGGGAGAGAGAGATAGAAATATCAATGAGAGAAAATCATTGATTGGCTGCCTCCTGCCCGATGCCCCCCACTGGGGATCGAGCCCACTGTTGTGCCCAGATTCCCAAGAACCCACAGGGAGCCAGTGAGTCCGATGCAAAAGCGAAGAGTCATTTATTTCAAACCTAGGTTTGGCTCCCCTGCCCCCCTTACTGGCACAGCAGCAGGTTGCAGAGAGAGAGCAAACTGTGTGGAGAGAGGTTTTATAGGGGGTTGGGGTAAGGGGAGGAGAAAGGACTGTGGGCCCTGCCGATTGGCCAGGCGCGAGTCGGTGTCTCATTACACAGGATGTGGTCATAGTGATGGCGTGCAGAGAAATCCTGGGCGTGGCCAGCAGCGGTTTGGCTTCCGGGAAGAAGCCTTGCTGAGCACATGGCCAAGGTAAGATGGAGGGCATAGCCGTTACCCTGGGGCAAGGTGGAGGGCGTAGCCCTTACCCTGGGGCAAGGTGGAGGGCGTAGTCCTCCCCCTTTCACCCACAACCTGGACACATGCCCTTGACCAGAATCAAACCTGGGACCCTTCAGTCCACAGGCCAATGCTCTATCCACTGAACCAAACCAGCTAGAGCTGTGATATTCTTAAGGGATCGATTGGACTGCCCCAATGCTGTATTCCTTGGACTATTCTACCCAGTGCCAGGAAATTCCAAGTCCAGGACTCACTCTTCACATTTCAGACTTTACTGAGTCTCCAGGCATCACCATTTCATTTTATAACTCTGCGAGATATTTTTAGGTCTTATAAAAAAGTTTTCTGGAGTCATCAGGACCCACAATGCTTGTGGTCCACCTCCTTCTATTTTTGCATGACCAACATGGCTAATTACTGTGCACCTTTGCAGCTTGAGATGAAAAAAATAGAAAACTTAAATCCTGAAAGAGGCTTCTAAATCAGAATGGGAAAGCATGACAGAGGGTGAGGGGAAAAAAAGCTCAGACTGTGATGGAGGGAGTTTTGGCAGCTGGACAGAGAGAGCAAGGACAGACATTGTCCTCTTCTGTGCTCTGAGCCATGACCACCATAGCCCCCTCTACTTCCCACGGAGTCCCTCTCTTCTTGTTTTTGTTTGTTTGTTTGTTTGTTTGTTTGTTCCTCCCCTCTTTCATGGCCCCACATTCTTTCTCCCTTAGGGTCTGCATGAAGGAGGGGAAAGAGCCCATATTTTCTCAACATAGTAAGGCAAAACTCTTGTCTGACTTGGGAATAAAAGGACAAATCAATGAATGAATGAAGTTGCTGAGTAGAGGGACGTATTATGTTGATAAGCCCCAAGGTAAATCATCAAGAGGGATAGTTTTTCTTCTATAAGTTGGGGGAGGGGGGGGAGTGGAGAGGGAGGGGAAGACCAAGAAAAATGTAGATTGGTTGTTGGTATCTGTCCATCAAAGGCTTGAGCCAGGAGAGTCTAAAAGTGAGGAAGCATTCTATACAATGAATAGCATCGCAGAGCTACATGTATTGAAGAGAATAGCCAACATGTCTTGCTGCTTTTGGATTTTACTGCTGGTAATCTCAGTGACATCTCGGCTGCTCTTCTTTCTTTCCATATTTGTTACCTCATCATTCATGCCAACAGTGCATTCACATTGCTAATAGTCCTATACAAAATGCAACTATTGGCAATGAAAGGCTCTGCTACTAGATTAAGAGACAGTCTAATATAGTATAAGAGTGTATGGTTTAGCTCAGTGGATAGAGCATCGGCCTGCGGACTGAAGGGTCCCAGATTCAATTCCAGTCAAGGGCACATGCCTGGGTTGTGGGCTCAACCCCCAGTAGGGGACATGCAGGAGGTAGCTGATCAATTATTCTTTCTCATCATTGATGTTTCTATCTCTCTCTCCCTCTCCCTTCCTCTCTAAAATCAATAAAAAAATATTTTTTTTTAAAAAAGTGTATGGACCAGCATTGTCAAATAGAAATAGGATGAAAGCCATGAATGTATGTCATTGAAGATTTTCTAGTAGCTACATTAAAAAAGATGAAGCTAATTTTAGTCATGTCTTATTGAAATCTGTGTATCTGAAATATAATTTTAATATGTAATCAGTAGAAATAACTATGAGATATTATATATATTTCATAGTGTTTTCAAAATCTGACATGTATTTTATACTTGTAGCACGTCTTAATTCTGACTGACCACACTTCAAGTGCTCAACAACCACCTGGGTTACTAGGCACTGTCATGGACAGTGCAGATGTGGGCTCTGTAGCCATAGTACCTACAGGTATAATCTTGGGAAAGTTATACAACCTTTATGCTTCAGTTTCCTCATCTGTAAACTGGAAAAATGATAGTCCCTACCTTGTTTAGAATTGTTATGAAGATTAAATGAGCACTTAGTACATTGTCTGTCAGAGTTGGCTATCAGTTAATGTTCTCTTTTATTATCATCAGATATATGTTTAACTACATCCTTATAATGACCAAAGCAATCTTTCAGAAAGATCTTACTCTGGGCTTTCTAAATGGGGACTATATGTTTGATGCCTTGCAACAATAAAAATCATCAGAATTTCTACTTCAAACAGAAATTATCAGGAGCAGTTTGGTCTTAAGCTGTGCTTTCACAAAGCTGGGTAACCTATAACTTGACAAATTTCTTTATACTATTAAGTCTGCAAATAGATTCCTATTGAATTTTCCATATAAGCAATATCATATTTTTATTAGGATACTTACAGTTATAAAATTATCCCAGATTGCTTTTTTAATGAGCTCTTAAGAGATTAAAACCATGCTTCATTACAGTAAGAAGATAGCACTGTTTTCTTGAAACTATGGCACAGAGCCATAAATTCATATTAATATCACAGGATATAATTGAGGGCCTAAGCACCATAATATATAAATTATACTTGGGACACTCATATGACCCTTTGGAATAAACAGTTGAGTAATTCTATAACAGTTGTTTTGGGCCACTTAAAAAATATATCTTAGAAGTTTCCAAATCTCAAATTCTTTCATGCATTTATGCATTCACACATTCATTTATCAACTATCTGTTTATCAAGCAAATATGTGTCGAGCACTTACTGTGAACCAGAAACTTGGCTAGGTAATGAGGAGTCTATGGTTAGCAGAACATACAGTTCCTGCCCTCATGAGCTTACAATTCAGTGGGGTAGAAAGACGTTGATCAAATAATCACACCAATAAAATTGCCAACTAGCATAACTGCTCTTACGAAACGAAATGGTTGCTTTGGGAGTCTATGGGGAGGGAATTTGATTTGGTCAGGAAAGCTTTCCTCAAGGAAGTGCTAAGGGGACTGAGGACTGAGGAGTAAGAGGAGTTAACTAGGTGGAGAGGGGAGGCAATTGCATCCCAGACAGAGGGAGCAGCCTGAGCAGAAGTCCTGAGGTGGCAAGGTCATGGTGAAGGGGAGAGACTGAAAGAGAGCTGTGGCCCTGAAACAGGTGCTCCTGCACCGTTGGCCCCTGGGTGAGTAGGTTACTACTTCTGGGTTACATTTAATAAAAGGTTCCGGAGAACCAAGATGGCGGCATAGGTTAACGCCGGAGTTTGCTGCTTTGAACAACTACTTCAAAAGTGAAACCAAAAACGGAAGGGACATCACCCAGAACCACAGGAACGCTGGCTGAGTGGAAGTCCTACAACTAGGAGGAAAGAGAAACGCATACGGACACTCAGAGGAGGCACAGTGCTGAAGTCAAATTCTGAGGTGCGGAGTGCGCGGAGCGGGCTGGCGGCGGAGGGCACGGTTGCCGTTTTCAATCCGGAGGGAGTCGCAGACTCTGAGCTCCAGATCCGGGCGAGTCTTTAGGGACCCAGACTCAAACGGGAGAAGCGGGACTGTCTGGCTTCGGTCAGAGCGAGTGCAGCTTTCTCTCTGAGCTTTGCAGCGGGTGCTGGGACTCAGAGAGGCAGAGCCCCTAGGGACAGGACTGAGAGCCGCCATAACTGCTCTCTCCAGCCCACCCTGTTGATCCTGTGCGACCCGCCCCGCCCAAGCCCTGCACACAGGCATTTGCCAGATAGCCTCAGGCAAAGGCTAGATTAACACCTCCCTAGAGGACAGAAGTTCTCACACTGCTGACACAGCTGATTCTCATAGCCACTTGGCCTGGAGGTCAAACCCTCCCTGGAATTAGCTACAACAATCAAGATTTAACTATAAGACTGCGAACAAAGACCACTAGGGGGTGCACCAAGGAAGCATAACAAAATGCGGAGACAAAGAAACAGGACAAAATTGTCAATGGAAGATATAGAGTTCAGAACCACACTTTTAAGGTCTCTCAAGAACTGTTTAGAAGCCGCCGATAAACTTAATGAGATCTACAAGAAAACTAATGAGACCCTCGATCTTATATTGGGGAACCAACTAGAAATTAAGCATACACGGACTGAAATAACGAATATACAGACTCCCGACAGCAGACCAGAGGAGCGCAAGAATCAAGTCAATGATTTGAAATGCGAGGAAGCAAAAAACACCCAACCGGAAAAGCAAAATGAAAAAAGAATCCAAAAATGTGAGGATAGTGTAAGGAGCCTCTGGGACAGCTTCAAGCGTACCAACATCAGAATTATAGGGGTGCCAGAAGATGAGAGAGAGCAAGATATTGAAAACCTATTTGAAGAAATAATGACAGAAAACTTCCCCCACCTGGTGAAAGAAATGGACTTACAGGTCCAAGAAGCGCGGAGAACCCCAAACAAAAGGAATCCAAAGAGGACCACACCAAGACACATCATCATTAAAATGCCAAGAGCAAAAGATAAAGAGAGAATCTTAAAAACAGCAAGAGAAAGAAACTCAGTTACCTACAAGGGAATACCCATACGACTGTCAGCTGATTTCTCAACAGAAACTTTGCAGGCCAGAAGGGAGTGGCAAGAAATATTCAAAGTGATGAATACCAAGAACCTACAACCAAGATTACTTTATCCAGCAAAGCTATCATTCAGAATTGAAGGTCAGATAAAGAGCTTCACAGATAAGGAAAAGCTAAAGGAGTTCATCACCACCAAACCAGGATTATATGAAATGCTGAAAGGTATCCTTTAAGAAGAGGAAGAGGAAGAAAAAGGTAAAGATACAAATTATGAACAACAAATATGCATCTATCAACAAGTGAATCTAAGAATCAAGTGAATAAATAATCTGATGAACAGAATGAACTGTTGATTATAATAGAATCAGGGACATAGAAAGGGAATGGACTGACTATTCCTGGGGGGGAAAGGGGTGTGGGAGATGCGGGAAGAGACTGGACAAAAATCGTGCACCTATGGATGAGGACAGTGGGTGGGGAGTGAGGGTGGAGGGTGGGGCGGGAACTGGGAGGAGGGGAGTTATGGGGGGAAAAAAAGAGGAAAAAATGTAATAATCTGAACAATAAAGATTTAATTAAAAAAAAAGAAGAAGAATGTCTAATATGCTTCTGATCAGATGCAATTTGTTTTAAATATTTTAAAGTATTTTTGTCCTATGCTTACAATAAAATTTGATTACTTAAAAAAAATAAAATAAAAAAATAAAAAATAAAAAAATAAAAGGTTCCATTTTCTGCAGCCCAGTTCAAGCAAAGCTATTTGTAACCCATTTAACTTGTGTGTCTTCCAGGGTGCTTGCTCCCAGAAGCAGTTTCAATCTACTGATAATCTTTAGGTTGCAAGATAAGCAAGAAGAATGACCACTCCTCATTTCCAAGATATTACCTCATGTGATTTTAAAAAAGTGGTAGATTTGTTATCTACCACTGCATTGTAATACCAAGAGGCCAAAAATGGAGCAACTATAATAGGGTAATTGACATGGTCAATGTGGCAACTTCATGTGATTTAAAACAACCTTGGTCATTTGCTTTCATTTCATTTTTTACTTTTGTGTTTCCAGGATCTACATAGTGCATGGACTGTAGATGCCTCTGCAGCTTCCACTCGCCACTTCCTCTTATAATTTGCAGTGGGAATTTGAAAATTCTATAATTACCAGTGCACGTATTTGATTAAATTTTTTTTAATTCGTATGTCAACTTGATTTATATCCCATTGGATGGGGAAAAGAGATACTAGCTTTGTCTGAAAGTTGATGGTTTTAAAGCAGCCCAGGTTGACAAACTTAGAAAATGAGTTTGAAGCAAGTGACCATTCAGAGCTTAAAAGTTAAAGGTACAGCTATTGCTTCAATATGAGACACCAAGAAGGACAATGTTAGGTAGTGCCTTGGTCTATACTCTTTAAAAGACAGGCTTGAGTTGGTATTTGACAGATGTACCTAATATGAAAAAGGAATCTCCATCAAGAGCATCAATAATGCCGAGTGAAATATGTCATTAACTTACTTGAGTATGCTCTTCCAAAGTGGCCTTATGCTTCCAGCTGAAATTTTTCAAGATATACATAACTCCCCTTTTAAAACATGTAACAATGTCCTTCTTTTCTTTAAGTCCCCATCCCCTCAGCTCTCAGCATTTTGAGTTCATTAAAAAATATATTTTAAGCCACTTTTGCAATCCTCTGGAAATGTTACTGGAATAAACAATCCAGTCCCTTCTCCAGGTAGAGTGACCCTACATAACACTCGGTGCCTCAGTTTCCTCCCCGTCAAAGGAGAGTAGCAATAATACCTACCTCAGAGGGCTGTTGTGGGGAATAAATAAGTCAACAAATAAGTCAAGTGTCTATATATGTAGAAAAACTATAATCAATTGCTTTATTATTATGATTATCAATATTATTATTATATGAGAGCTGAGTGGCTGGTAGGAGACATTCCTGGCCCAGCATTCTCTTGGGAGGATATCAGAAAGAGAGAGTGAATTGACATTTGAGAGTTCTTGATCTGTCCAGGGCGGATGAATATGTCTGTGTCCTTTCTGTACCCACCAGAGATTCATGTGGACCTTACACCCTGCCTGTAAGACTTTTCTAGGGTCCACTGAATCATTGAGGCAATTGATTTCTTGAGATTCTAACCACTTGCCATTTAAACTTATGGATCCAAAAGATAATACCCTCCACCCTTATGAGGAGCCCAAAGTAGCCAGGATTTGTTATCTACCACTGCATTGTAAACCCAAGAGGCCAAACTAAAGCAACAATGGAGTGACCATAATAGGGTAATTGATATTGTCAACATGGCAAAGCACAATCTCAGGAGACAGGCCCTGCTCAGCTTTTTATTTAAAGAATGTTAGGCCATGTTATTCCTAGTGCTGATCCATTTGCATAGCAACCCCTGCTCCTCACCCCTCACCCCTCACCCAGGGTGTGCTTTATACATGGTGAAAACACACCAGCTAATTCTCTTTGAGCCCAAATCCCCCCAGGCTTGCCATTTGAAGATGGTTTGTGGGCACAGAGCTCATTTCTGGAATGCTGAAAGAGCTAAATATTTACCCAGTGGGCAATGCACCAAAGGCGGCCCCAGCTCTTTAGCTTTGATGACTGTTTCAGGGTAGGATTTTGCAAATCTATCTTGCTGCACCCTTAACCATAAAGATAGACTTCTTGGCTTTAGGAAGATGATCCAATTCACAAATTCCCTTTACCGAAAATGAGTCAATTCCCTACAACTGCCCCAGTTTCCTGATTTCAAGTGTAATCCTTTTACATTACCCCTGCCAATGAACTATGACCACAGAAAGGTCAAGTGCTGTAGATAAAATTCAAATTAATTTTGAGGTAAGGAATTATCTCAACCGAATTTGAGGAGGCTCATTCCTTTCAGCATCTGGTGTTGCAGTCTCATACGATATCAAAGTATTCTGTCGAAATGCCAGTCCTACAGATCTGGGGGCAGGATATAAGGTAGATCTAACCAATCAGGAGATACTTTTCATGCCAGCTCAAAGTAACTCACAGATACCTGACAGCTGCAGCTGTCTGGGCCCCTGGCGATGGCATTGGTCTATGACTCAGAGGGATGTTTATGCCAGAGAATGTTGCCTCTGCAACACTACCCCAGAGATGCCCCAGGATAAAGTAATTGGAGCAAGGAGCGTGAGAGGAAGGTCTCTGGGCAGATTTAAGTCAAACCCAGCTCCATATCTGAGTGCAAATATCGGTAAATGGCGAGGCAGAAAATGCCTGGGCTTTGGGTCGGACAGACCCGGCCACAATTCTTAGCTCTGGGTAATTTATTTTTTATTTTATTTAATTAATTAATTTTTAAAAAATATATTTTTATTGATGTCAGAGAGGAAGAGAGAAGAGAGAGAGATAGAAACATCAATGATGAGAGAGAATTATTGATCAGCTGCCTCCTGCATGCCACACACTGGGTATTGAGCCCACAACCCATGTGCCCTGACCAGGAATCAAACCATGACCTCCTGGTTCATAGGTCAATGCTCAACCACTGAACCATGTCAGCCAGGCAGCTCTGGGTACTTTATATTCAGTCAGTTATTTATTCATTTATTCATTCATTCACTCAACTATCTTTATTGAGGAGTTACTACTGGTATGTACCAGCCACTGTTCTAGGTGTTGAGATATATGAAAAGAAGCACTGGCTACATAATTTGTGGGGTCAGTGCAAAAGGAAAATGCAGGGCCTCTTCTTCAAAATGTATTAAGAATTTCAGGATGGTGGTAGCAGCACATTAAACCAAGCATGGGGCCCTTTATTCCGCATGAAGCTAATTCTCATGATAAACCTTATGAGACAAGAGGCATAGTGCTCATAAAGCTGAATTTCTTGGGGGAGGGGATTATTTAATCACACCAAGTAATCTATTTTATTTTACTACTTAAACATGACTTTATAAGGACTGTTGAAGGACAGGAGCATGATGCTATGAATATCTATAAAATGGGGTGTCAGTTCAGTGTACCATAGATTGGGTGGCTTAAACAACAGAGATTTATTTCCTCACAATTTTGGAGGCCAGAAAGCTAAGATCAGGATGCCAGCTTGGTCAGGTTCTGGTGAGAACTCTCTGGCTTGCATCTCAAAATTATCTCCCTTCCCCGGAGGGGAGGAAACGAAGGTATTTATCCTCCAATTCCCACTCACTTGGCCTGGCTAAGAAAAGGCCCTTAGGTGAAGATGACTTCTCAGGCAGGTACTGGAGTGGTTAATGCTCCGGGGACAGGGATAGACATAGACAGGGATAGACACAACAGGGTCTGCTATGGAGAAAGATAAGCAAAGCAAAGAGTACAAACAAAGAGGAGAAGAAAGGAACTGCGCGCGCGTGTGTGTGTGTGTGTGTGTGTGTGTGTGTGTGTGTGTGTAGAGCAGCGATTTTCAACCTTTTTAATCTCATGGCACACATAAACTAAATATTAAATTTATGCAGCACACCAAAGAATATATTATACTTTTTTGCTGACATGACAAAAAAATATGTACAAGTTTGATTCATCCACATCAGACGACTATTGTGTTAACTGTTGGAAAAGAGGTCAGTGCCCCTGACGAAATAGCCAGGTATTGCATGTTTTAAAAATTCTTGCCTCTCTCTCTGCCTTTCTCTATATCGACAAAAATAAAATTCTTGCAGAGGGCCCCTCAAAGTCCTCTAGACTCCAAAGGCTCCTAGTCATGCTTGAGGATGAGCCTTTCAAAGAGATGCTCGCCCAGCCCATCCTGGGGCCGGCCAGCCTGCAGAGGTGAGTCAGGTGGTCGCCCATCTTCTTGATGAGTTTCACCTGCTCACCCAGGAAGTGGTTCTGCTCACCCAGGAAGTGGTTCTGCAGGAAGCCACCGAGAGGAGGCTCTGCGCCGGCAGAACCCAGGGCACGCAGATCCAAAAGGGCCTGGTTCGGGTTCCTCTCCAAGGCCCTGGCAGCTTCCATGGTGACCTGAGTGTCACCCCACTCATCCTGGGAAGGCTTCAGCACGTCCTGGAGAGAATGTGGCCACTCCGCTGGTTTTGCATCTTCAGGAGATGCTCAGCGCCCTCGCGCTTCTCCTCAACTCTGGGAAGAAGTGGCCCACGCCCTGCAGAGCCACATCGTAGAGGTGGAAACCGAAGCCCAGAGAGAGGTAAGTGCAGGAGGCCCGCGGATGCTGTGTGACCAGGCGGGTGACGGCAGCCTCTTCCTCGGTGGAATAATTCGGACGAACTTGGGAGATCATGGTTGTTCAGCATTATGAAGTTAAGGTCAGCCCTAGCTGGTTTGGCTCAGTGGATAGAGCATTGGCCTGTGGACCAAAGGGTCCCGGGTTTGATTCTGCTCAAGGGTATGTACCTCAGTTGCAGGCTCCTCCCTGGCCGGGGCCTAGTCGGGGCTCATGCAGGAGGCAACCAATTGATGTGAGAAATTTCTCTCTGTCTTTCCCTCTCTGTCT
The DNA here is from genome assembly GCF_014108235.1 of Myotis myotis. Classification (NCBI taxonomy): domain Eukaryota; kingdom Metazoa; phylum Chordata; class Mammalia; order Chiroptera; family Vespertilionidae; genus Myotis; species Myotis myotis. Next base: position 198,870,763 of record NW_023416335.1, read on the forward strand.
AAATAACAATGGAAAAATATCCTCCAGTGAGGAAAAAAAAAAAAAAAAAAAAAAAAGATAGAGAAGTTAAGGTAAAAAATATCCCCAAAAAAGGTGTTAGCTGGTCTTGAAGGCCAAGATGGCTGATGATTCCGAAGGTAGTGACTGGAAAAGACAGTGGAGGGTGGCCGGAGGCTGGAAGAAGGGGTATCCCTGGGTCTGTTCCATCCAAACACTGTTGAAGCAAAAGACAGACCCGGGGGACCCCCAGAGCACTGTACCCTTTGGTTCTTTCTGGAGTCTTTCCTGAATACATAAAAGCACCAGAGTACAATGATATTTATACAAGGATGTTTATTGCAGAATTATTCAGGCAAAAATATTATTTCACCCCAATAAATTCAATAAATAAAAATAATAATTCCATTAGTATGGAAAAATGGAAAATATGTGTTATATCCATATTAATAGAAATAATAAATTAGAGCTGTGTGTTGTTGACTTTGAGTAACATTTATAATATAGTGAGAGAAATTAATAAGTTGCACTGTGATATGTATAGTTCAGTCCACTCAAATAAAAAGTAATACCATTATATTTGAGCTAGAGAAAGGTATACAAGAATATTCTTCAACTCTTACCACTAATTACCTTGAAGTTGGGGGGCATGGTGAGATTTGTAGTTGAGGAGTACTACTGATGAAAACATTTGTTCATTGTGTTGTCTGGCCTATGGCAAAAACCAAACAGGTATTCCTTTTGAGGTATGAAAATAAAATAAAATAAAATAAAATAAAATAAATAAAATAAAATAAAATAAAATAAAATAAAATAAAATAATAAATAAATAAAATAAAATAAAATAAAATAAAATAAAATAAATAAAATAAAATAAAATAAAATAAATAAATAAAATAAAATGTGAAGTAAAAGACCCTCAGTGCTGGTAGATATATTGACAGACAATTGGGGGCCTTGAAAATCAGTGGTTTTGTGGAAAGGATCAGAGTACATAAATAAGGGTTCTAAACTGGGTAATATTTTGGGATATATCCCGACAAAATAGCTTCCCCTCCCCTATCCTTTAAAAAAGAAAAGGTATAATTTTTTCGTTAGCAGTGCCATAGAAAACCAACATAGCCAAAAACTAGGGAGTAGTTCAGCAAATCATAATGTACTAAGCACATTGCAATAGACCAGTAACGGCCAAACAAGGTATCTGTTGGGTCTGTGTTTGACTTCTGGCTCTTTTACTTGCTGGTTATGTAACTTTAAGGATCTCGCTTAGAATCTTGGAGCTTTAGCTTCTTCATCTTGAAATGGGGATAACAATAGTATCTAAGTCACAGGTTTGCTCCGAGGGTAGGAGGATTGTGCATATCACTATGGTTACTACTACTTCTTCATAGTAAAATGAATGAGTGAGTGAAGAGATGAATGCAGAACTCTATGAGATACCAATAAGTGAAAAAATACAACACAACATGTGCTTTACATTAATTATGTAAAACTTATTTACACAATACTTAAAATCAAAAAGTCAAAACATTTTGTAAATGCCAGTAGTTGGTACTTTAACATGGTAATTATTTGCCTTTTTAATTTTGATGATCTTTAAAGTTGGTTAATTATGTAACAACTTACATGTGTAATATTAAAAACAAATCCAAGAAACAAAATTGTTTAATCTTGGACAATAAATATAATATTTGTGGTGTGATTGGGATGAATGTTTATTATATCTCTTTCTCTCTCTCTCTCTCTCTCACACACACACACACACACACTCACACACACACACACACACACACACACACACACACGTCTCCCAGAATATCCCCAGGTGCTGGTTGGAAGTTGAAGTCTTACCAAACTAGAGTGTCTTCTAGGATGTCTTGCCCGAAGGACCAAAGTCCAGGCTGGTAGAGGCATTAGAAGCAGTTTCACTTAGAGTGAAGGGCAGGGACACACAGATACTGTGTACTGTGCAGGAAAACTATATAAGCCTGGTTATTAATAAAAAGAGGAAGTTCAAGTTCCTTAGCAGAGTAGATAAGGCCCCTCAGAACCTGGCTCAGCCACTCTGTCAGCCTCCACTCCTGGCACTAGGCAAGACCCTACCGGCACCCTCGAATCAGCCCCACTAGTCTCTGAATACAGCTTGATGGTCATGCCTTTATGCCCTTGCCTGGGCTGCTTTCTCTGTTAAGAATGTCCTGCACACCCTCCAAGGCTCCTCTGGGAAATTTCCCTCATTATTCTCTTCTCTTCTTTCCATAGAAGATAGCATCACTGTCCACTACGCATGGCATTGGGTACAGTCTCCGCTGGAGCACCTACCGTCCTGGGCTGGAATCCACTCTTGGGTTCTATAATGTGACACCCCCAACTACATTATCATCCCTACCCATTTTTGTTTCTCTTTCACCCTGCAGTGACTAGTAAGCAGTAGGCATCCTATTGGTTGGCAAAATACCTGGTGAAAGAAAACACAGAAAGAGAATTGCTTATTCAGTGACATCCAAGAACAACTGAATTCAGTACCTCACTATGACACAACCAACTCTCACACAGAATTAAGTATGAACCTCGGCCATGTTCAAACATAGTAATACACATCACTTGATATTGATTGCCTTTCTTTTATTCCCTCTTTTCCTTCCTAATCATTTGATTCATACAACAAATTTGGACCAAGCACTTAGTGTTTGCTTGACATCAAGCTATGGGGATACAAGCATGAATCAAATGTAATTCCTGCCCAGCTGGCATGGCTCAGTGGTTGAGCATTGACCTATGAACCAAGAGGTCATGGTTTGATTCCTGATTAGGGGCATGCCCAGATTGCGGGCTTGATCCCTAGTGTGGGATGTGCAGGAGGCAGCCAATCGGTGATTCTCCCTTGATGGTTCTATCTCTCTCCTTCTCCCTTCCTCTCTGAAATCAATAAAAATATATTTTTTAAAAAATGTAATTCCAACAATATTTAAATTTAGAATCTTGGTGCTATCAGTCAGTAATAACGTGAACTTTGGGAAAAATAACCTCTCTGACCAGAGTTTCCTCATCTTTGAATTGACCTAGCTTTTCTTCTATTAAGTAATAAGAATCTTTTCACTTTAGGGCTCTGGAAGAGGGAGAATTCTCTTTAGTAGGACAGAGAAGAAAGAAGTTGTGGATACCCTTACATGACTTTCTTTTTTTGTCCCATCACAAGGATGTTTGGCAACCTGTAAGAAAAAATGTGTCATAGTCAAATGTAAGAGGAGAGCCAAGTTAGGAGGAGTGGAAAGGCACGTGAAAGGAGTAATAGCAGGTGGGTTTGCCAGGATGGAGAGGACCCATTCACCTGGTTGTAACTTAAAATATCTTTTCTACTCATTGATGTGGCTATGGAATGTGACTGGTGTGGTAGAATTTGTACAGTTGATGAATGAATTCTATCCATGGGTATAAAATAATCTGATATCTTTGGAGAAGATGTTTTGCTTAAATTTTTAAGTACCATGAGTGAAAGTGAATTATTGAAGAAGCAAATCAGGAACAAACACATCCCACTGAATTGAGCTCAAAAAACATGAATGATCAAAATGGTTAATGGACTTAAATGTAAGATGGGAAACCATAAAAATCTTAAAAGACTCCATAGGCAGCAAAATATCAGACATATGTTGTAGCAATATCTTTACCAATATAGCTCCTAGGGCAAAGGAAACTAAGAAGAAAATAAACAAATGGGACTACATCAAAATAAACATTTTCCGCACAGCAAAAGAAACCATCAATGAAACAACAAAGGAAACCAAGATGGCGGCATAGGTAAACACTGGAAATTGCTGCCTCCCACAACAACTTCAAAAATACAACTAAAAGACAAAACGGACATCATCCAGAACTACAGGAAGGCTGGCTGAGTGGAAATTCTACAACTAGAAGGAAAGAGAAAAGCACACTGAGACTCAGAGGAGGTGCAGTGCGGAAGTAAAGTGCAGAGGTACGGAGGCGCATGTGGCAAGGGCTGGCAACTGAGGACACGGCTGTCTTTTTGAATTGGGAGGGAGTCACAAGCTCTTGACTGCTCTGAACTCCAGTTCCAGGAAGTCTCTGGGGACCCAGACTCATATAGGGAGAAACTGGGCTGTCTGGCAGTGGGCAGAACTAGGAACTCGAGGGCGGCTTTCTCTCAGCGGTGTTTGCAGCAATTACCAGGACGCTGAGATGCGGGGCCTCTTAGGGCACGGCTGAGGATCAGCCATAGCTGCTTGCTTCACGCTGTTGATTCCCTGAGACCCGGCCCCACCCAAGCTGCGGCAGAGGCTTTTGCATACGAATGCCCTGACCCTTTGCATTCTGAAAATTACCTAATAAACTGCAACTGGGCCAGACAGACCCAGAACTTCCAAGAGAAGGCCCAAGGCCCCAAAGCAGCTTGCATTACTTCACAGCTGGGCCTCCTCTGGGCACCTCAAAACCCCAAACAAGGAAGGGGAATCTGCCGATCTCTTCGTAGCTCCTTCTGGGTAGCCTCAGGCAGAGGCTAAATTAGCACCTCCTTAGATCCAAGAGCCAGTGTACCCAGTGGTCAGAGTGGGACCATCCAGATTACAACTCCTCAGATCCATAAGGGACACACTCAGGGGGCAGACTCAGTGAGCACCAAAGCCCCACTGAAGCAAGTCTTGCCCCAGAAGGGTGTCTTCAGCACAGAAGTTCTCCCACCATACACACAGCTGATTTTCACAGCCAATTGGCCTGGAGGTCAATTCCTCCCAGTGATACCTACAACAATCAAGGCTTAACTACAACAAGACTGTGCACAAAGCCCACAAAGGGGTGCACCAAGAGTGTCCACCTCAGGTAATTGGGACGGCTGAGCCACTGGGCCCTATAGGACACCTAGAACACAAAGCCACTCTACCAACACAGGGAAGCAGCCAAAATGCGGAGACAAAGAAACAGGTCACAAATGACAGAAATGGAGGAAAGCAAACGACTGGATATAGAGTTCAAAATCATACTTTTAAGGTTTTTCAAGAATTTTCTAGAAACTGCTGATAAATTTAGTGAGACCCTGGAGGATATGAAAAAAGACCAACTAGAAATTAAGCATACACTGACTGCAATAAAGAATAATACACAGAGATCCAACTGCAGACAAGAGGATCACAAGAATTATGATTTGAAATACAAAGAAGCAAAAAATACCCAACCAGAAAAGCAAAAAGTAAAAAGAATCCAAAAATATGAAGATAGTGTAAGGAGCCTCTGAGACAACTTCAAGCGCACCAACATCCGAATTATATGGGTGCCAGAAGAAGAGAGAGAGCAAGATATTGAAAACCTATTTGAAGAAATAATGACAGAAAACTTCCCCTACCTGGTCAAAGAAAGAGACTTACAAGTCCAGGATGCACAGAGAACCCCAAACAAAAGGAATCCAAAGAGGACCACACCAAGACACATCATAATTAAAATGCCAAGGGCAAAAGACAAAGAGAGAATCTTAAAAGCAGTAAGAGAAAAACAGTCAGTCACCTACAAGGGTATACCTATACGACTGTCAGCTGATTTATCAACAGAAACTATGCAGGCCAGAAGGGAGTGGCAAGAAATATTCAAAGTGATGAATGCCAAGAGCCTACAACCAAGATTACTTTATCCAGCAAAGCTATCATTCAGAACTGAAGGTCAGATAAAGAGCTTCACAGATAAGAAAAAGCTAAAGGAGTTCATCACCACCAAACCAGTAATATATGAAATGCTGAAAGGTATTCTTTAAGAAGAGGAAGAAGAAAAAGGTAAAGATAAAAATTATGAACAGCAAATACATATCTATAAACAAGTGAATCTAAAAATCAAGTGAATAAAAAATCTGATGAACAGAGTAAACTGGTGAATATAATAGAACCAGGGGCATAAAAAGGGAGTGGACTGACAATTCTTGGGGGGAAAGGGGTGTGGGGGTGCAGGAAGAGACTGGACAAAAATCGTACACCTATGGATGAGGACAGTGTGTGTGGGGGGGTAAGGGCAGAGGGTGGGGTGGGAACTGGGTGGAGTAGAGCTATGGGGGAAAAAAAGAGGAACAACTGTAATAATCTGAACAATAAAGATGTAATTTAAAAAAAGACTATTCATTGTTATCAAATCTTTGAAACTTTGGAGGTCTGAGTAGAGTTCAGAAAGACTCAACAATTGAGGGCACTTCTGATCAGGCTATGAGAACAAAGCAAGCCCCAATCATAAAGCAAAGCTGGAAGTCAGACATATCATCACCCAAAGAAATAAAGACAGGTTGTGGGTTGAATTGTGTCCGTCAAAAAGATATGCTGAAGTCTCAACTTCCAGTAGCTATTGATGTGACCTTGGTCTTTAGAGATCTGATCAAGTTAAGATAAGGTCAGAGTGAAAGGCTGGTACTGATGCTGTTGAAACTGGATTACTCACACACTGATGGTGGGAATGTGAAATGGTACAGCCACTCTGGAAAATAGTCAGTTTCAGAGACAATTAAACAAAATACACCTACCATGTGGCCAACAATTGCATTCCTTGGCATTTATCCCCAAGAAATAAAAAAGTATGTCCACACAAAAATCTGAAAAAAAAAAAACACAACAAGAAAGCCCACTGCATGGAAGAACGTATTTGCCAATGCTATTTCAGATAAGAGTTTAATCTCCAAAATTTACAGGGAACTCATACAACTTAACAAAAGGAAGATAAAAAATCCAATAAAAAAAAAAGGGCAAAGGACCTAAATAGACACCTTTTGAAAGAGGCTGAGAGACATATGAAAACATGCTCAAAGTTACTAATCGTCTGAGAGATGCAAATCAAAACAACAATGAGGTACCATCTCACACCTGTCAGAATGGCTAACATCAACAAATCAACAAACGACAAGTGCTGAGGAGGATGTGGGGACAAAGGAACCCTCATGCACTGCTGGTGGGAATGCAGACTGGTGCAGCCACTGTGAAGAACAGTATGGAGTTTCCTCAAAAAGTTAAAAATGGAACTCCCATTTGACCCAGTAATCCCACTTCTAGGAATATATCCCAAGAAAACAGAAACACCAATCAGAAAGGATATATGCACCCCTATGTTCATAGCAGCACAATTTACAATAGCTAAGATTTGGAAACAACCTAAGTGCCCATTAGCAGATGAGTGGATTAAAAACAGTGGTATATCTACACAATGAAATACTATGCCACTATAAAAAAGAAGGAACTTTTACCATTTGCAACAGCATGGACGGAACTGGAGAGCATTATGCTAAGCGAAATAAGCCAGTCAGAGAAAGATAAATATTACATGATCTCACTCATGTGTGGGATATAATGATCAACATAATTTGATTAACAAGAATAGATCCAGAGACAAATGGCAGGGTGGGCGGAGGGGGGGGGGTAAGAGAGCAACCAAAAGACTTGTATGCATGCATATTAGTATTAACCAATGGACACAGACAGGGCAGTGGGGGCTTGCCCTTGGGGGGTGGGAGTGGCGGGGGGGGGGTCAACCAGGGAAAAAAGGAGATATGTAATACTTTAAACAATAAAAAACAAAACAAAACAAACAAATAAAAAGACAAATGAGATTATTGTTGAGTGGGGAAGACAAAATGAGAGCCTGAGGATGTCAGTTTCTGAATATGGGCTTAGAACAGCGGTCCTCAACCTGTGGGTCGTGACCCCTTTGGGGGTCGAATGACCCTTTCACAGGGTTTGCCTAAGACCATTGGAAAACACATATATAATTACATATTGTTTTTGTGATTAATCACTATGCTTTAATTATGTTCAATTTGTAACAATGAAAATACATCCTGCATATCAGATATTTACATTACGATTCATAACAGTAGCAAAATTACAGTTATGAAGTAGCAACAAAAATAATATTATGGTTGGGGGTCACCACAACATGAGGAACTGTATTAAAGGGTCGTGGCATTAGGAAGGTTGAGAACCACTGGCTTAGAACCTGACAATCTAAAGTCTAATCTCATCTCCACCACTTACTAGCCATGAAACTTTGGGCAAAATACTGAAACTTTTGTTCCTGGGTATCCTCATCTGTAAAATAAAGATAATAATACTACCTACCACATAGGATTATTGTACTTGATAAACTGTAACCGAGAATATGTAGCCCTCTTGTGACTGAGAATTGAGAATGTTTTTCTTCTTATATTAAACTAGTGACCTGGTGCACGGATTCGTGCACATTGAAAGGAAATTAATTAGAAGGTGGCCAGCAGGGCGGGATTGGGTGAGATGGGCTGGACATGCCCTGGAGCCAACCTCCTGTGCCCCTCCCCAGCGTCTGTGGAGTGAGCAGGGGTCCCTCTGGCAGGTAGGTTCCCTTGGCCTGGCCTGTGGGAATCAGGCTGAAACAGGCTCTCCGATATCCCCCGAGGGTTCCTGGATTTCTAGAGGGCACTCTGCAAAGTGGCTGTAGTACAGGGTGTGGAATGCAAATGCAAGTGTGCAGTAAACCAGATTCGGGGCCAACAGTGCCCTAGCAACAACATAACCCATGGCCAAAGGTGGAATCACGCAGTCCTGCAAGGAATCAGGTTCCCTCCTCTTTGTTTTTGGAGTGCGTCACCCGAGAACCGCTGCTGCCAAGTCAGAGCACCTCAGCAGCTCCTGCATTGAGCATCTGTCCCCTGGTGGTCAGTGTGTGTCATAGCGACCAGTTGGATGGTCAGACACTTAGCATATTAGCTTTTTATATATAGAGATGTTTTGATGAAATAGAACTTAAGCATTATAGTTAAATCTGAATGGGGTGAGGAAAGAAAGTAAAGGGCCAGGGAGAAATTTTCATTTGCCTCAGTTATTGCCTTGGATAATACAATCGTAGTATATTACAAGTGGAGAGAGCATTGCTGATATTTTTGGGGGGCACTGCAGATTTTTGACCAGATATTCACATAAACCATTAGCACTTTAATATAAATATATATTTTAATTGATTTCAAAGAGGAAGGGAGAGGGAGAGAGAGATAGAAGCATCAATGATGAGAGAGAATTACTGATCAGCTGCCTCCTGCATGTGCCCTACTGGGGATTGAGCCCACAACCTGGGCATGTGCCCTGACCAGGAATTGATCTGCGACCTCCTGGTACATGGGTCAATGCTCAACCACTGAGCCACACTGGCTGGGCCCATTAGCACTTTATATGTCAGAAATTAAAACCTAACCTCATGAGGAAAGTAGTTTGAGTCTATATTTATAACTACCCTGGAAGTCTATTGTTGGAATGAAAGATCTTTATTTATTTGAGCCTTAGTCAATTCAGGTCAATGAAAGGAAGGCACTAATCTAAGACAGGGCTTGTGATAGATGTCTTAACTTGTCACAGATATGTTTTCCAAAGGAGATATGAAGTAATGTTGAACTTGGCAGGAAGTTCATATTTGCAACTAACCATAGTATGGTTTGTTTATTCTTTTTTCAAGTGTTTTTCTCTCTATTATTTTTTAACATGTATTCTGCTATATTTTTCAGAGGAAAGCCTTGAAGGCTTGAATATTCCTGAATTGCTTATCTGCAAGGGAACATGACTTTGGGCATGTACGCTTGGTATTGCTATTTTTCCTTTTTTAAATGCAACTCCCACCATTACTCAGAGCAGTGCTGTGAGGTTGGCTAAAACAAAGTGTAACTAAGATTTTCATACTTTACCTGTGGCCAACTATATCATATACCCACTGTGTTTCATCAGTCCTATCCAATGTTCCCTTCAGCAGGGGATTACAAATCCTATGGGAAAACAGGACTAAACATGGGCTTGGGAATGCTATGGGTTTTGCAGGAGAAAGGCAGACCAAAAGAATGGAAAAGACCCCTATTCACTAGCCTTTCGGTTGGGGTTTCACAGTTGCTTCAAATTCTAGACACTTAAAACACTTTACTCCCATCTGCAAAAGCAAGTCAAGGAGAGGTTCTTTGTTCAAGGTTCAAGTAGTCTTGTGACCATCCCAAAATAACTCTGAGTGTAATACAGTAGAGTCTCACGTAGCTAAACACTCAAGACTTGGACCTGTCATCATTGTCACCCCAATCATTCTTTCCTCCTTTCTTAGGTGAGTCAACCACTTGAATAAAATTTTCCATCAGCACTCAGTTACATAAACCCCTTCTTTTTGCCTTTCTGAATCCACTAGGAGTCTCCCTGTCAGTTAAAGAGACAAGTACATAAGCTGGGCTTATCAAGGACTTCTTTTCTAGCCCTAGCCGGTTTGGCTTAGTGGCTAGAGCGTTGACCTATCCACTGAAGGGTCCCGGGTTCAATTCTGGTCAAGGACACATGCCCGGGTTGCAGGCTAGATCCCCAGTACAGGATTTGCAGGAGGCAGCAGATCAATGGTTCTCTCTCATCATTGATGTTTCTATCTCTCCCTTCCTCTCTAAAATCAAGAAAGAAAGAAAGAGAGAGAGAGAGAGGGAGGGAGAGAGAGAGAGAGAGAGAGAGAGAGAGAGAGAGAGAGAGAGAGAGAGAGAGAGAAGAAAGAAAGAAAGAAAGAAAGAAAGAAAGAAAGAAAGAAAGAAAGAAAGAAAGAAAGAAAGAAGAAAGAGGGAGGGAGGGAGGGAGGAGGGAGGGAGGGAGGAAGGAAGGAAGGAAGGAAGGAAGGAAGGAAGGAAGGAAGGAAGGAAGGAAGGAAGGAAGGAAGGAACTTCTTTTCTAGATAAGTTTTCCTAGCGGCTTATACTATTTTTCACTCCAATCTGAATCAGATTAAGTCAATCTTCCCCATTGGTTTTATTTCACCAAAGGTCTTATTTTCATAATTTGTGAGATTTTGCAAGAATTGTGACCATTTCAACCAGCTGTTTATTCCTGAGGCCATGTGTGCCACTGTTCAGCATGTATTACTTATTCCACCAGCCAAGTCATTGTGCTGAGTTGAGCATTCAAGAAATTCGATCGTTTCCTTGGTCTCTGTTTTGGAAGAAGCTGGAGTTTTATCCTTGGTGACAGCATGAAAACAAGATTTAAATGGGGTTAACAAAGAGATGGGAGGATAAAACTGCAAATGTTTTGTTTTAGACTACTTCCAGATACAGCATAGGAAAAGAAAATGGGGCAGTTTCTAACGTTATGGTAATGTCACAAGAAAATGCAGCAGATAAAATGTATGTGTATAGAAAAGTGTGACACTGACAATAAAAGGAAGGAAATATACCAATAACATCGAATACTTGGGTAATGAAATTTCAGGTGATTTATTTTTTTCATATATAATATGAAATTTCCCCTACTCTATTTCTATAGCTTCCCTATATCTTCTCTATAGCTACATGATTTTACATAATCTTCACTGTTTCATGCAAGTGTTTTTTGTAGAATAAATTCCTAGAAAAGAAGTGGTATATGTAAACCCCTCCCCCTCAATTTAAGAGTCTAAACCATTTTTTGTTTCAGAAATGTATAAAATTTAGATAATAAAATATTACATAGCCCAGCTGGCATGGTTCAGTGGTTGAGTGTCGACCTATGAGTCAGGAGGTAACGGTTTGGTTCCCTGTCAAAACACAATCCCAGGTTGTGTGCTCAGAGGGCATGCAGGAGGCAACCGATCAATGATTCTCCCTCATCATTGATGTTTCTATCTCTTTCCCTTTCTCTTCCTCTCTGAAATCAATAAAATATATTTTTAAAAATATTACATAGCTAAAACATTGAACATTTTTTATTTTCCTTTAAAAATAATTTGTGTTGGTTTCCTTTTATCCTAGTTACAAATGGTATATGGTATAAAAAATGAAAACTGTTACTACTTTAATGACTAAGCCTCCCTCTTGTAATTATAACTAGTGGCCTGTGCACGAAATCCGTGCATAAGGGGTGTCCCTCAGCCCAGCCTGCATGCTCTCCAATCTGGGACCTATAGGATTGGGCCTAAACTGGCAGTTGGACATCTCTCTCACAATCCAGGAGCACTGGCTCCTAACCGTTCACCTGCCTGCCTGCCTGATTACCCCTAACCATTCTGCCTGCTGGCCTGTTTGCCCCAAACTATCTCCCCACCAGCCTTCTCACCCCCAACTGCCCCCCCTTGCTGGCCTGATTGTCCCCAACTGCACCCCCCTGCTGGCCTGATCACCCCCAACTGCCCCCCCCCCCCCCCGCTGGCCTGCTCACCCCCAACTACCCCTCCTGCTGGCCTGCTCACCCCCAACTACACCCCCTGCAGGCCGGATTACCTCCAACTGTGCCCCCTGCTAGCCTGCTCATCCCCAACTGCCCCCCCCCCCCGGTTGGCCTGCTCACCCCCAACTGCCCTCCCCTCCTGGCCTGATCGCCCCAGCCCCATTCTTGGGTCCCTAGGGTGGCCCAGGAAGCCAAGCCTTCCCACCTGCTCTCCAGCTGGCTCTGTGGCTCTGGCTGGTCCTGCCATCTTTGTCACATCAATTTGCATATTCCCTCCTTATTGGCTGTGGGCGCCACCATCTTTATCGTGAAGTGATGGTTAATTTGCATATTACTCTTTTATTAGATAGGCATTTACAAAACAGGATCATGTTATATTATTGTCTGGCCACTTGCTTTTACTCCCTGGTATACCTCGACCTTATTGCTCCATATCAACTTGTATAAGTCTACTTCTTTCTTATTAATGGCGATGAGCTTCTTCATATGTGCCATTTCAGTGTAACAGATACATATACTATAATATACATACCATGCAATCAAACTCCCCTTACTGGACACGGCTCATTTTCTTAATAATTGCAAACAGTGCCTTTTATGTAATCTTTTAAAAATACATGTTTTTATTGATTTGAGAGAGAGAGGTAGGGGGGAGAGAGAGAAAGATAGAGAGAGAGAGAGAGAGAGAGAGAGAGAGAGAGAGAGAGAGAGAGAGAGAGAAACGTGTGTGAGAGAGAAATATCTATCAGCTGCCTTCTGCACTCCCCCTATTGGGAATTGAGCCCACAACTCAGGCATGTACCCTGACCAGGAATCAAACCATAGACCTTTTGGTGCAGGGGAGGAGCCCAACCAATGGAGCCTCACCAGCCAGGGCCCTTTTATGTTATCTTTTACCATCTTGTGCACGGATTTTTGTAGAGTCCATTTTTAGAAATGAAAATGTAAGTTTTCCAATCAGTCTTGGAAGTGCGTTAGATGGCATTTCTAACTTCTCATGACCTCAGGATGGTGATTTGTGTATCCTCCAACTGGCTCATAGAGACTGCATTGTCTGATAAGATCCTACATTTTGGAAGGCAGCTATGCTCACCATTATACCACCAACGCCAACAGATCCTACATTTTGTTGAGAAAAAAGGCAAGTTGTGACTTGTTTTCAGCATCTTCACCAGTAGATGGCACCTCGTCTTCCCTTGTATTGATTGCAATGCCCCCTAACTTCAATGCATTCCCAGCGTGCCACTGAGCCCGCACTAACAAAGCTATGATCACATCACGTACAAATGCTCCTCTCTCAACGTGCTTATCCCATGTTTGTATTGTTCTGGTTCCAGAACGCTGAGACTTTAAGCCCGAGGCTCTAACTTGAGCAGGAAGAGTTTATTTTGGGATGAAGCATCTTCCCCCCTAGGAGGGCCTCTCAACCAGCATCTCTATTTCTCTGTCTTTAGAACCCGGGAAGTTCTGGAGGGGAAAACATTTTCTAAATCTGCAGAATTGACTCTTTTCTCTCAAATAATATTAGACGCGTGTTTGTCGGATTGACTCAGTTTATAGAGGGAAACACAATTGCAGGGACACTGAGGGGCCGAGGGGTAGTACCCAGAGCGATTTCAGTCAATTACGCTTAGGAAGATGACCCTATAAATCTCTTTAAGTATGTAGAGTTGATAGGATAAATATATACAAAGTATCCATTTCATCAACCCTATAAATATACGTGTTTAAAAGGGCTAAGGAGGAAGGAAAGAGCAGTAAACTATGATTTTTAAAAATGTGATGACACATCATTTTGTTTAGTGTAGGTGTCGGTTTTCTTTCAAATATATCAGAAAAGCTCAGTATAAGAGTTTACTATTTTAGTTTGCTTTAAAGTGTTTTTTTTAAATCAAAGTGAGTAAGCATAAATTTTTTCTCTCAAAAAAATTAGTATGACCATAAATAAACCTTCAAGAAAAATGGGAGAGAACTGTAAATTCATGGTTTGCCTTTTCTCTGTGAAATGTAAATGACATTTCCATTTGTCTCAACATTTCAAACGTATGGAATTTTCTCAAATGAGATAAGAAAGATGAGCTTTGGGGTTTGGTAAGAAAGGAAAAAAAATAACAATTTATGATACATTTGGCCAAATGTGCCACATAGCACTGTGAAAATTCCACTTTGGGCCCTCCTGGCCGATTTTATACTATGACGCACAGAGTTTGCTAATCACCAGCACAGCCTGCGAAAGTCTAGTCCTCAGAAAATAGCCAGATTTTCTGCCTCTCCTCCTCCCTTTCCCTTTCAAACCCAGAGAGACAATGTAAAGTTAGGGTCTTTTCTAACAATATTTTATAAGCAAGTTGGCGATATTGGCCAGTAAAATACAAAATATCTTAGTTTTGTTCTAAGGTAGCTGAATGAATCCTTAGGTCACCCTCTCCCCAGAATATGATATTACTACTGGAGGGAAAAGAAGTGAATTTTCAAATAAATAAAAAAATGCTGTGTAGAATTATTTGCTTCCATATTTAGGCAAACACGGTTTCTCCTTTTTGAAGTTACAACATTGTAACTTCTTGTCTTGCCTAAGTCTGATACAGCACCAAAGCTCTAGCTCAGCCTAACTTGAGATTTTAAAGGAAAGGTAAATGATAACTTTGGAAATGGGGAGGAAAACTCTTTTTTAATGTGACTTATGAACAGAATATAACCCTTTGTACCCAGATCAATATTAAGCTTTAAAATAATCACACACACACACACAATAAAAGCAAAATATAAAAATAATCACAAAACTGTTTGCTATAGGATTCTTTTTATATCAGGTTTCTTGGTTATTAGAGCATTAACTACTTGACAAAGAAGCTGAAGTGTCAATCAGTAGCCACAAATGAAAGACTAGGGCTTTTGAAATGTATAAAGATAGTGAGTGAGCTACAGTGGCCTTTCAGAAATGCCCCCATTTATCATAATATCCTCAAGGTCTATCCTGTTGTCACAAATGACAGGTGTCCTTCTTTCTCATGAGCTAAGACAGAGAAAGACAATTGCTGTATGATATCACTTATATGTGAAATCTATAAAAGCAAATTTGTGAAAACTGAGAGCAAAATGGTGGATACCAGGACTAGGGAGGTGCAGGATAGGAAAGATAGTAACAGCACAAACTTGCAGTGAGTAGTAAATAAGCCCTAGAGATCGAATGCACAGAATATTGAATATAGAAAACAAAACTCTAATATAACCATCAAATTTCCCAAGAGACTAGATCTTAATTATTCTAACCACTAAAAATAAATGATAATCTGTGATATGATAGAGATGTTAATTATTGCTACAATAGCAATCATATTACAATATATGAATATATTAAATAAACATGTTGTATACCTTAATTTTATACAATGTTATATGTCAAATATATTTCAATTAAAAAAAAAGAAAGAAAAAATATATCCAACGTATAATGTGAGCTACGTGGGTAGGAATTTTCCCTCTGAACCAATCAACAACCTCTACTAAGTCCTTAAAAGTCTGACTATTGGGATCTGTGGTTACAACCCTGGATGCACATTTTCTTTTGAAAAAAAATGTTTTTATTGATTTTTAGAGGGAGAAAAGGAAAGAGATAGAGATAGAAACTTCTATGAGAGAGAAATCATTGATTGCTGCCTCCTGCACACCCCCTACTAGGGATCGAGCCCACAAATCAATCATGTGCCCTGATGGGGAATGGAATCATGGGACAGCACTGAATCACTGGGCCATACCAGCTGGCTGGATGCACATTTCAATCACCTGGGGGAATATTAATTTTTAAAACGCTAATGCTGGCACCCCATCCCACCCACTCCAGCTAAATCTGAACGCTGAATGTGGGCTTGGGCAAAGCAGTGAAAGCCCCTGTGTGGGTAATTTTTCAAAGTCCCCAAGAGATTCTGATGTGCAGAAAACCATCTGCCTAAATCTAAAAGGAATCTCCATTCCATATTCCCAGAGCAACTTGCAAGTAACTGGTTAGAGTTTAAAGGGTTTTCTCCCTTCCTTAGAAGGGGGCAACTGGACTGTGCTAATGATATAACCAAGACAGTTGGGGACAGAAGAGAATCTGACTTATGTGAAAGGGCCAAGGAGACCCACAGAAATTATTTAAAGAAAGCAAACCTTCCTTGCTAAGTGTGCTTCGTGGCTACTATTTATGATCCAGTGCTTATCAAGGTCTTTTTCTTTTTTCAGAGCCAGTTTCCTAAGAAACTATAAAGCTGAACAGTTGGCTTCCTCCAATATCTTGGCCTCTCCCCCATTTAGTGAGCCCTAATAATGACTTGAGCCCGTGAAATGTTCAAATGGAGGACATTTCCGGTCAAATGGAGGCCTTCTAGTTTAGGTAATGGAAAAGGGATTTCACCCAGCTTCTCATGGCTGATTGAGTGTGCGAGACAGTGCACCATAGGAGTGAAGGGTGAGTGTTGGAGACAACCCCTCAGATTCTAATTCTGACATCTCTATTTCTTAAATATTTCTACTTGAAAAAAGTACTCAATTTTTCTGAAATTTGCTTTTCTCATCTGTGAAGTGGTGGTGATAATTTTCAGGGTTATTGTAAGAATTAAATGGGAAACTATATACAGAATGTAAGGACTAAATGGAATAAGATATACAAAATGTTCAGCATAGTACTTGACTCAGGCTTAGTACTGAAGAAATAATAGCTATTACTACCCTAACTCTCTTTATCCACCTCCACTTAACTGACTGGCAAAATTAACCGCCTCTCTTTACTCCCTCTAAAAAAAACATATTGATGGCTGCACCCAGGAATACTCTTAAGTACGAAGGCTTACTTCTCCCACCAGTTGGAGCATAGCCTTATTAAGAGTATTACTTGTTCCCAAACCTGTTTATGCCAGTGTAAGACTTATAATTGAAATTTAATTAAATGTTAAGTAAATAGATGAAATTTGAATATGGAGAGTTGTTTCTATAAACACTAGGTTGGATGCATAAAAACAAATTGAAATTGCAAAATAAAAAAAGAAAAATGTCAAAGTAGGTGTGGTAAAACAAGCTGTAAAAATTTGGAAAATGGTAAAAATATAGCTGGTAGGAGAGTTGTCTGGTGCGCTGAAAGGCCTCAGGTTCAATTCCTGGTCAGGGTACATGCCTGGGCTGCGGGTTCAATCCCCCTCCCTGGTCTGGGTGCGTGTGGGAGACAACCAATCCATTTGATGTTTCTCTCTCACATTGATCTCTCTCTCCCGCTCTTCCCTCCTCTCTAAAAATCAATGAAAAATGTCCCCTAGTGAGGGGGGACATAAATTAAATTAAACACTTAATTTAAATATTTAAATTAAACTTTAAATATTTAAATAATTCATCTGTGCATGTGTAAAATAACATTCTCTGAGATATTTGAATGTTGCTTATAAACTCAAGAAAATTTCAACTTAAAACCACAAATCTAAATCAATTACTCAATTACATCTTTTTAAAAATATATATATTTTATTGGTTTTTTACAGAGAGGAAGGAGAGGGATAGTGAGTCAGAAACATCCATGAGAGAGAAACATGGATCAGCTGCCTCCTGCACACCCCCTACCGGGGATGTGCCCGCAACCAAGGTACATGCCCTTGACCGGAACCGAACCTGGGACTCCTCAGTCCACAGGCCGACGCTCTAGCCACTGAGCCAAACTGGTCAGGGCTCAATTACATCTTTTAAGTTGGAATCATGAGACTGTCTCCTAAACAGCTCAGTTCAAATATGAATATGAAAATAGTAGCACCATGGCTTTGATTCTCTGAAACTTTTCTACACTTTCTTCTAAATCTTCCTGGAGTTAAAAAAAAAAAATGCATTCTCAATGAAGATGATTACCATGCTAATGGACCAAGGTTGTCTTTTCACATAAAGATAGATACCATTCAGTTAATGGTGGTCATTTCAGACCAGAGATCCTGTCCAGACTTGAGACCTGGTGCTCCAAGGACATTTAGCGATTCTTTTCTCTACTCCACTGTCAACCTGAGCTTCTTCTTATAGTCACTGTGCTTTGGGTTTTGAAAATTGAAAAGACATTGCCTCTAACTTGCATGACCCAATTCTCTGTTGTCAAGTGTCTGCAACTCTGGACCAACTCAAAACCAGACCGATCACTTGCTTTCATGCATGTCTTCACCTCTTAAGATATGTGCATAGGTTTCTCATTTATATCTAAAGACTTTGGACTTAGGGTTGAAGATACATAAATGCTTTTTTTCCACTTAACTTAAAAGACTTTGAACTTGATAAAGTCCAAAGATATGAACATGTTTTTCTGTTTTGCTTGATAAGAGACTATAGACCATATACTTTTCAGGAATATTTGAAATGATGCTTATGACTTTGTCTGACCTGCGGTCCTCACTCATGAACTCGCTTTATTGATACCTCTCTCGGAATTGAAGCACTAAAACTCTTACTTGTGGACTTTGTTCTCTTCATAACCAATAGATGCACATTCTGAAAGTCCATGCAGGCTTGACTAGTGGATCATTGCATTTTCCTCACTTAACCCAAATGTGATACCGCCCTGTAAGTAATGTTGCAAGTGGCACTACAAGGTCTATAGAGTGAGCCTACAGAGGAAACCTCTTTGTCACCCTCCTTATGCTAAGGAAGCAATAAACAATTCACGACAGAAAGAAATGTGTTTGTGAAGGGAAGATATTCACCTAAATGTATTTGAGGAAGAATAGTTTAATAGTTAAGATACTAGATTCTGGAAATCACACCTGCTTTCAAATACAAGCTTCACCTCTTTCTAACTGGGAGCTTTGGCAAGTGACTTACCCTCTTTGTATCTGTTTCCTCATCTTAAAACAGGGGTAACAATGATATCCATCTCCTAGCGTTTTATGAGAATTCTTTAAATGAGATAATACATGTAAAATGCTTAGCAGGATGCCTGGGACATGCTAAGTATTTACTAAATGATGATGGTGACTTCCCTGCATTTTCTGGGAGACAGCTGAGCGTGAAGCATGCCTTCAACTAGGGAGGCAAAATGAGGGCACCGTGGGACCGCAGCAACAGTCAGGGCAGCTGAGCAGCACCAGTCTTTTCAACAAAAGCACAGGGCAGAAAATAAATCTGAGCCCCAGAATCCTATCTCAGAGGCCCAGCACTGCAAATAGCAGCTGCAGCTGCAGACCAAGGGCTGGCCGTTACATGTCCAGTGTGAAAAGACTCCTGGTGACAAACTAATCTTTTCTATCACACCCACACAGACTCAGCAATCACACATAGGAGTAAACTCTGAATATTAAGGAGCCATTTTCAGTAGCTGTATAGCAGACTAACTGATAATACAGACTTTATGGGAAACAGGGCTTGGTGAATTTTATATACGAAGTGTACTATGGATGATTCTGGATCATTTAGCAGCCAATAAAAACCGCCTTCCATCTATAGAACACTTAACAAGTCCAGACACTATGCCAAAGACTTCACATGTGTTAGCTCATTTAACCTTCCCATGTCTGTATGGGGCAGATATAATTATTGTCTCAAACTAGGTCTTGAAAGAGGTCAGTAAAAGATGAAAAAAACTAAGGCTCAGAGAGTTAAATAATTTACCCAACATTACAAGTTTCTAAATACAGAGCCAAGCTAGAAACCCAACTTTGTCTGACTCCAGCATCTCATCTGTTAAACACTTCGCTGTGTTGCCTTGAAATTATAATGATATATTGCTCATAAATTATTTCATGTGCTTATTTCTCATTACCTCAAATGGGCCCCTACAGGGAGGGGCAGGGTGCCACACTTGTTTGTTATGCATCTCCAAGCTTTCAACACATAGTGGAAGATGAGTGATACTTATTGATAGATGTCAAGCAATGTTGTGATGGAATAGGAGAATGGGAGGAACTGGTCAGATCCCAGTGACATAACCTCAGAGTCACTTACAAATAAAAAAATACTTGCCTCTCAACCCATATAGATTAACTTTTTTTTCAGCTACAAATTCCTAAGTGCTTGCTGCAGGCTGTAAAGATGATTAACACAAGATCCTGCCGTTACAGTATTATAGTCTAGACTGAGTATTGCAAATTCAAATACCCACCTGGGCTAGGCAGTTAGCCCAAATGACTGAAGTGGCCCAAGAAGCAAACTAGGGTGGGTTCTATTGAGCTCCAGTTTAATGTGTCTACCTAGACCCAGTATTTCCAAGAGAGGCCAGAAATCCACACTTTGTATTATATACATCTATATATAGATATATTATTGATTTTAGGGAGAGGAAGGGGGAGAGAGAAACATTGATGTGAGAGAGAAACATTGGTCAGTTACCTCCTATATGTGCCCTGACCAGGGAATAGTACCTGAAAGCTGGTTATGTGCCCTGACTGGGAATTGAATCCACCACCTTTTGGTGTATGGGATGATGCTCCAACTGATTAAGCCACGTTGACCAGGGCTGATTTTTATAGTTTTTTAAAAATATGAAATAAGTGTGTGCGCCAAGCAAAATTCATTTGCAAACTGGATTTAAGTTCACAGGCTACCTGGTTGAGATCTGGTTTAAACAATAAGTCACATAGATAGGGACAATAGGAGATAATCGGACTGAGTTTACTCTACAGGGAGTATGTGTAAAGTATTCAGAGGAGTCAGAGATCATGTCAAGCTAGAACACTAGAGAAGGCTTTGTGGAGGAAGTCATCTTTGAGGTTATCCTTCCAAACTGGATCAGCTTTGCAATCACCACGATGGGAAGTAAAGCTGCTTGGGCTGCAGGAAGTGGTAGGTACAAAGACCTGCAGCGGGGAAATAACGGGTCAAGGTCAGGGACCGCTGGGTTACTCTTTGTTTTCATTTTTGTTTTGTTTTTTAGTGTCTCACTGTAAAGAAATGTATTGCGCATGTCACCTACAGTCATCAGAATTTGGAAACACGTGGGTTATCCCAGTAAGCATTATAAGACCAGAGGAGAAGATATTGAGGCTGAAAATTGTTAGGGTCCATAAATCAAAGGCGATATTAAGGCAAAGGGGCTTTCGCTGCTTATAGCCGACTGCATGGTGTGTGGTAGGACATGAAGCTTAAAAGAACATCTGAGTCTTGGAAGGGATCCAGCAAAGGCACCGGGACTAATTTGGGAGATGAAGGGTATGTCTTATGAGGAGCGGCTTAGAGGGCTTAACATGCTTCAGCTTTAAAATAAGGCGGGTGAGCAGAGTTCTATTGATAGCCTGCAAGGCTTCCAGTATGAACTTGTGCTTGGTGTGAGAGAAAATTCAAAGTCACACCAAGGAATGTCCAGAAAGTGGGTTTCTTTCTTTCTCATTTCAAAATAATGAGTTCAGGAACATTTTGTGGAAGAAAGTTTTTTAAAACATGGAATGGATTTCCATAGACTATTTGGGGTAATATCTTCAATTTTATCACCACCCATTCCCAATTGGCATTTATGCCAATTTATAACGTCATGGATGGAAACATCACTGTCCTGGTAGCTGCAAGTGTGCATGCAACAAATGCTACACAGACATACACACAGGCAAAATTCACTTAGTCTAAAAGTTTACAAATTCATCAAACCTTTCCCACCTTCGTCACTTGTTCCTTCTAGTTTCATATACTATGAGGCCGGTTATGGCTGGGAGAACTGGTAGACCTAAGACTATACGTGATAATGCGGGGTCAGGCTTTTAATTTTAATTTATGGTACTCAGTAGCCTACTTTCTTTTGTATTTTAAGTAATTTCATTTTGCTTTTCACAGCTTAGTTAAAACTCAAAAATTTCCACAATATATGCACAGGAAAAAATGGAAGATACTATAAGTTTTAGCAATAGTTATCACCCTTAACTGGTTACATTTTTAATATTCAATGCAGATTGTCAGTTCAGAAGTGAAACTCAGGATCAAGGTCAGAGATGGGTTCTGCGAGTCATTCACACAGTAATAGCTGAGAATCTGAGAGGGGATTAGCTCACCAAGGGAGAGAATGTACACAGAGACCAGAAGGCCAGGAGCTGAATCTTGGGGAAAGTTCCCCCCCATCTCAGCCAGGGCCCAGGAAGAAAGGAAGGGAAAGCAGCGGGAGAGGCAGGGTCTGTCTACTGACACTTAGATCCATGAGCCCCTTCCCCCTGATCATTGTCCTCTCTTGAAACCAGCCATCTAAACAAAGCCCTTAAGCTATTTTGTTCACATACTTTTTGCTATGGATGAAATTGTGTCCCCCCAGCCCCAAATTCATATGTTGAGCCCTAACCCCCAATGTGAAGGCATTTGGAGATGGGGCCTTCGGGAGGTAATTAGGTTTAGATGAGGTCATGAGGGTGGGATATTCATGATGGGTTTAGTGTCCTTTATCAGAGACACTTGAGAGCTTTTCCTCTGCCTCTCCTGCCATGTGAGGACACAATGAGGAAACTGCCCTCTGCAAGCCAGAAAAAGAGCTCCCACCCAAACCCAGTCTTGCAGGTACTTGGATCTCAGTTCTCCAGCCTCCAGAACTGTGAGGAACATATTTCTGTTCTTTAAGACACCCTGTCCATGGTATTTTGTTACGGTAGTCTGAGCTCACTAATGCATCTTCCAAAATTTTTTTTGGATAATCTTCATACATTTTCAAATTGATATTTAACAATGTTCTATCATAAACTTAAATAGTTGCAAAGAATATCATCTCCATCCTTCTCTAAAAGTTGGCCTTAAAAATAACAAAAAAACTGTAACCTCACCATTTTAAATATCTCCCCTGGAATAAAAATGTCATAGTGTTATGATACCCACCATAATATATTAAAGGTATATAAATAAGCTCTGGAAATGTAATGTTATTTTCTTTTCCCCTGAGTAAACATTTTTATTCTATTTACCCCCACAGGATTCTATTCCCATTTTATATAATTTCTGGCCTTAAATGTTAAATTTTTTTTCATCTTATATTTCTCTACCTCAAAAGATATATTTAAATAGAAATTTTAAAAAACATTTTTTTTCTGACTACAAGGCTTTGTAGTGTTAAAAATACATTCAGAATTAAGTTATTGTTATAAGTATTATTTGTATACAATTGACTAAAGTAACAAAAATATATTACTAACTGATAAATTATTATTAAGCATAAAATAATATTTTATTGAAAATGCATATTAGGTGGGAAATGCTTTTCCCACCAGTTTATTTATTCATGATTGAATATTATCCTACATAATAAAAGGCTAATATGAAAATTGTCCCCTTGGGAGTTTGACCGACTGGGAGTTTGACCGACCAGGAGTTCGACGGCTCGCTATGATGTGCGCTGACCACCAAGGGGCGGCACAGAATGAAGGAAGGCCCTGGCCAGCAGCCAGAAGGCCTCGATCAGCCCTGATCACTGGCCAAGCCTATGGACCCTACCTATGCACAAGTTTCATGCACCGGGCCTCTAGTTTCTTATAAGAAAGAAACAGTATCAGTATCAGACAGAATATTCTAGCCTCAAAGAGTACATATTGTATGATTCCACTTATAGGAAATGTCCAGAATAGGTAAATCCACAGAGACAGGAAACATAATGTTGGTTACCAGGACCTGGGCAGAGGGGCGAATGGGGAGTAACTGATTACTGGGTACCAAGATTCATTTTAGAATGATAAAAAAGTTTTGGAAGTAGGTAGAATTGGTGGTTATACAACATTCTGAACTTACTAAATGCCACTGAATTGTTCACTTTAAGATGGTTAATTTTGTATGATGAAAATTTCACCTCACTAAAAATTTAATTTAAAAATATGAAGAAATCTTAATTTCTTAAAAATTAAGAAATAAATCGCTTTTAAATAACTCCTGGATCAATAAGAAAATTAAAAACAAAACTGAAGATTATTTAAAAATTTATGAAAAGGTTGGTAGATTAAGTCAAAATCTATGGAATGCAGCTGTAGTCCTAGGCTAAAAAGAATGTCTAAATTAAATCTTCAACATAGAAAAACAACAACAAATTTGACCAAAAGAAGAAAATGTAATAAACCTACAAACTTGTTCTTCCAAAACACCAATAAAAATAGTTATACTCAGCAAAAACATATTAAGAGAAAATAAAAATATTTATTAGGAATAAAAATGGGGCATAAAAATCACAGATATACCAAGCATTACAAATTAAAACATTTATACAATAATATTCTTACTAAATCTAGAAAAATAATTTTTAAAGTAATTTAAAAAGAAGTAAAAATTCTGGCCGAACCGGTTTGGCTCAGTGGATAGAGCGTCAGCCTGTGGACTCAAGGGTCCCAGGTTCGATTCCGGTCAAGGGCATGTACCTTGGTTGCGGGCACATCCCCAGTGGGGGGCGTGCAGGAGGCAGCTAATCGATGTTTCTCTCTCATCGATGTTTCTAACTCTCTATCCCTCTCCCTTCTTCTCTGTAAAAAATCAATAAAATATATTTAAAAAAAAAAGAAGTAAAAATTCTGAACATCTCACCATCTAAAGAAGAAATTGGAAATATTTTTTTTTTAATTAAATCTTTATTGTTCAGATTATTACATTTGTTCCTCTTTTTTCCCCCCCATAACTCCCCTCCTCCCAGTTCCCGCCCCACCCTCCGCCCTCACTCCCCACCCACTGTCCTCATCCATAGGTGCACGATTTTTGTCCAGTCTCTTCCCGCATCTCCCACACCCCTTTCCCCCCCAGGAATAGTCAGTCCATTCCCTTTCTATGTCCCTGATTCTATTATAATCAACAGTTCATTCTGTTCATCAGATTATTTATTCACTTGATTCTTAGATTCACTTGTTGATAGATGCATATTTGTTGTTCATAATTTGTATCTTTACCTTTTTCTTCCTCTTCCTCTTCTTAAAGGATACCTTTCAGCATTTCATATAATCCTGGTTTGGTGGTGATGAACTCCTTTAGCTTTTCCTTATCTGTGAAGCTCTTTATCTGACCTTCAATTCTGAATGATAGCTTTGCTGGATAAAGTAATCTTGGTTGTAGGTTCTTGGTATTCATCACTTTGAATATTTCTTGCCACTCCCTTCTGGCCTGCAAAGTTTCTGTTGAGAAATCAGCTGACAGTCGTATGGGTATTCCCTTGTAGGTAACTGAGTTTCTTTCTCTTGCTGTTTTTAAGATTCTCTCTTTATCTTTTGCTCTTGGCATTTTAATGATGATGTGTCTTGGTGTGGTCCTCTTTGGATTCCTTTTGTTTGGGGTTCTCCGCGCTTCTTGGACCTGTAAGTCCATTTCTTTCACCAGGTGGGGGAAGTTTTCTGTCATTATTTCTTCAAATAGGTTTTCAATATCTTGCTCTCTCTCAACTTCTGGCACCCCTATAATTCTGATGTTGGTACGCTTGAAGCTGTCCCAGAGGTTCCTTACACTATCCTCGCATTTTTGGATTCTTTTTTCATTTTCCTTTTCCGGTTGGGTGTTTTTTGCTTCCTCGCATTTCAAATCATTGACTTGATTCTTGCGCTCCTCTGGTCTGCTGTCGGGAGTCTGTATATTCGTTATTTCAGTCCGTGTATGCTTAATTTCTAGTTGGTTCCCCAATATAACATCGAGGGTCTCATTAGTTTTCTTGTAGATCTCATTAAGTTTATCGGCGGCTTCTAAACAGTTCTTGAGAGACCTTAAAAGTGTGGTTCTGAACTCTATATCTTCCATTGACAATTTTGTCCTGTTTCTTTGTCTCCGCATTTTGTTATGCTTCCTTGGTGCACCCCCTAGTGGTCTTTGTTCGCAGTCTTATAGTTAAATCTTGATTGTTGTAGCTAATTCCAGGGAGGGTTTGACCTCCAGGCCAAGTGGCTATGAGAATCAGCTGTGTCTGCAGTGAGAGAACTTCTGTCCTCTAGGGAGGTGCTAATCTAGCCTTTGCCTGAGGCTATCCGGCAAATGCCTGTGTGCAGGGCTTGGGCGGGGCTGGTCGCACAGGATCAACAGGGTGGGCCGGAGAGAGCAGTTATGGCGGCTCTCAGTCCTGTCCCCAGGGGCTCTGCCTCTCTGAGTCCCAGCACCCGCTGCAAAGCTCAGAGAGAAAGCTGCACTCGCTCTGACCGAAGCCAGACAGTCCCGCTTCTCCCGTTTGAGTCTGGGTCCCTAAAGACTCGCCCGGATCTGGAGCTCAGATTCTGCGACTCCCTCCCGATTGAAAACGCCAACCGAGCCCTCCGCCGCCAGCCCGCTCTGCGCGCTCCGCACCTCAGAATTTGACTTCAGCACTGTGCCTCCTCTGAGTGTCCGTATGCGTTTCTCTTTCCTCCTAGTTGTAGGACTTCCACTCAACCAGCATTCCTGTGGTTCTGGGTGATGTCCCTTCCGTCTTTTAGTTTCACTTTTGAAGTAGTTGTTCAAAGCAGCAAACTCCAGCGTTAACCTATGCCGCCATCTTGGTTCCCTCCCAGAAATTGGAAATATTTTAAAAGATTTATGAATTAAAATGGATAAGACCAGACCTAGCTGGTTTGACTCAGTGGATAGAGTGTCTGCCCACGGACTGAAGGGTCCCAGGTTCGATTCCAGTCAAGGGCATGTGACTCAGTTGCAGGCTCCACTTGGGCTCTGGTCTGGGCATGTGCGGGAGGCAACCAATCCTTGTGTTTCTCTCACATCGATGTTTCTCTCTCTGTGTCTCTCCCCCTTCTCTTTCACTCTCTCTAAAAACCAACGGAAAAATATCCTCGGGTGAGGATTTATAATAAAATAAAATGAAAACTAAAAATGGATCAAACCAGATGGTTTTATAATTGTGTTATCTTTAAAGAACACCTTTTCTTTTTATTTATTTACTAGTGACCCAGTGCGCAAAATCGCGTGAGACCCAGACCTGTGGGAAATAGCGCAAAACCCAGGACCCCTGAGTCCTGCCAGTGCAGCAGGACTCCCCTGAGTCCCAGCATGCTGCGGGACCCAGAGTCAAGTCCCCGCCCACCCGCACATGCCTCGCTGCGCACGCAGCCTTTTGGTGACTGGTCTTTGGTTGTTACGGCATTAAGGCCACTGGGTTTTTATAATATAGACTAGGGGCCCAGTGCACAAATTTGTGCACCTTGAAAGGAACTGTGGGCCACGAGGCTGCAGTCGGCCCATCCTTCATGCCCCTACCTGGCCCCTCCTACTGCGCCCCGCCCCCCCCGACACCAGTCCCCTGTCTGCCAGCAGCCCCTCTCCTGTTGCCACCACTCCCATGTACTGATGGCGCCGGCCCCACTCGCACCCACTGATGGTGTGAAGCGATTGGGGCTGGCGCCAACAGTGGGTGCGAGTGGTAGCTGCTGCCTCGATCACCCCTCAGGAGCAGGGGGAGGTGGAGAACCCTACAGGGGTGATTGGGGCCGGCAGCCGCTGCTTGCACCCGCTGACAGCGCTGAGCGATCGGGTCCAGGGCTGGATGCCGACAGCGGGTGTGAGCGGCTGCTCCAGCGCTGGCAGCAGGTGCAGACACTGGCAGCAGGTGTGAGCACCTGGCGGGATCATGGCGCATGGGAGCAAAGAATTTTCAGTAACCACCAGAGGCTCGCCCTGCTGACAGGGACCAGCGCCCCACCTTGGCGCAGAGCCCCCACTCACCTGCTCCACCATCCTGCTGTGGCCAATACCCACCATGTTCTGTGCTCTGCCGCCTGCTGCTGATGCCCCCTATGTTCCGTGAGCACCCCCTGGTGGTCAGTGCACGTCATAGCGACCAGTTGTTCGATTGGTTGTTTCGCCGTTTGGTCTATTTGCATATTAGGGTTTTATATATATAGATTCATTTATTTTTAAACTACTTTATTTTTTCCATCACCATTTATCCCCTCTATGCCCTCTTCCACCTCCACCCTCCATCTTCCCCCAAAATCACCACAGTGTTGTCAATGTCTAGTCCTTTCTCTTTTTTTTTTCTTTTTTGCTCAATCCCTCCACCAATCCAACCCCTCCCCCATAACTCCCTCCAGAGATGTCTGCCTGCTCTCAGTCTATGAGGCTGTCTCTATATTGCTTGGCAGGTTAATTCAAAGAACATGTTTTCTTGTTATTCCAATTATTTTAAATATTAGAAAAAGCAAGTATCTATAATCAATTTTATGATGCTAGCATAACTTATATGGTAAAGATAGCACAAAAAGAAGTTATAGAATAATTTCACCAATATATAAATGCAAAAATATATGAAGTATTAGCAAATAAATTCAGAATTATATTAATAAAACAATAAAGACACCATAATAAAATGGGATTACCTGGAAGGCAAGGATTGTCCAACATTTAGCAATTTTTCAAAATACTGTAACTCATTTTATAAGCAAATCAAAGAATAAAAGCACGTGATTACAGTAATATATATAAATACACTTGATAAAATTCAGTAATTATTACTAATAAATACTTGACACAAAATAATTATAAAAATAACTTTTATTGCTTTTCTTTATACTTTAGTAACCAGTAAGAAATAGAAATGGAGAAAAGAATTATACTTAAAATAGTAACAAGAATAAAATGCATAGGCACTAATTTAACATGAATGGTATAGAATTTTAATGAGAAAAAATTATAAAGTGTTATTAATAACTATAAAACGATATGACTTGAGAGACAAAACATATTTCTAGATGAGAAAGATTAATATGCTCAAATCACAATTATCTATGAATTAATATATAACAATTTATGTAATTTTATTTAGAATATCCTTTCTGTTGGAAGTAGGTTACCAAAATTGACAAAATGAATTTAAAGTTTACAAGGAAGAACATAAATGGAGAATTGCAAAGAAAATTTTGAACATTTAGGCCAGAGAGGGGGACTTGCCCCATTAGATATTAAAATATAAGGTAAAGCTAATTAATCCAAATAGTATGATATTGGCTGAAGATAAACACACTGATGAGTGAAATGTGAACACTGCATCTATAAATAGATTCAAATTTATATGGGAACTTAAACCCTGGGTTACATTTCAAGGCAGTGGAATGGTGCTAGCATGACTCCCTGCTAAGCTGGGGTGGGGGAGAATAACCAAGTTTGGATCTCTAATTCACACAATAAAAATATTTAAATACTTATCAATATTTGAAAAAAATGCAAATATTTGAGTAACCCTAGATGGAGAGACATTTTTAAGTAAGACAGAAAATCCAGAAGCTATAGGGGAAAAGGGCAGATTTGAATAAATAAAATGTTTATGGCAAAAAAAGCATTATAAAATCAAAAGGAAAAAAAAGGGGGAAAGTTATTTGAAACACATTATAGACAGAGTTAATATCACTAGAAAAAAAATAAGTATTTGAAAAAAAAGCAATAACAGAAAAAATAGAAATCACCAATAAACATGATATGTTGCTTAATCTTTGGAAAAATGGTTAATAATGAGCAATCATTTCTAACATACTAAGTTGATAAATTAAAAACACACAGGGTATGAAAAAATGAGCAATCTTGTACATTGCTGATTGGCCTGTTAAGTAGGCAACATTTTGGGAAAGTAATCTAACAAAAATCTATAAAGATTTAAACTGCATCTACACCAGCAAGTTCATTTTTAATCTCTATCTGACTAATTTAAAAGTTTTGCCCTAACCGGTTTGGCTCAGTGGATAGAGTGTCGCCCTGTGGACTCAAGGGTCCCAGGTTTGAATCCGGTGAAGGGCATGTACCTTGGTTGCAGGCACATACCCAATAGGGGATGTGCAGGAGGCAGCTGATCGATGTTTTTCTCTCATCGATGTTTCTAACTCTATCTCTCTCCCTTCCTCTCTATAAAAAATTAATAAAATAATTTTTTAAAAAATAAAAGTATTATATAAGTATATAGTCTATGATGTTATTTGTGGTGGCGAAATACTGGAAGCAACCTGAATGTCCATCAAAAGAGAAGTAATTGAGAATACATGGCACATATGGTGCATCCAGTCCATGAATGATTATTATTCAGTTATATGCACACACACACACCCATACACACATGTACTAGTACATATTAACATGGAGGATGTCTGTCTATGACAGGTTAAATGGGAAAAGCAAGTTGGAGAGTAATGTAGATAAAAATAGATGAAGAACTTCCTATGTACGAATATATATTTGCATGTTCTATATGAACACAGAGGAAAGTTAGACCAAGTTTGGATCCCTAATTCCCACCTTGGAGTGAGGATAAATAAGGTTAAGGAGAGGGTGAGGGTTAACATTTATACTCCTCTGCACTCTTTGGTTGGTGCAGTGAACATTATTGTTTTTGTTTTGAAAGATGTGCTCAAAATTGGTATTGGCCTATCCAACATCCATTCTCATTATTCTCTTTGGTAACAAGCCCATTGCCACTGAGAATGAAGGACTACATTTGCCAGGTCATCCTGTGGCCAGAAGTGGCCACGTGATCAAGTTCTAGCCAGTGGGATGTGTGGGACTTCAAAGAAGGTTCCTTACAATGAAGAAAGTGAGTCTTCTTTTTTTTCTGCTGCCTGGAATGTAGATGTAATGACATGAGCACCAGCAGCCATTCTAGACCATGAAGCTACCCGAAGGGCAGTCGGTAGAGCAGGAAGGAGGAACGTGGATTTCTGATGGCACTGTGGACCCACTATAATGATTAGACGAGTTACTTTTGGATTTCCTTTATGTGATCAAGAAAGACTTCTATCTTGATTTAGCTGTTATTCTGTGGGTTCATGCAATATTCGGCCAACTCTAATCCTAAAGAACACCACGGGAGGTGGGGGACAATAAAGCATTTAAAAATAGGAAAAAAAGAAGAGCCCTGCTGACCATTTTTCCCACTGCCTGCCTGAGAGGCATGTTGGAGATAAAACGCCTGCAACCTTCCAGATGGATGTGTAAGATCTGAAGTAGGGTTTATGTGCTCCTAAAACAATACGATCCTGAAAAATTACTCATGTCGACGTATTACCCTGATTAAAAATTTTACTTTACCCATTAATATACTCTACAATCATTTTCCTAGAATTTGTTCATACTTCCAATTAGATTTTGCCCTTTTGTTGTTGTTAATCCTCAGCTGACGATATTTTTCCATTGATTCTTAGAGAGAGTGGAAGAGAAGGGGAGAGACAGAGAGAAACACATAGATGTGAGAGAGACACATGGGTTGGTTGCCTCTCACACATGCCCAGACTGGGATCAGGGATTGAGCCTGCAACCTAGGTACATGCCCTTGACCAGAATCGAACCCAGGACCCTTCAGTCCTTGGGCCAATGCTCTATCCACTGGGCCAAATAGGTTAGAGCAGTTTTGTCTTTTTAGCAAAAAGTTCCCTAGGCCATAACATATTTTCTTCATGGGTTTCAGTATTTCCTGGCACTTGTTCACTTCAGTAAAATGATCAGTGTATTAAAAACCCAACTGAGTTTCTGCAGAGGCCAATGATGGCATGGCACCTCTTTTATGGCATGCGTGAAATCTGCCCATCACTATAAACGTTCTTCTGCAATGTGACACTCAGTCCTTATGTCCTTTCATATGTGGTGTTCAGTGCTATGGGAATGCTGAAGAAATGATTCCTTTTCAGACATACCCATGTAGAATCACTATGTTACATCTAGAAGGATCTTCAGGGGTCATTTAAAATATATATGTTTTTTATTGATTTCAGAAAGGAAGAGAGAGGGGGACAGAGATAGAGGCATCAATAATGAGAGAGAATCATTGATTGGCTGCAGAGGTCAAATATTTTTAAGCTTTTTAAAATTTTTTTATTCTCACCTGAGGACATTTTTTCCATTGATTTTTAGAATAGAAGGGAGAGGGAGAGACAGACAGAAACACTGATGTGAGAGAGACACATCAATTGGTTTCCTCCCACATGCCCCTGACCAGGGCCGGGAGCCTGCAACCGAGGTATGTGCCCTTGACCAGAATCAAACCTGTGACCCTTCAATCCGCAGGCCGACACTCTATCCATTGAGCCAAACTGGCTAGGGCCAAAGGTAATTTTTATATGCCCCTCAATTTACACAAAAGGAAACTGAGGCCCAGAAAGGCCCCTTATCTTTCTTAGAGTAACTCAGCTAATCAATGATGGTCCAGAAATAGAACCCAAAAATCTGACTTCAGATTCTACCTTCTTTAGTTTATTTCATGTGTTAATTGATACTCTCATGGTAGACTGGGGGTCGGGGGGTGGAAGGGAGAGAGGGGGAATGTTTGGTTTTGTTCTTTTCAAGGCACATCTAACTTTGTATTATATAAAATGCTGTCTTCTGGCTGATGTTTAGCATCTAAGAGCAAGGAAATAATTTTAAAAGCAAAACAATGGGATCAGTGACACTACGTGGTTGAGAAAAGGCTTTCTTTGTAGAAAATGGTCATTGACCTTCCTGACTGCTCTCCTCCCCCGCCCCCCACATAGCTAAAGCATGATGCTATTGAGTTCTAAGTTGAGTTTCCATCCTTATATGAAAAGTTAGCTTGGCACAGAGTTTGGTAGAGCTAAGTCTGACCAGCTGCGCTCTCAGCCACAAGGGAAATTAAATGAGACAGGGTGGCTGGTTCCCTACAAATCAATCAAAGCCTCTTGAGAATGATCTTGAAAACACATGGCAATAAAGGCACTCAAGGAGTCTTTTCATATATAAACTAATTTTAGTTCTGGTCTCTGAGGTGCCATGAATGTGGTTAAAGAAAGTAAGGTGTCTTTTTTAGTTTGACCACTTGGTAGTTCATAGTTCTCCATGAAGTTCTCGGAGACTTTGAGAGAAAGTGGCCAAATCTGATAGTCTACCAATATCTTAAGTTAGATTCCTGTGTCTGTCTGCTCTCTTGAAACAAAACAATGGCTACTGGTCTGTCTGACTTTGCCCCATTTATTTTTATTTTTTACTTATTTATTATTTTTAATATGTTTTTCTTGATTTCAGTGCGGAAGATAGAAACATCAGTGATGAGACCGAATCATTGATTGGCTGCCTCCTGTATATTCCTGGGCATATGCCCTGACGGGGAATCAAACTGTGACCTCCTGGTTCATAGGTCTACGCTCAACCACTAACCCAGGTCAGCCAGGCCCCCGTAAATTCTGAAATGTACAATTCAGTGGTTTTTAATATATTCACCAAGTTGTACAATCATCACCACGATCTAATCCCAGAACATTTTCATCACCCCTAAAAGTATCTCCAGATCCATTAGTAGTCACTCCTAATTCCGCCTCCGCCCAGCCGCTGGCAACCACTAATCAACTTTCTGAGCACCTTAGACATTTCACAAAAATGGAACTGTATGGTAGGTGGTCTTTTGTGTCTTCCTTCTTTCGCTTGGTACCATGTACTCAAGCTTCATCCATGTGGCACCATGTATCATTCCTTCATTCTTTTATATTGCCCTGTAATGTTTCAAAAGATGTTTCTTGAGAAAATATAAAGTCTAAGTATTCCTTAATAGAAACCTTTGCTATTCTTAGAGGATTAAATGAGAGAAGATATTCAACATAGAAATTTGGCTTTTCAAATTAACTTCAATATATTATTAATGGCCCTGGCTGAGTAGCTCAGTTGGTTAGAGCATTGTCCTGATAGGCCAAAGTTGTGGGTTCAATCCCTGGTCAGGGCACATATAAGAATCAACCAATGAATGCATAAATAAGTGGAACAAAAAATTGGTGTCTCTCTCTCTTTCTCTTTTCTCTCTCTCTTCTTCTTCTTCTTCTTTCTCACTCTCAAAAAAATAAATAAGAAAAAATTTAAATCTAATAATTAAGAACTGAGAAAAATAAAAATCTAATGGGAACATAAAATTATCATCTTAATTCAGAGATTTTTTTTCTTTATACCCTTAGTAAAAATTAAGATACATGTTGGATTCACATATTCTAATTTTTAATTTAATTTAATTTTTTATCATTTGGCAAACTTTTTTGCACTCCTGAGTTGAGACAGGCTTTCATTAGACAGAAAAAAAAAAGAGAGAGAGAGTAAGAAGGAGCACGAGGCTGCAGCTGAATTTAGAAAGTAGAAGTGTTCTCATCAGCCACATGAGATGGACAGGAGATTCCTTCCAATAGGCGAGAGAGCAGAGTACAGGCAACAGATGTGAGAAAGGTCCTCCTCGCTGTCAAGTTCCAGCATCCTTGTGCTGAAGAAGGGGCGGTGCCACATGACTGAAGTTCAGAGGCAGTACAAAAGCACTGGGTTTCTCCCCAACTGCTTGTCACACTGACCTGCACCGTCTGTCAACTGCTCGTGGGGTTTCCGTCATCTCTTACTGGAGGGGAGCAAATTCTTTGGAGAATAACACTTTACTGCAGCCATGCCTGAACCTGTCCCAGAACCTGTCCCAGAACCTGTCCCAGAACCTGCCCCAGAACCTGCTAAGAAGGAGGGTAAGACTCATCCATAAACCTTTTTGCTGTACTTTTTAATAGAGTGAGTTCATTTTGGTAGTAATTTTTAAACAAATCCAATTTCTTAAATAGACTATAAAATAATAGAATCGCCGTGCTTTCAGGAAAAGACCCTTGAGGATAAAAAGACCGGAGGAAAGATATAGGAAGAGTATACCAATTTGAAAATATCTGACAATGATAGTTTGTGAAGAAATAGTGACTGAAAGTTTCAAATTGTAATTTTATCATACAATGACAAGGGATCCTTTACATGTAACTTGAGGATGTTAGTTGCTTGTGGTGGGCCAGTTGCATTTTTCAAGTGTATTTTCATAGGTTGAATCACAAAATTTTCATCATGTATTTGCAAATTGTGTGTGCGAAGAGGAGCTTGGAATAAACTTTAAAAAAAATGGTTAATAGATTTGATCAAGATTTCAAAAAAGAATTGGTGGCACTATTTCCAGATTGGTTGTTTTTATCAACTGGCAAACTTTTTAGAATAGACAGATGCAGGCATTTTTTGCTTTTAGTGCACTTGGAGCTTCATTCATTAAATTCTTGCATGGGAAGAAAATCTAACACCTGCAAGAGACAAACTTTGAATATGATGGGTTGTGTTTTTAATGAGTCTTATTGTAGATAATTTCATAATATGTAGCCTTTCAAAAATAATTAAACTGAAAACATGAAACTATTCTTCATTAGAAGAAATGCTTCTCCTTTCTATAAAACAATCAAAATTAACTACTAATTAGTAACATAAATAAATTGGAATTAGAAATTATTAAAATGACTTAACGAAAAGCACAAATTAACGGCACAAGTACATTTAGTTTAGTTTCTAATGGAAACATCTGATAAAATATTATTTCATTCATATGAGCCTTCATGAGCGCTCATTGAATTTTTATTTTTGACTTTTGCAAATAAAAGCTGAAAAAAAGATTAGCAAAGAGCAAAAAAATAGCAGTTAGTGTTTTCATCTTTAATTCTTAAAACTGCTTTTAACCGTTATTGTGAAGAACCTTGAGAAAGATGCTAGACATTGAACCAAATTACCAAAAGTCTTTGAAATATATTTTCTTTATGTAATTAAGTAACCAGTGTTGACAGGCTGTGGTGATCAGCTTACAGGTTGGCTTTACTTGCTGGTGGAGCATTGATGGATGAAGTCTTCCACCCGAAATAACCACACCAAATGCATGCATTAATATGGGAACTTAATCCTGACTATCGGGCAGGGAGTCCAACCCCTGCTAAAGTGTCTTATTTGTAATGCAAATGATTTACATGCGTATTAAGTGTCCTTTTTATTTGATCTGTCACTTGACTAGCCTCTTCAAGGCTTATGTGGATGAAATGCATTCTATGTTTTCTGACTGAGGACAGAATATTGTTTTAACTAACCCATACTTAGTGGATGAATGCGCATGAAGCCCACTTGAAAATGGCTGAGAAACTACTAAAGAAAAAAAAAAAAAAGATGACAGGCGATAGCGCCTATAAAGCTAATTAAAATTATTCTGTTTGCTAAACTTACACTTTGTCTGCCAACTCAATCTGATCCATTCTACTTTTAGAGACAATGAAATTTTAGAGCTACAAAGAGGAAACCATATCTTTAACTTCAACTCCCCACCCGCCCAAAATGTATATTTTTACTAAAGTAACACAGATACCAAAGTCCTCATGATCTTCTTTTGCTATAAAAGTACCGTTGATATTCTGTGTAGGAGTCCCCGACCCAGGACAGTAATTTTATACTCATAGATTCTTTGGTTAGTTTAAATTACTCATAGATTCTTTGGTTAGTTTAAATTTAGGTGATAGGGAGTAGAGATAAAGAGAGGGTTACTGATATATTTAAAATCTTTTGAGGAATTACAGGGATTTTTTGCATTTGTATCATTACCAGCAGCATTGATTCTTTTTTTTTTTTTGGCATGAATATATTTTTTATTATTAACACTATTACAGATGTTCCCCATTTTTTCCCCTCTTGGCCTACTTCCACCCAGCTCCTGCCTCACCCCTCCCCTGACCTTCACCACACTTGTCTGTGTCCATGGGCTATGCATAATCTGTTCTGTGGCTAATCCCTACACCTTCTTTTATCAAGACCCTCCCAACCCCCTCCCCCTCTGATATCCTTCAGTCTAGAACTGATTCTTAAAGAAACTGCACCTTGAAGAGTTTTCCTGGTGATATGCGTGCATTTTACTATTATTTTCATCAGAAGAGTTAGGGCTATTCTGGTTCTTGTACCTTTTCCTAACTGATTTCACTTTTACTGGGGTTCATTTTATTCCATGTAAGCATCCCTCTGAAAGATAGCCTCAAGAATAAAACTTGCCCTGACCGGTTTGGCTCAGTGGATAGAGTGTTGGCCTGCGGACTGAAGGGTCCCAGGTTCGATTCCAGTCAAGGGCATGTACCTTGGTTGTGGGCATATACCCAGTGGGGAGTGTGCAGGAGGCAGCTGATCAATGTTTCTCTTTCATAGATGTTTCTAACTCTCTATCCCTCTCCCTTCCTCTCTGTAAAAAAAAAATCAATAAAATATATTTTTAAAAAAGAATAAAACTTGCCTCCAAACCAACTCTTCAGAGTCATTTCAAACCACCCAAGGGACAGGTTCCTCCAGCCCCTGCAGGTCTTATTACCTCTTCCCCAGCCCAGACAACCATGCCCAGGAAGGACATGACCACTTGCTGTCACTCTTGATCGAAGACATGGGCTGTTTGGCCCTCTTAGGATCCAAGAGGACCTGGCAACTCTTTGGAAGAGGCTGAGTTTTCAGCACCTGAAGCTGCAAATGATGTATCTCTCAACTGCCTCCCAACCTTCAGTGGCCTAATTCTGGGAACTTCGTGTTGGGTCTTGGGAGAGCTGGATCTTTTAAGGAGGAAGAAGTACAGGTGTAACTCTGGGCCTCAAGAAGGAATGGAAGTGATTGGTTAATGGGCCTTGTTTAGACCCTTGAAAAGATTCTAGATGACTCACTAACCCCTTTTGGAGGAAGACAGTATTATTTTTAAGGAGCAGCCACTTCCTACTCCTTCTCTCCACCACTATAAATTGTGTATTTATCCTGTGGAGAACTGGATTATTTGTACCACCAGTTCTAGATCTTATAGTTTGGATTCATGCAGAGCCTGATGCCTAGTAATTTTAAGTTATCCTATTCTAATAGTGAGAGAGGATGTGAAAAAAAAAAGCTCGAGATTTGTGGGAATGCTTTGCATACATTTATTCGTGCATCAACCATTAATTGAGCAGTTACTAGGAGTCAGTTGCTGGGACTTGAGAGATATATTCAATATGGCCTCTATTTTAAAAGCCCTCACTAATTGCCCCGGGGTTGATTTTTTTTAAAAATCACCTTTCGCTGGAAACTTCTCCTTTTTCCTGTCAAAAAGTATTTTTATCAACACAAAATTAGAAAATTCCAAACACCTTTCTTCTGTGGTAGACTCTCTAATAGTTTTAAGATGCTACAAATGACTCTTAACTGCCCCCCCGCCAATGACTCCTTAGAATGGTATCTCTGTAGTTTGTGATAATTAAAACCATAAAGCAGTTCCCTACCATACTTAGACAACTGTTTACTGTCAGAACCTAAAGTTACTAGAAAAACGCTCTTCTAAAGCACCAAGTTGAGGCTTCAACACAAATTTCACTTTTTGTTACATGATATCAGGTCCTTTTATGTTTTAGGTACTTAACTTGCAGGAAAAAGGCAAAGTGCTTGGGTAACATTCAAAAACCTTAGGGAAGTCATTGTCATTCCTTCATCAGCCATGTGAGATCTCTTCTTGAAAACTCAAACATACAGAAAAACATCACTCTGTTTATGACCATAATTTTAAGGTTCCCATTCTGATAACTCTGAGAATCAAAGGCATGGTATTGTTGCTAGATTCTTTTGCTATATCATCATGCAATATCTATCTATCTAGCTAATCTATCTTGGCCCTTTTCAGTAGAAATAGGTGGGAACATGGTAATGGAGAATAACTTTCTTTCTTTCTTCTTTTTAAGTCTATAAGACTTTTTCGTTTGCTATATCTTTCTTTCTTGGTTCCCTAGAGATTTTGCTATATTTTAAAATTCTGCTAAGCCCCCCAACTATCTCAATATAGAGCAGCATTCGTTACCTCTTGCCTATTTCTTAGCATGGCTCAAGGCTTAATCATCATCAGAAAAAGGAAGCGTGGTGACAGAAAATCTACCTGCATGAGATCAGATGGCTTATTTCAAACACCAAAACAAATTAATCTTTGGAAAAGTCATCTTATTCCCTGGCTGGCGGGGCTTAGTGGATTGAGCATCAGCCTGTGCACTGTGAAGGGTTTCAGGTTTGATTCCCGGTCAAGGGCAACGTATTGGATTGCAGGTTCGATCCCCAGCCTGGGTTGGGGTGAGTGTGAGAGGCAATCAATCAATGTGTGTGTGTGTGTCTCTCTCTGTCCTCTGTGTATCTCTCTCCCTCCTTCCTTCCTTTTCACTCTCTGAAAAGCAGTGGGAAAAATACCCTCATCTTATATATAAAATATCACCTTTCCTTCAAATTGGGAAAAATTTCATTTGTAGGAAGTAAGGGAAAGAACAGGGGAAGAGGGAGGAGGTATTTAATCAAGGGCAACTATTCTTCTACTTCGAATGGTTTATTTAGGCCAAGTGAAAGATTTGGAGGAGGAATAAAGAAGTTGTATGAATGAATGAATGCTACTACATGTTTCCCCCTGAAAAAATGTTGCTATGCTGTACTGAAGAGGTATGTATAGGTTTGAGCTATCTGTTTTAAGAAGGCATACTCTGGGGCAAATGCATGCTAGAGAGACTTAATACTTGGCAAAATCATTCTTTTTCAGTAGCCTGATTTTATGGCTGTGCGGATTGCACCTGTTAGGAAGATAAATAAAGGACTGGCCAATTCTTTCCTCTCAAGCGCCCTAAATATATCACTTGAAAAAAACTTGGGAAAACAAATTGTATCCTTGCTTCTCATCCAGTAAGTCAGAAGAAGTCTCCCCAGACCTTTCAAATAGCAGTAAAGTTGGGGTAAGAAAGTTCCTGAAATGAACAGAGATCGAAGGTTGGCCCTCTGGCCTGTGGTGGGTTTGAGGGACCCAAGAGAAAGGGAAAAGTGTGGTACTTACAATCTTTTGTTCTCTCAATGTCTCATTTTATTTTGTCCA
Source organism: Myotis myotis (assembly GCF_014108235.1). Lineage (NCBI taxonomy): Eukaryota > Metazoa > Chordata > Mammalia > Chiroptera > Vespertilionidae > Myotis > Myotis myotis. Next base: position 198,910,429 of record NW_023416335.1, read on the forward strand.
TGAAACATTTTTTTTAAATTTATTTTTATTATTATTTTTTGTTGTTAATTTTCTCCCGAGGATATTTTTCCATTAATTTTTAGAGAGAGTGGAAGGGAGGGCAAGAGACAGAGAAAAACATCAATGTGAGAAACATCGATTGGTTGCCTCCAGCATGCGCCCCTGCCAGGGCTGGGGTAGAGCCTGCAACTGAGGTATGTGCCCTTGACCGGAATCGAACCTGGTACCCTTCAGTCTGTGGGGCGAAGCTCTATCCACTGAGCCAAACCGGCTAGGGTGAAACATTTTTTATTTATTTATTATTATTTTTAAATATATTTTATTGATTTTTTTATTTTTTTTTTTTTGTTTTTTACAGAGAGGAAGGGAGAGGGATAGAGAGTTAGAAACATCAATGAGAGAGAAACATCGATCAGCTGCCTCCTGCACACCTCCTACTGGGGATGTGCCTGCAACCAAGGTACATGCCCTTGACCGGAATCGAACCTGGGACCCTTCAGTTCGCAGGCCGCCGCTCATTGAGCCAAACCGGTTAGGGCTAGGGTGAAACATTTTATTTCAGACTCCTCTGGACACACAATTCACAGAGTTTTCTTATTTATACCCATTGCAAAGTCTCTGAATCTGACATGAATATTGGAATACACTGCCCAGACTGAGGTCTCTAAAAAAACAAAACACACACACACACACACACACACACACACACACACACACACACATGACAGGCCACAAAGTTAAATGGTCACTTTAAAACTTGAGTGAATATAAAATGATGTTTTTGCAATACTTCCGTAAACAAACAGATGCTTTTTTAAATTTCAGAGAGTTGTGGGAAGAGGCTGCTATGAAAGGAAATAAGTGCTATTGTTTTTATAGCCCTACAGAGCTTTTTTGTTATTTTTGCTTAAATTTCTTGTGATTTTTTAAATTTAAAATTTATTTGTAGGCTCTTTATAAACACACAGAGAAGAATTTTTATTATTGTTAATAATTGCTATTTTTGTCTGCACCCTCCCTTAATTAGTCTATGAAACCTATATTAAGAGACACAAAATACTCTTGGCAGCCTGTGTCTTCTGTAGTAATTCTAGACCTCATCCCTAGACATGCTTGGGTGTGTTAGATAATAAAGAACAGGATTAAAGCTCTAGCAATAAGAAAAGAAGCAGAAAACTTTTCATTCCATGTTTAGCTGCGGGGAGATGACCATGTCTTCTTTATTTGTTTTTACTTTATATCCATTTGCTATGGGAACAGATTTCTTTTCTTTTTTTTTCTTTTTTTCCCATTACCAATAAAATGACTCTGTTTATTTCCCTTCCTTTGATATATTTCCAATCCTTCTTTGCTTTATCTAGCTTTTTTTTTTTATTGCTTAAAGTATTACTAAGAGTATTACATATGTCTCCTTTTCTTTTTTCCCCCGCCCTAAACAATCCCCTGGCCTCCCCTACCCCCCAGTGTCTTATGTCCATTGGTTACGCTTATATGCATGCATACAAGTCCTTTGGTTGATCTCTTACCCACCCCCCTCCTGCCCAGATTTCTTTTCTGCAGGAGTTCTTGGTTGGTTTAGCGTATTGTGTCTAGGGAAACTCAAATACACAGAATCATAGTTACTGAATTATAGTGTTCTGAGTGAGGGTCACCATGAAGTAGCTATTGTTCATGCAAGAGCAGTTTCCTAACATTTGAAAGCATAATATTTAAGGAATACAAAATTGAAAAAGAAACTTTATGATTTAATTTTTTTTTTTTTTTTTAGCATGGTGAAGATGATACTCTATTTTTTATATCTTTTTATTTTATTGATTTTTTTTTTTTTACAGAGAGGAAGGGAAAGAGGGATAGAGAGTTAGAGACATCGATGAGAGAGAAACATCGATAAGCTGCCTCCTGCACACCCCCCTACTGGGGATATGCCTGCAACCAAGGTACATGCCCTTGACCAGAATCGAACCTGGGACCCTTCAGTCCACAGGCTGACGCTCTTTTGACTGAGCCAAACCAGCTAGGGCTATCATTTAATTTCTTATGTGTATGCAAATTGTCTCATCACCAGAGCAAACAGGGCTTCTGTCCCCAGAGCTTTTTTACAAGGACAGCCTCAAAATATCAGTAGTGATATTTTCTGCTTATAACTAAAAATTGAACCACATCTCTTTTGCATGGATATGCCCAGTTATAATTTACAAAGAGGGCATTCATTTTGGACAGCCACAAAAACACACAACAAACAACATTTCAGGATGTTTCCATTCATGGGGCAGGTTATTCCTATGTTTTTATTCCCATTTCCATCAGATTTTATATGGATTCCATCAGATTAGGGTGTGAAGTGGTTGATTTGGCAAAGAGAAACACCAGGATCATTTATTCACATGTTTATGTCTCTCTCTAAAATGAGTTCACAAATGCCCGGCCAGCATCGCTCAGTGATTGAGTATTGACTTATGAACCAGGAGGTCATGGTTTGATTCCCCGCCAGGGCACATGCCCGGGCTGCAGACTCAGTCCCTGGTGTGGGGTGGGCAGGAGGCAGCCAATTGATGATTCCCTCTTATCATTGATGTTCTATCTCTCTCCCCCCTCCCTTCCTCTCTGAAATCACTAAAAATATGTTAAAAAATAAAAAATAAAAGGAGTTCCCAAAAAACTACCTGCAATATTACTTTCATTATGTCTTTCAAGTCTGAAACCCACCTTGATAAGACTTTTGCCCTTTCATACTCTCTTAGGAATCTTTTTATGGGCCTCGTTGGTATATCAATATAATATGTAAAATTATGTCTAATATGCCTGGCCGCTGTGGCTCAGTTGATTGAGTATCGCCCCATGCACCAAAAGGTTGCTGGTTTGATTCGCAGTCAGGGCACATGCCCAGGTTACAGGTTCAATCCCCAGTAGCGGGTGTGCAGGAGGCTTATGCTAATCAATGTTTCTATCTCTCCCTCTCCTTTCCCTCTCTCTCTAAATCAATAAAATCATATTTAAAAAAATCACGTCTAATAATATATCAGATGTTAGATTTTATCATTCGGTCTTATTAATTTTTTGTCTTGTATATTAGACATTTACAAGAACCTGGGCTAAAAAAATTTTCTCCAAAATCATCTAATTCTTCCTCTAAATAGCATCAAATCTTTTTAAAAATGTCTCAGGAATTCTTTGCTTGTATTAGGTAATAGTTTCTGCCTTCTATAAAACTGTATATATCTTGAGACAGAATTTTCTGCTTATAACTAAAAATTTGTCTATGTGTATAACTACATTTTAATTTCTCATTTTTAAGTTTGATCTCTTTAGAGTTGTTTTGCATGTAGTATTTTGCATATAGTATTTTGGCTTTCTTATGCATATTAAATAAATAATATTAATCATTAAACATAGTGATATGAAAAAAATATACTATTTATTAATAGAATATTCTAGACAGTACAAAGTACAGTCGTACCAAGTACTTAGATACCTCATCTGTAGATGAGAATGATAATAGTACCTAACTCATTGGATCTTTGTAAGAATTAAATAGGTCAGGTAAAAAGCTCAGAACAGGACTTAGCACATAATTAGAACTGCAGCAAACTTAGAAATCTTGTCTGTTAAAGGTGTTAAATGCCACGTTTAATATAAATTTTGAGGATATTTCACTTCCGTGCCTTGTGTTAATATCCATAATACATTACAAAAGAGCTGTTCTTATTATCTTAGCCATCATTGGCACCATCATAAGCTTTTTTTTTTTTTTTTTTTTTTTTTTAACTTGGGGTGAAGCATCTTAGCATTTACCCCGGGATCAAATAAGAGTTCTGTACTCCCGGAAGCTCTGTTGTGTTACATGAAATGTGTCATGTCTAGCTGGGGTCTCCAGTTGTTAGACAGAAGGTGACAACGTTGTGGGGCATGGCCTTTCCCACGTAGGTGAAGGAGTCACCCTGTACAGTTGACCATGTAACTAGATCTGCCACTATATCTGGGTTTGTTGGACATTAAGACTTCTCTCTCCACCGGGGGTGCTTTTTGCAGGTGGGGTCTGACTATTTCTGTGATAACCACATAAAGAACGCTCCTCGATCACATGTGGATGCAGTGGGTGATTGATTGAGTGCTGCTGTGTTTACTGCTGTGGAATTTTATTTTTATGACCCCACCTGGCATTGGCACTGTTCTTCCTCTATTTTTAAAACGTTAGTCAATGTGAGGCCCAGTATGCCTTGGGCAAGGCCTTTAAGGAATTATCTGATAACCCTATAACCACCTAAGAGTGATGTGATTGTGGTGATGGTCCGCCGAGGAACAGATCCCCGGGGAAGGCACGAGAAGGGATTAAATGAGGAAACTGTTAACAATTCAAATCACTTTGGCAATAATTTTCTTTGGACCTGTGCAAAGTTTTTAAACTCCTTCCATTTGAGTAAAGGTTTCCCCACACCATTCTGCCATTCAACCGCCATTCGATTCTTCCTTTAAAGCATGTGAGAATGGGGGTAAAGAGACAAGTCATCAGATCTTAGCAGAAGGTCTTATTTCACCCAGCCCCATGTTTATAGTGAGAAGCTATTTGTTGCAATGTAATACTAACCACCTTTTAATCCTCTTCCTGTGTAGAATGACATCTTGAGTTGAAACATTCCTAATTAGAAAGACTTAAGAACAAGCTGACTAGGAGAGGGGGAAAATAAATCCTGTGGCTTCAGTGAACTTCCATCAAACTGAATAATGAGCCACTGAAATTTTACATACTTGATGCACAATTAAGTGACTCTATTCAGAACCTTAGAATATCATCTTTGGCAAAACACAGGCACAGTAAATGAATACGGATTAAATTGATTGAATCATTCTGAATAGCTGGATTCTCTGGGTAGCTACGGGTTTTTATTCTTGAATCTTATTATTTTAAACAATTTGGATAGAGACATGCCTAAAATGTAATATATTACTCCTCGCCTTTTTTTTTTTTTTTTTTTTTTTAACCCTCACCTGAGGATGTTTTTCTCATTGCTTTTTAGGGAGAGAGGAAAGGAGGGAAGGAGGCGGGGGGGAGAGGGGGGGGGGAGAGACATCGATGTGAGAGAGACACATTGATTGGTCGCTGGGGATTGAACCTGTCACCCAGAAACCAAACCCATGATCATTCAGTGCGCGGGCTGATGCTGTAACCACTGAGCACACCAGCCAGGGCAATTACTCCTTGCTCTTAAAAACAAAGTGCAATGGATATAATTTAACTTTGTCTTAAATTATAGGTATGTTATTGTACCACGTGAAACCCTGAGAGCCCAAACTATTTGCTTTTGAATTAAATAGGCTCCTGTTATTTGTATTTAGAATTTGTGTCCAATTTTTCCTAGATTTCCTGTCTCATCCCTTGCTGGGAGGCTGCCGTCTCCTTTTTTTACTTTTGTCAGTCAGTATGTGGAGCTGCCCTTGTCTTCCCTTTGTTGTTTGCTCTGGACCTCAGACCAGGTCACTGATCTGGTTGAGTAGGGCCTCACTAAGGAGTGTCTGCAGGGTACCTAACACATCACATTTAAGGAGGCACTCACTCTCAGGGTTGTGCCAGAGCAGTGTCAGTGCCTGTGAGTGGGTGCCTCCTTAAAAGTTAGTCCCTGGGCACCTGGCCTGCCTCACCCTGGTCCCTCCCAGTTCCTAGACCAACTGAGGACCTGGGTCAGGGGCTTCTCTTGTCAGGAAAGCACTTGAGCTCTTAGTGCTCAGAGCTTGAGGGGCTTGAGGAGCTTGAGACAAATCCATTTTGCCCTTGGGAGACCCTTTTAATTTGCTGCTCAGCAGCTGTTGTCTGCGTAAGTGAGGTTGCTAGATAGCTGAGTTCTGAGGAGAGGTGGTACTAGACAACATTGACCTTTTGTCTCTATTATTGCCCTAGGAAAGTGGTTATTACCCGCAAATCAATTTATGACTTTGACTGCTTTATTTGTTTTATTAATCAAGGCTACAGATTATTCCTAAATGAGCCAAATGACATGCTTATTTAAAAGAAAGAGAAAAGCACACATACAAAATACTTTTTAAGAAGATTTGCAATAAATTCTAAACATTTCTTAAACTTTTTGGTTTCAGGTCCACTTTTATATTATTTATAACTAGTGACCTGGTGCATGGATTCATGCACATTAAAAGGAAATTAATCAGAAGGTGGCCGGCAGGGTGGGACTGGGCGAGAAGGGCCGGACATGCCCTGGAGCCAACCTCCCACAGTCCCTTCCCGGCCGGCCGCACCTGGGTGGCTCCGTGGCTCGAAAGGCACCTATGAAGTGAGCAGGGGTCCCTCTGGCGGGTGAGGTCCCTCGGCCTGGCCTGTGAGGATCGGGCCAAAACTGGCTCTCCGAAATCCCCCGAGGGTCCCAGAGTGCAAGAGGGCATTCTGCAAAGTTGCTGTCCTACAGGGTGTGAAACACAAACGCAAGTGTGCAGTAAACCAGATTCAGGGCCGACAGTGCCCCAGCAACAACATAACCCATGGCCTAAGGTGGAATTGCGTGGCCCTATGAGGAATCAGGCTCCTTCCTCTTTGGTTTCACCCAAGAACCACCACTGCCAAGTCACTGCAGCTCAGCAGGTCCTGCGTTGAGCATCTGCCCCCTGGTGGTCAGTGTGCCTCATAGCAACCCATCGGACAGAAGGAAGGACACTTAGCATATTAGACTTTTATATATATAGACTAGAGGCCTGGTGCACAAAATTCATGCAAGAGTAGGCCTTCCTTCCCCCAGCTGTTGGCACCGGCTTCCCTCTGTCACCCAGGACCCAGGCTTCCCTCACAGCACCAGCTTCGTCTGGAAGGACATCCAATCTAATTAGTTTATTATGCTTTTATTATTATAGATAATTAATAAGAAAATGAAAAAACATTTATTTTGCTCATTATATCTATCAATATTTACTGTACTAGGAATTTAAATTGATAACAATTTTACAACACAAGAATACACAGCACGACTTCTATTAGCTGTTAGAGAATCCTGTCTTCACACATAGATTCTATGGAAAGGTTACTGCATATATGAGATTGTGAGTGAAAAGGGCAAATAATGTTTTAGCATTATTTTAAAAAATAGTTTTGTCCTCATGGGGTCCCCAAAGGGTCTCGGGGACTCTTGGGGATGCCAGACCATACTTAGAGAATCACTGTTATGAATCAATATAGAATTGCCTCTAAAAATCTGTAATTCCCTTAAATGTCAAGGTGTAAAGTGTCAAAATGAATAGAACAGGAGACAAAGTAAGCACAAAACTATAAAAACATTAGATTAAACAATAATTTATGCCCAAAATCTATATCACTGATGCATAAGGCAGTAGAAATGTACTGTTGTTTGTGTTTGCTGATTGTTTTGGTGGCATTTATGATGTATATAATCAAAACTTCTCTAAGAGTGATGGCCACCCCCATGAACAATATTTTATTTAAAAAAAAAATATATATACATATATATATATATATATATATATATATATATTGATTTCAGAGAGGAAGGGAGAGGGGAGAGAGATAGAAACATCAATGATGAGAGAGAATCATAGGTCAGCTGCCTCCTGCACACCCCATACTCTCGGGATTGATGCAAACCAGGCATGTGCCCTGACCAGGAATCAAACCGTCATCTCCTGGTTTATAGGTCAACACTCAGTCACTAACCCAGGGGTGGGCAAACTTTTTGACTCGAGGGCCACAATGGGTTCTTAAACTGGACCGGAGGGCCGGAACAAAAGCATGGATGGAGTGTTTGTGTGAACTAATATAAATTCAAAGTAAACATCATTACATAAAAGGGTACGGTCTTTTTTTTCTTTTTTTGTTTTATTCATTTCAAACGGGCCGCATCCGGCCCGCGGGCCGTAGTTTGCCCACGGCTGCACTAAACCATGCCAACTGGGCTGAACAATATTTTATATTAATACATTCACTGCTGTTCTGTTGTCAAGGCATAGGTAGTCCAGACTGCTACTTGTACAGAGTGCAGACCCCACTATCAGCAGGGGATGCACCTGCCAGTGTTTATGACATATTTACTCTAAAAAGAAAGATAACTTCCTATACTACTAAGAGTGACAGAGCAGGAGTTGGCCAGACAGAGCCTTATTCATCATAATGTTTGCAATACAGAAGGCATTCACATATTTTATTTCAAACCGAGAATTTCACTTTAAGAATAAGAATAATAATTAGGATAGCATACAATATTTTGCTGTACCCCAAGTTACCAAAGGATGGCTTTAGCATGTTTATTTTAACAAAAAAAGTGACAAAAAGAAAACCACAAAAAAGACCTAGAATCCTGCCACTCAAGGATATATTACTGTTGTTATAGGTTCTTCCTGTCTTTTCTATGCCAACATAGCATATTATATGATGCAATTGTGCCCTTCATGCTTTCAAAAAGCTAAATTAAATTGTGTATGAGGTCCCATAAAATATTTTTTAAGCAGGTCAGGCAATGTATTTGAGCCAGTGAGCCCATGGGAAGAGGAGAGCTGGGTTGTTTACATCATTTTGGTGTAGAGACACTTACATATGGAGAGGCAAGTCAATGCCTCTTTTTTTTTTTTAATATATTTTATTGATTTTTTACAGAGAGGAAAGGAGAGAGACAGAGAGTCAGAAACATCGATGAGAGAGAAACATCGATCAGCCGCCTCCTGCACATCCCCCACTGGGGATGTGCCCGCAACCCAGGTACATGCCCGTGACCGGAATCAAACCTGGGACCTTTCAGTCCGCAGGCTGACGCTCTATCCACTGAGCCAAACCGGTTTTGGCTCAATGCCTCTTAAGACTTCAAATTTCCCCCCCTTTAATTTACTGACCATGGATCCCTTGATCACTGGAAGCAGAAAGGGAGGCCAGTAATGGAGTTACTGGGTTCCTAGCCTTTCAGCAGCAGCACGGAGGCCACATGTGGGCTGACTATTTAATAGCTGCCACCAGTGCCCATCAATTAGAATGCCCTGGCACTCGCTGTGCGGGCCTGCCATTGATGGCATACCTGTGCTTTTTACAGTAGGTGGTCATAGGAAAAATCCACCATAAATAGCTCGAGCCCTTTGAAAGCATTTCAGTGTTGCAGAGGGAAAGTCTATATCTGTGAACCAGACAGGATCAAAGAGCAGCAGCGCTTGCCAAAGGGGGAAGGAGCTCGCTTGACTTGCTGGTTCAGAATCCAATTCATTTTCACATTGTCCATTAAAATATTTCCTTGGGCTTAACTTTTTGAGTGTCTGGTTTCTTCTTTTTGTTAAAAATGAAAGAAAGAAAAGTTTAAAAACAGCAACTTACAGCCTGGCTGGCGTGGCTCAGTGGTTGAGCTTTGACCTATGAACCAGGAGGTCACAGTTCGATTCCTGGTCAGGGCACATGCCCATGTTGCGGGCTCAATCCCCAGTGTGTGGGGCATGCAGGAGGCAACCGATCATTGATGTTCCTCTCATCATTGATGTTTCCCTTCCTCTCTCTGAAATCAGTAAAAAGATATATTAAAAAAAATAAAAACAGCAACTTATATATCCCTGCCTCTTTAGTCCATCCTGTTGGTCTGCTTTCTAACGGAGACGATGGGATGATGGGAGGGAGGCAAAGAGCCACATTTCTCACCTGGCAGAGAAGTTGCGTGGAATTTGCCCTTTGGCTTTTGAAAAAGCAGAGCTGTAGTAGAACCTCACCGGAATAAATACCCATTTGCTCTAAACCTTAAGAGGAAGTGCTCAAGAGCTTCCCAAGGCCCGGTGCCTTCTGATAGTCACAGCAAGGCTAAGCTAGTTGACAGCGGAGGTGGCAGGCTTGTCCATGCTTGTCTGGGGGGCTTTTTGCTAAGAAATGCAGCCCAGATTTTGAAAGGGGGGATTCCTTAGAAAGGCAAGGGGTATACTGTCATTGATGGCCAAAACTCTAGTCCTAATTGCTCTCCTGCCCTTGTTAAGAAATGGAAGAGGTGTTGACAGTAAGAAATATGAGTGATGGGGTTGGGTGAATGCTTGTGAGCATACAGCCAGTGGGAGGGTCACCAATGGGAGACATAGTGTTCCCTGTGGGTAAGACAGACGAAGAAAGCTGCCCGTAGAGTGCCAGAGGCCAGTTTTTCATTTCCTGGCAGTGCGGGGAAGGGCCTTTTGTGCGGATAGGAACAGGCTGCCAGTCAGCTATATTTATGGAGCAGCTGCTGTGCAGACTTTGAAAAGGAGGAGGGGACAGGCCTTGTCCTCAAGAAGCTTGTGATCAAAGAGAGAAGAAAGCTCTCCACTTACTGTAAACCCTTCGCATTCATGATCGCATTTGAAATGGAGGGGACTTGGTGAAATTCAGGGCATGGTCTGAGCCTTGTCACTCTAAGTGTGTGTCAGGGACCAGCAGCATGAGCATCACCTGAGAGCCTGTTAGAAATACAGAATCTTGAACCCAGAGTCAGAATCTGCACTTGACCAAATCCTTATAGATGATCTGTCTGCACACTGCAGTTTCAAAAGCATTAGAGGGGCCTGGAGGTGGTGAGTTTTGAATATTTTGAGAGAGCAAGCTACCTCGAAATATTCCGTTCAGTGAGTAAATTGGTAGAAAGGGCAGTTCATTTACCTGTGAGCTTCTTAAACACTGGCATCTCATCTTAGCCTCATTTATAAGCGCCGCTGTTCTTATTAAATTCATATGGGAGCTCAATGAATTCCAGTTGCATGGGTGCTGCTTCCTACAGCCCCTATTCAGTGGGATCCTGTGGAAATTGCTGTGAATGAATTATTGTTATAGAGACAACCAATGAATTTTGGGAGCATGCAAATGATTATTAGAGGAGTGGGCAAAGCTATGGACAAAGTCAGAGACACAGATGTGAATTAAAGTAAGAGAGTTTGTGGCCCTGAGACTTACCTGCAATAGTTTGTGTTCAATCTAAGTCATGTGCAACTTGGCCTTCGCTATTTCTGTTTCCCCATCTCTCCAGGTTTAAGACAGCTGATATTCTTTGTTTCAAATGCACTGAAAACTATTGAGAGTTCATTTTCTTATCTTTTCTGTGTCACAGGATTGATTGATAGAGTTATTTACATTGTGCACACTCTACATAATGCATGTAAATGTCATCAAAATCAATTATTACCATTTTATAGTAGGAGAGTGAGAGTCCTCTGTTCGGTTCCCAGATGCTTCTCCCCTCCCACCCCAATTTCAGACGTGTTCTAGAACATGACGCAGCCCACAGACCTCAAAATAAGGCCAATCCCTAGCGGGTGGCATGTGTGGAAAGACAACATGTGTTCGAGTAAAATTCTGATAATGATGATGATAACCAAGAAGTGATAAAACCTATACAGGGTGTATCATGATTCCTGCCCCTGCAGGAACTCACTCATTGCTGCCAACAACCCTTGAGATAATTTCTGCTATTATTTCCATTGCATAGGAGAGGAAATTAAGGCACGCTCTACTCCTACAGACAAGGCAACATCCACAAGAGGCTATGTGGCCATGACAATAATAACTGCTAAGCGTCCAAAATGGAAACCATCCTCACACGCCACGATATTTTGAATTTAATTAAAAAAAAACAATTTGCAATGAATATTATAAAAATAGATATATTACAATTCGGGTGTTCTTGAATATTTTCAGCTGAAAATTCTTAGGAAAAATGATTTTAAAGTTGGTCAGAGCTGCCACTTAGGGAAAACATTTTTTTTTTTTATAGACACATGTAGCCATGTGGGGAAGGTCCGCCGCTTGTGTCTATAGACGCTTATGGCCTCAGTTCCTAACTGCAAAGTGGGGGTAATTATAGCACTGACTTCATAGAGTTGTAAAGATGATAAGAATTAATATACACTAGGTCCTACGTGTGGGGGTGCCAAAAAGTGGTTGTGCTTTATTTATTCCTTCACTGCTGTAATGGAGTTTCTATGGTTTTAAGAAGGAGAAGTTCTAGCTCTGCCTACCCACCAGGTAAGCTGCATTTTTCTGTTTCTCCTTCCTGCAACCTTTCTAAAAATGTACCAGCATATATATCCTATGTTTCTGTTGTTCTGACTCTCCGGTAATGACCCATGCTATGTGGATTTCTCAGAAGTTGAATTAAGCCCTTTAAATTCTTACTTTGTTTTGATTTGGGGCATTCAGACACGGTGGAAATGGAGAACTCATATTCAGGGCACATTTACAGTTTTAGTGTCCAAGACGATTTACTTTTATTTATTTGATTAGAATTCACCCTTGGCCTTACTTCCAAAACAGGATTTTAAGTAACTACAGTTTCCCTTACAAAATAGGCCTTTGTTTACATAGATGCTGAGAAAGTATGGCCAATTTGATAGTTTATGTGCAATCACCAAAGAAGCCCTTCTTAAGTTTTTTTAAATCAATTTACTGCACACTTAATGTGTTTTTGGCAGTAAAATGAGGTACCAGGGAAAAAAGAAAAAAAGTGAAAGATCCCTGTTCTGATTTTGTTGTGAGGGAAAAGAAACATAAATATACAAAGACAACTGAAGATTAATGAAAAATAACCTATACTAATAATAGAGGAATATGCAAATTGGTGGGACACCTTCACACAACGACCAAACAGCAGGCTGCGTGGGGCAACCAGGCTGGCGGGGCGGGAGGGGGGGCAATTAGGGGCGACCAAGCCAGCAGCGGGGGGCAGTTAGGGGCAACCAGGCGGACAGAGGGGGCAGTTAGGGGTGATCAGACCAGGAGAGGGGGCAGTAGGGGGTGACCAGACTGGCAGGGGGGGCAGTTAGGCATAACCAGGTCGGCAGGGGGAGCAGTTAGGGGCAGTCAGGCTGGCAGGCAGAGGCGGTTAGGGGTGATCAGGTAGGCAGGCAGGTGAGCAGTTAGGAGCAAGTGGTCCCGGATTGTGAGAGGGATGTTGGACTGCTGGTTTAGGCCTGATCCCTGACAGTTGTACATCCCCCGAGGGGTCCTGGATTGGAGAGGGTGCAGGCTGGGCTGAGGGGATCCCCTCCCTTGTGCACAAATTTCATGCACCGGGCCTCTAGTTAATGAATAAAGAATGTATTATGATGTGGTCTAGAATTCCAAGAAAATAAGGGAGAGGAACAGAATGGAATAATTAGCTCTGAGAAAATAGGGAGAGGGACAGAATGTAATAATTAGATCTGAGTGTCTTACGAGAAATGTCAAAAAGACAAATCAAGATTACTATCAGACAATAGTGGTAATAATTATTGCTGTAAATTACAGAGCTCTATCTATATGCCAGGAACTTTACTGAGCATTTTAAATAGGATTAGCGCCCTAGGAGGTCATTTTTCTTATTATTCTTATTTCACAAATGGGGACACCAAGCTGATAGAGATTAAGGAATTGCCCAGGTCACACAACTAATAGGGTGTAGAGTCAGGGTTTAAAAACCTAAGTCTATCTGACACAATCCCACAAAGAGAAAAACACAAAAGGTCTGTTGGGAAGAAGATCATCACTGAAAGGTCAGAAGGTGAAGAGAGACACCAGCTCTAGAACAGAGGAGCCGCCCGGAGGGAGAGGGAGGAAGTGGCTGCTGACAGTGGCTTTGAATGCTAACCTCAAGGGCCTAGACCTAACCAAATAGGTAACAGGACCCTCTCGTGTAGAATGACAGGATGAAATCCAGTTTGGCCTAAGTAATCCCTGCAGCTGTGGGGAAAAGAGACTGAAGGGAGCCCAGTTGGTGTGGCTCAGTGGTTGAGCATTGACCTATGAACCACAAGGTCATGGTTAGATTCCCAGTCAGGGTACATGCCCAGGTTGCAGGCTTGATCCCCAGTAGGGGGCGTGCAGGAGGCAACTGATCAATAATTCTCTCTCATCATTGATGTTTCTATCTTTCCCTCTCTCTTCCTCTCTGAAATAAATTAAAAAGAAAATTTTTAAGAGACTGGAGGGAGGAGAAACTTGTCTGCAGAGAGAGCCAGGAAGAGGTCCTCAGGCAATGGGCAACAGAGATAGCATGTCAAAGAAATGGGCTCTGGCTCTCAGTGTTCTGATATCCATGTGCTGAATCAGCTCACCGAAAGCTGAGAGCTCAACATTAGATTTCCACCTCTGGACTCAGAACTCTGAAAATAAAATGCTTTGACCCTGGGCTTTGTCTTCTGGTTGCCAATGGCACTCAAGATCCTGTCTATGATGTGGCGAAGAAAGATGCCATCTATGGAACACGTGTCTTTCACTGTATCTTTAAACCACATTACATCCTGTCATGTTATCGTCTGCTAATCTGAAAGGTTACATGTGTGGTTTTTTTGTTTGTTTGATTTTTAGAGAGAGTGGAAGAGAGAGGGAAAGACAGAGAGAAACACTGATGTGAGAGAAACACATAAGATTGGTTGCCTCCTGCACCCACCCCGACCAGGGCCCGGGCCAGTGAGGAGCCTGCAACCAAGGTACATGCCCTTGACCGGAATCGAACTGGGGCTCTTTTAGTCTGTAGACCGATGCTCTACCCACTGAGCCAAATTGGTTGGGGCTATATGTATGTTTTTCTCCATTTAGTCATTTTTCCCTACCTTATTACTAAATAGTAATATATTTATATGATCATCTCAATGAAAATCATTTTTTAATTTTGATTGGAGTTTATACCCGGCACAAAAAAATTAGTGATGGAAGAAGACGTTGCTACATCCTGGCAGCCCTGCATCTCTCCTTTCTGGTTTCCTGTTGCCATGACATCTGGCCCTTCTTCGGTGCCCACTTCTATTCGCCCAGACTGACACAGGGCGCTTGGCCTGCACATAGAAATGACTCTTGGGCCACACCGCCTGTTGTGAGGTATCTCTTGGCTTGGAAAGAGCCACTTGTGGAAAAAATGTGAAAAATCCTAGATCCAGACAAAGATAAAACTCCCAGGATCCCAGAAAGTGCCTATAATATAAAAACTTTGCTTTGATATTTGTCAAGAAGAAAATAATCGCAAAAGAGATTGCCTTCGTTAACTGCATCTTCCTGCGCTGGAGGAGGAGCAGCTGGTCCTCTCGCGCAGGTCACTAATCCCCAATCCTGGGCATCCGCCGGGATTCAGCAGGGGAAATTCTATGCCTTTTGGTCACGGGGTGCGCCTTTAGAGACTTGGACATAGAATGTGTTTTAACAGAAGTTCCTTTAGCAGACTTTACCGCAAGACTGCTCTATAATTCTGGATCTCTAAAGCCAGGTATAAAACCTCAAAACCAGAGCTCTAAAATCTTTGGATAAGTGTAGGTGGAAATCTACTCCGGGCATATGACTCTGCCACCTGGATCTCCATTTCACCTGTGCTCTATCCATCACTAGTCTCTGCCACCTCCTGGAAATCTATACAATACCATTTATTTTTTATAAAAAAATATTATTTTATCTTATTTTTTATTTTCATTGAGTTCAGGGAGGAAGAGAGAGAGGGAAAAAGAAATAGAAACATCAATGATGAGAGAGAACCATTGATCAGTTGCCTCCTACACACACCCCCACACTGGGGATAGAGCCTGCAACCCGGGCATGTGCCCTGACCAGGAATCGACCTGTGACCTCCTGGTTCATGGGTTGATGCTCAACCACTGAGCCATGTTAGCTGGGCTATACAATACTATTTAGATGCTCACCCCACACCATACACCAAAAGGCAGCGTGTCTTGGGCCTCTTGATGCCACAGGTTGATGTTTTACCTGCTTCATCCCTCTTGTTAGTACCAGTAAGATGACAGCCTAGACTTTAGTGCAGCCAGGGGCTATGAAAAGTAGCTCTGTGTTACAAGAGCCTAGCACTTACGTTACTCTTTTCATTTCTAGAAAATGAAGTGCCGGCCCCAGCTCCAGCCCCACTCCCGGGAGGTACGTAAAGACACTCTCTCACCCATTTGGGCTGCAAATCCAGAATGTCTCTCCTGGCATGATTTGGCCTTCGGTGAAGCTGGGAGCTTTAACTCCTATGGCGAAGGTGGAAGGCCACAGTTGTCATGGGTTTATAATAATAACAATACATTGTGTCTGTATAACCCTCTCACGTTTATCTAATTTAGATGACACGTCATATACTTGTAAAACCCTTCGAATTATGCCAAAATTGTAGTTGTGCCAATGTTTTAGTGTTGTGGAGGCTGGGCCTCTGAGGGGCTGATGGCTTTGCAGTGCTTTCTCACTTAAGCTCAGAGCAAACAAAACACACATCTTTCTTGTGAGAGCGGAGAGCAGATTTCACCTCGGTTCTGGAAGATCAGCAGCCCCTTTGCAACTTGAACTCTGCCACCATCAAGCACCTCCAGAAACTCCTCGGCGAGTTTCTAGGAAGATTTGGTGGCCTGGGTCTCAACATCAGAACCAGTTTCTCTCGTTCTTAGTATCCCGTTGTCCACCAGGTGGCAACAAGAAAACAAGGAGTCAAGAGTTCCAGTGAACTTGGCAGGTAGAGGCAGTGCTCAGTGACACATACCAGGTAAAGCCAGCTTTTATACCTACATAGACCCAAGGAAGAGAACAGGATGGAAAGGACTGTCGGGCCTGAGTGGAATGTTAAACTCCCAGCATGGGTCTCCAGAATCATTTGTCTACCATGCAAATGACCCTCAAGATAGAGGCAATGTGCCCTCTCCTATGAAGACATCAAAGTGCCTTCCCGCATCTCTTCCTCCTTGAACAGGATGAGAAACTGGCATTCCTTAAAGAATTATTCACACAGACTGTAGATACAGAGAATAAACTGATGGTTGCCAGAGGCCTGGATGGAAAAGGTGAAGGGATTGAGTGGTACAGATTGGTAGTTATGAAATAATCGTGGAAATGTAAAGTACAGCACAGGGAATAGTCAATAACATTCTGATAGCTATGTGTGGTGCCAGGTAGGTAGTGGAAATATTAGAGGGAACACTTTGTAAAGTATAGGATTGTCTAACCACTATGCTTTACACAAAGTAATATTGAACGTAAATGGTAATTGAAAAATTTTTGAAAAAGAATTATTCACAGGGTATTCACCATGTGCCCAACTCTACCCTAACCCTTCGGAAGGATACACGGCTCTCTACCAGATTCTTATTGATAACACTGAACTGGATGCAGTGGAGAGTTCTTAGAAAACATTTCTGTGTATTCAGTGCGCTTAATGCGACATAGAAAATAAAACACAGACAGAGAACAACTCAATAAATATGTTGAAACATGAAACAAAACTCAAGGCAGTAGTGATTTAATGCATGTTACTTGAGTTGAGAGCGTGGTGTGAAGACAAGCGTGGGAGGACACTGTAGACCAGTCCAGCCTCGTCAAAAGCAGGAATTGAATAAGACCTTAGTTGCTAGTGATCTTTTTGCAATTAAATGTGTAAGGGGATTATGAAGTTCTTCCGCCCTGGAGATCATTTTCTGGAAGACAGTTTGAGAAATCTAACTGCTTACAGAAGCCCCTTTGTCCAGCTAAGAATACCAGACCACATGCCCCAAACCCTTCAGTAGTATAGAAGAGTATTGCTACATGTCAAAATGAGTGAAACAGGCTCAGTGCCATGAATTTAAACAGGGGTGAAATTAAGTTTAGTTTTCTTTCAACCAGTATAAATGTGTGACATTCTTCTTAGGAACTTCTCCTTTGGTATATTTCCTTCTTGCACATACAGAGTTATTTTTGCCAACATTGTGTACATTGAGAACCTACAGGCCATTGCAGACATAACCTTTCCTTCTGTTCTTCAGATCAGTAGCTGTCACTGGGTCACTATAAAGTTTCCTTTATTATGCCATATTTCATAGTCATTGCACAATACTGACTTCCTGTTGCTGAAACAAGTCTCCTATGAAACTCTGCTCAAAGTGTCTTTATTAGTTAACTAAGATTCAGATCTATATTCAATAAAAAAGAGAGAGAGTTCTTGCTTGAAAGAATTCCTTTCTTACATGTACCACAAGTCAGACACCATTTGAAGGTATCTAAACTAATGTGGTTTTGAACAGAGAGAAATGCCAAGTAGATGGTCTCCACTGATAAAATATGATTTTCCTGCTATCATATTGTACTATTGGCACTCAACTCAACCCAGAAGATTAATATTTGTCCCAAATTATTTTCTTTGAAACTATTGTACAATTATGGATTTTATACCCTGGCTATATTATATTATCTATATAATAAAAGCCTAAGCGAGTGTTATGGTGGAACGACCAGAATGACCGGTCACTATGATGCACACTGACCACCAGGGGGCAGATGCTCAACACAGGAGCTGCCCCCTGGTGGTCAGTGTGCTCCCACAGGGGGAGCACCACTCAGCCAGAAGCCGGGCTCCTGGCTGGCGAGCACAGTGGTGGTGGTGGGAGCCTCTCCCACCTTTGCGGCAGCTCTAAGGAGCAGTGAGCCAAGTGGTAAGGAGCAGCGAGCAGGCGGGTGGTAGGGAGCGAGGGGTCCCAGACTGCCAGAGGGCACAGGCCTGGCTCAGGGACCCCCCTCCCTCAAGTGTATGAATTTCTTGCACCGGGCCGCTAGTAGAATCATAATAGTGTAATATTATTTAGAAATAAAAACTATTAGAACCACTACATGGACCAAACATCCTTAAAAAGTCAGTAAGTCTCTTGTTGGGATCTACAAGGAATTGACCCACATTTATAAGCACCATGCGTTAACCAGTTGAACACTGGAGCATGATCGATGTTTTATATTCTTCCTTGCCAGCATGTTCTAACATGAACCAAGAGCTGAAAGTATTTTAACAAAATCTGTATTATGTTTCTACATTCACTTTTTCCAAAAGTGATCAGATTAATTACCTTTATAAACAGTTGAATGTAACTCTACATTAGACTCCCCAAATTCACCATTCCTGTACAGCATAATAAATGAATATTAGTATCATTTATGATCTGCCTGTTTTCATTTAACCCCCCGCCCCGTTGCCCATCACACAATAAAATACTTTCCTTAAGACACTTTAAAAGTATGCTTGTTGCCCTAGCCCAGTGGTCAGTAAACTGTGGCTTGTGAGCCACATGCGGCTCTTTGGCCCCTTGAGTATGGCTCTTCCACAAAATACCACGTGCTGGCACGCATGTACAGTGCGATTGAAACTTCGTGGCCCAAGCGCAGAAGTCGGTATTTTGTGGAAGAGCCACACTCAAGGGGCCAAAGAGCTGCATGTGGCTTGCGAGCCGCAGTTTGCTGACCACTGCCTTTGTCTCAGTGGGTAGAGCATCAGCTTGAGGACCAAAGGGTCCCAGGTTTGATTCCAGTTAAGGGCACGTACCTTGGTTGCTTTCACGTCAATGTTTCTCTCTGGCTTTCCCTCTCTCTTCCACTCTTTCTAAAAGATCAATGGAAAAATATCCTCTGGTGAGGATTAACAAACATAAACAAATAAATAAAACATATAAATAAATAATTTTTTTTAAATGTTGCTTGTATTTTCCACACAGAACCAAATAAAGAGAAGGAAGCCGGAACTGCACCAGCAAAAGGTGAGTGAAGGGAGGGAGAATGGGGCTGAATTCAATAAAATTAGAAGCAGAAAGAAGTCAGTAACAGTTGCCAGAGGGGTTCCATGGAATTTCTCTGCATTATCTTTCATCAGCCCGGTTAAGTGAGCCTTGTTTTCATCTTATCTGTACAGCCCAGTCAGTATAATGGCAAACGGTGCTTTGGTCCATTTTTATTACACACATTTCTAAAAGAAAAACAACAACGATAAAAAAATATATATCACAAGCACTTGTTGAGATGCCAGCAAGTTAATTGGTAGTTTCTAATTTCTAATGTGCATATGAAGGAAAAGGGGTGTCTGGTCTTCTTGGGATTACACCAATTTGGAAATTCATCTGGATTGCCCAGTTTTTCTTGAATTGAATGTTTTCATGTCACTGTGCTAAACTGTTCTAGGTTTCACTAGTAATTTTGAAGGCCAGCATCTCATTTTGTAACACTATGTATTCATGTAGATTTATATGATGACATAGAGATAGACAAGACACCTTTAAGCAAACATCACATTGCACCTTACTGATTTGGAAACTCATTTATTTCTGCAATATTATTGTTTTTTACTTTATATGTAGATAGTCTAGTTTTAAACAATGAGTAATCTTTATTACATGGACCATGAAATACAAATTCTTTTGTGTCCCTATGGAGGAAGTCATTGTCACTTCCGACCATCTGTCTTAAGTTAAGGAGTATTAGTTTTCTACTGAAAACAGTTTTCATGGAGGCAGATTTGACAATTCTGCTTTATATGTTTGTATCATGACTTATATATTCATTATTATTTATATAAGGAGTGGCATAGTTTAAATTTTGGAATAGCCAATTATTTCCTGACTACAATAAGACCTTTTTCTTTTCTTCTGGACACGACTCCACAAATGTTAAGTATCTTCGTTCTTACTATGTTATATTTCACTACCTAATTCCTATAATATTATTGTCTTCTATACCTGAGTAAAATACCTTTTTCTTTCTTTCAGTACATTGGACAACTTTTCTTCAGCTAACTTGAACTTAGCGCTCATAAATGAACACATAATGTTGTTAGTACACTCTCTTTGTCCTTGACCTTCGGTGGCTCCCGTGGATAGTAACATGAATATTAATCCTGGCTACATGAGACAGTCTGAAAGTTATTTGCTTATGGAATGCAGACAATGCAAACTCCTAGAACTCCTTCCATGAGATGGGTTCAAGGATGTTTGGACATCTGGCTGAAGTTATTGTAACATTATTCTCTACAAAGCTGATGGCATACACCTCTGTTTCCAAATTTGGAAAGATGTTTGAGCCAGGTTGTAAGGCTCAACCAACAGAGCAGATGATATAATCCCAGAGGGCAAGCTGTCAAAGTTTAAACAAAGCCTGTGCTTGACCCTTAATGTGAAAAGTCATCCAATTATATTTGTGTGTTTAAATGAGAAAATGACTTTCTGTATATTATGGTCAATCAACCAAGCAAGCAGTCAACCAATCAACAAAAACTCTTCTTTATGGAGAACACAGTTTGATGAAAGAGCGAGACCAGATGACTAGGGAGGGAATCCTGAAATTAGTAGCCTTCCCCCCCCGCCCGACATTTGCAGAAGTTAAGCAAGGCCATGGTCATATATAGTCACATGCCCAAATCCATAAACTGCCATGTATCTATTTTCTCTACATGCCTAGGAAGAAAATCAATTTAGGATAGAAGGTGACATCCCTAAATAAAGAAGGTAGGTAAATAAAAGTCGTTTCTAAATACACAAACCTTTCAACTATTACCCACTTTCATCAAGGACAGGAAAATTTCAAAGAAAATACTTAAGCAAAGAATAGACACAATAAACATTGCTGTCTGTATGGCTGTGGTTGAGAAAGAAGATGTGCATGAGCATAAGCAAGATTGACAAGTGCAACAGACCTCTCCTGCAGCATTGACTAGAATGTCCTTCCCTGCCCTTCACCTCCCCAACCCTCCGTCCATCTAATTGATTTTTAACCCTGCAGCTTGGTTTTACTCCTTTATATAGCTTTCTCCTGACTTAAATCTCCCTTCCTCCTTCTGACTTCTCTTGGACCTATTGCCTCTGTTGTTCAATCACTATTTTCTCCACTTCCTCACATATTAATGGTTCATTTATTTCCCTCACAGGTGTAAGCTCTTTGACAGTCAGGCACCATGTCTTACCACCTCTTTGGGCCCCTCATCTCATTTTTACTAGTTTCTGCCAGAGAGTCACACAAGGCAATCTCCTAATAAAGGAATGAACACTTGAATTTTCGTGCTGGCCTAGCTGCTGATCCCACAGACAATGGTAATCTAGATAGATTTTTATTTCTATTTGCTGGGCAGGATGATGAATACCCCATGCATACTCTTAATAATGAGGTTTAGAATGAGACAATGACGCTGTGCATTGAGTGCTCAGAACAGATAGATGATGTACAACCAACTCACTTAAAGCTATTGAAAATGGTCATGCCTAGATATTAGTACATTTTCACACTTAATTGGTCCCCTATCCAAGCAGTTGAAATATATCCAGTTGATAGCTCCAAGACTGCCTGCCAGGGTCCAACCCCAGCAGGTCCAGGGGTTCCCAAAGGCGTAGACGGAGTCAGCGAAGAAGGAAGGACACAGAGACAGTGTTCAGTTGATCAGCAGCCTAGCCAGGATCTCCAGCCAGGATCTCCAGCCAAGTTCTGGTCTGGATCTCCAGAGAGGTTCTGCTCTAGATCTCCAGCGAAGTTCTGGTTAGGATCTCCAGCCAGGTTCTGTGTCCATGTTCTCTTGCTAGGTTCTCCAGCCAGGTTCTGTCCAGGTTCTCCAGCCAGGTTCAGTCACCAGGTTCTAGTCAGGTTCTCTTGCCAATTTCTGTAGTCAGGTTCAGTCCAGGATCTTTTGCCATGTTCTGTCGCTAGGTTCTGTGTCTAGGTTCTGTGCCTCTTGGTTCTGTCTTCTAAGTTCTGTCTCTCGCTGTCTTGTTACATCTATATTTATACCAGTTGATTCAATCCTATCAATCTCTATTACAAAGATTAGGGCGTTTCTTATCTCCATTCCAGGGAGTAAAGATTATGTAGCTTAAGCATGATTGTTCGTAGTTAAAGTGATTAATTACCTGCCTGGCACTTAGTTGAGGGGTTTTATTCCCTCCCTAACTTCAGGGGAAAATCCCTACCTGGGGAAACAACCTTTCTCAGAGAGGAGACCTTGGTTAAAACACATAGTGCCAAGAGGTGAGCAAACATTTTAAGAACAGTATGCCATATATGCCAGGTCCTTTGAAACAGCAAGGATGGACCGTCTCCCGGCAACTGCCACTGTTAAGAACATCATTCATACCAATGCAGCCTTAATATCCCAGATTGCCTGAACTGTTATGCAATAGCCCGGAAATGTTCTGAACCTTTTTATGTAGCTGCAGAATATTGTCTGGTTCTGATATCAATCTTACAAGTAATGCTTGTGGGTAGATGTGCCAACTTTTCATGTTTGCCAAGAGTCTCTGTTTGGGAAACAGCTGATTTCCCAGAACAGGGTTTCACTAGTTGTTGATTTGCTTGTTTGCCTCTCGACTTTTCCATCCAGCTATCCTGTTTCTTAATACTGCCCACTTGTCCTGGAATTGAGACAGTAGAGATGGCAATTTGAAAAAAAAAAATGTGTTTAACTAAACAGCAATACCAGAATTTACATGTGTAAATCCCTTTAAATCACCGGGAGGCATTGTCCTTATAAAAATAAAGCTACCGTGACTTAGAATTCTTCCATGTATTCTGAAAGAATATGACAGGTGGCAAAAAAAAAAAAACACAAAAAAACGGTAAAGTACATATTCTCTTTTTATACCGTCAGTGGGCCAGAGAACTGTCTTTTAGTCTAACGTTCATTTATTCAGCAAGTGTTCAGAGGCAGCTGCATACCAGGCCAGAGTCTAGTGCTGGGTCCTGCCCTCCTGGAGCTGACTTGGGAGCTTTAGAGGAGAGAATGACCATCGACAGAATTCAGTGCATTTCAGCTTTGAAAGCAGACAGTTGCCATGGAGGGCCATGTGTAAAGAAGAATGTAGGTGTTTAAATGGGATTATACTTTTTTATGGTCAACCAACATTGAATCCATGAACATAAAGTAATGAGACTGACTCTCTTCTGTGCCTCAACAATGGGTTCTGTGGCAAGTGTCAAAACTGGTTGGCCCTGTGGGTGGTTGCAAATGTGCCAGCAGCATTAGAATCAGAGATTACTTTGATGGTCAGTACTCATTTTAATGCCCAAGTTCTGATATATATTTTTTAATTTTAGTTTTTGCATCTTATTAATGTATAATCTGTATATTTTTTGGTAAGCCTAATTGGAATAGTTACTGCCTTTTGATAATCATGGCAAGAAAAGTAAAATCTTTCTTTTCCCAGTCATTACAAATAACTTTACCACATAAACTATTGTAAATGAACCCTGTGCATATTAAAGAGCTCACAGAACTTGAGTTGAAGCCTCTTTCTTTGGGAATGAGAGTGATTGGCAGAGGAGGAAGTGACTCAACAGAAGTTCCAGAAAATTTCTCCTAAATAATATGATCCTTTTAATTTAAAAAATGATTATATTTTTCTTAATTTAGGTCTCTTTACATCTGCAATAACACGATCTTCATGCTTCTTACTAGCATGCTAAAATTTTTTGTGTAATTTTACCTTTAGGTATCAGACAGCCATCTACTAAAATGTCTCTGTGCTTTATGTGTCTTCTAACTACATATTTCTTTGTGAAGAAGTTTGTTAAAAATTAATCTCACCATGGTTTTCTCTTAAAATATATATATTTGTTGATTTTAGAGAGAGGAAGGAGAAGGATAGAGAGAAACATTGATCAGCTGCTTCCTGCACGCCCCCTACTGGGGATCGAGCCTGCAACCCAGGCATATGCCCTGACTGAGAATTGAACTGGTGACCTCTTGATTCACTTGTATTTTAATTTTATAGGCTTTTTGGTCTTTATTCTAAAATCTCAACAATGATCTCAAGTTTGTTTTACATAAAAAATTAATGTAGAGAGGCAATTTAAATCAACCATAGGTAGAAGTTATTTTATGCTTAAGAGAGTGTGGAGAATTATAAGAATGTAAATATCCTATTATCAGTGGAAGTCTCTCCCTCAAATTTCAAATTTCATGCATATCCTCCAAAACTCCCATGTAATATGAGACTAAATTCTTTCTCTCCTTTCCAGACATTCTTCTTTGGGAATTTCAGTTGCTTAAAGAATCATTTTTACGGTTTTACAAATGCTATTTTCCCATGACTTGAAGGCAAATAAAATTCTGCTTTGGTGAATTTCCCTTCAGTGTAGCTAGGGAAGCTAGCGCAGCTGCTCTAGGTCCATGTCTTCATGTTGCTGTATCATAAAGGACCAAAAACAGATGCGTATGTTTTCATCATCATTGTAGTCACTTTTTAAATAGAAAAACAAAGAGAGAAACGGTGACTTAAATTGTATATTTTTTTGCTTTGTTTTCTTTGAAAATGTTCTTTGTATGATGCCATACCTTTCCCATGTGTGTTGTTGAATTAGGCACAACCCAAAAGATTTGGATATTCAATTCCCCTTCTAGCAGTAGAACCTGTTTTTCCATGGTAACCAGATTTAACCAGGCAACTTTTTAAGAATTTTAGGTCAGGATCCCTAAATCCTAGCTACATTTCCTAATCTAAAGGAATGTCAGGACCAAAGTTACATTTATTTATTTATTTATTTATTTATTTATTTATTTATTTATTTATTTATATTTTTAAATTGATTTCAGAGAGGAAAGGAGAGGGAGAGGGAGATAGAAGCATCAATGATGAGAGAGAATCACCAATCTGCTGCCTCCTGCACATCCCCCTACTGGGGATTAAGCTGCAACCCGGGCATGTACCCTGGCCGGGAATTGAACTGCGACCTCATGGGTCATAAGTCAATGCTCAACCACTGAGCCATCCTGGCTGGACCAAAACTACTTTTCAAAGAAGGGAAACAGTCAACTTGTCCATTATATTTTCTAGCACTTTAGTAAATTTGGAAATGTATGTATAAGAAATCAAAAATTGTCAATTGAGCAGAAATTGCTGTTTGGAAGTAATATTGGATCGTCTAGAATTCTGTGGTCTGCAAACCGCGGCTAGCGAGCCACATGCAGCTCTTTGGCCCCTTCAGTGTGGCTCTTCCACAAAATACCATATGCGGGCGCTCACATACAGTGCAACTGACTCTTGTGGCAGATGCACAGAAGTAGGTATTTTGTGGAAGAGCCACACTCAAGGGGCCAAAGAGCCACATGTGGCTCGCGAGCCGTGGTTTGTCGAGCCGCAGTTTGCCGACCACTGGTCTAGATCATTTCATGACACTCTGAAGCTTTGATTTAATATGTGGTGTCTTAATAGTCTAAACTAATTGTGTATGCCCATCCAAATAGTGTTAATATTTAGTTGACATCAAAACTATTCATTCATCAATATTTTGCTTATCTCTTCATTTTAGTTTTATGAAAGTATGTGAATATTCTTCTTAATCATTTAGCATCCCAAACAATTAACTCAAGGATTCATTATACCCTGTGCACAAAGCAAACAAATACCCACAAAACCTATTTAAAATGAAGTGTTCATTTGACTCAAAATGGTTCTAATTTCTATATAATAAAGGAAGTTCCTTTCTAGGACTTGGTTGAGTTTGAAAACTTATTTTTTCAATAATTTTTACAGGACTTTAAATCAAGATTCTTTAAGTAGTTCAGTAAATAAAAGTCTTCAAATAAGTTATAAGAATAAAATATTAATATTGAATTAAATTTATGGAAAATATTTTTAAATTACCAGGTATTTCATTTTTATGTAAAATTTTAATTATCTAAGACTTCTGAACTGTAGAATTCTGCTGATAGCTCAGACATGCCTATACTTCCCCAAATGTACCATTTTGTGGAATGTTCATGGATATTCCAGAAGGAGTCAAACGAGAACTAGTTTCGGAAATATTAACTGCTATATCATTTCTTGTCTCCACCCCGACTGCTGGAGCATATTAGCACACTGACAGCTTTGAGATGTCCGTAATAAAAGCACACACACAGTACAATAGCATGGAAGTATTTAACTTTATTTAGCCTAACATCTTCCAAGCTTCTCTGACCACAGAAAGCTTCCTCTGAAGATCCTGAATCTCACAGTATCCAGCAAGTCACCTCGTGCGTTCTGAAGATATAACATTAAGGTTCCTGAATATTATTATCCTAGTTATTTTGTAAAAAGTAATAATATATATCTTTGTTTGACAGTCTTAGAAATTTCAGGCTAATAAATACTATTACTGTAAATATGCTAATAAATTATACAGAAATGTGCTATTTTATCTTAAGGAATCTTTTTTTTTAAATATATTTTATTGATTTTTTACAGAGAGAAAGGGAGAAGGATAGAGTTAGAAACATCGATGAGAGAGAAACATCTATCAGCTGCCTCCTGCACACTCCCCACTGGGGATGTGCCCGCAGCCAAGGTACATGCCCTTGACCGGAATCGAATCTGGGACCCTTCAATCCGCAGGCCGATGCTCTATCCACTGAGCCAAACCGGTTAGGGCTCTCAAGGAATCTTTTAAGGCACTTTATAATTAGCAGTCATGTGCATGCATTTGCTGAATCCTATTTTATTTTATTATTTTGTTTAACTATATTTTTATTGATTTCAGAGAGGAAGGAAGAGAGAGAGAAACATTGATGAAGAGAGAATCATTGACCGGCTGCCTCCTCCAAGTCCCACACTGGGGATCGAGCCCATAACCTGGGCATGTGCCCTGACTGGGAATTGAACCATGACCGTCTGATTCATAGATCAATGCTCAACCACGGAACCACGCCAGCCAGCCAATATTTTTAAAATTATACAGCATTGACCAACACTAATATAATCTTGAGAAAGTTCTTATAAAATTTCTAAAATAATTATTGGTGAAGTTAATAAGTATGACAGATTGATTTATATTAGTTAATGTTGACTTTTGTTTTCTGTAGAAGGGAAATTAATCATGAGGTTTCAGGGTGGGGGGAGTATGTTTTTAAACAATACACATATGCTTTGATGTCTGTGTCCAAATGATCATGGTGCATGAATTATGCCTCTCATTGATGTTAGCTACAAAATGAGAACTCGAAAATCACCTCCGTTGTGGATTTCATCAAGATTAAAAATGTTAGTATCCTAACCTACAATCACATAAAACGCTTGCATAGAGTTCCAATTTTTAATTTACACTTTCTTTGAATTATCTTACTCTCTTACCCTTTTATTTATTTTTCTCTTTTGCCCAAAACACTCAAATTTAATCTTTCAGGTGCCAAGTCTTCTAAGGCTTACTCATCAGTTCAAAGTGTTTCGTGTAGTTTCTCCTCCTCTTTTTCAGATTTCTCTCTCCTCAGGATACTTGGGATGATGTCCTTTTCTCCCTGACTTTGTGTGCCTATTTCTTGTTTCAGATGAAGAGGAAGCCTCCCCATCTTTTGTCCTGCCTCCAGGTTAGGATGATCCCAACCCCCTCTTTCCCCCACTTTGTAATTTATTATTAACTTGCAGTAAAGGAAAAGAAAAGACAGAACACCTTGATGAGACAAGGTACAGAGCAGGACGTGTCAGAGCTAAGAGGAAAAACGATGGCTTTAATGGCAATTTTGTATTTTTTTTTAACATGAGAACATTTTTAAAAAGAGTCTTCCTTTGTGAAATAAATGAGATGCATAAATCTTGGATACAAATTTTAGGGGCAAAAATATTTGTCTTTCATTTGTTTGTTTTTTTAAATATTATTATTGGTTTTAGAGACAAAGGGAGAGGGAGAGAGAGAGAGAAACATCAATGATGAGAGAGAATCATTGATTGGCTGCCTCCAATCAATGCACACCACCTACTGGGGATCGAGCCCACAACCCCAACATGTGCCCTGACCCAGAATTGAACTGTGACCTCCTGTTTCATAGGTCGAGGCTCAACCACTGAACCATGCCAGCTGGGCAATCTTATTGTTTTTTATTTTGTTTTTGTTAATTCTTTTTTTTTATTTCAGAGAGAAAAAGAAAGGGAGAGGGAAAGAGACTGAAACATCAATGATGAGATAGAATCATTGATTGACTACCCCCTGCACGCCCCCTACTGGGGATCGAGCCCACAACCCAGGCATGTGCCCTTGACTGGAATCGAACTTCAGTCCACAGGCCAATGCTCTATCCACTGAGCCAAACCGGCTAGGACTCACTGTTTTTTAAATAAGACATCTTTTTAGAGATGCTTTCATAGTTGAAGCTCTGCTGATTTTCCATCCAAGCCAACTTCTAGTTTTTTTCTCCCTATTATCAGAAGAGGGTTTGGGGGACCCAAGGAGGTTGCAGTCAGCACTTCATTGGCACCCCTTTCCTCTTGCATCATCCAGATCACGCTTTCCTTTCAGGTTTGGGTAGTCGGGCCCTGGAGAGAAAAGATTCAGGTGAGCAGATGCCTGGAACAATCACTAATGACCTCATTTCTTGAAGCTGCATTGATTCTAATCTTTGTTTTATTCAGTTTGAAGCTCTGATAGCCATCTTTCATTACATTACATTTCTTACAAGAAAACTAATGTATTGAGAAACAATTAATTTTGCATGATACATATACACAAATTCAGGAATCTACCTATGTACACCACAGGTTGTTTTTTTATTATTATTATAACTATCATTTAACAAATACAGAGAGATTAAGAAACTTTTAATATCTCCACTTGGAGAGTGCTGAAGTTAGATAATAATTCACATTTTTATAGAACTTTACATATAGTTGATAAAACACCTACAGATGCATCCTGCCAGCTGTGCTACAATTCACTCATTCAATAAATTTGTGTTGAATGCCTACTATGATCCCACTATAGGCTTCTTAAGGGCCAAGCATTTGCAGGTATAGAAATGAAAAAAAAAATAGTAAAATTTCTGCCTCGTGTTCTAAATGTGAATGATCACTATTCACTATTATTATTAATATCACAGACACACAACATAAATTTTTAACAACAACTTTGTTATTAAAAATCATGTAATCATGTGACTCATTGCATAACTTCATTGTGAAAATGATGGTCTCTGTGGATAGAAATACTGAGCATGATTGACACATGAAAACTAAAATAACTAAAATCTACATTCCCTTCTTTTCAAGAAGCATTAACAGGTAAAGTTGGTAACCCAAGCTTTTTTTTCCAGCTATTTAAGCAGCTGAAACTGAACTTCTCTGAATTCAGCTCTCAGAGGCAGAGGGAATATCTACATTCTCTCCCCTACCCTCCTCATTGGAGTTGACTGATGATTGATCCAAGCTAAGAACCTGGAGTGCAACTAGAAAATGCAAAATAAACTTCATTTCCAGGTTCTCTCTCTTCATGGGAAAGCCTCAAAGAGTTTTTTCTTTCTGTTTTTCTGAGCTCTCCTCCACCACCCACTCAGGATGCTCCTAATATACTTGAAACTTGTACCTGCAGGTCATGATCTGTTAATTGTCCAACTATGGCCACATCTGTATGATCCTTATAAAACTGTCTAATTATACAATAGCAAGACTTTTAGAAATACCAGGCCAGACTTGGTTGTCTCACCCTTCCCAATTGACCTGCAAACTGACCCATCAAACTCTTTTGTTATATGTGTATAGCCCCATAGTCAGTTACCTGCAAAAATAGCGAGAGTACTGATTTAATATACTTCTTTCTCATCATTATTTATTTGTTAGGGGTCAGGCAGGATGGGAAAAGAAAGGAACCATGGCTTCCAAGAAAGACAGAATAATACCCTACTTGAAAAATGTTAGTTTCTAGGAATTAGAAAATGTTCCTTTATCCCATCATGGAAGAAACATCCATGTAAGAATGGGAACCTGTCACTCTCTACTGATGACTGCAAGGTGATGGATGGAAAGAGTGGTGTTACATTTATCCAGGTTGACTAGACAAAGTCAAGCTTCCGCGATGATGAGAACGACAAACCCAGGTAAGTCTACCTCTGAAGAACCTGGCCCTGAAATGATCTTTTTCCTCCTTTCTGCTCATTAGAATGGTCTCTTGGAGAATCACCTGCCACAGAGGATCATGACAAGCAGGATGCCAATTCTCAGCTGTCCATCCTGTTCGTGGAAAAGCCTCAAACAGGAACAGTGAAAGTTGGTGAGTGCCAAGCATAAATCCTGCTTTAAAAAAATGCAGGTGAAATTCACATAACAAAAAATCAACCATTGTAAAGTGAACAACCAATGGCTATTAGTACACTCAATGTACGACCACTACCTCTATCTAGTTCCAAAACTTTTCGTCATTCCAAACAGAAACCTTGTACCCCCATTATGCAGTTACTCCCCATTCTCCCTCCCCTCAGCCTCTGACAACCTCTAATCTCCTTTGTCTCTGTAAATTTTCCTATTCTGGGTATTTCATATAAATGGAATCACACAATATGTGACCTTTAGTGACTGGATCTATCCATGCTGTAGCATAAATCAGTACTTCTTTTCCTTTTTATGGCTGAACTAGAGGCCTAGTGCATGAAATTCGTGCATGGACCGGGGGGGGGGCGGGGGGCGGGGGGGGGAGGGGTGTCCCTTAGCCCAGCCTGCACCCTCTTGCAATCCTGGACCCCTTGGGGGATGTCTGGCAGTCGGACATCCCTCTCGCAATCAAGGACCACTGGCTCCTAACCGCTCACCTGCCTACCTGCCTGATCACCCCCAACCCCTCTGCCTGCCTGATCACCCCTAGCTGCTCCCCTACTGACCTAATCACCCCTAACTGCTCCCCTGCTGGCCTGATCGTCCCTAACTGCCTCTGCCTTGCCCCGCACCCATGACCCAGAATTCCCTCCTCTGGCTGGTCGCAGGCACCCAGGACCCGAGCTTCCCTCCCTCTGGCCGGCCACAGGCACCCAGGACCCAGGCCAGCTTCACCCAGGTTGGCCACAGCCACAGGCACCTGGGACTGCAGGGCGGGTGGCTTGTCCCTCTCCCAGGCTGCAGGTGCAAGCACAGCCACTGGTGCCCAGGACCACAGGGCGGGCGGCTTGTACCTCTCCTGGGCTGCAGCCCCAGCCACTGACTGGCACCCAGGACTGTAGGGCAGGCAGCTTGTCCCTTGCCTGGGCCGCAGCCTGACTGGTCCCCATTCCTCTCTTTCAAGCTCATTTGTGCCTGGTTGGTCCCCATTCCTCTCTTGCAAGCTCATTTGTGCCTGGCTGGTCCCTATTCTCTCCTCAGTGTTGAGTGTCTGAGCCATTAAGGCGTAATGGCATGAGGGTGTGATGACCATTTGCATATTAGCTCTTTATTATATAGGATAGTATCCCATTGTATTTCTATATTAAATCCTTGAAAAGGTGAGTTATCATTTCAGTACACTTTAGTATGTAGGAGTTGAGTGGCTGGAGCCTGGAGCCTGGAGCCTGGAGCCTGGAGCCAGGTGGGATACAAATAGATTTCTTCATTTGTCAAGTGGGGATAATACCACCTGTGAAGTACTTTGAATAATGCCTGGCATATCTTATATCTCTGAGCCAGTGTTTGCTGTCATTACAACACGCCTCATTCTGTAAAATGATTACACTGTCAGGATGTATAGTATCTCAGAGGAAGCTAGTCAAACAGATGATTCAACTTTGGAGATACTCATTAAAGAATACTGATTGTGCACCTGTTAAAACACTAGTCTGAACTCTATAACATGTGAGCACTCAGAACTTTCAGTTTTAACAGGATGAGCAGAAAACAACAAATTAAACAAATAGATAATCACAAAAACCAAGTACCATGAAGGAAATAAGCAGGGTGGTGAGTTAACAACTTGGGGTCCAGGAATTTTTAACTAAGTAAATTTTTATAAGAAATATACTGGGCCCTGACCAGTTTGGCTCAGTGGATAGTGAGTCGGCCTGCAGATTGAAAGGTCCCAAGTTCGATTCCAGTCAAGGGCATGTACCTTGGTTACGGGCACATCCCCAGGGGGTGGTGTGCAGGAGGCAGCTGGTCGATGTTTCTCTCTCATCAATGTTTCTAACTCTCTATCCCTCTCCCTCTCTGTAAAAAAATCAATAAAATATATTTTAAAAAAAGAAATATACTTGGATCAGAACTAGTCTTTGACACTTACCTAATAGTATGCATATGAGCCTATGGTTGCCTATATTCTTTCAGGTCAGAAATATAGAAGCACACTGCATGTAAATGGAAATGTCAGCTCCCCTCATGTTTCCAGAAGACATCAAAATGCTGGGCTGGCCCTGGAGCTAGAGTTTTCATGTACTAAGGGCCTTATCAGTAATCTGTCAATTCAAACAGATAGGAAAGTTTATTTAAAAAAGAGCAGCTTCATATAATCATATTCCCATAATTCCAGACTTCCCATTACTTGCTTAATAAAAAATATTTGAAAAAATTTATACACTATAATAATAAAAACATAATATGCTAATTAGACCTGACAGCAAAACGACCTTCCGGACGACATTCCAAATGAAGCCGCAGTGGTGGCGGCCAAGGCAGAGGTGGTTAGGGGTGATCAGGCAGGCAGGTGAGTGTTAGGGGCGATCAGGCAGGCGAGTGTTTAGGGGCAATGAGGCAGGCAGGCAGAGTGGTTAGGGGCAATCAGTCAGGCAGGTGAGCAGTTAGGGGCAATGAGGCAGGCAGGCAGAGTGGTTAGGAGCCAGCGGTCCCAGATTGCGAGAGGGATATCCAGACATCCCAAGGGAGCCAGGATTGCAAAAGGGTGCAGGCTGGACTGAGGGACACCCCCCCAACCCTCCGTGCATGAATTTTGTGCATCGGGCCTCTAGTATATATAGATTTGTATACATACATTTGTGAATTTTTCACCATTTTTATTTCATATATAGAATATCAACCCCCCCAAATTATTTCTATTAATTAACCCATTGCTCCTTTTTTGTTCCATAAACCTCAAACACAGGGTAAGTTGGAGAATCTAAAGACCTTATAAGGTTCTTGTAAAATAATCAGGGCCATTTCATTGCACAATTCTAGGGGCACCAGTCTCATCACAGTGTATGCAATGCAGTCCCATATAACTCTTTCCAGTTGAGAGTAAAACAAATGACAGTTTTTTAAAATGTCATTTAAAAATGACAGTTTTATTGATTTCAGAGAGAGGAAAACATCAATTGGCTGCCTTCTGCATGATCCCCACTGAGGATCGAGCCCCAAACTCAGGCATGTGTCCTGATGGGGAATGGAACTAGTGACCTCCTGGTGCACAGGACAATGTTTAATCAACTGAGAGCCGCACTGGCTGGGCCAAATGACAATTTCTAAACCAGTCTGAATCACTTGTGCTTTTTCTAGGTGAAAATATCACCTTTATAGCCAAGGTCAAAGCTGAAGATCTTCTTAGAAAACCCACTGTCAAATGGTTTAAAGGGAAATGGATGGACTTGGCCAGCAAAGCTGGGAAGCACCTTCAGCTGAAGGAAACCTTCGAAAGGCACTCTCGGGTATGGCCCTGAACTCCTGGCATAGGGGCCTGGCTAGCTCATCCCTTCAGGGTGGATAAAAGGTCATTTTTATGTTCAGCTTTGAGAAATTTCAGTCCCATAAAATTCTCTGGAGTTAGTGTTCCTAGCGTCTACCCTTAGCACACTTGCCCTGCTGTGCCCAGAGGCGGTGGAGCACAGGACCCCTCCTCTATTGAGAGTATTGTCATAGAATCCACAGATACAGACACATCTTTAAGACAGTGCTACAGGGTTGGGGGAAAAACTGAAATGTGATGGCATCTTTCTGCCAGCTAGGACTGACATGTGTCGGATGCATTTCATTGCAGATATATACATTCGAGATGCAGATCATCAAGGCCAAAGAGAACTATGCAGGAAACTACAGATGTGAGGTCAGCTATAAGGATAAGTTTGACAGCTGTTCCTTCGATCTTGAAGTGCGCGGTAAGAGAGCCTTCTTGTCTGGATAAATGTGATTTTATTTTATTTTATTTTTTTTGATGGGGCATGAGGGGATGGAAGAGAAGGCCATTTAATACTATGTTATTTTGAAAATAAAGTTTCCTTTAAAACAGTGTGTGTTTCTGGTTGTGATGGTCCCAGCAAGCCTGCTGAATTAAATAGTTATGAGGTAATTTATAAGGGGAAGTCGGGGATATTATTGCTGAGCATCTCTTGTTCATGCTATCTATATCCCTCCAATTTCCCAAATAAGGGCTGATGCTGTATTAAATGTACAGGTTTCATTGGGTCCACCCCCACTCAGGTTTGAGGGTAAGTTAATATGGCACATGGATATTAGAATATCCAGGTGGAAGGGAGGATTTCTCTTATAAGGACAGAGATGAGATATGGAAGTTCTTCATTTGTATGTTCTGTGTACTGCTCAGAGCAGATTTAATAGGGATAAATGTAAAGGTGTACAGGTAGTGTGGGGTGGGAACAACTTCTCTGAGTACACAAAGGGAAAGTTGACTTGGCAGTAAAGATGATTCCATAAACTTAAGATGACTCCAAAGTGTGATGTCGCTACCAAAGACAAAGCTGGCATAATTTAAAACTAGGCCATTAGACACGGCATAGAATCTAGGTTTAGAAAATGGCACCCCACTCTGCAGCATGCTAGCTGATCCACATCTGGAGTAATGTCTTGAGCCCTGGGCACTATGCTCCACCAGGATCCCTTCTGGAGGAGGGTAGCCAGGGGATGGAGAATCCAGAAATCGTGCTCTATTCAGTGTGGATGGAGGAGGTCCTGCTTATACGATTCATTGTAAATAGAGGAAGGGCCATCACACCGAAGGACAAGGCCATTTTCCATGTACTCGAGAAGTGTTTAGGCAGATTAGAATCAAAAGGTGGAAATTAGGAGACAGTGAATTTTGTCTTAACATTAGAGTGAGCTCTTTCGATAAAGCTTTGTAGACACAACAGCAGGTTGTGAGAAGCCCATTCCAAAAGATGTCAAGCAGAGGCTTCGTGATCTGGGGTGGAGGTGTTGTCAAGATTTATGTATTAAGTGGCAACCTGGTTCTGATCCAACCCCATTGGGATTATAGAATCTTGCCAGGCATCTCTGAGAATCACCTGAAGGACTTCTTAAGAATTTTGATATCTGGGTACTATCTCTGATCAGGTGAATCAAAATCTCCAGCAGGGAGATCAAGAAGCTGGCACTGTTTGAAGCTCTTCAGGAGATCCTAGTCAGCAGGCAGGCGGAATGACATGGGCTGCGGTAGCATTGATTCTGTGTGAGGGAGCATAGTTTATGCTGTCTCGGCAGCATTCCAGGAGGAGCCATGCCCCTTCACCTGGCCTTCCTTCCTTCTGAAGAATCCCCACAGCCTGGAAAGGAACTGAACACAAAACTGCCTTCTTAATGGTGTTTGTTTTTTTGTTTTTCTTTCCTTTTAAAGAATCTACTGGGAGTACTCCAAACATTGACATCAGATCTGCTTTCAAGAGAAGGTAACTTCAAAAGGGACTCAACGTAGCTTTTGTACAACATGAAAGTGGAGGATTTTTAAAAAACACTTTCTCTTCCTCCACCCTCTATAATTTCGAATGAGAATTTTTTTTTCACTATAGTTAAACATATCATATATTCAAAAGTTAGTGTTCTAGAAAAACCCTGGGCTTAAGGCCAAATCAAGTATATATTGATTATGCTTTAAAAAAAAAAAATCCTCACCCCAAGACACATTTATCGATTTTAGAGAGACGTACACAGAGAGAAACATTGATGTGAGAGAGAAACATCGATTGGTTGCCACTCATATGCATCCTATCCAGGGACTGAACCCGCAAACTAGGTAATGGGCCAAGACTGGGAATCCAGCCCATGACCCTTCAGTGTATGGGGTCAACACTCCAACCAACTGAGCCACACAGGCCAGGGCTTATGGATCATTCTTAAGAATATTCTCGTTAATAGTGAAGCTCCCATTTTGGCAGGTTTCACAGTTGCCTTATAAAAACACACTTTCAATCTATTCTTATGTGCCCTCTTCCTTAATTGCATTATTTCCCACCAAGTGGCCAAAAAAGATAAATTTATAAGGATACACATCTTATGTAGAACCAGTTAAGTAATGTCAGAAAGCTTATATTGCTTTTCATCTAGAAATCACTTACGGAACTATTAAAGAACTTTTGAAAACACATTTTTGGACTTCAATTCGTATGACTTATATGTTATACACAGTTCTGAAACCCGCGGACTCCCCTTAGGAACCATAGCTAACATTTGTAAAGAGCAGGAAACAAAATCTTTATTAAAAAATTAAACATGCAAGTGAGTATATAGTGCCATTTAAGTGTAAGCTCCATAGCTTCTATTTAGAGTTTATAAGAAATCAAAGATGGTTGCATGTCTACTTTAAGATGCATTTCTCTATAGAAAAGCACTTTAAAAAAATCCTGTAGAAGGCTCATCAACATTTCAAAGGCAAATTTTTGAAAAATTCATTTTAAAAGAAAATGAAAAGCTTATACGTATTTCCCTTTAAAACAGAAAGAAATGCAACTTTTTTAAAAAATATATTTTATTGATTTTTCACAGAGAGGAAGGGAGAGAGATAGAGAGCTAGAAACATCGATGAGAGAGAAACATCGATCAGCTGCCTCCTGCACACCTCCCACTGGGGATGTGCCCGCAACCCAGGTACATGCCCTTGACCGGAATCGAATCCGGGACCCCTCAGTCCGCAGGCCGATGCTCTATCCACTGAGCCAAACCGGTTTCGGCAGAAATGCAACTTTTATTTATTTTTTTAATTTTAATTTTTTTTAAATCCTCACACAAGGATATTTTTCCATTGATTCTTAGAGAAAGTGGAAGAGAGAGGGAAAGAAAGAGCGAAACATTGATGTGAGAGAAGCATCAGTTGCCTCCTGCACACACCCGGACCAGGGCCCGGGCTGGGTAGGAGCCTGCAACCAAGGTACAGAACAGAACCCGAGACCTTTTGGTCCTCAGGCTGATGCTCCATGCATTGAGCCAAACTGGCTAGGGCAGGAATGTATCTTTTAAAAAGCTTCACACTAGCTCCATTCTTATGTTATGTCGGTATCACATTATCTGATTCATCTATTGATGGACACAAAGAGGTTACCTTTGAATATAAGCTTTGCACTTATATATTTGACACTGGTACACTTCGTCCTCCAAGCCAATCTCTGTTTGACACAAGTGACAGAGATCAGCAAAAGTCCTTTGCTTTTCACACGGGTATGTTTCCAGACCCTCCCAACTTGCAAAAACAAAGTACTTTGTGTTGTTTGGCTTCATTGCATTTGTGTTACTCCATTTTAACACAAATCTAAGCCGTTTTATATATGCAATCTACAAAACTGTGTCTCTTCATGTTTACTTTTCCACAAGTTACATACTCTAAAAAGTTTTCAATGTCACTTGTGTGAAAAGGAATAGTTTGTGTTGATTTAGTCCCAGGACTTGTGTGCTGGTACAAAATTGCATATACATTATACATAGAGTGTTTGGGGGAAACTGTTGTGTATGTGTCTCAGCACTAAACCCAGATTTGCTTTTCTTTCATTAATGACAGTGGAGAAGGTCAAGAGGATGCAGGGGAACTTGACTTTAGTGGTCTCCTGAAACGTAGGTGAGAACCAAGTGATGGAGTGAGGAGCTGTGGCCTGGAAATTTTTAGATACCCACTCAGAGAAGTCAAGTTTAAAGTAGATGTGTTTCAAACAATTTCTTATTTCTTAAAACGTGTTTTGCTTATAGAACATAACAGAGTCAACTAAGAAAGAGACAGAGAAACAGCTGCATACTAATCTGTTCAAGGTTTTAGCATACTAATCTAAGGTTTTAGCTGATGCTGTTATATTTTCTTCTTATATGTTTTATGAGTCTTTGCATATTTTCTTAGTCAGGGATGAAGAGATTGAAAACTGAGACAGAAGACTTAAATACCTAAAAACCTCTAATTTCTCTCATTTCAACCATGATTCCCTATGATGCCGGAATAAAGCTTCCAATCTCCTGCCTTTGATATTTGACTAAAAAATCAATTTCACAATTTTGGTAGAAGTCTATGCAGGTGTGTGTGTGTGTATATATATATAATATACACATATATATAATATACACATATGTATATAAAATACATATATATTTTGAAAGCACACCTACTTTAATATAGCATTTATGATTTACTGTATTTCATCAAACCTAAGACACCATCCATTTTAAGATATACCTGTATTTTATAAATCACTGAGCAAAAAAATTGCTCCTAATAGTTTAGTATGACATATTTTTGATTATAAGATACATCTTTCTTTCAGAGATGTTTAAAATGTCAAAAAAATGTCCATTTAAAAAGAAATAAAATCTGGTAGTAAAATAGAAATAAATATTTAGCATTATCACACCCTGTTAACATTTTCGCTCTTATAATAAAATTTGTACAACTTTATTATGGATGTATAGCATATAATCATTTTATATGATTTCTGTCTATACAGTTGCATATATAATCATATCATATGCAATATTATATTTGTTATATATAAAGTTAAACATATCCAGATATTTAGTGAAGAAACAAGAAGAAATTGATTGTGTTTATTTACTAAATTTGTAAGTTAACAGTAAAACTACAACTCTAAATTGATGATATATAATATTGATATCAGTTTTCATTTAACTTTTTAGGTTAACTTTTTAGACCTTTTAGTGCTTGCTATGGTTGTTAAAGGAACACAAGCACAAATATGCTTGACAGCAAATTATAAAAAAAATAACTGGGATATCTCAGTTTAGTTTGATGCCTTTATTCAAGTTCCAATGAGTGAAAAATTCACCCCAGCTCTAAACATTTCGGTTGAGAACAGAAATATTAAAAGGTGCAATTTATTAACTACCAATGGATATTAGCCAATCAGTATACATTGGCAGTATCAAATCATCTTTCCTTCTTTGGACACTTCAAATTGCTGCTTCAGTTTATAACGCAAATTGACACTTTATGAAGACAAGAAAGGCTTTTTCCCCTGCAAAGATTTACTCAACCGGCAAATACGGTTTTCTTTGTATGTATTGAATATAATGCTACAGGTGATGTGAGGAAAAGAAATCCAGTGTCTCCCAGTGCCTGGTACACAGAAAGGGACGAATACACATTTGTGGGAGGGAAAGAATAGTGTTAAAAACATGGATTTGAGTTTCAACTCTAACATTTACTGATTACATGACTGTGGTCAAATTATATGTCCTCTCTGAGACTTGGTTTCCATATATGTAAATGTGGAGAATAAAAACTACTTAATAAAATTATTGTGAGAATTAAATGTAAAGGCATGGCTCACAGTAGGTGTTGAATATTCACTTCCACCAAAAATGTGACATTTTCCCTTGAAGTGTTTATATTTGTAAACAAAATATGTACCTATACATATCAACCAGTCAATCAAAACATGATACAGTAGATTATTAATTGTCATACTCTGGGTAAAAAGATAAAAGAAAAAAGAACAGACTAGTTCTACCAGTTTGCAGAGTAAAAGAAATCATCTAATGGTGAAAATGACTAAGGAAAAAAATTACTAGGAAATATGGGCAGCCAACATGTCTCATTTTCTTTACATCCCTAATTATGATTTTGACTCATAAATAGATTGTTGTTAACATAAGAATATTTTCATTTAATATACTATACTAATCCATCAACATAACTTTACAAATCATTGTGTTTTTCTACTAATTTGTGAATTGCATATGTTTTCATTGTGGTAATGACACTTGGTTACCATATCTACTCTAAGAGTCTATGGCAAAACCCCTATCAGAATAGATATCATTATAACCAACATCTCCATACAACAAAAGATATCCCTGCCCTGAGTAAATCTTTTAGGTAGCATCTTGTTATGGGTTTTGACCTATATAAATACTTGAAAGTTTTATTCTACATAAAATTTCTATAACTGCTTTGTACTTCACTGGGATCATCAAGTTATAGAAATTTTGATGTAGATGAAAGTACTGTGAATGTTATATAGGTTAATCCCAGTGCTTGGGAAGGAATCAGGAGTGCCTATAGAAATGTGAATTTTTCCCCCCACTATAAATTAATGCAGCCATGCAGGTAGGGCCATCTGCAGCCATACATGTTAAGAAAAGATATGATCTGGATGAGTTCAGAAAATGCTACAGATGGGAGCCTTGATCTCACAATTCAGTACAAAATGAGGAATACTTCAATCTTGCAATTTGGGATTCAGTTAAGTGACAGAGAGAAAAGGAAGGAACAGGCAAGAGGTCATCGGTGTTTGCACACAAAATTTGATAAAATTAAGAATGTGGCAGAGTGAGGTATATTTTGGTGTTTTAATGGAAAAACATGGCGAGGATTGGTTTTATGAATCTATTAGTACCAACAAAACTTAAGAAATCACACGGAAAATGATCTTTATTACTGGCTTCCATCATATAAATATTCACCTCATGGATCTAGGTATGCCTCAGTGTTTCACTTGTGCCTCTTTTTAGCTATTTTAATCTAGTTTGCTATCGTTAAATCCTTTCACCAGTGTCAGGAGAATACTTGAAATGTATATGTATCTAATTCTTCTTGGCTGAAATACAAATTTAACACAATGTATCACGGCACAATTTTACAGTTTGGGGACTATATTGAGGCTGGACTGTGACAAAAATAGAGCATTAATAAAGTGGATTGAGGGAATACTCACAGGGAATATATACATATGTACATATGCATTTTAATTGCAATTCTTCCAAACTTCCTACAAAATATTTAAAAGACATATTTGAAATTTAGACTGCTTTCAGGCAGTAGATTTAGTAGATCTGGCAAATTATTACTAATATTCCAACATCAGTACAATTTCCCAAACATTTCAATGTCCCCAGGCTAATAGAGGGTGTTGTTATTTCAGTGAGTGAACACAATACTTGTGTTTTTAAGAGGCACACTTTTCTAATGGTGTTTTCTAGTCCTTTCCACAAAGGCTACTGATGGACCAGTGACCCTCACTCCCTTCCACTTCCCAGATTAGCCTCTGCCTCTAGGTAAAATGACTTACATGACAATGGAAATTAGATATTCAGAAATCATCCTTGCCTAACATCACCCTAAACTCTATGTTAATATTTGTATTCTCCTCCCGTTCCCATAAGTGCAATCCAGCATTTCCTCAAGACACTGAAACAAGTGTGATTTATGTGACAATGCAAACATATGTAATCCATCATTTGCTAACATGATAGCATGAGCCTGTTTTCACACTGATGTTTAAGATGTGTTGACCAGTTTTCCTGGAAAATCATATCCAAACCAGCATTATTCACAGTAAGTAGTCACTGTAACATTCCCTAATTAATCTGATAAAAAGTCGATTAAATGTCAACAAAATCAGGATGATTTAGCCAATGAAGGAAATCCATTTAAATTATATTTTGCATTTACCCTAAGGATCTTTTCCTAAAGAGTGTTTATTCCTGAGTTTTTGTTTCATTTTTTGGTTTTGAAACAAGGGCAGACAAATATACTTTAAATCAAATATTCTTTAGTTGTATATGTTCTTTACATGTTCTATATGTTCTTTAGTCAGTAATCGAAGTTTTGAGTCATAATTTTGACAATTACACTAAGAAGTTACTATCCCCTTGTTCATGTAACCCTTAACCATTTGCTTTAAAGTTTAACATTTATATCTTTATACCTCATACCAAGGCTGCCTAAAAATTTCAAGACAGTACTTTAAAATGAAAAAAATAATTGGCCTCGTTCTCCTTCCCCTGACAATTTAGAAAACAATTCTTTTCAAAATAATATGTATCCACAAAAATCAGACAAAAAAACAACCAACCAAAAAATAAAACAAAACGTGGCAATTTCAAATATTTTTTGCATTAAAAAATAGCAAAAAATGATTAGCATACACATTTACTAATATGGTAAGAAACACGCTATTTGCAAAATCCAAAGGTGTGTGTACTATATGTGTACTGTCTTCATATATAGATAGATAGGTTGGGTGTGCACACCAATGAAGGTAGAGAGCCTTTCCCCTCATAGACCAATATTTAAAACTTCTAGTTCTTAATCTACTTTTTTCAATAACCATATCCTAGATGAACACTGGTCTTAAGTTCCTCAAATCTCACCGTCTAGACTTTTCAAGTTGAAAATAAGTAAAAATACCTTCAGGCTATTTCCTAATAGCCTCCAATCCTCCCTGCCCCCCTCCCCGTCCATGTGCTATGCACTAGGAAAACCAGTGTTCGTATACGTGCACCTATCTGATCTTTAACTGTCTGGAAGCTTCCCTGAGACTTCAAGCAAAGCCTAGACTTTCTTCTCAGCCTAAATGCTCAGACACTAAACAGAGCTTTCAACACTGAACCGGAAAACCCTTCCCGGTCCTTAAGGGCCATCGAGCAGCCGCTAAACTAAGCAACGGTTCTCCCCGGTTAGGGAGGTGAAGCAGCAGCAGGACGAGGAACCGGAGATAGACGTGTGGGAGCTGCTGAAGAATGCGAACCCCAACGAGTACGAGAAGATCGCCTTCCAGTACGGCATCACCGACCTGCGCGGGATGCTCAAGCGGCTCAAGCGCATGCGCAGGGTGGAGAAGAAGAGCGCAGGTGAGCCCGCTCGGGGGCGTGGCCGCGGGGAAACCCCGCCGGAGACCCTCCCTCCCCTGCCCTGGGTTTGGGGTGAGACTGGCTGGGGTGGGTTTTGTAGGAGCAAACGCTTCTCTTGATTACCTTTGTTTGGTTTTGTGTTTGTCTGTTTTTAATTTCTTTATTGGTTAAGGTATTACAAATGTGTCCTCATCCCCCCATTAATCCCCAACCACCACCACCACCACCCTCCACGCCCCCCCACTCATACTCTTGATTACCTTTGGCTCCAGGTGAACTAGTCCACTGCCCCGCACAGCACTGACTACGTAGGTAGTCGATAAGCTACTGAAGGTGTAAGGTTAACAGAAGGATTACATTAAAATACTGCTACGTACTTCATATAATAGAGCAGTGGTTCTCAACCTTCCTAATGCCGCGACCCTTTAATACAGTTCCTCATGTTGTGGCGACCCCCAACCATAAAATTATTTTCATTGCTACTTCATAACTGTAATTTTGCTACTGTTAGAATCGTAATGTAAATATCTGATATGCAGGATGTATTTTCATTGTTACAAATTGAGCATAATAA
Organism: Myotis myotis; assembly: GCF_014108235.1. Classification (NCBI taxonomy): domain Eukaryota; kingdom Metazoa; phylum Chordata; class Mammalia; order Chiroptera; family Vespertilionidae; genus Myotis; species Myotis myotis. The sequence goes on from NW_023416335.1 coordinate 198,954,125, forward strand.
AAGCATAGTGATTAATCACAAAAACAATATGTAATTATATATGTCTTTTCCGATGGTCTTAGGTGACCCCTGTGAAAGGGTCGTTTGACCCCCCAAAGGGGTCGCGACCCACAGGCTGAGCACCGCTGTAATAGAGTATTAAATATTCCCAATGTCACTGATAATCTTTCAGCCTCCCTTTCCTCCAGCTTCCACATCTCCCCCACTCTCTAATCCTTCACTCTTGTTTAGGCAGAGGAGATTCGATGTCTGTTTTACCATCAGATTCTTGTAAATTCACTTCTCACAGCCAATAAGGTTATCATTGTGTTTTGTGAAATAGCGATGCTGCTCCCTGGTGACCTAAAGTGGATGCTGTTCGTGTGGTTTTTAAATACCCTTTAAAAAATACTGTAAGACATCGACATTTAAACTAAAAACAAAAAGAAAAGAAAAGAAAGAAATATGTTTTAAATTGATCATTAGCTCTTCATAGTTTCCTATACTTGGTCATCATCAGTTATGGTTTATGACACAGCAGGTTAGCATATCAATCCAATTCTTGTTTATTGTTTGTTAATGTTCAAATGGAATTTAAAGAATCTCACCACCTCCTTTTTCAAATCTGCCCTTTATTTCTCCGTGTAAATTGGTTGAGAAATGGCCCCACAAAAATATAGAAGTGGTTTGTTTCTGTTTTGTTTACCAACTTGGCCATTCTCAGACTTCACTCTCTCGGACTCCTGAAGTTTTATTTCTGAGAGGTGTCTGACACACCGGCCTTCCTTGTACCGGTCACTTAACTCTGAATTGATGTCTCAAGGTATGTGATAGATAACTTTTTTTTAAAGCTAATATGTATTTTATCTTGCTAAAATATGAGGACATGAGCTTGTTTGAGAAGTAGTATAATAAAGTTGGAATGATGGAAATGCAAGCATGAAACTTTGTGAGGCATTGCACACTTAAAGGTATTTCACAAACTGTTTAAATGAGAATTATTATCTTTAAAATCATAAAACATATGAACTTTTAAAAAGGTTAACTACCTTTGTTTAGGACCTTTCAAAGACAATATTTTAAAGGACCACTATGTTCTATGTTATTTAAATTTTGTTGAAACCCTGAGTTCCTAACTACATATGGAAGAGGAGTTTTTAATGTGCCCCTATTTGGGCAAGTATCCACAGTACAAAAATATCTGATAAGCCTATTTCAATTAGTCAAAGGCATTCAATTTAGTCTTATGAGTCATTGAATTTATCTCACAGATTCTAGATTTTAAAAAAACTATCTGTGACATAGAAGACATACAAAGGTAATACCAATAATCCTGACAGTAATTGCTAGTATACTAGGAGGATAAGCATATTCTTCAAATTCAATTGGGTGCTTTATATCATACATCCCCTGAAGGATTAGGACAATCATTTTTAAAGCCTCCTCAGTAATTCCTTTCTTATGTTGCTTCCAAAAACATGTGGATTCTCTTTAAACTTTATAAACCATTTTATTGTATGTAAGTAAGCCCAGAATTCTAAAATATAAAGGGTAATTGTTAGGTTTATAATTTTTTTCTTCTCTGATTCTTAATTTTTCATTTTGTTTTGGGTTCTCATACATATATTGACTATTTAAATTCATAACATACATATATGCATATTAACATAGTTTTGCTTCTTCTCTCTACTAGCTTTTGCAAAAATTCTTGATCCTGCATATCAGGTTGATAAAGGAGGCAGAGTAAGGTTTGTTGTGGAATTGGCAGATCCAAAGTTGGAGGTGAAATGGTATAAAAATGGTCAAGAAATTCGACCCAGTACAAAGTAAGTGAACTTTACCAATAATCAGTGATAACTATATCAATCAAACAGTAGTTTGACTTAATTTTCTATGAATAACAGCACTTTTTACTTAACCTTTACAAAGCAAAATTATATAGAGGGAGAATAAAAACTTTTCATGTATTTTGGAACCATTAAAATTACAGCGCTGTATGAATTAAACCTTGTTTTAGATTTAATTCTATGCAAACTATTTCAGATGACTCCCAATTATGGTTTTTGTCACTATAAGTTATATGTGATTATATCAGGGTGTTACCAAACTTCTCTCAATCTTTTAAAATAAAAGTTTGAAAAATTTTGAAATACATATTTGATATACCAGCTGGATGTCCCAATTTATAAGTACATAAGTTTTGTTTTTCCAGAGTAGCATCCAAAGCCTGTGTTTTATTATTGCTTGGCCCTCGCCCAAATGAAGAAGACAGACTAATCCCTGATGTCTGATGGTATCGCTGGTCTATTATGAAACTGATTTACAGAGATCCTTGTCAGCCCGAGAGATTTTCAACTCCAATATATTTTTTAAGTTAATAGGATTCACATGCATGTCTATAAAAGACTTTAATCCTAAAAATTTGTCACTTCTGTAGAACAATTAGGTGGCTTCTGATTTCTTAATGTGGTCATGCCTACAGAGTGACTGTGATGATAAAAACCTCTTGAAGGTGGCCTGAATTCATCAAAAACATAATTTTACTTGGTTATCTTAGTATAGAAAATGTTTAGTGTTTGGATAAAACACTAAAGTCTTCAATTTTAGAATTTTCCAAATAAAATGTTTTTCTGTAGTCTGTTTTAATGCCCTATTACACTCATCTATAATCCAAATCATAGATAATGAAATTGGGCAGTCTTCTTGGCTTTTAGTTATTTTGTTTCCAAATACCCAAGTTCTTTCTTAATAGATGGTAACTGTGATCTGATAACACTAGTTCTTAAGCTCATTTAAGAGATTATCACATTCTATAGAATTACTGTCTATATTAATGATTAAGTTCATATTATTGCTTAAATTGTGTAATCATTTATTTGCCCCAAAAGTCTGTGTTACTGGACTAGGCAAGGAGTGGAATCAATGAATCAGTGAGTAAGATCAAGGCTCTGTCCTTCTACAAAGTAGATAAATTGGTCATTTAAAAAAGTGTATAGAGTTGACAATCTCTCTGACAACCTCAGACAACCCTGTTTTCCAAAAATGGGTTAAAAATATTAAATAGAAAATATATGAGCACTGACTTATATTTGAAATAAAAACCTTATATAGAAGAAAATGACTGAAATTAAATATTAGTATATAAATATGCATATTATGCATTATGAAGATAAAAAATGGTTTCATGTTTGCTGTTCATTAAACTATGTAAGATATGCTTCATAAATGGCAGATCAAAATGATATCCCTGTCTTTCAAGCATTACCAAATTATAAGCCAAATTTTCTGGCAAGAAAGAAAAGCATAAAATCAGGTTTATAGACTCTGTTTATCTTCCTCCTATTTAAAATAGATACATCTTTGAACATAAAGGATGTGAAAGAATTATGTTTATCAATAACTGCGGGCTAACAGATGATTCGGAGTATTATGTGACGGCTGGCGATGAGAAATGTTCCACGGAGCTCTTTGTGAGAGGTAAAGTGAAATCTCTTACTGTAGTAGTCATCAAGAGCCATGGCTGTCTCTCAGGGATAATAATTAAAGTGAAAGTGATGAGGTGAGGTCTTGAGCTCCACCACAGAACTAAGTAGCATCTCTAGAGATGGTTTCGTTTGGACGCTCGATTGGCTCTGTATTGAAGCTACTCTACCCTGGCAGTTAATGTATGTCCTAACTAATCTTCAGTTTCATTGAAGACTAGAAAAGCCGAGGAGAGAAAAAACTGCTGAGGACAAATGCCCATAGGTTTTGACTCAAGCAAGCAGTACTTTACAAAATAATTATTCTAGTTGTACCTTCTGAAATCCAATGAAGTCTACAGAATAATCCTCATCTCTCATGCTCAGCTGATAAAAAAAAAAATAGATTTCTCTTGAACCCAGCTTCATAACTAAAGGGGCATCAGTGGTTGGCACTGAGAGCTCTAGAGAGTATCATTTCCTAAGACATTGCGAAAAGAGCCAGAGGCTGGCAGTGAAGCCAGCCACCACTTATTTTTATTTTTGTGAGACCCCTGCTCAAGACAATTCTGCAATCACTATCACCCATCTAGAGCCAGAATCAAAGAATTTTAGTCTTAAAGGTTCTCCATCAGAAATGTCTATCACCTGGTATCTTATTTCCATCCTCCCCCTCCCCCACAGTAAAATGATGTTTGATACATTTGTCTGTTCTCTAGAACAATAATTTATTTGATTTGATGAGTTCTGGGAAAATTTTCTCAGGGTTGACAGCTATTTATTTTGCTAAGAAAAGTCATAAAGACCCCCACCTACTGTCTGTCACCATCAAACTAACCATAGCTCTGTGGTATGATACTTTCTTCTGGTTTTTCATCGGTGAATAAGTTTGGGGTTGTGAGGCAGGTTTGGAACATTTAATGATTCTGATTCTCTTTTATTTTCACACTAGAGCCTCCAATTATGGTGACCAAGCAGCTGGAAGATACAAATGCTTACTGTGGGGAGAGAGTAGAATTAGAATGTGAAGTGTCTGAAGATGATGCAAATGTAAAATGGTAAATATCTTTAATGAGGTCTGTTCATTTTTAATAGACATACAAAAAAGTACCTTCATAGTTTGGACAATAGGAAATTGTTTTTACAGATATGAAAAGAATTCCATTCTCATTCGTGTCAGTATAAATGGTAACTATACTAAGATACTGTTTTGTTTTTTACTTATGGAGTTGAAAAAAATCTGAAAAGCTGTATTGGTAAGGATGTAGGGAAGTAGGTTCAAGGTTGCCAGGTCTGTTCAACCCCAAAGATAATAGATGCTCTTCACACACATTTGTAATACCTTAACTAATAATAAAAGAAAAAAAAATAGATGCTCTTCACTTCTATACCATGCTTCCTCTCACTATACCATGCTGGCAACTTACATGGAATATATACTTTAAAAAAAAATTTATTCCTAAGCATTTTGTTGTTATAGTACCTCAGAAAAATATTTTAGACTAAGAATCACCAATTACTTAAAAAAATAAAACCTTTTTTTTTTTTTTTTTTGGTCAGATGGAAATATTTAGTTGTAAGACACCACTGCACTCGGACCAGCCAGATGGAAATATTTAATTTAATCCTAAATTAAAATGCTTTGTTGGGAAGTATAGTAAATTACATGGCCAGAGTCTGTAGTAATTGGCACAGAGTCGATTGTTCATTCTAATCTAGAATCATCAAATGTATTAAGCCATTATGCTCACTAGTATACGTCAAAGGCCCAAACATGGGTAATATCTGCTCTTAGCATATTTATCTGTTTGATCTTGAATGGAAAGAGGGAGCTTATGTTCTTTTCATGTAGTTTTTCAGACAACATTTGTCATAATAATAATTTATTGATAGATTGATTTATACATTCTTTAATTCATTAAATCTTTCTTGAATGTCTGGTGTCCTGACAGATATTCTACAAAACACTGGGATATGGGGAAAACAAGGTCAATAAGGCCCATCTCTTGAAGGGTCATTTATAAAAAATTTTAATCTATTTTAACCCAGGTTTAAGAATGGTGAAGAGATCATCCCTGGTCCAAAATCAAGATACAAAGTTAAAATTGAGGGCAAAAAACACACTTTGATCATAGAAGGAGCAACCAAGGCTGATAGTGCAGAATATTCTGCAATGACAACAGGAGGACAATCATCTGCTAAACTTAGCGTTGGCTGTAAGTAAGACTTCCTTGGATGTCTTCCTTGTTGGCTTACCAGTGGTGTTGCATTTGTTAATTCCACTTTAGAAAAGTTTCCATCTATTTGATTTCTACCTGTGGCAATTTTAAATATGTAAAATTAAATTCCATTCTAGCTGTGTGTCTATGTCCTATCAACCGGGGTCTCTGAGAAAAGAACCAACTATTCAAGTTCACAGTAGAGCACCCATATTGAGAGGGAAGGATAAAAACCACCTGCCAGAGAAGTTACCCGCGGTTAAGAAATATTTTCATCTCCAAATCACATAACAGATGATAAATAGTTAGACATGATATCAACTCTTGATCCTGTTCGATTAATCCATAGGCGAACGTGCTATCTGTTCATTAAATAAACATTCAACATTCTGCAATTACATTTGAGATGAGAGTTACTCAACTAATAGGCCTCAATTGAGAACACTGAAGACCTAATTTGCTCATATGCTTCCGAGGCATGAGAGAATTAATGTGCTTCCCCTAAATGCCCACTACTAGTTCTCAGTGGCAGTCTGTCCCTTTCAGTTAGCTATGAAAATTAAAATAGCAGATCTCGCAAGAAGATTGATAATACACACAGAGCAGAAATCCTACTTCCTTACTGCTTTCTTGGTCCAGTTGCAATTCATATGATCACCAAATTATTCAAAAGTAATTTCAATACACTCCTATGTTTCCTGGGGTGGTGGCCATTTTAGTTTAATATCAAAAAAGGTTTTTTAACCGTAGGCAGATCTGATATTTGTATCCATTTAGAGCAGGTACAGTCAGTTCTGTTACAATGCAACATATGCATTTCTGAAAATCACTGTGCTATCCAAAGTCATGAAATAAAAACCAAAGGACTAGGGGGAGAGAATGGAGTTATGGGTATAACACTCAAAATTTTTGTCGACAACACATTTTACAAAAACCCAATAAGAACCTAACAAAAATATTAGCAGTTTTACACATGTTAAGTGGTTAATAGAACAATGTATATGGCACTTTACCTTAAAAAGGAAATGACATTTGCTTATGGAAGTGGTGTCAAAAGTGTTGCAGCTTGTGAGCTATTGGATAGTGGTAATCTCAGTTATGCATGGATGTGGCTCACATCACATGGGTGAACTGAGGCAGCTGGTAGATGTGTGTGTGGGAATGTGGGGGGTGTTTTGTACAGTCCTATCTGGCTCAGCTCAGCTGGGTGCAGTTTTTTGAATTCACCTAATCTTTGTTATGAATGAAATTGTATACAATCAAACATGACATTTGTGTTATGCTACAATTGCCCCCTTAATATATTAATTGCATTAGGACAAATTCTCATTTTCAAAGCAATCCTTAATAGCAAAACTGGCCATACTGTTGTGAAATGACACCATGTTTGCCTGTCTGGATTGGGTTTGGCACTGATAATTGTCTATTATTTTTGTAGTGAAGCCTCTGAAGATATTAACACCTCTAAGTGATCAGACTGCAAAACTTGGAAAAGAAATCTGCTTGAAGTGTGAAGTCTCTGAAAACATTACAGGAAAATGGACTAAAAATGGACTGCCTGTTCAGGAGAGTGACCGCATAAAGGTTGTACACAAAGGAAGGTAAGCAAGCTAGGCAACCCTGAAGTGAAGGCTGGTCCCCATCTTTACTTTCTCCCCTTCCTAAATTACACATTGGCAAGAATGTTTGAAGAGCCATCCAAGGGAAAGAATCTATTTCTGATTCATTGCTGCCGAATAGCAGGAGCATATGATTTCTCTGTTATACATCATGTCCTACCTGTAATCCTGGGTCTGCACCTTACAATATGGTGCTTTGCCTAGTCAAAACCCACTGACTGATTCTTTCTATCTAAACATGAGGTCAGAGGAATGCTACTGAATTCTAGTTGAGGAACTGGTCAAATTGGATTAACTGTCCCTAACCAATAAGTGTCACGAGACCTTTCCACAATTTTTTTTTTTGGAGGGGAGGGGAATAATATCCTAGAACCTAGCAAAAATAATCTAAGGCACGGGTTCTCAAACTTGGATCCATGGATCCTAACAATATCGTTAATGAACTTTAAGGGCCCTCATAAATCCTCTGAAATTGTTAGCAAATCCTGTGTGTACAAAAATACCTGTTTTTCTCCAGCAAGAAGATCCGTAGTGGCCATCAGATTTTCACTGGCTCATGACCTCAATAAGGTTAAGAAGTATTACTCTTAGGTTTGGTATGTAAAGCCAAAGTCAAGGTTATTCTTAATAATTTCTTGAATCTTAAAGTATGGTATCAGTGAGATATTTTCTTTTAGCCTTTTTAATGCTATGAGATAAAAAAGAATAAGAGATTCTTGCTTCATAAGTAAGTTGTATTTGTAGAGATAACTCCATATAGTCTAAAATAGATATTAAATATGGACCAATACATGGGAAAATTACGACTTCACATTATTCTCTATCTAAGCTGCACTAAACAAGTTAATCAGATAAAAGCCGGGTGTCTCCTCAGTTTGGGTCATATACAATCTAAATCTTTGCAAAGTCTTAGAAATGTGGTTTTCTCGTTTCCTCAGAATCCACAAATTAGTGATAGACAATGCCCTCATTGAGGATGAAGGGGATTACGTGTTCACACCAGATGACTACCCTGATACTTTGTCTGCCAAAGTTCATGTTATTGGTGAGTAGATAAGAGTAACCTTTGCAACGTCCTGGTCTTTTATATTTGTTGTTGCATACCTTGGAATTGTAAAATATTCAAAACTATGTGATGTTTGAAAAAAATACACGAACTGTTATTAATCACTACCATATGGTTGATTCTTAAGAAATCTTACTATGAAGTAGTTTTGAAAGGTGCCTCCTTTACACTGACTCCTCTTACATTCTTTTTGGACAGATAAAATATTGATTACTACCAATGTTTAACACTAGCCAAGTACTAGCCCAGATATTCACATGGGAATGACTGTCTGATAACAAAGGCCATGTTTAATATTCCAGATCCTCCTAAAATCAACCTGGATGGTCTTGATGCTGACAACACAGTAACAGTAATTGCAGGGAACAAGCTTCGTCTTGAGATTCCCATCAGTGGAGAACCTCCTCCTAAAGTTATTTGGAGCCGAGCAGATAAGGTTTGTTCTACACACACACACACACACACACACACACACACACACACACACACACTGCCCACCCCACTTCCTGACCTCCATTAGTTAGATGAAAGAAGAAGCAAATAAATGTACAGGGGTACAGCAACAGTGTAATTCTTTTGATAAAGAAAGATCAGTGATTCTCGGACAAATGTAATAATCATTCATTTACCTTTCATATATATGACTACCTTCTATGTGACCTGGCATGCTTTTATGTGCAGTGAACAAGATTATATATTTCATTCTAATGAATATCAGGGAATGGGATGGAGGAGAAAGAGGCAATGAATTATTTAAATAAATAGATGGATAAAATTATTTTGCATAGTAATAAGTGCTATGAAAATTAAACAAAAATAGGCTGATATAATTAACAAGTGACTGTGTTGTGAATGACAAAAGCCTCTTTGAATGACAACAAGGAACCCATTATGTGAAGATCAAAGAAGAAAGATTTTCAGGTGAAGTCAATGCAAGTGCAAAGGATAAAAGGAGAGAATGAACTTGATGTGTTGGAAGAATAAAAAGAAAGCCAGTGTGACTGGGGTAGAGTGAGGAAGAGAATAATAAGGTTGTAGTGGTAGACTAATATCAGCTCATATGTGACCCTATGGATTCCTATATAAAACTAGATGCCTGGTGCACGAAATTTGTGCACTTAGGGGGGGAAGGTCCCCTCAGCCCAGATGGTGAGAGGGCACAGGCCAGGCTGAGGGACCCCACTGGTACAGGATCAGGGCCAAGGAAGGATGCAGGAGGTTGGTCAGCCGGGGAGGGACCGTGGGAGGGCTCCAGGGAATGTCCAGCCCATCTCGCTCAGTCCCCATCAGCTGGACACTAGCAGCAAGCTAACCTACCAGTCAGAGCATCTGCCCCCTGGTGGTCAATGCACGTCATAGTGAGCAGTTGAATGGCTTTAGCATATCATTAGCATATTACACTTTGATGGGTTGAATGGCCAACCGGATGACCGGATACTTAGCATATTAGGCTTTTATTATATAGGATGGCGTATGGGCAGCAAAACTACTCCCTATTATTCTATAGTTTTGGATACGTATCATTATAGATTTGTCAAAACCCAGGAATGTACAATACCAAGAGTGAACCCTAATGTAAATTATGGACTTTAAGTGATAATAATGTGTTACTGTAACAACTGTGCTGCTCTGACATGGGGTGTTAATAGTGGGAAAGGTTGTGCATATGTAGGGATGGGTTATATGAGAACTATCTGGACTATCTATTCAATTTTGGAGTAAACCTAAAACTAATTTCTTCTTCTTCATCATCATCAAAGAGTTGATGAGTATTTCCTCCTTTTCTATTTTCTAGAGGAAAAAAAAGTATCATTGAGCCATGGAACAACTTCAAGCAGTGCAATTGGAGTCTGGAAAGAGGGGGTCAGAAAACTATTTAAAGAAATAGTAGTCAAAATGTTTCCAAATTTGGCAAAAATTATAAATGCAGATACAAGAAGCTCAATAAAAACCAAGCACAAGGAGCATTAAGAAAATGACTCCAAGACTCATCATAATTAAATTGCTCTAAGCTTGTGAGTAGGAAAAAACCTTAAAAGTAGAAAGAGAAAAAAGTCACACTTAATACACAGGAACATAGGCAAGGATTACTTAGATTTCTCTGGAAGCAAGGCAAGTGAGAATACAGTGGGCAACATCTTTAAAGAAAAAGACTGTCAACCTAGAATTCTATACTCAACAGAAATACTTTTCAGAAATGAAAACAAAATAAAATGATTTTCAGATATATAAAATCTGAAAAAATCATCAGCAGTAAACCTAAACTATAAGAAATGCTAAAAGAAGTCCTTAAGTTAGAAGGAAAAGGTTATCAGATGAAACATTTTCACAAAGGAACAAAGAGCATCAGGAATGGTAACTACTTTTAATAGATAAACCCATAAGAGGTTTTAAAATATTTAAATCTCTTAAAAAGATAATTGACTGAAAAATAATAACAATGCACTGTGTGGCTTATAATCATAGGTATAAGTAGAATTTATGACAATAAAAACATAAGGTCAAGTGGGGAGAAATTGAAGTAAGGATCAGTAGAAATAAAATGGAAGTATGCTGTTGTAAGTTTCTTTTCTTTGCTATACATGAACTATTATAACATTATGTAAAGGTAGACCATGAAAAGTTAAGGATGTATACTATAAACCCTAAAAGACCTACTAAAATAAAAAATGATTTATAGCTAATAAGCCAACAAAGGACATAAAATGCAATCACCAAAACATTTATTAATTCAAAAGAAAGGCAGGAAAGAAGCATAAACAACAGATGGGACAAATAGGGGGGGAAAGCAAGATATAAAATTGCAAAGAGAAATATATAAATTAGAGATTTCAATATTCTTCTCTCAATAGTGAAAAAGAAGGCAGGCAATCATTAAGTATACAGAAGATTCAAAGAATACTATCAACCATCTTGAACTAATCGACATTGATAGGACACTCCATTGAAAAAGCAGAATGGGCATTATGTTAATAAGCACATAGGAAATTTACCAAGATAAACCATAAAAAAGTCTCAGTAATGTTAAAAGATTTAAGTTATGCAAGGTATGTTCTCTGACTACAATGGAATTAATTAGAAAGGAATAACAGAAAGATATCTGGAAATTTTCCAAATATTTGGAAATCAAGGAACATTTTTCTGAAGAACTCATAAATTAAAGAAGTAATCATAAATAAAATTAGAAAATATTTATGAACACGCCACATATCAGAATTTGTGAAATGCTGCTAAATCAGTACTGAATAGCCTTCTATCTATAAAAGAAATGGAATTTGTAGTTTGTCACAAAGAAAATCCCAAGTCTAGATGGCTTTATTGAGAGTTCTACCAAACACTTAATAAAGAAATAATACCAGTTCTGCACAAACTCTTCCAGAAAACTGGAGAAGAGAGAATAGCATTTCTCAATTCACTCTTGAAGGCCAGTATTACTCTTATAGCAAAATCCGAAAAAAACAACAACATTATAAGAAGAGAAAACTACAGACCAATATCACTCATGAACATAGATGAAAAAGTTCTACATGAAATTTAGCAAATTGAATCCAAAGATATAGAAAAGGAATGCTACATTATGACAAAGTAGAGTTTATCCCAAGAATGCAAAGGTTGTTTAACACTTGAAAATCAATTAATATAATTTACCATTTTAATAAACTAAGGGGAAAAAGTATGATCATTTCAAAAACATTTGACAAAATCCAACAGCCTTTTCTAATATCTCTCAGCAAACTAGATTTATGGTGAAGTGGTTTGGGGCTTTTTTTGTTTGTTTTCTAGACTAAATATAAGGTTTAGTATAAAGTATAAGAAATCTAATGGTTAAACTTCCCATTTGTATTTTATTTTCTTGAATATTATTTCATAGTTATTTGTTTAAGAAGATTTAAAAATTACTGCACTTTGGTCAGAACAATAATAAATATATTTTATTAGTGAAAAAAGTGTAATGCTGCTTTAAAGTTATGGTTTAAGAAAAATGGAAAGAAAACAGTGGAAAAGAAGGAGGAGGAGACGGAAAAAAAGAAAAACATTATAGACTGCTCAACTTCACTTTGGGAATGAGATGTCCATTCTCTTGTGTCCTCTTGAAAGGGAAAAATCAATACTCAATTAACTTTATGAAAAATTGGCATTGTGACCTTCAAACCTTTTCAATATTTTTAAAATGTCAAGACCTCTGAAAGATGAAAAAAAAATCATTATTTAGTTCTTGAAATGAATTTAACTATTTCAGATTTTATATGCAGAGACTTGTCTCCTAGAATAACACTCTGTACTCATATTTTTAGTCCTCCAACTTTTTCTTTGGTGAATTAATGATTGGTGGGCTTTGAAGTCAAATCCCAATTCTACCGCTTCTTAGCCATGTGGCCATGGGCCACAGTTTTCTCATGTGCAAAGTGGGATGATACCTTTGTCCTTAGCGTTGATGGAAGATTAAACTAAGAATGTGTGTTTTAGGCATTAGTACCTTGTCCAGCTTGGGTTATACGGCACTCCAGTGTAGTCCTTGTTGGTGTATAGGTCATGCCACATTCTATTTCTTTCCTCCGTAGGCCATCATGGAGGGCAGTGGCCGGATAAGGGCAGAATCTTACCCTGACAGCAGCACGCTGGTTATTGACGTCGCTGAGAGAGATGATTCTGGTGTTTACAACATAAACCTGAAAAATGAAGCTGGGGAAGCACATGCCAGCATCAAGATTAAAGTTGTGGGTAAGTACCCCTATCCAGTTTGGCTCAGTGGATAGGGCATTGGCCTGTGGACTAAAGGGTCCCGGGTTTGATTCTGGTCAGGGGCACATGCACGGGTTTGGGGCTCAATCCCCAGTGGGGAGGAGGCAGGGGGCAGCCGATCAATGATTCTCTCGCATCATTGATGTTTTAATCTCTCTCTCCCTCTCCCTTCCTCTCTCTGAAATCAGTATATATATACATAAACTGTGGTAGGTCCACTGAATCAATAAACTTATAGACAAGTTGGCATGTCTAGATCATGAGTACACTGTGAGCTCTTGATTCTCTCAACATTTCTGGATAGGCAACAAAGAGAAACATAGTTTGGCTATATTTTATAAGTCACTGTCTTTCTCTATCTTTGACACTTCTTTTCTTCCCTTCTCTTTTTCTTTCCTTCCTCTTTTTTTGTGGCATAGAGGACATACTGCAGAAATGAGTAACTGAGACAGCCATTCTGGGTGCTGGTCAGTGGCTCTTCATAGTCATATTCCCTTTCGGTATCCTCTAAAGTTATTGAAACAAATGTTAAATAATTTCCCACATCACAAACATTATAGAGGAGTAAGATCTCTCTTGGTCCTTCAATGACCAGCTAAGTACATTTTTCCTGAGCCTGAATCCAAGTGAAATGAGTCTAGCAGATTACTGGTGATCCTAGGTTTCATGAACTCTTTATTGCACTTCTGATGTCCGTTAAACATATTTCAAATTGACCAGAAACTAAGGTCATTTTATCAGGCACTGAACTATATTTACAAGACATGGTGACTTATCATTTTTACTTGGATTTTTATCAGTGAACATCTTGAATCTTCCAACTATTGTAAAATTCACAATAAACCATCCTGGATTCAGTTCTGCTGGAAGTTCACTTTGTAGTTAAAAAAAAAAGAAAACAAAATCACATTGGACATTACTTAGTTAATATTCTCAAGGTAAAGAACAAAAGTCGTGGGTTCCATGCGGGGCTTATTTAAGTTGTGACACTACTTTAAAGGATTCTTATTTTTTATTTTTATTTGGTTTACCTTCTCTTATCTCAGATGAAGCATGAGTTTTTGCCCAAATTAGTTACTAAGTGCATTTCAGTAAACTTGCAAAAGTTCTCAGAAATAATGCTGCTTCTATGATTATCACCAAAAAGCACATTTTTCCAATTAACATTTTTCTTTGCACGTGCTCTCTCTCTTATTTTAGTCTATGTTTTTGTTTGCTACAGACATCCCTGATCCTCCAGTGGCACCGAATGTGACAGACGTGGGAGATGATTGGTGCATCATGAACTGGGAGCCTCCTGCCTACGATGGAGGGTCCCCAATCTTAGGTAACTGCATGCTGGTCAGTCTGTGGAAATGCCACTGGAGTGGTGTCCTCAATGCATGTCAGTACAGAGTACATTAAAAATTTAGTATTTAGAAGAAAATTTATTATAGTGTCTTTACATATCTTTTCAAAATGAAATACTGTATTTTAGGATGCCCTGTAATTATTCAAGGGTTTTAATAGCCCTGATGAATATTGTATGTTTGTGTGTGTTTTTTTGGTTGACATTTATATTTGACATAATATTTAATTATATTGAAACACTGTGAGTCTAACTTTAAACCATTCTAGTAAGTAAATGTCTAGTTTTGTAGAATTGTGTCTATGAGGAAAATTATTTTAGAGTTTAAAACTTAGAGAATTTGCTTTCCCTATGGAACAAAAACTCTTTTCTACTTACTCAAGAAACTGGTACTTTCCCCTTCATATTGTTTGGACTAAATCTATTGCTCACCTATACCAACTCTATAAGTTGGTATGACCCACATATCCATTATCTATTTTTCTCTTTTCTTCTTAGTACAATTCTAATTTTTTTCTAGTCCTGTTATTTTTCTTTCTCCTACGCTGTTAATACTTGTATTCCCTATAATCTCAAACAACTGATGAAATAAGGTGGTTTAGAAATGACATACATTGACTTAGAGTGCAGAGAATATTGGAAAATTGAAGGACTTCTAATATCTGACAAAGTATAGTTTTGGAAACCAAGAGGAAAAAACTTGCATTTCTATTTTATGTCATCTGTAGGATACTTTATTGAGAGGAAAAAGAAGCAAAGCTCCAGGTGGATGAGGCTGAACTTTGAGCTCTGCAAAGAAACAACTTTTGAGCCCAAAAAAATGATTGAAGGCGTGGCCTACGAGGTCCGTATCTTTGCTGTCAATGCCATCGGCATCTCCAAGCCCAGTATGCCCTCCAAGCCATTCGTTCCTTTGGGTAAGTCAGGAGAGATGTGTTCTTGTCCTGGAAATCATTACCCCAGATTATGACTGCTTCCTTCCGACCTCCAACTGGAGCCGATCTGGAGGCTTCTTAGAGTGGTGGGTGAGCAGGAGGTTGGAGGTAGTTAGGAGTAGTTTTCTGACTAAGAAATTTGGTGGAGTTGAATGTCTTCCTAATGTTGGCCCTGGAATTCATGACCAGAATTCTCATGACAGCTGTGGGTGGCTCCAGTTTCTGCTCCCCACTGAAAACATGTTGCTGAACTCACTGACACATGACCACACACCATTTGTCCTTCTGAAGGTATAACCCAGCACCTTGTGTAAACACTGTAACTACAACAGTTTGAGATCATTCAGCAAAACACGCTTCAGAACTAGTCTTTGCTTTACAAGCACATCTTAAGTGTTATCTATTGAACCAAAAAGTCAGTTCAGCAAAGACAAAGAAACAGAAGGTGAGGGCTTCGCTATTTTATGGTAGTGAATTTTTTTTTCCAATAGAAAGACTTAATACAAGAGTTTGTACTTTAGAGAGTTATGGGAAATGTATTCTAGATCATTAGACTCCAAAATTGGACTTTTTTCTAACTTCCTAGGGCCTCCCAGCCTCCACACTAACCTCCCAAATTGGAGGGAACATGTGGCAGCATTTTAAAATATTTCCATGTTGCCCAGCCAGTGTTGCTCAGTGGTTAAGCCTTGACCTGTGAACCAGGAGGTCATGCCTGGGTTGTGAGCTCAATCCCCAGTGTGGGGCATGTATGAGGCAGCCGATAATGATTCTCTCTCATCTTTGATGTTTCTATCTCTTTCTCTCCCTTTCCCTTCCTCTCTGAAATCAGTTCTATATAATAAAAGCCTAATATGCTAAGTGTTTGGTCATCCGTTCAACCAATCAAAGCATAATATGCTAATAATATGCTAAAGCTGCTCAACCACTAGCTATGACATGCACTGACCACCAGGGGGCAGATGCTCCAACCAGTAGGTTAGCTTGCTACTGGCGTCTGGCTGATCGGGACTGAGTGAGATGGACCAGACATGCCCTGGAGCCTTCCCATGGTCCCTCCCTGCCTGCCCAACCTCCCGCATCCCTCCCTGGCCTGTGCCCTCTCACAATCCAGGACCCCTCAGGGGGATGTCAGAGAGCCAGTTTCAGCCCAATCCCACTCAACGCAGGAGCTTCCCCTGGTGGTCAGTTCACTCCACAGGGGGAATGCCGCTCAGCCAGAGCCGGGCTTCTGGCTGGCGAGCCTAGTGGCTGTGGCGGGAGCCTCTCCTGCCTCTGTGGCAGCACTAAGGATGTCCAGCTGCCAACCTAAGCCATCAGTCAGACATCCCCCAAGAGCTCCTGGACTGTGAGAGGGTGCAGGCTGAGCTGAGGGACACCCTCGCCGCCGCTCCCCCCCCACCCCCGCCCCCGAGTGCACAAATTTCATGCATCAGGCCTCTAGTAAAAATATATTTTTAAAAATAAAATGTTTCCATGTCTAGCAGATCTTTGCACGCAGCATATGCTTGAGGAGTCTTCATTTAATTTTACTAAGACGTGGGTCTTCTGTGTATATTTTTATTTGTATCCTAGCTCATTTTATTACCATTCCTGGTGCCATAAACTTTGCAGTTAATAATTTCTTCTTTTTCTGTCTCTTTTATCTTTGAAGCTGTAACCAGCCCCCCTACACTTCTGGCTGTTGACAATGTAACTGACACCACTGTCACAATGAAGTGGCGGCCCCCAGATCAGATCGGTGCCGCAGGTTTAGATGGCTATGTGCTAGAGTATTGCCTTGAAGGAAGTAAGTACAACTCGTGGTTAAAATGAATACCATCATCACTAGGTGAGATATGCTCCCCTTCTTTTGTTTCTCTCTCTTGGGAACTCATCTCCTGCCTACTGAAAATCACAAGCCAAAGGTCATCCTTCTAAGATGGATAAAAATTTAGCCCTTCTTTGATACTCGCGGCTAGCAAATTAAGATCTCCAAAATATTCTAGCTTGGCTGCCCGATGGGACAGCACTATTGATCTAAGTCAAGATATAGGAGGGAGGGGGTCCTGGAAATAGTTCAGGGACTTCCAGTTCTTGAATTTGTGGAATTAAATTGTACCAAAGCAAAATAAAAGTCTAGTCAGAAAGAAGCAAATTAGAATTCTCAACCCTAAACTGAGCAGAGGTCAGCAATTAAAAGAGCTGCCTCTTTCTGGGGAAGAAAGAGCGACTACACACTAGCATTTGGCTCTTTGGTGAGCATCCCCTGCCTTCTAAAGTGGGAAACCAAGAGGACGAAGAAGAATTAAGGACAACTTTTTAGTATTGAAAGGAAGCAGCGTTAAATCCCACATGGGGTACCAAATGGATTGCCCATGTGGCAGTAACTTCTCTCAGGGCTTTGGATACCTACAAATTTAATCACTCAAATTTAGGAGCAGAAAAGAAACAGGGAAACAATTGCTGATAAAAATCATAGAAAAAGAGAAAGTGGCACAAGAAAATATGGGCCAGAGTGTACCGAAAACCAAAAAAGAGGTGAAATTCACTGAAAGCCTCTAATGTTTCTTGATTTCTTCCTTGTCATGGTTTGAAAATATATGAATCAAACTGCCCCAGCTCTGGACTCGGGCTCCATTCTAGACGATGGTAGGTAAACCACCCTCAGGGAAGCACATTCATATCCACAAAGGATGAGCCAAGGGGTAAGCCTTCAGGAAAACTCTTTGGACCCCAAACTTTCACTTGGATCTCACATGAAGGACAGAGAGAGACCACAGGGCACATTTGGGAAATCAGGAGTGTGAATCCAAATGCACCTCCCCAGGAGGCAACACCAGGATGGAGAAGAAACTTCTTAGGAGGAGAAAACTGCTGGGAACGAAACCCCTGGCCCTGGATTGGGGCACCTGTGGAAATGACCAGGGGTGGTCAGGTGGGGAGGAAAGGCGGGGGGACGAAGCCTCCTGGTAACACTCAGTTCCATTTACACGCGCTGCACTCACGGAGCACGAGGTTTATTTCTCCGGGGCTTAGAAAGCCACTAACCAAAACGGGGGGGACATTCTAAGGAAGTTCCTAGAGTTATCCCAGCATGGGAGGCGGGCAACAGAGAAATTCTTGAGAACTTAATATGGTGGATTCCCATTGCATTCCTCACCCGCCCCCCCCCCCCCGACTGTTTCAAAAAAATCATGAGCACTTCACTCTGTTGTCTGTATCACCCAGAATTCCCCAATCTTATATGTGTTGTGGCTGCTGACCACGAACCTTTTGTGTATGTATGACCCGGAGCAAATTCTTTACTCTTTTCTTTCTGATAGGTTTAAAAAGTAAGAAGATACAGCAAAATGATACATGGCTGTCATTTTGATGTTGCCCACCTTAGATAAAATACAACGAAGTGTATTTTACATGATTTTGTGTGTGGTCTGTGTAGATATATATGTATAGGCCTATACATATATATATGTACACAGTCATTATTATGTATATATTTTGCCACATAACGTTTTGGAATTAGCTTTCTATGGAACGTGTCCATCTTTCTTCTTGCAGTCTTTTCTTACTTCTTTCATGTGGCTGACCTATTCTTCGTTCTCTTTTAATGGCTGTTTTCCTCCAGACTAATTTTCTGTAGTGTTTAATGCTTTCCGACATGTCAGGTTGTATTCTGTAAGAGAGCTCTTCCTTTTAGAAGATGGTGTGTTGGTTTTGACTCTGCCTTTCTCTTGTTTGGTTTTCTTGTTGGTGTTGTTGTTTTTAACGCCTGCAGCATTTTACTCTTCTCTGTTTTCTTCCTTCACTCTCGCTCCTTCTTCTCTTTGCTTCCCTCAGCGAAAGTGGTTCAGAGGTGAAGGGCTCAGCTAGTTTTGTTCCCCTCGGGTCCCATTGCATCCTGTTTTCTCTTGAAATTTTCTTCTCTACTAGTTCTCTGCTCTTTCGTGCACGTTTTCTGCCTCCTGATTTCACTTGCTCATCAGTTGTCTCTTGACTATGAAAATGTCAACACAGTAGTTCCCAAACCAAGCCTTGGCTTAAAGACGTATCTCTTTTTCCAAGTCCTAAGTAATTTTTATTATCTATATGCACTCCCAGCCACCAAGATATTCTGGCTTCCTGCTCCTTCTCCCTGATACTAGTACTCCTAGAAGGGTTGGAATAAGACAGAAGAGAAAGTTCCATGGGGGCCAGTGCAGTCCCCACTCCCCCAATACCCAGAAAGTCATCATGACAAACCATGACCCCCCCCCGCAGCCCCCCCCCCCCCCCCCCCGTGAACCAGCACCATCTCCTGCACTCTTGCAGAATGCAGAGACCAGCTGGCTCCCTTGTCTTCTTGACCAACAGCTTGGTCTCAGGGCAACCAGGGGCTGCCTCCTCAGAGGCTGGGGCAGTTTCCATTTCCTTTGAGAATTAGAGCCCTGGTAAGACAGGGTGGGCCTTATTATGAGTGTCCTCACTCCCAGACTGATGCATGAGCCCCATCACGGGAGCACTTCATTCCCTGGGAACTCGGAGGACCCGCCCAGGCTGGGGTGGCTGGGGCAGGAGCAAGGACGGACTGTTCCACCGTGCACTGCTCCCCTGTGGAATCCAGGGCCTGCTCCTCCTTTCTCTTCGGGGTCTTGCCTGGTTCTTCTCTACTTCTTGCTCCCACAGCCAGAGGTACTTCAGGCTCCATTCTCCTCCTCTTCTCCGTGGCTGGTGCCACAGGACAAAAACCACAGTCTGAACAAAGCAGGCCGTGCCCCTCCCCAGGAACCCGTCCTGCCCCCCTAACGTGTTTGGTCTCTTCCGTCACTGCTCTGAAGACAAATATCTTTGCATACTTTGCATACTTTACTAACAGAGAATGCTGACTACTGATACATAGTCTTCTGGTGTGACAGTGGGTGTCTTTAATTAATTTTAATGACGGATTCTCAAAGGTACATCAGCAAAACTGTCTGATGAAAATGGGGAGGCTGCATATGATCTGTCGTCAGGTAAAGTATTCTTTGAAAGCTTTCACACTTTCTTACTCTATGATAAAGTTTCTGGGAATGCCCATAACCCAGCATGAAGTACACCCACCGTCCATACACACAAGAAAAGTCCTTTTAGAGATGGAGGGGGGCGGGGGTGGGCAGTGAGCTCATAATGTGGGATCCAAGCCTTCTTTTGTCCTGTGGGCATAAAGCATAGGAACTGTTAGAAGCTGAAATAGTTATTAGCCCTGGATGCTGGCTTGAGGTGGAAGAATTGTGCCAACTCCTTAGGAGGTCTTGGCCCCTGCGCTTTGCTTCCACCTTCGTGGGTATATGCGTACTGTCTTCGTAAATGGGAGCATGATCAGATTCCCTATCCTCATGTGTGTATTTCAGAGTAATAAACTAGCATCTGATAGTAATAAACTAGAAAGATTATATGGCCGGAAACTTACTATAAAGTTCTGTCTCTCATTCATAAGAATAACGTTTTCCTGTGTTTCTGAACTTTAATGTATATGGATGGCTAGATATCATGGTTACATCCTTCATTGTACAATTGCTGTCAAATTCTTGGGAATAGTTATTATGCAAGTGACCCTAGTATCCTGAATAGAGGTTTTTCAGAAATAACAGAATCTGATTGTCCTTCTTCCTGTTATTTGCATTAGCCAGTATAGGCCATTTTTTCATTTAAGTCTGAAAAATGCCCAGCCACACACGTGATCTGAGTCCAGGCCAAATGATTTAATTATGAGTAAAATACTAATTTGGAGTTGACTGTACCAGTTAAGATGATTATTTCTCTAAATACTGTTTTGCCTTCTTTTTCTTTTGTGGATTTTAGCTGAGGACTGGATAGTTGCAAACACAGATCTGATCGACAAGACCAAGTTCACCATCACTGGTCTGCCCACGGATGCAAAGATCTTTGTGCGTGTGAAGGCTGTGAACGCAGCCGGTGCCAGCGAGCCCAAGTACTACTCTCAGCCCATCCTTGTGAAGGAAATCATAGGTAGGTGGTGAGCCTTTCAACATGTTATCTCCCTTTTACATTATTTGCTTTTATTTCTTAAATCCCTTTCTCCTTTAAAACTTTCTATTTTGTTATCACTCCTTTGATATTATATTCATGCTTCCTGGGAGTTAAAAATAACAAAACAGCCCAGCCAGTATGGCTCAGTGGTTGAGCACTGACCCATGCACCAAAAGGTCACTGGTTAGATTCCCAGTCAGGGCACATGCCTATGTGGCAGGCTCCATCTCCAGTAGTGGGTGTGCAGAAGGCAGTTGATCAATGATGTTTCTTTCTCATTGAAGTTTCTATCTCTCCCTCTCTCTACAGTCAATAAAAATATATTTTAAAATTAAAACAAAACCACAGCTCTTTTCAGGCACTGTGGAGGGTAGCCTGGGTTTATATCTTGGTATGAGGACCAGTTAGTTAGCCTCACTGGGGTTCTTCACCATTGACTTGAGAGAGAGAGAGAGAGAGAGAGAGAACTAGTAATCTGGACACACTGTTTGACAGCTGCTCTAATGGTGTGAAAGTGGTCATGGGTAAAACTGCTGGTGCCTTAGCGTGGATCAAGTCGGTGCCACCAACTGTTGCTCTTTCTTATCTTCCTCCCCACCATGCACTTGCAGCTAAAATAAAAGGGCCAGTGTTGCCTTGGAGTGTTCTTGATGTGGCATAAAATCATTAGTATTATTAAAGCTTGGTGCTTGAGTACACTTTTTTTTCTATACTTTGCGACAATAAAATGCGCAGTATGCATGACGCCTTGTGCTGTGTACCATAGTACAATGGTTGTGTCTAGGAAAAGCCCTCGTGCAACTGAATTAGAGGCTAAACTAGTGGCTTGTTTCATGAAATTCCATTTTTATTTGAAAGAATGACTGTGACAAACAACGTCTTGTCAGATTTGGTTACCCAGCAGACATTTTCTAGAAAATGAATGGTGCGAGCCTGTCACTTCAAGGAAAACCATTTATACTATTTGTTGTCAACTGGTCAATGAAATAAAGAAGAGCTTTTCAGCAAAAATTAGAATTTTGGGAAAATGTTACCCATCACCATGGACTTGACAGCTCTCTAAAACTTAGAAATGTTTCCATCATTTATTAGCTATGTGGTCTCGGGTAAGAGACTTGATCTTTCTGAACCTTGATTTCTTCATCGGCAAGATGGAGATAGCAATAGTTTTTACTACCTCAAGAGGGGTGAGAATTAAAGAAATGAATCCATATTGTTTGTTTCACGGAGTGCTAAGCCCTCAGCATGTGTGAGCTTTTATTAGGATGATGGTCCAGTTTGCTGATGAACCTTACTGAGTCTCTTTTAGGGAGTTGGAGGATCTCCCGGATCTCTTCCAACCAACCCCAACATTTAGTCCTCATCATCTACATCATCAATATCATCATTATCTCCTTAAGTTTACTACTATTCTTTTAAAATATATTTTATTAATTTCAGAGAGGAAGGGAGAGGAAGAGAGAGAAACATTATGATGAGAGAGAATCATTGATCAGCTGCCTCCTGCAAGTGCTCCTCCCCCGCCCCCCCCCCCCCCCCAACACACACTTACTGGAGATTGAGCCTGCAACCCGGGCCTGTGCTATGACCGGGAGTTGAACCATGACTTCCTGGTTCATAGTTCAATGCTCAACTACTGAGCCACGCTGGCTGGGCTAACGTTTACTGTTCTTGACCATTATGCTAAATGCTTTACATGGATTACATTATTTCATCCTCACAACAATCCTACAAATTAGATGCTGTTGTCATCCTGCATTTACAGAACAAGAGTCTGTGACCAGATCCATCTGCTACGTGTCTGATCTATTGTCTGTGGCTCTGCAGTCTGTACTTCTCAGCAGAGCCTAGGCCGTCAGGCTGACTCCAGGTTCTAGTCCTGCCTGTGTCGCCAAGAGCAAGTTCCTTAACTCCTATGCTCCCATTTCTTTATCATAAAGTAAAAGCAGTACATAGCCCCTACGGTGGCGAAGAGGTTTAAATCGGTCCCATCATGAAAAGCATTTAGCCCAGTGTCTGTCACATAAGAGCACCCAAGTGATGAGACCGACATCCTCCCTATCATGGTGTGAAAGTGGTTGTGGGTGAGCCCATGAGCCTTTGACTCCCTGCTCCTAATGGGTTTACAGCAATACGTTCTAGTATCTTCTTGGTGTTGAACTAATGGACAATAATACACAGTAGGCTAGAGTTGCCCATTATGCAGTTCATGATAGCACAAGGGAGAAAGTTACTATAAAATGCCAACAGAATCATCTCAATAGCAAGTCCTCGGTGCTAAATCTCTTCTTTTTTTTTTTTTTTTTTTTTTTTTTTTTTTTTCTGGTAAGAAAGAATAGGCCTACCAGCTAATGTGGTGTCTGTAGACCTTAAATGGATTGTTCATTGGAGAATATACTCCCTGTTGGAAACTATGAAAAATATGTACAAGGTCCCAAGAGAAAATTTGGTGTTTTTCTATAAAGTCGCTTTAGACTTATAACGGCAATAAAAATAGGAAGTTGCAATAAAATCAAAGAGGTCAAGGATAAATTTTTTTGTGTTAAACTGTTAAAACATTTCTTGGAAGAAAACATTTGGAATCAGAGTTACCATATATTATCTATTAGTGGCCCAGCTAAGTTTTCCTGCAAAGACGAGCAGTGAGCATCCCAGCAGTAAGCCAATATAAGGCTAATTCCAGTGTACCGTACTGATCACCAAATTGTGCTCTGCTCCTCTCACTCAGAGCCTCCAAAGATTCGCATCCCACGGCACCTGAAGCAAACCTACATCCGCAGAGTTGGAGAAGCTGTCAACCTGGTTATACCTTTCCAGGTAACAAATCAGGGCTTGCTCGTTTTCTCTCGCAATGCTGGGGTGTTTAAGAAGACAGGGGAGATGCTCTAGTGTTGACGTTCATCAGGACTCAGGATTTCCTCCGAGGGAGACAGCTAAATAAGGGGAGAGACTTGGAGAGTGATGATCGGCTGCTGTGAAAGAGAAATCTATAAAACCATCATAGATGTTCCGTCTGCATGACACAAATGAGGCCTGAAGCTCTGGGGCTCTGGGGGGGCAGGGAGGAAACATCGAGGAGAAACCAAAACAAGAAATGCTGGGAGACTCTTTCCGGCCCTACACATCTGTAAAACTGACCTTCATTCGCAGTGAAGTCCTCAGGAAAACAACATGGGATGACTTCTCACCATTACCCCAAACCAAGCAGAATTCCAATAAGAGACATTACTGAAATTTGATGTCTCAATGCCACTAACTGAAAAAAAAAAAAAATGTGAACATTATTAAATCATTGCTCCAGCGAAAGAATTTGTTATTTATAAGATTAACTAGACTTTGCCTGCAGTAGTCAGTTTTGGTCTCTCTCTCCCTCTCACACACACACACTGCACCATCACACCCTTACTTATTTAACAGCCTTTTTTTTTTTTTTTGCCTCTGTTTAATGGACGTTTCTGTGATGGAGGTAATGTTTATATATGCGCTCTCCAACACGGTAACCAGCAGCCAAATGTGGCTGTTGAACACTTGAAATGTACAACTAGGAACTAGTGTGAATTTTCAATTTTTTTAAATTATAACTAATTTCAGTTTAACTAGCCACATGTTGCTCTTATATCAGACAGCATGGCCTTAGAATTTAGGTCCCTGTGCACATTTGAAAACACACACACACACACACACGAGTTCATTCAAACTCAGAGTCCCATGAAAACCAAGCTAACAAGACAGTCAACTCAAGCCATGGGGCCCACACCTTAGAAGAGGCAGTTTGTTATCTTCCACATACACCCTGCGTGAAATCAGAATGAAAGCCAGGGAGGACGTGAGTGTAAACACAGTAGAGGGGGAAGGAGATGACTTGCCAAAGTTCCTCCCACTTCTCTCCTCCACAGGCTCAAATAAAAGCAGGAGTTGAGACAAGGCAGCACTCAGGACTCAGCCCCAGTGCTGGACTGGAGCTGCTGAATCATTTCTATCACTAAGGCTGATCCCAGATCTTGGGCGTCTGTGTGTTTCATTTCTGTCACTGGGTCTGTGAGAGGAAAGAGCATGAGAATAGGGACCTCATGGGTATGGCCTCCCAGGGGCTGCTTAGCTGCCAGGAAGGGGCTGACAAGACTGCTCCATGGTTGTATCACCTCTAGAGTTCTCATAGGCATTTTCTCATTTAATTTGAAAAAATACCTTGTGAGGCAGGAAGGGCAGATTTCTTTATCCTCATTTGAAAAGAGAAGAATCTGATGGTCAGAGAAGTTAAGTGACTTGCCCAAGGTCACACAGCAAGTAAATGGTAGTACCAAGAGCAGAGTCTATGTCTCCTGACAATCCAGTACTTTTCTTACTTTATAGGTTCTCAGAGAACTCAATAGCCCCTCCCCCTCCTCCAGTAGTTAAGAGCAAAGTTTAAGGAAAGACCTGGAATTGTTTTTTCCTTTTCTTAACCATTTGTTCTCTACTTTCCCTGTGCAAGTCTAAGCACCCCAGCCATTCTTCCAGCTCTTTGGGCGGGGGTTTGATGTGTGTCTTTCACATTCCTTATCAATAAGCCACACTAGGAGCCGGAGGAAGGCCGTGCCTCACCTGACTGAATGAATGTTTGGTTCCCACCTTCGGGGTGAGCCTGGGAGCTCAGGAATCCTAGGAAGTTTCTTTGTCATATAAACTGAAACTCATGTCCATGAGTGAGATTATAATTTTTCAAAGTCTTCTTTTTTTAAATTGATTTATTTCAGAGAGGAAGGTAGAAGGAGAGAGAGAGAAAAAAAAACACACGTCAATGATGAGAGAGAACCATTGATTGGCTGCATGTCCTTCCCCTGGGGATCGAGCCCGAAACCCAGGCATGTGAAACACTGACCAGGAATCAGACTGCAGCCTCCCAGTTCATAGGTCAACATTCAGCTACTGAGCCACTCTGGCTGGGCACAAAGTCTGCTTTGAGAGAATAGTTTCAGCAGCTATAAAAAAAAGTGAATTATAGACAAGTCTGAAATGAGCTGGAATAAAAGGTGGAATAATAATCATTCACATTTAGATGATATTAATAAAACATTTATGTAGTATACAGAAACTTTCAAAGAACTTATCTTTATAACCACCCCGTGAGGCAGTACTGTCCTTATTTTACAAATTGGGAAACTGAGGCACAGAGAGTTTAAGTAACTTGCCCAAGGAAACACAGCTATTCAGTGGTGGAATCAGAATCCAAATATAGATTCCAGGACCCCAGAGCCCACGCTCTTGACCCTTATGTTGTGCTCTGCAGGCTTTGGCGCTAGTGACACCAGCCTATAAAACCTGGTTCTAATGCTTCCTTAGCTACAAGGCCTTGGGCAAGTCATTTAATTCCTTATCCAAAAAATGAGGATAATGATACTATCTTGATATGGAGATTACAGGAAATAATAAACTTCATGTACCTAATGTAGTGCCTTGTACGCAGAATATAACTAAGGCAGCGAGAATTACTGTTGCTGCTGTAGTCGCCCACCACCAGGCTCTTTGCCAACTTTGTCTTGAACAGAGCAAGACACTGTCATTTTTTTGTAATAGTAGAAACAAAAATCTTGAGACAATCTGATTTCCCTCCCCCTCTACTTTCTCTGTCTTCCTTTTTAGGGAAAACCAAGACCAGAATTAACTTGGAAGAAGGATGGTGCCGAAATTGATAAAAATCAAATCAACATTCGCAACTCTGAGACTGACACGATCATATTTATCAGAAAAGCGGAGAGGAGCCACTCAGGGAAATACGATCTGGAAGTCAAAGTGGAGAAATACGTGGAAAGCGCATCAATCGACATCCAGATCGTGGGTAGGTTTGGAAGAAGGAACTAGAACGTCCTGTCAACTCGGTATTTGGACTACTTGTCCTTGTCATTAAGGCTAAAGCAACAATTTGTGTGAAGCTGGCTCTACATAAAATTCTTTATTAAAAATTTCTCAATATAAATTAGTAAGATGTATTAGCATTTCAGAACAATTTTTCACTAAAAGGACTAATCATGGGAGACAGGGCATCTATATTAAAGAAAAGTAATGGATATACTTTTTAGTGAAAAACATCTGTATTGCTTTACAATTCAGTCCTCTCTTACTCTGTTTCTCAACTCCTCAACAATAGAACTACTTCCTGTGTTGAATTCTTGCATAGAAAACCTTGTAGATTCTGGACACAGCCAATATCAGCTTACATTTCCAATTAGGCAGCCTATCCTTGTGATTCAATGCCAGTAGGCTGCCCTGGAGGGGTAGTTAATACGGTCTGAGATTTCATTTTAATTTTCTTTTCAAAATCCTTTTTCCCCTCAGGAAGATGAAAATCAAGAGTTTCCAGATAAGCTTAGCTAGAGTGCATTCCACTTCTCTGAAGTTTAAGAGTGGTACAAGAAATGTGGGTAGAGATGCAGGGAAGGAGGGATGTTTTGAAATACCCTCCTGAAGCAATGCGTAGGTTGGGAGGGAAAGTGGCCTTCCAGTGATGCTGTGAATTAATCCTGTAGACCGTCCGGGTCCACCCCAACTTGTGAAGATTGAGGATGTCTGGGGAGAGAATGTTGCCCTATCATGGACACCACCAAAGGATGATGGAAATGCGGCCATTACAGGGTACACGATCCAGAAGGCTGACAAGAAGAGCATGGTAAGGCCTGGCTTTCTCTGATTCAGCAGCAGCAAAATCACATTTCACCAGAAGTAAAGGGGGAACTAGGAGGTCCTCTCTCATGAGGAACCCATGGGGCCATGGAGAGATGAGCTGACTTAAGAGTCAGACTTGAATCCCAGCATTGCCGCTTAAGAACAAGTACACATGAACATCATTTTGATCTCCATCTTCCTTGTCTATCACGCAGGTTCATGAATACTTACTTTGCTTGGTTATAATGAAGCTAAAATAAATAATAATAATAATAATGATAATAATCTATATTAATAAAAGGGTAATATACTAATTAGATCAGACATCCATCCAGACATCCTTCCAGACAAAGCCATGGTGGTGGGGGCCGAGGCAGAGGCGGTTAGGGGCAATCAGGCAGGCAGGGGAGCAGTTAGGGGCATCAGGAAGGCAGGCAAAGTGGTTAGGGGTGATCAGGCAGGCAAGTGAGCGGTTAGGAGTCAGCACTCCGGATTGCGAGAGGAATGTCCAACTGTGGGATCGGGCCTAAACAGGTAGTCAGATATCCCCCAAGGGGTCCCAGATTGGAGAGGGTGCAGGCCGGACTGAGGGACACCGCCCCCCCCCATGCACGAATTTCATGCACCGAGCCTTTAGTAATCCTATATAATAAAAGGGTAATATGCAAATTGACACTAACAGCAGAATGACTGGGAATGATTGGTTACTATGACACACACTGACCACTAGGGGGCAGATGCTCAATGCAGGAGCTGCCCCCTGGTGGCCAGTGCACTCTCACAGGGGGAGCTCTGCTCAGCCACAAGCCAGGCTGAAGGCTGCCAGCATAGCGGTGGTGGCAGGAGCCTCTCCGGCCTCCTCAGCAGCACTAAGGATGTCTTACTGCAGCTTAGGCCTGCTCCACACTGGCAAGTGGACATCCCGGGCTGCCAGAGGGATGTCTGACTGCCAGCTTAGGCCGGATCCCCTGGGGAGTGGGCCTAAGCCAGCAGGTGGACATTCCCCAAGGGGTCCCAGACTGCAAGAGAGCACAGGCCAGGCTGAGGGACCCCCCCGAGTGCACAAATTTTTGTGCACTGAGCCTCTAGTATATAATAAAAAATAAAAGCACCTTTCACAATGCTCAATAGAATTTTATAGATTCACTAGAGGCCCAGTGCACAGATTCATGCACTGGTGAGGTCCCTCGGCCTGGCCTGTGGGGATGGGGCCAAAACCAGCTCTCCGACATCCCCTGAGGGGTTCTGGATTGCGAGAGGGTGGTTCTCAGGTGACTCACCCTGGAACAGGGCTCACTCCTCTCTGGTTCCAGGTGCATCACCCGAGAACCGCCGCTGCCAAGTGACCGCAGATGGCAGTTCCTTCGTTGAGTGTCTGCCTCCTGGTGGTCAGTGTGCATCATAGCTACTGGCCAGTCAGCTGGTCACTTAGGCTTTTATATATATAGATTTGTTCAACAAACATTTACTCACTCTGGATTCTGACTCAGATTTACACCCATGCAGCTCTTTCTCCTTGTAAAATAAATGTTGAATAGCATGGTTGCTAGTTAGAAAAGAAAGACTCTAAAGCAGCAGTTCTCAACCTGTGGGTTGCAACCCCTTTGGCGGTCAAACGACCCTTTCACAGGGGTCACCTAAGACCATCCTGCATATCAGATATTTACATTACGATTCATCACAGTAGCAACATTACAGTTATGAAGTAGCAACAAAAATAATTTTATGGTTGGGTCACAACATGAGGAACTGTATTTAAAGGGCCAGAAGGTTGATGACCACTGCTCTAAAGGAAACAGCATGTGCAAAGGTCCTGAGGAAGGAAGGAGCTTAGGGTGCTCAAGAAGAAACCCAGCTCCGCCTGTATGGCTCAGTGGTTGAGCATCTACCTATGAACCAGGAGGTCACAGCACATGCCCAGGTTGTGGGCTAGATCTCCAGTTGGGGGCATTCAGGAAGCAGCCAATCAATGATTCTCTCTCATCACTGATATTTCTCTCTCTTTCTCTCTCCCTCTCCCTTCCTCTCTGAAATCAATAAAAATATATTTTCTTAAAAAAGAAGATACTCAGTTGGAATATGAATTACTACTACCATATTTTATAGATGAGGAAACTGAGGCTCAGAAAGTATGAATGGCTTGCTTGAAATCATTAGATTTTAAATGTTAGAGTGTCGGTCTTTCTGAATCTGAATCCATCCACTACAACCTGCCTGTAAATGAATGAAAGATTAAATGAAAGTTTGGACATACAATGCCATAGAGCCATTTTTCCCTCTCATAGGAAGAGTAAAACATCATACTGAAAGATATTAATAAAAAGTCTTTTAAAATAGTATTTTATTGAATTTATTGAGATGACATTGGTTGATAAAATTATATAGGTTTCAGGTGTACAATTCTATAATACATCATCTGTATATTGTATTGTATGTTCAACACCCAAAGTCAAGTCTCCTTCCATCACATCACCGTTTATCGCCCCCCCCTTTACCATCTTCTACCTCCTCCCACCCCTAATAAGAAGTCTTTAAACATTTATACCAGTAGATAGCAGTAATAACATAGCTTATGAAATTACATAGGGTTAATAGAACAAGGGAGGGGAGTTGGGAAGGGCCATTTAAGCCATAGGAATTGACTTCAAGCTCCACCTTTTCATAAACTATTTCTAGCATGTCTTCCCCTGCCTCTCCCCCCCCCCCAACCCCCCGCGACCCCATGGGTGTTATGTGACAAAATGTGTCATTTAAAGGAACATCTTTTAGCTAAACATGGGCAGCTTGAGAGCTGGATCAATGGATGACTTTGCAAGGGAAGTACTGCATGTCTTGAATTTCCTTAACACTGAGGCTCTCCTCTGGACTGTGGCTTAGAGACTGGCAGTGAATCCAGAGGTACCACATTTCCTTCAGGTGGTACCTCCATTCTTCCATCCCCATCAGACTTGCTCAATATTTGTTTTCTTAGATACATAGTCAAGTTTAGATGAGCCAGTACTTTCCTGATGCTTCATATATCTCAGGTCTGCCTAGTAACAGGGGATGGTCCCTAACCCCTACACCCCTGTGTTTCTGTTGCATTTCAGCAGGGGCGAACCTATGGACCCCAAGATGCTCATTCTTCACAGTGCACTTCCCAGAGATCACTGCACCATTGCCTTGTGGCTACAGATGCTATTCTTCACTTAAATTCCTATAGTCTTTCATACCTTCCATAAACATTGTTTTCATTATCTGTGCCAACATACAAGGGTAGGCAAAAGTAAATTTACAGTTGTGATTATGTGGAACACAAAGTTTATTCTTAACTAATTTATTAATTATTGTATTATCTTTCATAGGAATAACTGTAACCCTACTTTTGCCCACCTGTGTATTTATTTATTCAGTCATTTACTATGGGTTGAGCACACTTCTAGCTGCTGGAGAAAAGAAATGGAAGGAAGGAAGGAAGGAAGGAAGGAAGGGAAGGGAAGGGAAGGGAAGGGAAGGGAAGGGAAGGGAAGGGAAGGGAAGGGAAGGGAAGGGAAGGGAAGGGAAGAAAGGAGGGAGGGAGGACAGCTCCTATTCTTAGCACACTCACAGTCTAGCAATAAGAAAGACATAAAACCAAATGACAAAACAATATGATAAATGTTGGAACAAAGGTTTGTATAAAGTAAAATGGATGTAAAAAAGGGCATAAATACATTCGTTTGCTGTCTTAAAATATGCAAAGTACATATATAACTATGGCCCCTAAAAGTTGTAAGAAAAATTCTTTCCTTTATGAACTTTTTTGTCAGTAAGTGTATTTTCTCAATTAGTGGTCCCAAACACATGTGGTACCATGGGAAATTCCACTGGTTGCCAGATCAATTTTGAGACTACTATATTTTTTGGTATGGTGAGGGGAAAAAATGAAAAAAAAAAGTTTAGCTTCTCATTCATTCATCCATTATAGTATTTAATAAACATTTATTTTGTGCAAGGTACCTACTGTATGCCAGGTATTGTGATAGGCATTAGGGATACAAGGAGAGAGAAGAAACGTCTGTCTTTAACATCCTGGCTTGTTCATACCAGTGATGGGTGGGGTAGAGAATAAACAAGTCAAACAGTAAATATATAATTTAAGGTAGCAAGTGCTGTGAAGAAAACTTCCCCAGGTTAAGGTGACAGAGTGTGGCCTAAGTAGAGCAATGGAAAGCTGAACAGTTAGGAAGGAGATGAGATCTCAGCACAGACCCAAAAGAACCTGTGTTGATAATATTTGGCAAATTTGTTGAACAATTTTAATTTTTCTCTGGTGATTTAAATCATCTCTTCCTCAGAATAGATATCTTGGCAATAAAATGTTATAATTATATTCTGTTATCCAAAAGGTAGATAAGTAGACAAGTAGATTGATAGATGACAGACTGTACAGTTATGAGAAAAGTATAAAGGTAGTAGTTGACATCTAGGGTATATGATTCTAATGTATACATGAAGATTAAATTATACAGTCAAGTATAAATCAATTATAAAGTATTAAATACATTAAATGTACATAGTTATTGCTCTCAAGATAAAAATTTGTGCTATTTTTCTGTTAGTGAATGAAACATCCCTGATATTTATTCTAATCAATAGTTGGGATAGTTGTGTATTTTTAGGTGATTTTCCTCAAATTGTTTTTCTTTCAGGAATGGTTCACTGTCATTGAGCACTATCACCGAACCCATGCCACCATTACTGAACTGGTCATAGGCAATGAATACTACTTCCGAGTCTTTGCTGAAAACATGTGTGGCCTCAGTGAGAATGCAACAATGACTAAAGAGAGCGCTGTGATCGCCAAGGATGGTGAGTTGGTAGTGGGCTGATAAAGGGGGCTCTCACCCAATTCCAGTGAGTGGAGGTTTGGTTGAGTTTCCCTGACACCAAACAAGTCTTAGACACCAGCTGGATGCCCCACAATTCCATTCCATTCTGACATTACCCAGAGATAGCATCAGATCCCACAGGTTCCAGGCTCAGTCCCACAAGAATTTCCCCACCTCCCACTTCAAATGCCAATTGCAAGTCCAAGCTGTCTCCTGTGCTTCCGACTAACAGGCTATAAATCAGAGGTTCCAATGACCCTCTCCTCAGGTTTGATTAACTTCCTAGAGTAGCTCACAGAACTCAGAGAAATATTCTATCTACTGTATCACTGGTTTAATAGGAAAGATTTTAACTCAGGAACACCCAGATGGAAGAGGGGCATAGGCAAAGGATGGGGAATGGGCACGGAGTGTCCAAGCTCTCAGAGCACCATCACGCTCCTAGAATCTCCCAGTGTTCACCAATCCAGAAGCTCTACAAACATGTCCTTTTTGGTTTTTAAGGAGGCTTCATTACACAGCCATGGTTGATTAAATCTCCAGCCCCTCTCTCCTCCTTGGAGGTCTGGGGGTGGGACTAAAAGTTTCAACCCACTAATCACAAGGTTGGTTTCCTTTGGCAACCAGTCCCTAGGTGGTGGTAGTGGTGGTGGTGGTGGTGGTGGTGGTGGTGGTGGTGGTGTGTGTCAAATGCTACCTCATTAACATAACAAAATATACCTTTATAGCTCTCCTTGCTTAGGAAATTTCAAGGGTTTGGAGCTCTGTGCCAGAAATGAGGATAAAGACCACATATATGTTTCTTATTATAAATCACAATTTCACAACTAGACATCTGGAGACTTTGGTTTTCAGTAACTAGAGGAGACTGAAAGAAAAAGAAATGTGGTGAAAGGAAATAAGAAAATTATAAACACATATTTTTAAATTATGATAAAAATGTCCAATAATAAATTTAAAAGTAAAAATTTTAGAGGAAAATTATATTATTATTGCATTTTAAAAAATGTAAGCTGAATTCATTCCAACTTCTGGGCAGTAGGTATATAAATGCCTAAATTCACAAGGATAGGAAAAAGTAGATATTGACTTATTGAGCTTGGGTTACTTCTATTCTTAGACACCTTCAAAGTAGCTACACATGAGACCCATGAAGTGGGTGAGGCTGAATTCCATGCCTATCATTTCATTTCCTCATCACTGTCACAGTAAAACTCATGGTTGATCAAAATACTCTGACACCAAATTCTTCTCAACATTTTTTCAGTTTCAGATGACCACTCTGCCCCCTGTGGGATATGTGTACTCTCCAGAATGAATGCTGTGTGGTGTTCATTTGTGTTTTCACATGTTTTTCTAAGTTCAGGGAAGTTTTCATGGTGAGTAAAGTATGCCAAGAATAATATAGCCTCAGGCCAATTTGTGTATTTCTAATGCTTGTTTTTAAGGTAAAGTCTATAAAAATCCAGTGTATGAAGACTTCGATTTCACAGAGGCGCCCATGTTCACTCAGCCTTTGGTCAACACCTACGCTATAGCTGGGTACAATGCCACTCTGAACTGCAGTGTGAGAGGAAATCCCAAGGTACCATGTTTGTTAATTTTTTAATCACATTAGTTAAATTTAAGAATTAATCTGAAACTCTCCCTTTTGTATTTGCCACACTATAAATATACGTAGGAATACAAACGAACCCTCCAACTGCTATTTGTGTCTTATTCTGGGGTTGGGGAGTGGTATTGTTGGAAAATTAGGTACACTATTTAAGTAGTAAAAAATGTTTACATTTCTTTACTAAATAAGGGATTCATTCTAAGGAAAAACCAAATCACCTATTTTAAAAAGAACTAAGAGGTGAGGAGATGGGAGTAATATTGTTTCACATAAAAATTAGGGGGAAATATTGATTCATCAAGTTTTCTCTAATAGATTAAGACAAATAATAATACTATAATGCAAGGCAGAATTTAAAGTGTGCTATATTAAGGGTACAGAGTACTTGGAAGGGAGAAATCACATCTGACAGAAGAGAGTTAGAAAGGTTTGAAGGTTTCATGTTGGCATTTGAAAAGAACAAGTAGTTAATGAATGTTGCCCATGGAGACATTTATCTGGGTGGCACTGAAGGAAGGAGCCCTAGAATTTGAAAAATTGCAAACAGTGGTATTTTTTCCACATGTGCCATGAACAGAAATAGGAAAGACAGAGAGAAGCCAAACTGAGGATAGGAGGAAGATGCTGAATTTGTGTTTAATTGGAAGTGATGTTGGTCCATCCAAGTAGGAATGATCAGTAGGCAGAGGAGAAGTTCACTGGAGCTTAGACAAAGGCCAAGGCTGTGACTCTCAGTTTAGGAGTCCCCAGGCATGGGGGCAGATGAGGAGGTACAATCCATCCCTTGGAGTCATTAGAAAGGAATACCACTGAGGAAAGAGAGTAATGAGGAAAAGGCCCAGGACCAAGTGAGCCTCAATGAATACTTTCACTTGAAAGGTGGAAGGAAGAAAGAACAGTATGAAGAAGAAAGAGAAGGGCCATCTCTAAGGTCTGAAAAAGCAAAATCATATAAGAGGTAGAAGAGGGAATGAGGAGGCTGTGCAG
This sequence comes from Myotis myotis, assembly GCF_014108235.1. Classification (NCBI taxonomy): domain Eukaryota; kingdom Metazoa; phylum Chordata; class Mammalia; order Chiroptera; family Vespertilionidae; genus Myotis; species Myotis myotis. Next base: position 198,989,577 of record NW_023416335.1, read on the forward strand.
TTACATAAGGAAGGGGAAGACAATATGAATAAGGAGTAGGAGGTCAATGATGTTAGATATAGTTCAGGGGTCAAGGAGAATGGAGTCACCTCCCTGGGTGTTTAGGTTATGATAGGTCTTGAATTACCTGGTTGGAGAAGATCCATTGCCACCAGATGCTGAAAGCAGATGTCAGAGGACAAATTAAATGGTGAGGAGGCATAAGTAGCCCACAAATAATTAGAAAAAGATATCAGGAAAATGAAGTGAGGAAATTCGATGGTTATGACACCTTATGGGGATTCTCTGAAAAAAGTCCAGCAATATATAGTCTCTTAGATGAGTTAACCTCATGGACCTGTAGATGAAATTGAAATGCAATTGAATCCTTTTGGGAAGATTGCTCCAGAGCTGTCCTGTGAACAAACCTGACTTACTTTTTCAGAACTGTTCATGTAGTGCAAACTTGATCACTAACTCTGCATGATGTTGCAGAAGTGAAGGGAACCAGGTTTGCTGAATTTATTGTGGTGAGAGAAATGTATTCGCCGCAGAAGCTACTGAGGTGGTCCATTCTATCTTAGTACAATGTAAAGAAAAAAAGAAGAACTGCTCATTTGCTCTCTTGCCAAACACTAGGTAGAGTTTAATTTGAGAGAAACTGTGCTCAAATAGATGTGGATTCTTTTTAGGTGTCCTCTCTAAGCTATGCTTTAAAATTCTGTCACTGCTTTGATGGCCTATTAATATGCTAAGTACAGATATGTTTTGACCCTCATTTACTTCAATATTAATTTCAGCCCAAAATAACCTGGATGAAAAACAAAGTTGCTATTGTGGATGACCCAAGATACAGGATGTTCAGCAACCAAGGGGTCTGTACGCTGGAGATTCGCAAGCCCAGCTCCTATGACGGAGGCACTTACTGCTGCAAAGCAGTCAATAACCTAGGGACAGTGGAGGTCGAATGCAAACTGGAGGTGAAAGGTATGACATCCAAGACCTTGGGTGTAGAATAAAATGAAATAAAACCATTTAATTATTATGCTTACTGCAAAATCCAAATTGTTTGCCAAAATGTTCTGGGGTGGAGGAGGAAGGGGCAAGAGACTTGGGGTAGAGAATACATTTTTACATCTTGCATTCACTCTTGATTTATTTGTGCAGTTTGTTTGACTTGTTAAGTAGACTTACCTTAAACTCTTGCAATTCTTGTTAACTGAAGAAATATTAATTACAGTGGAATGCTGGTATGTGTACAGCATGGTGAGAATAAATGAAGTTAAGAGGGTATTATTTTGATGATGTAGTCCATCCATAAATAGAAGCCTAGGGCAAAAACGTATCTAAAGATAGAAATTTACGCTATTTTAAATTAGTTTACTATTTTGTGAAACTTTCAATACATATGGGTAAGTTTGCTAATTGAGTGTAGACTATTACTTATGTAGAATATAGCATCTACATATGTTAACCAGTTGCTTTTAAAATCTCATTAGAGAACTTCCATTTACAGTACATTTCATTTATACTAGTTTTCTACTGATGTAAATCAAGAAAACATATAAGGATTGATGTGGTAAAAAAGTTTCAGCATAACCTCTTGTCTTAATCAGTTTTCATATTAATTGAGTATAATTTATATAGTAAAGTATTTTTCTTGGCAATCAAAACCTACTTTGGGACACCATGAGATAATAGGTGACATGATTCTAATATCTTTTCTCTCATCCGTATTGTATCACCTTGCCTCTCTGTGACAGTGAAGGCTTTTCTCTACCTCTCTATAATGAAGAAATTATTATCTAAAAGTCAGAAAGATAATCTTGTAATATCTATTTATTGGAAAAACGTAGTAAATGCTTAGAGTACTTATGTTAAAAAAGTTTTTAGTCCTAAATTTAGTATAAAATCGTTAAGAAACTTATTGAAAAAAATTCCTTTGTAACTTTTTTTTAAAAAAATTATTCTTTCTCTTCTGATCTCTGTCAGTCCTGTGGTAATATGGTACAATAGATTCATAATTGAGTGAGAGAGAAAGAACAAGTTTAAAACATAACATCCTTAGAAAAATTTTAAAACTTACTCTTAAGATAGTGCTTACAAATGTAAACATTACTTTTAAGTTTTTATTAGCTTTAAATGCAGATTATGGTCCCAGTTGCAATACATCTGGTTTCTAAACTCTTAGGCTTAGTAATTCCAAGGTACTATTGGTACTTATGTTTCAGCATCCAAAAATAAAAATAAAAACAAAAGCCTAGTGCAACTTCTGCGTGTTTTGAAAATAACTGGATGTTGCTAATGATATAAAATGATGATTTCATAACTGGTTCAACATTTGGGGGTCCTTCCTAAAAGATAATAATGTTATGTATATATAGATGATATATTTTTATGTAATTGCATGGTGAATTATATGATAATTGAATTTAATAATAAAAATAATGTATTTTAATACATACGTTCATAGTAAAATATCAATTGCAACATATTGGTAAAACTTTTGGGTCCTAAAATTAAAGCCAAGGTTTGTTTATCGTCAGATTGTTATCTGATAATAGGTGACTTGAATCAAGTTAAGCTGTAAAAATAAAGGTAAATATGTGAACTGAGAACAAATAAATATTGGTACAAATATTCTAATTCTACAGTGATATATCAACGAGTATTTTCCCCTGGAGAACCACTGTTCCTGGAGGGGCAGCAACAGGTTTTAAAAATTCATATCGCACCAGATATTTCTACTTCCTGTTCCATTCCTCTTACATGAAATCGCACTTTGCATGTAAAGCTTGACTTTCTCATTTGCTTCTCATTATATTTTTTTAGCAGCTCGTGGCATACAGTGTTTATGCCATGAACTAGGAAGGCCAAATTATTCAAGGTTATTAAGTAATTAGGAACTAAGTTTTGTCAGAAAACTAAGTACCATAGCACAGGTCCCCATAAATAAAGCCGTAAGGCTGCATTTGAAGATACCATATTTTAGATGTAAGATTATCAACACCTAGGAACCAATGACATTTCTGTAATAATTGCATTTTTCACATGTAAAGAGATACGATCTCCCTTTAAGATAGTTTCCAGGGTGGTTTCCTTAGATTTGTGTTGAAATTCGGAAAACTGAACCTTTTAAAATTGCCAAGCTGTAGAAAAAGTGTTCCGAGCATTTTTAATAGGGAAAGGTCACAAATAAAAACAGATCCAATATTTAGAAACTTTCATAGTTAAGACTTTCCCCTGAAAAATTCACCAGTAGGATATCTGTAACCCATCTTTCTATTGGACATTTTAGATATTTTCATGGGACCAAAAGTATTTCATATACTCATGAATTTAAATGGACAGATAAGTCTAGGTCCCATTATTAAATCTATTAAGTATTAAATGAGTCTGATAGTATATGTATCATTCTCCCCCAGTTGGAAGAATGGATTAAGAAGTTCTTTGGGGATGGGTAAGAAACTTGATGTAAACTCTCTGCTGTAGATCTATGACTGAGTTTATCATGTGCTCTTTGAATTCCCAGAGGTAATGTCAGCTTTCAAAGGAGAAAAGAATTAGGGCTATTTCTTAAAAGTTTTGTAGATTATACATATAGTCACTTTCTAGGCTGTTTGTTTAAGCCTTGTGTTTATATAGATTAGTCACATTTGGAATCATTTCAGAATACATATTATAGAATACACTAGTCTCACATTAATACCTACTTGATAATTTTGCCTTTTAGAATTTCAACATATATATATGTACACTAATACTTTGTTCATCATCTATGTTTTTCTTTTGTTGAAAAACACAATATATATATGTTGTAGGATTTTTTTTTTAAGCTAATGGTTTGGAAGCTCTTACCATAAATATTCACTGTACAATCCAATTGGCTTTGCCACCTGTTTAGGCAAAGTGGTTGTGCATATTAATAAGTGTTTTACATATTAATGATCCTTTTGAAGTGACTGGATCCCTGCCCTTCACTCCATGTGCTTCTATGTTCCTACATCTTTCACATGACTAAGGATTAATGAAATCACCTCATCATAATCGCAACCATAATTTCATCCAACAAGTACTCAACTCTGGTTTTAGCACTTTATTAATGCTCAAAACTTCTCTCTCTCTCTCTCTCTTTCTCTCTCTTCCTTAGTTGTAGCACAGTAAGGATTTTTGAATGTGTATTATCATCTAAGGTAAGCTTTCATATGGATTTGGCATATGAAGCTTATGCTGTCATAAGTCATACAGAGCTTGTGGAGTATGGCATGATTTTCATTATGTAGTCCAATGAAAATAGACTATTTAAAACATCTAACTTTGTAGTTTTTAATTTGTATTTTAGTATCTTGAAATTAACAACTAGTACTTATTCAGCACAACAATCTCCTGTTGACATGAATGCGGTAGAGCATGAATTAAAGCATTTAATGTGGATGAAAACGAGTGATACCCAAGCATTCTGAACGCTTTGCATCAAGGAATGGACATGTACAAAAGTGGCATCATTTCTACCGATATGTGACTTGAAGTCTTTTTTTAAAAGGAGAATGACTTTTCCAAATTTGCACTAAAGAAGTTTAAGAATGTTCATATGGCATGCTGTTTCTGTCTGGACGTGAATTTATTAGCAAGTAGTGAAGTACTTTTCCAAAGGATCATGAATTGTATAGTTTCATGGGTTCTCTCATGAAGGGCACTTTTATTTTTTTAGATATAATTCAGAAACATGAAAGGTAAGTATCAAATATTAGTAGGTATTTCTCTGACCTTCAGAAGGTATTGGATAGGTTTTACTATTTTTAACAAACTATTCCAATGTGAGCCCTAGCCGGATTGGCTCAGTGGTTAAAGTGTAAGCCCTCAGACTTGAGGGTCACAGGTTCGATTCTGGTTAAGGGCACGTATTTTGGTTGCAGGCTTGATCCCTGCCCTGGTCAGGGCGTGTGCAGGAGGCAACCAATCGATGTGTCTCTCTCATGTCAATGTTTTTCTCTCTGTCTCTCCCCCTCGCTTCCACTCTCTCTAAAAAAGTATCAAAGTAAAAAATGTCCTTGGGTGAAGATTAACAAACCAAAAACAATCTTTTTTTTCCAATTTGTTTCACTCTTGACAATGTATAAGTAGCCAAGTTTAAAGGAGTCATCTCCTTTTTCTTCTCTAAAGTGTTTGAGTTAGAACTTGGTACTTAATTAAAAAGAACAGAAATAAACCGGAAACAGTTCTTCCTGCTGATTCATAACATGGTAATGCATTTATTCTGCCATTCAGTCAAAGCACTTAAATCATCTATAGAGAATCCCAAAACCTCTCAAAGAGTGATAAGTATTTCCCAACCAGTTAGGAAATTAAATTAAGATTGAATAACAGCAGGAAACAAAGGACTTCTATAGGCCTAGCCAGAACTTGCTTTTCCTTCTAGATGTCTAGTGCCTTAAAATCTAAATATACTAAATCCAGGAGAAGATTTCCGAGCAGGGACTGATTGAATCTTTGTAACTAACTGAAACATAATTAGACACATTTCCAGGCAGCTAGTCCAGGAGTATTGTTTCAGCGATTTTTCACATAGACGGTTTTGACTTTGCCTTTTCCTTTTTGTCCTCTCCAGGTGGACTTTCCTTCTGCAGGCTCCTCTTGCAAGGTGTACCTCCTAACATAATTGAGTCATATATGCGAGATTTGCACTCAAGCAATCCTGAGGAATACTAAGGGCCCGGCCACGGCCCCTGCACTCTACTGCTTTGAAATATGGTTGCAATGAGAAAGCGTTGTCTGTGTTAATACCAGGCACCCAAGTGTGGCCGTTGTTTTTTTTTTTTTTTTTTTTTTCTTTTCTTTTTTTTCCTTCTAATGTTGAAGAAGAAAAAAATGTTTGCAAAAATTGCTTCATTAAAAACTGTAAACAAAATCCCATTTGAAGTCAGTGTTTTGATCATTATTGTCTGTGTTTTGTCACTGTACTTTACAAAAAAGCAAGCTATACTATAAGCAAAAGTAGTTACTTTAGTTTTACTTAACAGGCTATAAATGCTTTTTCCAGGCTAAAAACTAGTCCAATACACCATAATGAAATCTTGAATACCCATCTTTCTCTTGATCTAAGAGATTTTCTAAGCAAAGCAGAATTGTGTGTTTCCTACAACCCTGCACCAGTGGATCTGTGCCTACTTCCCCATTTGAATTTGCTAGAAGACTTCTTAAAGTCAAACAAGTTTTCTCAACAGAAGGGGAAGTGTATTCAATAAACGCTACAATAAATCTGAAGTGTTTGTGTTGAAATGACACAGTCCTGGTTTTTGTGTTAGGGGTTGTGCACTCAGACAGACTGAAGACAAAAGGCCAGGAGCCAGCATGCTACCAAACTCAGCCCTGACCTCCAGCATGTCTCTCTGGCTCGGCATCCTGGCCAAACCCACCAGAGCTCCTGCCAAAACCGCCACAGTGACAGAGAGCTGGTGCAGGCTACAGAGCAGCTACAGATGTAGGGTTGGCTGATGGCTTCCGTTCAAATGGGTGGAAACCTTCTTTAAAAATCTAGAAGCTGAGACACATTTGTGCAAAACCATAATCTCTCTGGCAGCTCCCTTCCCTCCTCTTGGTGTAGAGAACGTCGCAGCTGAAGGAGAAGAGTAGGAGTGTAAGATACCACACTTTTTTTCTTGCCCCCTTTTTTTCTTTTGGCCTTTTGTTCTAGGAGCTAACTACACTGTGACCTGTTGGTGGGCCCATAGCACCTGGGACAACATTTAGAAATATCTGCTCTGCTTCCTTTCCGTGTGAGAGCTGGGAAGCTGTGAGGGTGGTCCTGCTCCTGGGTGGATGTGTGGCCCCTAACGGGAAGGAGTGAATGGTGCGGGTAGTTGTAGTATGTTTGGGAACAGCAAGGAGAAACTCGAGTTCTTGTCCAAACTATAGTGGCCACATCTTTTCCTGTCCTGATTGGTTGGTGATCTTGCCTTCCTGGTTGCTAAGAATATTGACCATCACCACATGTTCTCAACAAATCTGAAATAATAATGTGTGCAATCCCTATGCAAAGCCCCATTTTAATCAGAAAATCCATTTCCAGGTTATTGACTAAGATATTTTACATAAAAGAAGTCTGGCTCAGCCGGCGTGACTCAGTGATTGAACGTCGACCTATGAAGCTGGAGGTCACAGTTCCATTCCTGGTCAGGGCACATGCCCTGGTCAGGGCTCGATTCCCCAGTGCAGGTCGTGCAGGAGGCAGCCGATCAATGATTCTCTCTCATCATTGATGTTTCTATTTCTTCCTCTCCCTTCCTCTTCGAAATCAATAAAAATATATTATTTATAAATTTAAAATAAATACAAGTATTTTTTTAAAAAGAAGTCTGGCTTATCTATAAAGCAGTGAAGACTATATATCTCTACTGCAAACCAAGTAAGACCCTATCTCTATGTGGCACAACCAATCAGTATGGCCCCTGCTGCCTGGTTGCTAGGCCAGAGGCCCAGTGCAGCAGGTGAGCTGGTTGCCTAATTTAAACACTCATGGTCAAGCTTGTTATGCCATTTATAAACCTAGCCTACAAGGGACCATAAAGCATCCTTATAAAATACTGGTTCCCAGTCATGACTTTTGCTCTAACTATATTTTGTACCAGAGAATGTTATTTTTCTACAAGTGATCTCTCTCCTCATATTAAGGGCACTTCCATACCGCAAAGTTCTAATAGGAAATAAAAAGCCTATTTTAGAACTACAAAGAGCAAAGAATGTCAGAAGCTGTCATTGCTATTAGCTGCCTACACCTTTGTGCTAGTTTTGTGTTAGTTTCACTCTGTTACAGAAAAAGTTATATATCAGAGGAATTTACCAAAAATTCTTTTTGGGAACTAAACATTTATTACATTTTTTAAATGATCACGCTTACTTACTTTAAAAGAAAACCTAATACATATTGTCATGTAAATTAATACAGAAGTAAGGGAGAAAACCACTAGTTCCAAGAACATTGGAACAAGGTCATATGTCCTTAACCACTCATTCTTTTTTTTAAATATATTTTTTTTATTGATTTCGGAGAGGGAGAGAGAGATAGAAATAGCAACGATGAGAGAGAATTATTGATTGGCTGCCTCTTACATGACCCCAGGGGGATCAAACCCGGAACCCGGCATGTGCCCTGACCAGGATTCAAACTGTGACCTCCTGGTTCATAGGTTGATGCTCAACCACTGAGCTATGCCAGTTGGATACCACTCACTCTTAAGGTGAATTCTGAGACATTCTATTAAGCTCAACAAATGCATTATTGAATGTCTGATGCATGCATGGTACTGCGATGGGTTCAGCTAGGAACCCAATGAGAAATAAGCCACTTCATGCCTTTAAGGAATTTATGACACATCACACTAATACATGTAGGGAAAGACACAGGCAGAGCAGCACGCAGGTGTAATAGATCTATAAGGCTTCAGAAGCTGAGTAGCGTGGTCTATGTGCTATAACCCATGTGTGTATCACACCAGAATGTAGTACAGGACATGCCACATGACTTCGTTTTTGTAAATCAAATTAAAGATCATTCTGAGCTCCCCACTAGCCGGAGAAATTGAGACATTCTCTCTGCCCTGCTTGGAAGGTCCTATCTCAGGTCCTGGGCCAACTGGAATCTTTCCTGGAGCCTAGAAAATGGAGAGAAGGGCCCGGCCGGCATGGCTCAGTGGCTGACCTATGAACCAGGAGTTCACGGTTTGATTCCCAGTCAGGGCACATGCCTGATTGCAAGCTTGATACCCAGTGGGGGGGAGGGGGGGCGTGCAGGAGGCAGCCATCAATGATTCTCTCTCATCATTGATGTTTCTATCTCTCCCTCCCTCTCTCCTCCTCTCTGAAATCAATAAAAATATATTTTAAAAAAAGAAAATGGAGAGAAGTCTCTGCATTGCCATCTCCATTGGTGGCTACAGAGATGCCTATGGTTCAGCTCAATATTTCCCCTTCAACTTGCTAGGCAAGTGTGGGGGCAATGAACAGTTCTACCACTTAGTAGCAGCCTTGGACCTGGGCAAGAGGGACTTCTGCAGTTTCAAGAGTCTCACTCTAGGGCCAACTTGGAACCCTTACCACACTGCTCCTTCTTACAGATTGTACCCACCCTCACTGCCAGGGCTTTTGTGGGCCTTTTCCCTGGGTTCAAACCCCTAAGGAAGAGCCATGTGGCCTGTATATGAACCCTGAGGCCCAAGGCATGAACAGAGGCACGTGTTTGCCAGGAGTTGGGGTGTGCAGATGTGACCAGAGCTTGTGCATAAGGCTGGGGCATCTACCTGTGTGCACCTGAGACCCGTCACGGTGTGGTGGAGGAAGGAACTGGGATGCAAAGGACAGGGAGACCGGAGACTGGCAGTGGACAACAATATTCTAGCCAGTATTTCTGAAGAATCAGGTAATTCTACGTTCAAACCAGGCCTTCCAGGTCATTCTGAGGGTATCCTCATAAAGACTACAGGATAAAATTATTTTTTTTAGCCATCTGTTAGCTTGATTTATAACTTCTAAATATTTATGTATGAGTTATAAAGGTTTGAGGTCAGGCAGCCCCCAACCATCTCAGTTCCCTTTCTTGTATCCTTTCCGCCCCTCCTCCACCATCTAACATCACTCTCACCTCTCCACTCCCACCACTTCCTTCTCCCCACTCACCAAACTCACATCCAACCCTTTATCTCCTGCCCCACTTACATTCCCTGGAACAGAGTTCTAGAAATATACATTTCCTCTTTGGAGTAGAATAAGGGATAATAATACAAGACAATATTACCAATTTTCCCTATAATATTTATTAATTCTAAATTGAACTCTACGTTTATTTCCTTATTTTGCCAGGCCACTATATCACCCTTGCACCAAAGATTCAGGTGATTGCTTACATGTAGATATTTATAAAGGCCTTTGTAAAAAACTTTGATAACTTAGAATGGACTGGAGAAACAAGCTCGTCCATGGAATGACCAGTTCTCCTGATTCTAAGGGCTGTCATCACCCTCTCAGACACTTGAGCTCTCTCTGACCCCAAATGTACTGACTGGCGCAATCTCTGGCCTCGCTGAATATCTATCTATCTGGAGTAGATAACTAGGAACAAAATACCAGGAAGACAGCATGACACTTAAACACTCCCAAAGGGGCCACTCAGAGTGTGGCTTGGGACACTGGCTGACTCAATTCACTAAAGGGAAAATAACCTTGCACTCTAGTGAATAATTGACTATAATTTATTTTCTCCCAAGCGATAGCTTTAGAAAAAGCTTTTTATTCTTTGTGGATAAGCACTTAGCTATCCACAGCAAGAGAGTCCCTCTATTTATTATTCTACTCTCTCCTTTATCCTATTCTTGGAGCCCAAGAAAACATCTTAAAGACACCATACACCAATTTGGCATCAATTTTTTTTTTTAAGTTAATGAAAAAAGAAAGCAAAACAAATAAAAAAAATAATCAGGGATTACCAGGCACACTGTGGCAAGGAAAGAAGCCATTGTTCAGATTTCGTAAGGCATCCCTCTTGGATGATTGGGACAAAGGGTCATTGGAAAGGAGCCATGTTACAAAATAAATCAAAGCTGGTTTAAAGTCATGTGGTTACTTGGAAAATTCCAGGCACTAGAGAGCCAAATAATGTATCCCCTTTAAGCCATAGGATAAAGTGCCACTCGGCTGTTCATCCGAGGCCCCCTCCTGAGTGTCCACTGGAGGGTTGTTACTGTAAAGTCAGTCCCAGCTCGTGCCCTGGGAGGTACCACTGAGCTGGAGGCGGGTTGGATAGTCGTGGAAGTTGCCAAGCAGAGGCAGAGCCTCTCTGTGCAGGGCTATTTTCATGTATTTCTTAATAGCTCATAGTTGGGTTCAGTAAATATTAGCTAGCAATAGAAGCAGGAGTTCATCAGTGAGATGATGTTCCCTGGGTCCTTCAATGATTATCAAGTCCAAAGAAGCAATGCAGGCAGGGACTCTGACCCAAAGTCAGCCTTTAGTAGCTGCACTCTCTGAAGATGTTAATAGAGAAGGATGGGAAGATAGGGAGGGTGTGGCAGGAAGGGGCTCCTGTGAAGGCCAAGACTAAGCGGGAGGGAGAAAAGGAGGACTAACACGATTTTTTGTACAGAGGAACGGGCAATCACCAGACAAGGAACTAAAGAAAGAGGAAACAGCAATGAGAAAATCAACAATAAAAAGAGAACAGTACCTACTTTTGTGTTTTACAGGCATTATCTCAATCGTGGTTTCCCAACTCTACTCACCACTGCTGCACTCTTATTTAGAGAAAGGAAAACCTGGGATGGATGTGAGAGCACAGTCTGAAGCCAAGGCCACAACCCCTTATATATTTGTTGTTATAACATTTGTTCTTGTTGATCCTCACCCGAGGATATTTTCCATTGATTTTCAGACAGAGTGGAAGGGAGGGGGAGAGACAGAGAAGACACAGAGATAGAAACATCGATGTGAGAGAGACACATCAAGTGGTTGCCTCTCACACGCACCCCAAGTAGGCCTGGGGATCAAGCCTACAACCAAAGTACGTGCCCTTGACCAGAATCGAGCCTGGGACCCTTCAATCCGCAGGCCAACACCCTATCCACTGAGCAAAAATGGCTAGGGCACAACCCCTTATATTCATTAAGATTTATCCACATGTTGTATTCTTCTCTATGATATAAGAGTTTATTTAAAGAAAACAATTTTTTCTTCCCAGATCTTCAAATGGATGTTGTTCCAACACCTTCACCAAGTACCAAGATCTTAATTCCACTGGATTTATTATGAGGTCAATTAGCACATATATATTAAAATACATATAAGATATAAAACAAAAATAAAGTATAAAAATAAAAGATCTTGAACTTCTCTATCTATCTATCTATCTATCTATCTATCTATCTATCTATCTATCTATCTATCCTTCTTCGTCTTGGAAAGAATAGCCTTAAGCAAAATTGAGCCAAGCTGGTCTTCCTCATCCCTTAATTGCCCCAAGTCCTTTCTCTCTTCTTTCTGCCCCTTTCTTTTCCACTTGGGGCTCAAGGGGCTTGCTCAGAGTAGTACCTCCATCCAAGCTTTATAAGACTAGATGCTTCAGGTCCCAAATGTGGCCCGGTGACCAGCAGCAGCACATGGGAGCTTGTTAGAATGAAAACTCTCAGCTCCACTTTCACGCCCCAGCTCCACTGACTCAGGCCCTGCATTATAGCAGGATGTCCGGGTGATTCCCGTGCTCATTCTTATTGGAGAGTTGCAGCCCCAGCCTTCTTTCTCTCTAGTTTCTTGTATGAATATGTATATGGAGCCACTGTCTCTCAGCTGTCCCAAAGGGAAGCATTCTCATAAAACATCCTCTTACATTCTTGCCAACACTTATATATTTCTTGCCTTATTGGTGATGCCATTGTAACAGATGTGAGGTATCTTGTGGTTTTGATCTGCATTTCCCTAATAATTAGTGATTTTGAACATCTTTTCATGTGCCTGTTAGTCATCTGTCTGTCTTCCTTGGAAAAATGTCTATTTAGATCCTCTGCCCATTTTTAAAATCAGATTGCTTTTTGGTGTTGAGTTGCATGAACTCTTTATAAATTTTGGGCAGTGACCCCTTATCAGATATATCATTGGCAAATGTCTTCTCCCTTTAGGCTGGTTGCCTTTTTCTTTTGTTGATGGTTGACTTTGCTGTGCAGAAGCTTTTTAGTTTAACTTTGGAGAGGATATGAAGAAAAGGGAACGGTTGTACACTATCTGTGGGATTGTAAATTGGTGCAGCCACTATGGAAAATAGTATGGAGGATCCTCAAAAAAATTGAGAATTGACCCAGAAATTTCTTTTCTGGGTATTTATCCAAAGAATATGAAAACACTAATTCAAGAAGATATTTGCACCCCTATGCTCATTGCAGCATTATACATGGTAGCCAAGATATGGAAATAACCTAAGCATTCATCAACAGATAATAAGGAGGATGTGATACACACACACACACACACACACACACACACACACACACACACACAATGGAATACTACTCAGCCATAAAAAAGATGAAATAGTGCCATTTGGGACATGGATAGAGCTTGAGGGTATTATGCTAGGTGAAATAAGACAGAAAAGGACAAAAACCATTTGCTTTCATCAATATGTGAAATATAAAGCAAAAAGAAGCTAACAAAACAAAAACTGTGATATAGTTAAATTTATTAACCCAGAAAAGGATTTTTCCTTGGATTACTCATGGTACTGAAATTTAAAAAGCAGGTACCTCCAAATTTACTATCCATAAAACCAGCATAGTTCGAAGTCAGTCTCTGTTATTGTGATTAGTTCCATGCATTTTCAGCATCATTTTTCACATTAACGATTAAGAAACAGTTTGTCCTGCAGACACCCGCATATGGCCTTAAGGAAGGATTTCCCAAACTTTTTTCTGTAAAGGGCCAGTCAGTAAATACTCTAGGCTTCGCAGGCCATATGGTCTCTGCCACATCATTAAACTTTAACCTTGGAGCACAAAAGCAGTCACAAGCAATATGTAAGGCATACTCATGGCTTTATTCATGGCACTGAAATGTGAATTTCATATAATTTTGCATCACAAAAATTTTTATTTTTTTCTCAATCATTTGAAAATGTGAAAACCAGCAACATAGTGCTTACAGTTAACAACATGGTTCTGTGCACTTCAAAATTTATTGAGAAGATAGATCTCATGTTAAGTGTTCTTACAACGACCACAAAACATAACAAAGGGAAGCAAGGAGAGCTTGCAAGGTGTTGGGTATGTCTGTTATTTTGACTGTGGTGATGTTGTCATGGATGTTTGTTTGCATATGTTCAAACTCATCAAACTGTACACATTAAATATGTGCAATTTGCCCTAGCTGGTTTGACTCAGTGGATAGAATGTCGGCCTGCAGACTGAAGGGTCCCGGGGTTGATTCCGGTCAGGGGCATGTGCCTTGGTTGCGCGGGCACGTCCCCGGTGGGGGGTGTGCAGGAGGCAGCTGATCGATGTTTCTAACTCTCTATCCCTCTCCCTCTCTGTAAAAAAAAAAAAAAAAAAAAAAAAAAAATCAATAAAATATATCTTAAAATAAATAAATAAATATGTGCAATTCTTTATATGTCAATTATACCTTGCCCAGTTGGCATGGCTCAGTGGCTGAGTGTCAACCTATGAACCAGGAGGTCACGGTTTGATTCCTGGTCAGGGCACATGCCTGGGTTGCAGCTTGATCCTTGGTGTGGGGCATGCAGGAGGCAGCCGATCAATGGTTCTCTCTCATCATTGATGTTTCTGTCTCTCTCTCTCTCTCCTTTTTTCTCTGAAATCAATGAAAATATATTTTAAATATATATATATATATAAATTATACCTTAATAGAACTATTTATAAAAATAAAATTGTAAAAACCAGACTTAGCTCGTGGGTTGCGTGAAAGCAGGTGGTGGCCGGACCCACCTCCGACGTATTGTGATGAATCCTACAGGACAAACTGCATCTGCTGACAGACACTGCCCAACGCAACTGTCTTGAGCTTATTCTGTGCAGATCAGAACCATGAAGAGAAAGCAGCCAAGTGCAGGCTGGTCTCAATACAACATGTTTATGGCAGGCCTTCCCTCTCTTAAGTGGGTGCATTGTGAGGTAAGGCCTGTGAACTACCACATGTGGCAAGTGTGATGCGCCATGTGGGGTGGAGGACCCGGCCTGGACCCCCGTCCTCTAGTCCCGCAGAGGGGTATGTGTAAAAGTATCCATTGTTATTGGTATTGTGGTAGGCAGTCAGACAGACATGAGCAGAGCAGGGCAGAAGGCCAGGTACAGGTGCCAGCAGGGCAGAAAGCCCCGGGTGCCAAGCAACAGGGGAACTGGGAAAACAAGGCCCTCTCCCCCAGGGTAAGCTTTCCTCCCTTAGCCTATGGCCGGTCATGGCATTTTGGCCCCCCTGACCTTTCATACTACTGGTCATGGGATTTAGAACCCCCCTCCTCCCGCCCTGTCCTCCCCTGGCATGTTGCTAGTCGTGAAGGTTAGAGCCCCGTAGAGGGGGAACCACCGAGGGGAATGGAGAATAACCTTCAAGCATTCAGTTCCCAGGAAAATAGGGTTCTGACCTGAATCAAATAAATCTGGGCCTCAGCTGTGTTTCAGCTCCAGGTCCAGGAAAGGAGCAAACCATGGCTGATATCAGGACCAGCTGCGTTGACGAATGTCCCCCTGCCCGGGCTCGGACCAATCAGCGGAGACCAAGACCCCGAAAGGACACCCCTGGAGAGCTGATGAGTGTTCTCTGGAGATCCTCCCTGGGACCACCCCTAAGATCCCCACCCTTAAAAGCCCTCAGGACAGGGGACCCAGCAAGCTGTCCCCTTCCAGTTTCCACCAGGAATGTTGCCTTTTACCCTTCTCTCTCCTAAGCTCCAAGGGCCCCTTCTTTTGCCTCTCTAACTTGTTTCCTGAGGCCATTTCTTCGACAGCTCACTTATCCTAAATAAACTTTCTCTTACAGTTTGAGCCTTGGTTCTGAATTCTTTCTCAGCCAGAACTCAAGCGCCGAGGTTGCTGGGCCCAGGTCTGGTCAGACTTCACCCAGCACCTGCTGCCGTTTCTGCCGAGGCCAACAGTATCCCATGCCCGGAAAAATGGGCATTGGGTTTCAGGCATTCCGTCTCTGTTCGCGTTTCCAAGTCCTGATTTTCAGTTCCAACACGTTGGTCTCTGAACCCTGAACCTCCCCGGCACCCCCCCCCCCAAAAAAAAGGGTCCTCCAGAACGAATATCTGGCAGGGGCCCCTGTCCTGGGGGTTGGGAGGAAGAATTCTCTTGTGTGCTTAGCCCACAGGACCTCTCTTCAGGCTGACAGATGGGCCATCCTACTGGTGACCCAAGACGTGCAAAGTCAGGTTCTCCCTTCCCTTCCCGCCCTGCAGGAAGGGCGGGCCTGCGGCGCGGCGAGCCAGAGGCCAGAGCGGACCGCACCCGGGGAGGCCGGAGCCCTGCACCGACCACAGGCCAGGAACCAGCTCCTAACTGTCCGGGCAGCTGACTTCCTCCGGGGAGCGTGACCAGCCTCCGGGAGAGGAGCCGGACTGAGCAACATGCGCTTCCAGCCCGTGGGGAAGTCAGGGCCCGCGGGGCGCCAATTCCAAAGTGGCCGTGGGCGGGGCCCTCCTGGTGACCTGGTGGCCAGTGGGAGCCCGTCCCCGCCTCCCCGCCGCCTCCCCGGGCTCCCCCCCCCCACCCCGCCCGGCCCCCCAGGCCCCGCCCCCGCCTGCCGGCCGCGCCTCGGGGGTGGGGTGAGGGCGGGGGCCCGGGACCTGGGGCGGCCGGGCCTAACCTCGACCTCGGCCGAGCGGCTTCCACCCGGCCGCGAGCCCTCCCTCCCCGTCCCCGTCCCCGCCCTGGCGCCCGGCGCGGGCGGCTCGCAGCGGCGGGGCCCGCAGGCGGCCATGGCGGCGGGCGCGGGGGCCAGGCCGGCGCCGCGCTGGCTGCGGGCGCTGTGGGAGCCGCTGAGCGCGGCGCAGCTGCGGCGGCTGGAGGAGCACCGCTACAGCGCGGCGGGGGTCTCGGTGCTGGAGCCGCCGCTGCAGCGCTACTGGGCCTGGCTGCTCCAGTGGGTGCCGCTGTGGCTCGCCCCCAACTCCATCACCCTGCTGGGCCTCGCCATCAACCTGCTCACCACGCTCCTGCTCATCGCCTACTGCCCCACGGCCACCGAGGAGGTAGGCGCGCCCCCGGGGGTTCCCCCGCGCCCGCCCCCGAGGCTCGGCGGCGGAAGGACCCCCAACTGCTGTCCCGGAGTCCCGCGTCCCCCGCCGGCACCGCCCCGGCTGCAGGCGCCAGGGGAGCGGGAGACCCCCGCGTGGCTGAGCCTCCCGGGGCGGCGGAGGGCGGACCCCGCCACTTCCCCCGCGCCCGCCCGCTCGCCCCGAGCCTCCCCGGCTGCCTAGAGGCGGTCACGCCGCCACCCCAGTCCCGCGTCCGCCCCGAGCCTTGCCCCGGCGGCGGAGGGGCTGTCAAGGTCACTGCGAGCCGGGGCCCGCCGCCCCGCCGCCCCCCGCCCCGCTGGGCACTGACACCACCATCCCGGGCGGCCTGGCACCGGGGCTGGTGGCCAGTCAGGTAGGTCATCCCCACGTGCCCTCTGGACACTGACAGGCGTCTGTTTCTCAAGGTTGTGCTCGTGATCCTGAAATGAACCCCCAGAAAGGGTCCTCCAGAACCAGTATCTGTAGCGTTCATCAGAGAGAAGTTACTCTTCTCAGAGGTAACAACTTCCTCTTTGCCTCACTGGCTTTTTCGTGAAACGCCAGCTAAGGTAGCAGCGAGGCGATCATCCTTATCATCACGACCCAGGGAGCATGAAAGCCAGTGGATTTTATTAGCAGCAAGGCGTTGACCTGTGTCCCAAATAAGAGTAAATAATGTGGGCTTGACAGCTGTTCATCAGTAGCACCCCTTGGGCTGTGTGGAGGGTTTTGGAGGCGGGGGTGGGGGTGTGTGTGGGGGCACCTTCTTCCTATAGCTTTGTAGAGTGCAGGGATAAAGGCTACATTGCACTTTCTATGACACTGTTTTCCTATCTTTGCCCTCCAAATAGTAAACTCCTCTTATAATCATATTTGAACATAGATCCTGTGGGAGAACTAATGTGATCTGAGGTTGGGTAACATGAATACAGCGGAAATATCTCCTGTCCTCCATATATACATCCATTTAAAAAAATAATAATTAGTGGCTCCTACATTTTCCCCCACTTAGAATGCTCTTCTTTTCTTTTTTTATTAAAGAAACATTGACCATAGAAATAATACACAGTGGTTTAAAATAATCCACACCCCCCAAAAAATCAAAATTAAAATAATCCACACAAAATTAAAATACAGTCTTATGAAAAGTGCAAACTCATGTTACAGACTTGATGTGTCAGTTGGACTTAATAATGCTGCAGTTGTGCAGTTATTGCCTTTGTTGCGTAAGGCTTTTTAAAAATTTATCTTTCTTGTTGAAAGTATTACAGCTGTTCCCTTTTTTCCTCCCATTGACTCCCTCAACCCCACTCCCGCTTTAGAGATAAACCAGAGGATTTATATGCATATATGCATAGCCCATGGACAGACAATATAACGTGGGGAAGGCCTGAGGAGGGAGCCTACATTTTTAAACACATTTTGCTGACTGATAGTTATGTTCATTATAGATGATTTCTGGGCAGACATTCCTATTGTTACTCATTTCCATATTTTATGCAAAAAGTAAGTTGCCTTAGTTTTTGGCTAGAATGAGGAAGACTTGGGTTCTACTATGGCTCTCCCACAGTAAGAAGAGAACGGCTGGTCTGTTGCCCAGATATAAAATAGAAAGCGCTACCTGCCAAACCAATTTCACAAGGCTGCAGTGAGGACCCAGATAAATCACATGCAGATAAATGTAAAACGTTATAACTTGCTCAACAAATGAAAAATATTACTGTTATTAAAAATGTCCTGAAAATGTAGAATAAAATGTAGTTCTTCTTTGGCCTAGATTTGGCCCAACGGTATTTGGATGTTTTTGATAATTGCCAGTTAGGTTTTGAACTTTTCAATATTGTTATTAATTTAAGAACCATTTGTTGAGCACTTAGAAAGAACAGGGCATACAAACAAGTCCAAGAGATTCTGTTTAGGGATGCACAGGGAAGGGGAGTGAAGGAAGAGGTCAAAGTATAACTAATTAATTTTTAGGCTCAGCCTCTTAAAGGGGGGGGGCAATTTTAAAAAAAAAGTAAAAAAATCAGAATGATCTAAAAAGGGAGGTAAGGGCTAAGATGAAAGCAAGAAGAGTTTCTAAAATATGTCAATAGATCCTGCACATGCTTCTGAGTGGCTGAAGCAGCGAGGAGAAACACCTTGCAGGACTCACATGGCCTGTCTGATGATTCCAGCAGCAACATGAAAGAAGAGCGCTGTTCTGCTTTCAGATCACAGAGCTAGGAGTCTAATCTAAGTCTGACTGACACCAAAGTTTATATTTTTTTTACATATACTACCACCTTCTTATCTGGAGTTCCTGCCTTTTTGTATATGGTATGTAGGAAAAAAACCTTATATCTTATACAATATTTATCAGGTATGTAAAGTACTTTCATGTCCATTGTTGCATTTGCGTTTTATATCAACCCAAGGACGTTGGCAAATTTTTTCCTTCCTACAGTAGTCTTTTCACTATTTTAATATCCTTCTGTCTATTCATCTTGAAGTAACAGTAGTACTATATATTTTTAGTAAGAGGAAATTGAGGCCCAGAGGGTTAAGTGACTTTAATCTGCCTTGGAACTTGTTTTCCTTATGCTTAGACTTAAGAATTCTTCGTGCTTTTTCAGACTTGACAGATTGCTTCCATAAAGGATCAGGAAAAACACATAAGGGTTTTAGATTTTGAGGTTTAGGCTTATCTACCCATATCCTATATAATAAAAGCCTAATATGCAAATTGACTGAACAGTGGAACAACCAGCAGCACGACCGGTCACTATGATGCAGACTGACCACCAGGGGGCAGATGCTCAACGCAGGAGCTGCCCCAAGCCCGCAGACCCCAAGCCAGCCAAGGCGGGTGCCGTCAGGGGCCCCCTGATCGCCCTGCAGAGGGAGGCGACCGGTGGTGGCTGTGGCAGGGGGCTGGGCCAGCGAGCAGGTGGCTCCAAGCTGGCCAAGGCAGGTGCCAGCGGGGGGCCCCTTCGATCATCCCGCCGGTTGCCCCACAAATCGGCCTTGATCGGCCAGGCCTACGGACCCTACTCATGCACGGATTTTGTGCACCGGGCCTCTACTAAGAAATAATCTTACTCATAGAGGATTACATGTATGTAATGCAGACTACATATCTATATTAATAAGATTTGATCTATTTCTTAGTGTGTTAGTTTTTAGGACATGACTGGGGGATGAAGGGAAATTAATAGGAAAAAGTTAATGCAAGTACTCTGAATTGCATTTCACACCACCATTTCTGGTAAGGACCTTTCCACTCCAGCCAAATGGAACTGCTTACTATACAGCAAGGCTTTCTCTCCTTGTCCCTCTCTTTTCTCCTTCCTCTTCCGTTCTCCTGTCCCACTGCCATCTTTTAATGCCCAGTTCTAACACTAACTCCTGATGAAATATTTCTTCCTTCTCCGTAGTCAAATCAACCACTTAATCTTCTAAACTCTAATAATAAGAACTAATCTTGACCAGGTATTGACTATGTTGTACCTGGTGTTATTTGAAGCTGTTTTTGTCTGTTACTTCATTTAATCCTCTCAAGGACTTATGAAAAGGTACTGTTATTATTCCCATTTTATAGATGAGGAAACTGAAGGGAGATTAACCTCTTCAGGGAATATAGCTTTAAATGGAGACCAGGATCCCGAAAATGAAAGCTATGCTTCACCGTAGGACTTTGTTCTCCATTTGGGGAGCCTTTTTTTCTGCCAAAAGCCATTTGGGTATTTATATCATCATTCTCAGGCCATATAGAATTATCAACTTAAAAATTAACCTGTAATATTTGGTCAAACATTTAATTTACTTAATTCTAATGCCTGGTCAGGGCCAAACCAAATGATATCGTGGGCCTTATGTAGCCCGAGGGCCGGAGGTTCCCTACCCCTGATTTAGGTTATGTGTGTCTTTGCTGAGCAGGACAGCCTGCCAGATTTTAAATTCAGACAGCGATTGCTCATTTGTCCTTTCTCCTCAGCACAGTGCCTTACATAAAGCAAGAGGTTTAGTAAAACTATTTGCTGAATTATTGACTGCACAGATGAGATAACAAAATGTAATCGGGAGATCATGTTTGTCCAACCTTATCCAGTTTTATTAGGTCTTAAATACTTAGCAGTTGTTTGGCCTGGGTAACTTTACCAAGAGTAAGCAGGAGTTGGGGCGAATAGAGAAAACAAGAACTGAATGGCCTCCTCCTTACTTTGATGAAGCAGTTCTATCTTAATGCTGCCTTGTCCTTGACCCCCGTTCCTTGGCTGCCTGATCCTAAGTAGAATCATAGACCCCTAGCGTTTGAAGGGCCTTAGGGCTTATTTAATGTGATTCCTACATTTGCATATGAGAAAACTCAGTGATTCCCATCTAGTTTTTCAAACTCCAGCCTAGTAGCATTTATCTACCATAAAACCCTCATACACCTGTTTTTGACTGGTATAAACTGTGGCTCCATTGTTTACGTTGATTTGAGTAAATGTTTTTGCTTTATCTTTTCGGTCTGTGTACATAAATCCACGTTGGTGTCTCTGTTAAGAGTGTGTTTATAGCAGATGAGTGCCTAGCATAGAGCTAAGTCAAAGGGCACTGAACAATTTCTTTTGTTTATGATAGAAAGTTGAATTGAAAAGCAAGTATATCTGGGAAAGTAAGAAAGACCCTAAGAAATGTTTTATTCCCTGTCTTAATAATTTAGGTTATAGTTGCCTTTGCACTATAAAGAGTTATTTGTTGGGGGAATAAGAAAAGGCAATAATCTGTAGATTCCTTTTCAGTTTTTGTATAGGTTTGGTTTCTTTGAAATCTGGTCTTTTTCCTTTTTTATCCAGCTCAATAACTTAACAAGTATCATTTATTAAGGCAGGACTCTTGGCCTCTCCTTCTAAAATAAAATATAAACTCCAAACTTTCAAGAGGTGAAAGGTCTAGCAGGGCAGGGACTTGAGTGAGGCAAGCAGGCACTCAGGCCTCAGAATGTAAGCAGGCAGGTGCACCACCCTGAGAATAAATCGTGCCGCACCCTGATCCCAGCCCTGCCTGGAAGGAACTTCTGCAGGTGATGTGGAAGTAGCTGTGCCGTGGGGTTTGCCCCTTGATTCCTGTGGTTTTCCTGCACTCGATTCCCAAGGACTAAGCTGTTTCTCCTTGAGAATTCTGGTTCAAGTGTGGCTAGAACATGGCATTGTAGTGTGTGGAAAGAGCTTTAAGTCAGTGTACACTCCCTGTGTGTTTGACCTGGGCATAAGGCTCTGGCCACTTGGAGTTTGTGAAGTTATAAAACCGAGCAGATGTTAGAGCACCAGGTACAGTTGACTTTGGTGATAGATCTGACCCCAGGGGTTCTCTTCATACCCCTCTTCCTTCCTGTTCCCCTTAGCACTGTGGGAGTCTGGCATTTTCAACAAGAACTCTAGTAAGTACTAGAGTTGGGAGTTTTTTAAAAAATGACTTTTCACACAAAATAGAAAAAGAAGCCTACCTCTCAAAATACAGAAAAAGACCCTGTAGCCCAGAAGTGCTGGTGAACAACTGCATCTCTGACTGGCTTCCTTCCCCAGCTTGGAACCTGCCTCACTTCCTGGGAATGGGTGTGCCCTTCTCAAATGCTGGCCCCTAACCAGAGCTGAGGCCACAGCGCCCTGTTGAAACCAGTTAGCCCCCAGGACCCTTCCTGAGTGGCTTGAGAACAGTGTTACCCTTCCTGACACCCACGGCCTCGGGAGCCTCCCAGGCATTCGGTGGGAGCCTCCCTCGGTAAACAAGGAAGTACCCCATCCAGTGCAGGTGGACGTCTTAACTGTATCACAGGCACATGATATGGGTTAGAACAGGCAGTCTGTTAGAAACCCCAAAAACAATCACTAGAATCACTCCACTAGGATCAAAGTCCTCCTTTGACACCACACCAGTATTACATTTTTTCACACATGCAAGATCTGTCTTAACAGTTTTCTTTCTCCCTGTTACAAATGCAGTTTCTATTTTTATGGAGAGAGTAGTCAGTTGACGTTTTGGATCATTGAAATGTCCCAGTCGTTACTGGTTATGTAATATCTTGTATATCTGTCAACTATACCCAAGGTTATTTAAAGCCAAGAGACTTTTTTTTTTTAAGTATAGAAATTCATACGTATAAATGAGCATTGTATAGTTCCAGTATTTACTAAATTTTAATTTGGGAAGATTTGCTTTTTGTGTATTACCTATACTATTTTTTATTTACTATCTTTCATAAATTTTCATTTTTTAAAGACTTAGACTCATTCTAAGCCTTTTAATAACCACATTAAACTTTTCCAAAATACACTAAAATGAAGATGTAAATATTGAAATGAAAAATTTACCCGTGATGCACCTAAAATTATCTTATGCAGGTAGTACCAGTAATAACAGTTACAATAAATATTTAAAATTTACTGAGCTCCTGCTTTAACGGGTTTGGCTCAGCGGATAGAGCATTGGCCTGCGGACTCAAGGGTCCCAGGTTTGATTCCGGTCAAGGGCATGTACCTTGGTTGCGGGCACATCCCCAGTGGGGAGTGTGCAGGAGGCAGCTGATCGATGTTTCTCATCGATGTTTCTAGCTCTCTGTCCCTCTCCCTTCCTCTCTGTGGAAAATCAATAAAATATATTTTTAAAAAAATTTACTGAGCTCCTTCTGATACCGGCCAGGGAACCTGGTCCTGGGAAGGTCTGCCTAGGGCCAGCTGGCAGTGTGTGGGTTCTTTGTGCAGAAAAGATTTCACAATATGAGTCCAGGTGACTATGAGGGTATGTTTATTAAAGCTGGGGACAGTAAAATAATGATGGGCTTAGCATAGAAGAAACAACGGGAGAGCCTGGGCTGGACTGCTTTGGTTTCTAAAAGTGTTACAGGAAACAAATGAGCTGAAGCAGGGCTGCTTTGGCTCACTGAGAAGTCAAAAGAGAAAAGAAAGCCTTGGAGACAGATTTGGGGGTAAGTTTGGGACAAGCTGCTCCTGACCACTGCTCCCCTGGTTGCAAGTCTCCTGGGGAGCCTTTGCGTTTAGGAGATGCTTGCCTGAGGGGGAAGAAATGCGATGGGTGCTCCTAGGAGGGAGAGCTTGAGCTGGGTCCTTTGTCTTAAGGGCTTTATTCTCTCTTTTGCCTTTGAGAATCTTAGGGGAGGTCTCAGGGAAGGTTTCAGCAGCATATTCATCTTTCAGGGTCTCTGCTGATTGGTCAGCACCAGGGCAGGGGGTCACTGGTCATTGCAGCTGCTTTTCTGGGCCTGGAGCTGAAATACAACTGAGGTCTAGATGTTATCTCTAGGGAGGTGACCACCTGTATGAAGCTGTAAATTGCTCCGCCAGTTTGTTCAGCTATCTGTCTTGGCTTCCCCATTCCACTTGCCAAGGAATTTTTTTAGCTTACTATCTTGCCTCATTTCTATATGCCAGGTACTTTTCTAAATGCCTTATACGTAATCACCTGAGCACCTTCCTCTTCTTCCGTGCTCTGCCTCACAAATTCTAGCTGCCTTAGCCTTCCTAAACTATGCTATGTTTCTCTTCAACACAGCAAGATCACTGGGCACTGTTCAGATCCCCCATTTCTTTCCTGTGGCCTAGAAACTGACTCTAGGCCATAAGCTGTTGCAGTCATAGGCTCACCTCATTTGTTTCCCTTCTACAGGGGTCACGTCCTGTATTGGCTGCAATGTCTGAAAACTGGTGTTTCGTTTATTTTATTGCTTTTCTTGTTTTATGAGGTTGGAGAGTAAATCCAATCCCCTGATACTCCATCCTGAATAGAAGCAGGGGTCTGTAATCCATCTTTGTTGGAATAATGTCAAATCTAGTGCCATATATGTATAGTATTGAAAGAATCAAAATCAAGTCCTAATCCTTGCCCAGTGACTTAACTTTGTGCTTCTCACAATGTGGGCTTCTGAGACCTTCTACCCGGATGACTTAGAGCAACTCATTTGATTGCTCAGTTTCATTTTTACCTGTAGAAAGAAGGTTATGAATCTTCTTTATAACATACAGAGGTGATATTAAGTATGAACACAAGAAAACGTATCGATTGGCTTAGATTGAGCTATTGTCAAACAGAAGCTAGCTTACTGTCACTCATTATTATCTATATATATAAAAAGCCAGCGTCTGTAATGACCAGAATGACTGATGATCAGTTGCTGTGATGCCAACCTCCCGCAGCCCCTCCCCCTGGCCATCCCCGCCCCCACCACCCTGATTGGCCCATAGCCCCTCCCTCCACCCAGTCCCACCCCAGATCAGCCCCCCCACCCTGATCAGGGGCAGGGCTGGCTGGCCAACCACCCATGGCCCCTCCACCAGGCCGCTGGCTCCCGGTCGGCACCCCCAGCCCCATTCGGGGGCAGGGCCAGCTGGCCCACCGCCCACAGCCCCTCCCCCCCAACCTGCCCCACCCCCGATGGACCCCCACTACCCCGATAGGCCTGAGGCCCCTCCCCCCAGCCAGCTCCACCCCCATCAGCATTTCACACTGATCAGGGGCAGGGCCAGCCAGCCAACCACCAATGGCCCCTCCCCCAGGCCACTGGCCCCCGATTGACCCCCCCACCTCAATCAGCCTGCGGCCTCTCCCCACAGCCAGCTCCACCCCCAATCATCCCCCCCACACCAATCAAAAGTGGAGCTGGCTGGCCAACCTCCCACAGCCCCTCCCCCAGCTGCTAACTCCCAATTGGCACCTCCCACCTCATTCGGGGATGGGGACGGCTGGCCCACCACCCACAGCCCCTCCCCACGGCCGGTCTTACCCCCCTACCCCAATCGGGGGCGGGACCCACAAGCCAATCGCCCACGGCCCCTTCCCCCAGCCGGCCTGGCCCTGATCAGCCCCGATTGGGGCCGGGCCGGCCGGACCCCATCTGTGCACAAATTCATGCACTGGGCCTCTAGTTTTATTATAATAGTCTTTATTATTTACATTTATTTTTAGGCACCATACTGGACATACCTATTATGTGCACTCGGGCTCTTTATCTACCAGTCACTGGATGCTATTGACGGGAAACAAGCCAGAAGAACAAATTCTTGTTCTCCTTTAGGAGAACTTTTTGACCATGGTTGTGACTCTCTTTCCACGGGTAAATTAACTAAAGTTGTGTTTTTTTTTTAATAATGACTTAAACACAAAATGAGCTGTTTGAATGGTTTATTTTTTTTTTTGGATAGGTGTACCTATGGGAGCAATTTTTGCACAGTGTATTTTAAAAGTATCTTCAAGTGTTTGTTTAGTGTACTTTATTCTAATGCCAAGATTATGTTCCTTAAAACTCTGTATTGCTGAATAGTAGATGACGATTTTTTTTCATTAATTATTTCCAATTCTTAATGGTTCTTAAACCTTGTTTCTTTCAGTATTGATGGCAGTTGGAGCTTCAATTGCTGTGCGCTTAGGAACTCATCATGACTGGTTGTTTTTCTGCTGTTTTATTGGGATGTTCTTATTTTATTGTGCTCATTGGCAGACTTATGTTTCGGGTGTGTTGAGGTTTGGAAAGTAAGTATGTATTTTAAGTTGTACATTTAAAAATATAACTGAGTTTATTTTCACTGTCTGTTATAGTTCATATATATGTAATAAGGGGAACAAAGCTTCAATCAGGAATTTAAATTATCTTTTAACTTATTGGAGCATCCATAAATGTTATATCTTAATTTAAATCTTTTAGGTATTCTGCCGGTTATAAATAATTACATATTTGATAATAACTTTATTTTCTCTGTTTCTCCAACTTATGTTAGACAGGAGAAAGAAAAATAAGGGACCTGAATAATATAGAAAAAGGACTCATGATCAATGCTCAGTAAATGTTAGTTTTTTCCCCCTTTTTCTCCACAAAGTACCAAACATTTTATTATTATGTTTTCCTTTTCCAACTAACTTGGTTATTTCTCCATGAAGCCTGGAGGCCACTGATCTTACTAATACCTGCATGTCATTATTCATATTTTCCTTGATATTCAGTTCACCTTTTCTCCTGTCCCCAAATAACTTAGTTGTGTTTTCTTCCATTTCTGTTTTTTTTTTTTTGTTTTTTTTTATCATCTAATCCTCATATTTTTTATATTTGCAGAGCAATAAGTATTCCTTTAGCATCTAGAGCAGCGGTTCTCAACCTGTGGGTCGCGACCCTCGGAAAACACATATAGCATATCAGATATTTACATTACGATTCATAACGGTAGCAAAATTACAGTTATGAAGTAGCAACGAAAATAATTTTATGGTTGGGGGTCACCACAGCATGAGGAATTGTATTAAAGGGTCACGGCATCAGGAAGGTTGAGAACCACTGATCTAGAGACTCTGGGGCATCCAAGTGGAGATGTAAAGTAGGCTGACAGATATAAAAATCTGGAGCTCAGAAAAGATGATGGGGATTTAGAGGTCATTAGCATATAATGATGATAGTCTTAAGTACAGAGAGAATTGTTCAGAGACTCTAAAAGGAGAAAAGATAGAATTCTGGAAGTAATAGCATTTAAGATGTGGAAGAAGAAGCAGTCTAAGAAGGAGCCTGAGAAAAGCTTCCAGCAAGTTAGGAGAATCAGGAAAGAGAATGGAATAAATAAAACCATAGCAAAGCATTTCAAGAAAGAGGGAATGATCAGCATTTTCAGTATTGTAGAGAGGTTATGCAAGATAATAACTGAAATGTATTCCTTAGTTTTGGCAAATTGAAAGACACTGTTTGCATTAAGTAATTTTAGTACAATGGCGCCAAAAATCAGATTAGAGTGGATTAAGCAGCAACTCTGAGGACAGGAGGAAATTAGAAATGTACTACTTTTCAGTTAACCTGTTTATGGGGCAAAGAAGAGAGGAGTCGATAGCTTCAGGGGGTACCGATTAGAGACTGATATTGGCTGGTTTTTAGGGTTGTTTTTTTTAAATTATTTTTATTGATTTCAGAGAGGAAGGGAGAGGGAGAGACAGAAACATCAATGATGAGAGAGAGCCATCGATTAGCTGCCTCCTGCACGCCCCCTTACTGGGGACCAAGCCCACAACCCAGGCATGTGCCCTCCACCGGAAAGGAACCATGGATCCTTCAGTCTGCAGGCCGTCACTCTAGCCACTGAGCCAAACCAGCTAGGTCTAGGGGTTGTTTTTTTATACAAAAAATTGAAGCACATTTATATATTAAGAGGAAAATATTTGGATGGGAAAAAAAGGGAACTCTTAGTAACTTAATAAGGAAAACTATTGGAATTTTCCCTGCTTCTTAAGTTAAATTGACTTGAGAATGTTTAAGAATTTGTCTTAAATTATCTGTTGTTTTTATATTTTGTAATTTTTTCTGATTATGAGAGTAATTGTTATAAAAAAAATTCAAACTTTACAGAAGTACATAAAATAGAAAGTAAAAAGTCTTCTGCAATCTCAGTGGTAACCACTATTAGCAATTTTATATATGCCATAGAGTTGTCCTCTTCATGCATATACTAATATTTACCTGTATGTGAGCACATGTTGTTCTATAGGTGTGTTTTTTACTTAACCGTGTAGTCATCTGATAATTCAGTGATGGAACTAAAGGTAAAAATAAACTAAGCCTATAGATATTTTTACACCTTTGATATATAGTATATGGTTAACCTTTACATACAGGAATTTTATTTACAAATATCTTTTCTATTCTTTATCCTTCATCTTTAGAGTGGATGTAAATGAAATTCAAGTAGGTTTAATGATCATCTTTGTGTTGTCTACATTTGGAGGAGCAACAATGTGGGACTATACGGTAAAACTGAATGTTTATATTTACTTTTAAGTACTTTTTAAATATTTAGGAAAAATATTGCATTGTTAATTTTCTTCAGAAATCCTGGGCATTGTACTTAATATTCATTGCATTTCTTAACTTTCTCCTTTTGTTATATAATTTTTTTTTATCCTACATACCTTATGACATTTTCCTTTATGCAGGAATATATTAGCACAGAGAAAAAAAAGAACCCCACTTCCCTAATACAGACTTAAACACTAGTTGAACTGCATTTTCCAGGCCAAAATTTATCTTATACAATAGATGTTTAGAAGAATAAATTCAATAAAATATTATACATTTGAAACTTGTCCCTCAATATTAGGAAAGAAATGTTGCTAATTTGCATTTTTATACTCTATAATGAGGTGAAGTTTCCCATAGTAAGGAGTATTTTCATTTTCTGCTTGGTTGGTAACCTCAGTATTTTGATCAAAACTGACACTCACAAAGCCAGTGTCATACATTCACGCTTTGCAAAGGGAGAAACTAGAAAGAAACAAATTATTGTGTCTCTACAACCTAAGTCCACAACACTGGCTGACTCACAATCTCATTCCCATAGAGTTAAGAAGGATAATATCAATAGCCAACAACTAACGTTTATTCAACACTTACTATGTTCCTAAACATTCTACTATCATTGCTTCACCTGATCCTCAGAACAGTCCTATAAAATCAATATCATTAATCTGTTTTATGAATGTTTTAGTTAGATTAATTTGTCCAAGAACACATACTAGGTAGCTAGTGAGATCTGGAGCTAGAAATTAAGTAGACTGATTCCAAATTCTATGTTTTTAGTCACTAATTTACATTATACGTCCAGTGAAAATAGTACGAGATACAAAACTAAACATACTCCTATCATAAGATCCCTTGGGATTTATCCAAATAAGTTGAAAACTTATCCACACAGAAACCTGAACATAGATGTTTATAGCAGCTTTATTTATAGTTTCCAATACGTGGATGCAACCAAGATGTCCTTCAGTAGGTAAATGGATAAACCATGGTACATCCAGACAATGGAATATTAATTACTATTAAAAAGAAAAAGCTACCAAGCTATGAAAAGACGTGGAGAAACTTTAACGGTATATTACTTAGTAGAAAAAGCCAATCTGAAAGGCTATGTATTATACGACTCATTCGGGAAAAGGCAAACGGTGGAGATTGTGAAAAGGTTAGTGATTGCCAGAGTTTGTGGGGAGGAGGGTTAAGTAGACAAAGCACAGAATTTTTATAAAGCAGTGAAACTATTCTGTATGATATAATGCTGGAGGCACTGGGGCCTATGGAGACTCTGTACTTTCCGTACAATTTTGCTGTGAACCTAAAATTGCTCTAAAAGGTAATTCTATTAAAAATAGTAATAGGAGACTTCTCTGAGACAATGGTTTCAGAATTGGCTAATTATAGTTCATATCACTAGGGTCAGAAATAGACTTTGAGCATATTTTCAAGTAGTGGTACATTCCCTGAGACATTCATATTTCTTCTCATGTAAGTTTAAATAATAGCATCAAACATATGCTACTATAGGCTTCTAGAATATAGTAGAGGAATGTGATGTGTCTTACTTAGGTGGTAGCTGTTCTGTCAGTACCCATAGAAGGTGAATGTGGACCTAGAGGCAGTTAGGCATCTCTGGTCATTGAGTCAGACGTGGTTGTCTTAAATTTGGAATTCTGATTTAGTTTTAATGGGGAAGAATGTAATTTCATCTTAAAATCATTTCATCCACTCTTTTGGCAATACTATAGGAAGAAAGCACATCTGCTTATTCTCACCCATAAGGCTATTTATTTTAGATGTAAATTTTCTAAATTAATTGTTAATCTATAGTTTACACAAATTTTGGGACAATATTTCAAAGTCTGTTTTCAGAACACGACAGCCTACAGCTTTTGGCAATTCATTGTTACTGTTTTTTAAATCCTTTGCTGCCTTTGGAAGTTTTCTTGAACAGCATTTGACCAACAGGTAAATATACTGCTAGAGATTTAATCCTGGATCTTAACTACACAGAATTTTTGCATGGACACACATCATGATTGTCACATTCATGATGCAGATTATGGTGTCTGACTTTCCTGTGATTTACTAAATCCAAGTGACCTATCCTTTTTCATTCATTTAAGTCAGATGAAGGTTTATGAGATTAAATGTCTCACGACAATTATGTAAGTAGACTTAGCTGAATTTGGTGGATTTGTTTTTCACTTAATGAATAAAACCATTAAAAGAGAAGTTACCACTTCAGGCTACCTTCCAGAAGTTACAGTTTGAGTAAAAGAAAAGTGATAACTTATTGTATAGGACCATATTGTAATGTTTCTTTACTATTTAATAGGAAAATAAATTCTATTTTCTTAATGATGTTTCTTTCCTCTACCCCTCAAGATACCCATTCTAGAAGTAAAATTGAAGATCTTCCCAGTTCTTGGAGTTGTAGGTGGAGCAATTTTTTCCTGTTCAAATTATTTCCATGTTATCCTCCATGGTGGAGTTGGCAAGAATGGATCCACTATAGCAGTAAGACATTAATTTTATGCTAAACTTAATCATCACCAGCTACAGAGATACTAAACATATGCTGAAGTTCAAGAATGGGGAAGGGAACGAAATATCTTAAAAGATTCTTTTTAAGTACATAATACAAAAGCATTTTTAAAACAGTGTAGACTGATAATAAAGCACTTTTCCTCTTTGTAGCTTTTCTGAATAGACATTCCTGGCATTTCATTTACTCATCTGTTACACTACTGTACATAATTAAGAGTTGCCATTTGTTGTCTTGCATTTTGTGCCTTACACTAATAAGGAGAGGAGAGGAGAAAAGGTAGAGACTGAGTTCCTGATTGGCGGGAAAGCTGCCAGAGGTCATTGTTTCACATATAGGATACTTATTACCAGAGAAGTATATTTCACTGAAATATATATTTTTAAACTATTCTATTTTAAAAGGTAAAATATAACCTTAATTCCTAAACTGAGTGGACAGACCTGGTGCTTTATGAGTCAGAACTCCTGCCAAGATTTTAAATAAATATAACACAGTATCTGTTTCTTAAAAAACATATTGTAATCTTCAAGGTTCTTGAACATAAGGATATGAATACTTATTCCAGTGATGCCATCTTTTATCAAAAACGTTTTTGGAATGTCTTTTTAGAATTACTTTAAGCTGTAAGTCATTCTCGTTAATTTCTTTGGTGTTATAGTTCAATTTTTCTGTCCTTTAAAGGTGGATTTGATTTAGAAAAAAAAGTCATTTGGAGCTTGGTCTAATAAATAAGAGGAGTAATAAACATAAAATACAGCATTTTTCATTTAAAAAAGTCTCATCCTCTTAAATGACATGAATTGGCTTTAGGACAATTTCAAAAGAATCCACATAATTCGTAAATTATCCATCTATTAAAGTATATTTTATATACATAATTCAAAAGCAAAGTATAAAACTCATTTAGATACATAAGTTCTGATATATTTGGAAACATTATTTTGATGTTTTTTGAGGTGTTTTGTCTGTTGACCTCAGTACAGTACTGTGCAGAGGTGCTTAGGAAGACTAGTTGCTTGACCATGGGTGACAAAATAGAGCACTAGCTGGAACACGAGTCCTACTAAAGAAAATATGATTTAGTAAGTGTCAGTGTCCACTTTAGAGAATGTTTTACTAAGAAATAATTGATGGACTGTTTGAAGGAAGGTAAGAAATCAAATATTAGGGCTAAGAAGTAGTTGATTTCAAACTCTTAAACTGGTGGTTTTCCAACATTTTTAGCAGCAGATTTTCTTGAATAAAATCTCCCGAACCATAATACAGATAAAAGCACTATTTTATTAGTCTAAATTTTTATGTTATTACTATATAGTATAATGTTTTATTATATATGGCTTTGTAGTATTGTTACTGTAATTTTATAGTCAGTTATAACATGTAAACTTAAACAAGAATATGTCTGTTTTAATGAACACATTTAAATTGGTGGTTATAGATTTAGTAAGTCTTAAGACCAAATTTATTTCAGTATTTTGTTTAGGATAAGCAATGCTGAGAGAATCCTGATTCACAAAGATAAAAATGTAATGGGTTGGATTTTACAGTGTTACATAAAAGTGCATTTGCAGTCTAAATACGAAAAAAGGCAGGGGAAGGGGGAGTTGGTATTGAGAGAGCGAGGCAGATATTTCTGGACAAAAATATGTTAACTTTGCAGTCCAAGAGTTGATGACCTTTAGCATAGTAAAAGTTGGTATAGAATAAATTATATTATTTTTTAGTGTTTACTAATTGGAATCAAACACCTATAGCACAGAATCTTTGTAACCCTAGAGTTCTGTGAAAGTTTGAAAAGCACAGCCAAGGCCTGTATACTCACTGTTCTTTAGGTCTCTAGTTCAAAACAAAATAGATGCTCAGAAAATGTAATATAATCAATAGTGTTAAAATGTGATGTTGATTTTCTGCTTTATCCATTAGGGCACCAGTGTCTTGTCACCTGGACTTCACATAGGAATAATTATTATACCGGCAATAATGATCTATAAAAAGTCAGCAACTAATGTGTTTGAAAAGCATCCTTGTCTTTATACCCTAATGTTTGGATGTGTCTTTGCTAAAGTAGCACAAAAATTGGTGGTAAGAAATTATTTTATGATTTATGGTATAATAACCTACTTGGTCCTCAAACTCAGAGCTGGAAACTATTTCATACAATGGGTATTTTATGTGTGTGTGTGTGTGTGTGTGGTGTTATCATCATAAAATGTAGGTATGTATTTGTCCTCCAAGTAAAATTGTGAATGAGTTAATGTTATATTTAGGGAAACAGATTCTTTACTGTATAGCAAGTTCTTTTATTTGTTTAATTATAATTATCAATTATAACTTTCTGATATCAAGAAATTTAAATACTGGAAACTTTAATAAGCTACCCAGTCATCAATCATGAATTTAAGAAATTTTAGATTCAGTATTTCCATATCAAATATGAGATTAAATGGTGTCTTTATCCTTATTTGTCTTAATAGTGAATTAAAGTTATAATCAATTCTGTTCTGCAAGTAAAAGCTAAAATGTTTGAAATTTAATAGTAAAATTATTTTGTTTACTTTTTTATAGATAGCTCACATGACTAAAAGTGAACTGTATCTTCAAGACACTGCCTTTTTGGGCCCAGGTCTTTTATTTTTAGACCAGTACTTTAATAATTTTGTAGACGAATATGTTGTTCTATGGATAGCAATGGTAAGTTCTTTTCTGCTAAGATTTTATTTTTAACAGATGTCAGATAACACTATTCTTAAGAGTCATTTCAGTGAAATATCAGGTAGTCTTACTACTAGTTTATACCATAAATGTTTCTGTAAAATTACTTATTTAAAGCTGTGAATTGTTTTTTATTGAGTATAGAAACAGCCTACATATCTGGAGATCTTGCTTCCAACCAAATTTTTAAAAATACAACTGTTTACTTAAAAATAACTGTATCTTGCCCTAGCTGGTTTGGCTCAGTGGATAGAGCATCAGACTGCGGACCAAAGGGTCCCAGGTTCGATTCCAGTCAAGGGCACATGCCTGGGTTGCGGGCTCGATCCCCAGTTGGGGGTGTGCAAGAGGCAGCCGATCAATGATTCTCTCTCATCATTAATGTTTCTATCTCTCGCTCCCTCTCCCTCCCTTTCTGAAATCAATAAAAATATATTTAAAAAAACTATATCTTTATCCTCTCCCTAAAATACTATTTATACTTAAAGATATCAAAAATGACTTTACTCGGCCAAAGGACTACTGCACTTATTAGTGTCTTTTACTTAATCAAGTTTATTAGAATTAATCCAAGCTTATGGCAGGTTACAGGTAAATTAGATGGAGTTCGTGTTAGCAAAGGTAAGCACTTATTGCTTTAAAAACTGTCAACTAATATTGAGGAAATGAAACAAAACAATATTACCAAGTACCAGATTTGGGGACCATTTTCTGGTAGCAGTAAGTAACCCTATATATGGCCCTCGAGGATTTATATTCATGATGATGTCTCATCAAGCAAAGGTTAAACTCTTATTGATTACATCCTCAAGAAAGTGATGGATGGTACATATGTTCAAAATATTATCCAAAATGATTATATAGAATTATGGTACTTAAGAGAGAAGCTTTAGCCATCAAAGGAAAAGAAAATCATTGTTGGTAATAACTTAATCACAAAATTGGATAAAAGAATTATTTTCTTATTTTATTGAGACAACTTTATGGTAGATCTTTAATTATGGTGGTTTCAAACAATTCTGCTATATTTTCCCCTACCTCTGGACCTCACTTGCCTTCACCAAATTTTTAGCGATACATAAACACATATTAAAGTGTGCTGAAAGAAACCCTGCAGTGAATCTTTTGATAATTTGAATCAACTACCCTATTTGTTAGATTTAGGCACTAAAAAACTATATCTGTTCTGTGTGGGGTACCACATCTGATGATCCTTTATACTAGGTTCTGGAGTAAATTAATAATATCCATCTGTGGTCCATTCAAAGGTTTTCCATTCTTCTAGTGGTGGTGAGATCAGAATAATTTCCTTTAATTTGCTGTCCACTTTAAATACTTTTAGAGCTCCAAAACAGTATACATTTAAGAACTGGATGGTTATTCAAAATATCTGAAAATTCAATGTAGGGTTTCTTTAATGAACTTAAATATTACCAAGTGGAATTGTTTAACATGATTAAAATATCAGGTTAAAAACTCAAGTACCTATTTTGTAATGAGTGAGTTGACCTGGTTTACACTGATGGTGATTATGGTGAGGAAGTCAAATTCAAAACACTTGTGCCCTTTGGCATCCTTAGGGGAAAGGTTCTTGCTTCAGAGAGAAAAGGATCACACAGAGCATTTCAAGTAAATGATGGGGGGATTTACCTCTCATGGGTGAGAATTCCCTTTATACCAACAGAGTTGTGAGGCTCCTATTTCTGAAAGGAAGCATCTGCCTCTGGTCTCTGGGAAAGTTTTTAAATAGTGTGCTTTCCTCAATTTTTTATACAACACAATTTTGTGTATGCCTCCCCTTAACTATGGTATCTTTTCCAGGCCTTTTTGTCCCGCTTGGTCCACACAAGGGACATCTACTTCACTTCCATAGGCCTTTACTTTCTTACAGCTAATCTTAAGGGAGTAAGAAACCTCTATGATGGAATGGTTTTGTTATAACTTATAGCCCCTTCGAGCAGAAATTTGTAGCACAGCAGATAATTGAAAGAATGTGAAGACTTCCATTCTATTACTTTCCAGCTTTTGTGTTTTAGTCTAGGCCAGCTGTGGGCAAACTTCGGCCCGCGGGCCGGATTCGGCCCGTTTGAAATGAATAAAACTAAAAAACAAAAAGACCGTACCCTTTTATGTAATGATGTTTACTTTGAATTTATATTAGTTCACACAAACACTCCATCCATGCTTTTGTTCCGGTCCTCCGGTCCAGTTTAAGAACCCATCATGGCCCTCAAGTCAAAAAGTTTGCCCACCCCTGGTCTAGGCTTTTACCACTGTGCCTTAGATTCTATAACTGTGAAATACCTTGCATGTTCCAGAGGACTATATGAGGTTCAAATATGAAATACAGTGGGGTCTTGACTTACAAGTGTCCCGACTAACGAGTTTTTTGAGATACCAGCTGTCTCTGGGCCAATTTTTTGCTTTGAGTTGACAGAGTAATTTGAGTTAACGAGCTCCTTGATGAGCTCGGTCTCGGAACAAATTAAACTCGTAAGTCAAGGCCCACTGTATATTGAAATACTCTAAAATGTATTTTTGTTGAATTTTCAGTTAGTTTCGAGATTGGGGGGAGGGGGGGAGTCAGGCAGAAAAATAGCTGCTGCTTCAAAAGGGATAGACCATAATCTATCTTGTATTTTCTTTTTTTGCTCTAAAGGTCATTTCTTCATTTGATATGATTATGTACTTTAGTGCTTTGTGCCTGCAAATTTCAAGACACCTTCATCTAAGTATCTTCAAGATTTCATGTCATCCAGCACCTGAACAGGTTCACAAGCATATTGACTAATAACCCAAGGAAAAAAGGAGAAGCAGTTAGGGGAACCTAGGAGTGAAGGAAATCCCCTTTTGCAGGAGGCTAGTATACTATCAAATAAGGTTATATTTGAATATAAAACATTAAGTCCTGTAAATTCCATTATGTCTATTTCAGTTGTGAAGTCCTCATTGTGTATCAACATTTTTTATAACAGATTACCAGAGTAATACAAATCTGTAAATTAGAAATAAAACTAAGAAAGAAATTTAAATTTTCTAGGTACAAGAAAGTGAACCACTATAGTTCTAAATAGCAGTATCTGTCTCAGAAATTCTTATACCCAGGATTTTCATTGCCAAATGATTACATAAAAATTCAGAACTGAAAGGATTTTAGCCATGTTGAGGATGATGCTACTTTGCTAAAAATTGATGTGTTCATAATACTGCATAAGTACATGGATTATAATACTGTATTTACTGAGAATGATTTATGATTTTTTTATTAGTCATTTTCAAAAGAGGCATGTTAGCCACTATCATATAAAATGAAATACATGCTTTAGTATACCAACTAGAATTTAAAAGGGCTATTGGAATTTTCTATAATTTGTATTAAGTAAAAGCTATTTGTCTTATTAGTTCAGAAAAACAAATGAATCTTTATAGTGAGGGCAACTTATTTCTTGATATTCTGAGTTAAAATTTCATTGTCACAAAAAGATAGGCATTAAACATCCTTTTATGAAAAGTAAAACAGTACTTAAAATACAGTTGACATAAGAAAATTAGTAATTTATGAAAACATGGCAAAAATATCTTCCCTTTAGAATACTAGCCAAAAAGTTACTACAACTACACATTTCATTTGAGGTAAAAGGGGGATAAAATAAGTATCAGTTACTCAACCACTAAGTGCACCATGTACTGATTCTTATCTTTCTACTCTCATTCTGAAGTATTTTATAGTGTTCATTATGAATAATAGAACTATCACCAGGCTCCTTGGTGATCCAAATCCTCAGACTCCCTCCCCTCTTATCCTACTTTTAATTTTATCCCACAGTTCTGTAGACCATAAGCCATATGATAAAATAAAAATAATAAAGGAGTAATGAACATGTACTATATCTTAAGCAAGAAAAAGACAATGAAAAAAGTGGAAGTTGATATTCCTTATAAGGAAAAACTATATACTTACGTGAATTAAGGACACAGAAAACACTCCAGTGTACTTATTTTGTCTCTGTAACACTTGGTAAACTCAAATAAGGACCTTCTTAGACATTTTAGTAGTACCTAAGATTTATATTCCAAAATATACTTTGGCTTACAAGGGAACTCCTGTACAAAATGTAAAAATTTAGGAAGCAAATTATCCCCCTAATGTCAGGTAGACTATTGTTAATGGTGGACTAATTTCTTCCTATTTAAGTTATCACAGAAAAACAGAATTCCCATGGATTTGTTTTTTAAAACTTTAAAAACCTTAAAAGTAAGATAAGAGTGGGTTATGGGGTGGGGGAGGATTAGAATTTAAAACATGGTAAAACAGGAGAAAATCACTTCTAATGGGCATGTTTGGGGGGGGGGGGATAATTTTTGTTTTGAATGAGTCA
Source organism: Myotis myotis (assembly GCF_014108235.1). NCBI lineage: Eukaryota > Metazoa > Chordata > Mammalia > Chiroptera > Vespertilionidae > Myotis > Myotis myotis. Next base: position 199,027,769 of record NW_023416335.1, read on the forward strand.
ATGAAAGCAGTTTGAGCAAAAAAATAGTAAGTTTAGCTGATACTTAAAACAAATGGTGGGAGCTGGCTTTGAAGTGTGTGATGGTGCGTCATCATGAAGCAAAATTACTTTGTCATGTCTTCTGGAACATTCTGGTTGTTTCACGATCAAAGCGTGGTTCAGGGCGGTATAGGCAGACGCGTCCCAGGTCGTGTCCCTGAGCAAATGGAGTGAGCAGCTGAAACTAGTAACATCCACCCCGAATTGGCGAAATTCCTCAGCTGGCGAGACGGTTTACAGCCGGGAAGAGCAGAACTCCCCTGGAAAGGTAAAAAAACCAGGGATTTGGGCAGGAAAGTTTGCCAGACCTCTGAGCCCAGAGAGTCGGAGGGAGACCGCGTGGCAGACAGCCGCGTCCCTTGGGACAGGCACAGCCCCTGACGGGGGAAAGGAGAACCGCGGGATTCCTGGCGCTGCCGGGGGAATTGAGAGCTGGGTCTGTGATCACAGAGGACTGAGCCTAAAGGGGGCAGCCTGAAGAGCTGATCAGACCATGCAGTCCCGGTAAGAGAAGAAGCTTACAGAAACCAAGCCTTCCCCGTTTCCGCGGCCGGCGTTTGTTTGTTTGTTTTCACTGAACCCTGTTCATGGGACATTTCGGATACAGACACTCACCTGTGCTGAAGAGAGGGAGAGTGTGCGGAGGAGTGGAATCTGGGGAGAGACTGAGGAGAGAAGGGGGGCCGGGAGAGGTGGCAGCGAATTGAGTGCTGAGACACCCCTGAGCCCACGTCTGAGGCAGCCATTCTCTCCGGAGAGTGAGACTCCTCCCCCCAGCCCCCAGGCAAGGAGCACAGCCACACCCAGATTCCACCCTGTAGGAGATCAAGGATTAAAATAACCTGATCAGTCCCTGGGAGTTAACAGGGTCTGGCCTATAGAGGGATTTTCAATCCCAGCAACAACACAGCACCGGTAACAATTACGCAGCCAGCTCTGGGCAGTGAACTTCCACTGGACAGAGAGGCCCTGTAGCCTCAGAGGCCAACCCCAGAACACTGCCACCCAGAGGCTGACCCACAAACTGACTCTTTGCTAAACACAAAATAAGGCAGTCTGGGAAACAAATGCGGCTTGCTTTAAAATAAGGACTGTGGTTTACAACACAGAGGAACAGTGTATCGCAGGGAAACTCAACACTCTCCTGAATACCTGGCAGGTCTAAGGCGAGCCACACTGAAGAATAGAAGAACCGAAGGACCTTCACTACTGCAATATTTTTTTTTTTCACCTTTTAACTAAGAAACCAATTTTTTTTTTTTTTTTTTTTCTTTTTTTTTTCTTTTCCTCTTCTTCTTTTTTTTTTCCCCCTCTTTTTTCCATCACCTGATTTTACCCTTTTAATTACTACCTTCTTATTTTTAACCAGTATTATTACTGCTACCATTTTACCATTTTTTTTAAAGTGCCATTTTATTTTCTCTTTATTTTATTTTGGGATTAGTGTTCTCCATTCTATTTTCATTGTTATATTATTGGTTGTTTCTAGTTTGCATTTATCTCCAGGGAGCTGTTGCTGGAATTTGTTGGGATTAATGGCTGTTCTATAGGAGTATTCTCCTCATATAAAAAGTCTCTTCCCCTCTTCCACTTCATTCTCTCTTTTCGCTCTTTTTTTTTCTTTTCCTTTCTTTTCTCGCTTTTACTTCCCCCCCCCCCTTTTTCCCACTTTCATTTTTGCACTCCTTTTTTTGGTCCCTAATTTTCTTTTCTTTTTTCTCTTTTCTCTTTTTCTCTTCCTTCTTCCTTATCCCCTAATTCTCTTAATTCAGGTGGTCACCTTTATTTGGGGTTATTAATATCGTGAATATATTTGTGTATAGTGCCTGGTACGTGGTGCCTTGTTGTGTTGTATTTTGTGCCTTTAAATCAACACAGCAGATCCAAGCAACAGCAACCTCCTGAGCACCACACCCTCTGCTGAGGAACAGCAGCTGTACGTGAAACCTCGCCCCACCAGCCAGAAGAGCCACCACAGCTGTGAACAGCACCCACCAGAGGAGTTGCTGCCAACTGAAGAGCAGCTGCTACCGCAACCGCCCGAAGAGGAACCGCGGACCAAGGAGTCACTGCCACCAAGGGAGCAGCCACTGAACGACTCAACGTCTAGATATGTCAGTGAGATCAAACATGGGTAGACAAAGAAACCCCCAAAGGAAAGAGAAGGAGGACTCTCCAGAAAAGCAGCTAAGTAATACAGAGGCATGCAACATGACAGAAAAAGAATTCAGAATAAGGGTCCTAGAGTGCATAAACCGGATGGAGGAAAAAATCGACAACCTCAGCAAGAAGCAAGAAGAAACAGATGAAAAAATCGATAACATATGGAAGAAGCTAGAAGAAACAGATGAAAAAATCGATAACATATGGAAGAAGCTAGAAGAAACAGATGAAAAAATCAACAACTTAAGTAAGACCCAAGAAGATATGAAGAGTGACATAGCTGCAATGAAAAACTCCATTGAAAGTATCAACAGTAGACTAGGAGAAGCGGAGGACCGAATTAGTGATTTAGAAGACAAGGAAGCAAAACACACCCAAAATGTACTGCAATTGGAGAAAAAAATGAAAAGACAGGAGGAGAGCCTAAGGGAGCTTTGGGACAACATGAAACGAAACAACATACGAATAATAGGGGTACCAGAACAACAGAAGGATGAACAAGGATTAGAAAAACTATTAGAAGAAATAATATCAGAAAACTTCCCTGAGGTGGGGAAGAAAAAAGTCACACAAGCCCAGAGAGTCCCAAACAAGGTGAACCCAAAAAGACCCACACCAAGACACATCATAATTACCATGGCAAATGTTCAGGACAAAGAGAGAATCTTACAGGCTGCAAGAGAGAGACGGAAAGTTACATACAAGGGATCTCCCATTAGATTGTCAAATGATTTCTCAACAGAAACACATCAGGCCAGAAAAGAATGGATGGAAATTTACAAAGTGATGCAAAGCAAAGGACTGAATCCAAGAATACTCTATCCAGCAAGGCTATCATTCAAACTTGAAGGGGAAATAAGAAGCTTCACAGACAAAAAAGGCTAAGGGAGTTTATCACCACCAAGCCAGCAATGCAAGGAATGCTAAAGGGACTGGTATAAAAATAAGAAATAAAAAGCTCAGAAAGAAAACAGCCACACAAAAACAGAAATGCCTACAAACAAGTACCTTTCAATAATAACTTTAAACGTAAACGGACTAAATGCTCCAAACAAAAGACATCGAGTGGCTGAATGGATAAAAAAACATGACCCATACATCTGCTGTCTACAAGAAACCCACCTCATTAGAAGGGACTCACACAGACTGAAAGTGAAAGGATGGAAAAATATCTTTCAGGCAAATGGAAAGGAAAAGAAAGCTGGGGTAGCAATACTTATATCGGACAAAATAGACCTCAAACTGAAGGCCATAACAAGAGATAAGGAAGGCCACTTCATAATACTAAAGGGATCAATACAACAAGAAGATATAATCCTGGTAAACATATATGCACCCAATGCAGGAGCACCCAAATTCATAAAAAAACTCCTGGAAGATATCAAAGGAGACATCGACAACAATACAATCATAGTAGGGGACTTTAATACACCACTGACAGCACTGGATAAGTCCTCTAGACAAATAATCAGCAAAGATATAGCAATCCTAAATGACTCACTAGATCAGATGGACTTAATAGACATCTTCAGAACACTTCACCCGAAAGCCAGGGAATATACATTCTACTCAAATGCTCATAGGACATATTCAAAAATAGACCATATATTGGGTCACAAGCAAAGTATCCCCAAATTCAAGAAAATTGAAATCATAAAAAGCGTCTTCGCAGACCACGATGGCATAATATTAGAAATACACTACAATAAAAACAACCCAAAATACTCAAACACCTGGAAGCTGAATAGCATGCTATTAAATATTGATTGGGTTACCAATGAAATCAAAGAAGAAATTCGAAACATCCTGGAAACTAATGACAATGAAAACACAACAATCCAAAACCTATGGGACACAATGAAAGCCGTCCTGAGAGGGAAGTTTATAGCTCTACAGGCCTATCTCAACAAACAAGAAAAAATGGTAGTAAATCATCTAACTCTACAACTCAAAGAATTAGAAAGAGAGCAACAAGAAAACCCCAGAGTGAGCAGAAGGAAGGAGATAATAAAGATTAGAGCAGAAATAAATGACATAGAGACCAAAAAAACAATACAGAAAATCAATGAAACCAAGAGCTGGTTCTTTGAAAGGATAAACAAGATTGACAAACCTCTATCCAGACTCACCAAGAAGCAAAGAGAGAGGACCCAAATAAACAAAATCAGAAACGATAGAGGCGAAATAACAACAGACCCCACAGAAATACAAATGATTGTTAAAAAATACTATGGACAGCTCTACTCCAACAAACTAGACAACCTGGAGGAAATGGACAAATTCCTAGAAAAATACAACATTCCAAAACTCAATCAGGAAGAATCTAAAAATCTCAACAGGCCAATAACTATGGAAGAAATTGAAGCAGTCATCAAAAAGCTTCCAGCAAACAAAAGCCCAGGACCAGACGGCTTCACAGGGGAGTTTTACCAAACATTCAAGGAAGAACTAAAACCTATCCTCCTCAGACTACTACAAAAAATTCAAGAGGAAGGAACACTTCCAAGCTCATTCTATGAAGCCAGCATCACCCTAATACCAAAACCAGGTAAAGACAACACAATGAAAGAGAATTACAGGCCAATATCCCTCATGAACATAGATGCCAAAATCTTAGCAAATCGGATCCAGCAGTACATCAGAAAGATCATACACCATGACCAAGTAGGATTTATCCCAGGGATGCAAGGATGGTACAATATCCGCAAATCAATAAACGTGATACATCACATAAACAAATTGAAAGAAAAAAACCACATGGTCATATCAATTGATGCAGAAAAAGCATTTGACAAAATTCAACACCCATTTTTGATAAAAGCTCTCAGCAAGGTGGGAGTAGAAGGATCATACCTCAACATAATAAAAGCCATATATGACAGGCCCACAGCCAACATCATACTCAATGGACAAAAACTAACACCATTTCCCCTAAGAACAGGAACAAGACAGGGATGCCCCCTCTCACCACTCCTGTTCAACATAGTACTGGAAGTGTTAGCCATTGCAATTCGGCAAGAAGAAGAAATAAAAGGCATCCAAATTGGAAAAGAGGAAGTAAAACTGTCCTTATTTGCAGACGACATGATATTATACATACAAAACCCTAGAGACTCCATCAAAAAGCTACTGGACTTAATACATGAATTTGGCAATGTAGCAGGATACAAAATTAACCCCAAGAAATCCGAGGCATTTCTATACACCAATAGTGAACTTTCAGAAAGAGAGATTATAAAAACAATCCCGTTTACCATCGCACCAAAAAAATTAAGCTACCTAGGAATAAACTTAACTAAAGAGGTAAAAGACCTCTACTCAGAAAACTACAGGACGTTGAAAAAAGATATAGAGGAAGACATAAACAGATGGAAGAACATACCGTGTTCATGGATTGGTAGAATCAACATCATTAAAATGTCCATACTACCCAAAGCAATCTATAAATTCAACGCACTTCCCATTAAAATACCAACGGCATACTTCAGAGATCTAGAACGAACTCTCCAAAAATTCATCTGGAATAAAAAAGACCTCGAATAGCTGCAGCAATCCTGAAAAAGACCAAAGTAGGTGGGATCTCAATACCAGATATCAAGATGTATTACAAAGCCACTGTTCTCAAAACTGCCTGGTACTGGCACAAGAATAGGCATATAGATCAATGGAATAGAATAGAGAGCCCAGAAATCGGCCCGAACCAATATGCTCAATTAATATTTGACAAAGGAGGCAAGAACATACAATGGAGCCAAGATAGTCTCTTCAATAAATGGTGCTGGGAAAATTGGACAGATATATGCAAGAAAATGAAACTAGACCACCAACTTACACCATACACAAAAATAAACTCAAAATGGATAAAGGACTTAAATGTACGACAGGAAACTATAAAAATTCTAGAAGAATCCAAAGGCAACAAAATCTCAGACATATGCCGAAGCAATTTCTTCACTGATACAGCTCCTAGGGCACTTGAAACTAAAGAGAAAATGAACAAATGGGACTACATCAAAATAAAAAGCTTCTGCACAGCAAAAGAAACCATCAACAAAACAACGAGAAAACCCACTGTGTGGGAAAACATATTTGCCAATGTCATATCCGATAAGGGCCTAATCTCCAAAATTTATAGGGAACTCATACAACTTAACAAAAGGAAGATAAACAATCCAATCAAAAAATGGGCAAAGGACCTAAATAGACACCTTTCAAAAGAGGACATTCAGAAAGCCAAGAGACATATGAAAACATGCTCAAAGTCACTAATCATCCGAGAGATGCAAATCAAAACAACAATGAGGTACCATCTCACACCTGTCAGACTGGCTATCATCAACAAATCAACAAACGACAAGTGCTGGAGAGGATGTGGAGAAAAAGGAACACTTGTGCACTGCTGGTGGGAATGCAGACTGGTGCAGCCACTATGGAAGACAGTATGGAGTTTCCTTAAAAAACTGAAAATGGAACTCCCATTTGACCCTGTGATCCCACTTCTAGGAATATATCCCAAGAAACCAGAAACACCAATCAGAAAGGATATATGCACCCCTATGTTCATAGCAGCACAATTCACCATAGCTAAGAGCTGGAAACAGCCTAAGTGCCCATCAGTAGATGAATGGATTAGAAAACTGTGGTACATCTACACGATGGAATACTATGCTGCTCTAAAAAGGAAGGAACTCTTACCATTTGCAATGTCATGGATGGAACTGGAGAGCATTATGCTAAGTGAAATAAGCCAGTCAATGAAGGAAAAATACCACATGATCTCACTCATTCATGGATAATAGAGACCATTATAAACTTTTGAACAATAATAGATACAGAGGCAGAGCTGCCTCAAACAGAATGTCAAACTGCAGCAGGAAGGCCGGGGAGGGTTGCGGGGCAGGAGGTAGGGGGGTAAGAGATCAACTAAAGGACTTGTATGCATGCATAGAAGCATAACCAGTGGACATAAGACATTGGGGGATAGGGGAGGCTAGGGGACTGTCTAGGGCGGGGGGATAAAATGGACACATATGTAATACCCTTTGTAATACTTTAAGCAATAAAAAAAAATAAAAAAATAAAAAAAAAAAAAAGAAAAAAAAAAAAAAAAAAAAAAAAAAAAAAAAAAAAAACAAATGGTGGAACAATTTCTTTATTAAATCAAGTGTTTCATATATTTTGTTTTTAAAATACACATTTTAAAAGACAAGGTATATGAATTAACTGTTCAAGTTTGGAAATGAATATAAAATCAAACTTCGATATATTTAATCAGTACTACAAGTATGTGCCATTTAATTTTAGACCAAGCTCAATTAAATGGCATTTTATTGTCTTTGTGGAAATGACATTCACAAATCTGTATTTTAAAATCTGTATTTATATCTTGTTCAGTCATCTTAATGGTTTTTAGTGGTTTTAATCCACAACACAAATTTAAGTTGCTTTTAATACATTTTATAAGTCAATAGATTTTCTTTTGAAATCTTATCATTGGAATTGGCTATGTAACTTAATGACTTTATACAAAAGGATGTACATATAAAAATAGATTTTTTTTTTCTTAAAGAATAACAATGTAACCTATAATACTTGTGCTTTCTACTTTTGGGGACTGATACAGATACACTGAAGTCAAAACTTGAAATTAGATCATCTTTATTAAGTTAATTGACAAATGTCAGAAAAATTCACTATTACTATTAAAAGGCAGAAAGCTTATACATACAATTTAGGAATTGCTGCTACTCACATAACTGTTTAGATTTTATTTGGAGGTTAACAAAGAAGAGGCTTGCACTTAAGCTAATGAGTAACACAATGTAATATTTGAAAATACAATTTTTAAACCACTCTAAAAATGTATATGCCTCTTAGCTAATGTTATCATTGTATCATATTACTTAGGTTCAAGTTCTCCCTTCAAAGAGTCATCAGAATAACATGGATTGAAGAGACTTTCGAACAATTGCCATCTCCTGCTGCTGCTGTTCATGAAAGGAGATATTAAACATTTGTTTAATTTTTAGATAAGTGTTAACCATATTTCAACAAATAAAATATTTCAATGCTTAAAACATATTAATCCTTTTCAATTGTAATATCATAACTTACAGTATCCATCATAATTTGTTTTTGAAACATAGCCATTTCATTTTTAAGTTCATTTTGTGCATCAGTAACTAGAGTATCACTGTTCTTCTCCAAGTCCTCCATACTCTAAAACACAAAAAACTAGTTTAGTTATAAATCACCATTTTTAATCTCAGGTTCTAAACTTGTGCAATTAATTTTCAAAAGTAGGAACTTTAAAAAATTCAAGTAGTGTACATTATTTATTCTTAATAAAAATATTCTAAGTAATGCATCAAAACCAGAATGCCCACTAGGATTAAAAGGTGCCAGACATGAATCAAATAGTATTATAGGAGGTAACAACTGTAGTGTACTTTGCTTGAAACAGTGGGTTAATGATCTGTTAAGGTTTCAATATTGAACATACTAAAAAAAAAAAAAAGACTGGAAATCTACCAAGAAATGATTTATGAACTTTCTATTTTCAGTTGAACCGAGAACTATCACAGTGCTTATATTATGTACAAATCTTATGCACAATATATATATTTTTTGGTAAAATTCCCAATTTACCATTTTCTATTTTGAATAATGGCCACAAAAACATTAGAATCTGAAAGTAGAATACATTAGTACTTAAATAAAAAACAATGAATTTAAAATGAATAGTTAAGAATTTTAAATGCATAAGCAAAATGTTTTTCCTTAAACTTAGAAAGAAAAATATATTCTACTTCCAACATAAATTGCTTTATAAGAATATGCTATGTTACGAAATACAACAGACCTTTATGAATTGTTCATATAACTGTTTAATTGTTTTCAGTCTCTGGCTCTGACCAAGTCTAGATTGTTGAAAAATCTGTTGTTGCTGTTGAAATAAATTCTGCAAATGTAAAAGCAAAAAATGTGATAATTTGAGTAAACTTTTAAATGTAGCAAAAAAAAATAAGTTTAAAGGGAATAGTTTTAAAGTCAATACTTTTAGATATTTGTTTTAACAGCTATTACAACAATATTAGAGAAAATCTGTCTTCACCATGAATATCTATACTAATAAAAGGGTAATATGCTAATTAGACTGCATGTCTTCCAGACGAAGCCACGGTGGCAGGGGCCAAGGCAGAGGTGGTTACGGGCGATCAGGCCAGCAGGGGAGGGCAGTTAGGGGCAATCAGGGCAGTGGGGTAGGGCATTTAGGGGTGATCAGGCCAGCAGGGGAGCAGTTAGGGTATCAGGCCAGCAGGCAGAGGTGGTTAGGGGTGATCAGGCAGGGAGGCAAGCAGTTTGCAGCCAGCGGTCCCAGATTGCAAGAGGGATGTCCGACTGCCGGACAGGGGTCAGGCCTAAACCAGCAGTCGGACATCCCCTGAGGGGTCCCAGATTGGAGAGAGTGCAGGCTGGGCTGAGGGACACCCCCTCCCCGTGCATTAATTTCATGCACCAGGCCTCTAGTACAATATAATAATCCTACCAGTCACTGAATAGAAAATCTTAACAATACTCAATATATCTTAATTCTTGGTGCTTTCAATATCAACAGAGATAATCCTTCCGATAATGCTGGTCTTTCAGTTCCTTGGCCTACTTTCTACCCTACTTTAGTCATTCCCTTACATACTTATACCCTAGATCAGAGGTAGGCAAACTTTTTGACTTGAGGGCCACAATGGGTTCTTAAACTGGACCGGAGGGCCAGAACAAAAGCATGGATGGAGTGTTTGTGTGAACTAATATAAATTCAAAGTAAACATCATTACATAAAAGGGTACGGTCTTTTTGTTTTTTAGTTTTATTCATTTCAAACGGGACGGATCCGGCCTGCGGGCCATAGTTTGCCCACGGCTGCCCTAGATTCTATCATTACCAATAACTAGTAACCTGTTTATAGTATGAATAATAGCATACTACTCTGAACTCTTTTAAATAAATTTATCTACACTAATAAAAGACAAAGATGCTAATTGACCATACCTTTGCTATGCCCACCAGCCAATCAGAAGAGTATGCAAATTAACCCAACAAAGATGGCGGTTAATTTGCATACACTGGCGCCCAGTGAAGACTGAAGACAGTGTAGAAGGAAGCCGAGCACTGCAGAAGGGAGCCAAGTGGTGGAGAAGGGAACGGATCGGAGGTAGCAGAGACGGGAGCGGAGCTGAGGCAGCGGACACAGGAAGGAGCGAAGTGGCGGAGAAGGGAGGGAGTGAGGTGGTGGACACGGGAGGGCGGTGAAGCAGAGGACATGGGAGGGAGGCAAGGCAGCGGGAAAGAGAGGGAGCCGAGGCAGCGGGGAAGGGAGGGAGCAAGGCGGCAGAGACGGGAGGGAGCCGAGGGCGAAGCGGTGAAGGGAGGGAGGCAGCAGAGAAGGGAGCGAAGCCTGTCTTGGTGGGCTTCACTCCCTTCTCTGCTTCACTCTGGTCTCAGGAAGCCCTATTCTTGCAGGAATATTCCTGCAACGGGCCTCTAGTTATATATAAATTTAATCCTCCAAGCAACTCTATGAGATAGGTATTCTTATTATTCCCCCATTCATAAATGAGGAAACTGAGGAAAAAAGAAAAATAATTTTTCCATAGTTCACAGTTAGCATTTGGTCAAACCAGAATGTGATTCCAAACAGTTATGTTTCTAGGCTCTAACCATTACTCTACTGTTTCTCCATATATCCCTTTGTTCAACCACTTCTCTTTACTGTTCTAGCTCACTCTTTGTAGTATTAAAGCTCAATGATCTCTATCAAGACCTAAAATCGCCCTAGCTGGTTTTGCTCAGTGGATAGAGCGTCGGCCTACGGACTGAAGAGTCCCAGGTTCGGTTCCGGCCAAGGGCACATGCCTGGGGTGTAGGCTCGATCCCCAGTTGGGGGTGTGCAGGAGGCAGCCGATCAATGTCTCTCTCTCATCATTGATGTTTCTATCTCTCTACCCCTCTCCCTTCCTCTCTGAAATCAATAAAAATATTTTAAAAAAGACCTAAAATCTATTTATCCTACCTACTTTTCACTGTCCTCTATTCCCATGTCCTCACATTCCTCTTTCTCAGTGTAATTCTGTGGTCAATCATTATAATTACTCCTTTCCACCTATATCTTGCTCTCCCTTCTTATTCTGTCACACTTGTTTGCCTAATCTCAACCCTGGAAAATACAACTCTAGCTATCCTGCTTACAATCCTGCAGATGGTCATAGTTCAAGAAAGCAACTACACTAACAGGTCTCTTTAAATCATGATCACTAGCCTAAATTGGACCCTTAGTGGTGTTTGGCAATTATATTTTCTTAGTCTGTTCATTGTCCCACTCTCAAGAAAATATCTTATACCTTCTGATTTTACTTCAAAAGGCAACATATTTTCCATCCTCTGATGACCTTATTTTACTAAACAGAAGCAATCCAGAAAGAGTTTTCAGTCTATCACCGTATCTACATACCCATCTACATCTCTGTGTGCTCATATACTCTACCTTCTCCTATTTTTAAGGATATACTATCCTTACTGAGGCTTTTTCACATGTCCCATCCATTCTCAGGAATTCATCAACTGTCTCCCCTCTTTCCACTATTTTTTATTTTTCCCTGAAGATTATTTCTATTTGCACACAAACATGCAACTCTTTCATCATTCTTTAAAAAACAATATCAAAACCCCATGCCCTGGCTAATGTAGCAAAATGGTTAGTGTTGGCCCACACACCAAAGGGTTGAGGGTTCAATTCCTGGTTAAGGGCATATTCCTAGTTGCAGGTTGGATCCCTGGCTCTGGTTGGGGCTCCTGTGGATGGCAACCAATCGATGTGTCTGTCTGTCTCCTTTCCTTCCACTCTCTTAACATCAATGGGAAAATGTCCTTGGGTGAGGATTAACAATGCAAAACAAACAACAATATAACCACAATAACACTCTCTACTCAGGCTACCACCCATTCCCTCCACCCCCATTCTTATACTCATTCTAATTGGGTTTTTGCACTCACTATTCCACGAAAACCACTCTGTTCAAGACTGATCAGAACCATCCTTATCAACACCAATGACCTTCACATCACCAAATCTACCTTATTTGGCCTATAAGCAGCATGTGAAAGTTAATCCTCTCCTTAAAAGGCTTTCTTCACTTTCCTTAAAGTGGTTTTCTTTGTAGCTGTTAGGGCACTCATTCTCATCTTCTTGAACTCTAAACATTGAAATCTACAGGTCCAGTTCTTAGATTTCTCTTTTACATTTACAATCACTCCCTTGGTGATTTCATCCAACCTAATGACTTAAATGCTGTCTTTATGGTGAGAGTTCCCAACTTTGTATGTTCAACTCATACCTCTTTCCTGAACTGGCCTCATACCAATGACTTACTCAACATCTCCTCTTGGTATGTTTCATATGCATCTTAACATTTCCAAAACTGAGATGATCAACAAACCCTTAAAATTATTTAATATGAATAGTACCTTAGCTCTTAGATAAGAGATGTGTGATAATTTTACAAACAATGAAAGGATGAAATAAAGATAATGTAGTTTTATTATATAATAATAGGCTTCAGAATCCGGGTTGGATTCCAGTCAAGGGTCGGTACCTCGGTTGTAGGCTTGATCCCCACGGTCAGTCGTGCAGGAGGCAACCAATAAATGTGTGTCTCTCACATCTATGTTTCTCTCTCTGTGTCTCTCCCCTCCCTTCCACTTTCTCTAAAAATCAATGGAAAAATATCCTTGGGTGAGAATTAACAAAAAAAGGGAAGGAAAAAAAGAGAGTAAACCATGTTTTGATCATAACTGATTCAGTAATGGGCAAATTTTCCAAAGGTATCAGTGATATTCCTCCAGAGGACTCTTCTGTCAGGGTTACTAAGAAAAACTCAGTCGACTGGGATTACTAAATTTGTTAAGTCTGGGATTGAAAGAAGCTATCTTGCTTACCACATTGAGAGAGCCTACTAAGAATTGGAGATAGAGCCAAGACTATACTACATGTGCAATCCTCCACCCCCATCCACCTATGCCTGAAGCTAACCTACCCCTGGACTTTTTTTTTTTATATATATAAACCAATAGTCCTTTTGTACTTTGGCAAATTTGTGTCACTTGGAACTGAAAGAATCACAACCAATATAGGAAGCAAAGACCATCAGTTTTTATGATTTTGGCATGTGCCTATACTTCTCTGGTTTTCCAGTCACCAGGACCAAAGCATAATGCCAGCAATGGATCATGGAACCTGGCCAAATTCTATGGGTCTCCTACAAGGGTAGGCTCTCCATTTCCACTTGACACTTGGTTAAATAGATTAATTATAATTCTAAGCATGATACTAACAGCTAGTTTTTCTTCTTGTTTCTTAGAATTCTGTATATCTGTCTCCCACTGCTGAAACAAAGTCAGAAACTGCTGAGAATATTCTTGGCTAAGCTTCTGCCTATAAAACATAATAATGATATTGTCATATTTCATACTAGTATGGGAAAAAAACATTCAAAACAAAAGTAACTTTACATACTTTATACTATAATAAAAGAAGGAAATAAAAGCATCTTAAAATTTCAGATATGAAACCAAGAAGTAAAATCAGATTCCAGAAGTGTTTATTTTCCTAACCCTAATAAAAAAAGTCCTTTCACATGCTTTAGCTCTTGTATATATAAAATTTCCAGAAAACCCCATTTTACTGCCAAGCAGTTTATTTTTCATTTATTCTACTGAATATGGGTTCTGATATGATAGATTCAATGAAGTTATTATATTAGTATTTATCATATAAGATTTTCAAATAGACATATTTCACTTAACTTGTGCCCATTTTGGTACAATTTATATAAAAGAATAGTTACTTCAGCTTAAATATACAAATAATTTACAATATCAGATTGATCTTTTTCTACACTGTTAAATAGTTGACTTTCACTAGATTAATGGTTTAATAACATTTACTTTTTATCCAGTTAGTATATTTCTATAACAAATACAAATTACCTTTAGACAAAGAAACCTCAATTTTCATTTAAAAGGAGATAAAGGTAATCTTTATTGATTTCTAGGAAATAGATTTCAAGTCTATGAAGGAATGAAGTTACAGTACTAAAGGACTTAGAGAAAAATCAAGCCAAATATATTTTTTACTGAAGACCCCAATAAATATAATAGTGTTTTTCATAATTTACACTAATGAATACTATGAAGTGATAAAAATGTGGCTGTGAAAGAACCAACAACCATACCTTTGTTCTTGTTGGGTTTTCCAAATATGTTCAATTTTCTGGTTACTGGTTTTGAGAGAAATCTTGGTATACAGTGCTAGTCTTTTTTTCTTTGTATTAAGAGCGTTGCTAATGTTAGCTATGTGGAAAATAAATATTCATTAAAATGTAATATTGAAAAAAATTACATATTTTGTTTCCAAATCCTATATAATAAAAGCCTAATATACAAATTGACCTAACGGCAGAACAACCGGTGGAATAACCAGTTGCTATGACTTGCACTAACCACCAGGGGGCAGACGCTCAATGCAGGAGCTTCCCCAAGCCCATAGGCCCCAGGTCAGACAAGGTGGATGCCAGTGAGGGCCCCAATTGCCTCACAGAGGGAGGTGACCAGCGGGGGCAGGGCTGGCTGGTGAGTGGGTGGCACCGCCCCCCTATTGCCCTGCTGGCCACCTTCCTCTGTGGGGCGACCGGCGGTGGCGGTGGGGGGCAGGGCCGGCGAGCAGGTAGCACCAGGCTGGCCAAGGCGGGTGCCAGCGGGGCCCCCAGATCACCCCGCCGGTTGCCCCACAGATTGACCCTGATCACCAGCCTCGCCTAGGGACCCTACCCATGCACAAATTTTGTGCATCGGGCCTCTAGTATTGAAATAAATATGAGTAAACGTGGTTCAATAGTTTCAGAAAGACATTTAAAATTAAATTTTAAAATAGGCATATCCAAAAACAAGGTTATTTGCTCTTTTCTGAGAAAACTTTTCATTATTAATATCCAAGTTCAGATTTTTTAAAAATTTATAGATGATCAAAAAGAGTTAATAAAAGGAAAAAAGGACCTCAAGGACAGGCTTTAATTTCTTCATGAGAAAAACACAAAGGCTACATTTTTCTAAATGTATAAAATACTCACCCACCTCACCTCAAATGAAACAACACATTTAGATTAATTGTTATTAGAACTCATTATATGAAACACACAAAACTATTTTTAAATCCAAAAAGGATAAAAATAGTTGAATAAGAAAATTATTTTATTATTTGTTAATCTTCACCTGAAGACATGCTTAGAGAGAGAGAAACACCGATGTGAGAGAGAAACAATTGGTTGCCCTCCACATGCTCCTCAACTGGGGCTCAAACCTGTAATCCAAGTATGTGCCCTCAGCCGGAATCGAACCAGCAACCTCTGGGTGCATGGGAGGATGCTCAACCAACTGAGCTGTTCTAAACGGGCAATTATTTTTTAAAAATATAGTTGGTGATCATTTTAAGCATATACTTTACTAAAACAGACCCATACCAAACATACAAAAATCTTAATTTAAGAAAATATCTAGCCTGGCTGGTGTTGCTCAGTGGTTAAGTGTCAACCTCTGAACTAGGAGGTCACAGTTCAATTCCCCAGTCAGGGCACATGTCCGGGTTGTGGGCTCTATCCCCAGAAGGGGGCATGCAGGAGGCAGCCCATTAATGATTCTCTCTCATCATTGATGTTTCTCTCTCTCCCTTCCTCTCTGAAATTAATAAAAATATATTAAAAAAATAAATGATAGTCTTGCATACACTGATCATTATACAAGTTATTTGGTTTAAAACAATTTTTTTAATACAAAGAATCTTCTAAAACATACCTCCAAATCTTTCCAGTATATTCTGTACTTCACCTCTGTAAAGAAATTACATTTAAATATTTTTAATTAAGGATCCATAAAATATCATGCTTGTTTTGGAAGAAATATCACACCCTTAGTATTTTACATATAATACTCATTTGACAATCAAAATCTACTTTTCTTAAAGTACTATCTAACAGGCAAAACTTATGTTGAGCACTTTACCCCATATCTTCAACTGTTACTGCAGAAGTCCTTTTCTTCCCAAGCTTATCAATTGCTGGAGTCTTTGCTGCATTGACAATAAAAAATCAAAATATTTTTGACATTAAGTATGCTGTTTGGATAATTTTTAATGAAGTAATATCTTAATTTTGAGATCTTTTAGGCTTTTTGCCAACATGAGTTTTTAAAGTCGCTATATAAATGCAATACTTTCTCTGCAGGTCAGGTGGAATTAAATCAAGATCCAGGGCATTTTTTTTTTCATTCTTACCTGAGGATATGATTATTGATTTGAGAGAGAGGAAGGGAGAAAGAAGGAGAGAAAGAGAGGGGGGGGGAGAGAAACATCAATGTGAGAAAGAAACATAGATCTACTGCCTCCCGTACCCACTTGGACTGGGAATCGAACCCATAACCTGGGTATGTGCCGTGACCAGGAATGAAGCCTGCCACCTTCAAGGTTATGGGAGGACGCTCCGACCCACTGAGCCACACTGGCCAGGGCTCCAGGACCATTTTAAAGGAACAATTTTGCAAGTTTTCCTGTGTTAATGTCATAGCAAAGCCATGCACTATTTATTCGACATTTTGGGAATAATGACTGCAAAGGCAAGATCTGCTATGTAAGCTACTCTAACTCCAAATGAGAAACATGAAGTACATTAAATGCTTGAGGAAGTCTTAATTAAAATGCAGTAGGTTCAAAATAAATGAACTGTAGGACACGGTGACTGCACCATATGATATACTGTACCGTCAGTAGCATCCTCCTCTGAGCCACTCAGATCTCGTTTATCTTCTTTCTCAAAGTCATAGGCAATTACAGCCCGATCCTCCATGGATGTCTTCCTACCCTTCACTGATGTCGTCCCTGATTTCTTGGTTTGTTTGCTTCCAGGGGGCACCATACTTAGATGCTTTTGTACTTTTAAAAAATAAACATCTCAAACCTTCTGAATCCAAAGATAACATTTAAATAAACTGGTAAATTTCAAACTTAGAAATATCAAATAAAGATTATCTTAGTTGCGTAACATTTAGGAGTCTCCTTTATTCTGATGGACGGAAAGTTATAACAACGAGAGTAACTGATCTCTGCCCCAGAGGAGGCAACCAATCCATGTGTCCCTCTCACATCATGGTTCTCTGTCTCTCCCCTTCCTTCCACTCTCTAAATAAATAAATATATAAATGAATAAATAAAAATAAAAATCAATGGAAAAGTATCCTCTAATGAGAATTAACAAACAAAAATGAGAGCATCAACCCTGCTCCCAGGGGTGCTGCTATGGAGAGTTCACCCGGGAAGAGCGGGGGTCAGGCTTTTAGCCCGGCCTCTGCCAGAGTCTGGCTAAACGTGGGCAAACCCAGCTTTTGCATTTCAGCCCCAAAGTGAAAACGTGGTTGACAGGATGATCATGAGCGAGCCCGTCAGACCCAGCTCAGCCCCTTTCTGCCCGCCCCACCCGCGGCCTGGCGCCCTCCCACTCCGCCCGGTGCCCCTCAAGCCGGTGCCCCTCAGCCCGGCCGCCCCCTCAGCCCCGGCCGCCCTGTCGGTCCCACTCCCCTCCGCTGGGTCCCCGCCTCTGCCTCCCCCTTGGTCCCTCAGCCCCAGTCGCCTCCTCGATCCTCACAACCCCAGTTGCCCCCTCAGCTCTGGTCACCCCCCTCGATCCTCACAACCCCAGTTGCCCCCTCAGCTCTGGTCACCCCCCTCGATCCTCACAACCCCAGTTGCCCCCTCAGCCCCGTCCGTCCCCTCGGTCCGGTAGCCCTCGGGCCAGTTCAAGGCCCTGCTAGCCTTTACCTGTCAAAGGTCGCAGGTGGAGCCACTGAGAATGACTTACCTCACAGAGCAAGACCCTCCTCACCTGAAAAAATAACCCGATGGCTGAGGACCACAGCACCGGCCTCCGACGGGTGTCCCGGGCCCTCCAGCCTCCTCTGCTCGGCGCCTCACGGGAGGCGCCCACTTCGCTACTCGACGCTCGACGCTCCTCGCTCCTCGCTCCTCGGAGGCAGCTGGGAACTGGTGCGCGGAGAAAAAGCTGGCCTCGCAGCACCTCGCCCAGGAGCATCGCTGATTGGCTGGTCGCAGTGCACGCATGCGTGCCATGGGCCGCTGGGCTCCGCCCCCCCGCGTGCGGGATCACGAGACTGCTGCTGACCCAGAGCACCTTGCGCGTTGGGGCCTGTGGCAAATATATGCCTGAGGCCTGTTGCTTTTAATTTAAATGTTAAAATTTTATAATATTTGAAAGTTGCAGAAGCACATATAAGTTATGAAAGATGATGAACACTCTACCTAATTTGTGAAGTAAAATCTTACCAGAACCCAAGGAAATCTCCCCCAGGAAATCCTTGCCGACACAGTCCCCCATTTTTCACTCAGAGATAGTTTCCATTATCCTGGATTTTGTGTAAATATTTGCCCCTCCCTCCCTCCCGTTTCCCAAGTTTTGTTACCACGGATATGTGTCCTTAAACAACCGTGTTGCGTTTCGTTAAGGCAGCACAGGAAATTGTACCATATGATTACGTGTCGCCATGGTTCTTTCAGAGCCACTGCTGCGCCCTGATGTGCGTGTCCATGGGCAGGTGGGTTCTTTCAAGAGTCCCAACCGCACACGCAAGGCTACTGTGAATGTTCTCATCTCAGGCATGTGTGCTAAGGTTGTTTGCTTTTTGCTTTTCTTTTTCGGCGAATCCTCACCCGAGAGCACGGCAAGGAGGGAGGGGGATAGAGAGAAAGCGAAGCGTCGGAGTGAGAGGGACACATGGACTGGCTGCCTCCTGCGAGTCCTGACTGTGGTTGGGGATCGAACCTGTAACCCAGGCACATGCTTTTTTTTTTTTCTTTTGGAATTCAATTCTTTATTAAGGAAATTTGATTCTTTTGTTACAACTTTTTAGATGTGTGTTTGCAAACATTTAACATGGGGGTGGGGAGGGGAAACCAAGAACAACCCGCACCACCCTTTCCCCAGCGTCTGCGGCAGAAGCAGGACGGAGAACAGGGCTCCCGATGGGGCTTTCACTGGAACCCTGCCTGGCGCGCGCTCTGGGCCCGCAATGCCGTCATAACCTGGGACCCGGGCTCTGGGTAGCCTTGGGGGAGGCCTGGGCCGCAGCCGCCTGGGCCGCAGCCACCCGGACTGCAGCGCAGAATTCCGGGGCTCGGCCTGCTGGGCAGCGTTCTTCCACGAGCCTTGTGCCCGGAGTTGGCGGTGATGGTGAGCCAAGTTCATGATCACCTTGGATGTCCTTTTGGTAAGAAGGCCGACCGATACCAAGATCTCAGCCTCGCCTTCAGGGTCCCGCTGATGCATGCGAAGCAGGGTCTGCGACACACACTCGACTTGCGGAATGTGCTCTCCGCCGGGCCGAAGATCTTCCACCGGCCACGCCTGGAGGTGAACTGTCTTCGGGCTCCTGAGGTTCTCCGTGTGCAACCAGGAGGGCTGCTTCGCGCTGTCACCCAGCACCAGGCACGTGCTCTTGACCGGGAATCGAACCCGAGAGCCTTCAGTGTGCAGGCCCGATGCTCTAACCACGGTACCACACCACCCAGCACAATGCTAAAGGTTTTAGTGTCTAGGTGTGAAGTTGCTAGGTCATAGGTTAGATGATATTCAATAATGCCAAATTGGTTTCCAATTTATACTCCCACCAACACAGGGAGTGCCCATTGTTCAATGTCCTCATCACCTGGTATAGTCAGAGATTCCTTAATTTTGCCACTTGAATATCTTTGGGGCCTTCTTTTATATTTCTCTTAATCACTCATAGGTTTACGATCTTGTTATGCTTATTAGATATTTGCATTTCCTTTTCACTAAAATATCTATTTTGGCTTTTGCTCATTATTCAATTGAGTACCATGTGTCTCATTGATTTATAGGTCTTTATATAGGCTGGATATTAACCTTCATGACCTCTGTATCTTTTAAAAGATATGTATCTTTTTGAGTCTGCTTCTGTAGCCTTTTCCACTGGCCAGTTTGCCTACCCCTATGATAAAACCAGTTTTAATTATTCCAGCTTTATTAACACTTTGGTAACTAACAGGGCAAGTCTCACACCTTGTTTTGTTTTTTTTGTTTGTTTGTTTGTTTGTTTTTTTTTATTCAGGAGTACCCTGTGCACTCTTACCTTCTGCTTTTCAAATAAAATGTATTTATTTATTTAGTTAGTTAGTTTTTTTTATTGATCTGCCTCCTGCACATCCCCCATCAGGATTGAACCCGAAATCCAGGCTTGTACCCTGACTGGGAATTGAACTGGCAACCCTTCAGTGCACTGGACGATGTCCAACCAACTGAGCCGCGCCAGCCAGGGCATCAAGTAGATTTAGATTCAGTTTTCTAAATTCCATGAAAAAGATATACTGGATTTTGATTGGAATTGCCTTGAATCTATAAGTCAATTTGGAGAGAACTGAGTCTTGTACCTTTATTAAATCTATTTAAAAATAACATTTTATTGCTATTTTATTCTAATTGTTGCTGGTATATAAAAATCCAATTGATTTGTAATATTGATCTCATTCTTATACCCAACAACTTGCTAAACACTTTTATTCTAATAATTTTTCTGTTGAGTCACTGGTATTCTATTTCCTGAATATCAAACATATGATTGCCTACCAGTGCCAGACACATTTAATAACAAAAACATAAATAAAAATAAGAATTAATGTTATGAACAAATGTGGGTTCTTTTTAATGGAAAATGTAAGTTCTTTCATATATGAGACTTACTTAGAATATATAAACTGTCACAGGCATTCTGAGTCTTTAAGGAAGCATCAAAAAAGATCTAAGAAATGAATGGCTATTTAATCAAAAGGAAAAGTGCTTGCAGAGACTGTTGTAGGACCCTGTGGAAAGCACTGCTCTCACAATCTTGAGGCCAGTCTCTCATATGTTGCCCCATCTAATTTTGCCTGTAACTGGCACATGATATTGATTTTATTAAAAATACAGTCAGGGAACGTTTTGCACATCAAACTTTTGTTTGTTCTCAATTTCCAAACATCCGTTTAACCAGGGGGCTCTTTCCCTCCAGGTTCCCATAGGAGAGTTTAATAGCAGCTGCCAGTTCTCTAACACTCTCTCTCTTACTTGCTGGCCTCCCCATTAACACCTCTTCTCTATTTTTGTCTTCTTCCTACTGCGCTGGATCTTCCCTTTTGGGTCACTCTCTCACTTTCTTCTGTAAACAACATAACTTTCTCATGCTTCTGTTGCATCCCCCCTATAATTCCGCTCACCAACACAAAGGAGCCTCCTTAGAAAGTTTGAAAAGTACAAGATTATACATAACTAGGTGATACTTTTGCCATCACAGTTAGAAAGAATAAAGTATAATTTGGAAAACTAATCTTCGAGGTAGATGTCCCAAGCAGTCTTGATATCTACCTCTTGGCCTCCTGTCTATTCACTGAACACTCTGGCATCTGGCACAATCTTCTCACCCCAACTCCTGCCCTCAGTTCCTTGATGTCCTCATCTGAAACAACCTGCCTCCACACTCCATTCAAAGTCCCCCAACTTCTATGGCCACATCTGAAGCTGGTCAACTTTCAAAATGCCTTTTAGGCATCCTGTCCTCAAACCAGAACCTCCCACCTTTCCCGATCACTTAGTCTCATCTGTCCCCACGCGAACCATTTGCCAGTCTCATCAACTTCCAATCCATGACCTTTTTACTTTTCCTTCTCAGTGAGTCCCCAACCCTGTCTTAGATTCAAATTCCACCCTTTCAGTCAGTTTCATGTAAATAGAAACCTGCACTTTCATTGCATTTGGCAAAATGTTATTTCTGCAAACATTCAACTGTCTTTCTCTGTGCCCTCCCTAGTGACTCTGGAGAAAATTACCCAAATGAAGCAAACATGTAGCACTTTAAGTTTATGAATTATAGCCTCAACTGGGCCTTTCAACATCATCCCAGATTCTCCCATATCCTTCTAACCAATTCACTCTCCCCAGTTACCATTTTAAGCCTTTGTTGCTCTACTCAAACTTCAAACCTGCCTCCCTTTATGCTTAATATTTGACCCTCTTCCTATGTTTTCTGAGGAAGTAGTTCAGACTAAAACTGCCAAGTCTTCTGCCATCAAACCTAGAACCTACCTGCATGTTTGTCTAGTCTTTCCTCCTTTAGACTAGGAGAGATGTCCTTCCTCCTTTGTTCTGAGTTCTATGGCTTCTTATCTTTTAAGAATCTTACATTATCCACTATTTTTCTCTCTTTTTCTGCCTCCATTACATTTATAAATACTCAAATCTCTCACAACTTAAAACAGTGCCCGAGTCTTATTTCCAAGAGCTACTGTTCCCCTATGTCTTTCTCTTAGCAGTCAAAGTTTCTAGAAAGAATTATCTAAGCTAGTTGCCTCAATTTCCTCTGCTCCCATGTACTCTTTAAACCACTCTAAACCAACTTTGGCCCTTCCCACTTCTTCAAAACAGTGCTCCCTCTAAAGCAAGCAAACTCGACACCCACAGGCCACATGTGGCCCACAACGAATATTTTTGCAGCCCAGCCAATATAACGGTATGTAAGAAACATTTTAATAAAAATTTCATAACTTGCCCTAACCAGTTTGGCTCAGTGGATAGAGCGTCGGCCTGCAGACTGAAAGGTTTCAGGTTCGATTCCGGTCAAGGGCCTGTACCTTGGTTGCAGGCACATCCCCAGTAGGGCGTGTGCAGGAGGCAGCTGATCAATGTTTCTCTCTCATCGATGTTTCTAACTCTCTATCCCTCTCCCTTCCTCTCTGTAAAAATAAATCAATAAAATAAAATTTTTTAAAAAAATTCATAACTTAATTTTTACAATATCCTGTTATACATAATTATTCATAACGAACTACAATGTTCGCTAATGACTGATTGCTATAATCATGTTGCATTCATTTCCCTTATGCGCCTTACATGTAGGCACACCATTTCTCTCCACTAATACTAGCAGTGAATATTTTAGCAACTGATTGCCATGTCATTCCTCTTGTACTGACTTATTTGGTGTGTGCAACAGGAAATATTTCGCTTTCAGAGGACAAGAAAAATAGGTTTATTTGCATTATGCTTATTAATTTGTGCAATTATTCAGTGTCTGATAAGTTAATGTTCAAGAAAAAATGTTAATATTTATTAAAATGTTCTATTATTTTATGTTAACGATTACTCATTTATTTCAGCCCTTTGTATTCAGCATGTCTCTATCGAAATAAACCGTTTCTATGAAAATTGAAGCTTTTGCTTTTTTGCAGCCCACATAAACTTAAACCTTGTTTATCTGGCCCACGTTAGCCTTTGAGTTTGACATGCTTGCTCTAAAGTGACTGGTGACCTCCCTATTGCTAAATCAAGTGAACATTCCCTGGTCCTCATCACATTTGACTCTTGGCAAGAGTCAAAACTGTTGGCCACTCTTTTTTTCCTCCATTCTGTCTTCTTTTGGCTTCTCTAGCTACATATTCTCATTCTCTTATCATTCTGCTTCCTCCCTCGGGGGCCTCTTGTAGGACTTGCAGTTCCCCAGGACTTGGCTTTATTCCTTTTTATTTCTCATTTTGTATCCTTTCTCTAAATGTTTTAATATATGCACACAGCTTCAAATATCAGAGTTTCTGAAAGTGTGGTTCACAGACCAGCTTGTATCAAGATCACTTGCAGAGAATACAGTGGGGAAGTCATGTTAAAATTCAGATTCCTAGGCCCTATTCAAGCCCTACCTAATTAACTCTGAAAGTGGGGACTGGGAACCGGCACTTAAATAAATTCTGCAGGTTACTCTCATACCTCCTAAAGTTTGGAACCACTACCTTCATTTTACATTAACAAGGACAGCTCAACATCTCCATCTGGTGACTTACTAACACCATCGCCTTATTTTCTCAAATGTTAGGAAACTTAAAAATGTGAAAAACAGAAAGAAAATAAGAAGCAAAAGGTATGAATGAATGATCTACCTCAGGAATAATCAAGATTGGGTTATGTCATCTTTTTTTACTTTTCTAGTTCCAACAGAGAAATCATCTATGTTCAAGTTTCAAATTTTATTCCTCCTCTAACTAAATAAAAACACAAGAATTAGAACGACTATTTCATTATATGGAGTCTATTAAAATGGAGTCAAAGTTTAGCTTTCCTGAGGTTGGCTAACAAAAAACATTCTACTTTCCACTAAAAATTTAACATGGGTTACTTTAACTACGAACAATCATGCTTAAGCTACATAATCTTTACTCCCTGGAATGGAGATAAGAAACGCCCTAACCTTTGTAATAGAGATTGATAGGATTGAATCAACTGGTATAAATACAGATGCAATAAGACAGCAAGACACAGAACTCAGAACACAGAACGAAGAAGACAGAACTCAGAAGAAGGAACCTACACAGACAGAAGAACTTCGCTGGAGAGAACATGGCAAAAGATCCTGCACTGAACCTGACTACAGAAATTGGCAAGAGAACCTGACTAGAACCTGGTAACAGAACCTGACTGGAAAACCTAGCGAGGGAATATGGCTACAGAACCTGGCTGGAGAACCTAGCAAGAGAACATGGACACAGACCCTGGCAGGAGATCTGAAGCAGAACCTCTCTGGAGATCCAGACCAGAACTTGGCTGGAGATCCTGGCTGGAGATCCTGGCTAGGCATTAAAATTTCACCTAATATTTACTCTTAAATTGCTATTCTAGTTATAAAAGTAGTAAGTATTCATTGTGAATCAGTTTTAGAAGATAAATTTTATGAAGAAAATGAAATTCCCATCATAATCTCATTACCAAGAGATAATAGGCAATTTTAAATTTGCTGTATTACCCTTTATTCTTTTTTTTTCTGTGCATGCATGTATTTTCCCCCAAACAATTAAAAAAATATATTTTGACTTTTGTTCTGCAAATTTTGTTTCTAATTCTATATTTTACCTCTTTTATCTAAGATGTGGCAAGCAAAGCCTCAGCCAGGTGGCTCAGTTGGGTGAGTATTGTCCCCGTACATCAATAAGGTTGGGGGTTCAATCCCCGGCTAGGGCACATACTTAGGTTTCAGGTTTAACAATGTTTTTCTCCCCCCTCCCTTCTTTTCTCTCTAAAATCAATAAATATATCCTCAGGTGAGGATAAAAAAAAAAGATGTGGAAAATGAGGGCTTCAGTGTTTTATTGACTTTGATCACTCTCAGACTGCCTCGTTCAAGTCTCAGTGCTAATTCTTAGAAGACCAAATCGTTACTAATCCTCCATATAGATCATCGCCCATTTACTCTACTTGGATTTCTGATAAAAAGTTTTTTTCATCTTCTTTAGTAACCAGTGGTGTAGAATCTTGCTAAGGTCCTTTGAAAGCCTAAACATTCCATCCCTTATTTCCTTATTCACTGTCTTAAAGAACTCCAGCTGATATAGTCAGTCTCTTAGAAAACTTCTCAGTAGATGAACTACTACTGGTGATGGACCTTGAGATATGAGAAGTTTAACAGATAAAAAGGAAAGGACAGGTCAAACAATAGTAACAGCATCTGAAAGGATATAGAGGCATAAAAGTAGTATGTTTGAGAAAATGCAATGTGGCTGGCACAGTGTGTGGCCGTGGGTGAGACTGGCAGGGGAGGAAAAGTATAAGATCAGAAAGATAACTTGGAACCAATTGTGAACCACTTACAGAGTATTTATTATGTGGCAGGTAATGTAC
Organism: Myotis myotis; assembly: GCF_014108235.1. Lineage (NCBI taxonomy): Eukaryota > Metazoa > Chordata > Mammalia > Chiroptera > Vespertilionidae > Myotis > Myotis myotis. The sequence continues at coordinate 199,053,793 of NW_023416335.1, forward strand.
TGATGCTTTACAAACATTTCTTTGAATCCTTTCAACAATGAAAAGTTTATAAGGTTCACTGTATTCTAATCACCAGATTTGATTTTTCTAATTGCTTTCAAGTATGGCAGCTTACCTTCAACTTGAGTAATCCAGAAATTTAGTCTTCCACATGCACCCACTCTTTATTCTGTGAAGCTATAGTGTTTTCGGTCAGCCCAGCATCCTGTCCCCCTTCTTTTGGTAAAAGTCTCCATCCCTCTGGCCACAGAACCCAGACTAAGCCAATCAGAGTAACTCCTGTGCACCAGGGAGGACGCTTCCTGCTTCTTGGGAGATGTGAGCCAGGAGCTGCTACAACCCCCCTATGGGGAGAAAAGCTGACGCACGCACAGAGAGGCAAGGATAGGCCATATTGAGTGACAGTCCTGGCAGGGTATCTGTCTCCTTCACCCGTCCTTGTTTTTTTTTTTTTTTTTTTCCCTTAAGCAGGCTACCTTAGATTTGTCCCTTGCAAATCCAAGTGAATCTTAGTGGCTGAGTGTGAATTTTGGAATGATTTAGGTTAAAGGCTGGAGCTGCCACTTAATAATTAGACCTCGGGCAAGGCACTTAAACTAGCTAGGCCCCCATGGTAAAATGGGGATGTGATGAGATGAAATGAGATTATGAACATGAAGCATTTAGCACATAGAATGTGCTCAGTAAGATGTAGCTATGAGCAATACACATGGGAAGGCGAAATTTGTTGGACAAAAGCCCTTTCATCTCCCAGCAATTGAGGCCCTGTACTCCCGTTTCCAGGAAGTCTGATATTCACTTTAAAATGTATCAACAGCCCTAACCAGTTTGGCTCAGTGGATAGAGCAGACTCAAGGGTCCCAGGTTCGAGTCCAGTCAAGGGCATGTACTTGGTTGTGGGCACATACCCAGTAGGGAGTGTGCAGGAGGCAGCTGATCGTGTTTCTCTCTCATCGATGTTTCTAACTCTCTATCCCTCTCCCTTCCTCTCTGTAAAAAATCAATAAAATATATATTTTTTAAAAGTATCAACAAACAAATAAATAAAAAGACTAGATAGAGCAAACAAATATGGCAAAATCTTAGTAACTGTTGAACAGATGGGAAGTCACTGTGCTAGATTACATTTAAGTTTTGCCCGGCCAGTGTCGCTCAGTGGTTGAGCGTCGACCTGCGTACCAGGAGGTCACGGTTCAATTCAATTCCCGGTCAGGGCACATATCCTGGGTTGCAGGATCGATCTTCAGTGTGGGGTGTGCAGGAGGCAACCGATCAATGATTCTCTCTCATCATTGATGTTTCTCTCTCTCTCTCCCTCTTCTTTCCTTTCTGAAATCGATAAAAATATATTTTAAAAAAGTTTTATAATAATTTTTTTTTTAAAGAAAGGTCTGTTGAGATGATCATGAAATTTCTCTTTTCCTGGTCATGTGAATTGCACTGACTTTCCAAGTGCTGGGCCAACCTTGCATTCCTGGAATGGACTCACCTTAATCATAAAGAATTGCTCCTTTGGGGAATAACTGAATTTGGCTTGCTAGTGCTTCGTTTGAGATTCATAGGGTAGATGGCCTATGGTATTCCTTTCTTGTGGTAACTGAGCCAGGTTTTGGTGTGGGGTTGTATTGACCTCAAGGAATAAGTGTGTTTTCCTTCTCTTTTTTAATACTCTAGAGGAATTTTTGTGGGGTTGATGCTGTTTCACTCTTAAATGTTTTGATCTGAATTTTGATTAGACTTTCCTTTTAGATCCTTGATTTGTCAGACATTTATTTAAAAATATTTTAATAAAAAAAGTCTCACTTAGCTAAGGGCAATGTAATCATTTTATCCTGACTACACTAAAAACCTCACCTCTGCCCTGGATAACAATCCTTCACACAAATTTTCACATCTTCCATCATCATCACTGACATTTACCAGGCGCTGTGCTGGGAATATTACATATGCCATTTCCTTTAGACACCAGTGTTGCCTCCCATGTTTTAAAAGAGAAAATTGAATCACAGCAAACAATGCCCAGGGTCCAGGACTCAAACCCTAGAAGTCCGACTGCAGACAGGGGGTGTTTGACCTGCTTGTGACATTATGTCATGGGGACTCAACATGGCCTGGAGGGGACGGAAAAAAGAGACAGACAACCTGGGCACCAACCCACCTTTGCCTCTAACTGGCTGTCAGACCTTGGACAAGTCACATGATCTTCATGACCCTAGCAGCCTCATGATAAGATGCAGGGCCCGGTCCAGGCAATTTTGAAACTCTGCCCCTGAGGCCTGGGAGTTTGGAGGCACCACCTTGGGATCAAGCAACACGAGCAGCCTCCCTTCTTCTGTATTACGTACTGGCCTTCAACAGAATGTCATTTGAACTAAAATGATTCTGAGGCTTTAAGAATTTTGAAACCACTTGATTACTCATCAACTTTCAAAGTTCCTCTGTCCTTAGGGATTCTACATAATCATTAGAGGAATAATTCTATGAATATTCTATGACCAATCCCATTATCTATTAAACTTTTAATTTGATGTGAATATATTTACCAAACCACAGACATCTCCACCACACCCAAAGGATCATTTCTCTATCTTTCTAGAATAAATTTTTCATTTTTAAAATGATCTCCAGCACGGCTGGTGTGGCGCAGTAGTTGAGCATTGACCTACACACCAAGAAGTCAGGGGTTCAATTCCCAGTCAGGGCGCATGCCCAGGTTGCAGGCTCAGTACCCAACAGGGGGCATGCAGGAGGCAGCCAATCAATGTTGGTGTTTCTCTCTCATCAATATTTTTTTAAATATATTTTATTGATTTATTACAGAGAGGAAGGGAGAGGGATAGAGAGTTGGAAACATCGATGAGCGAGAAACATCAATCAGCTGCCTTCTGCACACCCCCAACTGAGGATGTGCCCGCAATCAAGGTACATGCCCTTGACCGGAATCGAACCTGGGACCTTTCAGATCACAGGCCGACGCTCTATCCACTGAGCCAAACCGGTCAGGGCTCTCATCAATATTTCTATCTCTCCCTCTCCCTTCCTCTCTTTCTAAAATCAATTAAAAAATATTAAAATGATCTCCAGATAGCCCCTAAATTTTTACCATATGATAAATCCCATTTAGAACTTATTTCCCCCCTACAAAATGACATTCTCCAGTATGTTATAATACTACTGTGGCCTTACATTACTTTCTACTTATTTTCACATACCCTGGTACACTGTCTAAGCATTCAAGTGACTACCGAATCTTGATACAATACACTCACTCCTCAAAGATTTAAAAATCAAAGCATCAGACAAAATATAAATTGTTATGAGACTTCAGTTTTTGAAATACATAACTTACAGCACAAACAAAATATTTACATCACAATTTCTTTTTTACAAAATATGTGTCATTTTGAAAGAATACTGTTGAGATCCTGATCTAAAATACTTGCCAGAGTTCAAAAAGACTCATGGAATCTGGTCTCCAGAATTCCACTGCATAATGATATAAATAAAATATGGCTGAATGTCAGGGCTTACCCATACATAAAAATACCAATTCTCTATTCCAATGGTCAGCAAACAATGGTCTTTGGGCCAAATCCAGCCAGTGGTCTGGTTTTGTACAGCTGTAAGCTAAACATGGTTTTGACATTTTTACAGTTTAAAAAAATGTTTTAAACTAACTAAACTAAACAACAAAGAAGAAACTGCAACAGAGACAGATATGGCCTGAATTATTTACTATGTGGTTTTTTACAGAAACGGTTTGCTCATCCCTGCATTATATAAAATCAACTGGAATATACTGATGGCTATTAAAAAAGACAACACTGTAAGGCCAGTACCATCAGCAGTACTCATTTCTAAAATGAGTCACTTCTGTTCAAATATGTACATTTCCAAAACATAATTACATCTGAAAAGTAGCTCTGCTACTTAAGTCTAGCCCTTTACAATTAGACCTCCACATGAAATCACAGTATTCTTAGGGGACAGAGGAAACAAGGACAAAGTATTCCAGAGGTCAGTCCTTGAGCTTGTCAGTAGTTGTAAGTCATTTAAGACCACTTAATAGTCTTAAACATGAATAAAATTAATAATTTAGATATTGCCAATAGGAGGTGATATTGCTGCGTTATTTAAATAACACTGATTAAAAACATGTTTAGATATCCCAATTCATTATTTTCAGAAGCAAGAATTACTAGCTAACTTAGTAGCTAACTTGATTTTAAAAATGATAAATGAAAAAAGAAACACAGGCCAAAACTGTAGAACCACAGCAAAGGCTTTGGAATGCAAAAACTGGGGTCTCTCCCAATCTCCCAGCAATCCCAAGCTGGCCTCGGCTTCTCATGTTGAAGTTAGTTGACAGTGGTTGCCATGGGAACTTGGCAGCTGTCTCTTGTCAGTGAGCCTTTACATTAAATGAATGACAGGTCCATGAGCAAATGCTTTTAAAAGTAAAACCAGTTCGGAACTGCTCAACACACAGATGTTCACAATCCCTGGTCAGTAGGCTATACTCACACCACAAAACAAGTATTGTCCTGGATGTTTTTCCTTCTTCAGGCCTGGCTGGCTACGCTTCACATCATGAAGACATCTCTGTTTTGCCAAGCTTTAAAATGCTCAGTGAATGCCGAGGTAGATGACTTTCGAATGAAGATCTTCTATACCCTGATTCGACTGGGACTTGCTTCTTTCTGTATTCTCCTTCTGGGAAATATCTTCCGCTTAAGGGCAATTAACTGAATGATGAAAGACAGAAAATAAACTTTAATTTCCAAATTGGCAAACTTTAAATTTTCTGAGAGTCATATGACCTTAACTATGTCCACAGTCTTATACATAAAAGACAGACAACAAATTAGTCTCATTATTCCTCCCTCAAAACAAAACCAACTCCTACTTTTGTTTCACTTTGTAGGGTTAATATACCTAGATGTGTGCCCATAAGATATTTAAATCCATACGGATTAAAATTATTTTGGTCTAAGCTTCACTTTTTAAAGACCTATAGCTACAGATTTTTACACAGCTATTACCAAGCATACGTATTTTCAAGAGGTCTGGCAAGTCTTTCTGTTGAAGGAAAATGGCTCTGTTTAGCCATTAAGACACTGTCTCCAGGCTTGAAAATGACTACAATGCAAGACAGAATTCTTAAAACATTTTTTTAAAACCTGGCTGGTGTGGCTCAGTTGGTTGGGCATTGTCTTGTGCACCGAAAGATTACCGGTTCAATTCCTTGTCAGGGCCATGCCCAGGCTTGTGGGGCTCAATCCCTGGTGCAAGGGTGGGGGGAGCGTGTGGGAGGCAGCCGATAGATGTTTTGCATTCACATTGAGATTTCTCTCTCTCCCCCTCTCAAGTCCTTTCTCTCTAAAAATCAATAAATCTTTTTTAAAAAATATATTTTATTGATTTTTCATGGAGAGGAAGGGAGAGGGATAGAGAATTAGAAACATCGATGAGAGAGAAACATCGATCAGCTGCCTCCTGCACATGCCCAACTGGGGTTGTGCCTGCAACCCAGGTACATGCCCTTGACCAGAATCGAACCTGGGACCTTTCAGTCCGCAGGCCGACGCTCTATCCACTGAGCCAAACCGGTGCTGGCAAAAATCAATAAATCTTAAAAAAAAAAGAACACCCTACATTATAAAATCCTATCACCATTTCTCCCTATACTTAAACAGAGCAACAATCATTTGAAAATACAGGTAATACCTAATTTATGAATGGGTTACAAGGCAAAAAGTTCATTTGTAATTTACTAGCTTAGAATTGGGATATTTCTTTCTCATCGAAACAGTTTATTCATGTTACATCCGAAATAGAAACTTGACCATTTGATGAGAAAAATAAATGTGTTTTTATGGTTTCAATTTGGAATTCTACCGTCTACTCCCCCATGTCGAGGTGGAAGCAGAGCTTTACAGAAGCACAGACGTCCATGGTTTGAATGATGAGCTGGGATTCTGGGGCAGAGGAAGAGGCAGGGTTGGCTGGTTTGTTTGTGAGCACGGTACAGGTTAAGGAATTTGATTCAAGTAGGTAAAGAGAAGAGACTCATTCCTCTCATCCCTTTTCCCTCCTCCTCTCTGGTTCCCTTTTCTCTGCTGATATAAATGACATGGATGAAAGACCTAAGCCCTTTCACCCACGGTCCCTCTCCAACCTGACCGCTGGCCAGCACAGCAGGCTCACAGTTTCCTCACTGGACTCCTGTTCTAGAAGCAGGTGCAGTCTTTTTTAAGATTTTTAAAAAAAAGATGTTACCTGCAAGGAAGAATGGCAACAAAAATGAAGAACAAGATTTATATTCCCTGCTCTCCTGTCCAATTCTCCATTTCCTGAATTTCCTTCCCTCTCTGGCAGGAAGCCCAGGCGCTGTTTATCCTAAAGCTCTCAGGACTGCGACCTCCTCCTACATCTCAGTGTAAGTAAATTCAGTGTAAGATTCCTATAAGTGACGGCTAAAAAGAACTCCACTCAAGTCACCTGGAAAGGAGGCTGAGACCAGGTTCACTTGCCCTGCACAAGTCAGGTCAGTCCAGACACCATTCCCTTCCTTCTCCAGCCCTTTTTATTCAGAGCATTTCACACCTGTGGCCTAAATAAGGATTCCCTTGTCCCTTTCTTTTTACATCAGAAATCTCCCTTCTACTCCTGGACCCTCACCTGAAGGAGGTTCTGTGCCTACATGGAGAACTCTTAGCAATTCAAAGGAAATTTAATTGGGAAAAATGAAGATAAGATACTTCAGTCACTTTTAGAAAGGTTATGAGAAGAAAAAAATTGGAGATCCAGTTTCAAAAACAATACCAGATGAGAATTCTACTTGGGTTTTGGTTAAAAATATTTAGAGCATTTCAGTTTTAGCTTAAAGTCGGCAAGTTAATCCACTGCGGTCCAGATAAAGAATACTGGTAATGGATCTAAAAGATCTACACTAATAAAAGACAAACATGCAAATTGACCATACCTTCACTACGCCTAAGCCACGCCCACCAGCCAATAAGAGCGACTATATGCAAATTAACCCAACCAAGATGGCGGTCAGCAGCCACGGAGCTGGAGCAAGCAGGAGGCTTGCTTGCCCCAATGATGGAGGAAGCCTAGCTGCCACCGCGGCTCTGAGCTCCACTCAAAGCAACAAAGTTTCAATTATAGAAGGTAAATAAACCCCAGATACCTGCTTTCAGCCGACTGTGGCCATGGAGCTGGAGCGAGCAGGAGGCTTCCCTCCTGCCCGCCCTGGCCAGCTCTGAGCTCCACTCAAAGCAACAAAGTTTCAATTATAGAAGGTGAATAAATCCCAGAATAAAAAAAGAAAAAGAAAAAAAGGAGAGGCTGGGAGCTTCTGTCACTGGGGGGGGGGAGGGGGGGCCTTGGCCAACCAGAAAACAGCCATCAGCTCCTCACCCAGGCTGGCCAGGCACCCCAGCGGGACCCCCACCCTGATCCAGGACACCCTTCAGGGAAAACCAGCCGGCCCCCACCCGTGCACCAGGCCTTTATCCCATATAATAAAAGGGTAATATGCAAATTGATCCTAACAGCAGAACGACTGGGAATGACTGGTCACTATGACACACACTGACCATCAGGGGGCAGATGCTCAATGCAGGAGCTGTCCCCTGGTGGTCTGTGCGCTCCCACAGGGGGAGCTCTGCTCAGCCACAAGCCAGGCTGATGGCTGCCAGCACAGTGGTGGTAGCGGGAGCCTCTCTTGTCTCCTTAGCAGCACTAAGGATGTCCGACTGCAGCTTAGGTCTGCTCCCTGCTGGTAAGTGGACATCCCCCGAGGTCTGCCGGGCTGCCAGAGGGATGTCTGACTGCCAGCTTAGGCCCAATCCCCCCAAGGAGCGGGCCTAAGCCAGCAGGTGGACATCCTCCGAGGGGTCCCAGACTGCAAGAGGGCATAGGCCGGGCTGAGGGGACCCCCCCAAGTGCACAAATTTTTGTGCACTGGGCCTCTAGTAAATGAATAAAAGGCCATTATGTTTGATGCTTGCATATTAGGAAATATACTTGACATATTAGCTATAAACCAATAGAAGAAGTTAAAATTTTCTTGTGACTTTATATCATTTTCTAAAAGAATCAGACACTAATATACCAAGAAATACTATTTGATCCCCACATAAGATATAAAACTTACCTGTTCGGCAAAAAACGAGAATATAGTAAACATAATCAATGTTGCTAGTACACAATGAGTCCAAAACTTCAATTTGTCTCGGTATGCTCTCCTGTTCAGAGAGAGAAGAAAGCAATCATGTGTTTTGTGCATGGCTTCACTATATTACTTAGAGTTATTTATATACCAGTTTAGCAAAAACAACCATGGAAACCAAAAAACACTGTCTGGAGGCAGTTCTAAAATGTTATTAACACAATACACTTTCCCAACATGAGTTCTGATTTTTCATTATATTTGAATTAGTAAAAGTTATCCAGGCAGAGATGAGGACTTCTAAAGAAAATTACTTTTAGCCCTAACCGGTTTGGCTGGGTGGATAAAGTGTCGACCTGCAGACAAAAGGGTGCCAGGTTCGATTCCAGTCAAGGGCACGTACCTCGGTTGCAGAATCCTTCCTGGCCCTGGTCAGGGCACATGCAGAAGGCAACCAATCAATGTGTTTCTCTCACATCAATGTTTCTCTCTGTCTTTCCTCTCTTTTCCACTCTCTCTAAAAATTAATGGAAAATATCCTCGAGTGAGGATTTAAAAAAGAAAAAAAAAGAGCAGTCTGTGAACTTGGAAGGAAGAAAAAAATAAAAAGAAAGAAAATTACTTTTAGCCCTTAAACAAAAACACACACTTTCATTCATTTTTATTTATTCATTCATATTCTTTTATCCAGTCGCTCAATAAATACTTCCCGTGGCTACAGAGAGGCGGACAAGATGAATTTCCTGCTCTAAAGTGTCTATAAGCCCGGGAAGTCACCAACATGCAGACAAATAGCCATCACACAAGGAGAGAAATGGGTATTATCAAAAGCAAAGTCTTGTAGAAAAACTTAGAGAAATGAGGAAAGCATCTCAGAGATGGGGACATTTCATTTAAGCCTTGAATGTGGGAGGGAAACTGAGTCCCACAGGACTGAAAGCAGCCAGGGGACGCAGGTGGGCACGGACTCAGCTGTTCTGAAAAATCATGTAATGGAGTTTGGATGTAATACTCCAGTGGAAAAGGGGATAAAAGGGCGTGTGTGTGTGTGTGTGTGTGTGTGTGAAAACTGTTATCATTTGAAGGATGATGTCATGAGCAGATGACCAAAGGCATGAAAAATGACTGAGGGGCAGTGAGAGTGGACAGAAACTAGCAACAGAAGAGACATTCTGAGAGTACAATCAATTGGACTCAGAGGCAGGATACTGGGGATAAAGACAGGCAGTATAGCATAGTTCCCTCATCTGTAATTTGGAAATAAATGAATAATTTATTATGAAGCTTAATAAATGCTTAATATAAAGCTTGGAAGATATGCTAATAACTACCACATTCGGGCACTATTGCTGAGTTCCAGACTCTCATTTACTACTGTCTGGTAGTAAATGACTCTACCTCAAGTCACATGCTCATAATGGTGTTCTCTCCCACTCATTTCCTGCTGTACTTCCTATGTCTATTGATCACAACAAGCTCAGTCAGTTGTAATGTCTACAGTGTCATTCAGAAGCTGTATAATTTAAAGCACTAAGAAGCCACAGGCTGTAACACAGCTGATGAGTTGCCCCAGCAACCAGAGAACCCTGTAACAGCTGGAGGTGAACCACGCTTCCCTCAGCCGCCCATCCACTGAGCACCTACTATGTGCTAGGGAGGTCCGGGGGCTCAGACACAAATAAGACACAGTCTCTGCCCCTGAAGAGGGCCCATGGTCTGCCAGCAGAGATAAGCACACCAGATAGACTGCTGTATGGTGCACAAAGTGCTTTGCCCGACAAAGGGGGACAGGAGGAAAGCCAATCAAGAAACCGGGGAGAGGAGACAGGGGATTCAGGAGCACAGTGTCATGAAGCGAAAGGTAATGCAGAAGCAGGATGAGGAAGAAGCAGCCCAGGTCAGGGAGCTGCAAAGAACACCCTCTACCTGATTCATCTCCTTTGTACAACACAGAAATCCAAGCTCTCTCAAAAACTCTTAAGCCCGCTTCTTTCTTATTTAATTGAGCCCTTGGGGAGTTAATACTTGAACCCATCCAAGGTCTTTCTCCCCTCATCTGAAGGAAATGAAAATGGTGAGAAGCCATTCCAGCCATTTTTGGAAGACAAGACCCGTTATTTAGTAATAGCTTTTCCTTATCAAAATAAAAATAATATAAATATTAGCAATATACATGCTAACTGTCTCACTCAAGAGTTCTGATAATTTCCTCTCTAAAATCTCCCCCAATTCTGTCTACTGCTTTCTCTTTATTCCCTTGGCTGTGTTCACACCTTGACTGTCTATTTCAGGACAACTGAAATGCTATTAGTTGTCTCCCTGCCAGGGGTTTCCAGATAGCATTACCTCACTCCAAACAACTTCCTCACCAGTACCACCACTTCACTACTATTAGTTATCTTTCCAAATCATGAAGTCTGATCAAGACAAACATTTTTAGCCGAACCAGTTTGGCTCATTGGATAGAGCGTCGGACTGCAGACTCAAGGGTCCCGGGTTCGATTCCGGTCAAGGGCATGTACCCTGGTTGCGGGCACATCCCCAGTGGGGGGCGTGCAGGAGGCAGCTGATTGATCTCTCTCATCGATGTTTCTAACTCTCTATCCCTCTCCCTTCTTCTCTGTAAAAAATCAATAAAATATATTAAAAAAAAAAAAAGAGACAAACATTTTTAAAAAATCGCTCTTGAGGAGTTGCATTCCCTAAAGAAAAAAGTCTAATTCAGACACAACCCTTCACAATCTCTCCAAAGCACTCTCTTTGACATTTATGCCTTTGTATCCTTAGTACCTGGCATGGGGGTGGGGCAGGTAAGGGGGCCCTGTAACGTGGCAATAACGGTTCCTTTAGTTGTAAAGAGCAGAGGAAATATATTGCCAGCACAGAGTCTGCCGTATGGTAGGTGCTCAGGAAATAGGGCAAAAATAAAAAAAGGAGAAACAGGGCAGCTACTCTGATGGCAGTGATGACAATGACTAAGGCTCAGCAGATGTGCTCCTCTAGTGAGCTCAGTAAAAGAGATATTTCAACGATTAAGCTCAATAAAAACTACAGTATATCTTACAAAGAAACAATAGAGCAAACACCACATTAAAGACATTTCAACCCAGCCAGCATGGCTCAGTGGTTGAGCGTCAACCTATGAACCAGGAGGTCATGGTTCAATTCCCGATCAGGGCACATGCCCAGGTTGCAGGCTCAATCCCCTGTTTGGGGTGTGCAGGAGGTAACCAATCAATGATTCCCTCTCACCATTGATGTTTCTCTCTCTCTCCCCCTCTCCCTTCCTCTCTGAAATTAATAAAAGTATCCTAAATAATAAGAGAGGAATATGCTAATTAGCCATTACGCCCTGAGGTGTAACAACCAAGCGCGTCATGACCCGATCACGGATCAGCGGGAAGGTGGGCCAGAGAGGTATAAGCAGGCTGCGGAGAGCTACAGGAGGGGGCAGGGCAGCAAGCTATGGAGGGCAGGGCAGCGGGTGGAGAGCTACAGGAGGGCAGCAGCGACCTACTGGCCCACGGATTCGTGTGCCCGGCTACTAGTATGTTAATAAAAAGACATTTCATCACTCTGAAACAAAAAATACACACATACATATACGAACCATGAGCACTTACCATTCCTGCAGCTCATGCATATGAAGAAAACGGTTCCGATACTCTCTTGGCAGCTCAAACTGGGATGGTACAGGAAACATAGATTCATAGAAGTCCCTGAGCACAGCTTTCACTGTCTGGGCATCTTTATGATTATGGTCAATGTTGTCATTCAGGCAAACAAACTTCCTGAAAATAACAGCGACCCAGGGTTACTGATTATCATAAGGATGATTCTGACCTCACAAAACAAGAAAATGTGGATTCCAAATATATTTTAAATAGATTTATGCCCCAAGACAGATGTTTTATTTACTGATAAGGTTCTCTGAGGCAATAATGTTTAATAAATTTTTTCTTTGGATATTCCTCACCTGTATAACATAACTAGGAAAGATAATCTTGAAAAGTGCCTTCTAACTATGGAATAAATTAATGATTTCCACTTAGCATGTCCCCAATTAACTGTTCAATAAATGCAGTTTACTAACTCGATCATTTTGTTAACAGACAACAGCATGGTGATTACGAGAGGGAAAGGAGGTAGGGGCAGATAGAAGAGGATAAAGGGGGCATAAATGAAAGAAGACTAGACTCTGGGTGGTGAACACAAAATACACTACACAGATGATGTGTTATAGAATTGTATACTTGAAACCTATATAATTTTATTAACCAATGTTATCCCAATGAATCCAATAAAATATATTTTAAAAGTTCATTAATTTTAAAAAAAGCAGTACCTAGGGTTTTTTCTTATATCATCCAATTGGCCAACCACATGAGAAACATTGGTACGAATCATTTTAAAAGCAATTTCTTCTTCTCCCATGATTTCAAACCTAATTATCAAACATAAAGGGTATAAATATTTATGTGGATATGACAGATTTTCAATAAGGAAAACATTTTATAAAACTTTAACAGATTCAGCATCCTCAGAATGAGTTAATCTTTCCCTGTTACTAAAGAAAACAATCTCACATAAATGTTAAAAAAGAATGCTTAATAAGTCATTGCAAAATGATGAAAATATTAGACTCTTACTTATTTTTAAACTAAACAAAGAGACTATTATATGTCTACTTACCTATATTTGTTTTTGTCCTTATACGCTTTGTGGATTTTATCAGTTACTGGTTTACAGCTGGTTAACAGACTCTTAGTGACGGGTGGCTGTGAGAAAGATAGACATTAATTACAATAGGGGCCAAGACTAGGGTGAGGCAAGTGAAGCATTCAGCTTGGGTGCAAAATTTAAAAGGGCACCAAAAGACTCAGCAGTCAGGATGAATATTTTCAACAGTCAAATTGGCACACTATGGCCAGCAGGCAAATTGCTTATTTGTATAAATAAAATTTTAAGTGGCACATATCTGTATACTAACCCATGTCATATGCTAACCAGAGGTGGGGAACCTTTTTTTCTGTCAAGGGCCATTTGGGTATTTATAACAAACATCATTCTCGGGCCACACAAATTATCAACTTAAAAATTAGCCTGCTATATTTGACCAAACATTTAATTAACTCACTCCTAATGCCTTGGCAGGGCTAGACCAAATGCTTTCACGGGCCTTATATGGCAACTCGGGCCAGACCGTCTGTTCCTCACCCCTGCTAACCAAAGCATGATTGGCAATACCTATAGTCTGTCTCTGGGTTCCCATAGTTCCTTGCTGACCTGTCTCACCACAGCTGCTGCTCATGCCTGAACAGGAGTGAGGAGCACAGTGTCTGGTGTGCAAAAAAGTGAAGAGCACAGTGTCTGGCGTGCACGAGGAGTGAGGAGCACAGTGTCCGGCGTGCACGAGGAGTGAGGAGCACAGTGTCCGGTGTGCACAAGGAGTGAGGAGCACAGTGTCCGGCGTGCACGAGGAGTGAGGAGCACAGTGTCCGGCGTGCACGAGGAGTGAGGAGCACAGTGTCTGGCGTGCACGAGGAGTGAGGAGCACAGTGTCTGGCGTGCACGAGGAGTGAGGAGCACAGTGTCCGGCGTGCACGAGGAGTGAGGAGCACAGTGTCTGGCGTGCACAAGGAGTGAGGAGCACAGTGTCCGGCGTGCACGAGGAGTGAGGAGCACAGTGTCAGGCGTGCACGAGGAGTGAGGAGCACAGTGTCTGGCGTGCACGAGGAGTGAGGAGCACAGTGTCTGGCGTGCACGAGGAGTGAGGAGCACAGTGTCCGGCGTGCACGAGGAGTGAGGAGCACAGTGTCCGGTGTGCACGAGGAGTGAGGAGCACAGTGTCTGGCGTGCACGAGGAGTGAGGAGCACAGTGTCTGGCGTGCACGAGGGGTGAGGAGCACAGTGTCTGGCGTGCACGAGGAGTGAGGAGCACAGTGTCTGGCGTGCACAATGAGTGGGGATCACAGTGTCTGGCGTGCACAAGGAGTGGGGAGCACAGTGTCTGGCGTGCACAAGGAGTGGGGATCACAGTGTCTGGCGTGCACAAGGAGTGGGGAGCACAGTGTCTGGCGTGCACAAGGAGTGGGGAGCACAGTGTCTGGCGTGCACAAGGAGTGAGGAGCACAGTGTCTGGCGTGCACAAGGAGTGGGGAGCACAGTGTCTGGCGTGCACAAGGAGTGGGGAGCACAGTGTCTGGCGTGCACAAGGAGTGGGGAGCACAGTGTCTGGCGTGCACAAGGAGTGGGGAGCACAGTGTCTGGCGTGCACAAGGAGTGGGGAGCACAGTGTCTGGCGTGCACAAGGAGTGGGGAGCACAGTGTCTGGCGTGCACAAGGAGTGGGGAGCACAGTGTCTGGCGTGCACAAGGAGTGGGGAGCACAGTGTCTGGCGTGCACAAGGAGTGGGGAGCACAGTGTCTGGCGTGCACAAGGAGTGGGGAGCACAGTGTCTGGCGTGCACAAGGAGTGAGGAGCACAGTGTCTGGCGTGCACAAGGAGCGGGGAGCACAGTGTCTGGTGTGCACAAGGAGCGAGGAGCACAGTGTCTGGCGTGCACAAGGAGTGAGGAGCACAGTGTCTGGCATGCACAAGGAGCGAGGAGCACAGTGTCTGGCGTGCACAAGGATTGCTAAATGAATGATTTCCTTCTGTCAGGAATCAGATTTTTAACCGATTTATTACTGTTCTCTATATTCATCTAAAAATGCTTATCTGCAGCTAGGTATAAATATTTATATATGGCTTGAACTTTTGCAAGATAGTAAATTGTTTAACATTTTATTCTAATTATGAAATTAAAAGCTAATTATAGAAAATATAAGTATGAAAAAAGGAAATTAAAACACCTATGATTTAACCTATTGTCATTTCCATTACTTTTTGTGGGTGTGTGTGTGTGTGTGTGTGTGTGTGTGTGTGTGTGTGAAGATATTTGGGACTTTTCTATAGTTTAAGTCATACTGTGTACATGGTACTACCTATTTCCCCCACATTTTATTTTGTAAACCTTTTTCCATACAGCAGTAAATATCTGTAAGCATCACATTAATAATTATATTAAACCCTTTTCCCTTGATTCTAAACGCACATTTTCTCCCACTTCTCTGAAAATGAGATGCATCTTACAAACAACAGAGAATTCCAATCGTTTCAACCAAGTGGCATTCCAATATCATTGTGTGTGAATCTTCCACATTCCTACTGGTAAGAGCAAGAAAGGGCCAACATCAAAGCTACTTAGCTTTTTTTTTTCTTTATTGATTAAGGTATTACATATGTGTCCTTATCGCCCCATTGCCTCCCCCACGACCTCCACTCAAAGCCACTTAGCTTTGATGAAAGATTATATTCTACTTGATGAATATTTCCTTGGTTAACGTTTAACCTTCAGACTGTTCTCCCAAGCCAATGAGAATACTCTGGGGCTATCTTCTGCCATCCTTAGTGAATAGGAGTCTGCTTATAGAGTATAAACAACTAATCCTAATATTAGCTAAAATCCATTAAGGAGAAGAAAAGATATTCCAAGGCAAGATATAAAATATTCTGGATCATCTGTGCTACTACTTTCCACCAAAGATAAATACACATAGAGTCCGCTTCTAGTTTTTGAAATGCCATACAGAAATGGTGTACTAGTAAATAACACCCGATAAAGATATACTTTCTGATTTACATAAAAGAACCCATGCCACTTACCAGATTGGGGTCATAGTATGCTTCCTGAGTTGGTGGAATGTTGCTTAGTTGAGTGATATTAGCAGGGAGCATTTTTGAGCAATTTATTAACATGTGTTCCAGACCTGTTAAATCCTAACAAAGCAAAATAAAAGAATAAACTTTCTAAGTACACTACAAGTAATGATTGTAGCTTTAAATAGAAAAACTACATAAACGTCTCCAAAATTTTTTAAAATGCTATGTTTAAAGACAGTTTGACTATATGATTCTTAAGGTAAAGAGAGCAGAATGAGACAATACGAACATGAATATTTCATCTTTGTTTCAAAGTGAAACATCCTGAACCGTGAGACACCATTTTACACAAGATGGGCCAGGGGATCACCAGACAGATGTCCTGCAGTTAGATTCATCTTGGCACTCTCCATTAGTGAGCGTCCTACTGCTGGGACTGGAGAGGCCACGGCAGAGGGGCTGCTGTACCACAGGCCTGGCCGATATCTAGTCGGCCACACCTGAAGCCCCTGAGTGAACCTTACATGCAGATGTGTGCCGGAGACCAATTCCAGCATGTCATAATTTCAAGAATTTCATCAAAAGGTTGATGAGACTTGGGGACTCAACAGGGTTGAGTCACACATGTAGTCACCTGTTGGGAATGGCTGAAGGCACTTCCCCAAACCTGAAAAGGGATTATTGCTTGGCTGCCAGACAGCTAAAAGGCATCTTAATCTACATGTTATCGCCTCCTACTGGTCAAACACCTGAACAGCCTTAGGCTAATTCCCCCATTCTGACAATGGACTCTGTAGAAACCCTGACCCTTTGAAGTATATATCTCTGCCTCGCCTCAGGACAAGTTGTGTTAATAAAAACCATGGTTCCTGGGGATGGAGAGAACCTAAGACCTTAGACTTAAGACCTTAGAATTTAGCTCCTTTAGCTAAGCTCCTCTGACCCCCAAATGCCTTTCAAAATTATATTTAGTCTCTGGACTCCTCTTATTTAACATCTACGCACAGCCTTCTCCAGATTCCTGAACCCTTCTTGATGCTGGGACAAGAACTCGGCAGATGTGGTCTGGCTCTTCTCCAGACAATACAATGGCAATCCCCACTGCAAGCCTAAAAGAAGGAATCTCAGAAAATATGAACTTTAAATTTGGTTTTCATTCTGGTGCTAAAAATGGACTAGTTGTCGAATACCCTCATTAACCATTAAGAATTACTCTTTCTTGCATTACAGTGAAATATGTAGGGGGAAAAGAGGAAGTATCAATATTAAAAGTTTCATTTAAAACTGCTGCAAAGCGTAGGGGGAAAAATACAACACCTGCAAACTTAAAGGCAGGTCATGAATTCTGGTAGCCAGTGTTCGGATTTCTCTGTCAGATAAAACACCAGATTGGTCGGTATCAACTTCATCAAAAACTTGAGATATATTCAGCGGCTGAACTGCACTCATGAGGTAGTAAAAATAAGAAAAAGCAAACTGCATATCCTCAGAGTGGCGCACTTTGTGAAATGACGTCTTGTCAAACTCTTCAGGGAACCTGTACAAATATAACACATAATGAGCTCGGGATATTTAAAATATAAAAAAGTACCTAACATTTGTAGAGTTAGCATCTCTTTCCTTTCCATTAGCAGCGGTTCTCAACCTGTGGGTCTCAACCCCTTTGGCGGTCGAACGACCCTTTCACAGGGGTCGCCTAAGACCACCCTCCATATCAGATATTTACATTACGATTCATAACAGTAGCAACATTACAGTTATGAAGTAGCAACAAAAATAATTTTATGGTTGGGTCACAACATGAGGAACTATATTTCAAGGGCCAGAAGGTTGAAAACCACTGCATTAGAACCGTAAATTTAGCACAGCACAGATGTAAATTTCTTTTTCCGTTTTTGTTATTTATTTTTTATTGAATTTATTGAGGTGATATTGGTTAATAAAATTAAACAGGCTTCAGGTGTACATTCTGTAATACATAATCTATATATATATTGTATTGTGTATTCCCCACCCCAAGTCAAATCTCCTTCCACCACCATTTATCTGCCCTTTACCCTCTTCTACCACCCTCATCCCCCTTTTCCCTCTAGTAATCATACTGTTGTCTGTGTCTACGAGTTGGTTTTCAATTTTTTTTTCTTTTTCTTAATCCCTTCACCTTTCACCCAGCCCTGAAACCCTCCTCCCTCTGACAGCTGTCAGTCTGTTTTCTGTATCTACGAGTCTGTTTCTATTTTGTTCATTTATTTTGTTCATTAGATTCCACATATGCGTGAAATCATATGGGACTTGTCCTTCTCTGACTGGCTTATTTCACTTAGCATAATACTCTCCAGGTCCATCCCTGCTGCTGCAAAGGATAAAGATGTAAATTTCCAGCAGCTGTGGCTCTGAGCACATGCAAGCAACCCAAACACAAGCCAGACTTACATGTCCTGCAGTTCTTGCATAACTATTCGGTCGATCATGTGAGGCATGTGTGCAGGGACTTTCCTAGATGTGAATCCAAACTTGCTGTTTAGAATTTTATTTACATATCGGAGGGAATCTGCAAATGTATCTTTCAGTTGCCTCCCAGTATGTTTGCTGTCAGTAAAGTACGCCAACTGCATCTTCAATGACTCTTCTTCCTAAAAAGAGAATTCCACGTAATACAGCAGTACGTTTGGTGCAAAAGCATACTTGGTCAACAAGAGATAAAGGCATCCTTTTATATAACTTAGTAACTAGTCACTAACGATCCATGAGGGGCAAATGACATGAGGACCCTAAGAGCAGGACTAAACTGGATTTCAGAGAAAGTGTCACCGGCATTGGCTTGAGACCAACAGTTGTGTGGTGAAGAGGGGGGCGGAGGGGTGTGTGTGGAAAAAGTGAGGAAATAAACCTAGACAAGAACTCTGCTATCCTCACTCAGCATCAGCCAATGCCCACCGCACCAGGTACAAGATACTTCCTGAATACACTGGAAGGAGTAACACACAGTTCCCTCTTCATCCCCCTTTCTCCCAGTCTGACATCGCTCATGGCTGTGCTTTGTTCACAGTCCGGCCTAGACCACAGGGTTTTTCTTGGTCTATCAACGCTGACCCACCCTGCAGAGGTCAGCCCACAGGATACTTCCTCAAGGATGCCTTCCCCGATACCTCTAGGCCAGTGATGGCGAACCTATGACACGCGTGTCAGAGGTGACATGCGAACTCATTTTTTTGGTTGATTTTTCTTTGTTAAATGGCTTTTAAATATATAAAATAAATATCAAAAATATTAAGTCTTTGTTTTACTATGGTTGCAAAGATCAAAAAATTTCTATATGTGACACGGCACCAGAGTTAAGTTAGGGTTTTTCAAAATGCTGACACGCCGAGCTCAAAAGGGTCGCCATCACTGCAGGCAAAGGTAAGGAGGTTTCCCTTTGGACTCCTTAATCACACCTCAACAGAGACACTTGTCAGTTAGGGTTATGGAGATAATTAAATGAAACCATGTAAGAAAAAGCATTTAATTCAGTGGCGGGCGCAGGGAAGTGAATAACTGGTGGCTATTGTTATATTATCATCACTTACAGGGTTATTTATTGTTCCTGAGCACGGGAAGGAATAAGGTTAGATGTAACTTACATCAAGAAGATCTTGGAAATACTTTTTTTTCTCCCAGGGCAAAAAGCCCGGGTAACTGTCTGTATAATGTTGCAGCTTTCTTCCAGGCAATACTTCATTAACACCTCTGTGATTTTCAGCATTGTCCTCTATTCTGTTTTCCTCTTGTTCTTTCCCTGTGATTTTCTTTTCTCTGGGCACCTGGTTTTTCTGTGGAACAATCAGAGATGAGAGCTTTTCTTTGGACACACTTCCACCTCCCACTTTTTGGGTCCGACTTTCAGATCGAAAGCTTGCTTTGGTTCCCAAGTCCTGGGGTGGAGTCCGACGCTGGTAGTAGCCATTCACTTTTCTTGTCTCTGCTGGGAAAGTCGACCTCTGTAATCTCTCAGGTGCTCCTAAGCTGTTCCGCCAGGTGCTTCGGTGAGCCCGTTTGGCCAGTGGGGCCGCCACACTCTCATTTCTTTCCTCTGTGATGCCAGCCTGGTTTATTTTTACTCCAGCATCCTGTGAGTTCATCAGAAACGATGTCAGCAAGGCTGACTTTGATAGGTTGTATCCCTTCAGAGTGATATCTCCACGTTCTAGTTGCAAATCCAAGTGAGAGAGACGCAACTGGGCCTCTTTTGGAAGGAGCGAAATATTTACCAGGGGAATTTTCACCTCCTCTTGGGATCTCCCTGTTGTGTTAACATCGTGTCTCTTGAACTTTGGGAAGCGTTTTTCTTCGGGAATATCCTCAAATGGGATTTCCACCTCTGGAAGAAGTGTTACAGGGCTAACCAACGTCTGGTAAGACCTCTGGGTGGTGGAGTTCAGTTTCGGTTCTTCTCTTGTGTCAACCTCGACTGAGATCTGGATTTTGAACTCCTTGTCGTCCCTACTTTGAAGTGTGAGATTAAAATGTATTGTAGTTGCATTCATTCCACTGTGCATTATGAGGTGGATGGTTTTCCACTTATTGGCTATGGAAGCGTGTCGAATTATGGGGTTGTCACTGTAGGCGCCTTCGATTCCCCTTTTGGCTATTTCTGCGAAGCTGAAATAAGGCAGGCATTCACCTTTTGGGATAACATAGTGAGTCTGGTTTGGGAGAAGAGTTACTTTATATAATTCATGAAAATGATCTAGAGGAGAAAACACAAAAATGACTTTTTAAAAGCTAGCCATTTCCCCCCCTTTCCTTTAATTATTAGAGTTTTGAGTTTTCACTTTCTAACAGTGACTCTAAATGGACTTTAAAATAATCAGAAATTCTAACACAGAAGCTACTGGTATAGGGCTCCTTTACTGTGGAGCCGCCAGCCATTGACATGGAATGCTGCTGTGTCTGACTTGCTACCGAGATAGGACACAATTCTGAGAGCAAGTTCCAATGATCGACTTCCATCTCTTGTCCATGTGAAAAAATACAACTGTCTGCAAAAACAACCTCTGTTAATAAGCTATCAACAAGACCCAGTATCAAAACTGTCTTTCTTTAATCAATGTCTTTTATTATTTCCAAATTAAGCCATCACCATATATTTTCAACTAAGGGGAACCAGCTTAGTGAAAAAGACAAGACACTGGAATAATACAGGAAAAGATGCAGCCTTAGTATTTACTGTTCTCTAAAGATCTGTGTCCTTCTCTTACTTTTAACTTACAACTAGTATGGATGCAAGGCTGGGAAAAGGATACACAGAGAATAATGACTTTAAATAACAACAATGAGCCGAAATGCTCTCTAATGCCCGAGGACTTTTATCCCCTTATTCTTTTTCAATAGATTATTATGACAATATATATATACCTTGCCCACAGTCGCCAGCATCAAACCCGCAGGACAAGACGTTGCAGGCCTGGTCACAGAACTTATCAGCGAGCCAGGAGTTTGCACACCCTTGATTACAGTAAGAGACACTGTTTATTCCTCCGCCAAAGTGCCAGGGCTGGACAGCTCCCAAGTTCCCGGTTCCCCCGCCTCCGGCACCGTAGCGACTCCCTCCACTGTTACCTGTAGAGGGAGGGGGGGAAACAGAATCTTGCTCGTTTTACAATGTTGAAAAAAGCTCCTTATTTCTTCACAGCGTTTTCAAGATTGATGCCTGAGTCTTAGGCAGGAAGGGTTCCCTCTTTCCTTAGTAGAACAGGTCATGTAGCTAAGAAGAAAATAAACTGAAGAGGGGACATCACCTGATAGTGGGCGGGGCACCTACTAGCTGTGCCACCGGGAAGGACCTCAAACTGTCTCAAGGGGGCGCCTATAGATGTGGATGGAGGAGCAGGAGAACAGGGAGGGGTCTTCCAAACACTGACTGTTAGAACTGCCCAAGCATGCCCGAACACAGGTGCTGCCCTCATTGCCAAGTGAGAATGTCCTATCAGGGCCCTCTCTGCTCGCCGGTGTTCTCTCTCTGCGGCTGACCGTATTTCTCAGAAGGCCTCTGACAGACCCGAGTGAAACACAACTTGAGGTTTTGTTTCCGCCCATACTTAACACTTTTCCAAATCTGTTTCCCCACATGGAATACAGGGTGCCATCTGTGCATACAAGCTCTCTTTCCTAGGTGACTAAGAAATTAAGATGGATAATGTTTCATAAAAGTTTAAATTCTTTGTCCACTGAAGGGCAATAAATAAAACTAAAAAAAAATGTTATCGACAAGTCCAAATGAGAGCGTATAAGAAAAGGAGAAGAGAGGCTGAGGAGAAAAGACATTTTATTTCATTTATCTCTTTTTCATTCACCGACCTAAGACATCTGCTGCTGGAAGCCACCAGCCAGGAGCTCCTACGAGAACCAGTTAGAGTTGTTCTTGCTCTTGAACGTACATAATTAAGGGCAGTCCCTGTTTTCATATTTGCAATAATAAGAAAAGGCCTGTGCAAGTGCAGGGCCCATGTGGGAAAATGCCCCCATGTGGGAAAATGCCCTCAGCAATGGATAATATGAATAAACTGGACCACAGCAGGACACTTGTCATCACCTCCAAAGAGTCTACGGATTACTCGTTATTTTAATACAGGAAAATGTTACTTCATGGTGCATGTCCAGTAACGATTAGGAATGAGAACCTTCCATAAACAGAAGCAAATTACCCTCGGATGCATCCTTACCAGAGCAATCCCCACCATCCCAATCACAGGCCGAGTTATTGCAAGCCTTGTCACAATAGCCGTCTTTAATCCAGGAACCTGGGCAGCCCTCAGCACAGTTGGGTACCGGCCATGTCAAATAAACCTATGACAAAACCAGAGAGAACATAGAACAGTTTCTGACAGTCTTCCTTCTCAAATTAGAATTCTTTAAAACAAAACTGAGCCTCTGGAAAAGGGTTAATATTTCCCACAGGCTGACTGCACTCATGGGGGGTATTTTGCTTTAAGTTTGCCTGGACCTGAAGGCATTTCCCCAGCTCTGCTCTCCTGATGGTGCTGAGCACATGTACTCTGTTCGTTACATGAGGAAAGCAGAGAAGGACTCAGCTCACGGATCAGTTTCTCACACCGTGGCCTTAGAATATATTCTGAAATAAAATAGCAACAGGTCAGGCTTTACTGGGAGTACAAGTGCATGCCAAAGGAGGTGGAATGTATTCCACACGGGCCACTGCTTTTCCGTGACAACTGTCACTAGCTCCTTAGTGTATCTGTGCATCATCTTGTATCGTGGCTGAGAAAAGCAGATGAACTCTGCACATCCTTCTCTGCCAGCGTAAGTTCTGTGGCAAACTAACCAGCCCAGCAGCCTGAGCTGGGAGCCCTCCTGCTTTCACAGGCGTGATATGGTACATGGTGACTTCTGAAACTAAAATCATTACAAAAACATGCTCCCCTTTGACAGTCTACATGCCTTTGCACATTCCATCTGTTTGGGATCTAGTGAACTCCGGACTTGTTCTTCAAAGTTCACCTCAATTCAGATAGGCATCCTTCCCTGTTTCTGTCTGATTTCACCCTCCCGTGTACCCACTGTTTAGCAGCCGGGCACACCTGCCGGCATGGAAGTCACTTCGTGGAGTCACTGATTTGTGTGTCTTCCCTGTTAAGCCACAGCTCAACTCTGCAGCCGTACAAGCTAACACAGGGGAGGCCCCTGAGCAGGGGCACAGGGCGGTGAGCACACTGGACTGACACAATCAGCAACAGGAAAAGCAGCTTCGTGCACTTAGCACTTACAGTTGCAGGGTTCATCAGAAGCTTATGGTGATAAGTCTCCAGCTTATCGATGACTCCTTCTAACAACGCTACCTGGGTATTCCTATTTCCCCCACTGGGCAGACAGGGAACATAAAGGTCAGGTCATTGCTGAGGACCATAAGTAGCTGGCTCCTGGTCTGTGCTTCTCCATCCTGCCTCTCAAAGCCAGAGTGAGACCAGCCTCGATGAAATTTCACCCACCCCTTTAAGCAGAAAATTGAGCTAACTTTCTATGCTGGTCATTCTGCTGACACTGTAACCATGATTTTGTGTTTCATGGTGATTTTGCTTTTTCTGCTGTTGTTGTAGTAGAACATTTAAAGGGTCGGGGGAAAGAGCGGGTTCTGGGTGTCTGAGAATGTAGGCAAGCGAAAAACTACCAATCAATGAAAAGTTCCAATCAACTCAAGTCCTCTTCCTTCTTCTAACATGGCAACTTAAAAAATCTTTAAGTAGTTTTCTTTCTCCCAAACTGTTAACTCTCCTGATCAAATGCTTATTTGATCAAATCTGAACACAATTGTATACATATTGATTCCTGATTTCCTGTTAATAACTTCCAAGTGACTTCTGAGCCAGGAATCCTTTCCTCTTAGGTACCCACCTTTTGACCTTTGGAGTGACTATAAAAATCATCTGGCCAGACATCCTTCCCAAACATGACATCGTCATTCAGGTAAATAAACTTCTGGGACAGCCCTTCGATGCGATGAATGTGACTTTCAATAGCTGGTGAACTAAAGGTAGGCAAGTGGCTCAGATTTCGAAAAACATCCTTCGAACAGAAAAATACAAGAGAGGAAGAGGGTGGATGAGAAGGTGTTTTTCTTTTATTTTTGGTTTTGGAAGGAAGGCAGGCAAATGGAAGAAGTAAAGGAAGGTGGAAATGGAGGTGAGGAGGGTGAAGGGAATGAAATCAGGGGAAAGTAAAAGGACAGAAAAGACAGAACAGAAAACCACAGCCTCGTGATATACAGAAAGCCACACACCTGGTGTGTTACTATTGTCACTCGCGGATTATCAAGGTTCAGCCAGGACGGAATCTGCCCATTGGTGACGATGAAAATATTCCGAACCCACGGCGCGTGCCTCTCGATAGACCGCAGTGAGTACCTCAGTTCTTCATTATCTTCAAAACGGCTGGCAGAAACATCTTCATCCTGCTTGGACTGAGAAAAACACCTGGTGCTCGAAGATGTAAAATAGCCCTGAAGTCGCGCCTCCCCGTGTCTCCCTGGGCCTCTCTGCTCCCAGGGTGCTCTGGCAGACTTTTAAAGACCCAGTCTTACTTTGAAACATTACGAAAACTGCAAAAGACCCAGCTCAGTTACAACAGCAACACAGATACACAGCATTTCTTCAACACACTTTTTAGAAAAGGTTCTTGGATCTGATTCTCGGTCACTTCGGGTAATATTAACCAATGGCAGGGACTGGAACATTAGAAAAGTCCCAGACAACCCAAGTCCTCTTCCTTCTTCTAACATAGCAACCTGTAAATCTTTTAACAACCTAAACCGACTCAGGTTTTGAAAGGATCTCTGCATCCCTTACCTGGCTGATGGCACTCAGATCCCAAAATAAATACGCAGGACTTAGGGTCAGTTCTTTCCCATCGATGGTCATGTTTTTCTTAGTCTGCTTATTCAGTTCTTGGAAATCTTTGGGGTTGTTCAATTTTAGGAGTGCTACACTGGCCTCTGAGTACAGGTGCAACTATAAAATGACAACAGGGTTACCGGGGGGAAAACTGAGCCCTAATGAAGAGACACCTTGAAATTCTCAGTTTAATCTTTAAACTTTAAATATATATAAAACATAGTCTATGTATTACATATAGTATACATCTAAATATATATTATACATCTTTAAAGATTAAATGTCTCATACGTATACGAAATTGCAAGCCAATATCACACAGAAAGAAAGAAAGAAAGAAAGAAAGAAAGAAAGAAAGAAAGAAAGAAAGAAAGAAAGAAGAAAGAAAGAAAGAAAGAAAGAAAGAAAGAAAGAAAGAAAGAAAGAAAGAAAGAAAGAAAGGAAGGAAACCTAAACAGGTCAGATGCTTTTCCCAAATGAACAGAATGGGCCAGGAATTAAGAACAGTAGAGAGTGGCAGGCCCTGGTGAAAGGGACATCTCAGGCCCCATCTGAAAGCTGCAGCCACTACTCAATGCCACCCAGTGCTGCCAGATCTAAGAGGCCAGGAAATCTCCCAATTTCCTTTTTAAAAAGTATTTAAAAATTTTTTAGTTTCAGTTGGCACTCAATAGAAATCTCTTAACTTTCAATGCCAGCTCAAATGATTTTGATTGTCATACGTTCCAACACAGCACATCTGGTCACCGGTCTCTGACCTGTGTTCTAAAATACTGCGT
The DNA here is from genome assembly GCF_014108235.1 of Myotis myotis. NCBI lineage: Eukaryota > Metazoa > Chordata > Mammalia > Chiroptera > Vespertilionidae > Myotis > Myotis myotis. The sequence goes on from NW_023416335.1 coordinate 199,079,841, forward strand.
TCTGCTTACTCTGGGGGAAGGCCCTGCAGTGTAACCTTGCTATAATTGGCGGGGACCACGTCTGCTGGCAGGGCGTCCGGATGGCTTTTGTCCCCACACGTAAGATGAATGAGTGTCTTTGGCAGAGCTGACGGGGGCAAAGCGTTAGAAGTAATCATAAATCTAAGAGGGAACATCATAAGCATCAACACGTTTTTTGTTTTCCATGTGAGAGACACATTGATCGGTTGCTTCCTGTACATGCCCTTACCTGAGCCGTGATTGGGCCTGCAACCCAGGTAAATGCCCTTGACCAGGAATCCAACCCTGACCCTTCAGTCCATGGGCCCATGCTCTAACCATTGAGTAAAACGGGCCAGCGCTTAACACATTTTATAAACAGGAATCCCCACCTCTACCCAAGTCCATAACACCCTTGATGTTTATGTTCTAAGCCTATCATACATTTTCCCATGAAAGAGGCCTTTCAGAGCTTAAAAAGCCAGGAAGAGGATTGAAAATCACTAACTGAGGACAGCAAAATCCTTCTGCCGAAATGACTCTTTCTAACGGAGCCTGGGCTTTGTTTTAAATTTATAAACCAGAAACAAACAGAAATTACTATGGCCTCCGATTAAGCTCTTGTATTTGTAACATGACTATACTTAGCCCATCTTTCAAAGGTTTCTGAGTTTATGTAGGCCCCAAAACTAAAAGTTAGAGTTAGAATTTTATTTCTCTTTTCCCTTTTATTATGTGGGCCATTCACTCCTACCAGAAATGCTTGCTTGCACATGTAATGTCTTCCTAATTAATTATGTTCTTTCACCTTGGCAGTGCCTGGCATACACTAAGCACTCACTGAAGGTCAGCTCTCATTGCTGCCACCATCCTGCCTCAGGGCGAATATTCTTCTACCTGGGAACCTACAGAGCCTCACTATCCACCCTAGGCCTCTGCTGCTCCTTGTCTACCTCCCACCAAGGCCCTCACAGCACCTCTTTGGGCTCCCTGGAGTATAAAAATCACTACTCGAGAATACATCATTATAGTGTTATCATATCCTAATTTAATTTTAAAATTACTGGGGAAACAGCCTTATCTTGACCTCTCCTTCCAAACTGCTTTTATTCTGGAAAACTATTTTGAAATTTCACAGACAGTTTCCTAAGGAAGTACACAATACTTGGAAAGAGATAAAAAGTAAAAAACATAAGGGAATATTTGTGTATGAAAAAGAATTTCTGCCACTGTAACCAACCAGGTTTTGAGTAGTGAAAAAGGGAGGGAAGAAAGTATCCTGAGCTAGCCACTAGGTGGCTCTCCAGTCCTGGACACAGTAATTACTATTCCTGAAGAGACAGGAGTGGTACTGAAGCTTGTTTGTAGTGAGTGCCAAAGGCTGGGGTTCTCAGCTTGGGCAACTGCTTCCATATGTAGCTTCTTACTTGAAATTCTAAGTTTATCTAAATTCTTTAAATCATAAGTTTCTCAAAGAGAGAACAACTGGACATCTACCCCCTGCAGACCCAGGAAGGGACAAGTTAGAATGACAGAGAGATAAAGCGTGCTATCTTTAAGTCACTAACACTTCCATATGTTTGTTACTGTGGCATTTGCAAGAATGATGTGCCTCCCCTGGCTTATCTGGCTCAGTGGATAGAGCGTTGGCCTGCGGACTGAAGGGTCCCGGGATTGATTCCAGTCAAGGGCACATGCCCGGGTTGTGGGCTCGATCCCCAGTGTGGGGCATGCAGGAGGTAGCCGATCAATGATTCTCTCTCATCACTGATGTTTCTATCTCTCCCTCTCCTTCCCTCTCTGAAATCAATAAAAAAATATATTTAAAAAATATATATATTTAAAAAAAGGAATGATGTGCTTGATACGTCCATATATGAGATAATATATGGTTAGGGGAAAAACATACCAGCTAATAAAACTGAAAAACAAATTAGCTCCTTCTAGTGATCCAACAACTCAAACCTACTACATCTTAATATGTGCTAGTGGTTTTCTAAAACTTAAATCAGTTCCAGAGTGGTTTAACCTGCTTATGTCTTTATTTTAAGAATAAGACCAAAAGAAAGGGTGTCGTGCTTTAAGAGAACAGGTGCATAACCAGTTGAAGGGAAGTCACTAAAAGAAGGGGCATGAATACAATAAGCTGTGACCTTGAACATGCCCTGAACAGAGGTCCAGGCAGGACAATACGGTGTTCCCACTCTGCCCGCACTGTCCTTCCTGCTGAACCATACAACTTGGTCAGCCTTCAAGGATCCCGGGCAGCCTCTTTCTCTTTGAAAATGTCCCCCATGTCTCTGATCCACACAGACCTCTCTTTGTCTCTAAATGCCAACCTCAACTCTAGACTACTCTTCTCTTGTTTTGCTACTTGAACACTTATTATGCAAACATACTGCCTCCCAAAAGAGATTACGAATAGCATGAGGACAGCCCCATGTCCTTCACTTCTTCTGCACACCCACCCAGCAACCACTATCATGGAACTGAACCAAATGTGAGAATGCACTTGAGAGCGTTGGGAAGATTTTCCACCTGCTCTAACCTATGCTAAAGAAGTGAACAAGAACAAATATCAACAAACAAGCAAAAACCCACCATAAATGAACATGCCTAAAAAAGCAGGAGGATTTAGAACGAGTGAGCTGAAAATAAAGACCAATAGACAATCTAGTTTCTCAAAAGGTGAATTCTGTGTCCAGCACATACAAAAATTCTACAGACCATAAAAGAATTCACCTCAAGGTATCTCAAACTAGATAGCCTTTAATAGAAAAGATTGATTTCTAAGACTATAGTCCTCAGTAAAGTTTTTATGAATTCAAATCTACTACCTGGTAAAAAGAAACCATTTTCCTCAAGTCCCACCTCCCCTCCAGAGGGTGTAGGAGTGTAGATTTTTGGCTTTGATCTAACCAGAATAATAAAGGCAAAGTAATGCTGCATGAATATAGCCCTGGTGCCATAAACCTAGTGAGGCCTATGGATAATCATACTGGCTGAACCGTTTCCCTTTGTAGTCTAAGACAGTGTATGTGGTGGTGGTGATGGGGGGGGGGGAGGGGGCGGGCAGGTTATAGTCACAGCCTTTCTTCTTGCTCATTCTTCAACAAGCATTTCTTGAGTGGCCCTCTAAATGCCAGGCCCCAAGATAATCACCAGGGGTACAAAGGTGAACAGGCAGTATCACTGAGGGGTCTGGGGCAGGCAGAGCTCTCGATGGCCAGGCCCCTGGAGGAACTGAGAGGGCAAAGTGGTTCGGCTGCTGAGGCCCCGGAGTCCATGCCTAACGGCCCTTTCCCCCCACAGGCCACAAGGCACCTCTAAGGAAACATCACCCACACAGAGCTCAGCGTTTCCTTCCTGAAAAAGCTTGCTTCTCCCACTGAAGCTCTGCGTGTGGCTAACGCCATCGCTCCCATCTTCTCTAGAAACACCCACTTCCCCTTTCATTTTTCCTTCCCTCTCCCCCGGCTAAGTCACCAGGTCATGCTGAGGGGCTCTCTCTGATGTTTCTGGAACTATTCTCATCCTTGCACCACCGACAAGGCACTTGCTGAACCCAAATGTCTTGCTGGGCTCAGGCAGCAGTGGCTAAACTGGTTTTCCTGCCTCCAAAGTCATCTTGTCTAATCCCTAACTGCTACACCTTTTCCTGCTGTGTTTCTCTACCCTGGCTGGTATGGATCAATGGTTAGAGTGTCAGCCCATGCACCAAAGGGTCTCGGGTTCGATTACAGGCAAGGGTGAGTACCAGGTTTGCAAGTTAGATTCCTGGCACCCGTTGGGGTGTGTGCGGGAGGCAGGCAATCAATGTGTCTCACAACAATGTTTCTCTCTCTCTTGCCCCTTCCTCCAGTCTCATTTCCACTCTCTGAAAATCAAAGGGGGAAAAAAAAAATCCTCAGGTGAGGATTTTTTTAAAAAAGTACAGATATACCTGTTTCTGTAATTCTGTAACCAATAGCTAGGAAGCCAAGAAGCCAAATAAACATGGCTGAAATCAATGTTAATCTATGGTTTTATCTACCCAAATCAATAGCAAAAATAGTTCAGGGGAAAGAGGAATGTAACATATATTTTAAAAGAACTGCAGATTAAGAAAGAATTTAACCCGAATCTAGCTGGGCACTACCATATTTCCAAGTACCATTAAAAAAGTAATCGAGGAAAATATGAAAAAAACACACATATAAATGTCATTCATGTTATCATTATTTACAAAGACTGTACAATGTATCTTAAAACAGTGAAACACGTGGGAAAAGAGAAACAAGCTGGGGAGAAGAATATAAAAAACATGGTCAAAACAGGTACCAAAGTAAGACCTCCCCAACTCTCAGCTCTCCCCCCACCACCTCCAGGACCATCCTTCACCTCCAAATTGTTCAATGACATCAACAGGAACAAGAAGTAAGAACCAGTAAGCTAAACACAGTGGCAGAATTTAACACTTCTTTGTAATACCAAGAAGACCAGGGCCTAACAGATTCTGAGCCAAGAACCTTATGCCCTCTCTTTTAAGAGAAAAGACATCCACGTTTTACAACCTGGAAGGCTTCCCACGGACAGCAGGCATCCTGACATACGGTCAAATGGAAGGTATACCCACAGGAACTGTGCCCTAAATCAACAAGGCAATTGGCTCTGAAAGCAATACAAACTCAGTTTCTCCAGCGCCTCCCTTCCCCAACAATTCAGTTCTCCACCAAGTTGTTCACAGAAAAAAAATGTCTAAACTAAACTTCCATTTTCAAACTGACACTTTCAAGCTGACACCTCAGCACGACAAAAAGCATCTCTCAGGCAACAAACAAAGGAGAGAATGCTTTCCTTGCTGGCGATTAGCACAATTTTAAAACCTGAAGAGGCCATCAAGAGTGCTAATGTTGCTGAGGGTGTGAAAGAAACCATGATCACGGACAACTGAAGAGGTAGAAAAGCTGTTGTTCGTGTGAATAAAAGAGGAACAGTTAGCCAGTGACAGCCAATTCGGAGACAGTGATATATGAACAAGCTAAGATGCTGCATGCTGGCCTGAGAGACATCCCTAGACCTAGACTGAATGCTAAAAGTGATTCGTTTAAGGCTAGTAAGGGGTGGCTCGATAAATTTAAGAAGTGTTTATTTATAGATTAAACAGTACATTAGACATGCACTGTATATGAGAGAGGTTAAAAGGGGAATCATTTGTGGGTCTGGAACGGATTAATTCAATTTGCATTATTTCTAACAGGATAAAAGGATTCTTTTTTCGAACAAATCACTTCTGCAACAGTCTTCCAGAAAGAATTAAGTTCGAGAACCGAGGTTCCACTGTAAATGTGACGGAAAAGGAATGTCAAAGGGCACCCTCCATAGTCAACTCTAACAAATGGCATCACTGGTCAAGCGTGAGGAGTTAATAAATATAAATCCTGAATATGATAATGGATCAATTAGCTATTAATGAAGGGAGGTTTCACATTATCAAATGTTACAAATATCTGAAGCACATTCCCTTTGAGTAACAGCACCTGACACATAGTAGAATTCATTTGTTAAATAAATGATCCTGCTTCTGAGAAACCTGCAACCAAATAAGACCCTTAAGATTTTACCCAAATGAAGAGTAAGGAGTGAGGATCTCCTATAAACAAAGGTCTGTCTCCATACTGGCAGAATAGAGACCCACTTTGTTTCTTACGATTGCCAGCTCTCCTATGAAAGAAACGGACCACAAGAGAAGAGTCATGCATTAAATGAGATGTTTGTACTGGGTGCTCTATTGTCTAGGTTCTTACCAGTTTTATTTTAGAAGAAAGATTTTCTGGCAATTTTGCTTTTAGTTGATTTGTCTCCTTGAAGGTCGGTGGAAACCCACTCAGGAAAGCCAAATCTTGCATTAGCACTAGCCCAGGGACTTCTTTATCTGTGGTCTAAAATAAGAGGGGAAAAATACAAGTCCCTTTCCACATCACCAGGCTGGTGAAATCTTACAGCTGAGAAAACCAGCAAAGATCTAGTGTATCAAACAAGCTTCAAAGTCAGAGTTAAGATTACTTAGATCAGTGACAGCAAACCTATGACACGCGTGTCAGAGGTGACATGCGAACTCATTTTTTTGGTTGATTTTTCTTTGTTGAATGGCATTTAAATATATAAAATAAATATCAAAAATATAAGTCTTTGTTTTGCCATGGTTGCAAATATCAAAAAAATTCTATATGTGACACGGCACCAGAGTTAAGTTAGGGTTTTTCAAAATGCTGACACGCCGAGCTCAAAAGGTTCGCCATCACTGACTTAGATCAACATTCATTAATACTAGCAAGCTAGCCTCAGAGAAAAAGTAAACAGTAAAAAGTGTCTCAAAGTAAACCAGCTTTATTACTCATACTTGTATTCTAGTCTACTGCAAGAAGAAAATTAATTTAAAATAACATACCAAATAGCCCCTCCAAACAGTCTGTTTGCTGTTTCCCTTAAAGGTTTCAGCATGGGCGTCTTCAACTACAATAAAGAATACAACAAACAAGCCAATTTTCAATGAATACTTAACAATCACATCTGACAGGACACTACAAAGCATTCTGAGAGCTGATAAAACAGTATAATACATGGTCTCAAAGAAGGTCGTTAAGGGAGACAAAACCATGCAACAAAAGTGAAACGATGCAATGCAGTGTGGAATTGATGTTAAATGTTGCAATAGAAAAGGAGAGATTCATGCGGGCAGCAGAGACATGGAAATGACAATTTGACAGAAATCACAGCTGGAAGCCAGGCCAGTGGCATTTAAACTAACAGTGGGGACCCACTGTAGATCCTAGGGTTCCTCAAGAGTCACAACGAACTGAGGGAATGCTGAATAGATTATCTTTTTAAAAGGTTAAATGATAAATTCTTATGTAACTACCCACACAGTATTGGTCTTTTTGGCTCTGGCTCCCCCTTTTATTTCTTTTTTTGCCTCTGGCTCTTTAAGAAAGGATCTGTCATTCCTGACCGAGATAACTGAGGATGGATGATAAAGAGTGAGCCTGTGTCCCACTATAAATGTAATCTCCACGAAGGCAGGAATGTGTCTTTTTGGTTCTCTGCTGTATCCCTATTACCTAGAACAGTGGTCGGCAAACTGCGGCTCGCGAGCCACATGCGGCTCTTTGGCCCCTTGAGTGTGGCTCTTCCACAAAATACCGACTTCTGCGCATGGGCCACGAAGTTTCAATCGCACTGTATGTGCACGCCCGAACATGGAATTTTGTGGAAGAGCCACACTCAAGGGGCCAAAGAGCCGCATGTGGCTCACAAGCCACAGTTTGCCGACCACTGACCTAGAACAACAACCAACTCAGAGCAGTGGCTCAATGAACCTTTACTGAATGAATATAATAAGTAGAGCAGTCAAACAGAAACCCAAGTGGGAATTCAAAAAACAGCTTTTAGAAGACTGCAGTTTAATGCACATTTTACTAATTAAAATCAAGTCTTTGCTATGCTATAAAATTAGTGGAGGAAAATCCAAGATTCTCTCCATAGGTGTTACAACTGAGTCATAACTGTTAACATATTGTCATTTTTTTCTTCTTCAGGTGAAATGTTTTCAGAGTACCTTAATTTAAGGACATCTTCATTTAAAAAACAAACAAAGCTAACTTTAACCAAATAATAAATCAGATAACTTGCTATAATTTGTCAAAGATTATCCCTTTACTTTCCCTATATATTTAAAATACAACAAATAGAAAAACCTAGGTTATTTATACTGAATAAATAGTGCTCGTCGAAGCGAGCACAAAAACTGAATTTCTTTAAAACTGCATCATTTCTGTTCCACTCAGAAGTTTTAAATTCAAACATCCAATGGTAACATGACTTTGAAATACCCACAAGAAGACCTTACCATTCTTAGTACTATCAAAAACAACCACTGAAACATTAGTCGAAGGGTTTTTTGGTTTTGCAACATTGAATACGTCGCTGGCAAGATGAAAAGAAGGGTAAAGAGATGGCAGGTCCTTCAGTGTGACGTTGGCCGGCAGGGCTGGGTCCAGGACAAGCATTGGCACCTTAATGCAGTGTGTCAGCAAGCATTCCAGCTGCTTCTCACTGGAAAGAAACACCAACACCCTCACAACAACATTCTTGAAAAAATCAATCAACACTAAAAAGCTGGTTGGTACCACTACATTTCCCAGATGTTTGTCTAATAGCCTATTAAAAATTATATACAGTGGGGCCTTGACCTACGAGTTTAATTCATTCTGAGACCGAGCTCGTTAAGGAGCTCATTAAGGAGCTCGTTAACTCAAATTACTCTGTCAACTCAATGCAAAAAATCGGCAGAGAGACAGCTGGTATCTCAAAAAACTCGTTAGTCGGGACACTCGTAAGTCAAGCCCCCACTGTATATATATGCCTAATATGCAAACTGCCCACTCAGGAGTTTGACCAGGAGACCGGGAGTTCAATTGCTCACTATGCAATGACATGCGGTGACCCCCAGGGGGCGGCATGGAACGAAGGGAGGCCCTGGCCAGCAGCCGGAAGGCCCCAATCGGCCCTGATCGCTTCCAGGCCTGAGGACGCTACCCATGCACGAATTTTGTGCACCGGGCCTCTAGTATTTTAATAAACAAGGAATTTTATCTCAAAAAATAAAACTTAGTAACTTAGAAGTATGATATATAAAATCTTTAAACAAGTGCAAATCTAAAGATAGAGCTTTCAAATTTCTATTAATAAAATGACTGCCACCAAAATGCAATAGCTCAAAGTAGCGCCAAAAAATAGCATTTCATTACTATCATTTTAAAGATCACTCATAATTCCAGTAAAGCCCATTAGGCTGAATAGAAAGTTGATAAATTCTGTTTGATAGAGTGTCATCATACTACTCACAACTTACCAAGTTCAATTAGAATACAATCAAATATATTGGATATGATACAACACTGATGCAAACAAAAGTAAATGATACAAGGTTCTAAGATAATTTCATATGAGACATTTATATCTACACCTAAAAAATACCTAGAATAAACATATTATCTAAACAAACAAACAGGCAAAAGACAGAGCTAGGGAATTCACAAAGTGATAGCTATGACTCTAAATAAAATTGTCCAACCTAATAATTAAAGAAATGCAAAAGAAAACAGTGTTTAAATTAGCACCCTTCAAGAAATAGTGACTCAATGTTAGCTCAAGCACAGTAAACCTGTTCCTCTCCAAAACTGTTAGTGTCACCATAAATGTTCACCATTTCCTCTTTGGAAATACATATACTATATATCCATATAGTAAAAAAAATGCACATGCTTCTTCCTCAGTAGTTTACTTCCATGAATCTAGTCCAAGTAGGAGAAGAGAAACAGGAAGAATAAATAAACCCACACACAGAAAATGCCAGGCCTCCCAAAAATATCTAAAGTATTGACAACAGTAAAAATATGTAAGTGTCCAACATTTAGTAAATTATAGTACAGTTACTTTATAGGGTATTATACAACTATTAAAATTGCAAAGAAAGAAGCATGAAGATAATTTATCAACACAGAAATATGTATGATGGTATAAAATTTTAAAAATAGGATAGGATACAAAATTGTACATAGATTACAAATTAGAAGTATAAAAGCATGCATGAAAAGAGAATAAAATGATCATAGTTGTTTAATGAAGACCACAGAATTCTGTATATTCTTTTCCCTTTCTTCTCAACTTTTCTGTAATGTTGCATCATTACTTTAAATAATTTAAAAGGCATTTAAAAATAATAGTATTAACAGTAGTATATATAAGTAAATATAAGTAACATAAACAGGTGATTCAGAAGGTACTTCTGGATCTTAAAATTGCTCAGGATCATTTTTCTATGAATAATTATTTTATTTTTAAGTCTAATGGTTAAGTGGGGAAGTGGTCATTAACAGAGATTTCCACTTCTCAGTGAGACAGTCTTGTTTTAAGGATCTAAGTCAGGTATGATTCAAATCAAGATAGATATCTCAGATTTTTGTCACTGAGCTAAATTCCCTTCCTAGCCCTCAAATATAAGACATACAACCTCAACAACAAAGAAAGACATATAACTTTGACAGAATTTAAAGGTAAGAAAATATACATTAAGTACATAATTAAATAATGGATATAAATGAAACACTGGAGTTAGAGTTTAAGTGGACCAAGAGAATAGTACACCAAGACAGATTAATGTGAATGACAGAGAAGAAAAACCTTTCTAACCCTTCCAAAAAGTGATAAAGCTTTGGTTAGTTAGCTACAACCCAAATAACCAGATTCCTCAATCAACTACACCTTTGACACTAAAAAATTTCCCATCTAATGAATGCACAGTAATTTGGGGGTCAAAAACTAGCCGAAGAGGGATTGAATAGGCGTAAAAGAGTTAACACAAAGTACTGTGTTCCCAGCAGAAATGGGTGTGAACCTGGAAGTTTCACTTCAGTCCTTCAATTTTTCATTCCTGAGAGAAAAATCAAACTGCTTACCTCTTCTTAGTTGGTTCTGTTGTGTTCTTCCCAAGGATTTCTCTAATGAAAGCAAACACATTTCATTACATATGCATGGACCAGTGCTGGCCCTAAATGTGAATAAGAGATGACTTACAACATTGATTTTTCTTGGTTATCCCACTGGAACTAACCAGTAGGAAGTGCTATAATGCTTGCAACATTTAAGGTACATTATAAATTATACATTTCAATGACATATGATCAACAAATATTGTCAGGTACCTTCCCACAGTTATGACAGATTACTTAAAATAGAAGCTTTTACACCTTACTAAAGGGTGTCCCAAAATTCACGCAAGATTTGAATTTTACGCCATTTGTGCCATAAAGTGTTGCCAACAGGAAAAAAACGATAGCGTGACAGCTGACAGTTCAGGGTTATTAAAAATGGAGCGCTACACGAAAGAACAACGCTTTTTCATTGTTGAGCAATATTTTAAAAATAATGAAGGTTTGGCGGCTACAGTTCGCAATTTTCGTGCAAAATATGGTCGGAATGGTGATTTAACTTCATCAACTGTGAAGAGATTAATTTAAAAATTTAGGGAGACTGGATCAATTAGTGATCTCCAACTCTCTGGCCGTCCTTCAACAAGTCGTTCAACACAAAACATCGAAGCAGTTCGTGAGAGTGTAGCTGAGAGTCCAGGGACATCAATTGGGCACCGTGGTCAAGAATTGGACATTTCGAGAAGCTCTCTACAGCGTATTCTCAAGAAAGATTTGCATCTTCATGCTTACAAAGTTCAACTGACTCAAGAACTGAAGCCTACTGACCACACACAGCGAATAGAGTTCGCTGAATGGATTATGGAACAACAAGTGGATGTTGATTTTTCGAACAAAATCATCTTCAGTGATGAAGCTCATTTTCATCTTGATGGCTTGGTTAATCGACAAAATTGTTGCATTTGGGGTTCAGAAAATCCACGAGTGATTGTTGAGAAACAAATGCATCCACAACATGTCACTGTTTGGTGTGGATTTTGGGCTGGAGGCATCATCGGACCATTCTACTGCCTGTTGCTCAGGCAGAAACAGTTAATGGTGCTCGCTATCACGACATGATAATCCATTTACCCGATATGCTATTCCATACATAACCCTATACTGTATACTTTATGAATCAATAAAAAATTTACAATTTTTTAATTATAAACCTGTGTTTTCTATCAAAATTACTTCTTGCGTGAATTTTGGGACACCCTTAGTAAAACATGGTACCAGGCTGTCAAAGCTGTTTTCATGCCCTGGGAAGGTCGTCCATCATTCTCTAACACCGAGAGAAAGACTATTTGTTGCAGTTTAACCTGGCCAATGACCTGCGACTGGGTGGCACCCACTACATTCACAAAGGAGTGAATGGAGAAGTTCTCAGCAAACACTCCTGAGGAATCAGAGGGGAAGTTACATCAGCGAGGTCCCTAGCTCAGAAGGCTCTCCAGAAGCCCACTGTACCCACCTTTCCCAGATAAAGTAAATAAAATGAAATTCCACCTTAAAAAGAATTACCAAGTTTTTAGTTCCATAGTATATTAATTGATATTAAAAGGGAATATATTGTTTACTGCCTTTACTGAATGGAAAACATTTGAATCTGTAGGCCTGTTTTCTTTTTCAAGGGAACAATCTAACTTACTGTATAAAATGTCATGAAACCTCGTTTCCTGAGGATGCCTGGGACTCAGATTGAGCAGGAAGTCCAGATCTCCTCTGGGAGGCCCCTCAGAGACCAAGGCCACCATGGAGTGCCACAGTCTAAAATGATCATCTAACAAAGTGAGACCAGGATCTCACCAAAGTGGCTGAGTCCCCTTTAGGCACCAAGAAACCAGGGTCAGACATATGGCTGCCAAGATCTTGCAATGGCATGAATTTGAGATGCAGATTTTTGTTTGGATGGCTTTGTAAATGTCACCTTACCCTTCTGAGCTGTACTGTTACTCGCAGAATGTTGTGTTTTGCTTTTCAAACCTCAGCTTTACCTCATAGCTTTCTGCTCCTCTTCCATCTGTTCCCTGACTTGATGCAGTTCCTTCAGTAGTTCAAGGTCGGTGCCATTCACCCAGGTGTATACCACGTCGATTGGCATGGGCAGACAGAGCCTAGGGGAGACCCACAAGTCCTCAAGCTCATATGCATTTTTCCAATATATTTGAAGAGTATGTCAGGTTTAAACTTAGAGGTCATGAAAATATTAATGAGAAGGTAATTCCAGCTTGGCATATATCACAGAATTGTACATTTCAAACTGGAGCGGAGGGACAAATACATGCTGGAGAACTTTATGCAGTTTATCTACTTTATGTAGTTGGCATCATTTGGTCCTCTCAACCACCTTGTAAAGAGGCTACTATCACTCCACATTTAAGATTGGGGGGGGGGTTAGGGGGGAGAGGAGGTCTTAGAAGTGCACATCAAACTGATACATTCTCAGTTTAGTGAAAATTGGTATTCAAATGCAGCTAAACATAGAAAAAATTAGAAGCTTAAAATGACCGAAGAGTTATCAAGCAGTCCAGAATGAAGACCTAGCTCTATTGAATGCTTAGCCTTCCTGTTCCTTGTGGCCCCCAAGTCCTAGAAAGTCCCTCCCCTAGAATGTAAGCTCCAACAAAGCAGGAAACTTCCGTTTTATTCCCTGAAATACCCAATAGATTAGAAGAGTGTCTGGCACATAGGAGCTGAGTACATATTTGCTGAGTGAGCCAATTATTTCTATGAGACACTAGCACAGAACTTCCCAAACATGCTCAAATTTTTTGCTCATTATCCTCAAAATAAGAGGCAGACAGGCTTTTAATTCTTTGTTTTGTTATTGTTGTTTTTTTGCTCTTTGTGTGTGCGTGTGTGTGTGTGGGGGGGGGGGGGGCGCGTTGCTTTTAATTCTTGAGTATCCTTTCTAAGCCTCATCTTAGTGTTTCTGTTCAGGTTGTACCCCTGATAAAAGCTTTCTTTCCCTTTCTTTCATCAACTTATCCAATTCTACCCATCTTTCAGGGTCTGCTCTAGACATATGACACAGGAGTTCACAGTGACATATGATATATACTTTGGATGGTTCTGTGTATAGTTTGGTCTTTTCCAAGTAATGGTAATGGTACAACTTCTTCCCCTTCCCCTTCCCCTTCCCCTTCCCCTTCCCCTTCCCCTTCCCCTCCCCCTCCCCCTCCCCCTTCCTTTCCTTTCCTTTCCTTTCCTTTCCTTTTTTCTGGCCAAGGATCAAAGCTTACTCTCCTTTTGTTTTCCTCACAGGCAGGCTCAGGTTAAGGCCCACAACAGTACAAAGGGCTCAAGAGCCTAACCAACCAAAACATCACGCCTTTGCTTGTGGCTACAATCAAAGCACAGGGTTAATTATCTCATGGAAAATAAATGTGGTTTGGTGGGTAAATCCTTCCTATTAAAAAAGGAAGAAAAATAGAAGTGACAACAAGTTTTAGCTTAAAAGAAGCAAGTGAGCCCTAGCTGGTTTGGCTCAGTGGTAGAGCGTCGGCCTATCAACTGAATGGTCCCGGATTTGATTCTGGCTAAGGGCACATGCCCGGGTTGTGGGCTCAGTCCCCAGTGGGGGGCATGCAGGAGGCAGCCAGTCAATGATTCTCTCTCATCATTAATGTTTCAATGTCTCTCTCCCTCTCCCTTCCTCTCTGAAATCAATAAAAATATCTTAAAAAAAAAAAAAGAAGAAGAAGAAGCAAGTGAGATGAGGAGAGAAAAGGAGTGTCTACTCATTCAGTGAATAAGTGTTTACTGAGCACTTAGTATGTGCTAGGCACTGTTCTAGATGCTGGGGATTCAGCAGTAAGTAAAACAAAACTCAAATCTGTGCTTCCATGGAGCTTACATTCTAGAAAGGTGAAGACGTGAACTAAACCAAAGATAGTCAGATGATGGCCAGTGTTATTACGGAGAAAACGCAGAAAATGGGGATACCAAGTGTGCCTACATGGGAGGTCAGTGTTAAACGGGGAAATCAGAAATGGCCTCACTGGAAGATGGCATTTCAGCAAAGATGGGAAGGGAGGGAGGAAGTAAGCCATGTGGATATCTGGGGGAAGAATGGTCCAGAGGAAGGGAATGCCCTGTGCAAATGTCCCGAGGCAGACACCTGTTGGGCATGGTCAGAGGCCAGTGTGGCAGAAGCAACGGGAACAAAGGGAAGAACAGAAGAGGAGGTGGAGTTAAAGAGGTCCCAGGGGACGAAGGGCTTCATGGGAAAATAAGGAGTCACCTCACACTCAGGCCTGTGTGATGGCTAGACTAGCACCTACCAACCCTCCTGAGTCAAGGTTCACCGCTGCCTGCAAATTAAAATCTAAACTTCTACACAATCTGCACCCTGTTTTCTAGACACTCCGACTGTATGGCCTTACCCAAACAGGATAAGACCTTGCAGGCTTTTGTGCTTCCTCCTCTGCCTGAAATATCCTTTCTTTCATGCTTCTTTCAACCACTTCCTCCTTCCCCATCGCCCTCTTCCCACTGCTCCCACGGAGAGCATGTACTGCCCCACATGCAGCTCCCACCGTGCTCTGTACACTGAAGAATCCTTCGCACAGCCTGTTGGACTGTTTCTTAGTGTCCATCTTCCCAGTCCAGTTGCAGTATCTCTGGGCCGAGATGTTATGCATTCTGTGCCCTGCTTCATTATTTCCTCTCTGTCCTTTATCTTCAGGCTCTCTCTTCCACCGTCATGGTGTGCAAAACGCTTCCTCACGTGGGGTTTTTTCTGCACGTATCCATATCCATGGTTCTCAAATGCTAGCAGGAATCACAATCTCCTGTAGGACTTGTAAAACAGACTGCTGGGCTCTATCCCCAAAATGCCTAATTCTTTACTAGGTCTGGCCTGGGGCCCCAGAATTCACATTTCTAAAAGGTCCCAGATAAAGCCAATGCTGCTGGCCTGGAAGTTAATTTTGAAAAGTGCTGATTTATATGTCGATTATAGTTCACATTTTTAAGTAAAAACAAAAACAAAAAACTGCCCCACTAAGATGTCAGTTCTATATGAGTTCTGCTTATTCATCACTGCATGCTTAGGAACAGTGCCTGGTACATGAATAGGGTTTAATATATGCTTGTTAACTAAATAAATATTAGTTCATTCCCTCAACATATTGTTCTTTTCCATTTTTAAAAAAATGCCTCACATTACTCTCATGTAAATTATCTGAGGTCATCCCACTCCAACTTCTTGAGTTGCTCAGACTGAAAATTTAAAAAAAAAACTGCTTAAGTAATTTATTTTTAAAAGATTCTAAAAAGAAAAAAAAAGAATTTTATATTCCAAAGCTTTCCTGAAAAAAGTACTTATCTGCTATTAAAGATTTCTAAAGTAGAATCAAGAGATAACCAAACATATTCAAATGAGGAAAACAATATAAGTACATAATGCATTTATGTACTGCTTCTTCTAAGGCTGTATTATAAGATCAATTTAATTCTTTGGTGTTAAACTAACAAGCCTAAGGAGACCATGTGATCTGTTCTGGGTCAGTGAGTCAATTGTTTTTTTCTATTAGACATGGTCGCAGTGAGTGTGAGTCTTTCATTCTAACCACGAGACCACTATCTTAGTTTCCAGACGAGATGGAAGTCTTTATCTTAGCCTGCAGACTATCAGTCACCTATGACTCAAAACAAAAGCTGTGGTGACAGTGACACAACTTTTATTTTAATCAGTTTAGCTTAAATGAAAAGTAGGTTAAAAAAAAAAAAAAAAAAGCCAAAACACTTAGAACTTAAATAGTAGCTTAGAACCAAAAAGTTGGAAGAGATTTTATACTTAATATCTACAATTTAGAAAAGACAAAACTGAGCCCCAAACAGACATAAGGCCTCACAATTTGCAGTAAATAATTTATATATTCACTTGTTACTGACATGTAGAATGGGATTTTTTTCCCATTCAGGGCAAACAACGTAAAAAAGACATAGAAAAACTAGCAAAATCATGAAACTTCCTATAAACATTATGATATTCTAAAATATATTATTAGAACATGTGATATGTTATATATGAACCATTTACTTGTCATCATCAAAATTAGGCAATTTTAAAATAGCCCTGCATAAAAATCAAACTACATTTTAATGCAATCAAAAAGCAGGAAAAGAAATATTTAACACACACAAAAAAAATTTCTTCAGAAAGAGAACAAGAGTTTGATTAAAACTTCTGACCTCAATATTTGTATTTTCTAAGCTAGTTTTCCTTCTAAAGGCTGTGAAGCGCTTGGGGCAGGGATTTACACAGCTGCACCCTCAGCACCCAGCACAGCAGAAAGCACAGTAGGTTGACTAGGTGCTCAATAAATGGTTGAGTAAGAAAAAAGACAACCCATTTTGAGCTTTCCTTAGAAAACTCAGTGTTACTAAAATGAAAATTGGAGAAGCAGGGAAATTCTATTTCATTAAGAATTCATTAATGCAATGGTTCTCAAAGTGTGGTCATCAGACCAGCAGCACGGTATCATCAGTGAACATGTTAGAAATGAAAATTCCCTGAGCCCCTCTGAGACCTATGGACCCAGACACTTCTGGGCCAGGGAGAAAGCCTGTTTCTCATCCTTCCATGAGATTCTGGTGCATAATAAAGTGTGAGAACTGCTATATTAAGGAAATGGTTCTCAAACTTTTTAGTCTCAGACCTTTCACACTCTTAAAAATTATTAAGGCCCCACAAAAAGCTTTTGCTTATAGGTTATAACTATGCACACCTAACATATTTTAAGGTAAGTTTTATAATATTAATTCATTTTAAAACAAACTAAAGCACTTCACATGTTAGCTATTCATACTAATTTTTTTAATGAAAATAACTATTTCCCAAAACAACAAAAAAATTTAGTGAGAAGAGAGGCACTGTTTTACCTCCAATCTCCTGTATTCAGTCTGTCCCCCTTATGTTGTTTTGGTTGAAGTGTATGAAAAAAGCCCAGGCTCCAACAGATATGAAACTGGAAAGCGGAGTATTTTAGCACCCTTTTCAGATAATAGTGGATATTCTTCTTTGCTGCCTCACCAAAAAAAAAGTGGTAGCTTCTTAAAAATTAGTTGCAATGTGGAATCTGAAACATATTAACTTTCTGTGCTTTTATGTTCAAATCCATTGGTCTTTCTTTCCCTTTGTAAAATGGCTCTTTCACCCATGCAAGAGTCTGTAACATCAATGTCTTAGTTATCTGTAGAATAACGGCATAGAGTTTTGTAGATCTGCTGAGTGGTGACACCCATGCAAGAGTCTGTAACATCAATGTCTTAGTTATCTGTAGAATAACGGCATAGAGTTTTGTAGATCTGCTGAGTGGTGACACCCTGCCTTAATTTTCTTATCTAACATTAAGAAAGGTGATTGCTTTGGATAATCACAAACCTAATCAGAGAAGCCTACAATATTGTGGAGCCGCTAAGCTCACAGTGGTGGAAACATGTTTTCCAAAATTCTAATTTCCACTGGAAAGTTCAAGCTATATCATTGGCAACAAATACTATTACTATTTTTCCTTCAAGAGACAGGATTGCTTGTTCATTGTCAAGAAAATCTTTGCCAAATAACCAAGTCTGAGTAATCATTCTTGAATTTGTCCTTTCAAGTTATAACAGTGGTGTTCCATGAACAGAAGAGCTAGTTCAGACCACAACTCAATCACCACGTGGCTTCTCCTCAAGGCAATCCCCATGCAGTCAGGTCTTTAGGCCTGCTTCCCCTTTCCTCACACACATTAAAGGCACACTTACTCAAAGGGCCAAGATACGATCAAACTAATAATTTTTTACTGCTTCCATCATGAACATTTTCAAGTAAATTAAGTTTTTCTTGCCCCTGCAAATATGTGGTGGTGGAGAATACAATGACTCATGCTAAGGTGTGGCAATGTTACTCACACTGCTTTTATACCATCAGTGCTAATGTCAACACAGTAAAAAGGCAAATAGCACCTTCGTATGATTATAAAAATAGTATTGATTTCACATGGACACCCAGGATCTTTGAAAATTGCTGTTTTAAGAGATCCTAAGAGAAAGATCTAGTTTCCCTACTCAACTAGTTACTTGGCTATAAGTTACCTTCCCTACTAGACTACAGAATTCTTTACAGCAAATAGTTATATCTCAGGATCTAAAACAGAGTAAGACTCAAAGAGTCCATCTTCATTAAAGGAGCAAATTCAGGGTGTCATTCATTTAAGGACCACAGCAAAGAGTAAAGCTTTAGGTCAACTCAAGAAATCCCACAAGCCCTCTTCATTGAGATGGTGCAGACTATAATAGTGCATACATCTAGCCTGGCCAGTGTGACTACATGGTTGAACATCAGCCCATGCACCAAGAGGTCACTGGTTCGATTCCTGGTCAGGGTACATGCCCAGAGTGTGGGCTCAATCCCCAGGAGGGGGAATGCAGAAGGCAACTGATCAATGTTTCTCTCTCATCGATGTTTCTATCTCTCTTCCTCTCCCTTCTTCTCTAATAATCAACAAAAATGTATTTTTTTAAAATAGTGCATTCACCTAATTAGCAGTTATTTTCAAAACTACTTACTTAATAGAAATCACTAGGTACTCATAACAAGAGAGCAGAGGGACAGGAAGTGCTTCTAAGCAGGGGACAAGGGATCCAGAGGAATCAGTGATGCAGTCTAGAGGTTCTTAGAAAACTGTCCAAGTGTGCCAATGAACACCAATTATTACTTGTAGTTTCATTAGACTTTCTGGTTCAGTGAGAGTAGCGGGAAGGATTTATGGGTTCTATCCTCAGGGGAGAATGACAGTCAGGATCTCTGGTTATGGCCTCTGACATTTAGACCAAGGTCTTTTGGGAAGTTAAGTACCTCGGTAGCTACCTCCCATTTGTTTTGGTCGCCTCCTGCTCCTTCCCTTGTATTGACTTGCTGTGTGTCATTACAATGAAAAGGAAAGTCAATAGATACTGTACAAAGTGAATCAATCAAAAAGAAAAGGAATTCAATTTTTAAAGATGGAATGATCACCAGAAGAATCCAAAACAAAAATTCACTTAACAGTGATTCCTGAGAGTGGGAAAATCCAGAATGGAACAGAGAGAGGCTTTACTTTTTATTTTTCGGTATTGCTGAATGTTTTCACCAGGGACATCTATTGCTTTTGTGATATAAAACAATATAAATAATATCTTTATAAACAAACACCGAAAAGAGCCTGTGCAATTCATTTTAGCTGCAAGAAGGGAAGGAAGACATTGGTAAAGACTGCTCCCAATGTCTTGTGAGAGAGGAAAACTCTCCAAGAAAAGGAAAGGTTGAAGTCAGCATTCAAGAATGGCTGCACCAAGAAGCTTGTCCTTAAGGAACCAAAGATCCAATCTGTGAGGTTGCTTGCTCCTTCGCATAGCAAGACAGCAAGATGTGGTGGCCACAGGGGCAGGTGAGGTCCAGTCCTGGTGGCTACCATAGGAATGGCCCTGGTTAACAGAGTGACATCAACCAAAGAATACTGGTCAGGGCTCAGAACAGCTGCAGAGCAGCCACTCAGGGGGATGAAATTACCTTTACCTCATGGAACTGGGGCAGCATAAAATGAGATCATGTAACAAAGTACTCAATAAACTGCAAGGCAGCATTACTCTTTGGGAGTCAGATTTTCCATCTAAAAAATGTGAGGATGGACTACAAGGTCCCTTCAGATGGGAGTAGTCTTGAATAAGTTAAACCATATCTACAACTTGGAAAGATCCCTTACTTGCTATATTTAAACATGGGCGATTTCATGACTTATCATTTAAGTCAAAATAAACTCTCCAAAATTTATCTTTTCTCACCGATTCTGAAAGGACTTTCCAGCAACATTGTCTCTGTAGGAATCAAACAAAACGTGGTATTGATCCCGGCTCCATTCCAGAACCACCTAGGGAAAAGAAGACGAAGAAAAAAACAACAATTTTTTGTGTGGGGGGGGTTGTTTTTTTTTAATCTTCACCAAAGGAAATACTTTATTGATTATTTAGAGAGAGGAAGAGGGAGGAAGGGAGGGGGGTAAAAAGGGGAAAGAGAGAAAAAGAGAAACATCAATTGGGGTTGCCTCCCATATGCGCCCCAACTGGGAATCTAACCCACAACCTTTCGGTGTATGGGATAATGCTCCAACTGAGCCACACGGGCCAGGGCAAGAAACAATGTTTTATTTGCATCAAATAGTAAAAGTTTACAACTTTCATTTCATTAACAATTGCTAAAAGAACAGGTAAAGCAATGAAAATCCATCTATTACTCAGTGCCTGCCATATGCCAGACACTGCTCAATCCAGATGAATAAATTACAAGACAAGAATAGTCTCATACATATGAAATCAAAGAGATTTAAAAGGCTGTGATATGAGAATTGGGTCTGGGAGAATGAGGTCACCTGGCAGGGAGAAAGGACAGTGCCAGGAGAGCATGCTCAAAGGCTGAAAGCAGCAAGGGCAGTTGTTCGAGGACAACTCTACAGTTGGTTTTGGCTAGAGCACAAGCAGGTAGGAACTGGAGAGAAGTGCGGCTGGGAAAGGAAAGTGGGCCTGGACTGTGATGTGCCTTGTGTGCCAGGGGAAGCAGAGGTACTGAGGGTTTTAAGGTGGCTACATGATCCATTCAAAACTTGGAAAAGGCCCGGCTGGGGTGGCTCAGTGGTTGAGCGTTGACCTATGAACCAGGAGGTCAGAGTTTGATTCCCAGTCAGGGCACATGACCAGGTTTCAGGCTCAATCCCCAGTAGGAGATGTGCAGGAGGCAGCCAATCAATGATTCTCTCTCATCGTTGATGTTTCTAACTCTACCTCTCTGAAATCAATAAAAATATATATTTTAAAAAATTCTTACTTACCATTTTGAACTATTCCACCCACCCCCACCTCACATGAATGTACACACATACACACCCCCTCCTCTCTACACTCTACTACTAAGGATAGTTTGTTAGTAAAATTTAAAAAACAATGAACTAAATTACTATTTATTAAAATACTACATGAGCTATGAAATACGTCATAAACCATGTTACTAAGAATTATTGCCCAGCCAGTGTGGCTCAATGGTTGAATGAGATGCAAAGCCCATAATTCTTTGCCTCAGAGGAATTCCCCAGCTAAGAAAAGGAGGAAGGTAATTATTAAGAAGAGAACGGGTATACTAGTATAGCGCAAAGTCCATAAGATTTACAATCAGAAGACATGAGTTTAAATCTGGGACTTGTTGATAAAATCTAGAGCATTTCTCAATTCTCAGTTTCTTCTTCTGTAGAATGAGGATATTAATGCCACATAATTTCACAAGACTGTTTTGATGAGTAAATGAGATATGCCAGTCATACAGGGCTGTATAATACTTACATGGAAATTGTTCACATGTCTCGTAAGGACAGCATTTATAGTGCTGCAGTATAACTTACCGGTTTAAATATGTGTCTACACCTCTGTGAGCAATCAAAGCCAGGAAGTTGACCTCTTTATTTTTATTCCCAGATCCTTGGACAATGACTGACATAAAATCAATCAACATTCTTTTTTTTTTTTTTTTAAATCCTCACTGGAGGATATTTTTTCCACTGATTTTTAAAGAGAGTGGAAGGAAGGGAGGGAGGAGAAGGGAGAAGGAGAGGGAGAGGGGGAGAGAGAGAGAGAAACATCGATGTCAAAGACACCAATTGGTTGCCTTCCAAATATGCCCTGGCCAGGGCTGGGGCTGGAACCTGCAATCCAGGTATGTGCCTTTGACCAGGAATCAAAACCAAGATCCTTCGCTGCTCCTGCAAACACTGGCCAAGGCATAAACATCCTAGAATGAATGAATATGGCTACTAGTTTTACAAGCAAACAACTTGGAACAGCTTACCACTCCACAGTTTCCCTCCAGAGCTTTCTGCTTTCGGATCCATTCCCAAACAGTCAGGTAAAAACTAAAGGGCTAGCCCGGCTGGTGTAGCTCAGTGGTTGAGCGTCGACCTATGGACCAGGAGGTCACAGTTTGATTCCCGGTCATGGCACATGCATGGCACATGCCTGGGTTGTGGGCTCGATCCCCAGTAAAGGAGGGGGGGTGCATACAGGAGGCAGCTGATCAATGATTCTCATCACTGATGTTTCTATCTCTCTCCCTCTCCCTTCCTCTCTGAAATCAATAAAAATATATTTAAAACATGAAAATAAAAAAAAAAGACTAAAGGGCTAGAGTTATGAAGACACAACAGCAGACCTACTAGGCACACAAGGATATAGAACTCTGTAAAAGCACATGTCGCTTTCTCAATTTTTCAAAGGAATGTAACATGTTATCCTGTAAAACTTAAGGTGTTGGAGCTCTAACCTCAAGTAGTAAGAACTCTAACACTGACAGAGCTTTTCACACATTGACAATCAGAAGTCTACATTATTATTAGATTATAAAGCTTCTGCATAGTTTCCAAAAAGAAAATTTAGTTTGCAAAAAAAAAATTTTAGTATGCATTGAATTTTAGTTTGAAGCCTACTAAGGGAGACCAAGATCCCTATCTTAAAGATATTCTAAGCTTTATCTTTTTTACTAACCCTCCTCCTCCTCTTTAGATAGCAATCGGAAGTGCTATCTGCTTGTCACCAGAAGAATTCTCTAATCACATCTGATTAAGCTCGTTCATTTTGTTTTCCTGTTTTCGCCCGTAGCTTATAAACAACAGAAATTTGTACCTCACAGTCTGGAGGCTGGAAATACCAAGGCACCGGCATATTTGGTGCGCGGTGAGAGCCAGCGTCCAGATTCATAGCCAGCTGTCCTCTCCTGTGTCGCCTCGCACGGCGGCAGGGGTCCAGGAGCTCTCCGGGGTTTCTTTTACGCACTATTCCATTCATGACCCAATCACCTCCTAAAGGCCTCACCTCCTAATACCATCACATGGGGGATAAATAAAAAGACTTGCCCAAAGCCAAGCAATAAATCAGCAAGAGATAATGCCAGTTTCCAAAAGCAGATACACCTTTCTTTCAGGCCTTTGTAGAATTATAAAAATCAATATTGAAAGCCTGCTGATTCTGAAGCATTGCACTCAGTGTGGTATTTTCACCTGGATTCCTACTGCCCGACGGCCTCCTGCTACCCTTCTCTTCCACCTGTGATTCACCTCCCATTATTACCTCTAGAGCAGTGGTTCTCAACCTTCCGAATGCCCCGACCCTTTAATACAGTTCCTCATGTTGTGGTGACCCTCAACCATAAAACTATTTTCGTTGCTACTTCATAACTGTAATTTTGCTACTGTAAACAATATGTAATTATATATGTGTTTTCCGATGGTCTTAGGCGACCCCTGTGAAAGGGTCGTTCGATCCCCAAAGGGGTCGCGACCCACAGGTTGAGAACCGCTGCTCTAGAGCAGGGGTCGGCAAACTGCGGCCCCTTGAGTGTGGCTCTTCCACAAAATACCACGTGTGACTGAAACTTCATGGCCACACTCAAGGGGCCAAAGAGCCACATGTGGCTCACGAGCTGCAGTTTGCCGACCACTGCTCTAGAGCAATCGTTCTAAACAGAGACCGAATTCATCATTCTCTTGCTTTAAATAGTTTGCACGATCCCCATTTTCTTCAGGAAGAACTGAAATGTGTTAGCCTCACTCAGTAGGCAAGTCCTAAAGTGGCCGCCGCCTGCCTCTGCAGCTTCAGTCCTGGGTATGCTGCAGCCCTTCGGAACTACCTGAGTCCCTAGATTTACAGTGATGGCGAACCTATGACACGCGAACTCATTTTTTTGGTTGATTTTTCTTTGTTAAATGGCATTTAAATATATAAAATAAATATCAAAAATATAAATCTTTGTTTTACTATGGTTGCAAATATCAAATATCAAATATCAAAAAATTTCTCTATGTGACACAGCACCTATGGCATCCTTCACTTAAAGGGGAGAGGGGAGATTCTCTCTCCCCCTTTCTCTATCTCTCTGCCCACCATGTGAGGACACAGCAAGGCGGTCATTTGTAAACCAGGAAGAGAGCTCTCACCAGAAACCAACCATGCTGGGCGCACTGATCTTGGACTTCCAGTCTCCTGAATCATGAGAAAATAAACGTGCTGTTTAAGCCAAAAAAGGGGGAAGGACACCTCCCCTTTCTTCCCTCAGCCGTCTTCTTCAAGATCAAGCTCACATGTCACCCTATCTGAAAAACTGCCCAACACCCACCCTCTGTCTTCAACTGAATTTATCACAATACATCTTAAGATTGTCTACCTGCCTGTCCATCTCTCCGTCCAGAGAGTGAGTTCCTCAAGAGCAGAAAGAAACTGAACCATCATTGTGTCTCTAGTCAGCAATACAGTATCACCTCCATAAATCTCTGTCAGCCCTGACCGGTTTGGCTCAGTGGATAGAGCGTCGGCCTGCAGACTGAAGGGTCCTGGGTTCGATTCCGGTCAAGGGCATGTACCTTGGTTGCAGGCACATCCCCAGTAAAGGGTGTGCAGGAGGCAGCTGATTGATGTTTCTCTCTCATCGATGTTTCTAACTCTCTATTTCTCTCCCTTCCTCTCTGTAAAAAAATCAATAACATATATTTTTTAAAAAATCTCTGTCAAATGAATACTTTGTGAAATGTTGGTAAAGAAGCTTTATCCAATTTGGAATTAATCAGAGACAGAAATGAAGTTAATGGAATGAAGGGAGGAAAGCAAGGTATTTCAAGGGGGAAAGAACACTAGAACCCTCTTAGAAGAAGAAACAACTTTTTAAAAAAGAAGAAACAATTTTAAATTGTTTAAATGTATTTATTCATTTGAAAGAAAGACAGACAGAGAGAAAGAGAGAGAGAAGGAGGGAGGGAAGAAGAAAGGAAGAGAGGGGGAGAAGAGAAAAGGAAAGAGAGAGAGAGAGAGAGAGAGAGAGAGAGAGAGATTGATTATGCATTCATTGGTTGATTCTTGTATGTGCCCTAACTGGAGATGGAACCCGAAACCTTAGCGTATCAGGACGACACTCTAACCCAGTGGATGCCAACCTTTCGGACCTCACGGACCACCAGTGGTCCGCAGACCACCGGTTGGCGACCGCTGCTCTAACCAGCTGAGCTACCTACCTGGCCAGGGCAAGAAGAAAGAATTTTAGAATGCAATTTTAAAGTGGGCAATATGTTTTTTAAAAAATTGTTGAATTCATTTGGCTCTCCCTGCACAAGTGTGACTTAATCTGTAACATTTTTGAAAGATCACATTTTTTCCTGCTTAATTTCGTGCACGTATGAATCACACACAGGCTGACTAGTCAGTCACCCGTTTAAGATACTGCGTGTGGATCATAAGATTGGAACAATCAATCTAAAGAACAGTAAGAACTTCAAAAGATAGATTGTGAATATATAACCTTTTATAGCTACACTTGTTTGTTACATTTTACTAGAATAACATATGGTATTATATGGTCCTGGCTGTATTAAATTAATGAACTCACTCCCTCTGCTTTCGTATCAACCGTAATAAAGCAGTCAGGTGAAGAAATCACTGTGAACTTTTCTGCTCTGTCTCTAAGGAAAGATGAATATACTCTTCAGCGTGGCCTTGGCACCAGCCGAGAAGGTCTCCTGCGGCTGCCTTCACAAGCATCACAACCAAGGGAAGATCTGTCCTGGGACAGGACACTTGGCATTTAATTAGCATTTACTGAACCCTGCACCAGGCACCATGCAAGGTGTCTTACAAACATGAAGCATCTCATTTAAACCATCTTTCCTCACTAGGCTCAATCACAATCAGTGAACAAAAATAAATTTTTATGTGCATTTATTCAACAAATATTCACTCAGCACCTATAGTTGGGTCTGAGTGAGCAAATGAGCTTGTCCATCTTGCTCATTTTGTATCTCAAAAAGTCAGCAGTGTTTGGCACATAATGGCACATAAAGGCCAGGTTATCTTGCACCCTAAATCTCTCAAATCGGTTCATTTCCCTTAAATGCCCTCTATGGGCCTAGCCCAGGGGTGGGCAAACTTTTTGACTCGAGGGCCACAATGGGTTCTTAAACTGGACCGGAGGGCCGGCACAAAAGCATGGATGGAGTGTTTGTGTGAACTAATATAAATTCAAAGTAAACATCATTACATAAAAGGGTACGGTCTTTTTTTTTTTTTTTTTAGTTTTATTCATTTCAAACGGGCCGGATCTGGCCCGCGGGCCTTAGTTTGCCCACGGCTGGCCTAGCCCAAGGCTCCCAACTAACTGTCCTAATGGACGGTTTCTCAACTTTGGCTGTACTGACATTTAGGGCCTGGTAACTTTGTTATGGGGGTGTCCTGTGCATCACGGGATGGTCAGCAGCATCCCTGGCCTCCGCCTTCTACATGCCAGTACATACCAACCTTGAAGGTTATCCCACTGTTTTCAGGACAAACACCCAAACCCTGAACACCTATTCTACCAAGGGCTGGGAGCAGGGCACCCACCACACCAACCTCTCCTACATCCACACTTTCTCTTGCTCTCCATCTTCCAGCCACATGGACTTCTCACATGTACCCCATCTTCAAGACCTTCTCATGGTTCCAGGGCTGCATAATCTTCGCTGTGAGGGCAGTGCTGTGCATTGCAGGATGTTTTTGAGGAATTTCTGGCCTCCACCCACTAATTGCTAGTAACACCAATCCCACACTACTGGTACACCCCAATCATGACAACCCACAATGTCTCCAAACGTTGGCAAATGCCTCTGGGGGCGGGGGTGGGAAGGGGGGCAAAATACCTCCCAGATGAGAACATTCAGTAGGCCAACCCTCCTCTGTCCCCTGCCTCAGAAATTCTGACCCTTTCAAGTTGAGCTCAAACTGCAGCAAGAATGCCTCACCCAGCATGGCTCTGTGGTTGAGCGTTAACCTATGAATCGGGAGGTCACGGTTTGATTCCCAGTCAAGGCACATGACTGGGTTGTGGACTCGATCCCCAGTGGGGGACATGTAGCAGGCAGCCAATCAATGATTCTCTCTCATCACTGATATTTCTATCTCTCACTCCCTCTCCCTTCCTTTCCAAAATCTCCCTGACCCAGCCACCAGACAATTCTCCCTGCAGGTCTCTCCCACAACACCCTCTCCTTCTTTGCAGCATTTCTCACAACTCTTCACTAAGTAGCATTTAATGTCTGAATGCACAACCGGAATATAAACTCCTTGTCTGTGGGAACCTGTCTGCTCTGTTCACTACTCCGTGCCCAGGGGCCTGGCACTGCACTCAAACATAGAATGTACCAACTGAATAAGTGATTCAGGTGCTCTGCTGGGACACAGGGATTCCAAGTAAGAAAGAGAACATCTCTATGATCAGCATGCTGAGTATAGAAGTGGTAAATCATCATTGAGAAGCTGTGCATGGAGAAATAAGTCTCATCTAAGGCACCAAAATACCAGATACCACATTTCCAAAAGAAGTGTGGGACCAAGATGTCAAGTTTCCTGAAGAGGTGGTTGAAAACTCGTCCAAATCACAGTAAAAAGGTCCAGAGGAGGGTTTTTTGGAAGCTGCCGCTGGCATTCCGTAAATCCTGCTCCACCTCAGCTACAGGGGAGGGGTGGAACTCTTCCCATCATCTCAAGCCCAGGAAAAGGACTCTGTGGTATGACCTAGGGAGCCCATGACAGGTCCCTGCAATGGGGTGGACGCCACATCTGTCTCACGCCTGAGAAATAGAAAGGACTGGCTGCTACCTGCTCTGAGGACAAGAGAGGTGGTTGCTATGCAGAATCAGCTCACACTCACCCACTCTGAGCTGACAAGGATCAGGATACGTGTCCCTAAAATACGGCAGCTTGGCATAATGAATATTTCAAGCTGAAGAAATCTGAGAAAGAGCAGGCATGGGAAGGATGTTCTGACCTACCCCTGAAGCAGGTCATATGACAGCGGTTCTCAACCTGTGGGTCGCGACCCCTTTGGCGGTCTCAACCTGTGGGTCGCCTAAGACCATCCTGCATATCAGATATTTACATTACGATTCATAACAGTAGCAACATTATAGTTGTGAAGTAGCAACAAAAATAATTTTGTGGTTGGGTCACATGAGGAACTGTATTTCAAGGGCCAGAAGGTTGAGAACCACTGTCATATGACCTTCTGTGAAAGTGCCCTCTCCATAACTAGAGGAAAGGGGCATCCTTGTCTCCACCCTTGTCTGCTGAAAGGAATTCTGAACGAGCAGGCCTGTGTTTCCCCAGCTCATGAAACTCAGCTCATACCCTTTCTGTCCTATCGCAATGCTCCACTCATCAAACCTTGCATTAAAACATTCAGGTTTAAGCACTTCTTTGGGTCTTCATCTCCTTATGAAGGCTTCCACGTCATGTAAAACTCCAATTAAAATGCTCCCTGGTGTGACTCAGTGGTTGACACAGCACCATTGACTGGCTGCCTCCTGCACCCCTCACACTGGGGATCAAGCCTGCAACCTGGGCATGTGTCCTAACCGGGAATCGAACAGTGACCTCCTGGTTCATAAGTCAACACTCACTCAATCACTGAGCCATGCTGGCTGGGCCAACAAGCTAAATTTCATTAACATGATCAACAAATTAAGACCTCAAGAGTAAGTCAAACCAAACACAACTATCAAATTACCACATTAAGGATATATATTGAATTGTTACTGAAAGATTTATGAGGGCACACTTGAGCTGTGTTTAACAAAAATAACTCCCTATTAATACACCCACCTACGAAGACTAGATTCACAGATAGAGAAATTAATAAGATATTACAAATGGAAACAACCTACTTTTACATCTTCTACAAGTAAAGGGCTAACAGCTATTACAGTCACAATGTCAATGTTCAGGAAAGGAAATGGGTTTTGACTCAAGCAGTGCCTAGGATATCTGTTGCTCTGGCCGTTCTTTTGATAACCACCTCATGATTTCCCTCTAGGGAACCCTTCTCAGATCACATGGTTCACTCGAGACTGACAGCTGCTCACAGCCCTAGCTCTGGGGATGATCCAGGTGGCTAATGAGGGAACAGCAAGGGCACGCATTCCCTGGTTAGGCAGGCCACCTGGGTCCAGCTGGCACTCTGAGGAAGGAAGCTCTCCTTTTGCTGGGCTTTCTAAAATGGTAGATCAGAAGCTAGAGTTCCTGGCAGCAATCTTTGCTTCCACATGGGAAGAGCTCACCTGAGAACCAAACCAACAGAAGGGAAGAACAGGGACAGGAAGAGATTCCTGATGACATCATTTGGGCACCTTGATCCAACCCTGCCAAAGTTTTACCCTATAATTTTTCAAATACACCAGTCAAAAAACGACCTTTTCTTTTAAGCCACATCTGAGTTGGGATTCTGTCGCAACCAAGCGCTGCTAATACTAGCAGCCATTTTAAACCACAATAATCCAAAAACTAAAAAAAAAAAAGCTCCTGCCTCCTTGTAAAAGTCTCAACTTCCTCTAGGATGCTTCAGCCTATAATTTCCTTCCCGTCCTCTGATTTTCTAAGCGATTATTGGGTACCTACCCAGGTATTCAATTACCTACCCCCTTTGTTGTTACTTAGTCCTCAAGGCCTCATCCCAACTATACAAAGATGGTCAAGGAGGAGCTAAAATTCTTTCTATCTTTGACAGCATCTTCCACCCTACAAAGTACAAGTAGACAAATCATGTATGAGAAAGAAAAGGTAACTACAGATGGTCTGCATCAAAGTAGAAAACTTGCCCTAGCCGGTTTGGCTCAGAGGATAGAGTGGACTAAAGGGTCATGGGTTCGATTCCAGTCAAGGCACGTACCTTGGTTGCAGGCTTGATCCCCGGCTCTGGTCGGGGTGCATGCAGGAAGCAACCAATTGATGTATCTCTCTCACATCGATGTTTCTCTGTCTCTCCCCTGCTCCCTTCCACTCTCTCTTAAAAAACAAAAAACAAAAAACAAAAAACCTCAATGGAAAAATATCCTCAGGTGAGGATTCACACACACACAAAAGAAAACTTATACCTTTACTGGAATTGAGCTTGAAGGGATGTTGGTTAAGGTCATCTCTATCCACTCATTCAAACGCTAATAATACACCAGGGAATAAGACAAGGTCCCCACTTTAACAGTTAGCTGGGCTGTGGGTCTCTCCCAAACCCCTCCTAAGAGAGACCACTGGTATCTAAAGACTTAACCACTGAGCCACGCTGGCTGGGCTGGACTCAGTTTTCACTGAACAAGAATCTCACTCATCCAAAATGGCAGTAAAAGGTGGGTGAGCAAAAGGAACCGGGAGGCCAAGGACAGTTATTACCCACTACAGCAGCTTCTGTCTGAACCTAATCGACTTCCTCATGGAAGTACATTTTTGAATATTTGTTCCCATACTTAGTGCATGTAAGGAAGTGATGTATTTTACACACATACACACCCAGCAGTGATCTACAATCCTCTATTTGAAATACTGAAATCCAAAAAGCTCTCAATAGTGACAACCTTTCTGTTTATTATTTGGCAGCAAAACTTGACCTGACCTGAACTTATTTAGTGGCAAAACTTGGCCTAAACTTACTGGAAGTTATTTATAGTCTTTATTTTCCTCACTGAGTGTGAACAGTCATATGTTCCGCTGTAAAAGATACTGGTATTTAATTATAAGGTCATTCAGTAGTTCCAGAAGTTTCAGATAAGGGAATATAGATTTGTGTATAAATAATTCAACTAAGTAATAATGGTCCTGGAATAATACATTTTTTACTTCAAAAGCATATACAATATCAACTAACAAAGGACAAATATTTAAAATCAGGACTTTCTAAGCTAAAATGAATCTTGAGAGCATAGTTAAGCTCGTGCCCTAATTTGTAGATGAGGACACTAGACTCCCAAGGGCACATGACTTGCCCAAGAAAACCAGTTTTCAACAGACAAGTTCCCACCTGCTACCCTCACCCCAAGGCAATGAACTTCAGTGAACTTTAGATCCCAGCTTGAGGGTCCTCGCTGTGGATTAGGATCCAGCTCTGCTTTTGTTGATCAGAGTGCCCATGGGTTCTCCAGAAAATACCTGGTTGAATTTAAGGGAAAAGTAAAAAAATACTTGAAAATATACTTCCCTCCCTCATTTCCACTTCTGTCTCAGAATTTGGATGCATGTACAGCCAATACCACCTATTCTAAGAGGGAAGGTTTGGTTCAGTGGATAGAGTGTCAGTCTGTGGACTGAGGGGGTCTCAGGTTTGATTCCAATCAAGGGCACATACCAGAGTTGCAGGCTCGATCCCCAGGAGGGGGCCTGTGAGAGGCAGCTGATCAATGATTCTCTCTCATCATTGATGTTTCTAACTCTCTCTCCCACTCCCTTCCTCCCTGAAGTCAATAAAAATATACTTACCAAAAAAAAAAGAGGGAAGGAAAAAATATTCTGAATTCAGTTAACAATTAGTGAAATTATTAACAAGTTGGTAATATTAACTATATGATGACAGCATTCTTATTTCAAAATAAGGATTAAAGATATAAATCAGTTGATGATGATAATAATAGTAGCAGTAGTTACTATCTTTTAAGGAGAGTCTGTTATGTGCCAGGAACTATGTGTGGTACTTTACATACTTACTTGGTTCTATCAAACCTGCAAGGAAGGTATTCTTGCCTCCACTTTAAAGACGAGGAAGTTGAGAGGTTCAGAGAGCTTACTAAGTATCCTTTCCAAGACCACACAAAGGACAGTCTGGGCTGTGTGAGAGATGTGCTCACCAGTACAGCTCTGGAGCCATATACTGCCCTTGAACCCAGCTCTGCCACGGACTGGCTAGATTAACTTGTGCAAGTGCCTTAGTTTCATCACCTATAAAATGGGTGTAATAACAGTACCCATCTCACAGGGGTGTTGTAAGTATTAAATGAGTGAATGTGAAAGCAGTTCAGAGAAAGCCTGGAACTTGTGTTAACTATGTATTAACTATTATCACAGTCATGCCCAATGTATTAACTATTACCATGATCACGAACACTGGCACCAGCATTCAAACCCAGATCTGCTGTACAGATTAACAACATGAGTGGTATTGAGTCTCTCCCACGCCACCAGTTAACGTTGTTTGCCTCTCATTTCTTTTGTTTGTTCCAAACTCTAAGATCTGTGGTCATCTCAAGACTGACAAAAGTCTTTCTTTTGGTAAATAAATAACCAGGCCCTGAATATATAAAATAAAAAATTCCAACAACTGATGCCTCTAAGGCACCTTCACACTGTAGGGGTTTTAATAAACAGTTCATTTAAATTACTCAGGGCCCAAAAATAAATCTTATCAATAAGACACAACTATACATAGACACATTCACTGTATTTCGCTGCAACACATGAAACAAAGATAGAACAGCAGGTGTATATCAGTTACATTTTCCACTTACAAGTCTGGGGCACTTTCTCACCCTCACTTACAAAATGTACTGTTATTAGCCCCTAGACCAGTGATGGGGAACCTATGACACGCGTGTCAGAGGTGACACGTGAACTCATTTTTTTGGTTGATTTTTCTTTGTTAAATGGCATTTAAATATATAAAATAAATATCAAAAATATAAGTCTTTGTTTTACTATGGTTGCAAATATCAAAAAATTTCTATATGTGACACGGCACCAGAGTTAAGTTAGGGTTTTTCAAAATGCTGACACGCCGAGCTCAAAAGGTTCACCATCACTCCCCTAGACCAACCTTTCACCTGGCTGGTGTGGTTCAGTGATTGAGCTTGACCTATGAACCATGAGGTCACCCTTAGATTCCCAGTCAGAGCACATGCCCGGGTTTGGGCTCAATCCCCAGTAGGGGCGTGCAGGAAGCAGCTGGTCAATGTTTCTCGCTTACATGTTTCTCTCTCTCCCTCTCTCTTTCTATAAATCAATAAAAACATATTTAAAAAAGAAAAGAATACCGTATGAGACCCAACCCGAACCAAAAGGGCTGTTTCAGTCATGAAAATGTTTAAAAAGTGTCTATCCGGAGCGCACAAAAATCAATTAAACCCGTGCTTCCACCTCCCAAACCTGTTGCTTGGACCCTCTGAGGAGTTCCCAGCCTGACCCAACTACCTTACTGTACTGTTAACTAAAAGCAGAGTCACAAGGGCAGGGCTTGTGTGACCTGGGACCTAAATTATTAGCCTACCCCATGACCCCAGGGCTTGTGCTGGCTCCCAAGAGGTTAAGCGCTGGAGTCCAAAATCATTAAGGTGCCCTGGTCACGTGGGTCACGTGAGGGTGATCTCGGGACAGGGAAAAGTGGAGGTGCCAAGAGATCGCTCACATCAGTGTGTGCACACCTGCCAGCAGGGCCACCTGACGGTGTACAGTTGTCCCAAATGACAGAGCAAACGTGCAAAAGAGTCCCCTTGCACACCGAGTCCTTTCAATGTTGAGCCAGTACACTATTCCCACTGCAAATTCATGGGCAATGACACACGCGCCCTTGGATAAAGTTTTGAGAACCGGGAAGAAACTAAGTTAAGAAGATTAAAGTGCCTTTGCCAAAGGGGAAATGGTTATAAGGGTGACACCCGAGGGGCAACACTGTCGGAGGCGCCAGGGATCAGAATTTAGGAACAGAAAGACACCAACTCGGTTCCAGGAGGGGGTTCCTGGAGGTTAAGGCCCGAGGGAGAAAGTCAAGTGACTTGGGGACCCCGAAGAATGCACCCGGTGGGAAAGGGAACCCGCAAAACGAGCTCCTATTCCCCCCAAACCATTAGGGGGGACGAAATCTCGATCCCAGACGCTGAGAGCCGGTCTGAGTCCTCCGCGCCTCCGGGGAAAGGGCCGGCGCTGGGACGGGTCCTCGCGGCGTCAGGGAGGATGGGGACGCAGGGGTCACGCGCGCCCGGAATCGCGGCGTCCCGGGCTCGGCGAGGGCGCCAGGGTTCGGGGGCCGCGGGGCCGTGCGGGTTCAGGGCGCCTTGGCCGGGGATCCCGAGCCGCTACTCACCTCGCCGAACTGGAAGGCGGAGACGATGGTGACAACGACGCCCACGAAGCAGACGTAGAGCCCATACCTGTGGGACAGGCAGGTATAGGTCTGTCTCTGCAGGAGCTTGAGCAGCATCACCCCGGCCGCCGCCACGCCACGCCCCGAGGAGCCAGAGCCGGAGCCGGAGCCTCAGTGCGCCGCCATGCAGCGGCCCCCACCGGGCCGCCCGCTCAGATCACGGCCTCCGGCCGCCGCGCATTGCAGCTCCGGCGATGGACGCCGGCTCGGCTCCGCGCCGCGGCCGCCGCTTCCGGGAGCCGGGAGCCCACGCCTTCGGCGCGGCGGAGGCGGACCTGCACCCCGCAAGGCAGCCAGCGCCGCCCCGGTCTGGCCGGGCGAGAGGCGGCGGCAGCGGCGGCGGCGGCGGCGGCGGCGGCGGCGGGGTCGGCAGCGCCCCCTGGAGGGCGGAGGGGCGGAGGCAGGCGCGCGCCCTCCCGGTCTGCGCGTGCGCGGCGGCCCTCCAGACTGGGCGGGGGACCCCGAAGCCGCGTGGGGCAGCCCAGCTGAGATAAGATCGGTTCTGCAAGGACTCTGTGTCACAGGCCGCGCTGTTATGCCACGAATACTTCTGTGCTCACATCCCTTTCTTCATCTACAACAACTGGGAAATATGGTTCATAGGGCTCCTTCCCCCTCTGGCTCTCTAACCATATTGCTTGAATGAGGAAACTTTGGAGCTAAATGTGCCAAAAACTAAATTAATTCATTTATTGATTTAAAATGTAGTTAGTGTCCCGTGCCTAGCTTAGTGTTTGGTGTCAGGTATTCAGAAATTCACTAGACTTGGCCACCTTCCCAGAGAGCCTAGTTGGGGAGATAAACACGTTAAAGGATCAAGTGCAAAACAATTATGATAGAAACGGGGGTGGTCGGATATTTTCACTTTGGCTCCAGGTGATGTTGAGGATGGCCTACCCTCCGCGCCTCTTATTGGTGAGAGATTTTGTTTTCTCTGAATATACCCTAGTTAATATGATTTTTGTCTTAAATTGAGCCACCTGGGGAAACAATCCACTTACCCAGTGTTGCCATCATTCATAGCATTTTTAGAATTATCTTCACAACCAGTTTCAGGGATATACTCAAAATATGCACTCAACTGGAAGGTCAAATGCCATGAACAGATTTGCAAAAGGGAGTGACTGCCTTTGCTCCATTCTAAAGTGAAGTGTTGACACTTCTCAGTCCTTTTAATCCTTTAGGAGAAGCTGATGTGTGATCTATACATACATGGCAAAATTATGTCAGTTGTGCAAGACACTTATAAAGTGTTAGGGGCAGAAATTGAATATTGGGGACTAGCTATAGTTATAAGAAACATTAATTATTTTATGTTAACCTTGATTGGTTTTTTTTTTTCTTTCTTTTTTTTTTTATTGCTTAAAGTATTACAAAGGGTATTACATATGTGTCCATTTTTAACCTTGATTGTTTTGTTCTAATTAAATAAACACATTCTAACCTGGCCATATGCCCCAAGGACCTGGGAGTTAGCCTTGGACCTGGGAGTTAACCTTGGAATGCGTCCATTCTCATTTGAGAACTGCCTATTATCATGGAGAGATTAACAACCTTGTTGCTGAAACAATGGAGTCCTACCCCACCCTGCATTCCTATCCTCCTATATAATCCTATATAATAATCCTATATAATAAAAGGCTAATAAGCAAATCAACCAAATGGTGGAACAACTGGTTGCTAGGATGTGCACTGACCACCACCAGGAGGACGCTCAATGCAGGAGCTGCCCCCTGGTGGTCAGTGCGCTCCCACAGAGGGAGCACTGCTCAGCCAGAAGCCACCAGGCTCATGGCTGGCAAGCTCCCGCCTCCACAGCAGTGGGACATCCCTCCAGGGCTTGAGGACTGTGAGAGGGCGCAGGCCAGGCTGAGGGACCCCCTCCCACACCCCCATCTCATGCACTGGGCCTGTAATCCAATATTAGTAGCTGGTTTATGTGAGGGTGCAGAGCAGTTTTTCGTGAATGGCTGCTCTCCTATACTGCCGGCATTTTTGGAATAAAGCTCATATATGATTCAACCCTGTCTCTGCTTATTTGGCTTAAGTAGTGACCAGCAGCCTGGACCCATTTGTTGTCTGGTTTCGAAAGTTTCAAGGTCTTTTCAAGCATGGTAACATATAAAACCATCTATCATTCACAAAACTCTCTTAAAATGTTTGTTTCCACAATAATGATGACCAACATTTACTTAGCTTCTACCGTGGGCTGAGTCACCTAATTTCTCACAACAACCTTCTAAGGTAGATATCATTACTATAGCCATTCTACAAATGATGAAACTGAGGTAGAAAGATGTTAAATAACTGTCTAATATCACACAACCAGTAAATGACAGAATTGAGATTGTTATGCCGAGGTTTCAAGATCCCCAAAAGACCACCACCAGGGAGCCAGCCGAGTCCGATGCAAAAGCAAAGAGTCTTTATTCAAACCCGGGTTTGGCTCCCCTACCTTCCTTACTGACACATCAGCAAGTGGCAGAGAGAGCCAGCTTTGTGGGGAGAGGGATTTTATAGTAAGGGGAGGAGAGAGGACTGTGGGCCCTGCCGATTGGCCAGGCGCAAGTCGGTGTCTTGTTACACAGGATGTGGTCATATCTATGGCTCGCACTTCCCTTGATTATCATTGGTTAGTTTAAAGAAATCCTAGGTGTGGCTAGCAGAGGCTTGGGCTTCTTCCGGGAAGAAGCTCTTTGCTGAGCACATGGCTCTGCCCAAAAATGAAGGATTCGGGGCAAGATGGAGGGCGTAGCCCTCGCCCTTTCAAGATTTGAACAGGGTGGCTAAGTGGTTGAGTGTCAACCTATGAGGCAGGAGTTCATGGTTCAATTCCTGGTGAAGGCACATGCCCTAGATTTGGGCTTGATCCCCAATAGGGGGTGTGCAGGAGGTAGCTGATCAATGATTCTCTTTCATCATTGATGTTTCTATCTCTCTCTCCCTCTCCCTTCCTCTCTTTGAAATCAATAAAAATATATATATATATTTTTAAAAATCAATAAAAACATATCTTTAAAAAATTGTTTGATATTTTGTCCTTTTTGTTAGGTATGCGCCAAAAGGAGCCAGGCCAAGAGACGTTGTGAGAGTTTAAGAAATTTTATTACATTCTCTCACAGTGGACTGAGACCTGTGTGTCGGTGTCAGCCCCAAGGGGGTGGTTAGGTTCTCTTATTTAGGGTAGAAGTATGCAATATAAGGTCAGGGTGTGGGTGCATGAGTTGGTCAAGTGGAGGGGAGGGCATGAGTAGGTCAAGGGAGTCAGGGGAGGAAAGTGCAGAGGTTGGTCAAGTGAAGGGAGATTCATCTTATCTTGCTTTTGCAGGCACCAGCCATATGTCTAAGCTATGGGAAAAGGTTGTAACAATATATATTTCAGAAAACATGTCCAAGTAGGAGAGATTAGGGGTAGTTCATCCTAACCCTTTTCACATTAACATGAAAGCTTCAGCCCTAGCTGGTTTGGTGCAGTGGATAGAGCAACGGCCCGTGGACTGAAGGGTCTCGGGTTCGATTGCAGTCAAGAGCACATACCTTGATTGCAGGCTCCTTCCCCAGCCCCAGGTATGGGAGGTAACCAATCGATGAAGCTCTCTCGCATTGATGTTTCTCTTTCACTGTCTCTCCCCGTCCCTTCCAGTCTCTCTAAAAATCAATGGGAAAATATCCTCAGGTGAGGATTAACCAAAAACAAAATGAAAACTTCAAATATAACCAAGCTCTCTGATTTGTTTTTAAAGTTAATCTTTCGCTAAAGGATAAGAAAAAAGAGCAATTTTTTTTTGAGCAGTCCTGCACAAAAAGGAGCCTCTTGTCCCAGGCCTACAAAACATATGCCGTGTATTGAGATGGTGTGCTTGGAAGGCCTTACCGGGAGCTGATAAGAAAACTGAACTTAAACAAAGAGCTTTAACTAGCAGAGTAAGCAAAATTGAAATAACTCCTGATAAATCTGTATTTAGTGAATCCTTGCTTTATTCAAGGTAAAAAGAGAGAATGTCCACATTGTGAAATGCTTTTACTGTTCAGCTTTAGGCTTGAAAAGCTTGCTTGTTGCCAAGAAGCACATTTTGATTTTGTACCCCCCTCTTTTCAGGATAAACACTGTGTGTTCATAATACATATGCCTGTGGCAAGTGACCTCATCCCTTTCTTTCTTAATTCTAATATAAGAAAGCCAGGAGAGCTTTTAGTTTTTTTTCAAAAATAGTAAATAAAACAGAATTATTGAGAAATTTGATTGCTTCTGATAGAATGCCAAGAGCCAAAATATAACATGTCCTACTCTTTATAGTTATTTATTTATTTATTTATTTATTGGAAAAGATGGAAATTTATTGAGAAACAAGCACAGACTCCCACGTGGGGAGGGGGAGAGAGTCCCCTGTCCTACTCTTTATTTAAAAAAGTTGTTTTTAATATATTTTTATTAGGCGACATATGTGATAATTTTCAACAATAAAGATTTTAAATGTATATGTATGTATATATATTGATTTCAAAGAGAGAGAGAGAGAGAGAGAGAGAAGCATGCGTGATGAGGGAAGAATCATTGATCGGCTGCCTTCTGCATACCCGCTACTGGGGATCAGGTCCACAACCTGGGCAGGTGCCCTGACCAGGAATTGAACTGTGACCTCCTGGTTCATAGGTAAACCCTCAACCACTGAGCCACATTGGCCAGGCTTTATTTTGTTGTGATTTCAAAGACATCATGCATGTATAAACAAATATGCATATTTTTACATACTTTATTCATTTGATACTTAGGGTGGTTGTTTTTTTAAAAATCATTGAATTGTACATTTTATTTATTTTTAATCCTCACCAGAGGATATATTTCCACTGATTTTTAGAGAGTGAGTGGAAGAAAGAGGGAAGGAAAGACAGAGAGAAATATTGATGTGAGAGAAACACATCAATTGGTTGCCTCCTGCACAAGCCCTGACCAGGGCCCAGGCCAGGAAGGAGTCTGCAACCGAGGTACATGTCCTTGACCAGGAATCAAACCTGGGACTCTTCAGTCCACAGGCCAAGCTCTAGCCACTGAGTCAAGCCCGCTAGGGCATTTTGTGTGTTTGTTTTGTTTTTCTATCTTTTAGCTACAGAATATAGACATCATAAAAGCAGGAGACTTGCCCATCTTATTCATAACTTGTTCATATTTCCACCTTTAGCATTGTTCTTGACTATAGTAGCCCATTGATTTAAAAAAAGTATTATATAAATGAATATCTTTTACACTGATAAAAGTATTAAAATATCTAGTTGGCAACTACTGAAGTTTAGGTGAACTGAACTGTAATGTGTTGTTAAAGAAAATGACATGGAGAATAGCTAAACTTTGAAGTAGAACGCACCTTGAAAACTGTCTGGACATGAATCAAGTATTTTGGTTTGGGGGATTTCCAGAAATGTAGTCAAGTCATCTAGGTTTTAAAATCCCCGTTGTGGTTATTGCTATTTACTCTCTGTTTGTTTCATTTTGTGCATTACTTCTTTATATCTTCTCAACTTTTTTCTAAAAAAAAAAAATTATTTTTTTTTTTGCTTACTCTTTGGCTATTCTATTTTCTTGTGTTTTGTTTTGTTTTTTCAACTCTCACTGATTTGTGTTTTACCTTTGTAACTTCCTTTCCTCTTATTCTCTGAATTTGCTCTGCTTTTCTTGTACTAGTTTCTCAAATTTAAACTTAGCTCAATTTGTTGTCTTTATTGCTTTTAATAAATGTTTCAAATCTATTCACTTTCCTCTAGGTGCTAATTTTATTGCATCTCATAAATGTTGGACTGGGATGCAGGTGCACATGGGGAGTTTGGGCTCTGCTGGGGGCGCCTGGCCTGGGCACACGGTGTCCACATCAGGCCTAGGGCAGGGTGGTAACTGTGCTCTCTGGGTGTGCATGGCTAGGGCAGGGCACCGCGGATATTCTCACCTACTGGTGCACTAACCCACCACACAGCAGAAGGAAGGAAAAACCCCTTTATTCCTGTAAAAATCCCTCTGTCGCCCTCTACTGGCAAAGCCTAGCATCGTACTCACTGCAAAGGAGAAATGTTTGGGAGTCCAGTCTGTTATCACAGAGCAGGTTCTGAAAGGGTGAATTTGGAACTAAGAGACAACAGTTGATAACTGACACATCTACAAAACTAGGTTTGCGGGTGAGATTTAGATTTTCCTCGTCATATAAACGTGCAGGTTTTCATCTGGACGTGAGTGACATGGGGAGAGAGACAGGGCAAAGGGCACCTATTGTAGCTAGTGAGTCCCTGCGAATGTGTAGTTCTGAAGCCAGTGGTGGAGTCAGCAGCTTCCTTGGCCGCTCATTTCAGCCGAGGCTTTTGGAGCCCTTTCTACAAATTCAACCCAACGTCTCTGTTCATCCCTCCTCAAGGTTCATGGACGAACCAACTGAATCTCTTTCTGCTTAAATCAGTGAGTGGATTCGTTAATCTACAGATACTCTGACCAAAACATGGTAAGGAACATTTGGATGATACCAACTCTTTAGAATTCATCGAGGCTTCCTTTGTTGCCTAGTACATGGCCACATTTTGTGACTGTTTCAGATATGCTAAAAAAGAATATATATTTTTCCATCTCTCTCTCTCCTGCCATCCATTTAACAAGAGATTTCAAATAGTTCCCAGGGTCAATATCAAGCCCACCATAATATACTTTGCAGAATCTACCTATTTGCAAAAGCTAACTCATATCCCTATGTTTGAGAGTTGGATCAGTTTCCTGATTGCCAAGCCTCTGGAACTTCATGATCTCTGTGATTTTAATTTTTTAAATCCTCACCTGAGGATATTTTTTCCATTGATATTTTAGAACAGTGGTTCTCAACCTTCCTAATGCCGCGACCCTTTAATACAGTTTCTCATGTTGTGGTGACCCCCAATTTCATTGTTACAAATTGAACATAATTAAAGCATAGCAATTAATCACAAAAACAATATGTGGTTATATACGTGTTTTCCGATGGTCTTAGGCGACCCCTGTGAAAGGGTCGTTCGACCCCCAAAGGTTGAGAACCGCTGTTTTAGAAAAAAAGGAAAGGAGAGGGAGAAAGAGAAACATTGATGTGAGGGAGACACATGGATAAGTTGTCTCCTGCATGCACCCTGAAAGGGGCCAGGGATGGAACCTGCAACCCAGGTAAGTGTTCTTAACTGGTACACAGGCCGATGCTTTAACCACTTAACATCACCGGCCAGGGCTTTGTAATTTTTTTTAAATGTTTTTTAGTTTTCTGCTCCTTAGAGCCAAAATAATGAGCAGTCAACATATATAAGTTGAGCCCAGCTTGGTGTGGCTCAGTGGTTGAACATCGACCTCTGAACCAGGAGGTGAGGTTCAATTCCTGGTCAGGGCATGTGCCCAGGTTGTGGGCTCAATCTCCGGTGTGGGCTGTGCAGGAGGCAGCTGATCAATGATTCTCTCATCATTGATGTTTTTATCTTTCTCTCACTCTCATTTCCTCTCTGAAATCAATAAAAATATTCTCTTAAAAGACATAAATATGTTGATAATACAACTGTTTGTCCAGCTCATTGCAATGTTAAGTGCATAATT
Source organism: Myotis myotis (assembly GCF_014108235.1). Lineage (NCBI taxonomy): Eukaryota > Metazoa > Chordata > Mammalia > Chiroptera > Vespertilionidae > Myotis > Myotis myotis. The sequence continues at coordinate 199,121,911 of NW_023416335.1, forward strand.
AAGCAGGAAGACTTTTGCATCTTGCACAGTTGGCCTTCATAGAGGCTGCCAGGGGTAACTCTGATATTTTACTATAATAATCTTTTTGCAATACTTTACACTTGTAATAGTCATTGTAACCAGACTTAAGGAAACAGTATAAATCCAAATGATGCCAACTAATTTAGTAAGGGCATCAAATTCCAGAGTAAGTTTATCTAAACTACAAATGCCATATGTAAAAGGCTAATATAACTCGTGCCTCTGACTTTTCAGGCTAAAAGAGTGAGGAAATGACTATGGTAAGACTCTCTAAGGTACCAAGGGGTAGGGTTAGTAAATATTAGGGTTAGTATGAATAAAGGGAAACTCCTGAAAAATAAAATCAGATTTTCTTTTGTCTTTTCTTCTGCCATCAAGTACAAACTAGCCACAGGGTTCTCTAAATGGCTCCACTGTGAGGAACATATGAAACAAACAAACAAATTCTAAAAGCTGCAATATAAGTTCCCTTGCAATGTGGACCATTCTATTCCTTTCTAGGGTTAATATACCCTTTGAGTTCTTAACTTAGAGCAGCGGCATTACAGTTGCACTTGGATGAAATAGAAGTACTTTTACTCAGGCTTCCATCTCACTTCATATTGATCACTTCATACTTGAAATAGGTAAAGTCATTCTTTTTGGCTTTATTTTTACTTCACAGTGTACAGATTCACTGCTAATTAACTTGGGAAATTTTCCTGTAGATAAGCTGGAAACATTCTTTTATATTAAAACAAATTTTTCTCAAATCTATATATATAAAAACCTAAGTGGCCCTAACCGGTTTGGCTCAGTGGATAGAGTGTCGGCCTGCGGACTGAAAGGTCCCGGGTTCGATTCCGGTCAAGGGCATGTACCTGGGTTGCGGGCACATCCCCAGTAGGAGATGTGCAGGAGGCAGCTGATCGATGTTTCTCTCTCATCGATGTTTCTAACTCTCTATCTCTCTACCTTCCTCTCTGTAAAAAAATCAATAAAATATATTAAAAAACAAAACAAACAACAAAAAAAACCTAAGTGACTGTTTGACTGTTTGAACGTTCAACCATTCAACCGATAGCTATGATGTGCACTGACCACCAGGGGGCAGATGCTCAGCGCAAAGGCATGGAAACATGGGACAGACGATGAATCTCAGAGGGAAGGGGGAAGAGTGGAGGGTGTGAAGAGATTAACCAAAGATCTTATATGCATACTAGAGGCCCAGTGCACCCTCAGCCTGGCCTGCGAGGATCAGGCCAAAACCGGCCAGATGCATGAATTCGTGCACCAGTGGGTTCCCTTGGTGTGGCCTGTGGGAATCAGGTTGAAACCGACAGTTTGACATCCCCCAAGGGGTCCCAGATTACGAGAGGGTGCAAGCCAGGCCGAGGGACCCCACGGGTGCACAAATCTGTGCATTGGGCCTCTAGTATTATAAAAACAAAAAATCATGAGTCAACACCTCAGTATCCGTTGAGCAATCACGCAATGTTTGTTTCTATTTCCATTTTATATCCTAATTCTTTTTCAATTTCTTTCAATATTCTCTATTTAACATTTTAAAAAACAACTTTATTGAGATATAATTTTACATATCATAAAATTGACCCATTTTAGGTCAACAATTATTTTAGTAAATGTATAGAGTTGTTCAAACATCACCATAATCCAGAATTAGAATTTAGAATAGTATTTCTATCACTCTAAAAGTTCCTTTACTAGTATACCTGCTTACAGTTAGTCCCTCCTCCCACCTCTAGCTCTAGGCAACTAGATCCGTTTTCTGTCTCTCTAAATTTTTCTTTTCTAGAAAATGGATTAGAATCATACAGTGTCTAGAATATCTAGTCTCTTGTGCCTGGCTTCTATCACTTAGCATGATGCTCTAGACCAGGGGTGGGCAAACTTTTTGACTCGAGGGCCACAATGGGTTCTTAAATTGGACCGGAGGGCCGGAACAAAAGCATGGATGGAGTGTTTGTGTGAACTAATATAAATTCAAAGTAAACATCATTACATAAAAGGGTACAGTCTTTTTTTCTTTTAGTTTTATTCATTTCAAATGGGCCAGATCCGGCCCTCAGGCAGTAGTTTGCCCACGGCTGCTCTAGATTCGTTCATGTTGTAGCATGTATCAGTAGTTCACTCCTTTTCATTGCTACACAGTATTCCATTGTATGCTTACAACATTTTGTTTATCTATTCACTGGTTGATAGATATTTAAATTGCTTCCAGTTTGGGGCTATTATGTATCATGCTTCCCTGATAAATTATACACATACTAGAGGCCCGATGCACAAAATTCATGCAAGAGTAGGCCTTCCTTCCTCCAGCTGCCAGCACCGGCTTCCCTCTGGCACCTGGGACCCAGGCTTCCCTCTCAGCACTGGCTTCATCCAGAAGGTCACCCAGAAGGACATCCGGTCTAATTAGCATATTACGCTTTTATTATTATAGATCTTTAGGTGGATGTATATTTTTATTTCTTGTGGGTAAATATGGAGGAATGGAATTAGTGGGCCATGTCATAAGTTTATGTTAACTTTTTAAGTAACTGTTTAAACCATTTCCAAAGCATCTCTGCCATTCTACATTCCCACCAGCGATGCAGAAGGGTTTCAGTTTTCTCTTCCTCTCCAACACTTGGCACTATCTGTCATTTTCATCTTAGTCACTCAGTGTAGTTTTGATTTGCATTTCCTTCCTTTATATAATGACTAATGATGTTATCATCTTTTCAGATCTTTATTACCCATTTGTATGCCATCTCTAGTGAAACGTTTATTCAAACCCTTTGCCCATTTTTAAGTTGGGTTCCTTCTTTTAAAAAAAAATATATTTTATTGATTTTTTACAGAGAGGAAGGAAAAGGGTAGAGAGTTAGAAACATCGATGAGAGAGAAACATTGATCAGCTGCCTCCTGCACACCTCCTACTGGGGATGTGCCCGCAGCCCAGGTACATGCCCTTGACTGGAATCGAACCTGGGACCTTGCAGTCCGCAGGCTGACGCTGTATCCACTGAGCCAAACCAGTCAGGGCTGGGTTCCTTCTTTAACCATTAGCAACCTGGTTTTTATACTTACTCTGTTAAAACTACCCTTTGAAATAATGAAATACCACTCAAATAATGAATCCTAACAAATCCAGTACTACTTTTTTATTCATCTTCTCCTGACCCTTCGGTAGTACTTGATAGTGTCTTCAATAACCCCTTTGGGAAATGTTGTCTTACTTTGAGAACTCCCTTTTTTGGGTAATAGTCCTCTTCCTGGTCTCTCTAGGTGGTCCAGTCCACGTAGACTAGACCTATACCGTCTGCTCTTCTCCTTCTAACTTTAATTCCGTGGCAGTTATAGTGTCTTTAAGGAAATGTCTAGAAGGAAATGAGATAGTTAACCATGTCTTCAGGGAAATGGTACAATCAGAACCTGGTGAGAGCCGGAGCTGTGGGAGGGGCTGCCTGGTAGGAGTTGTAGTTACGGATTGGAAGTGCAGCTGCTGTGAGAAAGGATGCAGGGAGGCAGAGAGGGAACAGAGAAATGCCCCAGACTTTTATCTATTTCTACCCTTTCATTGCCTATTGGTGCCTCCCATTGGTTGAAGCCAGAGGCTAACAGAGGAAGGGTAAAGCCATCAGTGGGATCACCAAAGGGGAAGGGAATTAATCTGGGAGCAATGAAGAATAGCCAACATAAGACCTTATTGTGCCTTCACATTCAGTGTCTAAAACACATCCCATCTCAGTGGCTAAGTCATCTCCCTGTTTTGACTTCTGTGTCTCTGTCAATGGTACCATTACTCTTCTAGTCTCCCAGGCGGGAACCTTCAGAAAGCACTCCAACCCTCCTTAAGTGATCTGCTCTGCTCATAAATGCTCTACTCCGCGTTTGGCATTAACCATCTCATGACGTTGTACTTGATGACTGCTAAGATCCTCCATACATGGAAGATTCCATGGCTTTATGGTACACAACATTATATCATGATTTTATTGAAAAACCCTCAAGTGTGAACTGTCACTTGAACAAGACTGTAAGCATTTTCAGGGCGGGGTCTGTTCGTCTTATTTCTTCAAATCCTTTTTGTGCCCATCGGTGTTCTATTAGGCCAGGGCCTCAGCAAATGTTTGTAAAATGAATAAATGAATGATTCAGACATGGACCTAAAACTCGCCCCCAAATTACAGATTTTGACAGCAAATAGTCAACACATTTCACCACTAAGTGGCAGCACCCACAGTGATAATTTCCATAGATGGCCCAATTCCAGCTAGCACATCGTGAGGCTTCACTCATTCTAGTAAAAACAGTATGATAAGAACAGAACCAGTTAGTCAAACTGTTCTTTCTGGTGAAAAAATACCAATGAATTACTTTCTCTGCAGATAATTCCTAGTAAATACAGTTAAGAACCAAAAGTGTCTGTGGGCTTAGCAAATATTTACTTTCATGTATTATTTATATGAGTATTAATATTCTTTTTGTTTTTAACTAAAGTTTAGTTTTCTTATTTTGAAAGTGTTCCATTCTTAGTATAGAATAGGTCAAAGAAGATAAAAATCTTCTTGTTCTTTTCCTCTGTAAATGTTTCACCTTGCTTTTTACTTTTGCGAATTGACCTTTAAATTACATTGTCCCAAAACAAATCATGCTCATAAAAAATAAAAACAGTACCCAGGGCCAGTGGGGCTCAGTTGGTTGAGCATTGTCCCGTGCACTGAATCGCAGGTCCGATTCCCAGTCAGGGCATATACCCAGGTTGCAGGTTCAATCCCTGGTCGGAGGCAACTGCTCCATGTTTAACCCTATTAAAAAAGAGCAATTGTAATTTTGCAGATGATAAGACTGAGACACAGAGAAATTAAATAACTTGCCCAACATCACAAAGCTAGTAAATGCCAGTGCAGGAGAAAAACACAGGCAGCCTAGCACCAGAGTCCACAGGTTGCATCATTACACTACTGCCTCTACTCTATGTTCATAATATACGGTCTACCCTATTCCTTTTATGGGTGCATAATATTCCACAGAATTATTTTAATGCAATATGTTTAATGGTGTCCTTACTATCCTTATTCTTTTCTTAAACTCATTGTTTATTTTTAATATTAATTTTAATTTATTGATTTGAGAGAGCAAGGAAGGGAGAGAGAGAGAGAGAGAGAGACATTAGTTTGTTGGTCCATTTATTTACACATTCATTGCTTGATTCTTACATGTGCCCTGACTGGGGATCGAACCCTCAACTTTGGCTTATTGGGATGATGCTCTAACCAACTGAGCTACCCAACTGGGGCTGACTCTCCTTATTCTTAAATTTTTGTTCATGTTTATAAATATTTGTGTCAAGCCCTAGCTAGTGTGCTCAGTGGGTAGAGCATCGTCTTGCGGACTGAAGGGTCCTGGATTTGATTCTGTTCAAGGGCACATACCTTGGCTGCATCACAATCCCCATACAGGAGGCAACCAATTGATGTGTCTTTCTCATACCAATATTTCTCTCTCCCTGTCTCTCCACCTCCATTCTCTCAAATTCTAGGAGTAGACTTGTTGAGTCAAAAGCTATGTATATTTTAATTTTGATAAATATTGTTGCATCCCTGCAGCACTCTAAATAGGCCCAGAAACACTCTATAGAGTGGTGTTTTCTTCATTTCAAAGCAAAAAGCCAGACCCAAGCCCCCTTTGCATTTGGTTCATCTCCTCATTGCAAACTGGAGTTTTCCCCTTTTCTGATTAAGCCCCTTGAGTTTCAATAGGGAGCAGTGGTTGTGTGCAAAGCAAAGGTCTTCATCTGTAATTCCTTCCCCCATATCTTCCACACCCTGAACCACAAGACCAGAGGAGGGCTTCTTTCTCAAAGGGCACCAGAATATGCCACCCCCAAATATGCCTTTTTGGCATTTGGATTATTTTGAGCTAAAGGGCTTTGAGAACCAGCAGATATCAGGAAAAGCTTTAGAAAGTGGGCACAACTTTTCCATTTGTAATGGAAATTGGCAAAGTGTCACCGGAAAGGGGACCTGGCCCTTAGCGGGTCTGCCTAGGGCAGTGATGGCAAACCTATGACACGTGTGTCAGAGGTGACACGCGAACTCATTTTTTTGGTTGATTTTTCTTTGTTAAATGGCATTTAAATATATAAAATAAATATCTAAAATATAAGCCTTTGTTTTACTATGGTTGCAAATATCAAAAAATTGCTATATGTGACACGGCACCAGAGCTAAGTTAGGGTTTTTCAAAATGCTGACACGCCTAGCTCAAAAGGTTCGCCATCACTGGCCTAGGGCCTTGCTGGTGGTGTGTGAGTTCTTGATTCCACGCAGGAAAAAAATTTAACAACGCAAGTCCAGGTGAATTTTAGAGGCTGTGTGTTAAAGCTGGGGACAGTGAAACAAGAAAGGGCTGGCGAAATGAGCTTAGGCTGGTCTGCTTTGGCTCACTAAGAAGTCAGAGAAAAGGGTGCTTGGGGGACAGGTTCAGGAGGTTTGTCTTGGATGAACTGCTGCTGCCCATTGCTGGCCTGGTTGCAAGCCTCATGGGGTCCCTTAGAGTTTAGGGGATGCGTACCTGTGGGGGAAGAAAAGGAGAGGGGAAGGGGTGAACATGCTCCCAGACAGGAGAGCTTGTCCTGGGATCTTCATTTTGAGGGCTTTTAAAGGCTGGGTGTTTAGGGGAGGTCGTGAGGGAGGATCTCAATAGACTACTCATCAGCTTCATGCTGATGTACCAAAATGAGATTTATTCTTTTAACTCATTTGTCCTTGGATGCTCTTGCAAAGGCATTAATTAGATTTCTGCTATCTGTCTCCCTGAGGAGAGTGATTTAAGCTATTTTAACCTCTGGTTGGGGAGGAGAAGTGCAAACGATTTACTCTTAAGTGTCCTTGGTTTTGGAAAGATAGGATTTAGCAGATGTCTGCAAACTGCTTGACATCTAGATTTTCTAAAAGGCTGCAAGTTGCTGTTTATCTGTCTCAGTTTCCCTATTCCGCTGTCATGGTTTACTAGTCTGTCTCAAAAGGACTTTTCCATTTGTAAAAGGTGACTCTCCCTAGCACGAAGAGGAGGACTCTGAATAACATAACCAATCTTACTAAACAACCTTATTTACCATACTTTTCCTACTCACCTTCCCATAACCTGCTTTCTCCTCCCCGCCCCCCCCCCCCCCCCCCCACACACACACACAATGCAGAAGGCCAAAACTCTGCTTTCTTTGTTTAGCCTAAGATGGTATATAAACCCAAGTTCCAAGTACCACCTTGGGTTTCTCATGAGTGAGTGCTCCCATGTGTTTGCATGATGCTCATGTTGATAAACTTGTTTTTCTCTTGTTGATCTGTCTTTTGCGGTCTCATTTATAAGGCCCCAGCCAGAGACCCTAAAACGAAGAGGAAAAACTGTTTTTTTCCTTCCTTACATTCCATTCTGTAATCTCAAGCTAGTTCTTTTTTTCCCTTTCTCTGAGGCCATAAACATTTCCCAGCCCTAACGTTAAGAGTGTTTATAAAAGAATAAAATAGATTACAGAGAAAAAAAATATTTGGGAGAGGTATTTCTGTAGTAGGCGGTGGGAACGGCACCAGGTGTCTGACTGGTGGGGTCAGACTAAACCTGGTTTCAGCAACCTCAGTACTTGAGCTCTGGTTAAGAAAAAAATGCAGACTCTCTAAAACCTTGTCTTCCCTATGGGCCTAGGCGTGCGGCAGCTCGCCTTGGTGTATCCTGAGACTTTTGCTGAGTAGCCTCAGAGCCAGCACTGGTGCTGAGTTTGAACTTCTATCAATCTAGTGAACACATCTCTATCTGGTGACTCACTGAGAACCACCTGCCTCACGCAACTTGGTTTACCGCCAGAGGCTCTTTCAGTGACTGAGCCTAATAGGTAGCCAGCAAGTAGAGGCAGATCTCAAGGTACCGTGGGCCTTTTGCTGACCTGCCCCTGGGATTGTTGCTGGTGAAAGCTGGTCTTGGTACATAACTGGGCCCCTCCCATGAACCACTCAGGCCCAGCAGAGGCAGCTACAAGCTATGCAATGCTTTGTAGCTCTAAACAGGTAGCCCAGGGCTAGTCACAGGCAGCACCTGACTTTGACCTGCACCAGTGTCCCTCCCAAGAGGCTCCGGAATGAACACACCAAGTGGCAGGCTTCAGAACAGATGAGAGTATGACCCAGTTAGCTCCACAAGTGGCACAGTCAGAGGGAAATCTCCGCCAATACCAGATCCTGCTGGGGAAATTTTCGCTTTGTGGGATCAGCCCCCCACAGCAACTTGTGCACTGTTGATGGGGTCAGTCTTCACAGTCAGCCAGTCTGAGGGTGAACCCCCACCCACAAATGGGCCAACACCAATCAAGACTCAACCACAATAAGAGGGCTCATACAACTCACACAGGGGACATTTCTGGAGCACCTCGCTCAGTTTATCAGGGAGACTGTGCCACTGAATTCCACAGGTTACCTACTACAGAAGCCCACCATACCAAGACCAGGAGACATAGCAGATCTACCTAATACATAGAAACAAATACAGAGAGGAAGCCAAAATGGGGAGACAAAGAAACATGCCCCAAGTGAAAGAACAGGAGAAATCCCCCCCAAAAAGAGCAAAATAAAATGGAGGCAAGCAATCTACCAGATGTAGAGGTCAAAACAAAGGTTATCACGTGCCTGGTGTGGCTCAGTGGTTGAATATCAACCTATAAACCAGGAGTTCATGGTTCAATTCCTGGTCAGGGCATATGCCCATGTTGTGGGCTCGATCCCTGATCATGCAGGAGGCAGCTGATCAATGATTCTCTCTCATCATTGATGTTTTTATCTCTCTCTCTCCCTTCCTCTCTGAAATCAATAAAGAGATTTTTTTAAAGTAATCTGCATACTACAGATGCATGTCTTGAGGTGACTCACTTTGAACCCCCACAAGATTATGAAACCTAGATTATGGTCATTGAGATGGAGATTCTGCCACCACAGAGCCATGTCAATTTGACATTACTCTCTGGTTTTAATTTCTTCTTTTATACATCTAAATGACCTCTAAGGAACTTATCTTAGGATCAACTGAGATGGTTTATTTTCTTGAAATGTGTCGCTGAGCTGTTATTCATGGGTCACATGTTAATCCCTTACTGGAAACAGAATATATCACACAGCTATTATGATCTTTTAAGAGTGGGGTTATTAAACTTAGTCAGAATGTTCAGCCCCATCTAAGCACAGACACATAAATTACATGACTGAGATTGGTAAACAAAAAATTCCTGTAAAGGAAACACATTTTTGCTTCTATTTATGTCCTCCTCCTCTCCCTCTTGCTCCATGACCTTATTTTATCACTTACTTCCTCTGCAAGAGTCTTCAAATCCTCCCTCAGATAGGATTCTGTCCTAACTCAGAAATGTGAGCATTTTGTATTCTTGTAATACTCTCTACCTACCACTTTGGAATTGCTTTCACTCCTCAGTCCATTGTTCCATTCTACTGAAATATTTCTTATAAAGATTGTGGATGACTAATTATCTGCCAAACCAATCTTTTCTTGTTCTTAATTTCACTGCAGTGATTTTTTTCCCCGGTCTACTGTACTTTTATTATTTTTAATTTTTTTAATTGAATCTTTATTGTTCAGATTATTACAGTTGTTCCTCTTTTTTCCCCCCATAGCTCCCCTCCACCCCGTTCCCACCGCAACCTCCGCCCTACCCCCCCACCCACTGTCCTCATCCATAGGTACATGATTTTTGTCCAGTCTCTTCCTGCATCCCCCACACCCCTTTCCCTCCCAAGAATAGTCAGTCCACTCCTTTTCTATGCCCCTGATTCTATTATAATCACCCGTTTATTCTGTTCATCAGATTATTTATTCACTTGATTCTTAGATTCACTTGTTGATAGATGAGTATTTGTTGTTCATAATTTGTATCTTTACCTTCTTCTTCTTCTTCCTCTTCTTAAAGGATACCTTTCAGCATTTCATATAATACTGGTTTGGTGGTGATGAACTCCTTTAGCTTTTTCTTATCTCTGAAGCTCTTTATCTGACCTTCAATTCTGAATGATAGCTTTGCTGGATAAAGTAATCTTGGTTGTAGGTTCTTGGCATTCATCACTTTAAATATTTCTTGCCACTCCCTTCTGGCATGCATAGTTTCTGTTGAGAAATCAGCTGACAGTCATATGGGTACTCCCTTGTAGGTAACTGACTATCTTTCTCTTGCGGCTTTTAACATTTTCTCTTTGTCTTTTGCTCTTGGCATTCTAATTATGATGTGTCTTGGTGTGGTCCTCTTTGGGTTCCTTTTGTTTGGGGTTCGCTGTGCTTCCTGGACTTGTAAGTCTCTTTCTTTCACCAGGTAGGGGAAGTTTTCTGTCATTATTTCTTAAAATAGGTTTTCAATATCTTGTTCTCTCTCTTCTTCTGGCACCCCTATTATTCGGATGTTGGAACGCTTGAAGCTGTCCCAGAGGCTCCTTACACTATCTTTGTATTTTTGGATTCTTTTTTTCATTTTGCTTTTCTGTTTGGGTGTTTTTTGCTTCTTTGTATTTCAAATCTTTGACTTGATTCTTGCGATCCTCTAGTCTGCTGTTGGAACTCTGCATAATATCCTTTATTTCAGTCAGTGTATGCTTAATTTCTAGTTGGTCCTTTTTCATAACCTCGAGGGTCTCACTAGATTTCTTGAGGGTCTCACTACATTTGTCGGCGGTCTCACCAGACTTTTTGAGGGTCTTACTAAATTTATTGGCGGTTTCTAGAAAGTTCTTGAAAAACCTTAAAAGTGTAGTTTTGAACTCTATATCCAGTCGTTTGCTTTCCTCCATTTCTGTCATTTGTGTCCTGTTTCTTTGTCTCCACATTTTTTATGCTTCCCTGTGTTGGTAGAGTGGCTTTGTGTGCTAGGTGTCCTATAGGGCCCAGTGGCTCAGCCTTCCCAATTGTTTGAGGTGGACACTCTTGGTGCATCTCTTTGTGGGTTTTGTGCACAGTCTTGTTGTAGTTAAGCCTTGATTGTTGTAGGTATCACTGGGAGGAATTGACCTCCAGGCCAATTGTCTGTGAGAATCAGCTGTGTCTGCAGTGGGAGAACTTCTGTGCTGGAAACACCCCTCCGGGGAAAGACTTGCTTCAGTGGGTCTTTGGTGCTCACTGAGTCTGCCCCCTGAGTGTGTCCTTTATGGATCTGAGGAGCTGCAATCTGGATGGTCCCACTCTGACCACCGGGCACACTGGCTCCTGAATCTCTAAGGAGGTGCTAATCTAGCCTCTTCCTGAGGCTACCCAGCAGGAAGCTCAGCTATGAAGCAATGCAAGTTGCCATGGGGCCTTGGGCCAGCTGCAAGTTTGTTAGGTAATTTTCAGATTGCAAAGGACCAGGCCTTTCATATGCAAAAGCCAGGGCACAGCTTGGATGGGGCAGGGGTCCCAGGGGATCAACAGGGCAGAGCAAGCAGCTATGGCTGCCCTCAGAGGCCCCACTTCTCAGTGTCCCGGCAATCGCTGCAATCACCTCTGAGAGAAAGCTGCTCTCGAGTTCCGACTGATGCCAGACAGTCCAGTTTCTCCCATATGAGTCTGGGTCCCCAGAGACTCGCCTGGAACTGGAGCTCAGAGCTTGAGACTCCCCACTGATTGAAAAAGACAACCATGTCCTCAGCCACCAGTCCTCTCCGCGTGTGCCTCCGTACCTCTGTGCTTTACTTCCGCACCACAGCTCCTCTGAATCTTGGTATGCTTTTCTCTTTCCTTCGAGTTGTAGAATTTCCACTCAGCCAGCCTTCCTGTGGTTCTGGATGATGTCCATTCCGTCTTTTAGTTGTATTCTTGAAGTGGTTGTGCTAAGCAGCAATCTCCAGTGTTTACCTATGCCGCCATCTTGGTTTTCTCTCCTTCAGTGATTTTAATGGTGTCCATCAAATGATGTCCATCCCTGTTCATCTATGCCTTCCAACTCAGTTTCCAACTACCAGCAGTTGTCTTCACCTCGGCATACTACATGCATCTTACATGATTTATTACATTGATGTCTATCTAAAAACAAACTCATAATCCTCCAGACTTCGTCTGTTCTTTGGCTCAATTAATGATTAATATGCGCTGAGCTTCTCAAGCAGGAAATCAATGCCATCTCATTAATTCTTCTATCTTATTCCACTCATCCGATTGGCTACCATAATTCTTTTCTCCATCCACAATCCACTGACTTAGGTCATTAGCATTCATATATATATATATGAGTTTATTTGAGCCAAACTGAGAACATTTGCTGGGGAGCATGATCTCAAATACTCTTCATTAGCATTTTTTAAAAGGAACCACCCCCCCATCATCAACCCCCACTGCTATCTCTAGTCCATCCCCCACCCTCCCCCCGCCCCCCAGCCTTGTTGGAGTTTTCACCGCAGATAATAATCCTGATAAAATTTCACCTCCTTGAAGCTTGTTTCCAAGTTACATCCAAACTCTTTAGCATATTGATGCAATGCCTTTCACAATGTCATCATCATCATCTCTCCAGCCTTATCTTCATGTGTTCCAGTCACACAGGACCACTTTTCACCTCCTAAGCAAACTAAGTTCATTTATTTTAACACCATGACCTTAATGAAATTAAGGCACTGGGTTTTCTCTTTTCTTAATTCATTTCTTTTTTGTTTTAATATATTTTTATTGATATCAGAGAGGAAGGGAGAGGGAGAGAGAGATAGAAACATCAATGATGAGAGAGAATCATTGATTTGCTGCCTCCTGCACAACCACTACTGGGGATCAAGCCCACAACCCAGGCATGTGCCCTGACCAGGAATTGAACAGTGACCTCTTGGTTCATAGGTTGATGCTCAACCACCTAGTCATGCTAGCCAGGCCTGGGTGTTCTCTTTATGTATGTTCAATTACAAAGTACAAGGTTTGACAAATTGTACATCCTCAATCAATGTTTGTCGAATGAATTAATCATGAATCCTAGAAGGTTAGTTCTTCAATGAGACACTATTAAGTAAGTAAAAGAATTATGAAAAATGCCTCCTTCAAAAATATTACTCCTGGGGTGTGAACACATAATACAATATGCAGATTATGTCTTATAGAATTATACCCCATATAATTTTATTAGCCAATGTCACCCTAATGAATTCAATTTAAAAATTACTATTTTTTTTTAAGTTATCTTTAAACTAAATAATCTATACTAATAAAAGGTAATATGCTAATTAGACCAGACATCTTCCAGGCAACCTCCTGCCTTACAAAGCCACATTGGCAGGGCAGAGGCAGAGGCAGTTAGGGGTGGTCAGGCTGGCAAGGGAGAGCAGTTAAGACAATCAGGCCAGCAGCAGAGAGCAGTTAGGGGCTATCAAGCAGGCAGGCAGAGAGGTTAGGGGTGATCAGGCAGGTAGGCAGAGAGGTTAGGGGTGATCAGGCAGGCAGGCAGAGGCAGTTAGGGGTGTTCAGACAGGTAGGGGAGCAGTTAGGGGCATCAGGCAGGCAGGCAGAATGGTTAGGAGTGATCAGGCAGGCAGGCAGGTGAGTGGTTAGGAGCCAGTGGTCCCAGATTGTGAGAGGGATGTCCTAGTGCCGGTTTAGGCCCAATCCCACAGGCATTGGATCTAAACCAGCAGTTGGACATCTGTTGGGGTCCAATCCCAGCAGGTCCAGGGGTTCCCAAAGGTGTGGACGGAGTAGGCAAAGAAGGAATGACATGGAGGCAACAGTGTTCAGTTGATCAGCATAGCCAGGTTCTCTGGCCAGGTTCTCTAGTCAGGTTCTCCAGCCAGGTTCTCCCTAAAAATTAATATTTTTAAAGACAAGAAAAGCAAATAATTGCCTGCTAGCCTGCAGTTTCTGTCATTATCCTGTTCATTTTCAAATCTTACCCAATTCATGTCAAAAGAAGAACAGCTGACAAAACCTTTCCCCCATTTCTGTAATATCTTTACTAGGTAGAGAAATAAACTCATGAGATTACTGTAAACTTGAGCACCATACTTCAGTTTTTCCATAGATCATGACCACTACAGCCTGAGCTGTACTCCATAAGAAAACCCTATGAAGGATGGTCAAAGTATATAGAGATTTAAGGTTAGCTAAACTGAGAAAGATAGATCATATGAGTTCCCATATTTGCAAGTTAATTTAGAAACTATTCATAAGGGGAAGGGAGAAAAAAAATGATCTCTTAAAATTTAAAAGGAAATTCTCACTCTCATGGTCATAATGGAAATCCCCAAATTTCTCTGCAGCGTGTTCTTCTTCATCTCTGGTAGCATAAAAACGTCTGCCAAAAAATGTTATGAAGAAGTATTTGGTGTCATTGCCCAAATTTATAACTTACAACAATCAGGTTAGCCACATGAAAAGGCATCACTCCCATGAAGGACTCTGATTTCTCCCCCTTCACATAACAGAAATTTCTAACCTTTACTGCTGTGTTTTTCTCGTTTCTGTACTCAGTGATATGGAGTTAATTGTGCCTCCCATGAGATGCTAATATGTTTATGGTATGTACGATTGTATAAAGATCAGATTCTCTAGGTAATAGTATTAAATAGTATTAAACTAGTATCAAGCATTCATTTATTTTTCAATAAATATGTATCAACCATTTATTTTGTGCTAGTGGTTGGCACTGGAGATAGAAATTTAGGGGATTCAGTTCCTGCTCGCAAACAGTTTAGAGTCTAGTAGATAAGCTGACGAGTTAACATTGTGAAATATGTATCAGAAATAGCCCAGGATGCTGTGGGGTGGAGAGGAGTGAAACAGATGTCAGATCTTGGGGTTTTTTGGGAAGACTTCCTGGAAAAGGTCATTGCTGAGGCGAATACATTCAGTAAATCCTATATAATAAAAGGGTAAAATACAAATCAACCGAATGGTGGAACGACCAGTCGCTATGATGCACACTGACCACCAGGGGGCAGATGCTCAACACAGGAGCTGCCCCCTGGTGATCAGTGCACTCCCACAGGGGGAGCTCCACTCAGCCACAAGCCAGGCTGATGGCTGGCAGGCCTAAGCCATCAATCGTACATCCCCAGAGGGCTCCTGGACTGCGAAAGGGTGCAGGCTGGGCTGAGGGAACCTCCTCCTCCCTGCCCAGTGCAGGATGTCGTGCACCGGGCCTCTAGTAGTTAATAAGCACCTGAATGAAGCCCTGTCCACGCCTGGAACATAGCAGAGAAGAAAGCAAAGCCCTGACCTGGTGGAGCTCACATTCTAGAATGCCCTGAAGAAAGTCCGACAGATGAACAACCAAAAAAGAAAATGAACAATTTATCTTTAAAGGTGAATTCTGTACAAGTGAGGATAACTGAGACACCAGAAAAAATCTGGCTCACTCTGTCACCTCTGTCCTATTCAAAACATGTCGAGGGTGTGTTGAAATTTCCTGCCTTTGTGAACAGAGGGGACTGCTCTCCATCCCTGGGAACAGGGCCCAGAATACGTTCACAGCCCAGGGGTCCCTGCCATAATAAAGACACACACACATGGGGTGGGCCATTCACATGGTGACAGATACCCCAAATCATGACATCCACATTGTGACAATGCCCCTTTTCCAAAAGCAGAACTATGCAGGAAAGAGATTCTATCTAATCTCTACCCTGCAAGAGCATATTCTAAGTATATTCTGACCACAAAAGGGAGAGTGGAGCTTATGCACATTACTTCTAAAGAGATGGTACACATTACTATGTTTGCCATTTTTTTCAGAGCAATGGTTACACACATTCCCTCATAAATTCACTTGACTGTTTCTAAGGACTCAGAAAGAGAAGGATGCTGACATGCCACCTGGGTGGATTGATCCCCGAGACCCTGCCATTCACCGAATACATACTATTTTGATTTAATTCCAAATATATTGAATTGCAATAATCTTTCATTCATGTTAGTTCTCCTGTATATGTTTGTTGTGCACAGCGGTGTTAACATCTGCCTGACCCTCTCTGAGAAACAGGAAATACCACATGTCAACTCACTTTAGATGAGTTAGAAAAGGTGGGAGAGTCAAGTAGACTTATGTTGACAGTCTCTATCCATAATATGTGGAGTCCAAAGTCATCATGGTATCCAGCCAGCTGATGGGGGTAGAGAGAAAGTGAAGAAGGGATACTCACTTATTCACCACCCTTGGGTCCCGGGTTCGATTCCGGTCAAGGGCATGTACTTCAGGTTGCAGGCTTCTCCCTGGCCCAGGCCCTGGTTTGTGCATGTGCAGGAGGCAACCAATCAATGTTTCTCTCATATCAATATTTCTCTCTGTCTCTCCCTCTCTCTTCCACTCTCTCTAAAAGTCAATGGAAAAATATCCTCGGGGAAGGATAAAAAACAACAACAATGAATTTGTACAGAAATGACATGACAAAGGAAAATGGTTTTAGGTTCCAATGCGGGAGAAACTGGGAAGGTAAACAAATGGGTGGCGGGGGGGGGGGGGGGACTAATGGAGCAAGGTTTGCAGATTCCTCTGGTGCCTTTTCTGGGCTGAATCTAGAGCACTCTCCAGTAAAGGAAATATACATCCTACCTTTAGACAGGAAGGCGGATAGAGAGAGCTCTTCCTGCTTTTGCTGCTTCTGAATTGCTTTCAGCTCAAAAAAATTCTTATGTCAAAGTCGGCATACTTTGGGGGGTATATTCTGGTTTCCTTCACCAGTGAGGTTGTTTTCTAGGGCTTTAACATTTTGTCCCATATAAACTTTACTACTCCGAGGTGAGGGTGTTAATAAGGTCTATGGTATGGAAAACTTTTAGAAGCAGCAGCTCTGTGCTTCTCAGGGCTGTTTGAAACCATATGTACATATATATAGTTAAAGTGATCTGTTTTATTTTTTTTAATATGTTTTTATTAGAGAGAGAGAGAGAGAGAGAGAGAGAGAGAATTAGCTACCTCCTACTCGCCCTCTACTAAGGATGGAGCAGAAACCTAGACATGTGCCCTGGCCAGGAATCTAATCAGGGACCACTGGGTGCATGGGATGACGCTCAGCCACACTGGCCAGAGCTATCTACCTGTTTTAAATACATACATGTATACATACTTATTTTAAACAACAAAATACCTATTGCCATTATAGTCACACAATTCTTGTAATTGTGTGACAAGTGATGAGTTACTTCAATTACCTAAGGGAATTACATAGGCAACAGAAAGATATGATGAATGGGTAAATTCCATTTGATGTCATAATTCCCCTGCCTCAGGGAGGGTTTTTAAGATCAGGTGAATCTAGTAGAGCAGGAAAAATGCAAGGGGGAGGGGGGAAAGGCCAGGGAAGAGTGGTTTTCAGAACACACAAACCACCGGCTAGTGTGGCTAAATAGTTGAGCATTGACCCATGAACCCAGGTTCAATTCCCAGTTAGGGCACATGCCCAGGTTGCAGCTTGGTGGGGGGCAGGCAGGAGACAGCTGATCCATGCCTCCCTCATGGAGGTTTTTCTCTCTTTATCCCTCTCCCTTTCCCTCTTTCTAAAAAAAAAAAAAAAAAATCAATAAAGACATATTTTAAAATAATAATAAAAAAGAACATACAAGCCTAGGTAGAGATGTACAATGAATCACCATGGATGACAGCTTTTGTGGTTTCTATGTTTATTTTTCAATGACAATTGACAATTGACATTCAATATTATTTTATATTAGTTGCAGGTGTACAGTATAGTGGTTAGACACTTAACTTACAAAGTGACCCCGTCCGGTTATTCTAATAGTCACCTGCCACCACACATCGTTATGCGGTCTTGTGATATTTTTTCTTTCTGTTGATCCTTTTCTAGCTTTTGTGATTTTTTAAAAAGCCTTAATTTGAACCTTCTGGTGTATTCAATATGGTGCTCACTCCCCCCACCGTCACAATGATCTCTTGAAATATGAGTCTGTTCATGTTCCTACACTCGCCTCACTACCAAAAACCAAACCAAATCAAACACAAAAAAATAGCCCAACTCGTGTGGCTCAGTGGTTGAGTGTCGACCTATGAACCAGGAGGTTCATATTCCCAGTCAGGACACGTGCCCAGGTTGAGAGCTCGATCCATGTGGTTGCAGGAGGCAGCCAATCAATAATTCTCTCTCATCATTGATGTTTCTATCTCTTTTCTCCCTCTCTTAAATCAATAAAATACACATATTTTTTTTTTTTAAAAAAGCACAAAAAACACCACACACCGAAGACTCTTAGCAGGGCTCTGGAGACATGGACTCTTTGCCCACCTCTCCATTCCCTGCCTACACTTATTTGAGTACTTTTCTTTAGTTCCAGAAAAACAAGCAACTTCACACTCTATATTTTCTCCTGTTTCTTTGGCCTGGAATGCTAGTCTCACCTTTCTTTGCCTGGAGAACAATCATTTACTTTCAAAAACTCTACTATCTCTCAGGAAACCTGCCCCGGTTCTTCAGCGAAGCACTGGTCCTGCCTCTCATCTCTCTGCATATTTCTATTTTTTTAAATCATCTCCAAGCTACTTAATATTCCATACAATTTTGTTTTATTTTGAACGTCTGTTCTCTTAAACCTCCTAGCAGGGTGGGGCACCCAAGAAATGTTTACACAGCTGAAATGAACCCATGTTTGGTCCCCAATGACCCAATGACCCAATGACCTCCACCCTGAGCTCAGAATCCCTAAACTATACTTCAAACTCTCCATGCTTGTAAGTGCCCGCAGGTCACAAATCCCTATCGCAGGGTTTGACAAGTATGAAGTCACCATTACTCATCTTACTTAGCTCAGGGCTCCAAGCTGGTACTAACTGTGATCAGTGAGAGGAGAAAGGGAAATGTAATTTTTAGGAAACCAATAGTCCAAGCCCGCGCACGTTTAAAACAGAACCCCAGGAGGCACACGAGGCCGTCCATCCTGATGGGCCCGACCCCTACCTGCCCCACACTCTCTAGGTTTTCATGGGACACCATGGGGCGGGGGGGATGTCACCGCGGTGGGCTCCCCTCTCCCCAGCGGCGCGGGCCAGGCCCCTGGGAGGGGAAGCCCGGGTGTTCCAGGCCTGGTACCCCGGAAACCCCGAGGGAAGGAGGGGGCGGGAGGAGCTCAGTTTCTCCGAAGTTGTGCAACCGCGGGGCTGAGAGCCGGACATTTCCGCCCGCGTCCCCCGCACAGACCCGCCCGCCTGCGCCGACCCCGCCGCACCCGAACCAAAAGCGAAAGGAGCCGCGTCTCCCGAGTGGCGTCCGCGGGGAGGTCCGCGCGCCTCCCATTCCGCGGGGCCGCCACTTTGTGACTTCACTCGCTTCGCAACAAGCCCGGGCCACTCGCGCCCCACCCACCCGGCCCGCCGCTCGGCCGCCCGCAGGCTCCTCCGCTCTCCGCGCTTCCCTTCCCTCCGGCCTGGCCTGCCTCCCGCGTCGCGGAGTCGCCCATCGCGCCGCCCGTGGCCGCGCGCACCGCAAGGTGGCCGCCGCCTGGACGGCTGGCACGTGGCGCCCCCGCCCCCGGAGCTGCCCGGCGCCCGGCCCGGCGGAGCGCCGCGCACCCCAGGCGGCGCGATGCCGCGCTTCCTAAAGGGAATGGCCTTCGTCCCCTTCCTCCTGGTGACCTGGTCATCCGCCGCCTTCATCATCTCCTATGTGGTCGCTGTGCTCTCCGGGCACGTCAACCCCTTCCTCCCCTACATCAGGTAGGCTGGGCGGTGGGTGGACCCGGCGGAGGCGCCGCGGGGTGCCACTGATGCAGAGGCTGGGACCCAGACCCAGCGGGGTGTCTTTAGAACCTAATGAATGGGATCTGACTACAGGGAGAGGAGAGGCTGCCCCCTGGCAGATGTGTAGAGGCAGGGGGCGCGCAGCTGAGTACCAGGAGGGGTTCGGGATAGACAGAGCTACACCGAACTTTCAGGTTGGGGATGGGACAGAAATCTCAGGAAGATGCTTTTCTGGGCAACGACGGATGCCATTTATTTTGAGTGCAAGTTGGAGATCCAGGTGTGAGCTGAAACAGCTCGCATATTTCACTTCTGCTTCCCAGCATCCTCGTGAAGTGGATGTCTGGTTCATGTTTTCAAGAAAGGAAACTAAGTTTAAGCAGATGTTGAAATACCATCAGTGTGACACTGATGTCACAGCTAGGAAATGGTGGAAGCAGAATTCACACCCAAATTACATCCCATGCCCAAAGCAACACTCCAGGTCTTTGGGAATCAGACTGAAGCTCTCCTGGATGGAGCTGGCCAAAACACCCCCCCCCCCCGCCCCCGCCCCCCCAACCCTTCTCTGTCTGGGTTCTGTGCCCCCAGAGCCAGAGCCCTCAAGCTGTCAACAACTTGTGGCATCTCTTGTGTTGTCATTATGCCGTTTCATTTTTCTTGAGTTTTGGGCTCCACCTTTTTAAGGGCACTTCATCGTTGGCCAGGACACAGGTCCTGATTCTCTTCGTGTGGCTCCCAACTCCGTGTCTTGTCCATAGCAGTCTTTATTAGAACGATTCATCTCTATCCTAGATTGTGTGGCTTCTCTGGGTCTATATTGGCTGGTGAGGGGATAATAAAGTTGGTGACACCAGTTTGTAGAGATGATACAGATTATAAGCGTTTTCCCTCCTGCAGCCCTCTGTCTCGTGGGCAATATTCTGTAATATTTTCTTTGTGGGTGAGGAGGGGGAAATGAAGGTGAGGCAAGAGGAGACTAGGATTTAGAGATGCAAGGAAGAGAGCATTAAGGAGATAGGGCAAATCTGCAGTCACGGGGGGTCAAGGAGGGTGTTTCCCATACAGAAAGAGGCTCCATGCATCAAGCAAACGTTCCCATCTGGTCATGTGCCCCTGAAGAAACCTGGGCTTGGTGTCTCATGGCTCATCTCAGTCCTAAGTGCCATTGTCTTGCTCCTTAAAAAAAAAAAAAGTTTATTGATTTCAGAGAGAGGTAGGGTGAGAGAGATAACATCAATGATGAGAGAGAATCATTGATTGGCTGCCTCCTGCACGCCCCATACTGGGGATCCAGCTGCAACCCGGGAATCAAATCGTGACCTTCTGGTTCATAGGTTGCCACTTAACCACTGAGCCATGTGCCGGGCTGTCTAATTCCTCTTGATTCTGAAGCAGGATAGATCTCCTCAGACCTGTGTTAAAAGCTTTTCTCACTGCAATGGTTTGAGTGTCTGTGCATTTTAAAAATTTTAAGTAGGAATTATTTGAGCCAAATTGAAGACACGCTAGGGAGCAAGATCTCAAATGCTCCCCTCCCTGCAGTGCTGTGTGTGTGTGTCCTGGACCTGAAGGTCAGGGACAGATACACATTGGCCAGGCAGCCAGAGGCAAGGTTTGAGTCTTTGTAGACGTGTCTGAAATAGTTGTGATTAATATCACCACAAGGTGAACTTGAAATGGAAGACGTTCAGAAATGGGGAAATGAGCTGACAAGACGAACCACTTGTGAGATGCTCAAATCACAGACGTGCCAGGAAAGAGATTGTACATTTAACAAGGAAAAGAAGCCTTTAGGAAAAGCAGAATGACTGGAGAAAAAGGCATGAGATTGTTCCGTTGTTGCCAGGAGTCATCAGCCTACACACACACAGCAAACATGTGGATTGTTTGCCCACATGTGCCTGGGGCTTTTGGTTGTCTGAGCTCTCTGCCTGCAAAAGCAGCTGGAGCTCTGAAATGCCTCTGCGCCTCCTAGAAAACCAAGTCATTGAGGAAAGGGCAAGATGTAGGTAAGAACTAGACATCAGGGCCTGATGGGTGTGCCTGAATGATCAGTTTTGTCCAGAAATGTTCAGCTTTGTCTTCTATGATTCATCTCTGCTGTCAATACCTCTTACTCTTCCTTACCCCCACTCCCTCCATTTCCTCCCAACTGCACTGGCTTCCTCCTGTGTCTTAAATGTGCCAGGTCTCCCTGTATCCAGGCGTATTATTCACCATAGCACCTATCACCTTCTAACAAACAGGGTGATTTACTTATTATGTTGGTCACCTGTCTTCCCTCTGGAGTATCTATATATCTATACTAATAAAAGGGTAATATGATAATTAGACCGGATGTCTTCTGGATGACCTTCTGGACATCCTTCTTGACAAAGCCAGGCCCAGGTGAAGCCGCCCAGGGTCCTGGGTGCCTGTGGCTATGGCTGGCCCGTGTGAAGCCGCCTCTGGTCCCGGGTGCCTTCGGCCAGCCTGGGTGAAGCCAGTCTGGGTTGCAGGTGCCTGTGGCCAGCCAGAGGGAGGGAAGCCCGGGTCCTGGGTGCCTGCAGCCGGCTGGAGGAGGGAAGCCTGGGTCCTGGGTGCAGGGGCCGAGGCAGAGGCAGTGAGGGGTGATCAGGTCAGCAGGGGAGCAGTTAGAGGCGATCAGGCCAGCAGGCATAGGTAGTTAGGGGCGATCAGGCAGGCAGGCAGGCGAGCAGTTAGGAGCCAGCGGTCCCAGATTATGAGAGGGATGTCCGACTGCTGGTTTAGGCCTGATCCCACAGGGATGGGGATTGGGCCTAAACTGGCAGTCGAACATCCCCCGAGGGGTCCCGGATTGGAGAGGGTGCATGCTGGGCTGAGAGACACCGCCCCCCTGTGCACGATTTTGTGCACCAGGCCTCTAGTATATATATAAAAGGCTAATATGCTAAGTGTTCATCTGACCAGTAGCTGTGATGCGCACTATCAGAGGGCAGATGCTCAATGCAAGAGCTGCTGTGATGCGCACTGGCCATTTACAGAGAAACGGCACCTGGTGCTCACAAAGCAACACTCAGCTTCCCCCAAGTGGGACACAGGCCTCCGCCACCACCCTGGAGTGACAACCTACCAAATCGCAGCTGATGCTGCAGAGACCACATGGCGCAAAATGTGGCCCACAGCCCAGCTCAGCCAGGAAACGGTGGCTGTGGGCACCGGGTAATGACGTCACATAGCAACGCCTGGCTTCTTCTCCCTAGCAACTAGCTTCCTTGCAGTTTCTTCAGCCCAGGAACACACTTGCTTTATAGCCAGGTGGAAACATTTTACACTTTAACCAAATGTCTGTGAAGTGTTTTTCTGTGCCTCATCTCATTTGATCCTCACAGAAGTCCTGGAGTAGGTAGATAGGAGACTCAGTAGAATCCTATTTTTTTTTTCATTAGCCAGAAAACGGAGATTTAGAAAGCTTAGAAAGTTGACCTGACTGAAAAGAAGCAGGAAATGGTGGACCTTGAAAATGACTTTAGGTTTTCTCACTGTTCAGAATATACTGCTGCAGTTAAATATTTTACCCTTTGTTCTCCCTGTGTGATCTACAATAATAATCTGCTTCATGTTGATATTTACTGCTGTGTTGCTGACAATTACCTGACAGAGAAGTTGGGCTGGAAAAGGTTTAGCGAAATCAGAAAGCAGGTCTAATTAAGCAAGTTTATTCTCTATATATAAAAGGCTAAGTTGACTCGCGCGTGCACAATACATATAAAGCTCTCGCTGGCGCCAATCACACGCGTGTGTTTTGATCTGTCATTGTCTATCATGAATTTGGTTGACACTTGTATTATAGAGAAAGGGCAAATAGTGATATTAAAATAGTTCTTCTAATTAATTTTCTTTCAATGTGCATGAATTTCTGCACGGGGCCATTAGTAAGATTCATGAAGGCTCTCAATATTAGTAGAATTGATATTTCTCAGACATCCACTATGGATATTGTTATTCTTCTTCTAGGGCAGGGCAGGTCGCTTTAGGGGAGGCTTGATCAGGTAGTCATTGGTGGTTGGGATGCAGATAATCCTTGATTGTGGGGTTACATCCTGATAACCTATCTTAAGTTGAAAATATCAACATAAAAAATGTTCAAACCTCTAGAGACTTTTCTTTTTTAAAATTTTTATCTGAAAATTTTTTTTTTATCGTTTTTCTTGTGTTGTAGAGAATTTTAATAAGAGTTTATTTGAGCCAAACTGATGACATGTGCGGAGAGCAAGATCTCACTGCTCCTGAGAATAACAGTTTTGCAGGTTCTTTTATGCAGTTGAAATTAAGGGGAGAACTTAGGAAGATTATATGGAGGTGGAAGGAAGTAACTCGGAGATTGGACAGTTAACAAGGTTATGTGCTCTCTTGAGGGTTGATGCCCCTTCAAGATGCATTGCTTCTGGTATTTCAATGGTGTGTTAACCTACATGTGCAATGGACAGGGCTGGTTTAAAACACTTTATTAAAGGAGTTCTATGCTTGGGGCATGACTGCCCACCATGACCTGATCATTTAGGAATTTATGATCAGATCAGCCTGTGAGATTACTTTCCATAGAATTCCCCTTTTTTTGGTCCAACATATCTTAAGTTGAAAATGCATTTAGTACACCTAATCTGCTGAACACAACAGCTTAGCCTAGCCTACCATAAACATGCTCAGAATACATACATTAACCTATAGTTGGGCAAAACCATATAAAGTGTTGACTAGCTCATGTAATTTATTGAATACTGTACTGAAAGTGACAAACAATGGTTGTATGGGAACTCTCCATGGACCATTAACACAGCTGAAAGCACACTGGGCCTGGAGAATGTTTGAAGCATTGAACTAAAACAAAGAATGTTGGCAACACTGTATACTGCAGAGTGTTGGTTGTTTACCCTCGAGATCCCGTGCCTGATGGGGAGTGGGCCCATCACTGCTGTCCAGCATCTCCAGAGTACCTACTGCATATTGCTAGCCTGGGAAAAGATAAAAATTTAAAATTTGAAGTCGGGTTCCTGCTGAATGTCTATTGCTTTTGCACCACGGTAAAGTAAAAAAAATACATTTAAAAAAATCACAAATAGAACCATTAGAAGTCGGGCACTATCTATATTTAAGATGGTCCTTTCACGTGATGACCAATTGGATGTTCTGATATTTAAAAAAATAAATATTTTATTGATTTGTTTTACAGAGAGGAAGGGAGAGGGATAGAGAGTTAGAACCATCGATGAGAGAGAAACTTCGATTGGCTGCCCCACTGGGGATGTGCCTGCAACCAAGGTACATGCCCTTGACCGGAATCGAACCCGGGACCCTTCAGTCCACAGGCCAACGCTCTATCCACTGAGCAAAACTGGCCATGATTGTTCTGATTTTTTTTTAAAACAATGTTGAACACTTTGAGTAAGACCCATTGCATTTTTAAACAAATATATTTTTATTGATTTCAAAGAGGAAGGGAGAGGGAGAAAGAGATAGCAACATTAATGATGAGAGAGAATTATTGATTGGCTGCCTCCTGCAAGTCCCACACTGGGGATTGAGTTATCAACTGGGTCATGTGTCCTGACTGGGAGTTGAACAGTGACCTCCTAGTTCATAGGTCAATATTCAAACATACCATGTGGGCAAGCCATTGCATTTTAATTAAGAGCCAGAACCCTGGGAGGATCCCTATCCAGTATGACATTCAAATTGAGTTTCCTTATAATATACTAGGGGCCGGGTGCATGAAATTCGTGCACTGGGTATGTGTCGGGGGGGAGTGTCCCTCAGCCCAGCCTGCCCCCTCTCACATACTGGGAGCCCTCAGGAGTTGACCCCCATCACCCTCCAATCGCAGGATCGGCCCCTTGCCCAGGCCTGACGCCTCTGACAGAGATGTCAGGCCTGGGCAGGGGACCCTCATTTCCCCCCATCACTGGTTCTGCCCCCAGCCCAGGCATCAGGCCTGGGCAGGGGACCCCCAGACCCCTCCGATTGCTGGTTCTGCCCCTTGCCCAGGCCTGAGGCCTCTGGCCCAGGAATCATGCCTGGGCAGGGGACCCCCATCTCCCTCTGATCGCTTGCTCCACCCCCCGGTCAAGCCTGACGTCTCTGACCCAGGCTTCAGGCCTGGGCAAGGGGACCATCATATCCCTCCAATCCCGGGCTCCGCCCCCGACCCAGGCCTGATGCCTCGGCCAGAGGAATTGACCCTCATCACCCTCCAATCACCAATCACCGGATCGGCCCCTTGACCAGGCCTGAGGCTCTGCACCTGCCCAGGCCTAACGCCTCTGGCCAAGGCATTAGGCCTGGGCAGGGGACTCCCAGCTCCCCGCGATCTCCCGCTCTGCCCCTGCCCAGGCCTAACGCCTCTGGCCAAGGCATTAGGCCTGGGCAGGGGACCCCCAGCTCCCTGCGGTTGCAGGCTCCACCCCTGCCCAGGCCTAACGCCTCTGGCCTTGGCATCCGGCCCGGGCAGTGGGGACCCGCAGTGGCAGTGGCCCCACGATCATGGGCTCCGCTTTAGGCCCAGGCAAGGGACCCCTAGCTCCCGGGACTGCCAGCTTCGACCGTGCCCAGCTCCTATCGCTGGCTCCACCCCTACTTCCTGCTATCACTGGCCAGGGAGGCAAAGGAGCCTGATTCTCCGATCATGGCTGGGGGGCAGGGCAAAGGCAGCCCCAGGGCTGCCTTTGCCCTGCCCCCCAGCTCTTAGCTCCCCCCTGGGTTTCTGATCACTGTCAGTGGCAGGGGGCTTCTTCCTGCTTTCCCTTTCGCCTCCCTGCATTGTACCTACATATGCAAATTAGCTGCCATCTTTGTTGGCAGTTAACTGCCATCTTAGTTGGCAGTTAATTTGCATATAGCCCTGATTAGCCAATGAAAAGGGTAGCACTGTACACCAATTACCATTTTTCTCTTTTATTAGTGTAGATTGTCTTATTATATTGTTATTCTTCAGTATGTTGGGTAAATGGACAAATAGCTCTTAGACATGTAGAAAGATGCTCAATCTCATGAATCAAATGAAATTTCAAATTAAAACGAACTGATACAATTTTTCATCTACTAGATTGGCAGAAACCCAAATGTGTGACACACTCTATTGGTGAGACTTTGGGGAAACAGGCTATCACACTTTGCAGGTGGAAATGTAAATTGATTAAATCTCTAGAGAGGGATGTTGGCATTATTTATCAAAATGACAAAAATAGCATTACTCATAGCATTGCTTTTAATTAAAAAAGGTTGGAAACCATACAAATAACCATGAGTAGAGGACTGGCTAAATAAATATACTTTATTCAAAGAAGATTTCAAAAAAACCCCTCTCTATATAGAATACTCTTTATTTATTTTAAAATATATTTTATTGATTTTTTTAAATTAAATCTTTATTGTTCAGATTATTACAGTTGTTCCTCTTTTTTCCCCCCATAGCTCCCCTCCACCCGGTTCCCCCCCCACTCTCCGCCCTCACCCCCCCCCACTGTCCTCATCCATAGGTGCACGATTTTTGTCCAGTCTCTTCCCGAATCCCCCACACCCCTTTCCCCCCGAAGAATAGTCAGTCCACTCCCTTTCTATGCCCCTGATTCTATTATAATCACCAGTTTATTCTGTTCATCAGATTATTTATTCACTTGATTTTTAGATTCACTTGCTGATAGATGTGTATTTGTTGTTCATAATTTGTATCTTTACCTTCTTCTTCTTCCTCTTCTTAAAGGATACCTTTCAGCATTTCATATAATACTGGTTTGGTGGTGATGAACTCCTTTAGCTTTTTCTTATCTGTGAAGCTCTTTATCTGACCTTCAATGCTGAATGATAGCTTTGCTGGATAAAGCAATCTTGGTGGTAGGTTCTTGGCATTCATCACTTTGAATATTTCTTGCCACTCCCTTCTGGCCTGCAAAGTTTCTGTTGAGAAATCAGCTGACAGTCGTATGGGTACTCCCTTTTAGGTAACTGACTGTCTTTCTCTTGCTGCTTTTAAGATTCTCTCTTTATCTTTCGCTCTTCGCATTTTAATTATGATGTGTCTTGATGTGGTCCTCTTTGGATTCCTTTTGTTTGGGGTTCTCTGTGCTTCCTGGACTTGTAAGTCTCTTTCTTTCACCAGGTAGGGGGAGTTTTCTGTCATTATTTCTTCAAATAGGTTTTCAATATCTTGGTCTCTCTCATCTTCTGGCACCCCTATAATTTGGATGTTGGTATGCTTGAAACTGTCCCAGAGGCTTCTTACACGATCTTCGTATTTTCGGATTCTTTTCTCATTTTGCTTTTCTGGTTGGGTGTTTTTTGCTTCTTCGTATTTCAAATCTTTGACTTGATTCTTGCGATCCTCTCGTCTGCTGTTGGAACTCTGCATAATATCCTTTATTTCAGTCAGTGTATGCTTAATTTCTAGTTGGTCCTTTTTCATAATCTCGGGGGTCTCAGTAGATTTCTTGAGGGTCTCACTACATTTGTCGGCGGTCTCACCAGACTGTTTGAGGGTCTTGCTAAATTTATTGGCGGTTTCTAGAAAGTTCTTGAAAAACCTGAAAAGTGTGGTTTTGAACTCTATATCCAATCTTTTGCTTTCCTCCATTTCTGTCATTTGTGACCTGTTTCTTTGTCTCTGCATTTTTTATGCTTCCCTGTTTTGGTAGAGTGGCTTTGTGTGCTAGGTGTCCTATAAGGCCCAGTGGCTCAGCCTTCCCAATTACCTGAGGTGGACACTCTTGGTGCATCTCTTTGTGGGTTTTTTTCACAGTCTTGTTGTAGTTAAGCCTTGATTGTTGTAGGTATCACTGGGAGGAATTGACCTCCAGGCCAATTGGCTGTGAGAGTCAGCTGTGTCTATGGTGGGAGAACTTCTGTGCTGAAGACACCCTTATGAGGCAAGACTTGCTTCAGTGGGGCTTTGGTGCTCACTGAGTCTGCCCCGTGAGTGTGTCCCTTATGGTTCTGAGGAGTTGTAATTGGATGGTCCCACTCTGACCACTGGGTACACTGGCTCTTGGATCTAAGGAGGTGCTAATTTAGCCTCTGCCTCAGGCTACCCAGCAGGAACTACGAAGAGATCTACAGATTCCCCTTCCTTGTTTGGGGTTTGGAGGTGCCCAAATGAGGTCCAGCTGTGAAGCAATGCAAGCTGCTGTGGGGCCTTGGGCCTTCTCTTGGAAGTTCTGGGTCTGTCTGGCCCAGCTGTAGTTTGTTAGGTAATTTTCAGATTGCAAAGGGCCAGGGCATTCATATGCAAAAGCTTCTGCTGCAGCTTGGGTGGGGCAGGGTCTCAGGGAATCAACAGGGCAGAGCAAGCAGCTATGGCTGATCCTCAGCCCTGCCCTAAGGGGCTCCTCCTTTCAGTGTCCCGGTAATAGCTGCAAGCACCTTTAAGAGAAAGCCGCCCTCAAGTTCAGAGTTCTGCCCTCTGCCAGACAGTCCAGTTTCTCCCCTTTTGAGACTGGGTCTCCAGAGACTCACCTGGAACTGGAGTTCAGAGCAGTCGGGGGCTTATGACTCCCTCCCGATTCAAAAAGACAGCCCTTGCTGCGTGCGCCTCCATATCTCTGCACTTCCGCACCTCCTCTGAGTCTCAGTGTGCTTTTCTCTTTCCTTCTAGTTGTAGAATTTCCACTCAGCCAGCCTTCCTGTGGTTCTGGATGATGTCCGTTTTGTCTTTTAGTTGTATTTTTGAATTTGTTGTGTGAGGCAGCAATTTCTGGTGTTTACCTATGCCGCCATCTTGGTTTCTCCGCTTTATTGATTTTTTTACAGAGAGGAAGGGAGAGGGATAGAGAGCTAGAAACATTGATGAGAGAGAAACATCCCCTACCAGGGATGTGCCCACAACCAAGGTACACGCCCTTGACCAGAATTGAACCTGGGACCCTTCAGTCTGCAGGCCGACACTCTACCCACTGAGCCAAACTGGTTAGAGCTAGAATACTCTTTAAATTAATACATTGATATAGAAAAACCTCTGATACATTGTTACATAGGAAAAGCAAGATGCAGAATAAAATATGCTACCAATTAGTTGAGGTGGTGGGGCTTGAGGGGTAAAGGGCGGGGGTAATACACATTTATATTTGCTTACATAAAGAAACTAATAAAATGGTTTATCTGTGTATGATGGGCAGAGGAGGTCATGGTCAAGAAGACCTTAGCAGATAAGAAATAAGGTGGAAATAAGACCTTTTTTCTTTTTAAAAAATTAACCTTTTTACTTTGAGATCATTGTTGATTTACATGCAGTTACATAAAGTAATAGAGAAAGATGTCATATATCTTTTACCCACTTTATCTCAAAGGTAACGTCTTGCAAACCTGGAACACCTTTTTGTATGTAGTTATTTTTCAGCTACATGGATGGGTTTCTGGTCAGAAAATTCAATTAGAAATATGGGATTTAAGCAGCTACTAAATTGCAGTAGTATAGTGTGATATTTCTGGATTATGAGGCCATTAATGCAAGGATGTGAAAACCAAGGGCAAACAAATGTCAACATGGAAGGATTAGTTTAGATTTTTACAAGGTTACACCCACATTCTTGAGCACCATCAAGGTTAATTTGTTATAGTTTCTTATATTTCCTCTGTGACCAAATCCCTCAGGTTATCGTGGTTCACTAGTTACTTATCAACTCCTCTTAGCTTATAAGCTACTCTCTTTTACAACTTCTTTGGCTTGTGTCTCATGCTTCCAGAATGTTCTGTGGCCCTTGGTTTTGCCAATTCTGCATCCTGGTTGCATCCTTTTTTAGCCTGCTCTCACTTTTTGTCAAGTGCTGTTTGCTGTACCAGGTGTAGTCTTTGGTCACTCCCATTGTTCTTCCTCATGATCACAAACACTGCTCAGTGATTGGTGGCAGAAAACTGGGTCACCTAAAATTAAGCCACTTAAAAGGGGGAAAAATGACACAGTAAACAAAGAGGTTGAGCCTCTCACTTAGTTAACAAAATGTAGGTTAAAATCACATTGTACTAATTCTTATAACGTACAAAATTCATTATAATGAACACTTCTTATAATGAACAAAAAAAATGAAAATGCAAAATTCTTAAAATGAACAAAAATCTGAAAATAATTCAGGTGCTGATTTTTAAGGGAGGAGTACATAATTTTCCAATACTGTTTTTGATTGCATGATACGAAGTCCTTGATTTCACATTTGATTTTTGAAGGGGGATAGGAAAAGGGTCATTTCTGCAGAAATGTTTTAACTTCAATTTTCCAAATGATAATTCTTAACGTATGTGTAAGGATATTGATATTGTTTATTGTCTGTCTCTCACACAAAAGTTCCATGAGGGTAGAGGTATAAGGTCTGTTCACTGCTGTCTCCCCAGCATTTACGACAGTGCTAGACACATAGGGGATGTTTAGTAAATATTGACCGAATCCTAAGATCACTTACAACAGAAGGGCCTACTTTATTTATGCCCATTTTATTAATCTGGTCAGCTTCTCTTCAATTGTTAACTGATTCTGCCAGCATTCACTGTTGATTAACTTTGATTGTGTTTCTATCTCTTCTCTGACCCCATTTCTACTGACTTCATGAAATTCTCGATATTTTACAAGGTTAGCAACTTTGGAATCATTCTGACTATGATAAGCCACTCTCTATTATATCCTCTACTTTGGCTGTGTCTCATGCTTCCAAAATATTCTGAGTCCCTTGACTTTTAAAGTTTTGCCAATTCTGCATCTTGGTTGCTTTTGAGTAGCCTAGTCTCACTTTTTGTCAAGTGCTGTTTGCTGGATTGAGTGTGGTCTTTGGTCACTCCCATTGTTCCTCCTCATGACCACAAACCCTGCTCAGTGATTGGTGGCAGAAAACTGGATCACCTAGTAAATATTCACCATGTTGAATATTTACAACATTTGGTAATCATACTGAGAGGGAATACAGTGTGTTGGATAAAGGCGCAACTTTAGAGCAGACAGCTTTGGTTACAATACAAGTCTACCACGTGCCCCAGCTATGGAACTTTGGACAAGTTACTTCTTTCTGCTTCCCTGTGGTTTAAGAATAGCACCTCCCTCATGAGTTAACACATGAACCCACTTAGAACTCATTAACACCCTGGTCCAAGGACATAATAAATTCTCTGTAAGCAATTGCTATTAGTATTATCAAGGGACAATCCACATTGGTCTGGATAGATGCTAGTGTTAAGTAGGACAGGATATTTGGTTGAGGGCTAAGTTTTATAAGTGATTGGTGTATTTGTGCACATAACAGAAACTTTCTTAACCAAATTCAACTTAATGAATTTGCTGGTTTAACTGATAATCTCATTCTCTGAAAAATACACGGACTAAAGCCAGTGGACCCTGAAAACCACACCCAGGGATGGCCACTCTGAGCTGCTTGCTTGCTTCTTTCACCTGTTTCTTTGTACCCTTATCAAATGCCAGCTGTGTTTGTTCCCAAAGTGTTTATGCCAGTTGTATTTTTTTATTGTAATGGTGTGCTTTAACTCAATATAAATAAATTGTTGGTCTGTCAATGCAGAAAGAGAATCGTAGTTTCTAAGAAAACTCGGTTGAGTGTTTTTGGAAAGATTCAAAAGAGACTGCAGTTTGTTCACTAGTGTTTCTGACAAATGTAAGGATTTATAAAAACTGTAAAAAAACAACACTAATCCCGGCTGGTGTTGCTTAGTGGTTGAGTGTTGATTTATGAACCAGGAGGTCAGGAGGTCACAGTTAATTCCGGGTCAGGGCTCATGCGCGTGGATTGCGGGCTCAAGATCCACAGTTAGTGGGTGGGCAGGAGGCAGCTGAGCAATGATTCTCTCTCATCATTGATGTTTCTATCTCTCTCCCTCTCCCTTTCTCTCAGAAATCAATAAAAAACATATTAAAAAAACCACAAAAAGGATTCTGCACTCAAATTGCTTCAAAAGTGTCTTAAGATTTTTCTTAACTTTAAAGAAACCCAAACAAAATGAGATGATTGGGAGTAGGTGTGGTGTATATATCAGAAACACACACATTGGATTTATACTCATGTAACAGTCTTGGCCTACATTAACAAATAGGCAAGTGAATGTATAATTCTATGTTTATGGTGGGTATGTATCTATATACTTTTTGATGACTTCCTGCTTAAACTGACTTTTTGATTACTAACTACAATGAATTTCAGGCAACAGTGACCTTTGCTTTCCTGTTCAACCGTAACAATGGGGTCCGGATAATAAATACCCAGAGAATGAGGTTTGTGTACAGAGAGCCACATATTCTGACGTGATGTTAATGCCATACAGTGCAGTGATGATTATCCCCTAGTGTTTCTAAGCCATAATGTCGTGAGGACGAAAAGGCAGGCATGCCATTTAAAACATTTAGCTGAGAAAAGTATCAGTCTTTTAAATGATAATTTATAGTTTACTAGAGGCTGGGTGCACAAAATTCATGCCCAGGGAGGTGGGGGGGGGGGTTCCCCTCAGCCCAGCCTGCACCCTCTCACAATCCGGGACCGCTGGCTCCTAACTGCTCATCTGCCTGCCTGCCTAATCACCCCTAATTGCCCCCCCACTGCCAGCCTGATCATCCCTAACCACCTCTGCCTGCCAGCCTGATTGCCCCTAACTGCCCCCCCCTGCCAGCCTGGTTGCCCCCAACTACCCCCCCCGCCAGTCTGGTAACCCCCAACTTCACCCTCTGTCGGCCTGGTCACACCTTACTGCCCCTCCTGCCAGCCTGGTCGTCCCCAACTGCCCCCCTTTGCTGGCCTGGTCACTCCTAATTGCTCCCCCCATCACCCCTTACTGCCCCCCCACCAGCCTGGTCGCCCCCAACTTCCCTCCAAGTCAGCCTGGTTGTCCCATACAGCCTGCTGTTCAGTCGTTTGGTTGTCCCTCACTAATCCCCCTGCCGGCCTTGTTGCCCCAAGCCGCCTGCTGTTTGGTCGTTACTGTTACTGTGACGGCATCCCGGACAATTTGCACATTCCTCTATTATTAGTATAGATTATTTTCTTAAGAAAACATGACCCAAATTATTTAATTCTAAGAAAAGTATAGCCCGGCCAACATGGCTCAGTTGTTGTGTCAACCTATGAACCATGAGGTCACGGTTCAGTTTCCTCAGGGCACATGCCCAGGTTTTGGACTTGATACCCAGTAGGGGGCATGCAGGAGGCAGCCAATCAATGATTCTCTTTCAAAATTGATGTTTCTCTCTCCCTTTCCCTTCCTCTCTCTGAAATCAATTAAATATATATATATATATATATATATATATATATATATATATATATATATTTTTTTTTTTTTTTAAAGAAAAGTAAATGACAAAATTCAAGATCCCAAATCTCTACAGCTTGAAAATTAATGGAGGTGATGGATGCAGCGTTTGGCTTCTAAGCAAGCCAACAGTAAATTTTGCCTCTGTTCACTTTTTAAATTTTCCATTGTCATTTGATTACATTTCAGTTTTCCCTCACTACATTAAGTAGAATTGTGAACATTTTTCTTCTGTTATTCTGACTTTTAAAAACGCATTACAGTATTGCTTCAAAAGTCTTCACTGATTTGAGCTGACAAATTTAAATATAATGCCTCAAATTTAACTTAAAAAAGTGTTCACTTAATAGTTCTTTTTACCTGACAGTAATTGCATTTCGCTCCATAAAGAGCATGCATTGTAGAGTTATTGCACGTGAGGACAACTTACTGATGGCTCCAGAAGGAAGAGCTGATGCCAAGCTGGTTGTAAATATACAATGCTGTAAACTCATATGGAAATATGAACATTATGAGAAGAAATGGAATAGGGCATGGCAGAGAAGAGTTCCTAAGTTGTGTCCATTGAAAGTAGACAGCTCTCCATGCGTGTCTTGGCTTCCCCATTAACTATCTGTGTGACCTTGAGTGAGTTACTCTTCTAATAATAAGTACTTTCCTTATAATGTAAAGGCCAGATGAGATATGCCTGGCTGAGTGTAAGCACTGAGGAAGTGTTAATCGTTTTTTCTTTTTCTTTGTTTATTTTTTAAATATATTTTATTGATTTTTTTACAGAGAGGAAGGGAGAGGGATAGAGAGGTAGAAACATCGATGAGAGAGAAACATCAATCAGCTGCCTCCTGCACACCCCCTACTGGGGATGTGCCTGCAACCAGGATACATGCCCTTGACTGGAATTGAACCTGGGACCCTTCAGTCTGCAGGCCGACACTCTACCCACTGAGCCAAACCAGTTAGGGCTTTCTTTTTTAATATAGCAATTCTAAGTAGGATGGGTTTCTAGCGACTTCCCTCAAAAAACTTCACGAATTACCACTTTCCTTTTCATCACCACCCTGATCCCAGCCACTATCATCTCTTTACAAATTCTTACTCAAATCCAGGGAAATATATTCATCCTATCTAATAAAAGAGAAACATGGTAATTAGCGTACAACCGCTACCCTTCCCATTGGCTAATCAGGGCAATATGCAAATTAACTGCCAGCCAAGATGGCGGCCGGCAGCCAGGCAGCTTGAAACTAACATGAGGCTTGCTTGCTTCAGTGACGGAGGACTCCAACGTTCCCCGCCTGACGCTGCCGGCCTCTGAGCTGCAACTCTAAGCAACTATGTTACAATTGTAGAAGCTAAACAAAACCCCAGAAACCTGCTTTAGTCCGCCAGGCTTCAGCCAGCAGGATCCCAACATTGTTTCAAATACAGAAGGTAAACAAAGGCCAGAAACCTGCTTTCAGCAGCGGAGGCCTAAGAGCTGGAGCCAAGCCTCAGAGCTAAAGCTGGCCCAGAATAAAAAAATAAAGAAAAAAAGGAGCGGTTGGGAGCTTCAGTCACCTGCCAGCCTGAAAACAGCCCTCAGCCCTCACCCAGACTGGCCAGGCACCCCAGTGGGGACCCCCACCCTGAAAGGTGTGTGACCAGCTGCAAACAGCCATCATCCCCTCATCCAGGCTGGCCAGGCACCCCAGTGGGGACCCCCACCCTGATCCAGGACACCCTTCAGGGCAAACCAGCCAGCCCCCACCCGTGCACCAGGCCTCTACCCTATATAGTAAAAGGGTAATATGCCTCCCAGCACCGGGATCAGCGGAGCCGAGAGGCCTCCCGGCACGGGGATCAGCGTGACAGGGGGCAGCGCCCAAACCCCCTGATTGCCCTGTGGCTCTGTGTGTGACAGGGGGCGGGGCCACAACCTCCCTATCCGCCCTGCTCTGTTCGTGACAGGGGAAGGCACCCCAACCCCCGATTGGCCCTGCTCTGTGCGAGACAGGGTACGGAGCCCCAACCCCCCTGATGGGCCCTGCTCTGTGCGTGACAGAGGGCAGCGCCCCAACCCCCTGATTGGCCCTGCTCTGTGCATGACAGGGGATGGCGCTGCAACCTCCCCACTGACCCTGCCTTGAGTGTGACAGGGGGCAGTGCCCTAACCCCCCAATCAGCCCTACCCTGAGCGTGAGCGAGGGTGGCATTGCAACCTCCCAATCTGCCCTGCTCTGTGCATGACAGGGGGCAGTGCCCCAACTCCCCAATCGGCCCTGCTCTGAGCCCGACCAGGGCCTGCACCTAGGGATTGGGCCTGCCCTCTGCCACCTGGGAGCAGGCCTAAGCCAGCAGGGCGTTATCTCCTGAGGGGTCCCAGACTGTGAGAGGGCACAGGCCGGGCTGAGGGACCCCCCCTGAGTGCACAAATTTGTGTGCACCGGGCCTCTAGTTTATAATAATAAAAGCGTAATATGCTAATTAGACCAGACATCCTTCTGGACGACCTTCTGAATGAAGCCCGGGCTGCGAGGGAAGCCCAGGTCCCGGGTGCCAGAGGGAAGCCGGTGCCAGCAGCTGGGGGAAGGAAGGCCTACTCTTGCACCAATTTCGTGCATCGGGCCTCTAGTAAACTTTAAAGAGATATAATAAACAGTTCATAATGGCTGTTCAGAGGCAAAAAAAGTAAAATAAAGGGTGGTGCCTCAAATGTGCTCATTTATCATTCAGTCAGGTTACCCCATCCCCATCAGGTAATATGATGGCACTCCTAATGGTCTCCCTGGTCTACACTTGCCTCTCTATAATATTTTCATTACATCCTTTAAAAACATCACCTTTGTAATCACTTCCCTGCTCTAAGCCCTCAACAGCTGCCCAGCATGCCGAGAATAACATTCAGAGCCCTTACCACGACCACGACCCACGGGACTGTCTGTGACCTCCATTCGCACATATGCGTCCTTGCTCACTTCCCTCCAGACACAACCACTTCCTTGCAGTTCCTCTAGCATGTTGCCACCTGAAGGCCTTTGACTTTGCGGCTCTCTCTGCTTTTAATTTTCCTGGCCCAATAGTCCTCCTCATTCAGATCTCTATTCACGTACCCTTCCCAGAATACCCAGTCTTAGTAGATGACTCACCCATCACCCTCTGTCTTCTTAACCAACTTTCCTTTTCTTCACACTATTCCTCGCTCTGCAACTTTTTTATTGTCTCTCCCCCCATAAGAGTATAAGTTCCACGGAAGAGCAGCTTTTTTTCTGTTTCACTTACAATCTTATTCATCGTGCCTACAAAGTTGCCTGCAAATATAGAAAGCAATCAGTAACTATGTGTTGGACCCACGAGCCCTTGAATTTTTTGTTAGATATTAAGTGTCTTGAAGATAGTAAATTATCTTTTCATCTTTGTAGCCCCATCAACTGGCACAGTTCTCAACACTTAGGTAGTGCTTAACAATTTTTACAAAATGTTGTATGAGTAAATCCAGAGGAAACTCAGATTGATAGAAGGAAAATTGCATGTGGACGGTGTGAGGAAAGAGCAAATGGTTTGCGTTGATGAGTAGGAAATTCTTTTCACATTTAAAAATAGTTGGTATGGCTTTAGGGTGCCTCCCACTCTAGAATAATCATCTCCAAGTGAAGCTGCCAAAAAGTTAGTCCTAATAATAGGAAGTATCTAATAAAGTGTAATGTCTTTTATTACCATACATACTCCTTTTAAATAATTTACTTATTGTGAAGATAAAGGAAGCAATGGTCTCCTTTTCTAGTGGTGTATTAAGTGTTTTTAGGTTCTAAGTCCTGATTAATCTGCCAAACAATAGGCCTGACTAATCTTCCAAGCAAAACACCTCAGTCTGGGCATGCAGATAATTTTGTATCTTGTCATTTCAGTCTCCCCTAATAAACCATGACTCGGGCTTTGGAGTAATGGATCCCATGTGTCCAATGATTAAAAGAACAGCATTTGACCAAGCTTATAGTGTCATTCATGTTTTCTCTGTATTGTTTTCATTCCATTGCCCCCATCAAGTGATTATGCACTGGCTTAACATCATAAATTAGTTTGGAGAAGGATGTTAAACAAATAACTTTGAATTTTCCAGGATGAACTTAACTTGTAGAAATGTAAACAAAGGAAATATAGAAGAAAGCTAATTTCCTGGGCATAATTTACCGTAAAAACTACTTGTGTACACATGACACCCTCAACAGCTGCTAAGCCACATGCAAATAAGCAATAAGTTCCTAGCCCCGTTTTAATATTCAGGAAGTGCCTCATTTGCAAGATGATAAGTGAGGAGGTGGATGGGGCTGGGGCAGGGCTGGAACCATATTGCCTAAGCCACAATGGGGGTGCAGAATGCTTCGCCAGCCGGCACTTATGGTGAACCGAAACTGGTACTCAGATGCGTACATGCCTGCCCAGGCACTGACGAAGGGCTACCAGGACATTGCCACGCAGTTCATCTCCAACCTGGACATTGACGCGATCCTGGGTGGAGGCTGCAAGTATACATTTCCCAAGGGGACCACAGACCTTGAATACCCTGGTGATGCCAGACAGCGCAGAGTCAGGCTGGACAGACGGAACCTGGGTCAGGAGTGGCAGGCCAAGCACCAGGGTGCCGGGTATGTGTGGAACCGAAGGGTGCTCATTTAGGCATCCCAGGATCCCTCTGTAACACATCTCTTGGATCTCTCTGAGTCGGGGGACTTGAAGTATGAGGTCCACTGAAACCCAAGCTGGACCCAACCCTGATGGAGATGACAGAGGCAGCCTGAGTCTGCTGGGCCTGAACCCCTGTGGCCTCTACTTGTTCCTGGAGGGGGAGCCCACATCGACCATGGCCATCAATGAGAGCAGAGCTTACCTGGCACTGACAAAGACCATCAGTTTCTTTTCCTTCCTTTCTTCCTACCTTCCTCCCTCCCCTCCTCCCTCCCTCCCTCCCTCCCTTCCTTCCTTTTCAGAGAGGGAGAGAGAAAGATAGATAGAAAACATCAATGATGAGAGAGAATTATTGATCAGCTGCCTCTTGCACAACCCTCACTGGGATCGAGCCCGCAACCCAGGCATATGCCCTGACCGGGAATCAACAGTAACCTTCTGGTTCATAGGCTGATGGCTACACTGGCCAGGCATGAGACCATCAGTTTCAATGATGCCATGGACAGCGCCAGCCAGCTCACAAATGAGGACACACTGACCCTTGTCACCACTGAACACTCCCACATCTTCACTTTTGGTGGCCCGAGGTAGATGCCCTTCTGAGCACAACAGGGTGCTTCGTGGGCATGAGGAGGGGACAGGAGCCAGTAATGAGAAGAAGGCAGTGACAGCTCTATCTTTGGGCTTAACTTTTGCTAGAAAATTCATTCTCACAGGGAAGTCAAGCCTCCCAACCCAACTCCCACCCCCCACTGACTTCCAGGCTTTCTTGGCCCAGTTCATCACGGAGGTGACCTCATTACCATGTGTTGGTTGTACTGGTTACATCGGGCTGCCCCACTCACACCAGTGGTATACTAGTTGGTCTTGACCCCACACAGGTAGGCTGTGGCAGTGTTTGTTCATGTTGCATGTCTTGGCCAGAGCCATGTATGGGAATTGATCCATGGCCTGGGGTTATCCCAGGCCCTAGCTTGCCATTCATCTGTTCCTTTAAGATCCGAGCTGCTGTCACCATGGACACCCCCATCCCATCCCCCAAGAAGATAATGAGGTTCTTGGCAGCCATCTGGGTGGGCTGCAGCTTCTCAGCGATGTCCAGGGTCTGGGCTGTGTGGTAGTTCCAGAAGGCTGGGTCTTCCTCCTCAATGGAAAGATGCCCAGGAGAGCCATAGCCTCGGGTCCAGCAGCAGCAGCCAGGCTCCCCGTAGGCCTGTGGGACCATGGGAAGGTGGCGGAGCTGGAACTCCAGACGGGCTGGGACCTAGTGAGGCTGGGCCTTGGGCAAGGCTGAGACACCAGAGTGCCAGCTGCAGGGCAAGCTCTACTCTTCAGATATTGAGTGTTTGCAAAGGCTTCTGCTCTCCGCACACACAGGCTTCTTGTGGAGTTCTTCAAACACTCTGAAGTGTGTCTTCAATGTGATCCGTCTTTCAGTCCTTAATTTCAGGCCTGTTTTAAAACATGGGGACGCTCAAGATGGGTACACGTTGTTTCATCTTGGGAGCTCTTTTGCCATCAGTTTTCAACTGTTGCTTTACGCGGGCAGCTTGACAGTGTAAAAATTCAAACCTTGGCATTGATCAGTAGAAAACAGAACCTTTCACCCAGCTAGTGTGGCTCAGTGGTTGAGTGTTGACCCACAAACCAGGAGGTCACAGTTCGATTCCTGGTCAGGAGATGTGCAGGAGGCAGCTGATCAATGATTCTCTCTCATCATTGATGTTTCTCTCTCTCTCTCTCTCTCTCTCTCTCTCTCTCTCTCTCTCTCCCTTCCTCTCTTTGAAATCAATAAAAACATATAAAAAGAAAACAGAACCCATTGTCCATGTTTTTCTTCCCTCTCAGGTGTGCATCTCCTAAACTATAACGGTTCCCAAAGGACTTGCAACCAGGGGAGCAATGGGCAGCAGCAGCTTGTCCCGATCTAACCCCCGGAGCCTGTCGCCAAGGCCCCCTTTTCTCTGACTCTCCAGTGAGCTGACAGCAGCCGCACCTCAACTCACTTCTTTCCCATTGGTTTCTAGAGAACCAATGCAGCCCCGCCAAGGCTCTCTCCTGTTGCTTCTTTTATCCTAAGCCCTTTCTTGCATCACTGTCTCTAGCTTCAATAAATGTACTCTCAAAATCACGTGGAAAAAAGGAAAAAGAAAACAACTGCCAAACACGACTTTCCAGCTCATTTAATTACTGAATTGGTAGACTGCGCCTGAAAAGTGTTTATAGAGATAATTTTCTTATTAAAATAATTTATCACAATTACTATACACCCTAAGTACACTATTGTTTCCATAAAGTAGTGATAGGTATTAATAATATTGCTCAGTTTTTCATCCTTGTATTTACAGCACTGTAAACTTGTGCAAAAATCAAATTGTTAAAAAATATAATGTGTTTATGTGTATTTAATATCCCAATATATATAGATATTTCAAATGTGATTTTAGACCATCATACCCACCCCTCCAAAATAGTTACATTCAGTTCATCACTAAGAATGGACACATATCCATCAAGTTTATCGAGCTGGATTATTTCAGAAATACCACCACCATTCACTTTCAGCATTTCTTCGTTTTTTACAATTAATAATAAAAAAAAAAAGGTAGAAAAAAAAAGAATTTTAGATTTTTTCAAAGCCAGAATTAAAGCACTTTAGAACAAAATCAGGACAAATCTTTGCAATTCAAAGTGACTAAAGACCCTGAAGAAACACATCATGAAACCTGCCAGATCATGCCTATCCAGAGGTCTGAACTGGATTCCTTTGTAATAATTTGAATATTTCTTCTCTTTCTCAGTGATACAGGAACAACACCTCCAGAGAGTGGTATTTTTGGATTCATGATAAACTTCTCTGCATTTCTTGGTAAGTACACAAAAATTATTATCAATAAATGAAAAATTCACCATCCCATGTGAAGGAAAATATGTTATTGACAGTGTGTGTATATAATTTTTTATTGTTATTTTAAAACAGACTTTTTATTTTTAGAACAGTTTTAGGCTCACAGCAAAATTAATCCAAAGGTGGAGATATCCCATATAGTGCCTGCTCCGTCTCCCCATTACCAATTTTTTGATGAGCCTACATTGACACAAAGTCCATAGTTTATATCAGGTTCATTCTTCGTATGTGTCATTTTTTTTAAAGTATAACCTTTTTGCCTGGCCATGGCGGCTCGGTGGTTGAGCATCAACCTATGAACCAGGAGGCACGGTTCGATTCCTGGTTGGGGCACATGCCCAGGTTGTGGGCTCTGTCTCCGGTGTGGGGCGGGCAAGAGGCAGTCGATCAATGATTCTTTCTCATCGTTGATGTTTCTATCTCTCTCTCCCTCTCTGAAATCAATAAAGATATATTTTTTTTTAAAAAGGAAAAGCATTAAAAATAAATAAAAGTACAACTGTTTTGCCTGTCCATCTCTATTGGTCCAAGCAACTGGAATTTTGCTCTACTTTGAAAAACTAATATGACTTGAACTCCAGAGTTATTTATGACCTCATAGAACTATTCTTCAACTTTCCTGGCAGTTTACCATGAGATTATGAAATGAATTTTAAATGTAATTTGATTTTTAAAATTATGATTTACATACAATACATTTGTGTAAGCCAAAGACACCTAATATATAAACTCATGTTTCTCAGAGCATGTTCCAAAGGCAGCTTCCATGAAAAGCAGCTGGGGTGCTGGTTAAAATGCAGGTCCCAGGGCTATACCACAGATGGACTCCATCAGCACCTCTGGGAGTGGGGCCCAAGGGCATGTGTTGTGAACCAGCAGTTTAGGGGAGTTGGATTCTCCCTAAAGCTTGGGAACCTCTGACTAAGGTGTTGTCTCACCTGTTAGAGAGAGAGGGAAGGGGAAGCAGGGCAGTTTGTCTCCAACTAAGGCATGATTTTCCTTTTCAGTCCCACAAGTGCCCCTGAGGTGCAGTTGATAGGATACAACCCTCTCATGAGTAATTAATGTAATAACGGAAAAGCTCACCACTAGGGAGTGATTCTGGTCTGCAGATGTAACATAGAGAGCTCTCTCTCAGTTCCTTTAAAAGCGCCTACCCTACGGAACAAGCAGGTGTTTGCCAGGGACACTTCTGTCCCTCTCTACTGGTACAGGTGGGAGGGGACAGAGATGCTGGAAACTCTACTTAGTGACTTGGCACCTTTGGAACGTGTTTTATCCTTGCCAGAGAGAAAGTTTCACCCCGTCAACCATTTGTGGTCTTCCCCACCCAAGGTTTTGGAGGTGAGCAAGGGGAGGTAGACACAGTTCATCAATCCGAATGCTCTCTTCCACCATCCTTGCCCAGAGTCCCAAATAAAAAGACAGATTATTTTGTCACCAGCAAGTGTTAAATATGTTTTTGCTTTTAGGCAAGGCAGAATCCGACACGAATGTCTTTGTTTAAAAGTTTATGGTACATGATTAGCTTTTAGCCTGTTTTTATGTTTTAAAATATATTTTTATTGATTTCAGAGAGGAAGGGAGAGGGAAAGATAGAAACATCAATGATGAGAGAGAATCATTGATCAGCTGCCCCATACCAGGACTGAGCCTGTAACCTGGGCATGTGCCCTGACTGGGAATCGAATTGTGACCTTCTAGTTCATAGGTTGACG
The DNA here is from genome assembly GCF_014108235.1 of Myotis myotis. Taxonomy (NCBI): domain Eukaryota; kingdom Metazoa; phylum Chordata; class Mammalia; order Chiroptera; family Vespertilionidae; genus Myotis; species Myotis myotis. Next base: position 199,165,133 of record NW_023416335.1, read on the forward strand.
CTCAACCACTGAGCCACGCTGGTCAGGCATGTTTTTAAAATTCAGCACAAATATTATGGCCATTACACGATTTCAATACATAGAGAGCTACTTTATTCTTTAAACACATGCATGATCTTGAACTCATGGATGTATTATAATTTATTTAGTTAGTCCCCTTTGTTAAATACTTAGGCTATTTCTGATTTTGGAATTTAAAATGCTAAAATTAATATCCTTCTAAACATATCTTTGCATAATGTATATATGAGTTTCTCTATAAGATAAATTTATTGAATTAAAGGGAACAAAGATCTAAAATTTTGATAGCTGTCCATTTATTCAGCATTCCTTGACTAAGTGCCTACTATGTGACAGGCTTGTGCTTAGTTCTTTAATCATCAAATTGACATTTTTGAGTAGATAGAAAATGAAAACTTCTGAGTGATAAAAGATACAAGAAACAGAATTAAAGACAAACACAGAAGCAGAAGAAAACTTGTAATATTTATTAGAGCAGACAATAGACTAATGTACATAATGTGTAAAAAGCAGCTATAAATTAAAAATGAATAGACTGCATGGCTGGTGTGGCTCTGTGGTTGAGTGTGGACCTATGAACCAGAAGGTCACGGTTTGATTCCCAGTCAGGTCACATGCCCGGGTTGTGGGCTCAGGCCCCAGTAGGGGGTGTGCAGAAGGCAGCTGATCAATGATTCTCTTTCATTATTGATGTTTCTATCTCTCCCTCTCCCTTCCTCTCTGAAATAAAAAAATATACATTTAAAAAAATGAATAGATCTACTCAAGAGAAAATACCAAAGCATTGTAAACATGCAATTTTCATAAGAAGACATGCAAATGACAGTAGGCATACTGAAATTTGCTTAATCTCACTAATGATCAGAGAAATGCAAAGTAAACCAACAGGTGGCTATTTTTCATTTATTAGATTGGCAATCATTAAAAAGGCACGGGCATACATAATTGCTTCCAAGCTTTGCTCTGGGAGTATAAATCGCTACAGTCTTGGAACAATTTTGAGATACTTCTTGGCATTTTAGGCACAGTTTTTTGACCCAGTAATACCACTTCTAGGAATTTATCTTTCAGAAGCACTGAAAGTGTGCCAAAGACAAGGATGTTCATTGGACATTGCTTGGAATAGGAAATACACAGAAACAATGTCGAAATCTCTCATTAGGAGGAGAATGAAATAAATGTGGCATCTCACTATATACCAAGATGGGACCCCTAAACATGATGAGATAGACCTATTTGTACTGACATGGCAAGATCTCCATGGCACATTTTTAAGTGAAAAAAAAAAAAAAAAAAGCAAGTCACAGAACAGTATGTGCACAATAGCATTTATGTGAAAAGAATAACAGCCAAGAAGGTGTGTGTGTGTGTCCCCACCACACTGGGGGAAGAGCAAGATGGGGTGAGGAAGGACAGGTTGGGCATATCGGGAGACTATTGCAATTAGGAAAGTGAAAATACAAACTTTAAAAAAAGCAATACGAAACTGTTTCTGTGTTTTTCCTTTAAAACAGTCAAATAAAAAAAATTCACTACTGTACCTTTCTTTCTCAGGTGCAGCCACGATGTACACAAGATACAAAATCGTGGAAAAGCAGAATCAGACCAGCTACTTCAGCACTCCTGTCTTTAACCTGGTGTCCTTAGTTCTGGGATTGGTGGGATGTATCGGAATGGGCATTGTTGCCAATTTTCAGGTATGGCCTGAAGTTCTTTTGGATATGGGGGTGATGGAGTTTGTGAGTCCGGAAGAGAGAATCAAGAATACAAGAGTCGAGCTTGTGCTAGGATAGCTATCAAATAGTTGATGAGTTTATTAAAATGGGTTAATTTGCTTTTTAGAAACAAATACCATTTAAAACACAGTCCCATCTGGTGTTTGGAAGTGATGGGGGGCATGTGTGCTTGATTATGAGACAGAGAGAGAGTGCTTTGAGTGAAGCTGTAGGCTTTACAATGCTCCATGTTCTCAGTGATGTGGTTGATGTGTTGGGAGAATGACTTCAGCTACTGTGATGACCTCACTAAGTGTGAAAACATTTGTGTATGAGTATGTGTGTGTCTGTGTGTGTGTACTGATTTTATGGTTTGAACCTCTGGTGTGAAAATCAAACAATGGCACCTGATCTCTTCCTTTCCCAGAATAGGCTATAGGTGCCTGGAAGTGAAATAATTTGCTCAGGGTTCCTTAGCTAAGTAGTTGCTGAGCCAAAATGTAACCCAGCTAGAGTCAATGAACTTACATGACGACTACTGAGGAGTCTGCTCGATCTAATCTTATGGTGTCAGGTGTTCAGAAAACACCCTACTTGTTTTTCTAATTTGTGGATTCCTATTCATTCTGAGATCTCTTTCAAGAAAACATGGGACCTACTTAGCTACGGAGACAATGTTTAATATTTTAAAAACATTTGCTGTGTTTAAATTAGTACTAATTATAATAGTACCCAGCTCCTAGAATTATTGCAAGAATTGGGTGAGATAATGTATGGTAGCCAGTGGTCTGTACTTGGGGGTCATTTTGTCATCATGGGTTCATCATTACAGGCTAACACTAGGGTGGTCCTGCTCTCTCCATCACTATTGTCTCCTGTGACAGCAGAAAGGAAATTACTCCAGGACAACTTTTTGTTCAGCCAGGGGTACTCCTTTAATTTAATTTAATTTAACTTATTATTATGATTATTTTTAATGTGTTATTTTTAAATGTATCTTTATTGTTGAAAGCGTTACAGATGTCCTCTTTTTTTCTCCCATTGACCCCCTCCTCTCCACTTCCTTCCTCTCCCCAGGCTTTCTCCCCACTATTGTCCATGTCCATGGGCTATGCATACATGCAAATAAAAGTTTTGGTTGATCTCCTTCTGAGAATCCTCATGCTGTTGCATGCTTCCATGTCATATTATTTTGTTCATTAGATTCCACATATGAGTGAGGTCATGTGATACTTGTCTTTCTCTGACTGGCTTATTTCACTCAGCATAATACTGTCCAGGTCTCTCCATACTGTCTCAACAGTTAAGAGATTCTTCTCTTTGATAACTGCATAGTATTCCTTTGAGTAAATATGCTACAGCTTTTTTATCCACTCATCTACTGATGGGCACTTGATCTTAGCTATTGTAAGTAATGCTGCTATGAACATAGGGGTGCATACATTCTTTCTGATTGGTGTTTCAGGCTTCTCAGGATATAGTCCTAGGAGTGGGATCACTGGGTCAAATGGCAGCTCCATCTTTAATTTTTTGAGGAAACTCCATACTGTTTTCCATAGTGGCTGTATCAGTCTGCATTCCCACCAGATGTGTACTAGGGTTCCTTGATTATTAGAGGAAAGACTACATCTCTATGGTGTAGAGCAGTGATTTTCAACCTTTTTCATCTTATGACACACAAAGTAATTACTAAATTCTTTTTGCCAATCTGATAAAAAATAGCTATACTTTTGATTCATTCACATTGGATGGCTATCATTGTGTTGGTTGTTAACTTTTTAAAAAAATTTTACAATCTAATGGAAAAGAAGTCGGTGCCCCTGGCTAAATAGACAGGTATTGCATGTTTCAAAAATTCTGTCACAGAATGCCAGTTGAAAATAGCTAGTGTAGAGAGAGAGAGGTGAGGGGGAAGGGCGAGAGCTCGCTTTCTTCTCCTATTGTTCCCCTGTGGTGAAATCAGATATTCTGTGCTGCAATGCATGGTTGCCCATGACATTTCCCACATGGTAGAGACTCTGTGACATTTCCTTATGTTCTATGATCATATTCATTTTGTTTCTCATAACATGTAAAGGAAATTTTCTATGTGACATACTTATGACAGCATTCACTGCTCTAACTCATACAATTCTAATGACAACCTTCGAAGGTACGTAGTATAATTTTCCTTATTCTCAATGGAGAAGTGGAGGCCCAGAGAGGTAATACTTACCCAAGATCATAGGAGTAGGAAAGGTAGAAGTGGCCCCTGCATTGAAGCAGTCTGTCCTGAACCTGTGGGAAAGAGGTAACCTCAATGTTACAATGAGGATATCTCTGGGAGAAAAAAGCATGTCATGATTCACAGAGTTGCAGCATCAGAAAGCATGATGAAAAAAAGGGGGGGGGGGCGCCTAGAATGATATCCTTTGTCTAGTAGGTGTGGATAGGAATTGTTCAGCAAGGGATAGTAGGCACTGTCTGATATCCTAATTACTTTATTCTCCAAATCACTCAACATTGTTAGTGATACACCTGCCAATTTTTAAGCCACAAAGGGCAGACTTTTGGAAGAAAACTTAGATGGTTAGATAATTGGGCTCATGACGAGATTACATTTTATCAAAACCCAGAAATAGAATCGGTAACTTTCCTGAGAGCAAAGTGTTTGCCTTGTCATTGTTCCCATCTTGACAACTTCCTTGTTTGACATCCTGCAATTCATTTTCGGCAGGCCATGAGCAAACCAACTTGAGCTGTTACCTTGAGAAGAAGGAGAGATGTGAGGGCAGGAGAGAGCCTTGGTTCTGGTGGGATTTTCCTGAGCAGGAAGTATATTGTGTTTATCAGAAGTTCACAGATAGCTTCCTTTCCTGGACTGGTGGGTGGGATGGCTACGTTTAGGTATGTCCTCACCAGTGTCTGCCTCTGCTGTACTTTTCCTCGAGAAGTTTCCTTTTTGAAAAGTCATGTTTTCTAAGGTTGAACACTCTCAATATCCTAGTTTTCTCTCTTTTTACTCAGTTTTCAATTAACCAGAGAGTTTTGCAAGAGATCTCAAAAGGGCACCAGGTGTTCATCTTATCCTCAGTCCAAGATTCATGTCGGATCTAAGAATCATTTCCCTTCAAAAGGCATTTTTGATAAGAGAGTTTGTGCTCCACAGGCCAAATACAGCTCTGTGATCTGGAACTGTCAGGGTTAATGTGGGGCCTGTGCAGTTTGCAGATTAAGATCCCTAAAGGAGTGTTGACATGGGCCAGGCCGAGGAAGCAAATCCCCTGACAGTGCTGGTGGGAGGGAAAAAGTACGTAAATTCAGAATGTTGACTTAGCATGGAAAAAAAGGTGGAGTGGAAAGAACCAGGATTCTCAGAAGATTATTCTTGGAAATGACTCAGTAGTGGATGCCTTGATTTTTGTTTATTTTCCCTTGACCAAATGTGCCTAACTAACATTCAAGGAGTGAAAAAGACTTTTTCTTCTTAATTTTTTTTTACTTTTTTTTTTTTGGTTTAATATTGCTTTCTCCCCAATTTTATTGAGATACCATTGACATATTACATTGTTTCAGTGCAAGATATATAATATAGTGATTCGATATATGTATATATTGTGAAATGATTAAACAGTAACTTTAGTTAACATTTATCACCTCTTATAGTTACTTTTTTTCCTTGTGAGGAGCATTTTTAAGATTTACTCTCTCTGAAAAAAAAAATTTATTTCCTTAGCAACTTTTGGAAATACATACACCTTTATTCAATATAGTCACCATGCTGAACGTTATATATAACTGAAAAGTTTTTACCTTTTATTTTTATTTTGTAAACTTTATTTAAATATATTTTTATTGATTTCAGAGAGTAAGGGAGAGAGAGATTCAATGATGACAGAGAATCACTGATTGGTTCTCCCCACATGCCCCCCACTAGGGATTGGGCCCACAACCCGGGCATGTGCCCTCACTGGGAATTGAACCGTGACCTCCTGGTTCATAGGTTGATGCAGTATGTTTTTTTGTGAACAGTCTAGATGAAGAACACAGTGGGGCTATGGAAATCTGGGTGGTCAAAGAAAAGTCTGGAAAACAGGTGTGGACAATGAGTTGTGGCCAAAATTAGGCTTTCGTGGACAATACTTTAACCTGCCCCTTTGCAAAACTCAAAATTATAAGTTCAAGTAGGGACTCAGTCATTCAATCTGAATGTCATTGTTATGCCGGAAGGTAGGTGCTCATTGAACATTTGAAAGGAGCTTAAAGTGAGCTTTATGATGGCTCCCTATGACCACATTTGGGGTAACACCAGGCTTTCTGCCTAGACTGGATATAGGGACTGCCTTCTTGTTGAAATGACTCGGGGCCAGGGACTTGATTTGAAGTTGTCTTAGCATTGTAAGAGCAGTTTTTTAGATTTGGGGTAGCTTGGGAGGGACAAATAGAGATTAGTGAGGAGCAGGGAGCCTAAAAACCCCAAGCACCCTTGGCACTTTTGCATAATTTTGTATGCAGTTTATCAAATAAGCTACATTGCAGACCTGCAAGGCAGAAATGAATACAGCCATTTTACAGATCAGAAATTGAGTTTTTAAACTAAGGACCCAAAGCCCAGTGGTGGAGTCAAGATTTTTACTCAGGTTAGCCAGACTCCACAGCCCACCATGCCCCACTTTGCCCCTCTAAGGTAGACGTCGCTCTGTCCTCATCCCTCATGCCCTCATGTTGCTGTAGAACATTTACTTCATTGTGGGGGAAGGCTTTTCTCTTGGTAATCTTGTGCAAGCAGCCACATTTTCTTTCTTTTTAAAAAGTATATTTTTATTGATTTCAGAGAGGAAGGGAGAGGGAGAGAGAGAGAAACATCAATGATAAGAGAGACTCATTGATTGACTGCCTCCTGCAGGCCCCACACTGGGGCTCGAGCCTGCAACCCAGGCATGTGCCCTGACTGGGAATCAAACCCCAGACCCTTCAGTCCTCAAGCCTCTGAGCCAAACCAGCAAGGACCATTTTTTCGATTTGGGGTCATCTGTGACCATGGATGGCCTCCGGTAGCCAGGAGGAGGGAGTGCTCAGATCACGGTGTGGACAGACCCACTTGGAATAACGCATACATGTGTCTTTCTCCCTAGGAGTTAGCGGTCCCTGTGGTCCATGATGGTGGTGCCCTTCTGGCCTTTGTCTGCGGTGTGGTGTACACACTCCTGCAATCCATCATCTCCTACAAGTCCTGTCCCCAGTGGAACGCCCTCTCCACCTGCCGCGTACGGATGGCCATCTCCTTCATTTCCTGCGCAGCTGTCATCCCCAGTATCCTTTCCACATCTGTTAGTGGCCTTACAAGCTCGACAGCTTCCCCTACCTGCCCCCCAGCAAAAAGGAGCATGAAAAAAGCAAAGGTTAACGGCCAGGTTTCCATATACTTCAGACGAACCATTGGAAGACAAGTGTCAATCATTGAGAATATGTCTCAACTTGGTCAGGTTGGATAACAACCATGTTGAGGGAAAAGAATGGTATGAAAGGAGGCTGGGAAAATGAGTTTCTGCTTCTGTTTACTTTCCTTCCAGCAGGGTCAGTTTTAAAAGCCATGTAAAATATTTATTTTTCTTTGGAGTACTTGGCTAAAGAAAAGACATCAAATATTGACATTGTACTTAAAGGAATAGCTCTGTGAAGTCCTAGGAGTTCAGACTCTTCCTTCTCAGTGCCTCTAGGCCAGTGGTTCTCAACCTTCCTAGTGCCGCGACCCTTCAATACAGTTCCTCATGTTGTGCTGACCCCCAATTTCATTGTTACGAATGGAACATAATGAAAGCATAGTGATTAATCACAAAGACAATATGTAATTATATATGTGTTTTCCGATGGTCTTAGGCGACCCCTGTGAAAGGGTCGTTCGATCGACCCCCAAAGGGGTCGCGACCCACAGGCTGAGAACCGCTGCTCTAGGCAGTTCGATGTTTTCATTTACTCATCCACATTAAGAGGTTTTAAAAGCTCTGTGTTACTTATTTCTAAGTCAAAGTACAGGTAGCCTCTTCTTTTTACTGCTGATTCTATTTTCAAAATTTTATCTCATTTTGTAATTCAACGTGAAAAGAAAAAATGTATCTATCACATTTGTATGTTCTGATTTAGAGGAAATGAAAGCTCGCTCTCTCTCTCTCTCTCTCTCTCTCTCGGCATTAAACAAAGAACATAAAGAAGCTGTGGTCCCCACGGGGTGGATTATTTCCCATCTTTTGAAATACCATCTGCACTCCTATCGGAGAAAGCTGCAGAGTCATGAAAAAGGGTGATTATGTTACAGGAAAATGGGAACTCTCCTGTTAGCCATGTTGTTCGTTTGGGTTGGCCTGTGGTATAAAGTGGGCAAGCTTGGGTGGCAGTACACCATGTGATTCTGGTATTAAGTTCTGCGTTGTTCTTTTGAGATAGAAGCTATACAAAATGCGAAGTCTGCACATGGTCTCGGGGTTGGTTTTGTTTTTCATTTTGGGGAAGGAAATTTTTAATTACAAAATTTGTAAGCACAGAGGAAAAAAATCTTACTAGTAGTATTGAGAAATTTAACGACAAAATATATACCCTGGTTCCTAAGATAGTTCTTTCTCAGTTTTCTTGTCCTGTTTATGGATTGAAGACATTCATCCTTTCTCTTCAAATACATATTCTTCAGACCTTTAGCCTGAAACCTTCCCTTGCTTTTAACTCTGGAGACAGATCTCTAAATATTAAAATCAGAGAGAGTTTTAGCACAATAAGCATTTCAGGCCTCAGAGTTTCAAATACTATGAGTTCCTGTTTCTAGTTCTTAGCCATGCCAAGAGATTGCAGCCCCACACAGAAGCAGGGTATGTTCCTGTATCACCTTACCTTGAACAGATTCTTCCACATAGAAAAGTCTTTGGCATTAAACATTAGCATGGTATTTATATTCACTTACAAAAATTGCAAAGCATCTTTAAAATGCCTTTGTTTCTCTTTACTGTGAAATAGCCTCATTTAACTACTGAAGAAACTGAGGCACATTAGAGTTAGGCTTCTAGGCCCTTCCTGGTAAACTCTGTCTTGCACCGGCTTCTACAGTGTAAACTTCACAAAGTAACAGCACAAGGTCCAGGTTCCCTTGCTTGAGACATGTGCTCTGAGAATCCCCAAGACTGGGCTGTTTCCTGCCCTCTGCTTTTGCCCCCTGCCCTTCTCCTGGCTGAGTACCACCCCCTCCACCTTGTCTTTCTGGCCAATATGGTCGCCACAGGCCACTTGTAGCTCTTGTGCTCTTGAAATGTGGCTAGTCTGTGTTGAGACGGGTTATGGTGTAAACCACACCCCAGATTTCAAAGACTTAAAAAAAAAGTAAAATGTCTCATTAATAATTATTTGTACTATTACATGTTGAACTGGTAATATTTTTATCTATTGTGTTCAAGGAGCTATGTCATTAAAATTAAATTTCATTTCTTGTTTTTAGTTTTCTTAAAATGTTGCTGTTAGCTGAGAAACAATGCCAGAATGTTCCTGGCAAATGGACCTCAGTTCAGCAACCTTAGTACTTGAGTTCTGGCTAATAAAGAATTCAGGGCCAAGACTTAAATACAAGCAGAAGTTTATTTAGAAAGTCACAGAGGTAGAAGCCGAAGAAGTGAGCCAGCTGGGCTGCGTGGGCTCAGGAAACAAGTTACAGAAGCAAAAGAAGGGCCTTTGCAGCTTAGGAAAAACAAAGGCAGAGAGAATGCACCTTGGGGAAGGAGAGGGGGAAAGGCTCGGATGTGTTCCCCAGAGAACATGCACTGGGGAAAGAAGGGGGTGGGGAAAGGCCCTGATAGGCTCAAGAAAGAGAGAGAGGGAGGGAGGGAGGTTGGGTAAGAGGGAGAAAGAGAGAGTTGGGTCCTCCATCCAAGGGTTTTTATCCCCTCTTTAAAGGCAGGGCTCTTCGGGGAGGTCCTAGGGAGGATCTCAATAGAATATTCATCAGCTTTACCAGGTGTGGTTGGTAGGTGCCAGGGCAGAGGGTCAGTAGCCATCAAAGCTGGTCCTAATGTCAGCCATGTGTTGCCCTCCTGGCCTTACTGTTTTTCTGGGCTTGGAGCTGAGTCCTAGCTGTTATCTCCAGTTTAACCAAAACTCTGTCTCTGTGGTCAACATACCTGAGGCTGTGCTTCCAAAATCATGTGATATGTGCCAGAACCTCATTGTCCAGAGGACTTACTGCTTAAGAAGTGGTTGTGCAAAGAGTCATATGAGACTATTCTCCGCCCCCCTTGTTCCTCCTCTATGGGGAGGGTGGGGGTGGTCTGCCTCATGACTAGTGAGACATGAAAGGCTCGATAGGGGAGGAAAGGTCACCCTGGGGTAAGGTCCCTGTTTTCCTAGTTTTGCCGGTTGCTAGGTACCCTGGGATTTCCGCCCCGGTGACATTCCATACCTGGCCTATGGCTCCTAGTCTGCTCATGCCTGTCTAAGTGCCTACTGCACAGAGACTGCAGTAGAAAATTTAACATTACACATGTGGCTGGTGGTGTGTTCCTGTGGGACAGCTCTGCTCTAGAGGGCTCCTCAAACTTCATAACTTAGAGTAAGTTCAACTCCAGGAAGGCCTCACTGACACCTCAAACTCCATTCCACTCTGAATTAATACTTTTTCCTCTGCCTCATCACAGTGCTTTGTTCTTGTCTCTCATATGGCACAGCCCTGGGCTTCCTTCGACAAGACTCTGAGGTTTCTGGGAGTTGAGACCAAATCCATTTAGCCAGGGTTTCCCCCACCTCTTCCTTTTCCCCCTGCAGCATGGTACCAGGTGCCCAGAACTAAAAAACAAATAAACGAAAGAATTAAGAGGCTTTAAAACTATTAGAAACAGAAGTATGGTCATAAAAGGGTCGGAGAATCTGCTATGCTTTATTTAAAAAAACGGAGAAGTGTTCAGCATTGCAAATTATGGAGGTAGGGGGTAGGGAGAGGAGATGATGACCCCGAATTTAGAGGAGGCTCTAAACTTGGCATTGAGGCAACACTTTGAATTTTTAACTTTTTCTTAGAGCATCTCAATTCTCTTTCTCTTTTGCCTTCAAAGTTCAATCAAATGGATGTCACTGCTTTTGTGCAGACCTTGCTGTCCACGGAGGGCAATGGATTCAGTGCCTGGGCATTATTAGGCTGGCCTCAAGGTCAGGTGTAGGACATATCTCTTCGATTTTTAAAATATATTTTAATTGATTTCGGAGAGGAAGAGAGAGGGGGAGAGAGAGAAACATCAATGATGAGAGAGAATCATTGATCAGCTGCCTCCTGCATGCCCCCTACTGGGGTTAACCCACAATGTGGGCAAGTGCCCTGACCAGGAATTGAACTGTGACCTCCTGGTTCATCGGTCAATGCTCAACTACTGAGATATCCAGCTGGGCATCTTGACCACTTTTTAAGTATAGTTCAGTGGCATTAAATAACATAGTTGTGTAACCATCACCACCATCCATTCCATAATTTTTTCAACTTGTAAAACAAAATCTACACTTATCCTATATAATACAACCCTAATATGCAAAGCAGAACTACTGGTCGCTCTGATGCACACTGACCACCAGGGGGCAGACGCTCAATGCAGGAGCTGCCCCCTGGTGGTCAGTGCACTCCCACAGGGGGAGCTCTGTTCAGCCAGAAGCTGGGCTCACGGCTGGCAAGTGCAGCAGTGGCAGGAGCCTCTCCCGCCTCCACTGTAGTTGGCGGTAAGGAGGGAGGGGTCCCGAACTGCTAGAGGGATGTTTGACTGCCAACTTAGGCCCGATCCCAGGCAGGCAGACACCCCCTGAGGGGTCCTGGATAGCAAGAGGGTGTAGGCTGAGCCCAGGGACCCACCCACCCTCCCTCCCCCCTCCCCCAGTGCATGGATGTCATGCACCGGGTCTCTAGTTAAACAATAATTCCCTATTGTCCCCTTTCCCCAGGATTTGAAACCGCTGTTCTACTGTATTTATGATATTGACTACTTAAGTACCTCATAAAAGTGAAATCATATTGTACCTATGTTTTCTAATGGGCTTATTCCACTTAGCTTAATGTCTTCAAGGTTTATCTATATTGTAGCATATTGCAGAATGTCCTTCTTGAATAATATTCCATTGTATGTATATAGCACATTTTGCTTATCCATTCATCTGTCAACGGACACTTGGGTTGCTTCCAACGTTTAGCTATTATGAGTAATGCTGCCATGAACATGGCTGTACAAATATCTCTTTGAAACTCTACTTTCAGTTATTTGGGGTGTATACCCCAAAGTGGAATTGCTGCATCATATGGTAATTCTATTTTTAATTTTTTGAGGAACCTCTGTACTGTTTTCCACAGTGGCTGCCCCATTTTACATTCCCACCAACAGTGCACAAGGGTTCCAACTTCTCCACATCTGTACCAACACTTGTTTTCACAACCTAATGGGTGTGAGGTAAAACATGTTTAACACTGTGTAATTATACTACTAGAAGAATAATCTAGTCTTAACATTAAATGACCTATTTTCTTCAGTACTTTCCTTAGCACTCTTCTTTTTTTAGTGATTACCTGTGCTTCACTGATTTCCATAACCAAGCTGGAGTGGAATCCCCAAGAAAAGGTAAAATTCAAGTCATTTTCAATATGAGTGTCAAGACTGGTGGTATGAGACTGTGGCTGTGTGAAGCCTTCTTAGAAAGAAAGGATCACTGCCATTTCTTAGAACAAGTTGCAAAATATGAAGTAACTTACTGTCCAACTATTTGGCAATTCATGGGTCATAATTAGCTATTGGAATAATCCCAAATGATTCCTGGGATTATTTTCGAAATTAAAAAAAAAAATCTTTATTGTTGAGAGTATCACCCTGCTTCAGGCCTTCATCACCCTATTATCTGTGTGCATAGGTAATGCAAAAGATCTTTGAGTAATCTCTTCCTACCACTCCCCCTTCCCTCTGAGGGAAGTAAATTGAAAGAATATTATTGAAGAGGAGGGAGCCCAGATTTAGGATGATAGAGAAGGCAGTTCAGATTTCAAATAAAGACCAGCCTAGATTGATTGGGAGTAATAGGGGAAAAATATTTGATGAGCACTGGCACGTGACTAACATGAGAATGAAAGAGCATGATGAATCAAAGAGGACTTCTTGGACAAGCCAAAGAATTTGTTCCCATGACAGAGAGAGATAAGATTCCTAGGAGGATAGATTATTTCATGGGGGACGTGGATGGGTTTGTTTTTAGAATTGTTGAGTCTGGGGCTGTAGTAAAACATCAAGGAGAAATGTCCAGTTGGACACATGGGACTGGACCTCTGGTGGGATTGAGAACCATCAGAGCAGAGGGAAGAGTGAGATTTCCAGACTAAAGATCACAACACCCAGGACTGAATGTTCAGATTTGAGATGGACTTGTGCCATTAGATACTTACAGCGGTGGCTCATCTCGATGCCATATGGAGAATGAATGACACCCTGGAGAGAAGAGTTGATGAAAGAATAGCAGGAGTGGGTGTTTGTTTTTTTGGTCTCTTTTAGGAACGTTTTTTCAAGGGAGAGGTGGAGTTACTGATGTTATCCAAAATGCAGTTTCAGTTAAGAATGCTGAAGTTAAAAGCCAATTGCAGGAGGTTAAAAAAATGGTGAGAGGAGTCTTTCCTTTATCCAGCTGTCCATGAACATTTGGAGGTGAGAGGGAAAGGAGAAATGAGATGATGAAGGCTATAGGGGACAGTGTGGTTAGAGGAGGATTCTGGCATACAATGGGAGCCTGCAGAAGACAAGGGAAAGACTGAAGATGCTGAGGAAGAGAATGATTCAGAAAAATTTTACAAATAAAACACTAGAGGCCCGGTGCACTGATTCATGCACGGGTGGAGTCCCTCAGCTTGGCCTGTGCCCTCTCGCAATCTGGGACCCCTCAGGGGATGTTGAACTGCTGGTTTCAGCCCAATCCTTGAAGGCCAGGCTGAGGGACCCCACTGGCGCACGAATCTGTGCACCAGGCCTCTAGTATGCATGTAAGATCTTTGGCTAATCTCTTTCCACCCTCCTCCTCCCTCTCCCCCCTCCCCTCTGAGATTCATCAGTCTGTTCCATGTTTCCATGCCTGTGTGTTGAGGGTCTTCCCCTGGTGGTCAGTGGGCATCACAGCTACTGGTCGAACGGTCGAATGGTCACTTAGGCTTTTATTTATATAGATTGCTTCCTGAGAGTGAGACCTCACAGCAGAGCAGCCTCAGGTGTACTTTACTTTTCAACCACTTGGGGGAGACTTTCCCTCACAAATCAAATAAAAATCAGCTGCTGGGAAGGGTTCATCAAAGCATATCCCCAGGCTATTTAAAAAGCCTTTTTATTTTTCATTCCTTATTGAATCTTAAAAATGTTAAAAGTACCTGTTTTTATATTTACTCCATAAAGTACTATGCCACTCTTAGATTGCCTTCTGTTCCCAATATCAATAAATAAAACGAAAGTCCTTTGCATTAATTCACTAAATGGAATAAGCACTTAGGTACTGCCTCAAACGAATGTGTACTGCTTTAGGGCTTTCATAATGCAGACTTGTGCATTGACTAACTTGGTGGGGAGGGTGAGAATTAGAATTTAACTGTCTCATTTTATGGAGCAAGGAAATTAGAGCTTTGCCTGTACTCACACATGGACAGTGGTGTATGGGCTTCTGGTTCAGCATACTTTCATTAACATCATGCTAAAGAAATTTCTGCCAAAATTTTATAAGCCATCTTTATTGTCCCGGGATGATAAGGGGATGAAGCAGATCCCCTGGTTCTGTCACCAAAAAGGGGGCAACTTCTGTTCTTTAACCCCCTAGTGCAGTGGTTCTCAACCTTCTGGCCCTTTAAATACAGTTCCTCATGTTGAGACCCAACCATAAAATTATTTTCGTTGCTACTTCACAACTGTAATGTTGCTACTGTTATGAATTGTAATGTAAATATCTGATATGCAGGATGGTCTTAGGCGACCCCTGTGAAAGGGTCATTCGACCTCCAAAGGGGTCACGACCCACAGGTTGAGAACCGCTGCCCTAGTGTGAGGTGGTTAGGTTCTCCCCAATTCGACCTGGATAAGGAGAGAGGGTGGATGGTGATGTCCTGGAAGGGGGAGAGTAAGGAGAGGTGTCTGAGAGTTCGATGTTCCTCAGTTAATCTTTGTGGATGAAAACTGGATCAAAGAAAACAACTGTCATCATAGAACTGACTTGCAATCCAGTACTATTTGTTTATTCACACTTGTGATCTATAGCAGAAAGCAAAGTGGGGGGTGGGGGGGAGAGATAAAAAGCAGCAGGTCATGGTTTGAAATCAGACCTGGCAGTCCACAGGCCTGATTTGGCAAATGGGCAACGTCAAAATGCAGGTGTTAGTTTTTACTTAGATGGGGTTTAAAAATGCTTTTTAAAACGTTTCCAGCATTTCAAAATCAGGAGATCACACACACACACACACACACACACACACACACACACACACACACACGCTCACTTTTGTTTTCATTTTTTAAAAGCAGCCCTGGTGTTCCTGGTGTCATAGGTCCCCACTTGGTGAAAATGGAATTGAGCTGATGAGCATGGGCTTACTCCCCACTTCACTCTCTCTCTGCAACTATCAGTTCCATTGATTTTTATTAATCTCCTGGCTTCCATAGGCAGCTGACCTTGGAACCCCAGTGAAAGCCATCCTCATTCTTGCTGCCCATTCTCTCCTTCCTGCCCCCAAGAAGGTAGTCAGTGACTGTGTACAGATGTCTCGTTAGCATTTGCTTTGCTGCTATGTTTACATATAATGTTAAGCTGAACTATTTTCTGAACTGACATTTTCTGTAGCAGCAGAGACCACAAAACCCAGTGCTGACAGTTAGCCAATTTCCTCTCGATACATACGCCCTGGAAAACTTGGGGATTCCCAGCCTCTGGAGAGCAAGTCCTGCTCTGCATGGGAAGTTCTGCCTTCTGTGGAGTCCACATTGGCTTCCTGTTCTCAGCCATTTTTTGGCCTTTCTTTTGCTTTTTGAAACTCTATAAACAAAAACAAGCCTTTTTTAAAAACAACAACAAAAAACCCAAAACATTTTTATTGATTTCAGACAGAAAGAGAGAGGGAGAGAGAGGTAGAAACATCAACGATGAGAGAGAATCATTGATTGGCTGCCTCCTGCACACCCTACACTGGGGAAGGAGCCTGCAACACAGGCATGTGCCCTGACCAGGAATCGAACCTTGACCTCCTATTTCATAGGTTGATGCTCAATCACTGAGCCACGGCTGGCAGGCTATAGACAAGTCTTAAAGCCAGAGCTGGGCAGGCGCCCTGCCATTCACCTGCGCAACCTTGCTGCTGTATTTGCTCCAGGGGTTGACTGATGCTCTCGGACAGCCTCCTCTGCTCTGAAGTGCATCCATTTAGGCTAAATTGTCTTTCTTTCCCATTGCTGTTAGGATTATGCATATCATGTGGTGAGTGCGATCTGTGAATGGACAGTGGCCTTCGGTTTTATTTTTTACTTCCTAACGTTCATCCATGATTTCCAGGTAGGTGTTTATCCATTTCAATGTTGTAAATTGCTGACAATTAGGATTGGAAAAATCCATAGAAAATTTTTTGCATGAAAAATGAGAGCATGATTTGCCTTTCTTTTTACTATTACGTGTTTGGAAAAATATATGTATTGTGCAACTTAGTTTTTTCCCAAAGGCATGCGGCTTTAGCAGCTCTCCCAAACAATGAAGTTTCCAGTGTCCTCTGCCACTTGATGTTTATAGTTATACATCCTGATTTTGTTTTTTTTAGGAGGTCTCATTTACTGGTTCCAAATGATATGTCTTTTTATGTTGTTTTATTTATTTTATTTTTTATTGTTGACACAATTACAGATGTCCCACATTTTCCCCCTCTTTGCCCACCTCCACCCATCCCTCACCCCTGGAGATATGTCTTTTTATTTATTTGAATTTTTTAGTTATTGATTTGAGAGAGAGAGAGAGAGAGAAAGAGAGAGAGAGAGAGAGACATCGATTTGTTGTTCCACCTATCTATGCATTCACTAGTTGATTCTTGTATGTGCCTTAACCGGGGATCAAACCCCAACCTTGGTGTGTTGAGACACTGCTCTAACTAACTGAGCTACCCAGCCAAAGCCATATATATGTCTTTTGAAAAAATAAAAGTATGTTGTTGAAAAATGTCCACAAGGCAGAGAGAAGGTGGAACCTTATTAGATTTGGCCACAGGTAAAAATCTTAGATTTTTGAAACCAATGAATTGGGACTAGCTAAAAATATATAGAAAGCCAAGAAACTTCTTGAGGAGTCAACTCAAGCTTAGCACAAATCATAGTGAGGTCATGTCTTTGGGGCTGCAAAGCTTTGGGGACTTGAATAGCTGGTACTGGAATTGCTGACCTTCTTTTAAACCTTTCTTTGCTTTTTTTTAATAGAGTGTCACCCTGAGGATATCCACAGAACTTAATAATGACATCTGAAGAAAGAGGAATGGTATCTTACTCGTTGCAAGTCGCAGACAGTTTCTAGATGTGGCACAGGGGACAGATAGGCTATGAATGCTGCCCTGTAGCAGGCAGGCATCTGTGGCACACCCAGGACTTGAGTTTCACGAAGAATTCCCAATAGTTGTCCTATTTCCAAAGGGATGTTTTCCTAGAGAATGTAGAGCACTTATGACCTAGCAATGTTTGTATAATTTTCTAAACTGGTACTTTTTTTATATTCACAAGTTCATTACACAAAAGATAAGGTGTTACGGAAAATGGAGAGCTCTTATTTTTGTACAGATTCTGTTTTGTTGTTTCTTTGTGTGTGAGTGATTTCTGGAAATACACTAAATGAGGAATTTACTAACAAGTAACCTCAGGATATTTTGAGAATAAACTATAATTTCATATGAGGGCATTTGTACACTTCAATTTATAGTGATCATCAAGATTTAGTTAATAAAAGAACTCTAGCTATGACACTGATTCTTAAATGAATTAAATAAGCCAAATGCTTTTATCAAAAAGCCTTAATACCACCATACACATTAATGCTCCACAGAAAACCTCAGTTTTGAACTTCTGCCTTGCTCACAGGAGCCAGAGGCTTTTCCTTTGCTGCTGATTGGCAGTTTGTAATGGGCATACTTTTAAAAAATACATGTTGTTGTTTTTTTTAATTGATTTCAGAGAGAGGAAGGGAGAGGGAGAGAGGGATAGAAACATCAAAGATGAGTGAGAATCATTGATTGGCTGCCTCCTGCACGCTCCCTACTGGGGGATTGAGCCTACAACCCTGGCATGTGCCCTGACAGGGATTCAAACCGTGACCTCCTGGTTCATGGCTCCATGCTCTGCCATGGCTGGCTGGGATGGATTCAGCAGTGCTGGTTAGAAATCACAAACCTTTCACAGCAGAGTAACATGGAGGTGAGCAGCTAAAGGGAAAACCTCCCTGAATTCGGGTTGAGCAAGGAGGGAAAGTGAGTCTCAGGGACATTCGTGGAAGGCGGGACTATAGGAAGGAGACTTGTACTTGATACCAAACCTCTGCCAAGTTACGACAGACCCAGGAATGGTTATCAGGTCCCTCTGGGGAGCACTGAGGAGATAGATGGTTTGTCCCATGCTGTGGGTCCCCATGATCACCCTGGAACTGGAAGACTGATCAAAGCTATGTCGAGCAGTTGTTTTTCTGAAGGGAGGAGGAATGCCACATGCCTTTAGCATGGAAACTGCAGTTCATGGTTGGTCTCACTTTGGACAGACTTGTTATCAGCACCTCCTTATGCATGGTCTTTCTCTTTTCCACATCTCTCTGTGAGATTAGATTGGGAGCTCCTTGAGGGCAGAGTATGCGCCTTACTCTTGATCCTTATAACTCTAGCATTTAACCAGGCACCACCTGGTACACCATAGGTGCTTAATAAACACTCATTGACTTCATGAATGAATGAGTGAACATATAAAGGAATGACTAGAGATATTTGTAGTGCTGCCTACTGAGATTTACACTGATTCGCCAGTTAAGTGATGGATCAATAGTTGTTGACTGTTTTTGTTTCATGTACTGTAAACATTTCAGTTGTGTGGGCTTCACTATTCTCTGACAACTCTCTTCGCGCTGGATAGTTATCACAGAAATTGTTACCTGGGCTAGACAAAATGGTACACCTGGCCTTCGCCAACGACTAGGCCAAAACTCACTCCAGACAGCCACTTTCTGCTGATTCCATACAACCTTTAAACTTGGTCTGTTCCACATTTCGGTATTTCTCATTTCCAAGAACTTGCATTTCCTTGGACCTCATGGCTGAAAGAGTTAAATAAAATGAAGCACTTCTTTATTTTAGCAATTTGTGTCTCTGTTAAATTATAATATGTTGCCTGGGTACAACAATGATATATATTTATCAGGGAAACAATTCTAGCTCTTTTGGATTTTATAAAGGTTTAATTTAAACCTTACATTTTCTTAAATCATGTAACTTTGCATGTGGGCACATGGCTTATCTTTGTAGGGATTCATTTTATTGTTTTACTAAAGGCCCAGTGCATGAATTCATGCACGGGTGGGGTCCAGCCGGCCTGGCCCCCATCGGGGTGTATAGGGGCTGGGCCTATCAGGAGGAGGAGATGGCGGGAGGTTGGCTGGCCTGCCTGCCCTGATTGGGCCTGATCAGGGCCGGGCCGGCTGGGGGAGGGGTTGTGGGTGGTGGGCTGGCCAGCCCTGTCCCTGAATGGGGTGAGGGGTGATCAGGGGCAGGGCCAGCCAGGGGGAGGGGCTGCAGGCTGATCAGGGTGGTGGGGGCCCATAGGGGGTAGGGATGGCTGGGGGGAAGGAAATGGGGGTGGGTGTTTGGCCAGCTGGTCTGCCCTTGATCAGGGTGGGAGAGTCTGATCAGGGACGGGCTGCCCAGGGGAGGGGCCATGGGAGGTTGGCTGGCTGGCCCCACCCCCTGATCAGGCGGGTTCGCTGGCCACAGTGGGCGTCATAGCGGCCGGTCATTCTGGTCATTATGGCGTTACTGTCACTGGCTTTTTATATATATAGATTTTAATTACAGTTCACATTCAATGTTACTTTATATTTCAGATGTACAATACAGTAGTTAGATAATGGTATAATTTACAAAGAGATCCCCTCAATCTTTCCAGGACTCTCTTTATTCTCTGCTGTCAGCTCTGCTTTCCTCTCTGGTGGCATCATTCTCAGGCAGGCTTTCCTCTGGTCAGAGTGAGATGGCTTCTGGAAACCCCAGGCCTGCACCCTGTCCAGTGGGAAGGGAGGACTTCTCAGTAGTTCCAACAATAGCTAACGAGCTGAAACTCGTTGTCTGCAATTGGCTGGCTTGGTCACATGCCCATCCAGTAGCTCTGGAAGGCAGGATACTCGGATTAGTCAGACCTGGGTCACATGTCCACCTCTGGAGCAGGAAAGAGTCAATACCCACCCAAACTACTCAACTGATGGTGGGTGGAAGTTGTTTCTCAGAAGGAAGGGTTGAGAAATGGGTTTTGAACAAACACAAAGCAAGATCCTATTGTGAAATTAAAGTCCCCTCGCCCCACCCCCGTATGCCAGAAAAGCCAACCTAACTTCGTTCAGAGTAAACCAAAGTGTACTTGCTGACAACCTTTTCAGGTTGAAAGAGAAGAAAATGTAAGCCATGTAGGTAATAAGCATGCCTTCAGTTAACTTCAAAGTTATGTTTGTACTTTTTCAAGCCTCTTGTGTTCTTAACCTCTATGTGCTTGGTCAGGCAATTAATTATCACATGTTTCGCCCTAGCTGGTTTGACTCAGTGGAAAGAGCGTCGACCTGGGAACTGAAGGGTCCTGGGTTCGACCCAGTCAGGGGCACATGCCCAGGTTGTGGTCTCAGATCCCCAGCAGGGGGTGTGCAGGAGGCAGCTGATCAATGATTCTCTATCATCACTGATGTTTCTATTTCTCCCCCCCCCTTCCTCTATAAAATAAAAATAAAAATATTTTTAAAAATTATCACATGTTTCAGATGAGGAAGGCAAAGAGAAGTTCAATGACCTGCAAGAGATTCTACTTCCAGATGGCAACAGATTCCAGATGGGAATCCATTTTCCCTAATTTCTAATCAAGTGGGTCTTTTTTTTAACACACAAGAGGATTCCACAGAAATTGTATTTATAAACCAAATTAAGTACATCAGTGTTGTGCTGTGTGTGGGATTCCACACATTCCTTACATGTGGCATTATCCCATGTTCCCATTTTTTACTCAGTTGGAGACATACTGGTCTGGTGTTTGGGTCTGGAATGAGGAAGGAGGAGTGTGAGGGAGATAAGTGGTATCCCGTTCTCTCCCACCCTTGATTCTGGCAGTCGGTGAGCCCAGCCGTCTCCCCACACACATACTCTTGGTCTGACTCTGAGTGCCCCGCATTCTCAAGGCCAGAAAGTCATGCCTCTGTGTCCAGCCAGTTGCACAAGAAGCAGCCACAGCCTCAGCCCCAGAAAAGCTGCTGATTTGCCTGGGTCACCCTAGCAGACTCATCTTCTACCAGGAAGGGAAGCAGGATGCCCAACTGATATTGGGGCTTGGGTGGGAGTGACCTCAAAATTCAATGCTTGGAAAATACTGAGGGAGATTCCAATCATATGCAAACACAGAGCACTCCTGTTTTCCCGACTCACTGCACTGGGGTGGCAAGAAAATGTCTAGTGGGTACTCAACTGCTGCCACTCACCACACACTCTGAGCCATTGGTTCCTATTTAAAATGTTCAAATCAGTAATATTCACAATTCAAAAAATCAAAACAATATAAAAAGGGGTTCTGTGCAAAAGCCTTTGTATTTTTCTCTATCCACATTTATTCAACTCCTCTCCTTGAAAATACCCACCTTTTATGAAAATACAAGCAGAAACACATTTTGAAATGTTTCCATTTGAACTTCTACCCCGAAAGTAGCATACTGTAATTTTGAGCTTTCCTTTTTTTTGACTAAGCAATGGATGTCTCCTTGTCAATACACAGAAAGCTTTCTCATTTCTTGGTTCTAGTTTATACATGTACTGTATTGCACTGCAGGGCTGTGCCCTCATTTATTGAACAAGTCCTCTATTTGATGAACAATGTTGTGGTTTTCAAACTTTTGCAATTACAAGTGGATGACCTCATAGGTACATCATTGCACACATGCCCACGGAAATCTGTGGGAGAAATTCCCATAAGGGGGAATGCTGGGACAAAGAGGAATTGTATCTCTAATCTGACCAACACTGTCTATCATCTTGTCTTTAGAATCTTTTCACTTGAGTATTTTTTGTTTTAAAATCTTTCCAACTCTCTCACACTTTCTTCTAAGCTGAGGATGTCAACTATAAGTTCACTTTTCCTTGATGACTCATTGATTCATCCACAGGCACAGCTGCGGGCTCTGTGGTAGACAGTGTGGGACAGAGGTCAGCTGACTTTGACATTGCTCTAGACACACTCTCCCTCTCATCCCCCTTGATTTAAACACCTGGGGCAGGGCAGGCAAGGCTGTCTACTTCCCCTTCTGCAGACAACAGAACCCTACTGTCTTCTAGCTCCATCATCTGGCTCCTCCTTTTCATGATCAAGAGCGTCTCCAGCTCTCGTGGGCTTTTTATTGTGAGCTCATGCTTTTGTCTCTACCTTTTCTCATCTTGTCCCTTTTCTACCCACTTTTTCTTTGGGGTATTGCTTTGAAGGGCTGCCACGTCACTTATACCTCCTTATCTTTTTGAGAACATTGTGCTTTTACAGACATTAGTCATCAGCCACAATATTCTCTTTCTCTTTTCTCGAAAAGGGACCCATTCATTATAGGGCACTGGGGGAATCTACAGACCACTTGGCCCTCTCTGACCTTGTAGGCTGGTGGTCCGTGCAGGATGATGCACTGAGTGGAGGACACCAGCAGTGCAGGGTACACAAAAAGAGGAAGGGGGAAACTCCAGCTTTGAGAAACTTGAAAGATTTAGAAAACATAGACTTTAATTTTGCTTAAAAGTACCTTTTATGTAATTTTTTAAAATTAATAAACTTGACTTTTTACAGCAGTTTTGGTTCATGGCAAAACTGAGTGAAAAGTACAGAATTCTTCCACATTCCTTGCCCTCTCACATTCACAGACTTCTCTACCAGAATGGTACATTTGCTATACTTGGTGAACCTACATTGACACATTATCATTCCTCATAGTCCATAGTTTACTGTGCTGTGCCAACACAGCCAAGGGTTTGGTGAGCCTGAGGCAGGGGGGTGGGGGGTGGGGGGTGGGATGAAGGATTAAAGAAAAGACAGACAAAGAGAATACAGCTGGGGCTCGGTGGATCTCCTGTGCTTGGATGAGGCCACAGAGAAGGATCCAGCCAGCAAGCTGAGGCTTTATTTTATAATCAGAGAAAAACAAGGTAGTGGTCAACATAGTTACAATGTTCTTGTGAGTTTCACTTGTTTTGGCAGCACTTGCTGCATCTCTCACAGCCCATTAGTTACCTAGGAAGGATCTAGAGGGCAGCCATAAGGTCAAGCTTAATTATGCTAAGAGGGCTCTGCCCTCTAAGCTGGGACTTGCTTGTGGCTCTGCCACAGGTCAATCCGAGGCTTAACTCTAGAGCCACTTCCTACAGTTTACATTAGGGTTCACTCTTGGTATTGCAAACTCTATGGACTTGGACAAATATATAATGGCCTGCATCCATTATTGTAGTATAATACAGAATATTTTCACTGCCTTAAAAATCCTTTTGTTATTTTGAAAAAGAAAATATTATTTGGAATTACCTATGGGGAAGCATTCTATTTTTTTCCAGCACCAGGTATTTAGGGACTTTGGCTTCACCACTAAGGACATCTGTCTACCTGCTTGCATCATGTTCCATATTGAAGGCACATTTTAATAATTAGCCCATTTTAGTAAAAATTAAGGTACAGCGAGGTTATCACCAAGTTTCAAGTGAGGGACAGAACAAAATCCAGAGCTGTGGCTCCTACAGTTAACCTTTTCCAATAGAACAATGGGATTATTGACCAACATCATGTGATTATGAATTAATTTTCTGGGGTCATATAATACAAAGCACTGAGGAGTGAAATTCCTACACTGGTCAGGTCAGAAAAATGAGTAAAATGTTTGGGTGGTTGTTGCAAAAGGACAGATCCTGGTTGAACGCTGTGCATCTAAGACTTGGGGGCAGGAGGTAGGTAGTGGGTGTCAGGAGTAGAAATATAATAGTGTGGAGGGTGGGAGCAGGCTAGAAGGGGTCAATGGGGGGAAAAAGGAGACATATGTAATATTTTCAACAATAAAGATTAAAAAAAGAAATATCACATAGAGAGGGGTCTTGTATGCCATACCCAGTCTTTGGTGGGAGTTTGAGATTAGCTCTCCGGCACCCACACACGACCCCTGAGAAGGAGACTGAATGTCCAAGACTTCCATTGGGCAGTGAGGCTGTGGAGTGGGGCTTTCAGTATGATTAAGGTTCTGGGGTCTCAGTGTCTTCTGCTTCTGGTTGGTGCAGTGAGACAAACTCCAGCTGTCTTTTGTTTGGAAAGAAAGATCTGCTTTCTGCTCTCAAGTGGGGAGTCATAGTGGGACTCAGGGAAGACATTTGGGCTGCTCCCAGGATGGGTAAAGTTCAGACTTGTAGATGTGTGGGTCTCTGTGAGACACAGAGTTATCTGAGCCTCTAGCAGCAGGGAGCAGAGAAAACCTTAGGACTCAGAGGAGTCCCGGGTTCCAGCTCTTCTGCTCAGCAGGCTTCTATTAGCACGAGTGATAGGAATGCCTGGAAGACAAATTTCACCTTTTGCTCTGGGTCAGCCCAGAGTAGTAAGTTCCTGGTACCACCCAAGACATCTGATTTAAGGCGAAGAGCGATGTATTTAGAGTTGGCCAGTGCTTTGACGGCCACTAATATAACCGATAACACAGGTATTAAAATGAATACTGAGCTCAGTTCAGTCTGTCATTTCCTCTTAATACTTGAAAAGCCGCAGTTGTGTTTAAAAGTTCCCTCAAAAGGCTGTAGTGGGGAAATTTATTCTTCCGCTTGACTGCACTTGGAGCCCTTCAGTAAGAGCCACCTTGTAATTGAAACCAGGAAAATCCCGGCTCTCTCTGGCCAAGAGAAGAAGCAAAGGTATGTTCTGAGGTTTATTAAATAATTACCTAGCTGTTGACATGTGGTGGGGGAGGGAAAAAACCGAGGTGCTGGCAAGTATGAAGAGAAATTAGTGAGAATTTGGGGTCATGTGGCTTATAAACCAGGTAGAACATTTTGATGTTCCCTGACCTTCAGCTCAGGTCGACCAGGAGATGTTCTTCTGCCTCAGTTAACCAGCCCATGGCGTGGTACATCATTATTTTACCTGTCTAGATGGCTGCAGTCAACTGTATCCAATTACTCCTAAAATACTCAAAAGTCTGCTAGCTGTTGGAAGCACACACACCAGTGACTTGGGGGTGAGAAAATGGGGAGAGAGAAAACCCAGAAGTAACTGGCCATGTTGACCTCCTACTTGAAGCTGGTCTGATGGCAGAATAGGGCAGGTTTCCTCATATCATAGATTGCTCAGAGATTAATGCAATTCTGAGCTCCAGAGAGGGAGGATGTTCTCAATTTGGTGATAACATCCATCAGTATTCCCAGATGCCAGCCATTTGTAATTCCCTTTTGTCTTCCTTGGAATTTTTGTCATGCTGTGTGTTGCAGTTTACTTGACACTTTTCTATGACTGAGTTTTAAACTTAAATGTTTTTAAAGAAAAACCTTTTTCTCACCGCTCCTCTTCCTGGACTGCTTAGCTTGGGGAATACCATCCACTGTGTCACCCAGGGTAGAAACTTGGGAGTCATAACCTAGACTCTCCACTCCCATCGCATGTTTCATAAACTTTATTTCCTATGTACAGGGTTAACAGTAATGACCATCTAAACCAGGGCATTTGGGGGAATGAAAGGGGCACTATTCATAAGTGTACCCGGAATAAACTGAGTTTGTCCGAAGCAAATGGAATTGTGTGTTCAGCCCTAGGTGGGGTCTTGATTCCTCTCCCTTCTCTCCATTCCCACCCTCACTACCTTAGGTCTTCATAATGTGCGTGGACTAGTGCAGTAGCTCACAACTCTTTCCTTGATTTCAGTCCTGGTCCTTTCCAATACATTGTACACACTCCATATACATAGCTGATACTTCACTCTCTCACTTAAAATCCTTCAGTGGCTACCCATGACTTTGGGATAAATTTTAGATTCCTTAATGTAGTTTAGGAGGCCTTTCACAGATCTGGTTCCTTAAAAATAAATTCTTTTTAACATACATTACTCCTTTTTTATTTTTATTTATTTATTTTAAAATATGTTTTTGTTGATTTTAGAGAGAGAAGAAGGGAGAGAGAGAGAAAAAAAAAGCATCGATGAGAAACATTGATTGGCTGCCTCCTGCACGTCCCCTACTGGGGATCGAGCCCACAACCTGAGCACATGCCCTGACAGGGAATCAAACCTGCAAGCTCTCAGTGCATAGTACCTGCCTCACAGAATGGTCCTGAGCATTCATTGGAGCAATGCCCATGAAGTACTTGAGATGATTTTGGTTATTCTTATGCCCATGGAAGCTTGAAAAGCTTAACCTTAACACAATGCCTGGCACAACCAGAGCTCAGCATTGTGTCTATTATTACCCTTTACACCGCCTGTTTGACTGCAGCAGTGGTTTCAGTCATGGCTGCCCATTTCAATCACACAGAGAGCTTGTAAAACGCCACTCCCTGGAGCAATTAAACCAATTTCAGGAAATGGGGCAGAGGTATAGTTCTACATGATTCTTATGTGCAGCCAAAGCTGAGGAGCTCTGTGCGATGGCACTGGTTCACAAATATCAGTGTGCATCAGAGTCACCTGGAGGGCTTGTTCAAACTATTCCTGGGGCCCACCTTGTGTCTCAAGTTCAATATATATAGAACAGCCCCCTCCCCTTTATTACTTTATTCCATCTTCTATCTCGTGGCTCTTTCATTTTCTTTGCAATCTGCATTGGTCTACCCACTACCTGAGCTCTTTCAGACTCATTACTCTACTGCAGAATTTCTTCAAAACATTTGCCAACAGCCTTCTTCGGGCCAATGGTCTAAAAATTCTCCAACCTATTCCAGCTTCAGACAGTTCACCATGTCTCAAAATTCTTCTTTGAATTCAGAGCCTTTACTCTGTGGGTTTTCCTTTCCTTCTTTCTCCCTCCTCCATGAGGAAGCAGGGGGATTCTCATCTGGGACTCCCACGACCATTTCATTGGGTCCCTATAGTTACCCCTTAAAAAGAACACGGTCATAGGAGTGAGACAGACATTGGTTCATATCATGTACTTGGGTGATTTGATCAAGCTCTGAATCTCATTGTCCTCACTGGTGAGTCTTGGGAGATGATAATGAGGCCCCTATAAATAATATATCCCTGACACACAATACTCAATTATTAGCTACTGTAGTGTTTCACCTTTAAGACAAGGTGAAATCTTGACCTTGAAGAGAACTCCAGGAGTGGGAATAACCCATGGGATGCAGAAGGCGGAACCAGAGATATCGAAAACACAGCAGAAAGAAATAAAGTCAGGATTTACCAAAGGCAAGCAAATGGTCTCAACCAAGTATTTTCTAGGAGGCATGGGCAGACAGGAAGGTGAGAGATGGGGTCTGACAAAGGGAATTGACCAAGAGATTCCCTGTGACTGCATTAAAATATGAGCTTACGGGCTGGTCCGTGCACAGGGAGGGTATTTTAACAGAAGGGCTATGGAATGGCCCCAGAGGAAACCCACAAGGGGATTCAACCCCATCAGTGTGACATTCAATCTCTCTGGCAAGACACAAAGTGCTAAAGAATCTACTATAATTTGCACCATTTATTATAGTCATGTGCAAAACATGACCACGAGAGTTACACAGAGCTCTTGTTACAAGATAAGGTCTCTGCATGATGTTTCCCATCGATGATGTTATTCAGCAGAATGGCTCACATGCTGAAATTTGAAACTCCTTGGGTGAAGAATCCCTCTGCAGGCTGTACCAGATGTTGCTTGTGTAGCTCCTGGAGCCCAGAAAGATGAGTTAATCCTTGAAGGAAATTATTCTGAACTTGCATCAAACTCAGAGGCTTTGATCCAACAGCCCGTGGCAATAAAAAAACAAGACTATCAGAGGAGCTGTGGGTGGTAGTCCTGTCTCCGAGAAAGGACAGGGCCACTGGCCAACGGCTACATTCCAGAAGGCCTCCAGATGCAGAGCCTTGAGCAGGGGGCCTCCCTTAGCACGATGTTATGAAAACCCTGCACTTTAAACACATGCAGTCATAAACAAGAACATCCTCACCCTTCCAAGACCCTGCAGAAATATCACCCTCTCCAAGATGCTTCCCTGAATGTTCCAGGTCTCACTGACCCCCACTATCTTCTACCTTCTTTAACTTTCATCATCCATAGCACAACACTTGCTACTTGTTGCATCTGTATATTTCTTTAGTTATAGGGTAAGTTCCTAGAGTTCTAAACCAAGTAAGTGTATTTGATCATTTTTGTATCTCTGAGTCCTTAACACTATAAGAAGCATCATGTGATTCATCTTTTCATCCCTAATATCTAGCACAGTACCTGATACATAGCAGTCAATAAGTAAATAGATACTTATTATATGAATGAAATTATTGGCTGATGGCTGAATTGGATTGGCATGAAAAAATATATATAAGGGAAGATGTAACAAGCATCTCTTGTTTTGCTTGCCCAGTACTTCACCCTCCTACTTCCTGAAGCTTCCTCTCCTGTGGCCCCACCTTCATGTTTCATGATAGCTGGAGTTGACTTTCAATGAGTCCTTTACTGGGATTTTTGACTTGGAACCGGAGAGAATGTTAAGATAGTCTCTTTCTAGAGGCCAAAACTAGATAGATATACTGGTAAATTTGGGAGCTATTGAACCCATGTTTTTCATCCCTTGGAGGAATCTGATCACTAGCTAGAATGAAGGATGAAACTAATGAAGAGTGTGACTAGAGGCACTGAGACAAAAAGAATCAGAGAATCCTGGGTGGTCCTCGAATTCCTGGCTTCAGGTGTTCCCATGCCCAGGCACATTCCTGCCTTTGGGTTTCAAGGATATCACATTATCTCTCTTTAAAAAAAAAATTTTTTTTTATTTATTTCAGAGAGAAAGGGAGAGGGAGAGAGAGATAGAAACATCAATGATGAGAGAGAATCACTGATTGGCTGCCCTCTGCACAGCTCCTACTGGGGATTGATTCTGCGACCTGGGCATGTTTCCTGACCAGGACAGGGACCATGATCTCCTTGTTCAGAGTTTGATGCTCAATTACTGAGCCACACTGGCTGGGCACATTATCTCTCATAATCACCCCCTCTTTTGCTTACATAAGTTTGAGTTAGGTCTCTGTCACTTGTAACCTCACAAGTTCTAAAGAATATTGAAATGTCTGTTTTGTGATAGATACCCAATAAAAAAAGAACGGATGAATGAAATCTCCTTATGTCAAGTTATGAAGTTTGGCAAACTAATTTTGCAAAACATTCCATCTTTATTTGTGGTTTCAATAAATGCCTCTTTGATATTCCTCCCAGAGCTAGCACAGTGCTGATTATAGAGAAGGTACAAGGTATACATGCCGTTTCTGGTAGGTTGATTCTTCATTTTTCATTTTCAACGACTTTTTATCCATGTGTGTGAGAATCTCAGATGCTTGGCACTGCAATGCCATCTGTGCAGGATGGAAACGATCTGTAAGGACTTTCTAAAGGGCACATAGAGTGAGTGATAGGCTCTGAACAGCAGCCACAGATGGAACACAGAGGATGGTCTCCATGGGCAGGGACACTGGGAAAATGCCTTTGAGTAGCTCCATGGCAGAGAAGATGGTAGTAGAGACTTACTGGTGTCCACATTTTCTGAAGTTCAAATCCAGGCACATGGCCCAGTGTATATGAGGACATTTATGGGAACAGCTTATTTGATGTTACATGACCAGCTCAGCATTTCTGTTTACCATGTTTGTAGAGCTAAGCTTTAGCATCAGGCCTTTCTCTAGACAGGCTGGTCTACTTACTGCCACCCAAATAGACCATGTGGATTTTATCCTTGACACATCTGCTCACAAAATTCCTGGTGTCAGACACCTCTCCCTCCCTTACTTAATTTACTTATTTATTTTTTAAGAGAGGGTGGAAGCTCTCATTTAGAATTGAGGGTTAGACAAAGAACTTCACAAGTAAGAAAAATCTAAAGGAGTTCATTACCACCAAACCAGTATTACATGAAATGTTGAATGGGAAGAAGAAGGAGGAGGAGGAGGAGGAGGAGGAGGAGGAGAAGAAGAAGAAGAAGAAGAAGAAGAAGAAGAAGAAGAAGAAGAAGAAGAAGAAGAAGAAGAAGAAGAAATTAAAAAACAACAAAGTGGCAACAAATACATATCTATCAACAAATTGAATCTAAAAATCAAAATAAATGAACAAGAAATCTAATGAGCAAAATAAACTGGTTAATAAAATAGAACCAGAATGTAGAGAGTGCCTGGGAAGGCGCATGAGCTGATTGTCAGCTGAGTCCAGTGGCTTCAGCAGAGCCACGTCCTGGAAACATACCTTGCCAGAGGCAGGTATGTTGTCAGCCTGACCTTTAACTCAGGAGCCAGCCTGACCTTTAACTCAGTCAGGTGCCAAGAATGGATGCAATTATCCGGGCTCAGCCGGGAGTGACAATTACAAAGAAGCCACAAGAATGAAGAATTGCAGCTTGATCGTTAACCATGATTTCACATAATTTCCTTTGTCTTAAACTCTAGTAAAACCTCCTGGTATCGTGCTCTACATAATAAATGTGCTGCACTAGCTCTGGGTCACTGTCTCTCTATCAGAGGGCAGCATCCCACCTGGCCCCAGCTTTACTAACAGTCTTCGTGTCTGTCTCTTTTTTTCCTTTTCTCAATCCCCAGCCGCCCCTACTCAGGACTCGTCCACTCTCTAGCCGTGCTGGTTGCGGCCCAAGAGAGAAAACTTACACCAGAAGCATGGAAGCATGGAAGAATGGAACAGACTAACAAATCTCAGAGGGAAGGGGAGGGCGACAAGAAGAGATTAACCAAAGATCTTACCTATGGACATAGACAGTAGAGTGGTGAAGGCCTGGGGTGGGGCAGGAACTGGGTGGATGGGGGCAATAGGAAGAAAAGGGAGACATCTGTAATACTTTTAACAATAAAGATTAAGACAAAAACAAAACACAAATATACCCAGCCAGATGAGGCAGACCCAGAACTTGACCTCTAAGCCTTTGCTCTTACCCAATCTTGCCCTTCTATGTGTCATTCAACTAGCACAAAGCTGTGTGCATAACAAGTATTTGTTGAATTAAGGCTTTTTAGAAAACAATAAAGTTCTTCAGAAGATTCAGAGAGGAATTAAATTGAAAATATCAGGAGCAAATTTTTCTCCCCAAAGAGTTGGAACATGCTTGACAGAGATTTACCTCACTTTCCCAATTTCCTTGGCTGAAGGCAATGCCATTCCCCACTCCAAAGGAAACACACTTTATAGAGACAGAAATGTGAAGGATCAACTATAAAGGGAGGCATTCTGGTGAAGGAGTAGCTCTGGGAGCATGGGAGCCTCCGGATGGGTCCTCACAGTGGCTCTCCTGCCATCTAGTCACTGGCACCTCCCTGGGACTCCCTGATTCTGTTAGCTCTTCCCCAGTGTGTTCTCTGGAATACTGGCTCTGCAAGAAGTTTGTGTAAAAAAGTGGTTCTGTTGTCAAGTACTACTGAGAAATTGCATTTCCCCTTGGGGGACACCTAACCCTTATTAAAGGCTCTGAGAAGGCCAGCAAGAAAAAGCATGATTATTTAACATTTACTTAATGCTTGTTTAACTCAGCATTTAGTACCTCATGTTGGTTTCACATAAATGCTAATATCTCTCAGAACCAATACCTACACTTAGGTTAAAAAAAAAAAAAAGGCAATTGGTTAAATTTTTTCTAAAGACTCTAACATTCTGTATGAAATAATAATAATTCTATGACATAATAATGTAACTTGACTGTAAACTGCTCCTATTGCACATAAGGTGGGATCACTATTTTGAATTTCTGAGATTTCCTTGTCAGAAAAATTGAGAGGGTGTAAAGATGACTTCAATTTGGCTGTGCATGCAGCTCTGTGAGTTTCCTAAAATGGACAATAGGGGGCACTCGTGGATTGCAGTAGGGCCGTTCCTCCCCAAACTGGGCAAAAAAGGGCAAACCCAAGTTGTAGCAACCAAAGCAATTCCTTTTCCAGCTGAATGGAAAGCTACTGAGAGCCAACTCCTCTCCCCTTTGGATCTCTCCCTCCCTCTTCCTTCTTTGGAGAAAAAATGGGAGAGAACCAGGATAAGTAACATAGCTCTTTTGCCCTTTACCTTTATAGGCAGAAAATCATCTAAAGCAACTCTTTTCAACTGCTTCTCATTGGTTGTGTCCACTTGGGGGCAGCTACCTTTGCCGGTGGAAATTCTTGTGGGACTCACTTCAGAGCCTATGAGTTGAAAAGGGAATTCTTTTTTTTCCCGTCATCCATTCTCTTATTTTGAAGGGGGGAAAAAAAAAGCAGGTGAAGAAAAGAACAAACTGCATTAGGATATAAGTTCTTTCCAATTTATATTTTTTCTTTAAACTTTGGGCTTAGAGGACACAATAAGACTTTCTAAAGATGTGGCAGGCTATAAAAGGCTTGGGGGTAAAAGGAATATACATAACTTTTTCTCACTTATCACCTCTGACATTTTTCATGTGAAGAAGCAGGCAGACCTCCTATTCAAGTCAACTCAACATATTTGGGTGACTGCTTCTAAGGTGATATTGTCATTTTTTCCTAAATTCTTCCTCATTAACTCTCCCCTGCCCCTCTGCCCAAAACTGTCCCTACACAGAACCTCTCACTTAGGAAAGAAATGATATATAGGCTTTAAAATATTTTTCTTCAAGAGAAAGTGTAAATAAGATTCAGGTGTATAATAAATATATATCTGTTAATAATTGAATCTACAGACAAAATGAACAAGCAGAATAGAAACAAACTCAGAGACAGAGAACTTCGTGTTGTTTGCCAGATGGGTGGGGGCTTGGGGGTCTGGGGAAAAAGGGGAAGGGATTAAGAAGTACAAATTTTTTCTTACAGAATAGTCACGAGGATGTAAAGTACAGCATAGGGAATACTGTCAATCATATTCTAATAACGAGGCATGGTGCCGGATGGGTGCTGGATTTATTGGGATGGTCACATATGAAGTTATGAAATGTCTGGTCACTGGGGTATACAAGAAAAAAGACTCAGGTGTATAGTCCACAGAAACTAACAGAGGACAGAGAAACCATGTTCCTCTTACAGAAATTTTCTACATTGCAGGTGCAGAGGATCTTTGAGCTTAGAGCTCTTCAGTTTTCACCTAATCTCATCCTTCCATTGTGTACATGAGGGCACCGGGGGTCCCAAGCCATGCAGGGAGGTACTAGCCTGGCCCATGCCTGAGCTTCTAGCTGCCTGCACATTCCATTGACTCGCACTGGAGCCCACTCAATAGAGATGTCAAGTGCTCATCTCCACAGACAGTAAGACTCACAAGCAATAGTCATATCCCACACTGAGTGCACTCTGCATGCAGCATCTGGTTTTTGACAATCCTATTTGTGTCCCATTGAGAACAGTGGAGAAAATGGAATGTGAGAGGGAGCTGCTGGGCCTGCAAGCAAAGCCCAATTCATCTGCCTGATTTCTTTTTTTAAAATATATTTTTATTGATTTCAGAGAGGAAGGGAGAGGGTGAGAGAGAGATAGAAACATCAACGATGAGAGAGAATCATCAATCGGCTGCCTCCTGCCCACCCCCTACTGAGGATCGAGTCCGAAACCCAGGCATGTGCCCTCGATCAGAATCAAACCCAAGATCCTTCAGTCCGCAGGTGGATGCTCTATCCACTGAGCCACACCAGCCAGGGCATCTGTTTGATTTCCGATCCATCTTGACCACTCACCTCTCTAAGAAAGTACTGCTGGGAAAAGCTTGGAAGCTAGAAATTAAGCCATTTAAGCTCTTTGGAAAGTTTCCAGTGCCCTTGAATTCCAGGAAGTGTTGAACCACGGAGTCATAGAGGGGGAGAAGAGGGAAATACTCCTGAGAAAAGAATAAAATGACTATACAGGGGTGGGCAAAAGTAGGTTTACAGTTGTGAGTACATGAAACAGTTTATTCTTGTATTATTATTTATTAATTATTAGTGGCCCAGTGCACGAAATCTGTGCACATTAAAAGGGAATTCTGTGAGGGATGGGACTCCCACCACCCTGCTGTGTGGGTCCTGGGTGCAGGTATCAGGCTCCCTCCTCCATCCTGTCAGACTCTGGGGTGCGCTACAGGACCCAGAGTCAAGTCCCCACACACCTGTGCAGGCCTCAAAATTACTTGAGACCCAGACCCGGCTGGCCCCAACCCCACTGGGCAAGACCCAGACCCTGCCGGCTGCACACCCGTCAAGCCCGGCCCCCCAGCAGCTTCACCTCAATGCTGGATGGGGATGCATGCAGGCAGCGCCATGTCCCAGGTCAGGGACATAGGCAGGAAGTGTCATGTCCCTGGCCAGGGATGCAGGCAAGCATCCAATCCCTTTTTCAAAGTATATTCTAGGATACACACACACACACACACACACACACACACACACACACACACACATAATCTTACCTGAGGGTATTCCTTCCATCCATTGATTTTTAGAGAGAGTAGAAGGGAGGAAGGAGGGAGAGAGAGAGAAACATCAACGTGAGAGACATCGATTGGTTGCCTGCTACACGGGATCACACCTGCAACCAAGATATGTGCCCTTGACTGGAATCAAACCCGTGACTCTTTGGTCCTAAGACCAACACTCTAACCATTGAGAAAAACCAGCCAGGGCTAGGGATAATATTTTATGTGATCAAATACAGGGCCTATCTACATCTGAGCCATCAGGAACCAGTAAACAAAATGTATTATATGGGGAATTTGGGCACCCTTTTTAATCCTTTAAAAAAAATGCAGCCTGGGAATCCCTTTGCAAAAAATGTATGGGTGTAGGACATGATAGAAAAATAGAGCACGGCAATACAATAACTTGCATTGAAGAGCAAATAAAGGTTTTCAGAAAAATGTAAGGAATTTGGAGCTAAAAGATCT
Source organism: Myotis myotis (assembly GCF_014108235.1). Lineage (NCBI taxonomy): Eukaryota > Metazoa > Chordata > Mammalia > Chiroptera > Vespertilionidae > Myotis > Myotis myotis. The sequence continues at coordinate 199,200,134 of NW_023416335.1, forward strand.
GGGTGTGACTCTTATCACAGCCTCTTACTAGCTATATGATCTTTGGCACATTACTTAACCTCTTTTTCTTAAATTCCACTTTCTTCTCTTTGGAATGCAAATAATAATCCATAACTCATAGAGTTGTTGAAAAGATTCATGCAAAGTGTTCCATAACATTTTTAAAGATACTACTATTAGCATTATTGCTTTTGCTGCAGCACTAAAAAATGTCTACCTTTGAGTTGAGAGAATAACCTCTAATAATACTTCTTTGGACACACTTTTATTCTGGATGTTTACTAAGTGCCAGACTTTACATGTTTTAAGCTTCACGTGTATTAGCTCATTCCTAATCCTAGAAGGTTTATGCTGTCTTCATTGCCTTCATTTTTCAGTTGAGTCAGAGAAGTGAAGTGAATTCCTGAGAGCTATAAGCTAATCAGTGATTGAACCTATGCAGTCTAATTCCACAATGCATGCTCCTAAGCACTAGATCAGTTAGGACTAATTTTGGAAGAGAGTAACAGAAATTAAAAATAACAGTGGCTGAAACTAGATAGAAGTTTATTTCTCTCTTATGTAAAAGCCCAGAAGTTTGATAGTTCAAGACTAGACATGAGGCTTGGCTCCACAGTGCCAGGGCTCCAGGCTCCTCCTCTATTTTAGTGCTATCAATATGTAGCTTCATCCTCAATATCCAAAATAGTACGTTCTAGAGCTTTAGGCATTACATCTGTATACCACACAGCAGGATGTAAGAAGGGACAGGATAGAAAGGGGCTACAACACATGTCAGTTGTTTATTGTGGACTGCTCCTGGATGTGGCCATATGACATTTTGACCTACATGCCATTCATTGCTCATAATAGCAAGGGGAATGGGAAATGTAGTTGTTATTATGGATGGCTTTTTGACCAGTTAAAAATTAGAGGGTTTTGTTACTAAAAGGAAAGGGAGAGGTAGTCATGGCTAGAGGATATATGGAGGAGGAGTGGGGGGTAAAGTTGGAGAGGTGGGCAGGACTGAGCGATGAGAACTTACCAAGACACTAGAGTTCACCACTCTCATTTTGGGTTCACCTCCCATTTCAGCAGGGACCAAGGGGAGGCAGAGCTATTCCATACAAAAAACAGTTTGGCCATTGACTGGCCCTCTGAAACCTTGTACTAGGCGCTCCCAGAGTACAACGCAGGTGTCCACCTTGGTGGTGGACTGGAGGCTGGTTCCAGTCTGAGACCTATTAGCTCATGAAGTTAAAACAGAGGCTTGGAGTGGCTTCTGAGTCTTGTCTCTAGAGAGTCGAGTGATGGGTGTGGGGTGGGAGGACACTAGGATAGACCACAGGCTCTGAGTGGCCCTGACTGGCTGCTCTGGCCCTCCAGAGAGAGCCTGGATGCCACATACTGGAAAGTCACTCCATGGTTTCCAGAGCACTTTCCCATATGCTAGTTTGCTTGAAACACACAATAAGATTGCAACAGGGGTTGCTCTGCTTCCTACTTTGACAATGAAATAATGAAGTCATTATTCCCCCACGATACTCAGTAGAATGAGGTGGGTTTTTCTTTTAAATGTCTTTTCACAAGAGTACCAGGTGATTCTTATGTTCAAATAACCTTGAGAAACACCATGCTCAGGGTGCTGAGTGATAAGGAGGGGAGGTTTTCACGTCTAGAGTGGCAGACAAATTATGAGATTGTAAATGCCACGATGAGTTAGAGTTACATCTTTCATAATTATCATTTTATCACTACCTGGCACATTGTGAATACTCAATAAATATTCGGTGAAAGAATGAAGACTTAGGTATTCAGCCTCCTCAGACTCCATTTCCTCTGGTGCCATGGAATTATCTTAGAATGGGATCACATCATTATACACTCAATACCAATAAGGTAGGAAATACATACTCTTAAAACCTCAATTTTAGAGAGAGAAACAGGTTAAATGACTTCCCCCAGATCACACCAATAGTAGCACCTGAACCAGGATTCAAACTTAGGCTCTTAAACATTATACTCTCTTGTTTATCCAATAGAGAGTAACTATTCAAGCCATGTCAGCAGATTTACCAGAGCTCAGATCATCCCCATGAAACAGAACAAGTCTATTTCATAGGTATCTATACGAATAAAAGGGTAATATGCTAATTAGACCAGACATCCTTCTGGACGTCCTTCCAGACAAAGCCACAGTGGTGGGCGCCAAGGCAGAGGCAGTTGGGGGCGACCAGGCCAGCAGGGGAGAGCAGTTTGTGGTGACCAGGCTGGCAGGCGAGGGCAGTTAGGGGTGACCAGGTTGGCAGGGGAGGGCAATTAAGGGTGACCAGGCAGGGAGGCAGAGTGGTTAGTGGAGATCAGGCAGGCAGGTGAGCGGTTAGGAGCCAGTGGTCCTGGATTGCGAGAGGGATGTCCAACGGCCAGTTTAGGCCAGATCCTGCAGTTATTGGGCCTAAACCAGCCGTTGGACATCCCCCGAGGGGTCCTGGAATGGAGAGATGCAGGCCAAGCTGAGGGTACCCCCCCCCCCACCGCCGTGCACGAATTTTGTGCACCGGGCCTCTAGTTTACTATAATAGTTAATACATAGATATGAGTCCTGTCCCTCAACACCAGTGCTATAGAAAAGTTCCACTCTGCTTTGTAGATGATTTGCTCCTATTGAAGTGCCAAAATGGACTGGCAGAGAGGAATGTATATCGACTTTGAATGTTTACTAGTGAGCACACATCTGATTTTGTTAGTGGAGAAGAGGGCAATCATAGTGAACTCTCAGAAGCAGACATTCTTGGCATGGAATCCTCTCCCTGTCTGTGAAGTTTATCATCCCTTAGACTGGAGAGCAGTGTGTCAGTATAGACTGTGACTTGTTGGACTAAGAAACTCCTGGACTCTTCTGTCCTTTCAAAAGAGCCATTGTTTCCTTAGGGCCTTTCACAGAACTTGAATGTTAAGGAGAAGCAAGATTGTGTGATAGAGTAACTACATACAAAGGACCACAGGTAAATGTGGAAGAGTAAAACAGCTCTGTAGAGAACAGTAAAACCCCTCTCTTTTCCAGCAACAAATTCAAGGTACAAGAGCTGACCCCTTTTCTGATCTACCTTTTTAGGAACCACTGCCCCTCTGTATTTACTGCTCCAGTTCTGGAATGTGTGGGGAAGGAAAATGGTTCCCATTGCCTTCTTTTGCTGTCATTCTTTTATCATAATACACCCAGGTTGCATAGGCAAATGTCGCCTCATAGCATGTTTGACTTTAGTAGCCTTCATGTGTTTTCTCCCAAGTTCTTCATTTGTCTTAGATGCCAGCCAGCTAGACCCTGTACTGTCTGAATCACTATCTACCCCAGGGAAGGTAGATCTATGTGTAGTCAGTTAGTGGGTGTCATGAGAACTTTACTTTTCAGCTACTTTACCTGAAAGAAGAGTTGAAGAGAGGTATATATGCTCCTTGGAGGTAAGCAACTGGACTGGGTTTGGGAATCCACCCCACCACCCCAAGTCATGAGAACAGTTGTTGATTCATTGACTGACTGAATTTACATCCTTGATATTTGGTGGAAATGAAGCTTTTTCAAAGAGCAGGGCATGAAAAAAAGTAGTGGAGGTGGGAGTATGAATACAGAGGGCCTTGATAGTAAGTGTTCATGAAGTGGTGTTCATGATCTGCCTCACTGCAAATGGATTGTTTTCTTGTTACAGTAGAAATATGACTTACAATTTAATACTTCCATGATTTCTTAGACTTTTGCTATTTATATCACACTTCAGACAGTTATACTGCTTGTTTTCTGAGATATCTGCTCATGCCATTAGAAAAAGCATTTTGCATTATACATAATCTCGTCTCTTCATATCCCCATCCTCCCTCCGCATGCCACACTTAAATTTTCCCAAGTTATAACTCTGTCAAGAACAAGGAGCTACAGGTCTGCATCTTGCCTTCCTGTGACATCACAGAACATGATAGTGGCCAGCAACAGATGGTTAGAGACATGAGCCAGAGGGGACCTGTGCTCACTCCAGTGCCTCTGAGATAGATGGACCTGAATAAGGTATGTCTATGTGTGCAAACTGGACCTTCAGGGCTGTAAGAACTCAGGTGGTTTTCCCATTCATGATGATTTCCCTGCACCCAGCTTGGAGGGAGATGAGGCACTGAAGCACCAGCAGAGCTCCTAACCTTCACACTGCCCACACATTTATGACTCCAGGTTTCTTTCCATCTAAGAGAGGAAAAAGGAACTGTGAAAGATATCTGGTACTGAGCTTCCTGCCAATGTTGTCCTGTGAGGCAGGATTTAATTTAAAATAGAAAATATAGAAACATTATGATATACACCTAGAGTGTTATGTAAGAATTCTTAACTGTTAATAATATCTGAAAGAAAAAGTCAACCTTAAATTTGCAAAGAAATTAAAATATAAATAAATACTTTTCCCCATTTGATCAGCAAAAAAACTTAAAGCTCATGCTCAATGGTGAGTAAGGGTGCAGTGAAATGGGTACTTACATATTTTCATTGGATATACAAATTGGTACAATCCTGTTGGCTCAAAATTTGGTGATTAAGAGGCTTAAATTTTGACCCAGTAAGTCTTCCACTAAACCTATATAATAAAAGCCTAATATGCAAATTGTCCCCTTGACTGGGAGTTCGACTACTTGCTATGACATGCGCTGACCACTAGGGGGCAGTGCGAAACATGGAGGACGTTGGCGATGTGGTGCTGGCAGTGGGTGGCAGTGGAGGTGCTGCTGGCCCTGATGGGCTCTGACGAGAGCAGGACTGCAGCAGGATGGTGGAGCAGTTGAGCGGGCAGCACCAGGCCAAGGTTGGTGTGAGCAGGGCTCAATCACCCAGCCGATTGCTCCACAGATGGTGACCAGCGGCAGCAGCAGTGGTGGGGCCTCCACTTGGCTCCCAGGCACTGAGAGAGTTGGGTGGGGGCCCGATGACTCAGGCGGAGGGGTGCACATGGGGGCCCAGGGGCCCAGGTGCTGCCCAGGGCACAGAGGTCAGCTGGGACCTGCCCTTCCATTCCAGATGTTCATGCTTCGATCGCTGGCCAGGCCTAGGGACTGCAATTATGCATAAATTTTATGCACCGGGCCTCTAGTCTATTATAAGAAAATATAGGCCTGGTGCACGGATTTGTGCATGGGTAGGGTCCCTCAGCCTGGCCAGTGATTGGGGCCAATCGGGACCGATCAGGGCTGGCTGGGGGGAGGGGCTGCTGTAGGTGGCTGTGGGAGCACACTGATCACCAGGGGGAAGCTCCTGCTTTGAGTGTCTGCCCCCTTGTGGTCAGTGTGCATTATAGCAATAGGTTGACTGGTCATTCAGTCGACTGGTTGTAATGGTCAATTAGGCTTTTATATATATAGATTAACAGAAACTTGGGTAAAAATTTATAAACAGAGATGTTCATGGTAGCAAATTAATCAAACCTGAGGAGGGGATGGTGGGAATCTCTGACCTGGAGCTGATTGGTTAGAACCTTGGTGACAACCTGTACTTATGATTAGCCTCTGAAGGTGGTTGTAGGGGTTGTCTTGTAGACTGAACCCTTAACCTGTGAAATTTGATACTATCTCTGGTTTGATAATGTTCGAATTGACTTGAATTAAGGAACATTTAGCTAGTGTGACAGAATTGCCTGGTCTGGTGATCCTCACTGGCACATCTGGTGTCAGAAGTGGGAGTGTGGGACTGGTGTGAGAGTGAAGGGAGACACATGGGAGGAAGACTGAGTTTTTCTTACTCACAGAGCAAGGGAAATAAGCCATTGTTGTTTCAAGTCTCTGAGATTGGGGGGTGGTTAACACAGCAAGCCTCACTAAGAAAATTCCTTTTGTACTTGACTTTTTCACTGAAAAATATGGTTTGCAGTGACTCATAAGTCACCAAGTGCTAAGTCCTGCCTGTAACAAATACTGCTTTCTTCTTCATCCTACAGCATTCTCTCTTTCTCACCCCCTTTCAATTATAAGGTGGAATATTACAAAATCAGGTTGTCCCAATGTAAAACAGTTCACAGATCCAAAGGCTGCACCAGTCCTTTTATAAAGGCTTTGTCCCCATTTTCTGGGAATGTTCCAGGGTTGTTACCAATTTAGATCTGAAGACAGGTTAAAAAAACAAAACCAGTTCATCTCTTCTTCAGTAAGAGATGATTTTTAGCACTGGTGGAGAGTATAGTTGGTATGGTTCAGAATCACCAACCAGCATAAAATCCTTGTCATTCTAAATTTAAATATAATAGTTTCATCTAAAACCTGGCCAGATGTGTTCATAAACCATATGTAGAGGGGGTTGATAATTTATATACAATATACCTATTTCTTCAAAGAAAATGTAACTTTCTTTCTTATTTTTTTTATACTAGAGGCATGGTGCATGAAAATTTGTGCACTTCAGGGGTTCCCTCAGCCTGGCCTCCACCCTCTCACAGTGTGGGACCCCTCGGGGGATATCCATCTGCCGGCTTAGGCCTGCTCCCCGGGGGATTGTGCCTAAGTTGGCAGTCAGACATCCCTCTGGCAGCCTGGGAGCCCTCGGGGGATGTCCACCTGCCAGTGGGGAGTGGGCCTAAGCCACAGTCGGACATCCTTAATGCTGCTGAGGAAGCGGGAGAGGATCCTGCCACCGCCGCTGTACTGGCAGCTGTTAGCCTGGCTTGTGGCTGAGTGGAGCATCTGCCCCCTGGTGGTCAGTTTGCGTCATAGCAACCAATCATTCCCTGTCGTTCTGCTGTTAGGGTCAATTTGCATATTCCCCTTTTATTATATAGGATATTACTTAATCTTCCTTATGAGCCCCATCTGCTGAGTAACAAGCACACTTACATTTAAGTATCTCACTATTCCCTCCCTGTCTTGGCCTCCAGATGGCCTGTTAGTACCTGGGTTTGCTTAATGTGTTGTTGTGGAGGTAGGCAGGTGTTCTAGTTTCATGCTTCTCCTTGGATCTTCACCATCTTTGAAGAGATGATTTCCTTGGATACCTGGTCACTCCTTGCTCTACTGGCCCTTTGCAACATCCGTGACCAGAATACTCTAGGTCTTCTGTTTCTCAATTCAGTCATGGCCTGGGGGCTTCTTAGTAAACCTGCCTCATCTCAGCTCTCTGGGGCTGTATATTTCTCTGAAGTGTGGAGGTTTCCCATTTGGTTTCCAGCTCAGGTAGTCTGCCCTGTAGCCCCCACTTTGGCAACACTCTGTTGAACTTGCCAGCAGCACCATCAACTGCCTTCTATATTCTTCACTGAGCTCTTGGGGGACGTCTGGCCCATGGGAGCCAAGGGCAGCTGGGCTTAGCCATACCCAATGAGGCAGACCAGATTGGTAGAGAGGACATTCTGTTTCCTTTCCATTGCTGTTCTTGTGCATAAGAGGAAGTATATGAGCTAGACATCCTGCCCTTGGCTTTGGGTGAAGGTCATGGGAGGAAGTGGGCCATGGTCAAAGGGTTCTGTGGGCTCCTCAAACTGGAATGAGATTATCTGCTTCTCCCAGATCTTGGGCCATGTTTGGGAGCATATTCACCATCTGTTTTTCATTTCCCCAGCATAAAATGTGGGAGGTCAGGATCACACATTTCCTTCTTATTCCCAAGATGCCTCTGAACTCTCTTCCTTGAATTTTTTGTTCTCATCCATGCTGAATTACTTGAATGGTTCCCAGCACACACCGTGCTATTTCAGACTTCTAAGCCTTTGCCTATGTTGCCCTTCCAACATCCATTTCTTCTGAAAAAGCTTTTTTTCATCCCGTAAGACACTACCCTGGACTCTTCCTACAAGATGCTCACTTTCTCTCTCTTGGCACTTTGCATGAGGTACTTCATCAAAGAGTTTGTTGTGTCTGTCTTCATCATGAGTATATAAGGAACCAGGGCCAGGGATCCCATCTGAAGAATCTTTGCTTTCCTGATGTCTGACACAGAAAAAACATTCAAAGAATATTGGTTTAAAAAATTACACCTTGGGTAAAGCGTACACGGTATCTGTTTTATTTCTTACAATTGCATGTGAATTTACAATGAACTACAAATAAAAAAATATTTCATTAAAAAAAAACAACCTCCTTAATGAATAAGGCCAATTATTCACTAAAGCTCCTTGGTTGCCCTGGTGGAAGACCAGAGCCCAAGGTAAGTTCAAGGCCTTTATGAATTTGCCGGATCTAAATGGGGGGTGGATGCTTTAAACTGTTAGTCCTCAGGTACCCTGGATCTCACTTGCACTTAGAAATATCAAGTTCTGAAAAGCTCTGAGAGACGTTGAAGTGCCTGCTAACTCAAACAAATTATATCAATTATAAAAGGCACCCCTCCATGCAGATGAATTGGGAAAGAGGCCTCCTGTAGGCTTTGTGGGTAGAAAGTATGTGTGTGTGGAATGAAAGTATGACATCCCTTCCTTAGCTAAGAGAGGAGTGCAGGCCAGAGTTCAGCATCCTCTCTCCCTTCAGCCCTGCACCCATGTAAAAGCCTAACCTGGACACAGCAGCCCAGGCCTGAGTAATTCCCCAGGTTTGCCCTCTCACTTCAAAGAGCCAATGGCCATGTTTTCATCCACTCAGAGTGTCTGCTCATGTTGGAACATCACTCAGGGGTGTAGAAAAAACTTAGCATTTTCTGTGAATTTTCTCAAAGAAATAAATGTAGGTATGGCTCATTCTCCACAAAAATTAGTTTTCCTTTAGTGAATATCCCCTCCTTTTGGGTTTGCTCCTAGGGGGAGTTCTTGTCAGATATAGTTATCTGTGGGGGCTTCTTTTTTTAAAAAAATATATTTTATTGATTTTTTACAGAGAGGAAGGGAGAGGGATAGAGAGCCAGAAACATCAATGAGAGAGAAACATGGATCAGCTGCCTCCTGCACGCCCCCTACTGGGGATGTGCCTGCAACCAAGGTACATGCCCTTTGACCAGAATTGAACCTGGGACCCTTCAGTCCACAGGCCGATGCTCTATCCACTGAGCCAAGCCGGTTAGGGCTCTGTGGGGGCTTCTTGTTCCTTGGGGAAGGAAAGAGAATTCAGAAACAAGTTTGGCTTCTTTGTGAGTGGCCCTAGAACTTTGCTGATCGGACAGATACACCCATCATAATAAAGGTGATATGCTGCTGCCTGGAGTGGGGCGCAGAAACAGCCTGTCAGTCTCTTCTTGCCTTAGGCACCTATAAGTGTATTTACATCTATTATTGCCTTGGATTTCTTTTCCACACGCCTGTGAGCTCTGTGTGGACAGAGACCTTGAGATCACACTTGCGTGCTGGCTAATTTCTGGGGTCTGATGCTGTCACACCAGGGCAGCACAGACACGCACCAGGGCATCAGTGACATGCAGCAGAAAGTGAAGTATGGATTATAGGGCAAGCTTCCGCACCCAGAGGCAGCGGAGTGCATGGGTGCCCTGGGTCGCCACCACCCGGCAGAGCGATGTGTATTTGACCAACCAGAGCTGGATGCATGCAGAGACAGCTGCAGAAGAAGGACCTTGTCCTGTACTACTCTATGGATTTATAGGAAAAGGATGGCAGAGAACATCTGGTATACTGTAATATTGGGATTTCCTGGTTTAGCGAGAGGTCTTGTTCAAAGATGGAACGAACCTTCAGAGGTCAGCTTCCGGAATCAATTTGTACCTTCTTGAGCTAACACAGACTTGCTCAGCCAGCCTCTTGCTAAGCTACCAAGAGGACGGCTGGGATTTGTCTCATCTCTGGCACCAAGTAGGTAATTGGACACTCAATGAGTGTTGGATGTATGGAACTATTATTATTATTTTTTTAAATATATTTTATTGATTTTTTACAGAGAGGAAGGGAGAGGGATAGAGAGTTAGAAACATCGATGAGAGAGAAACATCGACCAGCTGCCTCCTGCACACCTCCCACTGGGGATGTGCCCGCAACCAAGGTACATGCCCTTGACCGGAATCGAACCTGGGACCTTTCAGTCCGCAGGCCGACGCTCTATCCACTGAGCCAAACCGGTTTGGCATATGGAACTATTATTATTAGGAGGAAACTCATGTTCCATTTAAATGTGATCTCCCCCGCGCTACTAGCCCTAGGGGTAGATGAGTTGGGGGGATATTTTCTGTGCCTGCCCACTTTATAGGGAAGGGAGTGGGCATGTTGTTTTTGCATCTAGATTCCTAGAATGGAAACCAAGGGCACTTCTCTCTCCTGCTAGGTTTAAGAGGTAGCCTCTGGAGAGGATCAGGTGTAGAGGAGCCAGATGGGCACAGCTTTCTGCCCCGCACCACAGCTTGGGCAGAGTAGCCTCCCTTGTGCCCAGGAGCATTCTGGAAGAGGTCTAGTTAGGTATGGTAATCATGTCATCTCCACCAAAACATCAGGGCCCGTGGCAGCCATGTGCTGACTGTTGAGTGCTCTTTTGGCGATAAATGTTTGACATCAGGGCTGTCCCAGGGGGAAAACTATCCAGGATCCACCAGAAAGTTGCATTGCCCATGAGCCCTGAAGGCCCCAGCATCCTTGAAGTTCTAGACCTGCTGTTCTGGGCTTAACATGGAGAAGATGATGCTCCTGCTGCAACTGAAGGGCAGAGTTTGGGTTAAGAGTCTGTACTACGGGATGGCCGGCTTCCACAACCACAGCCACTGATGGCAAGTCTCAGGGGGGCTGAGGGAGCATCATCTTTTGGAGTCGGTGATGTCAGGGCTCAGGCAGTGTGAGGGATTCTCATCATAGTGGAGCTGGAGCTGCTGCATTTCCTTCCATGGGTAGTAGGAGGCACTGCAGCTTTAGAAGGCAGAGGATGTGCATTGGACAAGCTTCTCCCCGCCCCCCCCCCCCCGCCCCACTGTTTCCCCCAATTGAAGAGACTTCCAGGGTGAGATAATCTGCAACCTCTGGGTGATGATTGGACCCATGAACTTGCCATGCCAAGGATGAGGAAACATAGCCTTCTCTGCCAAGGGTCAGTGTAGCTCATCCACCACTACCACTGCTACTATTACTACTACTACTACTACTACTACTACTACTACTACTGACTATTCACCAGGCACTCTGCTAAAAGCTGTAGAAGGATCTTTTTCACTTAACCCTCAAAATAACACCATGAGCTAAGTCCTACTGCAACTTAGGAATCTGAAGCTTAGGGAGGCTATGTAAATTGTTCAAGATGAAATGGCTTGGAAAAATATAGCTTGGATGAGAACAGTTCAGTTGGACTCTAGAGGCCACAAACCTCAACATTACTCTATTCTGCATTTGCCTCAAATGTCTCCACAGCAAGTCATCTACTGATGCTGAGACGTCTTCCTTCAGAAAGCGCCACATGGCAGGAGCTGTGTGTATCCTGTTCACCAGCATGATCCCAAGGCCTAGGCCAGTGCTTGGCCCACAGCTGGTTCTAGATACCCATTTGTGGGAACAAAAAAACAACAACCAGGGATGTGGATGTAGCAGAGAACCAGCAGTTTGTCCTGAGCCTCTTCCTAAAGTGAGCTGAGTCATCTTCCTATACCAGGTCAAGGGAAGGAGGCCATGGACTGTCAGGCTGTTTGTGCTTTTAGTATTTCGAATTCAAAACAAGCAATGTTTTATGATCAAAATGGATTATCCTGACATTCGATCACATCTTATCAAACTTCTGTATTCAAAATGTTGTTGGTACTATTACTTAATAAACTGGAGCAAGCCATAAATTCCACTGGTCTACAGAGACTGCGGTTAGGTTCCCAGTACCAAAATGATTTTGATTATTGAGTTGGCATATACCCTTACACATTCCTAAATCAGTGGTTGGCAAGATTCTGAGAGAAAAAAGAAAAAAACAGTGCACACACACATACATACACACACATCTAGCAGCTTCAAAGCCTCTCACACATTAATGGATTCCTTATGGATTACATGTCTGTAATTATGAAAGAGGACAAAGAAATGGAACGAACCTTATTTCTTTAAACAAAATTTTTTTTGAAATATTCCTTTCAAAAGTCAATTTTTCAGAAGAGAGTAGGGAAAAAAATGAACTTAATTCTGAGTTTCGGCAACACAATAAGAAACCAGAATAAATGTAGGCAAGGCAACCACATGAGGTCAATCACGGAGTGAGTTCACCCACCCACACTCCAACAGCAGACAAAGATGGAGAAAACAACCAGCAGAAAGCAGTCAGAGGGACAATGCTAGCTCATAGTAATAGGGCTGAACGTGGGGATGTGGGAAGGTGGGGGGGCGGGGGGGGAGAGATTCTAGCACTCAAAACAACAGACTATTCCTATCATATTCCTAAAATCGGTATTGTGAAACTTGTTTATATTATCCTTAAATTAATTGTTCGATGTTCAAATTTCAGGGTCCTGGCCAACAACCTACCAACAATTTCCTTGTTCATAACATTTTCTTTTCTTGGTCCCTTGAAAAAATAACGAATGAGTTTCTCCAGTTATAAATCTGCTCTGAATGTCTTCTTATGTCATGGAAGCTGGGAGGTCATCTTGGGACACTGGATGTAATTGGGGGTTGGAGGGGGGGTGGAGTTAGGGCCCTTGGGCCAGGGACCAGGAGGTTTTGTGATTGTGAGGCAACTACTGATTCCATTAGCTGATGGTTGACTGACATTTTGGAACAAGATTTTGCAAGAGATGGGGGAAAGGAAAAGCAGGAGCATGGGAAGGAAGCACTTAGGAGATTGAGAAGGCAGGAATGAGCTGAGTGCTCCCAGATCTGAGGAGGATTTTATTATTGGACACAGATCTGTGGTAAGCTTCCCGCCAGGATCTCAGAGGCCTGGCTTGAGGAGCTCAGGTTTTCTTATCAGCTTTGTGCTAACTTTACCAAGCAAACTGGCTCTGTGAGAGAATAGAAGTTGCATCTAGATTCCAGAATGGAAACCAATGAAGCAGCCATGTGTACGGGCATAAGGGGCTGTCCTCCCTGGAAGGCTAAAGGTGATATTTCAGACAAAAAATCAAAGAAGTATAATTGTACACACTTGGAAATTATTTCTCAGAGAAGTGATATAAGCTAAAAATTACTAGTTTCATGAAAACGTTATCTAGAGTCCTGGTGCTAGATTTGTAAAAAATAATTATCAGAAGTGAAGGATTTGGGGGGACGTTAGATTTTCTTCAGTATTCCTATCAGAGGCAGAATATCGGTTGGATTGAATAGGATCTGTCTGAATATGTAATTTCTCATGGAAAACAGTAATTACACTTTTAAAGATCTCAGGAAGCCCCTCTGTCCAAAATGTGTGGGGGTGTCCAGAAGGCAGCTGATCAATGGTGCTCTCTCATCATTGATGTTTCTATCTCTCTCTCCTTTTCCTTTCCTCTCTGAAATTAATAAAAATATATTTGAAAAAATTCTGAGTACATCCATTAAAGCTGAGGTTTTTTCTTTTGTGTATATGTGTGTGTGCATGTGCATGATGTGTATGTATGTGTGTGTGCACGTGCATGCATGTGTGTGTGTGTGGTGAGACAGGGTGAGGGTCGGGGTAGGGTGGAGTGAGACCCCCAATGTGCAGGTGCTCTAAGCACACACTCAACCTACCTGTTGGCTAATTCATGCCTGTGTGTGGGAGGTCACAGAGGCCTGGATTCAGCAGGAGAAGCTCAGAGAGAGGCAGAATTTAGCCTGGTTTTGAATAAGAGAAAGAGAAGGAGAAAGAGGAGGAAGGGAAAATGTGAACAAGACATGGAGTTGGGAATGAGAAGAGGGCAGTAGGGGGATGGAGGAAGGGACCAGGCTGAAGTAAACGGGTCTGGATTTGGAAATGGGAGGGCTGAATAGCAATTTCCTTGCTTTTTGCAGCTAAATTGGCTTCCCATCTTCAGAGGTATCCCAGAGTAGCACTGAGAACCAGATTACACAGAATGAGGATCCTCATGAAACCCAGGCCCAGCTGTGTAAACTCTAGCCTTGCTGAAGGCAGATGCCTGGAAAGCCCTGTTGGGGGCTGGGTGGAAGGATACTGTTTCCAGAGCTCCTGGTGGCCAGTCCAAGGACATCCAGGCTAACCCCACTGTCTTACTCATTTCACTTGAAAAGGAACTGACGGCATAAAGCAAAGCCAGTCATCATAACCCTTCTTATAGCACTTTCCAGAGACTCGGACAACCAATATCTCTCTTTCCTTGCCCATTTATCAGGACTTCCTGGTGAAGGCAAGAACATGGGGACTCTTGGGAGCCATTCTGAGCAAACACCATCTCCAGATTATTTCCCAAGTAAGGTGGCTTCCATCATTTTCATTTGCAAAACCTTTTCTCTTTCTTCATTTGAAAGAAACCCAGCATGACTGTTGTAATTTTTTTTCATGTAAATTACAAATATTTAGAGTCCCTGTCAAGGGAATGAAATAGAAGCAGATGTTTTCCCTTTTGCTGACCCCAAGTAATACCACATTAGAAAACAGAGTATTTCAAGTCTCCTTAAAAAATATTTTAAGGAAATACACTTTTGTTGGATGCAAACAAGAACAGAATAGGACATTTTTAGTATTGATATAGAATTCAGAGCTAAGGTGTCTGAGGTCCAGAGAGGCTGAGTGACATGTGTAAGGTCACAGCGGGAGTGTGCAGCCACGTCAGAGTCTGAGCTTGGTTCTCTCAGGTCCCATCCGGCCTGTGTGCTTTCTAGAGACTCGGGTAGATTTGAGGCAGGATAGTAAGAAGCTAGGGAGGTTCCTTGATAAGTGGAGTAAGGGAAACTGAGACAAAATAATTAAACAAGGCCAAACAATCTGTGCAATTCACAGCCAGCTAATGAATCACAAGCTTTTATCTGCCCTAAGCAAGGACACTTAGGAGCAAATGGTTGACACATTCCAGGAAATCCTGGGACAGAATGGCCTCAGTTCCCGGTCCCTCTCCAATGACATTCTTGATGACGTCCTTTAAAAATGAAACTAACCAGTGCTGGCTGGTGTGGCTCAGTTTGTTTGGGTGTCTTGCCATGCACCCAGAGTTCACAGGTTCAATTCTCCGTCAAGGGTACACGCCTGATTGCGGACTTGATCCCCAGTAGGGGGCATGCAGGAGGCAATCAATAGATGTTTCATTCTCACATCTGTGTTTCTCTCTCTCTCTCTCCCCCTCATTCCCCTTGTCTCTCTCTAAAACCAATAAAAACAAAAAAATAAAAACTAACCAGAAAATAACCCCTGACCCCTCTATCTGCACATTTTGATGAATCAACATAATGAAGGACACACCTAAAAAGTTAATGAATATTCTGTTACTAGTAAGTCCCTCCCCTGACCTCGGCCAAAGTGAGATTAAAAGCCTCAAGACAAAGGAGCTACGGTATGCTCTTGAAAGAGCATGCACACACCTTGTATCTTTGCTGCTTTTTTCCTAAATTCTAAGGGACCCCATGAGATTTGAAACTAAGGGAGTAGTGGGCAGCAGCTCAACTTGGGCTAACCCCCTGAACTTGTCTCCAAAGCCCACTTTTCTCTGATTTTTCCTCTCCTGTTGCTTCTTCTATCTCAAGCCCTCCCTTTGTTTCACTGTCCCCAGCTTTAATAAACATTCTCTCAAAAGCCACCTGGACTTGTGTTGTAAAATATTTCCTAAATGAAGTCAAGAACCCACCACGATCCCAGATCCCATCCAGTAACAGACTGATTGCAAAGATAGCCACATTTATTTTTCTTTTTTAAAATATTTTGTATTGATTTTAGAGCAGAAGGGACAGGAAGAGAGAAATAGAAACATCAATGATGAGAGAGAATCATTGATCAGCTGCCTCCTGCATGGCCCCTCCTGAGGACCAAGCCTGCAACCTAGGCATGTGCCCTTGACGGGAATCGAACGTGGGACCCTTTAGTCGCAGGCCAATGCTCCATCCACTGAACCAAACCTGCCAAGGCAAGATGACCACATTTCTTCATGCCTCCTGCATCTATGTCCTTTGACATATAACTTAGTATTTCCTCTCATCTGGAGGTAGACTATTTCTCCACAAAGGAGGAGAGAATTTTAAGGAGGGTGTGGTCAAAAGCACCAAATGCTGTGGAGACAGTGAGAATGAGGAGAACTAAGCAAAGGCTACTGAATTTGGTTTTAAAAGTTCTCCAGACATTTCTAAGGAGAGCAAAGGCATTCCAGAGAAAAGAGTCCATGTAGAAGCCCAGCGTCCTGGAAAGACAGCTGGTAGACCAGCTAGCTGAGAGTTATGCTGAGACAGGGAGGTAGTACATGAAAGGTGGAATTACTTTGTTGTTCAATAATGAAAGTTGTTGATCACCATGCTGATATGGTTTACAGCAGGCACTGTTGACTCATACATACATTTTGTGTGTGTATCTGTGCATGTGCGTGTGTGTATAACAGGCATGTTACATATGTGAGGAATGAGCCATAAAATTGTTCATATAGTCAGGAATAAAAAGTTGTGATATAATTTCTAAAATTTAAAGACCTAGTTAGAAGAGGATCTTTCAATCCAAACCATTCATCTTACAATTGCTAACTCCATAAAGGTGAAATGACCCTCAAAGACCCAAAAAGGTGAAATGACTTGTCTAAGACTACACAACTAGGAAATTGTCAAGCCAGGGCTTGAACCTTAATCTCCTGTATTTCTGGCCCAATGATCTTACCACTCACTTTTCTCTAGTCAAAGCCTAAGCAGTTATTCCCTCATTGGCTGACCAGGAATACCTGAATTGCCACTGGATAGAGCTTCTTGGAGGTCTTAGTTCCAGGAGTGAAGACATCCCATGATTAGAGACAGAGGTCAGTCTCTATTAAGGGACTCCCCAAAATAGTTAAAAATATTTAATGCCAAATGCTTTATGTATAGAATTCATTTTACTCATTCACTTACGTTTTTATTCATACCTACTGCATGCCAGGCATGAATGTGCTAGGATACAATAGTGAAAAGACATACATGGTTCTTGACCTCATGGGACCTCTAGCCTTCCCCATAATAGATATTTCATAAAATTTGTTTGTTTAGTGCATCCATTTTATAGGTGAAAGAAAGTGCTCAAAGGATAACAGTGATAGCTGCTGCCATATATTGACCACTTCCCCACACCAGGCGCTTTCCCACACACTCTCTAAGTTAATTTACACAACAGCATATGAGATAGGACATGAAGGCACAGGAAGCGGAAGTGACTGGCCCAAGGTCGCATAGGTAATAAGTGGTATAGAGAGGATTGGAACCAGGGCTATCTGGTACCAGTGTTTATGATGTTAACCACTACATTAAACCACCAATTGGATTCCTGCTCTTAATCTCTCCACTAAAAGATAATGCATATTATGTCAAAACATCGTTAGCGAGAGATAAGACCCCAGGAAGCAAAAATTGTGTTGCCTACAGACACATTCTGGGTTTTCAGCAGAAGTATGTAGAAAATATTAGTTACTTGAGTGGTTATCATATGAGTACTGCTCCTGGAACCTGACATATAAGTGAAACACCCAGCATAATGCTGGCCCTTAGCAGGTCCTCAATTGCAGTAGGCAAAAAGTAAGCAGTAGGGATAAATTTGTAAGTCAAGAAAAAACCTAGAAATTATTGAGAAGTAGGGACTGCTATTAGCAATATTGCTAGATTTTTATTTGGACAAAAACATGTTATTATTTTGTGAGTCTGGGTTTGCTTTATTTAAATATAGACATAGCAAAAATCTACATAACTTTTACATATCTGCTAGAAAGAGGGCAATTTGTGCAGAATTATATTTCAGCCACACAATTTATTGCCACTGGATAGAACTTCTTGGAGGTGTAATATAATTTACCCATCTGTTTAAGCTATCATATCACAAGGCATGGACACACTCCTTGAGAATAAGAAACAGATTTGAACAATTTTCAGTTTCACATAAATTCTATTCAAGAAGAACAAAACAGTGCAATCGCAAAATTTCTCTTCTCTTCCACCATATGTTGGGTTTTTTTTTTGAGGTTTAATAATATTATAAATAAAGCAGCTTCGAGATGAAATACAAAACAGTGAACAACAACTTAGGAACATTTTGAAGAAATAAGTATTATATCCCAGTGCTGCCCGGCTTTCAACATAAAAGTAAGATGGAAAACAGAGTGAGAACTCTCATTTGTTCTATCAAGAAGGCATAAATACTGACTCTGTATTTGGCCAACCTCTTACAGCTGTACACCAGTTCTCAACTATTAAAAAGATTCCTAAATTCCCAGGGAAACAAAAATCAATTTCAGCCATATAAGTCCGTACATAAATCTATTGTGCTTTGTTCCAAATATTTTCTCATCAAGGAGTTTGGAACAAAAACACTATTGCAAGAGAACATCTCCAGTTTACCCATTCCACCACTATTATAAATATTTGAATGACTTCCAGTAACCTTGCTTAGAAAATCTCAATGTCTGCATAACATGCCAATGACAGCTCAGCAGTATGTCAATACATTTGGTTATTTGGCTAGACAACACTTATAGCAATATATTAGAATTCTGATTGCCACTCTCATATATTATATTTTGCTTTTGTCAAAGCACACTGATGGCTACTCTTGCCCTCTTGGCAAGGTAGTCATTTCCGGGCTTATATTAAAAATCTATTTTATCTGTTAAAGCATAGAATGAGCTAAGTGATTACTATGTTAGTCCCAAATAAATATGTATAGTCTGGTCTTGAAAGAATTCCAGTCACTGTAGCCCTTGTCCATATTTTAGGTCAGTGGTTCTCAACCTTCCTAATGCCATAACCCTTTAATACAGTTCCTCATGTTGTGTTGACCCCCAATTCTATTGTTACAAATTGAACATAATTAAAGCATAGTGATTAATCACAAAACAATATGTAATTGTATATGTGTTTTCCGATGGTCTTAGGCGACCCCTGTGAAAAGGTCATTCGACCCCCAAAGGGGTTGCGACCCACAGGTTGAGAACCACTGCTTTAAGTGGATAATAATGCTATTGGATTGTTTTCCCTAAGGCTAATTTTACATATTTTGTTTGTTGGCATTATGATTTTTGGCATAATCACTATTGTTCACATTGTTCAAATAAAGAAATGAATTGATATCAATTTTCTGGGTTTGTAAGAATCTGTACTGGCCAACCAAAATATACATATTGGCTAAAGTTTGGAGATATAGAATAGGATGGAGATGTTTTTCTCAAACTTTGTGTGCGTTAGAGTCTCTCAGAGAGCTGGTTAAAACAGTCTGCGGTCCCACAACCAGAGATTTTTAAAAAATATATATATTTTATTGATTTTTTTACAGAGAGGAAGGGAGAGGGATAGAGAGTTAGAAACATTGATGAGAGAGAAACATCGATCAGCTGCCTTCTGCACACCTCTTACTGGGGATGTGCCCGCAACCAAGGTACATGCCCTTGACTGGAATCGAACCTGGGACCCTTCAGTCCACAGGCTGACGTTCTATCCACTGAGCCAAACCGGTCAGGGCCACAATCAGAGATTTTGATCCAGCAGGTCTGTGAGGGCATCAGGACTTTGATATCCAACAAGTTTCCAGGTAATGCTGGGTTGTCAGTTCAAGGACCACCTTTTGAGCAGCAGTGGAATAAATGGAGTGGTCACTAGCAAAGACTAAAATCTATCTTGCCTTTGCCATTATAGACTTGTGGATTTGGAGTAATTTACTTAGGGGGGAGGTCAATGGGGAAAAAAAGGAGACATATGTACTACTATTTGTAATACCTTAAATAATAAAATAAAATAAACATTTTTAATTCATTTCAGAGAGGAAGGGAGAGGGAGAGATAGAAACATCAATGATGAGAGAGAATCATTGATCGGATGCCTCCTGCATACCCCAGATTGGGGATTGAGCCCGCAACCTGGGCATGTGCCCTGATGTGGAATCAAACCATGACCTCCTAGTCCATAGGTTGATGCTCAACCACTGAGCTATGCTGCCCGGGCCACTTAGTCTATTGTTAAGCCTTAGTTTCCTCATCTGCTCATTGGGGATTTTGTAAGGATTAGATAAGTCTGTAGGGCACTTGACACAGGGCTGGACAGATACCTGGTACATGCTCAATCATGATAGCCATGGTTACTGGAAACTCCTTTTCCAGGGTCCATCTGGTTGAAGATGCCATGCTTCCATATCATACCTTGGTGTCTTTGCAAAATTATTTGTTAAGTATGTCTAGATAAGGAGTTCTCTGATTAGCAGCTATTCAGGACTTGAATTGCTCAGGTGGGCCCTAAAAACACTTCAATATTTTGACCCTTTAGCCTTCCAACTAAACACCATACTAAAAACTTTGATTCTCTGTCCTTTGGGTTATTTTTCATTTTAATTGCTGTAGGTTCACAACTCCACAGTTATGTCTCCTTATGAAACATCATTTTAAGAACAACATCAGTTTAGTTTCAAACTCAAACTCAAGTCTTTGGAGACTAATAATCTTCCTCTCCATATTTTACCATTAAAAGGTCTGGTGTTCTGCCAAAGCAACGTATTAATAAATTTAAGGTTGAGATTTTCATTGTCATGTGAACGTTGAAATTGGCTCTCAAGCACATCAGGCAGCCAACTCAGCAGGATCCATGTACTGGATTCACAACGAACACGCCTGTGAAAAAATGACTTTAAAATCCCTGATTTTGTGGTTTGCTTTTAATTTGTTAAAAAGGCATGATCCACCAGTTATAAGAATCTCAGCCAATTCAGGCTAAGTTAATTTTGAGAAATATATTATTTCACTTTAGTCAAATGTCAATCAATTATTTTGTTATGCACCCAATCATTTACTCAGTTGTCCATTTAGCACTAAGTCCCATTTCCATGGTAGGTGATGAGACTCTGGGGAAAACATTTACCCCAACTTCCCAGACTTTGCAGCCTGGTGAGAAAGGTAAAAGCACAGTTATTAAAACCTCATTTCCACAGTATTTTGAAGACTCTCCAGTCTTTACCAGTTAACAAGGAGTAGAAAGTAAGCTCATTATTTGTGTTCACACCCAATTACTCAGCAATCTGTCAACAATCATCGAAAGCTTCAAACATATCTATAGCACCGGGCAGTATCTTCTAGAATTAGGATTGTCCAGAGCTTCTAACCAAAGGAATACTTTACATTCCCCATGATTTTATTTGTAAAATGAACTTAGAGTGCCGGAAGCCGGTCCATCCTTGCTGCTTGACACAGTCGCTGCAGGAAAGAAACATCTGCACAGCATATGTTTCAAGGGACCTGGCGTATATAGCATACTGTTCTTAATATGTTTGCTCCCCTTAGCGCTGTGTGTTTTAACCAAGGTCACCTCTCCAAGAAAGGTTGTTTCCCCAGGTAGGAATTTTTCCCTGAAGTCAGGGAGGGGATGCCTCTCCTAGAAAGGTTGTTTCCCCAGGTAGGAATTTTTCCCTGAAGTCAGGGAGGGGATGAAACTCCTTAACTAAGTGCCAGGTGGGTAGTTAATCACTTTAACTACAAACAATCATGCTTAAGCTACATAATCTTTACTCCCTGGAATGGAGATAAGAAACGCCCTAACCTTTGTAATAGAAATTGACAGGATTAAAATCAACTGGTATAAATACGGATGTAACAAGACAATAAACAGCAGAACTTCGCTGGAGATCCAGACCAGAACTTGGCTGGAGATCCTGGCTAGGCTGCTGATCAACTGAACACTGTCTCCGTGTCCTTCCTTCTTCGCCGACTCCGTCTACACCTTTGGGGACCCCTGGACCTGCTGGGGTTGGACTCCGGCATTAGAGGAAGCAAATCAACTTTGCTTTCTTGCAACTAGGTATTACACAAACTCTCTAGTAAAAAAAAATACATGATTGAAGGTATAGTACCAATCTGTACATCAAACTTGATTTCTTTGGCTTTTCAAAAGGTACAGGGATTTAAATATGGACTGACTATTTGTGTCCCCACCCTTAATCTCCTTACCCTCACCCAATTCATAGTTTTAAGGCCTAAGCCCCACTGTGATGTTATTTGGAGAAATCATTAGGTTTAGAAGAAGTCATGAGGGTGGGGCTGTATGATGGCATTAGTGTCCTAGAAGAAGAGGCACCAGAGAGCTTGTTCTCTCTCCACCATGTGAAGACACAGCAAGAAAGCAGCTGTCTGCAAGACAGGAAATGGGCTCTTAGGAGACACTGAATCGGCTGCTACCTGGATGTTGGACTCCTTAGCCTCCAGAACTGTGAGAATAAATTTCGGTTGTTTAAGCCACCCAGTCTATGGTATTTTGTTATGGCAGCCTGAGCAAGACTAAGCCATGACCTTAGAAAAATGTCAGGGGTTTCTATAAAACTATGAAAATTTGTATAAAAACTCATCTGTTATTATTCCCAAGCAGGACCCCTCTGCCTCAGGCTGTAGGCTGACTCTTTGCTATGGCCTGCACACAATTTCCTTTTTCTTGACCCTAGAATGCATTCCAATTTGTGCTGTTTTCTTTACCCAAAATGCCTTCCCCAAATCTTCCACTTCTGGCTCAGAGGCTCACCTCTAAGAAATCTTTTGTGATTAGTCCCTAGTCTGTTTCCAAAAAGAATCCTCCATTGCAAAGATTTTACATCTCACTCTATTGTGTCTTTTAGTTGGTTTAAGGATGTAGATCATCTTTCCCCAACTAGACCTTGAGTATCCCCAAGACAAGCTTAGGGTCTAGATTTTTCAAATCTTTTGTGTCCTCCATTGGCCCTTTTAGAGTGTTGTACACAGTAAAATGGAGATGAAATTTACTGAATGAAAACTGAACTAGATGCTGAGAGCCAACAAATGTTCTGAGGTAAATGAATCAAGTAATGCAGGGAAGTCCAATCCAACTCTGGCCCCAGAGCCTGCGGGTCTGCGAGGGAGAGAGTCGTTCTGGATAAGTGAGTTTAATAGATGGCTGATGGTGTATTCCTTTAAACACCAAGAGTTTTAATTATCTTGGATGGAAACCTTTCCAATATGTTAATCATCCCTGCCTTTTAAAATAGTGAGGGTAAACCTAATCCAGTGTGATGGCTGGGGTTGTCATTAAAAGTAGTATTATGCTATGACACTGGAAGTCCTCCGTCCCCATGGAGGCATGCAGAACTGTTTGTCCTTATTCTAAATGGCTGCAGATTGCTGTGTTTTGTGTGTGTGTGTGTGTGTGTGTGTGTGTGTGTGTGTGTGTGTGTTTAGCCTCTCTAGGGCCTCCCTGGCTGCTGGACGGTCAGTCTCACGGTTGCATGTGTGACTGATTATGCCATTTCGACTCGCTGTTCCTAATTTTCTGCTTCTCATCTGAAATGAGTTTGGAAATCAAATGCCCCGAGCTCACTGTGGTTGTTGTCATGCTTATTATTGTTAGACATGTGTGTGAACTGAGAGAGAGGGCTCTGTGTGAGGCTTGCCAGGGTCTCCATGGCTAAAGTGTGCACAAATACATATATGTTGTGAGCTCCCTGATCAGCTCCTCTGAAGACTTTTTCATTGACTTACTATTCTTACTCTTTGGGTCTGAAAACAAAACTTTCTGGAAGTATTTTTTTCAGATAAGTTAGGAATTCAGTCCTGGATTGTACAAGTAAGCAAGTGCTAACAAAGTGCAAGACAGATGCTAGGTGCTGTAGAATAGTCCTCTGAAATGGATACTCTATGTCTGGCTTGCTCATTATTTTTTATATTGCACTAGCACATAGTAAGTACTCAATAAACAAGTGTTGAATCAATGAAATGAACTTTTATAATCTGAGCAGAGATAAGGTATTGACACACATATACGCCCAAACAAGCTAACAATGTAAACCATATTAAGGCTCATAACAGAAATACAAATCAAGTATGTACAAGGACCAAAATATTATTTCTGCTGGAAAATCCTGAAGGACTTCATGGAAGAGGTAATAGTTTGACTGGGACTTGAAGGATAGGACTATATTTCAATCAGCGAGAAGTTAGAGAAGTAAGAAGAGAGAAGAATGCCACAGACAAAAACCAGATGCTTCAATGGGCAGGGCGTATTTGGGAGACAGTTAGTACATTTTGCCTGAGTACATGTAGCAGAGTAGGAGGAGATCATGTTATAACATTGTATTGGCATCAGAGCCTTGAATATGGGGCTATAGAATCTGTACTTTGTTTATTAGGTGGTGGGGAGGAATTGAGGGTTTTTGAGCTGGGAGATGACATGCTTTGAGCTGCATTTTTGAAATCTTAGTAGATATTGAAATTTTGGAGTTGAAGGGAAACAGGGCTGAGGTGATTCCAAGGGTATGGATGGGACTCCTCTTGGATTCCAATCGTCTTTAGTGGTAGGTAGGGTGCTGTT
This sequence comes from Myotis myotis, assembly GCF_014108235.1. Taxonomy (NCBI): domain Eukaryota; kingdom Metazoa; phylum Chordata; class Mammalia; order Chiroptera; family Vespertilionidae; genus Myotis; species Myotis myotis. The sequence continues at coordinate 199,224,370 of NW_023416335.1, forward strand.
CCAGAAGGCCTCAAGAGCAAAGGGTTCTATAAGATTAATACTATAGTAATAAGTCAAGATTCATCTTTGGCTTGGGGCACCATGTTAATACATGGTAGACATAAAGAAACAAAATAGCAGCAGGGTCCGGTGGACCTACTTCCTTACAGCATGCAGAGCCCCCTGGGGCACAATTGTTCCAGAAAGGAACAGTCAGGTCCTGGGGAGCAAGTGTAGCTTCTAAACTATCCAAGGGAAAACTGTAAGAATCCCCCACTGAAGAGACTGTACTTCTTCTTCTTTTTTTTTTTTTTTAATACAGTGACTATGTAATACCGTATAGAATTACTCTGTTGACCATGGTAGACACTAGTTCAAATCTAGATTTGCCATGAGTATAAAATACATTCAAGATTTCAAAGCTTGAGTAAGAAAAAAATGTAAAATACTTCATTAATATTTTTATTGATTATGTATTAAAATGACAATATTTTAGATTATTGAAGTAAATTAAATGTTATTAAAATAAATTTACTTTTCATCCAGCCAGCGTGGCTCAGTGGTTGAGCGTCGACCTATGAACCAGGAGGTCAGGGGTTCGATTCCCGGTCAGGGCACATGCTGGGTTGCGGGCTCGATCCCCAATGTGGGGCATGCAAGAGGCAACCGATCAATGTTTCTCTCTCATCATTGATGTTTCTATCTCTCTCCCGCTCCCTTCCTCTCTGAAATCAATAAAATATATTTTAAAAATACAAAAAATATTTTAATTTACTTTTCAAATTTGACTCCTAGAAATTTAAAATAGTTTATGTAGCTTATATTACCATTCTGTTGGACAGAACTGCTATGAAAAGTTCATTGTTATTTTCTATCACAAAAATAAAATTGTTCTATCTCCTCTGATTTTTTAAACCTTTTTCCTTGTAGGGAATTTGCTAATATGTGCATCAGGAATAAACTCAAAACCTGTAATAAACAGGTTAATGCATACTTGTCTACTGTCCAGAATTGTTTATCTGCCTTTCAATGTTTCCATGGAGATTACTGCAACTGCAGGTTTGTGCTGTGCAGTTGGCACATTATAGAATTATTTAAATGAACATTTTTAAAGGCTTCATTATCTGGGGCAATTGAAAGACAAGAAATATGGGAGTCCAAAAGTTTCATACCAATCACTTTCGTATCAGGGCAAGTGGTCGTCTGGGAGGTTTAAATAGACCCAGCCTTTGTAAAGAAGAGGTTATAGCAAAATACTCCTCTCCTGAAAAGAACTTGGAGTCAATATTCCTTTTAGAACATCGATTAACAATCACAAATTCTCAAAGCCCAGAGTCCTTGAAGGATCAGTTTGCTGTCAAGGACATTCCTGTATTCACCTGCAGGGTTTCCTTTTTCTTATGGGCTAGTGGAAATGGTCACTTTTGACCGTTAGCTTAATTTGCCTGAATGTTGCAGAGCCTTCTTACTTCACATCAACAACCCCCTATGATTCTACAGATTTGGTGTGTGACAGTGTTTGGCAGAATGTGGAAGAGCCCCAAGCATTCCCCAGCCAATGGAACTGATTGTACAATGAAGATAAACTTCGGGAAGGATCTGAGTCATTATGTATTTTACTAGTACTATGTCTTTGCAAGGCTCTTTAATTTGGAAGCAAGTAAGTTTGTTTTAAATAAAAGTGATCTCTTTTAAAAAAATAAATAAAAGCAAACTTTTATTCACTGTCTTGGAAGTGGAAGTGAGCTACACTTCCCCCCCGCCCTTCCCCAAAGTTAAATGATGACTATGAAATCCACAGGGGAGAATTACAACCCGAAGCACGCCTGCCACACAGAGGGTCTGCTTTGCTTCAGTTTATGTATACAGACAGCCTGAGAGCATTCGGCAGACAGAGAACCTTTAGGGACAGAACAGGCAGTTCTGAAATACCTGTCACCAGCCCTCGTACAGCCGAGCAAGATGGAACTGGAAGGTTCTCGTGTCAAGTCTTTAATATCCGTACAACAAAAATGACTTCATCCGTGCAATTAGTGAACAAGCTGTTCTCAGAGCTCCAGGAGGAGAAACTTATTTTGACTTTCATTTGTCCCATTTTTCCTGCGCACTGAATGTTGCAACCTTCTGTCAACTCCAATCTCTTGGCCTAGCAATTACAGCCAACCTTAAAACATTCTGCCCTGAAACCGTTAGTACAAATAAAAGCAGGGAGAAATAAATTACACTCGGCCCTCCCACCCCTATGTCACATCCCCTCTGCACCCCAGAAGGTCTGTGGTCAGAATGTCAGCACTTCTTCATCCATAAAATCAAACTAAATTTCTGTCTAATAAATTAACTTTACCAACTCGTGTTTTACAATGATCACTGCTTTATTTTCCTGTTGGGGCAGTGTATGCCGTAAAGTTTAAAACAACCACATTCATTTCCTTAAAGGGACCTTAGAGATCCCTTTCTTTCCCATTCAGTTGTCTGAAGGGAGAAGGTGGAGTCTGGAAATGTATGGATGGCAGGAGGCCAGTGTACATGAGAAACACACTGTGACTAGAATATCTCATCTAGAAGAAAATGTTCAAGTATGAACATATTATATCCCAGAAAAAGCAGAAAACGGATTTTGTGTCTTCACTTTGTCTTGATGGTGAGTCCAAATAGGCAGACCCATTGATCTTTTCCATCAAATCTGAAAAGAAATATCCCCATTATCCCAGGCCTTATCTATCGTGCTAGTAAGAAGCCCTAGGAATTTGGGGACCGTTAGCAAAGTTGCTTAAGTGATGCAACTTCTTCCAGGACGTAAGCATTCCAGACTCATTCTTCCAAAGTGAGAAATAGATGTAGAATTAGGGCAATAAGTGGGGAAATGCTCCCTCTACAAGCTGTAGGAATAAGCCACTGACACTGTGGCTTAACAGATGGCACCCTTACCCTACACCATATTCCACTTTAATTTGGGGAGTACTTAAACAAATCATTTTCACTTCACAAAGTGTTTCCATTTAATTCCACATTTGAATTGTAGAAAGTGTAAAAAAAAAAAAAAAAGGTTATTTTTGCTTCTTAGTGCTGATATATGTAGTCCCACTCTTGTCACATCATTCCCTTAAAAAAAGTGTCAATTTCAGAACTTTTAAGGCTTAAGAAGGAAATGCAAGTTAATGTATTAGCACAATACCCCAGTTATAACAGCTTCATTTTCATTTCAGAGATTGCCTTACATGAATATTTTTATAATGAAAAGTCATGATTTTGCTATTGCGTTCCATGCATTGTGCTTTGACTCATATTTCTTCCCAGCTAATCAAGGGTGTGAGGAGCCCAGCGAGAAACTGCACAAAATGTAGAACGTTTCAGGAATATGCATGTCACCCTTGCACAGGGGCCATCCCAATCTTCTCTGTATCGTTCCAATCTTAGTATACAAGCTGCCAAAGTGACTATGTCATTTCATTTTTCAAAAGGCAAATGTGCTAATAGGGATGAAAGAATAGCAGCTATAGGGACAATGGGGGAAGCTCAAATGCCCACTATGAGCCAACACAGGTATTAGCTGAATTTCTGTGGGCATACCTTGTAATTAAATTTAAGAGTCTCAAATTGAAGCACTGAATTTCCACTTCGGGTCATGATGGAGTAACAGGGACCACATTTACCACCCTCCTCCTTAAACAACTCAACAACTGGTCAAAAATCTGTGAAACTAATGTTCAGACATTGGAAAACAGGCAGTGCAGGATAGCAATCTCTGTAGAAAACGGGGTTGTGGGGGGGGGGGCGGTCAACATGATGAGCATGATGAATGCTCTAGTTTACTCTCTGGTGAGTTTCTAGGCCACTGCAGAGTCAGGTGATCCCCTGAGTTGAGACAGAGTTCAGAGTACAGAGATGCCTAGGCAGCTAGACTTCTTGGGCAGAGCACTGGAGAGAAGCAAGCTGCAATGAGAGGGCTCCAATATCCACACAGGGTCCCCTTAACTCTTGAGCTCAATAGTAATCAGTGCATGAGTTTGAGGAGACTATCAAGACAGAAGAAGCCACTGGAAAGGATTCGGTGGAGCAATCCTTGGAGCACACAAAGGGCTGGGAATCTTTTATATGCTTACTAGCCAGAGCAGAAAGACTTCCTAACACATATGGAACTGTGGAGAGCCTTCAGAAGAGTATTGCCTCAATAGCAGGGTCAAATTAGCTCTAGATTAAAGGCTGTTCTGCCCCCACCAAAAGTTTAAGAGCAAGCCTCAAAAAACATCAAACTGTTCCCAAGTAATTTAATTGCATCCTATTGCAAAACTCCCAAATATTGAAAGCATTACAAACATATCCAGTACCCCCAAACTGTTAAACTTACAATGTTTGACAGTAAATTAAGTTACCACTGTAACTAATACAAAATAATATTGAACTCAGACTGTAATTGAAAAATAAAATTTAAAAATGAATTGCCAGACATTCAAAGAAGCAGGAACATAAGATCCAAAATGAGGAGAAAATCTACAGAAACAGACTCAGAAATGACATAGATGATGAAATTAGTAAACAAAGACATTAAAAAAAAACAACTATTACAAATACATACCATATGTTCAAAGAGTTAGAGGAAAGCAGGAGCGTGACAAGGAGAGAAGTGGAAGAGATCTAAAAAGACTCAAGTCAAACCTCTACAGTGGAAAAGTGAACTGAATGAGGCTGAGATTAATAGCAGATTAGACATGGCAAGAAGAAAAGATTAGTGAATCTTAAGACTGCAATACCAAAATGAATAGTGAGCTATGGGACAATAGCAGCTTAACATGTGTAATTGGAATTCCAGAAGGCGAGGAGAGGCAAGTTGAGAATGAAATATTTAAAGAAACAATGGCTGAAATTTTTATTTATTTAACAAAGTACTTATTAAGTATCTGCTGTGTACCTGGCGCTGGGACTATGATGGTAAGAAGTACCAATGCCCTCCCAGAGCTCAGGTCTGGTAGGAAAATCTAATTATCTAAAAATGTGTGATAAGTTCAAGTGGCTGCTCCCTCACACATGAACCACTCTTTGATGTTGGCTCCTGTGACGCCATCCTTTTAAGGTCATATTCTCCTAATTCTGACCACATCTTAATACTCTTTATACTGACCTGCTCTTCTACCTGTCCAAGGAGTTGTGTGTTTCCCCTCTGCTTACTTCCTTGGCCTTTTCCCCAATCTACATCTTAAGTTTCCTTCGTGAGCTCATCTCTGTCCATGGTTTCATCTATCTACTCTGAGCTGACACTTCCAAATCTCTATCTTTAACCCCGATTCCACCCCCCCCCCCCGCCCCTGCCCCTAAATTCCAGACTTGCGTTATCTACTGAACAGCTTCACTTGGATATCCACAAGTGCTCCCAAGCAAACAAGTATCAAATGGAGTTATTACATGGTACTGGTTGTTAAACTCTATTGTACCCTTGTTTGCTCATCTGAATCCCTTTCTAGGGAAGATCTCATGGGAACAATATTCCCTAATTAGGTTCTTAGGTTCTGGCATAATTTTAATAGGTTTTTTAAAAATTGTGGTAAAATATACATAACATAATTTAACATTTGAACCATTTTAAAGCATTAGGTACATTTGCATTGTTGTGCAATCACCACCACCATCTATCTCCAGAACTTTATCATCTCCCTCAACTGAAACTCTGTACCCATTAAACACTAATTCCTTATTTCCCTCTCCTCTCAGCCAGTGGTAACTACCACTCTACTTTTTGTATCTGTGAATTTGACTACTCTAGATACCTCATACAAGTAGGATCACATGACATTTGTCCTTTTGTGTATAGTTTATCATAATATCATCAAGGTTCATCCATGTTGTATGCTTTATCAGAATTTCCTTCCTTTTTTAAGATGAATATTCCATTGTATGTATATACTACATTTTGCTTATCCAGTCATCCATGAATGGGCATTTGAGTTGTTTTTCCACCTTTGGGCTATTGTGAATAATGCTTTCCTTTCTTTTGGGTATATGCCCAGAGGTGGAACTGCTGGATCATATGGTAATTCTGTGCTTAACTTTTATTTTATTTTTTTTTAGGAACTGCTGTGTTATTTTCCACAGCAGCTGCACAATTTTACATTCCCACCAGCAATGTATAAGGGTTCCAATTTCTCCACATTCTCACCAACATTCTTTATCCATTGCTTTGCGTTGATAATAGCCATCTTAATGGGTGTGAGGTGATACCTAATTATGGTTTTGATTTCTATTTCCCTAATGATTAATGATGTTGGGTATCTTTTCATGTGCTTATTTGCCATTTATTTATCTTCATTGGAGAAATACCCATTCAAGTCTGGCACCCATTTTTTATTGAATTTATTGAGGTGACATTGGTTAATAGAATTATATGTTTCAGGTGTCTAATTCTATAATACTAGTAGCCCTGTGCATGAATCTGTGCACCAGTAGGTCGCTGCCACCCTCCTGTAGCTCTCCGCCCACTGCCCCGCCCTCATGTAGTTCCCCCTCTCCCCCATCATAGCTTTCTGCCTTGCCCCATCCTGTAGCTCTCTGCAGCCCGCTCGCATCTTGCTGGCCCACCCTCCTGCTGATCCGAGATCTGGTCGTGAGGCACTTGGTCATTATGCCTCAGGGTGTAACAGCTAATTAGCATATTCCTCTCTTATTATATAGGATATCAACTGTGTATTGTATTGTGTGTTCACCATCCCAAGCCAAGTCTCCTTCCATCACCACTGTGACCATTTTTAAATTGGGTTAGTTGTTTGTTTTGTTGAGTTCCAGGATTAACAGTTTGATTATGTTTATAATTGAAGTTTAGTTTGGCTGGATATAAAATATTTAGCTTGCATTTTTTCTTTGCATGTTTTAAATATGCTATTGTCTTCTGCATAAACTATTGCTATCAAAAAATTTGATGACAATCTCATGTTGTTTCATTTAGAAGTGACTTGGTGTTTTTGTTATTGTTTTGACTAGATGTCCAAAAGATTTTTTTTTCTTATTGCCCAATAGGCATAGTAAAATATGTCTTGATATTAGCCGATCTGGGTTTACTTTTCAGATATATAGTGTGCCTTCTCAATATATAATTTTAATATGCACTCTTTTTATTGTAGGAGTTTTCTTGGATTGTACTTTTTGTATTTTGTTACATTGTATGATTTGCTTTTCTTTTTTTATGGACTCATATGTATGTGGAATCTTCTTCGGTTTTATTTATATATATATAAACTTTTCCTCAAATCCTCCACATTTTTGCTTGCTTGGTATAGTCAGCCTTTCTAGTTTTAGCCATTCTAATAGGTGAATAGTAGTATCTGATTGTCGTTTTAATTTGCATTTTCTTAATGACTAATGATGCTGTGCATTGCTTTGTATACTTGTCACCTGTATACCTTTTTTTGAAATATCTGATCAAATCTTTGTCCATCTTTTTAAGTTGGATCTTTTATTATTGAGTTTTGAGAGTTCTTTATATATTTCAGAGATGAGTCCTTTATCAGATGTATAATTTGCAAACATTTTCTCCCAGTCTATGGCATGCCTTTTCATGAACTTAGCAGTATCTTTTGAAGAAAATTTTTTAATTTTGGTGTTTTTAATAATTTGCTTTTTTATGTATCATACTTTTTGTATTGCATTTAAGAAATCTTTGCCTAACCTGAGGTCACAGAAACTTTTTCCTATATTCTTTTTCTAGAATTCTTGTAGTCTTAGGATTTACATTTATATTTATATTTTAATTTTGTATAATGTTCAAGGTATGGATTAAAGTTTATTTTTTTAACATTTGAATAATTCCATCACCATCTGTTGAAATGCTGCCTTCTTCAATAACCTGCCTTTACATATTCGTTAAAAATTAACACCAAGTGTATGTCAGTTTAATTCTGGACTCTCCATTCTGTTCCATTAACATGCTTATCTATTTTTACACTAATACCATACTTTAATTATTGTAGCTTAAAATAACTCTTGAAATCAAATACTTTTAGTCCTACAAGTTTGTTCTTTTTCAGAGTTGTTTTGGCTATTTTAGCTAGGTTCCCTGAATTTTGATATGAATTTTAGAATCAGTTGGTCAACTTCTATTAAAAAAATTCTGGAATTTTTATTGGATTGCATTTAATCTATATAAAAATTTGACAACTCAACATCTTAACAAAATATAATCTTTCCCCATTGCTTTGAGAAGGATAACTAATGGCACGTTTCAGCTGAGAGAAAATAGTCCTTGATTGGGGAAGAAATTTACTGAAAGAATTTTAGAAACTGGCTAACAAGTAAGTGATTTTAGTGACCATCTCTCTGTTTATAAATCTTATCAACAAGAAAAGTAAAAGGGAATGATTTTGAAAAGACACCTTGGCACTACTGCAGCAACTGCTGAAGCAAAGAACTGAACTGTGGGAATTTAAGTTCTTCACAACTCCTGGAAATCAAGCTTGTTTTTGTGAAGAACTTGATCAGAAACGAAAGTTTCCCTGAACGTTATGTTGTCTGGGTGCTCTTCAAGAGCACATGGACACAATTTACTCTAACAGGAGCCACGTTCTGGTTCAGATATAAAAGTTTTGCAGAAGAACTCAGCGGGGTATGTGTAAAAGGAAACATTTAAAAATTGTATTATAATTGCAACAGACTATAAAGATATAGATTTAGTCATTGTTTATCCTTTGGTCATTGTTGGAAGATTTTAAAAACTAAAAAGTTTAATGAAAAAGTTCTGGAAATCTTGAGTGTGGCTTACCGTCCAACTTATCTTTATATCGAAGGAGGAAAATCATACATTTTAAATGATAGTAAGTCCAAGTCAACTTGGTATTTTAGCAGCAGCTCTGTCTGTAGCCAATGCTTGTGGTGGTGGCCCTACAACATATCCTCCGGGCCCACCTGGGGTTTCAGCCAGCGCTGTAGTAGGGTCCCACTCAATCTCAGACTCACCTTTTGGTGACAGCAAACCCATCTCAAATAAGTGCCCCATTTCTCCACTTTGTGACAAAGTCTCCTTTCAAAGGCCATGGGAAACCCCAGGCCTATTATCACATAAATGAAGAGGAGTAATGCCTTCAACCAATGGGTCCAAGGCTAGTGGACAGAGGGTACAGCCTCTAGTCCTTCTGATAGACAATCCTGGGAAGCACTTGCTCATTTCCAAGGTGGTGCTATGGTCCTTGGACCAAGTCCCAAGGTCCCCAATGGTAATCTGGTAAGACACCTCTTATGGGTTTCCCCCCTCCCCCTCTTACTCTCTCTGTTCTCTTACTTTTGCTTCCTGATATCACCTCACAAATGACTTGCATACACTAAAGTCCTTTTTCAGGGTCTACTTTCAGTTGGCCTAAACTAAAATGAGCACCATTAATCAAATGTATTTATATATCTTTCCATGTAAGTGTAGGTGGTTCTACATATCTATAGATTCACCATTTGTGAATTCAACCAACAGTGGATGGAAAATATTTTGTTAAAATGTTGCACTATTGCTGACATGTACTATGTAGTTAGGCTTATGATAGCTGCGTCTGTAGTGTACATGTGCAGATTTTTTTTCCCCTTGTCATTAGTCTCTAAACAATAGTGTAATAACCATTTACATCACATTTACATTGTATTAGGCATTTAAAGTAATCTAGAGAAGATTTAAAGTACACAAAAGGATGTGGATAGATTACTTACAAATATTTTGTCATTTTATATGAGGGACTTGAGCACCCATAGATTTTGGTACCCACGGGGGTTCCTGGAACCAATTCCCCACAGATACCACGGGTCAGCTGGATTTTACAGATTTTCTAGATTGTGTGCAAATAATTATTCTTGAAGAATTATTTGCAAGGTGAGGTGAGGACATTTTAAACCTGTGCAAATTAAATATTTTTTTTTTGTTTAGGCAGTAAAAGAGCTGATGATAATGATGCTTGCTCACTATGAACCACATTGAAACTACCTTTAATTCAATTTCTATCTGATAAAAAATATAATACGAATATCTAACTTTGATGGTGCCGGGGTCCAACCCCAGCAGGTCCAGGGGTCCCCAAAGGTGTGGATGGAGTTGGCGAAGAAGTAATGACACGGAGATAGCGTTCAGTTGATCAGCAGCCTAGTCAGGATCTCTAGCCAGGATCTCCAGCCAAGTTCTGGTTAGGATCTCCAGCCAGGTTCTGTCCAGGTTCTCCAGTCAGGTTCAGTCACCAGGTTCTAGTCAGGTTCTCTTGCCATGTTCTATAGTCAGGTTCAGTCCAGGATCTTTTGCCATGTTCTCTCCAGCGAAGTTCTTCTGTCTCTAGGTTCTGTGTAGGTTCTGTCTTCTAAGTTCTCTCTTCTAAGTTCTGTGTTGTTACATCTGTATTTATACCAGTTGATTCCAATCCTATCAATCTCTATTCCAAAGGTTAGGGCGTTTCTTATCTCCATTCCAGGGAGTAAAGATTATGTAGCTTAAGCATGATTGTTCATAGTTCAAGTGATTAGTTACCCGCCTGGCACTTAGTTAAGAGGTTTTATTCCCTCCCTAACTTCAGGGGAAAATCCTTACCTGGGGAAACAACCTTTCTCAGAGACCTTGGTTAAAACACATAGTGCCAAGAAGGTGAGCAAACATATTAAGAACAGTATGCCATATATGCCAGGTCCCTTGAAACAGCAAGGATGGACCGGCTCCCGGCATGATGGTATATGAACTAATGGCCAAGTGATGAAAAACTCTATAAGATAATAAATACTACCAATAAGTCCCGTATCCATACTATATGATATATAAGCTTTAATTTGTCACATAAAACTTCAATATTACTTTGTGCCAGAAATTTAGCAACTCTTCTGATACAAATGCACATAATACTTTCATGCTAAAAGTCATAAAAACTGAATAATTCACTCAGCCAAATTCACTTTTTTCTTTTTGCATTGTCTATTTTTATCACTAATCTTACATTGATTTTATGTTAAATGTTCATTACATCTCTGCAATATTCCATCTTAGTATTCGTAGCACTAATTTAACTTTTTTAGGTTATTTTTTTCCCCAGTTCAGGGCCCTTAATTGGTAACAACATATACTGCCAGGTTATGAATGCTTTATTATTATTACAATTTTAGCACTGAGGAAGCTTGGTAGTGAATATCTGGCCACTTGATGTTGTTTTGAAAAAGAGGTCAAGTTCAGACTCTCTTTCTGATAGAATGTAAAGTACTTCTACACGTGTTATCTGTAATTATTATGAAAGTTAATCTTAGTCACTAAAAGAGGATTCACTATCTGAACTTTCTTCTGCATTTTTTTCACCTTCGCCATCAGGCACTGGAGCATCCGGCCTCCTGAAAGAGAAGGGAAACGTTTTTAAAGTTTTTTCCAGTTGAAAGAAGCACTTACTCATTGTAAATTAGGTTCATCCTAGAATATTGCTGCTAATAAATCTGCCAAGTCTGCGTCCTTAACTGAGAGAGACTCCCACTCGCCACCGCAGCGCACTCTCCCTGGCGTCTCCAGCATTGTGGGGATTAAGTGCCTTTCCTGTGTGGGCCGTGGCACTGTCTTCTCTTGCCAGTGCTTACAGAGTGTGCTGCTTCAGCACTTTATGCTTCTCATTGCCATGGAGATCAGCTAGAGACAGAGATGCGATCAGGGGAGGCTGGCAGGACCATTGCCACAGCCAGGCAGCCTCCAAGTGCCTGAGGTACAGAGAAAAAAAAGCCAGCAGTGGAAAGAAAGGGAAAATCTTCATGCTCAGGAAAGCTGCAGGGAGGAATTTTTTAAGTGGAAGAGAGTTCACGAGTGGCTATTGAGAAACACAGGCAATAAAAATCTGTGGGGGCAAAGGTTCTTCATTGTATTGAATGTTTTCACTTAAGTGCAACATGGACATATGAGAAGGGTTAAACTCCAATTCTGCAAGGCTGTGCTATAATAAAACAAAATAAAATTTAATACTGTCATTAAAACCGTCAACTAGATAGGCTCCACCATGCTTGTCAGTAAACCATGCAGTTCACCTGGGAGCACTCTCACCCAGCCTGTGTCCCTGCTACCAAGAAAGAGAATTAAGCAAGCAAAGTATACTTTTGGGGAAACTAAAAGAGAAAGGAGGAATAATACAGCTGCTCTGTCCTAATAATTAAAATCTACCACTTATGTCACCCTCAGCCCCTTGATTCTTATTAAAGACTGGGAACACCAACAAATGCAACTCTTCTTTGTCAGACATAGAACTATTATGCATAGTTTATTAATTATTTACTCTTATTAAAAATTATGGCTGAGTTTTGGCTTATATTTTTAATATCATGCCTGGCATACTACAAAACAGAACAAATACTGGCACTGCTTTCTAGTCGTCACATATAAACCCATTCAATTTTAGATTATGCCTAGGAGGAAATCATATGCACTCAATACAGCACAACTTTAAAGCTGGCCACAGCATTTCTAGGTTTTGACTGATGCTCTGTCTGCCTAAAATACTAACACGGGACCACAGTCTTCATCACTACCCATGGAAGCAAGAACTCTAGACGCAGTGGGCATGAATACCAGGCACATTTTCCCAGTAAGTTTCTCTTTGCTATATAGTTGATTTCTTATTGTCTTCACTTTGTTTAAAAAGGAAAATTTGCCAGAGGGAATTATCTGACTATTACATCAAATTACATTAGTATCTATGGCAACTCAAACAAATAAAATAATGTACACAACTCCCCTAAAATAAATGCTACTTAAGAAAAGGGTAAAAGTAGCTTAGGCCTAGAAGAGAGTGAAACAATAAAATTAATTGATTTATGTGTGTAACCACTTTTTGATGTATATAATGCTATATGGCATAGTGGTTAAGAACAAAGACTATGAAGTCAGATTGACTGAGTTCAAATCCCAGCCTTGCTACTTATTTGTTAGGCAACTTTAGGGAAGCTATTCAACCACTCTGTACCCAACTGACTGGATTGTTGTGTTGATTAAAATAAATCACTAAGTGTAAAGTATATTGAATAATATCTGGCATATAGTAAGTATATTAAATGTTATTTTCTATTATTTTTATTATAGAATTATTATTCTTCTCATCATTATCATGTACCTACTATTTGCCAGGAACTGTGGTAGGTGCCAGAGATACAGAGATGAAAACCAAACAGTTCCTGCCCTGCACAAGCTGATATTTTAGGGGGGAGATAGAAATGCAATCAATTATTGTTACACAGTGTGATATACACAAACACAGTTGTACGAGCTACACGTGTGAAAAGAAAAGTAATTCACTCTACTAGGGTTCGTTAGAGAAAACTCCAGAGATGAAGATACTTGTGCAGGGTTTTGGGATGTGAGTAGGAGTTTGTCAGAAACAAAAAATGTGGGAATAGGTGGGGATGAGAATCTGAGTAAAGAGAAAAAATGGGAATGGTACGATGCTACATTAGGAAGCTGGAAGCCATTTAGTAGCTAAAGGGTAAGGTATATTGCGGTGCAAAATGAGATGACATCAGATAATTTGGCAGGAGTAATAGGTGAAGGATGGGGAAAAGTTATATAAAGTAAGTTTTCACTGCAATTGCACCAGTTTGGGTTTCTTATGTAGTCATTTACTTCATATTCACGATTTTATGTAATAATCACCACCATCTCCAGAACTCTCTTCATCTTGCAAAACTGAAACTCTATACCCATTAAGTAATAACTCCCCTACACGCTTTCCCTCCAGGCTTTGGCAACTACTATTCTACCTTCTGTCTTTCAATTTGACTATTCTAAGTGGAATCATATAGTGTTTGTCATTTTGTGCATGGCTTATTTCATTTATCATAACAAAGGTTCATCCATGCTATAGCATGTATCAGAATTTCCTTCCTTTCTAAGGCTGAATAATACTCCATTGTGTGCACATAGATTTTGTTTGACCATTCATCTGTGGATGGGCATTTGGGTTGTTTCCACCTTTGGGCTACTGTGAATAATGCTACTATGAACATGGGTATACAAATACAGGGTGGGGCAAAAGTAGGTTTATAGTTGTTCATATGGCAAATAATATAATAATCAATAAATAATAATACAAGAATAAAACTCTGTGTTTTATGTACTCACAATTGTAAACCTACTTTTGCCCCACCCTGTATATGTTTGAGTTCTGGCTTTCACCTTTAGGTATATGCTCAGAAGTGGAACTGCCAGATTACATAGTAATTCTAGGGTTATTTTTTTTTGAGGCACTGCCAGACTGTTTTCCATAGTGGCTATATCATTTATACATAGTACATAAGTGTTCCAATTTCTTCATATCCTTGCCAAAACTTGTTTGTCTTCATTCATTTTTAAAAATTGAGATATAATTGATATATAACATAATATTAGTTTTAGGTATATAATACATTTTGTTATTTGTATATAGTGTGAAACCATCACACATTAATTCTAGTTGACATCCACCCCATATATAACTTCAAACATTTTTTTCTTGTTATGAGAACTTAAAAGATCTATTCTCGCCTGGCTGGTGGGTCTCAGCTGGTTGAGCTTTCATATATCTTTTTATTTCAGTGGCATTGGAAACTAACAGGACTGACTCTTGGTTAATTATAACTATTGTTATTTTTGAAAACTTGGATTTTTAAAAACAATCACTTAGAAGTAGCAAATACCATTTATTTGGTAATTATCAAGCATTTACTTCAGTTTCATGGACTTCCTAAAATTCAGTGATAGACATTTTTCTAGGAAAATAGGCAGGCTCTCTTCTCCTTTAGCATGTTAAACTGCTTTAGTTTAAAATTATGTACTCTTTTCTACTGAAATTTTATACATAATCAAATAACAATGTATTTTCTGATCAGTATTTATTTCAGCTTTGCTCTTTGCTCAGTACAGACTATCTTGACTATTTTTTCTAAGTTATATGAATCTGTCTTACTATCTGAGGCTAATAAAAAAAGTGTAGTTTATACTTTAAAAGAAAAAAGAAACAGAACAATCACTGAAAGTTCTTGGCTGAGGCTTAATATGTACCTAAGATTCTAAATAAAAGTACACTTTTCATTTGGGTGGCACATTTTCTTCTCCCTCATCAGCCAAGAGCTTTCTTCCAGCGTGAGGCTCCTTAACTTTTAGGTAAACATGATCCTCCAAGCGCCAAAATTCCTCTTTAACAAGGCAGTTGATTCCACTTCTCATATCTGGCTAAGTGTCGTTGGAGCTGGTCTAGTAGTGGTGGTGACAGGTTATAGTGAGTCACCCCCACTCCAACCAGTGCCCCTTGTGACCAATGGCCTGGACTTATGAGGTAATGGGTCAGAATTCCAGCTCCAGGCTGTGGTTGAGGAGTAGCTTTCGTGTAAGACAATGTTTTAGCTGTTACTGGAATTCTACCCTAAAACTTGGCACCACCTTGTAACCAAATGTTTCTTAACATTTAAAGACAATGACATACTCTCAAACTTGCTAAGTGAGATATACCAAGGAAGGATTGGGGGTACCGGGAGTTCTCCCCTCGGTAGTCATCCATGAACTTCTTAGGGTAGTGACACCTAAATGGAGTCTTGGAGAATATGAACTTAGCCAGGCCAATAAGATGGGGGAAAGAAGTTCCATGGAGAAGAAAACATTAAAAGACATCAAAAGGGAATAGGAAAATGATACAATCAGAGAAGAGCCAGTAGTGTGCTATAGCTACACAATAGAGGTGATATGGAACAGTGGCAAGAAATGAAGCTTGAGTGAGAATCTGGGTCTTGATGACAAAAGCATTTATATGTAATTCTAGTGTTAGACTACGTGCTGAAGGTAATGGAGAGTCACATAAAGATTTGAAGCAAGAATGATGTATTAACGGAAACACTCAAGCTTTAGTGACAGATGAAAAGGGAATTGGGAAACCAACCAGGAGCTACTATAATAATTCAGGTGAGAAATGATGAGAGTTTGAACTAAGCAGCAATGAGCATGGAGGTATGTGGTCAGATGTAAGGGATATTAAAAATGAGACTATCGTAGTGACTGACAGGGGTAGGGAAGAGGACACAATCAAGGATGACTTTCAAGTTGCTAGTGTGGGTAGCTGGTTAAGAAAAGATTATGAAGGTTTAGTCTGGGCAAGGGATAACGTAAAGCCAATAAGAGGTAAAAGGAGTGGATAGCCAGCATCTGCTGATGCTTGTAGGGCTGCTAGTTTTCTATTTATTACATTTTCTCTAGAGAAAAAATATCAGCCTTTTAAAAGTCATTTTAGCTTTCTACTGTGTATTTCGTCTACTGTATATTTCCAAAAGCAAAAAGGATGCCTTGGTCAATGTTAAATATATTTATATATATATATGTCAATGAGTACCAAAATGGATTGGACCCATATGTTCAATTCACATTCTAATATATGTCACAATCCATCTGCTTTTAAAGTGTGTGTCAGAAAGAATTTTCAGAGCAAATGTCAAATATCCTGGAGATGTCTTAGTTCAAATTACCAATCTATGCCATTGGACTTCAGTTACTTGGATATATACTAAATGTAGATACATGTTGGAAATCAGTTCTTGTAGACTTTTAAAAAATTTGGGCAGGAGGGAGGGGGGTAAGAGATCAACCAAAGGACTTGTATGCATGCATATAAGCATAACCAATGGACATAAGACACTGGGGGATAGGGGAGGCTAGGGGGCGGGCGGGGGGGGGGGGAAGGACACATATGTAATACCCTTTGTAATACTTTAAGCAATAAAAAAAAAAATCCTTAAATTTCATATTTTAGAAGATAAAATAAGAAAAAAAAGACTGTTTTATGGTGTTTCACATGCAAAATGCACAGTTTCTTGAAGGGCTGAGAGCCAAGAAAAATAACAAAGCAGTATATTGCCGAAACCGGTTTGGCTCAGTGGATAGAGCGTTGGCCTGCGGACTGAAAGGTCCCAGGTTCGATTCCGGTCAAGGGCATGTACCTGGGTTGCGGGCACAACCCCAGTAGGAGATGTGCAGGAGGCGGCTGATCGATGTTTCTCTCCCATCGATGTTTCTAACTCTCTATCTCTCTCCCTTCCTCTCTGTAAAAAATCAATAAAATATATATTAAAAAAAAAAAAAGGCAGTATATTGCTAGTAGAATACAAACTCCTGGAACACACAGCTAAACACATCGGGGTGGACCAAAACCCCAAACTGGAAAGACTTTTTACAAGTATCCAGATACTTGCAAAACAGACTACTTCTGAATAATCCATTAAGATATATATATATATTTATCCAGGATGAGCTATGTAGCTAGGTTTGCTTGGATGAAATAAAATTATTGACAAATTTCTGAGCCACATATTTATAGCATTTCTCAAAAATATTTTATAAAACTCACAAAAACTGATATCTAGTTCCATAATAATCATTAATGTGGACCTAGAGTGACTTTACCTTATTTATTTCTCAATCTGGCTCAACTTAGATCTTGGTAGAGTAAATTTCTTATATACTAAGGTATTAAACAAAAATCTGGTAGATAATTAAAAAAAAAGAAAAAGAAAATGGTAGCATGGAGAGAAAAACACCACTGCTTCTTGAGGACACTACTGCTGTGCAACAAAACTGCCATCAAATTCCATCTCTCTGGATAAACAGATTCATCACTGATCTACTATAACTGCCCTTAAATGTGCAAAGGATAGTTTTAACAGCATAGGATAGATTTTTCATTTTTGTAACACTATTTTTTTTTTTTTTTTTTTTTAGTTTTTCTTTTTTTTTTAAATATATTTTATTGATTTTTTACAGAGAAGAAGGGAGAGGGATAGAAAGTCAGAAACATCATGAGAGAGATCGATCAGCTGCCTCCTGCATGCCCCCCAGTGGGGACGTGCCTGCAACCAAGGTACATGCCCTTGACCGGAATCGAACCCGGGACCCTTGAGTCCGCAGGCTGACGCTCTATCCACTGAGCCAAACCGGTTTGGCATTTTGTAACACTATTTATGAATGTAGTTCCCTCAACTATAAAATACTGTATAGGAAAAATATATCATTTGAAATCTTTTTATTGTAACTGATAAATTAAACATCTCAGCGGTAATACTATATTAGAAGAATTACTTACTCGAGAAGATCTGGGTCTAGTCCTTCTGATATCATTTTGTTTCTTATTGCCATCACTGGGACACCCTAAGCAAAGGACACAATATAATAATTCAATGATTAAAAATGCTTTCTTCATAAAAGCAGAAAAATAGACCAATGGATCAGAACTGAGAGCCTAGAAATAAAGCCCAAGCATACATAGTCAACTAATATTTGACAAAGGAGCCAAGATTACTCAATAGAGAAAAGACATTTTCTTCAATAAATGGGGCTGGGAAAATGGAGTATAAAAGAATGAAACTCAATATGAAGAGTTTTCAGAATTGTATCTCTCAGAGAAATGCTACAGATCTTGACAAATAAAGTTCAGATCATTGTTAACTATAATCCTCATTTTTTAAAATAAGGAAATATGCCCAGCCAGTGTGGCTCAGTGGTTGAGCGTCTACCTATGAACCAGGAGGTCTCAGTTTGATTCCCAATCAGGGCACATGCCTGGTGGTATGGGCTCAATCCCCAGTGGGGGTGCCATGCAGGAGGCAGCCAATGAATGATTCTTTCTCATCATTGATATTTCTATTTCTCTCCCTCTCCCTTCCTTTCTAAAATCAATAAAAATATATTTGAAAAAATAAATAAAATAAGGAAATATATTAAAATTTTAAATATTTACTTTTTTTTTCATGTATAGGGCATAATGTCACAGGAAGGTCATAGTATCCTGTCACCCGTGAGGAGTAAGCCCAAGTCGCTGTTGGATGTGTTATACACAGAGCCATTCTTCAGGCACTCTGCTCTCTTTACACCCATTAATTATTTACTTAAAAAAAAATGTCCAGAAAAGATGCCTTTTACAACCCTCATCTCTTATTCTGGCTACGGAGGAAGAGAAAGTCCACGTTCCCTGCAGCTTGCTAGGTTCGAGGAGGATGGGAAAGCAAAGGCTTCCGCTCAGGTTTGCAGGTTTGCAGGAACACTCTCTCCTGAGAGGCAGCAAAGGCACGGCTGCCATTTGTAGGCCTGTTTATATATTTATCTTTAGAACTGCTATGTTTAATTTTATAAATTAGTAAAAATTAATTTGCTAAGACTTGGCTAAAATGAACACCGAAATACATCCTAAATATTAGATGGATGAAAATAAATAGCACCATCACAAAATTCTCTTCAAAAACATACTCCTGAAAGTAATACTGTTTCATGGGGGCAATCGTCAAGGTATTCTGCAAGTGACAAAGAAGGCAGAAGATAAAACTCTGGGCTTCTTGTTTGCTTATGAAGTTTAACAATAAATCAAAGACAAAAAAATGAAATTTGCGTAGGGGCATTCATTCCATGTTAACAGACTCTTAAAGTAAGCATGAGAATAAAACTTGCACCATTTTTAAAATATAGGGTGTCCCCAAAATGTATACACATACTTTGAATAATTATAAAGGCAATGCTATTAAAATACATTTTCAAAATTGAGCTGTTAAAATATACATTTTTTTGGACACCCTATATATTACCTGGAATTAAGACTTGAGAGATTTTTAAATAAAATATACTTAATAATCACTTGATAATAAAATTTATATAATAGTGGAGGAGAAAGCTGACTACTTACTTGAACAACAAGATTGGGAATTTTATTTGATAATTACATGCCATTCAACTATTCACTATAACAGAGGAAATTAGAAGTTTGAAACTGTTCAAAGAAGAAAACACTAAAGTACTAAGGAGAAATGGAAAAGAGAGCAGAGTTAACATCATACTTCTTTAAAAAGACCTATCAGGCCGAAACGGGTTTGGCTCAGTGGATAGAGCGTCGGCCTGCGAACTGAAAGGTCCCAGGTTCGATTCCGGTCAAGGGCATGTACCTGGGTTGCGGGCATATCCCCAGTGGGAGATGTGCAGGAGGCAGCTGATCGATGTTTCTCTCTCATTGATGTTTCTAACTCTCTATCTCTCTCCCTTCCTCTCTGTAAAAAATCAATAAAATATATTAAAAAACAAAAAAAGACCTATCAGTTTCTGTTAACTACGGTTTGATGGTATAAGGTCTTTCTACAAATTCAACTGTGATTTATTTATTACACTTTAGCATAATCCACAGGAAAGCATTAGAAAGGTTATACAAAATTACAAAGCTGAGAAAACAGGAGGGAGAAGAAATGAGGCTGAAAAAAAATTTCCTAAAATATAGCAAAGGAAGTATGTGTAGGGTGGGGTCAGGGGAGGTGGTAACTGGTAAGGGAGGAATAGGGAACAGGGAAGTTGATGGAATTAACTAAGCTCCCTATTTTGACTTTAGTTTCATGGGATTGGTTATAGTATAAGAATAATAGTTTTACCCTTAGTTTCTCAAAGCTGACTCCAGCAAAAGAATACAAATATTACATTACCAAAATTTGGTGAGTCTTCAGTCGTTTCTGTATATAAATATCGATAAAAGAAAATACACGTAACTTATAATATCTTACCCTATTAGAGACTCTACCACTATCATCAGCTTAATACAAATATCACAAAGCTTGCCAGAAAAATAATTTGGTCTGTTGGAGAAGATGTATTCCAAAGGGATTTGCTCCTGTTTCTAGTGACGTTGCTTAGAAAATTTGTTTTGCTGTATTCATCATTAGAGGTTATAAGAAACAGTCTGGTTTGTTAAACATCAAAAAGAAGTGTCCAATTTCTGATCTCCAAGAGACAAGGCTACCGGTGGTCTAAGGAGGACACGACGGACCTCAAGACTAAAATTTACTGAACTGTGGGATTATTTTTGGCAAGTGATTATGGCCGTTTGTCCAACATAAGTAATGAAGAAGAGAGAAGGCAGCCATAAGTCTGATGTTCCAAAAATCACGTCTGTATTTGCGTCACTGGAGAAAGTGTGCAAAGAAGCCACAGTAATGAAATTATGAAGGCAACACTAATAGCTAAATTCTAGTTTCTTATATCATAGTAACTGTTTTGAGGTTATAGGATTGCCAATATTTACATTTATTTGTTATTGTTAATGAAATCCAAGCTACTAAATTCCTTTATAAACCACGTTGAAATTTTCCTAAAGTTTTAGATTAGAAGGGGGGAAAAACCTTCTTACTCAATCTAATAGTGATGATTTTCCCTTTTTAAACATAACAAAATAATGCTCCTTACATTGGAGTCTTTCCTCTCAGTTTATGAGCTTGAATCACAACAATTCAGTTCTAAAAGATGGAAAATATGAAGTTTATGAAGGTTTTTCCCTACTTGGTCAACAATAAAGAAAAGATCTATTGAGTTGATGGGTGGGTAGTACTTTTTTATTTTCAAGGAGAGGGAATGAGTAGGAGTTGAGAAGATGCTATGGGTTAGAAAAAGGCAGGCAGTCCTCCAATCAGGCTCCTTTTACTTAAATTTTAACTTAGTGGAATGGACTCAATCATTTCTTTGCCTTCTGATTTTCAATAATGCTCTCTTTAAAATATCTACACTGCATTTTATGTAATATTTTATTTTTTAAATATGTTTTTATTGATTTTTTTTTTTAGAGGGAGAGGAAGGGAGAGGGATAGATAGAAACATTGATGAGAGAGAAACACATCAATTGACTGCCTCCTACATGCCCCCTACTGAGGATCCAGCCCGAAAATCTGGCATGTGCCCTGACTGGGAATTGAATTGGTAACCTCTTGGTTCATGGGTCAACGCTCAACCCATGGACTTATGTAATATTTTAGTAGGGTGTTATATTTAGGATTACATTTTCAGATGAAATATTCTATTTAACAGATAATAAATGTTTACTCAATAAATCATAACACAAAAGCAAGTGTATGCTTAATAATCTTTTCTCCTTCTAGAAGCTGTCTGTGAAGGGATTCAAAATTAATTTAAATAAATCTCTTAATCACTATTGAATGAATATCACTATCTATAAAAAGAAAGCTTTATTTTGAATGATACAGATTTAGAAAATGACAAACTCTAAAATTATCTCTGATACTGTTGCCTCCAAGGGTCATTAATTTGAACCTAAATCTGTGGGCAAAAAAGCAGCTCACAAATCTTGACTGGTTTCTATGGAACTAATAGTAAATTATTCCCTTTTCAGTGATTATTTCAACAGATCAGTTTCACAGGGAGAAAGAATTCTTGACTGGGCATCAGATATTTTTAAAGTTGAAGGAATAAATCATGATAAAATGGATAAAAATTAGACTAGCCCTTACCGGGGCCCCAGGAAGTTGGTAAGACAGTTACTGTTACTTTATCCATCCTGTGTCTTTTAGGCATGGGAACTAAGGGTAACCTAAATGCCTATCAAGAAAGCCATTAAAAATTATTTTAAAAAGTTGGGGATGGACTGCTATGCGACTCAAAATATAGCTGCATCAATTTCCCCATGTGACTGATTTTTCCCCTGGGTGTTCTTGTAACATGATAAATATTAGATGTTAAGGATCAAAAAAGCACATGATGTGTTCTTTGCATTTTGTAGTTACTCAAGTTTTTAAAGAATTTCAAAGTAATTAGATGCTATGGAAGACCAGTTTTCCTCCCTTCATTATAATATAAAAGCAACATCTAAAATTGAAAGACTTGCTTTGACAATCTAATTAATGCTATAACTTCATTAGGAATACTTTAGCTACATTATAGCTTTGCTAGGCCTCATTTCACTCAACTCATATTTGTTGTTGAAAATATGTTGATTAGAATTTTCTAAATTTAATTCATTTGATTTCTAGGAATAGAAAGTTTACAAGAATTTTCATAGCAAATCATTTTGGAATTCGCTACGTGACTTAAAGTGCAATAAGTTCAGATGGTGTCTTACTCAGTTTTTAGAAACTAATTTTATATACACCTATTCAAGAGAATTTAAAGAAATATCTCCAAATACAGCAGTAAAAGATAAGAATGAAATTCTTAATAATTAATTATAAAGATAATTTTACTGATTGAAACCAAAGAATATTCACTTTTGAACTAGTTTTTCAATATGATAATGAGTTTGAACTGGTATATTATGAATCGCTCATTCAATGTCCTTAAAGATCATGAGTATCTATTTAAAGAGAGATGGCCAGAATTAGGCATTCCCTCTGGCTACAGAACCACAATAAAGGGCCCTGAATCTGATAAAGTGTCATCAGCACATGGTCTAACCAACTAACTGAATAAGTCATTTATGTACTTGAACTAGGAAAAGAAAAAGAAAAATTGGGATGCTGTATTATAATATTATGAAAATTCCAGTGGGTTGAACTAAGTTCTGGTGATATTTATTTAAATTAGAGTATACAAAAGATGTAGGTATCTTCAGGTAGAGGAATATATAATTTTCATTCATTTTTCCCAATAAGATATTTTGAAATCTATTTTATTTCCTTTCAAAACATACAGTAAACATTCGCATTTTCTCCAAATTGTAAAATAATCCTTACTACAAAATTACCTAACTTACAAATGAAGTTTGTTCTTGCATCTTACATTGCTGTAATCTATTCAAAGCACATTCTCTTCCACACCAGTAGTGCACACCTTGTTATGAATGCTCACACTGAGATCCTTGTCCAAACAGGGTGCTAGAATGCCTTCCTCAAGCAAATGGTGTCTAAGACACGTCTTTCCTCCTGCAGTGAGTCTACTTCCTTACTACAGCTCATTTGCTCCCTGGTTTTTACTTTTTCTTCCATTAACTACCACAATCTTAGCCAAACAAATTTGTATTTATAGTGAGATTCACCATACTTCTAAAAAGAGTATATGTAAGTAAGTAACTACTTAATTTACATTACTAATTTAGAAAACTTTTATGTGAAGTACCTTATTTCCAGCAGAGGTGGGCACTGAGAAATCAAAGTTGGGTAACTAAAACATTATAGTTGGATCAGAGTAAAAGAATTATACCATACATTTCACGAAGGATAAAATCTGTCATTGTTAGTATATATCTTCAAAAGCTTCCTATGAACCTGAACAGCAATGTTCCTTTTGTCACAACTTCTAAAGTAAGAACTAAGAAGTTGTGTAAAGGAGTTGGAATGAAAGATCCAAGTCCAAAGTTAAAAATATTTTTTCTGCTAAATGCTCATCTTTGTTGCTTCCCATTTTTATATAGCATTTAAAGGAAATCCCTATGAATTTAAAAACTACATTAAACTTATCCTCTAAAAGTTCTTTCCCCTGTGTTTACTTGCTTATGTTCCTTCTTTTCTTTCTTTTCTGAGGAGAGATGTACAGAGATATGATGTTACAGTGAAAAGGCAGATGAAGTAAATTTGACATTTAGAAAAATAAATAAACTGAAATAATGAATTACATGTTTTGGCTTGAAAGGACTTTTTGACAAACTGTCCTATACATTACCTCCATTATTTTAATTATGCCAATGACACAAAATATGATATAGAGAATATGTCCCTGAAGAAATATATTCTCTTCAAAAATAATTTTATACTTAAAAAATTGATTTGACAAATTTAGCACCGTAAATGAATTACCTTATCAATTATTTTTAAAAGATTATTTTGCGCCCTAGCCAGTTTGGCTCAGTGGATAGAGCGTCAGCCTGCGGACTGAAGGGTCCTGGGTTGGATTCCAGCCAAGGGCACATGCGCGGGTTGCAGGCTCGATCCCCAGTCAGGGGCATGCAGGAGGCAGCCAATCAATGAGTCTCTCTCATCATTGATGTTTCTATCTCTCTCTCCCTCTTCCTTTCTCTCTGAAATCAATAAAGAAATATATTTCTTTTAAAAAAGATTATTTTGCATTCTCAATTTTATGTTTCACTTACTCTCCTCCTTTTAAATTATTTTTAAAAATTATTATTTTTAAATTAATTTTTAATTATCTGATATATTATTAAAAAACAAAGAATTCAAGTGTACAGTAGCTGAATATCCTTCTGCAATTCTACGGAAGACTGACATCTGGGTACATCAGCTTGTTGGTGTGTGATAATTCTTCAGCTATGATTGAGAATTCCAAACCCTCCTGAGTGAGCTTCACGATTCAAAATACTTTTCTCCAGAAACTATAAGCACCATAAATAAAAATAGTTATGGTTAAATAACTAGATCCTGGAAACAAATTAATCACAACTCAACACTTTCATGGTAGTTGAATGCCACCTGAGGATAACTATAATGAAAAATATGCGATATCCGTATTAAAATATTCTGAGCCATCTGATTAGGGCAACAGTGGTAGAAATAGAGGCAGGTACACACAATATTACCAAATGGATACTGACCACCACCTCACTTAGTACCTGCCCAGTACATGCTTCTCCTTCAGTGTTCTATCTTCATCATGCATTAGGAAACAAGAAATCTAAAACCCAAACTTAGCAATCATTGTTTACTGCTCTCGAAGCAAACATATATAAGAAAAATCAAATAGCAAAGAATAATTTAAAAGCAAAACTTCTCAACATTAAACGTGTTCATAGTATGACTGTTTCTGAACTCCCTATCTTTCAAGGCAACTCAGGAAGGGTTCAAAGACAGCCAGAATATTGAAAAATAACAACCGGTAAAACTGGTGTAATTCTTCACATGCTGCTTCCTTAGAAGCTAGTTCATTGACTTTAGCAGAGAATAAGTAATTTTGGTAATTCTTTGCCAACAGTACATAAAAAAGTTATCTGTTTCTAGATTCTCCATATGCTCAGGCCATGGCAAAGCACAGCTAACAACTGAGGGGCTCCTGACTGGTGGTCCACTGTCACAGCTTTCTGCCTCAGGAGAAATCTCTATCTAATCCTTTCATTTGATATAAGACAGAATGCTGAGGAAGGAGGTAACTGTGTTCACTTGAGTCCCATTTATCCCAACTCACGAGTTACTACTCATACAGTGTATCATTCTGCTAAGCTTGGTTTCTTTCTTTTTAGTTGTGATCAAATGGACTGGCTGACCATTCAGTTGATGGAAGGAAGAAAATATTTTCCCTTTCCAATTTTCAAAGTTAGCTAAATTATGCATTTAATGAGACAAATGTTCATTTGCATCTTTTCATTATCTACATTCATGTAGCTAGGAAAACAGTCATTTTACATATGGCTTTTATCTTCAATGTGAAACACCACAAAAACTTGTCCCCCCCAACACTGAATGTACTAAAAAAAAATACTGACTTTGATATTGATTAGTAAATCTTTGGTATTATAAAGGGAACAAAACACATGTTGACATTATAATATCTACAAAGTTAAAAAGTACAAAAAGAAATAACATATAGTTGCTACACTAAATCCATACCAGTGTTTTCCACAACTATTACTATATATGAACCACTTTTTAAAAATTTTAATTGACTTTTAGAGAGAAGAAGGGAGAGGGAGGAAAGAAGGGAAGGGGGGAGAGAGGGAGAGAGGGAGAGAGGAGAGAGGGAGAGGGAGAGGAGAGAGAGAGAGAGAGAGAGAGAGAGAGAGAGAGAGAGAGAGAGAGAGACATCAATTTTTGTTCCAATTACTATGCATTCATTGGTTGCTTCTTGTATATGTGCCCTGACCGGAGATTGAACCCACAACCTTGTCCTATCTGGACGACGCTCGAACCAACTGAGTTACTTGGCCAGGGCTGAACCACTTTGGACTAGACTGTTGATCAGTGATGGGGAACTTACCCTGGAGCTCTCTAGAGTTCCCAAACAAGGCTTGAAATCCTTTAATTACTCTTAGAAAAACTACACCTTATCTAAAGTGCACCACTCTACTTCATGCCTGATTAGTTTCACAAGTTCCAAGGTACATCACTTCTTGGTGGACATCTTTAATAATCAGTTGGAGACTCGTCCTCCCTAGGTAATGGAAGTCACATTTCCCCAGGCCAACACGCCCTGCTGGCAACAGATGCACCAGAACCACCAGGACCAAGGAGATTATCCAGTTCACATTTGGAGCCAGCCAAAGAAAGCAGAGCTTTAAAAAAGCCTAAGTGTCCGAAGAGACTGTTTTGGCAAATTTGGTTTAAAAAATACAAGTCATTAGCTTCTTAATGTGGAAGTCGGACTTTTCCAATGCACAATTTATTATTGGCAAAGGATTCACCAAGTCCTGCCAGTAAAAGGGGGAGAATTGTTGGAAAAGTGATCTATGTACACAATTCCAGTTAAGTTATAACAGCAATATGTAATTTAGTAAAAGCTTGTGCTGCACTATTATAACAACAAGCATTAAATCAATTATCTGCCACATTTGGAACACAACAGTATTACTCACTCAAAAATCTTGTGTAAAACTTGCTTAAAAAGGAAAAAAAAACCTCAGAAAATGCCAGCAGGTGTTCCAGGAACATTCATTAATAATGAGATCCAAATCTGGATCAATTAAATAGAGGACAAATCTAGAGATATCATTTTATGTATGAAGCAACTGGTCTTAGAAGGTGACATGACTCAAACATGGTCACAAGGGATTGTGTGACAAAGCTGAGAAACTGTATCATGTTGCATACCAGA
The DNA here is from genome assembly GCF_014108235.1 of Myotis myotis. Classification (NCBI taxonomy): domain Eukaryota; kingdom Metazoa; phylum Chordata; class Mammalia; order Chiroptera; family Vespertilionidae; genus Myotis; species Myotis myotis. Next base: position 199,251,824 of record NW_023416335.1, read on the forward strand.
AGCACAGAGTACAGATCTGGGTGTACTCTTCGACATCCAGATGTCTTACCAAAACAACTCCTTTCTGGAACTGCCATCACTCATGCCCCACAGAGGGTAGTAATCCGAAAGTGACAGGAAAAGGTATAGAGACCAAAAAACAAGGTACTACTTATTTCTCTGTGAACTGGTACTGGTGACATTTGAAAAATTCTGCTGGCTTATGTTCAAAGGAGCTTGTATTAATTAAGCAGTTTTAACAATTTAGGCTCTAAAATCGATTTGCAGGTTCTGTGACAAGTGAGGCGAAGCAAATGTAAAAGTAGGCTATTCCAGGAGATAGCTAGACCCAGGAAAAGGCAGATTTCGTGGCAGCTCAGGAAGAAAGCCAAAAAGATTACAGTTCATTGAAGCCTGAAAAGTTTTTTAAAAAAATCTATATTTGTGATTTGTAAGACTTCCTATGTCTTGCTATCAAAACTGAGTGACCACTACATGGGTGGTCAGCAAACTTATTTTAGCAGAAAAATTAAAATGGCTTGGAAACATTTGTCTACTCTCTGCCTTACTAGAGAGAATAAAATGGTTCTAAACAAAAATTCAGAAAGGAAGCAAGAGAAGTCATCGCAAAGGGTTGAGGGTCTAGTGCAGCCGTGGGCAAACTATGGCCTGCGGGCCGGATCCGGCCCGTTTGAAATGAATAAAACTAAAAAAAAAAAGACCGTACCCTTTTATGTAATGATGTTTACTTTGAATTTATATTAGTTCACACAAACACTCCATCCATGCTTTTGTTCCGGCCCTCCGGTCCAGTTTAAGAACCATTGTGGCCCTCGAGTCAAAAAATTTGCCCACCCCTGTTCTAGTGAGTATTAAGATGCTGAGTTAAAGAACATCACATTTTGGAAAAAGATAAACTCAGCTTAAGTGGAATGATAGGTGTAAGACTCTGGCTATGGAGCAATAACTCACTTTTAAATGATAAAAACATAAAGACAATTAAAAAAGAAAGAAATCCCATTACTCTCTGTAGGAGGTAAGAGGACTTCTGGCACTGTTAACTCCATTTTGAGGGTATAGAAATATTATTTTGGGGATCCTAGAATAGGTTTTTATACTGTTGGTATATAGCGATTTTTTCCCCCCAGAAAGACAGACTTTTTTTCCGTTTGTTTTTTAGACCATACTAATGCTATCTTCCCTTTTGTTAATACAAGCAATCCCCTATCCAGATTGTAGGCTTCTAAAATTCAGCTTTGGTAACATGTAGTACAGTGTACAATGGGTGAGAAACTACTCAAGACCATGCCAATAGACAAAGTACAACGCTTTGATGAGTTATACAGATACTAGTCTTTCTCTACATTAATAACTAAAACAAAATTTTGAGTAGCAGATAAGCTAGAGAAACTTTAGTCACCTTCTGAGGTCAAGAAAAATTGGGGGTTTTAATAAAAAGTTACACTCTTGTTGGGAAAGTGAAACACTTTCCAGTATTGATAAGGCGATTTTCAATGAAGCTACCCTCTAGAACAGTGGTTCTCAACCTTTTGGCCCTTTAAATACAGTTCATGTTGTGACCCAACCGTAAAATTATTTTTGTTGCTACTTCATAACTGTAATGTTGCTACTGTTATGAGTCGTAATGTAAATATCTGATATGCAGGATGGTCTTAGGCGACCCCTGTGAAAGGGTCATTCAACCGTCAAAGGGGTCGCAACCCATAGGTTGAGAACCGCTGCTCTAGAATGAACTGGGATTAGGTTACTCCTTTTAGGAAATGTTCACATTTGTTTTCCTTTCTATCGATAGCCCATTGAGCCCTGTTTGTTCTCAGTCACACTCAAGGAAATGAACCACCTTAGGAGAATGGACAATTGATTAGAAGACTAATACAGAAAACCGGAAGGCATTTCACTACCTAGAAGTACAGAGATACAAAGCTTTCTAGGTTCTTCCCATGTCAGTGGCAGAAACTGAAGGGTTCAATGATACAGATTGCAATGGGTGATGGTGTCATCTCTTCTCCTAGCTAGAGTTGCAGTTCTGTGAAGATATGGATATAGAAAACACTACTAACTAAGCAGATGCTGTTGAAGAACAATATTTTTGATGATGACTTATGACAATAGAATGATTATACTCCTGGAAAAGTGCTAAGTGATTCAGAAGAACCAAAAGATGATGCTCAGCTAAACCCACAAGGGGGTTTAAATAGAAATCAAAGGGTAAAACATCCCCAGGGCAGGAAACCTGAATAGACATTTTTCCAAGGAAGATATACAGACGGCCAACAGGCATATGAAAAGATGTTCAACATCACTAATTATTAGGGAAATGCAAATCAAAACCACAACAGACCTCACACCTATTAGAATGTCTATTATTAAAAAGACAAGAAATAAGAGTTAGAGAAGATGTTGAAAAGGAAACCCTCACACAGTGTTTATGGAATTGTAAACTGGTAGAGCCATTATGAAAAACAGTACGGAAGTTCCTAAAAAAAATTAAAAATAAAACTACCATATAATCCAGCAATTCCTTATCTGGGTATTTAATCCAGAAGAATATAAAAACACTAACTAAAAATATATATGTACCCCTATGTTTACTGCAGTATTATTTATAATAGTCAACATATGAAAACAAGCTAAGTGTCTATCGATGGATGGATGAATATGTGGTATATATACAATGGAATATTAGTCATAAAAAAGGAAAAATTGCCATTTGTGACAACATAGAAAGATCTCGAGGGTATTATGCTAAGTGAAATAAGTCAAATGGAAAAGTACAAAAACTGTATGATTTCACTTATATGTGAAATATAAAACAAAAAAGCAACATGAACTAACATAACAAAAATAAACTTATAGATACAGAAAATAGAAAGGGGATTACCAGAGGCAAGGGATGAGGGCGGGGGGAGGGCAAAGAATATATGGTAACGGATGGAAACTAGACTTTAGGGGTGAGCATGCAATAGAGTATAGACACTGAATAATAATGTTGTATACTTGAAATTTATATAATGTTTTTAACCAATGCTACCTTAGTAAAAAAATAATTTTAAGAATCCTCAATTAATGACAGGAGAGAAAAAAAAACAGTGGGGAGAACTAGCAGGTAATTATTAAGAGGAGAGATATAAGGATATCGAAAACAACAGCCTAAAGCAAGAGAAAGAGAGAGAATTTATATAGAGCAAACATGAAATTTTAAAATACGTAAATATCAGGGATCATTAACACTTAGTGGGATGAAATTAATAAATAAGAACTGGCATTTGAAAGGCATGTCTTACAATGTTTTACAACAGGAGAAAGATGCCAATAAATCAATACATATCCAGATATATGGAAATTCTTGAGCATGGAATAAAGGAAACCCTAAGTGAAGCTAAAAATGGCAATAGCTGTATTATCAGAAGGAGCATTCTTTTTGGTCACTTGACCAGATGCAGCACTTAAAGTTTTCTGAAACATGTTGCAAACAAGCATAAGGACGAAATACAGATATGATATAATGACAGCTTAATTTTGCCCAAATCAGAGCATCTGATGAATTCTTACATGCTGAAAATTTTCTCCTTTAACAGATAAAGCGAGCATTGAGGAGAACTGATTTAACTATTTCATACTTATATTTGAACAAAGAGACAGAAGTGAATGATGATGTAGAAGTGACAGGAACGGTGGTAGTGACCATGTCCAGGAAAAACAATCAAGGACGTTGTCAAACATGTAGCTTACACCTGTAATTGGACATTTCGACAGTCACTCATGATATACTTAGGAAACAGGAGACATGGTAGATTTATAGATGGCTTAAGCAGAGCAATGATTGGCAGATTCATGTTTACCGTGAGGAAGTCCACTACTTGATCTATTTTTGTTTTGGTCCTACAAAACATTTTAGATCAATAGTTTGAAGAAATGGGAGGACTTCTATACATTTCCAGGTGACACAAAGCTAGAAAGGAGAGTTAACTTGCAGGATAAAACATTCCATTCAGTAAATATTGATGGAGCATCTTTATTGGCAAGGTGTTAAAGTGAATACAAAGATCAAGACACAGCTCTTCCTCTCATGATTTCCTTTTTCAATAGGAAAGACAACATATGTGTAAGTAATCATTGAAGTAGGTAAGAACAATTTTCACAAAAAATGTAGATATCGTGGTTAGACTGGTCAATGTTGGGAGATACTGCCTCATTTTTATGTGTTGGTGGGTTAGGAATCTGGGAGGATTTAGTGGACGTGTTCACAGGAATGTGTTAGAGGAGCAGAATCTGGGCATGCAGTAATTAAGAGAAGGAGAATTTAGATTCAGAGGTGGAAAAGCATGGAGCATATATTGGGAAGGATTTGTGGTTTGGTATGAAGAATGGAATTCAGGACAGGGAGCGGTAGGAAACAAAAGTTGGGAAATAAGATTCTGGGATCCAGGCTGGCACAATAAACTGAAAACAATAAAATGAAATTTAACTTGGATGAACTTGCAGTTTAAAGATGGCAGTGTAAAGATGTTGTTCCCCCTTTCGTCTTGAAAATTACCCCCAAACAGTGAGGCTCAAACTCCACTTTTAATGACTCAGAGGTATATATGAACCACAATAACATGGAAATTAAAAGCAGGAAAGCAGGTAAAAGAATGATTGATGACTCTGCACAGATAGGCCAAGTTCACTTCCAGAACCCTGGAAATGTTGAGGAATCAGAAATACCCGTACCAAAGGCGGAGAGGAGGCAAAGGATTGAAATCAGAAAAACTGGGCTAAAAACAGGAAAAGTCTGAGGCAGGAGAAACTAAACCCCTGCCCATCATCAGTGACACGAAGCAAAAGGAATGGGCTGAAGCTAAAGTACTATCAAACTTAAAAAAATAAAATTAATAATCATTTATTCTTAAATGTTTCTAAATAAAACTTATTTTAATGATGTTATAATATAGGTTGGAATATTTTTAAATAGTTCTTAATGAGAAGGGCTTTTTGTTTTGGAAATACATATGCTCTGGCTTGAAGTCCCAACTTCAGATTTTAATTCAGTAGGGTAGGGACCAGGAATGCGTATTTTGACAGAGCTTGTCAATCTAAAAATCACTGACAGTGTAAAAAAGAAATCTATCTCCAAAACCCATCCAAAGGTAAGTGGCCTAGAGAAAAACAGAGGCATTTTCATTTGTTGGTAAGCACTATGTGTTAGGCATTGTTCTAGGAACTGGGAATAGTGCAGTACCTCAAGTAATCCCCCACCCTCATGGAGTTTGTATTTTCGTACAGGGGGATACACAAACACAGTATGTAGGATATGTAGTATTTAAAATAATATCAGAAGTTTATATGAAGAAACATATAGCAGGTAAGGGGTAAAAGGAATGGGGCCAGAGAGAAGGTACTACATGGGTAAAGATTTGAAGGAAGTGAAGGTGTACATCATGATGATGTCTAGGAAAAAATGTTTGAGGCAGAGAGAACAGCGGATGTAAAGGCCTCGAGGGACATTAAGGAAGCCTGTAGAGCTGGAGCACAGTAAGCCAGGGTAAGGGATCAAAAAGGTAAAGGGAGAGCTAAATTGTACAGTATCTTGTGGGCCTCTGAAGGACTTTGGCGTTTACATCTAGTGAGATAGGAAGGCATATGAATAAAAAAATGAATACTAAAGGAGCCATTTAAAAATATATATGTGTATACACACATATATTATATATATAAAACTCTGCAAAGTAATGGAACTGGCCTAAATAATTAATAACAAAAATAATTTCAAGTGGTATCTAGAAACCTTAGCTGGCTAAATTAAATCTAGACAATACTTAGTATAGTACCTTAAAGTAAGTGTTTAATAAACACTTGTGGAATAAATGGACAGTGTTTTATACAGAAAAAGAAAATAAGTATTTTTAAAGTTCTTGTAAAATCAGAGGTAATGCATCAAGAATATAAGTTATATCTAGCGGCATGGCTCAGTGGTTGAGTGTTGACCTATGAACCAGGAGATCACGGTTTGGTTCTGGTCAGGGCAAATACCCGGGTTGCGGGCTCGCTCCCCAGTGTGGGCCGTGTAGGAGGCAGCTGATCAATGATTCTCTCTCATCATTGATGTTTCTATCTCTCTCCCTCTTCCTTCCTCTCTGAAATTAATGAAGATATATTTTAAAAAAAAAAGAATACAAGTTATTCTAAGATATAGTCTTTTATCAAAGATGTCTGGGCCTTCTTATAGAAACCATCCAGTATATTTTCCAATTTCATACTTTATATGTTAGGCAAGAAGAGTCACTCTGAAACCTTTCTTTCCTCTTTTGTTTGAGAGTCAAACACAGTTTTTAACAGTCCACATTTTAGACTTAGCTTAAGCTTTCCTGGATTCTAGCTTTAAAAACCTAATTTATCATGGTTCAGATCAAAACAGCTCTACTTTATTATTTTAATAAAAGGACTTCATATAGTTTCATCCCAAAGTCTGGTTCAGTTTTTCCTACAGACTGGATAGAGCCCAGGGTTTTGACTATGGAGAATTCTGAAAGTGACAAACCCACTGCTCTGACAGCCAGGAAAAGCGAAGGTACTTTCTCCTCCCCACTGTGACCACTGCAGCTTCCAAATGAGCCCATCCACTCTTTCTGGTTGCCAGATACTATTTGTTTTAAATTATTTTGGTGATAAAAAATGCATGGGGGAGAGGGTTAATGGGGGGGATGTGGACACATTTGTAATACCTTAACTAATAAAAAAAAAAATGCATGGACAGCAAAATAAATTTGTTCTTCTTTAGTATTAGTTCTTCCTTTGCCTGATAATGGAATGGTACAAAAACATTACTCTTTTAATTGACCGAAAAGTGATTGGCAGCTAGTTCCTTCAACTATAATAGGACTTCCTACAGGAATGAAAGGAAATTGGCTTTTGGTGTTATAGACAGCTGCAGATATTTCTGATATCATACCATGGAGTGATTTCCTAGGAAAAAAATATAAATTCTAAAATCATATAATAAATTAAAAAAGCATTACCTTACATGACCAAGAGATGTATGCTCTTTTCTATGAACCAAACCACTGACAGATAAAATTCAGAATAAAAATATACAAAAAAATTGTTTGTGCTAGCATATGGGAACTAAGCTAAAGCCGTATGAATAGTCCGCTTTCATTCCTCTATCAATACATCCAAGATTTGCAATAACCTTATGTAAAGCAAAAATATATATATATATAAATCTATATTAAACTGTTAGTCTGAAGTGTGAGATCAATTTTAATTAGAAAGAGTTGACTTCTGGTTACTTTTTTTCAGTGCATTAATTGAACATCGGAAAGAAATAAGTAAGAGAGTAGAAAACTTGGGTCACTCAGTTTAGCACTTGTTCAGCTTGAAAAATAACATGAAACCTCCAGGGTTAAGAATTTCAAATGAGGCTGCTAGACAGAGAAGACAGACCAAATCAGCTTACCACTTGAACCATTTTGAGATATCTGGCATATCTTGGATCCTTGGCTACAGTTAAGATATTTTCTGCTGTTACTTCACTTTCCTGTGGTCCAGTTTCTTGTAAACTGTTCTGCTGTAGAGAGTATTGCGTGTAAATCTTTAGACAGTTCACAAAAGGGGTCCATCATGTTACTTAAAAGGGATGTTTCTTTTTATAATTCTAAAGCACTTAATATCAGAAAAATCATATTTATAAATTTAAATAGCAATAATTTAATTATAAGATGTATGTTTCCAAATATTTATAAACATTTAAATGACTTCAGAGGAAGCTATACTTAAAAACACTATATTGTTCCTTAAGAATGCAAATATATTTATGGGAATAAAAATATTAGAATTTTGCTTTACTTATCCCCAGGGTGCTGATAAAAAAAAGATGCATTATAGGTGGACATATTACTTCAATAAAACTTCTAATAAAGCTAATAAAACTATTTGATTTGTCTGTTGTTCAACTCTAATGGACAATGAACTCATTTTCCAGGTATCTACCATCTACACAATTGAATTCTTCATTTACTAAACAATCTTTTTCTAAGTAGCTATGGCTATTCTAACATCTCAGAAAGCAATGCCCAGAAAATTTATGGAAGAAAAACCCACTTTTTAGACAATATTTATCTGGTTTTGTGTATTTCAGCTACTGATGGAACTATTAATGGTAGCATTCTTCACAAAGTCAAGATTAAAGACTAAATACTACTTATAGTGAAGAATACTGGGGAATGATCTTTTATCTTACGAGCAGTTCTCACAGTACTGTGTCCAGGCAGCTACCCTGCCCTCTCTTAAGTGCAAAGGTAGGCCTGTCTCTATAAAGTTATGGATTTTTCTATCAACCTGAACATTTAAAGTAAATTTCCTTTTATGAATTCTCGCTCATTATCTGTATATCAGCATTAAGAGGAATTTCCTTAACAGGATGAAGTCAATTTTATGTCTATTCTGAAATGCAGACAAATCAAGAAATATCTTTAAATATCCATAGTTTTAAAAATATGAATGTGAATTATAAAGGTTCTTCCTCAGATAATTCAAATATAAATTAAATCTGTCAAAAAAAACTGAAGTGAATAAAACATCCCAAAATTCCTCAGGTTTCTACTGTTATATGACACCATTAAGTGCACAAAAAGGAGTGTGCATGTGTGTGTGTATGTTATTCATATATAAAATAAATAAATACAAAAAGTCCAAAACATTTAATTAAATAAAAAATTCAAACAAGACCTAAGTAAGTTCTTAAAAAATTATGAACAATAAACTCATACAATATTACAGCTGAATAAATGATAATTACATGCAGGCCCTCTGGATCTCAAAACTTAGCCGTTAACTTTTGCCCAATAATAAGAACCTCAACAAGGTTTAATTATGTCAGGTCTTAATCTTTCCTAATTGAATGACCCAATAAATTTTCTATCACATCTCTCCATTGCCCCTCATTTTATTCTCAATCTGTACAACTGGATGTTCTATTGTGAGTAACGATGAAATTTAAGTTGCAGTAAAATCAGAATGCAAATCTTGGATATTTGACTCATATAGAGATTGCAAGGAATGGATGATTAAGAAAAAAGGCATGTTCGTCCTTTATCTGATAAGTGAGTTGACTGTAATGCCAATGGAAATTCCATATTAAGCAATACTTAATACTTAAGTCCATTTCAAAATGTTTTACAAAAATATACCAATTAACAATGAAGACAAAATAACTTGATTTGATATTAAGAACATGATAAACAATTATATTATTAAGCTAATCAACACACAACTTTACCACAATTTATAAACTCAGGAGGCCAACAGAACTTCATAAATTCTCCAAATGAACTAATATACAATTTAAAAATAAAATTGCCAGACATATCAGATTATTCTGAATTTTAGAAAATTTTGCTAAGATTACTCATAATTTTTTGAGACCTTAAATAGGCAGGACAAATACAACTGCCTAAGTTTTAAAAGATATATTATAGGTGGCATTCATAATTACATTTGGAAAATTAATATTCAGTTACACAGATACCACTTAAAAATTTATAGGAACATATGACAGCTAGTACCCACTCTATTAGGTAGAGTGGAAACACTTTCTTAATATTTTTACATGTCATATTTTAGGAAAAGGGTGGTCCACATTTAATTGAAAGAACCTTGTAAAGTTAAACACCTGCATTTCCTCTCATATATTATATATTCCAATGGCCATCATAATAGAATTTCCTATATTAAATGGTTGTTAAATTTTCTAGTATCTAATTGTTAAGTAAATGGTTATCTAATTTATTCCAGACACCTATATCTAAATATATGGCTCCAGTTGAGCATCGACCTATGAACCAGGAGGTCACTGTTCAATTTCTGGTCAGAGCATATGCCCAGGTTGTGGGTTCGATCCCCAATGTGGGGCACGCAGGAGGCAGCTGACCAGTGATTCTCTCTCATCATTGATGTTTCTATCTCTCTCTCCCTTTCTCTCTGAAATCAATAAAAATACATTAAATATATTGGCTCCTCCTACTGTGTCTGATACCACATGGGCTCAATATGTTTAAATGAATTCAACATAGTTGCTGGAAGCAGTGTAGCAGGTAAGAGCTAGGACTTTTGGCACCAGATTGCCTGGGTTAAAATTCCAGCTCTTACACTTATTGTTTGACCCTTAGCAAGTTACTTATCCTCTGTGTACTTTATTTGACACATATGTAAAATAGAAGTGATCATAGAGTATTTACTTTGTACAGTTGTTGTGAGGATTAAATGAGTTAATTTATGAAAAGCACTTAGAAGTATGCTTGACACCCTTTATGTGTTAATCATTATCATCATGGTCAATACAATAATGATCTAAAAAAATCCTGTGAAAAGTATCTCCATGTACAAATGCAGAATTCCATATAGATAGGGAGTCTACTTGTTCAGTATTACTTGGTAGACCACTACTTTAGTGATGATTTTATTTGGAATTTTAATACCTCACTGAGATACACTAGAGATTATTCTCAATCAATTTTTATTTCTTGAAATAAAATAAGGAATTTAGACTTATACAGAGGATAAATGGGCATTATGGCATAAGAACCAAGTGTAAAGTGTGACCCTTACTATGTTATAGATCTGAACAAATCAAATCCAGAAACACACTTTTTTAGACAATTACTATTTCTTAGATCAGTATCTTTCAACTTTCAAGGACCTACAAACCACCTAGGGATCTTGTTAAAATGTAGATTCTGGCCCAGCTGGTGCTGCTCAGTAGTTGAGCATAGATCCATGAACCAGGACGTCACAGATCGATCGATTCCTGGTCAGGGCACATGCCTGGATTGCAGACTTCATCCCCAGTAGGGGGCATGAAGGAGGCAGACAACTGATGATTCTCTCTCATCACTGATGTTTCCATCTCTTTCCCTCTCCCTTCCTCTCTCTGAAATCAATAAAATACCTTTTTTTTATAAAAGCAGATTCTGAGTTAGTAAGTTTGGGATGGAGCCTGAGATTTCTAATAAGCCCCAAGGTGATGACCACACTGCTGGTGCATGGAGCACACTCCGAGTAACAAGATGTTAGATAATACGGGGCAGTTACTGTCAATTATATGGTGCATGATAAAGACATTGTGGTTCTGCAAGAAGATGTCAGAACTTTTCAGAGATGCTCCAGGATTTACACAGAGGTGAAATGACAAGATGCCTGGGACTCACTACAGCAAGTGATAGAGACGAAGGTAGTCCACAAAATCTTAACTAGTGAATCTGAGTAATGGGCATTTGGATATTCCCTGTACTGTTCTATTATTGTGTATATTTGAAAGCTTTCATAATAAAAAGTAAGTTTATAAAAACTTGGAAAAAATTTCCATCGTGAGCTTGAAGAAAATAATTATATTCAAGACTTTTCCTAGTCCTGTATAGATCAAAGAAAATATAAACTTCAGGAAGCCCTTCAAAATAACAGCTAATTTTTTTTTTTCAAACTTCATTTTCTATCTTTTTTTTTTAATATATTTTTATTGATTTTAGAGAGGAAGGAAGAGGGAGAGTTAGAAACATCAATGATGAGAGAGAATCACTGATCGGCTGCCTCGCACACCCCCCGACTGGGGATCGAGCCCGCACCCCAGGCATGTGCCCTTGACCAGAATAGAACCTAGGACCCTTCAGCCCGCAGGCCGATACTCTATCCATTGAGCCAAACTGGCTAGGGCTTCATTTTCTATCTTAAGGCTTTAAAATATTACTATTCAAAGCCTTACATGTTTAATTTCTTCCATCAAATCTGCTGCTTAGGTCTACCTGGTTTAACCAGAAGATTTGCTCATGTTTCTTGGAAGTTAATACTTACCTGTGATGGCTCTGAAGTGGTTTCATTTGTGACTCCAGTGACACTTACAGGGGAGACTTCAACTGTGACATCATCTAGGCCTGGGATAGATGACAACTGAGAAAAGAAAATTCATGTTGGTATATGAGGATAATAATAGGTGCTTAAATATTGTAAATCTCTAGGTGTGTGTTTTAAATAGCTATTATGTTTTTACGCTTATAGAAACAAGTTTATAAAAATCTCATTTTTGGTGTGTGAAATTTGCCACGCCACAAACTACTTAAAATGGGAAAGGCAATCACAAATAAAATATTTTTGAACAATTTCTTACAAATCTAACTTAGATTATAAACTTTCTTTTCCCAGGAATTACTTTGAAAACATAAGAAATCCCAGTGTAAGTAATGAGAGCATGGGCTTTGGAGTCAAAGTGCCTGCTTTTAGGTCACAAGCATGTGACCTTGTATAAATCTTCGTAGGCCTCAATTTTCTCACCTGTAGAGTGGGGATAAAAAAAAAATTTACCTCACAAAAATGTTAAAAGATTATTACTAAACATATTTTGTAAAAACAAAGTGCTGTGTAGCACTTTTTAAAAAAAAAAATCCTCATCTGAGGATATTTTTTCAGTTGATTTCATTGATTTTTAGAGAGAGTGGAAGGGAGGAAGAGGGAGTGGGAGAAGGAGAGGGAGAGAAACATCAATGTGAGAGAGACATCAATTGATTGCCTCCCACACTTGCCCAGATGGGAGCTAGGGATCAAACCTGCAACCCAGGTATCTGCCCTTGACCCGGAATGGAACCGGAGACAGGTGTGTAGGCTGACGCTCCAACCAGTTAGGCACACGGCCAGGGCTTTGTAGCACATTTTAAGTATCCATTATTTGAGAAATGACAAAACTCTTTTTCTAAAGATATTTATTATTATTTTTTAAAAACTTCCAAGACATATCGTTGTTGTTTTTTAAGTTACTGATTTTAGAGAGAGGAAGAGAGAGAGAATATTGATTTGTTGTTCCATCTATTTGTGCATCCATTGGTTGATTATCCCATGTGCCCTGACTAGGAATCTAAACAACTAAGCTACTTGGCCAGGGCTGACAAAACTCGTCATCACATTTTAATGTCTGACACAGCTCACTCTTTCTTCTTTCTTTAAACATTTACCACTGAATGCTACTAAAATGTGTTTATTTTTCATGCACAAAAGATGGGTGTGCTGTCAGTGGTTGAGCATTTCAGGTTGGAGTTGCACAATCCATGTAAAACCTCTTTTCCAATTTCACCTTCATATCAATGATATACATTTGTCAGATGTTTGGCTAGTTTCAGAGATTAACTCTATGACCACTGAAATAATTAAGGTTAACTTGTCCACAGAGTAACTTAATTTATGACCTTGGACTCTAACTCAAGAATTCCCCAAACATTAAAACAAGACACATAACTATAATAAAGAATAATGAAAAAAAACACACACCAATATTAATAAGACCTGAAGCAGTGGTGCTTATTGAGAACTGTTGACTGATGACAGGACTTAGCACAGTGGCTATGGCCCAAATAGTTTCAAGTGGGCATGGCTGCTACAATTTCTTGCACATATTCAAGGCCAGGTATCCTAAATTTTCCAAACTAAAGAAATGTTCTGAGAGAAATATAGTAGCTGAAGTCTATCAGAAGATATAGAAAGTATAAACTAGACATCCTAATCCTTATGCTAAAAATATTAGTTATTTTACTTCCTAATAAATATGTAATATTTTTTCAGATTTTTTTTTTTTGATAAAATGACAAAGTCACAAAAATATACTAGTGTTTTCCTTACTTTATAAACAGAAAAAAACGCACAAAATCTGCAAGGTTTCAAATCAAAACACCCATTTTTGCTAGTTATCTTTTGTAATTTCTGACATCAAAATGTGTATTCTCCAATATGTATTTAATATATTTGTAAATAGAAAATAGTTGATATTTTCTCCAAATTTTGCTCTGGAGACATCTCAAGTTTTATATAATTTTTACTGTGTTATCAAATGATTACTATTAAGAAAACTGAAAATTTTCCATCAAATGAAGCAAATTATGTAATAGCTCAATTTGTTAACATGTTACTCACACTTTTGACTAGAATGAAAGACATCTCAACCCATATGTACATTTATTTATTTATTTTTTAATATTTGTATTGATTTCAGAGAGGAAAGGAAAGGGAGAAATAAAAACATCAATGATGAGAGAGAATCATTGATTGGCTTCCTCCTGCAGGCCCCACACTGGGGATGGAGTCCATAACCCGGGCATGTGCCCTTAACCGGAATCGAACTTGGGACCCTTCAATCCACAGGCCAATGCTCTATCCATTGAACCAAACCAGCTAGGGTCATGTGTACATTTAAATAGACTAAGGCTCATAATAAATTTCTTTTCCTTTTTAAATTATAATGAATTAAAAAAACCCCAAAGAACACGGTATCACCTCAGGATGCAGGAGCTGTTTAATTAGTTATTAAGTGCAATTAAAGTATAACTGAGAAAGTTGATAAGTGTACAGCAAAGTTTTTCCCATAAATTATTCAGAAATACAAACCTTTGCATCTAAAATATTGAGAGTTGTTTCAATTTGCTGGATACGAAGAGAAAGGTCTGCTAGCTTCTGGAAAAGATTAGAAACAAAAGAATGAAGTCTGATTAAAATAAACTTATGGTTAACAAAGGGCAGACTGGAAAATAATAAAAACTATGGTTTAAGTATGTAATTTTCTAATATACTACTCTCTCATTTACATGAGTAGGAATAGGAACTAAAGTATCCTATTATTTTCATTAGCATGCTTCACAATTATTTTATAAAACTGTTTCACAGATAAGAAGTTACATTTACAGCCTTATCAAACTCATTATCAGAGCTACAAGCAATACTGGGATCAGAATGTAAACTCCTCCCAGGACAGAGTTTCTGTTCACTGCTTTTCCCCAGTGCCCAGGATAGTACTTGATACTTAATAGGAGCCTAGTAATTATTTGTTGATGAATGAAGAAATTCTTCACAGAAAACAGTAATAAAAAATTAACACAAGACAACCTGGAACAGTATTTGCCTTTATAAATTACTTTAACACGTAAGTATATATAATTAGTCCTAAATTCAAACTTTTCAAGTTTGAAAAGTAAAAGGAGATGAAATTGAAAGGTGAGCAGTTCATGTTGAAAAGAATTAAAAAAACAAAAACACACACACACACACCTGAGTTCTAAAAAGCAAAAGGAATCAATCTACCATCAAAATCCCAAATAAACTAGAACCATAGGCTTACTGTGCTCTAGTTACTCTGCACAATTAAATTATCTATATCTATCTATCTATCTATCTACCTACCTATCATCTATCACCACACATAAGTAACATCATAAATTATGAACCATAAGAACATTTATTTAAAGTGCCCTAATCCTAAACATTATTATATTTAGTGACAGTGCAAGAGCAGTTTGCCAGTTTTCTAGTTGGCCAATACACAGCAATTTGACTGCTTTCTAGGATAGCTCGTAAGCAGATTTGGTCATTTTGCCCATATTTAGAAAGAGAGAAAAAATGAAAGCCACCACAGAGTAGTTAGTGCTTTTTCACTTATTTTTAAGATGAGCATCTTGATATTTTTAAAGATATAATTCACAAATAAAACATCAAAATCTAGTTTTAATGGCATTCAAAGCTAACTTTCTAGGATTTGTTCACAGAAGGCTTTTATATAAAGGTAACACAGGTTATAAAATACCGTATATATAAATTCCTCCCCAAATTATAAGTGTTTTCCCGAAAATCATGAAAATTACATATTGGTCAATTTAATCAATCTTTTAATTCACTACAGAAGCTTAGCAATTGCAGATATCCTACAGCAAATTAACGTGTAAACTGAATGATTTCTGACTTTTACATATCATTTGAAATTTCACACCAAATGTATGAAGTAGGAATTATCATTATGACAATTTTCAGCTGAGAATAAATAGTAAGTCTTCAAACAAGTAAAATAATCTGAGCTCAAATACTGCAATTCCAGGTACGTTTTTTTTCCCAAGGTACTTTTTTGAAAGAATTTTACATTGTTTTGAAAGAGTTTTACACTGTTAAAACATGATGCCAGCCCACCCGGTTTGGCTCAGTGGCTGAGTGTCGACTATGAACCAGGAGATCACAGTTCAATAACTGGTCAGGGCACATGACGGGGCTGTGGGCTCGATAACCTGTAGTGTGTGTGCAGGAGGCAGCCGATCAATGATTCTCTCTCATCATTGATGTTCCTATTTCTCTCTCCTTCTCCCTTCTTCTCTGAAATCAATAAAAATATATTTTAAAAATACACACACAAATAAAACATGATGCCATAGGTGATTGTGTCAATGTAAATTATAACAAATTGGTTTTAACAAATCCCTCCCGCTGGTGGGGGATGCTGATTAGCAGGAAAGATTGTGTGTGGAGGTGAGGGGTTAGCAAGTATATGGAAACTCACTGCTTTCTGCTCAGTGTTTCTGTGAAGCTAAAACTGCTTTAAAAAATAAAGCTTATTAATTTAAAAAGATGGAAATTACTGAGTATTTCCTAGATAAGATTTTTCTTATTCAAAGCTAATAAATAATAACTTCTTTTCTTACTAAGACAAAGGATGCTACGGTGCTATAAACATTGGGGATCAAATTTTTCTGATCAAATTTCCTAAGACAGATGCTGTTTATTTGAAATTATTTAAAAATTGGTATTAAGTTCTTTTCAAGGTTAGATCATAATACTAAATTGTCCTTCAATTAATACTCAATGATTCATATTTAAAAATCGATATTAAATTTTTTCAGGGTTAGATCATAAAACTAAATTGTCCTTCAATGAGTAGTCAGTCAATGATTCATACCAGAGAGGTTAAGGATTAAAATACAAGTCTTAGTAAAGAGGAAATGAGAATAAAAACATTTATTTTGAAAATTACTTGTTGATACAGAAGATTAAAGAGGCTTGGACAAAAATGTTATACAGTCGGCCCTCCATACCTACAGGGCCTGCATCCTTGGATTCAAACAAACAGAAACAAAAATATTAAGGAGAAAGTTATGCATTGCTAACATTTACTAAGTAGATGGACTACAATGGTTGTGTCTGCACTAAATATGTACTTTTTTTTTCTTGTCATTATTCCCTAAATAACACAGCACAACAATTATTTACATAGTATTTACATTGTATTAGATATTTTAAGTAATCTAGAAATGACTTGAAGTGTACAGGAGGATGTGTGCAGATTTTATGCAAATACAACACCGTCTATATATATAAAAGCCTAAGCAACAGAATGACTTAACAACCAGTCACTATGACATGCACTAACCATCAGGGGGCAGACGCTCAACACAGGAGGTGACCCCCACTGGTCAGTGCACTCCCACAGCCAACCTTCCACCGTCCCTTCCCCCGGCCAGCCAACCTACCACGGCCCTGATCGGCCCAATTGCAGGCCAGGCTCGAGGGATCCCACCCGTGCATGAATTGGTGCAGTGGGCCTCCAGTTTTACATAAAGCACTTGTGCATCCCCAGATATTAGTGTCTCTGCAGGTCCTAAAATCAATCTCCCGTGGATACTGAGGGATGACTTTACTTTCTAGAGCAATAATTCTCATTTTTTTTGGATGCAGATTCATGTGGTATATTAACCTTTGGCTTTAGCACTCATTTTACCTACTCTCATCTACTTTATCAAAACCTCACCAAACCCTACCTGTTTTGGCTCAGTGGATAGAGCATTGGCCTGCAGGCTGAAGGGTCCCAGGTTCGATTCTGGTCAAGGGCATATGCTGGGGTTGTGGACTCAATCCCCAGTAGGGGACGTGCAGGAGGCAGTTGATCAATGATTCTCATCATTGATTCTATCTCTCCCTCCCTCTCCCTTTCTCTCTGAAATCAATAAAAATATATATTAAAATAAAAAAACCTCACCAAAATAAAATGACATTTTTTAAAAAAACAATACAAGATCATAGGAATGATTTATTCATGCAAGACATGAAAGACACTGATCTAAACATCAATATATTCTTATCTAAACAACCTTGATATCTAATCTAATAACAACCACAATTGTGAAATACAGTAGTCCCCCTTTCTCTGTGGTTTTAGTTACCCAGGTCAACCATAGTCCGAAAATATTAAATGGTAAATTCCAGAAACGATTCATAAGTTTTAAATTGCATACCATTCTGAATAGCATGATAGAATCTTGATTTATCACCCACATATTTCTAAGGTAGTGCATTTTATTAAAGTGCAAAAGAAGATGAGAAGAAAAAATACGGAGTGAATAGTTAAACATGGAAACAAAAATAAAATCCTGTAGATTTTTTCAGATTTGTAAAATACCTAATCCGCTAAAAGAAAAACAGTATTTTAAAATAATGGATCTCTTGGTATATCACACTGGACTGCACATGTCCTAGAAGTCAGAAAAGCAATTGCTTGTTTTATTAAGCTTCATCTGACACATAAGCTCAGAAGTTGTAAAAGCAGTTGTAAACATGTAGCATTACATAGGGTTTTAAGCAAATCATTATTTGGTTGTAGATTAAGTCCAACGGTGGACTTAAAATTGGATGTAGAAGATAAGCACTACAGCCCTAGCCAGTTGGCCCAGTGGACAGAGCGTTGGCCTGTGGACTGAAGGGTCCCGGATGAGATTCCAGTCAAGGGCACATACCTTGGTTGCAGGCTCCTCCCTGGTCTGAGCCCCCCTGGTTGGGGTTCATGCAGGAAGCAACCAATAGATGTGTTTCTCTCACATCGATATTTCTCTGTCTTTCCCTTTCTCTCCCATTCTCTCTAAAAATCAATGGAAAAATATCCTTGGGTGAGGATTAAAAAAAAAAAAAGATATGCACTATAAAGTTTTTTAGATTATGTGAGAATCCTAAGCACTTCTGCCTATACTTAAGATTTTTTTAAAAAAAGCATTTTAGAATATTTAAAAATTAAAACCTCAGTGTTCTAAGCATGTTACAAGTCTGAGTCAAAATAACACATCTGACTGCTCTGTTTATAGGGTACCTTTGACTTTAAAATTCACTATAAAAGGTTAAATTTCTGCTGAGTTTTATTTGCAATGTGCACAGAACTTGCATTGTGACCCCCACTCCCCCATTTAAATTTGAAGTCTCAGTAAGATTTTACTGATTAGGGCTAGAATAGAAATGTTTACTGGGGATCTATGAAGGAAGAAGAGATGACCCTAAGTAACTCTGTAACTCTGATTCAACTACTTTCCTTTCTCCATCTTCTAACTTCTCTCCTACCCTGGTTCCAATCATTAGAGTTACAAAGTAGCCTGATATCCAGAAAGCTTTTTAAAAAATCTAGTTCTTCACTTTTTTCTTTATTAAAGAACTCTAAAAACTAGTATTAGTGATGAAGAGAGCCCCAACAATTTCTTTGAAATTTAATTCCAGGTTGAGTTTAGCAGTGAATGAAGTTGTTACAGTTTAATTCAAACTGGATTATGTAAAAAACAAAAACAACAACAAAAATAACAGGTTCTCCTCTCCCTCTCCCTCAGTTCACTTCCAGTTAAAATAACACCCGAGGTTCACTTTTTTGTGAAGGGAAACACAGTGATCTGGTTCCTGTTTGAGACTTTAACTAAACAAGGACTAGTAGGTGCTATTAACAATTTACAATATAATTCGAAAAACCACATCAATCTTAATGTGGGAGAGAAAATGGCACTTTATGTTTAAATACATATATTACATCTATTAAAAAGACATTACATCAAATGGACATGGCGTAGCAAAAAAGAGAATACAAATCTAAACAGTTGTAAGTGTTGGCTGGTGTACTGAAGGGTCACAGGTTTGATTTGGGGCACGTGTGGTAGGCAAATAATCGATGTGTCTTTCTAACATCAATGTTCCTCTCTTTCTCTCTCAGAAAAAAAAAATCAATGGAAAAAATATTCTCAGGTGAGGATTACCTAAATAAATAAATAAATAAATAAATAAATAAATAAATTTTGAAACAGCTATAAAGAGGACACCACACTCTCAGTTGAAAGTGATGTAAACATACCTCTTATTCATTACAGAAGGTGCAATATAACAGAACAGTGAGACATTTTTGCATTTTTCAGTTACTGGATCATAGTCGGAATCCCAGCTCTGGTACTTTCTAGCTGTATGTGGGCAAATTAGAGCAGCGACTGCAGCTATAAATACTATGCACTCAAATATATGTTGAGTGAGTGAATGGATGACTAAGCAAATGGTTTAAACTTCTCTATATCTTGGTTTCTGTAGTTCTAAAAGAGAGAAAAATGGACCTCTCCCAAAAGGCTGGGTTGTGATGATTAAATGCATGCAAAGCACTTAGTACAATGCCTAACACAGAACAAGCCCACAATAAATATTAGTTATTGTCATCGTACCAAGCAAACAGCCTACATATATATCCACACTGCTGAAATATGGATTATAAAACATGAGTTACTATCAACTTAGATGATCATCCATTAAGGAGAAAAAGGCAATAAACAACATTTAAACTTCATGAGTTTTTTGGTCTAGTTTTGTGTCTAGAGTTCAAGGAAGAACAAGGGACTATTGAAACAGTCAAAACAGTTGATGGGAAGTTTAGAGAGAAACACAAGGAAAGAAAAGAATGGATCATGAGGCTCTGATGATTAATAAGCAATCAATAAACAAGAGATGGTTATTGTATAAATAGCACTCACTCCTCAGTGAAAATTGTCAGGCACTACAAAGTTGAGGGTCTGTCCTTGGCCCAGAGGTCAATCAAGTTGCTTTCATAGGTCTGTTTGTTGTTGTTTATTTTACTTTTTTAACTGGTGAGGAGAAATATAGGGATGGAGTATTTGCTCCTTTCTGCTAACAATCCTGGAATAATCTCTCTTCAGATACTTCACCTTACCCTGACATAAAAAAATAAGGGACTAAATCCTTGGCTTACTGCTTTTTAATCAGTTAATGCTATATCCCATTTAGAGAGGCAACCATGTAAGGTAAAACTCAGGGAAGCAAGCACCTAGTCTTTGGGTGATAAAATGAATTGAGCTCCTTAATCTATCAACAATCATTTCACTTCTTTTTGTCTTAGAGAGAAGACAGAAGAGATTTTGATAACTAGACAAAAACAGCAGCTGGAATCTATAAGTGAAAACAGTTTTCCTGTCTCCATGCAATTTTTATTAATAAATCACCCAACAAAAACTCCACTTAATAAGGTTATACCTTATATGAAATACGAGGCAGAATGAACTGAATACTGTTTATTTAATCGGCTCACCTGATTGTGAATTATCAAATTTTACCCTTTTCTCCTTTCATAAACCCAATTTCAACCCATGTTTCTCCCCATTCTTCTTTTTTTGGTCTTTATTTATTTATTTTGATGATTAATTCATTTTTTATTAAATTTATTGGGGTGACATTGGTTAATATGATCATACAGGTTTTTAGGTGTGGGTTTCTATGTTACACTATCTGTATATTGCACTGTGTTCCCACCATGCAAAGTCAGATCTTCTTCCTTCACCATATATTAGGTCCCCTTAACCACCTCCCTCCCTCTGGCAAGCCTTTATTTTTAAAAGACAGGGATCCCTGGATCTAGCAACTAATGCTTAATTGGGTACTGAATCTTCACTTCACAAGTCATTTACTTGCAGACAGTATTTTTATTTTCATAATGAGATTTGATGCCAAAGTTATGTTTTAGGCTATCTTCTTAACCATTAGTTGGGGTCAAGGAATATAAAGTAATTTTAATGCAAACTGAAACAATGTGTACCTAAAAATGTAAATCTTTGGGGTAAGAGAAACAGCCAATTTGAAAATTAAAAAAAAAAAAAAAAGCTTTAACTGTGATGTCTTGGAATTCCTTCTGTTCTCTTTAATCACAATGATGCCTTACTGACCTACTCCCCAAAGGCCTCTAGAAAATTCAGCAGGGAGAGCGGGTACAGGATTGATGGAACAGAATCAAAGAGGACTTAAAGTTTGTTAGCATAACAACTGAGTGACCAGGTCATGATATGCGAACAGACTATCATTCTCGTTTTATTCGTTTGCTGCCTTCAAAAGTGCAACGTGATTTCTAGGCTGCTCATCAGACCGGATCCCTGGACCTACCTCCTCACAGACTGTGGAGAAGCGGTTGAGGAACTGCACAGTGTGCACCACAAACTGGTTCAGAAAAGCCACCGTTCTTTTCTGTTGAATAGCCGGCACCTGCGTTATGTGGAAGAAAGAGGTGATTCGTACAGGAGGAGCGTACCCTGAGCAATCCCTTTGGCGTCTGCGACCAGGGGTGCTTTGCTGTGCGGTGTGAGCCCCTTGAGGTCCTCGGAATGGCCCTTCACTTGCTTTCCTGCCCCGTGGGGGGGTGGGGGGGGGGTGGGGGGATGGGGAGGGGCGTCCCAAGATGACGGAGGCCACCGAAAAGTTTCAGAATGGGCTCTGGATTCACAAGTACGAACTTGCCAGTGAGGACCACACACAGAAACACACAAAAACCCTGGGGGCCGAGTACAAGAGGGAGGGTTAGAGGTCACGTCGCCAGTGCGTCACCCTGGAGCAGGCAGACTCGTGACACGGGAAGCGAAGGCTGGGAGAGGCACGCTAACCCCTTAAGCAGCTCGGGAGGGACCCCGTTCGAAGGTGGACAGTGGGACTCTCCCACCCAAGGTCGGCAGAAGAGCGACCTGCGGTCAGGGACAGCGGGAGGCATGGGAGATGGGGTCTCCATGAAAACCGGGCGTCCCTTCACCATCCTCCTCCCAGGTCACCGGAAGTCCAACTCCTTCTTTTACAAACCTTGGTCAGGTCAATGCCTGACCCCATGAGAGGAAGCCCGTCCTCATCCATCTCCTCAGCGGGCGGGGGACCCAGGCATCACCCACAAACCCTCCCCGCTGTGGTCCATCCAACCCCGCAATAGTGTTAGAACGTCTCCCCAAGTCCCCGCCTCCGGGGCCCTTCCTTCCGGAAGGAAACGCCTTCGCACGCCAATCACGCAGCGGTTCTCGGAGAGCCCGCCCTCTCGCCTGGCATTCTGGGATTGGTAGTTCTAGTTCCAGATTGTAACGTCAGTCCAGGGGACGCGAGGTGGAGCGAGGCTGCGGTTCCAGCTGGAAAACCTTAACAACGTGGCAAAAAGGAAAAGTAAAAAATTGCGACTGTTTGAGTTCTCCCTGCCTAGTCCTGTTATCTAAGTAGCTCATTTGTTAATCAAATAGTCACTTGTTTATCAAGGGAAAATAGCGTTCAGTGTTGGCTTTGTCAGAACCATTATAGAGGCAGCTGCACCCTCTGATCCAAGAGTGGCTCCACCAAGTTCCTTTACCAGGAAGCACACTCAGCATCTCAGCATCAATGCACCACAGGTTTGAACTAAAAGCGCATCTGGGCTTTATCTCAAGTTTTTTTGTGCATCCTTTAGCAAGGTATGTCCTAAGGCAGTGGTTCTCAATCTTGGCTGCACATTAGAATCTCCTGGGAATCTTTTTAAAATTCTGATTTCTGGGCCTCATCCTCCGGAAATTCTGTTTCTTTGTTACTAACGTTGTGGCCTCATCCCATAACAAAGAAACAAAATTTCTGGAGGATGAGGCCCAGAAATCAGGATTTTAAAAAGATTCCCAGGTGATTCTAATGTGCAGCCAAGGTTGAGAACCACTGTCCTAAGGTATCCAAAACCCTAAGCTCCTAAGGGTGTTAGCATAAAACTGGACATAATTAAGCATTTAGATCCTTGTAAACAAAATAAAGACATTGTGCATGTACTAAATTTTGAGACTGAGAAAGCTCAAAATGTTTTCCATATAAATTAATGGTAATTGCTTCTTCGTTTCACACCATTTCAGCCTATGAATGCTCTACTTTTGGAAAGAGGAAACTTGTAACAGGCTAGGGATTGGTTGATTTGCCGATGAAAACGTGCTTCCAAGTAAGTTGTTTTATTACCTTTAGGCATCAGTTAGCCACAAATGTCCTTCAAGAATACAGAAAACAGCCCTAGCCAGTTTGGTTCAGTGGATAGAGTGTCGGCCTGCAGACAGAAGGGTCTTGGATTCAATTCTGATCAAGGGCACATGCCTGGGTTATAGGCTCCATCCCAGTAGGAGGTGTGCAGGAGGGAGCCAACTGATGATTCTCATCACTGATATTTTTCCTCACTCTCCCGTCCTCTCTGAAATCAATAAAAATACTTTTAGCCGAAACCGGTTTGGCTCAGTGGATGAAGCATCGGCCTGCGGACTGAAGGGTCCCAGGTTCGAGTCCGGTCGAGGGCATGTACCTGGGTTGCAGGCACATCTCCAGTGGGAGATGTGCAGGAGGCAGCTGATCAATGTTTCTCTCTCATCGATGTTTCTGGCTCTCTATCTCTCTCCCCTCCTCTCTGTAAAAAATCAATAAAATATATTAAAAAAATACTTTTAAAAAATAACAGAAAATAAATATCCTATATAATAAAAGCCTAATATGCTAGGTATCCGGTTGTTGGTTCAACCAATCAAAGTGTAATATGCCAATGAAATGCTAAGGCTATTCAACTGCCTGCTCGCTATGATGTTCACTGACCACCAGGGGGCAGACAGTCGACTGGTCAACCAGCCCTTATGACAGGGGGCAGAGGCTCTGACTGGTAGGTTAGCTTGCTGCTGAGGTCCGGCTAATCTGGACTGAGCGAGAAGGGTCAGGCATGCCCTGGAGCTCTCCCGTGGTCTCTCCTCTGCTAGCCAACCTCCCTCATCCCTCCCCGGCCTGGCCTGCACCCTCTCCCAATCTGGGAGCCCTTGGGGGATGCCAGTGAACCAGTTTTGGCCCGATCCTGCAGGCCAGGCCGAGGGATCCCACTGGTGCATGAATTTGTGCACCGGGCCTCTAGTAGTCAATATAATGAGACCTGTAATGAATGGATGCTTAAAAGACAAATATAAAATCTAAGAAAACACATAACACTCACTCTGCATATGTGGACTTTCAAGTAATGAGTTCAGTAAGATACCTCTCTCCTGAGTCTAGGGTCTCAATTCAGTTTCTCAAGAGGTGAGCACAAGGGAAGGAGTAACTGCCTGGCTACAAAAGAGGTGGAGGGCATTTGGGAGAACTAATCATTCCCCATCCAGACTTTTCATCAAACATGTTTTAGTGACCCCCGAAAGACTCCACCCTCCCTTCAGAACTGATGCCGCAAGAAATCCGAGTCTTAACTTTCCTGCCTTCGATGGTGCCATTTCTCTTTTAATCCTTATACCAAGCCATGCTTTCATCACTTGTTTGATACCTTGTACATGCTACCTTTACCTTTTGTGACCATGTGGTATTGCCAACTTCTTTGTAATTTCTTTAAATTCCCTAACAACATTATATAGCTGTCCTACTTAGTAGCTGCCTATTTTTAAGTTAAGGATTTATTATGCAAGTGAAATATTTATCATAGGAAACAAAGAAAAAAGTATAGGAGGAAAAAATGTCACAGTCACTCTTATTAGAACCATTGACATTTTAATAGAGCAAGTTATTTTATCTTGAATTCACGATGTCAGATTTGTCCCCCATTGGTGGGGGTATGAATGAGATAGGTTTGTCGTGAGTCTTTGCTTAGGTTTATATACTCTATAAGCACTCTGCACAGAATAACCCTCTCCATATATTAAAAATAATGTGCAGCAAATGATGCCACTATCAGCTGCTTCTAATTAACCTCCTTTGGCTGTTTCAGTAAATGACTCAGCACCTGGACTTCTTAAAGTGGTCAGGTTTTTTTGAATCACAACCACATAAAATCACTTAACACGACTCTGGAAGTTCAACATCAACATTTGGTCCTGTAGCCTTGCTTCTAGAGTCCAACATGATCATGCTAGGACCTTTGCTATTACCCTTTTAAAAAATGGGCCAGGAGGTGTGAGCCAGTCAGTCTAGGAAAGTGGTTCACAATATTTTCCAGTATGTGAAGCCATTCATAGAAAAAAAAAAATTTGAGGATCCCTAGATGATTGTGGTTGGATATTTAATATTCACTGAGCAAACACATACATTGTTGGGGATTTAAAATGGGAACATTAAATGGAAATGGTGAACTATATTGGGAAACCCATCTTTAAAAGCCCCAATTTTTAATTCAAAGGTAGTATTTCATGTCCTTTTATTTTCCAGGCTGGGTCCTACTAGTTTTCCTACCATACATCCTGCCTTAGAAAGTCTTGCCTCTTCTGTCACACAGGCAGGAATGGTTAATGGGTTCTGGCTTTCATCTTGAACTCCAGAGCCAAACCTGGGGTCCCATAATAGATACCCAGATGACAGGCACACTTTATATGAGAACTTTTTAACCCTCTCAAGATTTCTGAATGAGATCTTCAAAATCCACTCTCTCTGAATTGGAGGGAAGGATTCTCTGGCAGATTCATTCTTCCTCCCTGTTAATGGTGTTTGGGAGGGGAAAGAGGCAGTTGGCAGGATGCCTGACATCATGTAGGGAAGTTGGATTTTGGAGCTAGCTATGTTATCTCAGGACTCCAGGAAATTGTGGCTTCAAAGGAAAAAGAGGATTTTGGTAGTGGTAAGATGTGTGTAATATTGAGAAACCCTTGCAATAATTCCATTCTCCCAGTTATTTGCTCTCAATAGGTAGGAAGGAATGACCCAGGGTCTTGTAAAGATCATATACACATGTGAACACATCTTATTGTGGCAGGTGAGTGGGATGATGGGGAAAGGAATAGGTCAAAATGAAAGAACTGAGGAATGGCTCCATGGTCTTGGGGGTTAAAGTATTTGTGGGGTAAGACCTCTGAGGCAGCTGTATATACCAGCAGGCCCTAGACTTGCCCACAGTCAGGCACCAGGGAAATCTCAGATTTCAGTGAGGGATGCATGCACAGATGTTCTCCTTGGCACAGGCTCTTTGGAGAGAGGCATTGTTAGGCATTCACAACACAGCCTGAGGCTCCAGTGTCCAACTCCCAGGAGAACCAGCCCTACAGAATATTTGGCAAAGTATTTCAGATTCTAGAGAGTCTAAATCTTAATGAAAATAATTTCTACTTATAGGCTAGAAACCAAAGTGAGCTCTTATACAATCATTACAATAAAATCTATTTGTAATAAACAAACACCCAGTTTTCATTAGTACTAGTGGAAGAAAGAATTAGCAATTAGCAAGGAAACATTAAATTAAGAAAAGATGTAGAAAGTTCTTTAAAGAATAACTTAATATTGGTCTGGTTTAAACTTAATGAAGAAAGTCATTTCTTATAGTTACAGTCTAAGTAAAAATGAACCCAAATGAACTAAGCTGTTTAGACAGTCTATCTTCCTTATCTCTGTGATATAATTTATCACTAGTTGCCTCTGGCTTACTTTAGGGGTTAGTTGTCTGGGCCTTACTTCATTTATACACTGTCTCAAAAATAGAGATTTCCTAAAACAGTATTAGAAAGCTCTTACTAGAGATGGTTGCAGAGATTAACCTTAATTTCAGCCATAGTCTAATCTTGTCTGGATTTGGCTCAGTGATAGGACAACAGCTGTGTTTATAAAAAAGACCAAAGTTTTGTGTTTAAACATCATTAGAAACAAAGAGACCAGCAACATTCATTGCCTTTTCTTACAGAGAAAGGAAACAGGTACTTAACTCAATATAGCACTAAAAATGCAGTTGGTAGAAATGCTTATTTCATGGATCTTTAAATCTATTGGGTTTCTCAAATTGCTTGCAAAGGCCGAGAAACCTGGTGGCCTCCCCTTTAACTTACCATTGTTCAAATTAATTTTGTTTATATACTGATAAGTGTTTCAAGACCCTAGGTAGAATATTCGGCTGGAGGCAAAGACCAACAAGTAGTTAGCATAATAAATGGGAAAGGTCCTTTAGAAGGCTGATGAACCGTGGGCTTTAGCAAGGGCTAAAAGCTATGCACTGATTCTTCTGTAGAGACAATGGTGGCTCAGGGCAATCTCCTAACTTGATAATCTTTTACTGTTTACCAAAGCTTACCTTTGATATGTCTGTTTGCTTTGCTAAAGGGCAAATGTATATTCCAGTAAATAAAAAGCTATGGGTCCAGAGATTCAGGGAGCCACTCCACTAGAGGGTGAGGCCTCTGCCTGGCTTCCTCCCTGCCTTCTAAATTTATATTTCTTATCCTGTATATCCATTTGCACGTAGCCCCTTCCCCAGATTCTGAATCCTTGCTGCAAAAGGTTGCAGCAGTCTTCTTTAAAAATTAGTGGAGAAGGCAAATAGCTATATAACAAAGACATAAGTTAAATAGAAATAAGCTGATCCAGGGAAATTTCCAGGCAAATGTAACTTGATCCTACATAAAGACCACAATTATTTTCACTAAGGTAGTTCAAAGAACAGTTGAAAAGGGCAGAAAGATTCAATGCTTATGTATCCCCCATGAAGTCTGTGTCCATGCATGATGCAAAAGAAGTTGGTTATGTTGAGAATGAGTAATGGATATATCATCCAATGTGTATCCTTTTCTCTTCTGTGAAATGAGATCCTCAAAGCTGATATCCTAATTATTTTGTTGTGTTACTGCGATTAGTTAACAAATGGTTGCTACACATTTCAAGTTATTATGTTAATAACAACAAAAGAAAAGAACCTATGTTTTAAAAGGCATATTTCTTTAAATGTATAATTATAAATGCATGTTAGCTGTTTTGAAAACCTTTTCCAATGCCTGTTAAAATACATGTTTTTGAATGAGAAAGGTGTTAGATTAAAGAAACAGAGTGTTCTCTCTGTCCCTGTTGCTGAGCACACTGACAGCTTGATAATGATATGCTGGAACGGAATGCTGCTGCTGAGGACTTGACCAGTTGCCTAAGGAATATGTGGAAATGGACCATCAGAATGGTCTTTTTTACTTTGTAAACTTTACTTGGGTTCAGAACTAAGGTTATTACTGGTATGGCATAAAGTTAGGTTAAATTGAGTTTAACTTTTTGAGCTACAGAAAAACATGGGGGATAATCTGGACCAAATACTTTTTCTCTCCTCAGAAATTAGTTTTGGGCACAGTACTGTCTCATAACTTCCCAATCAGCATTTCTGGGATAATGTCAGATTTTGGACAATTACAAAAAACCAGACACAAATGTGCAAACCAGATTTCGATTTCTTCTCCACTGACGTGAGATTTAAAACAGTAACAGGAACATTTCTAAGTCAGCGTCATTATGTAGTTGCAAATTACCAAAGTAAGAAACACATTGAAGTGCATGGGTGTGCGATTTTGTGTTTTGGCATGGGAGAGTCACTGAAATATTCACAATGCACAAGCCAAATCATAAAAATAAAAGGGGCTACGATTCCATCATTTTGAAAGTGTAGGATTTAGTTCTGACATCTTGGAGATTTGTGATATCCTGACTTTTGCTTCACAGTACTAAATAATACAAGCTTTAGGACAAAAGCACAACTTTTTTCTTTTCTTTTCACAATGTTTGTAAGTGAAGCAATCCTGAGCAAAACTTAATTTCAACAAGAGAAAAACCATCTTAGACCTATTTATCAACATTGAAAAACTAAAATTAAGTGACACACACACACAA
This sequence comes from Myotis myotis, assembly GCF_014108235.1. NCBI lineage: Eukaryota > Metazoa > Chordata > Mammalia > Chiroptera > Vespertilionidae > Myotis > Myotis myotis. The sequence goes on from NW_023416335.1 coordinate 199,281,269, forward strand.
TCAGCTCTTATGTTATTTACCAGGAATTAGACGTGATGACCAAGAACTTATTCCAAATCATACATTTCTTCCTGCCTTAGTCTAATTTAAACATTCTTTACTAAGAACAAAGTTTACTAAGGGAAAAGAATATCATTACACCATTTAAAGAATTGTACATACTAATGTTTAACAACAAAGTCGAAACGGGAAAATGGTTGCAATATTCTCTATGTAAGATGTTGTTTTTTTTTTTTTTTTTAAAAAAAAGGTTTGAGTCTGTCCTTAGTAGGTAAAATGTATACCACTTCTGGAACCTGGAGGTAAAGGCATGCCTCTAATTTCTCACAGCATCATATTAATAAACAAATGGAACACAGCCTGCCTCTCCTTGGCATAACTGTATTTACACGACCACTATGACTTATCTTTCCCCTAGCAAAGAGTAGTCTACTGGAAATTTCGTCTGACAATGTTTATATTTGGGTAAGCCCTTATTCCGGAGATTCCATATCCCAGATACCAAGCCCAACAAAACTCACCTCTCTAATCTCCACCCCTAAACATAACCCACTCAATTCCTAAGCCACCTTTTCTAAGTATAAGACGATTTTCAACTACACTGGCCCCATTTATTATTTCAGGATGTATCCCTTATTTTTATTAAATAGTCTGAAATGACAAACTCTTACAAAATGTTTGGCCTATCCTGATGCTTTTAAGGCTCTCTGTCCCATCACAGAGACTGTTAATGGGAACCATGTCAAAATTCACTGCCATTTTCCGCTGTAAGTTCAAAACCTGCTTATAAGGGGTAGAGGAAACTATTTCTATTATTTGGTAGTAATATTTTACTGTATTAAATAATTGACATGGAAATTGCTATGCTTTGTAATTTTTTTATCTGTACTTTAAAGCATATAACAGTTCATACCAAACATCTACATGATTACAAAACAGTATTGAAATTTTTTAAATACCTGTAACATTTCCCTATCAAAAGTTAATTATCTTGATTCCATAAGATGCTATAAGAAATTATATAGAGAACTTGAGTAAAAATATTTATTAGCATTAAAATAAACTTTCAATTATTCAAAAATATGAACTATACATCTCTGAAATTGTTACTTAAGTATTTTTTATTCACCTTTACTCAATCCTTACAGTAACTTCATGAGACACTGATTCCTGTCTCTATTTTATAGGATGAAATGTAGCTTCAACTCACTGGTATGCAGAGTTTGGAGGAATTTATTTAATTCCATATGACTGAAGGCCAAATCCCAAGCTTACACTCTTCTGATTACATCATAGTGTGTCACAAAAACATGGTGACTGCCTTACATAATACTGACTTCAATTTTGAGATGGTGAATACAGTTCTTTTGCCACTAGATGTCATCTCAAAAACACTTAAATTACTATAAAAATGGTGAAAATTCATAAAAGGCAAAAGCTGTTAAAAATGATGTTATTTTTCATGTTAAGCTTTATCCTATATACCAGATGTTCTAAGAATGTGGAGATGTAGAGTCAAAAGGAATTTGCATATAATGAACAGGGTTGAGTAACATAATCGCTCACATTTTTTAAGGAATTAATCATCTTTTTTTAAAAATATATTTTATTGATTCTTCACAGAGAGAAAGGGAGAGAGATAGAGAGTTAGAAACATCGATGAGAAACATCGATCAGCTGCCTCCTGCACATCTCCCACTGGGGATGTGCCCGCAACCCAGGTACATGCCCTTGACCGGAATCGAACCCGGGACCCTTCAGTCCCCAGACCGACGCTCTATCCACTGAGCCAAACCGGTTTCGGCCATCTTTTTAATATTAAATTAAATAATAACCTTTAATAATTCCTGAAAAAGTCCTAAGATTCCTACATATAACAGATTGCTAAGAAAATAAGCGTGTGCATGCACACATGCATGCACACACATACACTCAACAACTTCCAGAGTAACACTGAAAGGAGATCCTTTTTTCCTTTTGTAAATACTTGGCCCTGAGAATTAGAAAAGTAGCATATATTTAAAGCATAGAGGATAGGATATACTCTGGATAATCCTGTGATAAAATCAAAAGCATTATGTTTCCCTAATCATTTCTTTTCCGGAACTGCTGAGTCAATTATATTCTTAAGAGTTGATTAAAATACATACACATACACATACACACACACAGAACAGAGTAGAAAATTTTTTTTTCAAACCATTAATATTTTATTTAACAAAAACAACTGAGATATTTCTAGAGTTTACAGTATATTTAATATAAAAATAAGGAATTCTCCAAAAATGCAAAACTTATGGATCCAAGTTAGACAGAAATTTATTTCACATTTCAGTTACCCAAAACAACAGCTTGTGGTCGCCTCCAACTACACATAGTGGGAGAGTTCTATGCCAGGAAAGGCCAGATCCAACGACTACTGAACCAAGGAGGATGGGCTATAAAATAAGTGAAGAATTAAAGAAGCTTACTAAATCATCAAAGTTAGTAAGTAAAAACTACCCTTCAGAAATAAAAAATACATTAATATATTGCCTTTATATATAGCAGAATTAAAAAATATGCTTCCTCACAGGTGAAATAGGAATTATTTGCTTGCAGTTGGTTGGAAGGAAGGATACAAATAATCTATGAATTTCTAGTGCAACCCAAAGTCAAATATTTTTGCAGCCTAAACAAACCAAGCAAGCAAAATGATTATATTTAAATGAAGGACAGCCATGGCCAGTGTGACTCAGTGCTTAAGAGTGTCGGGTTTGATTCCCAGTCAGGGGTACACACCTGGATTGCAGGTTTGATCCTCAGCCCCAGTTGGGGCATGTGCAGGAAGCAATGGATCAATATGTCTCTCTCACATCGATATATTGATGTTTCTCTCTCTCTCTTCACCCCTCCCCCACCTTCTCTCCCTTCTTCTCTCTCTAAAAATCAATGAAAAAAGTATCCTCAGGTGAGGATTTAAAAAAATAAATCAAGGAGAAAATATAACAGAAGAAATAAAATGCTTCTTACATGTATATAGACAAAACATCTATTACCACTAGTGATTTAAGTATCAAAAAATGCCTTATTTTTCCAATTTAAGCAGATGACATTCATAAATATCTAGATACACATTACAAATTTGGGGGCTATAAATGGAAAAGTAAAAAACAAATTAAAAACCCATATGCCACAAAACATCTCTACATTACCTGAGGGTGTCCTAAATGATGAATTTGAAACTGGCTTGCCATTTTGCCAGGATAACCAGTGGTTGCAAACAAATTTTCATTAATTGTGGACCACCTAAGGAAAGAAAGAATAAAAATAACTTCAGTATTTTACAGATAACTATAAACTTTTCTAAAACAGGTTATATTTTTTTGTTGCACAAAACAATAATTTTATAACCCTGAATTTGTTAGTGGGGCTTTAAAATGAGAAATTCCAGGGAAGTTAACTATATTTTCTCATTCTGTAAATATTTATTAAGTGCTTATTGTGGTGTGCCACTTTGTTACATTCCAAAGTTACACAGGTTAGCAGTTCCTTTTTTATAACCAAAGGGCTAACAGTGTGGTAGGGGACATCAACAAGGTATCAGACTGATATAAAATATAAACTATTTCACAGAAATACATTTAATGTTCTTACTGACACTCGTTATGAAATAGTGATAAACTTACAAGTTTAAATTCTTGGAGATGATACAAACACCTAGAATATTTAGATATTTAAATATTTAAGATTTAAGACATCCTACACATTGGAATATAATGAATCAATGAATCAACGAATGATAATGGCGCTCCAGCAACATGCTCAACACTTTAATAAGTAGAAAAGATAAGAAAAAAAAAGAAAAGATTCCCTGACCAAAAATCAGACAAAAATTTGTGGCAGACATTAGTTACTTATTCAACAGCCTTTCTGACCTTTTTCCACGCTAACCGAACCCCAACTACCTTCTGGCAGTGTGTCCAACCCCAAAAGATGAGACACAATAGCAAAGACAGCTATTCCCAATGAAAAGGGAGTACTCTTCCTCTCCCCTTACTTTGGCCAATGAGGAGGCTATGATGCCTGGAACAATGGAGGTCATCTTGCGACTGTGAAGCAACAAGTCCAAAGCCTTGCCATGGAGGGTGGCAGAGGGAAAGGTCTCAACTCCTGATGACGTTGTTGAGCTACTAAAGTAATCCTGACACTGCCTTCTCCAGACTTCTTGTTAAGTACCATACACTATTTGCTTACATCTCTGAAAGCAGGACGCATCCCACAATCTCTGATATTCTTACACTGAGTGACTATAATCTTAGATTTGAAGTCACACACAAACGTTACACGTTCTATTGGTATTAGTCTCAGTCAGTAAATTCTCCTTTGCTTGAAAAGGAAAGAGCCCTAAAGACTGTATGATACAATGGGATATTATGCAAAAAGGAATGAAAAACAAGGTAGATGTGAATGTTAATTTAAGCAAGAAAAAGAAGAGAGCAAGTTGCAGATGATGTCTAGCATGTTCTCATTTAGCACAAAAATGAAGTTTATATTGAAAAATATGGTTCCACCTACATTTTATAGCTTGATCAGTACATAAAATAAGGAAGCATATGCTCCAGATTATGGGGGGGGGAGGGGGAGAGGTGGTATTTGTACAGTGGCAATGTGTCTTACAAAATTAAAAAAACAACATTGAAAAATCACTCCCTCGCCTAAACCAAAAGACAAGAGCAAAACCTTAGTTAAGACAACCCCCCCAACAAACAAACATAAATCCAGAGCAAAGAAGAGGATTGGGAAAGTATTCCAGATGGAGTAACCAGACTCAAAAAATAAAATTATAACTCCAACAGAAGTGGTACACTACCTAAATATGCAGGCTCGATCCATGTGGACAGGTCTCTTCACTTGAGGGTAACTAAAAGATAGTATTTTGGATTTTATGAATTATATACTGGTCTTAAGTAGAACTTAAATTACAGTTTAAAAAGTATTTCCTTTAAACTAAAAAATATATTTCTATTGATTTCAGAGAGGTAGGGAGAGAAAGAAATAGACACATCAATGATGAGAGAGAATCATAGATCGGCTGCCTCCTGCACGCCCCCTACTGGGGTTCCAGCCCACAACACAGGCATGTGTGCTGATTGGGAATCGTACCATGACCTCCTGGTTCATAGGTCAATGCTCAACCACTGAGAAACACTGGCCGGGAGGTATTTTCTTTTTAAAAAACACAATGGCCCAAGCCCTAGCCAGTTTGGCTAAGTGGTTAGAGCATAGGTCTGCGGACCGTAGGGTCCTGGGTTTGATTCTGGTCAAGGCACATACCCTGGTTGCAGGCTCCTCCCCGGCCAGGTACTGGTCGAGGCTCGTGCAGGAGGCAACCAATCAATGTGTTTCTCTCACATCGATGCTTCTCTCTGTCTTTCCGTCTCTCTTCCATTCTCCCTAAAAATCAATGGAAAAATATCCTCGGTTGAGGATTAACAACAACAACAAAATAATAATAAAAAATAATAAGAGATAACTTGTTTCAAAACAGAACAAAACAAAACATCACAATGGCCAATATACTTAAACTGTGACAAAATTCCAAATAAGCATGGGATTGAAATAGATGAAATATGATAAAGACATAAGCATGATGCAGAACCATCATAAAACACGATTATTCAACAGGGTCAGTGTTTGTTCAATGTAAGTAAACAATGCTCTAAGATTTCCTCATCACATTGCTCTTTCTGGGTTGTGCTCAAAGTGAATCTGCAAGGCACCAATGCCCATCTTTGTTATCTAAACTCATAGCTCTGGCCCTTTCAAAATAGACTTGCCTTAGCTCAACTGTGAGGGCCAGCGATATAAAAATGGCTCAGTGGATCATTAAAAACAATGACTGATTTTTGTAAGCAATAAATGAACGAAGAAAGTACCTGGATCGAGTAATATCCCAAATTAACCAATCATTCCCTGCAACAGCTCCAACTTTGAAGGTGTTTTTTAAACACCAGTGTGCTGACATTAATGGTATCTGTTCTGATTCAAGAGATAAAATAGCCTGTTGGGACATAAGATCATAAAATCGGATTGTTCCATTCTTCTCTGCAACCATCAGCTGTGAGACAGAAAAATAAAGAAAATTCAATAACTTCATTCACCAAATTTGAGAAGCAGGCAGAGATTCAATGTATGTAGTAAAATTTAAACATTTGCATATATGTATTATAAATGGAAGATAAAATGCAAAGGATGCTTAAGTGCCGGCGACCAATTCCAGAATGTCATAATTTCAAGTTTCATCAAAAGGTTGATGAGACTTGGGGACTCAAGGTTGAGTCACACATGTAGTCACCAGCTGGGAATGGCTAAAGGCATTTCCCCAAACCTGAGTAGGAAACTGATTGCTGGCTGCCAGACAGTTAAAGGGCATCTTAATTTATATGTTATTGCCTCTTACTGGCCAAACACCTGTACAGGCGTAGGCTAGCCCCCAAACTGACAATGCTACTGTACCCTTTGAAACCTTACCCTTTGAAGTGTATTAACTCCACCTTGCCTTAGGACAAATTGTGTTAATAAAAGCAAGGGTCCTAGACAAGAAGGGAGTCTTCAGTTCCTTTAGCTGAAGGTCCTCTGACCCCCAATGACTTTCAAAATTATATCTCGTCTCCGGACTCTTTATTAGTCTCTGGATTTCTATGTCACCTACGCACAGCCTTTTCCAGATTCCTGAACCCTTCTAGATGCTGGGACGAGAACCCCTGGCACTTAAGGAACTGGCATCAGCTCTAAACAACTGAGGGATTAACTTTAAGATGAATGTGGTAGCTTCTCAGATTCTAGGGAGCAATGAAACAGAGTGATGCCCAAGAGAAGATACTGGCAAATAAGACAACTCTTGTTGAATGGTTCCCACTTTCTCAATCAAATAAGAGTTAAGGCCAAATGACACTGTTAGGATTTTAGAACGCTCTATTTTGAATAGGTATTGATCATCACTGCAGTTATGTCAGATACTTTCTGTTTATACACTATGGCTCACAAGCATGGATTTAACTTTTATTTTTAAACAAATATTGCTACTAGGCAATCTGGGTATCAGTTTTTAGACTGTAATTTGCCAAAGAGCAGGAAAAGTGTCTTCTGAATGAATGCCATTTAGACATGATGGCTGTCAAATAAAAACTTAATTATACAGAGCTTTTAAGGTACAGCTTTCTAGAGTAAATGTATTTGTGACAAACACATTTGTGACAAGTACATTTGTCTCTGAGATGGAAAAAAGTCATTGATTTTTCTCCTCTATGTGTGCAAGTATTACACATGTATATATCTTTTCAGCTTGATAAAAGAAAACTAAGTTATAAATAACAACCTTAAAAGATTCCTCAGGATGCCAGCACACACTCATTCCAGGGGAATTAAGAGCAAAATGAGATGTCTGTACTCCGTCCAAGTTCCAAATCCTAAGAAAAGAAAAGGAGTATAACTTTAAATATTTTTGATATATCACTACTAAAAAATACAATTTCCATGAATGTATTCAAAGCCATTAACTAAAGATTACAAGATAGACATTTGTACTTAAAGTATATCTTTCAAGGAAAATGATAATATAAATTATTTTAGAAATTTGTGAAAGCAGTATGAAGAATTTTTTTTTTAATATATTTTATTGATTTTTCACAGAGAGGAAGGGAGAGAGATAGAAAGTTAGAAACATCGATGAGAGAGAAACATCGATCAGCTGCCTCCTGCACATCTCCCACTGGGTATGTGCCCGCAACCCAGGTACATGCCCTTGACCGGAATCGAACCTGGGACCCTTCAGTCCGCAGGCCGACGCTCTATCCACTGAGCCAAACCGGTTTCGGCCAGTATGAAGCATTTAACTTTTACCATACTGAATCACAGAAAAACAGTCACATACATTTTCTCATTAATTAACACCGTTAACACTTGTAACCAAATTATTCGTATATTCCTTATTTAGTGGGCAAAATCTTAAACTAATCAGGTTGCATTCCTGCATCAGTAGACATTTCAATTAACAATAATTTCTACAAAGGGTATCTCACTCGCCTCAACCGCCCGCCCCCCCCCACCCACCCAGTGGCTCCCATTTTCAAAATAACATATAAAGAAGCTAGTATGAGGTGATGTGAATTTAGGGAGATAAATAATTTTCCATGGCTGCTTATTCCTTCTGCCTTTGGGTTTCCATGTCAGGGACCAATTACTATCTTACATTTTTTGATCTGGCTTACTTCCCCAATTCTCTTTCTCAAAGGTGGCCTTGATTGATAGCTACCACATTAAAGGTGAGCTGGATGAAAAAACACCTGGTTCCTTCAAGAACCAAGCTAATCACTGACATGGCTTTCTATTTCAATTTCTTTCCTATCCTGAGTGCAGATAAAAACTCAGAAGTCTCCCTTTGTTGTGAGAAGTGCTATCCCCAACCCAGACTGATAGTTTTTCCAGCTCATTCTTCACACACAGCCACTATTATGTCTCACTGGTACAGAGTGTGGCATAGAGTTAGCAAGGCAGGAGACAGAAATTGGTGGGTCGGTGGCAAAGTGCCCACAGAATTCTGGTCCTTAAGAATTGAACTCACTAATTAGAATGCCTTGGACTTTTCCTTCTAGGTTTTAGAGTTCACAGTTCATTAAGAACCATAAATAATTTCAACAAACTTAAAGAATATATCTTTAAAGTCTAGGCAAAAGTGTATTTCAATGAAAGAAGACATATTTATTAAACAATGTTACTATTCTGTACCAAACCACTTTTCTTCCTCAGAGAAATTATAGGGTCTCTAATCTTGAAATATTATAGTAACATATAAACAAATACAAATATTTTTCAAAATGATTATTTACTTGATTAGCTAATTTAGAAGCATACTCTTTTCTCTTGCCAAATCAACACGTTATATCTGTATGTACTATATAAAGGAGAGAATTACAATTTAATTAAAGAGGTGAATCACATTTACCAAGGGTTTTTGCAATTGCGTTTCACTCCCCTCAACGAAGAAGATAATTATGGCAACTGAATATTTTTTTCTCCTCCATTGCCTTTTTTTTGTATAATAAAGTACTGGGCTGGCATGTATTTTATCATGATTGAAATAGTAGGAGTCTGTCTTGCAAATTCAGCGAGTCCCATGAGAAAATGATTGAAAGGCTCCATTCCTTTGATCTCATTCTAATATTTATTTGATTTTTGTTTGCAATTATATAAATTGAATACATACCAGAACATTTTTATAATTTTTTCCCCTTTCAAATGAAGGAAACCAAAGAGATAGAAAATATGGATAAAGATATTTGATAAGAACAGGTCAATTAATGAAGTGTATTCCTGTCCTAGAAATCAAATTTTTTCACAGTATTTTGTCCCGAACAGAACCTGACACTTTTAAAATAAAAACTGATTTAAAATGAGGATAATCCAGATTACTTTACAGGACTAGGATAAAATGATTTATGGTTTATAATTATATGCTTATTAAATAATTCTCAGTGGTTGCATACTCCAAGTACCAAATATGCACAATACAACGAACTGGCATGAAATGAGTTATCATAACCAAATTAGCTGCAGATGGTACACTTTAGGTTGTTAAGTCTTATTTCCCTTTTTGATAGATTCCATAATTAAGCTCTTCTCAAATCCTTTTGTGGAGCTCAACACATTTTTCAGTGTCTTTACTACATGACTTATCTAGTTAATAACAGTTCCATCACATAGTCACATTTCTTTTGTTTAAAATATTTTTACAGCACAGCATACATAATAAAAACACACAAATCTTAAGCATAAAGTTCAAAGAACAAACTCAAAGAAAACAGTACCCAACTTAAGAAACCGAGTATTTTCAGAACTCTAAAAGTCATCTTGCGCTTTCTTTCAGTCATATTTTCTTGCTCTCACCAAGGTATCACTATCCTCACTTTTAACACTTTAGCCTCTTTTGAAGATAATAAAAATGGAATCCTACGGAATGGATTTTCTTGGTCTGGTATCTTTCATTCAACATTAGATTTTGTGATATTTACCCACACTCCTGCAGGTTGTACTATGTACTACTCCATTAACTAAATCATCTGCAATGTACTTATTCACACTACTATTGATAAACATTTAAGTTGTTTCCAAATTTGGGTCATTACCAATAATGCTGCTATAAACCTTCTTGTACATCTTTTAGTGAAGACAGACACCAGTCCCCGCCTTTACACACAAAACACACATACCAACCCACTTTCCGGGTACATGCTCAGGCATGGAATTGCTGGGTAACAGCTTACAAATATGTTCAACTTTAGCAGGTATCGTCAAATAGGTTTCCAAACTGTCTTACCTCATTTTTTTTTCCTTCCTCTCTCACATTTATTAATGGCCAACTGAAAAGGCCTACATTTTCTCTGACGCACTTTCTGACAAAAATAATCTTAAAACAATCATTTGTTGAATGACAAAAAGCACAACTTTTTAGTTGGTCTTATTTGTAAGGTAGATTTCTCAAAGCACCCCTTTTTTCTTGCATTTTATGTTATTTTCATGTATCTATGTTTGGATAGATTTGCATCCATTTTAAAATGTAGTGAACACAATTTATACAGTAGGAGCTTCTTAATTGAGCTCCTTCTGACACTCTTCCTTTGTCCCTCTGTAGAACTGAAGAGGAAGAGGCAATTTTCTTCTAATATTCTTGCACATGCATATTGTAGGCTTACCAAGAGGGACTATGGGTTCTTTGCTAGCAAAACAGTTTCTAAGTGATGTGAACCCATGTTTATTAATGTGATTAAGTAATATTATATAAGCTGACAGAATATGAATGTGAAAGAGCTGTTTCAATGAAACTAAGTTGATGACAACTAACTAACTAATGGTATCTAAATTTAAAAAGCATTCATAAATTAGGCATGTGTGCCACAGAAAATTAAGCAACAAATATTATAAAAATCTAGATATATTTGAATTAAGACTGCTTAGCAAGTGTTTTCATTGTAGGCACTGTATCATGGGTGTGGGTCATGTAAAAAAGAGGTCCTTAACACTTGTCAATGGTCTCATAACTGAAGGAAAGAGAAAGCCTTGCCCTCTTGTCAAAAGGTTGGCAAAGTTCACAAATTTTCATATGTATGTTGTATAAGAAAATAAGGTAGGTAGACAGTCCATTAAAATGATTTCCTGAAAAAAAGGAGGACCTATGTAATACCTTCAACAATACTAGTAAAGATTAAAAAGAAAAAAAAAATGATTTCCTGAGTTTACTGACTCTTTTTATCTAAGGAACGACAGATTTAGACTATGTCAGATAAGAGTTTCTAGTGTAACGGGGGGTGTGGGGGGGTGGGGGAGTGTAGGGGGGAATCCGTAACTTTGGAAATTAATATTTTAATATTTCCAAATATATTGCTAACACATCCTATCTAATAAAAGAGAAACATGGTAATTAGCATACAACCGCTACCCTTCCCATTGGCTAATCAGCGAGATATACAAATTAACTGCCAGCCATGATGGCGGCTGGCAGCCAGGCAGCTTGAAACTAACATGAGGCTTGCTTGCTTCAGTGACGGAGGACTCCAATGTTCCCTGCTGCCTTGCCGGCCTCTGAGCTTCCAGTTTGAAACATTGTAACAAATATAGAAGCTAAACAAAACCCCAGAAACCTGCTTTCAGCGAGCCCGGGATCTCAGAGCTGGAGTTATACATTGTTTCGATTATAGAACCCAAACAAACCAGATACCATCTTTCAGCAGCAGAGGCCTCAGAGCTGGAGCCAGAGCTAAAGCTGGCCCAGAATAAAAAGAAAAAAGAAAAAAAGGAGCAGTTGGGAGCTTCAGTCGGCCTGAAAACAGCGCTCAGCCCCTCACCCAGACTGGCCAGGCACCCCAGTGGGGACCCCCACCCTGAAGGGTGTGTGACCAGCTGCAAACAGCCATCATCCCCTCACCCAGGCTGGCCAGGCACCCCAGTGGGGACCCCCATCCTGATCCAGGACACCCTTCAGGGCAAACCAGCCAGCCCCACCCATGCACCAGGCCTCTATCCTATATAGTAAAATGGTAATATGCCTCCCAGCACTGGGATCAGTGGAGCCGCGAGGCCTCCCAGCACCAGGATCAGCGGAGCCGAGAGGCCTCCTGGCACTGGGATCAGCGTGACAGGGGGCAGTGCCCAAACCCCCTGATCGCCCTGCGGCTCTGTGTGTGACAGGGGGCGGGGCCACAACCTCCCTATCTGCCCTGCTCTGTTCGTGACAGAGGAAGGCGCCCCAACCCCCTGATCAGCCCTGCTCGGTGCCTGATAGGGGGGAGCTCCCCAACCCCCTGATCGCCCTGTGGCTCTGTGTGTGACAGGGCACAGCGCCTCAACCCCCTGATCGTCCCTGCTCTGTGACAGGGTGTGGCGCCCCAACCCCCCCACCCACCACGGGCCCTGCTCTGTGTGTGATGGGGTAGAGCCATAACCTCCCCATCGGCCCTGCCCTGAGTGTGAGAGTGGCGGCACCCCAACCCCCTGATCGGCCCTGCTCTGTGGATGATAGAGGGCGGCACCCTAACCCCTGCCCCCCTACCCCCCCCACGGGCCCTGCTCTGTGTGTGATGGGGTAGAGCCATAACCTCCCCATTGGCCCTGCCCTGAGTGTGACAGGGTGCGGCGCCCCAACCCCCTGATTGGCCCTGCCCTGAGTGTGACAGGGTGTGGTGCCCCAACTCCCCTATCGGCCCTACTCTGTGAGTGACAGGGGGGAGCTCCTCAACCCCTTGATCGGCCCTGCTCTGTGCATGACAGGGGGGAGCTCCCCAACCCCTTGATGGGCCCTGCTCGGTGTGTGACAGGGTACGGAGCCCCAACCCCCCTGATGGGCCCTGCTCTGTGCGTGACAGGGGGCAGCGCCCCAAACCCCCTGATTGGCCCTGCTCTGTGCATGACAGGGTATGCAGCCCCAACTCCCCTGATGGGCCCTGCTCTGTGCGTGACAGGGGGTGGCGCCGCAATCTCCCCATCGACCCTGCCTTGAGTGTGACAGGGTGCGGTGCTCCAACCCCCTAATCGGCCATACCCTGAGCGTGACTGAGGGTGGCATGGCAACCTCCCAATCTGCCCTGCTCTGTGCATGACAGGGGAAGGCGCCCCAACTCCCCAATTGGCCCTGCCCTGAGCCTGACCAGGGGCTGCACCTAGGGATTGGGCCTGCTCTCTGCCACCCGGGAGCAGGCCTAAGCCAGCAGGTCGTTATCTCCCGAGGGGTCCCAGACTGCGAGAGGGCACAGGCCGGGCTGAGGGACCGCCCCCCCCCCCCCCGAGTGCACAAATTTTTGTGCACCGGGACTCTAGTTTATGTATAAATAAAATTACCTAAAAGTTAATTATCACCACAGAAACATAATTTTAAGAGAAGTGGTACATTATAGAAATAGAAAAGCTGTAAGCGTTCATAGCCTTAATACACACAATCAAACACATGTAAAGACAATAGATCATTTATAAAAGTATTAAAATATAACATTACCAAGTTAAACTACCTTGACAAAAAAATCAGGAGCTATATGAAGGATATATATGTACCTACTTAAATGTTTGCAAGGGAAATTTCAAAGTAAAAGCTTTTAAGATAAAGTTAATCAGCTGACATATTCAGAAGCCAATAATATAAACTGAATTAAAAGGCGTCACTCTTCAAGTAAAATAAAATAACACTTTTGGTCCAATTTGACTATAACAAACATCTCCAACCCCTCATCACTCTGTAGTCCTAAGTAGAACTCTTAGATTTAGCTGTAAAATGTATGGATAAAGAGCTAAGATTATGAATTACAATTACTTTACTTTTTGGTAGTTTATTGTTAAAATTATTTGGTAGTTTATTGTTAAATCATTTCAGGTTGAGCACTTGTCAGAACATTACATATTCCTACCATATATTACTTAAATGTAGTTGTTCCATTTAATTAATAAAAAGATATCACAAATTGGCTGTTGGCATATTGAGGATATTGTAGATATTCTCTAGGCCCTTTTAAATTGAAAATTAGAGGGAGATGTTCTCTCTGAGAATTCAAAAGGAAACTTCCTGGGTAATACTCTGTTCTTTTTATTTGTTTGTTCTCTATTTTTAATTGGCAGCTCATCGTCTGTTAGGAAGTTCATCGTATAAGGAAATTTCTGCTACCAAATGTTTATGACCAAGAACATAGACAAAGAAGGAACAGATGACATTAAATGACACATCTGTATCCATTTGGTCTTCTGTAAATGATAAAGCAAAAAATACAAACTACAATCTAAAAGATATGGCTGGACCACATGAACCTCTGCATTAATTAAATATAAAAGTAAGAACAAAAGTAATACCGAGATGTAGTTATAAGGATGAGAAGGCACTTTACAATGTTACTGGGTGTAGGAAAGGGACCTCTGACACTTACAGACAAACATTTTTCACTAAATTTGTGATAGCAAAATGAAGATTTCCCCCCTCTCATTTCCAAGTAACTAATCTCTAAGTTACTCATCATGCTATGGATGATTCGAAAAAGGAAGAGATATGGTATACTTCCTAAGTCAGTGAACATACAATTAGAAAAATAAACAAATTACAAAATAATTTGGTGTTAAAATATCTGGTTTTAAGTACAAAAGGAATTCAGACGTAGGGGACCATATAATAAAAGAAAAAATCTAGAATAAATGTTGTTATTCTGTGGCTTAAACTATGAAGAACTTTGGTATCTAGGTAAAAAGCTTAATGGCACAACTGTATGAACTAAGAATTTTGTAAGGAGTGCTGTAGTATGTCAGTGTTTGAAATATATTCAGAAATAAGAGTAGACTAATTCTGCTTTTTTTAATACTCCATACTACTAACCAAGTAGTATTAATGTATTAGTAGTATTCATGATAAAAGAAATGGATTATCAGAAGCTTTACTGATTTGAGATTAAGAAGATTTATAAAGGAGAAAATGAGAAGTAACTGTATATATTACCCTTCAATAATTAAAAATGGGTCAATGATAGAGTCCATTGATAGAGTCTAATGATAGAATCCAATCAAAGGCTATTCGTGTTTTGGAGGGGAGAGGAAGTGCCCTGATTGAAACATAATGCTAATAACCCAACTTTACTATACAAAAAATAACTGACTACTGTATATCGTCATGAAGCCTTGGAGAACTTAAAAAAAACACCTTATAGCTTACATGTTGTTGCTTCATTTGTTTTCTTGAAATTGTATAAAATTAAGCAGCAACTATTACAAGCTTATCACAGAGGTGAGAAACTACCTAAAGCCGCCCCACAGGAGAATTGACATCTTATTTAACTTACAGATAAATAGATTTTTAAAAACATTATTTTTCTATTACAGTTTACATTCAATATTATTTTGTGTACAGCACAGTGGTTAATGATATACTTTACAAAGTGCTCCCCTGATATTTCTAGTACCCACCTGGCACCATACATACTTATTATAATATTGACTATATTTCTTAAGCTGTACTTTACATCCCTGTGGCTATTTTGTAACTACCAATCTGTACTTCTTGATCTCTTTACCTTTTCACCTGGTCTCCCAACTCCCCTCTCCTCTGGCAACCATCAGACCTCTGTATCTATGAGTCAAACAGATTTTTGAAGGATAGGAATTATGGAAAATTTTGTCACATTTAAAAGTAAACCTCAACATTACACTCTCAACTGCAAAAAATACCATATGGTAGTTTTCAAACAGATATTATGTAATGATTTCATCTTCAAGAAATTCAGAGTAAAAGGACTTTTCTTTTAACTAACATAAACTTTAATACAAATACCAGTAATACTACCCAGAAAAATTAGCATTTCATTATTTCTAAGAAAAATTTTGATATATTTTACAATTAAAATGACTCTTATCAGTCACATAAATGGATTTTCAGAATAACCCTAAAAAATGTTTATGGATATTATTCTCATGTATATAATTCACTTACTGCAACCACATGAGGGCCTCATAAAGCAGGCTTAAATTACTGCAATCACTGATGTGGTAATACTATAAGAAGTACTGGTTTTGTATTTCATCTACACAGGCACATGAGGGAGAACAAAGAGTTGAATATGAGAGAATGGTGTTACCAATACACCATTATATAACATTTCAGAAAATTCTTTCATCAGTTTATTACTTTTACTGTAGTATAATCTTTCAATAACATATGATTTCATTTCACAAAATTAAAATGTCTGCAAATGTGATCAACAGGTTTTAGTAAAAATTTTGGATAGTTCTTATAAAGACATGGAATCCTTATGTTCCATTCGCTGGAGGTAAATAATTACCAAACTCAACACAAACTATTTGATCTCATTTTTAAAGTTCTTAGAACTATGCAATAATTTTAAAAATGTTACAAAAATTAGAGGGAATTTTAGAAGACAGGCAGGGAACTTTGTTTCTGTAATTATTTAACTATAACATTTAATGAATAATATAAATTCTCCTGATTTCACTTTGTATCTAGAATTATTTAGGCACGGTTTATTTTTGCTTCTAAATGGGGATTAATCTCCGAAGAGATGCTTCATTGGCCTATCTTTAGAAGGCTTTCAGTATCCCTCTGTTTCCCACAAGTACTATTTTTAAGTAAATCACATATTTTGTGATCCCAACTGGGGTGAGGGTGAGGAAGGAACATTCCATCTTAATTATGGATCTTGAAGACTCTTCAAATATATATGAACAGAGGTAATGTGGAAAGAACTCAGTTAGCATGGGGTGCACAGAGAGAGTTGATAAACATTTTTTCCTCTTATAAAAATGTTCAAAACCCGTTACTATTGGCTTAGTGAATATCTTAGATACCTAGTATTCCCTTATCTAGAGACTTGGTTATATTCCTAAAAAATAATCTTACTCTTTAGTTTTTATATCCCACTCCTCCAATTCTTTGTAAAAATGATGACAGCTAGAACATGACAACTACTATTATCCCATGTTTCATAGTTAAAGTGAATGGCACATTACTTGCCTCTATTATTTCATCTTAAACTAAGAATTCCTTAGTTTCTAGAAGCCAATTTTCCTTCACCATAAATTTTATGTAATATTTTAAAAGATTATTGGTAGGGAGGAGTAGGAAAGGATTTACTTTTGACATTCTTTGTAGTTACAGTGAGTACTGGTTCTTCTATTTCTTTTGTATCCCCAGAGTACTAAATGTTGGCTATACTAAACATGTTTAATAATTACTTGTTGATCTGAATTGCTCTTACAGAACGGTACTGTTTTTAATATACAAGAACATCTGCTATTTGGCACTGACTGGGAATGAGATGTTCTGTATTAGTGAGTTTTTAAAATAATAAGTTTAACCGAATAAATACTTAAAGTACCATTTTTACTTTCTTTGTAGGTAGAGGATAATAAATCTTTCTACATGAATAAGCACGTATTTGCTTTTCAAATATCATAACAACTTTAAATTTCTTTTTTTATGATGCTGGGTCTTAATTATAAACACTAGTAGTTACATTTTCCTGTGCATATGCATACACATAAACAAATATTTATGTAGATATCTGTACACGTATGCATGCATATGTATTTGCATATGTTGGACATGATAAGGAATCATAAAAGAAATGGTGTAGAGCATGTGGTTGAATCACTAGCAACTCCACCTGTGACTTACTTGGAATTTTTTCCCCGAACACACCTCTTGTCAGGTGCTTTGTTTGGTAACATCTTTTCCCTAAAGACCTGGTAACAGGTACAGACCCGTACTCATTCCTTCACCCACTCACTGGTACCTACAAGAGCACTCTTCTAGATGCTGTGATGACCCTAAGGTAGTAAAGAATGGCTGATTCTGCCAACTACCTTGTTAAAGAAAAGGCTAGAGCAGTCTACTCTAGAATAACTTCCCTCATCCTCAAGAAAAGTTTGTTTCTCTTTACTCTTCTTCCTCACCTGAGAACTGAATTAACGAAGTATGGAGAAGGAACATGATGCCTTTATTTCAAGAATTGGTACTAGTAGTAGAGTATTTCAAAAATTACAAATTCTTCACAAGTAGAAGGTAACACTTTGTAGACATGACTCTAAGGACAATTCTATCAACCTTATTAAGTCCTACATGTTTGATTTTGATTAGAACACACAGGTAATATGAACATCTTTTTCAATAAAAGAAAAAGACTAAAGCTTCTTATAGAACCTTCAAGGAGAAACAGTATAGGATGATATTTCAGAATCAGACTGCCTGGGATCCTCATCTGTAAAAGTAATGAGAACTCACCATATAAGGTTTTTGAGGATTAATTTAATTCATAGAAAACACTTAGAGTAGTGCTTGGTCACGTACTACTATCTAAATCAATGATTCTCAACAGACGGTGGTTCCAACATATACAGAGTACTTTTTATTGTTCTAATAACTGGGATGCTACAGGCATTTAGTGGAGAACAGGGATGCTAGACATTCTACATGACCTTTGAATGTCCCAATGAAATTTAGAAACAGCTCAAAAGGAAGGCACACTTCAAGATAAGAGCTATGTTTTTTGCAATCGTTGTTAGTACTCCATCCTATGGCATACTGGTGAATTTTGATAATATCTATATGAACACTGGCTGATTTGTAGAGTACTATCCTTCCTATAATTTGTTTTTCCATATTATCTCTATTTTGATTAACATTATTTCCCTTTTTCACTTACCACATTTAGTTTTATTTTTTAATGTCTTTATTGATTTTTAGAGAGAGAAAGGGAGATGAGGAGGAGACAGAAACATCGATGAGAGGAACATCATCAATTGGCTGCCTCCTGCACGCCCCCCACTGGGGATTGAGCCTGCAACCTGGGCATGTGCCCTGACCGGGAATTGAACCAGTGACCTCTTGGTTTCTGGGTCCACGCTCAACTGCTGAGCCACACTGTCCGGGCACCACATTTAGTAATTTTGTTACTACAGACATGATTTTTTATCTTAATAACAAGTTCTACTCAGGGCTATGACACTGCAGAACTCCAGATGGCACTATGTACATTGTGCTCCATGCAAACCATAGCCCTGGAATTATGTGACTTGGCAGCCTTGCTTCTGCCTTACATTTTATATATATATATATATATATATATATATATATATATATATATATATATATATATATATACACACACACACACACACACACACACTGTTTTGTCTTTTTATAGAAATGTTTAATACAATTAAAGTACTATAACTTTTATTATATTTTGATAGGTTATATTTTCTATGAATTTCATTTAAGATTATATAGAAGGCATTATAAAACATTCATTAAAAAAGTAGGTACTGGGACTGATAAAGAACTACTGACTTAAATGAGAACTCAATTTTCTTAAGAATTTGCACAGATGATAGAATACTCAAAGTAGATGAACTCTTATATAAAATTTATCATAGTCTAGAATTACATTTGATATGAGTAGCACGTTGGTTCATAGTTTTAAAACTATGTTACAGAATGTAGAGAAATAAGAAAGATCTAAAATATTCTTAGATAGAAATACCACTTCCTCAGGATAAAGCTGAAAACTGTCACTCAGGCAGAAGAGTGAGTGATTTAAGAGTGCAGGTGAGCCAGGCTGCCTGATATTCTTATTCCTCTACTTGACAGCTATGTCATTTTCCATAAGTTACTTAGCCTCTCTATACCTGTATCCTCATCTTGTAAAATAAGGATAAAAATAGTACCTACCTCAGAGTTGTAAAATGAAATAGATTTACAGAGATAAAGGCACTTAGCATGGTGAGCATACAGTTAAGCACTCAATAAAATTTTTAGTAATATTTACTTATTAATATTCCAATTTATATGTAGAAAATAAATATCTTTGACAGTCTTAGGGAAGCCTAAAATGGTTCTGAAGCCATTGTTCAGTTTAAAAATAAATCAGTGATTACTGAGTGCCTAGTGCAGTGATTGGCACAAGGTAGATACTTGATAATTGCTGAATGAATAAACTAACCTACTTTATTAATTTATTTTCTACAAATTTACTTCTTCTCTATAACAAAAGGTAAACAAGTAACTACTTTTTAATGGATAGACTGATATACGAGTGCAAGTGAGAACTATCTTTATTCTGTTCGATTCAGAATTTGACAATTTTCAATAAAACACATAAACTTTATGAACCTGTTAGGGGACAGATCATTTTGAAATGGTGTTCCTAAGGTCAGAAATCTCCTAGCTGATTATTATATTGTGTCTCTCTTGGAAATGCCAAAGTCAGACATCAGAAAACATGTACTGATCAAAATTCTGTATTTTAAAAATTATTTTTAAAATTGGTACGAATTCAGAGAGAGAAATTATCCATTCTGCTCTTTATAGCACAAAATGTTAAGAATCTATATTGCAGGACTGTTCATATGTTACATATGTGATAATGTACTATTCCAGGCTATAATATTTTATATAATATAGCTTAGTATTTAAAAAATTTTATTCACTTATTTTACTCATTTACCTTACCAATTAAACCATTTTAAAGTGTGTAATTCAGGGGCTCTTCACTTAGTTCCAGAACATCTTTATTATCCCAAAAGGAAACACCGTACCCACTTAGCAGTCATGCCTATTCTCTTCTCCCCGCTGTTCCTGGCACCATTATCTGTTTTGTCGCTATGGATTTGCTTATTCTGCAATTTTTTTTTTTTTAAATATATAACATCGATGAGAGAGAAACATCGATCAGCTGCCTCCTGCACACTCCCTACTGGGGATGTGCCCGCAACCAAGGTACATGCCCTTGACCGGAATCGAACCTGGGACCCTTGATTCCGCAGGCCGACGCTCTATCCACTGAGCCAAACCTGTTAGGGCTATTCTGCAAATTTTATATAAATGGAATCATAGGATATTTCCTGTCTAGCTACTTTAATGTTTTTAAGTTTTACCCATGTTGTAATAGATATGCATATATATTACACACACACGCATATATATATATATACTCTTCAATCATTTTCATAGCTGAATAATATTTCAATGACATACCACATTTTGTTTATCCATTTATTCACTGATGGACATTTGGGGTGTTTCTACTTTTTGGCTATTGTGAATAGTACTGCTAAAAACATCCCTTTACAAGTTTTTATTTGAACATCTGTTTTTAATTCTTTTGGGTATGCACCTGTACCTAGGAGTGGAATTCGTGGGCCACATGCTTAGGTTTTTGAGGAACTGCCAAACTGTTTACCACAGTGGCTACTTCCTTACTGACCTTCAGTCTAGTTATTCTATTTAGCATGTCTTTTTTTTTTTTTTAAATATATTTTATTGATTTTTTACAGAGAAGAAGGGAGAGGGATAGAGAGTTAGAAACATCGATGAGAGAGATCGATCAGCTGCCTCCTGCACGCCCCCCACTGGGGATGTGCCCGCAACCAGGGTACATGCCCTTGACCAGAATCGAACCCGGGACCCTTGAGTCCACAGGCCAATGCTCTATCCACTGAGCCAAACCGGTTCGGCAGAGCATGTCTTTTTTAAGCATTGTATCACCTGCCTATAAAACTACTTCCAAGAAGACACAGGCTCTGACTATGATTGGGTAAGGATTTCTCCATTAACATGCAGACTGAGATTGTAGGAGACATTATTTTGTTGTTGTTGTTTTTTGTTAATCCTCACCAGAGGATATTTTTTCCATTGATTTTTTGGGGAAGAGACAGAGAAACATCAATGTGAGAGAGAGACATTGATTGGTTGCATCCCACAACGTGCCCAACTGGGGCCAGGGATCAAGCCTGCAATCCAGGTACATGCTCTTGACTGGAACCAAACCCAGGACCCTGCAATCTGCAGGCTGATGCACCAACCACTGAGTGAAGCCGGCAAGGGCAGGAGGCATTACTTTAGTGCAGTGATAGGAATGATCCCTGGGATGAAAATGGCTATTTCCTCTGCCCAAATTTCAGTTGCCATTTGGCTGCTGTCTTTACTTGTAACTTGGCAATTCTATACTTTGAGTTAATGTACATAGTTGTACTGAAACAATTTTCTATAGTAGTTTGTCCCGTCAGAATACCTTCTTTCCTTTCTGTCAGATTGTATGATGCTTACTTCTCTTCCTTACTTTAAACTCCTTGACTTACTTGAATCTTCTTTTTCTTTTAAAAATCTTAGCTATATTGCTTACCTTTTGGCCCAAGAAGTTTGACTTTAATAGTCAATCAGGACTGTCATTTACTTCTAGTTGGCAAACTAAGTTAATGAATTCTAAATTTAGCTCCCCGGCTAGACAAAATGATGTTACCAAGCCCCAAATCTTAGTGGCTTACAAAAACAAGCATACATTTCTTGCTCCTGGGTCTGTGGGAAACTTTATTTCATAATACCAGAGGGGTCCATATCTGCTCCGTGTGTTTCTCTTCTAGGGTCAGTAGCTATCTAGGACATGTTCATCTTATAGCAGAGAGAGAGGACAGGTCAAGACAAACCAAATAAAACATCTAAAGTGTCTGCTTGTGTCAGACCTGCTAATATTACATTGGCCTAAACAAGTCGCATGGGTAAACCCAATAGAATGGGAAAAATCTCCTCCTTCCCCAGGGTTGGGGGAAAGGGGAGCAAGTATTTGCTGAACAGTAACATCTAAAATCACAGACTAGCAAAATAAGACAATTATGGGCAACACAGTGAGTTTTCAAAAAGTTAAATTTATTAAGTCTAACTTCACTTTGAGGTTAAGCCCTTTGTCCTTTTTAAAGTAATAATGTTCTTTCTTTCATAAAATTATGGCAATTGAAGGCAGTAGAACTTTAAAATTCTTATTACTTAACAAAATAAAAAGTTGGAAACCCTGTGTCAGTCCCCCAAAATTTTCGGACAATTTTACTAGTCCAAAAAAATCTAAAAGTCTACAAGAGAAAAAAAAAAATTCACAGACCACTGAACGTAATTCCAGGTCTGTCTGGCTCTTATTCACTATTCAGAGGCTACTCCTTGGCCTGCAAAGACACTCATTTTCTCCCTTCTCAGGTATCATTACCCCGAATGCTTGGGATTAGGAAAGTCTAGTTTTAGAGAAATAAAATGTCACTACTTATTTCTAGTGATTTAACTTTTATCTTAAAAATAGTTCTATTTACTCCTCAGATCTATATATAAACTTGGTTTTATAATACTTGGGGTCATGTAAATCTTTCATACCTCTGATGTGAAAATTTTAACAGGCAGATCAAAAAGAATAATGGCCTATGACTCTAACTTTAAAAAGATGAGCTATTACAAAGATTAAAATTTAAAAAGTAGATAGTGGCTTTACTTCCAATGTGAAAGGACACATATTTAATAGCTTTGTCTGTGTACAAGTGTTTATAAATACTATTGATTTTGTCACAGCCTGATCAAAAATTAAAACTATGCCGAAACCGGTTTGGCTCAGTGGATAGAGCGTCGGCTTGCAGACTGAGGGGTCCCAGGTTCGATTCCGGTCAAGGGCACGTACTTGGATTGCGGGCACATCCCCAGTAGGAGATGTGCAGGAGGCAGCTGATCGATGTTTCTCTCTCATCGATGTTTCTAACTCTCTATCTCTCTCCCTTCCTCTCTGTAAAAAATCAATAAAATATATTTTTTAAAAAAAATTAAAACTATGCAAAACAGCAGCACAGTGTGTTTTTCTTTTTCTCACAGTGCTGTTGAAAGAAGCAGTAATTGGCACTCCTGTCATGACTGGTTCACTTATTTCACTCCTGCCTCCACAGCCTTATTCCACCTCCTACTCTGGCTCTTCGTCTTGTTTTTTTACTTGTGATATTCTCCAGCTTTAGGCATTATTAAAATGCTATAGCTACCTTGTCTGTTCCAAACGGGGGTGGGATGGAAGAATGTGACACTGAAATGTGCTATATATACAGAAAAGCTTAAATAGAGACTTTCAAATTTGTCAAAACACTAATTTCCCATGAGTCTTGCTTTAGCAAATGAAATTATTATTATTATTATTATTATGTTTTTAAATATTTTATTGATTTTTCACAGAGAAGAAGCGAGAGGGACAGAGAGCTAGAAACATCGATGAGAGAGATTGATCAGCTGCCTCCTGCACGCCCCCTACTGGGGATGTGCCCGCAACCAAGGTACATGCCCTTGACCAGAATCGAACCTGGGACCCTTCAGTCCGCAGGCCAACGCTCTATCCACTGAGCCAAACCGGTTCGGCAGAAATTTGCAATTATTAAACAATGACTTACCGGATAGGATCTGTGAAATAATGTCACAATATGGCAACTGCCTTTTATTATCTTACTGATCTTACCCATAATTGGAGAATTTGATCCTATATATTTAGATTTCATAAATGTTCAGATATAAAATAAGAGGGAGAGAGGCACCCATAAATCAGTAAGGGATGTTTCCAAAACTGGGATGAGAACTTAACTCACCAGTTTTGAAACTCACATTTGTGTCATACTTACAATTTAATTGAAGTATCTGGAGTATCTATAGAAGTTATATTTTCTCTAATTTTTAAAATGTAATTCTTATTAAAGTAAACATTTTTAAAATGTGCTTGTACCATAAGCAACATACCTGCAGGTATGATCATCACTCACACTTGCAATTCCATGGCCTTCTTTGGGGTCAAACACCAAACCATTAATGAAATCTGAATGGCCCTCTAAAATCTGACATAAGGGGAAAAATTAATAAGAACACAGGAAAAAAAATCTACACTATTCCTACCTAATATTTTTACTTCACTGCCTTAAAAGCTTTCACTGCATGCTTCTCTTTTCCATAAATATTTCTTAGCAATCTGCTATTTTTAAAGCATGATTTATACACCCACTTTTCTGAAGGTTTTTCTTGGAAAGAAGCTGATTATTCAACACACTGCTATTAGCTTAATCTTTCTTTTCTATTATGCATATTTTACAAAAACACCACTTTTTTTTTATTGTACCTGTCCTCATGTCACCTCCTTTCTCACTTATTACATAAAGTTTAAATAAAAATTAAAGCTGGAACTTTCTAGGGGCTTGAGTTAAGAGTCCCCCTCAACTATTTATTTCATACCTACTGCCGTTCATACTTGCTGCTCCCTAATAAACACATAGGATGAACTTCACATTCTAAGGTCTTTATTCACTTGTTCAATGTGACTACCCAGCACTGGAGATAGCAGTATTACCAGCCCACAATCACAACAACCCACAGATTTGCTTCTGGCTACAGAAGGAACAAAGGGGAAGGTATAAGGTGGAGCACTATGTGAGCCAGCAAGGTTCAATATTTTAATGACTATTGTTCTTTCTCCCTCCATTCTTTCAAAAGCTCAAATTTGATCTTAGTTTTAATAGAGTGCTTCTATTTTGAACTGCTATTTAGAAATATATCATGAAGAAAAAATTTTGATTTAAATATTTTTGTGTAACTTTAACAAACTCAAATCCTCTAAACATTCTTCAAAGCTTATGCCACAGTGTACAAGACAAACTAAATTAATATTTAATTTTAATGTCTATTAATCCTAGTACATTAACTTTTTTTTAATCCTCACCTCACCTGAAGATATGTTTTTATTGATTTTTGAGAAAGAGAGGCAGAGAGAGGGAGAGAAACATCTATGTGAGAGAGAAACATCGATTGGTTGCCTCCCATATGTGCCCTGACAGGGATCGATCCCGAAAGCCAGGATGCTCCAATCAACTGAGCCACACCTGCCAGGGCCCACTTTTGTTTCTTGGTGAGAACGTTTAAGATCTACCCTTAACAACTTTCAAGTATCTAACACAGAATTGTTAATTATACTCACCATGATATACACTAGTCCCCAGAACTTATTCATCTTATGATTTCTAGTCCCCAGAAGTTATTCATCTTATGATTTGAAGTTTGTTCCTTTTTGCCATCATGCCCACATTTCCCCTGCTCCCCAGCGTGATTTTAGCTGCCATTCTACTCTGTTTCTATGAGTTAAGCTTTTTAAAATTCCACATTTAAGTGAGATCATACAGTACAATTGACCCCTGAACAATGTGGAGGTTAGGAGTGCTAACCCCTTGAGCAGTCAAAAATCTGACTCCCCCAAAACTTAACTACCCTCAGTATCTGTTGGGGGTTGGTTCCAGGACTCCCTGTGGATACAAAAATCTGAAAATGCTCAAGTCCTCTATATAAAATGGTATAGGTCAATGCAAACAGTTGCCCTCCACATCAGTGCACCCCCAAACTATGGATCGAAAATAGTACAGATATTTATTGAAAAAAAGCCACATGTAAGTGGATTCATGCTGTTCAAACCTGTATGGTTCAAGGGTCAACTGTATTTGTCTTTCTCTGTCTGACTTATTTTACAGAACTATTTCTTACAATAGAAAACTCACATATAGGGCTTACAGTGTACAAAGCAGTGTTCTAAGTGTTTTATACGAATTAGCCCATAATTCTATGAAGCAGATGCTATGATTATCCCTATTTTACAGGTAAGGGAATAAACATAGAGACTAGGAAAGTGACTAAAGTCACATTGTTATTAAAGTGGTAGAGTTGGGCTTCAAACTCAGGCGGTTTGACCTTGTATCTGTGCTCTTAACAAATTTGTAACCCTGCCTTGCACTATGCTGTAATGACTGTTTCTTTGAAGTTTTACTGGGACTCCATGTGTCTTCATGTCCATTATACTCCTACTATATACCAACTGTGAATTTCGAATTCTCCCTCATTTGTTGTGCCAACCTAATATTTTAATTTAATCAGTGATATCAGATTAATATTCTGCAATCCTTACTAAGAACCTAGATACTTAGCCTAAAATAGAGTAAACGAGACCCTAAATCACATACTTTAAAGATGACCATAAAAAATCATCTTAAATTAGGATAAATCTAATTTAAAAAAGCAAGAAATAATGTTTTAAAATAAACTATAAATTTAGAAATTATACTTGTCAAGCATACCTTGTATTCATTTTTATCTTGAAGATCTGACGTAAACAATCTAATTTTCATATCAGCAGCTGAAGTACAAAATCTGGAAGCAAAAGAACAAACAAACAAACCCACTTTTAGTCTCTGTAAATGAAGGTTCTCATCCGTACCTTCCAAATTCCTTCTAGTCACCAAAGCTATTTTCACAACTCATAGTCATGCTTTTTTTTTTTGTGCAGAAGGAGTATGTTGTGACTTTGTTATAAAAAATGTTACATTGCCATTACCGAAAGCAGAAGGTACTTAAATTTAAGAAAACACACAACATTTAGTATGTTCTTGATTTGTCTTTTAAAAAACAAGTGTTCAATTTTATTAAAAATCAACATATCAACTTAACTTTTAACTTTTTCTTAAGAGAATAAAAGGATGTGATTTAAAAAGTATCCTCATTTTAGCTAGGTCAATATCAGAGATTAAAAACATCAGTCTCTGGCTTTTTCAGTTATCCATAAGCCTTCTCACTTGTTCTATTCCTCTAAATAAATTAAATCAGATGCAAGAAGATAAAAACTGGAATATTATTTATACTGACCCTACACTAAGGTATTTTTTTAGTAGTTCATCAATGCACAGTACACTAAAATACAAAATCTAAGCAATAACTATTTTTTAAACTAGTTTGCCTTCAACCCTAAAATTATTAGATTCTCAGTATGTCAGATTATGGCTAGGGGAAAAATAAAAATTATATTTATATATTTTTTAAAAGTTTATTTCTAATTGTCTTAGGTGAATGAGTATCAAACAGACCTAAATTTCCTTAGTTCTGACTACGTTAAAGTTAAGCATTTTTTTCTTAGCTAATAAACTTATTCAACAACATTTAAATAAAATAAAAGCAAGGCTCCTAATGTGTTGGTACATCTGTTACCATCTCTTCTCAGTGATTGGGTTGGGGCACACAGAGGACTGCAGTGATATGCAAGGTGAAACAAAAGTAGGTTTACAGTTGTGAGGATAGGAAACATAGAATTTATTCTTGTATTTTTATTTATTAATTATTGTATTATTTTCCATCCAAACAACTATAAACCTACATTTGCCCCACCCTACACATAGCTCTTTTGGGAATGGATGCTATATTTCATATATACAAATAGAAGGTAAGAAAAACTAAAAAACAAAACTTAATCTACCTAATTGTCCTGTTTGAATCTGTCCCATTATTGTTTTGGGTATTCCTTATTTCCCACACAGAGGAAACTCTAGAACAAATTTGCTACAACATTATTAATGTGAGGGTCTCTCCTAAAGCAGGTTTTCTCATAGCTACGTCATAAAGAAATCACTGAAATGTCTGTTCAAAATTCATCTCTAAAACAGATAAAGTCTATTTCAGAAGGTTTTAAAAGAAATATCTCAAGCAAAAGTGTTTGTAAGGAAGGTATAACTATGAGGCCAACTTCAGTAAAAACATGTGTACAAAAAAGTTATAGAAGTCAAAGCATTTTTACCTAATAAAAAATAAAGGAATAATTAAAATAAACAAATCACAAAACTTCGTGGTGAACTTTGTGTTGTTCCACTTTCCTCTAAATTTTTGCTGCTTTAGTTTAAACATGTTTAGGGCATTTATATCATTCTTTAAACCAGAAAACCTCAGAGAACTGAAGTAAGATGAACAGTTTATTCTCCATCAAGTGGGTATGGAAAAAGAGAAAACAGAGGGATGGAGGGAGAGAGAGAACAGAATTTAAGGCAACTAAATGCTAAAGATAAAATATAAAATATTATGAAGAGATTCTAACTGTAGGATAAAAGTTAATGATGATAAGAGAAATATAAAGTTATACCTCAGTCATCTTGATAGACTACTATTTAGTCATGAAAAAAGACTACATATTGTGAAATGCCATGAAACAAATGTAAAGGAAAATAACAAGTATAAAAACTTATATATACAGTTTAATTAGAATTGTATAAATTTACCAACAAAAATGGAAAAAGTATTAGGTTTATAGCTGGCATCTAAAAAACTTTTTGTATATTCTAAACTTGATATAGTAAGTGTGTATTATTTTTATAATAAAAATACTTAATTTATTTGAAAACAAAACTGTGCTGTCAGCTTGCTCTAAAAATATTGTTTTTAAAATTAATGGCTGGTTGATATTTTGAATTTATAATTTATATTGCTACAGATCCAAAGTAGCTTTGAGGCAGCTAATAAAAAAGCAACAACAACAAAAAAGATGAAACAATACAGCAAATCCATTAAAAAAAGGATAGGAGAGCAGGTACGAAACAAAACCACGAGAAGGAGATGGTTTCTATAGCTTTCAAAATCTCCTCCGGAATGCAGAGAGACTGATGACTGACTTTTTTTTTAGCTCCAGGCTCTGAACATTTCCTTTTAATATAAAAGGAAATGAACAGCACGCTGGCTATTAACAATGACATGTATGTTGACAAGAACTGTTATGTAGATTATTCAAAATTCAGGCAGCTAACACCTGTAAAAGCTTCTAGAACAAATCACAGGACATGTTCACAATCTTGCTGTAGGTGAAGATTCTGAAGGCAGGAAATAGAATGCACACTGAAAAGTGCTCAACATCATTAGTCATCAGGCAATGCCATAGTGGTAGCAACCAGAATGTTAAAATTAAAGATTGCCAACAATAAATGCTGGAGAGTAGGTAGAGCAATTGAACATCCTTAGATTATTGGTGGGAACATAAAAATGATGGAACCATTATGGAAACTGGTACTTTCTTAAAATGTTA
This sequence comes from Myotis myotis, assembly GCF_014108235.1. NCBI lineage: Eukaryota > Metazoa > Chordata > Mammalia > Chiroptera > Vespertilionidae > Myotis > Myotis myotis. The sequence continues at coordinate 199,310,992 of NW_023416335.1, forward strand.
AATACACATCTCCCCTCTGAGTCAGTAATTCTACCCCTATGAAGCCATTTATACAATAAATCTGTATACAGAGATGCTCATAGCAGCTTTAGTCATAATAGCTAAAACTGAAAACTGTCTGATTTCCACTTATAGGAGAATGCTTATAAATTGCAGCATATTTATACAATGTAATGGAATACTCCTCAAAAATAAAAAAGAATCATTGGTATACACACTATAGATGAATCTCAAAAACATTAAGCCAGACACACAAAAATATATATTCTGTATGATTTTATTTATATGAAGTTCTAGAAGAGGCAGAACTAATTTCTGGTAATAGAAATCGGATCAATGGTTGCTTTGGCAGGGAATAGGGGGCAGGAATTGACTGGGAAGGAGCATAAAGAATCTTTTACGGTGACAGAAATGCTAAGTGAGTGGGTTATACAAGTGTCTGCATTTGTCAACACTGATGAAACTGTACCCTTTAGAGTTGAGAGCTTCCCTGTACGTACATTATCCCTTAATTTTAAAAAATTAGGTTAGCTCAGTAAATGCTAACTTGTGGATGGCTAAATACTGTTTACTAAAAGAAGACATATCTTTTAGCCATGGTATTTGTGGAAGCAAGGTTAGTGTTTTGTAACAAACCTTAAATACTCTGACATATTATGGCCCTTATGAAGACGGTCTTAGCAGGCAGTGTTATGGTTTTTCTCAAAAAGCAATTATTCTTTTCAAAGGCCTTCACAAAAACTGAAGTGCAAAGATTAGATTAATTTTATGTATTGTTAACCATAAAAATGTGACCTTGGGTTATGTATAGGGCAGTAAGGTTGATTAATGACTCAATCAAATTTAGTTCTTTTAACGGACTTATACTTTCAATAAGTGGTAAACTTCGTGAAGAATCTGTGAAGACAAAATGATTCAGACGAATCTCAGGTAGAGAGCTTTGTCGTCGGCCCAGCCATGTACTCAAGCCATCATTGCTATGACTACATATTTAAACCACAAATTCAGACAATAAGCCTAAATTATGAAATAATAGCAAATGTTAAAATATCTACTATCTAGAGCTGGAGAAAATGGAAATAGAGGGAAAAAGTCCTTAATGATCAACGGCTTCAGATCAGTTAACACAAAGGACATTAATAAATATTGCACTTAATAATAACTTTAAACTTACTTGATTACTGGAGGAAGTGAATCAAGTCTAGTCTCTGGGCTCCAAGCTATGCCACCAACTCTGATTCCATGGTGAATTGTTTGTAGTGTTTTATACTGAAGGCCTTCAATGTCTGCTTCTTCCTCCTAAGGAAACACAGTCAATGTTATAATAAGTTATGAGAACAAACATTGTAATACTCCATTTTGTGATAATAAAGAATTTACCAGGAGACTATGTACAGTGAGTCCTCACTTAATGTAATGGATAGGTTCCTGACTTTGGGCAAAATGATGTATAACAAAAACAGTTTTTTCTAGAAGCTAGTTAATATAAACAAGAGTTAAGTTCTTATGGCATATTTCTGGTCACCAAAACATCACCAAACTTCTAAAGACCCAAACAACTTCTAATATTAAACATTGAACTGTGAGCTATACCTAATTGTAAGAGCCTAAAGTATTTACTACCTGGTTCTTTACAAAAAGTTTATTAATAGACTATTTCCTGTAGTAGAATATGTGCTTCAGAGTGAAGAAAAATGACCCCACAAGGAAGGCCTCAGATGTAAGGAACAGTGACTAAAAAAAATATGAAGCAAACAGGTGAGTAAATTAAACAAATGTTAGCCACATGAAACAACATCAAATTTGTGGGTTAAAAAAAAATGATAGCTAAAATATGACAACAGAAGTCTGGGGGGGAGGGTGATAACAGTTCATGTGTCAAAGGTCCCTGTTTTGTTCATAAAGTTAAAGATATTAATTTTGACTTTGTTTAAGTATGCATGTTAAAGTGTCTTTGGTAACCATTAAAAGAAGAAAAATGGCATGTAAAACATAAACTTTAAGGAGAAAAAAAAATGAAAGGAGGGGGGAACAAAACAGACGACAACCCACCCCCCACATTCCAATGTTTTCAATAGTAAAAAACTGTAAGTAAACCAACAGTGAAAATAAATGAAGTAAAATATGGAGGAATCTAACACATTTATCAATAGCAACAAATTGGAGAACACAATACAGAATAATTTCATTGATATAGTTTAAAACATGAAAAAAAATATTGATTTTCACCACCTATGGTAACTCTATAGAGAAAAACAAGGAATTGTAAAACACAAAGATTCAGACATGGTTACTTCTTGGGGGTGAGAAGGGCAATAAGGGCAGGATACCCAAGGGGCTTCAAAAGAATTGCTAATATTCCATTTCTTAAGCTAGGTATATAGGAGTCTATTTTATTATTATTCTCTATACCATATATTGATAATATATACTTAAAAACACGTTTTATAAGCTTAAAACATTGATTTTAAAAATAAATAAACCATGGTTTTATTATTTAAATCAATACCCTGTGTCTGAAGACAAAAGCAGAATGGTTCTTTTTTTTTTCTTCTCCTTTTTATACATATTTTCTATTGATTTTTAGAGAGGGAGAGAAACATTGATGTGAGACTGATGGATCGACTGTCTCCTTCCCACCCCCTACCAGGGATCAAGCCCACAACCCAGGCATGTTCCCTGACCAGGAATTAAACCAGCAACCTTTTGGTGCACGGGACAATGTAAAACCGAGCCACACTGGCCAGGGCAAAAGCAAAAATTTTCGTGACAAAATTTTCCAAAGGGATCTTCTATGTTAAATGACTAGTTTTTTTTAATAAAAGTTTATAGGATTATAAAATAGCAGGAAAAAATCTAGAGCAGGTGAAACTCGATTATTTAATGGGACACATGTGTCTCCATGGAAGGGAATTATCTAAAGACTTGTTCTAAGAATTCCATTCATCCTGAATCTAACTGCAAAGTTGTATAATGTGTACTTTAATTGAATTCCAGTGATGTGTTGATTTTTTCAGGATAGCCTTTGAGATCTTAACAAAGTCATTTCACAAATACATTACACATCTCTTTCTCTACATAATTCAGATGTCCCTTGAAAATAAATTTAAATTTCAGATGAATTTAGAGTTAACAGCAAAAAGTTTTTCCATAAACGAAAAAAAGGATAAAAATGTATTTATCAAGGAAAGAAAAACACTGTCAAATTTTATTACTTCGTAATTTGTGTGTATAACTGTATGGCTAACAGCCAGATATACCAAGACAGCAACCACTAAGCAATTTTAAAATAAGGTTAGAAGCCTAATCATAGCTGATTTCATAGTTTGGGTTACATCTATTTTTCTACACTCGACAAATCAATCTTCTAAAAATGAAGTTTTTACCATCAAAACAGACGTTATTTTGCTACTGTAACAATAGTGCTGACAATTAGGTTTTGTAATTTGTTATCCAAAGCATATATGGAATTATTTGGTGGTCATGGGGATAAAGAAATCCCAGGGACTGTACAGTCTGAGCTTTATGTATTACCAGTGAAATCTTTTTTTCCTGGCAGCAATGTCTGCCATTGAGCCAACTAAAAGGCTAGGGTGTGTGTGTGGTATAGGCAGAAACAAATGCTATTTTGGGTGTAGGCAGTATTGTATAGGCAGGAAATTAAGATACTTTGTGGAAAACATGCCATAATACATATCATTATATAAGGCTCCAGCATATTTGAGGTTGGAGCCAAGCCAGGTTGATGAGGTTGATGAAAGGGCTATTCTAAGGATTTGAAATGGGCAGGCTTTCCTATCACACCCATTTAAGGCCAAGTATAGAATTTTAGTTAGAGGAGACTGTAAAGTTCACCTACTCTGTTTCTTTCACTGAATGCTTAAATCCCTGGTACATCATCTGAAAACAAGAGTTTGCGCAACCCTTTTCTGAACACTTTCAGTGAGAGGGAACTAGCTACGTCTTCGGGGGAGATTATTCCATTTAGGACAGATCGAATTATTAGAAGAGTTCTCTTTAACATGAAACCAAAATCTTTTTACATGTAAATTCTACTCATGACTTCAAATTCTGCTTTCTGGAACCACACAGAGTAATAAGTCTAATTCCTGGCCATGGCTGATTTCCCCTTAGGGCAGTGGTTCTCAACCTTGGCTGCACATTAGAATCACCTGGGAATCTTTTTAAAATCCTGATGTCTGGGCCTCACCCTCTGGAAATTCTGTTTCTTTGTTACTAATGTTGTGGCCCCACCCCATAACAAAGAAACAGAATTTCCAGAGGATGAGGCCCAGAGATCAGGATTTTAAAAAGATTCCCAGGTGATTCTAATGTGCAGCCAAGGTTGAGAACCACTGCCTTAGGGGAACAGACGCAGAGAAGATTTGGCATCACTCTTAAATAGAATTGACAAATAACACAATACTTTTACCATTCTGAGTCTAATCCCTCTTTCATGCAAAGTTTTAAATATTTGAATACCACTCTGAAATTTGTCTTCAAGTACATTATCTCCTTTAAATCTCCACAGTGCTGAGAACTGAAATAAACATTACTGCCACTTTATAGAGAATACAGAGCTGTGCAGTCCAATATAGCAGCTACTAGCCACATGGGGCTTTTAAACACTTGATATATGTATAGTTCAAGCTGAGACGTGTACACTTTATAAAGTGCAAAATCCACACTAGATTTCAGAGTTAGTATAGACTATAAAATATCTCAATTATTTTTCATATTGGCTGCACATAAAATATTGTGGATATGCTAGGTAAAAAATTAATTTCATCTGCTTTACACTTTCCATAATGTGGTTACAACATTTAAATTTATATTTGTGGCTCACGTTATATTTCTATTGGATAGCACTGAATTAGCTCTCTTTGGCAGTTTAATCATTGCACTGATTCATGTGAACATCCAGGTGATTAAAAACTGGAAGTCACAATTCTCCCTTTTAGCTCTAGTAATCTATCATATTAAGACTTATATTCATCTTTATTAAATTTTAGCTTGTTCAACTTGACACATTAATTACATACATTATATAGTATTTGGATTCTGAGCAGAGTCTGACGTACATGTGCACAGACAGCATATTAAATGAACTCTGCCATCCAAACCATTAGATATCCTTCTCAGTTTCGTGCTCTTGCCTGAGTCACGTGTTCTCATCCAAGTCCCAGTAGAGGCCTTAATTCATTACTGATGACCCTTTGAATAGACTTAGAACTTTTCACGCTCCCTCTCCCGTCTACAAATAGGACTTTTATAGAAGTTTTCTTATTACAGTTTACATTTAAACATCTCCTTGAGGGCAGGGTCCTTGCTTTTATAAACATGTACTTATTACCAGTGCCCACACCAGATACGAACTTCATAAATATTTGACAGATATATGACATCAATCAATACTATCGTTCAACTTAAATTTCCATCTTTCAAAAGAACATGATCAATTCTGAAAAATGCTTTGTTGAAATTCAAATTCATGATATTGATAGTGTTTTTTTCACCAGTGTTAGAATAAGATTGCCTTTCTGATAGGAATGAGAAATCTTCCAGTTTGATTCACCTTAGTTTTCTCTCAAGACAAGAGGGAGGCATGAAATTAGGTAGTATGGAACTTGAAGCTTCTAACATGAGAGACTAAGAACAACGTCTAATACTGTTTAACTAGATAAAAAACATAACTTCAAAGGGAAGCAATATACTTTCAAAGTTTAGCAAAAGTTTACCAACATTTGCGTAAGCTTTCTTATCAGTGAAATATCTTCATTGTCATTCACTGTAGTTTCACACACTCACCTGAAATGTACACGTGCCAATGACCACGTAATTATTGCCACCATATGCAATTAGGTTTCCGGAACCCCCGGTGTCAAAGGGATTAAATTCTACCACATGCACATAATCTTCACAATCCACGGTGTAGGCAGCATTCCTTGTGGCATCTTGCTTCATCTTGTATGTCAAAGTTTGAACAGTTGTAACAATAAAGTAGCCTTCAACTGGACAAGGTCATGAAACTGTGAACTATAGCACAGACACAGTTAGATAGAAATGGTAGAAAATATTATTCACTTTCAGCAAATGAGCAAAATAAGAATGGAGTATTGCAAATGCCACAGACAGCAACAAAAAATTTAAAGTACTTATTTAGATACTTTGTGAATGATACCGAGCAGCATGAATCACTATAATTTTGTTTACATTATCTAAAAAATGTAACATTTGAAGAGGAAATCACTTCAGTAAACATATTTATGACAAATTAAAGATAGTTAACATTTACAGAGTATCTCTTTGCAGGTGCCATGTTAACCATTTTACTGACAATATAGCATCAACTATTCCTATAAACCTTAGCAGCGGTTCTCAACCTGTGGGTCGAGACCCCTTTGGCGGTCCAACGACCCTTTCACAGGGGTCGCCCAAGACCATCCTGCATATCAGATATTTACATTACGATTCACAACAGTAGCAACATTACAGTTATGAAATAGCAACGAAAATAATTTTATGGTTGGGTCACAACATGAGGAACTGTATTTAAAGGGCCAGAAGGTTGAGAACCACTGCCGTAGAGGGAGGTACTGCCCATGGTTCCCATTTTACTGATGGGGAAATCAAGGCTTCAGGACTTAAATTAGCTTTCCAAGGCCATAAGATGAGTCAGAGTTTGAAAACATTACCACGTGTTGGACGCCAGTGCTAGAGAAGAAAAACGCAGCTCTGGGCTTCGCAGGAGCTCACAATCCGGGACAGTTACGGCTCAGCGTGAAAAGTGCTGCACTACAAACAGATACAAAATATGCAATATGGAAGGAGTGACAAAATGTGTTATAAAAAATAATATTCACATAACCTGCACAAAAACGTCAACTACGCTGTCGTGGTCTGGTATGCATTCTGGATGTAGCATTCCCGAAAGAGACATGGGTTCTATAGATATTTAATTTATTTTTTTTATTGGACGCCGAAGTTATCCTGAAAACAGCTGGGCTCGATTACAAACATATGAAGTACCGGTGAGGACTTATTGGGAATCAGATGAGTCCCACCTCAGAAAGCCAATACACCAGTGACCTTACAAGCGGGCATCTGGGATTGGGCATTTAGCTTAAGGCGACCAGCCGTCCGAAAGGCCCCCAGAGGCACAGAGGTGCGGGAAGGCACTCGGTCTAAAGCAGTGTCCGGTCTCGCTACATTATCGGGGTCTCACAGTGCACGGCGGGTGGGACACGTGCCTGAAAAACTGGAAGAGCACCGGGGAGGGAGTAAGAGGCGGCCCTACTAAGAGCCCAGATGCCTCCCCCTGTCCCAGGCAGATCGAGCGAGACCCCGCTACCGCCTCCCCGAGCCCGAGGTCGGAGGGAAGAGGGGTGGAGAGCCGCCTGGGGACGGCGGGGAGGTGGGTAGCAAAGCGGCGCGGCCCCCTGGGCTCCGTGATACGCACCGGAGGGAACCGGGAATCGGCAGAGAAGAGTGGGTATCCGCGGAGGGCACTTAGAGGCTCGTGTCGATTCTGCTTCCGGGTCAGAGGGCGGCAGCGGCGATTGGCTCTCAGGCCGTCCCGCGAGATTTAAACTGTAACCCGCGATGATTCAAACAGCCGAGAGGCTGTGCGGCTGGGAAGGTCCCTGCTTCAGCTGGTCCTGCACCTCCCGAGTCTCCCCCGAGCCAGGTGAGTCTGACCTCTCCTCCATCCGCATGTCACATGGTAAGTGGTGATTCAAGCCGCGGGTTTTTCGGTGACAGAAAAGCGCCGAGTGATCGTTTAAGTTAATTTTGCGGTGGCTTCGTTCTGCAGCCAGGTTGGGTCTGGGTGTATTGAACGGAGATGACAGTATCTACGAGTGGGTGGGGCTGGAAGTCCGAGGCCCATTGAGGGCTCCTTAGGTTCATTAGGCGACAAACCGGGGTTCTAGTCCCCAAACCTACGCAGACTCCAGTTCTGCTGAATTCGCCCTCTCCTTGTTAATTCCTCCCGAGGAACTTTTTGGACCTGCATTCTGACAGTGATTGCAGCAACGACTGCCATTTGTTTTTTTTTAATTGAGCACCTACTAAGTGCCGGGAACTAGGTGGATTATTTACTTGTCTCTCTAACGGCTCATAATCTTACGGGATAGGAGATATCCTCCCCGCTTTACAGATGAAGAAATATATGCTCATCAGATATTTTAAATACCGAAGGGCATACAGCTAATAAATGGGAGAGCCTGCATGTGGACCCTGATCTCTCTGACGCAAAAGTGGAGTTCTTTTAATCATCTCACACTGCCTCCCCAGTGACAGTTTCCTGTCTCACAATGTTTGTTTGCTTCAGTGCGGCTTGGAATCCAGTTTTTTTTTTTAAAACAAGTGTTTATGATCTCTGCCACCTTTTACTGCTGGTTTTGTGTAGTGCAGACTGACATTCAGAATGCTTGCATATTCGTTGTCTCACTGACTCCTCATAACTGGCTGGAAAATATTATTCCTGTTTTCTTTTTGATGAAACCTCTACCTAGGCAGTCAGGTTAAAAGCTGCCTAGGCTCACACAGCCAGCTAGCTACTGGGAGAGTTGAGACTAGATCAGGATTGGCAAACCCATGGCACTGCCTGTTTTAGTGCATCCAGTTCCCAAGCTAAGAATGGATTTTTCATGTTTAAATGATTGGGGGTGGGGGTGGGGGTGGTGGTGGTGGGGATGGGGGGCGGGTGGATCATTAGGAGAATGATATTTTGGGATGTGTGAAAATTATATGAAATTCAAATTTCAGTTTTTATTAAGTTTTGATGAAGCTCATTTGTTCATGGGTTGTTGGTGGCTATTTTCTCATGGCAAGGTCAGGTTGAGTAGTTGTGACAGAGACTGTATGGCTTGCACTCCTCAAATATATGTAATTGGCCCTTTCCAAAAAGTGTGCTGACCCCTAGATAAGATTGTTGGCTCTTATATGTGCCAGGCACTGATCTAAAAGTTTCACTTATATTTATCATTTACTTTTTACAAATCTCTATGAGATAGTAACTGTCATTATTTTCATTTTCAGTGCAACGAAGCTGAGGCTGGGAGAGGTGACATAACTTGGCAAAGATCTCACAGCTAGCAAGTGGTGAAGCCAGGATTCAGAACAGTGTAATTCTAGATTCATCTTCATTCTAGCAATCTGAACTCTTTTTCTGCACTGGCCTTTAAATAACACTAGTAAGTCATTTACTACTAAAGATTTCTTTCAGGCAAACTGATCATTACAGAAGCATTACTTCTTCACTTTCTTTTTTATTTATTATAAGAGATGAGGGTGATATTTTTAAGAGAAATATAATTCTTAGCTATTTACTAGGACCTGTATTTAAGTAGATATTTTCAGTCTTATACCTGTATATTTAAGTTGTGTCACTGATTGTGTCTTTAGGTTATTATTTTGTAAATGGCATATGCCCATTTTCTTGATCATAGAAACCCAAGATACATAGTAAACATCTGAGATTTTGTTCCAAAATCCAAACTCAGAAGGAACCTATGTGTTCAGCATAACTATATTGTTGTACAAACAGTTTAAGCACAGTGAGCCACTCTTACTAGAAACCCTCCTGAAATCTAAGTTCCCAGATGTCAGTCAAGGGCCAGCCTTGTAAGCAGGACTTTCAAAGGATAGTAATCAGGCCTGCTGTATTAACTCTTTTTATGCACTGGCCCTTCGAGGTCTAGGCTTGGAACTCCCACAGTGCCATTCTTACTACATCCTGTTGGTTAAATCAAGTCACAAGGCCAACCGAGATTCAAAGGGATGGAAAAATAGACAATCTCTTTTGGGATAATACAACGATGGGAAGAAATTGGCTGCCTCCCTCCCCAGTCTACCACAGATATTACCATCTATCGTAAAACAAAAATTTTAAAACACAGTTTTAATTAGCTCTGTGTCTGTAATTATAAGTTTGCAGAATTGGTGTATCTATTTTGTATGAATTTTCAGGTCGAAGGTTGTATTTTGTTATTTCAAACGATTTGGCTTAAGAAAGCTAAAGGAGAGGAAAATATGATTGGGGAGAAATTGTTTTTATTCTGTTCTCCTAAATTTCATGAAAAGCAATCTTTGTAAACATGAGATGACCTCTTGTTCATTACTTATTTTTCTCTAACTCTTGCTTGCCTTACACATGTTCAATATTAATTTCCAATGAAAATAAAGCCTTTTAATATTGCATTCTGTCCTACTTTAGGAGGATGGCTGTGCTTCATCAGAAGTCTGTCTTGGATATGATTAAAGAGTTCAGGAGGAATTGGCACACGCTTTGTGACTCCGAGAGAACTACAGTATGTGGGGCAGACTCCATGATCTTGGCATTGCAGCTATCCATGGCAGAGAACAACAAACAGGTTAGTAGGCTATATTTAGGTTCACTTTTTTTTTTTTTAACAGTGAATTTTGGTTGCTGCTATTTGAATAAACTTCATTACATTAATTTCTTTGCAATAGATGACCTCCTATGATAATATCAATATACTTTTTTCACAAATGGCTCTGCATACCTATGTCAGAAATGACTATTGGATGTTAAGTTATTTGTTTCAAAATTAAGGCCTTCATATGTATAATTCAACATAGAACATGCACATTTGATGTTTAATTTGAAGTTTTAAGTTAAACCTGCAGCTGTTATGATTATTATGATTAAAATTACTTTAATTTTATAAGACTTCCTTCCCTAAAAAGATCTGGAAAGCACACATAGATAATGTTTATTTAACTATAACCAAAGTATTTTATGATTAATTTAAGATTTTATAGTATAGATTAATTGTTCCTAGACCAGGCTATGGATCAGAATCATTTGGGAGGACTTTTGAAATATATTGAATACTGTGCCCCAGTCTTGAAATTCTATTCTCTGAATCTGCACCGAGACCCTGAAAATTGTCTTTTTAAAAAATCTCCCTGAAGTGATTATTACATAGTTGGCTTGGGCCAAACTACTGTTTAACATGAGCTCTACCTAGAGGGCTAGAGGTGCTCAGATGAGAGATGAATGAATGAATGTAGGCTGGAGTGGTAAAGAATTTTAGATAATATACTTAAAGCAGTGGAAATCTTTGGATGGGAAGGTTTTAAAGAAGGGATGAAGTAAGGGGAAAGCTCAGAAGAAGCATCCACAGGGAATCAAAATCATGAAGATGGTAAGGAGACTGTCTTGACTAGAGAAGAAGATTTTTGAAGGATGAAGTTGATTTCCATGGGTCTGTTGGGCTAGATGGTTGAATGACGTTCTGGTGAATTATTTTAATCCTGTATGTCAGTAGTTCCCAGAATTTTAGATTTCATGTATCAGTAAACTTTCCAAAAGAATTAGACATTGACAGATTTGAACATTTCCCATGTTGGCAAATAAGGCTATTAAGGAAAAATAATTAATAGAGCTATCATTTTGAAAAAGGAAGACTATTTTAACACGTAAAAATTAGAAATTGTATGATCTTAAAATAAGAGGTGGTCTTTCCTCTGCATGAATAGTTGGCAGTTTTGCATGTTTAAAGCAATGTACTTTAAGATAAATTTTGAACATAAGATATTTTTGACAAAATTCTATCTTTTGTAGATATTCTTTGAACAAATACTGAGTTTTTACTATGTGCTGGACATTATTCTGAGCATTAGGAATATAATATTGAAGGAAATCCCTGCTCTTATGGAAATAATTGTCTAGTAAGGAGAGATAACATTCTAATAAATAAGATATTTAGTGCTTTAAGTCATATTAAGTGCCACAGAGAAGAACAAAACAGAGTTCCAATAAAGAGTATATAGAGTTTGGGGTGGAGGAGTTCTTGCAATCTGAAATAGGGTGGTCAAAGAGGCCTCATTTAGAAGTTGCCATTTGAATGAGTGAAAGGAGGAGTTAGTCATGGGAATTTAGGCGGGAAGGGACTACCAGGCAAAGGGAACAGCAGATGCAAGGGCCCTGAGGGGGGAATATGCTTGGCATGTTCAAGGAACCATAGGGAGGCCGATTACAGCTGTTTATATAAATGTTAATTTCTTCCCTCTATTCCTCCCTCCCACAGATTCATTCCTTCCTCCTTCCTCCCTCCCTCCCTCCTTCTTCCTCCCTCCCTCCCTTCCTTTCTTCCTTCCTTTAAAATCCTTATTTAACCATTTATTTTTTTTATTTTTTATTTTTTTAATATATTTTATTGATTTTTTTACAGAGAGGAAGGGAGAGGAATAGAGAGTTAGAAACATCGATCAGCTGCCTCCTGCACACTCCCTACTGGGTATGTGCCTGCAACCAAGGTACATGCCCTTGACCAGAATCGAACCTGGGACCCTTGAGTCCTCAGGCCGATGCTCTATCCATTGAGCCAAACCAGTTAGGGCATATTTAACCATTTAGATGTCCTTTCCTTAAACTGTGTTTATATCTTTTGCTTATTTTGCTGTTGCGTTGCTTTGATCACTTTCTTACTCTTTGAAAGAATTCTGCATGTATTTTAGATACTCTTTGTTATATACTTTGTTGCTATCTTCCAATATGCTTGATTTTACCCACTTTAGTTGTTTCAGCAGTATTCTTATGCTAGACCTCTCTACTAAGTCTTACTTTGGTATGGTCAAGTACTCATTGGACATTTTATCTTGATGTCCCATTACTGTCTCCACATCAGTTTTTAGAAAGAAACCACATTGTTTGCTCCCTCAGCTTACCTTAATATTCATATTCTTAGTCTCAGTGTTTGTATTATTGCTCACTCAGTCACTGAAACTAGATGCCTAAGTGTCATCGTAGAGTCTCTTTGCTTCCCATTGCAGTCCATATTAAGTCTTGCTTGAGCATTTAAAAAAAAAAGTCCTTTTTAAAAAATTCTTTATTGTTTAAAGTATTACATATGTCTCCTTTTTTCCCTGATTGATTTCTCCCCGGCCACCCTCACCCCCCAGCTCATGCCCTCACTGCCCTAGTGTCTGTGTCCAGTGGTTATGCTCATATGCATGCATATAAGTCCTTTGGTTGATCTCTTACCCCCTCACACCCTGCCTTCCCTCTGAAGTTTGGCAGTCTGTTCGATGCTTCTCTGTCTCTGGATCTATTTTTGTTCATCAGTTTATGTTATTGATTATATTCCACAAATGAGTGAGATCATATGATATTTATCTTTCTCCAACTGGCTTATTTCGCTTAGCATAATGCTCTTCATGTTCATCCATGCTGTTGCGAATGGTAAGAGTTCTTTTTTTTTTTTTTTTTTTTTTTTTTTTTTTTTTTACAGCAGCATAGTATTCCATTGTGTAGATGTACCACAGTTTTTTAATCCACTCATCTGCTGATGGGCACGTAGGCTGTTTCCAAATCTTAACTATTATAAATTGTGCTGCTATGAACATAGGGGTGCATATGTCCTCTCTGATTGGTGTTTCCGATTTCTTGGGATATATTCCTAGAAGTGGGATTACTGGGTCAAATGGGAGTTCCATTTTTAATTTTTTGAGGAAACTCCACACTGTTTTTCACAATATCTGCACCAGTCTGCATTCCCATCAGCAGTGCACGAGGGTTCCTTTTTCTCCGCATCCTCTCCAGCACTTGTCGTTTGTTGATGATAGTCATTCTGACAGGTGTGAGATGGTATCTCATTTTTGTTTTGATTTGCATTGTCCTTCTTTTATAATCTGAAGAAGTTGTTTTAAGGTGGATAATAGATTCTGAGGATATTGTATACATGGAGTGGGCTAGCTGATGGTTAAACCTTGGTGACCATACACCGGGACATGAGGAGAGAGAAATTGAGACAGTTATTAGGAATTGCTATTTAGTGATTGAGAACTGTTGTTCTGGAATCAAACAGAGCATACAGAGCATGTTCAAATCACCTCCTATTGTTTGTTTGTTTGTGTATAAATAATTGAGAAATAGATATATCAACAAGTTAAATAAAATGCAGCCTGAAAAAATTTTAGTTCTCATTGTAAAAATTTTGACATATTGAAATGTACATCCAAGTCAGTGTTTCTTCAGGACTTGTCTGTGTAGCATTCATTCGGGATTTTTTCCTACTTGCTAATGTTCTACTTGCTAATTCACTTTATTACCTGTGAAAGTTCAGACTCTGGGTGGGAAAAGGGTGAGTGGTGAATTGCAACTGAGTTTTTCACAGTTTGTGTAGGTATGCATACTTGTGGAGATGGTGGTTGCAGTTCTGTTTTACTTTAACTCTCTATGTACAGTCTTAGCTTAGGCATTCCTCACTGTGCTCAGACTTCCACGGCACCCAGAATGAAACAACACACACATATGCCTGCAGGTGCATTCATAAGTAGCATACAGTAATAACAGGGTGGAGTTGGTTGTATATATCCTTCAACTATTTTTCACCCGGTGTTTGTGGTCTACTTATGGTTTTTAATTCTCTGAAGTTTGAGTCCCTAAAGTATAATCCTTATAACTGAATTTGACTGTAGTAAAACTTTTGAATACCTAGTAGAATTGTTAGTCTGTCTATTGGCATGTTTGTTTTCTTAACGGCTTTAGTGGGGAAAAAGAAAAGGTATATTAAAATAATCTTTGAGTGTTAGGTTTTTGACATGTTTTTAGAGGAGCAAGATTTTTTTAGCTTAAATCATGTAATACCTCTCTAGTAGTTTTATACTGTTGATGATTTACCTGTTTTAGATTCATTCACTATTGACTTCATTATGTGACAAATATATATGACTTCATTAGGTTGCAATGAAGGTTTCATTTTAGCCTTTACTTCATTAGGTTTCATTTTAGCCTTTACTTCATTAGGTTTCATTTTAGCCTTTACTGTCTTTGGAATTGGCCTCATAGTTTGACTCTGTCATGCAATTACATTATAAAGGCTGTTTTTCACCTTAAAAAGCCTTAAGAACATTACAAATGTTCTGTTGAATGGAACAGACAAAGATATTAACTTATAACCTCGTGGAAAGCCACCACAGCACCTGTGGTTGACTGGCCGATTTGAAAATGACCTAACAGAGACATAACAAGAAGAAACAGAATTTAAAATCCTATATAATAAGTGTCCAGTCATCCGGTTGTCCGTTCAACCAATCAATAACATAGTAATATGCTAATGATATGCTAAGGCCGCTCAACTGCTCTCTATGACCTGCACTGACCACCAGGGGGCAGATAGTTGAGTGGTCGACCAGTTGCTATGACATGCAGTCACTACCAGGGTCCAGACAGTTGACCGGTTGACCAGTTGCTATGATATGCACTGACTACTAAGAGGCAGACACTCAACACAGGAGCTGCCCCCTGGTGGTCAATGTGCTCCCACAGGGGGAGCGCTGCTCAGCCAGAAGCCAGTGTCACAGCTGGCGAGTTCAGCGGCAGTGGTGGGAGTTCTCCTGCCTCTGCAGCAGTGCTAAGGATGTCCTACTGCTGGCTTAGGCCCACTCCCTGAGGGCTTCCGGACTGCAAGAGGGCGCAGGCTGGGCTGAGGGACACCTCCCCCCGCTCCTCCCAAGTGCACAAATTTTGTGCACTGGGCCTCTAGTTGAATTATAATTATCTACCACTCCTCCACCAGCAAACAAACTGACAGTTATTTTACTTGATAAAAAGAGAAGGGCAACTGCCATTTTTGATTACCTACCATTTATAAGGTGTTATTTAATCCGTACAATCTCATTTTATAACCAAGGAAATTGACTCAGAGGGATTTCGGTATCTTACCCAAGTTCACACAGCAAGGAAGGGAGTGGGAGGGAGAGATAGAAACATAAATGATGAGAGAGAATCATTGATCGGCTGCCTACTGTGTGCCCCCCACAGGGGATCAAGTCCGCAACCTGCACACATGCCCTGACCGAGAATCAAACCATGACCTCCTCTTTCATAGGTCAATGCTCAACCACTGAACCACC
Organism: Myotis myotis; assembly: GCF_014108235.1. Lineage (NCBI taxonomy): Eukaryota > Metazoa > Chordata > Mammalia > Chiroptera > Vespertilionidae > Myotis > Myotis myotis. The sequence continues at coordinate 199,326,880 of NW_023416335.1, forward strand.
ATGCTGGCTGGGCACCAATTAATGCTCTTAACACATTTTGTATTGCTCAGGAGTTTTCTCGTGTTTCACACGCCATCTATTAAGGACTGCTCACGAGTGTTCTTTTTTTTCACGCCCATGGAAAAAGGAGTGAATCAAGATACTTACGTAAATTTTGTTTGGTCCCTCTTCATAGAGGAAAATGTTTTATGCAGTACCATATGTTAAAAAAGTATTAGGAACTTTAATTGTTTAATTGTTTTTCTAAATAAAAATGTTATAATTATTGAAAAACAACACCTAAAGTGCATTATGATGATTTAAATAACATGCAGTTTGCCCAAAAATGTGCGGTCCCTGGCATATGTCTTAGAGATTTCTATGCGGTACGCAATGTGTTAAGTAGACCTGCTATCTTTACTCTTTAGATAATAAGAATTCCAGCTAGTTAAAAATGTGAAATTTATTTAAAATTTTGAATAATAAATAACTTTGATAAAATATACAAAGTACAAGTGCTCTGAAAAAGTGTAACTCTTGCTTTTTCTCATTTTATTCTTGTGAAATATAATCCTTCGGTTGTCCATCAAAGCATTGAACATTTTGAACTTCCTTCAAATAGTAGCCAGTTGGCATGTTTTCCTAGCAAAACATTTTCTGATTTGACCACAGACTCTCTCTCAATCAGTTGTTACTCGTTTGAAAAATAGAATATGCTGTCATGGTGGGCACCTGGTCCTGAAAACTGATAGCTGGAGTGCAATTTTATTTGGATTTAAAGTGTTTTTACAATCTCAGTATAAACACTTAATCTAGTCAGAGCCTTTTCTCAGAAGATCAAGAGTTTGCATAGTTCTCCTTTTGTTACAGTCAACAGAATGAGAATAAATTATATATTTACATTAAAGCAAAAACTTAATTTATTTTTACCATGAAGGACGTTATGCCAAAATAGTTTTAAGAATTTTTAAGATAAAACAATTTAGTTTTAAACTAAATAAGTGGATTTATTTAACTTAAATACCATTTGGAGATTTAATAATATATAACCTTTGTAGGGTTGGGGAGTAAAGTATACAATTTTTGATTTAATGTTTGGATTATGGATCTATGGTTTGAGAGTTGATCTTTTTGTTTGTTCATGGAACTAATTTCATGAAGTATAATTAATTTTCATAACTGCGATATAACAGGTCCCTACTCTAAGGACAATAAAGATGATTTTCTTAATTGCTTTATATGGGTGAGTAGACAGTTAATTTTTTTAAGGCAGGTTGTACACTTTGTCTTAAATTTGGATAGTAATTGGAAAATGTGACTGATCTTTATAAAACATATAAAGATAGATATTTGAAAGAGTCAGATGTTTAGACATAGTACTACATCATATGATTCTATTTGATTTCTTTCTGTTATTCTTCATTGGCTAAATATGATGTTACAGTTTAGTTCCAATAAATTATAGTTCTATTTAAATATCCACCCATCTTAACATGCAATTAATGGAAAGATCTAGTTGTTAGCAGAAACTACTAATATATTAATGGAGCTTAACTGTAGAAGACAGCAACATTGATATATTTCACAAAACCACATAGGGATGCTTATAAATATTTCTTATTCATGAAGCATTGAAGAGGAGCAGTTAGAATTTTTTTACTGAATTGGAGTTGGCATTTTGTGGAGGACACCGTTATTAATACTGGGGGTATAAAGTGGGAGCAGAATGCAATCAATTGAAAAAAAATACCCTTCAATATGCCCAATTTTGAACAATTTTGCTTAATAAGTAACATCTGACAGCTTAGAGAAAGAAACCTGACTCATTTGCCTATAGTTTAGTGTGTCCCTGAATAGGGAAGAATAAAAATCCTCCTTTGACCCTAAGTTTTAGCACTGGTGTTTTGTTTTCTCTTCAAGAATAATGAGATGAAACATAGTTTTTAAAAGTTTAATTTTTCTGATCATATTTTAAGATTAACTCTTGGAATAGTGTGTGGTATATGTGGTATGTGGGAATTCACTATGACATTGATAGTTTTTAAATAAGAGATTAAAAATATATTAGCTAAAAGAGTGAATAGGAACAAATATTAACAGAATCGAATGTTTCCCTAATCAATAGTACTTAGCTACAGTTCACTGCCCTCCTATTGCCCCATTTTGAGTACAAATTTAGTGAAGTTCAGGTAATAGACAATGTCTTTATATTTGCCAGTTTTGTCATGTGATAACTTCCCATAGTTGTTCATATTTTATAAAATCATAAAAATCTTTTTTTAATATCTGGTTTTAAAATGATTTCATAAGTCAACTTGGATGTTCTCTTTAATTTCAAAGAATTTAATACAAAATTCAACCGACTTTATCTTTTTATTTTTGACATTATCTTTTTCAGCACAGTGGAGAATTTACAGTTTCTCTCAGCGATGTCTTATTGACCTGGAAACGCTTACTACAGGAGAAATTGAACTTACCAGTTGAAAATATGGAAGTGATTGACCATTATGAGGACATTAGGAGGATTTATGATAATTTCTTAAAAAATAGTAATATGTTAGATCTGATCGATATTTATAAAAAATGTAGTGCTTTGCCTTCTAATGGTGAAAATAATGCCAACATATCTCCCGTAAGTATTTTTAAAGCAATTCTAGACTAATCAAATTAAAATTTGACTAGGTTTATTTTTAATTCTGGTATTAGCATTTATAGTAACTTGATAATGCTTTTGCTTTTTGGATCATGTTAAAAATGGAGACTTTTGCTACCTGAAAGCTAGCTAGTCATTACTTGGAAGAAAGGTTTTGGTGGTAAACTTTGTTGAACTTGGGTTATTATTATTTGGTTTAAATGTAAGAATAGCTTCTTAATACAGAAGAAAAATTTTAATGAAGAAATCAGTCTCAAATGCATGATTTCTTTTGATTGATTGATTGATTTGAGAGAGAGAAAGAAAGGGAAAGAGAGAAACAAGACTTTTATTTCTTTTTAATTTTTTTCCATAAAAAATAAAAGACTAAGATTAAATTTCCAAGGTCATCTTTTAACTCTAAACTAGAAAGTAATGGAAGCCTTTTGTTTGAAAGTGTAATTCCATGTCTACATATTGTTGACTGCCAACAAAGGTTAGGTAAAAGGCTGTATACTAGAACATCAGTGACACTGGGTAGTCCTAGGTGTGAAAATTTTTTTATAGTTGGCATATCATTTTACTCGTAATGTCCTGTATTTCCTACAGAGTCAACTACGGGATTTTCTGTGTGGCAGACAGTCCACAGTAGATGATGAAACTGGTCTTTCTGTACCGACATCACCAATGAGTAAACACAACCAGGATAATGAAAAGGTACTGATAAATTGTGAGTAAATTAAAGCAGGATATGATCCCCTTCAAATCACTATGAATTTGATTATACATACAGTTACTATTTTTTTAAAGTTTTATTTTGTTTACATAATACTGTTTGCAAAGAGTAATACATTGAAGACTGGTGAGAGCATATCAATCAGTTATTTCATGGTTTTGGGCCAACGTAACAGGCACTGTACTAAAATAGGTATCACTCTAAGTATCAGAAAAATGGTTGAAGATCCAGATTGCCAGATTTCTTTGAATCTTTATATGGTGTCTCTTGGTTACTGTGGGGGATTGGTTCCAGGACTCCCCTCGGACACCAAAATCCACGGATGCTTAAGTCTCTTATATTAAATAATGTATGTAATATTTGCAAATAACCCACACACATCCTCCTATATACTTTAAGTCATTTCCAGATTACTTTTAATCCCCAATACAATGTAATGCTATGTAAATAGTTTTTATACTGTATTGTTTACGGAAGAAAGACAAGAAAAAAATCCGTACACATTCAGTGCAGATGCAGTCATCATAGGCCTCATAGTACATGTCAGCAACAATATAACCTTTTAAAAATTTCAACTATTTTCCATCTGTGGTTGGTTGAATCCATGGATGTGGAACCTGTGGCCACTGAGAGCTGACTGTATTTGGTAAACTTCACATTACTGTTTTGTTCGGAAACAGTATTGTTGCTTGTTGGGAAAATCTGTTCTGCACCCTTTGCAGTAGAATAACTGATGCATCATGAGTTCTGATAGCAGGGTTTGTTATGCAAACGCATCATAGGAAAGTACTGCAGGTTTGGTTTAATATAATTAAACCTGTTACCTTGGCCCAACTTAACTATATGAAAGGTAAGTTGCTGATATCATGATACTTAATACCTAAATGTCTTCAGCATATTATTTCCTGAAAATAAGGGGATAACCACAATATTATTATCATATGTAAGAAAACTTAAGTATTCCCTGATATAATATGCTATCTTCTCTATTCTCATGTCTCTATTTGTCCCCTAAGTGGGTTTTATGTTTCTTTAGACTCTTAACCTAGAAGAATTCCCCCATTTTTTTTTTTTACTTCTTATTTATCTGATTAACTCCTACTGGTATTATTTTACTTGTTTCTCTATTTCCAATAAACTGGAAGTTAACCTAAAAGCTTTCTTAGATTGAGGCTTAACATTTCTTAACAAATACTTTATAATTGACACTGAATATTTCATTTTGTATCATATCAGGAGATGCAAACTCCAGTTGTCTTGAATTGTCCAGTCTTGTCTAAGTCAATTATTTCTTTAGAGTTTATAGAATGGTGAGTTTTTTACTCTAGCATGTTTTTACATTAATTAGCTGCCATTTCTCAGTAAAGAAGAACTTTATCTTATCAACTGGGTTGAAGTTCAGTTCCCTAAAAATGGCAGGGTCACTACTTAATTCTTTCTCTTTAATTACCAGTTTAAGAGTTGGTGTAATAGTTATAGGTAGTATAGGAGGAAAATTAGATATTTTTTCTATGTATCTTCCTCCTTTTTTATTTGTGTATATATTCTAAAGACTCATGGAGTTTTATTTATTTGGAGTTAAAATTAATTAGAGATCCCCTTCAAGCTGCCTTCTGTATTTTTTTTACATGCTCTTTTAAACTCTTGAGCACTTACCCTTTTTGGTACAAGAAAATACCCCAAGTCCACCTTTGAATGTTTTCTGCTAAGAGTTGTGATTCCTTTTATTGATTTATAACTATTTTCTCTTGCTTGACATTAATGTTTCACTTACATCCTGCTTGTTTTTTTCGCCTGCCTTAAATCCTGACAAAACACTTACTAAATTACCTGTTTTTTTTTCTCAGTGGTACTCACGGAGTACATTCATACATCAAGAGGGTAAATTGTTATAGACGTGTTCTTTTTGATCTATCTTAGAAGTTCTACAGGGAGGAAACAATAATTGTTATTGTGCCTTCTAATTAAAAGGAATGAACTAATTTGTACATGTAAAATGACCTAAGCTAGGAGTTTTGGCTTACAGATATAATGAAAAAGGCTCTTAGTTTATAGAAACCAATGGATCTTTGTTATAAGCATATAGTTTCCTCGTTTAAAAAGCAATGATAGTTACCCTGTATTAATACTCTACTTTATATTTTTTGTCTCCTTGGCTTATATTTTCCAGGAGAATTTTATCTACTAGTTAGCTGATGGATTAGATTTTATGAAGACTATTAAAGTAGCAGCCATCCTCTAAGCCATTTTTCTGTTCCTTGCAGACTTCTAATTTTTCTTTTTACAAAGTATTTTTGGAAGGCAACATATTTCTTTTAAAATTCCAAAGTAACTTTTTGGGCTGCAGTCTTGCAAAGATTTATTTTTATCACCAAATATGCTTACTAATGCCACACAAGAGTCCTCGAATAGATGAATGGAATGAATTTGAGAAACAATATTTTTGTTTCATTCTTTTATTTTACTTCATTTTATTTCCCTTAAGGTACTAAACTATTGCTTTAGAAATTATGAAGTAATGAGGGAAAAATACAGTAAAGGCCCCCCAAAAAGTAATCAATTAAAAATTTTTACCAGTATATTAGCTTAAGTCCACATTTTGTGTGTGTCATTAAATGTGATTGATATGTTGGCAAAGAAAGTAAAAAATACTTGTATAAATGTTAATTTTCTTAATTTAGAAAAACTGACTTCAAATTGAGATTGAATATCTGCACTTCAGTAATAATTAAGGGATGGGAAAAGGAACTTGGAATTTTCTGAAAGTTTAAAATTGTTCAACTTCTAAACAAACATTGCAAAAATACGTTGTGGTATGGGTAGAATCAGTTTATCTTTATTTTCAGTGTCTTGGTAAAAGCTTCAATCTTGTGGATTTTTTCAATTTAGGCCCTTGCTCCTGGACATCATAACTGTATTTATGTGGAGTGCTTTTTCAGAGAGCCTCTTTCAAACCCACTTGCAAATACAAGAGTAGGGAAACCATAACTGCCATGTTATCTGACCATAATGATAGGGACAGATTTCTAATTACATCTGTGAGTTAAAAGAAACACTCTAACTGTGAGGACGCCAAGATGTTTTCTCCTGATGTTTGCCTAGCATCAGAAGGACAAAATTTGCTAGACTTAAAGAACAAGCTGTAGATGTGCCAATTTAAGATCTGGATTTGTACCCAGTGAGGACTAGATATATACATACTGGTAAATCCTCATTATTTTGGCACAGTAGAAACTATTTAGTGAAACTAAATTGTAGTTTTACAAAATTAAATATGGGAAAAGTAAAAAAGTTTCTGACTACAATGTGAATATCACTGTTTTCTCTGCCTTGATTTTTGCCAAATTGTGTTCCTCTTTCCAATGTCAAAGGGATAAAGAAGATATATATTTTAGACACACTGTTGCACTGTGAGGTTAAAATAGAAATTTTTGTATTATAGATTCACATGAAGTATTGTGATTTTCTATGAAAGTAAAGTAAAAGGCCCTTTGAAATATAAGCAGAAAACTGTTATGCCTTAGTTTATAAAACTTTATGACATCTTAAAGATAATCTTAATTTAATTGTACTTACAAAGAACTTTTCTTTTTAAGGCAATGCAATAAAAACATATGAATACTTATTTGATTCCACAGAAGTTTTTATCCATAGTTTCAATTTTGAATTATCTAAAAGGGCCAAATACATGTAATAATTTTTCTTTCATCATTGAACAAAAACTTACTAAGAACCTATTAAGAAAAATGCATTGATTTCCTAATATAATGCCAATCATTCTTTTGTACATTAAGGATACATCATTTGCTCTCATGGACCTCATAAAGTAGTAGAAATATTAAGAAAATAAAGTGTCAGAAAGTATTAAGATCTTGCAGAGAATTATATAATTGACTGATATGCAGAATTATATCAGGGTGGTAAGGGAATATGTGAATGGCTGGTTACTTTATCTTGGGAAATTAGGGAGTGTCTCTTCAAAGGTAATAAATGTGCTGTATCTTTAATATTTAAGAAAAAAGTTTTATAGAGTTAATAGCCTTATTTTTAAAAAATCAGTTTTGCTTAAATTATATTTTAAGTCCATATTTAAAGTAATCTTATCCTGTCTGATGAGGTTTTTAAAAAATTGACTCTGCCTGCCTCCCATGTTTCAAGAATTGTTTTTCACATGAAATTTAAATAATTCAAAAAGGTGCTATTTTTAAAAGTACTTTTATAAGATGCATATGAACTTGAGACATCCGTAATAATTATCTAAGAGACTTCCTAACAATTTGTAATTTTTTATTGCTACCTCTTTAACTCTCTTTATGCCTTGTTTTATCATTTGACTGTGAAGAAATATGAAAGAAATGATGCCCGTATCAAGTGCTCTCAAATATTATGAATCTTGTGCTTGAATGTACTAGACTCTATAGCTTTGTTTTGGCCAGTTTACATCGACATCAACTATTTGTTATTATTTGCTTAGCATTTGGTTGAATCTTTTCATGTTAATACTTATTTGGTTTTGTCCAAATCAGTATCTTAATAATTCTCCAAAAGTTTAACCATATAATTTTAGCCCTTATATCTAGCCCTGAAAAGGACATAGAACCAAATAGTGCCAGTTGATCCATGCCCTACGAGTGGTCGGCAAACTCATTAGTCAACAGAGCCACATATCAACAGTACGATTGAAATTTCTTTTGAGAACCAAATTTTTTAAACTTAAACTATATAGGTAGGTACATTGTTATTAACTTAATGAGGTTATTCCTAAGGCTTAGGAAGAGCCACACTCAAGGGGCCAAAGAGCCTCATGTGGCTCTTGAGCTGCAGTTTGCCGACCACGGCCTAGGCTGCAGGAGGCTTCATTATTGGCTGTTGTATAGTGGCAAATATATGTGGGGGAATGAGATCAGGTCTTATCAGAAATGCAGATTTTTGGGCTGTATCTTATAAACCATTTTCTAACACCCATTTTCCATTAATTATGATAGTTGGTATTTACTCACAGCTTTTCATTGCAGCAAGTTGTTTTTATGAGCAAAGATATATTAATTGTCCAACCCAAACTTTCGGTTTATTTGGCAATTCTTTTTCCCAAAGATCTGAGTGAGATATTGTCATTGAATGATCGTAAGTATTTTTACTACACATAAAAAATTTATGGATGTAGAACAACTTCAATAAAGAAAATACTATTTTATTGTGTAGGCGAAGTTACTGGCAAAGAAAATTATCTACTCATATTTGAATCTGCTAGTGAATTCAAAGAATGACCTGGCTCTGGCTCATATTCTCAATATTCCTGATAGAGGACTTGGAAGAGAAGCCTTCACTGATTTGAAACATGCTGCTCGAGAAAAACAGATGTCTATCTTTCTGGTATGGATATGTTCCATTTTCAGGATTTTTAAAATAAAGACTCTTTGAACAGTGGATCCGTGTACCTTGATGTAGAATACTTGTAACTGTGATAAAATAACTTTTAAATTGTTACTTTATGTCCTACCGTGAGGTGTTTTTGAAAATCCATAGTGTTTTTATGTTTTTGTCATATCTTTCCAATTTGGCAAGGAGATTTTCTCTAGACGGTGTTTTCATTTATGTATTCTTTAGAGTGCTAGCCAAAGGCAGAATGCCCCTGTTACATGCTTTTTGAATTAACGTTTCCAAGAGCAAACCGTTTGGAAATAGTATATGTCTTTATTGGATATACATAAATTCATGTTTGTATTTAAAAACCTTTGGGAAGTCCTGCCATAAAGAAATTTTCAGTTAACCTTGTTATTTAATCTGTTGTTTTCTAAGTTATTTTACTGTGGGACTTTTACTCAGATTATTGAAATTTCATAGAATTTGTCTTTCTAAGGGAACACTCTGGAAAATACTGCTTTAGAATATTGTTTTGGCAGGGATGCTTTTATGTTTAGTTATCATATGTGTATATTTATCATTGTAAAGGCAAGGCCTTTTGAACTACGCATGATCAAATAATCCTAGGATATGAAACTAGATGGGACTTAGTGATTATCTAGTCTAAATCTTTATTTTGCATATCCAGAAGTTATAGCTTGGAAGAGTTGAATTAATTGCCCAATCAACATAGTGGACACTGAAAACCCCTTTGTCCTGTGCAACAATTCCAGTAGCCAGTAGTCAGCCTATATAACAACATATTCATAAACCAATTATTTATAATCAATGATATACTCTTATGAACATACTTAATTTGTCCCCTAACCTTTGCTGGCATGAATTCTGCATGGCACCTGTTTCTTTGATTACTTGCTTCTGAATCACTGTGTGGTATGAGTCACAAAAGCGCTTCACTTGTATAACCAGAATCATGTAAATATACCCAGCTTCATAAAGTAAATTGCTGTTTTAACTTATTAATCATTAAACATAACAATCACTTGTTTTATTTCATAGGTGGCCACATCATTTATTAGAACAATGGAGCTTGGAGGGAAAGGATATGCACCATCACCTTCTGATCCTTTAAGGACACATGTGAAAGGATTGTCTAGTTTTATTAATTTCATTGACAAATTAGATGAGATTCTTGGAGAAACAGCAAATCCAAGGTAATGATTTTTTTTATAAATTACTAATGTGTGTTATTACTCTATCTTTAAAACTTCATAGAATCAGAGGTAGAAATATAAGAGCTATTGAAATGGTCAATCATCAGACCAAACAGTAGGGAGAAGAATAAATATCTAGATGAATAAAATATAATCATGTGACCTTTCTCGCTAAAATTTGCTTCTCTATAATTACAAAACTTTTGCCAAAGTCAAAAGACATGTTTAAATTAAATTTTTTTAGAGAAGAGTGTTTACCATTTGTCTTTATCTGAAAGAAACAGATTTTTGAGGCCTGGAAAAAAACCTAATAGATAATTCTTTTCAAAATTTCTTTTTTAAAAAAAATTTTTTTATTGATTTCAGAGAAGGAAGGGAGAGGGAGAGAGATAGAAACATCAATGATGAGAGAGAATCATTGATTGGCTGCCTCCTGCACGCCCCCCACTGAGGATTGAGCTCACAACCTGGGCATGTGCCCTGACTTGGAATCCAACCATGTTCATAGATCGATGCTCAACCACTGAGCCACGCCAGCCAGGCTCAACTTTTAATTTAGCAATAAAGGAATCCCATATCAAGAATGAATAAGAAAATTCATGAAGAGATATGAATTATCTATTCTGTTTTCTGTTAGGTTTTTTTTGGCATAAGTTTTTGATTCATCTGAAATTTCTGTTTTTGTGATATTGGAAATGAGAGATTATGTTTATAATCTTTAAGATTCATTTGTAGATGTATTGGATGGTGTGTAATTTTTAGATTAATTTGGGTGAGGCAGAGGTGAATTGTTCATGCTAGCAATTGTGGTACTTCACTGTCAATTTAGTTGTTATGCCATTGCAGAGTACTAATAAAAATAGCTGGTATTTATTGAATATTGATTATGTGTTAGACATTGTACTGAGCTCTTTATGGGGATTATCATTTGATTACTACAACAACTTTCCATGGTAGATGCCTTATAGGTACCCAATTTAGAGAGGAAAAAACTGAAACACTAGGGTTAAGTAATTTACCCTAATTTACATGGTTATCAATTAGCCGAACTGGGATCTGAACTTAGACAGGTCTGACTCTGGAACCATTCCCTTAACACTATATATTATTCCAGGAAACTTCTTTCCAATTCAAGATTCTGGGGAGAATTGTTTTTTTATGATTTTATTCTGAATTGCATCCTTTTCTCTTTTTATATGGCTATCCATTACAAGGAAGTAAATTTGGAAGAGGCTTTTGATATGACTTGCAGTCAATATCAGTGATATCATCTGAACTCCCAGATAATGTGTGGCTGATCATTTCTTCTGAGTTAGCAGATAATTTTAAAAAATATTTTATTTTAAGCAAAGCAATATATATATATATTATGGTAAAGTCAGATAATACAGACTTGTAAACATCCAATTTGTGTGTGTGTTTTATATTTACTAATTTAAATGACATTTTAATGCAGCTATTTTTGATTTTTCAGTTAGATGTTATGTATTAACTTCCTATCCTGGAAGATAAGAATTTGCAACCCACTCACCAACTTCCCAGCACTCCTTCCCCCCAGACACAGACACACACACACACACACACACACACACACACACACACACACACTTCTCTTCCTTCATCCTTCAAGCTATCGTAATCTTTGGTCTTTTGAGCCCTCAAATTGGATCATTTTCTCTCTTTTCCCCATTCTAAATCTATATTTCAGTGAAATTCAAACCTCTTTCCTGAAATTCAAAAATATATCTTTATTTATATATGGGTTTGTTACCTCAAAGGCAAGTCAAATTTAACATGTTCCAGATCAAATCTTCATCTTTCCTTGAACACCTGCGTCTCCTCCTGACTTGATGAAGCCTCTCTCCCTCCCGTCACCCAAGCAGAAACCTGGAACTTGTCTTAAACTCCTTTTTCTCCTTTCTCTATCCCTTCAGTCACCAAGATCCATCAGTGCTTCTTAATTAACATTATTTTTATGTTCTTTCTGTAGCTACTACCTTAATCCCATTGTTTATACTGCCCGTTTTCAGATTTTCATTCTTTCTTGCCTGGATTTTTACCCTTATTTCTGACTTGTTCATTCTACCTCCAGTCTTGAGTTGCCCTATCCTGGTGTCCTCACTGCTGCCAGTGATCTTTCTGAAACAGCGAATGCTACTTCCATGATTAAAACCCTTTTAAGATTCCAAATGAGGATAAAACTCCAGAAACCTCAGTATAGTATATAAATTCTATGCACTTTAACTCCTGCCTGCATATCACTCTGTGTCTCAATGTTAAAACTTAGAGATAAAAATGTATATAATTCTTGTAACTGAGGATAAGTTTGTACTACTTGTCTTATAATAGGGTGGTGGTGATAGGGAATCACAATAATCTTTGAGTCCAAAGCATGATGGGGAATAAATAGGCTGACAGGGAAGAAATCCAAGAATCCATTCTCACACTTATCTCCCCACTGCCAGATTTTCATTTGGCCATCTTGGCTATCGTTTGGCTGCATTTCTGCCCTTTGCCAGTAGGTGCCACCATAAAATGCATACTGTACTTTCACCTGAAAAAAAGAGGTTTCAGGTTTCATAGTTAAAATGTTTAAAATAGTTGTTCAAATGTTTAAAACTCTGTATTTCAAGTTTATTACACAACAAATCTTCAATGGCACATCTGAGTTATATATATTGGACTAAATGTTATGCATTTATAGAATATTAAATCTGGTTTAAATTTTCCAGTTCAGAATTTCATTTAAATATATTTTGGAAGCATTTTGATACATTTTATGTAGCACCTTTAATTATATTTAACTAGAGGCCTGGTGCATGAAATTAGTGCACTCGGGGCAGGGGAGGGGGGGTCCCCTCAGCCCGGCCTGCACCCTCTTGCAGTCCGGGAGCCTTCGGGGGGGATGTCTGACTGATGGCTTAGGCCCGCTCCCCTTAGCTCTGTCGCGGAGGTGGGAGAGGCTCCCACCACTGCTGCTGTGCTCACCAGCCATGATCCTGGCTTCTGGCTGTGTGGCGCTCCCCCTATGGAAGCAAACTGACCACCAGGGGTCAGCTCCTGCATTGAGCATCTATCCCCTGGTGGTCAGTGTGTGTCATAGTGACCGCTCATTCTTCCATTTGGTCCATTTGCATATTAGCTTTTTATTATATAGGATTGTTATAGATTTTTTAAAAATTTCACCTGAGGATATGTATTTATTGATTTTGGAGAGAGAGGAAGGAAGAAAGAGAGAAACATCTATGTGAGAGAAACACTGATTGGATGAAACCCCTCCAACCTAGGTATGTGCCCTGACTGGGAATCCAACCCTCAACCTTGTGGTGTATGGGATGATGCTTCAACTAACCAAGCCACCTGGCCAGGGCTGGAGATATAATTTATTTTAGTAAATAGTTACCAAATTCATGAAGATGGTGAGGAAAAGCCAATCAATCACTCTTTATGGTAGAGAGTTGGCAATTACATTAAAGTATTGCCTACCAATCATTTGTCTTTATTATTGCTTATTGTTCTCCTTCAGTCCCTATGTTTTGATACAAGCTTGGGGTTTAATGTGTTTTTCTTCACTAGCTTCATTTTTTTTTTCTCTTTCTGCTCCAGGGCTTTGATGTGATGCATTTAGTAGTCAGGAGCCACAGTTTACCTTTCTCACCTAAATTCTATTAATATTTATCCAGCATAGTCATAATGTGTCTTCTGGGAAGCCTTCCTGAATACTTCCTTGTTCTCTGCCCTTCTCACTCAGACTTTCTCTATTCCTTTAGTATCTCCTACCGTATGATCAATTTTGACCTTTTAAAGAGAAAGGTTTTATTCATTTTGTATTTCTAGTGCCTAACACAATTGTCCTGATGTCATTTGAGTTAAAACTTCAGGAGTTTCTAGGCTTTAGAAGTAAGTGTTTGAAATAATAAGCCTCTGTGTTGTTGAGCAGATATTTGAAGAGTTAATGGTTGGCTAGTGCATAGTGAATGCATAGCAACAGACTAGGCATGACACTGGTGCTTGGTGTATTTTGCTAGGGGTCAAAATATTGACTTTGACAAGTATTTTAAGTACAGGTCTAATATATATATATTTTTTCTAAATAAAATACAATCAGTGAATTATATTATTTTTAAAATTTAGCATATTTGTTCTTGTGAAAAGAATGAGAAAAGGGAGGCAAAGGTGAATTTTACCTAATATTTAAAGCTTTGTTTTTTGGTGTGGTGTTTTTTTGTTGTTGTTCTTATAATTGACTAAGACAATCTATCATATTTTATTACCCTTTTGAATCTTTTCCAAAACGTTTCCATTAGAGATTAATTCCCAGAAAAAGCACATAATGTTAATTGTGTATTCATTTTGGCTATATTTGATCCAGTTATGTCTGTGCTTTTAATTGAAAATTAAGAAAAAATTAGCTGAAAAAGAAAGTGCCTGCATACTTAAAATAATTCCTAGAGTCTACTGATTACGGTTGTATGGCAGACTAGGTCGGCTGATTGACCCTTCCTTTGACAGTAATTAATAATGCTGGATAACATATTTTTTTAAATGCTTCTCAAATACATTGATGAGCAGGCAATTTCAATGAAAATGCAGACAAAAACTAGAGGAAGGAAGAAAGCCAGAAAGGAAGTCAAAAAGGGAAGCCAGGTTTTATTTTGAGACTATTTGCTGAATTTGGTGATTTGGAGTCTGTTCTTATAGCCACCAATGTCTGCGGGACAGATGACAAAGTCGAAGGACTGCCCAAGGTGAGGAGCATCTTAGGACATACCCATCCTTCATGGCTACCCCTTCAGTGTAAAATGAATTAAGACTAAGGGTTTTAACCTGATAAATGGTTTCTGTGAAAACCTACTTGATGGTAAAATATTTTAGCATTATATTTAAGATTTAGAATGAGTTCTTGCTCTCATAATTTTTTAACATAGTATTAGGTGCCCATTTCACTATAGTAAGGCAAGAAAAAGAAAAAGGAGATAAAACAATTGAAAAGGAACAAGTAAAACTCTAATTGATGATATGATTATGTATGTAGAAAACTCCAAGAATCAGAAGAAAAATGATTAAAATTAATAGTAGAGTTTATCACAGTGTTTCTGGGCACAAGGTTATTAAACAAATTCCAATCTTTCATATTTTATTTCTTACACCATCACCAAATAGAAAATGTTAAAAAGTAGCATCAAAGAGCCCTAGCCAGTTTGGCTCAGTGGACAGAGCGTCGGCCTGCAGACTGAAGGGTCCCAGGTTCGATTCTGGTCAAGGGCATGGATCGATGTTTCCTTCTCACATGGATATTTCTCCTCTGCCCCACCGCCTCGCTCTAAAATCAATAAAAATCTTTGGGTGAGGATAAAAAATAATACGGTTCCTTTCTCAAGGAGCTAATTTTTTCATAAAATGTTTCCCAAGCTTGTCTAGTCATAAGAATCACCTGTGGTACTTTTACAATAATGCAACTATTTAAATCCTTCTCTGGAGAGTGTGATTCAATAGGGCAGGATCTGGAATTAATCTTTTAAACTAATGCTGAATATTTTTCCTTTTTTTTGGGTGGGGGGAGAGTGGGTGGTACTTGGAGGTTTGGGGGAACTGCAACCCAAATTTATTCAGGTTCAGGCTTAGTATAAAGAAATAATTGAGTTCAGGTTTTTGGCCATAGTTGGTCCAGTCTCTGGTTTGCTTTAGATCAGTGTTCTCAACCTTCCTAATGCCGCGACCCTTTAATACAGTTCCTCATGTTGTGATGACCCCCAACCATAAAATTATTTTCATTGCTACTTCATAACTGTAATTTTGCTACTGCTATGAATTGTAATGTAAATATCTGATATGCAGGATGTATTTAGGCAACCCCTATGAAAGTGTCGCTCCACCCCCAAAGGGGTCGCGACCCACAGGTTGAGAACCGCTGCTTTAGATGATCAGGCAAATTTGGGAGACACTGGTCTAATGTACTATTGCATATTAAGTCTCTGCAGTTTTTTTCTAACTTCCCTTTTCTACTTGGACCATCTATTTAAATGTGAACAATTATATTTCCAATGATCGTTAGGGAACCTGGCTTGTTCCTAAAACATAAAGTCTGGCAATGAGGCAGTGAGGATGAAAACTTTAATTCCTAATTTCCTTTCTGGCACTATAAACTTCACGGAGAGATTAAACAGCTTACTCAAGATAGAAAGTGAGGCAGCTGCGATTTGTGCTCAGGTAGTCTGACTCCACACTCAGACCACACCCCCTTCTCAACTGGCACGGTGCAGCCTTTCCACCCAGGACAGAGATCTCCTGACCTCAAAAAAAGCCCCCTTCTGCTGTTGACACTGGTAATTTCTTTCTTGTAATGGACCCAAATCCTTCCCTCTATACATTTCCCACATTGGTTTTTGGTCTGTTACCTAGAGCAGGAACTGCAACCCAGATTTACTCAGGTTCAGGCTTAGTATAAAGAAACCTGGATTCAGGAGGTTTTATAAAACCTTACCTATGGGCCGTAGTTGGTTGAGTCTCTGGTTTGCTTTAGATCCATATTAACTAGCTTGCTTTCCTCTTTCATGTAATCACTCTTCTCATACTATAGTGCAGTATTACGTGTTCCAGGTCAGTCTCCTTCCCCACCACCTCCTTCCTAGCCCAGAACAGTGCGTATTCTTGAATAAGCTACTTAACCATTTTCTCATCTGTGATTTAAGGGTAATAATACTTACTGAATTGGTTTTAAGATTAAAGTGATGTAGGATTCTAGGTATTTAGTGAAAGGTAGCTTTTGTTACCTTAGTTGTGTCGAAAGGTACATATTTTAAGTATATTGTGTATGTATAACTGCATCTGAATCTGTCATCATATATAACTAAATTATTTCCCTTTAGCTTTCAAATAAAGAAAGAAGTAACTTACCTTGTTGAAATGACTTACTTTGTAATTTTGCTTCTAATGGTTCTCATCCTTTTCTTAAATGTCTTACTGTTTGATTTTTAAGAACAAATCCATAATCTTTGAAAAGTGTTGATTAACTCTGAGAATTATATTGTCAAGCTCATACACACATTGTCATTTCTAATACTATTATAAAGGCAATCTTATTTCCATTTTCAGCATTGCAGGGAGTCGGATACTCTCTGTGATAAAGATGCAGGTGATTAAAGGCCAGAACAACAGGGATCCTTTTTGTAAAGCAGTAGAGGAGGTTGCTCAGGATTTGGATTGGAGGATTAAAAATATTTTCAATTCTCAACAAGGAGACTTAGCTGTTAGCACCACTGACATCAGTCCTGCACGGGTAATGAGCTTTTTATATTTTATTATCCTTCTATATAAAACATCTCCTCTTCTATTTGTCGTAGAAATGGTTTACTATTGCTACTTAAGTCAGAAGAATGTGTTTCCTGTGTTACGTTGTTGACAATTTAAGTTCTCAATAGGATTATGTAGGATTATGTTGGAGTTGGGTAAATCTTAACATCTTTGGACCAAATTGACTGTATTTGTTAAAGTAGGGCATTGGATAATCTTCAGTATCCCTTGGAGCACTAGCAACTTATAATTCTTGTGGGAACTAAGGTGTTCTGTCGTATTTTTTAATATTATTCTTCAAAGCAATTATTTTCCCTTTGGTTTCTCTGGTTCTGACCTCAGTACTAGGCACTTAATAGAAAGGCAACAAAATGGTTTCTATTCAGTAGTTTATTTTTCTTTTACAGAATTTTTCTATTTCTGTGATGTCTTATTTTCTACTTCCATTGCAGCGTACTGTGAACATTCAGAATTTCTCCTATACTTAGAAATCTCTTAACTATATATTCCTAGAACATTCACCTCTCTCTCTCTCTCTTTTATTTTTTTTTTTACTGAGATTTTTGAACATTATGCAGTATTATAACTATGGTATTATAGGAAAAATTTTCTACCTTGCTTTTAGCTCTAAAACACAATTCTGGAGTATGTGGTAAAATCCATTAGTTACAGTTTAGTTATTCAAGTAACAAAAGCCCCTTTTCATTAGTTGTGATTGTGACAGCTAGTGTTTGAAGAAGGACTTTTGCTTATTTTTTATTACTTATTTTATTCACATCCCCTGGGGACTATTTTTAGATATTTCTCAATAACTGCATGTTTTTAGATTAATTTGATGGGGGAGATTCTGAGTTGTTCTCCATATATCTCATGTATATTAACAGTTCCTGTGACTGGCTTGGCTCAGATGACAGCCAGGTTATTACTATCAGTATAAATCAGGAATTGTCACAACTCAGATAATTAAGAGCATCAATCTCTCCCATTTCCAGTCACAAGAAATAAAAATGCAAGCAACCTGGTTCTTAATTGTATGTTTTTCACCAAGTCAGAAATCTTTGAAAAATGCGATTCAATAATTCCTCCGTGAGATTAATATTAAACAATATGGACTTATCTGGTGCTAATGAAAAATATATATGTTAAGCACTAGGTTGTGATAGATAATTGGTTAAAGTTCCAGTATGGGTGTGGATTATAGCTCACCGAACCTGAGCCTGAGTCAGCCAAGTAGAGAAAGGAGGCCAAGACCATGTTGGTGAAAGCTGAGGAGTGTCCCAGAAAGGGCAGCTTTGATATCGAGGTATAATGTCCACCAACCCTATTGGTTAGGCACTCTAAATACCCATGTTTTACCAGTGATTTAACTGAAGCACATTAAGGTTCAGCAACTTTCCCAGACTTACACAGCACATACAACTAGTAAGTTGTTATCAAAATCAGACAGAAATGCCTTCAGAGTCTGTGCTTACATGTATTTGTGTATTATATTTTATCATACATTTTTGCTTATTCTTCTATCTCGTCACTGAGTTTTTCCAGCTCTCCTCTTTTAATCTGCTTTTTCTTAATCTCCACTGCTACTATCTTCTTCACTTTTAAACTGGATTATTACAGTCTCTTAATTTGTTCTGTCTTCAGATTTAATAACATTCTTACCCTGGAATATGTTTTACACATTGCCATCATTTTTCTAAAATCTAAATAGTATTGTTTTACTTCCTTGCTTAATAAACTAAGAGATTTTTAACAGACTGACTTATAACCTCTTTGCCTGATACACAAAGCTTTTCTAGGCTCATGTCATTTAACTCCCTCTCTATTATCCTATTCTTCAGCCATATCATACTCCCCCGTCCCTGAAAATACCTTGCTCTCTCCTATGCCTTTGTGTCTCCTTCTCTATGAAGCCATTCTTGATTCCAGGGTAAATTGATCACTATCTTTTGTGTGCTCCCAAGGCACCATGTATACCTTATGTTAGAAATAGCACTTAGCACCGTGAATGCAATTATTGCTTACTTATTTTATTAAAGAGAATGTGGGTTCCTTGTGGCAGTGGTTTTTACCTTGGTGGTCTTAGCTTCAAACACAGTGCTTGGGTCTTAGTATGTACTGATCAATGATTACTGAATGAATGAGAATCAACTATAGTTTTTCATTTTTGCATTTGAGTAGATCTTTCTAGCCATTTGTGGGGTTGGTATTTAGATCACCAGAACCTCATCTCTCTTTGGTGTAAGAGAGAAAAATACTGAGAAGTTAAATCCTGAGGGAGGTCGCATAGGAAGGCAGTAGCTAAATTTTCTGACTTAAAAGCCCAACGTTGTTTTGACCAGAACCTAATGTCATCCTTTTTGATGATACTATTTTTTTTGTATTCTTTTGTGCTTTTGGAAGTTGATAAAATTGATTTTAGTATGGCTTGAGGGAGAAATATTCTCATGCCTGAAAGCCACTTCTTATGGATGATCTTTTATTAAACAACAGAGCAGGAAGGAGAACCGTGGTGCATGAAACGGAAAAGTGACTGATTGACCCAGCCGGGATGATTATAATGTTTACTTAAAATTATTTTTTGTTCAAGCCAAAATCTTATGCCATAAACCATGGCACTGCATACTGTGGCAGAGATACTGTGAAACTTTTACTAGTTCTTTTGGATGAAGAAGCAGCCAGTTTTCCTACTAAAAACAAAGCAGAGCTTTTATATGACGATGAATACACCATTGATCACAATGGAACTTCTATTCTTACACTTTTCAGGTAAGTCATGTGGAAGCTATATGTATGTGAATGTTAACTCTGAGGAGTTTTTGAAAAAGCACCTCATTGATTATAAAACAAGTGCATGCTATGGTAGGAAACGTGGAGATTATAGATAAGTATGATTAGAGAAAACTGAAGTTAGTTAAAAGGAAATTGAACACTTGAATGTGAGTTATATATAAAAAGGTGTATTTTGTAAGAGTATGGCAGGTGCTCTTTTATTTATTTATTTTTTGTTTTTTTGCTTTGGAAATATTTATTTGCTTTGCTATGTGTGTCAAGAACTTTGCTAAATGTTTTCATTTATATTATATCAGCCCTCATAGCAACCTCTTTTAATAATATCCTCACTTTTTAAGTGAAGAATTAGAGGCTTGAGAGGTATGTTAAATAATTTGCCCAAGAGAGCTAAGTTAGCAAGCAGCAAAGGTGTCTTTCTCTGAAGCCTGGAGTCTCTGCTCTAAGGACTGTGCTATTCTGCCTGAGAAAAAGAGAGAGCATTGCACCAAACTCCCATTGGAGTTGACATTTACTGTTTCTTCCTCACATTGTGAAGAAAAATACTAAACTAGTGTTGGTATTTCATGCAAGACATTGATACTATCCAGTTTTGACAACAGTTAGATCAAAATCCAGTAAGTTGATAATATTTTCAATTAATGCGTGTTCATTTATAGAAACATTAAAAATTTTAGAACAACCATTTTAAATTGTATTTAGTGCATTGTGGAGAATTTTTACAACGTCATCCTATTATTTGATCTTTTCTATTTTCTGCTTGAGCTACTTTTTAGAAATCTAATTTTAGTCTAAAATTGTTCATACACATCCATGCGTGATTGTTTCATGCAATCTCTCTCCTGTGCCTCACTGTCTTTTGTCTTTGAAGAGAAAGGTTAATGATCTATAATTCAGTTTTATCCTATAATTCTTTTAAATGTTGTCTTCTTCACCATCTTCCCATGATTATTCTTTACTGTTGGGCATAATATAATTCTTTCACATTCTACCTTAGAAATGCCCAAATATTTTCCTAACAGTGGAAATTTATTTTATCAGTGATTTGCTTTCACCCTGTGTCAGAATCCCAGAAATGAGTATAAAGAAAATGACTCTTTGTTTTTTTCTCCTTTTACCTTCTGTTTAACAAGGTTTACTTTTTAGGTAGAAATATAAATGATTTAAATTTTCTCTCATTCTACCATTTACTATTTTGTGTTAATAGAATATTTTAAACAATATTAATCCCACATCCATTTTAGGGAGGTATTTTTCTGTATTCAGTCATGTGGCCAAACACATATTAATTGTTTGCAATTACCTTGGCACTGCCGTTGTCCTTGTGTGCACAGGTCCCCTCCATGGTAAAGTAAATTTTTAATGGTCTCCATTGAAATGATAAAATTAAGGACAATGTGTATAAATATAAAGTCAATATAAGGTTATAAACTAGATTTTCTTAGAATGAACTATCTTTTAGTCTTATATAATGGTTTTTTGAGTCACAGGGGTTATGTCTCTGGCTCTGTGGAGCCAAACAGGAACTTATTGGGGAATCCATGTTTCTCTAGCTCCCAAGCTCCAGTATCTATTTCTCCATTGTGCCTTCTCTAACCCTTCTTCTTATAAACTATGCTTTTCTCTTTTGAATTCCTCTGCTATGACACTTAGCCTTTTTCATTTTGAATTTTAGTTAAGTGGGTGTTTTTTTTTTTTTTTTACTTAGACTTCATGAGTCCTGAATTCAGGGCCAATGAATGAATAAACTTTCTATTCACAGGATGTTATACAGTGGCTTACATATAGTAGAAGCTCAAATATCTAGTGACTGAATTAAGCAAATTATTAAGATTTAGAACTGTCAGAATAGGGATACTGATATTTTTATATAGTATTATATAGATTCAGTAGTCTTTTATTATATAACTGCTTTTGTGTAGGAGAGGGTGAAAACTAGATTTTAGAAAGCTCTTTTGGTTTATAAAATTTTGCTTTATTTGGACATAGATCTCCCATACAAGTGAATAATTCTTTGGTGAAACCACTAAGAGAACGCATCCACAAGTCAATGGAAGAGAAAAAAATTAAGGTACAATTTAATGAATTGTTGTGAAAATGATAGAAATTGTTTTATTTTTAGAAGAAATACATGAAATTGAACTGGGTATAATAAATATACATTGTGCATGGAACAATAGGAATTAAGTGGAAAATGAGTTATGACCATTTACATGCAGAAACATTTCTTTTATATAATCTTGGCTAATCTGTCTCTGACTTAATCATTTCACGGACCTAAAAAGGAAAGGAATAAGTACCGGCTATCACTGAGTGTTCAAGAAATATCTGCTCAGTGAATGAAGGGGAAAATAAAGGAATATGTTTTCTCATTTACATTTCTGTATCTTAAACTGAATCCTAAGGCTGCATGATTTCAGTCTAAAGACATAATGGCAGAATATAATTAATTGTAGATTTTGACAAAGAGAACATTTGACATGGTTCATTGACTAGAGCTGTTCTTTATATTTTCATTTTGTTTTCCTGTTCTCATTTGAAACATTTGTACTATAAGTAGTCAATAATGTGTTTTTCAAGAGCTTAAAATTTTTTTTGGTCTTATTTTTCAAAATGAGACTCAATATTAACTCATTCATTTATTCAACATACATTTATTGAATATCTACTATGTGCCAGGTAATCTTTTATGGTGGGGAATTCATTCATTTGTTTAACAAATTTTTCATGTAAAAGTTATAGTTATCCTTAAACTGTCAAATAATTATTCATCTTGATACAACTTTGAGAACTCTAAATTGTATGTTCTTTATATTCCCATTTAGAAAGTTAGTTCCAATTAGCAAAGCTTTTAGTTTTCATCTATTTCATTTATATCTTCCAACCCCATTTAGTTTATTTATACATATTAATAAGTCTTATATTTCCATTGATTATTAGTAGTTGCTAATAACTAATACTTGTGGAATACATCATTGAGTTTTATACAATGTTTCTGTGAATAAAATTTGTCAACTCCTTGTTATATTAACTGTAAGTAATGTAGTTAAGGCATGGGATTTTAAAAAACACATTTATTCTTTGGACTTGATTAGAAATGTAACATATAAATTCTTTAACTTTTTTCCTGCTATGGATACTGACAGACTATAATACTTTCATTTAAAGATCATTGAGATATTTTGTTAGAACTAAGTAAATCAAAATGAAAATATCTGAAAAAATGAAAAGTGTTTGGTTTTTGTTATAGAAATTGATAAGTCAACTAATTACTATAAAATGCACAGATAAATTTAATTTATAGAGAAATTTAGGAAATTTGGGGAGTAGAAAAGAGATTGTCTAATCCAGTCTCATTTACAAACAAGGAGACCAAAATCCTGAGAAAACCTTATTCCAGATCTTATAACTGCCATGATATATTACTCTATGCCAGTGTACAAAGCCATGGTTAAATACTAATGGGATTATAATTACATTGCTTTTGGAACTTAGTAGTGGAGCTGGCTTAGTCTACATAGCTCTGAATCTAAACGGCAATAGGGAATTGAGGGAATTGGTGTTTGTGATTATATTTGATAGTACAGTATTCTTTATAAAAGCAAAGTGTGAAAATAATTGGTTTAGCAAGGTGTACAGCTGAACCATGGCCAGATAGAGTACTTATTTGGAATAATAAAAAAAATGTTGCTAATATTTACTACTGAGTAACTATGGAAAAGTAGTTTAACAGCTAATTACCTTATTATCCTGTTACTTTTGCTCTTTCGGCATACATTTTTTTTTTTTTTAGTCATGGAAAGAATATATAATTTACACCTGAAAAACTGTCTTGGAATGAGTACTCACTGCAAAGGTAGAAAATATTAGAGAACTTAGAATGTGGCTGTTGTAGATGATACTTGATTGTGAAATATCCATGTCATTATAATGGGGCAAATTAACTTTTTTTATATTTTTGTTTCCTCATTCAAAAATAGTAATAGATACTCCTCTGAACATAAAATCCTATTAAAGCCATTATGGAAAGTATTTATTAATATACTAATTTTAAGTCTTCAAGTCTTATGTCTTAGTGTAGCTTATTAGGAAACTTGTCTATTATGGGCAAAAAAATTTTTCTATGAAGGAAATCGGAATCTTCTTCCAGAACCTTTATGGTTTTGGTAGGAACCAGTAGAGAATGTTTTCTCCCCATTTCCAAGCAATTTATACAAGTACCCTTAAACTTTTTTTAAAAAAAATTAAATTTATTGGGTTGACATTGGTCAACATGAACATACAGGTTGCAGGTGTGGTTTTCTATGTTACAAGATCTGTATATTGCACCGTGTGCCCACCACCCAAAGTGAAATCTTCTCCTGTCACCATATATTAGGACCTCCTTCTCCCTCCATCCCCTATACCTTTTCGCTAAAAAATTTTTCAAGGAGATACTTACCTCCTTATATCTCTGTAAATAAATTTGTTTCATTCCTTCCAGCTTGATGTAGCAGTATTTTCAACATCAGGCACAACTGAAAGGTCATATTTATGGGCCTTTTTCTTACATGTATGTCAGAATTATCATCAGTATTAACTGATCTAATAACTTAAGTGAGCTGATCAGGAAAATACTGGATCTTTAAAACATGGAGTAATCGAGACAGTGGAAATTTGGACTTAGGTCGTGTGAAAAAAATTGACTGCTGTAATGGTACCTTTGTAAGCTGCCAGGCAGTCCAATACTCATGATGTTAGGAAATTCTTAATCAAATATCCAGGTTTAACCTTTAGGGTATTAGAAAACGCACTGTATATTCAAATTAAAATGGATTTAGTTCAACTCATAGAATTTCCCTCCCCTTAAAATGAGTACAGAATAGTAAAAACTAACAAATATATTCACCAAGAGCAAACAATATAGAATAATGTAATTAGATATAATAGACTTCAAAAATGATAGCCAAGGACAGAAACAAATGATTTCAGAGTGAAGAGGCACAGCATGACTTAATGACTTAATCTACTCTAGTATTCAGATATACTAGTGAGTTGACAAAATCATGAGAATTATCATAATATTTCCAGAACTGAGGAGCCAACTAAATGTGTGTGTTCTTGTTTTTCTTTGTTTGTTTGTGTGTGTTTTTTTCCTTTCTTGCCAGAGAAATAGTAGAAATGGCAACTGTATTGTAATGTGGATAAATGTGGAAAAGGAACCCTGGGACTTATTAGTACACACTTACTCTATTGTGACATACTGAATTGGGGAAATGATGCAAATGATCTCCTTCTATTTGAATGAGAAACAGTCCCTGAGCAGGGGTAGCAAACCTTCTTAGAGTACATATAATCTATAATAATAAAAGTGTAATATGCTAATTAGACTGGACATCCTTCCAGACGACCTTCCAGACAAAGCTGGGGCTGCAAGGGAGGCCCAGGTCCCAGGTGCTTGCCTGTGGCTGGAGGGAGCTCCGGGTCCTGGGTGCCAGAGGGAAGCCGGTGCCGGCAGCCAGGGAAAGGAAGACCTACTCTTGCATGAATTTCGTGCATCGGGCCCCTAGTGTCTAATAAACTCTTAGAAGAGAGTGCAGAACCCAGACATTTTTTTCAAATTGCACATTTTCTCAGCTGAACCCTACTTCCGCCTCTGCCATTGCTCTGGCTACAGAAAAAATGAAGGATAACAAAGTATGCAGCCTTCAAATTGTAACTGAAGAGAAAATAAAATGCTCTCAAATAAGGAGGGAACAGAATCAAGAAATCACTCCCAGACTTGGAGGCTTCTGTTTCTAACTAGGATATAGTAGGTCATAGCAGAATGCCATTTCTACTGCAAAACAAAATAAAAGGCAGAAAAAAAATGGGGAAAATATATCTTAAAGACATAGACAAGCTATGTAACCAAAGCAGTTTAAATAAACTAAAAATTCTGAGGTGAGCTAGCCATTATCAGCTGTTTCTTCCCTGGGATTATTTGCCAGTGTGGGGAGCGACCCGAGGATTGGCATTGGCCCATATACAGGACCTCCAGAGGAAGGGAGGAACCAACAAAGATCTTGGGTGTCTTGAGAGGTTGGCAACAATTTGGAAACTTCAGGAGCCCTGAAGTTTATTTTTACCTAGCACACATAGGCCAAATTTCCGGAGCTGAGAGGAAGTCTAAGGAGCCTCCATCCAGTACACTGACATCAGCTGTGATCTTGAGGCAGCTGGGAGACAGCGCTCTGCTTGAGGAGCGGGACCTGCCTGGAACACAAATATCTCCTTCTCAAGATATTTGCCACATTCGGACATGAAGTGAAATGGAAGGCCCAAGAGCACAGTGTAAAACTCTGAAGAACAGAGGCCATAGACATACACAAGGCTCTCAGCTGAAAGCCTAGAGGGCCATTCCTGAGGAAAAAGAGCCAGAAATTGAATATGCCTTATGACTTCTGCATCCCAGCTCAGTCCCTGACTACCTTCACTGTGTCTGCCTAGCAGATGCAAGGGAAACCCTTCATCTGGAGCCTGTGCAGTTCCTTTAGACACAATATCCATCATTAAATAAAATATTCTGGAAATGAAAAGAGGAAGGAAGATTTGTCCTTTAGTCAAGAGAAAAAACTAACAAGTGATCCAGGTATCAAGAATTAGCAGACAAGGAATTACATTTTTTTTTAATATGTAAAAGATGGACAAAATGGAGGATAAATTGGAGAATTCCAACAGAGAATTAAAATCTATAAAACAGAGCCAAATAGTCATTTCAGAACTGTGAAAACGTTGTCTAAGAACTCAATAGATGAGTTTAATAAATTGGACATAGCATCGTAGCACAAGTGGACTTAAAGATAAGTCACTAGAAAAATCTCCAAACTAAAGCAAAGGGAGAACAGAATAAAAAAGGAAAAGAGAAGAGCAGGACACAGAGAAAAAGTCTAACATTTGCCTATTTAGAGCCCCAGAACAGGAGGAGAAAGTAAGATGGAAACGATTTTTGCAGATATAGTGATTGTAGTTTTTCCCAAAGCTTAAATGACTTCACATCAGGTGGTTGTTAGTAACAAGACATGGGGAACACATGTAAGGTTTCCTTTACTAATACAGAGTTACATATGGGTTCTAATATTATGGACCCAGCAAGCACAAATATCCCAGAGTACCTTGAGAATCCATTTGTAGCACACAAAAGTGCCACAGGACGTGAATTGTAGATTTTTTTTCCCTAGAGCAGGGCTTTTCACTAGAACTTTCTATGGAAATGTTCTGTATTTGTGCTAACACTGTAGGTGGTAGCCGCATTTGGCTACTGAGCGCTTGAAACATGGCTACTGCAACTGAGCAACTGGATATTTTAATTTTACTTAATTTAAATTAATTAGCTACACATAGGCAGCATATTAAACACCTGCAGTTCTGGTAGATTAGAGATACCCACGAGTGCAATAACTAGAAACCCATAATAAGTAGAGGAAATGGCGTGCTAACCATGATAAATTATAATAAATAGGATTTAAGTAGGCAGAGAGAATGGAAGAGAGCATTTTAGGCTGAGCAAACAACCTGATGAAAGTATTAGATTGCTTTACAGGTAAAAGACTGTGTATTGGGCAGTTGTACAAAATACGTGAATAAAAAATGTGGGACATGGTTAAGGGAAGTGTGGCTTTTGTGGTTTTAAGAAACAATTACTTTTTGTAGGGCTTATTGTAAGGATATGTGCACGAGAACCAGAGAAAGGCAGAATATTTAAGAACTTGAAGGAACAGTTGATGTAATGGAGCTTTTGGACTTCCACTGCACAGTTCTTGGTGCTTCTATGGGATTTAGCTTTTCTCTGCATGTATCCTCTCTCGTTTCCATACCAGTGGTTTCATTACTTTATTGAACAGAGTAGCGTTTACTCTGTACAGATTTTTCTATCTCAAAGCTTTTGTCCTCAGGGTGATTTGGCTATTCTTTTTTAAAAAATTTATCTTTATTGTTGGAAGAGTTATAGATATTCCCTATTAAGCTACTCTTTGCCAGTCTACTTCTCTCATTTCTCTATATGTGGTTTCCTTACTCTCTTTTAAAGAGTAGAATCTATTCTATACATCTTTTTGTACCTCCACACTTTTGCTTACTCATGTGTCTGTTTCCTCATACCTTTCACTTGCGTACACCAGTTAGAAGTCTGTTTTAATTTTACTTAATTCATTTAACAAACATGCATTAAATGCTTCTCAAATACCAGGCTTCGTTCTAGACATTGGAGAAACGTTAGTGAACAAAACAGACAAAAGCCCCTGATATTTGTGGGTCTGGGGTGCAAGAATCTAAATGGAAGCCCCTGACCTATCCCTGCACCCTTCAACCCTCGTTCTGTTCCATACTCTTAGGGACACTCCCTCAAGAGGTGTACATATCACTCTCCATTGCCCATGCCATGAACAGTCAGCCCACGAGCCTAGAGGAAGAGACTAGTGCCAACCCAGTGCCTAGGACAGTTTGTGCAGAGAATTCTGGGCCCCAGGTACTTGCATAGGATCTAAAAGCAAGGAAAAATCTATTGACTACAGCAAAAACACATTTAGGGCAGTGAAACAAGGAAGGGCATAGAAGAAGCAACAGGAGAGCCTAGACTGGGCTGCTTTGGCTCACTGGGAAGTCAGAGAAAAGGGGGCCTTGGAGACAGGTTTGGGGGTGAGCTCTGGATGAGTTGCTGCTGCCCATTGCTTCCCTGCTTGCAAGTGTCGGGGGCCCTTGGAGTTTAGGAGATAGATGTCTTTGGGAGAAGGAGAGAGGAAGGGGATGGAGGGGCGTGATCCCTGGAGGCAGAGCTCTGAGAGTGTGTTTCTTTGGATATGTTTTGGTTTTAAATAGGATGGTCAGTTGGGGTCTCTTTGAGAAGCATAGACTTTAAGGGAGTCAGCAGCATTTTTCATTAGAATGAAGATGAGATTTTTGTATTAGACTGAAATAGAAATTCAATTAGGAATTGAATTTGTTTTGGTTGAAGTAATGAGTACCTACTAAGTGTCAAGTGTACTAGACATTTTATATCCTTCATCCTAATGAATCCTTGCTCAACTCTAGAAAGCATCATTTTCCAGACTCGACAGCTAGGAAGTAACAGAGCAAAGGTTTGTATTCAGGGGTAAGACTTCAGAGTTTATGCTATTCCTAAAGGGTAAATAAAGGCAGAGTAATTATAATGAGGACTCATACAAAGATAATGCTACTACTTAGGTCAAAATATTATCTTTCTGCTATTTAGCAAAGTAAATGAAATTTCACTGAAGAATAAATGGATCATATGATATATTTATAAATTCATACGCCACAAGGGTAGCAAATCTATTCTTTTAAAAATGTGATCATATAAGAACAAAAAGATAAATTCAGAGTATTTATTTTTAGTTACATATTTAAGAGGTTGGTTAGGAATAATTTCCTTTTCCAAACTTGATCTATTTATCGGGATAACGGCTTAGAACTTTCCTTTTCTTTGTAATATTCTGAGAGTGCCTGCAACTTTTCAATATTTTGACTCGTTTTAACTGGAGTCAGGCTTTCCTATGTGAAGTACTATTTTCCCCAAACTGGGAACCTACTAATAATTTCAATTTAAAAAGAGCTTGTGGCAAAAGGACTTTTCTTATTCTTGGCAAGTTTGAAGTTCATTGCAATTTTACTGTGGATAGAAAGCTTTCCAAAGGGGGGAAATCACTCTACAAAGGAAAACTTCCAATCCTTGTCTCTCATGTGACTGGAACATAAAATGATTTTAACAGCCATGTATGAGTCTGGACATTATTCTTAGTTGTTTAGGACTTCAAAAGCACTTTCAAGAGGGAATTGTTTTTGCTTATTTGTGATTCCAAATCAGATACACAGAGAGATTTGGAAGATTGGCAACAGGAAGTAATCTCAGTTCTATGTAGCCACTAATCTTGTGCACAAAAATTCAACTTTTATGAACAAAGGAAAAGCATTCTCTTTTAAGTTATAAATACAAGCCAATGTAGCTTGTATTGTTTTAATAACTAAAGTGAAGACGCTGATTGTAAGCTCATTTTTTGAGCTGCATTCCAAGAATCATTTTAGAGTTGGCCTAATTCAACGAACTTCTCACTCTACTGTCTTCATATATGTTATTACATTAATAACTGCATTGTATCAACATAGATCTAAAGTTTATGTAGCCCTTTCATGTATTTAACCATTTAATCCTGGCCATTTTGTGAGATAAATTTTATTCCCACTTATATGTGGGTAAGTGAGAAGTTTAGAGGTTTACTGAACATCATCTAGTTAATTAGTGATAGAGCCAGTGTTAGAAGCCAGGTGTTTTGACAGCAAATCTGGTGCCTTTCCCTTCACATCATTGCTTTGTGTGCGGATTTCTTAGCTGGACATTACATTGTTGGCTCCAATCAAGTTCGTGATAAATTAAAATCTCTAGATCTTTTTCATATGTTGTTTTTAAGTTAGGCTCTCCTCATCCTGTACATCTGTAATTGATATTTTGAACTTAAATACAGGAATTTGTTTATCCTCATTCATTTTCATCTTATTATTTTCTACTTAAGGTTCTAGCCATCTGAGATATTTTCAATCTTGATTTTGTTATCCAACTTATTTATTATTCTTTCCAGCTGTGTGTCAGCAGCAACTTTTATAAGTAAGATGGCTTCTATAATCAGAAGCCATCCTAATACTCTCTTTAATACACTACGTGCCTATCACTAGTTGGAACTTAATAAGTAGTAATTAATAAAAAAAAGTTTTTTGTGTAGGGTAAGGAAAAGAAAACCTATATATAATCTTTTGTACCTAAGTATTTCAAGACTATCTTAGAACTGTTGTGGTCCTCTCTTATGTTTTGATATGTTTATAATATTTTTCATGGTAAAAACAAAACAGTTGTTAAATATTTTTCTTTCATATCTGAATCCAGTCTCAGGATTTTAAGAATCTATTGCCTTGTAACTCTAGTTTTCTGAAATTGCTCCTGATGTCACTAAGGTTTAAAATTTCCTGAGGAGAGGAAATCTAGTTATAATAAGGAGGGCTGTACCTCTTATTTTGTGACTGTATTTACATAGCAAAGAAAGGTTGTTTTTTTACTTAGATGCATGTTAAAAATTAATAAAAATAGCACAGTTTTCTAAAGAAATTTTTTTTTGTGCTAAACACGAGATTGAGAAAGCATTGATTGTACTAAGTAATATAGTTATTGTATTTTTACTTAGAGAATTTTATGGGTGGTGCTGACATTGTGGTGGGAGGCTAAAGTCCCCCTAAGCCGCCCATCACTATCTGGGTACTATGGGAGTGACCCTAGCCAGCCACTTAGCACTCGTTTGCCTTGATGCGCTTACCATACTCTGTAACTCTTTGTAAGCAATACATTTATAATTCTCTATAAGCAATGACTCTGGTGAAATGAAAGAAAATTATGTAAAACAATAATGTCAACAGTTACTACTGGTTTTACAGATGGGAATTTTTAGATAATGTTACTATAATAATGATCTGATGTAATATAAAGTTTATTTTATTAGCCAAATTCACTTAGTAGTTTTGTTAATTGCTTTAATTCTGTATTTATGGAATTAATAAAGTCCAGAAAAGGCTAGTTAAAATCTTCAGTTATATTTTTGGGCATCTCATGGTAGAAACTATATAACAGTAGTTGCATTTATGTGGATTCATGAAGCTATGGGATTGTAGTTTCATTATTGAGCCTACTCTAACTTTAAAAAAATAGTTTTGGTCTTTTGCATTTTTACATTTTAAAAAAAAATTTGTATATTTTTGCGCTCAAATGGAAGGTACATTTCAATGGTCTAATTCTTAATTAGATATAATTTTTAGTGATCTAGGAAGTGGAGGTTCTCATAGATACCATTAGTCAGAAAGATATAAATTTGTCATGCTGAGAAAACTTGATTTTAAGAAGCAACTGTACTGGGGACTATTCTGATTTCTTCTAATCTAAACCATAATCAGTGGATTTCACTGCCATTATCTTTGCAAATATCTCAGAGGGTTAATTCAGTGTTCTCTGAATATATAAGCATAATATAGAACTACTGAATATACAATATAAAGTTGTGCTGTTTTAGACTTTATGAACTGTGTCAATAAATTTCCAAAAGTAACCTTCTGCATAATGTGATTATGCTTTGAAGTGTTAAAGTTCTCTTTCTTGAATCATTTATTTGACATTTAATCTTTGTCTATTTCTGGAAAGGATTTGGGATGAATTTGGATTTGGAGAAGTCTCCTCATAATAACAGTGTCATTACACATTAGATGTAATTGTCAAAATTTGCTTTATCTGTATGAATTACTTTATTCTGCAATTAATTTCTATCCCTAAAACAGCCACTGGTTTTATGTTTGCAGAATACATTTCCAAAACTACTCCCTTGGCATCCTTTTCAGTGGTTAAGAATTAAATTTAGCTTTCTAATTTTCTCCTACTTACAATGTTTGAAGATAAATGTAAGAGTGTATTTTGAATATTCAACCATTAAATCATTTGGTCAGATTTTCCTAGAATGACATATTTGAATCATCTTTCTTATTTTCTTAAATATTCAAGTTTTTAATCAAGAAATAATGCCTCTCAGTCACCATTTTGTTTTCTTTCAGTTTATTTCTTTGTTAGATTTCTATTTTTGTTTCTTTCATCCTTTTTTCATTATATTTTTATCTGAGCATTTCTCCCTTTCTTAATTTCTTGAGTTACATATACTGGTGTTTGTTTTTCCTGAAAGAATTGTACTCTGTAATTCTTAGGATGAAGAACTTGTATTTATTTAGGATTATGTATATTATTATTAAATTTATCATAAAACTTTCTTTCCAAAGCAGCTCAGACACAGGAATATCTAATAAAGGCCTCTTAAGAGTCTGAAATTGATCTTTCTAAACTGTTACAAAGATATGAAATATATATATATACACATCTGGTATTACTAAAATGCTAGTTGTAACAATGAATGAATTTGTAAACTAAGAAACATCAGGGATTAAAAGTTCTCAATGAATAATGAAATTTCTATGTGAAATTTTTATGATATCTTGATTACTATAGAGTGTATTCCTACCTAGATGAAAGATAAATAAAAATAAGAATAAATTGTATATTTTCCTCTTTCTTCCCATTGCCAGATGAAGCAAACCTTAATTAGATCCCAGTTTTCTTGTACCTATAAAGATGACTGCCTGATAAGCAGGAATACATGGAATAATGTTGATTCAGCATCAAAGCCATTGAATGTTCTTCACATGGAAAATGACCTTTCTGGTAATTGACCTTATTTGAGCAATTAAATAGCAATTTAATTCCAGCATTGGGTTTTAACTTAAGTAAAACTAGATTTTCCCCTCACAAAGTATAAAATGTGAAATGTAAAAGTGTCTATTTTTAAAGACTTGGGCTTATTTAAAAAGTTAAATCTAAGTACAAATTTATAGACAGGAATAGGACACAGTTTGATTTAACTAAATGTATTTAAGAAATAACTCTTACATTTAAAGATTTAGTGTCATGCATTTAAACAAAGCAAATATTTGTAGGGATGAAAGTGATATGGTAAAAGGAAAAATAATTCTATTTAATAATAGACAAACATGGTAATTAACCGTACCTCTGACACGCTTCCCATTGGCTAATCAGGGCGATATGCAAATTAACTGCCAACAAAGATGGCAGCCGGCAGCCTGGCAGCTGAAGCGAACAGGAGGCTTGTTTGCTCCAGTGATGGAGGAAGCCAAGGTTCCCCACCTGCCGCTGCCGGCCTCTGAGCTGCACTCTAAGAAACAATGTTGCAATTATAGAAGCCAAACAAACCCCAGAAACCTGCTTTCAGCCAGCGTGGCCTCAGAGCTGGAGCTGCAGCAGTGTTTCAATTATAGAAGCCAAACAAATCCAGATACCTGCTTTCAGCAGCCAAGGTCTCAGAGCTGGAGCTGAGCCTCAGCTAAAGCCGGCTCTCAGTTCCAGTGACAGCCATAGAAGGTAAATAAATCCCAGAAAAAAAAAAAAAAGAAAGAAAAAAAGGAGAGGTTGGGAGCTTCAGTCACCCACCAGCCTGAAAACGGCCCTCAGCCCCTCACCCAGACTGGCCAGGCACCCCAATGGGGACCCCCACCCTGAAGGGGGTGTGACCAGCTGCAAACAGCCATCATCCCCTCATCCAGGCTGGCCAGGCACCCAAGTGGGACCCCCACCCTGATCCGGGACACCCTTCAGGGAAAACCAGCCAGCCCCCACCCATGCACCAGGCCTCTATCCTATATAGTAAAAGGGTAATATGCAAACTGACCCTAACAGCAGAAGGACTGGGAATGACTGGTCACTATGACACACACTGACCACCAGGGGGCAGATGCTCAATGCAAGAGCTGCCCTCTGGTGGTCAGGGCACTCTCACATGGGAGGAGCTCTGCTCAGCCACAAGCCAGGCTGATGGCTTCCAGTACAGCAGTGGTGGCGGGAGCCTCTCCTGCCTCCTCAGCAGCACTAAGGATGTCTGACTGCAGTTTAGGCCTGCTCTCCGCTGGCAAGTGGACATCCCCCGAGGGCTGCTGGGCTGCCAGAGGGATGTCTGATTGCCATCTTAGGCCCAATCCCCCGGGGAGCAGGCCTAAGCCAGCAGGTGGTCATCCCCCGAGGGGTCCCAGACTCCGAGAGGGCACAGGCCGGGCTGAGGTATGCCCCCCTCCCCCCGAGTGCACAAATTTTTGTGCACCGGGACTCTAGTCTAATCTAATAAAAGAGAAACATGTAAATTGACTCTACCTTTGCTACGCCCAAGCCATGCCCACCAGCCAGTCAGAGCAACTATATGCAAATTAACCCAACCAAGATGGTGGCCAGCTGCCACGGAGCTGGAACAAGCAGGAGGCTTGGTTGCCCCGGCGATGGAGGAAGCCAAGCTTCCTGCCTACCCTGGCCGTCTGTGGCCTCCGCTAAAGGCAACAAAGTTTCAATTATAGAAGATAAATAAATCCCAGATACCTGCTTCCAGCCAGCCTCCACTGGGAGCTTGGGTGGCTGGGGGCCGTGGCCAGCCTGCAAACAGCCATCAGCCCCTCACCCAGGCTGGCCATACCCTCAAGGGGTGAGGGTCCCTGCTGGGGACCTTGACCAGCCTGCAAACAGCCCTCAGCCCCTCGCCCAGGCTGGTCAGGCACCCCAGCAGGGGGACCCCCCCCCCACCCTGAAGGGGCTGTGGCCAGTCTGCAAACAGCCATCAGCCACTCACCCAGGCTGGCCGTGCACCCCAGCAGGACCCCCCCTCCCTTAAGGGGGTGTGGCCAACCTGAAAATGGCCCTCAGCCCCTCACCCAGGCTGGACAGGCACTCCAGCAGGGACCCCCACCCTGAAGGCGGTGTGGCCAGTCTGAAAACGGCCCTCAGACCCTCACCCAGGCTGGCCAGGCACCCCAGCAGGACCCCCACCCTGATCCGGGACACCCCTCAGGGCAAACCAGCCAGCCCCCACCCATGCACCAGGGTAATATGCAAATTGACCCTAACAGCAGAATGACTGGGAATGACTGGTCACTATGACATACACTGACCACCAGGGGGCAGACACTCAATGCAGGAACTGCCCCCTGGTGGTCAGTGTGCTCTCACAGGGGAGGAGCTCTGCTCAGCCACAAGCCAGGCTGACGGCTGCTAGCACAGCAGTGATGGCGGGAGCTTCTCCCACCTCAGCAGTACTAGGGATGTCTGACTGCAGCTTAGGCCTGGTCCCCACTGGCAAGTGGACATCCCCCGAGGGCTCCTGGGCTGCCAGAGGGATGTCTGACTGCCAGCTTAGGCCTGGTCCCCCGGGGAGCGGGTCTAAGCCAGCAGGTGGACATCCCTCGAGGGGTCCCAGACTGCTAGAGGGCACAGACTGGGCTGAGGGACCCCCCAAGTGCACAAAAATTTGTGCACTTGGGCCTCTAGTCTATAAAACTCTCATTTGTAATAATACTAAATATTATGTAATTCATTTCCTCTTTTCATCTTGCATAACAAAAGGTGTAAATTCATCTGTTGGAAGACCAGCAATTGGAACAAATCCTGGAAATGTTCATCTGGACAGAAGTAAAGATGAAAAAGTAGAAAGAAAATCCAGTAGTCTGACGGGAAATAAAAACTCAAAAAGGAAACAGGTGCATTTAGATGATGAAAACATTCTCTGTGATAATGGAAATGAACCACCCCAATATAAAAATGTTAAGATACCTAAGACATCAAATGATATGCAGAATAAATTGGAGGGCAAACTAGCCAGAATAGCAAAAAGAAACAAGTGTGCTGCCAAGGACAAATTGATTACTGGCCAGACAAAGTTAACTCAGTTTTTTAGACTATGAATTTGTCTTTTATGTACTTTAGATTCATGTATGTATAAAACCATTCACCAAAGGCATGTACTTAATTTTTAAGAGATCAAGGTGTAAATTATGATGCTTTATTGTTATTTTTAAAATTCTGTATTGTTTAAAGTATTACATATGCCTCCTTTTCCCCCCGTTGACCTCTCCCCAGATACTCCCACCCCCTAGCACATGCCCTCACCCTGCTAGTGTCTATGTCCATTGGTTATGCTTACATGCATGCATATAAGTCCTTTGGCTGATCTCTTACCCACTCCTCCCTCCCCTGCCTTCTCTCTGAGGTTTGACAGTTGGTCTGTTTGTGATGCTTTGTTGTTTTGGTCTAGAGCATATGTAAGATTAGTGTGTTAAGCATTGTTTAAAAAATACAACTAAGTCATAGTTATGCAGAATACTCACAAAGTTTAATGTACAAATAAAGCATATCATTTAGGTTAAGGATATCTCTTTATACTGCTTTCTTTTAAAACAGACATTTAAAATAATATAAGTCATAGTAACATTAAGAGCTTTTCCCCCCGACAGGCAATTAAATGATTTTGTTTTCTTCTGAAAAGATCATGTGGGCCAACAGGTATCAGACTTGCCAACACGGTCGATAGACTCTTCCCAGCATACACCTGATCACTGAAAGAAAAAAAAAGGGTTTAAATTGCTTAAAGGACTATTATTATACACAAAATTTATTAGAAATGAAAACAATGTATCTAATATAGCTAATTTGGAGTAAATCAAAATTATAACTAATTAAATGCTTTTTAGTTCCACATATTTGGCAGGGATCACTTAATAGAAAAAAGTGTGATTGAACTATGGTCTTATCTAATTTTGTTATGATTGGGTCCAAATTCAGTTAAACTCAGAATTCTATTTTATGGTACTAAGACTTAAATAATTGAATTTTAAAAGACTACTCACTGTCAAAATCTCTCCTTCCTATAGGAAATTTAGCTGAGTTTTCTTCATCCCCAGTTTCTCTCTTTTCTTGTGTTGATTCAATATTCTGAACTCCATTCTCAGCTGGAAAAGCTACAGATCCTTTTGGCGCAAGATCAGGTTTTATAGCCAGATTCAGTTGCAGACCATGATTCAAGAAATTATGTTTAGAGCCTGCGTTCTGTAAAAAAAAGATTGATTTGCATTTTTGCTGTCTTATTTGAAATGGTAATATAATATAGTTGCATGATATTCTTATTGATTAATTCAAAGATGACTGTTTTGACTTTTCAAAAATATCTTAGATATTTTTAAATGATGAGTTGTTGTCCAGGATGAAAGAACAACCTGGTATGTATGAAATTTCATCAGTTGCCCTAATGCATATTGTGGCTATTTGCATATACTTCTGTTTATAAAAGTATCAACTTTACTTTCTAAGCATCCGTAACAGTCATTCAAATAGTCGTTGAAATAAAGGACAAGTCAGATTGCCACTTACCCTTGAATTTTTGTTTTCCTCATCATCCATGAACCCGCTCTCATCATTTTTATATTGTGCCAGGGAAGGAGCAATGACTGATTTTTCTGCAGTATCTTCCTTCTGAAAGGCTTTCCCCAGCCTAAATGTGTTAAATACCATGTCATCTTCTAAATTTCTCATGGACTTGGATGCTGAAAGGAAAATGGCTTGAGAAAGCAGAGAAAAAGTTAGTATTAATGTGTAGGAGGAGAGACTCATTTTTGCCATTCTTAGTTCGATGTTTGCATGGAGTCAAAGATGTGTAAAATGGAGAAAATTTTCTCCACCTGCTTCGTGAATGATTCCTACCTTTATATATATTTCCAGCCTGAATGGAAAGCACTTCAAAGACAGACTTTCATCACTTCAGAAGTGATTCATCAGGTAGAGCTAACCTTTTGTTTAGCCGCTAATACCTACATTGTTTGGGTTTTAGTGGCATATTGTTTTGTTTTGAGTGGGAATTTTCTCAGAATCTGATTACGATCCTTGGTAGAATGCTCTCTGTTGAGCAGATTATGGTCTCTTGAAAATGGGTGGTAATTAAGGAAGACCACAGGACATCAGGCTCTCCATATTCTTAGTGTTTGCTTCTGTTTATTTTCTGGTTAAGCTATTAAAACCAAAGTTATTTCGCTTGATGATAAGGATAAAAGTTTTATTTACTTTTAATCCTGATTAAGTTGAAATAATCTTCAAAAAGGATTTTCTTTCATAAATGTTTGATATAGTAGTCTTTGATGATTAAAGTGTATATACCTCTCAGTATGAACAAAATCATTCATGCTATACCTAAAATTGACCTGTCAGGTGTGTTTTATCTCTGCATTTACAAAAGGATATTACTGATATTTACTAATGAATTTAGCAATTAAAGAATAAGCAGTTCATGAAGAGAATACTTATGTGTTCCTTAACTATTAATGTTGGATGATGAATGTATTGTATGATTTTTAATTAAACATTTCAGAGTTAATTTCTAATTTTGACCACAATGTGTTAGAGAATATATTCTTGTATATGTCTTCTGGCACATATGAGCAAGCGTTTTTCTAGGGGTTATTTCTAGGCATTAAATTGCCAGATCATGGAGTATGTGCATGTTCAGCTTTACTGATGCCAAGTGTTTACAGAAGAGTAGCAACCAATTTAAGCTTTCACCAGCAGGCTATGCGAGTTCGCATCACTCCACATCCTCGCCAATACTTGGGTATCTTATTCTCCTTTTAATTTGTATTTTCCTAATTACCAAAAAGGTTGAGTATTTTTTTGTATGTTTATGAACCATTTATCTTTTCTCTTACATAAAATAATTTTGGAAAAAAAATACTTGTCCATTTTCTGTTGAGTGCTTTGTCTTTTTCTTATTGATTCATGGGAGTTCTTTATGTAGATATCCTGGATATTAATTCTTTGTTAGATACATGTACTCTGAGATCATGAACATATTTTTATATAGTCTAAAAGTTTCAATGCTTTTACTTTCACATTTAAATTCTTAATTTATCTAGAATAATGTATATGACACGGGATATATAATTTTACTTTTTCTAAAAGTCCTTATACATTTCTTGAATAATTCATCCTGTTCCCACTAATCTGTAATGTCAGTTCTGCAGTACATCAAGCTTTTATGCATGAGTGGGTCTCTTTCAGAACTCTTTATTCCACTGCCAAATCTAGTCTTAATAATCAAAACTTTAAAATAGTTTTTGATATCTGGTAAGGCAAGTTTCTAAGCCCCCTAGTCACCCATCAGTTTTTCTTCTATAGCAGTTCTTTGGCTATTGTGCATTTCTTTTCTATACAAATCTTCATATCAGCTTTTTAAGTTCTGTGAGAAACCTTGATGGGATTATGAAGGGAATTGC
The DNA here is from genome assembly GCF_014108235.1 of Myotis myotis. Lineage (NCBI taxonomy): Eukaryota > Metazoa > Chordata > Mammalia > Chiroptera > Vespertilionidae > Myotis > Myotis myotis. The sequence goes on from NW_023416335.1 coordinate 199,366,583, forward strand.
ATTGTTTCTGAAATTGATTTTAGAGGGGAATTAACACCCTTAAGATAATTTTCTTATCCATGAACGTGGTACTTTTCCATATTTATTTAGATCTTTATTAACCTTTTAATAAGATTTTTCTTGTTTTATTCGTAAAGGTTATATATCTTTTGAAATAATTCTAATTCTTTTTTTAGAATATATTTTATTGATTTCAGAGAGGAAGGGAAGGGGAGAGGGAGATAGAAACTTCAATGATGAGAGAGAATCATTGATCAGCTGCCTCCTGCACACCCCCTACAGGGAATTGAGCCCACAACCCAGGCCTGTGTCCTTGACTGGACTCGAATCTGCGACTCTTCAGTCCACAGGCCAACACTGTCTACTGAGTCAAACAGGCTAGGGTGAATTCTAATTCTTTATAATTTAATTATAATTAACTTTTTATTTTCAGTTATTATAAGTGGTATCTTGAAAAAGTTTACCCCTTTCTAACATAATTGCTGATTTGTACACATGTAATTGATTTTTGTGTAGTGCTCTTTTTTTTTATTAGTCTGTACAAGTTGGTTCTAATAAAATATTGACTACTTATTACAATCAATTACCAAGATTTTCATTGCAACAGTATTTTCCCACACACATCAAAATTTGTAAGCAATATGTCTTTCTCAAATTGTCATTTAGTGTTTTTTATCCCAACCCTCAAAACACAGACATAGGTTTTTGAATATCAATAAGCCATTTATGGAAGTCATAAGATACAGCTATTAATAAACATTACACAGGCTACAATGGACAAACACCACTAACATTTATGGTAAAAGGTCTTGGTTTAAAAGTCTAAGTACTAACATGAGCCAGATAAACACACTATTTGTGTCTTTCCAAAACCAAAATGGGGAAAACCTTATTGCCATTATGCCAAACACCACATAACTAAAAAGGCTGCATTAAGGGTCGTGAATCCAATGTACATGTCATAGAATTAAAACTCCAGTTAAGCACCTGAACTACTCATTGAAGTAAATTAAAAAGTAAGATCAAGCTTCTTTAACGTATCAATTTTAGAAGCATCATCAGAACACAGATTTAATTATAAATTGGCCTGGGCTGTATCCTATAAAAAGAATTTCGTTTAGTACCAAAAGAGAATCTATCAGCAAACATCCTAGGAAAGCTGTGGAATCATGTTCTTTGTTATTCTTGAAGAAACTCACCAGGTTGGATATCTGTAATCTCCCAGGGGTTCTAGGAGCTCTACATACCAATTAATTAATTAAGAAATTGATAGTATTTAAGCAAAAAGAAGACCAAAAGTAGACCTTATTCTCCCATATATTAGATAAGTGGATTTTTAAAAATCACATGATAAATGTAAATCATAAAACCAAGTGTACTTGTATTGTAAAGGTACACCAATTTTATGTTATGTAAAAAACTAGACTGCAAACTGCATGCTTACCATAACATTTTACCTGGGAAAGCCTATGAGAGATTTCTTGTAAATATTTATGCCATGATACAAAACAAATAACGTGCGAACTGCAAGGTGCCTAAAATAGTAGTTAAAAAGCTTATATACAGAAAGATGTCACTATCTGATCAAATGTGGCATTTCCTAGAGTTTATGGCACAGAACAGTAACCTCCACAGGCTCATCCTCCATGGCCTTCTTCCTTATGTGACAGTTTGACTCCCTTATTCTGGTTCTCACTTTCCCACAGTCCAGTGTATCAGTTTTGTTAGCCTTTCTGACAACTAACTTTTGGCTTTGTTGTTCTTCACTATATAATTTTTCTATTTCACTAATTTTTGCTTTGTATTATTTCTTTAATTTTTGAGGTTTATTTTGCTCTTTTTCTAATTAAAATGGGAGGGACAGCTCATTAATATTTAGACTTTGAAAAATTAGCATTTAAGGCAACAGGTTTCTCTTTATGCATCATTTTTGCTAGTTCTCACAATTTTGATAGGCAGAATAGTCACTGTTCTGAATTTTATAATTTTCATTATTATTTTCTCTTTGACCCATCAATTACTTAATTTAATCTCTTATATTTTTTATTTTTAAAAGTTCTCATTTGGTTCTTTTTCAGATCTGTCTGGTCAATTACAGTTTTCTATTTTTTTTTCATTCAACACATTTTTAATCTTTTGTTTTAAATCTATAAGACATTTATTTATTTTTAAACATTTATTTTATATTTGTATTTGATTGTTCAGTATCTGTTGACTTTGCCCATCTGATTCTGCAGTTTGTTATTTCTGCTGATCTTAGCTCATGGTGTCTTCATCATGTGTTCAGCAAATTTTTATTTTGTATGTATATTTAGTAAACTGTATCTAAAGGAATTTTTGAAATTCCTGTGTTTGCTTCTGCCAGGCACTGGGAGCAAGACCACTCCAGGGCAACGTTAAATTAAAATTAGAGCTTGAGGCTTTTCAGGCCACAGTCAGTGCAAATACCAAAGGTGGTGAGTATGCCTTTGTCATTAGGAATTCTCAGGACAATATATACCTTTTTCTCCACACTTAACCCCCTTCTTTCCAGAGCCATTCATTCCAATTTAGGCATATTTCCTTCCACTTCCTGGATTTTTTTCTAGTTCCTTCCGGGGGGGGGGGGGGGATAGGGGGCGGGGGGTTCCCAGCATTATGTGAGAGTTTCTGACCTGATCCCTCATTTCACATGCTTTACCTTTTGTCCCTGTACAAGTAGGTCATTAAAACTAGGCACTAGGTCACCAGGAATTCATAGAATCTCTCAGCACATGCTGGTTCTAACCCTTGTTAAACCCTGTGAAATATCCTATTTTCTCTTTTCTAGCCTCCAATGGTCTTCTTTATTTTACCACCAATTCAGCCGTACTCTCTATAAAAGATGTTTTCATCTAGCATTTTAAAGTGTTGTTTACGGAGAGGTGTTCTCTGTACAACTAGTCGGCCATGTTGCTGGGAATGGACATTTTAATTCATTCTTTAGGGAAAATGCTCTCTATAAGCGAGTTTGAATCCATTTGCACAAAATATATCTGTAGTGCATGTTAAGTTATTTCCTGTAAGAATTATATAGGGCTATTTTTTAAGTTCTGAAATGGCAGGTTAATATTCTGAAAGAATTCTTCAGAGATGGGTATAGTTAGCAGTTGATTCTCTTGGGGACTGTTTAAATCTTACTTGGCATATGTTTTCTGTGAATGTACTTATAAGACTTTGAAATTCTCTGACATTTTTGTTCTTTGGGCTTTTAAAAAACTTTTTAATGTTAGTTGTGCCCTGTTTTTTTTCCCCAGGGTTTCAACCTGTTTTGGAGATGGCCTTTTAATCTACAAAAGTCCTTGTCAGCGGCGACTTTTTTTCTTAGCTGCTGGTCTGAAACTATAGTAAATATCAATAATTGTGTATTTTGTTTTAAATTTCTACTGGGTGAATTGTTTTGGCTGATCTTCACACAAAATCTGGACCAAATCCAAATCATTTTGACAGTTTAGAAAAGTTGGTTAATGTTTTCTTTTATATTGCTTAACTTCTCATAGACTCTGAATATTATGAGGTTTTCCCATAATCATTTAATTATGGAGATAGTCTCCAGTTTTTTTTTTTTAAATGATACTTTTTAAAAAATGTTGGTTACTCTGATGTGCAATGGAGCATAGATTTATTTTTCATTGATGCTGAAAATTGTGTCCCCAAGTGATAGAAAGGAACTTTGAAGAAGAAAAACTATTGCCAGATGGGCTTGGGTGGTTCAGAAAACCTTGGAAAGGCAAAAGGTTTATATGAAATGTGACTTCCATTTTCTGAAGACCTACTACTAACATCTTATATTTGTAAATAACTTGATTGAAATTATCTTTCCTCCAATGAACATATCTTTGACCATGTGATAACATATCTTTGGCCAAGTAAATTTATGCAAATCAAATACTATTGGTCATTGTTTTCCTGAGAACCCTGAATTTTAACCCATTGTCCACCATAAGCATCTGTAGACACAAGCAATGGACCTTCCCCTCATGCCACTTGCATCTATTAAAAAAAAAAAATGTTTCCCTAAGTGGCAGCCCTGACCAACTTTAAAATCATTTTTCACAAGACTTTTCAGCTGAAAATATTCAAGAACACCCAAATTGTGAGTAATATATTTATTTTTATAATATTCATTGCAAATTGATTTTTTAAATTAAATTCAAAATATCGTGGTGTGTGGGGATGGTTTCCGTTTTGGATGCATGGCAGTTTGCCGGACTGACTGGCAGACCCTGAACGATGGATGAATGGTTACTCTGACACATGTTTCTGTGAAAGAGAAGCTAAGGGGTTAGTTGGCATAAGGAGCCAAAAAGGCCCAGATTGCCTGCCTCCTTAGGTTTTTATTGTAACAACAGCTTGAACTAAAATGAACCTCTAGATACAATCCGCATGGTAAGCATCCTTGAGAAAGCACATGCATCCTTTAAGCAAGACTAAACATAAAGATTTTAGTAAATTTCCTTTTCCAAATTACTTTGTGCTTGTTTATTTTGTAGCAACTTATTACAGCACATGTTTTTCGATTTCAGCATTTATGGCATGAATAAAATTTGATGATACACACACACACACAAAAGATTCTAGTAAAACCCTCGGGGGTTCAGACTTGTTTGGAAAAGTCAAGGTAGGGGCTGCTGCTTTTGGCAAGGTCACCCCAGAAGCCCCTGGCCTTTCAGAGAATCCTCCTTACAGACATTCCAACCAAATCCTGTGCTTGCCCACAGCAGTTAACTGGATAAATGGCTAATTTTGTGAGCCTAAAAGCCGAGATTGCTTACTTATATTATCAAAAGATATGAGAAATTTTAGAATTCCTTCCCAAATGTATGCAGCAAATAATCTATATACCTTCACCTAGATTCTACCTTTCATATTTTTCTATCCTTGTTTTTATTATTTATCATTCTATCTCTTAATCATCATATTCTTTTAATGCATTTCAAAATATATTACATATATCAGAATACTTTCCACTAAATACTTTAACATGTATAAAATTAACCAGAATTTAACATATTTATAATTTTTTCTTTTAAGGTAAAAGTTACAAAAAATAAAATGTACAAATCATAAATGTACATGTGCAGAGTTTTGACAAATGTCTACCCTGGTGATTCCTTTCAAGGTAAGACATTGCCATCACCCCAGAAAGTTACCTTTTGCCTCTTCATAGTTAGTTGCCATCGCTCCCCCAAGAAGTAATAGGAAATCTAAACATTTCTTTATCAAAGAAATTAAATCTGTAAGTTAAAACTTTTTGTCATAAAGAAAACTTCGGGCCCAAATGGCCGCATTGGTAATTTCCAAGTAGTAATACCAATCCTACAAAAACTTAGAAAATTGAAAAAAGAGGAAACAGTTTCTGTAGTAGCTTTGTAATATATCCAGTTGCCTAGGCCGAATTACATTTTCCAAAATTTCCTTCTCTTTATCTGTACATTTCTCTCTCACTCCTGGGGTAGGTGTGTGGGTGCAGTTCTCTGATAAAGGGAATTAGCTGTCCCTTCAGATATGAGTTTGTCTGCCCTCATTGGTTTCAACTTGTGCTTGTCCTTGCTCTTCCCTACTTTACATCCATCTTTCCTTCCCAACTCCCTGCCTTGTGGACTCCAGCATCGGATGGGACAATCTTAGGGAGACTGAATACTTGGCTTACCAGTTGCCTGTGGTCAAATCCCGTGACAAATAGTGTATGCATCTGTTTGTATGTGTGTATATTTGAATGGTTCTGTTTTTCTGATTGCATTTTTAAAAATATATTATTTATTTATTTATTCATTTATTTATTTATTTTAGAGAAAGAGAAACATTGATGTGAATGAAACACTGATTGGCTGCATCTCACATGCCCCCTACTTGGGAGGGAGCCCCCAACCCAGGCCCATGTGCCCTGACCGGGAATTAAACCAGCAACTTTTTGGTGCATGGGATAACGCCCAATCAACTGAGCCACACGGGCCAGGGCTCTACCCATGGACTCCCTGCTGACCCCAGAAGCACATGCTATAACATGAAGGTTGTGTGTATGTGTGTGTGTGTGTGTGTGTGTTACGCAGCATTATTGTAGCAGTAGATAACTGATACAAATGTCCTACATGCCTGTACCACCCTCTTCACACTTCAGCCTTTCTGTTCCTGCAATATGCGGAGGTTATTTTTGGCTCCAGATCTTTGCCTTGTTCCCTCTGTCAGGAGGAGCATCTTCCTGTTACTTGTATGGAGCTCAAATGTCATGATTCTGACTGTGCTTTTTTGATCCCACTGCCTAAAGAGCCCCTTTCCCAGTCGTCCCCTATTCCATTTCACTCTTAATTTTCTTCACTGTGCTTTTTCTAAAATTTTTTATTTGCATACATTTATTGTCCATCTTCCCCAACATCCATAACAGTAGGGACTTTGTTTCCCTTTTTATCTCCGGCATCAAGAACAGAGTCTGGCACATAGTAGACTTTCAATACATAAGAGAAAATGTATGGATAATTTCTTGTTAATCAAGAAGACAGCACAAGGTATGATAAGTTCCAGAATATGATATAGAGCATTATATTAATTTCCCAGGGGTGCTGTAACAGATTACTATAAACTCAATTGCATGAAATAACAGAAATGTATTACACTTCTGGAGGCCAGAAGCCTGAAATCCAGCCATAGACAGGCCACATGTCCTTCAGAGTCCCAGGGGAGAATTCGTCCTGTCCTCTTCAGCTTCTGGTAGCTGTTAGCTTTGCAGTTCTCTCTCTCTCTCTCTCTCTCTCTCTCTCTCTCTCTCTCTCTCTCTCTCTCTCTCTCTCTCTCTCTCTCCTTTGTCTTCACATAGTCTTTCCTGAGTCTTTCCTCTGTGTGTGTCCCTTATATCTCTGTGCTACCAGGATAACATAGAATACCCTCTTCACCTCAAGATCTGCCATATACTCACATCTACAAATAAGGTATCACTCACAGGTTACAGAGATTTGATGTGGATACTCGCGGGAGGGCGGGGGGGGGGGGGGGCTATTTTTTGGCCTGGAGCAAGCATAGATATCATCAGCTCTAGCATGTGGGAGGCCGGATAGCATAATTTAGGAGCCTGTGCTGTGGAGCCCATGTCTGGGTTTGAATTGCTGTGTTGCCTCTTATGGTGTGCACATGGCCATGTTATTTAACTCTGTACTTCTTTTCTCTCCTACAAAATGCAGATAACAATAGTAGCCATTTCAAAAGGTTGTTGTAAGAATGGATATGTACGCCCTCAGTAGTTCCTACGACATAGGACATAGTAAGTGTTCAATAAATATCATTACACTTATCAAGCGACACTGACTGAGCATTCCTATGTGCCAGGTTTTGTCCTAAGTACATTTCCTGCCTTAGCCGGTTTCATCCTCACAAAAACCCTGTGATAGAGACTAAGCCACTTGTTGAAGGTCATACAGCTAACAAATGCTAGAGGTGAGTTTCAAACCCAGACATGCCATCTCAGGAGTCTGTGTTCTCAACCATTTCATATACAGCCTCTCTGGGTGTTGCTGTTATTGTTTTAAAATAATTTCTGTGAGATTTCTGTTGGCATTTCCTGAAAAAAACCACAGGTTTCTGGGTCACATGTCGACCACACAGCACAAACCATGAATCTTTATAGCTTTGATTTAATTTGACCTCCTTTTGGTAATAGTTGATTAGTCAAGACCTTTTTGTGAAACCTTTTTACTGGGATAGAATGTGGAGACACCCACCCCCTCTTTACAGACTTAAGTATGTGGAATCAATTAGTTAGCCTCTTCTTGTTTCTCATCTTGCTCAATGCAGAATATACTTGACTATGTCCGTTGGAAACACCTGCTTATTGATTGTTTGTTGTTCTGGCAGGTACCCATGAGATCAGCTTTTGACAAGTTGTATATATTATATAATTGAATAACTGAATTTTTTAAAAATGTATTTTATTGATTTTTTTTTACAGAGAGGAAGGGAGAGAGATAGAGAGTTAGAAACATCGAGGAGAGAGAAACATCGATTCAGCTGCCTCCTGCACACTCCCCACTGGGGATGTGCCCACAACCAAGGTACATGCCCTTGACCGGAATCGAACCCTTCAGTCCGCAGGCCAACACTCTATCCACTGAGCCAAACCAGTTAGGGCATAACTGAATTTTTTAATAAAGTCCTTTGTAAGATTGAGAAGTACCTGCTTCGAATTGTTAGAATGTAAGCTAATTGAGAGCCGGGGATTTTGCCTGTTATGTTCCTAATCGCCTCCCACTTCTCCCCAAGCCCCCAAGTCTCTTTTTAATATAGTATCCAGAGTAGACCTTCCAAAATAAAAGTCAGATCGTTTCCCTTGTTGATTCAGATGCTCTGAACGTCTCCAGTTATTCCTAGAACCCACTTCAGGTCCTTAGTGAGAGTGGTTCCCAAGGCTCTCCTTGACTTTCTGACCTCTTCTGTGCTCCTGAACTTGTCTCTCAGCTCCAGGCACATTGGCCTATTTGCTGTTCCTTGAACTTGCTGTTTCCTTGCCTAGAACTCTCTTTCCTCAGAGACCTTCGGGCTTGCACCAAGGCTTGTCTCAAATGTCATCTTTTCAGTAAGGTCTTCCCTAGCCAGCCCTTTCCCTGTACACCCTGCCCCTCTTCCCTGCTTTCTTTTTTTCTCCATAGAACTTAGGACCACTGGGCACACTATATATCTTACTTATTTCTTTGTTGACTGGCTGTCTCTATCTACCAAACTATAGACTCTGTGAGGACAAGGATTTTATCAGTCTGTTCAATACTGTATCCCTAGTGCTTTATATAGTGTTTGGCACAGAGAGAGCACTCAGTAAATGTATATTTAGTAGCTGAAGGAATGTTCTGCAATATGACAGTTAGCCATCCAGCACTGCTTGGGCTGGGATAGGGTCGGCCTATCACTCTTATGGAGATATTGTTTCTATGGATTTATTTGTATTCTGAATGTTTGATTTTATAATCTTAACTTTTAATATTGTGTCCTTGAAATGCCACTAGTTCTCTCTATAGTTAAAGATGGCTAAACTCTGTCCTACTTTTTCTCCCCCAACTACAACATGGTAAAATGGAATTCCCGGGCAAACAACCTATTAACCATCTTTCCTGGATTTCTTTTAGTTGTGTATATTTTTTTGGGCAGCAGAAGTGGGGGAAAGGAATACTTTAATGGAAAATCTTAAGTTAGGATTCCCTATTCGTTACTTCAAACTCGAAGAAATTCTGAACTGAAATTTTAATAGAAACCAAATGAGGCTACATAGCATAAGATGAGGATAGGATAATATAGCATAGTTGCACTGGCAACAGTTTAAATGCTCAGTTGCCCCATCCAGCTAGTAGCTAGCATGTTGGACAGTCAGAACATTTTCATCATTGCAGAAAATTCTACTGGTTAGCATTGCCCTAGACAGTGGGGACTGTGAAGGTCATCTAGACAATGAGATATAATTATTTTATATTTTGTCACCTGAGTGGAGGAAATGTAAGTATTGTGTCTTGTAACTCTCTTGTACCTTTAGTCATTCAACAAATATTCATTGTGCATATAATAATATATGCCATCACTGTGCTAGGCACTGGGATTTGGTAGTAGACAAGGTAGCCCCAGGACCTTCTATATGAAGTTTATATTCTAACTAGAGGCCCAGTGCACAGATTCGTGCACCAATGAGGTTCCCTCAGCCTGGCCTGTGCCCTCTCACAATCCAGAACCCCTCTGGGGATGTTGGACTGCCAGTTTCGGCCCCATGCGCACAGGCCAGGCTGGGGAAGAGCCTGAGACCTGGCCGGGTGCCGAGCTGCTCCGCTCATCCCAGCCCCACTGTGCCTGCCTCTGCCACTGCTCAGTAGTGCTGCCGTGAAGGCGGGAGAGGCTTGCGCTGCCGCAGTTGTGCTCACCACCTGTGAGCTCAGCGTCTGGCGCCCATCAGTCAGCTGAGCAGCACTCCTGCTGTGGGAACACACTGACTACCAGGGGCAGCTCCTGCATTGAGCGTCTGCCCCCTGATGGTCAGTGTACTTCATAGCGACCGGTCAAATGGTCGACTGGTTGCTTAGGGTTTTATATATATAGATAGGAGAGATAGTCATTAAATAGACAATCATACCCATAACTATAATCTGCATGTTGCAGGGTTTATAGTAGCTGTTTATTTATTCTTATTTATTTTATAAAATAACTCTTTAAAAAATATTTCTATTGATTTCAGAGAGAAAGGGAGAGGGAGAGAGAGATAGAAACATCAGTGATGAGAGAGAATCTTTGATTGGTTATCTCCTGCACGCTCCCTACTGGGGATGGAGCCTGCAACCCTGGCATGTGCAGAATTGAACCTGGGACCCTTCAGTCCATAGGCCAATGCTCTATTCACTGAGCCAAACCAGCTAGGGCTACAGTAGCTATTTAAATGACTATTGATGAACTACTGTGATTGTCCCACGAGCTCCTTAGATCCTGACAAATTGGAGGCACAAATAGCTACCTAGTAATTTATAGTTCAGGTCTACGGACAACATCAAAAGTTACATTGCAGTCAATACATTTAGTAATTATTCAGGCTGTTTTCTGTATTTTTCTTATTTCTGACATAGAGCCAAGATTATATCAGTTGCCCTGTGGTTTAAAGCCACAGTTATTCTGGGAGTACACATTTGCCATTATTGAACAGTAGCTGATCCAAAAGAATTCCAGCCAAGGTCTTGCCAGTGTGGAAAGAAACGATGTGTCCTGGCCATTGCCAAAAGTATATTTTTTCTTGTTGATGGCAGTCACTGTGTCTTTGAAGCTCTTCATATGTTGTGACATGTGCATATATGAATCTTCCCTAGGGAGCAGAGGTCTCGCTGTCTAACTCATTCAAACAGTATTTACCTCTGCATCATTTGCAGTTATGTAGTTGCCTACCTAATAAATGTTTTTGCTGCTATTGCCAATTACATTCTATAAAAAGTTCTAGAAGATAAGCCATGAAGATTGGCACTTAACCATTGCTTAGTATTTTAATTTCATTTTTCCTTTTAAATCATCAAATCTTACTTATGCTGTTAAGCCCTAGCAACTTTTTACTTTAATATGGAAGCAGATATGAAGTGTAATTTCCACTTCTGAGAATTTTTTTTCTTTTTAATTTTTGCAACTTCATTTCGACTTCTCTAAGGTGACATATTGTTGGACACTGACACTGTGGATGCACATGATAATCAGATACTCAGAGGGATTATTGTATTGGTTAATAATTAGCTGAGTAATAGAGATTCACACTAGAGGCACTTAAATAAATGGGAGGATTTAGTTTCTCTATGCAAAGAGGAATTTGGGGATAATCAGATTAGGGCCAGTGCGGTAGCTCTACAGTGTCATTATAAACTGGGTTCTTTCTTTCTTCTTGGCCAAGCTTAGTACTAGATTTCATCCCCAAGGTCACCACGATAGTTGTTGCAACTCCAGTCATCACATCTTTATTTTTGGCTGGAAGGAGGTGGAGGGAAGAAAGGCAAAATGTCACATGTCAGTTAAAAGCCTCAAAAGGTATGTCTATTGCCCGCCTAGCCAGTTGGCTCAGTCAGTCTGTGGACTGAAGGGTCCCAGATTCGATTCCGTTCAAGGGCACATGCCCAGGTTGCAGGTTCGATCCCCAGTGCGGGACATGCAGGAGGCAGCCGATTAATGATTCTCTCTCATCATTGATGTTTCTATCTCTCTCTCCCTCTCCCTTCTTTTCTGGAATCAATAAAAATATTTTTAAAAAGGTATGTCTATTTACTCTCACACAATCACTCTTTATTACAAGAGAATTAGGAAGTAATTTTTAGTTAGTTTAAGTTGGCACCCAAATAGTATTGAAATTCTATTAGTAAGGAAAAAGGATTATGGATAGCGTGTTGGAAACTTAAAGTCTTGCCCACTGCCTAGCAACTATTATTACTGGTGAACAGTGGGCAAGTGGAAAAACTGCTGTTTGAAGAGTGTGAAACTGCTGCTGAGCCAGCTTTTATAATGTGGCTATATGGAAAGCTAAGAAAATACACTTTCTATTTTTATAATGGAAAAACTGGTTAATATAATGAAATATTTTTGGTAAATTTTGTTTGACTATAGCTAGTAATTTCTGTTGTTGTTGTTGTTAATCTGCACCTGAGGCTATTTTTTCCATTGATTTTTTTTTTTTTAAGAGAGTGGAAGGGAGGAAGGGAGAGGGAGAGAGAGAGAGAAACATTAATGATGAGAGAGAATCACTGATTGGTTGCTTCCTGCACGCCCTACACTGGAGATCGAGCATGCAAGCCGGACATGTGCCCTGATTGGGAATTGTACAGTGACCTCCTGATTCATGTTCATAGGTTGACATTCAACTACTGAGCCACTGGGCCGGGCCCAAAATATGTATCTTTAACCATGTAAATCCAAATTGAGAAATCCTTCTTAAGGAAATAATCAGAGAAAATGCCAAGATACATACACAATGTTTTTTGTGTTTTTTTTTAATTGGCACTTTTCTCTTTTCTTTTCCTTTTTTAAAATATATTTTTATTGATTTCAGAGAAGGGAGAAGGGGAGAGAGAGAGACATCAATGATGAGAGAGATTCATTGATTGGTTGCCTCCTGCACGCCCTCCACTGAGGATTGAGCTCTCAATCTGGGCATGTGCCCTTGACTGGAATTAAACCCAGGACCCTTCAGTCTGCAGGTTGATGCTCTACCTACTGAGCAGAACCGGTTCAGGCAGCACAATTTTTGTTGTTGTTGTTTGTTTGTTTTTTGAATTAGAAACTGTTAAATGACCATAAATAAATACAGAATTGGCTAAACAAGTTATGGTACAGCCATACTATGTGGGCACTAAGAATGATGAAGATGATGATATATATATACATATATATATATATGTTTTTAATATATTATTTAATGAAAAAAGTTACAAAACCATTTTTGGATACCTTTTAAAAACACTAAGCATGTATGTTTATTTGTAGATTTGTGTGTGGGTGTGTCTCAGAGATTACACACCAAAATATCAACAGTGTTATTGCTGTTTGATAGGATTATAGGTAGTTAAAATACACGTGTTATTATTCTTTGTGCTTTTCTATAGTCTGAATTTTCTGTATTAAACCATGTTATGGAAAAATGATGAAATAAGAACAAACCAATTCACTCCTACTGCTTTAATTATATCGGGATTCCTATGGGGGATAGCCTTTGAAAATGACTTATAACTTACATAGTTTATTTAACCCCTGGCCATCCTGCTACTGATGCTCACTGATTCCACAGCTGCAGACTGAGACTACCTCCTGCTCCAGTGCAGATTTTGATTTATTTCCTTGATTTTCAACATTTTTGTTTTATCTGTGACTAGCAGTTTCCTTTTTGCCATGACCCGAGCACTCCCCACACCTGATGATTGTGTCATGGTCAGTGTTGTTTGCACATGTTCCCCTTCAGAGAGTTGTTAGGGGTAGTTATGACTGTTCAAGATACTACTGACAAAGATTTAAATATTGGTGGTGGGAGGGAGATTAAGAACCTGAATCCCATGTACCAGCCTTGTCTTACTTAATCTCTTTAGGTAAATATTCAGATTATGCTTGGTCATGGGGTTGTGGGGGGTTCCCTCTGGAGAAGTAGCAAGCCTAGGTATGAATACTTTCAAGATCCGGATGTTCGGCAGAGCTTGTGGCAATTCTCATTCAGAATTTGGCTTACTTGCAAATGATTCCTTTACATTTCCTAAGGGACAGGCTTTGGCTGGGTCAATATAGTGTTTGTTTATTAAGCAAAAGTTTATGCCAGGCAACTTCAGATGGCATTTGGCTTTGTATTTACCTACACTGGGATTTTGTATGAGCCACTTATCCATCACAGTGATGAAAAATGAGACAGTATTAGTGATGTGGTTTCATGTGCCCCCTTTTCATCATTGATTTTGCTGGGCAATCTTTCCTGAAACTCCCTCTTTACTGGGACCATCAATTCAGAACTCTGAAGCTCTCTGTGATGGAGTTGGTCTCTGAGCTGGTGTCCATCCAACCAGGAATAGACTGCAGTATGCTCATGAAGAATGACACAGTTCTTGATTGTATGTCTGGCCCGTGGCTTAGGTTGTCTTCACGCACACAAAATGGCTCCGCCATGAAGTTTTCTTTCTCCTCCTTTGCTTCTTGTACTTCTTTTCCTCATACAATTCCACTCTGTTTTCATGGATCTATAGAATTCAATGAATCTTTTAAGCCCAAAGGCTAAAATCCGAACATCCCTCTCTCGTCCCTCCAGGTCCTTTTCCACGATGGCATTGAGGATGTTGCCATGTTTGTTTAATTCTACTTACTTATTATTGTGATGATAGGTTACAGCTATTTTATTTCAATTCTTAACTAAAATTGCTGGGTTACTTTTTTCATTATGCTATGCTGTTTAGGAATACTGCACTCCAGTTTTTCCACTGGATGTTTTAATTAAGTGATAGGAGTTAGGAGACTAGAATGTAGGAAAAGCCTTTGGAGAATTTTAGAAAACAGTTCCAGAATCGATCCTCTCAGAGTGTTCCTCTCAAGGCCCATCTTCTCTCCGTGTGGTCAGCTACCAACCTTGGAGGGCTGCTTCTCACACTGGCACCAAAGAGGTCAGTTTTTCCATTCTCCCAGAAAAGATCAGGAATAAGGTTCATGAAAATGTAAGCTTGAAGTTTAGAGAACTCAAAACAACCCAAACCCTCAAACATTCAGTTTGGTTTGAATCTTGGACAAAGGTTTGCTATGCAGCTAGTGGAGTCATTCCAGTTGAAGGACTGTAGTAACTTCATTTCAGGGCTGGTGACGGGGAAATTATGAAACCATAACTTGGATCTCGTTTGAACAAAACCAAGAAACAAAAACACTTACTGGGGAATCTACATGGGAAAGGGGCCTACCTAGCCCCAATTGCTGCTATTTTACTGTGGCAGCTCCTCTTACTGTAGGAATTATGAAACCATTCTTTCCAATTCCTTTGTAGAGAGCTGACTTTTGAAAGTGATTGAGTTGCCTGCATCCAATTTATAAGCCTCCTGATGTGCACAACAGGGAAAGATCTTTCATAGGTGATTAAATCCAACAGGGTTAAGGCCTGTCATAGTGATCTCCCCTGTGGTCAGCTTTCATTTCAAAAGTCATCCCAGGAGAACAACTGTAGCTCTTTACCTAGTTGACTTCTGAAACAAATTTTCCACTTCAAAGAGAGCCCAATAATTTAGACCCTATCCTTCTTGGATACCATTTATTTGTTCCTAGGATAAGAATTCAATTTAATGACTATTTCTTGAGTGGCTTCATTATATCTGGCACAGGAGAATATATTCCAGGCAAGGGTATGCTACACACACACACACACACACACACACACACAACACACAGTTCCTCAAAGATCTCATGGACCAGTCTACAAACAACAACAAAATATCTTAGAACAAAAACAAACACAAAAGGGATTCATACTGAAATAATTTAGAAAACGTTAGTTAATTTCTATACATGCCCAATAGAGTCTCTCACCCCATTTACAGCTGTTTACTTATCAAATACTGCAGAGCAACATAGGGTCAAGCCTCAGGCTCTGCAGATGTGGAGGCAGTCTGGAAGGGTAAAGAATCACAGGCCTGTTGAAGTTCTAAAGCAGATGGTCTCAAAGGATTTTCAAAAGACTTGGGGCCTCACAGCACTTGGAACTACTGAAAATTTAATAAAGTGTGCACTTGCTTATGTAGGTGGAGACTTTAGTTTTCTCCATAATGAAAGTGACTAAAATGACAAGGTTCCAGGTTATCAAATAGCGTAAATATTCCCTCAAAGTGTCCATATTCTTATCAAACTGGTTGGTTCTGTTAAATGGGGGTACATTTAGCTAATGTTTTAAGTTTGATTACAATCAAACATTCACCATTCTTTTACGTGATTGTTTCTGCTACTTCATGGAGTCATGTTACTGTGAAATTTGAACAAATGCACATGAAATCTGATATGAGTCATAAGCCAATAAACTGTGGTTATTGATATTTATTGTACCTTAATTTTTTTGCATTTCTGTTAAACATTGTTCTAAATATGTCTTAATGACATCACTATCCACCTCCTTCCCTTCTTTATGCTTGTACTTTAGAACTATAGTAAACAGGTGTGTGTGTTTTTTTAGAATATAAATCCAATGAACTTTCTAAAATTTGGAGATTTCCTACAACTATTTTTTTGAACTAATTGATGCCCTAATGCTTGCAGTTAATAATAGAACTATAGGAATATCACTTTCTTTAGTAAGTTGGAATTTAAACCTTTGATTCTGAATATTTATTAAAGTTATTATTGGGCAACCCATAAATAACTGTGTAGAGTCCTGTACTTAAAGATTGAGCCAATGGTTGAAGGCCTGTTAAGCAGCAGGAATAATCAGTTCTGAACAAGTAAATAATCATTTCCAGATGGAGATGGTCAGAGGATTTGTGGGGGATGTGAGAGGTATGTTGGCCTCTGAAGAGTATACGAATTTGGAGAAGGGTGAGCAAGTTGTTTCAGATGTGAGTGATCAATGCATCAAAGACTGGAGAATACACGAATTGTACAGGGGACAGAAAGTTAATGTAGGAGAGTAGTGGAAACTAGAGCTTGAAAGGTAGGATGAAACCAGACTTTGGAAGACTAAGCCAAGGAGTCTGGGCTTTCTCCTGTAGTTATAAGGAGCTGTTCTAAGTTTTTGAGATGGGGAATGTAGAGGTGAAGTAATGGTTTAGGAAGATAATACTGATAGATGAAAAAGGGAGTGTTTGAAGGCAGAACAATTGATTAGAAAACTTTTTCACTTCCCTAGAAAAGATGATGAAAGTCTAGTGTACAATAGTGACTACAGTAATGGAAAGAAAAAAAAAAACAGGAAGAGAAAGAGGAATTAATGTAACTTTGAGATTATTAGATATGGGAAGTAAGGGGCTTCTTAAGTTAACATCTTTTGGATAATGTATAGTTTGGGACATGGGTGTGAGGGGAAATGGTTGCACAGCATTATCATAAAAGCGAAATCTGGACACTCAGGTTGGGTTGGAGGAAAATAGTTCTATTTTAGGTGAATTATCATATCATTTAAGAAACCATTGGAAATGCAGTACTCAATTTTATAAGAGAAGGAAAGGGAGAGAGAAAGAGAGTGAGAAAAAAGTCAGGACCGAAAATAAAGAGTTTGGGGTCATCTGTATGTAAGTAATCATTGAAGAGTTCAAGTTGGGGAAATCTATAAGATCACCAACAAGCTTAGGAATGTAAGACAAACATCTGAGATATGAGCTGTAAGGCACACTCACACTTAGGTGATAAAAGATGAAGAGAAGACAGTGAAGGAGACAGAAAAGGAAGCAGGGAAGAGAATCAGAATATGGTAGAATGACAGCAGTAATAAAAGCAGAGCATTATAAGAATGGTAGTGATTGGCAATATCTCATACTTCAGAGAGGCTATGGAGAACAGGAAATGGAAAAGCCATTGATTTTGACAACTAGCAGTCTTTGGAGCCAATTCCGAATAATTTTCATAAAGCAGGAAGAGCAGAATCAAATTATGTGTGTAATAAGGAAGAAGTGGTACTAAAGAGGCAGCAGGTATATATTACCCCTGAAAATAATTTGACTTGGGGAGAAAGGAGAAAAAAGAACCGTAGCAAGATGAGTCCCAGGCCCTTCCCTTTTCTCCTCCATGTGTTCTCCCAAGGCAGATCAATCTCTCTCATGTAGAATTACCATTTATATGTCAGTGCCATTTAAAATTATATCTCAAATCTTGACCTTGCTTCCTAACTTCCTTATATTAATAACTCTATTTGGGTATGAAATAGGCACTTCAACTTTGACATCTAAAACTAAACTCATGATCTACCTCACTTCCACCACTACAAAAACAAAACAGAATACAAATAAACGTGAGTAAACAATAGCTACATTTCCAGTATTCTCAATTTCACTACATGACCTGGCACACTACTCAGTTGCTCAGGCTAGAAAACTTGGGGCCATTTTTGATACTTCTCTTTGTTCCTCTTATCCATCACCAACTCCTGTGGACATCCTTCTCTCTATAGCTATTGTCCACCCTAGTTGAAGCCACTGTCACCTCTGATGTCACTACCTGGACTACCTCAATAACTTTCCAAGTGGTCCCGTTGCATCTGCTCTTGCTCACCATAGCAAGTAGGATGATCCTTTAAATCTGCAAATCAGATTACTGTCACCCTCCAGTTGAACACCTTCCAATGGCCTTGTGTTTCCGTTAAGCCAAACATTTTTGTTAGAATAGAGCAATATACTCTGAATGGAGGAATTGGGGAAAGCTTTGCTAAGACATGGGCCTATGAACTGGCCAGAAGAGTTTGCAGGTAAAGAGTAGCGTTAAGGTGGAGTAAGGGGTGAAGGTGGAAG
The DNA here is from genome assembly GCF_014108235.1 of Myotis myotis. Lineage (NCBI taxonomy): Eukaryota > Metazoa > Chordata > Mammalia > Chiroptera > Vespertilionidae > Myotis > Myotis myotis. The sequence continues at coordinate 199,385,020 of NW_023416335.1, forward strand.
AGGGTCATTTTGGTTTGGGGACTATGTGCCAAGGTAGGAAGTCAGTGTTCAGAAAAAGGTGACAACATTGAGTGGGTATTTTTAGATGTCAGAGGGTGAAGACTATAGTCAATGAAGCCAGATTGAGAATGCCCCTTTGTGTTTGGATATTATGGAGGTTTTAAAGCAAGGTGTGATGTAAAGAGCCAAGCTTTTTGTTGGATGAATTTATGGCAGAAAGAAAGTGGACTGGAAAACTTGAGTGTTTGAGTGCAGGGATAGCAGTTTAGAGCCAGTTTCAGTGACCCAAGAAAGGTGACAGAGGCTTGCACAAAGTTCCTGGTCTTGGAGAGAAGAGGGATCCAAGACGTATTTTCGGGCAGAATCAGCACAAATGTCACACCATTTCAAGATATGTCTCCTAGAGCACAGTCATTGTGAGTAGGGTTATGTGCAGAGCCCACCATTTGCAGACCTGGATTGACATGTTATTCCCTAATATCAAACTCTGCAGAATGCACTATTTTTGCCATATGTAAAATGTCTTGGAGATAAACAATCAGTTTGTGTCCTGGTCAAGTATAAATTTAAAAACTCAGCCCAATAACAAAATTTTAAAGAATTTAGATGCCTGGGTTCTCCATGTTTCTGATTCTGATATGTTTTCTAACTTGGTCAAGTCATATGGCTAGTCTGAAGCTTGAATTCCTCATTTGTAAAATGGGGGTGTTGAACTAGAATGCTTAGATGATTTTTAAGGTCCCTCCCAGTGACTGATCATGTTAGCTTCCACGGCATTTCTCTAATTTAGATGATTGACTTGAGTCTTACCAGCAGGGAGCAGACTGCTCCACAGGTTCTTGAGGACATAGCTATCTTCTTGGAGGACTAAGGATGTAGAGGGTGTTCCAAGTAGCATTTCTAGGCCCACCTTATCTTGGAAAATGGATATTTACAATCCTTTTGGAGGACGTTTCCAATCTTCTATTGTTGGTATCAAGGAAAAAAGTCTTTGAGTTCATGAAAGCTGTTTGGGATGAATTAATTACAGTTTCAAATGGCACATTCTCCTCTCTGCTCAAGGCTTCTCTACCAGGAGGAGCTTAAAAGCAAATTCATCATCAAATGTTTGTAGACCTTTGATTTCAAGAGCTTTGTAGACTAATGAGATTTTTTTGTGTGTGGGTTTGTGGGGGTTTTTTTGGAAGTACAATAAACTTGTGGAAGGTTGGAGACATATAATGTGATTTAAGAAATTTTATGTTTCTACAAGGTATGAAGTATTGTAGAGAAGAAGAATGGTTCAAGGAATGTACCAAAATGAATAAGGTACAATTTCTATCTTCAAGGAAGTATATGGCTCAATAGGAGAGCCTGGAATGTGAACAAATAATCCATTTGAGCCCAAGAAAAGAGTAGTACAGCAGAGGCAGTATAGGATGAGTAAAATTCTGGCCTCAGATTACATCTATAATAATAAAAGCATAATATGCTAATTAGGCTAGACAGCCGAATGACCTTCTGGACGTCCTTCCAGATGACCTTCCAGACAAAGCCAGAGCTGTGAGGGCTGAGCCCCTTGCACGAATTTCATGCCTAGGGCCTTTAGTAATGTAATAACTGTCTTCTGGTATATGCTATTCCTAACTTCTGCCTGAACAGGAGGATATTAGTGTCACTTGAGTCTTGGATCTGAAGTAATTGATTGACTTGTCTTTGGCAAATATATCTCATTCATGTCACTAATCAAATTTAGATAAAAGCATATTTGTTCATGCAAGAGATGCTAAAAGGACCGGCTCCCTGAAAAATGGTTTATTGGTTATAAATAGACACCGTCTGGATTTCTGGCAAAATTGAGACAAAAACTTTTATGAAGTTATGCGATTGTGGAAACATATTGTCAACTGTTACACTAGTAGTCAAGTCATTAGAAAGTCGCATCAACATTGTCAGTCTATCACTTAGCAGACAGGCATGCTGGCATAAACAAGTCATCAAGCTGTAGACTAAACTGAAGATCTATGAAAGAATGAATCTTTACAGCACATTCTATGGGTATTATTACACTTGTTATGTATATCATATCTGACTTTGGATGATTGTCATTTCCTGTGTTGAATTTAACTTAAAGGTGACAAGATTAGATTTCTAAATATAGGGCAGTTACGTCATTCAAAGTGCTTGCTAACATATTCTTGTTCTATAATGTCACTCATTTGAAAAATAAGTGTTTTCTGGTGGTGAAAAGGTGTTCTTTCCTGTTTTGTCTTTGTACATTTTTTTTCAACACATCAAATGATAGAAATTAGAATACTGAGGATAAACAGTCCTAGGTACTTTGAATAAACTTTCAGGTTTAAAGAGTATAAAAAAGCTAAGAAGGTTATTTTTTTGGTGGGCGTGGTATGAGTTATCAACTTCAGCTGATTATGAACACCTTTAAAACATTTAATTATCTCATAGAGAGATAAACCTGTCTAAACTGTAATAAAAGTTATCCCCAATTTGTGTCACCAGTTTTTGAGTAGGAGCAATGCTGCAAAGAACTTTCAAGATGTGTAGCTTGAACCAGAGCCCCGAAAAGTCTGAACCACCCATGAGGTATGTTTCCATTGGCTCTAAGCCCCTGAACCTGGCCTGGCCCCAGCAACTCTTTGTAGGCTAAGGCATTGTGTTTAAAGAGCCAATGTTAAAATGAAGTAAATTAAATGGCAGGAGTACACATTAATATATTAGCTAACATTCAAGTGCTTAATTTGTGCCTGGCATTATGCTAAGCATGCTATATTGGTTATCTTAGCTAATACTGAGAATAACCTTATTAGGTTGATACTATTGTATTTAATTGCTTTCAAGATACACCTTTTTCTCCCACATCTTTTTAAAATATATTTTTATTGATTTCAGAGAGGAAGGAAGAGGGAGAGAGAGAGAGAGAGAGAGAGAGAGAGAGAGAGAGAGAGAGAGAGAGAGAGAAACATCAATGATGAGAGAGAATCATCGATTGGCTCCCTCCTGTACAACTCCACTGAGGACCGGGCCCACAACCCGGGCATGCACCCCCGACTGGAATCGAACCTGGGACCCTTCAGTCTGCAGTCCGATGCTCCATCCACTGAGCCAAACCAGCCAGGGCTCTCCTACATTTTAACACTCTGAAATTGGGATTTACTTTACAATCAAAAGTGTCTTACAAGCATAATTTAGAACATTCTTTTATTTCTTGGGGGCTTGTGAAATCATATTGAAACTGTAAAAGGCATCACAGGTTAGATGACATACAAGATTAGACACCATCCCTTTATCCAGTCCTACCTGAAAGGAAACTGAGACATGAAGTTAAGAAAGCTGTGCAAGATCACAGAACTGGTAAGTATTTGAGCCAGGATTTCACACGTTTTCTAACACGATCCAGGACCCATACAACCAGCACTCCGTGCTGCCTGCCGGTAATCTCGAAGATTTGGTGTGTCTGAATAGCCACCCTCAGGAGTGGCACACCTTGGAAAATGCGGCTGGGAAGAAAGGGAATTTGCAAGGACTGCAGTGGACAGTTGAGTGAAGGGGCCCACCAGAAAACCCTTGGCAATCAGGATAATTGTGAGCAAAATGAACTCTGAAAAGAGAAAACTATAGAAAGATTGGGAAGCCCTGAAGGTGAAGCCCATTTTACTGTTGTGTCCAGAGCTAGACCTGCATGTGCAAAACTTCTAATTGGGATGAAGAAAGAAAATCCTTATGTAGTAGAGAGAGTTATTATCTATAACTCTCCTATCTACCTATCATATATCTGTCTATCTAGTATCTATCTATCTATCTATCTATCTATCTATCTATCTATCTATCTATCCATCCGTAGATCTAGGTCTAGACATGTTGAAAGAGATTTGTATCATGCTTTTTAAAAAGGGAACATTACATTATTAACAATTTTTATCCTACATTTAGATTTTAAAACTTTGTGTGCCATGCTTTATTTTTTCATTTGCTTATTTTATTTTTTACAGTGCCTAGCAGTCTCATGTAAATGGAAGATTAACCATGTATTGAATAAATGCATAATAACTTTCTCTCTTTACCACAAATCCTACACAGAATCTTGGAAGCAAATTTAGGTTTAGAAGAAGGAAGCTTTAAGTGTGTGGGGGGAGGACCTCTTAAAGACTTTTATCGGTTGCAGAAATAACAAAGAGCATTGAAACTTCTACTCCTGCTTGTCAAGAAATGAGGTGGGCAAATTAAAGTCAGTCAGGATCTGACATCACTGCACTGACTCCAACCGCACGGATGAGCCAAGGAAAAGAGAAGCCAGTGGAAGCTCTGTCATTGCGCCCTGTCAGCCCCAGTGACCAGTCACACAAGCACGACACCGACCAACACGCACGCACACACACATATATAAATCTTTGTATTTTCTTTCGCCTGTGTGTCTAGTCAGCTCAAATGGGTCGACGCGTGTTTTGGCTCAGATAGCCAAACCAGACTCTTTGGCTCAGCTCTACCTGCGAACTTTCTGGCCTGCTTGGGTATAGTGAAGTGGTTTGAGTTTCTCAGAACAAATAATTAGGCTCCAGGAGAAGGCCAGGGTTATACAAAACTTATTCATTTCTGCCTCTGTGGGTTCCGTGACCCCGTGAAAAGGAAAACAAAGTTAGATAAGGACAGTGCTCAGCTCCGTGGGCTCCATGAGACTCTTCCTTTCAGTGGTGTTAGAGCTTTTATTTAATGATTGTTCTATATTTGATAAGTTTAGGGATTAATATTTTTTAAATCAACCACAGATGATATCTTGGAATCAGAATTAGTGTTGGTGTTGGTGTGGACCAGAAGGTTGACCTTGTCTTTTTTATTTATTCTCACCCTTTGGGCTTCCAAGTTAATAAAGATTTTATTTATTTATTTATTTATTTATTTATTTATTTATTTATTTATTTATTTATTTATAATCTTTATGTCATTGATTTTTAGAAAGAGAGGGAAACATTGATTTGTTATTCCACTTATGTATGCATTCATTGGTTGGTTCTTGTATGTGCCCTGACCAGGGTTCGCATCCACAACCTTGGTGTATTGGGACGATGCTCTAACCAACTGAGCTACCCGGCCAGAGTTAAGCTTTAAACCAGGCACATGAGCATCATCTGTTCAAAGAGGCTGTGAATAGGATATTTACTTATTTTATTAAACTTACTCCATTTTTCTACATCTTTTATGTGTGTTTTATTTAAACATTGTTATTCCATAAAAACATCAGATTCTTTGGCTCAGTTCTACCTGCAAACTTTCTGCCTTGCTTGGGTATAGTGAAGTGGTTTGAGTTTCTCTGAACAAATAATTAGGGAGATTGCTCAGCTACAATATAGACTAACTGAAGCACTGACCCTATAAAGTGAGTTTTGGTGACCTGGGGGGCAAGAATTGGGCCAAAAATAAGCATTTAAACCAATTTTTAAATGCTTTTAGTTTTTTGTTTTATTAATCCTCACCGAAGAATATTTTTCCATTAATTTTTAGAGAGAGAGGAAGGGAGAGGGTCAGACACACAGAGAGAAACATCAATGTGAGAGAAACACATAAATTGGTTGCCTCCTGCATGAGCCCTGAGACTGTGACTGAGGTATGTTCCCTTGACCAGAATTGAGCCCAGGACTCTCCAGTTCTTAGGCTGATGCTCCACTGAGCAAAACCGGCTAGGGCAATTTTTAATGGTTTTAAATGTAGCAGAACATAAATCTCACATTGTAGGCATTTTTCCTTTACCAGGGACATAACATCCAGAAAATTCTTTTCTATTAATCATATTTAGGCCCTTTTCTAAATTATGAATAATCGTATTATAATTACTAATGTGCACCCACTCGAATTACTTTCAATGAACTGCTCGTATGTCCTTGTACCCAGAAGCAACAACTAACATGATTTTTATAGAAATGACAGATATTTAATTTCATAACAGAATCACAGGCTTGTCTGAAGCTTGAGGGAGGTGGAGAAGAAGGTAGGGAGCACCTTTGTCACACCCAAGCTCAGAACTCATGTCCACAGGAAAGAAAACAGAATGAACTTTGGCAAATTTGGAGCTTTTCATTTCCTAAGGGGAGAAGGAGAAGGGAGTGGTGAGACCAATCTCTTTTATCAGATGGTATTTTAGGATTCAGGGATTTCGGTATTACCCTATGAGTTACTAATAGAAATGAAAGTTAGTTTGACTGCTGAGGTAGAAGAGAAGTGATAATCGGAGTAACTGCTCTATTATGGAATAAGCAGATGAGATCTCAGGAGAGTAAATATAATCCAGGGGTTATATAAAAGTTAACTAGATAGCTATCATTCCTCTCCTACCCCAAATAAGTTTTTTTGTGGGATAATCATAATTCCTTAAATAAGGGCAAGACTATGGTGGGAAATTGGTTTAAAACCAATCCTTAGGTTTTAGGTAGAAGAACTGGACAGATATGTTTATGTTTTATACCCTTTTCAAGCTACACATAAAGGCTCCATCACCTGTTAAGGTTCTGTTTATCCTACTAATTTGAATCTCTCCCTATTCTTTTAGTTTTGAAGATATTACATTTTAATCTAACATATTCTGGGGTTGGAACTGAGACTAAAGAGAAAGAAGGTAACGAAAAGTCAGGTTAAAAATGTTTGGAAGTGGACACTGGACACATTCCGTCATGGTACAAGGGCAATGTAATAACTCTTCAATGGTGATTTAATAAGTGTTGAATTTTTATTTTCTTGTTCTGCCTTTTTTTTTTTTTAATGCCAGAGAGTTTTGCTTGCATCCTTCAATAACCAACTTGGCCTGATTCCCATGCGACAATGCAGTCATCAATCTGGCGGTTGTACTTTTCGTGGAACACAATTTTTACAGTTTGGCCAATATCAGAAGGGCTATTCCACTGGAGCTGCAGCAACATAGGTCAACAGCCTCCTGAAGACAGCTCGATTTTCCACTAGAAATAGACAGCTGATGAGTCTGGAGATCCTGTCAATGAGTTCATTCTCCATAAATATAGACTAACTGAAGCACTGAAAATTATGAAAAGCTTCTGAAAGAGTTGGAATGCATGGCCTTCTTTTGACTTCTGTACAGCTTGGATGACAAAAGTTGTAGACCCTGAAGCTGATGGTGACAAAGAGGAGAGGCAGGATCACGTAAGAAGCCACAGTGGTGATGCAGAAATCTCCAGGGAAAGCAGCCCTATCAGTGTGGGTAAAAGACAAGCTCAGCTCTCTTCACATTGCACCAGAAAATGAGATGGTATATTGTAGAGGAGGCTGCAGAGCTGTTCCCAGGCAATGCTCTCCTAGTTTCCCTTCCCCCATCACTGGGCAGGAAGGGTTGGGCCACAGAGGACAAAGAGGAGTTAGATGGAATTGAGTGGCCTCCAATGGCTCTACCATGGGCATTTTCAGCAAGGCCACGAGAGAGAGGGGGAACTAAAATAATCACGCTGTTGGCTCCCCCATGTCCCTCCACTCTCTGCTTTGTGCTTAGGCTCTGTCTGCTAGTCATGTTTTGATTTATGGCCTTCCAGACTTTCTCAATTATTTTATATGCTAACTTGAACTTTTCTTGCTTAATATTTCACTTTTTTAAAAAAAATCCTTTCTGCCTTTGCATTTTTCCCCCCACTGAAAATGTTATCCAATTGTTTTCTTTTGTCTCTCCTCCCCTGTCCTAATCCCATTCCCCTAAGGTAGCCTCTAGTAATGTTTTGATATATAGCCTTCCAGACTTACTCAATTATTTCTATGCTAACTGGAATCACGGACTGTTTTCACTGGAAGGGATCTCAGAGATCATCTTTCCATTGCTCCCTACCCCCTCCCACTGTCCCCCAACTGCCGGCTTCCAGAAGATACATAGGCAGGCTAAATGCCCCACCTGAAATGGTACCTCAGCCAGTAATGGACAAAACAGGACTAGAACCCAGGTTTGTTCACTCCTAGTTAAATGACCTTTCTGTGGTACCTCGCGATTTTATTTTCTTAGTCTGTTTCATGCTCTAAAGAAGTAGTTTCTGTAAGAAGGACTTAAGTGATCTATGGCTAGATTTTGTTTCTGAGGTGACTATTCTGTTTCAGATGGACAACCAGCAAGCAAGCAAACAAACAAACTTCTAACCAAATAGACATGGCTATAATTAATGTATTTTTTTCTTTGGCCTCAGTGACTCTGGCCACAGGCCCAGCGCTCTGCTCCCCTTATACTAAGACTGTCATTAGATACATCATTCATACAGTCAACATTTACCTCTCTTTTCTCTTATTGGTCACTTGCTTTGAGCATAGATGTAGCTCTTCCTGCTTTCTCTTCAAGTGCTTCTAGAAAGATGAACCTTAAATCACCCAGGCCATTTGACTTCCTGATTTTCTGGGTGTTCCAGGTGTTCCCCATAAAAATCAGAACTCTCCCACTAACTCATATACCCTCAACTGAAATTTCCTCAGTAAATTCCAACCTTCCTTTAACTTCTAGTCTTGCCTTTTTCTTTCAGTTTTTAAACAGACCCCTCTCTAGGCTTTTAAAGCTCAATTTGAGTACACACATACATCCCATCTTATAGAAAGAAAGTGCACACTTTTACAAAGTAACTCTAATCGAAATCTGAGGGTCTCATTCTACTTCCACTCTTTTTCCACCCCAACCACCCTCAGATCATCTCACTCACCTGGCTCACCTGGAAGTCCTAGGATCACTGTTCTTCACATCAGGCCCACACCTTTGGTCCTTGTTTAAAGTCCATAATATCATCTTAGTTATAATAAACATGCTTACTTTAACTATACTCAGATCGCTGACAGATAGAATTTATAGTGATTTGGGATTATGGTATTTCTTTCTTTTTTTTGCCAAGGATATAAACTGAACACATTTCAGTTCTGAAGGCAGAACACATGAAGGAGTGGATGCCAGAGAGGCCCTCTCTGCAAATATATTGTGCAATGAACAGAGTACAAGTGAGCTCCTCTGAAGTTGACGGTGATGATTATTGTTTGGGAAATCTCTTTCTTTCACATAAGCCTCTGCCTTTGTTATTTCCCTTTGTGTGTGCTTGTGCCTGTGTTGTGGGGATGTTAAACAAGCATCGTTTTGTTTGATGTGATTGTACAATAATGCTTTCATGTTTACCTTTCCTAACCACTAGGATGGACTATGTTTTACAACTGGGGCTGCTGCTGTTACTGATTCTGTATCATTGCCTTCAGTTTGGGCACATGCCTCTGAAACCTTAATCACTAACAGATGCTGCTCTGAATCAAGAATTCCCCTCTCTGGCTATACAGCCTGAGCAATGGGCTGCCTAACTTGGATCCTCCCGGCTTCTTGAAAAACTCCACAGGCTCCTTACTAGCACATGGGTAACGTGTAGAAGATTGATATTTTCCAGGCCCAAGCAGGACTTTGAAATAATACCTAGCAGTTGCAGAGAGCTATTTATTTCCCCTCCTCCCACAAGTGTTTTCACACAAATGATCTCATTTTATCCTTCAAATAGTCCTTGGAGTTAAGTCGGGAGAGCAGTGTTTTCCCCTAGGAACCCGAGGGCCAGAGATGTTAAGTAACTTGCTCAAGGTCACACAATTAGCCTTGACTCCTAGTCTCCTGTTCTTTCCACCAAATGACACCAGTATTTACTTTGTTCTGGGTCGAAGCTGTCCAAAGTCTTTCCAGGTGCTGTGTGAACCCAAACTTAAATCCTTACAGCTTGGATTTAAATTAAATTTGTAACCGCTTTTAGTGTTTATTTTTCCTTCTAGTCTTTAAGTTGTAAGTTAAGGCAGTGGTTATATGTGCCTATAAAGTATTTAGGGAGGTTGTTCAGTAAATCAAAGGCAAAGCCCCAAATTCAGCATTAAAACAACAACCCACCCATGTGATTCTGAATCAGGTGGTCTGTGTAAACACTCTTCTAAAAGCTAAAATAAACAAGGCACTTAAGATCTCCAACCATCAGCTTCCTCATTAAAAAACAAACAAAAACAAGACTAGAATTAATCATTAAAACATCTCCAAAAATTAACATGGATTCTAATCTAAATTTAACAGCTTGGATCACAATTCCTCCTATGGGAGAAACAGTATTTGTCTGGAAAAATGCCTTGGAGGTAGAGAGTGAACCTCCAGGGTCCGGATTTTTGCAGAGGGAGGGGAGTAAGACTAGATGAGAGTTTCTGGAAAGACATGAAGTGAGTATGTTAAGGACCAGTGAAGGAATCCCTGGTGGTGAGATGTCCAGAAAGGACCCTGGAGAAAAATGGTTGATGAGGAGTTTTAACATATCTGCTCTGTGGTTCAGGCTATGATCCTTCCCTGTGGTCCCTATATAGTCAGTACAATCTGTATTTTTTGTGAATGGAGATTTTTCTCCTGGATTGACATAATGCAGGACTGAGTGGATGAGATCATAAGAACATAGGTCTTGGAAATTGCAGAAATCTTGGGTAGAACTTCAGATTTCTATACTCTATAACTGGAGACCTAAACCCATTTCACTTAGCCACCTATGGGACAGATGTGATCAGGTGACATTGGGGTTAATATATGATAGTGAGCATGAAGACATCATAGAAAACATTATTTCTGATATGCTCTCATGGCGTAGAAGTACTGGGTAGGATGTGATTAGAGATCTCAGAAGAAAGGTGTGCATCAAGAAAGTGAATGTGAACTAGGATGTTTCCAAATAAAGTAGGTGGAAGATGAAGAACTTTGAGATGCAATTCCAGCTGTGGCCTAGTTTGCAGAATAAGTTCTAGTGCCTTTGTTCCCTTTCCTATGCAGCACATAATGGTAGTCCACATGGTCTGTTGATGCTTTTATTTATTTATTTTACTTTTTTAAAAAAAATCTTTATTGTTGAGATTATTACAGATGTCCCTCATTTCCCCCCCCATTGCCCTCCTGCACCCAGTTCCCACCACACCACAGGCCTTCGCCACCCTATTGTCTGTGTCCATAGGTAATGCATATCTATATATATAAATATATAAAACCCTAATATGCAAATAGACCGAACTGTGGAAAAACCAAACACCCAAACATCTGGTCGCTATGACATGCACTGATCACCAGGGTGTGTGCGCAGAACATGGCGGGCATCAGCCACAGCGGGATGGTGGAACAGGTGAGTGGGGGCACCAGACCAAGGCAGGGCGCCAGTCGCTGTCATTGGGGCAAGCCTCTGGTACTTACTGAAAATTATTTGCTCCCATGTGTGGTGGTCCCACCTGGCACTTGCACCTGCTGCTGGTGCTGGCCCTGCTTGCACCCGCTGCTGGCACCTGGTGCCGGCCCTGATCACTTGGTGCCATTAGTGGGTGCGATTGGTGGCTGCAGGCCTCGATCACCTCTCAGGGCTTTTCCACCTCCCCCTGCTCCTGAGGGGCAATGGGGGCTGGCAGCTGCCTCTCACAACTGCTGCCGGTGACGACCCCGCTCACACCCACTGCTGGCGCCGGCCCTGCTCGCACCCGCAGCCAGTGCCAGAGCCACTGCTCGTACCTGCTGCTGGCGCCAGTCACGATCGCTTGGTGCTGTCAGTGGGTGTGAACGGTAGCTGCCAGCCCCGATCGTCTCTGAGGGCTTCTCCACCTCCCTCTGCTCCTGAGGGGCGATCAGGGCAGCAGCCACCACTTGCATCCACTGATAGTGCCAGCTCTGCTCGCATCTGCTGCTGGTGCCAGCCCCAATTGCTCCATGATGTCAGCGGGTGCGAGAGGGACCGGTGTCCTCAGCACGTGTGCCGGGGTCCAACCCCAGCAGGTCCAGGGGTCCCCAAAGGTGTGGATGGAGTTGGCAAAGAAGGAATGACACAGAGACAGCGTTCAGTTGATCAGCAGCCTAGCCAGGATCTCTAGCCAGGATCTCCAGCCAAGTTCTGGTCTGGATCTCCAGCGAAGTTCTGCTGTTTATTGTCTTGTTACATCCGTATTTATACCAGTTGATTTTAATCCTGTCAATTTCTATTACAAAGGTTAGGGCGTTTCTTATCTCCATTCCAGGGAGTAAAGATTATGTAGCTTAAGCATGATTGTTTGTAGTTAAAGTGATTAACTACCTGCCTGGCACTTAGTTAAGGTGTTTCATCCCCTCCCTAACTTCAGGGAAAAATCCCTACCTGGGGAAACAAACTTTCTAGGAGTGGCATCCCCTCCCTGACTTCAGGGAAAAATTACTACCTGGGGAAAAAACCTTTCTCGGAGAGGTGACCTTGGTTAAAACACACAGCGCTAAGGGGAGCAAACATATTAAGAACAGTATGCTATATACGCCAGGTCCCTTGAAACATATGCTGTGCAGATGTTTCTTTCCTGCAGCGACTGTGTCAAGCAGCAAGGATGGACTGGCTTCCGGCACACGTGGGAGCAGCAGTGGCGGGAATGGGGCTGCTGGTAGACCGGGGACTGGTGGCTGTGGTGGGAGGGGCCAGGCAGAGGCACAGAGGATGGGCCAAGACCCGCCCTTGTGCCTACCACAGCCTTGAGGCCCACAGTTCCTTTCAAGGTTCACAGATTCGTGCACTGGGCTCTTAGTATGTATATAAGATCTTTGTTTAATCTCTTCCTGTCCCTCTCACCCTTCTTCCCTTTGAGGATGGTCAGTCTGTTCCATCTTCATGCCTCAGATTCTATTTTATTCACCAGTTTATTCTGTTCATTAGATTTCTTATTCATTTATTTTGATTTTTAGATTCAATAGTTGATAGGTATGTATTTGTTGCCATTTTGTTGTTCATATTTTTTATCTTTTTATTCTTCTTCCTCTTCTTAAAAAATACCCTTCAACATTTCATATAGTACTGGTTTGGTGGTGATGAACTTCTTTAGCTTTTTCTTGTCTGTGAAGCTCATTATCTGACCTTCAATTCTTAATGATAGCTTTGCTGCGTAGAGTAATCATGGTTGTAGGTTCTTGCTATTCATCACTTTGAATATTTCTTGCCACTCCCCTCTGAACTGCATAGTTTCTGTTGAGAAATCAACTGACAGTTGTATAGGTATTCCCTTGTAGGTAACTAACTGATTTTCTCTTACTGCTTTTAAGATTCTCTCTTTGTCTTTAGCCCTTGGCATTTTAATTATGATGTGTCTTGATGTGGTCCTCTTTGGATTCCTCTTGTTTGGTACTCTCTATGATTCCTGGACTTGTAAATCTATTTGTTTCCTGTCATTATTTCTTCAAATAGGTTTTCAATATCTTGCTCTCTCTTTTCTTCTGGCACCCTCATAATGCTAATGTTGGTATACTTGAAGTTGTCCCAGAGGCTCCTTACACTGTGATCTTAATACTTTGGGATTCTTTTTTCTTTAGCTCTTCTGGTTGGGTGTTTTTTGCTCCCTCATTTCAAATCATAGATTTGATTATCAGAATTCTCTACTCTACTATTTAATGTCTCTTTATTTCAGTTAGTGTATGCTTAATTTTTGACTAGTACTTTTCCGTTTTTTTGGATGTTTCTAGAAGATTCTTGAGTAACTTTATAACTGTGGTTTTGACTCTATATCCAGTCATTTGCTTTCTTCCATTTCTTTTATTTGTGACACATTTCTTTGTCTCTGCATTTTGGCTGCTTCCCTGTGTTTGTTTCTATGTATTAGGTAGAGTTGCTATGTCTCCTTGAGTTGGTAGAGTGGCCTTGCATAGTAGGTGTTCTATAAGGCCCAGTGGCTCAGCCTCCCCCATTACCTGAGCTGGGAGCTCTAGGTGCACCCTATTGTGGGCTGTGAGCACAGTCTTGTTGTAGTTGAGACTTGATTGCTGTTGGTATCACTGGGAGGAACCGACCTCCAGGCCAATTGGCTATAAAGATCAGCTGTGCCTACAGTGAGAGAACTGCTGTGCAAGAGACACCCCTATGGAGCAGGACTTGCTTCAGTGGGGCTTTGGTGCTCACAGAGTCTGCCCCTTGAGGGATGTGTAGAGTTGTAATCTGGTATGGTCTGACAATGACCACTGGGCACACTGTCTCTTGGGTCTCCAAGGTGGTGCAGAGGCAGCCACTGCCTGGGGCCATGCAGCAGGAGCTACAGAGAGATCTGCAGATTCCTCCTTTTTGTATTGGGTTTGGAAGTGCCGAAATGAGGCCCAGCTGTGAAGCAAGGCAGGCTGGTGCTAGTGCCAGGTCTTGGGCCTTTTATTGGTAGGTTTGGGGCTCTCTGACCCAGCTGCAGCTTGTTTGAGAGCTTTTAGCCTGAGCAACAGGCCATTCATATGCAAAAGCTGCTGCACACAGCTTGGGTGGGGTTGTAAATTGGATGAGGTGGAGTCTTAGGGAATCACCAGGGGGAACAAACAGAAATGGCTGCCAGTCAGCCCTGTGACCAGGGAGGTGTCAGCATAGGAGCAATGATCCCTGATAGCACCTCCATCTGGGAGAAAGCTGCCCCAGAGTTCCTGCCCTAAAGCCAGGCAATCCAGTTCCTCTTTGTCTGTGTTCCCCAGAGCCTCATCCTCGTGCTGGAGCTCAGAGGAAGCAGGACCTTGTAAGTTTAGTTTGTGATGCAGGCCTTTTTTTATTATTATTTAAATTCTTTATTGTTTAAAGTATTACATATGGCTCCTTCTCTCCCCTTCACCCTCCATTATGTGGTGCAGGCCTTTTAAGAGGAACAGCTTGGTCTCCAGTAATCTCTGTATAACTGAGCCCCAATCTGCACTGGTTTTTACAGCCCATAGTTCTTCCTGCCAATAGGGACTTCTTTTTCCCAGCTCTGGGACCTTGGGGTAGGGGTCTGGTGTGGGGCTGGGACTCCTTGCTCCTCCGGGTGGCTTCTGCAGAAAAGGTCTCCCTCCTGATTAAAAAAAGCAGCACATGTGGGTGCGTGACCAGCCCCTTCAGTGCCTCCACACCTACTATCAGTCTCAGTGTGCTTTCTTCTTTACTTCTCTAGTAGGACTTCCATTCAGCCAGCTTTCCAGTGGTTCTGGATGATGGTTGTTCTGTATTTTAGTTGTAATTTTGATGTGGTTATGGGAGGCGGCGAATACAGGCCTTTACCTACGCCGCCATCTTCAAATCCCTATGGATGCTTTTAAATCTAGCAACCAGAACCAAAACATTGGAACTTTTGTACATCTGGAAAAATTTACCTCAAGATCTTGACAAAGACTTCTGCATTTGAGGAGTAGAGGATGGGGAGGTGCAAGGCAGAGGGCAAACCCAGGCATTGCTTTTTAATTTAGCAAAGAACAGGCATTTTACATGAGTGCAGGGAACAAAGATGTCCTCTTTTCACAGAAATATGGACCAGGTATATATAATGTTAATGATGAATCTGTGTCCTTATCTGTGGTATGGATCTTTGAGAGTCCCAATCTTCTTCACAATTCAGGGGCTGAGATGATAGCAAGATTCAATGAGAACACTTGTGTTGAATGGTTTCAATTCTCTCAGTAAAGAAAGGGAATTAGCAACATCTGCTGAAAAATAAGAGTTGGGATTATAGAAGTTTGTGGGATTTACAACAGAGGTCTGGACTAGTTCTGGGAGAATTAAACTAGGGAGGCGATGATAAATTAATGGCAAGGCTGACTATGAGTGGAGAGGGCCGAAGAAACCCTACACAGTCTCATACAAATTTCTCAAAAAGTCCACCTCCACCTCCTTCCTATCAGCAAAATTCAATTCCCTTTGAGAATACTGCTTAAGTGGGCTTTTCATGTTTCCCTTCCCTCAGCATCATGGAACCAGGAGGAGCAAGCAGAGAAAAGTCCATACTTTTACAGCTTCTCTTTCATCATTTATTCTTGCCATCAGCAAACAGTTGTTAAGCAACTTGCTAGTTTAGGTGCTCTGTTTTGTTGTTTTAGTATCCTACCTCTTGTTCAATTCAGTCCTTTGCCAGTGTGATCTCTCCTGCCTTTTCCACCTCTTCAGGAGCCTTACCTGACCCAATGCCTCCTCTTTATCCTTGACCTTGAACTCTTTCGACTGGCTCTTTCACCTTTGTCTACTCATTTGCTCAGTTTGTTTCTATAAAAAATCATCTTTATACCTCCTGCCTTGTTTTTCTTTGTAAATATCTTCATATATTTCTCTTATGATCTGCTTTCCCTGATCCTTCTTCCTTCTCTTCTACACTAAAACTAGCGGGATCCTCTTTGGAGTCTTTTATTTCCCTGGGATTGATGTCTCATATTTCAAGTTCAGAGAACCACCAGGTTGTGACCATCCCTTCTCCAGTAAAATACCAATGTATGAGTAACAAAGTACCATGTTAGGATGTAAAATGATTAAAATTTTATGTGCTGGATACCAGGAAATTCATATGGGTTTTAACAAGACATAAGCTTTATATTCCATGTGGTGTCTCTCAGCTCCAACATTCTGAGATTCATATAACACTCTTTGATACTTCCTGAGATTTTCAAACTTCTCCAATACTGACAACCTTTCAATTGTATTTGGAATGCAAATCAAGACTTTTCCTGCTTATCATTTTGGTAAAAATGTATTACATTTTTATGAAGCAAGTGTTACATGTTTCTATATAAACTTTGGGTGGAAAACATTATATTGGGATATTCACACAGCTATGAAGTTTGGTTATTAAAATACAAGAAATGTTTTATTAGGAACATTTAATAACTAGGGAGAGGTTCTGTAAAGTTACTTGGGTAGAGTAGCCTCATTGTTTGCTAATTTTGTGTGCATCTCTAATCCTTATAAATGTTGTTAATGGATAAGGTTGTACCAATTTACCTGCCTACTAAGAATGTATGAGAATGGTTGTTTCTCCACACCTGCATGATGATAGTGTTAGCAAACTTGCTCTTTGCCAATCTTAAAACTTAAAAAGTACTCCTGATTGTGGTTTAAATTTGTATTTTTTTTTTTAAATTATGAGTGTAGTTTAAGATATTTTCATGTTTATTTAATCTGGAAATTTCTGTCTTTACCTGGGATGTTCAGGCAATTTATATTGAATATAATATTGAAACGATTGCATTTGAATCTACCATTCTGCTTTTGCAGTCTATGTCCTATCTATTTGTTCATGTTTTCTCTTTTCCTGCATTCTTTAGATTGAGTATTTTTTTAATTCTATTATATCTCCAGTATTGGCTTATTTGTCAAACATCTTTCATTTGAAACATGAAACTTTACTTATAACAAGTCCAATTTCAAATGACAGTAAATATCATATCTCTGTCTTACAGCATTGAATATTGTTGTGAAGTATGAGGCCAGTCTAATTTTCCCCCTTTGTGTTAGGTATGGGAAGGATACTATACCAAAGTACAAGATACAATCTGTATATATAAAAAGCCAGCGACCGGAACGCCTGAACGACCAGTCGCTATGATGCCCACTGTGGCTGGCCAACCTCCTGCATCCCCTCCCCACCACCAGCCTGACCCTGATTGGACCCCCATCAGGGTGGGCTGGCTGGACCCCACCCGTGCACGAATTTGTGCACTGGGCATCTAGTGATTTAAATAAGATTGAACTTTATCTCTCTCTCATATATCAATCTGGCCTGTATAAGTTATCATAACAGCTGCTGCTTAATGTCACCAGGGAGCAATTTCTTCTGTCTGGTTGAGCCACCACCCGCTAGGACCGTGGTCGGCAAACTGCAGCTCTCGAGCCACATGCAGCTCTTTGGACCCTTGAGTGTGGCTCTTCCTAAGCCTTAGGAGTACCCTAATTAAGTTAATAACAATGTACCTACCTATATAGTTTAAGTTTTAAAAATTTGGCTCTCAAAAGAAATTTCAATCATTGTACTGTTGATATTTGGCTCTGTTGACTAATGAGTTTGCCGACCACTGCCCTAGGACATTGTCCTCATCCCAGAATTGACGATGGGATGCTAGCACATCTGCATTTCAGCTTGCGAGAGAGAAAAAGGAAAAACCCAGAGAAAGCAGTTTTCTTTAAGTTGCAGATGACTTTGCACGGTTCCCTCAAGTGCATAACCTGTTATCCAGAACATACTCAGGTGGCCTCCTTAATTAACTGTAAAGAAAGCTGGGAAGTACAGTGTCTAGCTGGGTGGTTACACAAACAGAAATATAAGAAAGTTTAGGGGAGGCAAGAAGGGGTCTGCCTCAAATTTGCAAGACAGTTGATCATTTTGCCTGAATGCCCCCAATTCTTTTGCTTTATTCATCTTTGAAGTCCAGTACCATAATTAGTATACATTTTAGTGTTGATCATATGGCACAAGATTTCTTTGTATGAATTGCTATTTTAAGCCCCAAATTTAAGTCTTTTAGTTTTTCAAAATTATGCCTTTAAATTATTTTTTTCTCCTCTCTTTGTTTTGTGCTGATTTTGTTTTTCCACATCTATCAATTTTGCTAGCTTCTGTTTCTTGGGGTGATTTCAGCGATGGCTGTTTGTGATGGTGAATGTGGCCTTGATTTCTTAGATGGATTTATTTATTTTCCTTTTATTTATTTCTTTTTTTTTTAACATATATTTTATTGATTTTTTATAGAGAGGAAGGGAGAGAGATAGAGAGTTAGAAACATCGATGAGAGAGAAACATCGATCAGCTGCCTCCTGCACATCTCCTACTGGGGATGTGCCCGCAACCCAGGTACATGCCCTTGGCCGGAATCGAACCTGGGACCTCTCAGTCTGCAGGCCGACGCTCTATCCATTGAGCCAAACCGGTTTCGGCCTTCTATTTATTTCTTAAGTCTGCCAGCTCATGTTTCATCTCCTCCTGTTCTCTGCTTTGAACTTTTTGATTCATTAGGTGCCTAGTATTCCTGACCATGTATTTGATTTTTATCTGAGCAATGGCCATATTTTTTTGGTGTGGATTCATCACCTGACACTTGTTTTTCCCACATTTTTCTTCCTTTTCCTGAAAAGTAACTTTGCATAGATACTTGGCTGGTTCTTTTTTGCTTATTACAGTTGTGAGTGAGGTGAATCCTTCCAGTTATTTACGAGAGGTTCCTTCACAGGACAGACCAGAGTTGTGTTCCAGGCCAGAACTAACTTTCTTTGGCTCATGGCTAAGTTCCTTTATGGCTCAGTGATATGTGTGCACATTCATTTTGCCCTAGTTCAAAGACATCATCTGCTTCTGTATTGTTCATAATAAGGGTGAAGAATCCATTTCCTTCACCTTCTCCATGGCATGTTGCTGCTGTCAAGCATGTGTGTTTCCTTGTTCAGTCTCAGATCCACCTCCTTGACTATTTTATGGGGCCTGGGGCAGCTCCTTCTGAAGACCCATGCATCCTATTCCTACTGTTCAGACAACATGTGGTTTTGCCCCTCGTTTTGCCCACATATTTTGAATAGCTGTGCTCTGCCTGATTCGCTTGAGATCTGCAGCCAGGGATATTTCTCTAGGCGTTTCCAGTATCCCCGAATGACCTTCCCTGCATTTGGCAGCTGTTCCTCAAAGATTATAGTTCAGGGTTACAAGTGTCTCCTAGCTTCATCAAAAATCATTTCTCTCTTTTTCCCCATTATTGTTTCTATTTGATTTGTTAGAAAAACCTGAATAGACCCATCTTTTTTTCTGGCATTTCATAATCAGGTACTGTGAATGTCCATTTAGACAAATCCATTATTATTTTGTTAGGATTAATTCACTTAGTTGGTGTATTTATAAAATTTTAAGGTATCAATCTATTTTTCAAAAAGTTATAAATGTACTCTTCTGTTAGTTTGTGTAAGTTTCTCTTTTCCTATACCCATACTATTACATATATATAGACCTTTGCCTATTTGCCATTCTATCATAGTATACCTCTTAAGTTGCACTTTTAATTATTAGGTGACAAATAGTTATATCCTCTTTTGAGAATTTTCCATTATTGTCTGTTAATGATTTTTGTTTTCTCTTGCTGCCTTTGTCAACTTTCTCTGGATTTATAGGAGCTTTTTCTTAAAGGTATATTGCATACATTTTTTCCTCAGTATTGCACATTTTGTTTTTAATATCTTTTATCAAATAAAAATATTTTTATAGCAAGTTTAATATATCCCCATATACCTTGGGTATCATTTTCTTTACTGCACCAAGATTCATGTATGTATTCCATTAGTGCTATAGATCTTATTTTTCTATTTAAATTATAATGTCTGGAATTTATTTTGAATATAGTATAAAGTATAATTTAGTTTATTTTTCCCATAAATTGTTAGTAATGTGCTCCATCACCTTTTATGGACTAACTTATTTTTTCCATTGCTTTAAGATGTCACTGTTAACACATTAATTATATGCTTATCCAGAAACTGTTCTAAACTCCAACTTTTATTCCATCATTTGCTTGTGATTTTTTATGGCAGTGCTACATATTTTAATTATCACTTTATATACACTAATACATTCCATTTTCTAGTAAGTCAAAGAAGTATCATTACTATAATTTTCAAAATCCCTTAGTTTCATGTATTATTCTTCCAGATGAACTTTAGAATCATTTGTTGAGTTTCCAAAAATAAATCCTCAAACCCACTGGGATTGCACTGAGTTTATTTATTTATTTGGGAAGAATTGACATCTTGATAATATTAAGTCTCCTTAGCCGGTAACATGATATAGTTCTTCATTTAGACAATTTTTCTTTTATGTCTTTCAATAACAATATTGTGGTTTTCTTCACAGAGATTCTGCACATTTCTCATTTTAACTCTTAGGTGATATATATTCTTTTGCTCTGAGAATGTAATTATTTTCTTATTCATTATTGCTGAATGTAGAAAATACTGAGCTTTATTTACTTTGTAATTACTACTCTACTTATTTTTCTTACAAGTCCTAGTTGCTTTTCAAATTATCCTCTTGAGTTTTATTTCTAGGCAGTGAAGCCATCTACAGATAACGTTGGTTTTTCTTCCTCTTTTCCAATATTTGTACTTCTTACTTTGCTTTCTTACCCAATTGCATTGGCAAACTTTTCCAGAACAATGTTAATTATTATAGAGCTAGCAGGCATACTTTACTTGTTATTCATTATAATAGGAATGTATCTATAGTTTTGCTGTTAAAGTGCCTTTTTTTAATAGACCATGTAAAGTTAGGTCAATTAAATTTTTCCCCCCATATAATAATCACTGTCTTTTAATTGGTGTGTGGGTCATTAGCATTAAAATAACTATTGATGGTTACATATAGAACTGCCTTTATATTATTTGTGTTTTTTTTAAATATATTTTATTGATTTTTTATAGAGAGGAAGGGAGAGAGATAGAGAGTTAGAAACATCGATGAGAGAGAAACATCGATCAGCTGCCTCCTGCACATCTCCTACTGGGGATATGCCCGCAACCCAGGTACATGCCCTTGACCGGAATCGAACCTAGGACCGCAGGCCGACGCTCTATCCACTGAGCCAAACCGGTTTCGGCATATTATTTGTATTTTTGCTTGTCATTTCTGGTTTTGTTCCTTTGTATCTTTTTCCTACCTTTTTTTTTTTTCTCTGTTGATTACTGAGGGTAATGTTAACATCTTAAGTTTTTCCTTTAATTGTTTTGAAACTGCTATTGGCTGCATACACATTTTAGATTATGTCTTATTGGTGAAATCTACTACATATGTTATAAACCTCACAAAACACTAATATGTTTGCTTTAAATAATTTTTTAAAACAGAATAGAGAGTCCAGAAATAAGCCCACACCTTTATGGTCAATTAATATTTGACAAAGGAGGCAAGAACATACAATGGGGTAAAGACAGTCTATTCAATATATGGTGTTTGGAAAATTGGACAGATATTTCAAAAAAAATAAAACAAGAATAAACTCAAAATGGATTAAAGACTTAATGTAATTATGGTTAGATTAGAAACCATAAAAATCCTAGAAGAAAACAGGCAGTAAAATGTCATACATTTCTCATAGCAATATTTTTTTCTGATATATCTCCTCAAGGGAAACAAAAGAAAAAATAAACAAATGGGACCACATCAAATTAAAAGTTTTTGCATGGCAAAGGAAACGATCAACAAAATGAAAAGACAGCCCTAGCTCGTTTGGCTCAGTGGATAGAGTGTTGGCCTGCAGACTGAAGGGTCCCGGGTTAGATTCTGGTCATGGGCACATGCCTGGGTTGTGGGCTTGATCCCCAGTACGGGGTATGCAGGAGGCAACCGATCAATGGTTCTCTTTCACCATTGGTGTTTCTATCTCTCCCTCTCCCTTTCTCTCTGAAATCAATAAAAATATATTTAAAAAAATGGAAAGACAACCTACTGAATGGTAGAAAATATTTGCCAATGATATATCTGATAAGAGATTAATTTCCAAAATTTACAAAGAATTTACAAAACTCAACACCAAAACCCCCCCCACAAACAATCCAATTAAAAAAATGGACAAAGGACCTGAATAGACACTTCTCCAAAGAGAACATACCAATGGCCAATAGACATATGAAAAGATGTTCAACATCACTAATCATCAGAGAAATACAAATTAAAACCCTATGCTTGTCAGAATGTTTATCATCAATAAATTAACACAACCAGTGTTGGCGAGGATGTGGAGAAATGGGAACTCTCATGCACTGTTGGTGGGAGGGAAAATTGGTGCAGTCACTGTGCAAAGCAATATGGAGTTACCTCAAAAATTAAAAATGGAACTGCTTCATAACCCAGTGATTCCGCTTCTGAGAATATACCCAAGGAAACCGAAACACTAATTTGAAAGAATATATGCACCCCTATGTTCATTGCAGCATTATTTATAATAGCCAAGATTTGGAAGTGGCCCAAGTGTCCATCAGTAGATGAGTGGATAAAAAAGCAATGGTACATTTACATAATGGAATACTACTCAAACATAAAACAGGAAATCTTACCCTTTGTGGCAGCATAGATGGACCGAGAGGGTATTATCTAAGTGAAATAAGCCAGTCAGAGAAAGACAAGTGCCATATGATTTCACTTATATGTGGAATCAAATAAACAAAATAAACTAACAAACAATAAAAACAGACTCATAATTGCAGAGAACAGACTGACAGCTGTCAGAGGGAAAGGAGATTGGTGGGCTGGGTGGAAAAGGTGAAGGGATTAAGAAAAAAAATCATAGACACAGACAACAGTATGGTAATTACCAGAGGTAAAGGGGGTAGGGGAGGGTGACGAAGGTAAAGGTGGGATAAATGATAATGGAAGGAGATTTGACTTGGGGCAGTGAACACATAATACAATACACAGATGATGTATTATACAATTGTATACTTGAAACCTATATAATTTTATTAACCAATATCACACCCAATAAATTCAAGAAAAAGTAAAAATAAAATTTAAAAAATAGATTTTTAAAGAAATTGAGAAATGAAAAGCTTTTGATATTGGCTCATATGCTTTTTGGCATTCTTCATTTATTATCCTTTATTCTATTACCCTTGTTATGGTTTTGTTAAATTAACATTTTTGTAAGTTGGTTATTCACTGATCCTCTGACTGGAAGTTATAGCATGCCTGGAGGGTCCACAGAGTGCCCCTGAAATGAAAGAGATCTAAACTTCTGTCTGATATTTCCCTCAGGCCTGAGGTGCAGGTCTACTATTTATGCATTCTCTCAGGTTTTGTTTATCTACATATATTTTTATTTTGCCTTCAATTTCAAGGCCTATTTTTTTATGAATATAGAATTCTAGGTTGATGATGTTTTTCTTCAGTGCTTTGAAGATGTCATTTCATTCTCATCTGACTTGCCTTTTTTTCTGATGAGGGGTGAGCAGTCATTATTGTTCACTTGTATGTGATATGTCTTTTTTTCTCTGGTCCCTTTTTAAGACTTATCTTACTCTTTGGTTTCCAGAAATTTGACTATGATGTACTTAGGTGAGGTTTTATTCTTGTGTTTATCTGGCTGGAGTTAGTTGAATTTCTTGAAAAATTGTGGCTCTTGTTTTAAGGTGTTTTTTTTTTTCATTTTTTTCTTTTTTGCTCCAGTATCCCTTTTCTCTCCTTCTAGAATTGCAATTATATATTTATTAGATAACTTGATATTGTTCTACAGGCCAATGAGGCTGCTTTCATTTTTTCCCCCACTGATTTTTTCCCTTTTTGTGCTTTGGTTTAGATAGTTTCTTTTGTCCGATCTCCAAAACTTAACTGTTCTCTTGAAATATATAGTCTACAGTTAAGCCTATGTGGTGACATTTTCATTTGAGATACTTTTTTCTGTTCTAGAGTTTTCTCTTTTTTCTTCTTCTAATTTTTAGAAACTGGATATATTCATTCAATAAAGCCCCTTTTCTCCTTAAAGACTTGAATATATTTGTAACAGTTACTTTAAAGTCCTTATCAGTTAATTCTTACATTGGTGCCATCTCTAGGCTTCTACTGACTTTTTCCTCCTGGTTTTGGGTCTTCATACGTTTTTCCTACTTCTTCATAAGTTTAGTGACTTTTAATTGTATTCTGGACATGTATGATACAATGCTGTTTAAAATATGATAAGAGTCTGTTTGAGATTATGTCTTCCATTACACTGATCATTGGAGTTTTTCAAACACTAATGGCCTTGACACCCGCAGTTCCAGTGGAGTGGTGGGATGAAAGCCTGATTGGAGAGGATTCTAGTCAGAATGGGGGGAGGATTGGAAACAGAATATAGAGTGAAAGGGCGAGGGCTATGCCCTCCATCTTGCCCCGGATCCTCCATGTTGGGGCAGCCGCCATGTGCTCAGGACCCGACCTGCGCCTGGCCAATCGGCAGGGCCCACAGTCAGCTCCCCTCCCCTCACTCCACCCCCTATTAAAGCACTGATATTCTCGCGAGTGGCATTCTGCTTCCGGTTGCTGTGTCGGCCAGGAGGCAGGGTCGAGTTAGCTAGCTCAATACAGGACCCTCTGCTTTTGCATCGGAATGGCTCCCTGGTGTGGTTTTTGGGGATCTTGAAATCTGGGCATAACATAGAGAACTTGTAAAATGAAGAATATGTAACAATTATGTGGAAAGGAATGTAAGTATAGTTATTAAGAAATATAATACAGCAATTATTTTTCAACTTGAATGTTTGCTAGTTTACTTGGAAACCACTGGACCTGGTTGGAGGGAGAGGTAATTCCAGGTGTGTTCTGGAAAATGTTCAACAACTAGCTTCCTGAAAAGAAAAGGCCCATATTTATAGCCTTTGCCAATTTCTGTGACATAAATACTCCTATCATGAGAGACTTCAAGCTACCAAACGATGTCACTTAACATAGAGTTGTGAAGAGATACACAGGATCCACTCTCAAGAGCTCATTATAGCCCTAACCGGTTTGGCTCAGTGGATAGAGTGTCGGCCTACAGACTGGAGGGTCCCAGGTTCGGTTCCGGTCAAGGGCATGTACTTTGGTTGCGGGCACATCCCCAGCGGGGGATGTGCAGGAGGCAGCTGATCGATGTTTCTCTCTCATCGATGTTTCTAACTCTCTGTCCCTCTCCCTTCCTCTCTGTAAAACATCAATAAAATATGTTTTTAAAAAAAGAGCTCATTATATCAATGGGTGTCTGGTCGTATTTTCCAATTTATTGAATGTTAGTGGTCTGTTAAGATTTTTATTTTACTTATTCTCAAATTAATTTTCACAATGTACATTTTCTTGAAAAAATATCCATTTCATTTAAGTTGCCCAATGTGGCTCAGTGGTTGAGTGTTAACCTATGAACCAGGAGGTCACAGTTCGAGCCTTGGTCAGGGGATATGCCTGGGTTGCAGGCTCAATCCCCAGTGGGGAGCATGTAGGAGGTAGTCAATCAATGATTCTCTCTCATCATTGATCTTTCTCTCTTTTTCTCTCCCTCTCTCTTCCTCTCTGAAATCAATAAAGTTACCTTAGGTTGTTACCAACAATGGAAAATACATAATGAAGGCTGTGAATTTCTCAGGAATGACAAATAACAAACTTGTTTACACCCTTCTTCTCTGTGAAAGTAAAGTAATTATAACATAGCACAGTATAAAATATATTTTTTGCTGAAAGCAGAAATATGACTGTTGACTTCATCACTATTCTGTCAGAAACAAACTACATGATATTCAAGAAGTATATCTGCCGGGGTCCAACCCCAGCGGGTCCAGGGGTCCCCAAAGGTGTGGACGGAGTCGGCGAAGAAGGAAGGACACGGAGACAGCGTTCAGTTGATCAGCAGCCTAGCCAGGATCTCTAGCCAGGATCTCCAGCCAAGTTCTGGTCTGGATCTCCAGCGAAGTTCTGCTTAGGATCTCCTGCCAGGGTCTGTGTCCATGTTGTCTTGCTAGGTTCTCCAGCCAGGTTCTCCAGGTTCTCCAGCCAGGTTCTGTAGCCAAGCTCCCTCGCTAGGTTCTCCAGCCAGGTTCTGTCCAGGTTCTCCAGCCAGGTTCAGTCACTAGGCTCTAGTCAGGTTCTGTTGCCAGTTTCTGTAGTCAGGTTCAGTCCAAGATCTTTTGTCATGTTCTCTCGCTAGGTTCTGTCTCTAGGTTCTGAGGCCAGTTTCTGTCCAGGATCTTTTGCCATGTTCTCTCCAGCGAAGTTCTTCTGTCTCTAGAGAACGTTCTGTATAGGTTCTGTGCCTAGGTTCTGTCTCTCCTGGTTCCGTATTCTAAGTTCTGTCTCTTACTGTCTTATTACATCTGTATTTATACCAGTTGATTCAATCCTATCAATCTCTATTACAAAGGTTAGGGCGTTTCTTTCTCCATTCCAGGGAGTAAAGATTATGTAGCTTAAGCATGATTGTTCATAGTTAAAGTGATTAATTACCCACCTGGCACTAGTTAAGAGGTTTTATTCCCTCCCTAACTTCAGGGGAAATACCCTACCTGGGGAAACAACCTTTCTCAGAGAGGAGACCTTGGTTAAAACACATAGTGCCAAGAAGGTGAGCAAACATATTAAGAACAGTATGCCATATATGCCAGGTCCCTTGAAACAGCAAGCATGGACCGGCTCCCGGCATATATCGAACTGTCTTTGAATGTACTTATTCAAGATGTACGAACAAGATGAAATAGGACCTTTTACATTAAAAGGCTGCCTGAGCAGAAGAAAGACTAAGTTGAAAATGATGTAAAAACTTTGTTGCTCTATATTCTAGGAGGGTTCAAGTTTATCTCCTAATCTTCCTACTAACTTTTTCATTTGTTCTATCATATTTGTAATTTCTAAGAGTTTTTTTCTATCGCCTTGTATTTTTTTTTATGAACACAGTATCTCATCTTATGTAAGATATTGATTATATTTTTGAGGTTTTCCTCTGTTTCCAGTATTGGCTCTTTTCCTCCAAGTGTCTTTTCTGCCTTTTGTTTGCTTTTATTCTTCTCTTTAGTATTATATTCTTTTCTCAAATGTTTGGTGACCTTGTAGTCCCATTATATTTAAGAGCTGAGAGACTTTGTATTGTGTTCATTGTGAGGGTTTTAAATGATGTACTTCATATTTGGATAATATAAAGGGGCCATTTTGAGGGATAATTCCGGATATATTGTGGTGGGCAAAGGTAGGGTTACAGTTGTGAGTATGTAGGACACAGAGTTTATTTTTGTATTAGTTATTTGTATTATAACTGTAAACCTACTTCTGCCCACCCCTGTATTATGTATATTACATATGACACCTGCAATTTTTATTTATTTTTTCCTCAGTGGGTCAACTTTTCCAGAGTAAAATTCTTTAATCCCCTGCCTGAGAGTTCAAAAGGTTGGCTGCCTGTGTTCTGGGAACCAAGTTAAGAATAGGGGCTATCAAATAGCATCATTTCAGTAATCTCTTTCCATATTTTCCCTTTCTTTTCTTTTAGTAACACATCTCACTCCAGTTTTCAATGAGCCTTGTGTTCCCATGTCCAGGACCTACTTGGTTCAGTATGTAAGAAAAGAAAGCCTTCATCTTTCTGCCAAAGTTGGGGAAGAGTTGTCACCCAGCTGGTGGTCCAGGAATCATATTACTTCTTATTTGGACTTTTCCATCAGTTCACCCATATTTAGCTCCACTTACACACTTACTTTCTGGGATACCTGAGGGTTAACTGAGGCTCTCTGGGATTCTACAGCCCATATCAATTTAGTTCTGGGCTTCCTTCATGGCCAAGTTGGTTTCAGCTTTCATTGACCTGCTAGTTAGTTCTACTCCTCATCTGCTTTCTTGTTTCCAAATTTCTGTTGCTTTCATCTCCTCTGTTGTTCTCTTTATACTTGTGAGTTCCTATCTTAAACTCCTGTAATGCAATTTTAGTGAGGTTTCCAGAAGAGCGAGTCAGGATTAACATTAAGTTTATTTCTCTAACTACATATTGATTAGCTTAAATTTGATTCTCATGTAGAACTATCTTCTCTCTCTCTTTGTCTCTCCAGGGATGATTTTGGATCTCTTTCAACATGTCTTTCCTAGTACAGAAAATTATATCGTCAATTTTCGTGTCTGTTCTATTTTTTTCAAGCTTCTTTCTTTAAGATCTGTCTCTGGGATTACCTTCTCTGTGAACCAAATCTGGCTTCCCCCAGCAGAGCCAATCTCTTCATTATCCATATTTGCATAGCATCTTGACTGATCCTCACATGTTTGGCCATGCAAATTTTATCCTGTATTCCTCTTCTGACGGTAAATTCCTTGAGGCATAATCT
Source organism: Myotis myotis (assembly GCF_014108235.1). NCBI lineage: Eukaryota > Metazoa > Chordata > Mammalia > Chiroptera > Vespertilionidae > Myotis > Myotis myotis. The sequence goes on from NW_023416335.1 coordinate 199,413,546, forward strand.
ATGCCATCAATATTAGCCAGTGAAATAAGTCAGAGTGTGTTCTAGAGAATCGGGTTTCTGATAAGATGAAGAGGTGAGAAGAAGAAATGAACAAAAAACTCATGAAAATGGGAAAATTTGTCATAGTCAATTGAGGACTTTCTAAGTCACAATCTAGGGTTTATCAAGAGGGAGCAAGGAAAGGAGGGTTCAAGAGCATTTTTCAGAGGTGAATGAGGGAAAGGTTTTTTACAACTAAAAAGAACATGTAAATCGCATTGTGAGGAAAAGCCAGTAAATCCTGTTAGGTGGGAAAACAGTCCTGTAAACATCACGAATGAATTCTGTGAATCATGACCAAAATAGCCTCAAAATGCATTCTTCAATTTACTGTCTCTTTTAAAAGGGGGGCCATGCTTTAACATGAGACCTGGTGCTTTCGGCAGCATTCAATGAATTTACCTGGCATTGAGCATGACTCAGGATAAATGCATGGGAATGTCTGTATTGATGAAAGAATATGGTGTTTGCATTTCTATAACTATGGTGGGTGGTGTTTAGAGACGGAAGTTTAAATGGGATGATCTCTAGGATTTCTACCTTGGCTTATAGTGTTTGCAATGATGATTTTTTTTCTTTTTTTGAATTCAATTTATTGAGGTGACATTGGTTAATAAAATTAGTGCTTATATTTGAAGTATATGAGAGGATAGTTATATATATAAAATTTCAATAACAATTTTTTGGCCTAAATCAGATGAATTGACTATATCTACAGGCCCAAATTTCCCTCCAAAAAGAGCATTTCCCCCCCTTTGATCTGTTAGTCAGCATCTCTTGATCTTTTCAGTGCCATGAATCATTTTGGCCATCTGGTGAAGCTTATGAAACACTTATCAGAATAGTGGTGTGTGTTTTTTGGTTTGTTTTTTAAATCCTCACCTGAGGATATTTTTTCCCACTGATTTTTAAACAGAGGGAAAGGGGGAGGGAGAGACAGAGAGAAACACCGATGTGAGAGAGACACATCTATTGGTTGCCTCCCGCATGCCACCCGACCAGGGCCGAGAGCCTACAACCAAGGTACTTGTCTTTGACTAGAATCGAACCCGCGACCCTTCAGTCCTCAGGCCGACACTAGCCACTGAGCCAAAACGGCTACAGAACAATAGTATTTTTAAGTGAATAAAATAAAATATAGTTATTCACTGCATAATGACGTTTAGGTCAACTACAGACTCTGTCATCCCATAAGATTATAATGGAGCTGAATAATTCCTGTTGCTTCGTGACGTTGTTGCCATCATAAGGTAGTAGCTCAATGCATTACTCATGTGTCTGTGGTGATGCTGGTGTAAACAAACCTTCCACACTGACAGTCATATAAAAGTATAGCACATAGCCCTGACTGCTTTGGCTCAGTGGATAGAGCATCGGCCTGTGGACTGAAGGGTCCCAGGTTCGATTCTGATCAATGGCATGTACCTTGGTTGCGGGGCACATCCCCATTAGGGGTTGTGCAGGAGGCAGCTGATTGATGTTTCTCTCTCATCGATGTTTCTAACTCTCTTATCCCTCTCCCTTCCTCTCTGTAAAAGTTCAATAAAATACATATTTTTTAAAAGTATAGCACATATGATTATGCATAGTACATAATACTTGGTAATGATAATGACTGTTACTGGTTTGTGTACTTACTATACTATACTTTATGTCATTATTTTAGAGTGTAGTATTTCTACTTATAAAAATGTCTGCTGTAAGTCAGTGCAATATGCTATGTGATGCCAGCAACAACCTTGTACAACTTGTGTTTACTACATCTCTTGATTGCATCATTTTTCCTTGTGCTTAATTTAATTGCATGTTGTTTTGTTCATCATAGCCTCTAACATACAAAATTCACTGCTGATGTTGCCAGTAAGAGGCCATGTTGAGCAATTGACCTGGAAACAGAATTAAAAGTGATTAAGGCTTATGAAGGTGCAAAATCAGTGATGGTTATTGCTTGCCAGTCGGGCATGTCCCATTCCACAAGAGCTATAATCTTGAAGTATAAGAACAAAGCAATGAAAAAAGAACAACAACAAAAAAGTACAAAGTGTTGGAAGTGGTTAAAGGATCTGCTTCATTGACTGCAATGAGACTAACAAAAATTTGTGATGGGCCAATGTCAGAGGGGGAGAAACTTTTTATGACCTGGATCAAAGACCAGACACAGAAGCATATCCCGCTCAGTGTCATGCCGATCATGGCCAAAGCAAAAATTAATTTGCCATGTTGAAAGAATAAGGCTGGCCCTGACTACTATGTGGAATTTATTGCTAGCTCTGGGAGGTTTAAACAATCCAGGAATCACTATTTATTATGTAATGTGAAAGTGAGTGATGAGTCTGCAAGTGCTGATGTGAAGGTAGCTTAAAAATTTTTGAAAACTATAAGCTGATTGTGTAGGAAATTTACTTGCCAGAGCAAATGTTCAGTATGGATGAAACCTCCCTATTCTGGAAACGGATGCCTGAAAGGACTTTCATCCATAAGGAAGCCAAGTTAATGCCAGGTTTCAAGGCTTTTAAGGACAGGACAATGGTCTTGCTTCGGGGCAATGTTGCAGGCTACAAATTGAAATCCTTTGTGATGTGGCACAGGGAGAATCCCAGGGCCTTCAAGCATATTGATAAGCACAGACTGCCAGTGTACTATGGAGTCAATAGGAAGTCATGGATGACACAGCTCCTCCTCCAAGTTGTCCTCCTGAATTTCTATGCCAGAGAAATGGAGAAGTCTTATTTGGGGAATAGCATATCTTTCAAGATTTTGCTTATTGTTGGTAATGCTCCTGGACACCCTCCCTTTATTGGTGATCTTTATCCCAATATCAAAGTGGTGTTTCTCCTTTCTAACACCCCCTCTTTGATCCAACCAATGGATCAAGGAGTTTATAGTAGCTTTTAAGGCCTATTACCTGAGGGGGACCTTTGCCCAGGTTATTGATGCAACTGAGGAAGACACTGATGTAATTCTGGATGGGTTATAACATATATGACTGCATTAAAAACCTTGCTTGGGTTTGGGGTGATGTCACCAAGGAGTGTATAAATGGCATCTGGAAGAGGTTTGTTCATGACTTCAAAGGATTTGTCAAGGATGAAGTGTTTGCAAAAATCAATAAGGCTGTGGTTGAGATGGCAAAGAACCTTAGTCCAGGTGTGGATGAGGATGACATTGAGGAGCTCCTAGAGGTGGTTCTTGAGGAATTAACTCATGAGGAGTTGTCAGAACTGATTCAGGAATACAGAGATGAAGAAGATGCATCAGAAAGGAATCTGCAGGAAAAGAAAAAGAGGAATCCCCAAGGAAATTCATAGGGAAGGGTTTATCAGAAGCATTTGCAGCTCCTAAAAATGTTTGAAAACATGGACCCCCTACCCCCACCATACCAAATGGTTTTTATGAATAGAGAGGAATGTTTATGGTACATTATCTGCTTACAAGCAAATCTATAATGAAAAAAACAACAACACAACAAACAAACCAAGCAAGCCATCAGGGACATATTTCTGAAAAGAGTGACACTTCCTCAAGAAGAACCTCAGTCCAACTGGCATGGCTCAGTAGTTAAGCATTGACCTATGACACAGCAGGTCACGGTTTGATTCCTGGACGGGGTACATGCCAGGTTGTGGGCTTGATTCCCATTGTGGGGCATGCAGGAGGCAACCAATCAATGATTTTTTTCATCATTGATGTTTTCCTCTCTCCCTCGCCCTTCTGCTCTGAAATCAATAAAAAAAATTTTTTCAATAAAAAGAAGAAGAGCTTCAGACAGGCCTTTAGAAAGTATTTCAGAAGAAAGCATTGTTATCATAGGAGATGGCAGCTTCATTTATGTGATTGCCCTTGAAGACCTTCCAGTGGGACAAGATATGGAGGTAGAAGAGTGCCTGGAGCCGGTCCATCCTTGCTGTTTCAAAGGACCTGGCATATATGGCATACTGTTCTTAAAATGTTTGCTCACCTTCTTGGCACTATGTGTTTTAACCAAGGTCTCCTCTCTGAGAAAGGTTGTTTCCCCAGGTAGGGATTTTCCCCTGAAGTTAGGGAGGGAATAAAACCCCTCAACTAAGTGCCAGGTGGGTAATTAATCACTTTAACTACGAACAATCATGCTTAAGCTACATAATCTTTACTCCCTGGAATGGAGATAAGAAACACCCTAACCTTTGTAATAGAGATTGATAGGATTGAATCAACTGGTATAAATACAGATGTAACAAGACAGAACTTAGAAGACAGAACTTAGAAGACAGAACCTACACAGAACCTACACACAGAACCTACACACAGAACCTACACAGAACCTAGAGACAGAAGAACTTCCCTGGAGAGAACATGGCAAAAGATCCTGGACAGAAGCTGGAGACAGAACCTAGAGACAGAACCTAGCAAGAGAACCTGGCTGAAGAACCTAGAGACAGAACCTGGCTACAGAACCTGGATAGAACATGGCAAGAGAACTTGACTAGAACCTGGTGACTGAACTTGGCTGGAGAACCTGGACAGAACCTGGCTGGAAAATTTAGCGAGGGAACATGGCTACAGAACCTGCCTGGAGAACCTGGAGAACCTGGCTGGAGAACCTAGCAAGACAACTGGACACAGAACCTGGCTGGAGATCCTGAACCAGAACTTCGCTGGAGATCCTGATCAGAACTTGGCTAGAGATCCTGGCTAGGCTGCTGATCAACTGAACGCTGTCTCCGTGTCATTCCTTCTTCGCCGACTCCGTCCACATCTTTGGGGACCCCTGGACCAGCTGGGGCTGGACCCCAGCAGAAGAAGTGATACTGATGATCCCGACCCTGTGTAGTTCTAGGCTAATGTGTGTGTTCGTGTGCTAGTATTTAGCAAAAAAGTGTAAAAAGTAAAATAAATATGTTTTAAAGTAGAAAAAAGCATATAGAATAGGATATAAAGAAAGAATATTTTTGTGTAGCTGTACAATATGTTTGTGTTTTAAGCTAAGTGTTATTACAAGAGTAAAAAAGTTTAAAAACTTAAAAAGTTTATAAAGTAGAAAGTTAAAGTAAGCTAAGGGTCATTTGTTATTGAAGAAGGAAAAATATTTTAAGTAATATTTACATTTTCATGCCATATTTTTCTTTTTTAACTTGATTTTTATTGTTGGCAATATTACAGATATCCCCATTCCCCTCACTTTGCCCACCTCCACCCAGCCCCTGACCCCCCTTTAGTGTAGCCTAGGTGTACAGTGTGTGTGAAGTCTACAGTATACCCGAGGCCAGTGATGGAGAACCTATGACACGCGTGTCAGAGGTGACACGTGAACTCATTTTTTGGTTGATTTTTCTTTGTTAAATGGCATTTAAATATATAAAATAAATATCAAAAATATAAGTCTTTGTTTTACTATGGTTGCAAATATCAAAAAGTTTCTATATGTGACACGGCACCAGAGTTAAATTAGGGTTTTTCAAAATGCTGACACACTGAGCTCAAAAGGTTCGCCATCATTGCCCTAGGCCCTAACATTCACTCATCACTCACTCACTGACTCATCCAGAGCAACTGCCAGTCCTGCAAGCTCCATTCATGGTAGGTACCCTGTACAGGTGAACCATTTTTATCTTCTATAACCTTTTTTTTACTTTACCTTTTCTATGTTTACATATGTTTAGATGCACAAATACTTACCATTATCTTACAGTTGCCTACAGCATTCAGTCCTGTAACATTGTGTACAGGTTTGTAGCCTAGGAGCAATAGGCTAGACCATGTACCCAGGTGTGTAGGGTATGCCATCCATGTTTGTGTAAGTGCACCCTGTGATGTTTGCACATCACCTAACGGCATATTTCTCAGAACATATCCTTGTCATTAAGCTATGCATGACTGTACAATGAATTACAAAGAAAACATATTTATATACAGTTATCAACATACTAGAGGCCCAGTGCACGAAATTCGTGCACTTGGAGGGAGTCCCTCAGCCCGGCCTGCGCCCTCTCGCAGTCAGAGAGCCCTCAGAGGATGTCCAACTGAAGGTTTAGGCTCGCTCCTCATGTCATAGTGACCGGTCGTTCCACCATCAGGCCAAAAACGGCTCTCCACCATCCCCTGAGGGGTCCCAAATTGCAAGAAGGCACAGGCCAGGCCAAGGGACCCACTGGTGGACGATCAGGGCTGGGGAGGAATGTGGAAGGTTGGCCAGCTGGGGAGGGACTGCAGGAGGGCTCCAGGGCATGTCCAGCCCTTCTCACTCAGTCCCGATCGGCCAGACCCCAGCAGCAAGCTAACCTACCGGTCAGAGTGTCTGCCCCCTGGTGGTCAGGGCACATCATAGCAAGTGATTGGGTGGCCTTAGCATATCATCAGCATATTACGCTAATGACCAAACACTTAGCATATTAGGCTTTTATTATATAGGATTAAATTTATAGCACAGTCATATGTACTTCTTAATTAATAGATTGAATTATAAAACAACGCATTTAAAATATAGCTGTTAAAGTTAATTTTATTCATTAAAGACAGTATTAGTATAGGGCTATAATTGCTTAGCTTAAGTGAGAACATTAAACTCTGAGGTAGTCTCTGGCTCAACTCTTTCAATGATTGGCCAGTCCTTGTAGATAGGGAATACTAAAAAGAAACGTGGTGAGAATATGCGACTTTAATGTGAGGCCATGAGACTATGGTGACCGAATGACCCTGAAGTGCAGAGTTGTTCAATCATTGGTTACCCATGGTGTATGCTGGGCATCTACAGGCAGGAAGACTATCATCATAGGCAATTCTAGCAGTAGGTTAACTACTACCATAACTGTGGAATTTGATGAATATAAAGGATATTTTTAGGTATCTGTAGCAACTATACTGCAGTGTGAAAATATTTGTGATTTCTATTGGTGACAAAATTACACATGCTGCTCATATTGCTCATTTGTTGCCTATATTTATAATTGAGTGAAATATCAAGTTAGAGTCTCTTAAAAAAGAAAAGACGTAACATATTCCCCCCACCCATGATCATGAACCTCTCCAGTTCTATCCTTGGACCCCAGGTTAAGCCTACTTGCCTTAGGTTCTTTATTCTAGTCTCACTCATGACCTTCTACCATTATTAGTCACGGATTTTCAGGTAGGAACCGATCTGGATTGCCTCTCTGCCATTGTGCTTTAGGTATTGAATCTTTTTTTTTACATTTTGTTTTATTGCTTAAAGTATTACTAAGAGTATTACATATGTCTCCTTCCCCCACCCCCTTGGCCTTCCCCCAGCCTCCCCTACTCCCCGGTGTCTTGTGTCCATTGGTTATGCTTATATGCATGCATCCAAGTCCTTCGGCTGATCTCTTAGGTATTGAATCTTGAAGGAGGTGTTTTTGACCAAGAGGTTAGATTCTAGTGAAATCTGAGAAGAGTGAGCTGGGCCAGAAACAAGAGAGCCTGGTTGTTTTCAGATTTGAAAAAATTATGTCTTATAAGAACAAACTTGCCCTGATTTTCCTCAGAACTTGAGAACGGTTGAGCCCACTTTCATTTCCATGTTGAAACTTTGTCAACCACAGAGAAAGATCTGGATCAGAGACGCGTGGAATGAAGTCTGGCCCCCAGAATACAGTTAGCCCAACAAAGGTGTACTTTATGGTTTTAATCAAAGCTACTAGTCTGGATTTGTTTAGCTTCTTTTTTCATGTTAATGGTGATAGTGTGTGTAGGGGAAAAAGAACCTTTATTTCTGCTATAGGCTTAGATCCAGTCGGAAAGCTGGAGTGAACCCTAATCCTGTAATCTCTGCTGAGTTTTCCAAACACGCAAATTTAAAATATATATTTGAGCTATATAGAGTAACAACCATTTTAATGGAAAGTTGCTTTATAATGTTTGATCTAGTGTTCCCTCCAAATGTCATAGTTTTAAGGCCTTTGTTATGATTTAAAATTGAACACATTGTACCTAATTTTCTATGTGTACTGTTTTCTGAGGTTTAGAAAAAATAATGAAGACTCTTATTTTGTGTGGGATTTCTTGACTGAAAACAAGAACTAGGGACTTAAGGTTTGTGTTTGAAAGTCCTCGGGTTCTGATTTCATTATACAGTCCTCACGACCAGAGCAAAATTGGTATGAGAAAAAGACTGCTTTTTAGAGAAATCTATTTTAAATGGTGACAAAAATTTTAAAATAAATAGTGAAAAAGGTTTCATTAGAGCACTAGCTTGAAAAAAAATAAAATCACTAAAGTTTATTTCATTTTGCACTATAAAATTTAGCTTATAAGGGTGTATTAATTTAAAACAAGGAATGAATCAAATATTTTTGGGCATACATTTTCTGACAACTGGTATGATATAGTAGGATGTGGCACTTTTCATGTTTTTGATTTTTCTTAGTGTGATCATGTGTAGTCATTTTCAGTAAAAATCTTTTAAGGGCTTCACCACAGTTCCCAATAGCCTGTTTCATATTTTTATATTCAAATCATCCTTTCTGAGGTAGCTATCTTGTCTTTTTCATTTTGCATGACCTAAATTTTCTTTTTCCACCTGTTTGCTCCACGTTGTCAGTGAGCAGATTGAATCTCCATGAAGGTAGACATGACTGTATTACTTCTCAGAAGGGATGTTTCATAGGTGTCTGTCTAGTTCATTAGTGAAAATGGTCAGGTTATAACTATTATTCCCCTATATATCCTCCTTACTTGGAGGGGGGGGCTCATTTCCCAACTCCCCTTTAAAATATTAATGAAGACAATAGAAGAGATATGAAATTATAGCAGCACTAAATCCCGGCCATATCAGCTAAAGATCTGGCCTATACCAGGAGGAATTTCTGATAATCGAATTGTGGAAAGGACTCTGAGGAGGAATGTGGTGTTGAGCTGGTAAATGGCAGGATATTTCTACCCATTTCTGCTATGTCATCTACCAGGAGACAGGGAGCTTTCATTGACCAGGGAGTAAAAGTGAGTTAGAGGATGTCTTCTGTATCCTATCTTCTATGTCTGCTTTCTAAAACCACCCAGGACATTATTGCCTCCAACTCCCTTCATTTCTTTCTACCAAATAGTATTTTCCAAGTCCATTTGGAGATAAAAATGTTCTGTAACGCACTACATCAGAGGCAATGGACAACCAGTGTTTTTTTGTGTGAATAGACATGTGAAGACTGTAGTAAAATTGATTATCCATAATAACACTACTGTTATTACTAATGACGACAGTGGCTAACATTGATCCCCTACTATAAAGTGGGCACTCACTTAGGAGCTTATCTGATCTTTACAACAACCCTATGAGGTAAGTACTGTTGTTATTTTTCCATTTGACTAATTAGGAAACTGAGACATAATGCAAAAAAACATTCAAACCTGTAAAGAATTTTTGTGAGTTTATTTGAGCCAAACTGTCCATAATTGCCAGAGAGCAGAATCTCAGCATATTGGGATAATGCTCTGGAGAATGGTAGTCTCTCACCTTGTTTTATACATTACAATTGAAGGAGGAGATGTAACTGGGCTACATAAAATCCAATGGTGATAGATTAGGGAGAAGGAAGAAAGCAAAAGGGGAGAAGCAGGGGACCTCTGGGATTGGATAAAAGTAACATGATAGGCACATATTTATTTTACTTAGGTGGGTACAGAATAGTTAACAGTCAACAATTAACATGTTAACAATAACATTGTGGTCTCAGTTATGATGCACAGGCACATTTGCTCGTGCCATATCCAGAAAAGGGGAAGTTACAAGTTACCCTGACATTTCATAGGTATGTTATCTTAGATGCAAAAAGACAGTAGGCCCAGTAAAGATCCGAGTTGATCTTTGTCAAGGAAGATACTGGCCTAGGACATGACTACCCACTATAAACTGCTTTTTAATTAAAAGGTTTTAATTTCAGACCATCCTTTGTGGTTACTTTAGGTCTCTTGAGTCTGGAAGGCCGCCACACAGGCCTTCTCTGAGTTAGTCAGGTTAGCAGGTGGCCCCTTTTCCTCCACAGAGATGTTGAGTAACTTGCCCACGGTCACATCCTATATAATAAAAGGGTAATATGTAAATTGACCCTAATGGTGGAATGACCAGAACGACCTTGACCAGTCACTATGAGGCACACTGACCACCTCTTGGTCCCTTTCCCCACCAGCAGGCTCCCATCACACAATGACAAATGGGGAACCAGGTGTGGGTGGCGGGGAACGTGGGCAGTGCCAGGTCAAGGTCCCCGCCCCGCTGGTTGCCCCCCACACAGAGGGTGACCTGTGGTGGGGGTGGGGGTGGGGGGGGAGAAGCACGGGGCTGGCAAGTGAGCAGGAACAGCTGACCTATTGATCCCTCCCCCCATGTCAGCAGGCTCTGATCACCAGATGGCGAATGGGGAACAGGGGCTGGGGGGCAGCTGCAGGCAGCCAGGGAAGATGGCCCTGATCTCAGGCCAGGCCTAGGGACTATACCCATGCACAAATTTCATGTGCCAGGCCTCTAATAGCTAAAAAGTATGAAAGGCCAGAATTTGAACTTAGGTATTTGACTCCAGCAAGACTTATGTAACCTCTATGTCTTGCGGTCTCCCTTTGGAAAGAAGGAGCAGAAACGGAAATTGTCATGAAAGCAGGATGATGACACATATGAATTTGTGGATTGATAAGAATACTAAAAGCAATGGGGCTTTGAAAGGCTATTGCCACCTAAAAAATGCATAGTATGAAAAGTATGTGTCTTGGAGTTAGACTGCTTAGGTTTAAATTCCCATTCTACTTTAAATGTCTCCCATTGTTTTGGGGATGGGATAACTTTCAATATTCAACTGCTAACCTGTGCTCTTTTCCTCTTAGAATCTCTGCCATCAAGAAGAGAGTTGGTGGGGGAGGGCGGGGGTGGGGGGAGGAGATCAACCGAAGGACTTGTGTGCATGTATGTGGGCCAAACCGGTGGACATGGACAACAGGGGGATGGGAGCATGAGTTTGTGTGTGGGGGGGAGGTTGGGGGTTAATGGGGGGGATGTGGACACACTTGTAATACCTTAACTAATAATAAAAAAAAAAAAAAGAAGAGAGTTGGTTCTGAGATCCTTTCCACCAGTAAATGACATAAACACTACAATGAATTGTTTTTATGTATGTACATCTTTGCACATTATTTGAAATCTGAATTATAATTCTAGAAGTAGAACATAGGAATGACAGTGATGTGCATTAAGATTTTAATAGACATTGCTCAGTGTTTTCATGGGGCTTATGCTTGGTGAAATTCCCACCTCAATATAAGAGTACTTATCCTGGCATTTTTCAAACTTAAACATTTTTTATCATCTACAAAAAAAAAAAAAAAAAGTTAGTATCTCATTGTAGTTTTTCTTTCATTTTAAAATCAATTTGTATTTTCTTCTGTACTCCTTTCTGAGTTACCTGTTCATGATCTTGCTCACTTTTTGTATTGATTTTTACATGTTCTTTATACATTCTCTGAAATTAGCCCTTTGTAATCTAATGGTGAATATTTTCTTCCAGTTTATTGTTTGTGCTTTAACTTTATTCATTTAGACAATTTAGACTTTTTATTCATACACTAGAGGCCCGATGCACAAAATTCATGCACAGTAGTGGGTCCCTCAGCCCGGCCTGTGCCCTCTCGCAATCCAGGACCCCACACTCCTAACTGCCTGCCTGCTCGCTCCTAACTGCCTGCCTGCTCGCTCCTAACTGTCTGCCTGCTCGCTCCTTACTGCTTGACTCGTTGCTCCTTATTGCCCTCCTGATGGCTCCTTACCGCTTGGTTTGCCGCTCTTTAGCCGTCATGTCACTGCTGCTGCGCTTGCCAGCTGTGAGCCTGGCTTCTGGCTGAGCGGACATTTTCTGCTGGCTATTTGTGTTTCTGTTCTCACTCATGGGCTCATGTTCTCCTGTGGCTTGGTTATTTTTGACTATGTGTTATCAATTGCCCTTGAAAAGTTATTTGTGGGGCTTCCCTCGGGCTGAGGGTGCAGTTTTCTCCTCTAGTTAGGATTTGCATTTGTTCTTGTCAGAGCCCCAGAGGCATAGACAGTCCAGAGCCACTTTAAACTAAATTTACAGCTTGAGGTTTCCTGGACCACCCCACTGATGTGAGTTAGGACTGAAAATCTACGCGAGAGCTCATTTGTGGTTACCATTTTATAGAGAGAGGTTTTTTCATTCTACTTTTCCCCTTCTCCTTTGCTCAGCATGAAATCCCATCCTCCTCAAGTTCGCTGCATGTAGGTTGTGGTGAAGAAGGTGCATTTACTTACTTCAGAGTTTCCGTTTAAGGTGCTTATTTCCGGTTTGGTTCCTCAGTTCAGGTGGGATCTGGACTTTGAGATATATACTCCATGTCTCTTGATATCATCTAAAGTGCAACCCTCTCTTATCTGGATCAGCAGATGTCCTCAGGGAAAGGGCAGTTTTGTGGCTGTTCACTTTTCTAGCTATTTACTTTCTCCTAAAGTTTGTCTTGGCATCTCATCCTCACTATCTTTTGAGTTCTTTGGTGCTCTTAAGAAAATAATTTTAGCAATTAGAGTTGGTATGAATGACCTAAACTGCCATTTATGGAAGTTGAAGGAACTCTTCAAATTTATCTGAATGCTTATAGAATTCTTTGTTTTTCCTAGTAATTTAAAAATTTTACTAGGTTGCTTTGAGGTGGCAGCTTTTAAAAGTTAATTATTTTTTGGTACACAGTAAGTCCTTTTGGTCTACTCATTTGCGTTCTTCCCCTCCCCCAGCTAAATAAAAAATTCATTTTATTATATCTATTTATCACCTCTGTTCTATTTTTTTTCAATTATTTCTTTAGAAACTCAGTCTTTCATATCTATCATTTTCATCTTTTGGGTCCTTTTCCTTTATATTTTAGAAGCATTCTCTAGCTTACCCACTTCATAAGTGATTGTTTTCCTGCAACTTTGTTTCCTGCAATTTTAATTTCTACTTCTAGTAATGTATATGACATTTATATGATGTTATTTACTTCATTATAGTTTTTCTTTAATTTTCCACTTCACTTTTGTTTTCACTTCAAGTTATGATTCTTTACATACTTACAGAATCTATGATTTTTTGTTAATTTTATTGGAATACTTCCTGGCATACATCTTTTATGAAAATTATTTTATGTCTATTATTAACACTATAACTATAACTTTTTTGTTTGCAGAATTTTTGTATTTGTAAACAAAATAGAAATAGAATCATAGATACATAGAACAGATTGATAGCTGTCAGAGGGGTGGGGGTTTGGGGGCTGGGTGAAAAAGAAGAAAAAAACCCAAAGCACATAGACATGGACAACATTCTGGTTGTTGGAGGGAAAGGGATGGGAAAGAGTGGAAGAAAGCAAAGGTGGGACAAATGGTGGCAGAGACTTGTCTTTGGGCTATGAGCCCACGATGCAGCCTGCAGATGATGTGTTATAGAATTGTATCCTTGAAACCTGTATCATTTAATTAACGATGTCACCCCAATTAATTCAATAAAAATAATGATGCAAATTGGTTCCCCATTTTTTTCCCAATAAATACTTCCTAATGGGCTGCCAATGAGCTAATCAGGTCAAACATTCTCTGGGTTGCCCTCTTTATACAGAGTCAGCAAGCATAACATTGTGTTAACCTATCGACACGGAGGAAATTTGTTTTCCATCTGACCTTTTACAGTAACTACTCAAAATTATTTTCTCTTCAGCTAACAAAGTTAATAAAAAATTATCTGTTTGACACTTATGGACAATAACATTTAAAATTATATGTTGATATTCTTGAACATTTTGTTTTCTCTTTCCCTAGGGAAAAAAAAATTAATTTTTACTGAAAATTTACAGTTTTGGTTTAGAAAATAATACTCTTTAACTATTTGGAATCAATCACATATTCACAAATAACTAGGTATTTTGCAGATTTTATGTTTCTACGCATTGAAATGGTCACATGGTTATTTTATAATGCTTAGAATTTCTATTAATTAAAAATTTGTAACCATTTGTATAAGATAGAATGAAAGTTTAACTTTGGGCTAAATATGAACAAAGCATTTAAGAAAGAATTACTAAAACAAAAATATATGGGGTATTTTAAACCTGGAAATAACTTCCCCCTTTTTCTTTTTCCAAAATGGAAAGGAGAATTATGATCCTTGCTAACATTCTTTATTAAATCTTGATTTTACAAATCTCTACTCACCAAAATTAAGGTAAACGTATTCTTTCAAATGACTAAACATTCCTAAAGTTCAGCCTTTTCTTTTTGTTTCAAACTGACCTTTCCCTAAAAAGTTCCAAATTGGACATTTCTGGTAAATAAATTTTTAATGGTTCATTATTGCTTCAGTGATGGTCATCCAAATCAATCCCAAAACATCCTTTCACTCTTGAGTGGTTGACCAATTTTAAATACTTCTTAGAGAATAAAATTATACGGCAGACCCCCTTATCCACAGCGGGGGAAAAAAAAAGGAAAACTTCAGAACTAAACAATTCATAAGTTTTAAATTTCTCTCTGTTTGAGCAGCATAATAAAATTTTGCTCCCTCCTGCCCAGGGTGTGAATCATCCCTTTGTCGCACATCCCCACATTGTATACACTTCCTGCCTGCTAGTCACTTAGTGGTCATCTTGGTGGGTTACAGATGGACTGTATCACAGTGCTTGTGTTCAAGTCACCCTTATTTTTCTTAATAATGTTCCAAAATGCAAAGAGTAGTGATGCTGGCAATTTGAAGCCAAAATGAAGCCATAAAGTGCTTCCTTTAAGTGAAAAAGTACACTAAAATACCTTGTGAGAGAGAGAGACCACATTTACATAAGTTTTATCATAGTATATTGTTATAATTGTCCTATTTTATTTTAAGTTACTTTTCATCTCTTACTGTGCCTAATTTATAGATTAAACTTTATCATAGCTATGTATGTGTAAGGAAAAGCATAGTATATTTAGAGTTCAGTACCATCTGTGGTTTTAGACACTCACTGGGGGTCTAGGAAGGTATTCCTCATGGACAAGGGGGGGAGGGACTACTGTATATATTTCCTCTGCAGCTATTCTAACATTTATTATTCTAAGGAAGCTACTTAAGCATCATTAAATTCACTCAATGCTTCCATTTTCAAAGGGAGAATCAAGCTTGCTCACATTTCATTTATCATGAACATGCACGCAGGCTATTATTTTATCATTTCCCACTGGTAGAAGCAAATAGCGATATTATTTTACACCTGTTAGGAAAATTCAATAGACTTGAAAGCATCAAGAGTATTTTGGATTGTCATCAGCAAGTGGCCACTGCTCTTTAAATGTTTCTGTAATGGAGAAGTAACTCATTTATAAGCAGGCAGTAGTGCTTAAGTGATAACTACTTTTGTTATTAAATATGCTTATAAAATGTTTCCCCTAAGCTTTAACTTAATTTGGGGGGATGGTGAGTGAAATCTCATTTATTTTAATTATTTACAGACCCAAGTACCAGACAGTCATTATATTTTTTTCAGTTTTTTTTTAATTTCAAGAAAAATGATCTTAAATTTAATAATGTTACATGCAATAAACATTAATATCTCAAGAAAAATGATTTTAAATATGATGTTACATGAAATAAACACCAATTATTCAAGAAAAATGATCTTACATATAATAATATTATCTGCAATAAACATTAACATTTCAAGAATAAAAGAATTTTAAGTATAATAATATTACCAAAACTGTACTAACATAATATGATATCACAAAAGTTGTAGAAAATGTTAAAAATCTGCAAATAACAGGATTATTTCTATTATATCCAAAATATTTTTTTCCCTCTGGCTCTATTTTTGTTCATCAGTTTATGTTGTTCATTATATTCCACAAATGAGTGAGGTCATATGATATTTATCTTTCTCCAACTTGCTTATTTCGCTTAGCATGATGCTTTAAAAGTCTATTTTGTCGGATATGAGTATTGCTACTCCAGATTTTTTTTTTCCTTTCCATTTGAATGGAAAATTTTTTCCATCCCTTCACTTTCATCCTGTGTGTCTCTTTTGTTTGGAGGTGGGTCTCTTGTAGACAGCATATACTTGGGTCATGTTTTTGTATCTGTTTAGCTACCCTACACCTTTTGATTGGAGCATTTAATCCATTTACATTTAGGGTTATTATTGAGAGGTACTTATTTATAGCCATTTTAATTCTGTATGGTTAGGTTTCTCTCCGTGTTTCTTCTTCTCAGCAATCTCTTACAGCAATTCTTTTAGCATTTCTTGTAAAGCTGGCTTGGTGGTGATGAACTTCTTTATCCTTTTTTTTTGTCTGGGAAACTCTTTATTTGACCATCTATTTTGAATGATAGCCTTGCTGGATATAGTAATCTTGGTCTCAGATCCTTGCTTTCCATTGCCTTGAGTACTTCATGCCATTCCCTTCTGGCCTATAGAGTTTCTGATGAGAAATCAGGTGTCAGTCTTATAGGAACACCTTTGCAGGTAACAGTTTTCTTTTCTCTTGCTGCCCTAAGAGTCTCTCTTTGTCTTTAATTTTTGGCATTTTAATTATGATGTGTCTGGGCATGGGTCTGTTTGGATTCTTCTTGTTTGGGGTTCTCTCTGCCTCTGGAACTTATATGACTTTTTCCTTCACCAGGTTAGGGAAATTTTCTGCCATTATTTCTTCAAATACCTTCTCTATTCCTTTCTTCCTTTCTGCCTCTTCTGACACACCTACTATTCTAATATTGTTACATTTCACATTGTCCCACAGCTCCCTTAAGCTGTTCTCCTATTTTTTAATTGTTCTTTCTTTCTTTTTTGAGTATTTATTAATTTATTTATTTATTGAGGTAAAATCCCTAAGTTTATTTCAATAACATTTTTTTATCTATAATTTCTTTATTGGCTAAGGTATTACAAATGTGTCCTCATCCCCCCATTAATGTTCTTTCTTTTTGATTCTCTAATTGAGTGATATTTTCAACTCTGTCTCCTAATTCACTGATTTGACCCTCAGCTTCCCTTAATCTGCTTTGTATTCCTTCCGATATGTTCTTTATTTGTGTTATGTTATTCTTTATCTCAGACTGTTCTTTTTTCATAGTTACTATATCTTTTTTTCATACTGTTGAGCATTTTTAACATCATTACTCTGAACTCTGTTTCAGATAAATTTCTTATCTCTGCTTCATTTATCTCTTCTTCTGGAGAATTCGCTAGTTTTTTCATTTGGGGGTTGTTTCTTTGTTTCCTCATTTTGGTTGTCTGTCTGGGTTTGTGACTATGCTTTAGGTAGGTCCTCTATGCCTCTCAATCTCTAGTGCAGGACAGTGTTAACACATTGTTTGTGGGTAGTTTTTATCGCGCGATAAAAGGTGGTGCGGGCCATTTTTGCTAATTTTTTGCGAAAATGGCAACGTTCAGTAAAATTACGATAACTTTAGTTTACATATTTATACATTACCCGCATTCTACCGCTAGTCTATAAAAAATGTATTAATACGTGTCCCACGCTCTACTACACTGGTAGAACGTATAAATCCGTAAAAATGTATAAATACGTTTCCCGCATACAATGTGTTAAAGGCTGCTTCTGACTAATTGGATCAGGCAAAGACTCAAATCCTCCAGAGACCACCTCTGTCTACAGCAGCGGTTCTCAACCTGTGGGTCGAGACCCCTTTGGCGGTCAAACAACCCTTTCACAGGGGTCGCCTAAGACCATCCTGCATATCAGATATTTACATTATGATTCATAACGGTAGCAACATTACAGTTATAAAGTAGCAATGAAAATAATTTTATGGTTGGGTCACAACATGAGGAACTGTATTTAAAGGGCCAGAAGGGCCCTGACCAGTTTGGCTCAGTGGTTAGAGCGTCGGCCTGCAGACTCAAGGGTCCCAGGTTTGATTCTGGTCAAGGGCATCTACCTTGGTTGCTGGAACATACCCAGTAGGGAGTGTGCAGGAGTCAGCTGATTGATGTTTCTAACTCTCTATCCCTCTCCCTTCCTCTCTGTAAAAAAAAAATCAATAAAATATATTTTTAAAAAAAAGTGATAGAAGGTTGAGAACCACTGGTACAGACTAATAGGATTCTGACTTGATTGCCTCCAGGCAATCATCCTCAGGTTGTCGAGAGTTTTTTTCAACAGGGTGGGGCAGTTGCTTCTGCCTGGAAGCTAATTGTTACTTTTAATCTCTTAACACAGTATGGGTGGATCACAAGCACTCTGGTGTTTTCATATTACACAGTGTTTTACATAAATGTTAAAGACATGCCTTAAAATTAAATACCCATTGCATTTTGAAGTTATTTATTACATGTTCTTACAAGCTAAGATCTTTTTAAAGTATGATACTTTGTAAAACGTTTTGTTCAATAGAAACTTATCTGGCCACTGGGTAAAGCTATCAATAAAACTACTGGTGTGCAATGTGTTAAGTGGCCTCAGGGCAAGTTGTTTTCTAATAGGGTGTGCCGACTGTCTTCCCCCCAGGCAAGGCAGATGTCTATGTGCGAAAGGTGTCCTCTGCTGGGTGAGGGAATGACTCAGCCCAGGAAACTTGGAGTGTCTGCCTTCTGAGCTCTATTCCCTGAGTCCCTGGTTCTGGGTTCTGCTCTTACAGCTCCAGTCTGCTTCACCCTGCCTCTGCCAGAGCACAAGGTGGGTGGATCCACAGGGAATTTTTGTGTGTTGGCCCTTTAAAAGGGTGCCCGAACTTTCAGCTGCCACTCCCTAGCAGACAGCATCCCACTACCTTTCACAGCTAGATGTTATGTGGGTACCCTCCTCAGTTTGGTGCTCTCTGCTGGGGAGCCCAGCTTTGGGATTAGATCCCAGAGTTCTCAGTGGCACCCTCCCACAGCTGAGATATCTCTCCGGGACTTCAGTTGCTGCCTGTAGGTGGCCTGGCCAGCCCTTTTGGGCCTCGGCCCCTCCTACCAGTCTCCATGCGGTCTCCACCTTTGGTCCTGGGGTATCAGGGTTCTCTCCTGTGAGTTTTCCATTGATTATTCAGGAAGCCTTTCCATATTTAAGTTGTAATTCCAGCTTGTTCCTGGGAGCATGTCTGTGCAGCATCCTCCTACTCTGCCACCATTTTTAATCTCTTCCAGTCATGATATTTTGTTGCTTTTTTTTTTTTTAAGCAGAAAAACATAAGCCTTGCATGGAAATTCTTAAGAAATGTCAAAGAGCTGGTCTTGTTGGAAAGGTTAGTAGTTGTAGAGAAATATTTCAAAAACATAAATGCAGCAGTTTTAAACACGGTTTAGTGCCCAAAATAACATGTTAGTTTTGTTTTTCATTTTTAACATAAATATCAACTGCCACTGTGTAATTGAGTCACAAACACATTTGAACCCAGGAATTTTTATACTGAAATAATTCTCTGTGAACCAATACCATCTCTCCAAACAGAAAGATTTTGTTACCGTTTGTGTGTTTTAAAAGCGAGAAAGCCTGGTATTATATAATATGACATCGGGGATTTTATGCATTTGTGTGCTTTCTTATTCCACTCCCCGTCTCATTTTTGTGTTTCTCAAAATATCTGGGATAGCATTTTTGCATGCTTGCATACCCTTATGAATGGTTCTATGTATTTGCACTGTAAGCATTTTTGCTGTAAACATGTTTGCCGCAAGCATTTTCACCACACAACTAATTGGCCCTAAGACAATGTCACCATAAAAAATAAAATAGCTGGTTGACAGCTTAGTTTACATTTGGCAGACTTCATGTATTTTGTCAGTTCGTTTTCATTCTCCATTGATGAAGTTCTCTCAGTACTCCCATTTGTATTTTAAATAAGTTTTAGCCCTCATAATGGCCTATACCATGATGAGTAGATGTGGTTGTATTAAAATAGTGGATGGTCACAATTACACATAAAGCCAGATTGCAAAAGAACGTATAAGGCTAGATTGCATACTACCTAGAAAATGATAACATATCAGTTTACAAATCCTTCTGTGAGCATAATCATCCCGCCCACCCATGAAAACCAAGTTTACTGAGGTATGGTGGCTACTAATTCACAACAGTCTTTCAGAGTATTAATTATCAGTTCTTTAGTTGGAAACCAATACCTCTTTTAGTGAAGGAAGAAACTGTAGTGAAAAAGAAAAAGTGTGATGCCAAAAATAAAAAGAAGACAAATCAATAAGCAAAAATAATAATAATAATAATAAAGTTTAATACTATGAGTGAAAGACTTCAAAGACAATGTATTTTCATTTTTTACAATAAGATCTTTTTAATTTATGTTGTTAATTTTTGTTTTATTACGTCCTTTTTAAAACCTATCTTTTATGTTTTGTTATTTCATCTTTCATGGCAAAATTGCCTTATGGCCAATGAGTTGTGTGGTGAAGATGTTTGTGGTGAAAATGCTTGCTGCAAAAATCCTTGCGGCAAAGATGTTTATGACAAACATGCTTACGATGAAAATACCAGACACGCTTAAGAATATAGCATAGCACTGAAAAGCTTGTATCTGCAGCCACACTGCCCGTGTTTAAATCTTGTTCAGTAACCTTTAGCTCTATGGCCTCTGGCAGTTCACTTAAACCTCTTGTGTCTTAGTTTTCTCACCTGTAAACAAAGAGTTGCATTAAATGTTTGTGGATTAAGTGAATTAACACATGTAAAGAACTTAAAATAGTTGGTACATAGCAAGCATGGTAACTGAAAATAAAGATAACTTGAGAGATCTGAGAGACCCTTGTGGGGAAAGAATCAGGACAACGTAGTAATAGTAGGTGCTGGGTATGGAGCGCAAAAAGAGGACCTCAAGGTGAGCACGTGAACGGTGCCATTCATAGGACAGGAAACACTCTTTGCAATGGATGGACCATGGTTGTTGTCACCCAGCATATATTCTGGGTAATTATGTTCCAATTTTCACCAGGAGCAGCCTCCTCCTCTGTCTCAATCCATGAGTTCCTGGATGCAATTGACTCCACTGCAGTTCCGGGAGGGCCCACAAGGCCAGTCGGTTGTATCCCATCCTCCCAGACACATTTCACGGTTGCTGACAGCAACTCTGCTGGTACATTCAATGCAAATCCCGGAGCTTTTGTAGGAGCTATTGAAAAAGATGTGGATGTGAATTGGTGGAGCTGAGACAGTTACCTTGAATTTGCTGAGGGAATGCCTATCTGAGAATGGAGCCCACACAAAGGAAGGCAAGGCCTAGGGACAGAGCAGCAGATCCTAGTGACACCTTTGAAGTCCTAAATCCAGCTCGGCCTGAAGTCATTCTACATCTTGACTTTTTTTTTTCAGTATATATGGGCACTAATAAGTTGTCTTTGGCTTAATTTAGATTTTTTTAAAAAAAATATATAGTATATTAAAAAAACTGATAAGGAAACTACATATGAAGTAACTAGTTGTGGGGAAAGATGGCATGTTCAACCTTGGCTATGCTGAGTGTGAGGTGTTTGTGAGGCATCTTAGTAGAGTGGAGAGATCCCAAAGAAAATTGGATACAGGCAGAGGAAGTTAGCAATGCCTGAAACAGTCTTTGGTCATTTGTCAATACAGTGCTGTCATACTATAAAAAACCTCCCTCCCCCAATTCCTGCTTACGGATCATTTAAATGTAACGGTTATTGTATTTCTCTAGACCAGTTTCTAGTTATCTTCTGGTTTAGGAGAATTTTCTTGGCACAAGCCAGCTCTTTGTGAAAGGAGACCAGCGTCACATTCAAGACCTTTAAATAGTTCATCAGGAAATACAACAGGATGGCTAGACTAGAGCATAATAAGTTAAAAAGGGAGTCATTGTAGATAAACAAAGCATACTTTCTTATAGCAACATTTTCCTTGACATAAACTTCATGGTAAACAATAGGCAAAATACATGCCATTGCGACGAGGAATTCAGTTTTAAACTGACTGCTATGGCATTTGAGGAAGATGAGTCAGGTCTGGGAAGAAGCAACACTGTACTATGTATGTCTAGTCCCCACACTATGTTAGAATGTTTATACCGGCTTGAGTGGTTGTGATGGGTCGTCTACATCGCTGGGTTCTTGCCCTTGTGACTCATTGTTTCTGCTGTGGGGTTAACTCCCTGCTCTGGAAAAGGAAGGAGTTACTTGCCAGACTATATGGAGCAGAAAACAGCAGATTGGCTTAGGTTTCAGTGGAAGCTGAAAGCACATACATACAAGTGTCCCAGAGGATAATCTTGGAAAAGTCTTTTGAATGGCATCCTCATAGGGGTGTTTAATTTTCAAGATCTATCTTGAAACCTTAAGATTCTAAAGTTAGTTGATGGAAAAAGGTCGATAGAGGACAAATGGCACAAGTATGCAATTTCACTGCCTTTGTTTATGTTTCCAGTTTGGCGTAATTGGAAAAAAGAATGCCTCTCATTGATTTGCTGTAAATCTGCCTGGGCTAGGGGGGATGGCCATATCCATGTGTGTAGAGTAGATTCTGGGACTTAAACTCTGTAAACTTGGGTTTCTGTGGTCCTATGTTGGACAAGCTAATTGTAAGGGGTGTGAATGAGCCAAGGAAACTGGAAAGTGGAAATGCATGTGGGGTTAGAGACCTCTCTCAGGTCACTCCCACCCCCCAGCAGATGCCCCCACCCCCCTAGTGTCCATGTCCATTCGTTATGCTCATATATTGCATACAAGTCCTTTTGTTGATCTCTTACTCCCCTCCCTGCTTTCCCTCTGAGGTTTGATGGAATGTTTGATGCTTCTCTGTCTCTGGATCTATTTTTGCTCATCAGTTGATATTGTTCATTATATTCCACAAATGAGTGAGATCAGTAATATTTATCTTTCTCCAACTGGATTATTTTGCTTAGCATAATGGTCTCCAGGTCTATCCATGCTGTTGTGAATGGTAAGAGTTCCTTCTTTTTTACAGCAGCATAGAATTTCATGATGTAGATGTACCACAATTTTTTAATCCACTCATCTACTGATGGGCACTTAGGCTGTTTCCAAATCTTAGCTATTGTAAGTTGTGCTGCTATGAACATAGAGGTGCATATATCCCTTCTAATTGGTGTTTTTGATTTCTTGGGATATATTCCTAGAGGTGAGATTACTGGGTCAAATGGGAGTACCATTTTTAATTTTTTGAGGAAACTCCATACTATTTTCCACAGTGGTTGCACCTGTCTGCATTCCCACCAGCAGTGCATGAGGGTTCCTTTTTCTCCACATCCTTGCCAGCACTTGTCATTGATTTGTTGATGATAGCCATTCTGACAGGTGTGAGATGGTACCTCATTGTCGTTTTAATTATTAGTGACTTTGAACATGTTTTCATATGTCTCTTGGCCTTCTGTATGTCCACTTTTGAAAAGTGTCTCTTTAGATCCTTTGTCCATATTATTATTATTATTATTATTATTTTATTATTATTATTATTATTGTTATTATTATATTGTTTATCTTCCTTTTGTTGAGATGAATGAGTTCCCTATAAATTTTCGATATTAGACCCTTATCGGATATAACATTGGCAAATATGTTCTCCCATGTAATGGGCTTTTTTGTTGTTTTGTTGATGGTTTCTTTTGCTGTGCAGAAGATTTTTATTTTGATGTAGTCCCGTTTGTCTATTTTATCCTTAGTTTCCATTGTCCTAGGAGCTATATCAATAAAGATATTGCTATGACATATGTCTGATATTTTGCTGTCTGTGGATTCTTCTAAGATTTTTATGGTTTCCTGTCTTATGTTTAAGTCCTTTATCCATTTTGAGTTTATTTTTGTGTATGGTGTAAGTTCGTGGTCTAGTTTCAATTTTTTTGCATGTATCTGCCCTATTTTCCCAACACCATTTATTGAAGAGACTGTCTTGATTCCATTGTATGCTCTTGCCTCCTTTGTCAAATATTAATTGAGCATAATGGCGTGGGTCAATTTCTGGGTTCTCTGTTCTGTTCCATTGGTCTATATATCTGTTCTTGTGCCAGTACCAAGCAGTTTTGAGAACAGTGGCTTTGTGATTTGACATTTTTATACCTTACAATGTGATCACCCCACTAATTCGAGTGATCATCTGTCACCATTCAAACTTATCACAATGTTATTGATTATATTCACCTTTACTTCTCATCCAGACCCCACTCTCTCCCTCTGGCATCCATCCCTTTGGTCTCTATTTCTGTGAGTCTGTTTTTCCTTTGTTTGTTCATTTTTATTGTTGTTTTTAAATATATTTTTATTGATTTCGGAGAGGAAGGGAAAGGGAGAGAGAGATAGAAACATCAATGATGAGAGAGAATCATTGATTGGCTGCCTCCTAACAGCCCCTATTGGGGATCTAGCCCATAACCCAGGCATGTGCCCTGACTAGAAATCTTATTGTGGCCTCCTGGTACATAGGTCAATGTTCAACTACTGAGCCATAACAGTCAGGCTGTTGTTATTGTTGTTTTGGGGTTTTTTTTGACTCCACATATAAGTCTCTCTCTGACTTATTTCACTTAGTGTAATACCCTTTAGGTCCATCCATGTTGTCCCAAATGGCAAGATTTTTTTTTATTGCTGTACAACATTTCATTGTATATGTGTGTGTTTGTGGGTAGCTCATGTTTCTTTGTCCATTCATATGAACACCTAGGTTGCTTCCATATCTTAGCTATTTTAAGTAGTCTTGATTTTTTTTTTACAGAATAATTGTTTTTAAAATATTTATTTACTTTATATATTATTTCTAATTAAGAAAAGAATAGTGCATTTCTGCCCTAATTTTAACTTATCAACTAGTTCTTTGTGAGGCACTTTAGTAATAATCACCAGTGTTTTGTAGCTTTGTACAAGTTTTAAATGCTTTCACATGGATGATCTCATTTTTATCACCCCCATTTTATAGATGAGGAAACTGAAGCTCAGATATGACTTGTCTGAATGACATGTAGCTTATATATGCTGAAATTGAGACTTGAACTCTGGTCTTTCCCATCATATTCCACATAAAATTGTGGGCTATGCCTCACATTAGGGGATCAGAATTTTCAATAAAAATAAATTAAAATTGAATTAATATCTGTCATTCTATTTTAATCAGTCTTTAGTATGAGTAGATAATCTTATAAAAATGCTTCTATTATTATCTAATTTAGCCCTGCTGATCAATTGCTATTCTACTTAGTTTTTATAATCTATTCAATACGATGTCACTGAAAACTTCACAAAATATAATGAACTGGTAAGATTGGAAAAACAACTCCTCACTCACTCAAAACAGACACTGATAGACAGACAGACAGACACATACACACCCTCACATACCAGTAGGCATTTATTTAAATATAGGGAACTGTATGCAGTAATTAATTTAAGCAACTAATATTGGCTTATTATGTTATTGGTAAGTTACTATATATGTTACTTCATATACTCCAATATAAGTAGTATGTTGTAAATGAACTTTAATTCATACCACAGGGGTAAGCAGTTGCAGCAATGTTTAACAACCAGCCCTGGGGAGGGGCAGAGTCCTGAATAATTTTTATTCAAGTATTATTGTAACACTTGCCATATCCAGTACCAGCTTTCAAACTAATATTTTAAGACACTGGCACAACAATACTTTTGCCATGTTCTATTGGTCAAACAATCATAATCCATAAGCATTCAAGGGGAAGGGACACAGATCTCCCACCTCTAAAAGGAAGGAGTGTCAGGACTTTGGGGGCTATATTTTATTTTATTTTATTTTTTTTGTTTTTGTTTTTGTTTTTTTTTTAATTTTTTTAATTAAATCTTTATTGTTCAGATTATTACATTTGTTCCTCTTTTTTCCCCCCCATAACTCCCCTCCTCCCAGTTCCCGCCCCACCCTCCACCCTCACTCCCCACCCACTGTCCTCATCCATAGGTGCACGATTTTTGTCCAGTCTCTTCCCGCATCTCCCACACCCCTTTCCCCCCCAAGAATAGTCAGTCCATTCCCTTTCTATGTCCCTGATTCTATTATAATCACCAGTTCATTCTGTTCATCAGATTATTTATTCACTTGATTCTTAGATTCACTTGTTGATAGATGCATATTTGTTGTTCATAATTTGTATCTTTACCTTTTTCTTCCTCTTCCTCTTCTTAAAGGATACCTTTCAGCATTTCATATAATCCTGGTTTTGTGGTGATGAACTCCTTTAGCTTTTCCTTATCTGTGAAGCTCTTTATCTGACCTTCAATTCTGAATGATAGCTTTGCTGGATAAAGTAATCTTGGTTGTAGGTTCTTGGTATTCATCACTTTGAATATTTCTTGCCACTCCCTTCTGGCCTGCAAAGTTTCTGTTGAGAAATCAGCTGACAGTCGTATGGGTATTCCCTTGTAGGTAACTGAGTTTCTTTCTCTTGCTGTTTTTAAGATTCTCTCTTTATCTTTTGCTCTTGGCATTTTAATTATGATGTGTATTGGTGTGGTCCTCTTTGGATTTCTTTTGTTTGGGGTTCTCCGTGCTTCTTGGACCTGTAAGTCCATTTCTTTCACCAGGTGGGGGAAGTTTTCTGTCATTATTTCTTCAAATAGGTTTTCAATATCTTGCTCTCTCTCATCTTCTGGCACCCCTATAATTCTGATGTTGGTACGCTTGAAGCTGTCCCAGAGGCTCCTTACACTATCCTCGCATTTTTGGATTCTTTTTTCATTTTGCTTTTCCGGTTGGGTGTTTTTTGCTTCCTCGCATTTCAAATCATTGACTTGATTCTTGCACTCCTCTGGTCTACTGTCGGGAGTCTGTATAATATTCGTTATTTCAGTCCGTGTATGCTTAATTTCTAGTTGGTTCCCCAATATAACATCGAGGGTCTCATTAGTTTTCTTGTAGATCTCATTAAGTTTATCGGCGGCTTCTAAACAGTTCTTGAGAGACCTTAAAAGTGTGGTTCTGAAGTCTATATCTTCCATTGACAATTTTGTCCTGTTTCTTTGTCTCCGCATTTTGTTATGCTTCCTTGGTGCACCCCCTAGTGGTCTTTGGGCGCAGTCTTATAGTTAAACCTTGATTGTTGTAGCTAATACCAGGGAGGGTTTGACCTCCAGGCCAAGTGGCTATGAGAATCAGCTGTGTCTACAGTGAGAGAACTTCTGTCCTCTAGGGAGGTGCTAATCTAGCCTTTGCCTGAGGCTATCCGGCAAATGCCTCTGTTCAGGGCTTGGGCGGGGCGGGTCGCACAGGATCAACAGGGTGGGCCGGAGAGAGCAGTTATGGCGGCTCTCAGTCCTGTCCCCGGGGGCTCTGCCTCTCTGAGTCCCAGCACCCACTGCAAACCTCGGAGAGAAAGCTGCACTCGCTCTGACCGAAGCCAGACAGTCCCTCTTCTCCCGTTTGAGTCTGGGTCCCTAAAGACTCGTCTGTATCTGGAGCTCAGAGTCTGGGACTCCCTCCTGATTGAAAACGCCAACCGCGCCCTCCGCCGCCAGCCCTCTCCGAGCACTCCGCACCTCAGAATTTGACTTCAACACTGCGCCTCCTCTGAGTGTCCGTATGCGTTTCTCTTTCCTCCTAGTTGTAGGACTTCCACTCAGCCAGCGTTCCTGTGGTTCTGGGTGATGTCCGTTCCGTTTTTTAGTTTCACTTTTGAAGTAGTTGTTCAAGGCAGCAAACTCCGGCGTTAACCTATGCCGCCATCTTGGTTCTCCCAAATATGTCTGGGGGCTATATTTTAAAGCCATTACACCAAGATGCCACATAATGACTACAGTTAACAATTAGCTGGACACTTTTGTCAGTTTCTCTCTAAGCCCTTGCTTTCTGGTAAGAGAGTGAAGTGACTATGTATTCACCTTGACTACAACCTCAGTATTATAATTACGACCATTCTCTGCTGGCATGTGTGGCCTTGTCATCTAATTTGTTTTCATACTTTACAAATAGGAATGGTAACATCGCATTTTTTAATTACTCGATAGTACAATCAACCTAAAAACTCTCTGCAGAGAATGACTTGTCCTGATACAGTGCCCCAGATATATATATAGTAGGCATTTAGTGATATTGCTAATCTATATATACCAAGGCCCTACACAATTGTCAGATTCTTTGAATGCCTTGATACTTGATAATACAATAAGAGATAAGCAGAAGCTATAAATGCCTTTTTTGTATGATGTTCTTTAGTCAGCATTTATTGAATGTCTTTCCTTATAAAGCATTCTGGTATTAGTAAGTACTGTGGTAAGTAATGTTTAAACTTAAATTCTCGGCCCCCAAAAAACTTTTAAAAACAGTCTCCAGTTTAGAGAAGGCCCATATTCTCATGGTTCTCACTGTATTATGTCTGGGCTGCAAACAGTTTAAGCTAAAACACCCATGCATGCTATTTATATAGCTACTAGATGCCCAGCACACAAAATTCTTGCAGGTACGGTCCCTACGCCTGGCCTGCGATCAGGGCCCATCTTCCCCAGCTGCTGGCAGCTGGCCCTGGTGAATGATAATATGAATGATAACTGAATGATAATATGAAAATACATGTCACAAAGGCCATGCAGTTGAATTCACTGTAAAAACATAACTATTCTCTCAGGGCTTTATCCAGACAACCTCTCTATATAAAAGGCTAAGTGACTGACCGACTGGCCAGTAGGTATAACGCACACTAACCACCAGGAGGCAGACACTCAAAGCAGGAGCTGCCAAGCAACAGCAACTTTGTAGAGTGCCCTCTCACGCTCCGGGACCCCTCGGCGGATGTTGGACTGCTGGTTTTGGCCCAATCCCCGCAGGCAGGCCGAGGGACCTCACCTGCTGGAGGGACCCCACTCACTCTTTAGACACCCTTTGAGCACCAGTGCCACCCAGGTGCAGCCGGCAGTCGGGGGACTGCAGGAGGTTGGCTCCAGGGCATGTCCAGCCCGTCTCGTCCAGTCCCTCCCCGCTGGCCACCTTCAATGTGCACGAATCCGTGCACCGGGCCTCTAGTTACTTATAAAGCAAGATAGATTATAAGTAGCAAGGCCCTGATGACAGTATGTAGAGTAACAGTGTACAATGGTGAGAAGAGAGAGAAACAAAACACAGATCCAAAAACTACAATGCACAAAAGTCTAGATTTATTTTGTATAGCTCCAGAAGGCCTTAGAAGCATGAATTCTCCAGAGGACCTTGAATCACCAAAAAGTTTATAATAATATCTCTCAGAAATGGTTGGAATAAATTATAAGTTCTTAAAGGGAATAAAGTTTGAAAACTATATATTGAAATACTTGAAAATATACAAGAATTTATATTATAATCTGATTGGAGGCTATAAAGAATATAAGAATTGCAAAAGAATGGAATCTGAGAGCTGAATAGAGTTAAGGTAGAGAGTTTATTTTGAAATGCTTCCACTTTAAATGTTTTAAGTCCAGAAGAGAAGGATACAGCTCATTGTAGGTCAGAACAGAATGGCTATTAAATAGTTTTCTGTATGGTGACAATAATTGAAAAGGGATATTTCTAAGCAACCAATTATTTTTTTTTAAATAATTCTTTATTGTTGAAAGTATTACCTATGTCCCTCTTTTTTCCCCAGTGACCCCCTCCAGCCCGCCCCTGCCCTCCCCCCCCCGCCCTTGCCCCATGCCTTCAGCACCCTATTGTCTGTGTCCATGGGTTATGCATATATGCGTATAAAGCCTTTACCAAGCAATCAATTATTAAGCCTCCTAATATTAAAATTTGCATCTAATATATGAAAATTTTGATTTAGAATTTTAAGAACAGGTAGGCTTTCCTTTATCATTTGTTATTTCCTCTGTTAGAGCTCATTAGTGCTTAAGAATATGGAATTTAGAAACAGCCCAACTGGGTTTGAGTCCTAGCATTATCCCTGGATTGGCTTCCACAAACCCCAGGGTTCTCATATGCAAAATGGATCTAAAAATCTCCCTCCCTGTCCATGGGGTGAGGACATAAAATGCAGGTAAAGGGCTTAGTCCAGTGCCTAGCCCAAGGTTCCAAACACCCAGTGAATATGAACTATTACCATGATCATTATTAACTCCTGTAAGCAAAAATCTGAAAGTGAGGAAGCATTGGAAAATTCAAGCCAGGAACATTAGCTGTCAGTATCCCATAATTTGGGACTGAGGATTGAAATCAGGTTTTATTTTTATGTTTTTGTGACTCTTTTTTTTTTCAATAGAAAAGCTGAGGAAGCCCCCGAAATAACTGACCACTTTGGAGGGTGTCCTTGGTGCTCTGTGGGCTCCATTTGGGTTGCAGCTGTTATTCTACTCACTTGACAGACGAGGAGGTCACCAAGGTTAAGTGTCCTTCACAGCGACACCCAGGACAATGGCAGAGTCCATCCAGGTCACATGACTTATTCTCTGTTCAAGAATCTTCCTAATCCCTGTGCCATTTGGGAACGGTTTCAAAGGCATTCCACCCACAGAGTCATGCCAGTGTGCTGGTTATCAACTATTTTGTTGTTCCTTTAGCAAATCCTCAAACTGATATTTTCTGTTCTCCTGGGACACAAATCACAAAGCTGACCTTAACCGCTTTGGCATCTTACCCCTACTCCCAAGGCCCACAAAAGAGCAGTGAGGGGCGGGCGATTGCGTGTTTTCCCATGCAGGTCATGCTCCAGTCCAGACAGATAGGGAAGTTCTGTCTTTAATGAGAGAAATGTATCATTACTGGGTCATAAATTCAACCTAATGATAATTTTAGTAGGGCAGCTTGCCCAGGGTTTGTAGAAACACAAATCAAAAATCCCAAATTCCAGGCATATGCTCCTAGAAACTCTTCTGGCAACTACATTCCCTTTGCTTTTTAAGGAGATCAATTACCCTAGTTATAGCCCCTAGTTGCTTAGGGTAGATTTGCACAAAGTTAAAATCACTGTGGCAGCAGAGAGGGGAGTGGGTGGCATGCTGCTCAAATGATTTTTGCCAAGCGTTAAGCCTTGACTTCAGTTGTCAAGGAGGCACAAATGGACAGACATACGGATTTGGTGCCCAGCCCAGCAAAAGTAGTTTATAGTGGGAACATTCAGATGACTCAAGGGAAGGTTTTATTATTATTTTTTTCAAATGCTTATGTCCCCGGCCAATTCTAAACTGACAAATACTGGTCATTACCACTCTCAGATCACAGAACAAGATTTTAATCCCCACATTTGAGTTGTTGGCTTAGAAGTATATACAGGCACAAGGCTTCCAGACACCTTGCCACACTCTGAGCAGTAGAATTGAACCCTTTTGTCTCATATCATATCCTGTGCTCACTTCCATCATAGCAACTAGCATAGCAACTTAAGCACTTTTGTGCTTAAGTATTCACAGGTGTTGCCTTCTACTTAACTGTGTGCTCCCAAGTATAGGAGGATATCAGATGGGAGTGTGCTTGCCTAGTTTCTAGCCCAGGGCCTGCCACGTGACAGATGCGCTGTTAACATTTATTGAATGAACAGAAGTCTGAATGAGTGACATTCATGCTTTCCAATAACGTCTGACTTTTAATTCAGGGATCCTGGTAAAAGGCCATTTCTCACTATTTTCAGGATGATATACGTGGCTAGATGAGACAGTGCCCTGGAGGACAGAGGGGAGAAAACAGAACTTAAGATGACTACCTCCCATAGGTACTACAACTGAAGCCTGTTAAAAAAATATTACTTCATTCATTTGAACAAATATGTATAGATTGTCAATATAGCCAGTACATTAGTGCCAGGCACTGAAGAAATCAAAGCATTTACAATCTATCGCTCTTTAGTTCTCGCATCCGATGTATAATGTTATCTTAAATTATTATTTTTTCCTAATAGCATAGCTCTACCCAGAAAAGAGGCATAAAATTCTCACTCTCCTTCTCTAATTTGGTTTGGTAGGTGGGTCTGCCCACACTCCTCTTCTCAGGTGTACAGGGGAGCTTAGCTGGCAGTTTATTTGTATTGCTGGTCACAGGTCTAGCATATGGAAAGGTTAGGGTTAGAGGATGAATGGAAGCCTGGTGGAATGGAGGGAATGGCATGTTTATATATTATAATTCTCTAGCAAAAGTGATGGAGAATGATTATGCTGCACACCTTCAACGTATACAATGTTCTATGTCAATCATATCTCAATAATGCTGGGAAAATAGAATTCAACACCAGCAACAAGGAGAAGGCAGTGGCTCTCAAGCTTGCACAAGCATCAGAATCACCAGGAGGCCCTATGAGAACACAAATTGCTGGGCCTCACCTCCAGAGTGATCAGTAGGTTCGGGTTAGGATTCCAGAATTTGCATTTCTAGCAAGTTCCCAAGCAATGCAGCTGCTACTGGTGCAGAACCGCTAATCTAAGGCAAACAAGCCCTGACACTTACCTTCTACCAAGGCTTATTCTCCCATCATCCTGATTCCAGTGGTACAGTTTTCTCAGGGTAGCCTTGGATTGGGGTAAAAAAATTCAGTTCAAAATCTTTTGTAGCCATTTTTTAGTGACCCGGGGCAAATTTTCATAAGTCAGATATCTTTGTTTTGCCATTTAGCCCACATACTTATGGGCTTCCTCTCCAAACATTAGTTGGAAATAAAGATAATATCAATGAAAACAACACAGAAATCTATTGTTCACAAACAGATACATCCATGTAAAGTATTTTACTCATGCCATTGGCCTTGCGTGAATAAGCATGTGAAATGATGACTTTAACATTAGCCCTTGGATTCTTCTTCTTTCCCTCATCTGCTCTGACTAGGAAAATAATTGTAGCTTTGGTCTAAATAGGGGAAATATCAGCCAGGTCTCTCTGTCTTCTAGATAGCGCCTGTAGTCCAGCCAAACTATCTGGCTTTCTGATTAGACAGTTTTTATAAAGAGGAAAAATATTTTCCTGAGAATCAGTTTTAATTATTTTCCCCTCTCATGATGAAAGGCTTTTCTAAAAGCCCGGACTTCATTCAGGATTCTTCCCCACTCTTTGTCATCACCCGTCCTTCCCTGACCTGACTCACCCCTCAGACAGCCAGGGATATAAAAATACGTTGGAAGACGTTAAGGGTGTCTGCAGAGCAGAATTACATTCTTCTGTGTAGCGTTCAGACACCAAGCAGAGAGATAGCACATTCTGTCTAGCTCTTTGTAATTAGTTCCACGATATCGTTTTAATTGTGGCACAGCTTAATCACTGGCTGCGCACAGATTATGCCGCATAGTTAAGATAATTATGGGGATTTGATAAGACAAGGCTTTGAATTCATGTAAGGCTTCTTTTCCAACAGGCTCCACACTTAAAAAGGAGAGAGAGCAAAGAAGGACAGCCAATTGGTGCCAGCATTGGTCACTTTCTGCACCTTCTCAGTGCTGGCCAGAGTCATGACTAATAGAAGGTAATGGAGAGTGTGACTTTCATACAATTTTTTGTTCATTTGTTTGTTTAACAGCAAACAGACCAAAATTTACATATTCAAATAAGTCTTATCTTTTAAAGGAGCCACTGAGAGGGCTAGCCAATGGGCCCAACAAAGCTGCCCTTGTTTAGAACTTCTTGGACTGACTGGGACTCTATTTTAAATTTTTTAAAGTGTATTTTTATTGATTTCAGAGAGGGAGAGAGAAATAGAAACACCAGTGCTGAGAGAGAATCATTGATGGGCTGCCTCCTGCATGCTTCTCACGGGATTGAGCCCGCAACCTGGACATGTGCTCTGATGTAGAATCAAACTGTGACCTCCTGGTTCATTGGTTGATGTTCAACCACTGAGCTACACCAACAAGGCTGGGATTCTCTTTTATTTAGATTTTCTGTGCCACACAAGGAAGTCAGCCTAACTTTTTAATAAAATTACATCTCATTTTTTATTACAAACTAGAACTGGCTTGAAAATTCATCTGTTATTGAACCTGTAACAAACAAACAAAAAACAACAAAAAAGAAAAAGAAAGAAAAGAAGAGAAATAAAAAGAACCAAATACTTCACCAGAGGGAGATAACTTGACACTATGGATGAGTTAAAAGTGACTTTGTTCCTTGCTTTGGCCGTTCTCCGAACAGTGTCTGAATACATTTTAAGCAATAAGGAGATGACTGGAATAAGAACACAATCTCCCATGTGATAACTTTGAAGAAAATGCTGTTTACTTGGATTTTAAGCTTTAGTTTTATTCATTCATTCATTTATTTGTTTGTGACAAATAAAATGATCTTCCATGTGACAGGTGGTTTTCTAGGTAGTAAAAGCAATAAAAATAATAAGACAATGCTACTTTTCAGTATTTCATCTTTGGTCTAAAAGTTTAGTGTATCTTAGCTTTCCAAAACATCATTTTTACAAATGGTTCAATTCATTAATTTATTGAAACAAACAAAAACATTCAAATTAAGGAATAACATTTAACTTTACTTTTGCCATCCCCATCTGTTTTCTTCTCCCTATCATAATTTCAGAAACCTAACTCTCAACCTCTGATTTTTAAGTTTAGACTAATCTGTCTCTGTGTGTTATAAAATCCCCCTCTGGCATGGAACATTCTGTTATTTTTCTTTTGCCCCATTTTGCTACTAAGAGGTGTTGACAGCTCTCTGGGTTAGGATGCTAATACATTAATTCATAGAACAGTGTAAATGATTTGATGCTGATTCACTACGGCCTGAATTTTTATTCTAAAAACTAGACTTAGATAAAAGAAATGCATCTGTAATGACAGAGATGAAAGCATTCACAAGTAGTAAAATTATACATTTCTTGGCTGAGAGCCTTCTCTGTGTCACTGAAATCATAGCCTATACAATTTACTTACATTGCCAATCATAATCCCTAGGAACAAGCAACATTCAATTTCCTACTGATGTTACTATTTCTTTTTCTTTTATAACAGATATTCTGCAGCCCTCCCTTTCCATACAACATATTAGCAAACAATCATCATTTTGCTAGAGCAATGGGCCAAATTTTGCCATGGCCTCTGTTTAGCTGGAAGGTGCCTACCCATGAACTAGGGCTGTCCACCACCATAGCTCCTTCAGCCTCGTGCAACATATTATTACAATCAGCTTCACTTGTTTCCAGTTCTTTCTGCATCTGTAGTGGCAGCTGGCACATCTCCCACTTCATCAGGAAGTGTATTGAAGGGTATCCGGCTACAAAGCTCCCCCAGCAAGAACTTCTTCATATTGCAAAACGAAGAAGCAAGGTTTCAGTTGGAGGAATACGAATCTAGGGTTAAGTAGAGTAAAGTAGGGGAGAGCTTCCATCATCAGAGTGTCTGTATCATGGATGAGACCAGTAGAAAAAAAAATCCATTCATTTATTTTTCCCTAGTAGATTGGAATTCCTTTGGTCCCGGCTTTAATCAGAAAAGGGATGCGCAGCGTTATGCAGTTGGCATTGCCCTTGTTTGTTTTCTAAATTCTCAAAGAGAATAGCTCTCATATCATGGGTTTCCCTTAAGATCTACAATTCTGATAAGCATGGATCACTTTCATGTGGATTTGTTGTTGTTGTTTTTTTGAATTTTGCCTCTGGACACCATAACTATCTTTCCAGCAATTAACAGGAAAATTCCATTGTGCCAATTGTAATTTTGTTCTTTTTGTGTGTTTTCTTTCCCCCACAAGAAAACAACAATGCTTCTGTTGTCCTCCACCTGCCTTTCCCTCCAGTATTCTGAACTGAGGTGGAATTGCAGGTCAAAGAGGGTGGTGATGATGATCGATCAGACCATGTCAGAAATGCTTGAGAACTCTTATGGTTCATTAGAAGGCGCTATGGCCTGAGAGGTTTAGATCATGAGGAAATAACTGTAGTTCAGAGAACTGACTTTTCTTCAACATTTTCTCCCTGGGCAAGAACTTTGGGACACCATCACTCCAGGTTATTCATGTTTGTCTTTTAACCTCTCAGTATGCTGTGTGCCTGGTAATCAGCATGAGAGCTAGAAGTGTTGCTAGCCTTCAACAGTCTTTGGTAGATATTGAGAAAGATGTCTCTTGAAGAAAGATTAATTGGAGTCTGATATGTTTCAGGAAGCTAACAATTATTGAGTGCTTACTGTGTGCCAGGCAATATGCTAGAAATTTCTGGAAGTATTATCTCAGGCCATAAAGTCTCAAGTTTTCTGTTTGTTAGTTGGGGTATAGATTTCATGTGGTTGTATTGTGTATAGTCATTGGGACTATCTATCCGTCTTTCCAAGCTTCCCCTTTTGGCAATGCTTTCATGCCAGGTCACCTATTAGCCTTCAATCCTCATAGTTAAGTCCATATTCTTGAAATTAGGTGTGGCCATGTAACTTGCTTTGGCCAATGAAATATGAGCAGAATTGATGAGTATCACCTTCAGGTAGAAGATCTTAAGGTCAGTGACCCAGTCACCTTCTTCCCACTTCCCAGCCATAGTGTTCAGTAACATCCCAGAGTGGAAGGCTCTGCCAGCCTGGTCTTGACTGAGGATAATGTGAAGCCTAACTCACTATTGACCCAATATAGCACAAGTGAGAAATAAACTTTTGTTGTTACAAGACATTGAGATTTGGGGATTGTTTGTGACTGTGGCACACCTAGATGATTCTAACCAATGTAGGCACCATCTATCCAGAAAGTACAAAACCCCAAAGTCCTTCTTAAATGTATCTCTTTCATCATCTGAATGGTTTACCCAGAAATTTGCGTTGACAAGAGCCTTGTGATGATAGCATGGAAGTTAAGAGGTCTGTGCAGTCAGGAAACTTCTGTTCAAGGACCAGCCCTCCTGCTTTCTGTCTGTAAAGACTTGAATGAGTTGATTAATCTGAGCTTCAATTTCGAAAATGATAATCGCACTTACCTCACAGGGCTATTGTGTGGTAATATAACGTATACAAACTACTTAGCATGGAGGATATCATGTTATAAGGTCTTGGGTGGGGTAGGGGAGGCAGAGGGAAATTAATAATCAACAGCCATAACATTTCGGTCAAGCAAGATGGTAAGCATTAGAACTCTGTACCTAGTCAACAAGAATATGTGTTGCACTCAAACATTTGTTAAGAGGGTACATCCCATGTTGTGTTCTTTCCACAGAAGTAATTAAACAATAAATGCTAGCTATCATTCGATTACCCAGTTCCACTGGAGACTGACTTTATGGAGCCTATCATTTTATAGTTTAATTGTCTGGATAACTGATCTTTAATGTCCTTTCTAGCACTAAAACTCTACGTGTCCATAAAATATCTTGCTTTCTAGTCCTTTACTTCCCTCAGGGAAGCTTTAATTGTGGCTTGAGTTGTGTGGTGCATGTGGAAACTGATACTACCAGCGTGTCTCTGGCTTAGCAAGAAATCCATCCACAAAAAAATCAATTTATTCTGCCTCAACGTTCTCCTGCTTGTCCTACTCGATCATTCCTTGAGGTTGTTCTAGAATTCTATTTTACTTTGTCATTGCTTGCTTCTTTCTTACTCTGAAATACATTTTTCTTTTTTGGCTTTTGTCACTGGACTACATAAATGTTCCTTTTAATAGATTTGCCCATGTATATGGTAAATAAGAAATTTCCCCAAGAGATTATGGAGGAGATTGATGGTCATTGTTTTCAGATCTTCTAGGGACATTAGAGTGTGGAGAGGAGAAAAATTTGTTATTAGATGCATATGGACCAAAATATTTCATATGCACATACTTGCAAGAGCATTTCTGATTCATTGTGCATACTTGCCAGTGTTCTCTCTAGGAAAGAATGCCTTGTCTCCTGAAAGTTACCACCATTGGCTAAAAATGTTGTTAAAATGTAAAAGTGCAGTCTTAAGCATTTTATTGATGTGGTCAGGATCAATGACTATTGTTTTTTGTTTTTCTTTAACGGAGACAATAAATGTACTTTATTTGTTTAATTGGACAAATTTGTGGTGATATGTAGTAAGTGAATAAAATAGGAAAATGTCACACACAAAAATATGTGAGTAGCCAATAAGTACATGATAAGATGCTCAACATCAATGACTATTGTTTGAAATGTAGATATGGATTGTGAAGCTGTGAACAGGATTGTACAAGGAAAATGGTGTTCTCCAGGCTTGTGGAAAAGTCTAGGACCTGTGTCAGATGTGAGCAGGTGACACCAGGGTTGATGATGAAAGGGGAGGGTGGTTGAGTTCCTGGAACAATACCCGGGGAGATCAGGGAGCTGGAAAGAATAGAGGGCAGGAAAAGTGAACCTGTAGGTGGTAGATGGTAGAAAAACGGAGGCAGGAAGAGGGACAAGCTCAGAGAGGATACTGAAAAAGGGCGGGTTGCAGACAAAGCCCTCAGGATCAAAGCCAGAGAATCCTGATTTGGTCAGTTCAGTCGGGAAAAAGGACATCCTCTAAAGCCGTGGTTCTCAACCTTCCTAATGCCAAGATCATTTAATATAGTTCCTCATGTTGTGGTGACCCCCAATTTCATTATTACAAATTGAACATAATAAAAACATAATGATTAATCACAAAAACAATATGTAATTATATATGTGTTTTCCGAAGATCTTAGGCGACCCTTGTGAAAGGGTCGTTTGACGCCCAAAGGGGTCACGACCCACAGGTTGAGAACCGCTGCTCTAAAGGATCTAGGTGATGGGCTGGAGGGAGAAGATAGATAACAGGAAAGAACCTGCCTTCTCTGGGGACCCAAAGGGCGAGGTCTGTACCTCCTTCCCTCCTCTCTTTATGCCTGCTCTAACCCTTCTCATTGACAATAGCTTACCTTGACTCTGGAAGGTAGAAATGAGACAAACTGTCTAAAAGGAGAGAGAACCCAAGTTCCCTGAGCCAGCAAACAGCCAGGAAGGCCTGGCAGGAAGGCCAGTTTACTAATAATGGGGCCTACAGTGTCAGGCCATCCAGGAATGACTTATCTCAGTTTAAAAGCAGTCTTTTATCAAATAAATGAATGGGCAGAGTGGGTAGCATTGAACTTGAGCTGAGCTTACCAGCAGTATGGCATTTGACTTCAACTCTAGGAGCTGAGATGGAAATTCCCTCACAGATGGTAAAGTGTCTTGTCCAGAGCTGGTGCCCTGGATACTGTGTGAGGGAGAGGATCCAGACACTGAGTCACATGTAAGTGGGGGTGGAGAGAAGGGGCAGAAAAAATACCCTGGAAAGCAAGTGCAGATGGGGCAGTTCCTCTTTTCTTTCCCCCAAACCTCAGTCAGGTGAGTAATAGGGAATTCTGATTGGCAGGAGCTAGGTGGCATTCCAGTGATGGTGTTGTGTAATTCGCTGTAACGTTTCTACTGTTTAGGCTACCTGCTCCCATCTGATACAGGTCCTGGCCTTTCCCACCAGCCTGGACAAAACTATTTCCCTTGCACAATCCTATTCACAGCTTCACAGTCTACATCTGCATTTCAAAGCAGTAGTTTTTGATCCCAACCACATCAATAAAATGCTTGAGACTGCACTTTTATATTTTAACAAAACATTTTTAGCCAATGATGACAACTTTTTTTCAGGAGACAAGACATTCTTTCCTAGAGAGAACACTAGCAAGTGTGCATAGCAATCAGAAATACTCTGATAAATACGTGAATATGAAATGTTTTGGTCCATATGTATCTAAGAGCACATTTTTTCTCCTTGCCACACTTCAGTGTCCTTTAAAGATCTTAAAACACCATCAAACTCCTCCATAATCTCTTGGGGACGTTTCCTTAACATAGTCCCGGTCTTATCTACTCATTACTACTCATTTACACTGAAAATCCAAAGTAGTAATAGAGTTTGGACAAAAGCCATTACTAGACAAGGCTTCAGAATCCTCTGTCAATTCAGTGCCATAAATTCCCATATATATTTTTTTCCCTTTGGAATCTTCATAAATCCCAATTGAATCAGATCTGATTAGATTTTAAGGAACTTTAATTCCCTCAGTTTGGGTAACCAGACCCCAAGAATCTTTTGACTTGCCTCTTTCCTTCAGAGGGGATTCTCAAATGTTTTCTGGCATGGTGGCCTTGGGTGATATTATCCCAAACATTGGTTCTCCACTCATTAGTTATATGTCCTTAGGAAAATACCTTACTTATCTGAGCTTCAGTCCCCTCGTTAATAAAATGGAGTACCCCCACTATAGAATAGGGGAGTTATATGAACTGGTGATATGGTACATTTGAAAAGTGTCAATGCTGGATCTGGCAAATAGAAGTCTTCTAAGAAATGTTTCCCGTCTTTTCTCAGAATTCCAGGTATCTAGTACATACGTATTCTTTGCCTCAATAATCTTGGGGGATCTTACTCCAGACATAAACAAGCCAGCTTTGTGTGCGTATCTCAGAGACTGCTCCAAAGAGACAGGCTTTCCCTTAGCTAGGCAAACAGGCATGACCAAGAAACTGCTCACTGCTGCTTTTATTCCTAGCTGTAGACCTCTTCTTGCAACTGTGGCTGCCTAAAGATTTAAGGCACTAACCCTTCATAAATCCAACAGAGGACCGGGTCTGAGAATTGATGAAAATGGGCACCATATACATATGTTTTATGTGAATTATATTTTACAGAGTTATCTTAAAGAAAAAAATATGTCTCTGCAAAGACTAGAGATGATATCAAATAGAGGCATTTACTAAGTGTGGCTTCTTAGGGACCTACAAATCCTGACAGGAAACACATTTAGGTGCTTTCTGATGCTCAACCACATCATCTCAGAACTCAATGTGGTCACCTCAGAGTTGCATCAAAATTGCATTATTGTTTTAATCACAAATTATAAAATAATCACTAGGCATCACACACATGTGACTGTAATGGTGAATCATCTTTCAAGCCTTTAGGCCTGGGAGAGACTGAGTATCTCCAGCCTGGCCATGACCTCCCCCGGCCTGCAGTATGGATGCTGAAAGCTGCTCTGATTCAGAGGGCTGAGCTCAGCAGTTTGCATTGTGTTGGCTACCTTACCTACTGGTGGACTCCTTGAAGAGCTCATGCCATTTGTGTTGCAGAGAACTACATTTCCCAGATTCCCTTGTCAAATAGGTTTGGCGAATGGAATGTGCTGGTAGAAGACTAGAGGGCAGGATGAAGCAGAGTATTTCTCCTCCTTTTTTGCTTCAAATGAGGCTTCTAGTACTGGCTGCTTTTGTTTGTTTGCCTGTTTATGCAATTTCAGCTCCTGGTGGTCAGTCCTATCCTGTATTCCCAGTTTTAGTCTCTGCCTTAGATCTCTCACCCAGTAGTTTCCATTTCTGGCTCTGGTCGCACTGTATCCTCCCTATGTCCCTTCAGCTCCAGAACTGGTGGTAGCTTTCTGCTCCTGCTACTATCTGAGTTGCCTCACCATCCTTTATTTAGCTTTTTATTTAGCTCTTTCATCACCTGTGTAAGCAATTCTTTATATTAAATTGTTTCTGTTGGAAATGCGTCAAGTGGTGTCTTGTTTTTGCTGACTAGACTCTCACTGCTACAGCCCCCTCAGTCAGTGCTATTTCACCTTCATGTTGGACCTAAATCCCTCGTGCAAGGTTTGTTGTCTACTAGTTCTGACACTGGGAAACTAAGCAATGGTTCCTTCAGCTAGTTCTTACATTTCCCCGAACATAACCCAAGTTTTACTTACTTTTTGGGCTTTAGACCCAAAGAGAGACAAGGTACTTGCCATTTCTTAGTGATCTACTTTCTATAAACACTAATCAAGCTTCCTGAGATTGTCCTTTTCCTTCCCACTCACTGGTTAAACTAATTTTTTTTGGAGTTGAAAAACTGCTCTTAGTTTAAGCATTCATTTTTTCCCTTCTCTTTTGCTTATTCTAAACTCTGTTATTCTTCTAAACTTTGCTGTTGGAGACAAGCCTTTAAATAAAACAAATAAACACACAAAAACGAGCTAGGGATGCAGAGCATCAAGGACCACACAACACAGATCCATTCACGTGGTCAGCAGCGACATCTGAATTCCAGAACAGCAATAGCAGCAGGGCTGCCGGCGATGTCCAGAGGTGGGGTGTGGTCATCTAGTGCTAGAGGTGCTGGCAGTGTTGTTTTCACCAAAGGTTCAGCAGCATGATTTTGAACATGAACCCTGAATGTGTAGCAACTAAGCCTGGGTCGCTCACTTTCCTAGAGATTTTTTTGAGCTACTCAATGTGATATTTTTGGTAAATCATCAAAAAAGTGTTTCTAATTCAACTAAGTATCAGAATTAAGTATTATTTATAACTAAATGATAGATATAGAAACTAGCACCATGCAAAAAGCATTTTTCTGATCCACAAAACCACACATTTAGGTGTACCCAGGAATACTATAATCTGATGAGCTCTCAAAATGGGTCCTCAATATGAGTTCCATTTAAATATTCACCAGAAGGGACTGCAGTAGTTAAGAGATCAATATGATCTTGCCCTCTGAATGCCGTAAAATGTAAGTTTCTTGGTGAGAAACAATGAGTGGGATACACTCATTGAGTTTAACAATCAATCGTACCTACATAATGAAGCCCCAGCAAAAACTCTGAATGCCGAAGCCGAGTTTCCCAAGTTGGCAGTGCTCTGTTCATATTGTCACACGTTGATGCTGGGAGACTGATGTGTCCCAGGACAACAGAAGCTTTGCATCGAGAACCCTCCTAAACTCTGTCCTATGGGGATTTTCCTTTTGTTGGTTCTAATCTCTTGCTGTAACAAATCATGACCATGTATTTACTAGCGTTCAATGAGTTCTCTGAATCTTTCTAGTGAATGATCAGACCTATAGTGGTTTGAGGAATCTCCCAAACCTGCTGTCAGAGGTTACTGTTAGAAGTGAGGGCAGTCTGAAAGACTGTGCCCTGAAACTGCAGTTTGGCTAACTCTGGTGCTCACACCCCCACGCTCCCCTCCTTTCTCAGAGTTTGAAACATGACCTGAATCACAACATGGCATTGTTTTAGTTGTGGAGAGACAGGGCTGACCTTTGCTTGCATTCTGATTTATTTTTCCACCCACTCTGTCAGTTCCTGGTTCCTTTCCACAGCCTTTCTCAACCTCTGGTTCCTCT
The DNA here is from genome assembly GCF_014108235.1 of Myotis myotis. NCBI lineage: Eukaryota > Metazoa > Chordata > Mammalia > Chiroptera > Vespertilionidae > Myotis > Myotis myotis. Next base: position 199,456,443 of record NW_023416335.1, read on the forward strand.
CTCCGCAATCTTGCTCACCTTGGACATAGCCTTACTGAGCTCTGGGCTTCATGGAGGTAGGACAGAGAGCAAGAACTGCTTCTCAGCTGGTGCAGCTCACTATTAAGGTTCTCCGAGAGTCAGACCTGGCCTCCTGTGACTCAGGGATGACCCTTGGCCCCTGTTCCCCAAATTACATTTTCCCCACTCCCCATCAGTTAGGAACTGAGTGCCACCAGATAAGGACATTAAGTGCCTGGGGATGGTGGCTTTCCTTTGCATTAAAAACTCTCTCTGCCCATTCTCAGCATTTCCTGAAGTTGCTTAGCCAGGGGTTTCATAAACCTCACTGATCATAAGGACCACTTCTGGCTCTTGTTAAACTTTCAGATTTCAGTGTGTCTCATGGAGATTTCTATGTAGGTCTTGGTTTTGGCTCCAGAGTTGTGTTATTTTAATTTAAATAATTAGTGCTTCAGTTATTCTCATAATTAAATATCTACTCCTAACTTTTCATTACTATCTTATGTACTTTCCCTGCTGGTGTTAGGAAACAAATCTGTTTTGCATGCCCTTTGAGTTGGAGGAGTCGTGCCCTAGCCCTGGTGCTGAGTCTGGCAGTTCTCCCATCCTGCCGCTTTAAGGCCAACCCTCCTTCTGGCATGAGGATCTTTCCTGTGCCCTATCCCAGCGTCTGTAGTCTTTCCACACAGGGATAGATGGATATCGAATATGATGACCAACTCCACAAACAACTTCATTTAATTCAATAAACATTTACTGACTTGAGTTATGTCCCAGGCACTGTGCTAGGTGCTGGCAAGATGAAAATAGGAAAATACTCATAGTTTAAAGGGTGTGACAGACACTTAAAGAAACAGCCATAATACGGTGTGATGAATGCTTTAGCAGAAGCATGTACAAAGCGCTATGGAAAATCAGATGGGAGAGTGATTAATTCCTGCTGGGAAGGTCAGGAAAAGTCACAGAGAAGAGTTTACATTTGGAAGGTGACTGAAAGTTCTCTCAGAGGTTGGGGAAGGGCATTCCAGGCAGAGAGCTATGCCAAATCAAAGCCAAGGAGAGTGAGAGTGCTCGCTGTGCTCAGGCAACTTGGACTGAGTACCCTGGTGGACCAAGAGCAATATTTTTTTCAAGTGTCCTCAGGACATCTTCACCATAACTTCTCAGGGAGCCCCCACTAAATATGCACATTTCCAAGTCCCCACTCACAATTATTGATTTAGAATCTCAAGGTTGGGGCCTCAGCACTTTTTATTCTTAACGAGTCCCCTAGATGATTTTTAAACCAGTTAAAACAGTGGTTCTCTACCTCAGAGCACCAGTGGGGATTTTCAAAATATTGATGCCCCTGTCTCACCTTTAGAGATTCTCATTTAATAAGTCTGGGGTGTGACCTCGGCATCAGGATTTTTCAAGCTCCCCTGGTGGCTCTAATGTGGAGAACCAACTTGAGAAGTGCAGAACTATAGTATCCAATTCAATAGGGTAAAACAGGCACATGGAGAACCACTACAAATTATGATGGAGTTGTAGGAAGTTTATGAAAGATTTTCCATGCCAAGTTGGGGAGTTTGGTTTTGATTTTATAGGTGATGGAGACAAAATGGGGAGGTGGCTTCTAAGAAATGGTTGCAACCATTTCTATTTAGGTCTCAATAGATGGTGGTTAGGAAACAAGACCCCATGTGATCTGTACACTCTTTGTGTAGGGGAAGTGATGCTCCCTGGAAGCTCATCTGCATGAAGTGGCTCAGCTATGCCCTTGGGATAACTGTTCTTCCTGGTAACTGGGCACTGAGTTTTCCTGTTACATTCTCAGAGATTCATTGGGCACCTATCCTGTTCTCTCTGTTGAAAAATCCCCATCTACCCCAGGTGAATTCTGAGCCATGCCAAGTTTCAAGGAAGCAAGACTGCAGGGAGATCGGTGGTGGTGGTGAGGAGGGGGTGGGTTACACATTTACAGAGTCTCTATTAAGCCCAGAGGTTAGAGATATAAACTTCAACCAAGTCCCTGAGATTCATGAATAGGAGGAAATGTGTAAATGTGTTGTGTAGATTACAATGCCTTTGGAGCACAGAGGAGAACTTTTGGGATGGACTAAGATAGCATAGAAGAGGGGAAGATAGAAAGTGAGGGTGAAAGTACAGGAAAACAACTGGTCACCACCCCAGATCCTGGGACCATTGTGGATTAATTTGATCAAGATAGAATCAGATATTTTATGGGCACAGAACGAAAGGAAAGGAACTCAGAAGTTCAGTGCAGGAGCCACCTGTAGGCCCTGTCTAGCAGCTGGTCATGCAGACGTCTCTGAAGTCTCTCCCTCTTCTAGATTTTTCTCCTCTTTACCTCTTCTATCTTCTGCATTCTTTCTCCTCTTCTTTAACAACCTGCATCCTTACCATCCATAGTGTTTCCAGGAACAACCAGCAAAGCCCACCAGACTCAAGTTATTTGATGACCCTGAGTCACAGCCTTTGTTTAATCTTAGAGCTGAGAAAGGTGTGGGCAATTCTTTGGTCCAACCATTTTGTAAGTGAAGAAATAGAGATTCAGAGAGAAGTGACTGCCCAGAAAGGAGAAAATCACACCCTGTCAGTAGTAGAATTAGGACAGACCCATGTCTTCTGACTTCCTCTCTGAGCCTGAGTCTATGCTGTTGCCACTGTATGGAATTTTTTTTCATGCTTTGCATGGTAAATTTTACATTCATCATGCTTCATTCCTACAACCACTTTGTAAGAAGGCTACATTAATTAGTTCCTCATGTTTGCTAAATCTACTGGAGAAGAAAAGTACTTTGCTTAGAAATACAAGTTTCACCAGAAAGGAAGTAGAACTTCATAAATAGGGAATTTCAGGTTCACATAATTTTAGGCTATGTGATCAGAATTTTCATGTAGTAGATTCTAGAATTATGGCTTGCCATTATCATGATCTAGAGTCCCAGAACCACTCCCCTGGGACAAGGAGAGACTTTGATGATTCAGTGGTTGAGTGCAGGAAAGGACATAATGTGGCTGTATTACTTTGGTACTTTGGCCTTTGTCTTGCTTCCTTTCTAAGTCTTCTGGCTTTGTCTTCTGGTGCGCTCACACTAGGATGTAGGAAATGAGCTCATTGCTCCATCAAAAAGCAACAAAATGGTGCCTTTGCTGTGTTTTTATGGAACCTGGGGACCCAACCTAGTTTCTGACTCAGTGCCTGGCACACAGCAGGCACTCAAGGGTTATTTGTTGAACTGAGTTGAGATGAAGTCTACAGAGCTGCACTCAATTACTACTGAGACAGCCTTGGAAAAGTCATTTCCATTCTCCAAGTTCACTCTTTCCTCCTACAAAATAATAGATGAGAACCAGACCACTTCTGGTGTTCCTTCCCACTCAGAGATTATATATATTTTGGCATCGCTTTTTTAAAAATCTCAGAAATTGGGACCCAAATGTGACTTTGAAGGTCAATTAGCTCAACCCACAGCTTGTTCAAGGCAGAGCCAGATTATTCAAAGAAGTAGAGACTTGGCAACTTTGTGGTTTGTGTAATAGTAAAAGTCAGCCAAAAAGAATAATTCAGATTAAAAATCATTTGAAGGCCAGTGTTATTCTCTTTTGCTCAATATCTGTCCAATTAATGAGAAATAGTTAAGTCTTTGCTTTGGTTTTCTTCTTTGGTTTCTACTGATATATCTATAACTTACATACAGTAAAATGCACAAATCTTAGATGTACAGCTTGATAAATCTTTACATAGTCTCCATCCATGCAACCATCTCCCAAGATACGGAGAGAGCTCCCTCATGTCCTCTTTTAGCCACTACCCTCCCCCAAGGAATAGAGGTCTACTTTCCATCACCATAGGCTGGTTTTGCCTAGTTTTGAACTTCGTGTGAATGGAATAACACAGTATATATTCTATTATGTCTGATTTTTTCACTCAACATTATGTCTGAGCTTTATTTATGTTGTTTCATAGGTCAGTAGGTTGTTTTTATTTTTAATTGCTATCTATGAATGGTATGACCATATTATATTGTGTGACTGCCACAAGTTAAAAATTCACCAGTAGAGAATATTAGCTACAGTCCAGGAGAGAAAGTCAGAAGACTTGGGCTCTAATATTAATTTTACCACTAAGTAACTATGTGGCCCTTAGTTACCTGGCCTATTTTCCTCATTTGTGAATGAAAAGGCTGGGCAAGAGAATCACTAGCAATCTGTCTAATTCCAAAGTTTGGCAAATACTATATGAATCACAGGCTCACTAAGCAAATGGAAGATAGTCACAATCATATACCTGACAAAGAACTCATATCAAGAATGTACAAGGGCCGAAACCGGTTTGGCTCAGTGGATAGAGCGTCGGCCTGCGGACTGAGGGGTCCCAGGTTCGATTCCTGTCAAGGGCATGTACCTGGGTTGCGGGCACATCCCCAGTGGGAAATGTGCAGGAGGCGGCTGATCGATGTTTCTCTCCCATCGATGTTTCTAACTCTCTATCTCTCTCCCTTCCTCTCTGTAGGAAATCAATAAAATATATTTTTTTTTAAAAAAAGAATGTACAAGGGACTCCTATAAGAATGTACAAGGGACTCCTATAAATCAATAAGCAAACAAATGTTAGACAATCCAACTAAAAACAGGAAATATGCTGCGTGTGTGTGTGTGTGTGTGTGTGTGTGTGTTACTGTTGTTCTGATGGGGAAAAATTATCGAATGGGAAATCTTGGGTGCTATGACCGTGTAACAAATATATTTAGATGCTCAGAAACATTTAGTCATTTACATGTTGCCAAAACTGACTTTTAAATAAGTATCATTTGTATTATTTTTGTGAGGGAGGCACCATATTTAATTTTAGCAAATATGTGAACGGCACCAAATAAAAGGATTTCCTAAACTGTATAACTCTCTGCAAGCGAAAGGCATTATTATTATTTCAGATACAATATGAGTGCATCTGACATCAACCACCATTCATCCCAATTGCAGGTGTAACAACCCACAAGGTTACATTCCTCTGTTCCTTTGCCATGGCTGTGGGTGAATGTCTGAATCCAATTTGCAAATCACAGCTGCGATTTTAATTGAGACTTCTGAGAGGATATGCAAGGTGTACACTGAACGCATAGCAACAGATACATTTTCACTTGGGCAGCCACATTATTATTTCCTCAGACTTTGAAAGGGGAAAGTTTTAACAGAACTATTGGAAGTGACCCTTGTTTTTCCCCCACCTGTTCACAGTTACTGTCACAGAATGCGTCATCTCTCTCCCACGCGCACAGTGGGAAAACAATTTTGTCATCCCGAGCGAAGAGTGTGTTTTGCTGTGTCAGGGATATGCAGGAGTCTGCATATGGTTCATTGTTCATTTCCCAATGAGGCTCCCTCCCAAGGCCCTGGAGTTTCCTGCCCGGAGAGCCTGCCTGGGATCCTTATCATTTCAGCAGAAATAAGTCAGCAGGAGAGGCCACTCCTAACCAGAGTTTTGCCAGAATGCTTGTGGTCTCTTCCGCATCCTTTTTAAAGATGTTGCAATTCTAGTCTAGCCTTTGCAGAGTGAGAAATCATCCCAACGACGTAATCAACCCAGATAGGTCAACCAAAGGGAATGTCCTTTTCCCTCACATTTGCTTCTCGTGTCTTCTTGGGCAAGGATGTCCCTATGGCTCTGTTCCTTTACTAGGGTGACTGACTATTGAATATTCCTTTTCCAGGATTGTGCATTGATGTGTTTCAGACACACACACACACACACACACACACACACACACACACACACACCCCTAATCTACATTCTATAGTTGTAGAGTGGCAAAGGGTTTCAGAGTCCAGAAAACCTGGATTTGAATCCGGGATTTATCATTGTCCCTGGACGATAAGCCTCAGCTGCCTTATCTGTAAAGTGCAGATGAAAGTACTTACCTTGCTCTTGGTTCTTGGGAAGTCAAGAGAGGCAATGCATGCACACCTTCCCGGAGAGGCCTGGCCCCCAGTCACTGCCTCATGAACAGTGGCCAAAATGATTGTTCCAGACATTGTGCAACTGGGACACACCACCCAGGGCAGGGTAGAGTAGCCTGCCCAAGTTTTTCAGTAAGTTAACCCTTTGTACACCATAAGCATTTGTAGACGCACTTAAATTCAAATTATCGTGGTGTGTGGGGATGGTTTCCGTTTTGGACGCGTGGCAGTTAACTGGTTAATGGCAAACTTAGGACAAAATCTAAGGCCCACAGCTCTTTCCACTCTAGAGCAAAGGGGACTATGTCCACAAACTGCTTCTGAATGTATAGAGAGAAGGCAAAACAAAATAAAACAAAATGGAACAAAAACACTTCAATGAAGCGAATTATTAAACTCCAGTGATTTCTTAAACTGAGCAGCCTGTAGTTGACTGACATGAAAGGAGGGTTTTGGTTTTCATTTCTTAAATCTACTTTCTCTTTATGTTCCAGCATTGCTTCCCTGTTCGGCCAGAGGCACTTGTATTGCTTTGAGGAATGTGAGGAGTATTAGAACAGAAAGCAAAAGGGCAGAAACTAATGGCATAGGTTCTTGCAGCCCACCACAGAAGCATGGATTCGAATGTGAAGCTTCTGGTTTGTAACAGCCAGGTTTTGGTGTGAGAGGAAAGAGCCCTTGAGAATCTAAGGGGGGAAGGTTCTTTAAAAAGCTGGCTGTAGAATCAATGACATAAAATTAGGTGACAAAGAGAATAGGGGAAGAACCAGATTACAGTGCCCCCTTCATGGGCTCACAGGTGGAGTCACCTGATTACAAGAGGAAGATGAGTGGTGGGCTGAGGGTTGGGATGAGCAGGACAGACCTGAGGAGACCCATGGAGGGGGCTAGTGAGCACAGAGGGACATTATGCCCTGAACACTATGCATTGCCATGTAGGAGAGGGCTGTGTTAGCTGTTTCTCTCAGCCTTTTCCATTGAGGACCTTCTGTAAGCAGCTGCCTACATGTTACCCATGGATTCTGTCCAGAAGGGATACCGGCTATGTCCCAAGATTTTGCTAAGTTCCATATGAGCTATTTATGTTGATATTTCACTTCTTTAATAACCAGGGACACTAATAAATGCCATGAAACACAGACACAGTCCCCAGAAGGTGAATGGAGACGTGGAAAGAAAGCCCCTAGCATTCTTACTGCTTGTGCAACAGCTGTCTTCATTACTTGGTTTAATTTTAATTTTAGGAGTTAATAGAGCATGGTGATTGAGCATGTGGTCTCTGGAGCCAGGCTGATTGTCTTATATCCTGCTTCTCTCCCCTTATTAGCTGGGAAACTTGGGGGACGTTTATGAAACTCTTGCTTTCATGTCTGCCAGGTGGCACAGTCACAGTATCTGCCACGTAGGTTTGCAGTAACTAAATGAATTAATATGCAGGAAGGACTTAGAACAATGCCTATTACATAGTGGAATTCAACAATTGTTATAATTGTTCTTACTGTCCATGTTCAGACATACCATGGCAAATGTGTGTGTGTATATGTGTGTGTGTTACAGAGTTGACAAATTGACAGGTTTTTTTGTGTGTTTTTTTTTGTAGATTGGACTATGGTTTATTTTTATTAATTTTTATTTTTCAAACTAATGTTGAAATTATTACATATGTCCCCGTTTATCCCCCATTGACCTCTTCTAGCCCGTCCCCACCCCCCCACCCAAGGCCTTCACCGCCCTATTGTCTGTGTCCATGGGTTATGCATACAAGTTCCTTTGTTGATCTCTTCCCACCCACCTGTCCTCCCCAGCCTTCCTTCTGACAGGTTATTTTTTTTAATATATTTTATTGATTCTTTTACAGAGAGGAAGGGATAGAGAGTTAGAAACATCGATGAGAGAGAAACATCGATCAGCTGCCTCCTGCACACTCCTTACTGGAGATGTGCCCACAACCAAGGTACATGCCCTTGACCGGAATCGAACCTGGGACCTTTGAGTCCGCAGGCCAATGCTCTATCCACTGAGCCAAACCGGTTGGGGCCAGTTTTTTTTTTTTTTTTTTTTAAACAACTAAGAGAAAAGTAAAATTTTTACTACCTCAACTTTCTGGCGTAATTTGATTTTCTATTCATTCATTTGTATATGCTTTGAAGGAATACTAGTATTTATGGAGCCCCTTCTATATGCCTGCCAGGCACTGTGCAAGGTGCTGGGGACAAAATGACATATAAGACAGATACATCTCTGCCTTCATTCAGTTTGTAACCCCAACTAGTCCCTTCTATTAACTCCTTTATCTGATGTGGTGGCCCAGGGCAATCTCTTGTCCTGGCAATGCGGGGTTCTGCAGCAAGCAGGCCATGAAATTCATGGTATATGGCTTTAATAATGTCAGGGGAAATTTTCAGTTAATCCCTTGGACTGTGGGTATACTCAGGATTCAAAGGCCAGACCAAAACGGCACGAAGAGAAACAGAGAACTGGTAATTATCTGGTGAATTTGGGTCATGTGGAAAGCCAAACCAAATTACTTTAGCCAAGGAAAAAATGATTTTTTTCTCTTCAGACGAATTAGTAGTTTTAGTAAGGTTTTATCTGGGGTCCCCCTTCCCCTTTTTGCTTTATTCCACTAGGTATTTCCTAGAAACCAGAATATTTTGGGGAACATACAAATCCAAGGACTTTGAGAGAAATATCCATTCCTGGGATGTAATTTGGGGTGCCCTGGTCTTATTTCCACACACATATGGAAAAACCTAAGCAGGGTTCTCAGCAGTATTAAGTTGGCACTGGTATATCATAAATCCAGTCAAACCTTAGGTGTCTAATTATGAACTAAGTCTGACAGCTTCTCCTCACTTGTGAAACCAGCATTTCAAGTTAGATGCTTTCTTGTGTCCCTCTTAGTTATAAATTATGTTGATTACACTTTTGTATTTATAAAGCACTTGCAAATGAAGGGAACATGCTTCAGTTTTTAGGTTTTGGGCCATTTATTATCCTTTTCATAGAAGATTTCAATGTGCTCCCCATCCAGGAAATGGTAATGGAAATTGCCTACTTCAACACGTAATCTATAAAATCTTGTTAAATCGTGTAATGAGAATTTGTCACTTTGTCACCTAGCTGACCTTTTACAACCCCCAGAGGCAAAGTGAAGTGACACCTTCCCCTGCTTGGCTTGGATAAGACACCCACATATTTTACTGTGTTCTCACCAAGAAAACCCTTTGGCCAAATTTTCAGCTAGTCCAAGTCAATTTTTAAGCAAAGTGCATAACCAGAAATTGGCACAAACATTTGCATATCACCCTTTCCATATTCAAAAGCTGTCTGAGACTCATTTGATTAAGCATAAAAATAGCCCTGCGAATGCCATTAGAACAGCTGATGAGCATCCCATGTCTGGGCCCTCAAATTTGTATTCTGGAGATGCCTTCCTCAGTCACCACTGAATAGCTTCTCTTGTAAGAACCTGATCATGCTCTCTAGAGTCTGAAGGGATTATTTTCATATTGAGTTTAGAAGGTTTAATTTCTCTATTTCCACTCAGCAGAAAGGAAACAGCTGGTAAATTAGGGAAGGCCGGCACAGTTTATTCGGCTGCGTAATCTCCTCTGGCTTCTTTGGTTGAGAGACTATCTTTCTTCCAACCAGGGGTCCTTCCCTGCCAAATTCCCTCATTAAAGTGAGTTGTGATCAGGAAAGAGCAAATGACATTTTATTTCATATGTGGCTCCTTCCAAGCTTCCATATTCTTTAAGTTTCCCTCTTCTACAACTTCTCCTTGGCTTGGGGTGTTTCTTCTCCCTGGCAGCTCTTTGCCCCAGGAGGTGCGAAGTTCTTGTCCAGTCTCATAGACTACTACCTATTGCAGCATCTCCTCACCCCTCCTTGGCCTCAACTGTCATCTATGCATTTATCAATTCTACAAACATCTATTCTTACACACAAACGGCCGTTTGTACTTTAGACTCAAGCAGTTGTCTCTGAGGATAATTTATTGGTTCAGAAATGGAAGTTCTATTTCACTTCTTCAGATTTGTTTCTCTGATAGGTGGGGGCATGGGCATGCTTCTTTCCAATCTCTGGAAAGACCAAAATACACTTTACATATGGCTACAGGAGTGAAGGAGAGAGAAGAGTCAAAGAGAAACCTTTTATACATATGTATTATTTCTCAGTTCACAAAATGAGAATGCTACTCATTTAAGTAATAGGGAAGCTTCCAGAACAGTTTTAATGAAGCAACACCAAACAATATTCCCCAAATAATTCTTTGATCTCAAAAAAAAAAAATAAATAAATGCCAGATGGAATATACAATTTTGATTGACTATAAGGAATTTGTTGAAGGTTGAAAGAAAGTAAAACTTAATGTTGTATTTAACAAAGACCTTGATCTTTCTCTTTAACACATTCAACCTAGAGCCACAGAGACAAATGGTAATACTGGCATCGCCATATATGTATATGTATGTATATATCTATACTAGTAAATGGGTAATATGCTAATTAGACCAGACATCTTCTGGAAATCCATCTGGATGTCCTTCCAGACAAAGCCATGGTGGCAGGGGCCAGGCAGAGGTGGTTAGGGGTGATCAGGCTGGCAGGGGAGAGCAATTAGGGGCAACCAGGCTGGCAGGAGAGGGCAGTTGGGGGCGACCAGGCCAGCAAGGGAAGGCAGTTATGGGTGATCAGGCAGGCAGAGGCAGTTAGGGGAGATCAGTCAGGCAGGCAGGTGAGCAGTTAGGAGCCTCAGTCCTGGATTGCGAGATGTATGTCCGACTGCCCAAACCCACCAGTAGTCAGACATCCCCTGAGGGGTCCCTTCTTGAAGAGGGTGCAGGCTGGGCTGAGGGATTCCCCCCCCCCCCCATGCACGAATTTCATGCACTGGGTCCCTCGTGTATATATATTCAACCTCCAATGGATGTTCATTGTGGCTTAATTTTTATTATTTTCTGATTATAAATGAGAGTGAGCACATTTTGCATATGACTATCAGTCATTTTGCTTGTTCATTATCACAAGTTCTCTGTTTATATCTTTGCCTATGTTTCTACTGGGTTATTTGTATTTTTATATTGGTTTATAAGAATTATGTATAGACTAGTGGCCCAGTACACAAAATTTGTGCACATTAAAAGGGGATTAATTAGAGGAAATATTTTAATATTGCTATTTGCCCTTTCTCTATAATAGAAGTGTCAGAGATGAAAGAAAATTAGTAAAATGTATATGAAAATCTTCCTCCTGTCAGAGTCTGGGGCACACCACAGGACCCAGAGTCAAGTCCCCGCCCAAGCACGTGCACCTCAAAATCACGTGAGACCCAGACCCGGCCGGCCCCCCTGCACTGGGCTAGATCCAGACCCAGCTGGTCTCACCCTTGTCAAGCCCTACTGGGCGGGGGTGCAGCCTCAGGTCCCCTGGCTTGGTGCTGGGGCTGAGGGCGCACCCTGAGGTCCCCTAGCCAGGGCTGGGGTGGGTGGTGTTCCTTGAGGTCCCCTGTCAAGCCCTGCTGGGTGGGGGATGTGACCTGAGATCCCTCATCAAGCCCCACCGGGCAGGGTCCACGCCTTGAAATTCCCTGTCAAGCTCTGCCGGGTGGGGGGTGAAGCCTCAGGTTACCAATCAGGCCCCACCAGGAGGGGGGCACAGCCTTATATCCCCTGTCAAGCCCTGCCGAGCAGGGGGGTATGGCCTGAAGTCCCTCGGCCCAGGGCGAGGGGATCAGCCTGAGGTCCCCCAGCTCAGCACTGGGGCGGGGGGGCACACCTTGAGGTCCCCTATAAAGTCCCGCTGGGTGGGGGGCATGGCCTCAGGTCCCTTGGCCTGGTGCCAGGGTGGGGGGAGCAGCCTGAGGTCCCCCAGCTCAGCACTGGGGCGGGGGGACACACCTAAGGTCCCCTGTCAAGCCCCGCTGGGCAGGGGGCATGGCTTCAGATCCCCTGGCCTGGTGCCAGGGCGGGGGCCATGACCTGAGGTACCCTGTCAAGCCCCACCAGGTGGGGGGCACAGCATCAGGTCCCCCAGCCTGGCGCCAGGAGGTGGTCACAGCCTCAGGTCTCCCATCAAGCCCCACCGGGAGGGTGACGCAGCCTCAGGTCCCCCATCAAGCCTCACCAGGTGGGGTATGTGACCTGAGATCCCCTGTCAAGCCCTGCCGGGTGGGGGGCATAGCCTGAGATCCCCCGTCAAGCCCTGCTGGGTGAGGGGGTGCAGCCTGAGGTACCCTGTCAAGCCCCATGGGGCCAGGGAGGTGCACAGCCTCAGGTCTCTGCTGATTGCTCATTAAGGCTTGTTATGGGAACTCGGCCTCTGCTGTGGGTGTTGCCATCTTGTGTTACGAACCCCCTGCCCCCGTGAGTGCTGCCATATTTGTGGCGGAGTGATGGTCAATTATCATATTCCCTCTTTATTATATAGCATTCTACAAACTTTTCTCTATTATGTATATTAAAGCTACTTAATCTTTCTAAACTGTTTGCGCAATAGATAATCATGAGTACCTATGTTAATCTAAAAATAAAAGGACAAAGTGAGAGACAAAAAGTATTTATCTACACTAATAAAAGAGAAAAATGGTAATTGGCGTACGACGATACCCTTTTCATTGGCTAATCAGGGCTATATGCAAATTAACTGCCAACTAAGATTGGCAGTTAACTTCCAACAAGATGGAGGTTAATTTGCATATGTAGGCACAATGCAGGGAGGCGAAAGGGAAAGCAGGAAGAAGCCCCCTGCCACTGACAGTGATCGGAAACCCTGGGGCGGCCTTTGCCCTGCCCCCCAGCCATGATCGGAGAATCAGGTGCCTTTTCCGCCCTGGCCAGTGATAGCAGGAAGTAGGGGTGGAGCCAGCGATGGGAGCTGGGCACGGTCGAAGCTAGCAGTCCCGGGAGCTAGGGGTCCCTTGCCTGGGCCTAAAGCAGAGCCCACGATTGCGGGGCCGCTGCAGCTGCGGGTCCCCACGCCCGGGCCAGACGCCTAGGCCTGGGCAGGGGCGGAGCCTGCAACCGCGGGGAGCTGGGGGTCTCCTGCCCAGGCCTGACACCTCTGCCGGAGGCCTCAGGCCTGGTCAAGGGGCCGATCCGGTGATTGGTGATCAGAGGGTGATGAGGGTCAACTCCTCTGGCCGAGGCATCAGGCCTGGGTGGGGGGCGGAGCCGGGGATTGGGGGGATATGATGGTCCCCTTGCCCAGGCCTGAAGCCTGGGTCAGAGGCGTCAGGCTTGGGCAGGGGGTGGAGCAAGCGATCAGAGGGAGATGGGGGTCCCCTGCCCAGGCATGATTCCTGGGCCAGAGGCCTCAGGCCTGGGCGGGGGTCAGAGCCAGTGATCGGGGGGAGATGGGGGTCCCCTGTCCAAGCCTGACACCTCTGGAGGAGGCGTCAGGCCTGGGCAAGGGGCCGATCAGGCGATCGGAGGGTGATGGGGGTCTACGCCTGAGGGCTCCCAGTATGTGAGAGGGGGCAGGCTGGGCTGAGGGACACTCCCCCCCCCCACACACACCCAGTGCATGAATTTCGTGCACCGGGCCCCTAGTTTGAGATAAAAAGAATAGCTATTCTGGAAGCACTGATTCAGGCAGAAACCCAAATAGTGTTCCAATTAGAAGCCAAAGGCATGGGGTATTTATGAGAAAGAGTAGGGGAGCAATAACATCATTAGAAGAAAGACATTTCTGTAGTGCATATAGCTAACACTGACACTAATTCTAAACAATGTTTTAAACTTTCAGTCTGGGAGTCATTAGTCTGGTAGTCATCAGTCGGGTAGTCATAATATCTGCTTTCTTGTTCCCCTTGCAAACAGTTCTTTGGCACAGAGTGTTGCTTTAGGCCCAGTCCAAAGGTTATTTTGCCCTGCTTTAACATTCCAAAGGGTTGAGGCATAAGATTTGTAATGCAGTTTCTTAGGGATGGCAGCTCTGACCCTGTTTTAAAGTAGCCCCGGTTATATTGTTTTGATACCTAATAGAGTCATTTTGAGGATTAATTGAGATAAAATATGTAAAGCTCTTCATGCAATGCCTGGCACACAGAAATCCCTCAAGAAATGTTTGCTGCTACTATTGTTTATATTTTTATTACCCTGACGTATAATCCTTGGCCCATCACACAATCCTATCAAATTTTTCTCAGGCCCTGACTCAATTCATTTTTCATGCATTCTGTGAGTCTTTATTGAGGGCCTATTATGTATTAGAGTCTGTTGTAGGTGCTGGGGATGCATCTGTGAGGTCAACTGACAAACCAATCCATGAGCACAGCAACAAGTGCTATGGGGCAGGGTAAAAGTAGGCTATTTAAGGATTTTAGGGTGGCCAGGAATGGCCTATCTTCCTTCTCAGAAGAAACCTGTATGAATTGAGGAAAATCCATGGGAATAACTGGGGGAAGAGCCTTCCAGACAGAAAACAGGAAGTGCAGTGGTTATGAGGTAGGAGTATATGTTTGCCTTTGAGAAACAGGAAAAGGCCAGAGGGGCTGGAGCAGAGTGAGTGGATTTAAGAGGAGAAGATCTGAGAGCAGCCCGAACAAGTTCACATCCTGCCTGGAAGACCATGGGCAGGGCTTTGAATATTATTCCAAGTGTGATGAGATATTGGAGAGGGAGGATTGTGAGTAGGGAGTGCCCTGATCTGATTTTCAGTTGAATGGACAACTGGTTGCTATGTTAAGAATAGACTATGAAGGAGGAAAGGGCAGTTTGTTAATGGATTAGGGATGCCATAGCAAATTACTACAAATTCAGTGGCTTAAAACAACAGAAGTTTCATCCACTCTCATTACTGGAGGCCAGAAGTCCAAAGTCAAGTTGTTGACAGGGCACGCTCCCTCCGGTGGCTCTTGGAGTTCTTTGGTTTGTGGCAGCGTATCTTTAATCCCTGCCTCCATCTGTCTGCATGTGGCTTGCTCTCATTTGTGTCTGTTTCTGCGTCCAAATCTCCCTCCCTTTTCTCCTATAAAGATACCACTCACTGGATATAGGGCCCATCCTAGATTCAGGATGATTTCACTGTGGGTCCTTAACTCATCACATCTGCGATGACCATTTCCAAATTTGGTCATTGTCATTGGAATTGTGGGGGGTTAGGAACTGAACTTTCTCTTTGAGGGGCAGGCACAATTCAATCCACTACAGTAGTAAGGGACCAAATCAGAATTTCAAGTGAACTTATGATGGGGATGTATGTCCAAAGACAGTGGGAAGTTGGACTTGGGATACAATTTTTAATAGAGAATTGATGGGGTTTACTGATTAATTCAATTTGGAGTGTGACAGAAGGGATACATCAAGAACTCAGATGTTTTATGTGAGCCATTGAGTGAATAGTGGTAACATTTACTGATTTAAAGAGAATGGCAAGTTTTGAGGAGCAGACTTTCCCCATTTACATTGATAATGTAGCATAAAAATTAAAAACCAGGCCTCAGAGGTCAGATAGACCTGGGCTCACCACTAGAGTTGTGCCTTCGTGCATGTTAGTCTCCCTAGACCTTGGTATCTCCATCTGAAAAATGGGTGTAATACTATCTCCCTCATAAAGTTGTTGGGATGATTATATGTGACTAGAGGCCTGGTACATGGATTTGTGCACCACTGGGGTCCCTCGGCGTAGTCTGCAGGGATCGGTTGGAAACCGGCAGTCCAGTGCCACCTGCCACTCCTGTTCATCCAGGCCCTGCTGTGCCTGCCACCACCACCACTCTGTAGGCTCACTGCCACTCCGCTGCGGTGTCCTGGCTGCGGCAACCAGCCATGAGCTCTGCGTCTGGCGCCTGTAGGTCAGCTGAGCAGCACTCCTGCTGTGGGAGCGCACTGACCACCAAGAGGCAGCTCCTGCATTTAGCGTCTGCCGCTTAGTGGTCAGTGCATGCCATAGCGACTGGTCGTTCAGTCATTTGGTCGCTTAGGCTTTTATACATATAGATTATGCATATGAGGTCTGTGGCAAAAGGCAGTGCTCCTTTAACAGGTCTTATCTATTCATTATTCTGTAAGGATTCCTGGTGTCCCTTTGATCATACCATTCTTTGATTCTGGTATCAGTGTAATGGTTAGGAAGACTGATATAGCAGCAGCACATAGGTTAGACTGGAATGGGGACACAGGTTGCCACCGGTGATCCCTGAGGTCCGAAAGGTTGGCGACCGCTGTACTAAACTGTCCTTTGAGAGATATCAAGAACAGTGATGTGAGAATAAAGGGAAGGAAATAGATATGAACCTACAGAGGAAACTGCACAACACTTGGCAAAAAATGAACTGTGAGAAAATATAAAGATATCTGACTTTCCAATTCTGGAAGGCTGGAGCAGAGAAGACAGATGTAGCAAAGCCAAAATGTTGAGTAGCCTTGGAAGGAGGATAGGACACAGTTTAAATTCACCACGTTGAAATACTGGCAATACTACAAGTTAGGCATCAAGTAGGGTCACACCAGGTGTACAGTAAGTGCTTGGTATCTATCGAATGGCTGATGGATCTTCTAGGTCAGCACTGTTCAATAGAAATATGACAGCCACAATGTTATCCATGTGTCATTAAAGTTTTTCTAGTAGTCATATTCAATAAAGTAAAAAGAAGCAGATACAATTTTTTTTTTTTTGCCTTGACTTTTTTACTCAATCAGGAAGCTCAAAGCCAAATTTAATAGAAAATCAGCAGATACTAACATCAGTCATAGCACATTTACTTCACCCATTATTCTTTATGGTTTTGATTTCTTTTTTTATTGTTTAAAGTATTACATATAATATTACATATGTCTCCTCTCCCCCCCTCATTGACTTCCCCCTGTCCACCCCCACCTCCCAGCACATGCCCTCACTCCCCTAGTGTCTGCGTCTATTGGTTATGCTTATATGCATGCATACAAGTCCTTTGGTTGGTCTCCTATCCCCCCTCCCCACCCCTGCCTTCACACTGAAGTTTGACAGTCTGTTTGATGCGTCTCTATCTCTGGATCTATTTTTGTTCATCAGTTTATGTTGTTCATTATATTCCACAAATGAGTGAAATCATGTGATATTTATCTTTCTCTGAGTAGTTTATTTTGCTTAGCATTATGCTCTCCAGGTCCATCCATGCTGTTGGGAATGGTAGGAGTTCTTTCTTTTTTACAGCAGCATAGTATTCCATTGTGTAGATGTACCACAGGTTTTTAATCCACTCATGTGCTGATGGACATTTAGGCTGTTTCCAAATCCTAGCTATTGTAAATTGTGAAATTAATTTTAATATATTTTACTTAATGCCAAAATATTATTATTCCAACATGTATTAATTATGATATGTTTCCTTTCCTGCTAAGCCTTTGAAAGCCAGTATGTATTTTTCACCTACAGCACGGCCAAATTTGGAACAGCCATATTTAGAGTGTCCATTGGCTGCTGTATTGGACAGTGTAATTCTAGGTGGAGGTGATTGGCAGGTGGTGGATTATAATCACTAAATTTCAGAAGAGAGATATCAGTCTGGCATCATCTGCATGGAAGAAGCAACTGGATGATAGGATGAAATTTTAAGAGAGATAATGCTAGAGGAGAAGGGAACCCAAGACAGATCAGAGTAATAATTCATTTTGCACAGGTGTGAGTTCCCCATTAGATTGCCTGGCCCCAGAAAATAGGTGAATGAATAGTAGTGATTTAATTCATGCTTTCTTACATGGCCCTCCTGTTTTCCCTACTACTTGCAAGCACCTTGTTCATCTATTTGTTTATTGTCTGTTTTCTTCATACTATAATGTAAGTCTGTTTTGTTTTTTACTGTATTCCCATCATAGTATTTCTCACACATTAGGTCTGAATAAATTCCTGTGGGGTAAAAGCCAAATCCCTCCTTTCAGAGAATTTACAATATGATTGATAGGCAAGGGCTGCATAGATGAAAGATTAACTAATGACAGACTAGTAGAGAATTAAATTCCTAATGAAAGGTGTTGCTAATGTGGGATCCAAGAGTTAAAAAGAGAGAAAGACCCATAGTGTTTGAAGTACCCTGGAAAGAGAATTTGATTTGGGTTATGTCTTAAATGGTGGCTAGCCTTTGGATATTTGAAAAGAAGGGGCTATGCAAAGGTAGGGATGCACATGAATAGTTTAGTTGTAATAGATATTGGAAAAATGTAAGATGTCAGATTAGAACAATAGCCACTGAGTAGCCACTGCAGTTTCTGAGAAGATTTGCTAAGCAGAATTTTAAGAAGGGTATACAGAATGGAGTGGAGAGGGGAAAGCTGGGAAGTCATTCATGCAATTCCTCAGAAGGTGATGAGGTTTGAACTATAGTGACACTTGGGGGGTAGGCAGGAAGAGAGATATGAAAGATGTTTGAATAGAGGCCTCAAAGGACTTTGTTTTGAAATAAATATGCACTGTGTGGCCAAATGTTTTGCTAAGGACAACTCCAAAGTTCTGAACTTAGTTGATGAGTGATAGTGCCATAGACTGAAAGTTCAAATGGTAAATTCCTTTCAGGGGTAGGGGCTGAGAGAGGAAAATGGGTCAAAGTCGTAGAAGATATCCAAGTGGAAATTTCCAGTAAGCCTTAAGATGACTAAGGGATTCAGAGAATGTAGGCTCTTTCCAAATCTTCTGTTCTTTCAGTCTATATAAAAAGTGTTTACTTTTTGAGTTTCCCTGTGGTTCTATTGATTACATTCTTATGTGTGGTTTGAAGCTCTTCTGGTTTCAAACCTGTATTTGTTTGAGGCATGTTTGGAGTTGAGTGCTAATGAACCCAAGGTCATGGGTTTGATACCCAGAAGGGTGAGTTAGTTTCAGGGAGAAGAAACTTGTGTTCTGTGGTTCACAGACTTCACCCTTAATCTTGTCTGCTTGTCTATAAACAATGTTGCGTTGGTCCCAAGGGGGTCTGGTGAAAAAATGTGAGTAGTTGTGTGCAATCCATTAGAACTATTGGAAGAAGTGTTTGTCTGGGTTGCTTCTTCACGGAGCTCTGTCTACCTTCCTCTCGCAGCTCATAGGACAGAGGTCACATTTTCAGAGATAGTATCCTGACCAAATGCAAATGGAACCATCATGTGCCTGGCCACTCACCATCTGTTTTCCCACATTCATTTGCTTTTCAGGTGAAAAGGAATATGGTGACCCAGGAGTGTGTAGTTCTCAATGCAACTGTCTGCTGGTAAGTGTTGGAGTAGTATCAATTTGACTTTGAGAATTGACTTACTAATATTGTACAAATAAACTTTGGAGAGCATGAATGTGCCCAAAAGACTCTCTCAGCAAGCCTTTTGCTGATATATTTTCCTTATTAGGCTGCTGTAACTTGAGGCATACTTTATTGGGAAATATAAGTCTAGACTCAGAATTCTTGCAAAATGGTTATACAAGGATATAGAGTAGACTGTGTTGTGTTTAAAAGAATAACTGTCCATAAAACAGCCCATGGCCAAACCCTTAGAGGCCATCTTCCACACAAGTACAAAGTTAGCAGCATTTTCTGGGATAGCATCTGAAGTCTTGTATCTGGGAATACTGTATTTTCAAAAACCAATCTTAGAACTTTTCAAATTGCTTCTCCAGTTGGCTATACACCCTGGTCCTGCAGGTGGGACCCCAAAGAGGATTTGGAAGAATGTTATATACATATAGAAAGATTCAAAATAAATCATCTCAAGAAAGATTTGAAAATAGGTTCAGCCTAGCTGGTCTGGCTCAGTGGTTGAACATTGACATATGAACCAGGAGGTTATGGTTTGATTCCTGGTCAGGGCACATGCCTGGATTGCGGGCTCGCCAATCAATGATTCTTTCTCATCATTGATGTTTCTCTCTCTCTCTGTGTTCCTCTCTGGAATCAATAAAAATATATTTTAGAAAAAAATAAAATAGGTTTACTTTTTTCCAGGAACTTGGTACTTGCCACATCAGGGATATTTCTACTATTTGACATTATGGAAAATTTAAAGGTTGAAGACCATAAAATATTATTTAATAGCTTGTTAAACATAATGGTGATGACTGGGAAGAATATGATGTGGAACAAATATGACTAAAAGTAAAAGGCAGAATAACTAAACTTATATGCTGATAAATTCAGTAAAACTGGTTGAAAAATATTGGTGGTTTAGGTTGTGCATAATGACAAACAAGTGACTTATTTGCATTGTTTCCTCAAATTGGTTATATTGACAAGATAATTATTTTGGTATTATAGGGGATACAGCCTGAAACTATCATATATGTAGTTAAAAAATATTATATAGAAAATTTGTAGCTCTGCCTGCTGGACTGGGCTGGAGTGGGAGGGGGAGGAAAAAGGATCATAGTGACACAGTAAAAATTTGAAATTTTACATTTGCCTTTGTGGTGCAAGGATTTTTAAGTTCAAACAGTACTTTCTACTTGCTTTTGCTAAATCGGGGTCAAGTTAGGGGAAAAGGTGGTCTCTTGGTCAGTGTCAGAAAAGTGGAGGCCGTGAATCAGAGTGTATATAGATCAGGGTGTGACAAAGCCAGGGGAAGAGATGCTAAGGTGGCGTATTTAGATCCTTAGTTAATGCTCATTTTCCTAATAGTAACCATAGAAGTAGTGTTAATAAATAATCGTACAAGTGTCAGGAATCACATTGAATAAGAGCTGATGAGCAGACTGGAGCTGGACTGGATTTTCAGCTAGTCATAGAGAAACTAAAAAGGTGAAAAGAATCGATTCGGCCAATGTGATCAATTTTCAGAAAGTTAACTTATTACATTTAAGAAACTGCCTTTTATTCTGAGATACAGCCATGTTATTAAATGAATCCCCTTGCAATGACATAATGGTGATGACTGGTTTTTTAAAAACATCTCCACTTTAACCAAATAAAGATTTTGCCACCTCATGCCAATTTCTTGCAACTTCTACTTTTTATTTTTTGGAAATTTCACTATTTTGAGAAATGTAGAATTTAGGAACTATTGCATGATAATGTTTAATCTTCAAATACCAATATGAGGTGGATGATGTTATTAGTACCATTTTACAAAAGGGGAGCCTCACGGAGGTTGATTGATTTGTTCAGAGCACCCAGCCGGAAGTGTCAGAGCCACATCCACTTGACTCCAGTACTCATGCTACTTACCATTATGTCATTCCTGTGGCTATTAGTTAGGGTTCAGGCAGGGAGCAGAGATCATTCTAGGTATTTTAAACAGGGTATTTAATACAGGTGATGGAAGGGATGAGTAGACAAGAGAGGGGAGCCAACCCAGTGATGAACAACACGGGGAAGTCACTACAATCCCTAGGACATAGACAGACGCAGAGAGGAGGTGGTGCTCTGAGAAAAATCTTCTGGATGGATGGGGGGACAGGATGCTGATGGGGGGGCAGGGATCATGTACGGAGGAATTGCAGTTATTGCCAAAGATGCTGCTTGGGGCAGAGAGAGAACAGGGTGGAAATACCCTAGCTTCTTCCACCTGCCCTCGTCTTCATTAGTGCCTCCTATTAGCCACACCTACCCAGGAGGTAGAGAACTTAGGGGCTGCATAATGTAGTCCTTTATGAAACAGAGCAATGAGTCCTTTATAAAACAGAACAATGAGGGAGATGTTTGGAAATAGATAAGAGAGCAAATAGATAAACAACTGGTACATTCTAGCATAAATATGGATGAAATTATCTCACTGTGTCTTTTACTATGGCAGTGTGGTCTAGATACCAAAAGAGACTTTTCAATATTAACAGTCTAAGAGAATTTATTAGGCTGTGTGGTGGGATGGGAATATTTCCATTTCCAAATGATATTTATTTATTTATTTTTGTTAATTCTCAGTAGAGGATATTTTTTCCCCATTGATTTTAGAGAGAGTGGAAGGAAGAGGTGGGTGGAGAAAGGAGAAAGAAACATCAATGTGAGAGACCCACATTAATTGCTTACCTCCCACACGTGCCCCAACAGGGTGGGGAACCTGCAACCCAGGTATGTGCCCTTGACCGGCCTAGAACCCGAAGACCCTTTAGAGCATGGGGTTATACTCTAATTACGAAGCAACATTGGCCAGGGCTCCAAATGACTTTTAAAGCAGAGAGAGTCAGAAGAAATACGGAGAGAAATTTGGTCTTTGGGTAACTCTATCTTTGGGTGCTTAGGTTCTATGAGGGTGGCTGAATTAGAAGCTCTGGGCCAAATAAGGGGACACCACCATCCTGGGTATCAATCCCGTCACTGTTGTCTCCCTTCTCTGAGGAACTATCACTTTCTCTCTCCCTCTCTCATGTTTGAGAGATTTGGGGTTGGGAAGGGGAGCTCCATGTTTGCGAGGTGAAATGTTGGAGTCAGAGCGCTCATATAGAGATGTCGCCATGAAGAGAGACTGTGACCGTCTCCCTCCGCGCCCCCTTTCCATTTGGAGAGAGATTCACCCCACTGTTCCGTCTGAAGGAGGTTGGAGGCTAAGCAGGAGCCTCTGAGTTGAAGAAACCAAGTAGCTTTAGGAAAGTATAGGACAGTTACTCCATCTCCTGCTTTCCTGGTAGTAACCATTCAAAAGAGAAACCTCCCTTCCAGGCCCCATTTCCTACCTCCCTTGAAATCCAAGGTCAAATTTTACTGCTAATGTACTGCTGCAATTGTCTCCAAGCCAATTTACATCTGTTTTTGTTTTTAGGGATTGCTTTATTCTTTTCAAAAATCCTCTCGTCCCATCACAGGGTGAAGGAAAGAACATTTAGAAACCAGATGTTGTATTCACCATAACCATTATCCTTTATTGGATCCCACAGAGGTTTATTCTCTATTCATAAACAAGGTGAGAAAAACACCAGCTTTTAGCTCAACTTTACACTTTCAGATAAGTGTAGAGAGGGCAAAAGCTCTGCCATCTGCCTGCCATTATGACCCAGAGAGGATCATAGTTGGTGTGTATGTGCAGCCCAGTGGTTCAGGCCTATCAGACCCAAAAGCTCTCTTTTTTTTTATAACAATTATTTTACGATATACCTTTTAATGTCCCAAAGTGAAATTCATAGGTAATGTTGACCTATATAATTCTAACAAAAATCAAAATGATGCCCGTGTTGTAATATCAGGGAGAACTAAATAAAAAACTATTTATAATAAAGTAACGTGCATTACAAGACAGATATGCTCAGGCATAACTGTATTTGACAGTGAAATGAAATGGCCAGATGTTTCTACCAATGTGGCAAATCCTGGCTGTGCCAGCTGCCAGAAGACTGACACGGGTGGAGAGTGGCATCCATGATGTTTTTTTCTAAGACAGTGGACGGCACTTGGTAAAGTTCCAAATGAAATAAAGCACCACCCTTCCTTTGATTTAACATGGGCATTCCGTTTCCGGAAGATCCAGCTTACACTAAAATCATGCAAAAATACTTTGAGTTAATAAATAAATTGGAAATATATTTTAGGCTTAGGTGATTATAAGAAGGTTTGTCATCTACATGAAATGTCTAGAATCCCAAGAGTGCCCTCCCCATCCCTGTGAGTGACAACCCCAAATGTCCCCGAACCTTTCCAAAATGCTATTTAGAACTAGCACTGTACCCATTGGGAACCCTGGAGTGGGATGCCTGAGGCCTTATTGAAGGGCAGGGATGTAGGAATGTGGGTGTCATGAACCTCACTCTGTGAGTCCACAGTTTTGTCTCTGGGAGCCCTGATTAAGCCACATCCCTTGAGACCACACTGCCTTTGATAAGCTGTCAGGAAAACCATGGGTGGGTAGTTGTCAGAGCTTTTGGCAAGATTCTTTATGATTAGCTTATAGCTTTCTGTAGAAATGGTTTATTTCTGGGCTGTATGATGGCCCAAGACATATCCTTTCTCACTGCGGTATCTGAGGTTGGTTTACCATTGGATGTCATACACACAGCGTGAGGGACTGTGACTGACATTGCAATGTGAACAGGGTGACAGATGGGCAGGGTAAGATTGAAAACCCAGGTAGATGCATCGTTATTGAGCAGAAATGCTTACTTATCTTAATGATGTCATGTTCAAAAATAGCTTATCACTCAAAGGTGCAATTGGCTATAAATCTGCCTGTAGTGTGTGAAACCAAATTGAACAAGAATGTATTAATTGGTATTTTAACAATTGGTATTGTTAAAATGCTAGATAACAATAGAATTCTTCAGGAATGACACGTTACACCAACATTGTCCAAAAAGAACAAATTAATCAAACAGAATCAATTTTAATGTGATTACTAAAGAAAGATATATCACTTTATTATGACGCTCTAGCCATACATTTTCAAAATATGCTTATTAAACAGTAAATGTAAGATAATGATTCAGTTAGTTACATTTTTAGAAGTCATTAGGATTGATATTCCTCTGCCATAAATGAATAATAATTTCAAATACAATCAGAGTTCACTTAATAAAAAATATGCTTGTGCACAAAGACAGATGTAATGAATGACCAAGTCATTGAACCCCATTTTCTGCTTTCAGAGTAGCCGGAAAAATTAATTCAGTGTCTGTAAGATTATTTATCACACTTGGCCTGTAAGTGTGATAAAAACATATGAAGCAAAACACATGATGTAATCCCATTTCTCAGAGTTTATTAACCCTCTTAGCAAAAAGAGATCTGACATGGTATTTGGGGCCCTTATGTAAACTGAATCTGAGCTGCATGATGTTTGAAAGTTGTTGAAAGTTTTGAATAGACATGTTAATGATACACAGACACAGATGAGAGATGTGAGGAGATGCTTGAGGTTTCAGAGTCCCTCCTGCAGTGTGTATAGCAGCAGGTACAAGATAAATATCCAAAAGAACTCAGTTAAGGGATTAGTGGAAGTGGCTTGGCCATCAGTGAGTGAGGGTGAGTGAGTAGGGCTAGTGGGAGGCTTGGAAGGGATTTTGGAGTTCTGTTTTCAGTTTTCCTACTTTTACATCAGTGTATTTTGGGCAAAAGAAAATGAGTGATATTTATTTTTCAGGTACTGTTGGCCTGGGCAATTAAAAAAAGAGGGCAGATTCTAAGGATCTTTTTGAAAGATCATTTTAAAGGTGATTCTGTGGGTTAAGTAGGAGGAACTCTGTGTCCTCCATGTTAACTCATATTTCAACTGGGCAGTGGTATTTGGGCTTTTGTGTTTTCGTTTTTTAAATTAAAAAAATGTTCTTTTTTCTCCCCCTCATAAGACCTTATCAATGACAGCTGAAGAACGGGGAAAAAGAGGGACCATGTTGAAGGTCAAGGTGTAATCAGAAATTAAGAGGCAAGGTGTAAAACTTATGTTTTTAAAGAGATCCCTTTAATTCTAGGCCCTCTCTATATTTTTGAGACAGATACTAAATGAATAAGGACTGGGAGGAATAAAGACAGTTTCAAAAATTCCCTGGGCCTTTATCTAGGAAGAGCTTTCCTAAAGCAAAATATTGTTCTAGATACGACTTAGTTATTTAAATTGATATCTTTATCTTGTACCATACGCACTCAAAGCTTCAGACAGTCTTCTCATCTCCTTTTTTTTTTAAAAAAAAAAAAATAGAAATCATACAAAAAAGATATCTATGCATCAGTTTCTAATACCTAACAGGAAAATATTTTAGAATATTAAAATATTGATAAGCAAATATGTATTATAGGATTAAACACTAGCATTGAAAACAAACAAACAAACCAACAACAAAGAACCAACAAAATTTTCTTCTTGTTTTTGCCTCCTCAGTTTCTGGACTTTCTGATCATTGCAGGAGAGGGGCATAAAGAATCACAATTCTTCTATTTGAAAAAATTAAAATTTTAAAATCAATGATGCCACAATGATGCATAAGTCAGATTTATCTTTTGAAAACATTGCTGGGAAAGCCCAGGTGATTTGAGTGGGAATGCTTTATCCAAAGAAGAGCGCTAACAGGATCTGTCTTGAATATTAGTACAATCTTTTAAGGTTAAAAATAGCAAAAACATTTTAGGTTAGAGTTTTGACAAGTCAAACGTACATTCTATTTAGCCTATAGTTTTAAAGTCTATTTGGGTTTAACTTATCACCCCTATTCCAATATAAAAGAAGAAGAAAGAACCAAGTCATTTTTGAACATTAAGATATTCATAAAGACTATATAAAGTTAAAAAAAGTCTTCACAGATTGTTAGCCATTTCTTTCAATGTTTTCTCCTAAATTCTTCTCTTTCCTTATCAATAGATAACCCCCAGCTCATAAAGAAATACTTTCCAACACTTCCCAGTGAGATTAGTGATTGCTTTTCATGGGAGCTATTGCTCTCTGAGATGTTTAGATGAAGGGAGCATATTTTCTATAAGCCAGCCAATGCTAAAAATTTACTCAAGGGAAATGGGGCAGATGCTATTTTCAGAAGGTGAATTTATGCATTTTTTCTCTCTGTAATTTCTCTACTTGCTGAATATCTGTTTTAGAGCAGAGAGCACGCACCAAAAAAAAAAAAAAAAAAAAAAAAAAAAAAAAAAATCAATAAGTAACGTAACCATCCTTTTAGTTCTGCCATTTTCCTATAAAGTCTTTTTTTTTTTTGCCCCATTTATATTCCATGCTCTTGATCCAGGTGTTCAGATTGGGTGACATAGTGCTAATTCTGCTGAGAGCCAACAAAAGAGTGGATCCTTGTGCTTCTAAAAATTTTCCATCTTCTGCCCCACACCACCACACTCACAATTTGGCGAACAGCCTGCTACTTGTGAGCGATAAGAAGTTGAAAGGCGGTGGTGACTAGACCTGGTGCTGTTTTATGAAGCCACCTAGCTATAGAATTATCGTTTTTACACTTAAAAAAAAAAATGTCCATGCTTTCTTTTTTCTTTTTTTTTCCTTTTTTTAAGTCAAGTACTTTCTTAAAGAAACAATAGCACCACGTTGGCATAGTTGGCCAAACAATAAATGGGAAAGCAAAACTGTACTACATCCTCCAATTTAATCCCACTAGTGCACGAAGTAGTAATGGAAACCCTGGAGCCACAGTGCATGAGATGGTTCCATCTACACAAACATTGACATTCCCAGGAGGGGAAGGATTCTCAAGGTGGCCAGGCTTTTTTCTTCTTTTTCCAGGAAGTTATTATTATTATTTTTTAAGTATTCCATTGGACTCTCTGGGGGGGAGAGAGAGAGAGAGAGAGAGAGAGAGAGAGAGAGAGAGAGAGAGAGAGAGAGAGAGATTGGGAGAGTTTTTTTTTTAGGTCTAGAAGAGTGGATTCTGATGGAAAGATTCATTAGCTTTTTCAGGGGAGAATCCTCATCTTAAAATGTTCAAATAGTGCTATTATACTATGTGGGGAAGCTGGAGCTGGAGTAGAAATTTGACTTAGGTATTCTGTATTGTCATTTAAATCAGAAATAAGCCTATACGTTGAAAGCTAATTCCTACCAGTATGTACGGCTCTTTCATAAACATCCTGAAATTTCCTCATTTTAAAATTTAAAGCAAAGCTTATGAAGTTTTGAGTTGTGAAATGTTAGGTGCTCCCTCTCTGTCAATCCTGGGACATAGCGCTGGAGTGTATGGAGACCAAGGGACTTTTGCAGTTTACATCAAATTGTCTTCTAGTTTTAATTCATTTGCAAATAAGATACTGGGTTAGTATAATAATTAGTTACTTTTTTAATTCATTGATTTATGATGTAGTTGGAGAGGACATGTGTTGGAAAAAGTTAAGAAAGATTATGTCTTTTTGTCTATTTAAGCTTTCCTCATTGGGGTATCTGGGCTGTGAATAGAATTGCTAAGTGAATCAAGTAAGTCATAGACACTCTTAGAATTACCCTATCCAGCTAGGTTGGCAGAAGAATACATGTAAAATGTCTCTGGGAGTCAGTGATTTTAAAAGGTGCATTCTAGGAACAAGAAATAAAATTAGAAGTGCCATCTTGGGAAGAGGAGTAGAGCATCTCACTCCGCAGAACCCATATGTGTGGAAACAGATGAAGGACAAAAGTGACTTGTAGTTCCTTTCACATCTGTCCATAGTGGTTAGAACACCACTCAGTACACCAGAGATGCTCAACTCCAATAACACTGTGCAGTGAGGGTTAAAATACTTGTTGGCTGAGCCAGGGCATCCAGTAAATAGGCCTTCTTTTTGCATACATTCTGAGATCCAGGAAGTCTTTTTCAATTTAATTTAATTTAATTGTTTTATTTCTGGCCTCCGAATCTTGAGGTGTACCAGTGGGATGAAAACTAAACATGTAATGTTTGTTTTCCATATATACTTTCCAAGAATAAGAAGGGTACAATGTGCATGAAATAATAAACCTGGTTGCTTCTCAACCAAAAAGTTCTAAAGCCGAGAAAAGATCCGAATGGTGGATGATTCATTGTTCTAATAAGAAAATTTTGTTATGGAGACCAGAAACATTTTTTAGGCCTGCCCTCAACCATGGGGCTGCCCTCAACTTTGGATTTTCTTCATACCAATTTTTAGTTGAATGGATAAGACACATTCATAGGGACCATTCTTCTAAGAAGACATGAGGGAAAACTTCTAGCTCTGAAGAAAATTTTGGCCTATAAACTAGAAACTCTAGTCAAGGGTATTTTAACAATAGCAACAACAAAATAATAATATATATAGCCAAGGATAAGAGCAAAATTGATTAAAGAAAGTAACTGTGACTTTTTATAAGATATTATTTCAATAGTTGAAATCTTGGGCCATCTTTTGTAGGTCGTCTAAAGATGGAATAACTGTTGTTCAAAATGAATGGAGAATCATAATATTAAAAGAAGTATTACTGGATTTCTAGAAATTGCCTAGAAATCAGTGAGTGCTAACAAATTGAGTAATCACCCCTTTGCTGGTAGAAATCTTTTTGTTTTTCTCTTTATTTTCTTTTTATTTCTCTCTTTTCACTTTGTATTTATGAACCCAGATGCAGAATTTAAAATCAAGTTGTGAATCAAATGTTTCTAACTTATTTTGAAAAGTGTTTTAAAAGAGATCATCTGATTGCTAACTTTTAACAACTAGCTAGTTGGATACTTAGATAGCTTCATTGACAAAAATTGGCATGTCAGGAGCTTTTGGCTAATCAGTTTTCTCACTATGCTCTGAATGAGCTGTTTATAGAATTCCTTGCATCCCAGTGACTCAAGGGCTCTGACCTTCCACCCTCGTAGCAATTTAGGATAATAATCTGGAGCTTTATCTTTTTAATCCTCATACCACCCCTGTGAGGTAGGTAGATGGCATATTGCCCCATTTTGCAGATGAGGAAACTGAGGCACACAGAGGTGAAGTGACTTGCCCAAGGTCACAAAGTGGTGAGTCCGCGGCCGAGTCGACAGATGTTTGTTTCATCGGTGAGAAGAAACCAGGACTATTAAATTCCTAACCTTCTGCTTTTTCCACTCCGCTCAGGACTTGCCAAACAAATTTGCATCGGTGGACTTTGTGTCTTCAGTTTCTCTTGGAAGGCGTAATCAGGGGTACTGGAGTTTTAGGACCCCTCCCCTCTGTGTCTTTGGCTCCAGGCATCCTTTTTTTATTGTTTTGCTTTCACCTTTTACCATTTAGGCCAGACTCTTTCATATCACAAACTACAAAAATAGCACCATTGTACTAAAAAAAGAGAGTTTTACATACTGTTTTTGATATATCCTGTAATGTTGATATGTGAAATTTACATAGTGCTCTATATGGAAAAAAATCAAAGAGAAGTTACTAATTAGGTCGCACACTAACTCATCATTTGAAGGAACTGTTGAGAGTTTGAGACTTTCTAGACTTAACACATACACCTAAGAACGTTTGGCCTCAAAGTTGCAACTATTTGCATTTTCTTTTTAGCAAGATGTGGAAAAATAAAGCTTTGTGTCTACAGCAAATGCATCTGATTTATATTTTGTACCAGTGCCACAGATAGAATCTGGTGGGTTAAATATTGGTGTGCTACTTGACTGCTTGCTGCTGCTATGGAGGAGGCCAAATTTGGGCAAATATAATGGGGATGAAGGAGGATGGGCAGCGATAGACAAACAAGGTAATCAGACACTGTAAAACAAACAGCCTGTGTTGCATAGAAAGAAGTGCAAATAAAAAAAATTAATAAACCACTTAGACAAGACTGCTGAATGAAT
Organism: Myotis myotis; assembly: GCF_014108235.1. Lineage (NCBI taxonomy): Eukaryota > Metazoa > Chordata > Mammalia > Chiroptera > Vespertilionidae > Myotis > Myotis myotis. Next base: position 199,486,479 of record NW_023416335.1, read on the forward strand.
GGCTCCAGCAGCCAAGATTCAGAGACAAATTTAGTGCAACTGGATCTAGACAACACCCATGCATTTGTGGCTCTTGAGAGGCAAGGACTAAGATATATATATATAGATAGATAGATAGATAGATAGATAGATAGATAGATAGATACAGACATACATACATATATTTTTTCTCTATAGAACATTAGTAATAAAGGATCAACAGCAATCTACCAACTCCAGGACCTTTTTTGAAAGGTGCAAAGCTTTTAACAATCACTCCTAAAGACAATGTTTTAAATGTTTACTTGTGTATTTCATTGGGGGGAATGCCCATCTTTTGAAATGTTATCAAACTTATATTTTGGTGGGTATTCTGGTGTTTAACTGGTAATTCATGCAGAGCAAAGGATCCTGCCGATGGGATGTCATTCTTCACTCCCCAGGAAGGTCTTCCTACATTCGGTAGCTCTTATTTCCCGCATTCCCTCTACTTGCGTTCTTCAAATGTACTTCCTAAAAGCAAGGGAGGAAAAAGCGACATTAACTTGGTGATGTTTTATAGATCCTACCCATCTACTTCTAATGCTGGGTCTCAACCTTTTATAGCTTAAGACTCACCAGTCAGTCTAAGAGAGAGCTTGGGCCAGATTGTTCTAAGAAAGACGCATTTAAGTAAATAGGCTTTAATTTTTTAGTGTAGCTAAACCTCATTCAAGCGACTGCTATGTGCCCCTTTTGGCATGGGGATCACAGATTGCTTGATAACCACACAAAACTGTGTTTCTATTCATCTGCTGCTATCACACATTCATTGACTGAAAGGAGATCCTGAAAAGTTCAGTCTCCTGGCCTGTAGCATCTTTTGTTATTTTTTATTGTTTTATTGCATTTTAGTTCTGTTTTGATTTTTGTGAAAAAGTATTTCTTTTTCATTCTTTCTCTTTGAAGAAAGAGATATTTAGAATTAGAAGAGTGAGGAAATTTGTAATTGTTTTAGACTCTGTAAAATCACAGACATACTGAGCTTGGCTCAAACCCTAGCTCTTCCATTTTCTAGCCCTGAGAGCTTCTTCAAGTGAAAATTTCTTGTGTCTCAATTTCATCCATAAACTGGGATAATAGTTTTTACCTTGTAAGGTTAAGGATTAAAGAATTAGTACATAAAAGCACTTATAATAGGTCTGGCGCATGGCAAGCACTATATAAGTATTATTATTTTATCTTACTCTTATTATCATTATTTCATCTTTACTAGGATGTAGCCATTCCTAGACTAAAATTCCAGGGTTCCTGACTTTGGTGCTACCATTTACTCATCAATAAGCAATGCTTTCCTGCAAGTTTTGCTTAGAGCAGAAGCCTTATGATAACAGGAACTTGTCTGTTCATTATTACAGGCCCATGTTTAGAGCAGTACCCAGGATTTTGCAGGTGCTCACTACATAACTGAAGGATGAATTAAATGAATGAGTATAATGGACTCTCTGATAATGTGCAGAATCAGGTTTTTATACTTTTCCTATAGTTATTATTTTATCCTTGGATATATTTAAATAGCAAAGTTTACTTAGACAAATAAGATGTGAAATGAAATCTAGGAGGAAGTGGCCTTTGCATGCATAAACATAAGATGCTTCTTCTCTTGGTTTTATCTCTAACCAGGAAACCCTTATAGGAGAATATAATGGATAATTATTAGCATAGAATAGGGTTTAAAGATCTACAGAGGCCTTTTTTATAAAATTTTTTTTTAGAACATGTTTCCATCAGGACCAAAAACAAGAGTTCTTTCCATAGTGGCTGGAATCTCCAAATTCTTCCTTCTGGCTAAGGTAGTGACTGCTCACCCAATCATTGTTAGGAGCTTAGAGATCACTGTAAGGGACATTTGTGTTCACCCAGACCTGATACCTGGAGAGGATGAGACGCTGGAGCCGAATCAACTACCAATCCCTGAGCTAAGGCCCATAGGGATTTAGTAATTGTTCTTTCACATGCTTTTCAGCTCTACCTAACATTGGAGTTAGCACCAACTCCTTCATAAAAGCCAGTTAGCACTTTGTAAGTTGATGGTCAATATCCCGTAGGGACTGAATAGAAGGAGGATGGCATCATTGTATAAAAAATGTTTGTTAAATTATCTAGCTCAGGGGCCACTGGAAAAAAAAAGCTTGTGGAACAAAATTGGGCATTCGTATAGGGCAGTGTGAAATGCCATCTGTTTAAAATCCTGGCAGTTTTCTCCCAAATATCATTGACCTTTTATCTAATCCACTTGATTTCTTGCTGAATAAAAGCATCTACTGTTGAACTACCAGTAAATTTGTATTTCTGTCTTAAAATATTTGTACATCTCATTTTGCCTTCTTAAAGGAGTTCTTCAGAAAAATGGCAGAAAGACATATGGGGCCACAGTATAGGATCGCTGTCATCCTAAACTCCTCGTTGCATTTTTGTTCAGTTCTCAGCTGATCAGCTATGTGGCTTTCTAAACTCCAAATAACTATTATTAAGAATACTACTTCTCTATCAAACTACTGAACAAATTAACTGACAGGTCTAAAAATATGCTAATTTGAGTTTTAACTTTTTTTTTCTACCAACTTAGACAAAAATATTTTAAGACTGTGAGAAACACCCAAACTAGGAGAATACTCAAGAATGAAATAATAAGAAATTAAAAGAAAGCCATATGCGATGATTAATCTTTAATCTTCCTCTTGAGCCAAATTAAATCCCAGATTTGCAGAAGGAGAAATTCAGGTATCTTCTATGTGTCACAAATTCATGAGGACTGGAGCAAAAGAAACTGAGGTTAGATGGGCCAACCACATAGATGTTGTCCTTTTCCCCACAGGGAAATTCTTTTCCTTTTGTCTCAAAGCTGAGGTGTAAAGTCCGTACAGAGGGATCCTTCCTGTTTCTTCTGGGTCTGCATCAGCATCACAGCAAAGCCACAGGCAGAAACTCACTTGAGAGAAGCCTACCCTGCTCCAAGGAGCATGGTTCCCATGCACACTCATGTTCGATGGAGGCCACTCAAAACCAGCTGGGATGTCGTCTGGTTTGCATTTGGCTCTCTTCCCAGGCTCTCCCATGGGACTTCTTTGTTGTAGACAATGACAGACAAAACAAAAGCACTCAGGGACTTGGTCTCAGTTGCATCTGTTGCTTTGTTCATTTTCCTAATTTAATTCCGCTGGCCACCGTTGACAATGGGCAGCAAGTGGAGGCCTGTCTGAGGCAGCCTTCAGAACTGGCACCCACCTTCAGTGCACTTCTTGAAGGGTTATGAAACTGTCCCACATTTAGCCAAGCAAAAACTTTTCACTTCAACAGCTTGTCCAAGACAAACAAACCAGCCGAAACTGTTTCTAGTATGCAACTAGACAGATTTTTGAAAGGAAAACAGTAGTAAGTAAATACTGTTTCCTATTGACACTAGGGAAGGTAAGCTTATTTTTCAAAAAAAAAATGTTGGTTCTCTAGCTCACAAGGGTTGGTTGAGGAAATTTATTTCTCTCAGGAAAAGGTTGACCTGCTCATTGGGAAAGGGCTTAATTTGCGATATACATTATTACACTTTGTGGATCATACACAGATATTTATGAAGCTGGAAAATGCTTTGAAGGGCTCATTCACATTCTCCCATTATCTTTCTGCTCCAATCCTAGCTCCTAGCACTTCAAAGGAAAGCTATGCATAAACCTTTTGAGTAAGAAGGCCACTGAGAGCTAGTAACAAGGGCAATAATAATGATCTTGTTTAACATTTGCAGACACTTTACAGTTTACACAATAATCTCACAATACCTCCTGAGATGATTTCATTTACAACAGTCTCATATAGAATTTGAGGTTACATAGGAACAAACGGATAGACACAGGACTAATAATAAAACAGTTTATTCTTTTAATAAAAGAATAACAATTTTATCACTTGAACCCATATAACATTCTAGACACTGTATTACATATGTTAATTGAATACGTTTTCTTATTTATTTCTGCTAGTTCTTTTGGAAGTGGGTACTAGTGTCTTGCCCATTTTACCTTTAAGGAATACAAAGCTTCTACTAAAAGCGATTTCTTGCAGCGAAGATGTGCCTATTGCTGGAATTTGTACCAGTTGCTTCTGATTCTGGAGCTCACCAGTTAGCTGCTCTGCCATACTGCCTCCCCAAGAGGTCAAACAATATCTGGTGCCTCAAGGCCCAAATCTCTCTCAGATAACTGTCTTTGATCAAGTCATGAGCTACCCAGGATCCCAGATGGTATAGATGCTGGTTTAGGGGATGGGTGTCCTTCCAACTACAAGTGTGAGCTGAACCCCATTTGTATGGTTATTGATAGAGAATAGTAGCACAGTATTCTGTGAGCAAAAGCTAACCCCATGGGCATTATAAACCCTTCTTTTCTCCCTGCCTATCTTTATGAGACTTTCGCCTGAGAGAGAGACTTGAAATGAAGGATAATGAATAGGCTCTTTTAAATTTCAGGAAGGAAGCAGTGATATTTTCAATAGACTATGTTTCCACTTCTACCCTTTCCAAACAAATTGAGCATTGTGTGACGTAAAGTCTAAGCAAAGCCTCACACCCTGTAAGAGTGCTGGGAAAATTCTGTCCAGCATGGAATATTTGTCTGTTATATATTATAAGGTCCTAACTCATCATTGACCTTCTTCTAAGAAGGGAAAAAAACAGGAAAAACAATAACAACAATAACAAAATGAGGAGTGGATGATTGAAAAGATGAGTCAGACCTCAGCTCTTCACTTGTTAAGAAGGATGGGCGTGAGCTAGTTTGCTGGCTTGACCTGGAGACACGTGAAATTGTGGAGGACAAGTTAGATGTCTCAAGATCAAGTCTGGTATCTCTTTACTACGGGGAATCACAAGTTCAAATTCAGGAGAGTTAGGTCAGCCTTTCCTCTCTGGGAGCCAAGCAAAATGAGTGTCATGTGACTTACTTAGCACTTTGGAATGTGACTTTTGCAACCGGAGGTCAAGGTGCACATTTTGAGAGATTCTGGTTCCTGATGGAGTGGCTGCCTCTTTAACAAAAAGTGAGAAGTATGAAGACTGGATGCAATGTTGGTCAGCCCAGCCTCTTGTTTTTTCCTGGAATCCACTGCATCATATCTCCTATGTGGTTATGGTGGCACAGGCCATTTTTTTCTAATATGATCCTCTCCTCCAGTCATAGTGGATTGGCCCCCAGGGCAGGTCCCTTCCCCAACCCTCATGACTGAATGTGGTAGCTATATCAAGGCGGATCCATTCCTTTATTGGCCAGCTTTGGCTCAAGGATTTTCCTTAGACTATACGGCCATCTAGGATGCTTCCACCTAACCTACTCCCTCTCTCTACTTCACTTGGGATCAGACTTGCATTACCTTCTTCTGATGGCTTGCTTAGGTTTCCCCGATTCTCTCCTATGTCCTTTCACACAAACATTTCCCCTAATAACACCCTTGCTCATTTAACCCAGTCTCATCTCTTTTTTCTTAGAGGACATAGGCTTACACACGTGGCTTGGATCACAGGTCCCACATAGGAGTTGTGTGACCATTGATTGACAATCACTGTTTTCTTACTCAGCCCAAGTTTTCTAATCTGTACAATGGGGATAATTATAGTATTTACTCTACAGGCTTAATGGTGAAACTTAAATAAGGTGGCTTGCTATAGCCCTTAGCACAGGGCATATGCCTAATAAATACCAGCTATTGTTATGGATATTGCCTTATTTTTTCTCTTTTTTGGTAGTTTCTGTTGTTAAAGTACATCCCTTGCGCCCTAACTGGTTTGGCTCAGTAGATAGAGCATCAGCCTGCAGACTCAAGGGTCCCAGGTTCGATTCTGGTCAAGGGCATGTACCTTGGTTGCGGGCACATACCAGTAGGGAGTGTGCAGGAGGCAGCTGATCAATGTTTCTCTCCCATTGATGTTTCTAACTCTCTATCCCTCTCCCTTCTTCTCTGTAAAAAAATCAATAAAATATATTTTTTAAAAAGTACATCCCTTGCTAGGGTGCTGCCCTTTCTCTGGCTGGAGAAAGAGTAGCTACTTACTGGTTATCTATCAATCCCTTGAGTGCTGGGATATCAGGTGCGTAGCTATTTTTTTCTAGGAACTGGTACATCCCTACGAATCTCCAGGAAATAGGGAACTCATATTTGTCCCATAATTATTCCACAATACCCCAACCTAGCCAATTTCTTACTCTTCAAAGGATACTGGCTAACTCTATTTCAAATATGCCTGCCTATGATGTAAGAAATCACTAACAAAATGGTTTAAAAGCCTGGAAAAAATGAAAAGAAATGCCAAGGGGCATTTTCCCTCACTGGCAAGAGGTATTTCTGTTGTCTTTAATAGTCTTGAAGGTTGTTGTAAAATACTTTGGGGTCCAGGCTGCTAGACTGTTGATTTTTATGGGAAGCTTGTTTAGTTAGCTGTTTGTGTTTGTGTTACATTTTTAAATTTTAAAAAAAAGTTGAAGCACACTATCTTTCTCAGAGGGAGTTGACTTTGGAATTGCTGAAAGGTTCAAATGTTGTGTTATTTTAAAAAGAGAAACACCACATTCTAACAACTTCACTGATACGTGCTAAAGATTCAGCACATTTTTACCTAAAAACTGAATTTGATTACTTTTTTCTAATAAGCCTCCAAAATGCCATTATTTTATCTGACGTACAACTTATACTAGAATATTTAAATTAGCGTATACAGCAACTTCTATTACAACGTGTTGGGGAGAGGGGAAGCCCTGAGTTGGTTACCTTTGCTGTCATTTCAATGCAATAACAATGAGCTCACAGGATTAGCAGGAAAGGGTGTTGCCCTCTTCCACTCATGCTGGGTGTGTGTGTGACAAATCTGGGCAGCACATTCATAACTGTGTTTTACAGACTGACAGCTGTCAGAAGGGAGGGCAGTTGTGGAGCTGGGTGGAAAAGGTGAAGAGATTAAGCCCAAAACAAATGAAACTCATAGATACAGACAACAACATGGTGATTACCAGGGGGCAAAGGGAGTCGGAGGAGGTAGAATAGGGGATAGAAGGGATAAATAGTGATGGAAAGAGATTTGACTTGGGATGGTGAACCTACAATACAATATACAGATGATGTATTATAGACTTGAACACCTGAAACCTATCTAATTTTATTAACCAATATCACCCCCAAAAATTCAAGAAAAAACAAGAACACAGAAAGAATAGTGTGTTCTAAATTTTCCTCCTCACTGAATTGAGAGAAATTTTGGAAGTTTGGAAGGCTCCCCTGAACTCTGAGGATGAACAAAATAGCACTCTGACAAGTGGAAGTGATTTGCATCTGTTTGAGGTTGATGGGAGCCTTCAGCATAGAAAAGTAAACACACCTGCTGCCAGCCAGTGCTTTTCCAAGACAGAAAATGGCGCAAGAACAATCCATGTGTATGCCCAATCCATGTGTATTTCTGATTTTACAGGTCAATAAATATTGTCACTGATTTTCAAAGGAATCAGTAGCCGGTGAGCATACAAGCTGAGGAATTCTGTAGTGAATATTCAAAACTTCATAAAGGACATCCTGCTTCATCTAAAAACAATTTCCACCAAAGCCTTCCCCTTGAACTTCAGACTATTAACTTTGCCCTTAGATTAGAAGTCAACTCCCATAGACACAGACAACAGCATGGGGATTACCAGAGGGAAAGGGGGGTAAGGGAGGTAGAAGAGGGTAAAGGAGAAATAAATGGTGATGGAAGAAAATTGACTTGGGTGGTGAACACACAACACAACATACAGATGATGTATTATAGAATTGTACCCCTGAAACCCATATAATCTTATTAACCAATGTCACCCCACTAAATTCAATGAAAATTAAAAAGGAAGTCAGCTCCCTATTATCTATTAAATATTGCAAAAAGTCCTATTCCCTTCTTATAGACAAGTAAAGAGAATAAATCTCATCTACCCCATGTATGCTAATGAACTTGAGAAACTGCAAAATGTATTACTTAAGAAAACACTGTTTCCTATTGGTGGTTGGTGGGAGGGAGGTGGACAGGAGATTGGGGGAGAGAAGGGGAAAGGCTCTCCGGAGCTCATTTCTCTGCCTCCCTCTCCACTCTTACATCCTAACAGCACTCACATTAGAAGCTGTATGAGGTTTTGTTTGTTTTCAAGAGATGTTTGAGAGAAGATCAAATACTTGTGAAAGGCACTGAATCGGCAACCCTAGAAACTGAAATGTCCCGGAAGCGGTGCGAGCCTGAAAATATCCCACATTTCTATTTATTTTGGCAATTTGACTTAAAACTAGTAAGAGTTGGAGTTCATGCTACAATTAAATTTTCCTCAGTCACCATGAAATGAAAACACATATTGCATTTGATTTTAACTGGTTGAGAAAAATGGTGGTTTTCTGAAAGTTCATTCTATGACCTAAAAATAAAAGTTAAGCGATTCTCACATGGGTTGGCCGGGATTCTTTTTAAGTTGTAATTATTTGTAGAACTGGGTTCTTTGGTTGGAAGGGGTCTTAGGTCACTCCGTTCTCTTTTCCCACCATGTGCTTGAAACCAACTACCATATCACTGAAGAGTGTTGGCAGCTGAAGCTTGAAGTCTGGGGAATATGAGACCTACTTCCATTTGAGGAGATCTATTTCTTTTTCAGATGGCTCTATTTTTTAGAATGAAGTAAAATAATATTAACAAAAACTTTAATAGTGCTTACTACGTACTGGGCACCAACTTGTTCACTATCATATATATTTGTACACACACACACACACACACACACACACACACACACACACACACAATCTCAAATCCTCACAACTGTAGATTCAATTAGATGAATTCAACTAGATAAATTCAATCAAGTAGATTCCGACTGACAGATAAGGAAACTGAAGCACAAATAAGTTACATCATTTGCCCAAGGTCATACCACTAGTAAGCTAATCAGCATTTGAAGTTAGGCAGTCTGATTCCACATTCTCTACTCTTAACCCACTATGTTTTACTGCTTCTACAATCTTTATAATTCTCCTTCATACCTAGTTCAGAGGTTTGCACATGGTAGGTGCTCAATAAAAAATTTTTTTCAGCAATTTTATTTTAATTTTTAATTTTAAATTAAATTTTTAATTTTATTTAATCTTTACATATCCCATAAGTTTTACACATAATCATCAATTTTCCCTAAGAGAAGCAGTTGAAATAGTAGAATTTTAAATGATGTCTACTACTCTGCCTACTTCAGGAAAGTATTGAGGGGACTAATAGTTACATAACATTTGCTATAAAGTACATTTGATTTTAAAGGTGGCAGATGCCACCTTTGGCAATTGTACTTTTGGCAATAGGCCCTTGAATGATTTCAGTTGAGGCTAGAGAAGGAAATTGTAAACCTGCAACACTTATGTAAGCACAACTCCTTTGTTCTTTCTTTCTTTACTCTGAACTTGCCTCACCCCCTGTGCAAGAACGAGAGGAATCATGTCATCTCAGCAGTGCTATGTATTTTTATAGCTGCCTTTCTACCTCTATTCATCTACCTAGAACACCCATCCAATCCACCCATCATTCATTCATCCATTCATCCATCTATCTACACAACATTATATACCATGTATCACTAGGTGCTTAGTATTGATTCTAGAAAGGGGGAGATGGAAAGACAATAGTAGATTCTTCCTATTTACTTAGTTCATATTATTCTGAAGTCACATCTAGCCATTCAAGATAATTGCTTTAGAGTTGATAAAAACCCATTACAAAAAGAAGTGGGTTTTAATCCATAATCTAGGATTTAAACATTCTTTAGCTAGAAAGTTCTATTGCTTTTTTTTTCTTTTGATGTCCTTGTCTTCTTTTTGGATGAAGTTCATCATTGGGTGTACTTATACTTTATCCAAAGTCTTGATTTATAGTTGACATTTATTCACTCATCAATGAAAGAAGGAACAGACAATTCTTTAAGGAACCTTTTCATAGGACATTAACTGTTAATTCTTCTGCTCAACTGTGGTCCCTTGAAGAGCCATCTGTGTTTGCTGGCTACTCTCAGATGGTAGTCACAGTAGGCCTATGTCTGAGGCTGGTCCTAGAGCATGATGTCTTAGCAAGAGTACTCAGCATCTCCTGGATAAGGTGGCTGGCCATATGGGTTTCAGGTACTAGCTGGCTTTCATCGATCGAATAACCCAGGATCCACTTTGCAACCACCACAGCAGTGGCTTGGCTTCCATCTGTGGCTTTGCTATGCTTCTGATTGGACCGTTTTCTCCTAGATTGAGCCTTGGGCATATTCATATATTATACAGGCTGGATTTTCAGTGAACCATGAAGGAAGAATGGCCCTGAAGTAGAAGGCATGGAAGGACCAGCCAGAAAGGAGGTTTCTTTATACCATGACATCATCAAAGTAGGCTACTTGATGAAATGCTTTGCTTCTTGGTTCTTGGTTTAGTCATCTTCTTTTCCCAAGGGTCATCATTTGCTTGGCTGTCCACTTATCTCTCTCAACTCTTATAATCAACAATTTGGATGATCTTGAGACTTTTTGCTTTATTAACTGTGAAGACCCTAACCCTACTGTTTAAATCAAGGAAGGTGGAGGAGAAGATCTCTAAGACCTACATTCTGTGATTCTATAGAGCTTTTCTTTTCCCTCAGGGAAATCCATCAACCCTGCTCTCATTTACTCCATTCCTTCTGGTGGGAATATATTAAATTAGTAGGAGACTTCATGGGGCCACTTCTACCCCATCTTTTTCTTTTGGAATTCTTATTAGTCCATATTGATTATGTGCTATTCTCTGCTGGCCAGAAGGAGGGCATCTTAGAACCCAAGCACATCTTTACCCATTTCTGGATCTCAGTATTCTTATCTTTAAAATGAAGTGATTGAACCAAATGATTTCTGAGGCCTTTTACAGCTCATACTATGGTCCTAGAATTTCCATGGAGCTGAAATGCCTAAGATTTCAGATCTAAAAATCTAGGAGTCTATGTGTGTGTGGGGGAGAGAAAGTAAGAGAGAAACAGCAACAGAGAGTATTCTAGGAGTCAGAAGACAGTAGTCATATATCAGAAGTCTCCTGTTATGGGCTGGATTGTGTCACTTACCCCAAAATTTACATGTTGAAATCCCAACCTCCAGTACCTCAAAATGTGACTGTATTTGGAGATGGGGAGTCAACATACAGGTAATTAAATTAAAATGAGGTCATTATGGTGGGTCCTATTCCAACATGACCATTGTTCTATAAGAGGGATAAATTTGGGCACAAAGATATGCATAGAAGGAAGATGATGTGAAGACACGGGGAGAAGAAGGGCAATTACAAGCCATGGAGAAAGGCCTGGAACAGATTCTTCTCTAATATTTCTCAAAGGGAACCAACCCAGCCAACATCTTGATCTTAGACTTCCAGGCTCCAGAAGTAGATGAAAATAACTTTCTGCTGCTTAAGCTACCTAGTCTGTGGTATTTGTTATGGCACCCCTAGCAAACTAATACATCTTTTATGTCTGATTCCAAAGTGGAAAAAAAAAAAAGGTTCAATGACCTTCTCTCATAGGTTACCTCACAGGCCTCACAGGCCTGTAGGCAAATACTGGATGCCCTTTGGCCCAAACCAAGACATGCAGCCTCTAAGTTCATTGCAGGAAAGGAAATCTGGGAATTTCTATGACACAATTCAGTCTTGTGGAGAATTTGGGGCTAATATTTAACTCTGGACATATATTGACATGAGCAATTCTTCTATTATAGATTCACACAAAATTTTTAAATGCATACAAAAGCCTTGATTTTGTAATCTTAATTGTTTTATTTAATTGTTTTTTGGGAGCAGGAAATTTGACTCTTTTATAATATTTGTTCTTTTTTCATTCTTGCCACTGCCTTTCTTTGGGCTTTCCTGGGGATTACGTGCTTCATTTCCATTTTCTCCATGTTTAACAGCCACATTCTATAACAGACTCCTTCAATCCTTCCATCACGGGTATTAGCTAGCTCCACTAGGCTACTGTTCTTCATTTCCTCTAGCATTGCCCACTTTTCTGTATCGCTGTCTGCTTCTCTCTCATCGTCTTTGCCCCTCTCTGCTCTTCTCCTCCATTTTCCTTTTTGCTTCTGTGTTCAGTTTCTAGCTCCAGTCTCCCTCCTCTGCTCTTTCTTCTTTCCTTTCATCTGCTGACTTGCTTCCGTCCCCTCCTTCTGTTTCCCTCCTGGGTGTTTCTTTGGCCCACCTTTCCTTCTCCTCTGAGACTTCTTTTTCTTGTTGGTAGTTGGGGGCTGATACTGTAAACATCACAAAAATAATGGCATTGAGAACAGGTGGTCCCCTTGGTGTCCCAGAAGACAGCCTTAGAGTTAGCCCAGAATGCCTGGGCTCCATGGGATGCGGGAGACAGCACTGGTGTTGCACAGGTGTCTACACCTCAGTCACCAGACCCAACATTCCAGAACTTTGGGGCTCATCTTGGACCCCCACCCTCTAACCAACTAGAAATTGAGAGGCACTGGGTCACCTGGGAAGAAAGAGAATTAACCTGCTTTCACAATCCCCAGCACAACTTTCCAGTCTCATTCACCAAAAAGTAACTTCTGTGGTGCTTGCTCCCTGACCATTGGCTGCTGTGTTCTCTGGACACCAGGTTGTGCCCCGTCTCTTTCTACCCCTCAAGGTATCTCCCTGGAGTCACATCTTTGCTCAACCCTCATGGTCCTCCTCCAGTCTCGGCTGCAGTTTACGACCAGGAAGCAGCAAAGGTGTCATTGTAAACATCTTGATTTCTCATCTTGGGCATTCTGCACTATGCTAGTCTTGGCTCCAAAGATTAAAACCACAGGTGGTATTTTTTTGTTTTGTTTGATTTTTCCTTTTGTCAACAGAATCCCCATGGAAACACTTTCCTTACTCAACCTTCCTCTCTTTCTTCTTCATTCTTCACCTTCTCTTTAGTTCTCATTCTTTCTACCTCATGACTAAAATGTTAATCACTTATATTCACTTGTTTACTCATTCACTCATTCATTCATTCATTCAACAAAAGTTTATCAGGTGACAAACATGCATCAGATGATTTAAATGCTCTTGATGGCAGAGATAGTACCTCTAAGGTTTGTTTAAAATCTAGCTTTTAAAAAAGACACCTGCAAATTTTGGTCATTAGAAATTTCTAGGTATTCTTTGAGCCAAACAGAAATTTCTATTTTTAATGTTTTTCTTTAACTATGTTTGCCATTGGATGTGAATTTCAAATAGTTCCCATTTTAGAGTTGTGTTTTTTTTTACACCTTTGCAGAATACCAGGACCTGAAAGTTTCCAGGTTTTGTTCTTAATTACAATTATGACAGATGTTAACATTTGCCCAACAGCTGTGTTGTGCAGACACATGGAAAGCACTGTATGTGCAGTAAGTTAATTCTCAGAGCGACCTGATGAGGTAGCTATTACCATTCTTCACCACCTGCTGGTTATCTGATTGTCCAGAGCAGTGCAAAAGAGAATTTGCAATGCGGAGAGACCAAAGGGATGGACATCTAGGGTGAGAATGGAGCTATTTTGACCTGTAAGACAGGAGACTATGGGGACTAAATTACTGTTTGGTCCACCCACACATATAAGACACAGATCTCTTGAGGATGGCGGGATCCCACTCCAGCTGGCTTACCTTCTGAGCCTTGGGGACATCAGTGTGGCGCTGGGCACGGACGGAGCGGGCTGACTTGGCAGGCTTGAGTGGGGCGCAGTACATCTCCAGTCTCCTCAGATCACAGCTTCGGAAGCAGCACTCGTCCACAATGCCTGTCTGAATTGCCCTCCGACTGTTGGAGCCATAACCTGTGGGCTTGTCTGTACAAATGAAATGCAGAGTGGCCTGGCTTTAGAGTGGAATATTCCAAATTCATGGTTCCACCTAGACTCTGAAGACTCTCCTCTCCCCATGCCTAGTCATCCCACACATTTGTATGTGAACCTCTCTTTGAAGCTTCTCCACAATTCCTGTTCCTATAGATCCTTCTGGATTCTAGTATGTCTCCAGGAACCTGTATCACACTCGTTTACACTCATTCACAACATACTTTGTGTTAGTTCTCCTGATGTTCTCAGCAGCCCTCAGCCAAAAAACTGTATGGCCCAATCCTACCCTTACTTTATATATTGGCTTGAGAGGCTGCTAGGGATATTAATAAAAGAGGACCATGCATTCAGTTTCCTTTACCTTTTTAGAAAATTTGCATCGTTTTTATATGCAGGATGGCTCAAATATTTGCTCTTTTGCTTAGTTGCTTCCACTGTATGAACATCAGTGAGATTTTAAATCTAGGAAAGACTCCTACTTTCTTGGTGTGGAGGCTGAAACTCGGGGTTGGGAAGGACTTGCTATAGGTCATTCATTCTGCAGTAAATGGTAGAACCAAGAGTTTAACCCAGATCTTCTCTCTGCCAACCCCAAGCGCCTCACAGAGCCTGGAAGATCTGTTGCACAACTCTGGACAAGTCATTGAAGCTTCCTGAGCCTCAGTTTACTCATTTGTAAAGTGGGATTAATGATATCTTTCTTGTGAGGGTTGTTTGAGGATTACATGAGATAATATATGGAAAGTACTTAGAGTATCACTAGACACATAGTAGGTCCTAAATAAATATTGGGTTGCTTTCTCTGAGCACCCCTTCCCAGGAACTTACACGGTTTGTGAAGAAGCAGTGTTACTGTTGACTGCATCCAGAAACCTTGGAACTTGGAACTGATGACAATACCGATGTGATAGGGCTCTCTCTCTTATCACCCCAGAGAGATCAGAACAATCAATTCTGTCTTCTTATAGAATAACTATTAGACCGAGACAGAATGAACTAAACGTCCACCTTTCCTGTGACCTGGATTGCCCATAGGGAACACGATGAGTCAAATTTCTCTTGATATTTGCAAATCAATTAGACCTCTTTACTTGGCAAGTAGGTTTTAGTCTGATTTCATTTTGTTTTGATTTGAATACACTTTTCCTGGCTCTAGAATGAAAAGAAAGGACAAAACAAGCTTACATGGACCTTAAATTGTACCTGGATCCTTTGTAAGCTTTTTGTCGTAGCAGAACTCTTGTTAAAACGAATCTTGCTTATATACCAATATATAAAACAGACAGAAGTAAAAGTGCCCTGATTCAGGCAAGGGCAGGGGGACCCTGTCTCAGCTTTCTCTCCTGTCCCTTAACTCCCTTGGGGAGTAGGAGGGGGAGGGGGGAAGGAGGGCTGGTTTTCTCCACTGACATTCAGATTTCATGGTGGAAAATGTGTAAACCATTGATCTAGAAGAATCCAATTAATCAGTCTGACATATATTCGATCTTAACTCCTGACACAGGAGACAGTAAGATATTTTACATTTAAAAAGTCTGCATTTGCACAATAATGACACTGTTCTTTAGGATGGAGTTTTGAAAGTCAAAATCCACAATGTATATTTTGAACTCCCAGGGTAATAGCCCACCACCAGCTTAGTCTGGCAGCCTTGTGGCCCAAAGGGCCAACTGTTGGTGGCATCCCCTGAGAACACAAATTGTTTTCCTGGTGTTTAGCACAGGAGCCTGTTGATGCTTCTTCACAGAGGGCAGGTGTATTACCATTCTTGGGGCAGCAGAGGGTAGTAGCTCAGTGAGGGTTCAGTTTGTGGTCTCTCTGGGTGGGATTTGCTGCTTTAGCTGGAGGCAAACCCTATGGGCTCCTTGTGATTGAGGGGTTTGGGGGAACCAGGCAGCTGGCCCCCACTGGTGCCTCAGCAGGGTTTCCACTTGCCATGGAAGATCAGCTGGTGTAGAAGACTCAGACTATAAAATAGCTGTGCTCTTTTAGTCCACAGATCAAGAATTTAGGGAAAGAGAAATTTAGGACTCTTTAAAAAATGTTTTGTAAAGAAAGTACCTTATGTCCATATTTTTAAAAATGTTGAAATAGTGGTATAAAGGCTTGGATTTGGCTATAAATGCAGCTATCAGTTATCCTACCACAATCCTAGAAAGATGTTTTTCTTTGTCTATTCATAGTGTCTACAATGGACTGATTGTACTTCATTGGGCGATATATGAATATAACAGTAGTTATCTATTGCCTTTTAAAGTTTAATTAGTCCTTTGAAGTGTCCTATAGGCTTGGTTTCTGGTTCTATATCAAGATATTTAATAAAAATAATTTCTTGCCAACTGAGAGGCCACAGTTGAGGGTCCAAGTTTTGCCCTTTATCTTCAAATGCCTCACGTTACTTCTTTTTCCAGAAGCAAAATAAAGATACTTATTGCTATGGGCTAACACTAGAAACCCAATACAGTGTGGTTTACTAGAAAGGCAGGAACATAATTTGCTCCAGTATCAAGTTTGGAAAAAAAAAGGGATTTTTAATGACCTCTAAATTGCAGCTCTGGTCATTATGACTAATTTTTAAATGTGATAGAGTGAATTGTTATATTCTTTCCTTTAAAAACTTCCCATTAGGCACTATGCAATTCTGCTCCAGTGGGTGGAATCAGACCTTGGTAGGTGAACGGGAAACAAATATTGGCTTAATATAAGAGAAAATTTTTCTAACAATTTGGGCTCAAAAGTTTTAAAAATGGGACAAACTTCTTTTAAAAGTAATGAATTTCCCATTGCTGGAAGTAGTTAAGTAAAGGTGGTATGAACACCTGTGAGAGATGAAAGGATAATATTCCTGTTTTGAACACAGTACATGGTGCTATGGTTCTTTCTATTCCAAAGAATCTGTAATAAGTAAAGAAATGCAGAAGAAAACCCATCCAGGCCAAATGTTCAATATGGTTGGAAGCCATTTATGTTGTCTTCAGGAAAGAGGTTAGAATACTTTCTAACTCAGAAGATGAAAATTTATTTTCTATTCATCATTTGAGCTTCCCCAAGATGCTCAAAATATTTTTCTTTACTTCAAGGGTGGGGAAGGTCTAGCCTGGGGGCCATATGAGGCCCTCAAAATCATTTGGTCTAGCCCTGCCATGGCATTAGGGGTGAGTAAATGTAATGTTTGACCAATTATAGTAGGCTCATTTTTAAGTTGATAATTTTGTAAGGCCCGCATATGATGTTATAAATATCATCATATATTTCTGCCCTTGGCAGAAAAAAAGGTTCCCCACTCCTGCAATTGATGCTAAAACAAAAGACAGGTGACTGGGATAGTTCCTTTTGCAGCTAGGTACAGTCTCAGAGTTCTGTCCTACTGGCATCATGAAGTATCTCTACACCCACTTGGTCATTAGAGTGAACAGGCATTTATAAAAGTTGGCCATTTAATGTAGGCCTTGACTTGTCTTATCGCGTGTGTAGTCACAGTGCACTACTGTATCTTGAAAGTTGGCCAACAGACAGAATTCCAATGGTTAAACAGATGGCTTCTATAATAATAGCATTTCCCTTTAAATAATGCATGATCAGTGGAGTAATTCAATAATCTACAGGGCAAACTTGCTAGTTACAAGGATTTGGGGCAGAATTGTGGCATCATCAAAACCACACCAATTAGCTGAGTCTCACGTTTTGTCTGGGTTGCAAGCTCCTCACTTCCTTCCATCCCTGAAAGAGAAAGTGTAATGCTGAGAGTTCCCGGGGGGTCATCACTTCTTGAGCAGAGAGCTCTCGTCATTAATCACTGGTAAAAATGGTGCTACCTCTACTGGTTCTACATGTGGTTGCATTTCTTCCAGGTTTCTGGGAAGGCAGTTGGAAACTTCCCCACTTGTTTATTGAGAACGCTTCAATTATTTTAATTTTGCCACTAATTGAAGAATCAGTACTTAAATAATGGAAATGGAAACATTTTCCAAATAGGGAAATATACAGTTCTGAAGACATATACTTAATCTTTGGGTTCTGAGGAATAAAACTATTCTCTAGAAATTGCTAACAAAAGGAGGCTCTAAATTTGATCATATTTTGGAAGCAGGAAAAAAGAAGTAAGATAATTCAGGTTGGATTTCAAGGGCTATTTCTAGAAAATTCACAGTTATGTTTCTTACAGAAAACACAATGGGATTTTTATAAAAAACTAATTTTCATTTAACTTTGATTAACGGAGGCTTGATTGCATGACCAAATATTACTGTTAAAATCTTTAGAAGGCAGAAAGTTAGGTGTCCTGCACCAACTATTTATCCATAACTTCCAGACATGATGACAACTTGGAATAACTGTGTATTGTTAGTTTCTTAGCTCAGCATTGCTCCATGGACTACCTTATCTAATAAAAATGTGCTCAGTAGACATAATTTTGCATGGGATAGTAGTAGGAAAGTTGGGTAAAATGTGAGTAATTTTAAAATTGTCTCCATCTTAGCATTTCAAGTGCTATTTTCATTTCTGGTAAAATAAGACTCACTTCTCAATATTTCTTACACATTTTGTGGCTTTCTATGGAAAACAGGACTCTTTTCATGAATTCCTAATAGAAAGAAAATTGTGATATGACTATTATCCAGATCCAAAATGTAATACTACCTCGAATGGTTATTATTTTCTGAATAAGTAGGATTTACATTTTACTTAAAGCCCTTTGATAAATCAATACATTACCTTTTAAAAATTTTATGGAAATCACACTTGAGTTAAAACATGTGCTTAGTAAGGATAAGAAAAGAAGCTTTTGCTACCATAACTAGCCGCATCATTATGCACTTAGATTAACACGGGTATGTATACACACATATTCAAACATATATCAGGAATCAAGTGACTTACCATTAGTATTGGAGCCATTGCCAAACACTGTGAAATCAAAATTGGTTTTGGAGAAGTTTTTCTAAAATATATGTTTAATGCCTGCCTTATACGGTGCTAGAGAACTCTGTATATTTCTGCTTTTCTGCAGAAAGATTTTTCCAAGTAAGACTGACCTTTGGCATCTGTAAAAGTGAGCACAGAAAATGTTCTCTCTTCTATGAACTGCATGTCATAAGCTTTTCTCGAAAACCTATCAAATGTAGGCATCGATTTCACTTTGGCCCTTGTTAATTTTTAATTGCCAGTGTTTGCTGGTCCCACCACTTCTCAATTGGACAAGGACATCTTTTCTAGGAATCACGACCCTGTTCAATCTGCCACCACCCCCAGCAGCTGTTTTGCAGCTACTAAATCCTCATAACCCCAAAGACCAAAGTCTTCCTGTTGCCCAATCAATCAATGTTTGTATATCTTTGGGTCTAAAAGGAACGAAGCAGAGTTCCAGGACATTGCACCTGTCTTCAAATCCTCCTTTCTTTTGGAAGCTTCAACTCCAAGGGCAGGTGTGAAAATAGTGCTATTCAGTCTGCCTCTGTCTCCAAGGCCAGGTGCTTCAGCACAAGGCCTAGGAACAATAGAACTAGAGATTCAGAGGAGAAACATAACTGTTTTAGGACTCTTTGGAGAAATGGGCCAACAGAGTGGGAAGCAACATTATATATTACTTTAGCCTGATATAAAGCCCTGGGGGATGATTGTCTTGCCAGGACAGCACAATTTACTAGCTTAGGTCTGTTTCCAGGGCTTAGAGGAGATAGACATAGCCAATAAAAAAATTACACTTTGGCAAGAGAAATACTTTGCTGGGCAGAAATATTTTCCTAAGGGAATAGTTTGGTTTATCAACATCTAAGGTAAAAGATAATCAAGTGTCAAGAGATCATTGTTATGTTCGAATTGTTTCAATTGCGTCTGGTCTATAAGATAGCTACCACTTTCTGGTTATATGTCTTCAATTATTTAGAACATATTGTAAGATTTGAGTATGACCTCCCTGTGACATATGTTGGCACTGAAGTGCACCCCATGCAGTTATTTATATCATGCAATGCCTTACCCACCAGTGCAGGAGGCAATATGTGGAGTGACTAAAAGCACAGTTTTGGGAGTCAGACAGACTTGGATTCTGCCACATGTTCACTGTTCACCTTGGACAAGGCACCAAATCTTCTAAGACACAGGTCCTTTTATGTAAAATAGACATAATAAGAGTAACTCCCAGAGCTACTGTGAAGATTATATGAGAATGTGTGTGAATTATTTTTCATAATGTCTGGTATATAGTAACTCTAAATAAATGTAGCTATTATTATTATTATGGAGTTGAATTGGCTAATACAGCTATCTGGGCAGGTATCCTCTTCCTCTCTTTCTCCAAAAAATGCACCCTTTCCAAAATTGGTTGAAAAAGATGGCCTTTCTAGGTAGAGGAGTTTTGTTCTCCATGAAAATGAATGAATAACTTCTTTTGAAAGGATATCCAAGCTTTATGTTATTTATAGGGGTGGGCAAAAGTGGGTTTGCAATTGTAATACAAATAAATAATAGAATAATCAATAATTAATAATGCAAGAATGAATGATCTCTGTGTTTCATGTACTCACAACTGGAAAACTTTTGCCCCACCCCCTATAGACTGCCCTGAATAGATTAATCTGAAATAGACACTTTATTGGAATGGATCCTCCAATCAAAGCAAACAAAGCAAAGTTGCGTGGGCTTCTCTTGACCTATTGTTACCTTTTATTTCTTCCAAATAATCCACTGTCTAAAATAATTGAGTTTCCAGGATTAGCATCCATTTGTTTATTAAAAAAATGCTATGACCCACGGGATGAACAAAATACATGGTCAGAGGGATTTCCCAATCACTTTCAACCAGCTTATGTCTTTCTCTTCCCTCTCTCCATTTCATGCCACATCTCTTTCTTTTCTTTCCTTCATCTGTATCTTCCAGTCTCCCGCTATTGGTGGCCATTGACCATTCTTTTTATTCACAGATAAACTCTTGGACAAAAGCTCATGCTATGTGACGAGGCAGCTCATGGTAGACTAGGAATTAGAGTTTAGTTTCCTCCCTGGAATGACTAAGAACTAAGGCTCTGTCTCCTGCCAACCATTTTTAGGGGATAAGCAGCTCCCAAGTATACAATGTCACCAGGCCTTCGTAATCACTACTCCATCTTGGACCCATGCCAGAATGGGTTGAAAACAGATCATACGAGGAATAATAAGAAAGGATGTTGAGGAATCACATATGTGGACCTTGGTTATCTCATTTTTTTTTTCCAGACTGTGACGGAAATTGTAAGATGAGTCTGGCTCCAACATGGACATTGTAGCCAAGCCACCAGCATTATCTGCTCTACTTACACTGTTATTGTTAGTTTACTCTTTCAGATGTGGGAAGAGATGCCTTGTAGGCAAAACAGAAGGCCCTCATGAATAGAGGGGAACACCCCTCTTTCTGGTACCACAGAAAGATGAATCAGCCAAAGGGGTATTAAACCACATTCTCTTTATTTTTAGTTTCACTCTAAAGTCTATCATTTCTCTTTTCTTTGCAACTTGGCACCTGCCCTGTGTTCTCTGGGGCCCTGTTCCTTGTCAGTCTCCTCACTCAGGCCTCTGTGTTTTGCTTAGGGTGCATGTGGAGATTTTCCCAGGGGTGGGTGTGACAGGGTCAGGATGGCAGGTTACAGGGTAACGTCTGCCAGGAAAGTCTGGTGTGTCTGAAGGGAGAGATACATGAGGTGGAGGCCCCTAAGGAGAGGCATCCGGGTCTGTGTTGGAGGGCGGTGGAGTAAGCTGTCGGAAGGCAGCTTCCACAGTGGCAGAAACAGTCCTTGGCACTACTGCAGAGCAGAACAGCCCGAGTCAGCGACACTTTGAGAGAAGGCAGAGGGAGGGAAGAAAGGGTGGGTAAGGCATTGCATGATATAAATAACTGCATGCGGTGCACTTCAGTGCCAACTGGGTTGTGTGTGATGTCCCTTTTATGCCAGTATGTTGGCATGCGGAGTATTTCTAGAGCACCAAGCACAGAGCAATATGCAGAGAGAGAATGAAAACAAGGCAGTATGGTATATTGATAGCAACAATGGATTCTCGCCCCAGATCCTTCATGTGAACTCACAAGTCACCCAAACTCTCCGAGATGCAGTCTTCTCACGTAGACAACCAAAGTACTAGAACTAGATAATAAGATCAAGCACTTCTTCCAACAATCCGACTCCAAGGATTATCTAAATGGTTATGCTACCCACTTTTAATATATATATTTTATTGATTTTAGAGAGAGAGGAAGTGAGAGGGATAGAGAGATAGAAACATCGATGAGAGAGACACGTCAATTGGCTGCCTCCTACATGCCCTCCACCAGGGTTTGAGCCCGAAACCTGGGCATGTGCCCTAACCAGGAATTGAACCTGGGATCTCTTGGTTCATGGGTTGATGCTCAACCACTGAGCAACACCAGCTGGGCTATGCTATCCACTTTTTAATCAATAAGGTATATACGATATCTCAGTGTTTCTCCCTAAAATGAGGGTGATACATAGAGAACAGAGGTTCCATGAGAGAACCAGGAGTTGCCTCTTTGTTGGCTTTAATTTTAGATAAAAACAAGATTCATGGGCTGAATTTGAAGAAATCTAGGATCGATGTTGAATTTGGTGGGGGGAAAATGTCCAATATGGGAGGTGAGCTGGAGTAAGGGGAAGGGATAAGACCATCTATGGGGATTGCCCAAACCTGCTCAAGACAGGATACACGTGCAATTAGGAGGAGGATAAGAAGGATGAAATTCATTGGCGGAAGCTCTTAAAACAGTAGAAAGAATCAAACTACATTTTGAAAATCAGGGTCCTAAAGGCTTTGAGGAATAAGGAAAAGCATTGGCCCTCACTTGCATGGGTGTTTGGAATGAGAATGAGTGTGAGAAGACTCCCTGGGTCTGGCTTTTGACCATCACACTTCCCAAAGCTGCACCTTCAAAGATGAGTAAGTGACAAGCTCTAGGAGGGGCATTAATATTGTTGACCAGAATGTAGAACTTCCTAGTGCTCAGTGAGGCCAACATTTTATTTCATTGCTTTCCTTGGTGCCTGTCAATGGTATATGAATCTTCTGTACAACATTCAGTTCCTTCCAGGGGGACAGGTGCATATTTTTCCTTGAAAAGTCCAGCTATGACTACATGTTATCTCATCTCCAATGAAGTGAATGGGCTTCCAGGCAGGTCATCATCTCTGCCATCAGTACCCAACTCCTGCCCAGAGGACAAAATTAGAAGATGACCATTATAAAGATGGCTTTTCAAATGCTACCCCCCTTTTGTGTAAAATAAACTAATGGTAAGGTTATCAAAATTTTAAAATCTGTACAAGGAGTTCTCAAGCAAGTTTTAGTATTATTCATCAAAATATCAAGCAAGTATGCAGACTAAGGCTGAATGGTTTATTTAGAAAGGGACTATATTATTTCAGGATATAACTTTTTCCTTAATATTTTATTGCTCAAACATGACCAAGAGACTTTAAGTGCTTTGGACATGAGAGGAAACTCAAAGTCTGTTTAAGAGGCTTCTTAGTAACCTGGCAATCACGGAGCCTGTTAGCTTTTAGCTACCCTCCTGCACTCCACCCCCAAAACTATTATTTTTCTGAACTAAAGAGGTGATTATGAATAAGAAGAAAGAGAGGTTTTGGTTCAGTTGGAGCTTGTCTCCAAGCTAAATCCTGTTCTCTATTTCATCTGGGACCAATATAGTGTTTACATCTCCAAACCTCACTAAGTGCTTTTCAGCAAATATTCTTATCAATCAATAAAATTCTCTGATTCTCTTATTTATTTTACTAAATTCAACAAAGAAAAATATTTTTAGTTTGTGATACTGGCTGAAAAAATCAAACTATTTCTTTTCTTACTATTCAATCACGCTGTGAATGACCACATTGCTCTGGAGCCCCACTCTGAGGCAATGGTCACTTGGCCTTCTAGCCAATCACTCACTTCTGTGAATTTCCTTTCTGAGAACTGCGGACAGTTGCCACAGCAGTCATTTTCAATTTATCACAAAACCTATGCATGGTTTCAGAATGAGCTAACTTCATTAGGAACAAGCAATGTAAGGCCTAATGTGTCATAGAGCTGAGAGGATCCTTTGGGCCAGAAATATTACTTGTGGGACATCTTATTTCCCTTAATACTTGCCTCCTGTCTGTTCTCTTTGGCTCAGATCTGTGTTGGGAAGTCTGTATGGAGGGACTACTTATGCTAATATTTAGGCATAATTAGCTCTGTCCTAACCAGCTGGAAGTGAAGGCCCAAGTTCAGGGGCGAAGTGCTCTCTTCTAATGGACAGTCTTTTATCAGGGCAGCCGCCTCTCTTCTCAGATTCCCAGTAAGTAAAGATGCTCCTTGACTTATGATGGGGTTACATTTCTATAAATCCATCATATGTTGAAAATATCTTAAGTCGAAAGTGCATTTAATACGACACTGAAGAGTATCAATTGTTTACCTTTGTAGTCATGTGGCTAGCTAAGAGCTGTGGCTGGCTCCGCTGTCCAGCATCATGAGAGAGAATCTTACTGCATATCACTAACCCAGGAAAAGACCAAAATTCATAATTCAAAGTATAGTTTACCATCGTAAATTTGAGAAATAATTAAGTTGAGCCATAGTAAGTCGAGGACCTTCTGTGCCTGCTTCATTGTAACCCCAGTTTAAGCCTCTCACACCTGTGAGAAAGGAGAATATCAAATCCATGGGCCTCCAGATGGGTATAGACTCCATAATTACCACGATGTCAATTAGATGCAAATTTGTATAAAAACTACATATATAAACCGTTAAGTTGATGAGAAAAAATGACCGGTCAAGGTCTGGTAGCAGCTCCCATATAATAGGGATGGGCAGAGAGAAGTGAAGATTTTGACTGTATAGTAGCTTATGATAAGAGAGTGTAGAGAGAGCTACACACATCCTCATTCCTGAACTGTTCATTGGAATAATTGGCAATGACTTGTAAAGGAAAGAATAATTAGAAAAAGGGGACCATTGGCTTAGAAACATTTTAATCTACTTCTAAGATTTGCTAAGTTATTGAGTTTTTTTTTATTTTTAAGCAATTTCTATTCCTCTTCTTCTTCTTCTTCCTTTACTTCTGGTTCAAGATGAGACTTTGGTAAAGGTCACTTGTGAAGTCTTAGCCTCCTAGTATCTTCTCATCCAACCAGTACGCCCACCATCCCCTGATATCTGCCCTCGGCAGACATTTCCTATAGTCAGACTATGAACTATCATAAATTCCTCAAATTTTTTCAGAACATCTGTGCCTTCTTTTGCCACATCTTTTTTTTTTTTTCTGGTAGTCAACAGACCATAAATCACCCTGAACTTATCTTTTCAGGCTGTTGATGTCTCAATACTCTCCTTTCAGCCAAAAATTCTCCTCTTGTCCTTGTCTGTGGCTTTTGCCTTCCCAGCCTTCTCCCCCCTGTCTGGGTTGGTTATCTGTGGCCTCGCCAAGAATGTCTCTTTCTCTTAGCCTTCTATCTGAAATTATGTATTTCTTCAAATGTCACAGTTTCTATACAGACTGTGCTACCTGGTTTGAGCATAATTAAGCTCCCTAACAGGACTTTAACTTAGTAGGGTGACACTCCTTGCAGTAAGAACACTTGAGAAGACACAAATCTAGAGGATACTGATGAGCTAATGAGAGAGAAGAAACTATAAAACTATAAGACAGAGTTTTATCCTAGGTGCTCCTGAGAGTGCCAGAAAGACCCAAAGATATAATCAAATGAGATTGGAAACTTGCCGGGAGCCGGTCCATCCTTGCTGTTTCAAAGGACCTGGCATATTTGCTGGGAGCCGGTCCATCCTTGCTGTTTCAAAGGACCTGGCATATATGGCATACTGTTCTTAATATGTTTGCTCACCTCGGCACTATGTGTTTTAACCAAGGTCTCCTCTCTGAGAAAGGTTGTTTCCCCAGGTAGGGATTTTCCCCTGAAGTTAGGGAGGGAATAAAACCTCTTAACTAAGTGCCAGGCGGGTAATCAATCACTTTAACTACGAACAATCGTGCTTAAGCTACATAATCTTTACTCCCTGGAATGAAGATAAGAAACGCCCTAACCTTTGTAATAGAGATTGATAGGATTGAATCAACTGGTATAAATACAGATGCAACAAGACAGCAAGACGCAGAACTTAGAACACAGAACTTAGAATACAGAGCTTAGAACACAGAACTTAGAACACAGAACTTAGAACACAGAACTTAGATTGAGAGAACATGGCAAAAGATCCTGGACTGAACCTGACTACAGAAATTGGCAAGAGAACCTGACTAGAACCTGGTGACTGAACCTGGCTGGAGAACCTGGACAGAACCTGGCTGGAGAACCTAGCGAGGGAACATGGCTACAGAACTTGGCTGGAGACCCTGGAGAACCTAGCAAGAGAACATGGACACAGAACTTGGCTGGAGATCCTGGATGGAGATCCTGGCTAGGCTGCTGATCAACTGAACGCTGCCTCCATGTCATTCCTTCTTTGCCGACTCCGTCCACACCTTTGGGGACCCCTGGACCCGCTGGGGTTGGACCCCGGCAGAAACTTTTCCATTAAACACAAGTTTCTTTTGAGATTGAAATGGGAAATTTCATTCTTCTGTTCATTTTATATTTAAACTTATTTATTTGACATTTAGAACAACAGGGGGCCTTGCAATAATACACTACCAATAGCTTCCCTTTGTTGAATACTTTCTATTAAGCTATTATAGCAAATATTACTTTCCATATCTTATCTCCTTTCCATCCTACAGCAACTACATGGAGTAGGCATTATTATTATAGTCACCTTACATATGAGGAAACTGAGGTTTAGCAAGGTTAATAACTTAACCCAAACCATATATCTAGTAAGTTGCAGAGCCAGTTCATCTTAAGTTGGGGACATCTTGAAAGTGGGGAACTTCCAAGGTAGGGAAAAGTCTGAAGTTGACACTGTTACTGGGATTCTCAGAGGTACATAATGCTAACATCCCTGAAGATAAGAGTGAGGTCATCTGAGTCAGCCCACAAAGCCCAAGGTTTGAGCATGTGCAGTAGACAAGAGTTTTCTTCTAAATGCTCCAGAAAGTGCCAGAAAGAATGTCATGCATGGCTTTTTGCCAGAGAGAGAAGTCTGTGTAATCCTGCCATTGAGGGCAAAGCTGGGTATTGGATGCTCACTTTTCACCCAGTACACTGTGACTCTTTGCAGTTTCAGCAGGGACAAGTGGCTCCATCATGCAGCCAGAACAGCTTGTTTCTGATCTTCTTGAATTGCACTAAGTTATAAAAACTTTATCAGAAATTGAAATGTAGACACTTGACCCATAATCTTGGCATCCCAACAAATCAGATTATCTTCATTTTTCCAGATGCACACATTTTGACATAGCTATAGTCCTAGCCTAAATTTAGTGTAGTATTGTTTCTTTCACTTAACAGTATATTGCAAGCATTTTTCATATTGCTACATAATCTTCATAATTACAATTTTAAAGCTACAGAATATTTTATTGAGTAGATCTGCCATATTTATTTCTTTAACCACTTTCCCATTATTAGACATTTAGGCTATGTCCAGTTTTATCAGGATTTTAACTGACATGGCATTGTCTCTGTGCACATAACTTTCTGCCTCTTTGAGATCATTTGTAAGAATTAAATCCCAGGAGTAGAGTTACTGAGTCAAAGGATATTACCAGACAATCCTATTTTTTCCTGAAGGTAAATACATTTAATATTTTTGATGAAAGCTCACAGTTTTGCAGAAGGACCAGAAGGGAAGACCAAAGGCCCGAAGCCGAGAATTATATCCAGATTTTCCTCCAGGACTAGAAAAGAGACAGCCAAGGTGGAACACAAACAGGAATCTCACCTGCATACCATGAATGAGAATAAAAGAACCAATCTCTGTTTTCAATTACTAGTGCAGTTTCCTCTGAAAGAAACATGGGTGTAACTAGAACTTGGGCCTGGCATCCAAAGGTTTGCCAAGTAGAAGAAAAACCAAGGGAAATGAAATTGATGACAAGAGACCCTGATTCCCAAATTTCAAAATCACCAAGTACTTGTGGGTTTTCTTCTCTAGAGTGGAACGAGGGGGAGACCAAGGAGCCAAGACAGCACCACACCCCAGGTAGGGAGTGGGTAATCTATTAAAATATCAATCACTCTGCATCTATGCACCTACTGAACCCTCTCTGGATCACCAGGCTTCTGCCCAATTTGCTGTGTCTCAACCTTCTTTCAAAAAGTAATACTCTGACAATCTGCCTCCTCACCCAACTCAAAATTGGCCCCACTACATCTGTCCTCCTTCAGCCATATTTCTCTCCTGCTGAGAAGTCATGCAATCCCCATTGTTTATTGAGCACCTACTATGTTCTAGAAACTGCTCTTAATACTGAGGATCTGAAATGAACAAAACAGACAAAAATTGAGATAACACGTCATTGTCCCCTTTATACCCTGATGTCTGTGATAACCATAAAGGAAACCATAGTGCAGGGTTGCTGAAGTCAATGACAACTGCCCAGAGCAGTTAAGTCTGAGTTTATCAAGAGAAGTTGCCTTTAGGTCCCTGTGGGAATTCTTGTCTGAGGACCTCGTTCCCACTCACTTCTCTGGAGGTGTAAAATGATTTATTTGTGCATCATAAACTGGCTCTAAACTATCTATTAGCTTTTATTTCCTGTTTCATGATGACTGGCACAATTCCTCAATTTGATCTGAAGAATCTTCGGGGTAGAAACTGTGTCTCATATTTCTGTGTCTAGAAGCACAGCACTGGCCACTTAGCAGGCACTTCATAAATGCTCACTGGTTAGTGGATTGAAAGGTCAAGAACACAAACAGTACACAGAGAGACGCAAGGTAAAGAAATGTTTACAGTGGAAAGAAAAACACCAGCATCAGCCAGTCTCCGTGTCTGTTTCCTTTCTCATTAAATGGGGATGATAATACTATCATATACCTACCAGGTTGTGCTGTGTTAAGGCACGTAAGAGCTGAGAACCACTAGGGTCACAGAGCAAGCACTCAGACCCTTAATAGTTAATCATGAGGCTGTGTGATGCAGTGGTTAGAGCGCAGGCTCTGGAGCATTTGTCTGAGGTTAGACGCTGGCTCCACCATTTCTAATTATGTGGCTGTGGGTAAGTGACTTAACCTAAGAGTTCTCATCTGAAAAGGGGAATGCAAACCCACCTCACAGAGCACTTGTGATGAATGCATGAGTAAACACTTATCAAATATTAGTTATAGTTACTCAGCAAAGAGTCAGTGAGTGAATAGCCATTATGTGCCTGAACTCAGGGTTCAGAATACAGATGAGGACAAAGCGCTTCTCCCCCACCTCCCCAGAACTAACTTCAGAGAGTGCCCGGCAGTTCACAAGTTACTTTCAGATATATTCTGCCCTTCAGTCATTTCAACAACCCATTTAGGAGGTAGATGGATTTATTCCCATTTTATAGATGGGAAAACAGAGTTTAAGTGACCTACAAATCTGGAGGTTCCTTTGATTCCAAATGGTAAAAGTTCTCTGCCCACAGACTTGCCTCCTAACCCCTAAGAAAGGATGAATTTCAGATTCATTGATCTTTGGGGGCTCTTGAAGTAGCCAGTGCTTCTCATGAGCCTGCCTCAGCACCCTCTACAGGGCTGGTTAAAACATCATCACTGGGCCCCACCTCGGAGTATCTGTATCAATGGGTGTGAGCGGTGCCTGAGAATCTGCATTTTCACAAGTTCCCAGTTGACCCTGATGCCTCTGGGTTGTGGACTTCCAACATGTGTGTATGATGTATGATTAAGTAGCAGAGTACTAGGGAGGAGGAACAGGCCAACGAGGACTGCAGTCCTGGGAAAGACCTCTTACACTTAAAAAAATCTCCAGAAAGGCTACCTATCTCCTTTGATAATTGCCTGATAAAGGTATCCATATGTTCGTCTAGTAGCAGAATCAGTTTTACTGCAAGAAGGAACATAAAAGTCAGAACCCTCCAAAGAAACTAAACTGAAATGAAAAACACATGTTGACCTTTTTCCCTTGCCTGCATTTTTTATTGGCACAAGTCTGTGTCATCCTGACTGCCAGCTAGCACCTGAAGACAACAAGCTAGGTCACAGGGAAGGGAGTCAAAGCTTTAGCAAATTCTCTGGCCAAATGCAGAGCTAGGAACACAGGGATGTCCTATGGTATTGAAAGCTGCCTTTACTAAGTACCAGGTTCACTTTATTTTTAGGCTTTCAAAATTGTCAGGTGGGTATTTGAGCCAGTCTACACAATTGTCAAACTTAGTTCAGAAGACAGACTTTTTGAGAACCCAAATCTACCTTTTCTTGTTTTCACCTTTTATGTAACCTCCCAGGTGGAGTGGAACAGGTGGAGTGGGTTTTTGGCTCACCCTCAGGAACACATCATCAAAACATCCTTTCACGAATCATTCAAAACTCATGGCAAAGGAGATGAAGGGAAATACAGCACTGACGATTGCCTATAGAACCGAGGTGGTTACATAAACCAAGGACATTCAATTTTGCAAAAAGAAAAAAAAATCATAATTTGTCACCCAGGCTACATACAATCACCAAAATTTCTCCAGCATGTGGCAGAATCAATGCTGCAGAGGAAGCAGAGTTAATGAAGCCAACTGCTTCCATACAGGAGTGGCAGGAAGAGGGCAAAGGCTGCTGTTTCTTTTCTGAGCCCTTCTCCTGAGACTGTGTGAGGCTCCCATGGCTTGAAATCAAATGGTGCCCCGCAGGCAGGAAATCCATATTGGGAGCAAGGGGAGGGAAGCAGGGCCTCTGCTGGCTTGGCAGTTATAACTTTCCTCTAGGTCCCTGTTTCCATTTCCCTTGAAAGAAGGAGTTGGGTTTTTAATGATTCCCTTTCTAGTCACTTCCTTCCAGTTGCTTTGCTAGGTCATTTCAGCACACGCCTTCTTCACAGACCTATTTCTGGAAAAGAGCAGAGGGACAATGACCTCATTTGCTAATTGGGAAGCCAAGTGGGCATCCCCAGTGTTTGCGGGTACTTCTGTGTTGAAGGGTCTCCCCACCCTCCCTGGCTATTTCTCAGGCAGCAATCACCACGAGGTGGCAACAGGCACAGGGACACTTATCGGCCCCCCTTGTGTACTGGGCACTCTACCAAGGCTCCAGGAAGCTTGGGGGGAGGTAGAACACTTCGTCTGGTCCCAAGATACCCATAGGCTAATAAGAAATGTGGACCAAGAGGTTAACATGATCTGATCACAGAAACTTCTTAGCCTTTAGCACCAGCAGGTCCTTAGGAACCCTCCAGTCCATAGAAGAGTTTGGTTAGGAGGCCCGTGAACCTTCTGCACCATGTGTAGTTATATATGTTTGTGGATTTTCCTGGAAAGAGGAAATTTGGACACTCAAAAGATTCTCAAGAGGAAATACTGCCATTTCTGACAACATGGATTGATCTTGAGAACATCATGCTAAACAAAATGAGTCAGAAAAAGTTAACCTGTATAATTGTATTAATCAATGTCACTCCAATAGATTCAATAAAAAAGACCCATATGATTTCACGGATCCGTGGGATATAAAACTGAAAGAAACAAGTGAACAAATAAGACAAACAAGTAAACAAAAACTCATAGACACAGACAACGGTATGATGCTTACCAGAGGGAATGGGTTTAGGGGGGTAGTAAAGGGTAAAGGTGGGTTAAATATATGGTGATGGAAGATTTGACTTTGGGTGCTGGGCATACAATGCAATATACAGATGACTTATAAAATTAATTGTATATGTGAAACCTATGTCATCTTACTAACCACTGTCACCCCAATAAATTTAATTGAAAAAAATAAAAGATTCTCAAAAGGGTCCATGATTTGAGGAAACTAGTGAAATACAGGTCCAGATTCCCAGAGAAGCTAGTCTGTCCCTTTCAGAAGCACCCAGGCTGGCCTGCACACTGGCTGCTGTGATTAGAATCATATTCCAAATGCCAAGTCCAACATCAAAAGACTTCAAAGCACCCAAGGTATCTCTGCAGCCTGGCATTCACCAAGCATGTTCTTTAAGAGGTTCCATCCGAAAAGCTTAGGAATTAGCTGCAAACCTTATCACGCTGGCAAGTCTTAAAGTTCACCGGCCTATTTAAGTGAAGAAGTCTATCTGATGCCAGTGAGTCCTCTCTCCCCAATTAATGGCCTTGGATCCCTGTTTTCCAGGAATGTCTGTTAACTTTCTGGGGAACTAAAGGAACGGTATTCCTGAAATTCCTCTTGTTTATCACATCTTTTGATTAAAGAATTGATGGAGTCCTTCAGAAATGTAAATAATTTAAGAAGCAGCACATTATCAACCATTAGCATCCCAGCAAAAATTAAGTCTGAGAGGAGAGACAAGAGGAAAGTTGGTTTGCTTAAAGGGATTGGTTCAGAAAAACGGAACTCTGCCTGCTAAGCTGTAAGGTCTTTAGAGCCCCCTCTTTGGAGAGGTTTCTCCTGTCTCCTGCTTCTCCTCAACCACCCTGAGGTCTATCATTCCATTATTTCTTTAAAACATTTATCAGGATTTGACATTGTTTATTTATCGTGTTTATTTATTAGTTGACTTGTACTTTGTCTCTCTCCTCCTCCACCACTTTTGGAATGTGAGATCCATGAAAGGATGTCCTCCTCACTGCTCTAAATCCAACACCCACCATAGCTCTGCAGAGAGGAAGTGCTTACTGAAGACATTTTGCACACACAGTGTGCACATTACACTGGATGGGTAGAGAAACTGATTTGTTCATAGCCCCAGTGTCTATATCATTTGTGCTGGAAAAGATGTTTGTTGAATAAATGAATGGAGATGGGGGTTTGCATTGCTTTTCATGTTCCAACTGTGCTTTGGGTCTTGGAAGAAATGAATGATATTCAGGCCCTTCTAGGACTGATATACGTTGAGGTTTCTTCCTCAATAACTGAAATAACAGACTAGAATGTTTTTCAGATTGCACTAACGCAGAAAAAGATCTTCAAACATTAGGAGGTAGGATTAGAATTTAAAATGACCTTGTACAATTTAGATATGGGGAGGTCATTAAAAAGAGGAGGATGTTTAAAATGGACAAAAATGGGCTCCAACTGACAGAGAGAAGCACTATAGCTAAATAGCTATGGGCCCTGAGTGAGCAAGAAAGTACTACAACAAAATTGTAACATGAGGCAGGTGAATGTTGGGAATTATGAAATGAAAGCCTAGAGTAATCCTTCCACAAGTCTTGGCATCACTGAGGTTTTAATTAGAGTGGGAACTCAGATTTCACCCTCCTATTTTAAGATTCATTTGGGAAGCTGGAAAGGATCCATATAGGAGTAAAAAAAAAGACTAACTGGATGGAAAATTAAGATTTATCCCTCACAAGAAAAGGCTAGGAGGTGACTTAATCCCCACTGCCAGGTATAAGCAGGGCCATTATTACAGAGTATTCCACCTTATCTCCAGGACTCGACAAGGGCAAACAGACTCCTGCTACTTTGAATGTGTTTCCACTAAAACATCAGCAAGAATTTTTTGATTATTAGGGGGAAACGTGCAAACCCCAGGGCACTGTGGGAAGCTGCCCTGGAGATTTTTAAATGTAGGATGACAACCATCTGCCTTGGAAGGCTTAGTTAGAGGCAGGGGACTGGACCTACGGGCCTCTTGGCTTTCCTTCCATCTTTGATTCTGTGTTCAGATTCAAGGCTGCTAAGCACCCCCATTATACAATAATCCTCCATTCCCATCATAAGACAGACCCCACACTGTCAAAATCCTGATGGCGTCCCCTGGGAGGAGCTGGATTGTTCTCTTCTGAATGGGAAGGAAATGGATAGTGTTGCTTCAGCTGCTTCCCTTCTCCAGCCCCCACAGAGAGAGGCCAACTCTTGTCCTGATGGGCTTCTCCAAATACTGGAATGGTCTCCTCTCCATCTTGTGTGGGATTAGAAGATGTGGATCCAGTTGGAGAACATTGATACCGCCAAGAAGCAAGGAACATCTGAGCTACGAGGCACTTCAGAGGTCATTCAGACCGATCCCCCTGCTGCTAAATGAGGAACCTGAGATCTTGAAGGATTGAACGAGTCTTTCCAGGTCATGCAGCCAGTTCTTTCCACCTAGGATTGAAATCCAGGCCTTATACACTATGTCCTCACTACCCATGTTTGTACTTCAGTTGGAAGAAACATTTTTAATGCAAGTAGAATATCTAAAGACATATCTTCATTAGCTGAACAGCAGGTGAAAAAATGAGCAAAGAAGAATAAAAATTCTATTAATAGGTTACGGGTTACCTGGCAGCATTATTCAATCTGAGTGAGCAAGGTTGGGTCACCCATACTTTTGAGCAGGTCAATTTCCGCACATGTAAGTGAGCCTTTTGAACCAAGAACATTATTTAAGGCTTATTCCAACTGCAATATGTGATTCTGTGATTCAAAATTTTGGCTACAAAAATAATGATGGCTAGAAACTCAGTTGCTGGGCTAAAGGCATGAGTTCTTGTGCAGATCATTTGTGATGTAACTGGATGATGCTCAGTCCCTTTAAGACTTCTCCGGTCTCCTATTGCTCCTGCAAAATCCCAGGTACTCATGACTCTCCTGCCTCCTACCCTTGATTCATCTTTTAGAGTGGCTAGAGGGAAGGGAACAGGTGATAGAGGATGTCAGGTTCATGGATTAAGAGTAATAAAACTAGGAGTGGGAAATAGTTGGCAAGCAAATTGTGGAGTGAACGGACTGGGAGAATTGTGGTGCTCCAGATTTTCAGAGCTTTGGGGAAAGGCATGGTCTTCCCAAGGAATATTAAAAGGGTTCAAAAGCCATTTTATGTGACGCAAGGAGATTGGAAAACCTGGGGACATTTGGTTTATACATACACTATCTCATTCAATTCTTACAACAATCCTATGAGATGGGTATCATTATTATTCCAATCTTAAATTTGAAAATACTAAGTCTTATAAAAGTTTATTAATTTCTCTCAAGATCACCCACCTATTAAGTGGCCAAGCCAAGTTTCAAACTCAACTGTGTCCAAGCACTAAGTCATTTTACTTCAGTGCTTCTCAATTTGAGAAGAAAATTACTGCTTAGACAAAAACCAATGGACTGAATTTAGTGTATCTTAGAGCATCTTCTCAGAGAAATTTAGTATGAGACAATAAAAAATAAAGCCCAGGACATCTCTTAACTTATTTACTGTTATGACATAACAGACAATACCAAAGAGGTATATTTTTCTTTACCCTTTTCCAGAGTGACTTTCCATATTAGTATGCTTGGCCTGATAAACAGCAACGTGAAAATGAATGCTACTTGTATTCTAAAAAGCCCACTATGCCCCCCCCCCATTGTTTTAGGTTCTTCTTTGAGCTTTGCTGATATTATTTGTCATTTCTTACAGTGATAAGAAGTTTATTAATTGCTTTTGTCTTGTTCAACACCATCCAAAAAAGACAGAAAGGAAAGGGCAACTAAGGATAAAGCCATTCTCTTGAGCAGCTACTCATTATGTTAACACATCTGGCTAATGGATAGGGTATAAAATTGCTCAAGAAACACAGTCACCAGGAGCATTGTTCATATTTTTATGCCCAAGTTTGTCTAAAGCCTGGAGCAGAGCCGGGCTTCTATGCAGGCAGAATGATAATAACAACAATAAATGTTGTCTGAACATCCATGCACCAAGCACTATGCTAAGCATTACTGGTCATCTCACATCACCTTCCAGGAACTTAAGGGGGAGGTTTTATTCCAGATTTTAATAGCATGAGAAATAGTTTAGGGATCATGCATCTCATCAAGTGATGCTGCTAGGATTGGCATCAGGATCTGACTTACACTATATCAACCTTTGATTTTGCAGTGCATAGGTAAGCTCCTAGGTGATATGACTTAAAGAGTGCTGGCATGGTCCCTCTGGCAGGGATTCCTACTCATTGCCCCGAATCCATTCTTTCTCTTTCCATAATAATGGAAACACTAATTTTCAGTTGACTTTATTTCCTAGCACCCCTTGTAGCTACATGTGGTCATTTACTCAAATTCTAGCTAATAGAATATAAAGGAAGGTGCCATATGATAACTTCTGGAATTCTTCCCTAAAATACAATTGTCATGCAGTCTTTGCTTGTTTTCAATCTTCCTGCTGGCTGTGATGTTCGTGCTAAGATGCTCCACCAGCTATCTTGGGCCATATAGATGATGGCCATGATGTTAGGATAGTAAAGTAGAAAGCTAGAAGGAACCCTGAGGATCCCTGAGGATTTTGTGGAACAGAGTTTCTGTTCACCAGATAGTTCAGCCACCCTAAACTATGTATCTTGAGACTTCTACATGAAATAAATAAACTTCCATATTGGTTAAGCCAAAATAATCCTGGAACTCTGTTACTTGCAAAATATCTTAATTATAACCACTTACTGAATGAACAAAGTTAATTGAACATTACTGGCTGGCTACTAGTACCTCAAATGTCCCCATTACAGTTTTATTCCATTGGGTTAAGTTATATTTACACAGAGCTACTAGGAAGGAAGTTAACAGACAGATCACCCAAGGTGAATGACTGGGGTAGGAGGGGGCACAAAACAGGCAAGTTTGAGGTGTCTATAATTCTGTGTCTGGTCTCTGTAGGTGCTGCTACAGGGCATAGGGGCCAGAATGGAAGGGGCAGAGCAGAGTTAAGGCCATCCTTGCTCTTAACAATATGGAAGAGGCCCAATTTCTATTTTGTCTACTTAACAGTTCAGTTCTTGGGCTATTCTTTTCTAGGAAATTCACCCAGATCTGTGATTACACAGAGCAAAAGTTCAGGTTACATCAGTATTGAATTAATGGTGATGATGATACCTTTGAATCAGCAGTACTAGACTGAAACAGGAGAGTTAGGGTCATATGAATACAAAATTCTCTCAACACTGCCTCAGCTTTATAGGGGAAAAGGGAATGACCCTCTCTGACCAGCCATTCACTGATTTATTCACTCATAAATTCACTCAACAATCTTATTGACTATCTACTATTGTCAGGCATACTTCCTATGGATTAAACCTAAGGGCACTTAAATCTATGATGACAAAGTCATTTTTATTCGATTCTTCCTGCAGAATTAAATGAAAATAAATTTAAAAACAAGTTATTTTAAAAAGCAAAACAAACACACTATTGGTTACCTGACCTATTTAAGGCACTATCCTAAGTGTTGTGGAGGATGTTAAAATTGTTGGATAGGCAAAGCCCGGGCTTTCAAGGGGTTTATCACTCAGCAGGGGTGTGAGATAACCTATGAATAACCATCATACAAAGCAGAATGAGTTTAAGTGTCTTAGCAGGTACAAGCTACAGTGAAGGTTCAGAGAAGGAACCCTGCTGAGTCACTGAGGGGCTTTCTCCACTCATGAGCGAGGTGACCATTTCATGGATTGCTCCAACACCATTGCTATGGTTTTCTGTTTGCAGGACAGGGGAGGCAGTAGAGTTGTTCTACCACTGGGGGGATTTTAGCATAGGCCTTTGATTAGGCATTACTTCTCAGTAGAGAGATTTTGTGAGTTTGAAGGTCTTTTCCAACTCTATAATTCCATAGTTCTTCTACCTTTATTCTTGACAGAAACTCTTGCCCTCTGGACTTCCTAAATCTTGTCATATTATAACCACTTGGCAGAAATGAAGCACAAACATGAGTAGGCACAGAGACCTCCAATGTCCTCAGACCTCATGGATTCTCCTTTTCATCTCTACCATGAAGACGAGACAAAGAGAGTCTCCAAAAGGAAGTGCTCAACCATGTCGAATGTGAAGTCCCCTGATGAATACTTAAAGGATTTTAGTAAAATGATGGACTTTTCTGAACTGAGCAAATCCATCCAGGGTAGATCTGACTTTCAGGTGTGGATTTTTACATAGTAGATTCTTTAAAGGAGAAGCACTCTTTTCCAGGGCTTTTATATTGTTCCTTTATCACTCTTTCTTTTTCTTACTAAATTTTATGCTTTTCTTGCCCAGTTCACTCATTTACTGCTCAAAGCTAAAAATCTTATTTTTACACAACTTGCATAGAAATTGGTCCATTACAAAGAATAAGGGAGTAACACAAAGAGCTAAGTGAACTATTTTGGCTGTGACAGGAACTGTATTTGCCTTTTGGCACTGCTTTCTGACTTTCTTTGTGAACTCTCTCCTGCTCTGATGGCCCTAGCAGTTTTCTGCCATGAATGGAAACACAGCCACCAGGCAATGCTCCACTTGGAGGCAAATGGACTCCTGATAGCTCTAGGACTAAATTAGACCTGATAAAATACTGCTTTTCTGGATTTCTCAATTTCTTTCACCCCGGGTTTGGAGGCCAAGGCTATGCACCATCTAATTTGGAGATTATGGTTATTACTCTATGTTGGCAAATGTAGATAAAGGATACAGTTGCTTTTTTTCCCTTTCAAACTCATTTGGTGTACTTAAACAAGTTTTCTTCTATTTTTTATTTTGTTTTTTTTTCAAGCTCTACATGCTGTTTGTCAATATTCTATTCTTCTATCTATGCATATAGCTTTGACGAATTCTTTCCAATTCCAATAAGAATCTAGTAATTTCCTTGGGTAGATTTTCAGAAGAAGGGTCTTGGGTCATTTCTCCTAAACTGTTATTTGCAGGATTTGGGATATAAGAGTAGAGAATCACAGAAGTTCATCCTTAAAAGAGGCTGCAGATTATCTTCTCATAGAAGGTTAGTCTGATAGTTTCAGAAGAGAGCAAGGAAAAGGATTTTGGCAAATGTCAAAATATACATTCTAATGTCATATCAACTGAGTCACTGTCTCTGGAACTAGATCAATAGTTCTGTTCCCATACCGAATGTAACTTGTACATTTCCAGAACTCTTTTAGGTATACCAATTGACTCCTTGATAGAAATTGAGTTAATTGATGGAGTTGTATAAATATCTGTGATTTCCTTATGGTCTTCATCTTCAAAGATTAGAGAACAATTGCTCTCTGTTCCAAAGAACACTTGAGAATGTATCGAACAAGTAATTTCAGAACGATCTAATGTGTTCTACCAATCTCTGTTTTGTTTTTTTACGCAGAGTGGGTAATACATTTTCAGGAAGCCAGCACCTTGAGATCAAGGAATCAAGATATAGGCCAATGGACATTGAATGGTTTCCTTTCCTTAACACCTCAGGAATTGTGGGCCTTACCCAGGACAAGAGACTCCAATGTACCTGGGAAGTCTCAATATGTATAGGAAAACAGAGAGGTACAATAAGTCTGACTTCAGATGGAAACCAACATGTCACACAATTTAAGTTGCCTCCCTTGGTTGATTGTGATAGAAGAGGAAAGACCAAGAGCCCCAAATGAACCTAACAGTGAGGCTTCCTTGCCACAAAGAATCTAAAACCAGTGGCTATATCAGTGGTGTGCAACAATGCATGCTATAGAGGAAAATAAGAAGAAGATATAAGAAGATGGGAGATAGAAGAGAAAGATATACCAATAGTTGGGAAGGGAAGAAAGCTTGGGGGATGTATTGTTTAGTTCTCCCAGATGATCCCAGGGCACGAGATCTTACCATTCCTTGTTCTCTCTTAGCCATCTGTACCTTTCTGGCTGAATCTAAGCACCTCAGGCAGGAGCCCTGTCAGTTTGGTTCAACTCAATATTGCCAGCACAAGGTACAGAGCCTGTCATGTAATAAATGCTCAGTAAATAGCTGTGCATTCACTCATCATATTTTAGAACTCAACTTTGTGGTTCTATAATGGTCAATCTGTATAATTACTGGTCTTGCTGATTAGATCATTGTAGGCCACTTCAGATATTACAAGTATTTGACATCCTTCTGCAAGGTATAGTCCTGTGCTTATTGTTGTTATTGACTTTC
Organism: Myotis myotis; assembly: GCF_014108235.1. Lineage (NCBI taxonomy): Eukaryota > Metazoa > Chordata > Mammalia > Chiroptera > Vespertilionidae > Myotis > Myotis myotis. The sequence goes on from NW_023416335.1 coordinate 199,526,247, forward strand.
TGAGCTTGGAGATAAGTAATGTCAAACATTAAAAGTATACTTAAAAAAAAAAAAGACAAGGCATTCTCTTCCTACTGGCTAACCTCACCTATGGGACAAAAGAATCTTCCAGGCCAAAAGGAGTGGGGTAAAATAGAGAGAGCTTGGGCTGGAATCCACCAGAGCAGATTTTCTAAAAGCATATCTTTCTTAGAGATTTTCTAAGAGATATTTAAACAGAAAAGCAACTTGAGGACATGGGCCCTAAAGAGAGAACAGCACCTGCCTCGCTTGAGCAGCCTAGTCTGGAAACTGCTGGGTTAGCAACACGTTGCACCCTGTGAAAACTTGTGACTTCAATGTGAAAGAGAAAGGCTTTAATTAAATTGGGTGTTTCTGTGTCTCCCACAGGAAGGTGGTATTTGAGGGTTGAGAAGCTGAGAACTTTATCAGAATAAAGGAAGCCTTTTTAGAAGCCCTGGAACCCCACTGTGCCTGGTGCTGTACTTCACCCCTGTGTGGCTATGTCTTTGCCTTTAGAAGCACTGTTACCATTAGCATTCTTTTGCAGGCAAGCAGGGCTAAACCTGAAATGATGTTCTTGGTCTGTGGCCTGGGATTATCAACACTGGGCTTTTATAAACTTTTTTTATGGGTTGCAGGTTTTAGAGAGTGGGAGAATTCCCTGTGGGGCTCAAGATTTCTTAGGGTTTTTTTTGTTTTAATTAAGGAAAGAGGGTCTTAAAGGGGTGTGGTGGGTTTAGGGCACATTTCCTCAGTCTTCAACCAGTGGATTCTGTTATTCAGTACAATTGAGGCAATGCTAATTGAGCACTTACTACATGCAAAGTACAGTTCCAATATCTGAGGATGTAAAAGGGAATGTGATGTCCATTATGGACTGAAGAAGTTTGCAAATGAGCACATACTTAAGTCTAATACAAGACTGGAAACACTGCTATAGGTACAAATAAAGAAAAGTCTGTATTAGGGAAAGATAAATTCTCACTGATGGAGATGGATGAAATATCACTAAAGAAGGAATATATAAGCTTGGTCTTAGATATTACCCAGTATTTCCACAGCTAGAGAAGAGGGGATGGCAAAATAAAGGCTTGCTATGGGCAGTGTGTTGAATAGGTGGTCAGGGACCATGGGCACTGGACTCAGCAGCTTGAGTTAAAAACCTGGTTTGTATCACTTAGAAGCTATGTTCCTTTATGCATATTATGTACTTCTGTGTGGCTTCACTTGTAAAGTGAGGATAATGATTGCACCCACTTTAAAGGTTTGTCATGAGGATTAAGAGTTAATACATACCATGCCTGTAATAAGAGCTCAGGAAGTGCCTGCTATTATTATACTTTAATGCAAACGTTGTTCTAACCTCTGTCTCTTGGGTTTATCTGGTACTACTGTCACTAGCATTGCACCCAAACACCTGGCTGGCTGGCTCATGCACTTGTCCACGTATCCTATTCTCTGCTGCCCATGTGCTTTTCCATTTTTTTCGCCACCCAAAATCTCTCCATCTATCAAAATCCTATCTATTCAAAGCTTACCTTAAACACCAGATGACTTCCCAACAAATGTGAATAACCTTATTACACTTAATAGGCATCATGGCAAATTTTTGGAAGCTGCCTTTCTGAACCTTGCTATTAACCAAGGCTACTACCAACCTCTGGGGTGATTCATGAGGTCTGAGGAATGTCACAGTTTCCCTTCCTTCTCCCTGGAGGGGAGTGCATGCACGGGGCGGGGGGGTGGGTGGGAGTGGGCAGAGAAGAGTCATCCTTCTGTTATTTCTAGATTTCACTGAAATATGACAGCAACACAGAAGGAGCAAGATAAAGCTGGCTGACTATGTGTGCTAGTGTTTCACTTAACCAGATCTAATGGCCATTGCCATCTTTGTGATATGTCAGGACTCAGACCTCTTCATGAAGGTCCCAAGAATATTCTGGGACAGGCTGTTTTGAAAATCGTTTTATAGATTGAGCCAGAGGAGTGATCCAATGTGGATGGAAGATTTCCCACCAAGGGGTCAATTGAGTCAGTAGCCAACATTGGATGTAGAGTTGGGCTGTTGGCTAGAACCTCAAATATTTGATTGGGAACTGGAGGATGAGTGGGAAGAAGCCTTTCCTAGTCTGTGTTTACCTATCAGTCTGGGAACAAATTGGGGATCTCAGGCTCATGTTTCCACATCTCACTGTGTCAGGGTCCACCACTGATGCAGTACTTGGCAGAAAAGTTTGGGACTAAACAGACTTCTTTCCCACTCAGCTCTCAAGCCTGGAGAATCTGAGCTGGGGGCATGGGGGAAGGGCAGGAAAGGAAGGGAGGACCCACAGTGCCATTCCTGAGTTTTAATTAAAGGAGGAAATATTGGCTCTGACATTCTCGATTTGCAAGATCCAAATGTATCTTGACTTTTTTAGAAGTACCAAGGGCTCAGGTTTCACTGGAACGATCCTGCTCAGAACTTCTGACTCAAAACCTAAAGCTGCCCAGCTTCTTGGTAGTCGAATGCACAGCCAGTGCTGTGGCAAAGTGACATTCGATGGCTGTGAGTTGCACAACAGCATGAAGTCAGCCTTCGGATGGGAGCTGGATGTTGAGCAATGCCATTTGGAAGAGAGAGGTCATGCACAGAAACCTGTCCAACAGTTCTAAGAATTTTATATCTTTAAAACGGTTCAATATATTTCTTTATGTGTTGGGACCTAGGCTTTCCAAATCCCTGATTAATTTGATATTTTTCCAGAAATTTCCCCGAATTTTGGGTCAGGCAGTGAATTTCCAGTTGACAGATAAGCTCATTTTAAACTTTTTTTTGTTGCTGTTAATCCTCACTCAAAGACATTCTTACCATTGATTTTTAGAGAGTAGAAGAAAGGGAGGGAGGGAGAGAGAGAGAGAGAGAGAGAGAGAGAGAGAGAGAGAGAGAGAGACATCAACTGTCTGCCTCCCACACATGCCCAGACCAGGGGCCAGGAATGAACCTGCAACCCAGGTACGTGCCCTTGACTGGAAATCGAACCCTCAGTCCTTCCATATGTGGGCCGATGCTCTACCACTGAGCTACACCTGCAAGGGCAAGCTAAGCTCCTTTTAAATAGCCCATAGTGAGACCAAAATAAGGCATTTAACATGGGGAATAATTTCCCAGTAGGGCCCCTGCTTATTGTATCTGTCCCTTCTTCCCAATCACTCCTTCCCCAGCCTCTTTCTTAATGCCGAGTCCGGGGTGCCTGAAATCAAGAGCATCCATGAGGCAAGGTAGGGAGACTCCGGTAAGATTTTTTGTCTCTCATTCCCACAGGTGGGAGACATACATTCCAGTGCATTCCATTGAAAAGGATGGGAGCACCCTGATGCTTCATCCCTAAATCCTCCTCCCAGCATAGACCTAGACAGCTTGGATGGGGAGCTGACATTTCTCTCCCTGGCCCTGGGGAGAGCTGAGCCATGCACACAAGGACAAGGATTTGGCTTATCAGACCTGAAGAACTGGGATCCCTTGAGGTAATGTTCCCTCCAGAATGAAAGGAAAATGGCTGCATATCTGACATGTGCTCAGTAGCAGCAGCTCTGGGATGTGGCCCTTCCTCTACATAATCTTTCCTGTCCATCATTATGCTCACTGCCAATAGCTGTTTGCTAAGGATCCACAAGTACATGGTAATTTGGTAAAAAATCTCCTTCATGAAAAGAATTTTTTTTTTACCTTGATATCTCCCCCCCCCCTTTTATTAATACGTGGAAACAACCAAAGTGTCCTTCACTAGATGATTGGATAAAGAAGGTAGATACATACAATGGAATACTACTCAGCCATAAGGAAAGGTGAAATACTGCCATTTGCAACAACATGGATGGATCTTGAGAATATTATGCTAAGTGAAATAAGTCAGAGAGAAAAAATTAAGAACTGTATGATTTTGCTCATATGTGGGATATAATGTGAAAAGCAGCAAATGAACAAACAAGAAAAACAAACTAACAAAAACTCATAGATATAGACAACATTATGATGGTTACCAGCGGGAAGGGGGAGAGAAGGGTAGTAAAGGGTAAAGGGAGTCAAATATATGGAGACAGAAGAAGATTTGACTGCGTGGTGGGCTCACAATGCAATATACAAATGATATAGCATAGAATTGTACTTGAAATCAATATAATTTTACTAACTAGTGTCACCCTGATAAGTTTAATTTAAAATATAGAAAAGGGCTTTTGTAATAGCATATGATGACCATCTTGGGAGCATCTGAGGAGAAAGTTTTGCCCCTTTTGAATTCTTAACACTGACAGTCAATTTTTCCATATAAAGAAAGGTGTGTGTGTATTTTCTAATCTAGAAAGTAAGGAGTAGCCCTGGCTGCTTTGGCTCAGTGGATAGAGCATCAGCCTGTGGACTGAAGGGTCCTGGTTTGATTCCGGTCAAGGGCACATGCCTGGGTTGTGGGCTTGATCCCTAGTAGGTGGCATGCAGGGAGCAGCCAATCAATGATTGCCTCTCATCATTGATGTTTCTATCTCTCTCTATCTCTCCCTTCCTTTCTGAAATCAATAAAAAAATATTTTTTTTTTTTTAAAAAAGAAAGAGGTAAGGAGCAATCCTGAGGAACTGATGAAGTATGAACAAATGTACGTCAAAGACTAAAAACTGAATTCTAAACTCAAATGTCTTCATTTAGGGAAAATCAGAGAAAACACCTCAGGGAGGAAAAGGTGTCAATTCTAACTGTTAACACGTAATAATATTTTGTCAGGAGTTTTTCTCTCATTTCTGTTCAACTACAGACTTTCAGCTAGCATTAATCTAATCAAGAGGGAACAAATCTATTTATAATTGACATAAATGATAGTCCTATTTTTAGTTCTCGTTGGTGTTCCATGTTTCTCTGTGGGAAATTTTCCCTGAAACAAATGCCTACTTTTTGAAGCAACTGTATTTCAGGGACAGCCTTGATCATTTCTATTGCCCGAGAGATGTATTTAATTAACCTCTTATCCCTCCTTGAGGATGGTTGACTAGGGAAGCACTGCCCAATGTACAGCGACTCCTAATTTTGCTTTCACAGGAAACATACCTGACCCCAAAAGGAATCGCAGTCCTACTAGGAATCTGCAGGAAGATGCATGAATACCACGTTGGCTAACCTACTTGCAACTTCAGAATGTACCTTGCCCTAGTGCCCTTCAATTCGAACAACCTCAAGTTATCGCTAGAAACCTGTAGCTGATCTTGATTCCCTGAGAATTTGGTGATGACTCCATAGGGATTATCTCACCTCATACTGAATGGGATGCTTTTTATGTCTAAGACCTTCCCTGGCAGGTTCTGTTTAAGGCCCTTCCAGATGGGAAACCCCAAGGGAATAGAATAGCTAACACTTATGAAGGCTGCAGGGCAGGGCTGATTGTATCCATTTTACAAGCAAGAAAATTGCTCAAAGGCACCCAAATTATAACCCAAAAAGCCAAGTCTCCTTAGGGTGTTCAGGTCTCCTCACTTCATATCCTGGATACACAGTAGTCTATAAAATGCTCCCAAATTTAATTACATTTTAGAAGAGTGACTTTATTCATTTTAGCCCATATTTAACAACTGGTCATTTTTATCCAAATCCATTTAGTTGCATCCAATTCTGGAACCACTGAGTTTTAACTCAATAGCCTTGTAAGTTGTTGGCAGTGCTTCTGCCAGGACACACAGGAGTGAGAACTCTTTTCTGAGCATTTGGTAACTTTAGAAATGGACACTTTTGAAAGCAGTGTGCAGACCTCTTTTTGTTTCACTCTTTCCAGGGCACTGGAGCTCCACCTGGTTCAGCTCACTATTTCAGCAGGGCCCCCAGGAATGAACTGACTCCTGTTATTCTGACACTTGTTGATATATGGAAGGGTTTGCCGATGTTCCTCGTGAGACATGCAATAGTAAATTAATCGGAAGATCACAGCCAGCTTCCAAGAAAAAGGATCATGTTCTGTTTACCTAAATTCCCTCAGTAGTTTCCTTGAGAAAGGGCATTTCTCACTCCCTACTTGAAATGCCTTAAAGTCCACGGGGGCCTTCTGACTCAGCCATGTCTGCATTTCAAATGAGTTCTTGCCTTCTTGTGGATACACAGAACTAATCTAGGCCTGGACAGCCCGAGAAAAATGGATAACAATTCTATGTACACACTGACCGTACTGTGTACGAGGAATTTGTGGGATAGTACAGAGATGAATAAAGCAGTCCTCATCTTCGAGGAGCTTAGAGTCAACCAGATGATATAGAGAATGAACACTCACAAAAAATCAATATAGAATAGGAGATAAATGTTGTGAAATTGCTACTCAGAGGAAAGAAAGTTGACACCTAGTAGGAGATTTTACAGAGAAGGTGACATTTGAAAGAAGTACAGAAGGAGAGTTCAGGAAAATAAAACATGTAATAGTAAGTCATCTAGGCTGGCTTTTGGAATATGTAAGGGGCATTTGTAAACTCAAATGCCTATCAGAACCAAGCAAATCATATAAAGGAGTCAAGTGGGCCAGAGTAAGTTAATAGAGAGTGGTGGAGATTTCAGTAAAGCAGAAAGCACGTGTCAATCTAGAGGGGAGAATACTTTAGTAACTATTGGTAGGTAATTCAAAGTTTTAGAAAAACACTATATTTGCCAAACAAAACTTCTGAAGATTGGATACAACTTACAGACTGCCAGTTGGTGAATTTTGCTGAAGGGAAACATGAAGAAATACAATTGTAATGTTAGATAGAGGACTTATATAAAATGCCTTAACATCAAATTTGGGAGTTTGGATTCAATTTACTTAGCTGTGGATGGCCACTGGAAATTGTTTAGAAAGGGATAAAGTGATTAGAACTGTGCTTTAGAAAGATTAATCTCTTGGGAGGGATGGACGGTATCAAGCAGTATTGGACACAGAGCAATCATTGAGGAGGCTGTTGCAAAATAGTTTTAGTGAGTAATGAGGAGGACCTAATAATGATGGGAATGGAAGGGACACGTGTAATCTTCTAGTGAACTTGTTACAGCTGTTCTGTATCTTGGTGCAAGACAAACTACAGTGCTACAACTTGCTGTGTTTGAGAAGTGGGGTCTGATGGTCTCTAGTGTCTTAACCATCCCGAGTGATTGTGTAACTTGTTCAATTGCATTGGCTGGGAACCTGACCTTTCCTGCTTTACAAGGTCATTGGCCCAAAACTCCACTTGCTCTTGAAGAAATAAACTGTTGTATCATCTCTAAATTATTGAATATTTGGTTTTCCAGAGTTGGGTTCTTCGCTCCCTGTGAGGACTTGATTGTCTTTGAAATTCTATCTGAGCTGTACACTTGTTATGTTTGAGGAGAACTATGAAATTCCTTAAAGATAATTTTTGTGTCTTGTTCATATGAAACAGTAGTGGCTAGTCTACTGCCTGCATGATATGCAAAAGCAATACATGAGGGTTGAACTGAATAAAAGAGAAAGGTGTATGGTTAATATCCAGCGAGATCACGCGTATCTGGGGCAGGGGTAGCATGAGTTAATCTATGCTTAGACCTGATGGGTATATAGATGAATAAAGCAAACCTAGAAGGCACTGTGGTGAGATTGAGGAGCACCTAGCCTGCCACTCAGGAATTCTGGCCAGCAATGCTAGGTCACCCAATTTTTAAAGAGAAGCTGTTAATATTGTTTTTATTTAAAATCTCTTGATTTTTTATAATTCCAAAAATTAAAAAATATACTGAGTGGACCAAACAAAACATGTTTGTAGGCTAGATTCAGGTGTGTTGGGAGTAAGGCCTGCCCTCATTTTGTGGCATCTGCTCTGGAGTATTAACTCCAAGAGGATAGGGTTATGCTTTATTTATTCTTTTCACTGGAGGTACCCAGTGAATGGCATGGACTCAAATATCATAGGGGAGAAGTATCCCTGTCTGACCCAAGCTTGGGGCTGTATGATTGATGTTTAATGGGTCCCCACATGCTATCATGAAACCTCTGTGAAGACGTGGCTTCACCCTCCCTTGCATTGCTTAGCACAGAGCAGGTACCCAGCCAGTGATGCTATAATTAAATTGGTTAGTGCTATAATTTTACTTCTATACATGGTACTAAAGCACTGAGCAAAGGTAATGAAATAATGCTAATAAAGAAACATACAATAAGCTACATATCCAGTTGTATTTCTTAAAGGATTTTAGAGATTTCTATGCAACCACAGTAAACATTAGTTCTAAAAAAGGTCTTATCTTGTCAACCTTCTTTCAATGGGTAGAGTGCTAAGGAGTCAGGGATATTGTTGTATTAAAAAGCTGTGGATTAAATTCAAATAAATTAAATATACAATTGCAAGCTAAGTCCAATATCACCTTATCCTAGAGTTGAATACCATCAAGAAGTGGCATGTACTTAAGTTTAAGAAAACATATGTGGAAAAAAGTAAAAACTATACCTGTGATGTATTACTTTCCCCCTGGAAAATTATAAAAACAAGTGGAATGTCTTACTTTACCTTAATATAATTGTTCTAGTGGACACAGGTTTTGAGACCTATGGGACCAATCACCAAATTTATCAAGTTTATTTAGTGGTAAAGCACTGAGTAAACTCAGGATTCCTTAATTCCCAAGTTCAAAGTCCTCCCCCCCCCACTTTTTAAAAATGTCATTAAGGAATAGAAATTACAACTGGACCTCTGTTCCTCGTACCTGTCCTGCTGTGGGAGAATGTCTTTCTGAAGCCATGTCCTTTAGGTAACTTGACCTTCATTAACAGGCTCAGGCTGGGGAGTGTGCTGAGTTCCAGAACAGGTCTAGTGCAAGCTGTCACCCAGGGAGTCAGCTGTCTCTTTGAAAAACAGTTTCAAATTTAACCTTCACCTTCCAATAGGTGACAGAAACCTCCTTCGCTTAGCTTAAAACCATTTCTTTTAAATCCCAATAGCAACCCTAATGAAACTAACCAACTCAGAGTCATAAGAAATAATATTAGAACCTGGCTGAGCATGACAAGGGAAACAATTTGACATGAATAAGACACACATTTGTCCACTTGGTACAATTAGAAAAATAATTTTAAGGACTCTTGCTTGGCTATTCTTAAAAAATAAAAAAAGTAATGATTGAAAAAGAAACTGGCAAGATCTTAAGACTGGATCACAGTTTCTGGCCCCAGTGATGGGTTTGGAAATTTCAGCCACAGCAATTAGGAGTTCCAATTTTAGGTTCACAGAAGGTCAGGCCATGGGGTTATCCTTGGAGCAATTCTATATTTCTTCTGAGGACAGGCTCCACCAACTTGAGAGAATTGGGACTTGATGCAGTTGAGTCAGCATGTATACTGTGAACGAGCACAAGCACGTTTGGTCCCAACAACATTTTCCAAATCTTCAGTGAAAGTTCAACCCTGACTATTTTGTGTTCTCTCTCTTAATGGGTGGAGTCACCAATCAACAGGTATCTGTTGTTTCCTGTGATTCCCTAGACCCAGGCTCCTCAAATATCTATGGAGAGCCAAAAACATCACTACATCAAACTGAGAATGGAGTTATAATATTAATGCAATTAGCTAGCAGTCAAGACTATGCCAAAAACATAACCATCCATGTAACGGGGGACATTCGCTGTGCTTTACAAACTCACCATGAAAGAATTGGATCCATAGGAAGGAACATGCTGAAAATGGTTTCAATATGATCCTCTATTTTTACTCAATATGCATTGATTGAGGGTGTCCAGCCAAAAACAATGAGAAAATGAGCCAACACTAGTCTTACCCTTTGACCATATTATATATAGTTGCAGCTGAAATGTGTTATATGTTTCAGGAATAACAAAGCATCCATATCGAACAAATATTTGGCAGTATGGTAGCTGATGAAATCAGGAAAAATTAGACAAATTATCAATCTCTTGCTCCCAAATTACCCAAAAAAGAAATTAGATCCATTTTCAGTAGCTTTGCTTTCAAATTTCTTCTTTCTATGAGTCACCACTACCTTCTGCCAAACTAAATATGTCTATGAACTGCTGGAAACTTTAATGGAAAGAAACATAAAACTCAAAATATGTAGGAAAATTTAAGCTTCTTCATGGAAGACCTTAGTGGAAGACTAGCAAGTCAGGAATATGTGGAGACACAAATAATGCATCAACAGTTTCTTTTGTTTTGTGCAGCATTTGACTTAACACACAATACAAAATGCATAAACATGTCAACCAGCTAACATTACTTCAAATTAAAATTAACTCTAAAAATAATTAGCTCATTACTTTTTTTAAACCTTCCAATCCATCAAACTACTAAGGTCTCTGAAAACCCATAGTCCTATAGTCAGGTTGGTCAGATTTGGACTTGATGATGTTATTCAATTGGTAGAAATTGGAAAAAAAGGCTTTTAGGAATGGTTAAGAGCTTGAGCTTTCAAAGACTACCCTGATGGATTACACCAGAGACTATGATATAGCAGTTCACTCTGTGTTTGTGGACTGTGCTTGCTAGTACTACCTTCATGTGAGTTTCAAGGTTAAGTTTAAAGTGTCCCACTGTGCATTCAGTCCCACTGAGAATGAGGTGACTGAATTGTGGCCCTGGCTTTTCCAGCAGCATGCTTTATGACCTCATGCACATCATGTTTTTTCTGGACGTTGCTTTCTTCATCTGGGAAGCGAGAGCACTGGACCAGATTGCTCTATATGGTTCTTTCTAGCTCTCTAATTCAATTATTCTTTGGCAAATAGAGCAATTCTCATAGTGTTCTCTGAGGGCTGGTGCTCTATCTCTTATACCTGCCTTGGGCTTATTTGCCAGGGATGTAGTACCATTTGTTGAGTACCTTCCCTTGACTACCCCTATTTCTTTTAGTATGAATGCCTCAGATGAAATAAGATAAAGGAATTGAGTGGAGGTTCTGTTTTCATAACCAGTTTTCATTGGTGGAACCCATTTGTGAGGCCTCCTATGGTAGCCCTTAAAAACTCCCTGTTGATTAGAATTAGCTTATTGTTGATCTAGAAGTTTCATTGGGGCAACCATGAATGGGTTTCAAGAGCTGACACTCAAATAAAATAGACTTAAAATCTATACCTTCAGTCTCAGATCCACAGTGGTGGCAGTAGCAAATGGAAAGTCATGGGGTATATTCTGGAGACTGGTAGATGAAAATAGCTTTTGGAATAACTTTTCCAACATCAAGTCAAGGAATTTTAGTGCCCACCACTGGATTCTAGGGAGGTCAGAAACAATTTTTAAAATTTACTTTCTTTTTATGAAAGAGCTCAAAATAGAAAGGATGAAAATTCCCACCAGCAGTAACTGGTATTTGATTGTGTGGTTCAGAAGTGTCTTAGCTGTGCCAGATGTTGTGTCTCTGGGAACCATTAGATGCGAAGCCTCAGGGATAGAGTCAAATAGTCATTGATCCACATGCTGATAAAACTCACAATATTGATTTCATCCAAACCACGCTTAAACAAAAAAATTCAATTCCTCTAAGTCAGGCTGTGATAAGGAAGCAGTTGAGATGGGCAACCTGAGAGCGCAAAGATACTTTTCTGATTAGTGAGTACATTTCTCCTGCTGAACACTGCTTTTTGAGGTTAAGCAGAAATCACCAAGAGCTTACTTGGGAGAATAGAAATCTTTTGCCTATGTGTATGATGCTTCAGTGACTACCTAACCACCTCACGGAGACAAACTTTTTAAGCAAGTTCACTCAGTGTGGTAAAGTGATAGGCCCCATCTCTTTTTCTCCTTCCAATGAGGACATAAGCAGTAACACTGAGTGAGCATTCTGAAGATATGCTAATTAATGCTTGGGTCATCTAAATGCAAACAGATACATGAATAGGAGAATACCAACATGCTTTTCTTTTTCATTAATAAAGTTGAGAAGATACACTGCCAAATTAACTTTTCTAGATTGCAATTATTGCAGAACCATTGAGCTAATGGGTCAATGTCATTAATGGTTGAAGCCAAACCACCGAATTAATTTATGGACAGTGATTAGAGGGACAGGGCAAACTATTTGATTCAGTCCATCAGTAGTGACACATATGGATGGCCCTTTCAGTTTCCAAAGCTCTTCTATAGTTCAGCCTGAGGTGCAATGTTTTTACACCCATTTTAGTAACGAGGAATATAAGGTCCAAGGATATTAAGTGACTGCCCCAAGGTCATAAAGCCGTTAAGTAGGGAAGCTGGGTGAGGCCCAAACATAGAACTTATGATTTCCAAATTAATACTTTCATCTTCTCTTTCTGCTTTCTGGTGGGACTGCTTATGGGCAATAAAACGACTGTGGCGATACTGAGGTAGGAAAAACACAAGAACGAAGGAGAAAAATTGTGGCCGCTATCTCTCAACCAGGCTTCTTCACTTGTGAGGAATTGAGAGTTGATTTATTATATGACCAAGAAGAGAATGGCCACAAACGCTGAGGTCACAAAGATAACCAGCTTCTCTTTAATTTGTTCCAGATGGTCGCAAAGTTCTAAGCACACAGGTCTGCTCTGTACCATTTCTGTCTCCCTTTACTCCTGTTACCAACATAAATGAGTTTCATGGCCATAAGGCGAAAGGGAAGGCCTGTAAACACCTTTTATTTAGCCTATAGGAAGAGATTTTTATTTTTTCAGAGAAAATCTTTCAAAACTACAATCACTCTTCTCATTGCTTACTCTGGGCAGTGCCCACAAACTCCTGATGAACCAATGATGGATCATTCATTTGTGTTGCTTGTTTCACTCATGGCTTTCCATATCCCTAGTCACTTCTCTTCCAGAGACTTCTCTAGTCCAGTAGTTCTCAGTGAGGGGTGATTTTCCCTCCCTCCAAACCCAGAGACATGTGGCAATGTCTGAAGGCTTTTTTTTAATTATTATTATTGTCTCGACTGGGAGGAGGGGGCTACTGGCATCTAGAGGGTAGAAGCCAAGTATGGTGCTAAATTTCCAAAAAGTGCAGGACAACCTCCCTCCCCCAACAGAAATGATCTGCCTTCAAATGTCAATAGTATTGAGATTGAGAAACTGTGTTGCTAACGGCAGTGCTGGGAGAGGCAAGTGGGGGAGTTGGAAAACAAAGTATGATTTAAAAGCCTGCTATTTGGTCTCACAAAGAGGCTGAGGCTGGGGATAGGGAGGAAGGAGGCGAGGGGGCTGAAATCGGTAGTGTCCCCAAATCTTTTAAATCGAGAGTTCTAACTCTCTGTGCTCCTTTCCCCAGTTTCAAAGATAATCAGGAATTGGCTGCGTGTGGATTGGCTCAGGGCAGACTTTCTTAATCACTTCCCTCTGATGAAAGACCCATTTCATCAGGGTAAATGGCACAGAGGTGCTACCATCTCCCCAGCAATACTCACAGATCGGATTCTGTGACTAACACATTTGCAAAGTTTCAAAAGACCCCTCCGACAGCCTCTCTACTGCCTCATAAAGACCACAGATGAAAGAAGGAAGTCTGAAGATATTCAAAGAGTATTTGCTTGGAAGATTGCAAAAAAAAAAAAAAAAAAAAATCAGGTGTAAATATTTTTTGGCTTGGGGCTGTCGGAGAAATCTCCAGAAAAAAAAAAAAAAAGCTGATCCAACAACTGGTCAGATTGTTTCAGATTTTCCAGGAGCACAGCTTTGCTAAGTCATTCCAAAGCAGTTTTACCCAAGTTGACATTGGAGAGAGTGACCAGAGTCAGAGTAGTATAAGATATAATAACACTCCAAGTTATGACCTGAAGTGGACTTGGAAGGCCTGAAGCACATCTGAGGGCTTTGAGCACAGTATAGGTAACAGGTAGGGAGTCACTTCAGTTTGTACGAATTTCTACAGCACAGAACAAAAGTGTTAACTGAAGTCTCAGGTGAGTTTATTGGATTGAGAGAGGCACCAAAACCTACATTCATTTGGATGAGCTTGATTGGAGGCCCCTCCTGATCATTTTACCATATCAGGTGACTTTGACATAGGCAGGCTTCATTGCTACTAAAGGCAGAACACTGCACTGGAATCAGAAAACAGAACTGACAATATCTCCTTCTGCCTCTGCCACTAGTTAGCAGTGCGACCTTGGATCTGTCACTTCTATCTGTGTTTCATTCTTGGTGTTTGACTAGATTATTTTTCAAGGGCTTGTAGCAGTTTTCCAGGTTATTTCCTTTGAACAATGAGGTAGTTTTATGAGGGAGATAGTACAGAAATGGATACTTAATCAATGATCAGGTTCTTGGGTGTCTTCCAGGGTCTTCACCATGCACTTTTGGGGGGGCATATAAACTCTTATCCCTGCAGAATGGCTGAATGTTTAATGTAAAATGTTTTAATTTAAAAGACTGTGTGGTTTCCTCTGGTTGCACAATTTCTCTTCGTGTCCATGCGGCTGCTGATCAAATATTGCAAAGCCATCAATTACCCTAGGACAAATGCAGAGGGCCATGTGCAAAAGTTCTGGCCAATTACATAAAGCAATATGCCAGATGCAAAGTAAGTGAAGGGTTTTTCTCGGTATTCAGGGTTCAGTGAAAAAGTAAGAGGGGCAGCTATGCCAAGAATGAAAAGCCAGAGCTTGCCAAGTGCTTCTTTAAGTAGCTTTAGCCAATGTGAGACTAAACAATGCATTAAATAGGCCTACAGCTTACTGCAGTTAAGGAATTGCATGTCAAATAACAGCTCTTTGCTATGTTTTAAACATGATCTCGCATATAGATAAAGACAAACAAAATGCTGGGTTGTCATCGCCTTCATCTAACAGCTAATAAGGCCTGAGGATTTGAACTTTCCAGGCAACCAAAAGTAATGCTTTATGATGTCAGAGCCTGCTGATGTCTCACCCAGAGGTGTAGGATGGAACTTTGCCAGGGCAGCAGCTCAGTGCAAACCTATTTTTTGCCACCCTGGTTGCTAAAGATGCCTGGCTGCAAAAAAGAACAAAGGCTTTGTAGTCCATTGTTGTTGAGAACAATGAGAAATCTCCTTGGGAGATCTTGTGCCTGTTTTTAGTGTGTCTGATTCTTTGTATGGGCTGTGAAATCAGAAAGAAGTCTGCTAGAGGGATGAGATGGGCTCTTCACCGAGGCCTCGAGGAATGCTGGCATGGTGTATGATGTCTGGATAAGGTCTACAAAGACCCAGAGAATTCAAAGAACACCCAAACTCTCTTTTGGATCCAAAATGTCTAACCTACCAGCCACTGAAGATCAAGACATTCCAATATCCATGGTCCACAAACAACTGGTTGCGTGATACCTGCACAGGTATCCAACTTTGCAGCTCCCACTACTCATTTCATGGTTAAGTTGGGGAAGTCTCTTTCTGCCTGGAACACTATCAAGATGATAATGCCTTGTGACCACCTCTCCCTTACCCCCTCTCTCATGGCACCCTGAAAAAGGTCCTTGGTCCAAATAATTAGCTCTTCTCCAGTAAGTATTTGAGAAGAACCAAAAGAACTAATAATTGCAAAAAATGAAAAGTTGAGGTTTGCTGGCAGAGGAAGAGGAAGACTTGAAGTTGGCCTGAGGAGGGACTCCCCCAGATCATATTGCATATAGGTGAACTATAGTGTTCAGTCTGAGTGGAGTTCAATAATCCAGTCTGGGAAGGCTCTTGAACAGGAACAGCCTTTCATCAAAGAAGACTTTTCTTGTGCACCTTGAGGAAATTGTTATTTCCTAACATTTTCTAGAAGGTGAAATTACATGGATATCTTCCTCATGCCTCCTTTCAAAGAAGTGTTCAAAGTCAGCTAGTCACCCAGGGGTTCTTGTTCTTCATTTCTCAAAAGACTGGGATTTTGGAAGCGTCTCCCTTTGCTCCAACACTTTGGGCCTCTATACATTATGAATGGCCAGATGAACATGCTTTTTGGAGACAAGAGACCTTAGCTTTGGTTCTGGATCCATCCAGTGAGGTAAATGACAAAATCTCAGTGTCTCGCATTTCACATTTGTCCAAGGAAGCAACAATGCTTGCCTTCCAAGACTGAGGTATAGATAAATTGAGAGAGCTGATACTACTGAATTTTGAAAAAGTAACTATACTAGTCAAGCATAAGACATTTTTCTTGTTAGTGACCCTACTATATAACTGTTTCTGCTATTAATAGGTTATATAAGCTGCGCCTAAGGAAAGAAAATGAGTGCATAATAAATTGGCTGTTCAGATACCTCAACCTTTGCAACAGGCTCTGCAACTAATCCCAGAACAGAACAAATAAGTATCATGTGTATGGTGCTTACCATATGCCAAGAAAAATTCTAAGTTAATATGTTCTAATGTATTAACTTTTTAAACCCTTACATCAGTTCCATGAAGCAGGTCCCATGTCACAGATGAGGAAGTTGAGGAACAAAGAGGTTAAGTAATTTGTTCAGGGTCATCCCCAAATAAGCTACAGAGGTGGTATTCAAACCCTGGATTCTTGGCAATAGAGACCATATTCTTGGTGTTGGACCCTTCACTCTTTTTCTTCTTATAATTTTCTATCAGGGATGAGATGGTCTTGAGAGCATTGAAATGTCATAAAAATGGAAATTATTTTCTAATTTTGCATAGACCATCACTTTCATAGTGGTTCCTTGGTCCTTAAATATGTCACTAGACATATTTAAAGAGTAGTAGCAACTACTTAGGGTCAATATAAAAAACATTGTTTTTCTTAAGAATATCTGTGGCTTATTAGCTTAGTGGCACTAATGATGAGGTCAGGGCATTAAGCTCAAACCCTACATATGCCAATCAGTTTCAAAGAGAAGAGTTTTTTATAGTCAATGACTGGACTAACTTTGACCAGCTGTCATACAAATGCATGACTGGTGACCTGCGAGGTACCAAGCCAAAAAATGCCAAGGCGCAGCATAAATCCAGCCCTACTCAAGCAATGCTAAGTAAATTGGGTGACTATATCTTTGAATGACCCAAATTGTACCATCTCTGCTTTACTTGGAAGGCAGTATCAATAGGCTGGGGGAAAACTTTTGGTCAAGGTTTAGAAGGCTACAGATTCTTATTTTCTCCTTCTAATTCAATAAAGGACAGCTAAAATCTGACCTCACTTGTCCCCATCATGTCCAAGAGAGTGAGAAAAATGTAGATGAGACAGACTCTGTTGGTCTTTCCCAGCAAAGGAAAATGACAATCTACTTTCTTTCATGAGGTATGTGTTCCTTTGACCAGATGAGCTGTATATATTCTCTGAGGGGTTGAAAACCAACTTAAACAACAACAACAAAAAGAATGTGGTTCTTTTTTCTTTAAGTGGGCGTAATCTTCTCTTAGGGAACAGACAGAATCTAAAGAAGATAAAGGAGATGAAAGATTCTTTGGTCACTACTTAAACCCAAGGCCCACCTTTCTTGAGTAGTGCCAAATCTTTGTTAATTACAACCTAGACTATGAGTCTGTTAAAGTTGGAAGAGGTCATTTACTTTAACAAAATCTCCTTGTTTTATAGACAAGGACATTTCAACCCAAGAAGTTTAAGTGTTTGCCAAAATCTTACAACTAATGAGTGACAGGTCTGGGAGCAGTTTTCTGAGCACAATATTTCAAATGAAAGAAACTTGAGTTAATAATAATAACCTAGATGGAGGAAGGTTGTTTCAATCAATAACAATGAAATTCATGGCAAAGTTTCACGTGAACTCTATATAAGCAGTATGTTTTAACACACAAAGAATACCATTTGTTTATTCAGATCTGTTCTTAATAACTATGCATTGGAAGTACGTTTTATAAAAGCTATAAATCTGGAAGATCTGAAAGGGTAACCAACTTTCTTTTCTAATTGATTTACTTCTCTGTTTTTTTCCAGACTGCCGAGGTAAAGCATATACAATTTATTTAAGGGATTGTTTATAGACTACTAAAACTAAAAAGGACCCCAGAAACTCACTTTCTTTTAGCTGCTGTTAATTGAAACCATCCAAGATGGTTGGTTGTCCATCAATATTTTTGAATTCTCTCCAAGGAGAGAAATTCAACAAGCCCTTGAAGAACATGTTAAAATGGTTAATGGCTCTCAAAAATTATGTCTATAGTAAACTTAATGTTTCCTATTTCACTGGAAGCTCGTTTCCTCTTGCAGTTCCACAAAAAATAAGGTTATAACAAACCACCTTCTGTGAAAGCTCCATCAATCTGGTAAGATAACAGCTAGCTGTTTTTCAGTGTGCCACCTCTATTAAGCCACCATTTTTCTCATAGGACTATGAGCACACAAGACTGGCTGATACACTCTCTTACTCTGATGCATAGGGAAGAATCAGTAATTAGCTCTTCACTGGAACTTTCATTTCAGAAAATGTCTGGGGAAGCTGCATTAATTATAGAGGAAGTGTTTCATTTAGCTGGGAAGATGCTTACAAAAAAGATAATCTAGATAGTTGTTTTCCACAGTGCTGTAGTGGGACTGGGGCTTGTAGAGAAATATGAGCTCATTCACAACACTGGGCCAAATCTATACAAAATTAGCATGACAGAAAATTTTATTCAGTTGTGTTTCTAATAAGGTTAAAAAAAAATCTTTCCTTGTTAAACATTCTGGCCCAACAAAAAAGATAGATATGGAGGCAGTTTTCTTTCAGATGTTTGAATTTCACACTAAGATAAAAAACTTCCTTTCACTACTAAAAAAAAAATTATACTTTCAAAATGGGTCTTCAAGCAGCTTAAGGTACAAGGCGCAGCCACAGTAAAACTTTGAAAATAGGGGTAAAAAATAGTAAGAGTCAATTTACAGGGGATGGAGGTGGAAAAGACTGCTTTGTTCTAATAAGATTTCAAAGACTATAAATGCTTAGAGCTGACTTCTCCACACACAGTAAATCCCAGGGGACAAACATGAAACTAAATAAAATTTGTTGACAACAGTTAATGCCTGTAAGAATAATCGGCTCAGACACAAAATAGACTATCATTGTAGCTTGGGGGATAACTAGAATGCAGCCATAAGTTTGTTAGTATATATTTCATTCATTTTTTAAAAAAAGTAACAGTTTTTTCAAATAGCTACATAAATATGAGGTGAGAATTGTCCAAAGTACTTGATAAACCTAATTCTTGATGGTGTTGAAGACTAAGATCTCAAACAAGTAATTCCATTTTATTCAACTGGATTCAATTCAACTCAATTCAATCCTGTCAGTTCAACAAATATGAGCCACTACTATAGTAGCCAGGCATTGAGTGAGGTACTAGGATTTCATGGTAAATAAATATAGTATTTCACATCAAGGAGCCCATTAAGAGGGTAAATCCTGGTTAGGTGATTTCAAAAATGGGACAACATAGTCAGGAAAAGTATAAATGATTCTAATCTAATCTCCCACAGTTATTTTTCTCTTATGACACTTGATAATACTTATGTGCATTTTTTAACCTCCCAACTAGTGACTAGACTGTGAATTCTTTGAAGGCAAAGTCAATCTCTCTCATTTGTTTCTAGGTCTCATTGATGACTGGTATAGGATCTTACACAGAGCAGATGTTCCATCAATGTTTTGAGTTAAAGGATTTAAATGGGCTAACTTCTCTTGGGCAAACAGGATTATCCAGTTGAGTAGAAAGTTAATAAGAATACTTTTGTGCATGAGGGTCGACATCAGGGAAAAGATTTACATAAGCCACAGAATTGTATAAAGCAGAACTTATGAAACATAGACTCTCAATGACAACGCTGACGATAATAATACACAATTTATAAAACACCTTCCTTTTCAAAGTCATACTCAAAACATCAAGAGTTGCCATAGATTAATGTGCCCTTTTCAATTTCAAAGCATTTGCTTAAATTGGATTATTGTAGTAATAATAAAAGAATCCTTTCAGTGCCTTGAAATTGGTTTCCATCATAGTTGTTCAATACTCTTAAGTGTCAGTGTGAACATATATATGTACCATGGGGTTACTTGGGATGAAATCATTCTTTCTATTCTCATTTTACCATCATCGTCATTGGAGGATCCAGTTTCCATGCACTGTGCATGGAAATCCTGGAGCATATCATGTTGAACAGGACACTTCAACCTGGCACATAACAGAAAACACTTGTAGGCTTGGTAATCACCTGGTGAACTGGATCAAAGGAAACTACACAAATGGATTATCAAGGCAAGAGAAATCCTCTTGGGCATAATAAGTGAGGGTTACTTATTCATTTTTAATGTGGACCAGTAGCAGCACTGTAAAGATTAATGACAACCCTTTGCTGACGGAAGTTGATGTGACACATTTGCCTTTTGTAAAACAAGTCTGCTGCTTGATAAGAACCCACCTGGTGAACTCATTCATCTGCACTGCAACCAAGAGCTGGACAGAATCACGTTATTGCCAGAGAAATAGATGAATTAGCTCAATTAAAGTATTGGCTGGAAACAGAGTGGGATTTTGCCCATTCAAATAGTAGAAAGCACATCTCATTCTCTGTCACTAGTTGTTTAAATTCTATTTGTTGCCAAATCCACAATGTGTACAGATCATCAGTCCTCCTTTCAGCCTCTTCCTTCCCATCCCTCCACCCATCCACCCCAGAAACCTATATATGGACCCCTGTCCCAGCGCCCCTCCTACGCCCCTTCCCCACACCCACCACCTTCCCCGGGAAGAAGATGAGAAAGACTTGAAATGTGTGAGTCAATCCGGGAGCTATTCAAAACTTAGTGGGTGACTGAGGAAAGCTGTCTACACTTGAGCGATATGAAGCTCTAAGAATGATTCATGCTCACCGAGGACCTGAGCGTCAGTTTTCTGGAACTCTCCAAAATTCCAAAAAAAAAAAAAATTATACAGAATGAACATCTGGCATTAGATTTCACTGTACTGTAATGTACAAGCTTCTGGCATAGATTCTTTAAGTGATGAGTTCCCTCAGGCAGCACCGACTTTTGTTTGTGCTTATTATTTGCAAGCGTTGACTTGGCCGTCTACTTTTCATTGACTGTCGACTTTTTAATCACCTGAGACCTCCATGTGGAATAAGTAACCCCACACTTGTCAGAAACCCCTTTCCAGATGGTGATATCACTGGAGAGCCGCAGAAAAAGGCTGTGCCAAAGGAAGGCAATAAACAAAAACTCAAGGTCAATTTGTGTAGAGGGCAAATGAACCTGGCATTTCTGTTTGCATTTAAAAGAGCCTGTGTATTTGCAAACATGCCTTTCAGGGAAGTTCAACCTCTGTCTGTTCCTGGAGATTTCATGTAGCATGGAGACATGGGATGTGCCCTCTTAATTTTTTTCCAAGTCCACCTTATTATTTTGCTCCAAATTTCTTGGCACTTCAAACAGGTCTACATGTTTCCATATGCTTATATGTGCACACAAAGGTGTAGAGAACAAAAACCTCAATCCCTGAGGGCCATTCTGTCCCCTCCCTTCACTGAAGGGAATGGGAATGGTGAGGGAAAAGCATAATAGTTGCCTGAGTGCCCATCAGGAAATAGTTAAAAGACAAACTGCTAAGGAGGAAAATTCCATTTGAAATCTACAAAACCTGCCACAGCCCCACTGAAACACTAGGCTTACTTAAAGGTGAGGAATCGCAGGCTGAGGGTGGCTGCCTGCCACGGGCAGTCATTCAGTTCTTCACACACTCTTTGTGGTTGTAAATCCACAGAGCTGTGAGAGGGAGGGCTACTTACTGAAATAAAAGCCCCTGTCTCCACACACGAACTGAAGAGCGTCCACCAGCTCAGCCCCGCAGAGTGTCTCCGGTCCAGCTGTGACGGAGCTGGTGAAGGTGAGCAAGCACAGGGCCAGGTAGAAGAGGTGGGAGGACGACATGATGTGCACCTTTACCTGCCGAGGAAACAGAAGGAGGGTCATGTTTCCTCCTGGGTCCTTGCAAGAGGATTGGGGGTGGGGCAAGGGTGAACTGACCCCCCCACACACATTCCATCACTGTCATGAATCAGAACCACCCTGCACAGAAGGGCAACAGCGTGCACGAGAGACCACAGGGTGGCCTGAGCTGAGCACATCTGGACACCAAATGACCTGTGTGTAATCCCTTTGCTACTAGGAAACCTTGGAGAAGTCCTCCAAGGACCCCTTCTTTATGGGTTCTGAAACCTTTTGAATTATCAAAAGTTAAATGTGCTCAGTCCAGATTTGGTTCCAAATATGTTTTATTAATTTACATTCTCTAAAGACAGGCCATCCACAGATAGCATATGCATTCATTATTGACGAGAGTATTAAATTAACCAGAACATCCTTCCCTAGCTACTGATTAAAAAGAACTTACTGTGGCTTATAAAAATACTATATATCATTATAGAGTTTTTCTTTTTTTCACTTAAGATTGAGAGAGAGAGAAAGAGAGAGAGAGAGAGAGATTTCTTACCTGGGGGATATCTTACCTACAGAAGTTAACACAACCACAAGTGGGAATATAAAAAACAGAAACAAGAAAAAATGTGAGGATTTAGGAATGAAATTGGCTCTTGCTAAGTAGACCCTACTCTTTCTGCATGCTAAAGCCCTTTGTGTCAAGCTCAATATCACATCAACACGTGTAGAGAATGTGTAGAGAATGCTTTCCATGAACAGGGCACCAAGCTCAAAACCTACAAAAGCTTTTTTTTTTTTTTTTAAAGTCCCAGGAATTCTGACTTCACCTCTTGGAGGGACTTACATGACACTGGATAAATTTTATAGCAAAATATACTGAGGGACCCCTGGTTGGCTTCACTTCGCAGTGACAGACAGCCAAGTGGCAGCCCTGCCAGAGGCAGAATTCCTGTGGCTCACAGCTCCATCCTCACTCTCAGTAGAAGAAACAAGGCTAAGGTGATCATTAAGTGTTTCCATATTACTACTTGTGGCACAAAGCTGTGGTTTCTTCCAGGAAGGCTCCCAAAGCGAGCAGCTTCCCCCTTCTTAGATGCATCTACTTTCAACAGCATTGGAAGAGTCATCAGAATAGGTTAAGTGAAAGACCCTGTTAAAGGTCATGGAGTTAGACTGGAAGCTATTAGGATAAAAAGAGCCTCTTTGGAACCTCCTAGTAGTGGCAGGTCCATTCAACCCTATCACTTTTGGAGCAACAGACTCAAGTCATTGATTTTGTGCCATGCTCCTTGCTCTCCATGCACTCTCCATTCAATGCTTCCACATCAGTGGAAAAGTGTGCCCCATCCTTTTAATGAAGATTTCCATGTTGGTAGCCAGACCTTCAGCTCAGAAATTGGGGGTGGGGAGAACCTTGGACTCTTGTTAAACAGTTGACTACAAAAAACACCTTCTATTTGCAAATCATCATAAGTAATGGGCATAAAATAGAAGAGGAGGTAAAAGCACAATTGAACATTTCTTCCATTTTCTCAATAGGACTCTACTGGAGTCTTATGGAAACCCTCCACACACATGAAGCCCAAACCACTGAGACTGCTAGAAACAAATCATCAACCAATCCTCATTTTCCTTAGTTATAAAATAATTAGTGGGGCTTTTCCCCTTCAATATTTCCAGTGGAAACCTCAACAAAACCAATTCAACTGTACTTCATTGCCCTTTCAAAAAAGCTACTTGTAATTGATCTTACAGAATATACCCACACTCTGGCAATGGGTCAGTTCTAGGATGTATCCTTATGCTATCAACCTTATTTCTCCATAGTAATGCTCAAAGCCAAGCACTTTCAATTATAGATGCCTTTGAGTTCTTCAGTTGTCATGTAATTCAGGGGAAAAGGTACTTAGCTTACAGCCTTAGTGAACTGATAACATAAGTAGATGTCAAAACTATATTTTAAATAGTTATTTCTGGTATAACACATTTAAGCCCAGCAATACATATAAATCTCTAGCATTTAAGAATTTAAGATTTTTTTACAGCTTTTTCTCTTTTCCTTAATTATATTGTCAGATAAATGTCAGCACTTACAGTTCTAGGACAAGATAGAACCTTTAATGCATGTTCCTTTAGTTCACAAAAACAGTTCAGTACACCCACGAAGAACCAAAGAATTTATCACATTATGTGCCCCCAAACAGAAAACAATAATGAACTTGTTTAGGAGTTAAAAGGTTGAAACAAGTGGCCCCATATGTTCATCATTCCCTTGGCCTTTTGTTTTGCCAAACACAAAAGAAATGAAGAGAAAGGAAAAATATGATAGAAAGGAAGGAAGAACCAGAAAGAGAAGAGAAAAAAGAGGAAGAAAAAATATCAGAACACTCTTTCTCAAAAATCCCCCACAAATCCAAAATTTAAAAGACTTTTCTTTTTATCTTAAATCAATGGAATATCAATTGATTCCAGATGTCTGGGCTACAATGAAAATGCCTAGCAGAATTTGAGGGCAATAGTCATAAGAAAATACTCACTGTAGGTGTAACCATTTTTGTTTGTTCCAGATCTTTTACAGCAGGTCAGGTTGAGTATTATGAGGCTGATGTGAATAGAAAACTGAGGACTTAAAAACATGTGCTGCTTTGTGGGTGGGGTTTGTGAAAGCATCTAGTTACATTTGGACACCCAAGCAGGTATGCTATGAGTCTGGGTAAACTGCCTTTTGTCCATTCAAACAATGAACAAATTATACAGCTTGGATTTGAGTCAATCTTTTCCCTTCAATCAAGATACCAATTTCCATTGTACCCCAGACAGTGACCCAGGCTCCAGCCCTCTCCCTTACCATCTCCCCTCTGACTCAAACACTTGGAAAATGTCTTGAGACTCAGAGTACAATCCATCACCTTGTGAGTTCTGCCTCCAGACAGGACATCTTTACTCCCTGAATGACATCTGAAAGACCACTCACCTCCCTCAAACCACTTCCTGCCCCAAATGCAGGAAAAAGGAACAACTTATTGCTAGCTCTGCTTTTGAAAAGTTCAGCATACACAGCAGGGAAAGTTCATTTGGAGACAGTTTTCCAAACTTGTAATTAAGGCAGACATAACACTCAACGGCCTCTTGTTGGGAGACAAATCCCCCACCTGTCAGACCACATAGCATATACGTATGTTGACTTGATTTCTTTTAAAAGCAAAGTAGCCAGCCTGTATCTTGGCATCTCAAGGGCAGCAGAATCAGGTGCCCGGACAAGGATGGATCCTTAACTCTTAAGCCACTTACTCAGAAAAGTCCCGGCAGTGGAGTATTTGAAAGCAGCAAATGAATGCAGTACCCAGGAGCAGGGACATTTTATGAATTGAGACCTCAGGCAATTTCATCGGGAACCAGTGACAGCAGCTTAAAAGTGCTTGCAAATTGGAAAAACACATGCCTTGAAGGATATAATTTTGCTGAGAATGGAAATTTGAACTGGGGCCAGTGATTGGAAACGAGAAGTCGCGGCACGGACGGTGGCACCCAAATTGACCTAACGAGACTTTGCAGCACCGAGTGTAAAGTCAGAGTTTTACCACACAACCCCCCAAGCCCAAACGTTGCCCGAGAAAGTCCTCTTTAAACCAGAAAACTTGGACAGTTAGTAGAAAGTTTCTGCTTCCCATATACAGTATGCATTTATTTAAATTATATGAATATGCAAGTTCAGCAAGAGTTGTCAAGTTCTTTTTCAAGAGCAAATTAAACTCCTCTCTAACTTGGACTTTCTGGGCAGAAGTGCAGAGAGTTCCGGGACCTTAGTTTCAAAGGTCATATTTAAAAGATTTAATATCATCTAAAATGTAATTCTCTGTATGTGGCATGCCTTATAATAAAAATCCTGACAAGTTACACACACACACACACACACACACACACACACACACACACACACACACTCATATATACGTAAGAACAATTTCTTAAATTAAACATCTGCACCTGCAAAAAAAAAATTCCCAAGTTCATATCCACTCTCGATAGCCCTTAACCATAGACAGGATTTAAAGGACTCTTCTCTAAAGACACCACTGAACCCCGGCAAAGTGGAGGATTTAGCATAAGTACCTTGCAATCGTTTCTACTCATACATATCTCTGTGTAAAGGCATCTATCTCCCGGAGCTATCTTTTCAAATCCCACAGAATTGCACATTCAGCAATTTATAAATAACTCCCAGTTCCGAAACAATGAAAATTCTAAAGTGAATAACATTTCTAGGAAGAAGCAAGCAGTACACAAATAAAAGCAAATCCCCCAATGATTTCAAAGAGTAAGAAATATTTACCTTCAAGGAATCACAAAAGCAGCACTTAAATAATTGGGTTGGAAGACTGCTGACTTTTCCCATTGCTTGTGAAGTGCAAAGTCTGGAAATGAATTGGTTAGCAGGAATAATGAGGCAAGAAGAAATCCAGAGAGATGGGAGATGTTGAGAGCAATGTCACATTTCAATTTTGAGGACTTTATTCCATTGCGCAGGCTCTATCTGCTCTGAATTTAGCAGTGACAGTGAGGTTTAGCAAACAGAAGAGGGATTTAGAGAAAATCCTCACATTTATCTACAAAACACAGACACTGTAGACAGGAAACAGCTGGGGGAACATTTGCCTTCTCTCTCTCTCCCTCTTCTGGCAAAGTTATCGAGTAAGGACTTTTTTGGGCATGGTGACAAATAACATCATACCTTTGCATTTTAAAACTAGAGCACAGAAGCATTTTTTTTTTCTCTTAAAAGAAGGTGTGTTAGTGACAGGGTGAGCAGATATTAAAAATATTGATGCTACTATAGGAGAAGAGGATCTGTTCTCTGATTAACTTTCTCCTGGGCATGAAGACGCACATCTGTTAATACACCTTACCAGTATTAAAGGAGGGTATGTGGCAGGTGGGCAAGCAATTTTACATTCTAGCAAACGCAAAGTAAAAGAGTGAAGCAAAGACACCCCAAGCAAACCTACGATTTTAACCCTGAAATGACTAAGGTAAACTCGGTTGGAAGACAGCACTGGGGTGACCCCTTGTCCTACTTGCCAAGCCAGAAAAATGATCTCATTTCCCAGAACCTAGAAAAGGGGCAGGCAGCGTCGCAATTGGCTCCCTTTAGGAAGACACCGGTTCATGCTTTTTGCCTGTGACAGGGCAAAGACTTTGCTGAGCTGTAAAGCCAACTGAAAAAAATAAAATCTTTTTTTTTCCTTCTTCTACTAGGCTGCCTATCACCCCCCTCCCCGTCCCCACCACCACCACCAGGGGAAAGGACAAGCTATTTTCCCATTGTTCATATTTTTCTGCATAACTCTCTCTCTCTCTCTCTCTCTCTCTCTCTCTCTCTCTCTCTCTCTCTCTCTCTCTCTCTCTCTGTGTGTGTTTTCTTTCTCCAGTGTTTGTGTGTTCTAAATAACACCAGCTGGATAGCAATGCCCTCTCAAGAGTTATGATGTCATTCAAATCCCTCCACTGGATGAGTGGCTGGCAACATGGCCCAAGCCAGCTGTTTTGCTATTTATAATGAACCCTTGCCTTTGCCATTGAGAATCAAGTTCTGATTGCTCGTCAATATACTTTGTACCGATTTCTCTTTGGTTTTGTGAGGTTATAGATAAGAAAGTGGATTATGAAACAAGGTTGTGAAAGTCAAGATAAGACATAGCAGTTTCCCTGCATGTCTAGCAGGCATGGCTGCCCAGGGACGGTGGGAATAACCTCGACCCTGCATTCCCCTCTCATGACTGTCAGGGACCACGATGATACTGATGCGTCCACTGAAAACAGAGGTCTGCCGGAAGCCGTAGTCTGGAACTTTATGTTGTCCCGTGGATAGAAAGTTGATTGCAGGCGTCAGTGCCCTCAACGGCAAACCTGGCTGGTTTGAGAAGGGGGTTCAGTTTGATCATTCTTCTGTGTAGTTAAAAATTTACAGCAAGGTTCACCTTCCAGGAAGAAAAGTTAGAAATTATTAGAATTAATGCCGTCTGAATGGTGCACAAAGCCAGCCTCATATAGTGAGTGCCTACTATGTGCCCAACTACATGCACCATGGTCATGGCACCATAGGGCTCTCAGCTGAGTGGCAGAGACAAAGAGGAAATCATCACTGTCATGTGATGGGTATCTTCTCTTTTAAAAATATGAACAGTGCACATGGTGGGGGAGGAACAGATTCTCTGGAAAGACAGGGAAGTGAAACCCGGTTGAAAATCTTGAATGGGGAGAAGGATGGATCATGAGAGGCTTTGGGTACAAGGTCGGGAAGTTTTAGTGGATACGATTTGACCTGAAGAGAATACAAATAAGTATCATCAAGAGATGGCCAGGTATGTGGGAAATTCTTGTACTTTAAGAAAAATTCAAGGCTTCCTTTAATGATATACTCTTGATGCATTTAATTTATGACTTGGTGTACCTAAAGTCTCTTTTTTTTCTTCAGCTTTTGCAGATCACCCCCTTTGGGAAAAACAAAGTCTGTCCTCCTCTCATAGACTCTGATGATGAAATCGTATAACCAAAGAACTGCATCTATCTTCCAGGTAGAAAGAACTGCCATTCCACCTGCACAGTGTCAGGTACTGGCTGGAGTCTTGTCTCTGAGCACCTTGCTCCATCACCAGGTGAAGGCCAGGACTTTCCCATTGCACCTTTAGCATATTTTAATTGTCCCAGGATGTCCTAGGGGCTCACTGCATCTTTCCAAAGCTGGAACCCGGTCTGGTATACCCTCTGGTGTGCCCTGGGCAACCATGGCCTGTGAAAGGCTGCTTCAGGAGACAGGACACATACCATTCCATCAGACTCTGCGCTCCTGTGATATCGACATACTGACTCACAGTGTCTTGGTTTCATAACCCCAATTACCCTTAAAGGATAATTGAGTTTTAATTTATGTCCCAGTTTTTGTGTCACAAAGAAAACTGAAATTTCAGTGAGTCGTAATTATCATCAGCTGTGCTGTGGAAACACTCCAATGTGAGCTCCCAGTTTCCAATAGGGAAAGCAATTTCCTGAAGTGATTATTGCAATTTCAATGTGGGGAATGGTCTATATGTCTGGGTAGGATGAGCCAACCAAAGAACAGGGCAGTAATTTCCTAGAGAAATGGCCATATTCTCTGCTAATTACAGAGTCAACATGAAAATGAAAGGGCAATAAATATGCCACATGATTACTTTTTAAGGACTGAGCAAATGAATGCACCTATTACTAGAGAGTCTGAGGTGGTAGTAAATCTAATCTCCAGGACAAGTTCAGGTCATGGAGTCTTACTGGAGAGAACATATGGGCTCATTCTAAAATGATTGAAGGACTGTGTAGTCTCCTGCCTGGGACAACCTGGCAGCTATGGGAATTGTGTGCCAACAAAATAGCTAACTGCACAAATGTGCTCATCATGAGAACATACACTCCTGAAAATTCCGATTCACAGTTTCACCTTTTGGGTGTATAATGCCTGGTGGGTATATATGCTCTACCCTAAAGCCTACTTCTTGAGTAGCATATTTGCAGTAAGCTGCTGCCTCAGAAGATTTCTGATGCCTTCCTTTAAAAATATAAAGTTGTTCATCTCCTTAAAGCACAGGCTGAGTGAGAGTCACAGAAAAGGGGTGAGCAAGGCCCAGTCCCCACTCTTACTGCTCAAGCCATGTTGCCAGCCTTCCCCATGCCAACTGCAGAGGAGCTGATCCAAAAGGTAATTTCATATCCATGTGCAATAGGGCAGGCATATTTACAATTTATTTTATTAATGTTTTTGCTGACTACCAAGAAAAGCTCAGAATGGATATTTGGAGGTAGGAGGACTTTGGAACCAAATAAAGGGTGAGGTCTAAGGTTCTAGGGCCACCCACCAGGCAAAGAACTTGGGGAAACTATTGGACATGTGTCCTGGATCATGGTTTGTGGGGAGGGTTGGTCTGGGAGTGTATTCTCCAAAGTTTGAGATCAAGAGCTTGTCAATTCAGAATGTAAAACTCAGAGGAAAAGGCCGGATCTCAAAAATGCAACACGCTGCCGAACAAGGAGACTAATGTCAGCTCCAAAGCTCTGCTCAGAGGGGGCTCTGTTATTGCTCA
Organism: Myotis myotis; assembly: GCF_014108235.1. NCBI lineage: Eukaryota > Metazoa > Chordata > Mammalia > Chiroptera > Vespertilionidae > Myotis > Myotis myotis. The sequence goes on from NW_023416335.1 coordinate 199,556,137, forward strand.
GAAAGATCTTATGTGGCTCAAAGGAGTTGCTTTAAACCCTTAAAGGAGCATTATCCCCACAGCTAGGGAAAACCGTAACAGGGAGAAGAATTCCTCTCACTAAAGAAATCAGTGTGTTCTTTTCAACATCAAACTTGGATCTTATTTCTTCTAAAATGTCAAAAGGGCAAATGCTGAAAGCAGTCAGAAGCAAAACTGCTGTGGTTTGGGGGCAGCAAAAGAATTCTTCGTAAAGGCAGACAAGGAGTCACTGCATGGGGCGAGGATGGCTTGGTGGAGTGAGAGAATCAGAGGATTCACCACAGTTGTCCCAAGTTGAATAGAAAATGAGGAAAGGACACATCACCTCCGAACTTTAAGGGCTGTACCCACCAAGCGATTTCTTTTGGAATAAAAAAAAAAATTAAAAAAAAAATGTGTACGCCCTCTAGTGGTCTGAGGGGAAACTGCCACCGTAATCTTAACCATTGACATGGCCTTTTGGAGAGAGTGGGCGTTTTGAAAAGCTCTGGATTAAAATATATTTTAAATTGCACTGATCTTTAGTTTTATGAACCCTTTTAAAATAAAATAATCTATGTTTTAAAGGGGGGAAAAGTGCTAAGGGGAGAAAGAAAGATCATCAACTTCGTGAGGACACAGATGTGCTCTTCACAGCAGGATTCCCCACGTTTAACTCCTGGTATGGGCTCAAAATACTGTGTTGATTGAACGAGAGTCTGGAAAATTGATGATGATAAAGGTAAAATGTTTAACATAAAGAAGAAACTCTCTGAGCGTGAAACGACCAATTCCTAAAAAGGAACAAAGAAAAATAAGAAAAGTGAGGGAGTGGGCAGCAAGGGTAGACAGAAAAGGGACTTATTTAAAATGAAACAAATGTAGGTGCTCACGAATGGATCCTAAATCCAGTCTCCCTGTCTGTTCAGCATGTTCTACCACATCAGTATTCAACATGTGCGCTAAAATTTTAATAGTTAAAGACACGCCATCTAAGAACCACATATGTGTGGAAGTGGTTCCATTTTTAATGATCTTTCTATCCTGAATTTACCAAGAAGAAATTCTCAGTTTGGTAGTAGCTAGGTTCCGTGCCTAACACTTGCTTATCTTCCTTTTTGAACAACAGCAAACCAATTAGCCAACCAAACAAACAAAGACACCTTAAACCCAAAGGCTTAACAGGCAGTAGTTTTATGCAAAATTTAACAGTACTGTTTTTTGTTTTAAGAATACATTTTACTTAGGGCAAGTGATGCTGTTTTGAAATAGACACTTTAAAGTTTTGAAAATATATGTATCCAATTCTTAAAAATTTAAGAAAAATACTTTAAAGTAAATAATATTACAAGTGGCAGACAGTTACGATGAAATGTGTACACTTGGTGTTTGAATGTCTGGTGTTTGGGATTACTGCAGCATAACATGTCATGCATTAGGGGACAAAATACCACAGTGAGAAATCAGGGAACAAAGACCCTGGACATAAAAAAATGCCACCACATAAACAAATTAATTGTATTTCTTGATAATTCAGAGACCCTGTAGGCTCACACATTTTTCATACCAACCTTTCAGAGTTGGGAGATGTTGAAAAAGGCTTGGTAGAGTGAAAAACATTTGAGTTAAGTCTAGAGGCATCAGCTTACTTCCAAGATAGACAAGAATAGTAAAGGCTATTCCAGGCAGAGGGAACAGCATGGACAAAGTTATTTAGGAATAAGAAGGTGCTCAGTGTTGGGGTGATCTGGGAGCTGAGGTTGTAGTCACGCTCTCAGACCCCTGCACTGTGGAAGCCCTTTATCCTCCTCTTCCCATCAGTAGAGTTTACATAGCTGCAAGGCTGGAAGCCAGTCTAAACTCCCTCATGATTCCCTGTATACAAAGCTTCGTATGTAACTAAATCTGCGATTAACTCTGGGAATGGCATAGTGCCTCAAGGTAAATACGCAACAAGAGACTCAGTCACATTATAACCTAGGTCAATCTGAGCAGTCCTGGGTAAGAAGAACTGCGGTGTAGATTGATCACCCAGTTCTCTTGCCAGAGGTTCCATTTTTGAAAGATTTAATTATAGTCTTTATGCCTTGGTAAGTAGGTTTTAATGGGAAAAAATGATAACTCTTGATAAGGATTTTTCCACTGTGAGGGTTGAGGCAAAAAGCTCTCGTTTCTGGTGAACTCTGAACTTCCTAGAAAACCTGGTTCATTAGACACTTTACTCTTCATGTGGGTCACTTAAGGAGCTTTCCCTGTGCTCTTTGAAAGTGGGGCACAGAAACTCGAACTTCAATTCTTTTCTTTTTTAATGGGTAAACAGCAAGTACTGGATTTACCCACTGTCAGCTTCAATCAAGCTGAACATCTGGATGATGCTTTTATTTTTATTGATTTCAGAGAGAAAGGGAGAGTGAGAGAGATAGAAACTTTAATGATGAAAGAGAATCATTGATCAGCTGTCTCCTGCATGTCCCACACTGGAGATCCAGCCCACAACCCAGGCATGTGCCCTGACTAGGAATCGAACTGTGACCTCCCAATTCATAGGTCAACACTCAACCATTGAGCCATGCTGGCCAGGCAGCTTCAATTCTTTACTTAAAAGTAGCTGTTGGGAACATTTCAGACTTCTTGGTAGGGTTCCCTGCATAAACAGAAGTTTGAGTAATCAGTTGAAGAGAAGATACAGAATCTAGGGAAGCCCTTGTTAATGATCCATCTGGTAAGCATACACCCATGGAGACCGGACCTCATCCTCCACCCAGCACAGACCCTTGAGCATGGACTAAAAGTGTGCCATGCATACTTTGCAGGCATTCAGATGGACCTACAACACACTTCGCTCCTTTTCACACCCGGGTGAAGGCCTCAGCTTCTTTCAAGGCTCAAAACAAGTATTTAAACCCAGTTGGATTAGCCAGGGCTCTCCAGAGAAACAGAACCAACTGGGTCAATACTCTATCTATCATCTATCTGTATGTCTGTCTATGTATCTATCATCATCTATTATCTATCTATTGGATCTATCATTTATCCATTTATTTTAAGGAGTTGACTTATGTGATTAAGGAGACTTGGCAAGTTCAAAATCTGAAAGGCAGGCTGAAGACTCAGGGAAAAGTTACAATTTGAGTCCAACAATCATCTGCTGACAAAACTTCCTTTTCTTCTGGGGAGGCCAGTCTTTTTCTATTAAAGTCTTCAACTGATTGGATGAAGCCCATCCATTTTATGGAGAGTAATCTGCTTTACTCAAGGTCTACTGACTTAAATGTTAATTTTTTTCTAAAAAATACTCTCACAGAAACATCTAGAATGTTTGATCAAATATCTGGGTAGTATGGCCTGACCAGGTTGACACATATAATTAACCATCACACCAGTGGTTCTAATAAAGGGCACTCACTGGTTTTCCCCACTAAAACTGTACAATAATAATAGTTTTTACCCAGTTACAGAAAAGAAAACTCAAGTTAATAGGTTACATTTCCAAATTTTTCCTTCCATACATTTTTCTTAAGCTTTTGGCTCTTGCACTTACTATTCTCTAATCTTTGCCAAAAAAAAAAGTCACAGGACACTTGCCTTGATTATACCATTAATAATTTACAAGATGCTGCTCATTGATGACAAGAAAATCGAGTGTTTTATATTTTCCTACCACCAAGGGGAATAAGTGTGCATAACACACACACACTTACACTCATATGACTCAAACACATGCACACAATCATACACATAAACATCTGTTCTTAGTTTCTCTTGCCATTCAAAACATCCCCTTCCTCAGAGGCCTCCTCTCTTTCTGATGATCATCCTGGCTTCTTCACAACTTGTTATTGTTCAGTATTTCCTTAGTCCCAGCATAGTGCTTCATTTCTAATAGGTTTTCAATTAATATTTGTTAATTAATAATTATAATAACCAACAGCATTGTTGAGTATCAATTATATTTAATCTTTTATTTCATATTATTTTCATTATCTTGCTTAATTCTCACCTGCCTCAATGAAACATTCTTCTTCCACTTTCATTTCAAAATGCCCCATTCAGTTCTTAGAATATACCAGATTCTCAAAAATATTTGCAAAATGAATGAAGAGAAAATTGAGCTAAAAAAAGTTAAATGATTTGTCTAATGTTCCACAGGTAGTAAATGACAGAGCCAGGATTTAAACTCAGGTTGGTCTTGATACACAACACTCCAAGATTTACACATTTTAAGTAGATGGATGCTCTCTTTCATTATTTTGTGGTATAAGCTGCCACCCACCCCCCTGCTGCACAGTATGATGCTATACTTTAATTGGTGCTCAATCAAGGAGTAATCAATTCTAAATACGAGTTTAGAATAATTGTAATAGTCATTTCCAAAATAGGCTGTCTGAAAAGTTCAGAGATGAACTCTTAGGATATAGTCTGGTTATAGCCATGTTGGAGCATCTTAGGGGAAACTAGCAGTGAAAGATTATGCTTACTGGTCCTCATCCCTACCACTTCCAGCTCGAGATACTCTCAGAATACATAGAGAAGAAAACAAGTGCCTACAGATTTTTCACTGTACTAGGTTGCCTCTAATAAAACAAAACAAACCACCAAAGCTGTAGCAATAGACAATTACTCTCCAGAAGCTGGAGGTACAAGAGTCCCAGCCAGACGCTCAGGCAAAGCCTGCCTCCAATAGGAAGCCACTTGGACTCATCTAGTTACAGTAAGATCAGAGGTAAGGTTCCCTGGGGTGTAGTCTTCCTGGAGGTTTAGATGTGGGTCTCTGAAGTAGAGCAAGGTACACTGCCAAACATCGATCTATAGAATCCCACTCTGATTCGAACAAATTTTGTTCTGATGAGACATAAGGGCCTAAACATGTCCCACTTAATGACAATTTATGCTCTACTTCTTGGAGTTCTAGAGGCTGGGGCAAACTCAATCTCTGGCATCTCTAGTTCCTAAGGTTAATAAAGCATCTATAAGTTGTTGTGAGATGGATAACAGGAAATCCCTGTCAACAGGATACTTATGGCTTCTCAGAAAGCTATTGCTTTTCTTCTCTGGCCATTTCCAAATGGCTCATGATGGATTAGTGTGACAGTTCCTAAAGGCTTGCTGAACTTTCTGAAATTCAAGGTAGGACGGTTTGACCAGATTATGGGCTCAGTGGCTAGTATTCTGGCTTTTGTTCCAAGTTAGTCTTTGTGTTCTTTTTACCCCCCCTTTCTTTCCCTGGCTAAAGAATACTAGCTGAACTCATTCCCTTTAATCAACTGCTCTCTGGCTTTACATCCCTGATTCTTCCCAAGGAAAATGGTGACTTAAGATTTGGATCTTGCTGGGGCTAGAGCACTGCCAATCCAACTGGCAGGCTCCTTCCCAGTTGGGTTCCCATCAAGGTAGCAATCCCACATCCTGGACTGGCTAGTGGCTCTGCCAGGTGCCAAGGTTGTTAAACTGACTCCATCGCTTTGGAAAGCAAGAGACTTCCAGAGGCAATTGTAGCATTTGCAAAGTTTGGAGAGAGGCTGGGGCTGCTGAGTGAGGGCATCTGTTTTTCCCAGGAGGCTATCTAGGTCATGCCTTCCAACATCTGGACTTTTCCAACCCACTCATTTTTGTGGCTTTTGCAGATAAAGCAAGTGTCATCAAACCACAGACAATTTGCCATGTGTTGCCTCTGTGGACGGCCTCAGTGGGGCAAAGGACTCTTGTGATCCAAACCCCACCAACTCTTCGGACCCAAACATGAAACAGACAAAAGATAAAACCCAAAGCTCCTGGGGAATGAGATCTTTTCAGTGGGAGAGAGGAACCAAGAACAGATGCTATGTGTAGTCAGGAATAACCAGGCAGTAGCAATTGTTAGCATTTAGCACTGGTGGGGATAAATTTGCATTTCTGCAGTTTATAAATAAAACAATTCCACAGGATTTTCATTGAGCCCATTGAAAAATTTCAGTGGCAACCATGCCCCAAGTACACCAAATTTGGGGCTGTCTGATTCTACACAAGAGGAATATCCTTTGTGACTGGAAAGCCACTTCTGAAACACATGACTGGAAGGTGCATCTCATCCACTGGGGCAGTGCAACCACCCACAATGAAGCTGGGGTCATCCCAAACTAGAGAAAACATTCTTCTCTTGGAAGGATTGAACTATGCTGCCTGGAAAATAAGTTTACACAGTTCAGTGTCAAGCAATTAGGTTAAGTCCAGAAAACGGGCAGGAAATGCCAGGGCTGGACTGACATGGGTGCCCTGAGGTACAGCATCACTTTGAATGGGACTGTTATTTACTTTCTTAAATACATATCATGTGGCAAAATCATGCCTTATGCAAACCAGCTAAAATGTGTGATGTAACCGTGTTAACACGTTTTTATAGTCTTGGAAGAATGCAATGGGATTGGGTCTATCAGTCACCATGTAAAGAAGCCGAGTGTACATTCCAGATGTTCATTATGTCCCAATCACACGCTGGGAGCAGAGGGGAGGCTTTCTCCTTGCCCAGGAAGTCTGATTTTAGTCCTTGAGACAGACACACTGGAAATCTGATATGTTTGAAATTATAATGCTAAATCCCATTTTTCCAATGAAGTAAGTGTATGTGTGCAAAACAAAACAATGTAAAAAAAAAAAAAAAACCCACATGGGGAAGAAAGAAAGAGCAAAAGGAAAGAAAGAGCAAGCAAAGGCAATCCTTTAGGGCCTTGAACTGAGGTCTCTCCCAGTTCAGCCTCATTTCTACTGTCAAACTGAGCCTTCGCTGGAAAGGTCTATGGGCATGAAAAGTAAACGCAGATGTAGATCAGATCAACTGTATCACTGAGTAACTGACCTTTGGAAAATCAGACGGTTCAATGTTCTCCACAATCAGAAAAAATGCTTTTACTTGTGTGTTGCTTACATTTTAAAATATCCTCCAAAAGGACTTAGTTCAAAGCAACCTCTAATGAGTCTTCTCACTGGAAGGTATTAGACTTTTTAAAAGTACTTAGACATTTAGACTATAGATAACTGCTTCACAATGTTCTTTATCCTGGAGGGTACTGTATCGAATCACACCAACTTTGTTGATATTATTATGGAATCAATCAATCCTAAGCCTTTTACAATTTAGCCTGAACTGATCATTGCAAAGAAATGTACCTCATCTTACATAAATTCATCTGCCTCTCTGTTCAAATTGGACTACTGACTATCCTCTAGACATGCTTTGCCCTGTTTATACCTTTAGCTTCTGCTAATGTATCTTCACCACCTCAATCCCAGCACTTTTGGAAGAAAATTTCAGCACATTTTCCAATTCCTCAAACCTCCTGCCATCTCTTCTGAGCCCCTCTCAATGCACCAGCTAGAAGAGATGACTTTTCCCTGTGATCTCTCCTATTGCCTTGTTCGTGCCTTCTCCCCTTATGTGCACACACTTATGTGCATATGTAGACATATATTCATTTATTTATTGATTACTTAATCCATAAAATAGTCATTGAACATGCTAATAGTCATAGACAACATGCTAAGAACTGGAAATACAACCTATATTTTTCTACGTGTATTCTTATACCCAACATTGGGATGACTTGATTGTGGCACTGACCCACTTTGAAAAGAGGCCTAGAAACACAAAGAGAAAATGTGCTATGGACACCAACTATGGACTTTAACTAAATAACATGGACCCAAAGTAAAAAAAATGTTTAATGTAGGTAGAGAATAGGCTAGACTTGAAGGATGGTAGATACTTTAAAGTTGAAATAAGATTAGAAATATAAGAATCTAGAAGTAGCTCTTAAAAAATTGAACTTGTAAAAATGACCTGTTATAGTCATCATGGTTTAAAGAAACAATAATAAAACACTAAAATCTCAAGTTGCCTCCAACCTCTTAGCTGGCAAAAGAAGCTTAGTACTAAAAGCTGAATCAAATGTTCTCATTTGAAATTGAAGTTTCTATAAATTGAAAACATAGAGGTAGGAAACAAATATCCAAATGTTCTTGAAAAATGAGCAAGCAAATGGATTAAGAATAAATCCCAGTTAACTCATCTAAATGCTACAGATAAAAATTTTACTCTACTTGCCATGGGCCAGATAAGGTTTCATCACGCCTGCCTGGAGACATTATAAAGAGCACAACTAAGTCTTCTAAAGTGACCTCTATAGTCTAAAGTCTGCACAGAACAGACAGCTCTCAAGTATAGATATTTGTATCTTAGTTTGTTCCCTTCTAACCATGACTCCCAAGCCAAAATCTTCAAGCTAAAAAGTCCAGGAAGATCTAAATCAACCACCCTGACCCACATCCTCTTTCTGTGTCAAGCTTGTGAGCTCTGCCATACCAGGTCAGTTTCTGATTCTAGAGAATCATGGTTCTAATTGAATGTAGTGAGTATTCATGAAACTCTGCTGTCTTCCCAGTTCCTTTGGTAGGCACTGTAGGGACACAAAGAAATACAATACATGATTTGCGACCTTGAGGAGCTTGCTATCTTGTTTAAGAGACAGTAAACACACAAAAAATAGAGAGAAGCTATAACTATCAAGTACAAAATTGAGCACATGATCAGTTTCTAAATTGATTATTGTTATGTGTTTATTGCTGTGGTGGCCAGAGAGGGAAGAATGGGCCCTTGACCTTGCCTGGCAATCATACTTCATTTCCCTTGTCTATTCATTAGCCTTTTCTCGTAGATGGTTGTTTCATATTTTCTCTTCTCTCTCAAGTTCTCTACCATCTACACCACCATCTCCATTCTTAGTTGAAGACCTTACTTCCTATTTCATCAAAGAGATAGTAGCAGCCATAAGAGACTCTCTGCAAACTCCTCCTACAGCACTCACCTTCCTACTATGTTTTTGTCACCACATATATGTTTTTCTTTCCTACTAGGTCCGTGCTCCTAGTTGAGATCAATCTAGTTGAGGCCAATGGCATCCCCCCTTGCCTTTTCAAGGATCTCGCTCCAGAAATTCTTTTCCTTTCTCCTGTATTCTCAGTTAGCCCTTTCTCCTGCATCAGTCTCATTAGCACATAAGGAAGCTGGCCCTCCTTCCATCTTCATTCTCCTTCACCATGGAGCTGCTACCTCACTTCTTCTTTTTGTTATAAGCATTATTTTGTTTTAATTTTAAAAAAGGTTTTTATGGGGAACAGGGGAAATCACTGCTAAGGATTTCTAAATGTCTGATTCCAACGGGGGAAAAAAGGACCTCTTAAAAATTAAAAAAGGGGGGAGGGATAAAAGTAAGGACTGGTGTACTGTAGTGTGACTTCATAGCCAATAGTCTAGCAAGTGTGTTAATATCCCCAGGCCTCAATTTCTTTGTGCAACTCTGATTTCTTGGAGTAGACTCTTTGGGACACAAATCATTGGCAAATAAGGTACTGCCACTTATGTAGTTGAATTATAACTATAATAATTTTGGTCTATTGGCAAGGAATAATTTAATCTATCACATAGAACCATACCAAAATTATGTTAGATATATAGATACTTTTGAGAAAAATCATGGTAAATCAGCAAGTGAAGTAGACAAAGCTCAACTGGTAAATTGCCAAGACGGTTTCTAAAACAGTCAATCTGTAGACATCTAGATGAAGAACATGAACAACTTGATAAATACATACCTATCTTCAGAAGCCAATCAATGTCATCTATTCATCTTACCACTGAGTACTTGGAATCTGGGATGGCAAATACAGAAAACCATGACCGTCTTCTCTCTTCATGATCAAACTTTATAACTTGACATCATAGAAGAAACTACAGAAATGCAAACCCAACATTTAAAAGAGTTGCTATGTATAGTTTTGCTGAGGGTAAGCATGGAGGGGCAACAAAAACATGTAACTGCTACCAGTGTTTGATATACTATGTTTCAAGACAAGAATCAGAAATACAGCATTGGTAGAAGCACAGAATTTTCAGAGCAGAAGGAACCTTAGAAGCCATCTCATTTGATACTTCATTGAAATGGAGAAAGGAAGAACTGATGAGGGATGAGGTACAATGATCCCAACTGGGCAAGAGAAAAGAAGGAAGAAATGCACTTTTTGTTACATATGTTCACAAATGTGATATTTTTAAGAGAAAAATGATAAATAGGATGCTTGAACACATTGGCAGGTACCTGCATTGGAAAAACATTTCTTCTAGATTTGTGTGCCTTTGAAAAGAGAGACTTTTTTTTTAAAAAAAGGAAGTTTAGAAACAGATTTTGGGGTGGGTGTGCCAAGCTTAAAGAACGTCCAGGTAGGGGAATAGGAGCATCATGTTGGAAAGAGTAAATAACTGTCTCCCAAAATAAGAGCTGCAGAAGTTGAGGCAAGACCTGGGTTTAAATCCCAGAAGTATCTCTGAATACTTTTATGGCCTTAGGCAAGTTATTCATTCTCTCTGAACTTTCTTAGCTACAATCCCAAATTGAGACAGACTAAGATTTAAATCCCAGCAATATCACGGACTGCTTGAATGACCTTGGACAAGTTATTCATTCTCTGGGAAACTACTTACTTATAAAATTGGGATATCAATACCTACGTCACAGATTGAGCACACAAAAGGTGCTAATAGAGCAGATGTTATTAATATAAAGATGTTTGTATATATTTAGTATAAATCACTAACCTATAAAGTTCTTCAATTTGAAAACTACTTTGTGTTATCAGCATACAGAGTTTTCTGATAGCCTCTCTTTGGTTGGAAAACTGCGTCAAGGTCAAGGTGACCTGTTTCAAACTGACCTGGGTATTTCCAAATTTATCTAAGCCTTAAGAAATAAGCCAGCTAACATGAATGGCTGCAGAGCCCTTAGAAAGTATCACTTACAGTAAAATTTACCATCCTTGTTATTAATCTACAGTGGGCACCAAATCTAAAAAAAAAAAACTACCCCCCAAAATTTCAGATTCTAAAATTTTATTCAAATCGTAAATAATCACATTGATCTTCCTGCCATACTTACTAGCTGTAATTTAGAAAGACATCAAATATTAGTATTTACCTGATTTTGATGATTTGATGAGGAAAAGTTGCCACTGCAATCTTTGTTCCTCCACATTAGCTCTCTAGACCAGTGGTTGGCAAACTCATTAGTCAACAGAGCCAAATATCAACAGTACAACGATTGAAATTTCTTTTGAGAGGCAAATTTTTAAACTTAAACTATATAGGTAGGTACATTGTTATTAACTTAATTAGGGTACTCCTAAGGCTTAGGAAGAGCCACACTCAAGGGTCCAAAGAGCCGCATGTGGCTCGCGAGCTGCAGTTTGCTGACCATGGTAGTCTAGACAATTAGTTGAGGTGAAGTGGGGAGCAGGAAAGTGGGTCAGAGAAAGCAAGAAGCAGAGGCTCAAAATCTCTTTTCTCCAACTACTTAAGGAAAACAGCCTCCTTTAAAAATCCAAACAATCCCTAGAAAGATTACTGTTTATCCAGAGCTTAATTAGAATTCCTTTGGGGTTCCATATAAGGCTAACAGAGCTTATGCTTTTTAGCAAGACCATATTGCTTTCCATACTTTCCACCCCATCGCTGAAAACTACTTCATCTGAGAAAGGAGGCTACAGTCAGAGCTGGTTACTAACTTTCTGCTAAAAGACCACATGGACTAACCCCATCATGCTTTTGATCCCTCTTTACATTGTAGGCCACATCTCATCATGGGATTCTACACTGCTTGTGTATCCCTTAATCTGACTTAATCTATAGTCCTTCCACCACATTCTTCTAATGTGCTCTCTGGAAATCAGGGCATATCTTCAGAAAAATCCTCTACTTTTTCATCTTTTGTTTCACCTTTTTGCTCTAGCTGAAACCCATCTGCTTCTCGAGGACAGTGATTTCCCCCAGCCTTCCATTGGGATTGTTTTCTACTTATATTTCATTTACAACAGGGTCTAGAGATGATGGTGTTCTCCTTATTGCTTAAAATTACTTTCTGATCTTTGCTATTTTTTTTTTCCTAAGCTACTCCACTTCCATCTCCTTTAGATTGCAAGCTATCAGAATATGCTACCATCTCTCTCACCTTCTTGCTGTTACCCATTGTCTTCCAGGTTGTCTTCCCTTCTTTTGTTGATGATTTGTTATTTGGATCTTGCCTTAATTTCCACTATTGTTCTTGTCACCAGTCTTGAGGACTTCAGCATTGATAAAGACAGTCTATCTAATGACCTGTATTATGAACTCCTAGTATTCAATTATCTGTTCCTCCACTCTACCTGAGCTACCACCTCCCATACTTACATTCTAGACATTGTTAGATAAATTATATCCAGCATAGTTAGCTTGGTTGGTACACTATCAGACTTTTAATCTGCGGGTCTAGGGTTTAAATCCCTGTTTGGGCATCTGTGGCTTTTTTTTTTTTAATATATTTTATTGATTTTTTACAGAGAGGAAGGGAGAGGGATAGAGAGTTAGAAACATTAATGAGAGAGAAACATCGATCAGCTGCCTCCTGCACATCTCCTATTGGGGATGTGCCCACAACCCAGGTACATGCCCTTGACCAGAATCGAACCTGGGACCTTTCAGTCTGCAGGCCGATGCTCTATCCACTGAGCCAAACCGGTTTTGGCAGTCATCTGTGGCTTTTAATCCTTACTTAGGTCACCAAATCCTATCACATAAAAATGCCAACACTGAAGTGTGCTTCTGCTATAAATCAAATTCAACTGATTTTTCACTGATTTCAGAATATGTTATATAAGTGGGATAAAGAGCAGAAACTACCTCCAAAATCTTTACTTCAGTTATCCCATGCCCTGCATACCATATTCTCTCTGTCCAGCTCATTTCTTTATGTACTCTTCCTCTAACCATTTTTTGTCCCTATTGGGATCTCTAGTCCTTTGATTCTACAATATTTTTCTACCATATCTCCTTGTGCTCTTTCTTTCTTTTTTACCCAACATAGATTCAATGACCTTTCACTTTAATACATCCCCTTGTGTATGTATAACGTGTCCATCCCTCCTCCCATCATACTTGTCAGGAAAAACCCCAACTCTGAATCTCTATCATCTCCATGCCTGCATCTGAACAGCTGAGTGTGACTGAAGAAAACAGGTAATCACGTTGATAGCCTCACACTAGATTTTTTACCACAAACATCAAGTTAACTTTCAACACTGCCTGGAAATCCAAGACCTTTCCAGAAATAATATATAGAAAATTGAGAGAGGAAACAAGATGACAAGCAAGAAGATTGGGTAGGATTCAGATGAGAGATTCAGAAAAGACATGATGGGCCATGGACTAGAGAAGTGGTCACAGGAATGTAAGTCAGAGAATACTCTCCAGAAACATTTTAGAGGCAGAATTGGCATGATTTGGTGAGTGAAGTCAGGCGTGGGCAATTGGGTAATCAGCTTTGCTCATATCATGGACCATCAGGTGGAAGCTAGAGACAATGAACAAATGACAATGGACAAATTCTAAATTTGAGATATTATCTAGAGTATTTCATTGGAAGATTTGGAGGGGAGTTCTTAGGAAGGTCCTTTCTTTTCACCCTGACCATTCTTCAATACCTTTCTACTTCAGACTTCTCAAAAATAGTCTTTGTAACTCCTCTCAATTTCTATTTTCATGGTTTCCATTTTACTACCCCTTGTTATTTGTTATGTCCAATATGAGGGGATGGAGAGAAGATACATCTATTAATTCTCAAAAAATTATTTAAAAGAAAAAATCAATTCAAAGAAAATTGAGTAAATAGTGAAAAGTAAGGAATACGCAAATGGAAAATTTCAATTTGGGACATTTCAGTTTCTCTATTAAGTGACAGGGTTAATAGGCAATTGGATATAATTGTTAAGGATGTAGACTTGGGAATTATATCTACTGTATTTACCCACCTAGAATTCATTAATCCTTCTGTTAACAATATCTTGGTATTTTCTGGGAAGTTACTCTTATTCCCCCTCAGAGTCCCATCACTCTTCATCCCTTTATCTACCTATGCTTATTCTTATCTGATTATTTGTTTATTGCCTGGAATATAAGCTTCATGAGCCTAAAGACTTTGACTTTGTTGTTCACTGTTGCATTCGCAGAATGAAGAACAGTGCTTAGCACACAGTAGGTGCTCAATGTATGTTAAATCAATGAGTGTCAGTTCGGTTAAGGTTGACCTCATTCCTACCTCCAGGGATGGTGATGTGCTCAGGCTTAAGAAAGTCATCAATGATTGCTTTAGGATAGGCACATAAACCAACATGGCCCTGGAACTATGAGCATGTTCTTTTGGAACTTCAAGGGGCCACAAAGGGGAGTCTAGACTAGAAATAAAATCAATTCAGATGGAAACTGAACTGAGAGAGAAAGAGAATGAGGTCAAATCCTGATGTCATTATTTAAGATCCTGGATCAAGACAAGCATGTTACATGAGCCAATAAATTCCATCTTTTGTTTAACTTTGCTCATTGTTGCTTAAGTTGAATTGCATTTTCTACCATTTATAAGCAAGAATTGTGACTAATACAGGTTGTAACTAAAGTGTTTTAAATAGATGACATCACATGGAAGAGATAATGTGAAAATAGAGCACCAGGAATAACCATATTTAGGGCTGAATGAAAGAAGAAAAATGAAAACACACACACAACAACAACAACAACAACAACACATAACCAAACAGCTTAAAATGTAAAAGAAGAACCAGCAATATCTAGTTTACAGAAAACATACAAAGAATTTCAAAGAGGAAGAGGAGAGGTTAGGAGTATTGAACTCAAACTCAGAGTGTCATCAGAGTGACCTAGAGGGCTTGCTGAAACAGATTGCTGGGCCTCATCCCAGAGTTTCTAATTCAGTAAAAAGGCATGTGGGGCCCATGAATTTGAGTCTCTCACAGGATCCCCGGTGATGTTTTTTTCTTCCTTTCTTTCCATATCCCTCCATCTCTCCCTCCCTTTCTCCCTCCCTTCCTCCGTTCCTTCCTTTCAATACATTTGTATTGATTTCAGAGAGGAAGGGAGAGGGAGAGAGGTAGAAATGTCAGTAATGAGAGGGAATCATTGATTGGCTGCTTCCTACACATCCCATACTGAAGATCAAACCTGAAACCCAAGCTTGTGTCCTGACTAGGAATCAACCATGACCTGTTTCATGGGTTGATGCTCAAACACTGAGCCACACTGGCCAGGCTTTCTTTCTTTCCCTCTTTCTTTCTTTCTTTCTTTCTTTCTTTCTTTCTTTCTTTCTTTCTTTCTTTCTTTCTTTCTTTCTTCTTTCTTTCTTCTTTCTTTCTTTTTTTCTTTCTTTCTCTCGCTGATTTAGGGACCACGTCTGAGAATAACTGCTATAGAGATTTTGAATACAGTGAGATTTTAAAATGTGCTGTTTTTTTTTTTTATTTGAAAATGTGGGAAAGGGAAACAGTATTTGTGTTGTGGTGAGTAGAAGAAGATGCAGAGAAGTACGAATGATTGGGAGAAGAAGTGGAGGCAGTGCAAATAGATGATTCTATCAAGGAGCTAAATTATCAAAAGAAATAAATGAGGGAGCCAGCTATAGAGAATGACAGGGAAAGCTTTTTTTATTTAAAGATAGGAGAGATTTGGACATGTTTAAAGATGCTCATGTGCTCAGAGCAAGGGAAAAAGTAAAAGAACAAGGCATTTAAAGAGAAAGAAGAACGTTTGAAAAAGCTGCTGAGAAGAATGGGAGAAAGTTGACCATGACGATTGCAAGTTTTATACAAAACATCAAGAGCCCAGCTGTGGTTGGAGTTCGTGATTATAGAATGGAGGGACTTCTTCCCAGCAAAGCTTGGCAGTCCTGGTTGAGGAGCAGAGAAGGCAGACTGTGGAATTTATCCAGGATAGGAGTGAATTTCCTTCTTGTTCTTTTAAAAACAATAATACCTCCATTAATTAGTGCTCCGGGAATAAAGCTCTTTACTATGAAAACAGGCAGTCTGAAAAACAAAAAACATGTCTATAAATCATGAAAGTAGACCATTTGTAGTCTTATGACAATATTACTGAGTAGTTTCTTTTTGTCCTGAATTAGACCTTAGTCTAGATCAACATGTCAAATCTCTGAAGAATATCTGCTATCCTGGGTCCCCCTGACCTACTTCAAAGGTCTGACATCTCTGATCTCTCCAACCCCATCCCTTAGCAAATCTGGGAAGGATTTGATAACCAGTCTAGTTGCTACCAATTAGATTACTGTAATCTCCCACTCATGTGTTGCTTTAGTCAAGGTTATGCATTTTCACTGCTTTGTTCCAACTGTGGAATAATATTGGACTTAGCTTTTTTTAGAAATGTAAGTATCAACTTAAAGGAGGAGGATTGCAGGTAATGGAGCTAGTTTGTCTGATCTCCAGTGATCAGTATTGTATCCAGGAAGTAGTCTGACACAGAGAAAATTCTCAACAAGTATCTACTGAATGAATGAACAAATGAGTAAATGAATAAATAGACAATAAAATTGACCATGAGTTTGGGATGGGGAACAGACACTGCTGATGGAAGAGCAAAAAATTACAACTGTGATGGATAGTACCTTTTAATTGAGCTTCCTCATAAGTCAACCCCGAGACAAAGATTTGAGGGCAACTAGTTCATTTGGGAGGTAATCCCAGGGGCATTGGTAAGGGATGTGGAAGTGAGGGAAGTAAGGGAAGGAAGCCCATAAAAGGGTACATTAATGAGCTGGTTGCCACTGGGGACAGCTGAGACTCAATTCCATTGATGTGGAATTACACTGTGGTTGGTCAGAGTTGTCCCCTGCTGAAAGATGAAGAAAGTGGGGCATTTTAAAATCAACTCCTATTTGTCATTGACTGAGGACTGCACTCGGATGTGTTCACTCCCCACCATTTCCTGCCTACCCTGTGAGTGAACAAAGCACACTCTTAGAGCCAGAGAAATCCCTCAGATGAAGAGGGCCGGGTGCTTGCCCTAGGAAGCCATGAATGACTGAGGAAGGGATATGGTGGGGCATCAAGAGCAAAGATCCAGGGCCTATTTGTTAGTATCTTTCAAATTTTTTAATGTATATATCTTCTGTGTAGAAATTGCGCTTGTACAAATTTACACTTGATAAATGCACATATTTGTACAAACACACATATACACACAAGGATATTCATGCAGAATTATTTATAGTAGCAACATTTTGGACACAATCTCAATATCTATCAGTAGGATGCTTGTTAAATAAATTATGGCACAATCATATATCAAAATCCTATGTGGCTTCTAAATAAATAAGATTCTATTTGTACTGATACAGAAAGAGGTCCAACATACATTATTGTTTAAAAAAGCAAGACATATAAAGCTTTGAATAGTTTGCTTCTCTCTCTCTCTCTCTCTCTCTCTCTCTCTCTCTCTCTCTCTCCCTCCCTCTCTCTCTCTCTCTCTGGAAAAAGGAAATTGAGAATGGGAGAAAAGGCAGACAAGGTGAAGAGGAAATAATTTATTGCTGCAATCAGTTGTACTGCCTAATTTTAAAATACATTTATGTAAAACCTATTTTAAGTGAGTAATTGTGTGTGTGTGTGTGTGTGTGTGTGTGTGTGTAAATTGTAGTTAATAAAACAAAATAGAAATTCCTTCCCCTACATCCATTCCCACCTTCTAATCCGAAGGGAATTTAATCTCAAATGATTCCAGCCATCCTCTGGAGCTCTTAGATGTGCTAATTTGAGATTATTCCATCCCAAACCAATCATGAAAGTGACCTCCTCCAGGCTTCATTCCCTGTTGCATTTTTCACAGGTCCCTGCTTTCCTGGGACCAAAGAAATGGTAGCTGATGAATGTTTTTAAGACAAACACAAACAGTGAGTAAGCTCTGGAAGCAGTTGGGCTAAATGCTCTTGATACAACATTACCAACAGAAATGTTCTCTTTCTTGAGGAAAGTCCCTCCAGTGGTCAAGACACTCTCAGGAGCAGGGTTGCACTCTCCAGGGGTGCCGGAATGTCTCAACATTTGGCTGGGCAGTGGTGTGTCACAGAACTGTCTAATGAACATAGGTCTTCATTTTGAGGAACTGGTGCTTTTTCTATAGTGCTGGGGGAGAGAGGAACTCATGTGTCCTTATGAAACTGGTAAACTACTGCTGTTCCTTCTGCTTTCTCAGCCTCTCCATGGAGAGGATTAATCAGCTAATTGCTCAATTTTATCAGCACAGGCAGCCACATTTAGCATAGACCGTTCAGTCTTTGGCAGGGAGTTGGAGGGAAGAGGAAGGTACAGAACTCCCAGTTCTCTTAATTGGCACCATTGAATATTAATAATAATAATAATAATAATAATAATAGATCATAAATTTTCATTGGGATCATTGCAACAGCAAACCCTAAAGGGCCTCCCTCTCTCCAGTCTTGTCACTTTTAAAATCATCTTCCAAAGTGTGGCCATAGTGATCTTTCCAAAATGTGGGTATAACTCTGATAGTCTGAACTCCTTCAGTGGAACCATATTTTCCTATAAAGTAAAATACATTCACTAATCAGAGTACTCAAAGCCTTTCATGGTCCAGCCCATGCCAACTTTTCTAGCTACATCACTTATCATTTCTCATTCTTTGTTTTTTTGAGCCATGCCTGTGAATCCCTATGTGCTGCCCATGTTCTCCAATATCTCCAAGCTCAGGGATACCTTTTCTGTTCCTGTGGGTTCCCATGGCCCTATTAGAATCCCACTCTATTGTAGTACTTATTACATTGATTGAAATTTCATGTTTCCTTGCCTATATCCTTTATTAGATGGTAAACTTTCCTAGGTAAAGACAGTCTCTTACCTTTATAACCCATGCAGTAGGAATTCAATAGAAGTTGTTTACACAGATCAACTTCCATCTATCCTTTTCACACCAAGTGCCTCTGCTTGCATGCCTCTGGCTTACCACCTCTGTAGACATCTCATTTTACTCTTATTGTAGTTGGAGTATTACAGGTTGGGTTCTCCCCAACAAATAATTCTGAAATGGAGATTTCCATGTAGGAGGCTTTGGGGATGGTCTCTCAGCATCAGCACCTGTGGAGGAAGTGAAAGAATGGATGGGAAAAAAAGAGAAGTTGGTATAGTAGCAACAAGACCTTAGCTAACCCCATAGAGAGTTCTGAAGCTGGGATAGCTCTTCAGAGTTGGCCCAAGTTGGGGTAAGGAGGCTGAGCTTTTATAACCTTGCATCAACCAGATATTGGATGCAGGGTGCCCTGAAGGGAGTCATGACCTTGGGCAAAGTGGTTCTTTTCAGCCACAGGCAATTGCTGTAGAGGCCTGAGAGCTTAGAGCTGTTGGTGGGCAACATATTCAGCATTTGAATGAATATGCCTTCCAGTCCCTAAGGGGAATCTGGGCAGTGCAGCATTCTGTAGCAACTCCATATATAGACCCTGGAGATTGAAGGCCTGTGTTCAAATGTGAGCATCACATTTGCTAAGTGTTCCAGTTATCTATTGCTATATGACAAAACTTGAAAACAAAAATCATCTACACTAATAAAAGACAAACATGCAAATTGACCATACCTTTTCTATGCCTTAAGCCATGCCCACCAGCCAATCAGAGTGACGATATGCAAATTAACCCAACCAAGATGGCGGCTGGCAGCCACGGAGCTGAAGCAAGCAGGAGGCTTGGTTGCCCCAATGATGGAGGAAGCCAAGCTTCCCAGCTGCCGCAGCCGGCTCTGAGCTCCACTCAAAGCAACAAAGTTTCAATTATAGAAGGTAAATAAACCCCAGATACCTGCTTTCAGCGAGCCATGGCCATGGAGCTGGAGAGAGCAGGAGTGGGTTGCCCTGGTGATGGAGGAAGCCAAGCTTCCCTCCCACCTGCCCTGGCTGGCTCTGAGCTCCTCTCAAGGCTACAAAATTTCAATTATAGAAGGTAAATAAATCCCAGAATAAAAAGAAAAGAAAGAAAGGAGAGGCTGGGAGATTCCATCGCTGGGGGGGCTTGGCCAGCCTGAAAACGGCCATCAGCCCCTCACCCAAGCTGGCCAAACCTCCATGGGGTGAGGGTCCCCACTGTGGGGGGGCTTGACCAGCCTGCAAACAGCTATCAGCCCCTCACGCAGGCTGGCCAGGCACCCCAGGGGGACCCCGACCCTGAAAGGGGTGTGACCAGCTGCAAACACCCATCAGCCCCTCACCCAGGCTGGCCAGGCATCCCAGTGAGACCCCCACCCTGATCCGGGACACCCTTCAGGGCAAACCAGCTGGCCCCCACCCATGCACCAGGCCTCTATCCTATATAATAAAAGGGTAAAATGCAAACTGACCCTAACAGCAGAACAACTGGGAATGACTGGTCACTATGACACACACTGACCACCAGGGGGCAGATGCTCAATGCAGGAGCTTTCCCCTGGTGGTCAGTGCGCTCCCACAGGGGGAGCTCTGCTCAGCCACAAGCCAGGCTGATGGCTGCCAGCACAGCGGTGGTGGTGGGAGCCTCTCCTGCCTCCTCAGCAGTGCTAAGGATGTCCTACTGCAGCTGAGGCTTGCTCCCCACTGGCAAGTGGACATCCCCCAAGGGCTCCTAGACCACGAGAGGGCACAGGCCTGGCTGAGGGATCCCCCACCTCCTGAGTGCACAAATTTTTGTGCACCAGGCCTCTAGTCCTATCTAATAAAAGAGAAACATGGTAATTGGCGTACGACCGCTACCCTTCCCATTGGCTAATCAGTGATATATGCAAATTAACTGCCAGCCAAGATGGCAGCCAGCAGCCAGGCAGCTTGAAACTAACATGAGGCTTGCTTGCTTCAGTGACGGAGGAAACCAACGTTCCCGCCTGCCTTGCCAGCCTCTAAGCCTGCAGTTTAAAAAACATTGTAACAAATATAGGAGCTAAACAAAACCCCAGAAACCTGCTTTCAGCGAGCCGGGATCTCAGAGCTGGAATTGATACAGAGTTTCGATTATAGAACCTAAACAAACTAGATACCTGCTTTCAGCAGCGGATGCCTAAGAGCTAGAGCCTCAGAGCTAAAGCTGGCCCAGAATAAAAAAGAAAAAAAGAAAAGAAGGAGCAGTTGGGAGCTTCAGTCCCAGCCTGAAAACAGCCCTCAGCCCCTCACCCGGACTGGCCAGGCACCCCAGTGGGGACCCCCACTCTGAAGGGTGTGTGACCAGCTGCAAACAGCCATCAACCCCTCACCCAGGCTGGCCAGGCACCCCAGTGGGGACCCCCACCCTGATCCAGGACACCCTTCAGGGCAAACCAGCCGGCCCCCACACGTGCACCAGGCCTCTATCCTATATAGTAAAAGGGTAATATGCCTCCCAGCACCAGGATCAGCGGAGCTACGAGGCCTCCCAGCACCGGGATCAGCCTGACAGGGGGCAGCGCCCAAACCCCCTGATCACCCTGCAGCTCTGTGTGTGACGGGGGGGCGGAGCCACAACCTCCCTATCTGCCCTGCTCTGTTCCTGACAGGGGAAGGCGCCCCAACCCCCTGATCGGCCCTGCTCTGTGCCTGATAGGGGGAGCTCCCCAACCCCCTGATCGCCCTGCGGCTCTGTGTGTGACAGGGTGTGATGCCCCAACCCCCCCACCCCACGGGCCCTGCTCTGTGTGTGACGGGGTAGAGCCATAACCTCCCCATCGGCCCTGCCCTGAGTGTGAGAGTGGCGGTGCCCCAACCTCCTGATCGGTCCTGCTCTGTGGGTGATAGAGAGCGGAGCCCCAACCCCCTGATCCGCTCTGCTCTGTGTGTGACAGGGGGTGGTGCCCCAACTCCCCTATCGGCCCTACTCTGTGTGTGACAGGGGGGAGCTCCCCAACCCCCTGATGGGCCCTGCTCTGTGCGTGACAGGGGGGAGCTCCCCAACCCCCTGATGGGCCCTGCTCTGTGCGTGACAGGGGGCAGCACCCCAACCCCCTGATTGGCCCTGCTCTGTGCATGACAGGGGGTGGCACCGCAACCTCCCTATCCACCCTGCCTTGAGTGTGACAGGGGATGGTGCCCCAACCCCCCAATCGGCCCTACCCTGAGCGTGACTGAGGGTGGCATCACAACCTCCCAATCCGCCCTGCTCTGTGCATGACAGGGGGTGGCGCCCCAACTCCCCAATTGGCCCTGCTCTGAGCCCAACCAGGGGCTGCACCTAGGGATTGGGCCTGCCCTCTGCCACCTGGGAGCAGGCCTAAGCCAGCAGGTCGTTATCTCTCAAGGGGTCCCAGACTGTGAGAGGGCACAGGCCAGGCTGAGGGACGCCCCCCCCCCCCCCGAGTGCACAAATTTTTGTGCACCGGGCCTCTAGTCTATATATAAAACATTGTACTGTGTTATTTTATAACCAGTTTTTTTTCACTTAACAATAGATTACACTTTCTAATTTCATCATGAGATATTGTATTTCATTGTCAATTGTATTCCATTTTGTGGGTAACCATATTTGATTTAATCAAGTCTCTCATGTTGGATACACAAGGGTTTTCCCTCTCAAGTCTTTATAAACAAACATATAATGAATTTCTTTCTCACAAGATAGTCTTAGTGGTGAATTTCTAGAGTACAAATTGTATACATTTTTGGGTTTTAAATATGGACTGTCAAATTGTGTTCCAAAAGGTGTCCTCAATTTATACTTCCTCTAACAGGATATGAGTGTGGCTCCTCTTTGCAGCTTTGCCACAATTAGTCATGGCCAGAGCTCACATTGGCCAAGGGACCTTGGGTAGTGACAAAGTCCAATGTGAAAGCTGAATTCTGATGTTGCTCTTTGACATTGATGTGTTTATAAAATACCCAAAAATAGAACAGAAAACAAACATACATTGACCATTTAGAGTCAGAGTCACCCATTGAGTATTGAAGCAGTTAGACGTACATCAGGGGTTCTTCACCTGCTATCTGTGACAGCTATTCCACTCAATAGAAGTGCCTACTCCAACCTGAACAAATCTGTTCAAACCAGAGGCCATGGCTGCCATGAGGAAACTTGAGAATAAGTAAAGTGCTTATGAAAAAAGGAGTGAAGGGAATTTGCCCATAGAAAGTGTACCTGATATATGAATCAACTTATTTCATCCTGAAAGTATAGTGTGGGGATTTGTTGTACCCAATGAGGAAACTGACAACACAAAGAGGGAGCCTAAAACTGCCCCCATGGTTATACAGCTCATTAAAAACAGACCTAGGAACTGAACCATAGTTTTTCTGACACTAATCTATATGAAGATATATGCATGTAAAGAAGATGGAGAAACATATATTTGGAAAAAGTGCTCCCCAAATTCTTCCTTCCTTCCTTCCTTCCTTCCTTCCTTCCTTCCTTCCTTCCTTCCTTCCTTCCTTTTTTTTTTTTTTTTAACAAGTACTTATCAGCCCCCTGCTCTGTGCCAGGAAGAGTGGGAGCTTATAAATATTGATTGACAAACAATTGATGTTGAACAAACCATTAAACCTCTTTGGTCCTGTTTCTTCCTTTGAACAGATGAGAGGAGCTGGGCAGGGGGTCACACACTCAGAGTGCCTTTTTTCAATGTTGAAATTTCATTATGCAGAAGTTGGATGGAAGGACAGGGTGACATCACCTGAGCAATCTCACATCAGGATAATCAGACAGGATTGGCTTCCTGAATGGCACAATGTGACCTATGTCACACTCTCCATAAAATCGTCTTGCCAGAAAACTGGATAATGGTCCAGCTCAGTAGATCTACGCACCAGCTTTCAGGAAATAGTGGGATGGAGGAGCCTGTGGAAAGCTTCCCAGGGAGCTAGAATGCAACCAGTCAGATCTAATGTGGGCAATACTACAGGACAATGACCTGCTTCTTTAACAAAACCAGTGCAGGGTTTTAGATGAGGAGATACTGTCATATTAAAGGAAACATATTAATATCCCGTGGTATCAATAAAATGCCATTGGATTTTATAGAAAAACATCTTCAAGTATTTCATGTTACAATATGGATAAAAAGGAAGCCAGTGTGGGAGAAGAGATGTTAATGAATTAAGGCAGCACACAAAAACAAGAACTGTAGGATCCCACATATACAATGTACCTTGAGCAGTCAAATCCACAGAGACAGAAAGTAGAATGGTGGTTGCCTGGGGCTGGGAGGAGGGAACTGAGGGGTTATTATTTAATGAGGACAGAATTTCCATTTGGAAAGATGAAAAAAGAACTAGAGGCCAATGATGATGATGGTCACACAACAATGTGAAAGTACTTAACGCCACTGAACTACACACTTAGAAAAGGTTAAAATAGTAGATTACCTGTTATTTTTATCTTACACAATAAAAAGAGGTCCCTAGTTACTAGAGATACATGCTGGAGTATGAATAATATGATGACCAGGGATTGCTGGAAAATTATCTAGTAAAACAGAACCAAACCCCAGGAGGATAGAGAAGAAACAGGGCTTGGAAAATGCATATAATTGTTGAAGTTGAGTGATGGGCTATGGGGGTTTATTATACTGTTCCTTCACTTTGGGGTACATGAAATACTTGATAATATAAGTTGAATACATCCATCATTTTTGATATGTAGAATTTCATTTTCTGAGATGCTCTGAGCATTTATACTCTTTTTAAAGGACTCAATTTAAAAAGAAAGACATCCCAGCAGCCCTGTGGTATCTGGAGCTGTCAGGGTATGAAATTGAGCATGAAGTAGGCCTCACCTTGAGAAGGAGGTCATGGAGGCTGCTTTACACTGAGCAGGGGTCCTCATGAGTTATATACCATCCTCCCGCTGCCTTGTCACATTGCCGGGGAGAATAAACGAAATTGTACCTATCAGTGTTCTTCACTGCTGCCTCCAGCTTATAACCATTGGGGAGCTTTCAAAGACACTCATGCTCAGCCCCCTCCCCAAACCAGTTGAGCCTGAATCTGAAGGTGGACCCCAGAGAGCAGTACTTTTAAAAAGCTCCCTATGTGATTCTAGTACGCAGTCAAGGTTAAGAACCACTGGTCTGTGAGCCACCCGGTACCTAGCGGGTGCTCACAAAATATTGATTGAAAATGAATCTGGAACTGGTTGCCTACTATGTTATGTCTCAGTCATTTGATAAAGCCTTTAATGGAAAATAATTTATATGCTACCTTTTCTCCCTCCCACCCAGGAGATGCACCTTTCAAAGGCTATAAACTTGTTTCTTGAGCCTGTGGAAGAGTGGGCACAGTTATACCCAAGAGAATATCATGGTGGCTGTTAGCAAGAGCCTGGAAAGATAAGAATGGTTTCAAAAATGTTTTGGGGGCATGACAAAAAACCCCATTGTAACACAGCACTCTTTGGAATAACATTAAAGAAAAGTGAATTATGCCTGTTTATCAAAGGGAAAATGAAAGCCCCTTGGACACGAATCTTATTTTGAAGCTGAAGCCTTTTATCAAATTGACAATATAAGATATAGTTCTTCTATGAACAAGGAATGATAAGCAGCCATTTGCAATCTCAGTATGTGGCTGTTGGTATTTAACTGTCTGTTTCACCTCTGATGTGTTGAGACTGGGTAAATTTTCATAGCAATTTGAGAGAGAAATGGGGTCCTTGCTCTGAGTTAGTTAACTGTGGAGTGTAAATAGCTCCACATATTTGTCTTCCCTTACCCCTGTCCCTTGGAATTTGGAGAGAATATTCACTGGGCAATCACTTCAAACAGACTGACAAAAACAAATACTCAAAGCTTTCGTTGCAGATAACTCTTCTGTGGAGATAGAATACATGATCCTAAGCTTTAATTGGAGGGGGTGGGAGTGCCCATCTTTTTTATTTTCCAAAGCCAAGCAGAGTAAGTGGTAGAGAGGAGCAGGGCTGCCAGATCGAGCAAATAAAAATGCAGGATGCCCGCCCTGACCGGTTTAGCTCGGTGGATAGAGCATCGGCCTGCGGACTGAAAGGTCCCAGGTTCGATTCCGGCCAAGGGCATGTGCCTTGCTTGCAGGCACATCCCCAGTAGGGAGGTGTGCAAGAGGCAGCTGATTGATGTTTCTCTCTCATCAATGTTTCTAATTCTCTATCCCTCTCTCTTCCTCTCTCTAAAAAATCAATAAAATATATTTAAAAAAAATAAATAAACTGCCAAACCATTTAAAAAAAGAAAATGCAGGATGCCCAGTTCAGTTTGAATTTCAGGTAAATATGGACAAATATTGCTTAGAGTAGACTTATACTAAAAATATTCTGTTTTTGTTTGAAATGCAAATGAAACTGAGCATCCCAGTATGGTGGTGAACTATGGCCATGGAGGACTAGTAGATGCCTCAAGGTGGAGGTGATGGACATCGAAAGATAAATAGGACTGTGTTTAAAACAAGATTCAATATTTATATTTTATACCTTATCTTGGAACGAGTGTCCTGAGTCACCGAGTCTAAAGGATGGATTATAGGTTCGTGGCATATAAAAATAATGAAGCAGCTTGATTTATTTTTGTTTTGCACCAGCTGGTCAAGACTCTTCCTGAGGAAGTAGGGCACCTCTCAAAGTCACCGTCGAGTCACCAATGTCATGGAATCCTCAAGGTGTGGGCTCGGAGCTCTCGCCCCATGGACCTGAGCTGCAGCTGCACATCTTTCTCAGACGTGAACAGCATTGACTGGGCCTTACAGAGATCCACTGCCTACTGCCCAATTTCCATTTGGTTTTCTAAGGAGTAAATGTTTGTTACTCACTAATACTTAGGCCGAGGCTCTTGAGAAATGCTAGGGAGATGGAAAGTGAGCCTGGGTGAGTGGCTGGGAAATATGTGCCCCTTCCAGACAGAGCAAGCATTCAGAAGAGAATGCATGGGAAAGCACTGTTTGAAGGGTTATTTCCTAGAGCCTTTCTGTGAGAGCTGCCCTTCAACTTCAACAATAACAACAACATAAGCAGCTTGTGGTGAAAGCGCAACAAAGGGTGGAACCCCAAGCTCACACTTGGGACTGCTGCCACTTGTCACTTTGAGATCTCCAGGTGAGCACAGACCCTTGGGAATATCTTTCCCTGCCAGACACCTCAGGTGTTTGTGTAACTGTCCAGCTGAGGGTTCACCCTGACATTTCAGCAACTAGGCAGAGTCTTCAGACTTAGGGTGACAACTCAGATGTGAGGGAGAGCTGCCCAACAGGGCTGCGGAAGACTGTTCAGGAAACTTCTGCTTTTTAGGATTTTTTAAAATCTTTTTTTTCTTTCTCTCATCACGAGATGCTGGTGACTGAGCTGTCATCCCCTTATCCCGTGATCATGAAGGTCATTGTGCTCAGATGACTTGGCTGTGCTGATCTTGGCGGAGGGTAGTTTCTGCCCCCCCCCCCCCCCCAGGAAGTGGAAAAGAGACCTGTGGGCATGTGGTGAGGGGTGGCAGACAAGACAGGAAAAAGGCAAAGGATGGTGTGTGTCAAGAGAGTGCTGTCCTGAAATGGGTAGGAAATGATGATTTAAAAGGAAGAACTGCTTCATTGCATATGCAGAGAATTTCTGCAAAACACCTTCCAAAAACTTTCAGCAGCTTGTACCCTGGCAGAGCTGGACAGGCGCTGCAGAAAGGGACAGGCAGGCAGGGGAGACTTCTGCTTTCATTTGTTCGCTTCCCACACTGTTTGGTTAGATTTTCTTGTGTATCTCTTGTTTTTAATGGGAAGTTTTAGAAAAGACCAATTTAATGAAAACAAACGAACTCATAGGGACTTCATCTGTCATTTTCTATGATCCAGGAAAAAGGGCTTCATCTACCAGCTGTGTGGACTTGGCACATTAGTTAACCTTTCTGTGGCCTGTTACCTCATCTGGAAAATAGGGTTAACAACAGTGCCAGCATCTTGGAGTGGCTGTGAAGAGTCAATGAGAGGAGTGTGTCAAGTGCTAAGCGTTGGTTGTCACAAGTGCTCAGTCATCCTAGCTATCGCTGACATTGTTCAAATGCTGTCCTAAGACAAAACCTAGCAATTTAGGCTTGTTTGTCCTAAAGATGGTGCTTAATGGTCATGGCACGTGACCAGAGCGGCCGGGGCTGTGATGGACAACGATGATGGCAGTGGTGGTGGGTAGATGGTTCTGAATGGCCAGAATGTCAAGAGCGGGGAAAGGAGCAGCCATTCAGGACTGAAGCCATAAAAACAAACAGAAGGCCAGGTTGATGGGGTCACGCACACATCTGTCATCTTCTTAGTAAAATAAATTGTCTGCCTTTTGTCACGTCCTGACTATATCTGAGGCATATCTAAGAGGAACAGAAAATGTGGAGTGGCCCACAAATTATTCTTTAATTTGGTGAAAATGTAGTCTTCCCTGCCTCCTCTACCAGCTCCCCTTAGAGTAATGTCTGAGTTATCCAAGTAGAAATGTCAAGTGAGCAGAAAGAGCTCCATGTATGGTGTTCAGAGGAGATAATAATTGGACCTGTGGGTAATAATAATCGGAGCACTCACCGTGAGGGACTCTGACACAGGATAGAAATCCACAGGTCTTGGCAGGAGCAGAGGAGTAGGAAGGACTCCAGGGGAGGGGCGTGTTCTTTAAACCATGGCGGGGGAGGGGGACCATGCTTAGAGGGAGGGCTTGTTCAGCAGTGTTATATGCTGAAAGGAGATGGAAGGTGAGGACCAGTATAGTGTACTTTGGATTTAGTTTGAACTTTTCCATGGATACTGTAGAGCAGGAGGCTCCGTGTTTATAATGAGGATGGGAAAGAGTTGCTGTAGTCAAATATAACTGAGAAATGCTGTGTTACAGGTTAGCAGTTATCTCCACCAACGGGCTTTTCAGAGTCTTTAGTACACAAGCATTCATTGTGAGTGTCCAAGAGGGGGATCAAGTAAATAGCATTTCCCATTGGTCCACAAAACTCTTTATGTGCATAACATCTCGTGGAACCCGTGTTTCATAGCACACGTTCTGAAGGCGGGATCAATGCCTTCATTGTATGGTAGGAGAACCTAAGACCCAACGATTAGAAGGGACTTGGAGAAAATAACTTGGTTGGATTAACAGGCATGGAGGGAACCTGTAAAGGAAGCACAGGGGCTTCTCAAGGCCACCACTGCTGTGAGCACAGGCCTCAGTCATGCTGGGGCAATCTGGTTCTACTTGGAAATATGAAAACAGATGGAGAGACAGCCAATAAACCTTTGTATGTGGCATGAAAGAATACAAGGCAGGACATAAATCTACTGGCTCTGAGTTCAGCTTGGCTGGAGTCAAGACCAAAAGAAGCTGTGTGTCCTTGCAAGTTACTTAACTTCTGGGTGTCTCAGTTTTTTCATCTATATACAGGGGGAATCATGGCATCCCTATCAAAAGGAATTTTTGTGATGATTAAATAAACTAATATTTACAGACAGCTTAGAATAATGCCTGACCTAAGTAAGTGAACAGTTTGTGTTATAGCTATTTTGGGGAGAAGAGAGGGAACTATGTTCCATCCCATAAAAAGGGCAGCAGAAAAAGCTACTCTGGCAAAGGAAAGGAAAATAAACAGATGTGTCAAGAAAGGTAGAGAAAAATAATAGAGATATGTCTTTAGGAATCTATGAGACACTCTGTGTCTTTACAATAAATGCCTCTGTTAGTTTATGATAGCTCAGTAACCTGCAAACGAAGAGATATAATGAGTTCAGTGGCTGAGACAGGATTTGAACCCAAGTCCCCTGGCTTCTAGTCCAGTTCTCTGATTATTACTGTACACAGTTTGTCTAGGACCTGGCTATAATTTAGTAAGGAGAAAAAAAAAAAAACCTCCCAGAAGAAGAAAGCAGATCTTTGCAGCCAGCAGCAGATTGTATCTGGATATTAATGAAATGTCCCTGATTTCAAGAGGCAGCCGTTTGACCCTCCAGCTGTTGCAGCCCTCCAGCTGATTGAAGAGGCTAAAGGTGTTGCAGAGACTCAGGGCACTGAGGACTCTGAAAGCATTTCAGCCCCTCCCTTCAAGAATTTCAACTCAGTGCTTAAACTATGACATCATCCAGACACTGATGCAACGGATCACTTTGGTCTGCTGTGGATTCTGAGTTTGTCATGAATGTCCATAATTCCAATATTTGGTTTGTATACTTCTCCCAGCCTGGAATGTTCTATCCTTCCCTTAATGCCTGTGGAGGACCTCCTCTGGCAGTAGGACCAAAAACTACAGTGGGCTAGAGAAGAACTGGGGAAGGAGTTGTTCAACTGCCACTTGTTTGGACCCTCCTGGCATTCTGACTCACTGGGTCTGGGATGGGACCCAGGAGTGTGCCTGTTAGACAAGCACCCAAGATGATTCTGAGGCTGGCAGTTCAGGCACCTCTCTTTGAAAACACTCCATACATTTTTATCCAGACCTTCAGGGAAGATTTCCAGAATTAAGGAATGTATGAAGTGGGATTTTTAAAGATAATTTTGATGTTGACATTTTAATGTAATGTGGGAGCTAGCTTTCTAACTCAAGCCTCAGTTTCCTGGTCTGTTAAATGGGGCTAATGATGGAGACCTCTGTTGAGGCTGCTGTGCAACTCCAGTGAGCTCAGTGCAGCTGAAGGTAGTTTGTTAGCTGTGAAGTCAGTGATAGTAATTATTTTGTGTTAAAATACAAATTTCTTCTGGAAGGGATCTCAGCAGGAATGGAATCAATTGTTTACATTTTTAGCAGAGAGAACAGGAGCAGGACCCACTCTTATATATTCCATTGTCTCCCCCGACCTAGCTCAGTACCTAGTGTGTATCAGCAAACTTAATTTCTGTTGATAAGAACCCAATATTTTTAAGCTTTTGAATATACATGAGTAATCATCCAAGATGCGGATTGGCTGACATCAGTTATCTTTGGTTGGATACTAAATAATAAAGAGGAAAAACTGGTTATTAATGCAGAGAGGCAAGGAAAAGGCAGTGAATAGTGGTGCCAAAATAGCATCAATAATTATGTCTTACAAAGCTGGTATGAGTCAAAAACGAAGTGTCTGTGTGTGACATGAAATGAATCATTCTGTGAATAAGAGGAGAACTCTTACTTATTCAAATGCTTTTTGTCTCTCCCAAATATGTGCCCTTAAACAAAAGTGATGGGCTGCTTTGCTGGTATCTCACATAAAATAGGTGTCTAATGCATGTGTATCTAATATGTAAAATAACATATGTATCTAATGTAAAATAGATGCAATTCTTCTTGTAAAAAAACATGGTAATTCAGTATTAAGTTGGTCTGAACTGCTTAATGCTGATGACATTTGCATATGATAAAGAATAAACTATTTGACTTAAACTTTAGTTATTTTGGGTTTTCTGCCATTTTCAGCCAAATTGAATCTCAAGTGATGCTTGCAGTGGCAGGCTTCTCCCACAGGGCCAGCTCCAGATCATGGCAGAGAGGTCAAATGTGTCCTCTGCAGAAGGGTCACAAGAAAGAACCACTCAGAAGGGGCTGAGCACCAATACATTGTTCCTTCTTCCAAACACCAATCAGGTTAGTCATCATCCCAAGGGAGAAGTGACTGGAGGCACCTAGAGAAACCAGGAGTGATCATTTAGGAGACCTCTCCACATGGAAATATGAGACTTGGAAAAGAGAGGTTCTCCTGATCATGGGAAATATGAATGCATCAAATATGGCAAATTCTGCCATCAGGGGAGAGGGTGGGGAAGAGGGAGGAGGTGGAGGGGTTTGCACTAGATAATGTAGGATGGCATCTTATATGTGGAAAAAACAGAGAAAAGGATTGGGGGTGGGAGCAGTTACTTTGGCTCAATTGAAATGTAAAATCCTAAGTATTATAGCTGAAAAACACCTTCCAGAACATCTGGTCCAATAATATTCACTTTACTCATTAGAACCAGAGTGGCTAAGAGAATTTTTCAAACGTTGGTAATAGGGTTCCTATGGGTGCCATTAAACTAACCAGGACCAGAGCTCCATTTTACAGAGAAAGAGGTGGAGAGGCTAACAACTAGCTTTTCAGTTTCTGGCTCCGTCCTCTACTTCTGGTCCTTGTGGGGACACATTTTGATTTCTACTTCGACTGGTCTCAGTCTCCCTATAGCTTCTGGTGAGAGATGGTTACAACTTTGGGAACCTCAGAGGTGGGGCCACCTGCAGGATCTACAGCCAGAAAAGACAAATTAAGGACAAAGACAAGGTGCCCAGGGAACACAGAACTGACTGGCTTAATTGATGAAGAGCAAAAGGAGGGGCGGTGGGTTAGGGTACATATCAGGTACAAGTTTGCTGGGAAAAGCATAGAACTGCCTGTGTGATGTGTGTCCGGCCTGGGAAGGGGCAGGTTTGAGGAGCAACAAGGAGGTCAGTGCGGCTGGAGCGGAGAGAGTGAGGCACAGGACGGTGGGGAAGGGAGGGTGAAGGGATCATCTAAGGCCATGGTAAGGCCCCCAGATCTCATTTTGAGTGAGAAAGGCACCTCTGGAGAGTGTTGAGTAGCTGAGTCACAGTCCATGATCGGCACTCAGTCCACATGAGCATAGGAAAACCAAATGCTCATCAAGTGGGGGTGGCTGAATAAATTACAACACAGGCAAACCATGGATTAAGCCATTACAGAGACTGACTTAGAGTGTGCTGCTTGATTTAGAGGAAACTCCATGAGGAAAGTTGAGTGACAAAGCCAGAATTCAGAAAAGCATGTATAACTTCCCATTTTTATAATGGCTTTTACTTTTTCATATACAATATGAACATGTATTTATTGATATGATCACATAAACCTGGAGAACATTGTGGAGAGCTACATACTGGATAGTTCCCAGGGACTACATACATAGAGGGTAAAGGCTGGGGAGAGAAGAAGGGAGACACCATATCATCCAATAACCCCACTTCTAGGTACATAACCAAAATAATTAAAATCAAGGTCTTGAAGAGATATTTGTACATCATATTCATAGCCAAAAGGTGGAAGCAACCTAAGTGTCTGTCATCAGATGAAGGGATAAACAAAATGTGGATAAACAAAATGGAATGTTACCCAGTCTTGCAAAGGAAGGAAATTCTGATACACATTACATCATAGATGAATGTTGAAGACATAATGCTAAATTAAATAAGCCACACACACAACAGAACAAATACTGTATGACTCTAGTAGTCAAATTCATAGAGACAGAAGTTAGAATGGTGATTTCTAGGGGCTGAGGGGAGGGGCAATAGAGAGTTAGTATTTAATGGGTATAAAATTTTAGTTTGATAAGATAAAAGAGTTCTGGAGATGGTTGGTGGTGATGGATGCACAATAATGTGAATGTATTTAATGCCACTGAACTATACACTTAAAAAGGGTTCAAGTGGTAAACTCCATGTTATGTGTATTTTCAACAATTAAAAGGGGAAAAAAGGAAGAAAGACAGCTCCATGTGACTGAAAATACACCACTGACAGTGTCAGGGGTCCTATGAAGATTGTATCAGGGAGAACTTACCCCACCCCATGGCTGCCCCTTCTTAGAACTGGTGCCTTCATGTTCCACTTCTCACAGTGTCCCTTAGGTGGCAGTTCCTTTCCCCATCCTGATCTCACAACCTGATTCAATGTGTCCATATGTGCAGGCTCCTGGGGGAGGATGGATGATGGCGGCCATTCATCTCAGAGACAAGTTCACAAAGACAGCCTCGCTTCAAAGCATCACCTTCCGAGGGATCTGGGTGGAGCCAGGAAGATGCTAGTAGCATGCTCTGGCAGGGAAGAGGGGCACAGAACTCAGATGGGAGCAGACATAATAATCACACTGTAATGTGCAAAGGTTATCCAAGACTCCACTTCAGTGCCGGTTGTATTTAACCTTCCTTTTAACTTCCCCGCCTCCCCCCTTAAGCCTATCTTAGATAGACAGTTCTCCCCAAGGAGGAGAGAAATTCATTTCACTTGGCCCAGAGCACCAGGATGTCACCAAAGCCTTAGCCGTGGCTGTCAGCCAATCTGATTTAAGACAGCAGTCTCCAGTTAAGAGGAACCTCCACCAGCGCCCCTCCTTGTTTCCACTGCAAGTACCTTGTTAGATACCTGGCATCCTGTTTTGCTTGCTCCTCTCTCCTTAATCAGCCCCTTGTGCCATGTCCCTTGAAAGGAGAGAATGCCCCACATCAGGTAGGTGAGCATCCAGCAACATCTGTCAGTGCAGACTGAACTTTTCAAACTGCGCATCACCTGTCCAGACATGAAATGCCATCATGGAGAATGACCCTAGGTTAGGGCAGCCAATGGAAGAAAGGACACTTTGGCTGATGGGACAGAGAAGAAGCACAGCACATCCAGGACCCAGTTCTATTACCCCCGGGGAACCTGTGGCTGCAAGGAAGTTACTGCTTCACTTGTGAGGACAAAGACTTAACCCAGGTCAAGGGTGGGAGGAAAAGAATCGTTTACAGGTGTAGCAGAGCACTTAAAGCCACAGGTGCACAGTTTCCCAGCTTAACTTTATCGGGGCTATAAGGATGAACTGTAGGGCTTTGATTTCCTTCCCTGGCCTGGCTCCCCACTCTTCCTCACCTGCAAGCATGAAGCTGCTCTCCCCATGAGGTCCTGACTGTGTCTTGCTCACTATTATCCCTCTCTCGATCCATTAGTTCCTCAGTCATGAGCCAGACTGCCTGGGTTCAAACCCCACCTCCCTAGGCCTGAGGGCTGGCTGAGGGGCCACTCTTTGGGCCTTCTGGGAGCCTGCCCACTGAAGTTCATCTGCAGTTGCTTTCCTCAGTTGGCTCCATTAATTCATTCCACATGTGTCCTCCCTGGCCGGTGAGAGAAAAGTCCAGTGTCAGGTTGCGCCTGCGACCTAGTCAGAGCGGCTTCCCCTGACATCTCTGTGATCCTGGGCAGATGCGTTCAGGTCAGGGCAGCGTGACCACCTGGCCACCGCAGTCCGTGTGGGCGTGAGGCGCATGCGTGGGCTGAGGGGCTGGGCAAGAGCCTCCCACGGGGCATTCTGGGTGATAAATCTTCCAGGGATGGAGGGGAACAGCTTGGGCTTGTTAGCTACCTGTGGCAGCACGGGCCTTCACTCCTGCTTGCTGCTTTGCAGTGTGAATATAGATTTGATTTTTTTTTTAAACAACACCTATGAAGTGCAAGCACGGCCTCATACACACTGCTACCTGCTTTGCTCGCAGAATCTTACAAGGTGGGTCAGTAATGTCCTCACTCTCATTTTATCAAGGAGGAAACTGGGATTCACAGAAGACAGGCAGTTTGGCTAGAGTCACCCAGCAAGGAAGCAGTGAAGCTTTGAACTTGAACTCCTTGGTGTTGGAGACTGTACACTTGTCTCCTACTGCAGAGATGTGGGCTGAATTTGCAGAGCCTGGGGAGAAGGGGCGGTTAGGAAGGGGCAGCGAGATTCAGGGAGAGTCCCTGTATTGGTTCTAATGCTCACTCTTAGTCAATCCCCTTCTCATTTGGAAAACAAAGGGTTTAGAGAATCTTGGGGTCCTTTTTAACTCTCTGCTACTCTAATTGATTGATTGATTGGTGTGTGTTTTTTGTTTTTTGTTTTTTTGTTTTTTGCTTGCTTACTATCAAGTGTACTGCCATTTCTTTTTTGTGTATTCTTTGCATGTTTTAATTGTCAAAGGGCATTTGTCTTCCTCCCAGCATCAGGCCTGGGTAGGGCTGGCCTCATCAGTGTGTAAATAAACATGGTAAAGCTGAAGGATCCAAGATGGCATTCTAGGATCTCTAACCTGGCTCTTGCCCTGCTGGGCATGCCTATTCTCATTTTTTTAAAAATTTAAATTCTTTATTGTTTAAAGCATTGCATAAGTTTCCTTTTCCCCCCATTTATCTCTCCCTGGCTGCTCCCACCCCCCAGCACATACCCTCACCCCTCTACTGTTTGTGTCTATTGGTTATGCTCATATGCATGCATATAAGTCCTTTGGTTGATCTCTTACCCCAACCCACCCCCACCCTCACCCCCACCCTTGCCTTCCCTCTTAGGTTGGATGGTCTGTTACATTACTATCCAATGTACTGCCTGTTACATAACTATCCAAATGTAAATATCACATGATCTCATATTTATCTTTCTCCTACTGGCTTATTTTGCTTAGCATAATACTCTCCAGTTCCATCCATGTTGTTGCAAATGGTAAGAGTTCCTTCTTTTTTATAGCAGCGTAGTATTCCATTGTGTAGATATACCTCCATTTTTTAATCCACTCATCTGCTGATGGGCACTTAGGCTGATTCCAAATCTTAGCTATTGTAAATCGTGCTGCTATGAACATATATAGGGATATAGGGAATATAGGGATATATCCTTTCTGATTGGTGTTTCTGACTTCTTAGAATATATTCCTAGAAGTGGGATTACTGGGTCAAATGGGAGTTCCATTTTTTATTTTTTGAGGAAACTCCATACTGTTTTCCACAGTGGCTGCACCAGTCTGCATTCCCACCAGCAGTGCACTAGGGTTCCCTTTTCTCTGCATCTCACCAGCACTTGTCATTTGTTGATTTGTTGATGTTAGCCATTCTGACAGGTGTGAGATGGTACCTCATTGTCATTTGGATTTACATCTCTCAGATGATTAGTGACTTTGAGCATGTTTTCATATGTCTCTTGGCCTTCTGTATGTTCTCTTTCAAAAAGTGTCTATTTAAGTCCAACATTGCCTTCTGTATGTCCTCCTTTGAAAAGTGTCTATTTAGGTCCTTTGCCCATTTTTTTGATTGGATTGTTTATCTTCCTTTTGTTAGGTTGTATAAGTCCATGTAAATTTTGGAGATTAAACCCTTATCAGAGATAACATTGGCAAATATGTTCTCCCATGCAGTGGGCTTTCTTGTTGTTTTATTGATGGATTCTTTTGCTGTGCAGAAGCTTTTTATTTTGATGTAGTCCATTTATTTATTTTCTCCTTAATTTCCATTGCCCTAGGAGCTGTATCAGTAAAGATATTGCTACGACATATGTCTAATACTTTGCTGCCTATGGATTCTTCTAAGATTTTTATGGTTTCCTGTATTATGTTTAAGCTCTTTATCATTTTGAGTTTATTTTTGTGTATGGTGTAAGTTGGTGGTTTAGTTTCATTTTTTTTCCATGTATCTGTCCAATTTTCCCAACACCATTTATGGAAGAGATTGTCTTAACTCCATTGTATGCTCTTATCTCCTTTGTCAAATATTAATTGAGCATAATAGCTTGGGTCGATTTCTGGGTTCTCTGTTCTGTTCCATTGGTCTATATGTCTGTTTTGGTGCTAGTAACAGGCAGTTTTGAGTACAGTGGCTTTGTAAGATAGCTTGATATCTGGTATTGTGATCCCTCCAACTTTGTTCTTCAGGCCTGTCCTCATTTGACAGCATGCTTCCATGGAACCTTCAAAGCCCGATGTAGTTGTCACCGCCACTAAGAAGTAATCCTGTGCTCTAGCTACCCGTAAATAAAATTCATCACCATGCACTGTAGTTTGTACATCCTTTTGCAGATGCAATGTTTGGGACTGTTGCTTGTTAACACATCTGTCTTCCCAGCACATATGTGGATCTCCTGAGTGCAAAGACTATGTCTTTATCATCTTTGCTGTAACAGTGCCTAGTATAAGACTGCTTGTATAGCAGAAACTCAATCAAGATTTGTGGAAGGAAGAAAAGAAGGAAGGACTTCAATTTATTGCCTCTTTTCTGTAGTTATTAACTTACAGGAAATCTTCAAAGTGCTAGTCAGCAGGGCTATACCACTGTCTGATGAGGTTTTGCTGGGCTTAACAGTTTACCCACCTTCCTTCCTCCCACCACACACACACACACACACACACACACACACACACACACACACACACACACTGCCACAGCTTTACTTTTGAGTAACACAATCAATTTTAATAGGCCTCTTTTCCCTTCCCTTCAAAATGTAGAGAAATGTAATGAAATCCCCTTTTAGTTCTCTTTTTTGAAATTCATGAGTGACATTTTAATTGTTATGGTCCCTTTATATGTCTATAACTTTGCCTCCTCTCTTTTTGTTTCTTTCCCTTTTTATTCATTAAAAAGTGTGTGTGTGTGTGTGTGTGTGTGTGTGTGTGTGTATTTAGCATCACGCAATAATCAACTTCTCAAAGCTGGTTAAAGTATTGCTTTATAGACACCAGAAAATTTTATCCTCGTAATACTTCTGTGAGATCAGTTCTTATTACCCTAGTAAGTATAGAGCAGAGATTTTAATCTAGTCAGACTGGCTCACAACTAAGGAATGAATAGTGGTGCAAGAGAGGAGATGAGGATGGGTTGGTGAGAGAAAGCACCCTATGCGGTGACTTAGTGGATAGGTGTGTGGGTGATGGTAAAGCAGAGAGAGGAATGAGATAGACCTGAAGGTTGTGACTTTGGCATGGGGTAGGTGGTGCTGGAGAAAGCATGGGTTCATCTTTTGCCTGAGCTTCACACATACAGTAACTTGGAAGAGCTTGCCCTGCTACTTGTGTGGCATTAAGAGAACCCCTTGTAATCTTGATTCCAATTTTGATCTGTGCATAACGGGTTCTCCAGCCAGGGTTGGCATCACATGTGTGATGTGAACACTTCACTGGAATGTCACAGAGATTACTGTCTTGTACTTCTGTCCTCTCAGGAAGTGTTTGAGCATCAGATGAGATCATGAGAGGCAGCCTGGCTGAGTGGGAAACCAGAACACATAGGCGGATGCTCCCTACCTATCTCTGAACCCTTGTGGGAAGTCATCTAATGTTACCAGGCCTCAGTTTCCCCACTAGTGCAATGGTATGACTTCAGAGGGCTGCTGTGAAATGGGTGAAGGAAGTTATTGTGAGGATGTACTTTGGAATGGTTGGGCATTTCACAAACACGGGGGTTTGCTATGAGTATACTTACATGCCATGGGGGAAATGGGCTCTACATAGTATGTGTATCACTCACACATATAATTTCCATTGATAAACATGAATGTAGTTGTAGAACAAATGCAATGTATTGGCCTGAATTTTCAAATGATGCTCTGAAATCACTGAATGTGAGAGCCCTTAATAGAGAGAATGTATTAAGTGTCTTTACTTATTCATTCATTTCACAAGCATGTTCAAGCACTGGCCAGGGCACAGAAGTGAACCATTCAGAAACATTCCCAGGCTTTAATGAGGTTGTATTCTAGTGAGGAAAGACAGGCGATAAATACTAGTAAGTAAACAAACAATAAGATAAATAAGCTACGTATTTTCCGATTGTATTAAGTACTGTGAAGGAAGCAATCCAAGTGCTGAGGAGAGAGTTAACTTGGGAACCAGGAAGAGGCAGTTACTTTAAATAGGGGATCAAGAAGGAGAAAGCTATGGGAACAACCAGAAGGAAAAGATTCTGAGCATAGATGTGACCAGTCCAAAGACCCTTAGCTGGGAACCAATCTATCCTATCCAAGAAACAAGAAGGCTGGAGTCACTGCGGTGTTGTGAGTGAGGGGAAGAATGATGATAAATGCAGCTGAAGTGATCATATCATGTGGTAGACCGGATCATATAGGACCGTGGTTGGCAAACTGCAGCTCTCGAGCCACATGCGGCTCTTTGGCCCCTTGACTGTGACTCTTCCTAAGCTTTAGGAGTACCCTAATTAAGTTAATAATAATGTACCTACCTATATAGTTTAAGTTTAAAAAATTTGGTTCTCAAAATAAATTTCAATTGTTGTACTGTTGATATTTGGCTCTGTTGACTAATGAGTTTGCTGACCACTGATATAGGACATGGTGGAGTTTAACATTATTCTAGGTACAATTAGAAGCCACTGGAGGATTGGAAGCAGGAGGACAACATCATTTGAGTTAAGCTTCTCAAAGACCCCTGTTGCTATTGACTGGAGGTAGGATTGAGGTGGGACAAGTGTGGGCAGGCTAAGACCAGTAGGAGGCAGGCTTCCAGGCCAGACGTAAAGAGAGGGGTGGAAAGAAGTTTGGGAAAAGTTTGGAGGATAGAAGCAAAAGGACTTGTTGATGGGTTAGATGTGGGTAATGAGAGAAACAGAGCAGGTGAAAAAGACTCCCAGATGTTGGCCAGATATAAGGACAGTCTTGACTCAAACTCTTGGCTCCAGATTCTCACAGGTCTGAGTTCTCTTGTGAGATTGCAGTAAACAGAAACCTTTTATTTAGCTACACCCAGAGTAGTTCAGTCATTACAATGAGCAAGACCTACTCAGAACAAGAGTTTTGGGAGCTGGACATGGACCAAAGAAAGAAAAGAAGTTAGAGGGTAGATATGGGAAGAATGGTCCCTCTTGTCTTTTCATTGGCATTTTATTGACTGTCCCTCTGCCTTGACAATCCCCCTTCATTTCTCTGGGAAAGGCCAGAAGTAAAGAAAAGAGCCCCCAAATGTTGATCCTTACATCTATTTCAATCCTGGCCTTTATTTCTCTTGCTGGGTCATTTCTGAGATTAATCCACCATGTTGGGCCATGGAAGAGCAGAGAAGGGAAGATGACTGGAGAAATACCAGGGGAGATGAGAGTAGAAGTCAGAATTTACACTAAATAAGAGACAGAGCTGCTGTGGATCTTGTTTCTTATTCCTCTCTTCCAGACTCACACATTGAGCTTGAGGATACTTCTACATCCACAGTGGATGACCAGATTGAAATAAAGACATACACCTGGGAAAAAATGCTTCTATAAAAGGACTCCAGCATTTCATCCCC
This sequence comes from Myotis myotis, assembly GCF_014108235.1. Lineage (NCBI taxonomy): Eukaryota > Metazoa > Chordata > Mammalia > Chiroptera > Vespertilionidae > Myotis > Myotis myotis. The sequence goes on from NW_023416335.1 coordinate 199,596,697, forward strand.
ACAACCTTGTGGCTCTGCCCCAAGTTAACCCTGAAACAAGAAAACAGACTTAGTGGAGCGTTTATTACAAGGTTTCATAATCTCCTACTTGAGAGCAGCTGGTGGTACAAAATGTGGAGTCTACTGGATCTGATTATTTAACAGATGGTTCTGTTTTCAAATTTACTCCAAATGTTCAGATGTTTTTTCACTAAATTCATATTTCCCATCTGCTACTACCCCCTGGGGCTGAGCTTTAATCTGGGTTGTAGTTTGTAAGTTTAAACAATGTTCTTCTAATCTCCCAACAGAAAGAATTCCCAAACACCAGAGGCATCCACAGGAGCCAGATAATGACTACACATGGATACAGGAGGATTATTTTCTGAGGTGGGGCAATCAGACCTCCTGCCAGAGGTGGACTCAGATATGCCCTATTTGGAGAAACCTCAAAACTTGGCTCAAATGACCTTGAGTTTTGAACAGTGTGTTCCATTCCTCGGGCAGCACATGCTAGTACATCAAAATTATTAGTAGCAAATTAAAACTCCTTTAGCAGAGAATAAAGGCACTAAGTAACTGTGTTATTGGTCCATCATGTGTCCCTAATTGTGTCACCTCGCTCCTCAGTCGGGTTTTATGTTCATTATTTTCAGGTTCGTTTCCCACTGCTGTGCATTCATGGTCTCCCTTTTCTCTCTTTCCACTCCAGCTGCCTACAGCTGTCAGCCACTCACTCCAGCTTTGCCTTTCTAGTGTTTTCAACTCCCTGCCAGCATTATGAAATTTAATTTATAACAAAAGTGTTCTCTGGGTCTCCTTTTCTTGACGAACTTCTGGTTTCTTCCTTCATTTAGAATCCTCCTCTGTTCTCTGGGCACCTGTTCCTTGATCTGTCCTCTTACAACATTGCCTTTTCCTTGCTCAAGTGCATGTTGCTAAGTGGACACAGAAAAGAGAACAAAGCTTTGGAAGGTGGTGGGATGTGCCCTGAGCTAGGGTGGTAGGAGAGGGAGAGTGTGCTGGTTTGGAGATGGAGTTCTGAGTCGCTGTGTAACAGATCTGTAGGGACCACTATTCCCATAGCAAATAAGGTGGACAGTGACTTCTGCAGCTCTAAGATAATGAGTTGATGCCCCCTGGAGTTGTGCAAAGCAATAGGGCACCCACCAATGAGCTGTGAATCCTGGGACCACTTAATTCCCATGTAGAGTCTCTGGGATTCCATTTTCTCATCTGATGAAGAAGCTTTGTATATAATGATTTCTAAAATCATTTCTGCCACTGTTTCTAAGGCCATTGGAAAGAAAAGACCCACCCCTGTTCTTTCTGTGTGTACCTCATAAAAATATTGGGCAAAGCCATCCAAACAATATGTGGGACCCAGTGAAAAATGAAAATGTGAGGAAGAGGCCCTGTTCAATGACAGCCAAGAATTTTAAGACAGTAATTACAGAACATTAAACTAAGCATGAGGCCTTGTGTGACTAGTTCACATGCCCATGAAGCTGGCCCTGATGCTGTCAGTACCAAGTGACCATGTGTAGTCTACTGAGTCTACTGATAAAATCATGCCCACTTGAAAAGGCATGGATTTCTCAAAAAGGAGAATTTTCCTGAGTCAATCAAGTGAATAATAGATGGATCCTCAGATAGAAAACCAGATACTAAAAAATTGTCCTGGGTATGGTCTCTTGGGTTTATATTTCAAGGAACTGGATGGCAGTGACATCCACCACATTAAGGCAGGTCTAAAGCTTGGATAGCATCAGGTCTATGGGCATTGAAGGCAAGTAATATGAGTAAAGTGGATTCTCTAATTTTATATTATTCTCTGGGTTTAATTTCTGTACAAAGACAGAGAAAGTATTATTCAGCAGAATTTTTCTTAGAAATGCACTGTACCTATGTGGAAAAATTCTTTGACACATTTCTAAAGTTGGAAGTTGAAATCCCAAGGGTATGTTTCAATAGCAGGAGATGGTTGCCAAACTGCTATGCATAAGGCAAGAAAAAGAGCTTTTCTTATAACTCTGTTTGGAACAAAGGGTTGAGAAACCACAAGAAGGAAGATGGGAGATGAGGAGAGGAGACTGGCATAGCAATGCAGGAGGGGGGAGAGAGAGAGAGAGAGAGAGAGAGAGAGAGAGAGAGAGAGAGAGAGAGATGCCTGCTGGCCCCAATATGGTAGGGGACTTTGGATAAAAAATGTTCAAGAAGGGATTTTCCACTTGCTTGGTAGGTGATATAAGTCATTGTTTCTTCTGGGCTTCTATGTAGAATCTTTGGTAGCTCAGATTGTGTGGTGCTGTGTTGTGTATGTGTGAGTGTACATGTGTGCACAATGCTCTTTTAGGAATGAAATAGATGCTGATTTTTGTGTATTGTCTGATTCAGTGTAAAGGCAGACACAGCATCTGTGAAGAAGACACTCAGGGAAGAAAGGACCTGAGGCTGTAGGGTCCTGACAAGTTTCTGGGCTTTCCTAGGCCATGGTAATTGGTGATGTAGGTGGTATAGGAGATGGTTTAAAACAATTTCTTTTAGAACAAAGGGATAGGGAGGGCTTCAGCTTACATCTGCATTTTCTTTCATCATTCCTAAGCCTTTAGAAAAGTATTGTTTAAACATTCCAGCTTGGTCTCAAGCTGTAGTACAGAATATGAAGAAAGGGCTCATGTGTCAACACTTGGACCAGAAAGGGAAACAGTAGAGAAGCACCCATATCCACTTCCTTCGGCTTGCACACTAGTGCTGATTGTTCTTAGTGTGAGAGATGTTCATGGGGATGGTGAATTTTGGGGACAAGCATCCAGGTTATAAGATCCAATTCTCCTACCCCCACATGAATATGGAGAATCTCTCTTCTCTGTCATGCTCAAAGCAGCGGGCTTTATTTTATTTTAAAAAGACATCTAATGTCCTTTGATCCATCTGTTGTGTATTCATCTACTTCACATGTATGCAGTTGGGGAACCATAATAAGGGCTATATTTCTGGGTAGATAATATTTCTAAGCATTCTGGGATTCCATAAATCTTAAATCATGCCATGATACACGTCTGTGGAAGCTTCCCCCTAAAATAGAAATGCTGTTATAGATCCCACAGTGTTAATATTTTAAAAAGTTGATAAATGAGTAAAATTGCAATTTAATCATTAAAATTTTAAAAATTCTGTTCATGCTTCTTATCTACTCAGTTACGTTCTCAGAGCTCATTTGCACTTTGTACTTAATGAGTGCTTTATTTATAGCTTCATTGTGTAAGATGATAATTCAGGGAACCAATGGATGAGCTCTTTGGTGGAGGAAAAAGTCCTTTCCCTAATAAGTAATTTCTTAGCAATGGTGTTTTAGTCAAGATCCTCTGACTACAGGCAACAGAATTTCACAGAAATGAGTTCTAATATAAGGAGGTATTTGATGGACCCCCAGAACAGGAAATGAGTGAAATCCTCTTAACTGGATGTTGGAATTGGAAATCACAAACTAAGATAAATCCCCTGCTAAAATTCCTTCCATCTCTCCTTGAGTTGGATCAGAGAACTACCTTTTAAGTTCTTGCTTCAGCCCATTTCTTTTTTCTCTCCACCCCTAAGTTGCACCATGTCTCTGTGATGGTTCATGGTTTGCAACAACATTGTAGGTCCAAGTTACCTATGCTGAGGAGACCATGTGCTAGGCAAGAGGAGCTGCAATACTCAGGTTTGCTTGTGGAGCTGAAGTTGTGCATCTTAGGAGGCCGAGGAGCTTTGTTCATTCTTGAGGAAGATGGTGCAGGAGATGTGGAAGGAACCCAAATGCCATCTGGCTGAGACTGAGCAGAGACAGAAATTGCAGAGGAGAGGATTTTTGATTTTATGTATTTAACTTTTTGTACTTTGAGCTTTAAAAAGGGACTTCGTTTGGGGTTTAACTTTCAGGCTTTCATTTCACTGGGAATTGAATAATTAGAGGGAGTTTCTGTTACATAACTCTGGAATAGTCTTCATTGTATTAGTTGGGTTCATTGTATAATCTTTGGCAAGCTCTACTGAATCATGTGGCTAGGCATGATTGGAGATGGGAAACAGAATAGAGAGTGATTCTTTGGACTATGAGGAAACTGATCTTGGAGGTAATAAATGTCTTTTTCCAATGTAGAGAGCTCTGGGGGCAACAGAGATCCAGGAGAGCAGATTAAGAGTGGTAGGCATCCAGGGCCAGGGTGATGAACTGTCCTGGCTTTCTTAGGACTAAAGGCATTCCTGGGATATGAGCCTTTTTAGTGCTAACATCAAGAAATTTCAGGTAAATCAGGCCAGTCGGTTAACTTACCTACAGGAGGGAGCGGACTGGCTCTGAGGCATGGCTGGGTTTTTCCCTGGATGGTGGCAATGATGTGATAAAAATTGGGAGAAAACAATCTTCCAATCTTCACAGCCCTTCCCCCCTTTAGCATTATGGTTTCAGAGTGGTTGGGCTGGCTTTTAAAAGGGGGAAAGCAGAAGCTGCTAGTTCTCTCAAGATCTAGGCTTGAAAGTTTCAAAATGTGACTTGCACCACATCCTTTTGGTTAAAGCAGAAACAAAGAGAGCCTAAATTTAAGAGGAGAGGAAAAAGTCTTCAGACGAAGCAGGATACACATGCAGTGAGGGAAGAAATTGATTATGACAATCTGCTACAAATATAATTTTGTAAATTCCAAAACACAGGAATTAAAATGTCAATATTGTAAGGGCGCATTATATGCCAGGTCTGTCTACTTGGAGGTAAATAAGATAATTTCTGTCTTTAAGAACTTACATTCTAGAAGGATAGATAGATATGCAGGTGTATAAATGCAGTGCAACATAATGTATGTATATTTACATGTAAGTATCTGCAAGTTATAGAAGCAATATATAAAAATTTGTGATTTTTTTAATTGGAAGTAGTAGAAAATAATCTGATTTCACAGACAGCATAGGGGATTTCAGGAGTGAATAGGAATTTTGTGGTGCTTAAGAAGCATTAGGGCATACCAGGCATGGGGAAATAACGTACAGAGTTCCAGGAATTTAAGAGTGCATTGTTTGCACTGTAAGACTGGAATGTAAATTTGTGTGGAGCATGAGCCATAAGAGATGGAAATGAAGGAGCAGGTAGGGAATCTAATCAGCTTGTCTGCCATGTTGTAGAATCAATCTATTTCAAAAAGAGAGAGTGACTTAACTAATACTTAAAGTATAATAATCTATATATGTAAAAGCCAAGCGACCAGAATGACAAACGACCAGAATGACCAAAACGACCGGAAAAACCTCTCACTATGATGCATACTGTGATGGCCAACCGGCCCAATAAGGGCCCTGATCAGCCCCCAACCTCTGATGGCCCTTCCCCCCGGCCGGCCTGGTCCACTAATTGGCCCCTCCCACCCCAATCGAGGGCAGGGCTGGTCGGCCAACCTCCCATGGCCCCTCCCCCCCACCGGCCCAATTGTCCCCTATCGGGGTGGGCAGCCAGACCCCACCCATGCATGAATTCATGCACTGGGCCTCTGGTAGTAAATAATAATAACAATGACTAATAACTAATAGCTAATGAACATATACTCTTTGCCAGGCTCTGTTCTAAGCACTTTGAAGTCATTTGCTGTCACAAGAACTCTAAAAGGAAGCTTACCATTATTAGCATCCCCACTTTACAGTTGAGGAAACTGAGGCACAGAGAAGCCTACTTGCTCAGTATTACGTAGGCGTAAAGGGCTCAGCCTAAATTTCAATAGAGGCTGTCTGTTGCTTAACCACTGTGCTATATTTCCATCTACTCCAGGGCAGATTGTTGTTAAGAGTGACGAGAGATGTTTCCACTACTTGGGAGACCGTTGAAATAAGCTAGATGAATGTTGTAATATCCTGGAAAGAAAAAGGCAGCAATAGTAAAAAGAAGTGCCACCGATGAATCCCCAAAACTGTTAAAGGAATATCTATAGCTATATATCAATTCATTTATCAATTGAATATGGAGAATAAGGAAAGAAAAACCGAGGATGACTTTCAAGTTTCTGGTTTTGGTAAGCTGATGAATGGAGGAGCCATTATCAAGGATAAGAAATGGAAGAGGATAGTTCAATTTGGAGGAAATGACAAAGAGTTCAGTTTGGACACGGATTTTGAAATGATCATGGGACAACTGAGCAGTTATATGTGGGAGATGGTTGGAAAAAGGGATAGACTCAACGGAAGAGGAAGTTTCAAGGAGGAGTGCCAAATGCATTCATTAGAAAGGTCAAATAGGGTGAGGCATGTGGAGATTCCACTGGATCTGTAACTACAGAGGTCAACAGGACCTTGACAACAACAGAGTGAGTGGAGAGGTGGCTGGAAGCCAGATTGCTGTGGGTGACGAAAAGAGGAAATGAAATCAGCAAGGGGTGGCCTAGATTTCCAAGAACTTGCCTGGGAAGAGAAGGAGAGGGTTAGAGCAGGAATCGCACAGAGATGGAGGTTAGAGAGGAGGCATTTTGTTGACTCCTTTTTGTTTAAATAATGGGTTTCTTTTCTGAGGTGAGGGAATCAGAGGAGAGAAGCTTAAGGGGTAGGAAGAAGAGGGGCATGGCTGATGGTTATACATGTCCCAGTAGAACAAAAGCAGGGAAAACAAAGGACAGGTGGAAGGATTAGCCTTAAAGGACATTTCTCCTTTTAAAACAGAAGGGAAGAAGACAAGAATATTTAGAAAAATGACTATATTTGTAGTTGTGGGAATTGGGTAGGAGATTGAGAAATTTCATAAAAATCTTTTAAAAGTATTAGCAAAAGTCATTTTTCCAAATAGGAGAAGAGGGCTTGGAATCTGGAATTAGATAGTGAAGGTTGGAATAGCACTTTGGTAAATAGGATGATGGGAGGAAAATTGCATTCATAGAAAATTCATTATGTGCTAAGCACTACTCTAGGTCTCTATGCAAAATAATAGTGGTAAAATGTACACATAACATAAATTATACCACCTCAACCATTCTTGGTGTACATCCCAGGAATGATAAGTTTATTCATATTGTTGTATAAACAATCTCCAGAACTATTTTCATCTTAGAAAACTGACACTCTGTACACATTAAAAAACTCCTATCCCTTCTACTCTGAGCCCCTGGCAGCCACCATTCTATTCTCTGTCTCTATACATTTGATGGCTCTAAATACTTCATATAATTGGAATCATGCAATATTTTATTTTCATGATTGGCTTATTTCACTTAGCATAATGTCTTCAAATTTCAAACATGTTGTAGCATGTGTCAGAATTTCCTTCCTTTTTAAGGTTGAATAATATTCCACTGTGTGTGTGTCTGCGCACGCACATGCATGTGCGTATTACACTGTGTTTATTCATTCATCTTCTATCAATGTACACTTAAGTTGCTTCTACCTCTTGGATATTGTGCATTATGCTTCTAGAAACATGAGTGTACAAATACAGGGTGTCCTCCCTAAAATGAATACACACTTTAATAGCTGATAGCTCAATTTTGTAAATGAAATGTATTTTAATCAACACACTTATTCAAGTGTGTGTATACATTCTTTTGGGACAACCTATATCTGTTATAGACCCTGCTTTAAATTTTGGGAGGTATATACCTTATGAGGTGTGTTTATCCAAGCCCTTCAGGTGACTCTGAAAATGACTTCTATGAACCATGACTGTCATGCTCTTGTCCTGATCCTGAATCACTATAGAGACCTTCCTCATATTTTTGATGCTAGTACTCAGCACAGACCTGGAATAATGTTTCTTGCAATCATTGCACTTGGTCAGGGCTGTGCATATATGTATAGAGGTGTTGAAGAAAGAGGTGCAAAGAGGAAAATGGGAAAGGGGAAGAGTGTGCAGTTTTTGTCTTCTCCTTCTCTGTTAGTGGGAAGGACATTGGGCTCAGAGCAGGTAGGGAACTTGGAGTAGGAAGGTATACAGACTGTTTGGAGCTGGAATTGGGCTCTGGCCAGGTAGCTCAAATGGCTAGAGTGTTATCCCAATATGCCAAGGTTGTTAATAATAATTTTTATTGTTACAGTTATTTATTGAATGATTATGATGTTCCTGGTACCATGTACATTACATATCTTGTCACATTTAATATTTATTAGTTGATTCTAGTTTATGTCCATTTTTCAGATGAGCAAAGTGAGGTTAAATAGCTATCCCAAATCACACAGTCAGTAAGTGGTAAAATTCAAAAAATGTTCTCTCTCTCTCTCTCTCTCTCTCTCTCTCTCTCTCTTTCTCTCTCTCTCTCTCTCACACACACTCACACACATAGTTTTATCAATGATATAAACTTTGGCTGAACCAATGACTATTACACATCTTTGTAAGAGATCCCTGTATTTCAGGTAATCTGTTCTTTCTTTAATCTTAAGTGTAGAAAGGCTGTTTTCTAGAACTCAATTCTTTCTACAAGTACTCTCCACATTTCCAGCAAAATCTGTGTGGGAGTCACTGGAAAGCACAAGGTGTTAAAAGACAACACACTGTATTTCCATTTCAGCTCAACTGATGTTAGTGTTCTCTCTCTCTCTCTCTCTCTCTCTCTCTCTCTCTCTCTCTCTCTCTCTCTCTCCTTTCCCTGCCTCCCTTACTATTCCTACTCTCTCCCCTCCCTCTCTATAAGCAATTGTCTTACTTGGTTTTTTAAATGAACCCATCACATCTTATCTTCCATACTTTTCCCCCCATATTTTTGCAAGAAGCAACTTAGTGTACTGAATACTGGGGAATTCTTTTCCACAAAGAAAGTGGTCATGAATCAGTTCTATGACTACATTCACATTAGCCTTGTTGGAGGGAAGATACTTTCTGGAAAAATCAGTTAGTTTATCCCACCCTGGCAGCTTCCTTTCTCACCAAAGCCTGTGGATGGGTCAGTCGCCAGAACTCAAGGACTGCCAGCACCCCTTTATGCATCCATGGCCATGAAGGCAACAGAGCAAGCTGGGGGCTGTGGTCATACCCCAAGGCCCACAGGATGATGCTCTGAAGCTACTGTGAAGAAGTGACTTTTGGGGTCACAGGCCTGGAGCTTTCCAGGGCTTTTAGTTCTGTTGAGTTGGAAATATATTCAGGGCAAAGGACTTTGGTGCCCCCCCCCCTTGTGGTATTTGGCTACATTGAGCTCAAATCCTAGCTCAGCTCTGGCAGGGCTGAAGACTGTATAAGTGAAAAATAGTGGAATGAAACCTCAGAACACGTTATGACCTTCAAGAAGGTTTGGTTTGGATTGGGTTCTAGAAGTGGTCTGAGTTTTTTGGTTGCAGACTTTTTTTTTCCAGAACGTATTTTGAACCTCTTTAGAGAACTGTTCATGGCCTCTGAGAGGCATCCGAGGCTCTGGGAGGCCCCATTTTGCCCATCCCTATATTCCAACCTCTGTACAGTAACATTGGAAGTTATCATTAAATGAATGTTGTGTACCAGGAACTGACTGAGCTAAAGAGTTTTACAACTATAGTTGCTTAGAATTTTTCTAAGACTTTAGTAAGAAAAGTATTGTTATGCTCTATGATGAAACTGAGGTGCAGAATCTTTGAAATCTTGTACATTTTCTCAAGATAATGGCATTGTGGGATTTGAACATCAGGATATTTGACTCCAGGGTACAGTCTCTGAACACTGCATTGTACTCCCTTTCTCCTTCCCTTTCTCTTTCTCCTTTCCCTATATCTTCCTAGTGCCTCATCCTCTCCTATTCCCTTATTCTAGCCTCTCTTCTCCTCTTCCCCCGACTGCCTCCTGCATTCACAAGGGCAATTCAGCCAATCTTTTTGGAGTGCCTGATGTACCTAATGAAAAGCTGAGGTGACACTGGAGCTGAATCAGTGAGCCTATTCTTCATGGGGTGGGCCCTTAAACCTAGTCTTGTTTTAAGAATACACTCTCTCTCCTTTGATTTCCAAATGTGCTATTCAACAATTTCTTATTCTTAGATTGTAGTTAATTGAGAAAATAAGAATATCTTTGAGAATATCTGTTGTGAAATGATTGTTGTTTGTGGCTTCCTATTTGTGATTGCCACTGGACAATGTGGGACTGAAATTGATTTCATTCAGAGATGATGACCTAAGACCAATCAGAAATCTCCACTGGATTTTTATTGACATTATCAATAAGGATGTTTTCTCTTGGAGACAGACACTGTAAGGACACAGTAGGTTTAGGGCTGATAGCAACCATTTTGCTACCACATGAAGAATGGCCATCTGAAAAATGAAGCCAAAAAGAGGTGAGAACTGAGAGGGAGAATGAGAAGACTCCTTAAGAAAAACATTGAAGTGGGTGACCAGAGAATTTTGCACTATTTGCCACCAGATGCCTCAATAAAGGGCATCACTTTCTATCCAGTACGCAGTAGGTGATTAGTTGGGAACAACAAAATACATGGTGGATATCGCAGTCCAGAGAAAGGCCAAGTAGAGGAAAGAGTGAAGACCTTGGAATTCCAGATTCATAGCCCAATCCTCATCTACAGAAGACTGGATTTGGCCAAGTTACTTACCCTTTTTGAGTCTTAGTTTCTTTATTTGTGAAATATAGATAATCATGGTATTTACCAATCATGGTATTTACCAGGGTTTTTGTGAGGATTAGAAAATTCAATATACTTAAAGTACCTATTTAATAATTAATAATTGGCCTTTTTCTATAGCTATAGAAATAGAGCATGACTAAACGACTCCTGTCTTCAATAAGAAATTAGTTGCAACCCCAATTCCCACCACCAAGAGTCTGGTGATAGTTTCTTAGTCTTACAGAAGGGATCGCAAACTCAAAACTGGTTAGGTTCACTCAGTTATATAGGCAATAGAGAGTGCGGGGGGCTGTGACAACTGAAGTGTTTGTGCCTCACATAACTGGGCAACCTTATCCAACTCCCATCAGTTGTTTCCCTGGGGCATTCTGGACCCAGAGTTGCCACATCGTTTACTCGTTTTAAAGAAAAGCCGAACATCTGTGTTTTTAAAAGTGAGATCTGTTGAACTTTCCAATGTTGTCAAATTCATTCAGATTAAAAACAATGACAATAAGAGGGAAATTATTGTGGTAAATCAAAACACACACCTCTAAAAATGGAAGACAGTCTGTCTCTTGGCTGTCTCGCTGGAAACTAATGCTAATCTTTTGGAACGCTCTTTGCTTGGGCTTCTGCAATACAGAAGCTGTCCTTCACTGGCGTTCACAAGAAATCCAATAAGATCGCTGAGCATTTAGTGTGACAAGAAGATTCAGCAGAGAAGTTGAGGATCCCAGAAAAGTTACATCACAGCATGTGTTTCTCCTGCTCTTCTTACCTACACTGTCCCTCACTTTCACTTCCACGTTCAAAGGCTGTTAAATCACGGTGTTTACCCACATCTTCAGAAAAAAATCACTTCTACTGTCGTGGTAAACAACCTGCTTCCCTATTTATAATGGTCTGGCCCTCTAGCAACTTTAGCATGAAATTATAGCTAATTTGCCTACAAACGTCAGGTGGTCATACTGGACACTCAGTGTGTGTGTGTGTGTGTGTGTGTGTGTGTGTGTGTGTGTGTGTGCGCGCGTGTAATTTTATTACCCAACCTCAGTGCTTGCTCAAGCTCTAGCATTTGGGGAGGACCTTATAGAGGCAAAACACAGATTGAAACTGGTGTCAACCTGAAAGTTGAGACAAAATCTCAGAGAGAGAGAATCGAGTGGGAAAGAGCATGCCTTTCCCTTGTGGAAAACGTCTTTGATGGATGGCAATTCAATGCCCAGTGTGCTTGAAAGTGTCTCTTCCAATCTGAAAATAAACTGAGCTTCCTGAACAGCTTTTGGAAAACCAAGGCTTGGAGGATTTCTCTGACTTTCATGGTTCCTGCATCAGCATTTGGAAGAGAAATAGGGAACGATTAACAATGAAAAGAAACTGACTGTATTAGCGATAGGTAGATTTGGGGCAGAGGAAGACAGAAAGGCTAATGATTCTAACTTTTTAATTGTATGAAGTCTAAAGAATTATGGAATTACCTAGAATTTAAGCTTTTCATCTCTTTCACATTTGATCTCTAGCCAAGTAACTGTTGTAGAATAATTTAATATTCTGAGTCGTCAATAATAAGGCTTGCAACGTGATAGTTAAATGCACTTGAAATTTTGATGAGATCATTAATAACACCTCTTGCCAGTGACTTAACTCTAGTTAATAACTTCCTTGTGACTTTTGTCAAATAGATTTTTCTGAGGGATATTAATTTCCAAAGGTTTATGGATGTCCTTCAATTGTTAGCCAGTGACAGAAATAGCTTTTCTGCTGTGGCATGTTTTGAGGTTTTGCCCTTATTTCTAAGAAAAAGGCGATAATTGTGTAAACCCATTGGCATCAAGCTTTAACCTAAAACCTGAAGTAATATTTTCTAAAAAGAATAGTTTCGTGTAATTTTCACAATAACAGCATGCCAATACCAACTATTCTAAAATGGCAGCCTGTTATTTTATGAGTTATATAAGTCTAATAGAAGAGAAAAATCCTCTTACTGCCTTGCTTTGGGAACAGTTTCTTAGAATTTTCCTCACTAATAGGGAATCACGTCAGTATGCTCATTTCTCATCTTCTGCAGCTCACACCACACAACCAATCCAAACCCACTCCCATCCCAGAGCCAACCTGAGTCTTCACAGTGAACTGTATTTGTATCTGTTTTGTGTGGGGAGGAAAAACCTAGGAAAAGGTCAGCAGAGAATTCTAAAACTGTTGAGCACTTAGGCACCCTTCAAAGTTGGATGAAAGCATTTGAGGGCAAAAAAGACAGAACAGTGTTATATATTGAAAAGTATGCATTCAACATTTGTCACTCTCCAGAGGAACCTAGAGCCCCCATGCCAAGTTCATACCTGTTTGTTGAATGAATGAATGAATGCAATAAATAGGACCAAACAAGGTTTGCATAAACCTTACAAATGATCCATATGTTATTGATTAAGAAGAGAGATTCAATTTCTTTTAAGTTACAGATTCTCCACTTCTTTCTTTTCTTCTTCTACTTGCATGAATTATTGGAGAGACTTTTACCCATAACCAGGAGACTCTCTTCTACTGTTATGTTCTTAGAAAATATGAACATATGTTTTTTGAAATGAATGAGGAAAGAGATTTGTTTTCTAATAGCTTCCAAAGAAGGGTGACTGAGTTTAACAAACACACAAGCAAACAAAAATTCTCCGAACTCAGGATGCCCAGTTACACTTAAATTTAGAAAAACCATGATTGATTGATCAATATTGATCAATTGTTTAGCATAGGTATGTCCCATGCAATATTTGGGACATACATTAAAATAAAATTCATTATTTATCTGAGATTAAAATTTAACTCATGCCCTATATTTTATCTGGCAACTCTACTCTTAAGTTGTACTCTTAGACATGTAGGAATATATTTCATTCCCACAAGGAAATGTCCTCACTCCCACTTTTCTTAAAGCTAAAATGCCCTTTTGTCTGTATTTCATTTCCCTACATGAAACATGAGTCTATCAAGTAGTTATTTTCTTCTAACTCTACAGTAAGGAAATGACGTCAGAATTTCAGTGATACCTGACATTGGCACCATAACTGGGTTTTAGGGAGTTAGAGGTGTTGGGTCTGTGGGAAACCAGAGGATAGGGGCTCCACTCAGCTCCAGGGTTGCCATTTGGGAATATAAATTCAGTATTTTGAGAGTCCATTTTTGTTTTCAAAAGAAGTGCCAGATATCCTGACTTAATGTGAAAACTGCAGAATTTTAATAATCAATAACAAATTCAACTAATAAAAACAAATGAATGTAAACTCACACACACACACACACACACACACACACACACACACACACACACACACTGACTGGTAGGCCTATGCACTTCAGCTCCTTGTCCATTTGTCTGGTATTGGCTGCTGCCAGGGGAGTCCTATACTTTGGCCTGATGTCTTGGGGCAGAGAGGACTGAAGACTTAACTCTGAGTGAGGCAATTTTAGAAGAGATTCTGATGCCAATGGCTCCTTAGTGGTACAGAAACACATTGCTAGTTGTAGTAAGATCATTTTTTTCACCTTCTTTCTTCCTGTCCCCCAGTTAAGCAGGCCATGGGATCTTGCCTCCCTGTCCATCAGGTGTGTAGCAGAGAATAGAAGACACAAACAATGACCTTTCCTGGCTTTTGTGTTCAGGATTCCATGGGATTAAGGACATTTTCTAGGGCAGTAGTCTGGAGAGTCTGAGGAGAGAGGAAATGACCTTGAGGAAACTGTAAAGAGTGAGATTCTTCCCAGACTAAAAAAATAGTTCTCAGACAGTAGGAAGGAGTTGGAGGTTTGTGGTTTCTGTGAGCAGTGCTCCAAGGAGATTGCAGGATCCCAGAGGGGACAGTGGCAAAGGAGGCCAAGAATAAACACAGGACTCCTCAGAGTCACTTCACAATCCCACAACCTGAGGGGACCATTGAGAGAGAATAAAACAATTCAGGGCTAATCCATCTCTATAGTGACTGGCAAATAAAAGGGCCTCTCTGATTAAGGGTGCTACCTAAGACCGTGGAACCTATGAAGTGCCAGGTATGAGGAGAGATCCCCAAATGATCTTTGAATACCCCAACTGCACAGAGTAATGGGGACTTACAACTTATAATTGACTTTTAAAAAGCAAAGACAGAGACACACAAAGGATTAGAAACATTCACCTGAGCATATAGATTGAGGTTCCTAACGATCACCTCATGATACTCTCTGTATGAATGTAGAACATACAAATAGCATCATTTGCACCTACTCTAGGCAGCAGCGCAAAGATTTCCTGGTTTGACACCCCTCATTCGATGTATTAGGCATATGTCAAGCCTGTGCTTTTTCACAGACAGAAAGGCAGAACTTAGAAACTCTTGAATTACATGGCATAATCAATACCTGTGCCTTTATTTAGAAAATCCTAAGTAACCATCACTAGATAACCCACCTAAACTACTACTACTTGCTAACCTCCTGGCCTCAGGATATGAATTTTCCCCAAAGCCCTAGGTAGTGTTAGCTATATTAAGCACACATTGTAATACAGCACAATAACCTTCATGACAAAGAAATCATGATATAATAGTGATGATAATAACTACTATACTATCCTAATATATAAAAAGCCAGGGGCCATCACGACTGAAACAACTGGATGGATGACCAAACAGCAGGCGGCGTGGGTGACCAGGCCAGCGGGGAGGGGCAGTTGGGGGCGGCCAGGCCAGTGGGGAGGGGCAGTTGGGGGCGGCCAGGCCAGTGGGGGGGCAGTTGGGGGTGATCAGGCCAGCAGGCAGAGGCGGTTAGGGGTGATCAGGCAGGCAGGTGAGCAGTTAGAAGCCAATGGTCCCGGATTGTGAGAGGGATTGGGCCTAAACCAGCAGTCGGACATCCCCTGAGGGGTCCTGGATTGGAGAGGGTGCAGGCTGAGCCGAGGGAACCTCCCCACCCCTCCTGCATGAATTTCATGCACCGGGCCTCTAGTATAATAATAATTCTTTTACAAATGAGGAAACTAAGGCACAAAGGGGTTAGATAACTCATCCTGGATTATGCATCTGGTAAATTTTAGAGCTAAGACTCAAGCCTGGAAGTCTGGCTCCAGAGTCTGAGCTTCTATACTGCCCCTCCCCAATGGCTGCCAGGCTTTTCCCTGGACTATCCCTGCTTCCTGAATGCTATGGACTTGACCAGGTCAGTCTCCCCATTCTATGCTCTTATGACCCCTGTACTTTGCCTTCATGCTGTTTACCATAGTTCATAAAGATTTGACTATTTTCCACCTCCCCTCTGGATTGTGAGCACATAAAATGTGGAGGTACTGTGAAGACTTTGCTCACCAAGGACAAGATGACTAGCTGTCTGCCTAAGCCCATTCTCCTCTTTTCTCTAATGTTTAGAAATGCAGAAAGTGGCTGCCCACTGCCTACATTTCCCAGCCTCCCTAATAGTTACGTGTGGCCACGTGATTAAGTTTCTACAAATAGAAGGTGGGCGCAACTGATGGATGGCACTTTTATTTCTCCTTCCTCTTCTTGCCAGTTGAACTAATTGTGACCCAGTGTCCACCATACATAGAGTGGATGGCAAAGCCTCTCATGGGATGGCAGAAGGTGAGGGAAGAAACCTGGGTTTCCACATGACCAAGTGAGTAGAGCTACCCATCAACATGAGCCTTTTCTCTAATTGCTACATGAATAGGAAATCCACTTCAATCTTCTTCAAACCACCGAATTATTTGGGGGCTCACTGTTACGGTAGCTGTGCCTCACCCGATGTCACCACTGCATTTCTGGAACCTAGCAAAGTGTCTGGCACAGAGCACGGGCTCAACATATATTTCCTGAGTAACCAACTGAATTGTTCAGTACCCAACATAAATATATGTCTTTCCCACTAGTCTGTGCTCAGAACTTGACAGTTGGAACTGTCTTCTAATTTATTTGTTTACATTAAGAACAGCATTAAACACATAGCAGGAGACCACAGAATGAATGAGGAAATGATAGGAGAAAGAAATAATGGACATGTATATGTATCCCTATATATTAAAGACAGGGGACACTAGAGTGTGTTTTGTTTCTCTGATTCCAAAGCCCATGCTCTTAACCTCTATGTCATACTACCTCCCATAATAATATTAATGGGAAGTGAGTAAATAGACTTATTGATTTTTGAAATTGACTCCAGATGTGATTTAAAAACAACAAAGCTGTAAAACTGTGTCAATTATGTAAAAACAATCCTTAATGCTGGGATCATGCCGTCAGTTTCTTCATCTCTTCATCTACTTACCCATCACATAGACAAATAGGAAT
The DNA here is from genome assembly GCF_014108235.1 of Myotis myotis. Lineage (NCBI taxonomy): Eukaryota > Metazoa > Chordata > Mammalia > Chiroptera > Vespertilionidae > Myotis > Myotis myotis. Next base: position 199,613,519 of record NW_023416335.1, read on the forward strand.
TCAGGGAGTGGCAGGGGCCCCCACTGCATTTCAGTGTTAGTTCCTAGGATGTCTGTTTTGAACCAAGACTTAGCTTTAACCTTCTCTTAACTGTGTGACATCTGTGCTTGGGTAGTTTTGAAAGCCAAGAAGTTGCCTCATCATTTAGGAATTAGATTCTGTATATGCATAGTCAAGTCTTAGTCAAAATAGAAATAAAAGCTGTATTTATGTACACATTGACATTAGACTACATATTCAGTCATTTATCCAACAAACGTTTATCAAGCATCCACCCTCTGATGCTAGATGCTCATGATGTCAAATGGAAAAGATAGAGCCCCTGCCCCCAAAGATCTCTCAAAAGTGGCACCTAGAAGAAAGCTCTTACAACTAGATGTCATAGAGCAAAGTAAATGCAATATTGATGACATCATGAAGTTCTATGATACCCTTGTGTATAGAAGCAATTTATGAATGTGAGATGTGTGTGTGTTATCTAAATGTATCCATTATGGAGGGGAGGTTTGAGATGGGCCTTTAAGGGTGATTAGGATATACCTGGCATAGGGCACAGCATAAGCAAAGGCATGGAGGTGAATCATTTAATTCATGATATGAGTTGCCAAGTATGAGTACAACACTGAAAATGCAAATGGATAATGAGAGGTGAGAGGTGTGAAACAGTTTAAGTGAAGCAGGAGGAGCTGAGACTGGAGATGGCCCAGATCACTCATTCATTCATTCATTCATTCATTCATCCCTCCACTAACTTAATGAATTTTGAAGGCCTTTTGTGCACTAGGGACTTGTGTTTGTTGTTAAGGGTACAGTGGTGAGCAAAAATAGACATAAGCCCTGCCCACATGTTGCTTAGTCCAATGGGTGAATAATATTGGCTGCCCTGCTAAGTTACAAATTTGAATTTTAAGAACTGTTGTAAAATGATCAGATCTGTGTTTTGAAATGATACATCTGATCATCATGTGGAGGATGGACTTGAAAAGGGACAACATAGAAGCAAAAAGCAGGGAAGTTACTGGTGGGGAATGAAGTTAGGGCAACATAGTCAAGCATGCTGGCATATGACCATTTGTGTCTATTTTATTCATTCACTTAGGAAATATGTTTTTAAAGGCAGCATAGTGTAGCAGTTAGAACATGGGCTTTGGATATATACCTTGGCTCTTTCATTGATCATCTGGGAAAACTTGGAAAGTTATTTCACCTCTGTGTCCAGGTTTCTCCCTCTCTAAAACTAACATAATAGCAGTATCTATCCACTGGCCTGAATAATGTCCCCCAAAATTCATGTCTACTTGGAACCTGAGAATGGACCCATATTTGGAAATCATGTCTTTGCAGATGGTATTGGTTAAATTAAAATTAGGTCATACTGGACCAAGGTGGACCTTAACCCAATGATTGGTGTCCTTATAAGAAAACAGAAACATGAGGGTGGGGTGCGAGGGGTCATCATGTGGCAATGGAAGCAGAAATAGGAGTGATGCAATTATAAGTCAAGTACACCAAGGACTGTTAGCAACTACCAGAGGCTGGACGAGGCAAGGACGGATTCTCCTCTACAGATTTCAGAAAGAATATGGCTCTGTTGACACCTTGATCTTGGACTTCTAGCCTTTAGCCTGTGGACTTCAGAACTGTGACAATACATTTCTGTTGCATTATGCCACCCACTTTTTAGTAACTTGTTATGGCAGCCCTGGGAAACTAAGACATAGTTTGTACAATGATTGCATTTGTTAATAGAGGTAACATGCTTAGGTCAGTGATTTCCATATAATATGTGCTTAATATAAGCCCTTATTCTTACATGCCCGGCACTATTCTGTGAAGTTCCTGCTAGGATCACTTGACTAGGGAAATATTCCAACCAATTGTTGGTAGTTATGTGTGAGTAGGTGCTTGGGTGGGTAAAAATAGTGTTGGGCAATACCTTTATCAATAAAACTTTTTTCAGAGAGATGCCACTTCACCGGGCATCATGTGCCTTTGAAATCAGCATCAACTCCCTCTTTCATTCACCCAATACTCTGCTGTCTCCTCATGGGCACAGAGGTTCCATTTCTCTGCTGCCTTCCCTGTTTCAAGTGGCTATATTGATCCACTCAAATTGCCATAACAAAATAGCACAGACTGGCGGCTTACCCATCAGAAATTTATTTCTCACAGTTCTGGAGGCTGGAAGTCCAAGATCAAGGTGTTGGCAGGTTTGGTGTCTTTGGAGGCCTCTCTCCTTGGCTTGGAGGCGGCTGCCTTCTCTCTGTGTCCTCACATGGCCTTTTATGCATGTGCATCCCTGTTGTTTGTATGTTCCCGTCTCCTCTTTTTATAAGGCTACCAGCCAGATTGGATTAGGGGCCCACAAGAATGGCCTTATTTTAATGTACTCATCTCTATAGAAGCTTCTACCTTCAAATACAGGCAGATTCTGAAGTTAGGACTTCAACATTTGAATTTTGAGGAGACACAGTACAGCCCATGACATTCAGTTCATAGCAGTAGCCTAGGGACAGTTCAAGTTCTAAGTCTCAGTCATTGGCTGGAAATGGTTTGCTCATTCTGTGAAGTTCTTATAGCTTAGAAAGGCCTGGTTTACAAATTTCAAGTCCTGTTCCTGGATTGGCAGAGAGTGGGGTGCCAGCACAGGGAGGGACCCTGGTGTGGTTTCTGGTGAGGTTAGGGGGCACCAGGGCCCTGTGTCGAAGAGATGGGACCCTGACCAGACCCCTTGCTGTAATTGCCCATTTCTGTGTCTGCATGCCTTCTAGACTGTTATTTTTTGGAGGACAGGGACCATTTCTATCTAGTACATCTTCAAATTCCCCAATGCCTGGCACATAATTGACATATTTGTGGAATGAATGATTCAGTTTCACAGCCTTTCCCTCTGTGAAATTTACTTTCCATGTGATGAAAGCAAATTCTTTTGCCTCTAGGAATCTTCAGCATCCTCCAATCTTGATCTTAAAGGGCCCTTGTTTTGCCTCTTTGGAAACGTTCGATGCTTGCAGATGTAGATACCATTTATGGAAGTTTTACCATGCTCCAGGCAAAGGGCTTCACAAACATCTCAGTTAATCCTCTATGGCAACACTGTAAGGTGGGTGTTTATAGGTAAAATATCCATCACTCAAAGAGGTGAGTTCCCTGCTCAGGTCACAGAGTTGGTAAGTGACTGTTGGGTTGGGTTTGAAACCCAGTTCTGTCTGACTATAAGCTCAGGCCCTTACCACTAAGCTTTACTGCCTTACAAAGAGCATTTCTGTCTCATATTTGATAGTGCTTGTAGTTCTTTGGATTCCCAAGGATAGCGGGGCATCCTAATGATTTAGATCAAGTGACCATGGAAAAATACAATAATTCAAAAATTTACTGATGAATCAACCAAGAGAGTATGTACATTGTTAAGCCAAATAACAGCCAAACTTGTTTGATAAAAACCTTTGCTTAGAACCCAGAATGCTTGGGAAGAAATCTCCAAGTTGCACCAAGCTTCACTTCCCTTTCTTTCAGCATTTGATACTTTCTGGGTGTTGAAATGGGTATATAGGTTCACACATGGTGATGAAAATTCAAAAAAGGAGGCTGGTTTGTATTTTCTTTGTCAACCTGACTTAAACTACGAGATTTTTTTTCTTTCTTTTTATAAACCAATTTGACTTATTGTCTCAATATTCTGAAGACACAGCCCTGGCGATACTTGTGATGAGTTTAGTTTTCTGCAAGATCTAAACAAAATGGGGTGACTTAAGGACAGGGTTTCAGCTTTGCTTCTGACTCTCCTTGGTTTTGTGGGTTTAAGTTAATGTTATTTGAAAGTTTTTTGTGTGTGTGTGGTTGAATATATACTATAACTTGTTCTTTTGTGACAACAAGATTTATACTGGCGGTGTCTCCCATCCCACTGGAAACTGGAAGGAAACCTACAATATGAACCTCGGAGAGTTTTAAAAAGACAGCAGCTGTTAGTGTTATTCAGCAGTGATGCCTTCAAGCTGCCCTTGAGCCCAGTTACAGGCTTGTGCTCCATTCTAGCTCATTGGTGAGCTCGGTGTGCAAACAGCCTGTCAGATATTTATTATATCACATATGCATTTAAACCAATTCCTTGCCTTTTTAATTAAGACTTCTTCAGTGAATAAGACTTCAGGGGAAAGAAAAGAATCTGATGGAGTTGTATTAAATACCAATTTACTTCCCAAATTTCTGATTTTTTTTTCACTTGAGATAACTTGGCCTGAAAGGCAAAGGGATTTGAACAAAGTATAGAAGCTGGCATTCCATTGTGTATATCATTTTGGCTCCAGGGAGCTGCGCTGGGTAAAAATGAGCCTGTGAGATGTAACTGTTTTATGCAAGGGCTAACAATACTAGTCTTTTATAAATCATAAATCCTCTTAACCTCAAACAGTTTGGAGCCACCAACTGTAATCTATAAGGTTACAACTCACTGGGATTCCATTTCTTCTCAGTGCCTTTCAGGCCATTAGGCAAATATTTATATGAAGTTCTCAGCTACTAGGGGATTTAAAATCATTTGTGTGGAAAAGAAACTTCTTGTCTACACCTTCTCAGCTAAAATTTTTGATGTGAGTTTTATGCTTTTCCTTTTGTTGAATACTTTCTGTAATTTTGACTGCCATTTGATTTCATTTCCTTTGGATGGAATTTATAATAGATCTTAGATTTTATTTTATTTTTTGATGGGGAGAATGGTGAGGTGGACAAATTATAATTCTGTCATTCTTTCTTTTAGTGGTATTTTCCTGCACCATGTATGTTGCTTTTCTTGAAGATAAATAGGAATCAATGACAATTATAACTTGATAATCATAGCAACGAGGATCCTTTGGTGTAAACAATAGTAAACAACTCTAAAAAACTTGAGCAGAAAAGGAATTTATTAGGATGATATAGGGCACTTACAAAATCAAAGAGAGGGCTAAAGAGTTAGTCTAGTGAGTAGAGGAATCTGAGCACGCCTTTGGGTTGGGAACTACTGAACGGGCCCATCAGGATGCCACTGTGGATGAGATGACCAGTGGGCACCACTATTTACTTCCTGTCCCCTCTTGTTGCTATCACTCTGATAAGACTCACAGTAGTCCTGGGAGGCAAGATCTGATGAGCATAGCTTGGTCACATGATCCATCCTTATCTGGGGAAAGGTGAGGCCTGGTTTTAGGACACCTCAAGACTCCAACAATCCATGTAGTGGAATCTCCATAAAAGGAGACCGGACACTGTTGGGAATGAGAACTGGACAGTGGGCAGCCAAAAACAATACCCATTTCTTGATTAACATCACACCTAGAGAACTAAGCAAAACAATTCCATTTTCTCTCAAACTTAATGTAGGAATTCCAAGAGATTTAATGTCTCTTTGCAAATTCATTATATATCTGATCATCTTAGATTCAAGTTCATTGAAATATTTGTGAAATCCTTTTGCTTCAAGATGGAGAGAATCCTGAGAATAATACCCTTGATTCAATTCCTCACTGTAAGTTGGGCAGTTTAGAAGAATGGCCAAGGTTTTCCTCCAAGCCCTAATGAAAGTTAATGATGGAGAGCTGGGCTGCATGGTTTTATATGGTTGCCTATTATGAGCTATTGAACTTTTATAGCTTTATTTAACGTTTTATGAAAAGACTTATTTCATGTTTTATTAGAGCTTTGTTGGATAGCCATATTTGGCCAAGAAGCCTGACAGATGAGCGCAAATATTTTGTAAATATCTCTGGTAAGCAGTTTCTGGTTAAAATCATGTTTCATTTTGACATTTTGTGGAGGCGGGGTGGGCATGTTTCTCCTTAATGAAGCACAATAGAGTCCAGTGATTATGAAGGGAGGGGAGTGAAGAGTAGAGGAGGAGTATGCTCAACATTCTAATTTCTTATGCAAAAAATACATTGAAATGAAAAATGTAATAGAGGTCTGCTTTGGATAAAAGCGAACATTTGAGTTAGAAGCCCCTCCCCCACTCAAAATACATCTAGTTGGTATTAAATATGCTTTGTAAAACAAAATATCTTATAGTGTATTTATTTTACCTTTACAATAAACCTATGAAGTGGGTAATAAATAATAGCAGCTAGCGTTACTAGGGGTTTTAAGCCTTGTTCTAAGCACCATATAAGCAATATCTCATTTAATCCTTATAATAAGATACTAGATGAGTACTAATATGAAGCCCATTTTTAAAAAATATATATTTTTATTGATTTTTTTACAGAGAGGAAGGAAGAGAGATAGAGAGCCAGAAACATTGATGAGAGAGAAACATCAATCAGCCGCCTCCTGCACACCTCCTATTGGGGATGTGCCCGCAACTAAGGTACATGCCCTTGACCGGAATCGAACCTGGGACCTTTCAGTCCACAGGCCGAAGCTCTATCCACTGAGCCAAACCGGTTACAGTGAAGCCCATTTTATAGATGGGGAAACTAAGGCTTACAAACATTTCCTAAGCATCTGACTCCAAGTCCAGTCTACAGAGACTTCATTGCCTCGTGATCTGATGTGCATGTCATTCAAGTTATCAATTGACCTTTGAGACATCCTTTTCTTATTTTCCTAAAAACAGCATAGAAACTATTGAGGACATGCATTCTGATGTTATAGTCACATTGGCAATCTGTTCCCACTCTCAAGTTTGCCTTTTGAATGTTCTTTCTACCCTTACCTGGCTTCAGGTTACTATCTTTTTAGAAGAGAGGTCACATCAAATTCCTGGTACCCATTTGTTAACTTTTCTGGGAAATCTGGGCTTTTTCTCCCTGCCCCCAAAATTTAAATGGTTATGTTAAACTTCTCCCAGCAAAGCAAAACTCTTTTCTTCTGTTTGGAAATAAAAGCCTCATGCAAAGGATTCCTAAATCCTTGACTAATTTGTATCAAAAATCCAAATGTTGATTTTTCCTCTTAATTTTTTAAATGTTTCAATGAGGAATTCAGCTGAAATGCCATTTCTTTATAGACCACACCATAAATATCCCATAGACAAGTTGACTTTGTATAACATCTCATGTTCTGTTGAGTATAATATGACATTATGTGTTCTATCATTAATTGAGAGCCTACTATGTGTCAGAGACTCTGATGGGTACATTATAGATGTTTCATATTTCATTCTAAAACACTAAGTGGTGAATATTGTCTCCTTTTTACACATGAGGAAACTGATGCTGAAAGAGATTAAGAGGCAGATCTAGGCTGCAAACTTAGGTCTCCGTCTCTGGTTCAGTGGTCTCTCCTCTATTCCATTTGGTTTTGTTCTGGGGTGAAAGAGAGCCCTAAGCATGTCCAAGCTCAGCTCATCAGGAAATTTCTCTGAAATATTGTGACATCTGAGTCAGGAAGGCTTTTGTGGGAAGGCTTTTGTGATCTTGTCTAGGATATTTTGTGGCTTCTGACTTTGTTGTCAGGGAAGTTTCCATCTTTCTCATTGCTATGGTGCTGCCCTATTCCCCTACTTTAGGGTCTAAAAATCCCCCCAGCAATATCAGTCCCTAGGGTAAGTTCAAAGAATTTAGCAGGCACATTCAGGACCTGAAAGTTGATATAACTCTTAATCATTGTGAAACTTGGAACAATTATATGTGCATGTTTAATTAAAGAGATGTGGGGTAGAGTATGAACAGAAGGAGAGATGCTATCCAGAGCATTACAAGTATGTCTTATGTGTCCATATGTGTCCTTCTGTTGGGGAAGGGGAGTAAAAAAAATCAAAACATGCATGTGTGTGTGTGTGTGCACGCGCACATGTATGTCCAAATAAAGTCTGTGTACACAAGGGATGGTTATGCTAAGTCATATATATATATTTGTTGTGTTCTGTATATGCAAGCACTGAAGCCAGCATGAAAACTCGGGGGAGTACATGTGCTCAGGAGGAAGGAAAGAAATAGCCAAATTCCAGGCTCAAAGTTTAATTGAGAAAAGTGTATAAATTCATTTAGTTCTAAATACATCTTCTAAAACACAAGCCACTTAAATTTATCACAGATGAATGGCACAGGACTTCACATTCTTGGAGAAATACACCTCATACTGGACGTGAAGCTACTGTGAATAAAGCATGACCAGGGATAAGACAGATCTGTTTTTGGACACCCCTGAGCAATTAGTACAAAAGGGACAGCATCATAGGGCTTTACTGCTCTTGAGACAAGTCTAGAGCTGTCTAGACATGAACTAATTATTTCTAGTTATCTTTCTTGATTTCTTTAGACTGGATTAACTCTCTAATAGCTGTGGAGTCTTTCAATTATATCTATGTATTGGTTAACAAGGGGAGTAGATAGAGCAAAGAATAAAGAATTAGGTCTGTCACTGACTCACTTTGAAGACACCTGGGGAAAGTCACCTAGTCCCAGGGGAGCTCAGACTTGATACCACCTAAACAGGCAGAAGGGTATTTGTCCAATCTACATTCAGGACTGTTGTATAAAGCAAATGAAAGGATGGGAAACCTTCTCAATAGCATATATATTGAAAACCAAATAAATTGTTACTGATATTGTTGTTGTCTGGGAACCAGGATGTTGAATGTATCTGTTACTTGGGTTTCTCCACTGACTGATGAAATGAAATGAGCACCTGAATTAAACATAAGCATTTAATATTTGAATTTGTGTACTGTTTTCATTGCCTTTTGGCAGATCTACGGTAGGTATCTTTGTGTATATTATTTTACCTCTTGAGCCTTAAAGGTAGGCATGTGATGCTCTAACTCAGAGGATTGTTTTAAATATTATCTTGGATGTGAGAACAATTTGTAAGCTTGAAAATGTTATACAAATAAAGAGAGTGTTTATTAGTATTTCGCCCTCAAGCTGCTAGAAATATCCATTTTTCTCTTGGTTCCGGTGACAAAGGGAAGGCTGAAGAGCTTTGACAGTACATATTTTATTGAACTCCCTGTCCTGACCACATAATTAACAGCTGGCTGGGTTTCATGGCTCCATATGTGTTCTTTTGAATTAGGATTAATAGACTCTATAACTACTCAGGCATCTTAAAAATTAATTGATCATGTAACACTGAACAGTTGGCTAGTCAGTTAATCATTTAACAAATGACTTTGGCTTATTTTGCCAATTTTGTTTGTATACTTCAAGCTTAATATCTAGACACTAATTGATTTGTTCATCAAATATTTGTGGAATTCTTACCTGGTTCCAAGAAGCCAGATACACAGAGATGAAAAATATGTGGACTCTGTCTCCAAGAGCTCCCAGTCTACTTAAGAAGCAGACAAGTAAATACTAACAAAGTGACTCCAACAAGTTGCATAGAGACACTCATGAAGGTGTTGTAGGGTAAGTGACAGTGGGGGTCTAATTCTAACAGTTTCCCCAAATGTTGGAGGTTATGATGAGCCTGAGGCTGGCAGGCTCAATGAGGGTTTACCAGGCCAACAGAAGGAGGAAGGGAGGAAAATTTGAGGCAGAGAGAATGACTAGGTAATAGAAAGCAAGTGCATTGTCTATACTGGAGTTGCAGGTAGATTAATATGATCTATTAGGATGCCTAAAAGGATATAGTTAGAGTTTCTCCCCTAAGAGTGGGAGAAGTGGGGGCCAATTTATTAAGGACTTGGAATTCCAAGCTAAGAAACTTGAATTCTCTCTGCATCTGGGGCACATTAAAGGAATATAAGTTGTCAGGTAAATGACATGATCAAATTTGCATTTTAGAAAGAGGCAAATTTAAACCTTTATTGAATATCTACTGTATACTCTGTGAAACTCTGACAGATTAATGATAAAAGAAATCTTAAGGATTCTGATCTGATCTTCTGAAATGTGGAATAGGGTGCCTATTAGGGCCTATAGATTTTTCTGCCCTTGATTGGAGAGTAAGGGGGAAAAGCACCAGGGTGGAGAAATTCATTTATCTGTCCATTAGAGCAACAACTAAAGAAGGTCCAGCAAACGATGGTGTTTGGGCAAGAACTTCTTCACCCAAATTTGTGCCCCCTTCCAATTCCTCTCCGTTGTATCTTGACTCTTCCAAACCTTGTGAGTGGGGACAAGTGCAAGCCACGTATTCTATTATTAACAATCATCAATTATTACATCTCTCCTCTTCCTAGGAGAAGAAAAGAGAAACCTTAGAGGAGTATAAAAATATACTTTGTAATAAAGGAATCCTATAGGCCTATGAAAATTTATGACAGAAAAAGAAGACATTTCTAAAGATTGGAAGATGAAGATCATTATCTTCAAAAATGATTTTTTAATGGGAACCAGAGATTTTTTAATAAGATGCAAATAGAAATGGACTTTTAAAAGATAATCATCAAGAATCTTGAGAAAAGAACATTCTTTATACAAGATGAAATGTGTAAACAATAAGATGAGCTGAAAAGGGAACTAGGTGAGATAAGAAAGATGCAGCAGCCAGTTTAGTTACCTGTCTATACCTCTTTCCTAGAGTCAGCCCTCCTGCTCCCCATTCTCAGATTTGCCCTGCTCACAGTGGACCAAACCAGGGTAGACATATGATCTGAACTTGGCCAATTTCTTTCTCCTTGAAAATTGGAATAGGGACCCAGAAATGCTCTGCAGGCTCAGATCCAGCTGAAAGAGAAAGCATCTGCAGGTCAGCATGGGGGACATTTTCTTTGAAGTATATGGAGAAATAGAGATCTATACTGCAGAGAAGGATGCATTAAGAAGATGAACAAAGAAAAACAGAGATAAGAGACCAAAGAGTCTGGAAAGAGATAGACACCGAGAGCAAATAGCTATCTTGGTCCTGACAATGTTCCATTTCCTCATTCCAGTCACCCATGAGGCCTCACTAGACTTCCTGACTTTGGGTTCTATGAATTATACTTGTATTATTTTAAAAACATTCCATTCTTGGTTTACCCTAAATTGAATGGGATACTATTATTTGCAACCAAATAGTCCTTGACCAAAAAAGAAAAATTGCAAGAATGCTAAAAACAAAATAAAACAAAACAAAAAAAACCCAGTCCTAGTGTAGACTTCTGTTTTGAAAGTCAGCTGGAGAACAGCTTCTACTGCAGAATTTCTTGATAGCCCCCAAAATACATATACATTAAAGGATTTAAAAACAACTCACAATAACATTGAAAATTTCGACTTGTAGTCAACCTACTTCCAGAATCAGGAGAGTTGATTTGCAATACTTATTTGGCTTAACCTCTGAATGGCATTTGTCCCCTTTTCCTTGAAGCATTTTCTTCCTTTTGCTCCCATGACTCTACTTTGCTGATAGTTTTCGTACCTCTCTAGCTATGGTTTTGTCCATTTTCCTTGTTGCTTCTTCCCTACTTGACCCTTTAATGGTTTCCTTATGATTACCCCTGGGCCTTCTTCTCTCTCACTCACTCTACTCAAGGTGGTTTCACTCATGGCCATGGTTTCTGTTATTACCCATATGCTGAGGATGTAGAAATCTGCCTACTGGAAATTGCTACTGGGATATGTTATGACAGGTAACCTAAATCATTTCCTTTCCATCCAAACATGCCCTTCTTTAATAAATACTACCTTCTCCATCTTCTCAGTCATTCAAACTAGGAACTTGGGAAACATCCTGAAATATTCCCTTCTCCTTAATATGCTGTCAGTCATCAAGTCCTGTTGTGAAGATTACAGGAAAAATTAGAATCAGCACTGACATTTCATTTAGTGTCAGCAACCTCCAAACTTCATCTTCTTCCTCTGTCCCTAATCTCCTGTGTAACCCTGATAGGTTCACAACCCTCCCCCTCTGCAACTCATAGGTCCTGTCTAAATATAAGCATCTTTGTGCATGTGTGTGCATGTGTTTATGTGTATGTGTGTTAAAGGAGGCAAATGCTGAAATAAAGAATTCTAATAACTGTGGATGACAGAAATTGAGTTTTAAATAAATACTATGAGGACAAAATATCAGAGAACAAGGTCTCATCTCTTTGTGGACTGATAACAGTTTAGAGATAAGCATACTTATCTTATTGCTGAGCAGTGACAAATAATTGCAGTTTGTACCTATTCATGGACCACATTTTGAATTTCACTGCCCTGGTTGTCCATTCTCATTGCTGTGCTTGAAACTATATGCAGAGAGATACAACAGAAAATCCTTCTGGAAGATCAGGCAGCAATTAAAATGTATAAATATGAAATTAGGAGAATACAGTGAAATGTGACAGTATATGATTTTAAAAAAGAGAAAACTGAAGGAGATAAAAAGGAAATAATGAGATACAGGTGCTGTTGAAACTTTAATTCAATAACAACCCTAAAATTCACACTGGAGGCAGTAGACAGTATAATAGATGCTGTACAAAATCCAGTAAGTGATGTAAGATAAATCTGAGCTGTTCTCCTGGAGTGCAGAAAAAAAGTTCAAAGAAATTTAAAAATTGAAGAGAAGATGACAGATGTGGAAGCTAAATACAGAGAACCAAAAAAAAAAAAACCTATTCTTCTGGAAAAAAAGAAAAAGAGCACAGGTAGAATCAAATTTTAAAGATATAAGACAAAACAATCTTAAACAAAGTGAATTGAGGCACGGTTAAAGATTTAAGGATCACTCCATTCCAGGAGAAAAATCAGCAAAAGTATAATTAAACTTATGTTTATCCAGGTAAAATTTTTTTTAACCAGGAGGATAAATAAAAATCCATTGAAAATCCAGGTAGAATAGGCAATAATGGGGAAAATGTAGACTCATCTTTTTTATAGCAATAAATTATATGTCTACAGAATTTTGAGGGAGAAAAACAACAACTATTAACCAAGAATTTTGTATCCAATCATGCTATCTTACTCTTTCACATGGGAAAGTACTATAATGTTATTGAATTAATGTGTTCTACAAATACAATCATGTATTAAATACAATTATAAACAAGAGAGATATGTATGTATATGTAAACATACTGAAAAAATAGACTGTATGCATATATAAATACTGAAAAAATTGACTAACCATGTACCCTTCTTAAAATTTGTATCTGAAGACATTCTTTAACCTACTGAAAAATGAATCCAAACGAAATATCAAGCCTGACAAAGTAACAACATAAGTGTTTGGGGCATACGAATTAAAGTCAGTGAAAGTAGATAAGGCCAAATTACTGTAAATATTGTTATAAAAATTAATGTAAATTTCAATTTTTTCTAAACCTAGACATATTATATTATACATAATTTGGATTTAAAATCCAAGATTATATAAACTGAAATCATGAAATGAGGGAAGAATGAAGAAAAATTAGAGTATTAAAAAGATACTGTCTTATTCCTAACCAAGATAAAAATTACTAGAGGTTATAAAAAGCTTTTGAAAAATCTTATACATAACAATTTATAGAATTAATAACAAGAAAACTTCACAATAATACAGTACCACATTATTGCAGATCGTATATATGTTATATGTTAAATATGTTGTAAATGTTATCTATGTATCATACATACACACATTAAGAAAATTACAGATTATATATACCAGTCTTAAACAAAAGCATCATGAACCTATTTACTTTATTAAAAGACAGAGTCTCAAGATAGATTTAAAAAATCTAATTATTCATTTCTTGATAAGGAACACATATAACACATCTTGAAAGTTTAAAAGCAGTCTTTTTTATCAATGGTAGGTGTTGCAAATCTAATGAAAAAGAAAGCAGAGATTGTAATATTAATTTGAAGGCAAACTTCAAAGAAAGGCATTAACTATTACAAATAACTATTTTTGACCAATAAAGATACACCTAGCATGAGCTTCTTCTTGAAGAATACTGTCATATTGAACTAGATAAGGCAAAGGCATTTAGAAATACAAATAAAATTGAATGAGCGTGCACTAAAATCTTTTCTTCTAAGCCCAAACCTACAAAAACGAAGTAAAGGATATATTTAAATACTGAAATAATAAAATTATTATTTGGGAACAGAAAAAGTTTTTCTTGGTTTATAGGCCAATGTATCAAAGAAAATGGAGAGCAGAAGTTACAGCACTAAATTAAGACTACTTTTGCAGTAAGTCACTTACTGGCAGGAACTCAGCCCAGAAAGCCACTTAAGCTCAAGACACAGGGATGAGAATTCTGTTGCAGAAGATGAACTCACAACCAAACATCACTAAACCCCTGAGGAAAAACTATACTTCAACAGGGACCAACACGCCTAAGTAATAAAAACACTCTTATCTCAGGAAATAGCATTAGTAACCCAATCAGAAAAGGACTTTAACAGTAAGATCTTTAAAATGATAATGGAAGAAATTATGAGATAAAAACAGGACATATAAAACAGTAACAGGTGAATATAAACAAAAATATTGAAGACTTGAGAGGATATATTTGTGTATGTTTGTGTGTGTGTGTGTGTGTGTGTGTGTGTGTGTGTGTGTGTGTATGTGTGTGTATACACAAAGCAAAGTAAAAATTCATTAGGTGCAGTAAATAACATACTGGATAGATCTGAAGAAGAAACCAACAAATTGAAGTGAAAGCAAAATCTAATATTAAAAAGTGCACAAATACCAAAAGTTAGAGTTGGTTAACAAAACTAAAAGCTGGTTCTTTGAAAAGTTCTGTAAAATAAACAATACTCTTAGAAAAAAACAATGAGTAAAAAAAGCACAAATAAACAGAATCTGGAAATGAAAATAGAGACAAACAAAAATGCTTAACAATATTTTTTAACTTATAAAATTTTATGGAACAACTTAGTACTAAGGAATTTGAAACCTAAAGAAGCAGAATATTTTAAGGAACATATAAATTATCAGATGAACTCAACAACCTATGCCAATAAACATAAAAATGGAAACAGAAACCAAAGATTTCCTAAGAAAAGCATCAGACCCAGATAACTTTATGGGTGAGTTCCAGCAAACCTTCAAGGAACAGATAATTCCTATCTTATACAAACTGTTCCAAACAATACTTAAAGAGGTGGGAAACCACCCAACATATTTTGTAAAGCTAGCTAAACAATGATATCAAAACCACACCACATCTCTGGTGAGATTTGGTGTATGCTTTTCATTGTTTTTGTGTTTGTTCATAGGTAGTTTATAGGTTTTGTTGCTAATATGAACGGGAACTTTCTTCTTATTACTTGTTCTAATTGGTTGCAGTTCTAACTGCTTCAAATAAAGTTCTAACTGTTTAAAATAATTCTGGCCCAGCTGGTGTGGTTCAGCATCAACCTATGAACTAGGAAGTCAGGGTTCAATTCCCGATCAGGGTACATGCCAGGATTGCAGGCTCCATCCCTAGTAGGAGGTGTGCAAGAGGCAGCCGTTCAATGATTGTCATTCCCTCTCTCTCTCTCTCTCTCTCTCTCTCTCTCTCTCTCTCTCTCTCTTTCTCTCTCTCTCTCTTTCTTCCTCTCCAAAATCAATAAAAATATATTTAAAAAATAAATAACATAAAATAATTCTGAAATCAGCAGAGCCTGCTTGAGTTTGATAGAAGGAAAGTTTGTCCTTGAAGGGATTTATTTAGTTTCATGCTTAATTTCAATTGTTCTCCCATAACTTCAATTTTATAGTTATTCATTTACTCCAATTTATGAGCCTTTCATTTGGAAAGGAATGAAAGGATAGGGAAGCAGTCTCTAAGGTCCCAAGCATCATACATCAAGATTTCCTTTCATGTTTCTACATTTTATGGATACCTCCATAGGTAAGCTATAGAAAAACTATACAGGTGTTAGTCATTACAAGAAAGGTCATGCTGTTGTGACAGAATTAGGAAACAGTTCTGTCTCCAATCCCAGAAAACCATGTTTTCTCTTTACAGTTCCTTCTCTACCAATGTTTTCTGGGGCCATTGCTAGAAAGAGAACAGATACTTGACTGCTCATGAGTGACTGGGAGACTGAGGTGGGTACACACATTCTCTGAGGTATCACCACCTTTTCTTGCCATTTCTTGGTATTCATTTTCCTATAGACTCAGTTTTGTAAGTCATGAGGTAACATGCATATACATGTAAAGTAGTACAAAGAGCACATAGCATCCATCCTGGGTTCAAATCCTGACTCCACTGTCCACTGTTTTCTAGTTGTGTGATCTCAAGCAAGTTAATTAACATTTCTGTACCTCAAACTCCCTATTTGTGAGCTGTGATTATTAAAACTTTACATCCCAGTTAGGAAGAATGTATATATAACTATTTTGCAAAACTTCTCTTATATTTAGTCACAACTTCATAATATGTTGGCTTCCTTACACTCAGACAATTTATAAGACAATTTGGACCCTGATCACTTAAACATAGTGTCCTATTGAAAAATTTGTTTTGAATTTCAAACAACCCATTGACAAATTAATTTCGTAAACAACCAGGAGTTGCCAATAAAGTGCCCAGCATCATGACACTTAAGAGGAAGGTCTAGCTTTGAAGCTAATTTGAAAAACATTAAATATAGTTATGAACCTATATGAGAATGAGCTGAGTTCTCATCTGGTGCCTGATATATAGTAGACACTTGGACATTTGATGAATGAAGGTGACTGATTTATGTCTGTGTTTATTAATAAAAATAATGAACATGATCCAGCACTTTCTAGTTTAGAAAACTCAATCACTATCACAGTTTTGTTCATTAAAGCCCAGGGGATAAGATCAGAACAGTATTATTATTCCTATTTTACAGTTGAGGAAACTAAGACCCAGAAATTCTCGGTGACTGCCTTAAGGCCA
Source organism: Myotis myotis (assembly GCF_014108235.1). Taxonomy (NCBI): domain Eukaryota; kingdom Metazoa; phylum Chordata; class Mammalia; order Chiroptera; family Vespertilionidae; genus Myotis; species Myotis myotis. Next base: position 199,630,212 of record NW_023416335.1, read on the forward strand.
CATTAGAACACTGGTTTGCTGGTACTCTTTTGCAAAATCCTGTTACTTTTCTCATGGTGCCTTGCGCTTTGGGACAGTGTGTGGAGTGAACAGAGTAAGGATAAGAAGGTCATCCAAGAGTGATTTGGCACTATCCTGTAAGATTGAAAATCCATGACCCAGCAGCTCTGCTTCTAGGTATATACCTCAGGGAATCTCTACAGGTGCATAAGGACATATGAACAAGAATTTTTATTGCAGCATTGTGTGGTAATGGCAACATTTGGAAGCAACTTAATGTTCATCTGTAAGAGAATGAATAAACATGGTTCACTTCATATGATGAAATGTTATACAATTAAGATAGTATGTTAGCTCTCAGAAATGTGATATTGAGTGAAAAAAAGAAATTTTAGAATGATACATGTAGCATGATAGCATTTACATAGCATTTAAAAAATAAAATGCTAGATACTGTTTATTTATATATTCCATATCTAGACAAATAGATGCCAGATACTATACATATTTATGCTAGATACTATTTATCTCAGAAATATATATATATATACACATGACATATGTGTAAAATAGGAAAATGTGAAATACCAATTTCGGCATAGTCCTTGCTTCAGGGAAGGAAGGAGAGAGATAGACAAAAAGAACCAAGGGGGCTCTCTGCTCCTCCTGTTCATCAGACAGCTTCTCTTCCTGCCCTGTGCTAGCAGCCACAACCCTGAGACACGATGGTGAAAGTTGGAGTGAACAGATTTGGCCGCATTGGGTGCCTGGTCACCAGGGCTGCTTTTAAACTCTGGCAAAGTGGATATTGTCGCCATCAATGATCCCTTCATTGACCTCAACTACATGTTCTACATGTTCCAGTAGGATTCTACTCATGGCAAGTTCAAAAGCACAGTCAAGGATGAGAACGGGAAGATTACCATCAATGGAAAGTCCATCTCCATCTTCCAGGAGCGAGATCCCGCCAACATCAAATGGGGTGATGCTGGTGCTGAGTATATTGTGGAGTCCACCGGTGTCTTCACTACCATGGAGAAGGCTGGGGCTCACTTGAAGGGTAGAGCCAAGAGGGTCATCATCTCTGCCCCTTCTGCGGATGCCCCCATGTTTGTGATGGGTGTGAACCATGACAAGTATGACAACTCCCTCAAGATTGTCAGCAGTGCCTCCTGCACCACCAACTGCTTGGCCCCCCTGGCCAAGGTCATCCATGACAACTTTGACATCATGGAAGGACTCATGACCACAGTCCATGCCATCACCAAAAACCAGAAGACCCCTCTGGGAAGCTGTGGTGTGATGGCCAAGAGACTGCCCAGAGCATCATCCCTGCTTCTACTGGTGCTGCCAAGGCTGTGGGCAAGGTCATCCCTGAGCTGAATGGGAAGCTCACTGGCATGACCCTCCATGCCCCCACCCCCAGTGTGTCAGTTGTGGATCTGACCTGTCGCCTGGAGAAAGCTGGCAAATACGATGATATCAAGAAGGTAGTGAAGCAGGCATCAGAGGGCCCCCTCAAGGGCATCCTGGGCTATACTGAGGACCAGGTTGTCTCCTGCAACTTTAACAGTGATACCCACTCCTCCACCTTTGATGCTGGGGCTAGCTTTGCCCTCAGTGACCATTTTGTCAAGCTCATTTCCTGGTATGACAATAAATTTGGCTACAGCAACAGGATGGTGGACCTTGTGGTCCAAATGGCCTCTAAGGATGAGTCCCCTGGACCACCAGCCCCAGCAAGAGGAAGAGAGGCCCTCAGCTGCTGGAGAGTCCTTGCCCCAGAACAGTCCCCCAACACACTGAGAATCTCTCGACCACCGTTTCTATCCCAGACCCCCTAAAGAAGAGGAGGGGTGTAGGGAGCCCTACTTTGTTGTGCACCATCAATAGAGTTCACTGTACTCAGCCAAAAAAAAAAAAAAAAAAAAGAAAGAAAGAAAGAACAAAGGGAACTTTAATTTTATCCATAATGTTTATTTTATGTACAAACTAGAGGCCTGGTGCACAGATTCATGCACCAGTAGGGTCTGTCAGACGAGCCTGCACCCTCTTGAAATCCAGGACCCCTTGGGGGATGTCAGATTGCTGGTTTCAGCCTAATCCCTGCAGGCCAGGCTGAGACCCCACCAGTGCATGAATCCATGCACTGGACCTCTAGAATGCATATAAGATCTTTGGTTCATCTTTTCCCACCTTCCTTCTTTCCCCCTTCCCTCTGAGATTCATCAGTCTGTTCCATGTTTCCATGCCTGTGAGTTGAGCATCTGCCCCCTGGTTGTCTGTGCAAATCATAGCTACTGGTCAAATGGTCGAACAGTCACTTAGGCTTTTATAAATATACTAGAGGCCCGGTGCACAAAAAATTGTGCACTCGGGGGAAAGGAGGGGTCCCTCAGCCTGGCCTGTGCCCTCTCGCAGTCTGGGACCCCTCAGGAGATAACGACCTGCTGGCTTAGGCCTGCTCCCGGGTGGCAGAGGGCAGTCCCTGCCGGGAGCCGGTCCATGCTTGCTGTTTCAAGGGACCTGGCATATATGGCATACCGTTCTTAAAATGTTTGCTCACCTTCTTGGCACTATGTGTTTTAACCAAGGTCTCTGAGAAAGGTTGTTTCCCCAGGTAGGGATTTTCCCCTGAAGTTAGGGAGGGAATAAAACCTCTTAACTAAGTGCCAGGCAGGTAATTAATCACTTTAACTATGAACAATCATGCTTAAGCTACATAATCTTTACTCCCTGGAATGGAGATAAGAAACGCCCTAACCTTTGGAATAGAGATTGATAGGATTGGAATCAACTGGTATAAATACAGATGTAACAAGACAGAACTTAGAAGAAGACAGAACCAGGAGGCACAGAACCTACACAGAACGTTCTCTAGAGACAGAAGAACTTCGCTGGAGAGAACATGGCAAAAGATCCTGGACAGAAACTGGCCTCAGAACTTAGAGACAGAACCTAGCGAGAGAACATGGCAAAAGATCCTGGACTGAACCTGACTACAGAAATTGGCAAGAGAACCTGACTAGAACCTGATGACTGAACCTGACTGGACAACCTAGCGAGGGAACATGGCTACTGAACCTGCCTGGAGAACCTAGCAAGGGAACATGGCTACAGAACCTGGCTGGAGAACCTGGAGAACCTGGCTGGAGAACCTAGCAAGAGAACATGGACACAGAACCTGGCTGGAGATCCTGAACAGAACTTGGCTATGATGATCAACTGAATGCTGCCTCTGAGTCTTTCCCTCTTCGCCGACTCCATTCACACCTTTGGGGACCCCTGGACCTGCTGGGGTTGGACCTCGGCAAGTCCCAATCCCTAGGTGCAGCCCCTGGTCAGACTCAGAGCAGGGCCGATTGGGGAGTTGGGGCTCCACCCCCTGTCATGCACAGAGCAGGGTGGATTGGGAGGTTGCAATGCCACCCTCAGTCACGCTCAGGGTAGGGCCGATTGGGGGGTTGGGGCACCACCTCCTGTCACACTCAAGGCAGGGTCAATGGGGAGGTTGCAGCGCCACCCCTTGTCATGCACAGAACAGGGCCAATCCGGGGGTTGGGGCGCTGCCCCCTGTCATGCACAGAGCAGGGCCCATCAGGGGGGTTGGGGCTCCTTACCCTGTCACGTACAGAGCAGGGTCGATCGGGGGTTGGGGAGCTCCCTCCTGTCATGCACAGAGCAGGGCCCATCAGGGGGTTGGGGAGCTCCCCCCTGTCACGCACAGAGCAGGGCCCATCAGGGGGTTGAGGAGCTCCCCCCTGTCACTCACAGAGTAGGGCTGATAGGGGAGTTGGGGCACCACCCCCTGTCACACACAGAGCCGCAGGGCGATCAGGGGGTTTGGGCGCCACCCTCTATCACCCACAGAGCAGGGCCGATCAAGGGGTTGGGGCGCCTTCCCCTGTCATGAACAGAGCAGGGTGGATAGGGAGGTTGTGGCCCCGCCCCCTGTCACACACAGAGCCGGAGGGTGATCAGGGGGTTTGGGCGCTGCCCCTTGTCATGCTGATCCTGATGCCAGGAGGCCTCTCGGCTCTGCTGATCCCAGTGCTGGGAGGCCTCGAGGCTCCGCTGATCCTGGTGCTGGGAGGCATATTACCCTTTTCCTATATAGGATAGAGGCCTGGTGCATGGGTGGGACTGGCTGGTTTGCCCTGAAGGGTGTCCTGGATCAGGGTGGGGGTCCCCACTGGGGTGCCTGGCCAGTCTGGGTGAGGGGCTGAGGGCTGAAGCTCACAACTGCTCCTTTTTTTCTTTTTTTTTTTTTTTTATTCTGGGACAGCTTTAGCTCTGGCTCCAGTTCTGAGGCCTCTGCTGCTGAAAGCAGGTATCTGGTTTGTTTGGGTTCTATAATCGAAACAATGTATGACTCCAGCTCTGAGATCCCAGCTCGCTGAAAGCAGGTTTCTGGGGTTTTGTTTAGCTTTTATATTTGTTACAATGTTTCAAACTGCAGGCTCAGAGGCCGGCAAGGCAGGCGGGGAACGTTGGTTTCCTCCATCAGTAAAGCAAGCAAGCCTCATGTTAGCTTCAAGCTGCCTGGCTGCCGGCCGCCATCTTGGCTGGCAGTTAATTTGCATATCACCCTGATTAGCCAATGGGAAGAGTAGTGGTCATACACTAATTACCATGTTTCTCTTTTATTAGATAGGATATAGATAAGAAACAAACATGACAAAATGTTAACATTTGTTAATTTCTGGCACTGGGTGCATAGATGTGTTTATTTCATTATATTCTGTTTGTATGTGTTATTTAAGCTTTTCAAAATTACGAAAAAATATCCATTTAAAAATGGAGCATTATGGCATAGATGAGTAAAATCATAAGCTTCAAAGATAGACCAGGTCTGAATACCAGTTCTGTCAATTTAAATGCTGTTGAAGATCTCTATGCTACAGGATTTCTCCGTGCCTTTTTAAAAAATATATATTTTATTGATTTTTTTACAGAGAGGAAGGGAGGATAGAGAGTTAGAAACATCAATGAGAGAGAAACATCGATCAGCTGCCTCCTGCACACCCCCTACTGGGGATGTGCCTGCAACCAAGGTAACATGCCCTTGACCAGAATCGAACCTGGGACCTTTCAGTCCACAGGCTGACGCTCTACCCACTAAGCCAAACTGGTTAGGGCTCTCAATGCCTTTAATAGGCTGATGTGTATTATGGACCATTAGGAGAAGAACATAGCATTTAGAATTTCCCAAACTTATTTGACCATAGAATGAGAGTTTCTTAGAATGGTTTGTTAAAGGCCCCTTTTAGACATAATCCATATTTAAAGGGTAACTTGATCAATTGTCTTCAGACTGGAAAGGGTCACCCTTCTCCTCTTTTCTACTTAGTTAGACTGTGTGTCCTTCCTACTCCCACTATATCGAAGCCCCCTCTCTTTGAAAAGGCAGGAATTCACCTTCCTTTTCCTCTTCAGCAAGTGGCTGTTCAGATGACAGATTCTTCTGAGTAGCCCGGAGTTGAGATAGGCTCTGTCAAGAGCAGCAGGGCTCATTTGATGCAGGCAATTTCCAAGGTCTTTTAAAAAAATTATATTTATTTTTCAGTAACATTGGTCATTTCCAGCTTTGGGCAATGTGTGGGCACAGCATTAAGTCCAATTCCCTCTCAGTTACTCACAAATCCATTTTTATTTTATTTTGTTCAGGGTCCATGTTTCATTTCAGCATGAGGATCTACTTGGCTCAAGACTCCTGAAGAGTATCTTAAACTATGATTTTCCACAAACCTGCAGGTGGCTTGCCTATCCCTTAGGAATTTTTATCAGAGACACATGGCACACACAAGATATCATCTCATTCTTACCCCTCCAGCTCACCAAATCTATAGGTCAATTGTTCAAAGATGGGATTTTTATGAGTCAATAAACTTGTTTCATTTAACTCAAGGCTTACAGATTTCTGATACAATGCTTGTTTTAGCCTTGGGTGTAATCTTCAAACTGGGCCTGAGGCTGTAGCCTGCCTATTGGGAATTAAGTTCTATTCCAGGTTCTGTCTCTGACCTTGGTATCCATCTGACCTTGGGTAAATTCAGATCTCCTGGAGGGCAAGCCATCTAGGCAGAGAACATTTAGCCATGGTTTACCTTGGATTTGAAATGTTTCCCCTAGTAATTTATGTCTCTAATATGCTCTTATTTTATATAACCCCAAATAAAGCCTTGTTTGTTTCCCTTGGCCTCTTCGAAATCACCAGAACTGCTTGCTCCATATAGTCAAGTTTTGCAAAATTCCCCAGGATGTATCCCCTTGTATGTACCCAAGCCAGCTCTGATTTATCCATTAGTTTAGAAATCTTCTGGGATTTCAGAGCTTGCATTCTCATAATAAAATGTGCCAAAACTGATAGATAGAACATATAAATCATCTTTTCAAAACAGAAAAGGCCCCTGTACTTACTTGTTTGAAGTTGGGCTTTGAGCTCTAGGTATTTTTCTGTATTGGTAAGAGAGTATGACATGAACTATATTAGGCTTGGAACTACAGTGACCAGGCAAAGTCACTTCTTCACTGGGGGTATATTATTACCCACAAAATGCCAAGTCCTTAGTTGCAAAAGCCATTGTTAAACCCTTTGTCTTTTTAAATTAATTTGTCTAGTCGGACCATATCCTGAACAACATATTGGGCCCTGTCAAAGACAAGCATGTGTTTATGTTTACCATTTATCTCACACATAATTTTCATTGCACCCGTTTCATAAAACAAGTACTTTGCTATAGAGAAGAAAAGTAAATAATAAAAACCCAGTCTCTGCATTTTAGGCCCTTCCAGTATGTTGGTGAAACAACCACAGGAGAAAATAGATTATCATTTAAAATTATTTAGTACTGAGATTTGGTATGAAGAAAACAGATTTAGTCAGACATCTGAAGGTCCAATCTGACTGTCCCTATAGACTATAGATGATAAAAAAAGTAGAGTTATTCCGTGGTAAAATCCATTAACCATAGCTTTAAAAAATTTAAAACAGTATTGTCTGGCATGTATGTCTGTGTGTTTCTCCCCACCACCACCGGTTTCCTTTGTTTAAGAAGAATATTTCTAAACTTTATAACATACATTGTAAGCAAGTTACCAAATTTTTGCTTGTGAGTGAGATTTAAAAAAATATTTTCTTAACTTTCTTGGGAAAACATTGATTAATAAAATTATGTGGGTTTCAGGTGTACAATTCTATACTACATCACCTGTATATTGTATTGTATGTTTACCACGCCAACTTGAGTCTCCTCCAATCACCATTTATCCCCCCTTTGCCTTCTTCTACTTTTCCCCATCCCCCTTTTCCCTCTGGGTTGTGTACTTCTGAGTGAGTATTTTGGACCATCAGGATACCTCCTCGGACCTGGACAACTATCCATAGAAAGTGTGGATGCCTTGACATTCTCCTACATGTTGGGGTAGATGAGTGACCCAGAACCCTGAGAAGGAGGAGAAGAATGGCTAATATCCTGGCTTTCCTCGTTATAGTCTTTGACCTGATGTCCCTCAGTTGGATTATCTGTTCTCTGAAAACTCAAATATATTTGTGCCTTGGCTTGTTCTGGAGAAATGCTTCTGAGATTCTTAATGCATTGTGGCGGGCTCCATCATGGCCACCTTCAAAGACTCCATTCTTGTTCAATCTTGGATGACTTTCTTACTCTAGGCCCAAGTGACCAAATTCATTATTGATGTCCTGGCAGGCACACTACTCACATTCTTACAGGTTAAATAGGATTTAAATGTAATCATTCAAGTTTTCAATTTTCTTTGAATCAGAGGGAACATGTTTCTGCTCCATGGAGATGGGGGATCTGTAGATACTCAAGAGTGACAGTAAAGTTAAAAACATCTCATATCCCCCTTTCCTCTTTGATTAATAAAATTATATGGGTTTTGATTTTTCTGAAGCTGTTAATAAAAAACAACTTGGACTGTGTTGGGAGGTCCACTCCTCACCTCAAATGTCAAGATTTTTACTTAAATCAGTATTTCTTAGATAAATATAATTCAGAATTATGTATATATAGTCTGGTGATGTGGAGAATTTCAGATAATGCAAATAGTAAATGATATTTCCCTCAATCATCCAAATATTTTAGGTGAATGTATTTTTTTTAATTGGCTGAAATCATGTAGATTAAGAACTCAGTGAGCCACAGTTCTTTGTATAAATACAGGGTGTATAAAACTTTTATAAAGGGTTATTAATCATAAGTAATCCATCATTGGAGTTTTAATTCATTGTTATTCCAGTTTCTTGTAGAAAGAATTTAGCAAAGTATTTTGTGCTCCTTCTTTTACCTCATTATATTCTCAGAAGCAGCTGCTGTTGCCTTGGCCACAGTACAGCATTTATTTGCTGATTTTGGGACATTTATGTCCAAAGTTGGCTGAGCTGTGGAGATGCTGATTTTCTTGGAATACAAGGCTACAGGCCATGGGTCTGGGCCTATGCACACCCGTGAGCATAATACCCTTGCTCATCTGTAAGCATAGACCCCTGGTTTTCCACTGACCATGGCTTAAACCAGGGGAGGTCCTGGTGGTTTTAAGTATAATTAAGATGAATAGACTAAGACCAGGCCCATGAAACAAGGGACTTCTCCAAAGATCTACCTACAGATGCTTACTTTGTCTGACCAGCTTTTGGGCTTAACTGGGGAAAGAAGGAGGTTAAATGAACATTTCTAGAATTCTCCATTCTTAAGAGTTTTAACCCAAACCCAATCCACTCCCAGAGACTAACTGTTAGCACTCTTAGTTCAAGAGCAAAGTGCTTCCTGTGCCCCCTGCCTTGAGCAAATTGCCATGGTTCCACCTTATGCTCCTGAGAACCCTGCTGAAGGAGAGAACCCTGAGGAGAGAACTCTGCAATTTATATGATTCAAGTCTGTTTGTTTTCAAGCCTTCAATGGCTCATGCTCTGACATTTCTTCTGTGACCTAGTAGTCCCTGTCTACCACTCCCATCTTACCTCTTACCACCCTCTGCCTTGTACTTTATATTCCAGCAATTCCAAACCAACAGAAATCCCCATTCTTCGCAAATAAATTATGCTCTTTCTTGCCTCTCTGTTTTTGTTTAAGTGTTCCTTCTACCTCAAGCATCTCAAACTCGTGGCCAGCGGGCCGCATGTGCAGCCCGCCAGCCAGGAGTTTGACATGCTTGTTCTACCTGAAATGCCCTCTTCCCGGTAACTGCTCATAACCGCCCCCCTTTGTCCATTGTCTTCCTGTGAAGACCTGTCATAGGTGTCATTTCAAAAAAAAAGTCCTCTCCAAGTCTGGTCACTCCAGCCTGTTGTACATATATGACCTTGCTTCATAACCATCTCCCTCATTAGACGATGAGTTTCTCCAGAGCATAAAACAAGTCTCTTTTATCTTTATTTTTCTGATGCCTGATTCAAAGACTGGAGCACAGTGGGCACTCAAAATAAATGCTGAATAAACTGACTGGATAAATAGGGCTCCTGAGTGGGTAGGAGAGGATTCTTTTTGGTTGAGTTTTATTCAGTGGTGGGCACAGAATAAACAACATCACAATAATAATAATAATAGTCATGTTCTATTTGAACAGCTATTATTTGAGAAGTATTTAAATATGTGTAACCCATACAAAAATACCATGAGGTAGATACTATGATTATCCCTATTAAAAGGTAAGGGGATGATTATGATAATTATAATTATAATAGCAATAACAAAGAATTTAAAATTAAAAATAAGAGAACCATATAAAAGAGAAATTAAGTTACTTTTTTAAGGCCACACATAGTCACAAAAGGTAGAGCTATGCAATGCCAATTGTAATATGATGACTCATTGACATCTTATTAGTTGTAGGGGGATGTAGAAACGGGCATGTTGGAGACCAATTGAAATTCCCCCAAATGGAATTAGAGCTTGAATTACTCTGCTGGGAAAATTCTAAAAGCAGTAAAATCAAGAAATACTTCATTCAGTCTGGAACTGGCAGTCTGTGTACACATGGGCTCCAAAGACAGGAACAGCTTGTTAATCTGGCCTTTAACTACCAGAAACTTCTATTAACAATTATTGCTGGGAAGAGTTATTGATGCATGATGATGGCCCTAGTTGCTTAGTCATTAAGTGCCTTCTGAATCATCAGAGAAATTTGAAATTATGTTTAGCCTAAGTTTGGTATTAAGTCTATTTTATTGTCTTCGAAATCTTTGGTTGTTAGTACTCTCTAAATAACAAAGGTACATTAAACTATCTTGAAGAGACAATTTATCATTTCAAATATGGTTAGTTTTCTTTAAAAGATATGTGGGTATTGATCTAATTTCTAAAATTCAAATTCATGAGAAAATATCAATTCATAGGAGCTTTTGGTTGCTATATACTTTCTGGTTAATAGATATAATTTGCTCATTAACAAGTATTTACCAAGCACCCACCTTGTGGACAGGCACTATGTTTGGTACTGGAGGTACAAGTGTGGTTAAAACAAATACAGTCCCTGCCCTCTATAAATCCATGAATATTTTTGATGCTAAAGAACGGAATTCTGATTCTCAAAGATGGATAAAACTAAGGCTCCAAGGTTGAATTAAATAAATGGTACAACTGAAGTAAAAGCAAAATGCTAAGTACAGAAAATGACTGAGACAAGAAAGTGTGGTGATTTCTTGGGGATAAATAAGGAAGCAGGACAAAATGTTAGACGAGCTTTGGTCAGATTGTTGGGGCTTAAGAAGTTTGCATATGATCCTGTAGAATGGATGGTAAATAGACTTCCATCTGTGTGCCAATACATTGGTAGTGTCTGCTTGGAGCACCACTTGGGGAGCCTTTTAAATTCCCTTCTGCATTTCAGAGGAAGTGCTATGAATGATTTTTGAGGTCCACTAGTGGTGTTGGGAGAGAAATGACAATTTTAGTGCAATGAGTATATTTGCCATCCCATCTGTGGAAAATAGAAAACCATCAATAAGTCAATCACTCATTGAATATTTATCATCTCTTATAACTTGGATAAAGTATTGCCCATAATCCAGCTTGGTACCATGGGAAAATAGAAAAGGTCTCCAAATGTCTAATGTCTTAAGTGTCTATTATAGTTGATATTTCCCTTACAATATAGCTGTGAAGAAGTATATCCATAGCATGGCCTGATTGCATTACAAGCTCAAGAAGAAATGAAATTCTTACTTTTTTAATGCATTAGGCTTTGTTGTATGGAAATATGTTGGTATCCTTCAGGACTATTCATAGATAAGGATAGTGAGTTAGAGATAGCTCTTGCATCATCTCCTAAATGTCTGGTGACAAGACACAATCAGGACACTGGAGAGGGAGGTCAACAACCTGAAACTAGCATCCAAGCAGGCCCTCAGCAGAGTGCTGGTCAAGCAAAGGGCCCATGAAGAGGTGTGGGCTATGAACTGAGGTTTTAGGTCTCCAATTCCCTTCTCCAATTCCCTTCAAGTCCAGGATCCAAAACTTGAATTAGCTCTGGCCGTGGATTGGAAGTACACTTAGACCACTGGAGAGCTGAGATTTGTTTGCTTTAAAGTTTCCTCCAAGACATATTTAAAGGCAGATGTAAACATATATGTTCTCCTTCCAACAACTCCCAGATCCTTGTGTTCCCTGATGTTTCCACTGCTTTCCCAGGATGTCTTTAGCAACATAATCTTTACTTTGCTGAAGGAGAGGGGCCTTGGCTTGTATGTTTTCCCACCACCCTGTGAGTTATTATGTCTGTTTTCCTGAAATGGCTTGCTCCCACTTGTTTATTTATGATGGTCCTTGTGGTCAGCTGCAAGCTTAGTTTGCAGTTTTGGGGTAACATTTATTGTTTTCATCTGATTAAAGGAAAATGCATGCCAATGGTTGAAAAACTGAAAAATACAGGGAAGTATAAAAATGAAAATTTAAATCACTCATAATTCCATCACCCAGAGTTAATTACTGCTGACATTTTAGAATCAGGCTGTTTTTGTATGCTTATATATGGTAAGCATGTCTCCAAGTCTTTCTAAACAAAAATTTAATAGCTGTATAATTTTGGTTGATTCTAACTTTTTAAAAACCATTGTAACTAGCATAGGCACCTAAGCCTTTGTCAATATTTCTCATTATTTCTTTAGGAATAGATTCCCATAAAAGAAACTAGAGTCTCCATTGTATAAAAATTTTTAATGACTCCATATACAAATATACCAATTTAAATCTCCACAAGCATGATAATACTAATATTATTTTACTATACCCTTGCAATCATTGTATATTACTAATTTCAAGTTGATAATTTGGTAGAACAAAAGTTGCCTATTCTTATTTTAAATCCAATTTCTTGAATCCCTAGTGAGTTTTATAACCTTTGATGAGGAAGTTATTCCAAAAGTCCTTATCCTTATTTTTCTGTATTTATGTTTATGTATGTTCCACTGATGTTAAGTTCCTGGCTTTCCTAAGTAGGGCCTCTGTACCTTTTTTTTTGATCCATAAGTCATAGTAACCCTCTGCACTACTGCCAGGGTGTTATCCTGCATCTAGAAGGGTTCAGGAATCTGGAGAAGGGCTGTGAGTAAATTAATAAAGAGACTAGACATGAAATATAAATTTGGAATACATGGGGGAGCCAGATGGAGCTTAGCTTTAGTAACTAAGTTCTCCCTGAATCTCTAGACCCAGGGTTTTTTATTCACACATTTTTGCCCTAAAGCAAAGCAAACACACATATCATATCAAAGGTAAAGTTTGGTAAGTAGTAAAGTATCAGGTTGGGGGAACTGCCTTCGGCTGTTCAGCTGTTTGGCCAGCATCAGGTAACAACATGTAGATTTTCAGGTTTGGGGAAATGCCCTCAGCTGTCTGGCAGCAGGCAATAATATGTATCTTCAGCCCTGCTGAAGCCTCAAGGTTCACCAACCTTTTGGTGAACTTCTTGCATTTATTACCTGCTGGAATTAGCCTCCAGCACACTACATATTTTCTCTCCACTCAATAATCATGTGCTCATAAACTATTTATTGAATCTAGAGATAGGTAAATGAAAATTGAAGGTCCCTAACTTCTAGAATCTCAAAGCCTATACACACACATAACATAGAAATAAAATAGTGTTTTGATGCCATGCGGTCAGTATTTATTGATTACCATCTACAGGGTGGGGCAAAAGTACATCTACAGTTGTGAGTACACAGAACACAGAGTTTATTCTTACATTATTATTTATTAATTATTGCATTATTTTCCATGTGAATAACTGCAAACCTACTTACTTTTGCCCCACTCTGTATGTGTCATGGATTAGGCTAAGCATTAAGAATACAAAAAAAATGAGCAAGATAGACATAGTTCTTTCCTTAACAAAGCTTAGACTATTGTTACTATAAAGAAGAGCATAAAGGTTACTATAATTCAGTAGGGTAAGTTGAAAGCAGCTTTAAATAGTGGCTAAGGACATGGCTCTGAAACCAGATAGTCTGGGTCAAATGTTGGTTCAACCACTATTTAACTGTATTTTGTGTTTATGGGCAGGTAAATTTGCCATCCAGTTATTCAGTTTCTGCTGGGGTCCCACCCCAGTGGGTCCAGGGGTCCCCAAAGGTGTAGACGGAGTCAGCGAAGGAAGGAAGGACACGGAGATAGCGTTCAGTTGATCAGCAGCCTAGCCAGGATCTCTAGCCAGGATCTCCAGCCAAGTTCTGGTCTGGATCTCCAGAGAGGTTCTGCTTTGGATCTCCAGCCAGGTTCTGTGTCCATGTTCTCTTGCTAGGTTCTCCAGGTTCTCCAGCCAGGTTCAGTCACCAGGTTCTAGTCAGGTTCTCTTGCCATGTTCTGTAGTCAGGTTCAGTCCAGGATCTTTTGCCATGTTCTCTCGCTAGGTTCTGTCTCTAGGTTCTGAGGCCAGTTTCTGTCCAGGATCTTTTGCCATGTTCTCTCCAGCGAAGTTCTTCTGTCTCTAGAGAACGTTCTGTGTAGGTTCTGTGCCTAGGTTCTGTCTCTCTTGGTCCTGTCTTCTAAGTTCTGTGTTCTAAGTTCTGTGTGTTGCTGTCTTGTTACATCTGTATTTATACCAGTTGATTCAATCCTATCAATCTCTATTTCAAAGGTTAGGGCGTTTCTTATCTCCATTCCAGGGAGTAAAGATTATGTAGCTTAAGCATGATTGTTCGTAGTTAAAGTGATTAATTACCCGCCTGGCACTTAGTTAAGAGGTTTTATTCCCTCCCTAACTTCAGGGGAAAATCCCTACCTGGGGAAACAACCTTTCTCAGAGACCTTGGTTAAAACACATAGTGCCAAGAAGGTGAGCAAACATATTAAGAACAGTATGCCATATATGCCAGGTCCTTTGAAACAGCAAGCATGGACCGGCTCCCGGCAAGTTTCCTCGCTGGGAAAATAGGGGCAATAACAGGATTACTTCATAGAATCTCACAAAACATTTACTGCAAGGCCTAGTATGTAGTGCGTGCTCAATACATCTCATTTTACTTTAAGAGCTGTGATATGGAAAGCACAGTTTGTATTTGAAAGTTGTAAAAGGGGCTCTTAATCTAGACTTATGGAGCACAGGCAGTTGAGGATGCTCTTTTTAGAGGAAGGAATAGTTAACTTGAGAAATGAGTGGGTAATATGGTCTATTTGGGAGAGTGCAATGGAGTTTCTATGTATGTAAGGATATAGTTCCCATGAAGATGTAATAACATGTGAAAAATCCAAGAAAACAGAAAGTTAATGACTTTCATAGAACAAAGTGAAGTTCATTAAGACCTAAATAAAGAGTTTGAGGGTTTTTGCGTTATCTCTTGCTGTGTAAAAAACCACCTCAAAATTTAGGTGCTTTAAAATACTAATGTTAGAACAAGAATTTAAATAACTGTGACGTTTTCATGAGAAACGACAGAAATTAGAAGGGAATGGAACATCTTTAGAGTGCTGAAAGAAAACTATCAACCAAGAATTTGATATCCAGCAAAAATATCCTTTAGGAATGAAAACATAATAAAAGCTTTCTCAGACGAAGAAAATTGAGAGAATTAGTCACCAGAAGATCTACTCTAAAATAAATGCTGAAGTAAGTTTTTCAGAAAGGAAAATTATACCAGAAATGTGAACCTTCAGGAATGAAGAAAGAGCAACAGAAATGGCAAATAGCTGGGTAAAAATAATACACATTTTTTTCACATCTTAAAATTCTTTAAAAAGTGGTATGACTGTTGAAAGGAAAATTTATAACACTGATGAAATTTTTAATATATTTAGATATAATACATGTGACAACTATACATGAAAAAGGAGACTAAAGAGATGTATTTGTCTGTAAGGCTTATATGTTTACTTGAAGTTGAAAAATATTAACTCTAAACATACCATGGAAGGCTATGTATGAATATTATAATCTACAGAACAACCATTAAAAAGTACAGAGAGACATGTTTAGGAAGGAGATAGAGAAATAAACATGAAATAATAAAAATATTCAGAATTTAAAAAGGCAAGAAAAGGGAAACATAAAAACAAAAAACTAGAAGGGACTAACAGGAAATAATAAAATGGGAAACATAAATCCAACCATTTAAATAATTGTGTTAAATCTAAATCAATTACAGGATAGAGATGGATTTAATAAAAACACATAACCATATGCTGTCTATAAGAAATGCACTTTAAATATAATAGGTTAAAAATAAAAGGGTAGAAAATATACACTATACAAACACCAATTAAAAAGAGAGCTGAATGACTATGTTAATATCAGATGAAGTAGACTCAAAAGAAGGAAAATGACTAGGGAATAAAGAGGGACTTTACATAATGAAAAAAGGGTCAGTTTGCCAAGAAGACATAACAATTCTAAATGTACAAACACCAAATAACAGAGCTTTAAAATACATGAAGGAAAAACAAATAGAACTAAAAGGAAAGATAAAAACAATATCTCTAAGGTTCATTATTGAATGCCTACTTGTGCCATACACTGTTCTAGGTACTTGGGCTATATAATTGGATAAAAATACACCTTTTCTGTGTGGGCTTTACATTCTTTCTAGCTGGGGGGTGGCAGAAAAGCCAAAAACAAGTGATGTAATATGGCAGGAAGTGAAAAGTATTTGATTATATATATATATATATATATATATATATATATATATATATATATATATGAATGAAAGTGTTGGTCAGGGTAAGGAGATATCAGGGGTGATCATGAGGCAGAATTTTAAAATGAAGTATGGTGATTAGAGAAGGCCTCATATAAGAAGTAACATTTCAGCAATGGCTTGGGGAGATGGCAAAGCTACCAACAGTGACTTCTTTCTTTCATTAAGATCTAATGTATCCTCTCCCCTAGTATACTTGTCTTGACTCCATTTTTGGTAATTGTACTGTATTACAAATTAGAATTTCTTTCTTCACTCTCCCACTTTTCCCTCCTTACTTGGGTGCACTTACAGTGTAGGTGCATCTTTTCATGTTTCTGTGGCCTTCAGAGCACCCCTCCACTATAGAACTTGCCTCGGAGTGTGTAACTGCTTCTTTTCTTGGCTGTTTTTCCAACTGGATTAAATTCCTCAAGGATTTTGACTACCCCAATTATTTTTTTTATTTCCAATGCCTGCAGCATGACTGGCACAAAAGAGGTACCTAATGAATATGTCTTTAAAGAATGGAATGGATCTAATATTTGAAAGACTTTCTCATTGATAAGGAACCCTGAGATTTGAAATTAGCTCTGATCATGGGTTTTGATGGGAGGTGAGCAGTTTATCTGATGTCATTATCATCTCTTTGTCCTCTTCATCTTGTTTTGCCACTTCTCTGGGATCAGTTTTGAAAGTGCAGATAAGAAGTAATATGAGTCTATGCCTGTATGTAAAAGGCCCATTGTTGTGTGTGAGTATCTCCAAGCTAGAAGTAGATAACTTCTTTGGAAAGAAAGAGAATGAATATAATAGTTTAATCTGAATGCCTTGAGTACTGAAGTCTTAAGCACTTTATAAATGCTTAGTTAGATAAGAGGTAGGCTAGACCAGTTAAAAATTAGAAACACTTTTAAAACTAAAGTAGGCAGGGAAATTTTTATTTATTTTGTGTTTTTTTGAGGGGGAACTCAAAATAAACTCTTCAGGAATGATTGAGCTACTCAGGGTACATAGATTTATGCTTTGTTTTTGACCTTCAATAATAGAAATTTAACAGTGCTATCAAATGACAATTAAAACACTTCTACATACACACATGCACACATACATACACTAAAGACTGGGGAAGAAAGTATGAAAGCAGGGCAGCTTGAGTGATGGCTACTACAAGTAAGTATACTGAGCAGAGTAATTGGCTGATGACCGATCTCATATTTATTAGCAGAGCATTTTATAGCTTTTGAGAATTTATCTCCAAGGAATTCATGAGAGGCCAAGAAAACATTTCTCTTGGAGGAAGAGATTGTATGCCCTGAGTACCCTTAGTCTTGTCATAATCCCAAAGGGATAAAAGAAGGATGGGTGAATGAAAGATCTTGGAGTTCCACATAACATGATTCTTCTGAACAATGGTCCAAAGAATCATTTCCAAGATGAATATTTGAACACTGGTTCGTGTGACCTTAATGGAGTTTTCACATCAGTGATCATGATATCCATTAATTCAACTAAGCAATTTATACTGAGTACTCTGTATTACTAGGCACAAGGGGCTGAGAAACAGTGATGAACAAGGCACATCCCTCTCTTCTTGGAACTTATACTTACAATATAATGTAGAAAGTGCTAGGATAAGGATATGAGGATAGTGTTTGGGGAACCACTTTGGGGTCAGGGAGCTAGGGAAGATTTCAGAAAAGAAGCAACACATGAGCTGTGTTTTGAAGAATATGTAGGGTTTGGCCAAGGGAAAAAAATGGCAGGAGGGTTGGTAATGGCATTCTAGACTGAAGCTGCCTACCCAAGGGCACAAAATGGTGAAAAGATCTGTCTTGATCAAAGAGTGATATGATATTAATAATGCCTCAAGACAGCCCCAGCCATTTTGGCTCAGTGGATAGAGTGTCAAACTGTGGATTGAAGAGTCCCAGGTTCTGTTCTGGTCAAGGGCACATGTCCGGGTTGCAGGCTCAATCCCCAAGGGGAAGGAGGGAGGCTACAGGAGGCAGCCAATTAATCAATGATTTTCTCTCATCATTGATGTTTCTATATTTCTTTCCCTCTCTGAAATATATATATGTATTTTTTTTTCTTAAGACAAATGTGTGGAGAAAGGAAAAGGGAGATGGGAAAAGAACAATAAATTTGAGGTCCAAGGGGGTGGAAATTATGATTGAGGAAGTCATTTCAACAACCAAGGAGTTTGAGGTTGTAAATGCTTTTGAGTCACTCTCATAATGACAGTAACCAGTTATTGAGCACTCATTTCTTTAAGTTAGGGAAGAGTTAGATATGAAGATGGAAGAATGCAACAGACAGGGAGAGGAGGGTATCAGAGGCCTGGAATCAGACAGGGTCTGATATCCACAACCTGAAAGGTATTTCCAGAAGGGTGTGGTACAGGATTATCAGTATTTCCCTTGTGAGTGGATGGGTCAGCAAATACAAGTGGGATAGTCAGGGGCTTTATGGGGCAATCATAAAGAATGAGGCTGGGGTTCTACTGTAAAATTTTAATGTAGCCCCTTAGTCCTGCCAGGGAGCAAGTTCCAGTTCCTTTGAAAAGGAATTTGCACTTGACTGGTGTAGCTCAATGGTTGAGCGTTGACCTATGAACCAGGAAGTCATGGTTCAATTTCCAGTCAGGGCACATGCCTGGGTTGTGGGCTCAGTCCCCAGTAGGGAGCATGAAGGAGGCAGCCATTTGGTGATTCTCTCTCATCATTGATGTTTCTATCTCCCTCTGCTTTCCTCTCTCTGAAATCAATAAAAACATTTTTTTTTTTAAAAAAAGGAATTTGCATCTGATACCTAACAATCATTAAAAGTCCTCAACTCTGATGGGGAGGGAGGGAGTGGTACAGGTAAAAAAAAAACTAATAAAGAATAAATTAAAAATTATCTGATCATCTCATTGGCATATTGTGCTCCCTGGTGCAGATCTCAAGCATGATACATCCTAATGGTGACAAAAGCCAGTCTTGTGTGTCACCACCCTCCTCCCTCAAATTCCCCCAGAGGGAGGTAGGAGGATGGAAACCACTGGGGCAGCGCTTCTTCAACTGTGGTCAGTGGGATGCTGGGAATTCTTAGGTTACAAGAGAATTTTTCATTGTTTCCTTTATTCAAGGATAATCTTGGGAAAAACAATTTTACCAGTTATAAAGAAAAATATCATTTTAAAATTGACAAATTAAAAGTTTGCTTATAGGATAAGAGTTTTCTCAAAACAGAATTCTTAAAACCGAAGCCCATAGCATAGATTCTGAGGATCCTAAAATGCATTAGTGACTATCAGAGATAATTTTTCCCTTAAAAGAGAAGTCAGCAAACTATGGGCCCAGATAAAATCCAACTCTCTACTCATTTTTATAAATTCAGTTTTATTGGAGCTCAACCACAGCTGTTTGTGCATGTATTGTCTGTGGTTACTTTCTGGCTACAAAAACAGATTGTGCAGTTCACAACACCTAAAATCTTCACTATTTGTCCCTTTACAAAGAAGTGAGCCAATCCATGCCTTAAAGATGCTTTACATCCCTCAAGTTTGAACAACACTAATCCAGGCATCAGAAATTTATTAACTGCCCTAACCGGTTTGGCTCAGTGGATAGAGCATCAGCCTGCGGACTGAAGGGTTCCAGGTTTGATTCCAATCAAGGGCATGTACCTTGGTTGCAGGTACATCCCCAGTAGGGGGTGTGCAGGAGGCAGCTGATTGATGTTTCTAACTCTATATTCCTCTCCCTTCCTCTCTGTAGAAAATCAATAAAATATATTTTTTTAAAAAGAAGTTTATTAACTAATTGGAATTAGAGGTATGTAGCTCTCAAGGGGGAGGTCTGTCATAAAAATTTACATTTATCATAATTTTGTCCTCATCCACTGTGCATGCATTTTTCTATGCATGAAAAAAGAGAAGAATTATTAAAGTACTTGTGACTTATTTGTGCAGAAATTCTTAGTAGACTGCAATATGGCTGCTTAGTGACATTTCGGGATATTGTTTGGGCTTTAAAGAATGACATAAATGTATTATTTTTATTATCCTTCTCATTTAAAATAAGGGGACCGTAGGCTTCCACTGTCTGAACATCTGCTATCCAACAGACTTTTAGGAATGCATTAAATTCCAGTGAAGAGGTAGGCTTATACTCTCCTCTTGGGAACTGAATTTCTATCTTATTCTCGAATGTGAGCCTCTCTCTTGCTAACCAGCCACACCGCAGGGCTTGCATTGTTGCCAATAGCCTCCCAAGAAGTAGAATCATTGTGTCTGGTGGGTGGCCTCTGTTCTCCAGGTGCCAGCTGCCTCTGCCTGCCTGCCTGTCTACTCACTCTTGTATTCTGCTAATTCTCTCCTTCCTGCTCCAAATGTGTCTACTTTGTTTTTTATTTATTTATTTATTTTTAATATATTTTATTGATTTTTTACAGAGAGGAAGGGAGAGGGATAGAGAGTTAGAAACATCGATGAGAGAGAAACATCGATCAGCTGCCTCCTACACACTCCCTACTGGGGATGTGCCCGCAACCAAGGTACATGCCCTTGACCGGAATCGAACCTGGGACCCTTGAGTCTGCAGGCTGACGCTCTATCCACTGAGCCAAACCGGTTAGGGCCAAATATGTCTACTTTGAATGCCTAAGCAGAAGTCCCATCATTTTGTCAAGCAAGTTCAAATATTCATTGTTCCCAACATCCCCTTTCCATACGTTCCTTATTCCTTGCATGGGTCAGGACATGCTGGGCCTAGCCTGAGACCGCCCTGATGCACTTTGCTTTATTGACCCACCACCTATAGTCTGTTGCTATTCCTTCAAAGTGCTGTTCTGCATGTGGAACTGAACTCCTTCACATCTCCTATACCAGTACCTGTTCTCCTACCCTCACTCTTCTCAGGTGATGATTCTGATGCCAGATTCTCGCATTCTCGACCAACTGCTATGGATAGAACAATACCTAATCATGTTCAGCTATATACCAGGCTACCCTTGTGGGACTTGTTTGCTTCTGTTGCCCTACGTTGGTTCAGTTTAATCTGATTTGTTACATATAAACTCTTGGGTAGAGAAACCTGGGTAACATGATCTGATGTCTGCATTTCTGTAATATTATTCTGGAATAATTAGCCATATGCAATGAACTCCAGCAAAGCTCAGTGCAGTCATGAACCCCAATCACACAAAGCATCTGTGACATGAGAATCTTGGAGATTTCTGGCTTTTCCTTTCTACTCACTGAATATGTGGCCTCTCTGAGCCTCAGTTTCCTCTTTCATAAAGTGAGAGAGATAATACCTTTGAAGACTGTTATGAAGATGTAAAAAACCTAACAGAGTGTCTCATTTGCCTCAGTGATTACACAAGACCAAGAAACTTTGTCTATGCCTTTCACTGCTGGCCCCAGGAATTTCTTTTGGCAGCCCTTACCTTCTACAACTGCAACGGGCCCCCGATGTGTAAAGGTGCCCTGTTGTTCTACCTTGGAGTTCCAGAACTGAGACAATGGGGCACAAAGATGCCTTTGAACTAGAGTTATTCAGATGCAGAAAGACCAGCCTTATATTCCTTATCCAGGTTTCTTTCCCCAAGAAGAACCTTTCCTCCTGTCTATTCTCCCCACTGGCCTCTCTCTTTTCCCAGTGGTGAATGGGCACATGGTTTGAAACACTTTGTTCCAGACTTAGCAATTTGCTGTTTGGCCATCTTACCTTTCCAACAAGAAAGGTTGTTGTTATTATTATTATTTCTTCCCCTTTGCACATAGGCAAAAATAATATCAGGATTAAAGCCATAAAACCTTACCTATCTAGGATCTACTTCCTTACCAATCATGTCATCTTTGAGAGTAATTTTACTTCTCTGTATGTCATTTTTTACAACTCCCAGATTTTGAAAGTTGAAAAACTCTATACAACGCCTAATTACAAAAAGTTATTTCTCTTCATTGGCTCCAGAGCCTTGCACAGTCCTACAAAAAGGATAGAAACTCAATAATATACTTGTTGGTAGATGAATTGAAGAAAACCTATGATGTTCTAATCCACCTCATGTTATTCAAGTTGAATTTTCCAGATTAATGGGTTAACTGGAGATGGAGACTAATGCATGCGAAACATGCCAAATTCATCTGAAAAATCATTCTAGCTATTTTCTTCCCTGTCCACACACACACACATACCTTCCTAAGAGTAAGAGGGGCTCTTAGCTTAATTCTTCCCTTCTCATGGCAGCTGTCCACCACTTGCTATTTTAGCATGCTGAAGACTGAAGAGTTGAGGACAGTTTTCTGAGTGGTATGGACCAAGTGGGCCTTTTCAGT
Organism: Myotis myotis; assembly: GCF_014108235.1. NCBI lineage: Eukaryota > Metazoa > Chordata > Mammalia > Chiroptera > Vespertilionidae > Myotis > Myotis myotis. Next base: position 199,652,672 of record NW_023416335.1, read on the forward strand.
GAGCTGAGTGGGTGAAAATTTCATCTGCCTTTGGTCTTTGCATGAGAGCATCCTCAAGTGACTGACCTCCCTGGAGGGGCCATCCCACTTTCCTTTAGCCACATCATTTCTCTTTAGCTTGCAAATGACTTCGCATTCACTCTGCTTCCTTCCTCATCAATTCCCCCAATCTTTCTCCATTTACCACACCAGTGGTGGTCTGGGGTGTGTGGCCCAGATGTTTTCCCCAAACCATTAGGATTACTTTTCAAGTGTCTTCAGAGCAGATGTTCCCATTCTTCCAGTTCTGCTCCAGTCCCCAATTGCTAAAACCTTTCTTGGCCCCAGAGAGCACGCCGTATTGCTGCCGTGTGGCTGACCAGGAGAGTATGAGCAGGAACAAGAGAATCCCACACTGATGACTGTTTGGCAGGCAACTCCTGGGTGTGTGTATGCTTGCTCCTCCTCCCTTTGTTCCCATTATAGTTGTGAGCAGATGTTCTCAACTGGCCAACTGGCTGTTCTTTGTCTTCCCCCTTACACCAATGCTTCAGCCCATTTGCCTGCTATGGACTGGCCACAATTTACTCAAGACTACCTTTCATTGCTTAGAATAAAACCACTTTTTTAAACTTTATCCAGAGTTTAGCGTGGTCAGCCTAGGAAATCTCTCTTTAGTAAAGGAGTTTTCTCCTAAGCCTAGACTTCAGTTACAGGTTGCTCCCTACCCTTTGCCTCCCTTGAGTCTATTATTTTATGTACCCTGTGCTTCCCTCTCCATCCCACCTCTCACCTCAAGCTCCAGCCCTACTGAACTCTCATGATAAGCCATGCCCTCTCTCACCTCTAAGCCTTTATGTGTGCCTTCCCTTCTTTCTGGAACATTCTTGTTCTTATTTTCCTGACCAATTCCTATTCATCCTTTAGATCTTTGCTTAAGCATGACTTTCTCTTTGACCTCTACATGTTAAACATGAGTTTCCATTGAGCTCTTGTGTTAATTCCAACCCAGTCCTTATTTATCTGTACTATAATTATCTTTTTCCTTGTATCTCCATTTTGTCATTAACTTATTTTAGAAAACTGAGGAAGTATGTTCCCACAGTATCAAACAAGAGGGTTAGAAAAGATTCCAGATTCCTTCTCTCTACCTTCTTACTGACAGTGTTCATTGAACATCTACTCTGTATTAAACACTCTTTTAAATCTTGGAGTCTTAAACCCAGGGAGGAATTGTCCAACCAGGTAAGTCCTACACACAGACTTCCAAAGTAATATGAGGGGTGAGATATCCAAGACCACATGGAAAACTGACCCTTATACTGCTAAAGTAACAAATCCTGAAAGTAGAAGCCACAAGGAATATGGCAAAGACAGGTTAGTACTGAAAATAAATTGGAAGAAAGAAATGCTTTAGAACAGGGATTGGCAAACTACTGCCCACCAGCCAAATCCAGGCTACTTCCTTCTCTGTAAATAAAGTTTCTTGCAGCCACACCCACTTATTTACATATTGTTATGACTTCTTTCATGCTACAATGATAAGATGAAGTATTTGTGCCTAAAATATTTACTATCTAGCTTTTTATAGAGAAAATATGCTGACCCTGGTTCAGAGCATGAATAATAAAAGTGGTCAAGCAAATTTCTGAAAAAAGTAAAAAAGGTACGAAATTCCTCAAACAGATTTTAAAATGTATTATAGAGCTACTGTAATCAAAATAGCATGGTACTGGTTTGCCAAAAGGCAAATAACTTACTGGACCGATCATAGACAGTTCAAAATTATATATGTAGGAATTTAATATATGATGAAGATAATATTTCAGTTCTTTAAGGAACATAACGTAGTTAATAAGAAATGTTAGGAAAATTAGCTATTCATTTGAAAAACATTTTTCCACTAGATTTTTAGCATTCCTCACCAACCTTCCCTCTCCCCAAACTAAGCAATGTATCATTATTTTGTGTTCAATACTTATTTCTTTCCTTACTATTGTTTCTTATTTCCCGCTTCTTTCTAGGTTCAATCACTGCCTTACAGCCTTCAGTAAATCTTTCTGCTAAGGTACGTAACTAGTACATATTTTTACTTGTAAGAATTCTTTGCTTTATCCACACTCTTGAATGATAGTTTAGCTAAATATGCAATTCTTCTCTCAGATCATTTTCCTCATCACTTTGAAGACATTATTTCATTGTCTGCTGACTAATTTAGTGCTGAGAAGTTTTCTATGATCTAATTATAAAACTCCTTCATCTGCAGAATGGGTAATAGAATATTAGACACATGAGATTTTTTTGTATATATTGAATGGAAAATTGGAGGAGAGGGTTTAAGGGTCCAAAGATTCACGTTAAATCAGTCAGGGATTTTAGAGTATTTCTAAGATATTCCAATAATAACCTGGCCTGGTGGTTTAATCAAACAGGCCTCAGTTTAAAGTCTAGTTCTGCTATTATTAGCCAGTATGAACTTGTAAATGTTTCATAAATTCTCTATATGACTAATCTCTTACCAAAAACTGGATATAACAATAGCACTGGCCTCATAGAATTGTGGCAGAAATAAATGAGATAGCCTATGTCAAGCTCTTAGCACAGTGCCTGCCATATGACAAGCCAGTAATAGAGGTTATCTGGTATTATCATCTATTAATTTTCTGGCTGTCCCCCAAAAGGCAACTTTCCTCCTCCTCCCCCTCCTCCTCCTCCTCCTCCTCCTCCTCCTCCTCCTCCTCCTCCTCCTCCTCCTCCTCTTCCTCCTCCTCCTCCTTCTTCTTTTAGAATAGAGATCTAGTATAACCAAGGTAAACATGGTTAACCCAAGGTAACCAACAAGCCAACTTCTAATTGTAATCTGTGCCCACAGCACATGCCTTCTTTGTACTTTTGATTATTTACTGTTAACTTTGTCACAGGATTTTCTGAGAACTGCTCTTCAGCTAAGGTCAAATTCCAATCAGTGTTGTGCAATTAAGAAATCCCATGCTTTTCAAATTAGGAAAACCAGTTTTAATTGCTTTTAGTCTGTCAATCATTGTAGACTCTCCTTCCTCGTCCTCATTTTTGCCAATTCCCTGGCTTCTACCACTTTCTATTCTGTGTCATCCTCTAAAAACATCTGTCTACCCAACTAAACAAAACAATCTTCACTGAGTAGAAAAATGTTAATTGCACTGACGCTGAAGATTAATGTATAACTTCTACAATGTCTTCCCCTCAGTGTTCAAAGCCCTAATAGCTTCATACATTTTGACTAAAGATAGACAGTTGGCTGCAGGACTCCATTTGACCATGAAGTCACCCTGTAATTCTAAGCAACTTGAAAGAGCATTATTATGTAATTTGTCTCTTAGATATCACAATAACAATTTACTCAGAAGCAGAAATAACCATTTGTTTATTTTCCTCCCCAACATAGTAGCTGTCATCACGGAATCATAGTAATAACTAAACAAATGGAGAATTATTTCTGTCAAGACTGGAAATTGACTAGGCAATACAAAATAAATCCCTTTTTTGGGGGGGGTAACTTTTTTGCAGTTAAAATATATGGCATAGTTTTGAATTGATTTTCAGAATAATAGCTGGGCACACAGTGAAGGGATACAATCATTGCACTTTTTTTTTTTTTTTTTTGACTGGTTTCTGCATGTCTGACTGTGATCCTTTTGGTTATTTTTTTTTAAATGTATATTTTATTGATTTTTTACAGAGAGGAAGGGAGAGGGACAGAGAGTTAGAAACATCGATGAGAGAGAAACCTCCATCAGCTGCCTCCTGCACACTCCCCACTGGGGATGTGCCCGCAACCAAGGTACATGCCCTTGACCGGAATCGAACCTGGGACCCTTGAGTCTGCAGGCTGACACTCTATCCACTGAGCCAAACCAGGCCCCCTTTTGGTTATTTTAACCTGTTGCATCTGATCAGAAAACCTGCATTTTTCCACTTTGCTCGAACTTATTCCCCCTCCACCAAACTGAATGCTGATTTTCCAAGTATAGACTAGACCTTTAAAAACAGTGCTAGATGTAAGATTAATTCTCAACCTGTATTACATTCAAATAAATTTGATGGAAATTTATTTTTTAACTATTGAATGTTGTTATGGTTGCTTGTTTTTAAAATTTGTTTTGTTTACCAATCTACAAGTAAATCTCAAATTTTAATGTACGTCAACATCACTCAAGACACTTGTTCAAAAAGAATACCTACAAGTTCTAATTCAGTAAACCTGGAAGTACCCCTGACTTTTAATGGGTTTAGTCTTTAGGTAACACTAAGAAACATAATTTTCATGGTGTTCACCAAGAGATTAGATCATTTTTTATTTTTTAACTCTTTTTCCAGTATTATATACAAAAAAATGAAAGAGTGTGAAGCTGGAATTGACTTTTCCTGCCTTTTTCAAAGCTTCCTTCAGAGCAAAAGCACCCAGGAATTTATACTTCATTTGGGTCCTCATCATTGATGGACACACATCTTCTCACACCCTCCTGTCTTTGAGGTTTCTCTGCAATTGTTGCTATGATCTAATGAGGGACTCACTGCTGCCCCTCAGCCTTCCAAGAAGCTCCCTTCCTCACCACACTTTGTGAGATGAACAGTGGGCTTAGCTACTGCAGCCTAACTGGATGCTTATGTACTCTACATACTGTTAACATAACCTGTGGCCATAACTTTGCTCCTCCTGATGGGCAAAGATCTCCTGTAAAAGACCAGATAGTAAGTATCTTAGGCTTTGTGGGCCATATAATCATCTCTACTGCTGCAGTGGGAAAGCAGCCATGGACAACAAGTATATGAGTGGGCATGGCTCTGTGCTGATAAAACTTTATATATAGACTAGGGGCCCAGTGCACAAAATTCATGCATGGGGTGGGGGGGTGTCCCTCAGCCCAGCCTGCCCCCTCTCACATACTGGGAGCCCTCAGGGGATGTCCTAGTGACGGCTTAGGCCCACTCCCTGCTTCCCTTGGGGATAAGGCCTAGCCGCAGTCTGGCCTCCCTTTGTGGGAGATGACCGGGCTGATCAGGGGAAGGCATTAGCCCCATCACCCTGCTGCTGCAGCCACTGCCAGTCACCACAGCCAGCAAGGTTTTTTCATCAACACGGACTCCAGTCCCTTCACCATGAAAAAATGACAACTTTCTCTAGGCATTTTCAAGATGTGTCTTTCATATAATAATAATTTCTTTATTATTTTTTTTTTATCCTCACCTGAGGATATGTTTCCATTGATATTTAGAGAATGTGGAAGAGAAAGGGAAAGACAGAGAGAAACATCAAAGTGAGAGGAACACTTTGATTGGTTGCCTCCTGCATGAGCCCTGACCTGGGCCCTGGCCAGGGAGGAGCCTGCAACCTAGGTATGTGCCCTTGGTCAGAATTGAACTCAGACCCTGCCAACAGCAGGCCAAGGCATTATCCACTGAGCCAAACTGGCTAGGGCAGGATACGACATATCTTAGCCCCCCAGCAGTGGACCTTCATTTTTTTCACGAGGAGTGTGGTGAAAAACCCTAGATCACCTTTTTGGATTCTTATTACCCAAGTTACTAAGAATATTACCAGTGGCATACAGGGGGGAGCTTAACCAATGAGCAGTCAGAAAAGGTGTTTCCTCTGTAGTTCACACCAATCGCCGGCTTGGCACCCCCCCCCACCCCGCCCCAAGCCTGATGCCTATGGCCCAGGCTTCAGGCCTGGGCAGGGGACCCCCGGATCACCAGCTCCACCCTCTCCCAGGCCTGATGCCTCGGCCAGAGGCATTGACCCCCATCACCCTCCCATCGCCAGATCGGCCCCTTGCCCAGGCCTGACACCTCAGCCAGAGGCGCCAACCCCCATCACCCTCTGATCGCTGATCGGCCCCTTGCCCAGGCCTGATGCCTCTGCCAGAGGTGTCAGGCCTGGGCAGGGGACCCCCATCTTCCCCCAGTCACCGGCTCTGCCCCCCCCCCTGCCCAGGCCTGATGCCTCTGGCCCAGGCGTCAGGCCTGGGCAGGGGACCTCCATCACCCTCCGATCGCCAAATCAGCCCCTTGCCCAGGCCTGACACCTCCACCAGAAGTGTCAGGCCTGGGCAGGGGACCCCCATCTCCCCCCAATCACTGGCTTCTGGGCGGCTTCTGGGGCTTCTGGGGTCGGCCTGTGGCCCAGGATGGTGGCTTGCACTGGCACCTGCGCTGTCCCACCCTGCCTGCAGTATGCAAAATAACCGCCATCTTTGTTGGTGGTTAATTTGTATATCGTGTTGATTATCCAATGGGAGGCACAGCAAAGGTATGGTCAATTACCATGTTTGTATATTATTAGATAAGATACTGAAATTTGAATTTTGTGTAATTTTTACATTTCAGAAATTATTCTTCTCTTTGATTATTTTTCTACCATTTAAAAATGTAAAGACCATTCTTAGCTCTAGGACTTGAGCTATGAGCCAATTTGGTCTGTGTATGGTAGTTTGTCAACTCCTGTTCTAGAGGATGGGGGAGTCCTTCCTATGCAAGTGCAACCCTTCCACACCCAATCCTGAGTTCTTACTCCTTCCTGCTTCTCTGGAGGTCTCAATAAACCTTCCATACCCTTCTATCTTGTTCCTTCCTGTCCTCCTCACTTCTGGCTACTCCTTAGAATATAAACACTTCCCATGGCCCCATATCATCCTGCTAGCTGCTTTCCACTCTCTGTCACCTCTTCTCATCTACCTCCAGCAGAACAGTGTTGAGAATTGGGAGTTGCAAACTGGAGACCTGAAGGCTAAGTCTGGCCTTCAACTATGTCATATGACTAGCATAGTGTTTAAAAAACAAGATTGGAATTTAATGACATCATTTAGACATTGGAGATTTCATTTAACAGTCCAGATTCCCACTTTTTTTGAAATTGGGAGATTGGGAAACTAAGATCACATTCTTAAGTGGGGCTGAGTAGATAATGTTACCAACTGTCCACTTTAAGTAACAGCAGACTCCCTGGTCTGTCACGGTCGCTACCACTTTCCATCTCTCCAGCATAATTTATTCTCATGCTTGACCTCTGGCTTTCTGAACACATGGCTTCCAAGGCACAAATGATCATGATCTTTGCCATAGCTCCTGTCTAGCTTTCCTACCTCATCTTTTGCTAACAATTTTCTTCTTTTTACTAACAATTCCCAACCACACTGCTATTTGTCACTCAAATCCACCAACCTCATTTCCACTTCAGGGTTTTTGCATTTATTGTTTTCCCTTGGCATAGAGTATTCTTTCCCAAAATATTTTCATGATTAACTTATTATTCATGGATAAGTTTAAATATTATTTCCTCTGAGAAGTCTTCCATGATTCCCCCATTTACTTTGCTACTGTCCTCCATTTCCCTGTCTTATTTTTTTTCACTTTCAAATAATTCCAAAATTATTCTTTTTACTACTTTGTCTGTATTTCCTCATATCACTACTGAAAACCCTGTATCTATTATAGCACCTGGTACATTGATGTCTGAACACATGAACTATCTTAGTTTACCCATTTATCCCACTTGAAGATTTAAATCTCTGACCCTTGATCTGTACTCACCGCACCATCACCACTCCTCACCTTCCATTTATTCCTTGGATCACCATTCTTGTTTATTGACCCACAATTCTACTTCAATGGCTCTTGCTAAGGTCATCAGTGACCTCCAAATTGCCTTATCTCTCAGCCCTTTACTTCCTGGAACTCTCTCTTGATTCTTTTTATCTCCTTTTCCTCCTTTCTAGGGTTTTCCTCATATTCCACTACTCTTACCACTGTGTGCACTCTCACTGAGTGATCTTGCCTAATTTCATAGTTTCGACTATCACTTCTATGCAGGTAACTTCCAAATGTATTTCTTCAGTCTCACATCTTCATAGAATTTCAATATACAGTATCTAAACTCCTCCTAAAGATCTCCATTTAGGTGCCCTATAATCCTCTCAACCTAAATTGAACTCATTATCTGTCTTAAATTGTTTTTCCTGGAAAACAGACCCTTAGATGGAGGCCCACAAGCAAGAAGTTTATTGGAAAGAGCTCTTGGCAATAGCCCTCACAAGTGAGTAGTTCTAGAGCTTCAGAACTGTCTGAAATTGAGGGAATGGAGATAGGTTTTTGTGTCCTTACGTTGACCAGTCATTGGAGGTGAGCTGCCCCTATGGAAGAATATATAAGTTTGAGGCAACTCCTTTAGGATAATTCTTGGAGTGAGAAGAATCTGTGGACCATCTGCAGATAATGCTTTTGGAAGATATAAGAAAGAAGTTCTCAGTACTGAGGGGGAGGTTTGGGTAGGTCAACATACAGTTCACCTCTTGAGATACTAGATTATTTCAGCTCCAGTAAGCTCTCCCCATATAGAAACAGCCCATGCCAAGATTCTGGTTTGTCTTTTGTCTTTGGGAAACTTACAAAAGGAAGATTAATAGAATGAAATCATCAACCCCTCTGCTTATCTAGTTTTGACACTACAACTACACTTAACATCTCCCTCCTCTACTATCCATTCTGAACTCCCTTCACTTAGCACTTTTGCTCAATAAACATACCCCCAGACAAACATTAAAAAAACAATCCATTGTTTAACTAAACTTTTGAATAATTATTTGCTAAATAAGACCCTGGGCCTCCCTGAATCATAAATAGATTATTAGGAAGTAGAGTGAAGCAAAGTGACCAAGGTAACATTTGGTTCATATGCACCTCCACCTTCCACCATATTTTGGGGGTTGGGATAAACTCTGAAAGTTTAGGGTGAAATCTTAGTAATAGCAAAACAATCACCTGAAATACTTAAAAATTAACTTGAATAATTCATCATTGTAGAGGACATAATAAAAATAGGCAAAGGGAAATGGAATTTGGCTACAACAGTTCCTAATAATACTCCTTAACTTACTTAATAGCACTGCTTGAGTAGAGCCATGGAATCTTAGATTTGGAAAGGGCAGTAGAGACCATCCAATCCAATCTGTTACTTTTCCAAGGGAGAACAGTGAGACCTACTAAGGCTAAGCAAAGTTACCCAATGTTTCACAGCTAATCAGTAATAGAGTGGGACCCAGAAGCCAGTGTTCTGTCTCGGTCAGGAAGCATCCATTGAATGACTAATATATTTCAGACACTTTGTTAATTTCTGGTGCTACAGAAATCAATCCCCCAATCTCTAGTCTCCTGTATTATAGGAGACAGACACATAAACAGACTTCAATACCATGAATTAAGTGATAGGATATAGATACAACCACAGCTAATAGTTAACATTTACTATGAGCACGTACTATGATCAGGATTTTGCTGATCACATTACACAGCTTAGTTCATTTAATCTACTCATCAACTGCTTTATCTATTAATTCCTTTCTACCTCCAAGCTGTGAGTGAGACTGGAAATACACCTTGAGAAGATACTTTTCAAGTCAAAATTCATGTTCAGGTTGTTCCCCTTAACCTTAAGTCTGGAGATATCTAGTGGGAAGATTGTGGGAGAACACCAGATCCTTCTCGTCCTATGGATAGGGGCATAAGGGAATAATAAATAGCTCTGGGAACCTTTAAAGGACCAGTACTAGGGGAAAATCTGCAATGATCTTACAGATGTAGGGGCAGCTCACCATCTGAGTTACGATTTCTTTGGGGATTATATAGGAGTGTTATAAGACCATAATTTCATATTTAAAGCTGGTAAAAGACTTTTTAAGGTTTACAAGGCACACAGCAGAGTGTTGGTTGGAGTTTCTGACACCTAAGCTATGAACATGGCTTTTACTACTTCATAGGGATTGACTGCTGAAAACCTATGACAGCATCAATTTACATTTTGACAGTTCCCCAAATACATCATACCCATCTCCTAAAATGATTTACAGGAAGGATGGGCAATTGGCTGTTAAAATCCAAGCATTTCAATGAAAACACAATAAAAAAGCCAAGATTTACTTTAAAATTTTACTGATCCACATGGAGAATATGTGTTTCCTGTCTCCTCAACCATTCCAGTCAGCTGATATCAACTCAAACAAGGAAAGTTCAAGAGTTTACTACGTAATGGACTGCATGTTTTTAGCACTTATCTTCCTAAAACTTTTGCTACCAAAAAAAAAGTTTATTATATAACTAGAGGCCCGGTGCACAAAAATTTGTGCACTCGGGGGGGGGGGGGCGGGAGGAGGGGGAGGCGCGAAGCCCGGCCTGTGCCCTCTCGCAGTCTGGGACCCCTCGGGGGATAACGACCTGCTGGCTTAGGCCTGCTCCCAGGTGGCAGAGGGCAGGCCCAATCCCTAGGTGCAGCCCCTGGTCCGGCTCAGAGCAGGACCAATTGGGGAGTTGGGGCGCCACCCCCTGTCATGCACAGAGCAGGGCAGATCTGGAGGTTGCGATGCCACCCTCAGTCACGCTCAGGGTAGGGCCGATTGGGGGGTTGAGGCACTGCCCCCTGTCACACTCAAGGCAGGGTTGATGGGGAGGTTGCGGCGCCACCCCCTGTCACGCACAGAGCAGGGTCAATCAGGGAGTTGGGGCTCCGTACCCTGTCACGCACAGAGCAGGGTCAATCAGGGGGTTGGGAAGCTCCCCACTGTCACGCACAGAGCAGGGTCAATCAGGGTATTGGGGAGCTCCCTCCTGTCACTTACAGAGTAGGGCCAATAGGAGAGTTGTGGCACCGCCCCCTGTCACACACACAGCAGGGCGGATCAGGGGGTTGGGGCGCCACCACTCTCACACTCAGGGCAGGGCTGATGGGGAGGTTATGGCTCTACCCCGTCACACAGAGAGCAGGGCCCGTGGTGGTGGGGGGGGGGGGGGGGGTTGGGGCGCCGCACCCTCTCTCACACAGAGCAGGGCCGATCAGGGGGTTGGGGCGCCACACGCTGTTACACACAGAGCCGCAGGGTGATCAGGGCGTTTGGGAGCTCCCCCCTATCAGGCACAGAGGAGGGCTGATCAGGGGGTTGGGGCGCCTTCCCCTGTCAGGAACAGAGCAGGGCAGATAGGGAGGTTGTGGCCCCGCCCCCTGTAACACACAGAGCCTCAGGGCGATCAGGGGGTGGGGAGCTCCCCCCTATCAGGCAGAGAGCAGGGCCAATCAGGGGGCTGGGGTGCTGCCCCCTGTCACAGAGCAGGGCCCGTGGGGGGGGGGGGGGTTGGGGCACCACAACCTTCACACACAGAGTGGCAGGGCGATCAGGGGGTTGGGGAGCTCCCCCTATCAGGCACAGAGCAGGACTGATCAGGGGGTTGGGGCGCCTTCCCCTGTCACGAACAGAGCAGGGCAGATAGGGAGGTTGTGGCCCCACCCCCTGTCACACACAGAGCCGCAGGGCAATCAGGGGGTTTGGGCGCTGCCCCTGTCATGCTGATCCTGGTGCCGGGAGGCCTCGCGGCTCCGCTGATATTGGTGCTGGGAGGCATATTACCCTTTTACTATATAGGATAGAGGCCTGGTGCATGGGTGGGGGCTGGCTGGTTTGCCCTGAAGGGTGTCCTGGATCAGGGTGGGGGTCCCCACTGGGGTTCCTGGCCAGCCTGGATGAGGGGATGATGGCTGTTTGCAGCTGGTCACACACCCTTCAGGGTGGGGGTCCCCACTGGGGTGAATGGCCAGTCTGGGTGAGGGGCTGAGGGCTGTTTACAGGCTGGCGGGTGACTGAAGCTCCCAACTGCTCCTTTTTTTCTTTTTTTTTTTTAATTCTGGGCCAGCTTTAGCTCTGGCTCCAGCTCTGAGGCCTCTGCTGCTGAAAGCAGGTATCTGGTTTGTTTGGGTTCTATAATTGAAATACTGTATCAACTCCAGCTCTGAGATCCCAGCTCGCTGAAAGCAGGTTTCTGGGGTTTTGTTTAGCTTCTATATTTGTAACAATGTTTCAAACTGCAAGCTCAGAGGCCAGCAAGGCAGGCGGGGAACGTTGGTTTCCTCCGTCACTGAAGCAAGCAAGCCTCATGTTAGTTTCAAGCTGCTTGGCTGCCGGCCGCCATTTTGGCTGGCAGTTAATTTGCATATCTTGCTGATTAGCCAATGGGAAGGGTAGCGGACGTACGCTAATTACCATGTTTCTCTTTTATTAGATAGGATTAGATAATAAGAGCAATGTCTTTAAGAACTCTTATTGTAGGCTCTCCCCTTCTCCACTTGATCATTTATTATTGATCATGTATTATTTGCCAAACACTATTCTAAGTGGTAGGAAGAAATAAAGAGAATTAGTCATATTTCTGAACCTGAAGGAGCTTTCATACTAATTGTGAAGATGTGTGGGTGCAGAAAACAAATAAGTACAATGATACTGGTACTAAGTAAAGTAATGAGGAAGGGAAAGTTGGGTAGTGAAGTAGAGAGGTTTGTGTCTATGTGTTTAGGGCACATGGGTGGTGTTTTAATTAAGATTATTGGGGAAAACCTCTCAGTAACTGAAATCCTAATAAAGAAAGGGTACAACCTTATAGAGATCTGCAGTGGAGTAGTCCAAGTAGAAAAACAGGAAGTGCAAAGGCCCTGAGACAAGAAGCAGGAAGGCATTCCTTGACTTTTAGTTTTATAATGTTGAACATTTTGAAGTCCTAAAGATTAATTTTGGTATAACTGTGATATTCAGAAAGAACTCATATGCAAATAGAAAGAAAACAAGAATCGCTGAAATGAAATAATGTGGGAGAGAGGGGACAGGACTGGAATGAGAAGAGTGGCCGCCAAAAGCTACATCATATAAGGTCTTAAAGACTATCTGAGGAATTTAGATTTCACTCTAATTTCACTGAGAAGCCATTGAAAGGCTTGAGCAAAAAAGACACAATCTGATTTTTACAAAGATCACACAGTTGCCATATGGATGGGATAGGGTGGTAAGAGTAGGTCAGGGAAGGCATTGAAAAGGCAGGTATCTCCAGGTAAGGAATACCTGATGAAATCATTATTACTCTTTAAGGACCAATTTAAAGGTTACTTCCTTAGTGAAACTTTTTTCCTGACACTGCATCTCCCTCCCACAAGCAGCTATAGCCAGTCTCAGTGCTCCCATGCTCTCTGCACATGCCTCTCTTGGGGAGCCTATTAGTTGGGTCAGGATCAGTGATATGTTTGACTGCATATCTCCATGTAAATTTACATGTTATTACAAAACAAAGATTGTGTCTTATCCATCTGGTCTCCCAATACTTAGTAGTGGGCTTGATTCATAATAAGTACTCTTGCTAATAAGTATCTTAAAGTAATATATGTGTGAGTGAATAGATGAATGAATGAATGAAGTAGCACTGTGCTCAGTATTCTACAGACATAATCCTATAGCTTATTGATTATTGAGGAAAGTCTCATATTAATTTATTTCATGCAGAAGAAGAAGGTGGCTTATGCAAGTATGTGGGTAAGTATGTTTCTTAAAGATAGAATTTTGTCCAAGTGATCATTTAGCAAAATAATTTTTAAATCTCTGTTTGATGGAGTAACTAGGAAGTTATAAAGAATCAAAGTAGAGCATACTCATCTAACTAGCTGCTGTCTTGTTTTCATCAGTCATTTGGGAGTCCTGCCACATGTTTCAGAGACACCTCTTCAGACTCTCAAGGCGAATGGACATCCAGTGATAGAGGTGGTTAAGACTCAAACCCAGAATCCTAAAAATCTCCAACTGGCTGAGTCATTTTTAGCAATAGGGATGCTGGACAATTTATGGCCAGTTGTAATTTTGGTCATTCTCAACAGTATTTTAAAAATAAAACTTTCCAAAGTCTAAAACTCCCACATCTCCTCTTTTGAACAGTAGAAAAAATTCAAGGGTTAGAGTTAAGCAGTTCTAGGTTAGCGTTAGGGTTCTCTGGACATGTGATATTGTGAAAACCACTTCACATCACTGAGACTCATTGCTTAATCTACAAAGTGAGAATAGTGGCTGCCTTATGCATTCCTGAGCACACTGAATGGACTAAATGGATGGAAAATGCCTTGACTATTGCATGGCAAGTTGGAGAGTTCTAATGAATGCTAGTCTCCCACCATTATATATCATGGAAATCTCTACCTACCTCCCAAACATGACCATTGCATGGGTCCTCACTTGCAGCTTCTTCCTGATCATAGGAGACAGTGTGGTTTAATGGAGAGGCACTGGGCTAGGAACTGAGGAACCTGGCTGGTAGTTCTGACTCTGAACCAACTGCTAACCAACTCTAAAACTCCAAGTTAGTCATTACCTATTTGGGTTTATTTAATTTGTAAAAAAAGTAGTAGTTTAGAATGGATTATCTCCAAGACCTCTTTGATCTTAACAACGTTCTGCTTTTATGAACACAGTGTCTAGCGGAGCAAGCCAGCTAAAGGAAATGTCACTAGCAGTCGTTGCCATATTCTTGGTGATGTTCTCCACTGAGGAAATTCCTTAAGAATCTAAAAAAAAAACAAACAAAACAAATATCACATTCTTTGCTTTATTGATCATTAAATTTTGTGATTATGCAAAGTAGTTTTCCCTTGAAATTAAGAATACCTGTAGGCATAGACATATTTATTAATAATTTGAGGACATACTCTAATTGGATTAGAGCTGTATTATTATTGCACGAGGTGTTACAATGGTTGACTTTAAGGGGCATTGAGAACATCTAGAGCTGAGTGAATCCTTCAGATCCAGTTGTGGTTCATTCAAATGCCAAACCACTGTGCTGATGGTGGCAGGAAGAAAATTAAAATCAGGAATTTGGTCATGGTTTAGTTATCCAGAGACATTTTCTCTTTCCTAAGATAGTGCAGTTGTAAAACTTGTAGAGAAGATAAAACCCTGCTTTTAAAAATTACTAGGTTCAGAATTAGTACTTAAATTCAGCAAAGTCACTGAAAAAAATTAATTATGTTTCTATATTCCAGAAACAGTGACAATTTTTAAAAGATGCCATTTGCAATAGCATCAAATGACATCAACTACCTGGAACTAAATCTAACAAAAGATGTGTGAAACCTCTATAGAGAAAATTACAAAATATTTTTTAGGGAAGTTAAAGGAGACCTAACTAAGTAGAGGGATATACTTTATTTACAGGTAGGTAATTAAACAAGTGAAACAAAATGAAAATTTCTGTCATAGACTCACAGGTGAGGTATATTGCCACAACAGTAGTAAATGTAACACTGCATGTAGTGCAGAGAAATCTTTTCAATAAATGTCACTGGGCCAATTGACTATTCATATGTAGGGTGGGGGGAACTTGACTCTACACTGTACACAAAGATCAATTCTAGATGCAATGCATATCTAATTGTTAAGGATAAAGTAATGAAACATCTAGAAAGTAACATAGAAGTACTATATTTTTATGATATTGGGGAAGGTGAACATTTCTTAAACAGGATATAAAAAAATGCTTACCACAAAGGAAATTCTTGAGAGATTGGACTATATTGATATTAGAAAGTTTTTACAAGAATAGTTTATTGATTTTTAGAAAGAGAGGAAGGGAGAAGAGAAAAGCATCCATGTACAAGCATAATATCAGTCAGCTGCCTTTTGTACCCCCTACCAGGAATCAAGCCCGCCAACTAGGGCCTGTGTCCTGACTGGAAATTGAACAAGGAATCTTTTGGTGCACCGGACAACTCCCAACCCACTGAGCCATACCGGCCAGGGCAATATTAGGAATGTTTATCATAAAAAGATTACCTTAAGAGAATGAAAAGGCACGTCAAAGAGTAAGATAATATGTCTTCCCCGTCCACACTTCCCACCACCAAGTTTTCTCATCATCCTTCATACCTATCTTAGCATCCATCTCCCTGTTCAGTCACCACTCAGGAACCAAGGGGACACTTTCAGCAACTCTTTCATGTTCTCTAGCCCATATTTAATTACTTCCAAGAACTGTCAATTTTATTTTTTAATATACCTTGAAACTATCCTTTTCTCTATTCCAACCACTGTTGCTTTAGATCAGAACTTCATTTTCTCTCTTCAGAACTTCTGATTAGTCTCTATATGCTCTTTGTGTCTTGCTGTCTTTCAAGTCATCTACAACTAGAACAATCTTGCTAGTGAGGAAATTGGACAGCCCATTTGTCTCTGTAAATATGTTTATTTTACTGGTAATAGTGGATTAATAACAAGATCTCCTTTTCCCCTTTCTATTTAAGCCAGGATTAAGTATCAAATTCATAGAAAATAATCTCAGTAAACATAATTACACCCAGCACTGCTTCTCATGGTGATAAAGTTTTAAGTATTTCATCCTTCTAATGAGGTATAGTTTTGTTCTTCCATACTACTCATTCATTTATTTGTTCATTCTGCTTAAAAACATGTACAGAGCAAGGCAGATACTGATACTTGCTGGCTCAGGGGCTGGCCACACCTATTCATTTACATAGGGTCTGGGAAATCAATGATTTACAGGTAGAAATCAATGACTTCCCAGACCCTATGTAAATGACATAGGGTGAAAATTAATTCGTATCCATCATCTAGAGATGTTCAATATGGTAGCCACTAGCTACATGTGGCTTTTTAAATTTAAGTTCGTTAAAATTAAAGAAAATTGAGAATTCAGTGTCTCAGTGGTAGTAGTCACATTTCAAGTGCTCAGTCATGTGGTGCAGGTGGGTATGATACTGGCAGGATAGCTATAGAGCATTTTCATCATCACAGGTAATTCAACCAGACATTAATGCCAATACCTACTCATGGAAGAGTATTTGAGTTCCTTAGCATGTCCCACAAAGTATTTTAGTGTCTGACCTCTGCCTTGATCTTTAGTCATCTCTTGTCACTCCCTTCTAGAGCTCTATATTTCAGTGATTGTGAAGTGCTTATAATTTCCAGGAATATAATGCTGTTTATGCCATCAGGCTTTTGCATGTGCCTCTGCCCAAGAAGCTAGTCCTTATGGCAAACTTCTATTCTTTCAAAATCAAACGTTACCTCTTCTAGGAAACCTTCCTCATCCCTCTACCTTTATTCCTCTCTTAGAAATGTCTACACCTTAGGCATACATATTTTTGTTGGTTGTTGGTGCAAGTATAACATTGTATTGAAATCTGTTTTGTATTTTGTTTTTTGTTTGTTTGTTTGTTTTTTTTAATCATTCCTCTCCTGTGGACTGTGAAAATTTGTTGAGGGTAAGGGCTCTACCTGGTTCAGGAGGTAGCAAACTTTTTCTACATAATAAATATGTAGCCCTTAAGTAAGCCCAAAGTTTTACTCTGAAAGCTATGGAACCTCAAGCATGATTATTCAACACTGTGTGAAAGTAGTTACAGACTAAATGTAAATGAATAGCCAACTTTCCCCAATTACTGTAATTTTCTGACCCTGCTCAGAAATGACTAGAATGCCATGCGTAGTACATGTTTTTTTGAGTAAAATGAACAAATAAATGAATTAATAGGGCAGAAGGACAAGACAGTACATCATTAGGAAAGTAAAATGCTTAAAACTTGACCACTCCAAGAAATAATGGGTGTAGTTATGTTTATGAGATTCATTTTCTTGATCTTGAAACTTAATTCTGGTTTACTAAGAAGGAGAGATCTTGTTATTTAATTCACTATTAAACACGTATTAAACACATATATTGCTGCATGGCAAATTTGATTTTTCTAATTTTTATGATTATCCTATATAATAAAGAGAGAATATGCTAATTGACCCTCACACCATCACAAAGATGGTGGTGCCCATAGCCAATAAGGAGGGAATATGCTAATTGACTGCCATGCCCTCAAAGATGGCAGCACCCACAGCCACAAGATGGCTGGCAGGGGAGGGCAGTTGTGGATGATTAGGCCAGCAGAGGAGGGCAGTTAGGGTCAACCAGGCCAGCAGGGGAGGGTAGTTAGGGGTGACCGGGCCAGCAGGGAGGGCCTAAACTGGCAGTTGGACATCCCCCAGGGGTCCCAGATTGGAGAGGGTGCAGGCTGGGCTCAGGGACACCCCCCCTCCATGCACAAATTTCATGCACTGGGCTCTAGTTTTAATATAAGTGGCTTTCTTTGTAATCTTACACACTTTATTTTAAGCCTTTAAAAACATTATGGCTATGGGGACTGAAAAGTTAAGGACCTCTGCCTGTGCCTGCACTCCATCTGTGGGTACTGGGTTCCTGGAGTGCACCAAGGGAGGGACTGTCAGCTCCATCTGTCTAGACTGAGAAGATTGCGGTGCAGCTGCAGCAAGGAGTCCCAGCTCAATTGGAGTTGCCCCGTGTGGTGCATGAACAAATACCAAGCTAGGAAATTGCCTGCTGAAACCTTCCCCACCAAAGAATGCTTGGCCGCTTTCTGGGTGTCTGTCTGGATTTGGATTCCCCAAGGGTTGGAAAACCTGCCATCCCAAACACTTTCCCATGCTTTTGCCATGGAGTGAGCTAATGGGACTAGGGCTCTACCTGAAAGCTCTTTTTAGCTCCATTGTGTGTCTGAGCCAGGGGGTTGGTGGAGAAGAGGGAGAAGCTCTGAGCCCTAGGGTTGTGTACACTGGCTAGTACTAAGTGTGCATTGGTTAATACCAGGGTAAGAAATTGTGGTTTGAGAGTCTATGGCAGGGTAAATGCTAATTATGTTTTTTTCTCACATCCTGCCCCAGGCCAGGACTCAGGCTGCCAAGTGTAAGTATGGGCTGGGGAACTTTTTCTTGTTGTTATTGTTTTTAAAGGCCTTTGCATGTTCAAATCCTTTATAACACATTCAGATGCACACAGAGTGAATGAAATCAGTTAGAGACTCTAATGGATTGAGATCCAGAATTTCACAATGGCCTAACAAGTTCCCTTTGGAGGAAGAAGGCTCTAATTCCTGCTCAGAGAAGATGGATTCCCATTCTCTCAAGTCTGGAAATATACAACCCTTTAAGTTATCTAGACTTAGCACCTGAATTGTGTTAAAGGTCAGGCCGACCTGGGTTTAAACCCAACCCATACCACTTGTTAGGAATATAATCCTGAAATAGTCATTTAATCTCTGTGAACTTCTGTCCTCAAGTGTAAAATGAGTGTGCACCTCATATTCCAATGACAAGGGAGAGTGTAAGTGTCACACTCCAGGTAGAGTGTAAGTTCTCAATTGCTTTGTGTTGAGATCTGGGTTTTTCCTGAGGCTCCTATTGGGCAGGCACAATACAGGAATATCTATTCCTTGTCTCCAGAACATAGACCTACAGTGGGGCAGTAGACACACAATAGCTACTTGATTAAGATTATGTTTTAAAGTCTTACTTCCCCATTCTTCTGAAGAGGTGTTTTGTTCTTGCTGAAGTAGACACTTACTATGGATACAAATTTGCCTTTTTTGTAGCGATTCCTCTGCTAAACCTACCACCCATGGACTTACTGAATGCCTCATCCACCATCATGATAGTCCACACAACACTGCTCTGATCAAGGAACTCCCTTCACAGCAAAAGAGGTACAACAGAGCTCTCTGGCTGGGAGGGGAGAAGGGTGGAGAGGGGAGTAGGAATTCTTACCAATCACTAAGAAGTTCTGCCGCTTCAGAAATCCCCATGTAAAGGCAGCTTGGCTGTGGGGAATATGAAGGCACAGGCAGTCTAAGGGAAGAGGACAGAGGTAAAGAATTTAAAAAACACAAAAGAGGGAGCGGAGGAAGGTGGGAAGCTCCAAGTGTGCATTCCCTAAACTCGGTCTCAGCAGAGAAAAACCCGTCTAAAACAGACCCCATTACAGTGACTCTACAGTGGAATCACGTCATTCATTCTCCCCTGGATAGTAACAATACCTAGTATTCTGAGGGCCTACCCAAGCCAGGTGCTTTCTCTATGTTTCTATTTGTACAACTTTCAATAGTGGGTACGATTATCCCCCTTTTTAAAAAAAAAAAAAAAAAGAGGTACAACAATGGGCCCATCCTCATAGAACTCACTAGTCATACCATGATTCCCCCATCCTGAAACAACCGTCTTGGTAGAATGGTGAAATGGCCTTTTGAAGATTCATTACAATGCCAGCTAGATGGCAATACCTTGCGGGACTTTGGCAAGGTTCTCCAGAAGGATGTGTATGCTCTGAGTCAGCATAGAATATATGGTGCTGTTTCTCCTATAGACAGGATTCACAGGTCCAGCAGTTAAGGTGTGGAAATGGGAGTGGCACCACTCACTATTACCCCTAGTGACCCACTAGAAAAATTTTGCTTCCTGTTCTTGTGATTTCTGTGTTCTGCTGGCCTATAGGTCTTAGTTGCAGAGGGAGGAATGCTTCCACTAGGAGACACAACAATGATTCCAGTGAACTGGAAGTTAAGACTGCTGCCTGGCCACTTCGGGCTCCTCATGCCTCTGAAACAATGGGAAAATAAGGGCAAATAAGGGAGTTACTTGTGATTCATCCCAGTTACCAAGGAGAAATTTGACTACTACTTCACAATGAAGATAAGGAAGAGTATATCTGGAATTCAGGAGATCCCTTAAGGCGTTTTAGTATTACTGCACCCTGTGACTAAGATCAAAGGAAAACTGTACTAATTCTTTCCACAGAAGAGGAGGGAAGGCCATAAATAATTTTTGGCAAGATCACCAATGGCCCAGATCATTCAAGAATAAAGATTTGGGTCACTCCACTAGTTAAAGAAACAATAAGTTGAGATACTTGCTAAAGGCAAAGGAAATACAGAATGGGTAGTAGATGATAGTAGTTATAAATACCAGTTACAACCACATGACCAGTTATAGATATGAGGATTGTAATTATCATGTGTATTTCCTTCTTGTTTTGTTATAAATATGTATTTCCTTCTTGTTTTGTTATAAATATGTTCATATATATATATATATATATATATATATATGTATATTTATATATATATATGTATATATATATATTCTTCCCTCTCTTATCCCCTTATTAACATAAGATGCATTGAGTTTACATCATAGTATTTAAGTTATAGGATATCAAGGAGAAGAATAAAAATTATTTCTGGCCTTCCCTCCACTTCTGTGGAAAGAGTTAGTACATTTTTGGTTGTATACAGAGTAGTTGCATCATATTAGGTGGAATTATGACCTTGTTATTGTCTTTATTTGGAGATTAAGTATGGTATAAGGAGATTCATGTGGGTGCCAAGTTGACAAGGGTTGAAGTTGGACGGCTAATTTTATGCATCAACTTGACTGGGCCACACAGTGCCCAGAGATTTGGCCAAGCATTTTTCTGGGTGTTTCTGTGATTGTGGTTTTGGATGAGATTAACATTTAAATTGGTAGACTGAGTGAAACAGATTGCCTTACCTCATGTGAGTGAGTCTCATCCATTCAGTTAAAAGCCTGAGTAGGACAAAAAGGCTGACCCTTCTCTGAGTAAGGTAGAATTTTTCCTGGTTCAATACTTTCAAACTAAAATATTGGCTTATTTTTCTGCCTTTGGACTCAGACTAAAACATTGGCTATTCTTGGGTTTCAGGCCTGCTGGTCTTCAGACAGGAAGTAAACCAAGTCTTCTGCATTCTTAAGTCTCTAGCTTGCCAATTCACCCTGAAGATCTTAGGACTTTCTTCCATAATTGTGTGAATCAATTTCTTATAATATCTCTCTCTCTCTCTCTCTCTCTCTCTCTCTCTCTCTCTCTCTCTCTTTAATATATGAATCCATAATATTGCATGCCCTTAAGAATTATATGACCATATTAAATTGGAATTAGATTAAGATAGTCAATAGGATTAGATTATAAATGTCTTCCAGAAATTCTAGACCTCCTTTTGCAGCCATCTCTTTTTCTCCTTGAACCAATGAGGCCACCAACCTCGAGGCTTATAAATTATCTTTTATTTGTATCTGCTTTGTTTTCATGTCTCTTGGATCTTATTTTGGATGAGGTGAGTCTCTCTCCATCATGGATCAATGACTTCAAGCTAGCATTCACAAGAATGTACCCAGTTGCCCTAACTGCTTTGGCTCAGTGGATAGAGCGTCAGCCTGCAGACTGAAGAGTCCCAGGTTCACTTCCGGTCAAGGGCATATACCTTGGTTTTGGGCACATCCCCAGTAGGGAGTGTGCAGGAGGCAGCTGAATTGATGTTTCTCTCTCATCAATGTTTCTAACTCTCTATCCATCTCCCTTTCTCTCTGTAAAAAATCAATAAAAAATATTTTTAAAAAAAGAATGTACCCAGTACACAAAACATTCAGGAGACCTCCCTGACAGCATGGGGTTATCCAAATGCATGCAGGGGTCTCCCCAACAGGCACACTATCCTCACAACACCCATTTAGCAGTTGACTGGTTATGCCGTTAAGATTACTCCCTTAACATATTCCCTGATGGTTCTGATCAGTCCTTTTCATTTGTATATTTGTATAATGCAATGAAGCATATCTTTACTGGGATTTCAGAGCAAATTGGTGGCATGTCTTCTGAGAGTTCCAAGGTTGTCATGGGGATGATAGCAATACTCTGATTTACTAAAAGTCAGTTCTAAACTCCCCAGGGAGTCCAGAGGGTGCATGTTCTTCATTCTTTTGGATACAAAGCAGACACCCAGAGTGTCCTGAGGTGCCCTAATAACAAAAGTCCATTCCCTCCACATACCAGGGGCAGAAGAGGACCAGGTCGGTTTTATTTCCTTAGCGATCTGCTGAAATCTCTCTCCAATTGAAAGTCATCTTTTTCATAACACTGAAAAGATGTAACATTAGCTTAATCATTCCCAAATGAATCTTGAAAAATATTTGGAAACAGTACACTTATACAAAATCATTTCAGCATTACTAGAAAGTTTCAGCCATTTGCTATAAACTTGTACTTTTAAGTGGCGACCATGTGGTCTGCCTTTGGAACATTCAGTTCTTTCTTTTTTATAGAATTAAAACCCCTGACACTTCTTTTAAGACCCAAGGAAACCTTTAGTGCTTAGCAAAATGTAGAACCTGGCAAGGTCATAAAGAAGACATATTTGATTTTACTCCTTGAAGCCATAAAAGAAGAAGAAGAAAAAGACACAGGATACTATCTGTAAGGAAACTAAAATGGTAGCTGCAATGTCTTCCCAGAAGTCTCTGGGAAGAGACATCTAAGGTCACTCCTTATCCTCCCAGGTTCCAGGAAAGCAATTTGTCTACTCTCTCCCTCTCCACCCCATCTAAAAGCAAAAAGCACTAGGGAGAGGGCCAATTCTCAACAGATCCTGTCTTGTTGGAGGAAGTGAGCACTTCAAGAAAAAGATTCTGTCTTCTTTCAGGGCTCATGAAAATATCCTTGACAAACCCATCCCCCAGATAGAAAAAAGTCTTTTTTCTAAAACTTGGGAATTAGTCACCAACTTGCATTAGCAATTGAACCTTTGATAAAAATGCCATCAAATCATGCAGCCAAAGGGTCTAATGCCATCAAGAATAAGCAGTTTTAGAACAGAGAACCCAGAAATTGACACAAGCCATTATGCTCAATTAATATTTGACAAAGGAGGCAAGAGCATACAATGGAGACAAGGCAGTCTCTTCAATAAATGGTGTTGGGAAAACTGGACATATACTTGCAAAAAATGAAAGTAGACCACCAACTTACACCATACACAAAAAAACTCAAAATGGCTAAAGGACTTAAATGTAAGATGGGAAACCATAAAAATCTTAAAAGAAGCCATAGGCAGCAAAATAGCAGACATTTGTCGTAGCAATATCTTTACCAATACAGCTTCTGGGGCAATGGAAACTAAAGAGAAAATAAACAAATGGGACTACATCAAAATAAAAAGCTTCTGCACAGCAAAAGAAACCATCAACAAAACAACAAGAAAGCCCACTGCATGGAAGAACATATTTGCCAATGTAATCTCCAATAAGGGTTTAATCTTCAAAATTTACAGGAAACTCATACAACTTAACAAAAGGAAGATAAACAATCCAATCAAAAAATGGGCAAAGGACCTAAATAGACACTTTTTGAAAGAGGACATTAAGAAAGCCAAGAGACATATGAAAACATGCTCAAAGTCACTAATAATCCAAGAGATGCAAATCAAAACAACAATGAGGTACCATCTCACACCTGTCATAATGGCTATCATCAACAAATCAACAAACAACAAGTGCTGGTGAGGATGCAGAGAAAAAAGAACCCTCCTTCACTGCTGGTGGGAATGCACACTGGTGGAGCCATTGTGGAAAACAGTATGGCGTTTCCTCAAAAAATTAAAAATGGAACTGCCATTTGACCCAGTAATACCACTTCTAGGAATATATCCCAAGAAAATAGAAACACCAATCAGAAAGGATATATACATCCCTATCTTCATAGCAGCACAATTTATAATAGCTAAGATTTGGAAACAGCCTAAATGCCCATCAGCAGATGAATGGATTAGAAAACTGTGGTACATCTACACAATGGAATACTATGCTGCTATAAAAAAGAAGGAATTCTTACCATTGGCAACAGCATGGATAGAACTGGAGAGCATTATGCTAAGTGAAATAAGCCAGTCAGTGAAAGATAAATACCACATGATCTCAATCATTTATGGATAACAAAGAACATTATAAATGGTTGAACAAAAATAGAGGCAAAGAAGCATCGAACAGACTTTCAAACTACAGCAGGAAGGTAGGGGAGGATTGGGGGGATAAGAGATCAACGGAAGGACTTGTATGCATGCATATAAGCACAACCAACAGACGCAAGACATTGGGGTGGGGTGGGGGGTGAGGACCAGCGCTGGGGGGGTAGGGGAGGTCAGGGGGAAGGTCAACGGGATAAAAAGAGACATATGTACTACTATTTGTACTACCTTAAACAATAAAATAAAATAAAAAGAATAACCAGTTTCAAAATGTGAGTCTAGCTGGGAAGTCAAGACGAGTCAAGAGCCGGGGAGAGATGAAAATTCACAGGGCTACCACATTGGATCCCAGTACCTGTGAAATGAGGAACGAATGCTGTGAGGAGGGTCACTCTCTTTGTGGAACATGAGAGGGGACAGATTCTCAGTTCCAATCTACTTATGATTTAATACTATTTTGAAGGGAAGTTTTGATGTGTCATTAGCAAAACGTTCCTACCGGTCTGGTTTTACTGTCTTTTGGTTTGGGAAAGAATTAGGAGAAACACACACACACACACACACACACACACACACACACACACACACATACAGTTGAGAGGGTGAGAAATAGATGTAGAATAATTCACACAATCTTTCTTCACACAACCTCTGCTGTGTGCTGACGTTTTGTGTGCCTAGCATAGTGCTTTGTACAAAAGAAACATTGAATACATACTTGATATTAAAGGGATTAACTAATTTTGCATTTATATAGAATCATCCATCAGGCAAAAGTATTTCAGTATAATTTTTTCCCTTTCAAAGAAATAAAAAATGTGCAAATGTAAGACAAAGTGTGAGTTAATTTGAACAAATGTTTGCTAACATTTTTAAAAGACTGTGCCTTTCTTTGCAGCTAGTCACTTTACTAGTCCAAAGAACAGAAGAAGTGCACACCAAGAAATGAAGCAAAGGCAATTAAGACTTTAACAGGGTGTTAAAATGGAAGTTATGACCAGGCCCAAAATAAGAGTGATGGGAAATTCCAAAAAGAAGTACCAAATTGCCAATTGCATATTGACAAAGGTAATAATCCTAAAGAACTAGTAGATGAATTTTTGACCAGGCGAAGACCATAAAAAGGAAGAGGTAGAGGTGGATCTCTTATTCTTTCAGCTCTAGTCTAGTGAGGAGACTTCAAGAAAGCCACTATGTAATACCTTAAACAATAAAGAAATTAAAAGTCAATTAATTAATTAATTAATTAATTAATTAATTAATTAAACAACAACAACAACAAAAAAGCCACTATGCAGTTAGGAGCCAAGTGTGATGCTTGCCTGGGACATCTATAAGACAAAGAGGGCTGCCCAGTGTTTTTATGCTGGAGTCAGGAAAGAAGTACTGTGTTGAGATTGACCTGTACTCCCAAGGCATGTTGGAGCAAAGGGTAGAAGAGGATTTCCTAAGGATCAAATGTGGGTAAACCAAGAGAGAGAGGGAGAGATGTCCACTCAAATGAGATGTGGATCCTGATCAAGGGATCGGCGGAGAGAAGAACCCAGTGGAGAACCTCCTATGAGCCTTTTAAAATTCCCCCATAGAGACAGATTCCACAGGCCCAGAGAACAGGAACCAGCTAATGTGGTTCCATTAAAACCTTCATCACTCCTTTCTGACCTTGGATGGGTCAGAAACTGCTGGCCAGTTAGAGAGGGAGAGGTGGGGAGGAAAAGCACAAGTTAGACAAATGTAAGAAATCAAACAATCTTCCCCTTATGACTACACTTTTCCAAATATACCCAGTATATATTTCTGAAATATACCTAAACTAAGAAGAAAAGAAGTAACCCTAAATCAATTGGGGGTTCTTAGACTCTCAGTAAACTTTCTGTGCTGAGAATACATTCTCAATTTAAAGTAATCATACAACTGCTTATTGACTAAGTGTGTACAGAAAAGTCTTGGGGCATGTCCCCAGGCAAATAGCTCCTTGTTTGGGGGGACCATCATTAAGAAAAAGAATATAAAGTTGCCATTACAGGAAAAGAATCACAACAAATTACAGATTTTTAAAAGCTGACTAATACACATATATCACAAAATAAAATCTTTGTTAGCTGCTTGGCACACTGATGCAATATTTTTCTAATTGAAATTTTTATTGCATACTCTTTGTTTCCTCATATGACAGTGGTTTCATATTATTTTCTGCAAAGAGAATAGAAAAATGGTGTCTTTGTGCTGATCAAACTTTATTTATCGTGTCAATATAGGATTATGCCCTACAAATACAGGTGTAATGATAAATCATATTCTCTTTGTTTTCTTGTTTAAAAGAAAAAAAATTATAAATACATGTGGCATTTATACTTATATATACTGAACTTTTAAGTTTGTTGTGAGAACTGAATTCTCTGCTTACAGTTTTATGTGTAAGAGGATTAGAAAAGTTTTCAACAGACTAGTTTCTGATTCTGTACAGTTCAAACCTGGTTTCTCCTCTCCAACCTGACACTGTGTGACATGTTTATATCTAGATGTAATTTCTATTTTTGCCTTATTTTTGTAGCCCCAGTTAGTTGGCTCGGCAGCCAGTAGAAGCCAAATTCAGATATGCTCCTCTTCCATGGAGCTTTCAGGCAACAAGTGATTTACCATGCTAAAAAGACGCGAGATAAATGTTTCAGAGGAAAGGAACATTGTTTTGTAAGAGTGCATGAGGAAGGAACCTCAGCAGTAACTATTATATAGTGTATATTGGTTAAATACAGCAGAGAGGCCCTGGTCATGTGGCTGCAGTCAGAGGAAACCCTTCTGATTCCATCCAAAGCCCTCCATCGAATAACAGAGACCCTCTCTCATTCCTGAATCTCATTTCTCACTCTGCACTTTTTATTGGGCTTTCTAATTAATTCTTGTTCTCAGGCTCTGCTACCACTACCTAGATGGGATCTACTCCTCTCATCCAATAGTGTTGTCTTCCTGGGGTAGCTGGGGAAACATAGCAAAGCCTAGGCTGGCTGGCTTGAGTCTTTGCATACTTTGTTGAATTCAAGCTACCTCTTGGTATCTCAAAGCCCACTTGGACATAGGCTGGGCTTCTTTCCAAATTACAGAATCCTTTAAGTCACCTTCCTATTCCAATCCTATCACCATAACAACCTCCCACTCCATAACACAGAATGGGGGGATGGCATTATCAAGAGAGATGGGAAGAATGAATTAACCAATGAACATTTACCTTACATTGTGGGTTGCTTTTTCCAGAGAATGTATCTACCTCTTGTGGGCCCTTTCCATTCTATAAGTCCAGGAAACCAATATTTGAAAGCTACTTCAGTGTGTGTGACAGATCACATTGCTTCATAATGATCCGAGGTGCTTGTTTAAAATACAAATTTCAAGCTCTACTCTGGAATTATTTCTCAGAGGATCTGGAGAACCGGACCTAGGAATCCAAATTTTTATTTAGTCCCCACTCTCCAAATTAATGTTTTGTACTTTAAAGTTTGAGAATGATTGCACTAATAATAGTGCATACATGTCTGTCCCAATGCCCAGCATTAAGAGATAACTTGGATACCCAATTGTTGAACCAGCAAGTGTCCACGTATGAGGTACTGATTAAGAAAACTATAGCACAGCCCTAGTTGGTTTTGCTCAGCAGATAGTGCATCAGCCCGCAGACTGAAGGGTCTCAGATTCAGTTCTGGTCAAGGACACATACCTCAGTTGTAGGCTTGATCCCCATGTTGGGGGCAACCAATCGATGTGTCTTTTTCACATCAATGTTTCTTTCTCTCTGTCTCTTCCTCTCTACTCTCTCTATAAGTCAATGGAAAAAATATCTTCAGGTGAGGATTAACAACAAGCAAACAAACAAAAATACTGTAGTACATTCACACAAAGAAATATTAATCAGTTGTTTAAAAGAATAAAAAACTATATACTTCTCAGACTTGCTGTTAAATGAAAAAAAATCAAAGTCCTGAGCAATACATATAGTGTACTGTGTTTTGCATGAGAAAGGGGGAAAGTGACATGTGTTCCTATTTGCTCATGTTCCCATAAAGAAATGCTGGAGGGAGACAGAAGAAACCAACCAACATGGCGTGGCATGTTGTTTGTAGTAATAACCTCATGTGCTCACACTTCTCTTAATCCACTCTTTGGTTAGTGTCTTGTCACACTGTCTCTGAGTTGGCCGTGTAATCTGCTTTGGACAATGTGAAGCAAGCAGAATTTGGCAACTGCCTTGTCATGCTGCTCTTGGAAGCCTCTGCCTGCCATGTGAAGAAGCCCAGGCTAGCCTGATGGATGATGACAGGCACATGACCCAGATGCCTACCCAGTTCCCATCCCCATAACCCAGATGGCAGCTTATCAGCTGCAGAGTGATATTGAATAAAGGGTGCATTATAGGGATTAGATCTTGCACAACTAAAAGTCATTATCCAGAGACCACAAAAGAGCTGGTAAATAAGTCTATGGAAGGCTGCTGCTCGTGCGTCTGATGCTGATCCTGAAGTGTCTGAAGGTCAGCAGGGCAGGAGGCAAACACAGAACAAGAGAGATTACAGACAAATTGGAACCTGTATCTCTCTTCCTTTGCATCTAATTCCTTTGCTGTGGATTGGAATATGTGCCTGGGGACTCAGAGAAGCAGAAGGAGGAGATCCATTGGAGCTGCTGGAGGTGAGGGTCTTACTGCTGCCCCATGGCCAAAGGCTGAGCCAGTGGATCCACAACAAAGTGCTTGGGCTGCATTGGTGCCTAGGGCACTGCACCAACATTCCAGACATATGGCTCCTGCTTCACTTCCACCCACCAGATATCATGCAAATGTTTGGGTATTGTCTACACTAATCCAGAATTACAAATGGAAGGGGATTCTCAAAAGTGTACTTGCAGTTAAGCTAAGTGAATGCAATATAACCACCACACTAACCTAGATCACCAGACTCCATCAGCCAAGTGGCAAACTGACCCCAGAAGCATGGCATGTTCTGCCAATATCACCCAAGCCAGAACTATTTAGTTCACAGAGGAATCACAAGCTAAATTGTTTTTTAAGCCACTAAGCTTGTTGCACAGCAAAAGTTAATACAAGTGATTATCTAAAATGCTAAAATGAGTGGATAACAGAGTAAAAGGGGACGGGGTAATAACTAGACTTCTCAATGTATACCTTATTCTATAAGACCTGTTTCATTTTTTTTTTTTTTTACCCATGTGAATGTACTACTTACTAACCTATATATATAAAAGCCTAAGTGACCATTACAACCAAACAACCGGAATGAATGCAACAACCGGTCAACCAGTCCCTATGATGCACACTGACCACCAAGGGACGGACGCTCAATCCAGGAGATGCCCCCTAGTAGTCAGTGTGCTCCCGCAGCCAACCTCCTGCTGGCCAACCTCCCACGGTCCCTCCCCCCAGTTTCCCTCCACCCTCTGATCAACCCTGATCGAGGTGGGCCAGCTGGACAACACCTGTGCATGAATTCATGCACCAGCCTCTAGTTAAGAATAATATTGCCTTTAAAAATATCTAAAGGGATTGTAGGATGCTACAGGGAAGCTTGCCAGCTATCACAAAAGGCACTACAGTAATTAAGGGAGGTAGGTGTGATTCAGAGAAACAGAAGAAGCAATGTGTGCAAGTCAATTGAGTCCTCATAGCCTTGTCCACATCAGATATGGAACAAACATCTACCCAAGTCCTCTGTCAGACACTCATGTCAGAGTCAACCTGGCTCCTCTCTCCTCCATTCC
This sequence comes from Myotis myotis, assembly GCF_014108235.1. Lineage (NCBI taxonomy): Eukaryota > Metazoa > Chordata > Mammalia > Chiroptera > Vespertilionidae > Myotis > Myotis myotis. The sequence continues at coordinate 199,682,916 of NW_023416335.1, forward strand.
TTACTCCAATCTATGAGCAAGGCGTGGGGCTCCATCTCTGACATGCCAGCTTCCTTTTGTCTCCATTGCCATCGCTATCGTCCAGGCTACTCCAACAAACTCATCACCCTGCTGCCATATTGCCTCTCTCCAATCCCTTCTCTGTATTTAAGAATATCACTTAAAATATAAATTGGACCATGTCATCCCTTTTCCCCATCTTCTGCTTGAAGCCTTCAATGTCTTCTCACTATATGTTGAATGTATGTAAACTCCTTGTCCTGATTTATAAGGCCCTGCAAGACTCTACTCCTACGAAGCTCTCTGACCTCCTGTGTCACCCTTCCAGAGCCATCCACTAGACCCCAATTCCAGTGGATTTTCTGTTTCTCAAATGCTCAAGCTCTTTCAGACCTTTGGACTTCATAGACAATGTTTCTTATGCCTATCATTTCTTTCTCCTCCATAGAATATAATCTCTATGAGGTCAGAACCCTGTCTGCCCTGTTATCACTGTATCCCCAGGTCTGCTGGGGTCCAACCCCAGCAGGTCCAGGGGTCCCCAAAGGTGTGGATGGAGTCGGCAAAGAAGGAACGACACGGAGACAGCGTTCAGTTGATCAGCATCCTAGCCAGGATCTCTAGCCAGGTTCTGGTCAGGATCTCCAGCGAAGTTCTGGTTAGGATCTCCAGCCAGGTTCTGTGTCCATGTTCTCTTGCTAGGTTCTCCAGCCAGGTTCTCCAGGTTCTCCAGCCAGGTTCTGTAGCCATGTCCCCTCGCTAGGTTCTCCAGCCAGGTTCTGTCCAGGTTCTCCAGCCAGGTTCAGTTACCAGGTTCTAGTCAGGTTCTCTTGCCATGTTCTATCCAGGTTCTGTAGCCAGGTTCTGTCTCTAGGTTCTTCAGCCAGGTTCTCTCACTAGGTTCCGTCTCTAAGTTCTGTAACCAGTTTCTGCCCAGGATCTTTTGCCATGTTCTCTCGCTAGGTTCTGTCTCTAGGTTCTGTGTGTAGGTTCTGTGTGTAGGTTCTGTCTTCTAAGTTCTGTCTTCTAAGTTCTGTCTTCTAAGTTCTGTCTTCTAAGTTCTGTCTTGTTACATCTGTATTTATACCAGTTGATTCAATCCTATCAATCTCTATTACAAAGGTTTGGGCGTTTCTTATCTCCATTCCAGGGAGTAAAGATTATGTAGCTTAAGCATGATTGTTCATAGTTAAAGTGATTAATTACCCGCCTGGCACTTAGTTGAGGGGTTTTATTCCCTCCCTAACTTCAGGGGAAAATCCCTACCTGGGGAAACAACCTTTCTCAGAGAGGAGACCTTGGTTAAAACACATAGTGCCAAGAAGGTGAGCAAACATATTAAGAACAGTATGCCATATATGCCAGGTCCTTTGAAACAGCAAGGATGGACCGGCTCCCGGCAAATTCCCCCTTTTTTATTTTTTAAAAGCAGGCATTAAAAAGAAAAACCCCAAATGCTCTCTTGTATCCATTTTAAGAGTAGGATTGGCGCTTTCTGCTATTACCTGAGTCCTGATCTATCACCCCAGGGAGAGCTTGCCAATCCTGCACTTTCCCGGGGTGGAAAGGCTGCAGTGGGGTTAAGAATAAGGCTCCTTGGGCCTACCTCCTCCCATGCCTTTACATTTACCTTTCCTTCCTCAGAAAAGCATGGACATACTTTTTGTATAAAACGTTCTGTCTGACTGGGAGTAACCTTAATTCCTCTGCTAGCAAGCATATGTGTTAAAAGATCAATACACAGTCTTATTTCTTTAGACTCAGTATGGCACATCTTCTCAATCTAAAGATCAATACAGAGTCTTCTTTCTTTGGACTCAGTATGGCACATCTTCTCAATCTAAGTTCTGTACTATCCACCTTCTTACCCTACTTATCCTCTATGGGGGGGGGGGGGGGGTCTGCAGTACCCTGGTGGAGTCCTATCTGTCCCGAGTGTGGTGTTCTCAATGGGGGGGGTGGGGGGCTTATCTAGGGGAATCCTGTTCCAGGGGTTCCCAAAGGTGTGGACGGAGTCGGCGAAGACTATCCACCCTCTTCCTACGGTGGAGTCCTATCCATTCCGAGAGTTGGGCTTACCTACGGGTCCCTGTTTGGGCGCCAGATGCTGGGGTCTAACCCCAGCAGGTCCAGGGGTCCCCAAAGGTGTGGACGGAGTCGGCGAAGAAGGAATGACACGGAGACAGCGTTCAGTTGATCAGCAGCCTAGCCAGGATCTCTAGACAAGTTCTGATCAGGATCTCCAGCGAAGTTCTGGTTAGGATCTCCAGCCAGGTTCTGTGTCCAGTTGTCTTGCTAGGTTCTCCAGCCAGGTTCTCCAGGTTCTCCAGCCAGGTTCTGTAGCCATGTTCCCTCGCTAGGTTTTCCAGCCAAGTTCAGTCACAAGGTTCTAGTCAGGTTCTCTTGCCATGTTCTATCCAGGTTCTTCAGCCAGGTTCTGTCTCTAGGTTCTGTGGCCAGTTTCTGTCCAGGATCTTTTGCCATGTTCTCTTGCTTGGTTCTGTCTCTAGGTTCCATGTAGGTTCTGTATATAGGTTCTGTGTGTAGGTTCTGTGTAGGTTCTGTCTTCTAAGTTCTGTCTTCTAAGTTCTGTCTTCTAAGTTCTGTCTTCTAAGTTCTGTCTTGTTACATCTGTATTTATACCAGTTGATTCAATCCTATCAATCTCTATTACAAAGGTTAGGGCATTTCTTATCTCCATTCCAGGGAGTAAAGATTATGTAGCTTAAGCATGATTGTTCATAGTTAAAGTGATTAATTACCCGCCTGGCACTTAGTTGAGGGGTTTTATTCCCTCCCTAACTTCAGGGGAAAATCCCTACTTGGGGAAACAACCTTTCTCAGAGAGGAGACCTTGGTTAAAACACATAGTGCCAAGAAGGTGAGCAAACATATTAAGAACAGTATGCCATATATGCCAGGTCCTTTGAAACAGCAAGGATGGACCGGCTCCAGGCACAGGTCCTAGCACAGGACATGGTCACGTGTACAGGTACATAAATGCAAAGAAACAGTCTGTTAATAGTAGTTACTTCTGGAGATCTGGAGAAGTGTCAAAGGGAACACTACCTTTTCTATGATATTTGCCTTCTCTATAATATTTTAGTTTTATATTAAGAAAAACGCAAACATGCATTGCTTGTGTAATTAAAGATGATTAAAAACATTAATGAAACAAATTTTAGCTGGAAATAAAAATGAACCTCCTTTTACCAAAGCACCTTTCTTGGGGGTAGTAGGAAGTGATAATGCAAGTGGACTTTATCCCCTTCTCTGGGTAGAGGTGTAGAATGTTGCAAAAGACAAGCAGGCAGGCTGCCCTGGGAGGAGGTCCTCTGGGTAGCCCAATACCCAATTTAGCAGCATGATAACTCATCTTCCTTCGGTGTATTTTAAGGACTTTCAACTTTTACTTTGAACTCAATCTCTTGTGTCAGGAGAGTGGAGTCCGATAAATGGAAAACTGTCTCAGCATTTTATCACAGAAGATTTCTGGAACATAGCTGCATCCCTGCAAAACCTATCCAGGACTTCTCAGAAAAGTCCAGGCCTGGATCCTGCAATTGCATCATGGTGCAGTGATTGGGTTCCACAGCTAAGTCAGCAGGATGTTATGCAGCTGTCATCTAGTATTCGGGCCACAGAGTCACATTGAAAGGTGTGATAACAAAGAAACAGCACACTCCTCGTATTTTTTATTAAATTTATTGGCGTGACATTGATTAATAAGATCATGCAGGTTTCAAGTGTATATTTTTATGATACATGATCTGTATATTACATTGGGCTTTACTTTCTCAAATGCTTCCTGACACCTCACTTATCTTGGCAACATAACTGTGATGATTTGGGGGCAGGTGCCACCATCCCTGTTCTCCTGAAGAACTCTACTTCAGCAGTGCTGGCTGTTTTGTCTCTTGGCCACCCCTCAAAGCCTTTGCACTTGCCGCTCCTCTGCCTGGGAATGCACTTTTCCTAGATGCTTTGGCAGGATCCTTCCGTCATTCAGTTCACAGTTCAAAATTCATGTCCCTGGAACAGCCTTCTCTGACCACTCAGGTTTCTCGCCAGTTACTTTCTGTTACATCATCTTGTCTTATATTCTGCACTGTACATAGCATTATCTGGGACTACGTGGTTTACTTATTAATGTATTGTCTTCTCTCCCCTCCAATGTAAAAGGGCATAGGAATTTGTCGTGTCCATTGCTGAATACTCAGCACAGTTCCTGATACTCTGTAAGCACTCAGGAATATCTTGAATATATGAAGAAGTGATTTTGTAGAGATTCAGCTAGAACAGTGATTCTCAGCCCATAAAGGCTCATAGAATCACCTAAAGGGCTTTTAAAAATACAGTGCCCAGGGCACCCTCCAGAGATGGCCATTTAGACATTTAACTGGACTGGAGTAGGGCCAGACCTTGGTATTTTTTTTAATGCTGCCCAAGTGATTCTAAAGTGTTTCCAGGATTGGGGACCCTGGGCCAGATGATCTTTCCAGTCCTTTCTTTTGCAAACCCCTTTCCCCCAAAGATGAGGAAGATATGGTGGCGAGGACCACAATGGTCACAGGGAATGCAGTTGTACTTGGGCTGAGATGCAAAATGTGCAGCTGACATCAGACAGGTGAAGATGTGCCCAAAGTCACTCTATCAGCAGAACTGAGACAGAAATCCACATTTTCTGATCACAAAATAGCAGACCTCTCCCCAGAATGTGTAGCCTCTCAGGTATTAGATGCCCATTTACTCCATGATATTCTAAAAGACCCTGCAGAAATCTACATACAGATTTTGACTACCCTTCTCTTAGAATTGCATTTAGGTGGCAGAACTGCCCAGGGAGAAGCTTCTGAATATAAGCATTTGCTCATTATTATTCCTGTCCTCGTTTTCCTTCTGCTTCCATTCTCTTCCTCTCTCCATTTCTTTTGCTCTCTAATCTCACCACTTTCTATTTCCCAGCACTTTCTAAAATGCTTCCTCAAACATTTCAAAGTTTTTCTTGTGTTTTTTATTATTATTATTATTATTTCAAAACTTGGAGAGTTCTCTGCATAGCATTGTGGGCAATCTATGGATAAGGAAAAAAAAAACCCTCTTCATCCAAATATTCCATCTCATCTTCATACAAACAGGCCACACAGATTATACTTCACCACAAATCCCAGATGAGATTGTCTTCTCAGACCACAGAAACAGAAAGAATTGGAGTCTGCATTTGACCCTTCTCCAGACTGTGGAAGTTGCAAAGTTCCTGGGAAAACAATAGACCATCAAGGCCTTCTGGGCATTTGGGGAAGATGGATCATATAAAAATTTGAATTTTGTGAGCCTCTAAACAAATCCTCTCTTCTGTCAATTAAGCAATTGATTTATGAGGAGTGAAGTTGCCACGTGGTTTGGATACACCACACTTTAGGGCTGAAATGAGAAGGAAATGTGATTTTGTTTGGAAGACCTTTTAGACTGTTGGCTGTCTAGTGCCGAGAATAAAATCTGGGTGCAGAGAAGATGGAGAGGGGATGGGACTGATACAAGGGTGGAAAGATGGATTGGACAGGATGCAGGGCCTGGCCCTGAGTGAAGCATTACGTTGGTTGCAGCTGTGGGGTGGCTTGGAGGTCCGATTTTCCTAGATTCCTAGACTCTCCTTTCTTTTTGAAGAGATGGTGAGGGGACACAGGGCATGCTGGGTTCAGCCCTCCTGGCACTGGGAAGAGCGTGTGTTTTGTGCCTGTGTATGTAGTTGTGAAACTCAGCAGATCTGACACTCTTCTCTGCAAGGGGGTTCTGGGGAAGAGACCAGGTGCTACATGACACAATTATTACAATGACCACACAGCACACACTGTCCTCCCCTGATTCAGCACTTGGTATTCTCCAGTGGAAAATGAGTGAGAAATGCTCACTTGTGTCAGGCTTCCCTCATGATTTAAATGCTGTATACTTCACCCAGGACACCTGTGTTTGTTGAGCAATAATAGAGGAGGCTTTTGAGAGGTTTGCAAAAGACCAGGCAGTGAAAGGGATGAGTAATGAATCGGAGGTTCCCTCTGGGGCTGAAGAGAGTGAGTGTGTGGGAAGATGTAGTTGAGAGGAGGGGGAAGAGAAGAATGGGGCTGTAGGAAAAACTAGCCTTTGTATTCATCCGTTCAGTAATTTTATAGCTATTTATTGAGCATCTTTGAGGACAAGGTACTTTTCTAAGTCTAATGGGTATGTCAAAGTGAATCCAAAAGACCTGGCCTTTCCTATCTTTGCTCAACATATTCTTCCTTATCTTCTGTGCTAACTTTCCTGACTCCTGGGTGGACATATTGCTCTATTCTCTATGCTTCAGTAACCTGTTCTGAAGACTTCTCTGGCACGCACCACATTTATTATATCCTGATTTTCTGTGTACTCTTCCATCTACCCCATAAGGCTCTGAACTCTGCAGACAAGGATCGTGTCATAGTCATGTTTGATCCCTGCATATGGGAGGTGCTCAATAAAAGTTGAGTAAATGGATTTAACAGTCAATATTTAATTTGGAAAGATGGATTGGCCTTCACATATTTAAAACTATGGTGATGTTGTTTGAATTTCCCAATCTGTTCCAGGAACTATGACTGTGGAAGTTGCAAGGTTTCTAGGGGGAAAAAAATGGCCATCAAGGTCTAGGCATTTAGGGAAGATGGATCATATGAAATTTAAATTCAATTAAAATTGAAAGTGATATGTTGAGACCCGTGGATTTTCAATTTCTTTCTCCAGCCAATGTCAGAACTATCCTATGGAGGGCTGGCATGTGGGCCCAAATTACTGGTCATTATTTAGGCACAGTTGATACCATTTTTTAAAAAATCAGTGTGGTCCTTCTCTAACTCATTGTTCTCACTCCTGTTTTATAGCATACCCTTAATATGTGCCACATTTAGGAAGTACTCAATAGCAATGACAGTGATTGTAACAATATTTATTGAGTCCTTCCATGTGTCAAGGTCTATTCTAAAGTGTTGCATGTTTCATTTCATTTATTCCTCAGATAATCCCATGAGGCTAATACTATTATTATTACTCTAAAACAAGGGAACTGAAACACAAAGAGTTGAAGTCATTTGTTCAAGGTCATACAGTTTATGGGTGGGGTAGAAGCAGGATTCCTGCCCAGGCAGCTGGCCTCCAGGAACTTATCTTTTTTACTATATTGTCTCCCCCATTTGGTTATGACCCTATAGGAGATTTATGCCTAAGAGGAATAAACACATTTCATCTCTTGTGCTAAAGATCTGTTGCTAGAGACATACCTTGAACTGATTTTTTTCTCCCTATTTTTCAAGACTGGGCATCACTCCTTCTGGGAAGTCATCCTTGAGCTCTTCCAGACTAAGACAGAAATTGGTTTCTGTATTTCTATAAAACCCTTTGCTCTTCTTTCTCAGGTGGCATCAATTATAATTGTCTTATTTCTTATCTGTTTCTCCCATGAGTTTGTGAGTTCCTTAAGGACAGAAACTTTCATTTTTTAATGCCTAGAACCTGTGGCTCAAGAAATATTTGTTTAGCTAATTAATTAATTAGGAAAAATATTTTCAGTTTACTTCCAGCTTCCCAAGACCCTTACCATATGCTTATTGCTATATTTATTCATTCGTTTCATACACTGATTTATTCATTTTTCAATAAATATTTATTGAGGGAAGACCTTTATGCATTAAGAATTCCTCTGGGGGCTGGAGTGATAAAACGTACATGGTTCCTGCTCATAAGAGGTTTATAGTCTATTGTTGGGGGCCTAGATATTAATCAAAATAATCTAATTAAAATTGGACTATTGTTATGGGAGAAAGGCACAGGATGCTATGTAAAAATATAAAACTAAACAGAAGTGTCCCTGGGTCACAGAGAAGCCCATGATCTGACCAAAGGGTCGAAGAGGTCATCCTTTGACTCTCTAGAGCAGTGGTTCTCAACTTTCCTAGTGCCACAACCTTTTAACACAGTTCCTCATGTTGTGGTGACCCCCAATTTCATTGTTACAAATTGAACATAATTAAAGCATAGTGATTAATCACAAAAACAATATGTAATTATATATGTGTTTTCTGATGGTCTTAAGTGACTCCTGTGAAAGGGACGTTCGACCTCCAAAGAGGTTGCGACCCACAGGTTGAGAACCGCTGCTTTAGGGGGTATGCCCCTAAGTCAGTATTCATTACTGATGACAGCAGGGCAATTGAATGCAAATTTGGAAAGTCTGGACAAGCCAACAAGTTATTCTTACAAAAAATCTTAGAATAATTGAGTGAAAGAGACCCCAACAATCACTGAATCCAACTTTAAACACCCTGAGAAAGCTCACATTAATATTCCAGGCAATCTGTGCAAAGAGAATGCAAATCAATCCCAGTTTATGAGAATTTCCTCAATGTCCCAACACTATTCCTGATAATAAATAGAAACCTACCTAGAAGGGTCTACCTACAAAATTTCGGGACTTATCCTGATGTTCTCAGGTACTTTTACACAGGATCTAGAACGAATCATCTCAAACCAAGGTTGAGTTTTTCCGAACATTTATTCCAAATTCATCTAGGTGTTACCTTCTGGTGGGTAAAGACAGCAGAGATCAAACTTCTAATCCCAGAGAGTATTCTGATAGAGTGCATTTTTGTTTTATTTAATAGAGGGATCATAAGATATTGTTAAAACAACTCGAACATCTGGTTTGGGAATAAAGTAATTTTATTGTGTGAGTGCCAAGCTACAGAGCCAAGCTTACCGAGAAGGCCTCCCTCTCTCCCCGCCTGCCGAAAACCCTAATACCCAACTATAATAATATGTAACCTCCCACACCAATGAAGAGCAAAAGGGAGCAAAGTGAGGTCTTCAAGCAAGATTCAAGGAGAATTCACCTGATGGTTGGAAAATCAGAGCACTATGGAGAAGCTAGATGCCCTTTTGAATCTTTCCTCCAGCTAACTGCCACCTTCTCAGACTCTCAGTGAAAACATTCAGAAAGGAAGCAGTATCCAAAAGGAGTTTTCACTGAATTCCAGTAAAATCCCTCCTCCCATTATTTCTATCCTCTCCTTTAACAAGTTGAATGTCTGATGTTCAGTCTTAGATAACATAAGAATCAGAGTTGGCAAGGATGCTTAGAGGACACACAGAATGATGCTGTTCTCTCTACATGTGTCCAGAGCTTATTTCATCCTCTCCTGCTGTTGCTTTTTTGCTCTAAACATGCTCTTAAGCTATTTAGATTTATTTATTTATTCAAAAAATATCGGTGAGCACCTATCAGGTAACAGGCTTTGTACCAGGCACAATACTTGAGGACAGTGATGGCGAACCTTTTGAGCTCAGCATGTCAGCATTTTGAAAAACCCTAACTTAACTCTGGTGCCGTGTCACATATAGAAATTTTTTGATATTTGCAAGCATAGTAAAACAAAGATTTATATTTTTGATATTTATTTTATATATTTAAATGCCATTTAACAAGGAAAAATCAACCAATAAAATGAGTTCACGTGTCACCTCTGACACACGTGTCATAGGTTCACCATCACTGCTCTAGGATGTGATGGGTATTTATATTTTAAGCAGCCAAGATACAATTAAATAGACATATATATAGAAAAACATTGCTAGTTGCAGGGGAGCTATAAAAGAAACAAGGCCCTGGGAATGCAGCTGCCTGGGAATTAAGCTACCTGGGAATGCAGCTACTTACCCGTGCTAATTTCCCCTATCATGCTCATGGCAGACCCTTTACTCCAGGGGTGGGAAATGTCTGGCTCTCAGGCCATATAAGGCCTGCAAAATCATTTGGTATGGCCCCACCAAGGCATTAAGGATGAGTTAATTAAATGTTTGACCAAATATAGCAGGCTAATTTTAAGTTGATAATTGATATGGCCCTCGAATGATGTTATAAATATCCAAATGGCCCTTGGCAGAAAAAAAGGTTCTCCACCCCTGCTTTAGTCAATCATGACACCCTTCCCACATACCAGTCAGTCAATTCCAAATGGTCAAATTGGCAAACAAGATGAAGTCCACTTGCTGTCCCCAACCTGAGTTTTCAGTCAGGGACAATAGAATTCCAAAATAAATCTGCCTACCCATAGTGTCAAAGAGATGGAAAACAGCCCAGATATCTGTTTTGCTTAAACTCTTGCTCTATAGTGACCAAAAGAGGGATAGTAACGAGCCATAATCTGCCAGCTGACCAGTGGCAAGGCCCTGGCAGGACCCCAGTCTCATGACTCCAATTCCAGGACCTTTGCCTGTTGTCTTCAATGGAGACTGTCACATTTTTGTCTTATACTCAACCATTTCTCCGTCCATTTGTTGTACTTTCATAATTGAAGAACCTAGAAGAGGGAGAGAAGAAAAGTTACAGGGTCAGCAGTTAAGCAAATTTTGTGACTAGCAAGATAAATCAAGGAGCCTAAATGGGAAAAGTATATCAGAACCCAGCAACTGAACAGGAATTAGATTCTTTCTTTCTTAACTGTGTCAGAATTTCCAGAATATGGAGAAATTGTCCTCTTGAGTCCTCAAATGGTCTTTTCAGGGGTGGGGGCTTGGGGAAGAAGGAAGGGGTGAGTATAAGAAACATGAGGAGGCTTGGGTTAGATTGCTTCTTTTTGGTATTTACTACCCACTCTTTCATTGACTATCAATCTAATGCAAATGCTGGCAATAATCCAGCACATATGCCAAACCTGCAATGTTATGTTTTGCATTGGAAGCAGTTTTCCAGAGGAAGTCAACTATCAGCAGGGTTTTAGGCAGACAATCCAAGACTACTCACATAATTGACTCAGCTGTTATTTTGTCCAAGGTACATAGAGCAAGTTTGCTAAGTTTGGGTCATTCTGATAAATTCTTGAAAACAGGGACCCCAGACTGCAAGGGGAGAACATCAAAGATCTCCTGGGGTTGTAACTAAGAGTTGGCAACTGGCCCATGTCCTCACTTCACTCCAGCCTTGGGGCCTGCAGCAAAAGGAAACTCACACAGAACTCTTCCCCTGCTTTCTGTAAGGCCATCTGCTAAATCGTGGCTCCCCTGAAGAATCAGAGCTGCTCAATTTGAAAAAGTCTCAGATCACCTAGTCGGCCATTACTCCAGGGAGGTGGATTAATGGTACAAAACTATACCACAGGCTTTCATGTAAAGAGAAGCGGGATTAGAGGACTCAGCAGAGGGGCCCCCAGAGGATCCCATGGGAATACGAGGTGACACCTTGGCTCATGTAGGAAGAAAAAAAATAGGACATAATAGGACAGTAGCCCTCCAAGTTTTATGTGCCCCAGAATGACCTGGAGGGCTTTTAAAACAAATCACTGGACCTCGCCCCCAGATCCTACTACTCTAGTAGGTCTGAGACTCAAGAATTTGCTATTTCTTTTTTTCTAAATTTACTTCTTTTTTTTTTATTGTGTTATTGCTTAAAGTATTACAAAGGGTATTACATATGTGTCCTTTCTTCTCTCGCGCCCTTGACAATCCCCTGGCCTCCCCTATAAGTTTACTTCTTTGTAATTTTTTTTTTCAGTTCAATATTATTTTGTATTCAGGGGCACAACCTAGTGGTTGGACAATCATCCACTTTACAAAGTGTTCTCCCTGATAGTCCATTTCTCCTTTTTTTAAAAAAAAAAAAAAATATATATATATATATATATATATATATATATATATATATATATAGTTGGATTACAAGATTATATTCGTTTTAGGTGTACAATATAATGATTTGACATTTATACATGTTATGATATCATCACCACACTAAGTCCAGTAACCATTTCTGATGAGTTCCCAGTTGATGTCAATGTTGCTGGTCCAGAAACCACACTTGGAGAACTTTTGTAATAGGTAGAAAGAGAAAACAAAACAAAACAAAACAAAACAAAACAACAACCTATGACAACTGCCCAAAGTCATCCAGTTTCCTTGCCTCTGGAAGCATCAGAGAGGGAGTTGGAAAGTAGGCATTCTCCATAGTTAGATAGATGGATGTTAGTCTTTTCTGTCTGTTAAATGTCATATTTGAACTTAGAGAGGGGTCTAGGCTGGGTAGGGCTTGTGCCAACTGGTACAGGCCACAAAACTAATTATCTGGCGGGGGCGGGGGCAGGGATTCTCTTAAAAAAACACAAAAATATAAAGCTAGGTGCTGCATGGAGACGATGGCTGAGCCCTAGAAAGAATGAGGGGTCCCCTTGAGTCTGGTGACCCCGTGAATTGGGGTGGGAGTGTGTTAAGCAGCAGAGAGACAGTTCTCCCGTTTGTCATTGTGTCACCAAGTATATGATGGGCTGGAAATTATACTTTTTTCATTTTTCCAATTATGTGAACTTTTTTCTCGTATTTAAGATATGCTGTAATGTGGGAGAAAGAGCTCTGGACCAGGAGTTGGCAGGGCCCACCCTCGTTCCACTGTGGTTAGTTTTGTGATGCTGGGCAGAATACCTTAACTCTTTGCATCTTAGCTTCTCCCTCTGTGGATGGAGATGACGATGTCTGCCCTATGCTCCTGCTGAACCCCTCGAGGGCCCAATGTAAAGGTCAGATGTAAAGAAAGGCACTTGACAAAAATATAAAGTGTTAATAGAAATGGAATAAATTATTATTCATTCATTAAACAAGATTGCATTGAACATCAACCATATGCTGGACTCTGGGGATATGGTAAGGAACAAAATAAACAAAGTCTCATTGTAGGGGAAAGAGGAAATCTTTCCTTTTAGTTAGTTTTTCCTCACTTGCTCCCTCTCCTGACCTCGCCACTACTGAGAAGATTCCTAATGGGACCAGCAAAGAGTTAATAGATGCAGCTTTGGAGGTTTGCTGGGAGAGAGTCTTCAGTACTTTTGTATGCCCTCTCTAGAATACTACATATTCTCCTCTCTAAACTCCAGGTGACAGATGAAGGAAAAGAGACACAGCCAGGAAGGGACAAGGAGGGAAGGGAAGGGTCCTGAAGTGGAGTCACTAGGTTCATATCTTTGTACTCAATGGCTGACCTTGAGTGAGATATTTAAAACCTCTGTGGCCCCATTTTCATCAGTCATATGGAGATACATTGGGGCTAAATTTCAAGTGTTGGTTGAACATTGAATAACATCTGCCCCAGCTGGTGAAGTTTCTGCTCTTCAAGTGACCCCACTCCTTGCTACCTCTAGTTCTGGGACCTCTGGACCTTTCCACACTCCAGCAACTAGGAGATAATGCCTGGTTCAGTGGGTGCCTCCACTACCCACCTCCAGTGCAACTTCCAAATCCTTTCTGATTGATATGTCAAACCAACTGCTAAATATTTTTTAAGCTTATTTTTAAAAATATGTTTTTATTGATTTTTTAGAGAGACAGGGGTAAGAGAAATGGAAGCACCAATGGAAACATCGATTAGCTGCCTCCTGCATGCCCCCTACCCAGAATCAAGCCCACACTCAGGCATGTGCCCTGACAGGGAATTGAATTGGTGACTTCTTGGTGCGTAGGACGATGCTCAATCCACTGAGCCACACTGGTTGGGCCCAACTGCTAAATATTTTTGACCAGCATTTAAATATCACTTGTTTATACTTTTTCGTGACAATCACATAATGATCTCAGTAAGCAAATGTCTCAATCGCTACCATTAACTGGATGCTCAAGGCAGTTTTATTTCCTCCTCAGCAAAGGCAGGTTTCTTAGTGATGAAGGGTGGGCAGAGGTGGGCACAAAGGAAAGGAAGGAAAGACATTGGTTGAGAAGGAGCAGAGAGGGAGACTATTGTAAATGTGCGGGGAGAAATACCTCTCTGGACTTGTATGTACTTAGCAAGGACCTTCCTGGAGTCTAAACAGAAAGCAAGAATCCTGCCGAAGGGCTCAGAGTTCCTTGAATGCAGCACAAAGTGCCATTGTTAGGTAGTCACAGCTCTTGCACACATCACTGCTTTATTTCGTTCTAATCTCCCCTTCACTGGGGAGACAAAAGTCTGAGTATTTCTCCCCTTGCCCAGCCCTGCAACCTGCTACTTGGAGAATAGTTTCCTTGTTTCACTGGGGCTCCTCTCACATTTGCACTTTCTTGGCAAATCTGCTGCAAAGTATCAGAGTCCCCAGGCACACCCTGGAACATTGATATGTTTGGAATGTAATCAAATGCCCCCGTAAAATGGGACTACCCCCCCCCCCCGCATGCTGGAACTCACTTTAATACTATTTCAAAGTGATCAAAATACAAATTATTAGGATTCTGCCCTTCACAATGAGCTTTTTAGGATTTATGTATTTGGATAGACTTCTCACTCTTCCCAAGAAACAAGGTCAGGCATGTCCCTGATTTTGACATGGCAGCGCCAAGAGTGGTAAAAGGTGGCTGTGGTCCAGTCTTGTTTTTCAGTGATACTTCTTTGCCTTGTTCCTTGGCATCACCTTTCTTGCAGGAGGGGCCTGGAAAAGCCACTCACAGCAGTCTCGAGTAGCAGGGTCTTAATGCCAGGAATTAGCAAACTAAGAGTCCCAACCCTGTGGCTTTGATGGCTGGCTGTGAGCAGTCACAGTTCTGAAAGTTAAGGCCCACAGGGGTGTGAGCCCAGAGAGAAAAAATCCTTTGCTGTATACTGGTCCTATAATCACACAATGGTTACTCCCACTGTGTCCCCTGACTTCACCCAGTGGTTAGTTACATTGATGTTTCTCTATGACTCTCAATCCCTCAGACCCACCCTCCCCACCTAACTCTCAAAAAGATCCCTGGCTTACCCACTTAATTGAGAAGGCCCATCTTCCCCACTCACCACCGGTCCTCTCCACCCCAGAGCTTTGTTCCTTTCTCCCTTGGCCTGTATTCACTCCCTTCCCTTGTCTTCAAGCTCTGAGGAAGGGACCCAAAGGGAATGCTGACAGGGGCTGATGATGGAATATCACCCAGTGATCTTCTCCCTTGAGTAATTTCTCCTCTGGGGGCAGCCTGGTCCTTTCTTACAGCTCTTTCTCCTTTTTGTAAGAAGGAGCCTCAGTCCTTCTCAGCTGGTGAAATGGACACAAATACTCTCTAGCAGCCCCTCCTTCCCTTCCTCATTAGAATTATTGAATTGATAGTCAACACTGGCTGGCTCCCCTTCTCAGTCCCTCTCATTCCTTAAACCCTTGAACTCTGACTTGTGCTGGAATGACGTTATTGAAAACGTCATATAGTAATTGGTGAAACAACTATTTCACCTCTTACTCTCATATCCCCTGAGTCAGGTGTTTTGTTTTGTTTTGTTTCTCAAACTTACCCTTATCTTTCCCCTCCAGGGCATATGACCCTGCTGATATCTCCTTTCTTCTTCTATATTTTTAAATTTGTCAATTACAGTTGACATTCCATATATTTTATATTAGTTTCAGGTGTACAGCACAGTGTTAAACATTTATATAATTTACAAACTGGTTCCCCCCATAAGTCTAGTACCCACCTGATAGCATACATAGCTATGCAGTGTTAGTGACTATATTCCCTTGGCTGAACTTGACATCCCCCATCCCCTTTCTTCTTGAAATGGTCCCTGTATATGATGTTAGTCATGTACTCCTGCAACAAGAAATAGTTTTTCTCAAGTTTCCTAATTGGCTCCTCCTTGGCTAAGAAAGGAAAGCATTCCCAATATTCTTTTCCTCTCTCCCTTTCTCTCCCCTCACTTCCTCTTGTCTCTCTCAACAGTTTCACCCAGGGCCACGGTCTCGGTGACAGCCTCTGCCTCTGCAGACTGACTCCCGAATCCTTCCCTCCAGAACTCTCTGGCCTCCTGCATTCCAGACCATAATTCTAACTATCTGCTGGACTTCTCCTCCCATATGTCCTGCCAGGATCTCACAGAGTTTTCAATATCAAAGCCATTCTCTTCTCCTTCAATCATCTGGCTTCTTTAATGTTGTAAATGGTACAAATATTACCTTAGTCAAAATATTTTACTCTGCTTTGTCTCACCCCATTTATCTAACTCACTTTTTCTGTTTGATTGTTTTCTGAATTGTCTCTTGGCTATCCTCCCTCTTATCCTTTACAGTTGTTAACACCCCATGGTACACATTTCTTCTTATCTGGACTCCTGCAGTAGCCTGGTGGGTGGTCATGCTCCTTCTCTACTTGTCTGAAGCACCTCAGCCAAATCAGTCCCCCTGATGTCCACGTCCCATAAAAGTCTTCCATGGTTTCACTTCTCTGTCAGTTAAACTTGCTCTAAAACACCATTCCAGGCTTTCACAGGTTCACCTTTGAAGATCTTTCCAGGCTTAATTCTCAGTACTGTTCTATAATTAGCCTATGTTCTAGTCAAATGAGATGACACAATTGCCTGTATTGCTGACCAAAGATTTCTAATTTCTGTCCCTTTGTTTATATTCTTTCTTTTGCCTGGTACCCCCAAGAGCACTTTTGCTCAAATACAGAATAATATTATTTCTTCTCTAAATTCCTACAAAACTTAGTTTGAACCTCACCCTGATAATTGTCAGCTTACTGGCCTATTTTGAGAGCTTATCTTCTTTACTTGTCTCTTCTCCAGTTTGACCTTGGCGGGGGGCTTGGGGGGGGGGGAGCTAGCAGGGGAATAGAATATATCACATAGGCCTCCTTGGAATTTTGCATAGCACCTGGGCCAGTATCTTCTATGTAGTAAGTCCCAATATATATTTGTTGAATGAATTTGAAAAATAAATTATAATTTTAGAAACTTTTAAAATATATTTATTGAATCATGTTTTGGAAAACAATTTCTCCTATTTATTTTTTAATTTAATTAATGACTGGAAAATACTAGAAATTAGTCATCTCACATAAACATTCTCACAACAAACTCATGTCTGCTCAAAGGCTACAACTTTCACCAATATTTTTATAGTGATAATTAATTCCTATTTAAATAACTTAGTGGAAAAAGAAAATAAATATCTGATGTAATGTACCCAGAAGCTTCAGAGCTATGAAGTTATGGAATTGGTACTTCTTTAAAAATACGTCTAAATCTTTGTAATAAATACACATCCAAGGTATTAAGCACAAAGTCCCTATATCCTCTTCAAAACTCAACTTTCTTCACTGACATTCTGTCTGTAAGATTATTTAAGGAAAGATAAATAACATAAGGTGATACACCTGACCAAAGAATCTTAAGAGGGGACCCTACTGGTTTTTGCATGTTTTTTTTATGACCCTATAAATCCAGAAAAGAAAATGTTGAACTCAGTCAGCTACCTGGATTGACTCTCCAAATTTAAAAAAAAAAGAAAGAAAAAAGAAAGAAAAAAGAAATATTTTGAGAATACTCTCAATAACTAACAAAAAAGAGTTGTTTAGTAAGTGCAGGGACCATATGTCAATACAATACCTTGATTATTCCTCCCACAGGATTAAATCCAGTTCTGAACACCTGTTGAATGACCAATCAGTCCTCATTAATTGATTACAGATAGTTGATTTACTTTTAAGGCACTCTTGAAAATCTTCCTTGATCCCTCAACTCAGGTGAAAGTTGACAACATGTGTAGACCAAACCTGTTATTGACTGAGAACTAACCACACAATTTTGTCAAACAATTAGTTGTTGACAAAATGCATGCCTTGGTAAATGAGAAAAAAAGGGGTTGGCAGGTGAGATCCAAGTCTTTTAAAACCTTTTTTTACAGTGCATGCGTATGTTTTCTTTTGTTTTGTTTTTCCCCCATTTGTACGTACTTTAGCCCTGGCTGCAGAATGGAAACAAGAAGCCCTATCTCACTTGGGGTGACTGAGCTCTCATCACCAGGTAAGCTCCTTTAGCCATTTGGGACCATTTATATGCCACAGGCAAAGTTTTCTTCATCCCAAACTTTATTTTGAAGCAAGTTCAAGGAAATTCAAAATAGCAGAGTTGGGTGGAAAGAATAAGTCTTTTGTTCAGCATGTACAGTTTGAATTGTGTGAGGAAGCATTGCTACTTCCATTTCATTGCCCTTTACTTTGGAGGAACCACTTTTTTTTTATGAAGTCAGGAGAACTCTAAGTCAGAAGGCTGTCCATAGCTGAGTCTCATGGACAGATGGCCGGCTTAAACACACAACAAAGGGTCTGTTGTGATGTTGCCAATTCTCTTTCATGAAATCTTTTTGGTATAAACTGGAGAAAGCACTTTGTTCAGTTAAAGATTTTTTTCTGCCAGGTGTCTTTGCCAAGGTCAATGTTTCTATTGCAGGGGGGAAGTATACACTCCCCCTGGTGGCTGACAACACATTTTCTTTTACCGAAAGGCCCATGGATCTCAGAAGCCAGTGTCCTAGTGTGATGTATATTCATTTAACAAATATGTATTGAGTTCTTACTATGTGTCAGGCCATGCACTAAGTAACTGGGGTTGGAAAACCCAAGGCCTTGCTCTGGATCTCCATGTACTAACCAACCGCCGGACCTGTTCACAGGCAGCCACCTAGCCTCTCTGTACTTTGTTTTCTCAATAATGAAGTGTACATCTGCACTGCTTATCTCAATGCATGGTATTGAAGATCCAACAAAATAAAATAACAGCAAGAGTGATTATATGCTGTAAATTAGATGAGGTCATTTTAATACTTAAAATAATGTAATGTCTTCCCATCGCCCTTAAAATAAAATCCAGCCCTAGCCAGTTTGGCTCAGTGGATAGAGCGTTAGCCTGCAGACCAAAAGGTCCCAGGTTCAGTTCTGGTCAAGGGCACGTATCTTGGTTGCAGGCACCTCTTCAGGCCCAGAGCCCTCAGGCCCAAAGCCTGGTCAGGGCTCATGCAGGAAGCAACCAATTGATGTGTTTCTTTCACATCGATGTTTCTCTGTCTTTCCCACAATCTTCCACTCTCCCTAAAAATCAATGGAAAAAATATCCTTGGGTGAGGATTAGAGAGAGAGAGAGAGAGAGAGAGAGAGAGAGAGAAATTAAATAAAATCCAACCTTTCTTCATGGATTCAAAGACCCAAAATAATTTAGCCTCTGCGTTCTTGTCAACCTCATCTCACACCATTCTTCCTGGGGAGAATCTCATCCCTCCATACTGGGTAACTTTCCTTTCCTTGAAAGCTCAATTTCTCCCTCAAGGCCTTCATACTTTCTACTCTTCCTAGTAAATTCTTTCTTCTACTCTTCACCTCCTAACTCTTACTTATTCTAATTTTAAAGCCACTTTCTCAGAAATTCCTTCACTAACCACCAACTCTAAGATTGGTTCCCTTTATTATATTCTTTCATAGAATCTTACTTTTTTTCACAGCATTTGTCCTAGAAATGTATTTGCTTGTTTTTAAATTTTTTTCCAACTACCTTCCCAATTAGAATGAAAACTCCATGAAGACAGGACAGATACTGTGATTGTATAATTCAATACCACACACCTTGTACCTGTAAATAGTATCAGTTAAGCCCTAGCTGGTGGATAGAGCTTTGGCCTGCCACTGAAGGGTCAAGGGCACATGCCCGAGTTGTGAGCTTGATTGCCAGTAGGGAGTTTGCAGGAGGCAGCCAGCCAATGATTCTCTCTCATCATTGATGTTTCTAGCTCTCTCTCCCTTCCCCTTCCTCTCTGAAATCAATACAAATATATATATTTTAAAAACAGTATCAGTTAAAATTTTTGTAATGTCAAACTGAATAAGATCTGTGGAGTGTTATAGAAATGTGAACCTATTATATAAAAATAAAATCATATGGATTATCTAAGAAAAAAAGAAGGAAATGGGAAGAGAAAGTGGGGTGTTGAATTATTTCTTAAGTATTATTGGAATATGGATTTTTAAAATTATTCAATTTATGTAGTCAATTATTTTAATGTTATATGATAAAGCTAGGGTCCAGAGATGTGAAGGGATGTGTCAAAGGTCATATAGGGGCAGAAACAGGACTAAAATGGGTGCCCTTGACTCTTGATCTGAAGTTCTTTCACTACATTGTGCTTATTGTATATATCATTATTATTATAGGAGCTCATTTCTTAAGGCTTAGTCAGTTTATTCAATTTCTGTATTAATTCTAGACTAGAGTGACTACAAATTGTTTAGTAGTTATTGAACATCTTTCATCCTGACTTCCTAGAACTAAAATAGACACATATGTCTCAGCTCAGCCACTTCTTCCTTCCTTTCTTCCTTCCTTTCTTCCTTTCCTTCCTTCCTTCCTCCCTTCCTTTCTTTTTCTCCTTTTTTTTTTCTTTACTGGGGGCATCTAATTTTGTCATCCTTTGTGCTCAGAGGATCTTTTCCACCTGGAAACTCATATCCTTCAGTTTGGGGAAATAGTCTTGAATTATTTCTTTTATCACTTCTTTTCATACATTCCCTATGTTTTGTTTTTCTGTAACTCTGTTTTCCATTTATACTCTTTCATTGATTTTCTTTATTTTTGCTATCATAACTTTAACAATAGCTTTTTAATATTCTTTGGTTATTTCTTTTTAAAACAAACTGACCTTGTTTCAGAAGTACAACATTCTCCTTAACTCTCTGAAAAAACAAATGGCACTATTTTTTAAATTTTATTGAATTTATTGGGGCAACATTGGTTAATAAAATCATATATATTTCAAGTGTACAATTCTATAATACATTGTCTGCACATTGTATTGTGTATTCACCATCCAAAGTCTAGTCTCCTTCTATCACAATTTAATCTTCCTTTAACCTCTCTTATCCTCACCCCCCCTCTTTTCCTGTGGTAATCATCATACTATTGTCTGTGTCTGTAAAGTTTGTTTTTGTTGTTGATGATGTTTTTGTTTATGCTTAATCCCTTCACCTATTTCATCCAGCCCCTTTCCCCTCTGAAAGCTGTCAGTCTGTTCTATCTATGAGTCTGTTTCTACTTTGTTTATTTATTTTGTTCATTGGATTCCACATGTAAGTGAAATCATATGGTATCTGTCTTTCTCTGATTGGTTTATTTCACTTAGTATAATGCTCGCCAAGGTCATCCAAGCTGTCACAAAGGGCAATATTTCATTCTCTTTTATGGCAGAGCAGTGTTCCACTGTGTAAACGTACCAGAGCTTTTTCATCCACTCATCTACCGGTGGGCACTTGGGCTGCTCCTAATCATGGCTATTGTAAATAGCACTGCCACATGCTATTTTTGAAGTTAGTTTTTTGGGATTTTTTGTTTGTTTTTTGGGTGTTTTTTTTGTTGTTGCATTTTTTGTCTTTACTCCATGTTCCTTTTCCCTCATTAGTATGTTTTATTCATCGTCTTTCATGTTGAGGCTGTCCTCAAATGCTTGGTGATTCTTGGATGTTCATTCTTACTTAAGAGAGGGTCAGGTTGCCAGATAAGATATGGAACACACTGTTAAATTTGAGTTTTATAATAAACAACAAATATCTTTTTAGTATAACTATATCCCAAATATCACATTTGTATTTGTTAAATCTGACTTTGAGAGAGGAACACAGAGTAACTGAAGAAAGATCTGGGTGCATAGATCGTGACTACGGAATGCCATTTGTCTGGATCATTTCTTTAGAGGATGTGGGAACATCAGTATCTTTAGGTCTTTACTGTTGGGCTGGTCAGAGTCCTCAGATCAGAATTATTCAATATGCAGCCCAAGGTCTCAAAGCATGGCTGTCAGTGTTCTGGGAGCCAAGGAGGCACAAGAAGTTGGGGTTCTCATCATTCAGAATGTGTACTTTTTAGTAAATCTCCCTGTTTCCAGTAAAGTATCCTTGCCCTCAGTAGTATCTGGCACTCATCTGTCTGGGATCTTTCTGATCAGCTTCCCCCAAAGAGTCAGTCTTCAGCCTCTACCAGGAGGGTGGAAGGGACCATCTGAGATATTAGCAGGTCCACTATCAGCCTCCATTGCATTGCTGCTTTCAGAGGTACTTCTTGCTGCCAATTTCCGAGTCTCTGTGAGGTTTTACAGTGTAAGTCAGGTTACTTCTGGGTTTCCCCTGTTAACTTAAATTTCAGCTTCATGGGTCTGCACAGACTATCACCCCTCCACCACCTGCTTTCTATCTCCCAGAATGTTATTGTTTTCTTCCCATTTCTTCTGCCCTTACAACCAATCCTTTTACTGTCTTTTTAGAGGGTTTTGGAGATGAAATGGAATGTAAAACATATGTTAAACTGCCATCTTTAATGAGAAGCACAGCCATGAATTTTCAAAGTGACTTCATGAGAAGCATTTCATTGCTCTTTTCTTAATTTTCTGTTTGGTAAAATGAGAAGACTAAGAAAGATGAATGTTGATGGAGCCCACACACAATTTTATGATTGTATAATCTCCTGTGTTATCATTCTTAACTGAGACATAAAGTCACAACTTCCTAAAACTCCATAACAAATTCTGCGTTCAGTATTTTAAGAAAGAGACAAAGACACAGTGTACATTTTTCAGTGATATCAAACCTCCCACTTGCCATCATGGGACCTTAAGCAAGGACTTCTCTGAAGTTATTTTCCTTCAAATAGAGACAATAATGTAAATTTCTCTTATAAGTCTGCTGAAATGAGCAGATGAATTAATAGGAAAGTGCTTCACATATGGAAATTTGCTAAGCAAATATTAGTTAATGAAGTTATTTTTTTGGATTAAGCATCTTCTCAGCATGATAATTCTTGTCCTTTTTAATTGCCTGAACTTGCTTTAATTAGTGTTATGAGTCCCTGCAGGCTGCCAGTGAATCTGCATTTAATCCTCCAAGACATTAATGCTGCTATTAATAAGGGCCATTCTTAATTGAAAATAATTGTGTCAGGTAATCCACTATGTGCTTTATATACTTCTCTAATCTTTACAACCCTCCTGCAAGGGAAGTCTATTGAGCCCATTTTACAGGTAAAGAAATTGAGGCTCATGGAAGTTAAGTGATTTGGCAAGTTTACTCACTCAATAGTTGGGATTCAAACCAGGTCTATTTGGCACCAAAATCCATGTATACTCTTTTCTTTATGCCATATGCCTTCTTAACTCTCTAGAAACCACTACTACCTTTTATAACATTGAGGTGAGAATGTGAATGAGCTGTTTTTGATACTTGTGACTTTGGGTAGGTTGTTTAACTTCCTTGTGCACCAGATTTCTTATCTCATAAAAGGGGATAATAATGATACTAGCTAACATGAAGAGTAAGAGTAAATAAGTTAACTCATGAAAAATTTTGCACACAATGCCTGGCAGAGAGAATCACAATTCCTCTCCTGAGATTTGCTAACTAGCTAATGTCAGAGTACAGAATTGTCACTCCCAATCCTGTTTTCCAGGCAGTTTTTAAAAACAGATTAGTATGAACATTCTCAACATAAAATTGATATTTAAATCCCAAGGTATGTGTTTGCTTTTAGAAACTGACTCACATTCATTTCTACCTATTCCTCTTTCTTCTGTTATTGTAACATTAACTCCTTAGGTAGAAAGCTCTCCAGTAAATTTCTGAGTAATAATATTGTCTTAGGCCAGCAATTTTCAACTGGTGTGCTGCAAGAATTTTTAAAATACGCAATACCTGACTATTTAATCAGGGGCACTGACATTATTTTCCCTTAGATTGTCAAATTTTAAAAAATGACAGCAACCAAAACAACAATAGCCATCTGGTGTGAATGAATCAAAATTGTATCTATTTTTTTTTGTCAGATCAGCAATATATATATTTTTAGTGTGCCACAGAATTATAGTAATTAGTTTGTGTGTGCCATTAGATGAAAAAGGTTGAAAACTATTCTAGGTCAAAGCCAGGCAGCTGAGCTTACAGTATGTTACTCTCTTTAAAAAAAAAAAAAAATATATATATATATATATATATATATATATATATATATATATACATATATATGGTTTCAGAGAGGAAGGGGGGAGAGAGAGAGAGAGAGAGAGAGGAACATCAATGATGAGAGAGAATCATGGGTCGGCTGCCTCCTGCATGCCCCACACTGGGGATCCAGCCCACAACCTGGGCATGTGACCTGGCCAGGAATTGAACAGTGACCTCCTGGTCCATAGGTCAACTCTCAACCACAGAGCCACGCCAGCTGGATGGCATGTTACTTTAAAAATTATTATCTTAACTTTACAGAAAAAGGCAGCACATGATGTTAAAACTCATATACATGTGCTTGTTTTAAATGAAAACATCCAAACAGCATTACCAAAGCATTAAGAATCTTTAGAAATGGCTGTAGATGGAGCATCTAAAGTCGACAGTGGTGATGATACTAAGATCTGAAAGCAATATAATTTCAAGCCTTACAATTTAGTTTCTTTTTTAAAAAAAAATTAAACCATCATATAAAGACACACATTCAAGTTAACCAGAACTTGCAAAGTCAGAAACAGAGGAAAACTTGTGTCTCGTTCATTTTATATTATGGGGTGTGAGGTGAATTAGGAACATTTTGTCATAGGTTGGGGAGATATGGCCATTCTTCCCATCATTTTCTCCCAGCCTGGCTGAGGGACTTAGGAGAGATTCACAGTGGAGGCAATAGGATTAGGGGGCTAACTGTTTTATGAGAAAAATCATGTAATTCAAAGAGGTCATCAGGAAATCATTTCCCAAGAAGGGCCCTTGTCTTTGAAATCCTTTCTCATTCCTGGTCTAACAAAGCTCTAGTTCATTGAACCTCAAAGGATGATCTTAAGCAGCTGGTTTTGGCTGGCCAGCTTTGATGGCGGGGGTGTTTGAACTGCAGTGGGGTTAAAATGTTCTATTTCAGTTTAGTTATTTGGGTGTTTGCTCAGGATTCTTCTCGAGGAAGAATGGCTTCATCCTGTGGGAAATGAACATCTCTGTAATATAGGGTATCAGGCAAAATAAAGTCACTTGTTCAAGAGATGAAGTTGATGTTTTGGTGAATTAGTTTATCCTGTAACTTGAGGCTTCTGTGGGCCATTTGGTTTGATGAGACGTAGCTGCACTTTCACACATCTGTGCCCTTTATTTTCTTCAATCTGGAAGACCCCCTGCTCGCTTTCATATTTTCCTAAACCCTGTTCTCTCTCCAGTGATTTCTTTCTGTAACCATCCCAAATCACTTAACTTCAAATTTCAGAATTAAAACAGGATTCTAACATCCCTTTGGTGTCTAGGGAGGAACAGAGGGACCAATGCCTTCTAGACATGGCTTCAATTTGGAGAAGATTGTTGGATGAAATTTCCTAATTTTAGCCTTGCCTTCAAGGACAAAGGTTAATTTTCTTCTACCACATATCCCTTTCTTTCTGGACTGAAGAACTGCTTCTTGCTACAGAAGTCATAATATCTGAATTTAGAAAAAATATAGGGTCTCATTTTGTGTCCCCCAATGAGATTTATCAGACATCCTCAATTTCTACTTTATTGGGTCATTGGAAAAAGTCAACATTTTGGTTCCTATTTAGATATTGGAACATAAATTAGTCTTAGGCTCTGAGGAAACTTCACAGCCAAAATCCACATATTCACATATATCAAGTTAATGCATTTGGCAAGTCACCTAGCCTTCTTGAGCCTCAGTTTCCCGGATGTGAAGTAGGGATAATAATAGCTGCCTCATAGACATATATCCACAGCAAGGACTACATGAGGTGCCACATGTTAAATGTGTTACCTTGCCAGGCCCATAGGAAGTACTCAAACCGCATGAGATGAAAAGGAATTTTTTAAAAGACAAGGTCTATTTACCTTTTTAAATAAAAATAGCTGTTGAAAGGGTAAAAGAAAATCAGTGTATGTTCTAATTTGGTAGTGTTTAGGAAAGGAAGTTTATATAAATGCATGCCGTTGCTCCTTCCTACATAGTAACTGCTACTTATTGAGGACTTCTCTGTGTCAAATTCTTTATTGATTTCAGAGAAGAAGGGAGAGAAAGATAGAATCATCAATGATGAGAGACAATCATTGATCAGCTGCCTCCTGCACGCCCCACACTGGGGACCAAGTCCACAACCCCAGCATGTGCCCTGACCAGGAATCAAACCATGACCTCCTGATTCATTGGTCACTGAGCCATACCCACATAGCTTTGTGTCAAATTCTTTATCAACATTATCATATTTAACCCTCACAAAAACAAACAAACTCTGAACTCAGTGCTATTGTGAGCAGTCCCATTTTTCAAATGAAAAATCTGAAGAGAGAAAAGTTAAGTAGGAAGTAGCAGAGATGGGTTGGAGCTGGAACCTGTCTAGCTCCAGAATGAGTCCTTGTAACCACTACTCTCTCCTGTGGGAGCAAAGGACAATTTGGCTCACTCCCTCCTATCACATGATAGCACATCCCCAAATGGTGGCGTGTGAATGAGTGAAAGGTAACTTGTAAGCAGTGGATTAGAATTGTAGCCCAAGTCTGTATGTTGCAACATCAGAACCTGAGACACTAAGCAATATCACCTCTTGTCTTGGGTTTTGTGTAACTTGTCTGAACAGGTGGATGTGTTCCAAATTGTGGCACTGAGGTCAGTCAGAGAACTGAGAGATGGGGCACTAACCACTCAGGGCACTTGGATATGAAGCGATACCCATACCCCATCAGGGATCCCTGGTTTGTTTACTCATCTCAGTTGGCTATGTAACTAGTAACGAAAGTGGTCAGGGGCCTGGTTTCACTTGGAGAGCACTGGCCTGTTATCTACCTAGGTTCCCCCCTCTGTGATACCTATTCAGGAGCAAAGTTCTGTTGAATAATCAAGCTATGTTTCAAGGCAGGCTTCCAGTTCAAAAACAGTTCATCTGTTGAGAATCTGATATCTTGGCAATGAAGGCTCCCAGGATTATTGTTATTACAATATATTCGTACTCTTTATTCACAAAGCCAGGTAGGTTCCCATGAAAAGAAACCATGGCACTGGGTGTCATTTCGAGTAGCAGTTTTCCTGGTACTGGCTACAGGATCTGAGTGGTAAGATATGCTTACACTGCTGGGTCCCTGGAAGTGGGATGTGGGTAGGGTGGAGTAGGAAATGACATAACTCTGGGGTCAGGCACAGATAACGCATGACTATCATGACAAGACTCAGTGGTCCTGGCAGAGATCCACGTGCAAGGCTAGGGAGGGACTGTATGTCATGTGTTATTTGCATGTGTGTGTGAGATGATGGAGATATGTTTTCACCAGACTCTCCTTTAAAAGGAAGTTCAGACCCCAAAGTTCCTCTTCCAAAGAATTCAGTGTGTTCCTTTTTTATATTTCTCCATAAGTTTTGCCTTCAAGCTTTCAGCATCTTGAAATCTGAGTTCATTACATTGTAATAGAGGATAATGCCAGTATCAGTGAATTCACAATCATTGATTTCATTCATTAAGAATTACTGATCAAGGGCTTCCCATGTAAAAGGCACTGTGCTAAGTGTTGCAGGGCATAGCCTCCATGAAACACTTACACAGCCATCCAGGGTGGTCCTGCTGCACGGGACACAAAGATATAAACAAGGTGTATTTCCTGCCTTCAGGAGATTTACAAGTTCGAAGCCTAGAGAGGACTTTAATGGCAGCTGGGAGGAGTGAAAGATTCTTTTTAGCTGAGGGGCTGTGACATTTGAATTGGAATTAAGGGGAAGTGAGAGTGGCTCTCTATTAGTTTCCTAGAGCTACCATAACAGAGATGTAGTGCTGGAATTTGTAAGTCCAAAATCAAGGTGTTGGAAGGGCCACACTCCCTCTGGAAGTTCTAAAGGAAAATTCATTCTTTGCCTCGCCCAGATTCTGTTGCCCGTCAACATTTCTTGAGTTGTGGCCACATCCCTCTAACCCAGGGGTCCTCAAACTACGGCCCGCGGGCCACATGCAAATACAAATATTGTATTTGTTCCCGTTTTGTTTTTTTACTTCAAAATAAGATATGTGCAGTGTGCATAGGAATTTGTTCATAGTTTTTTTTTTAAAACTATAGTCCGGCCCTCCAACGGTCTGAGGGACAGTGAACTGGCCCCCTGTTTAAAAAGTTTGAAGACCCCTGCTCTAACTTCTACCCCATGACTACACTAACTCTTCCTCTTTTCTCTCTGTATCCTCAGTGTGCATCTTATAAATATATTTGTTATAGGATTTAGGGAGGGCCCACTTGATAATATAGGGCCCTCCTATCTCAAAATTCTTAATACAATTCCACAAACTCTTTGCCCAAGGTAACATTCACGGGTTCCAGGGATTAAAACATGGGCATAAATATTTTGGGGGGAACCACCATGTATTGCACTACAGCTGCACATCTGAATCATAAGGGTAGCTCTTAAAAACAAAATAGAGATTCTTTGATTTTACCCCGGGTATACTGACAGCATTTCTAAGGGTGGGGTCTAAGTATTCATATCAGTTCCTCAGGTGATTTGTATGCATCTGGGCCATGGACCTGCATTTAGGAACCACGGTGTATTGCATGTACTGACCCTTCCATTTTAGATTGCCTGCATCCCCACCTGCTATGTTATCAGGATGTAATCATTTAACCTCTTTGAGCCTCAGTTTCATCTGTAACAGGAGATAAAAGCAATACTTTAAAGGTTTTTTGTGAGGATTAAATGAATCAATGAATGTAAAGTGCTTAGAACAGTGCCTGGCACATGGCTAGCACTCAATAGTGTTTGCTATATTTATATTCATTCTTCTTATTGTTATTCAGTGCTGTGAATAACATGGCTTTCATCTTGCTGCATTTGGCCCACACTTCAACTTAGGCAGGAGTGGGTGCTGGTCTCCCTGGCACCAAAGCTTTGTCCTTACAAACTTTCAAATCATCTATCTTAGAATTGTAACCCTGAAAGGATGCCATTTTCAAATTAACTTTATATCAGCCCGTTTTGGATAAGACAGTCTGGTTTTCAATTCACAAATCCAACTTAAATCCAGGATATAGGTTGTCTTTGCTTTCCAGGCTGCCACAAAATATTATGTACCACACCCACATGTTTATGTGCCTGCTGCTTTCATGCAGAATTGAGTAGTTGCAGCAGAGGTTGTATGGCCCACAGAACCTAAAATATTTACTACCTGGCCCTTTACAGAAAATATGTATTAAATGCTTGGGCTGCAAAGACTCAGGCATCATTGTGATGCTCTCAAAATATTTATAGACGAGGGCGAAGGATGGAAAAGAAAAACAACAACAACCCAGTGTATTGGAGAAATTCCTCTACTAATTGTGTGAACCGTGAGAATGAGATTATAAAGAAGGAAATGATTAATTATTTCCATGAATGTCTTTTACAAGGTTTCGAAGAGGGGATGAAGTTTAAGTTGAGTATCATTGCATGTAAGATTTTGCTCTGGGGATAGGAAAAGGGTATTTCATATGAAGACTCAGTATGAGCCAAGGAGGCAGGAAAGTAAGCAGAAAGAATGGGAATCATTCATTAAGTTGCTCAATTTGGCTGTAGCATCTGGTGTGTGGTGGGGACAGAAGAGTAAGTTAGACTAGTGGTGGGTGGGTCCTAGAGGGAGGACCTGGGAATCCCTTTTCTATCTTGTGGTCTTCATCAGAACTCCTACAGCTTTCTAAATGACTCACTTTTTTACAGCTGATACCGTTATCTTTAACCATGGGGAGCAGTGGGAGGTGGATCCGGTCATCGTGACATTAGCCTTCTAATTTATGTATTTGCAAAAATGTTTTCATGGCAAAGTTATGTCTTATAAATTGAAAACTATGAAAACTCCTCTGGAATTGCCAACCATTCATTACAATGGGAATCTCATTTTTTAAAGCATTGTGTGGACAACACAAGAGAGAAAGTACAAAGATAAGAGAAATATCTTGAGACATCCCCCACCCTGCCTCATAGTCATATAAAAATGATAAGTAAATGAATTTTGGATAAAAGATGAGGAAGCCAATAGTGTGTAGGGAGGCATGTTCCAAGAACAGATTTTTCACTGTGCAAATGGCCTCTCACATGGTAAATAAGAAAGATGCTCCCTTTTCAGTGTTATTTTGTCATTGAAATCTGTCTTCTTGAGTGCCTCTTCCTTGAACTCTGGATTCAAGTGAGGAGTGAATTCAAACTCTGTGATGTTCTGTTGAGAGAAGAAAGGTGAAGTGAGAAATTCACTGGGGGAAGTTGAAAGCTATTAGGGGATAGATAGATAGATGATTGATAGATGGGTAAATAAATACACATACATACATATAGATAGCTACAGAATCATAAGCAGAGCTACTCCATGGTAATTCACAAAGTTTCAACATATTGTATTTGAACTGTATTTGATCATCTCTTCGGATTATTTTTAATTGTTTGCTGTTACAAATTGACCCTGAACACAGCATCATTTTCTTTATACAGAGTTGCAGAACTGAATCTATTTCATTACCTAGCTGTGTGGCCCTTGGGCAAAACCTTTTATCTTTCTGAGTATTTGTTTTTTTCAACTATAAAATAAGAATGTTAGAAAGTTAGGATGGAGGCATTGAAGAGCACTGGATTTGACCTTAGGAGACTGGACTCCCCAAGGTAGCTCGAACTCAGTTACCTCTAATTTGCTACTTATTTACTCCGTGATCTTGGACAAATGGCCCCTTTGAACCACAGTTTCCTTATCAGTAAAACAACAGTACATAGAAATCAGATGAATTTACTAAAATGATTAAATTAAGTAAATGAGAATTATAAACTAGCCAAGAAATACTTCATTTTTCCCTAAGGTTGCTAAAAGATCAAGAGAACTTTCAGGGCAGTCAGATGTCCTAACTCTTACCAAATAATCTCACTCCTGAAAATCTTAAGAAAATTTTAGGATTATTTTGATATAGCAAAAATTATAAATAATCAGAATGTTTAAATGATTTAATAAAATAGGCTGACATTTTGTGAATTATTATGGGGTTAGTTATATGGGTTCATGATTCTACAGACTCTGGTGGAGTTTCTTTCAACTTATCTTTAAAAATACAGTGACAACATATACAACATATTTAAAAATCACAGCACTAATGTGGTTTGTTTTTTCAAGGAATAAAGTATAAAAATTTATATTGTTGTCCTCAGAGGAAAAAACATTACAGCATTGAATATGACTACTGACAAGCAATCTAGTACCAGAATCTTGGCTAATTTTCCACATATTTTCTCGTTAGTGGAGTTGGAATGAGAAAAATCAATCAGCGGCCCACCAATGCAACATCCAATAAAACTAAGGAATCTTGAGACAAGGTGAGATAATATTTCATTTTTTTTCCCACTGTCTGACCTCTGGCTCAGTGACTAGTGGCTCAAGACCTTTACTCATCAGAAAACCAGGTAACCATGCTTTAATTAGGTAAGTGCTATATTTTGAGAAAGCCATACTGTTCTTCTCTTCATTTGCTATGGACTGAATGTGTTTTTCCCAAAATCATATGTTGAGGCATAATATGATGGGATTTGAAGGTGGGTCTTTGGGAGGTAATTAGGTCATGAGCATAGAGTTCTTATGATGGAATTAGTGCACCTATGAGAAGAGACATTGGAGAGTTTGCTCCCTCTCTTTACTGTCTATCATATGATGATACACTGAGAAGAGCCAGGAGTCAGGCCCTCCCCAGACACAGCCTCCAGAACTGTGAGAAATAAATGTCTGTTGTTTAAGCTACCCATTCTACGGTATTTCTTCTAGTAGCCCGAGCTCAAAGATCATCCTGCCTCTTCATATTTCAATATAATGTTTCAGAATGTTTCTTCCAGAAAGCAGGGTAGGAAGTTGTGGTGATGGTGTTAGTGGTGATGATGATGGTGGTGGTGAGTTGGTCACCACTGTATTTTGCATTTAGGGGTAGAGTTCTCTTAAGCAAAGCATTCTAGAGAAGACAGCCTCTTAAGAAATAGCACAAACTGTGCATTTCAGAGTTTCAGAGAGCCACACAGCAGAGGTAGGACACATCCCATGATGGGCCAGGAGAACTGTCCAAGTGAATTTCTGCTAGGCACTGGCTAAAAGTTGTGCCTATTAACTGCACTCCAGTTATGCTTTAAAATAATATGATGGATATAGAAGGCAGAGAGCAGAGGCCAAACTAAAGATAATGAAATTTTTCTTGGCCTAGAAAAAGTCTTCAACACATTGTTCCAAAAGGTCGACTAAATTCCAAGTAAACAAATATAAAAACACACTCCAAGATAGTAAACTTTTTAAAAAAGTACAAATGTAAATAAAAAATTGACAAGGATTATGACAACAAAAATAATTGCTCACTAATTAGTTAGCTATGAACTTGTTAGGCTAACTAACACAAAAATCCAAAAGGTGATGGCTTGAATAAGATAGGTGTATTTTTCTCAAATGTAAAAGGACTCTGGTGATAGACAGTTTAGAGCCGAAAAGGCAGCCCATTATGTCATTTAAAGACCCAGGCTCCTTCTACCTTTCTCCTCTGCAACCCTTAAGGTGACCCTCTCAAGATAACTGAGAGACTTCAGCTGTTGAGTGGAGACAGGAAGACAAGAAAAGAAAAAATGGACACTTGTTGGCAGTTTCTTCCCCATTAGGAACCTTCAGAGAAG
Source organism: Myotis myotis (assembly GCF_014108235.1). Lineage (NCBI taxonomy): Eukaryota > Metazoa > Chordata > Mammalia > Chiroptera > Vespertilionidae > Myotis > Myotis myotis. The sequence goes on from NW_023416335.1 coordinate 199,715,341, forward strand.
CCCCATTTGGTAAATTAATTCATTGGCCAGAACCATGTTACACAGTCACCCTTTCTGCAAGCTATTTCTAAATATTTTGAATATTTCTACACCCAACAAAATCAGGGTCCAGTATTAAGAAAGAATGAATATTGGGTCAGCAACTGGCAGTATCTGCCTCATCTATAAATCTACAAAGGTCAGACTGGCATTTGGCTTTTTCTTTTAAGTATGAAATAACAACAGTCCATGGGACAGTTAAAGTAAATACATATCTAATTAGATACTTCAGTGAGTTATAAATAATTACTCTATATAAAAAACAATTAATACAATTAATTCAAGATGATATTGAAAGTATTAAAAGATTAATATATATGAGGGCTTTGAGAAGTTGTACTTCTTTAAAACTTAAAGCCAAAACAAAACAAAAAAACAAATAATGCCTATACTATTAAAAAAACAAGTTTTACACATATAAAAAGTGAAAAGTTTCCAATTAGTCTATAAATTTTCATAAAACTGATGCCCCAAATTAATAAAAATGCAGTAAAGGAAACTATGAATTAACTTCTCATTTATAAGGAGCAAAGATATATATATACACATATATATAATGTATCAATATCTAATAATTTATATAATTTATTTCAAATTTAATAACTTATAATTAAGTTAAAATTTATATTGTCATAAATTACAATTTATGTAATTTGTTAAGTTATAAATATAAGTTATTATGTTTATAAATTAGTAACTTATAAATTATAATTTACAATTAAATTATCCTATCTAATAAAGAGGAATATGCTAAATGACTGTAACACTGTCGCAAAAGATGGTAGTACCCACAGCCAATAAGGAGGGGAATATGCTAATTGACTGCCCTTCTCTCAAAGATGGCAGTGCCCATGGCCAATAAAGAGGGAATATGCTAATTGACTGCCACACCCTCAAAGGTGGCAGGATCCACAGCCACAAGATGGCAGCGCCCAGTCCCCTCAGCCCCGCTGGGGCAGCAGGCATGCAGCAAGGTCAGGCCTGCCCCCAGGCAGGTCTGGCCACTCCACTTGCCTGCCTCCAGAGTCCCCCAGTCCTCTCAGCCCCCCAGCCACCCAGGGCCGACCCAAGGCACAGGCAAGCCTCAGATGGTGACTTTCCAGCTTCCCAGGGCCACCCGAGGCTCAGGTAACCAGGGCCAGCTGAGGCTTGTACTGCTGGCAGTGGCAGCAGCAGAGGTGTGATGGGGTGTTGCCTTCCCCTGATCACCTGGTCGCCTCCCACCCCTGAGGGCTCCCAGACTGTGAGAGGGGGCAGGCCAGGCTGAGGAACCCCCACCCTCTCCAGTGCATGAATTTTCATGCACCAGGTCTCTAGTAATTTATAAATAACTAGTGGCCTGGTGCACATTGAAAGGAAATTAATTAGAAGAAATATTTTAATATTGCTATTTGCCCTTTCTCTATAATAGAATTGTCAACCAAATTCACGATAGACAATGACAGATTAAAACATACTCGTGCAATTGGCACCAGTGAGAGCTTTATATGTATCGCTCATGCGCAAGTCAACTTAGCCTTTTATAGATATAGAATAAACTTGCTTAATTAGACCTCTTTTCTGATTTAGCTAAACTTTTATCAGCCCAGTGAAGCACCCCAACTTCTCTTTTAGGTAATTGTCAGAAACACAACAGTAAATATCAACACAAAGCAGATTATTATTGTAGATCACGCAAGGAGAACAAAGGTAAAATATTTAACTGCTGCAGTGAAAAAACCTGAAGTCATTTTCAAGGTTAATCATTTCTTACTTCTTTTCAGTTGGGTCAAGTTTCTAAGCTTTCTAAATCTCAGTTTTCAGGCTAATGAAAAGAAAATAGGATTCCACCAAGTCTCCTATCTACCTACTCCAGAACTTCTGTGAGGATCAAATGAAATGAGGCATGGGAAAACACTTCACAGACATTTGGTTAAAGTGTAAAATGTTTCCACCTGGCTATAAAGCAAGTCATATTCCTGGGCTGAAGAAACTCTAAGGAGGTTAGTCGATAGGGAGAGAAAGCCAGGCATTGCTATGTGACATCATTACTCAGCACCCACAGCCACCATTTCTGGGCTGGGCCAGGCTGAGCTGGGCTGGGCTGTGGGCCGCATTTTGCACCATGGGTCTTGGCAGCATCAGCTGTGATTTGGTCACTCTGGAGTGGTGGCAGGGCCTGTTTCCCACTTGGGGAAAGCCAAGATTGCTTTGTTGGTGCAATGTCCACAGTGCCATTTCTCTATAAATGGCTAGTGTGCATCATGGCAGCTCCTGCATTGAGTGTCTGCCCCCTGGTTGTCAGTGCATGTCTAGTGACCAGTTGGCTGGTTCGACACTTAGTGTATTAGCCTTATATATAGAGAGAGAGACTAGAGGCCCAGTGCATGAAATTCGTGCACGGGGGAGGGGGGTGTCCCTCAGCCAACCTGCACCCTCTCCAATCTGGGCCCCCTCGAGGGATGTCTGACTTCCCATTTAGACCTGATCCCACCAGGCCTAAATCCAGGACTGCTGGCTCCCAACCGCTCGCCTGCCTGCCTGCCCGATTACCCCTAACTGCTTCTGCCTGCCAGCCTGATCACCCCCTAACCACTCCCCTACCAGCCTGATCAATGCTTAACTGCTCCCCTGCCAGCCTGATTGCCCCTAACTGCCCTCCCCTGCCAGCCAGGTCACCCCCAACTGTCCTCCCCTGCAGGCCTACGTCCCCCTCCCAACTGCCCTCCCCTGCAGGCCTGGGTCCCCCTCAACTGTCCTCCCCTGCAGGCCTAGGTCCCCCAACTGCCCTCCCTGCAGACCTGGTTGCCCCCAACTGCCCTCCCCTGCTGGCCATCTTGTGGTGGCCATCTTTGACCACATGGGGGTGGCCATCTTGTGTGTTGAAGTGATGGTCAATTTGTATATTACCTCTTTATTATATAGGGTAAGCTAATATATAATTAATACATAAATATACAGTATTTGTCTATTTAATTATATAGTCCAATCCCGCTTTGACCAAGTATGTGTTTTTTTTAAAAAATTCATGTATTATCTATAATTATGAATTTCATTAGGACATGAGACCAAAAAGTAAAATTTTGATCATTAAATGAATGCTCAAAATATATTTAATAAATGTAATGTGTTTTCCTATTAAAAAATCTAACAAACTAATATCAGGTAAAAAATAACTATCTTAAAACAAAAACAACACTTAAAATACCAGAGTATTTCACTAAAATTAAGATAAAAAGAAGTATGTTGCTGTCACTACTATTATTCTGTACTGAGAGCTCTATTTAAGGCAATTAGGCATGGAACAAAGGAAAAGGCAGAGACATGGGAAAGGAGGAAAGAATATTGCCATTTACAGATGATTTGCTACTCTACCTAAAAATCACAAAAAATCAAATGGAAAACAAATGGGTGATTTAAAAGGTAGATATAACATGCATAATCAAAATACCTTTCAACATATAACAATCTGAAAATATAATGAAAAATATATCATTTGTTATATATAAATACATGTATTCATATATTTATATATAATATATAATATTTGTCATATAAAATCCAAGTCAAGACCTAAGAGGGACTTATACAAAGAAAACCAAACATACTGGGAGGGATGAAAGAAGGAAAGTTTGAATAAATTGAGAGCTAACCTTAGAGAAAGGAAGGGCCATGAGTAAATATTTTTTAAAAGTGCCATTTTACAAATCAATGTAAAGTTACTATAAATCAAATTAAAATTCAAATAATATTTTCAGGGGAAGTAGAGGGGGAATAATTTAGCAAAATGATCCTAGTGGTCATCCGTAGTACAAAAATCTTGCTGGTTGGTGAGATGCCAGCACCCACAGTCTCTGGAATTCCCATTTTCCTGGACCGTACCCTGCCTCTGGGGCCTCCAGGCCTCCTTAGATCACCTTGATAAATAGCCATAATCCCTGGGAGGAGGGATTGAGGTCTTGATCTTTGCTTTACCCTAAGGCCCTTGGACTCTTTATACAAGTTTTTTACACCCTCTGCATTATCCTTCAGGCTTCAAACATCAACATTTTAACTTGAGGAAAATAGCATTTAGTAAAATTAACTTCCACTTTAATGGACACTCCATTATATGTATATTTTCCTAAATCACCTGTAATGAGACTATATTATTTTGGGTTTAGAAATAATTTTAATATTCTTTTAAAAACATATATATTTTATTGATTTTTTTTACAGAGAGGAAGGGAGAGAGATAGAGAGTTAGAAACATCGATGAGAGAGAAACATCGATCAGTTGCTGCCTGCACACTCCCTATTGGGAATGTGCCCACCACCAAGGTACATGCCCTTGACCGGAATCAAACCTGGGACTCTTCAGTCCGCAGGCCAATGCTCTACCCACTGAGCCAAACCGGTTAGGGCTAATTTTAATATTCTTTTAAAATATTATTTAAGAAGAGATCGTAATAAAATCCTGAATAGTTACAATGATGTTATTTTGGGAAAAAAAAAAAAAAAAGCCTGTTCCAACAATTGGAACTGTAGCCAATTCCAATAAACCTCATCTGTGGGATTCTAGAAAAGCAGCTCATAGAGAACCCCCAAATCAGGATTAAAACCATACTAGTCACAGAAAGTAGGAAATGGATTGAATGTCAATTTATTTAGATAAAATTCCATTCCACATTTAGGAATCCAGTTACCTCTTTATAGATAGTCCCTGAAATTCTAAAAAATGTAAAATAGATTAAGAATCATTCAGATTAATTTCTTGGGTGGAAATGGCCAAGAGGTTATCTGATTACATAATGGGATTGTTATAGATTCTTTGTCATTCTTCAAACATTAGAGTGGTATTGAGATGTGTTCCCTCTCTCTTCTTCCTTTTTCATCTAATCTCTAGCCTTGGGTTAATAAAATTCAGACCCTCTTTGGGCCAACGACTCCTGTCTGATGGGGTTGAGTAGGGCAGAGGCCTTCCCCAGAAGGTGGGGAAGGAGGCCTTTTTGTGATAGTTAAGTGCATGTGTACTGCTGTTTACTCTGGAGTTATGTGCTTGGTACAGAATAGGCATTCAATAGATACCTGTTGAATAAAATTTTTCACTGATTTGCAGTAGCTTTAAGATATTTTTCACAGGTTATTATTTGTCATAGATTTAATGATAGTCCACAAATTAGTTAATCCATGGTAGATAATTGAGTATTAGTTATACTGGGAGGGATGAAAGAAGGAAAGTTTGAAAACCAAACCTCCGAGTAAACTAAATAAATACTATACGGAGGGAAAAAAAAAAACATAGATAAAAGCAAAAGAAGTAGTACTACATCAAAGGGGTAACCATGGGTGAGCTTGAATGGTGGGACTTTCCTAGAACTTCTAAAATGTTTAACCAATATACACTAATTTAAAATAGAATAGAAAAACAACTTTTAAAAGTATTTTCAGATGTGTTTGCACTTTTGGGGGGATTTAGTATTTTGTTGAAATAATGTCATAAAGCTCAATTGATTTGGTAGTTTCTTAGATGACCAAAAGATCTAATCACAAAACACAAAATAAACAGAAAAATCCAAATACTCAGACTTATAATGTGTTCCTAAGAGGACTAAAATCGTTGATTTATTCTCATATAAAAATAATAGACAGACTCTACATGCCATTGTCTCTTAATACTGTAGAGAGCATAGGTAGCAGTGTGCACTTAAAAGAACAGTAAACAATGGTGACCCAACATCATTGTTCACTCTTCCTTGTTCGTTGTGTACCTAGCTTATGTTATTTGGTATAGAACTTATCCTCGCTGTTTCATTGTGAGTCTCTCTTCCTGTAAGTGAACTGAAAGTTATCTAAGAATAGAACCCATTGTTTATGTACCCCCCTCCTGGAGTAAGTTGGGTTTCCATGTTCTGCTCTCCCATAATACCCTGGGCTTCCCTGTCTGAAGGGCTCATCATAATTATAAGGAGTATATTTAGCCCTCACTTTTTTGGCTTTACTGGTATGTGGAAGATCTCCACTATCGTAATATTCCTGGTCTTTTATCCCACCCCAGCTTTTTGTTCTCTTAACCAACTTGGCTTAGCGAGGCCATAATATCTTTTTTGCCTACTAAACTAAAAGGCTCATGAAAAGCATAGATCCCATATCATTTTACTAGTAGTTCAACCTTGTCTTCCCAATGCCCACATCATACCTAACATACATAGGCAGTCAATAGGTATTTGTAGAATGAATAAATAAATGCATTTTTCTTTTTATAGTTCTTAGTACAGATCTTGTTTTAGTCTTTGTCAGTTTAAGTTGAACTTTCCATATAATTAAGCAGATTTCATGATGAAAGGTGTTACCCTAGAAGAGAAGATAGTCAGTTTTTATGGAGAACAGAAAAGTTACTCAAATATAATCATGGTTACTCTTGAAAGTTGTTTACTTCAATGTCTTAAAGCTTTGACTTTCTCTCTCTCTCTCTCTCTCTCTCTCACACACTCTCTCTCTCACACACACACACACACACACACACACACACACACCCTCTCCCTCTCTCTCCCTCTCTCCCTCTCCCTATCTCTCTCCTCATTTATCTCCTAAATAATAGTTCCTCACTATTTGCATTGATTCTTAGAGCAAGTTTGACACATGAACCCTCCTACATGCAAGCTGGAGCCATGGGGTTTCTGACTCAGGTCATAGATACTGGAGCCAAAAATAATGTGAAGGAGAAGGTTTAAGAACAAATGCAGCGAGAATGCAGAGACAGTGAGGCAACCTCTCCAGGTTGGATCAGAGGATGCCTGCTGGAGAGTCGGGAGTATATAAAATGGATAGCTAGGATGGGGCTGGAGTGTGGAGGGCTGAGGACTCTTGTCTTGGTCCTGGAGCCCATTGGAAAGGCAACTACAGAATTGTGACAATAGGAGTTTCCTTCCTGCTCCTCTGCTGTTATCCCAGCTTCTGCTCTTGGGTCATTGTCCTTTATTCTTAGGTGGGGAGCTCAGCTGTCCTAGACAACAGAATGAGAAGTCACTAGATGCCCTGGAGCTTTGCTCTTGTGGTTCTGATACAGAGTCTTAGTCCTGATTTAATATTAATATAGTAAGATGAAAGGAAATCCCACTTGAGCTCCTCATTTTAAAAAGAATTTTTTTAAAAATAAGATGAAGTGAGCCCAGGACCTGAACCTCAAAGAAGTCCCTCTGATCAACAAAGGCAGATGGGGCCAGATGTTTTTCCCATCTGTGTCTTGTCCCTTCTGGCATGGGGGCTTGATGAGGGAGGGAGGCACATAGCAGAAGAGCGGGCCAAATTGCTGATCCTGCCCTCTTATTTAGTTCATGGAAATTTCATAGCAACTAAGGTCTAACTTTCCCCTTGGATTTGAGGGGAAACCACCTATAGCCGTCTTGAACCAATTTCATGGAAGGAACTTTGTTACTGTGCAAAATTTTACCCAAGATTAATTGAACTTGACAACCTGAATGTCTTTTGCATGATGTACTAAAGTAGTGTTTTTGAAAAATGTCAGTATCTGATCCTTGGTGTGTGGTTTTTAAATGTCCAGAGTATTCCCACTTCTCAAATTCCCTTTAAGCTGGAATGCAATGCATTTCTGGGTTTTCTTTACTTCGAATGAATCTCCACCTTGCTGTAGCAGAGCTAAATATATTTCAAATCAATAAATCATCACAATAAAAAAAAATACTGAATGGTATCCAGAGTGGCTGACCTCAGTTTAGCACAGACCATTCTCTACTTTCTGGGAAATTAGGATCCCAGGCCAGCTTTACATTAAATGAAAAGTATACGCTACCATCTTGTGGACAGAATATAAATAACACTGAAATATACTCAAGACTACTACTTCCTTTGAATTACAATGAACACTCATCTTGTCCAGGGTTTCCACATGCCATCATGATGACCATTCTATGAGATTTGGATGCTCAGCCCTAAATGATCTTTGTCAACAAATCGGGTGTAGTATAGTGTGAAGAAATGGGAGTTTACCGAGAAAATTGTGGGACACAAATAGCAGAGACCTAGGTCCTCATGGAACCTTCACCTTTGATTCTCGCCTCTTGAGTTTTCATTTTTCTAATTGCAAAATGATTCTGGTCATCTTGTAGTAGACACATAGGTTTTGGTGTGGTGTTGATAGGGTTAAGTCTACTAGTATACACATTTTCCTGTGAAGTTGAATGGTCTAATACCAAGATAAATTAATTATTTTCTAATTAATGTAAAAATTAGTTATTTTTCTTCTGAATAATTTTTACACACACACTCACACATGTTTCCCACTTGCCCCTGTACTAAAGGAATGACATTCTAGAATATGGAAGCATTAATGCTGTTATCACAGCTGAAATGAAGAAAATAGAGGAAGTCATAGAATCACATTGTGTTAGAGTGGGCATCGATCTTCAAGTTCATGAAACCCAAACACTTTTCTATTGCTTGAATCGCTTGTATAATATCCAGCCGCTTTTTGAACATCTTCCAGCATATAGAAAAGGACTGGAAATGGTAACCATGTAAAAGTCAAAGAAACAAGAGATTTCTAGTACAAATGTCCATTTTTTAAATTAATATATATAGAGAGAGATTATTCAATCAGGCTAATCACGTGAGAATCTCCATGAGAGATTCTGTGAATACCAGTCTCCTTCCATTGATGCAAAGTTTCTAGTCTATATAAAATATGCCCCATGACTCTCATGCCCATGGGAGCTTATATGATCAAGTTAGAACATTCATGTTTAAAAGTGTTTCCATGTCTTAAAGAAGCAAGATATCTACCACAACCTGAAGGTCTTCTTTGGTCCATCAATTCTTCCTTTAAGCCATCATATTTAAAAATATATGTGTGTGAAAAATAAAAAATAAATTAAAAATATGTGTGTGTGTTTCTTACAGGAAAATTATGACTTCCAGGTTGGACCTAGTGGCAAGGCATCACTTAAGGAGGCCTTATAATATTCATTTTGTTGTTAATAAAAAATATAACTGGTCTTTCATAGTTTTCTTATCTATATTAGGAGTAGTTTATATCTTCTCTATCTCCCATAGAGAGATGTCAAAGATGAGAATTCCACTCTTCCTCATTCATTCCCTAATCTCAATATTTATCTCTATTAAAGCACTGCATGTACCATAGATAGCAGAGCCTATTGCAAAAGAAATAAAGACAAACAATGCTGGATAGGCATTTGCTCTCAGCACTGGCTCTAAGACAGACAGGTGAGACTAAGAAATTTTGCTGACTGCACGTAAGCAACTGTCCCAGGCCTTCCAGACCAATTCCACTTGTCTCTGTCTTTTGAGTTCCTTAAACGTACTCTTCAGGAATCTTTAGTTTGTTAGTTTTTAAAAAATTATTATTACACTGTGGCCCAAAGTATACATGTAGTCTCTTGAAAAGAGGCCTTTTTTTTGAAAGGTTGAAGGAAGCTTTATTGTTTAGAAAGCTAACATAAACTGTGCCCTAATTAACTATAAAACCACCAAAGCTGAAGCACCTTAAAATCCATAAGGAAATTACCCAAATCCGATTAGAAGAAGGAACCTTCTACATTGCACCATTTTCCACAATTTGGACAAGGTCTTTTTGGTTTCCACGTATTTTTACGTTAATTTTATTTCTTTTTAGAAATAAAATGTGGATGTGAATGCTAATATTCCCATTTTGTCATAAAATTTTTAGGCTTCTTCTGTGTTCCACCGCTTTCAAGTGCAAACCTTTATCTTTCCCAAGCCCAGGTGAGAATAAATAAGTCCTAAGGAGCGCATCCAATCCAGCCTGGGCTTCCATCTGTTGGTCTCAATGCTCTTGGTCCCTAAGTGAAATGAGCTCATGGTAAGCCTTGCTGTACACGGAGAGCAGACAGTTGGGGGGAGAGCAGGAGTCAGTATTGCTTTTCTTACTTAATTCAAAAGAGCTAATGCCACAGCAAATTATTTAAAGGCCAGTAACACATCCCTTAAGAAATACTTGGGGCCCATTTTTTCAGCCCATTAGTGACCAGAAGAACAGCCTCATAAACCCAGGTCTGCCCAAGCCAAGATAAAAATGTGGATAATTGGAAAAAGGTTGAAAGCAATCCTAGATAATAAATTACACTTACTGAGTTCCTTTGTCCATCCAACTCTACAGCTAGCATCACATTTCATGAGGCAGCCACGGAGAAGAGGCAAATGTTGAGTGGGAGCCCATACTTATTAGACACCAGAGAGAGGAGGGAGGCCTCCAAGATGAGTGGAATTGGTTGTTTACTTAGGGTCTACTAACTTAAATGTTATGTCACACTGAGGGGAGGCTATGGCTGCCTGCTTTCCCCAAGGTTCAGAGCTGGTTCCCAGTTTGACTATTACCTATAGGAAAGTTGGCAGGAAAAGCTTGAAAAAATATTTTCTAAGTAAGTGTTCTGATAATCTTCTAAATTCCCAAGTGCAAAAGCCAGGGACCCACCTCAGTTCCTTGACCTCCTGGAGTTGTGCTCTTTACTGACATTGAATAGATCTTTCTTTCTACTTGGTGGATGGCTGTTCCTCAAAAGGAAAATGAAATGGAGCTCACCTGCTTACCAAGTATGTTGTCTTTAACATGGAAATTCATAAACATACATGTGCACACATGTGTCTTGTGTGGAATGAAACCAGCTGGGATACATTCGTCAGGAAGTGCCAAGCTTCAGTGGATCGTGGAACCTGAAATGGATCCTCCCCATCTGCTGGGATGAGTCCTTTGGATGTTCATTTATGCCGCTTCCAGTGATGTGTGCATTTGATCATTCAGTCCTCATCCATAAAGACATGTGGGACTCATGCTTTAAGCCCAGAACTTCTGGGGAAGGCAGAGGAACGAAGGCAGCATGACTCCCTGCCTAGCAGCTCTCAGCATTGTCCCCTGATGGGCACTTAAGTTGTGTCTGTATTTTGTCCATTGTAAGTAATGCTGCAATGAACATAAGGGGTGTGTATAGTTTTTCAAACTAGTGTGTGTGTGTGTGTGTGTGTGTGTTTTATTCTTTAGCTAAATACTCAGAAGTGAAATAGCTAGATCTTACAGTAGTTCTATTCTTAATTTTTTGAGAAATCTCCATACTTTTTCCACAGTGGGTACACCAGTTTACGCTCCCATCTAGGGTACCCCCAATATTGGAATCAGGATTTATTTGTGGGTGTCAGGAATCTTTTGTAATATTATTTACAGGCTCTTTCTTTCTCCCATAGTCACTTCCCCACTGATAATTTCAAGTCCTGGTTTACCCAGGACCTTGCTATAGGTCTTACAACCTGGGAAATTCTTCCATTCTGAGCAAACCATTGGCTGGTCACTAGCCTCTATATCTCTCTAAAGAAGCAAATGATAAAGTTGCCTTAGACTTAGATTCTGAAGATCTGAGTTCAAGTTCCAGCATTGCCCCCTACCATTCCCATTATCTTAAGCAAGCCACTAAATGTCTCTTTTTCTTATCTGAAAAACAGAGATACTACCAACTTCACAGGCTAGTTGCAAGATTACATTAGAAGCTATATAAAATGGTCAAGGCAGGGTCAATTAATATTCCACATCCAGTAAGCTTGAATGAGTATTTGTGAACACACTTTGTGAAATAAGACATAATCATATATCTGAGTTGTGAGAATGCGTTTTTCAAATACTTCTCTGTCCAATTCTAACCAATGTGTACAGCTCTGTGAAACCCTTAAACTCATTCCAGCCATAGTGGGCTCTCTCACTTTTAAAGAATTTTAAGTAACTTGAAGAAAATTATTCAGCATGCTTTGGTTGATCTCTCCCCTTTACAGGGGGTGGAAGGTGGGGGATGAGGGCATGAGCGAGGGGAGGGGTAATGGGGGGATAAGGACACATATGTAATACCTTAATAAAGAAAAAAAAGGAAAAAATTACTCAGCATCACCAACATTAGAGTATATGGTCTGGCCCAGCCGGTGTGGCTCAGTGGTTGAGTGTCAACACTTGAACTAAGAGGTCGCCAGTTCAATTAGCAGTCACAGCACATGCCTGGGTTTCAGGCTTGATTCCCATTAGGAGGCCTGCAGGAAGCAGCCGATCCATGATGTTTCTCTCTCATCAATATTTCTATCTATCCCTCTCCCTTCCTCTCTTTCAAAAAATCAATAAAAACATATTTTTTTTAAAAAAGAGTGTATGGTCTGGAGTCAGTGGAGCAAATCTTGGCTTCACCACTTAATATGCAGGTGACTTCAGGCAACTTACTTAATCTCATGAGCCTGTTTGTGTTTGAAATATTGTATAAACATGTCCCACTTGAGCCATCTAAAATTTTATGTTTAAAAATATTGATTTTATACTTCAGTGACACCAAATCTACATGCAATCAGAAGTTTGTACAATATGACAAACCTAAAAAATTGCTGAATTGCTGTGCTCCCAATTGCTGGATGCAAACACACGTTAGAATGGTTAAAGCTAAGAAGGTTGACAATACCAAGTGCTGTTGAAAATGCAAAATGGCAGGAATTTTTATGCATTGGTACAACCACTTTGGACAAATGATGGTATCTATCCATGTGGAAATCCACCCTATCCTAGGACCCAATACTTTCATTTTAGATATAGACCAAATAGAAATGCATGTGTAAGGACACCTAAAGTCTGAACAAGAATTTCATAGGAACATTATTTATAATGGCTCCAAACTGTAAATAAATCAGATTTTCATCATTAGTAGAAGGGGAAGACTGCATTATAGCCATATGATGTATTATTATATAGCAATGAAATGAATCAACAATTGCAACAGAGAAGTACAAAATAATATGTACAAAATGGTTTCTTTTACATGCAGTTCAAAACCAGGCAAAACTAATCTATGGTGTTAATCAAAATGTGACTAGTTTTACAATAATGGGCTAGTTGGTCATTTACCTTGCTTGCAGCAAATCTGCCTCTGTACATCATTTTTAAAGTAAGACCCACAAATTGACAGCCTGCAGGCCTAATATAACCCATAGATAAGTTTGGTTTGGCTTGCACAATGTTTTAAAGCTCAGGCACTTCACACTAAAACCCATGCTTATGACTTCTGTTTAAAAACAAAAAGATCTGGCGACACTTGCACATGTTAACAATTGCTGGAGCCACCATTTCCCATCGCTTTCCACCAGACTGCTTTACTCACTTATATTGCTTGTCTGACCTTTTTGTAAGAACTTGTGTTTTCTACCCTGTTATGAAAGTGTCTGTTTTCACAGAAAAGTCCAATGAAAGGGGCATTGTACTTGCCCGCAGGCTCTGTTGATGGGGCTGGCTTAGGCAGCCATATTTTCGGCAACTTTACCTCTCCCTCCACCCTCCACTTCTCAGCGGTGGCTGACTTCACCAGAGATGGCACCTGATTCGGTGATGGCCTATCCTGAAGCTTGCCAGGGACTCTGGCTTGGCAAGGCTAAGTGAGCAAGGGTAATCACATTCTTCACTCAGAATGTTGGAAGTAGAAAACAGTGATTGTTGCCAACAAGTGGGGAAGAAAATGGAAGGGATTATAAAATCACTTAGAATTGCAGCAGCCCAGAGCCCTGTGGAGCTGAGCTGTGTGGTGGAGAGAGCTTTTTCAGAGAGGAGAATGGGTCTGGTGCACCAGAAGAGGCAGAGATAAGACATGAGGCGGTCCTGAAAGGTTGATCGCGCAGCTTTGTCCCCTTGATGTCATTCTTAATTCTAGTGCTTGTGATACATGATGTATTTGGTTTCCAATCCTTGAATGCCCAAAAAGATGGGGGAAAATTGCCCCAGTTGTCCTATATCTACCCTTCTTCTTAGGGAAATAACACCTTGAATTTCCTTAAGGGAAACCATCCCACCACAAGAGAAAAACCATCTGAGAAGGAAGGCTGTGCACAGGAGAGAGGAGACTCCCACCATAAGTATTTCACACGCTTGCTATTTCTCCAGAAAGGGTCATGCTCATAAGAAGGCTCTCTTGCCGGGCTGGCGTGGCTCGGTGGTTGAGCATCAACCCATGAACCAGGAATCACGGTTCGATTCTCCGTCAGGGCACATGCCTGGGTTGTGGACTCGATCCCCAGAGGTGGACATGCAGGAGGCAGCCAATCAATGATTCTCTCTCATCTTTGATGTTTCTCTTTCTCTCCCTCTCCCTTCCTCTCTGAAATTAATAAAAAAAAGATTTTGTATAAAAAGAAGTATCTCTAAGTCTTACTTCAGCATATTTGCCTGTTAATTAAGGCACAACTGAAAAAATACAATAATAATGAAAATATACTTTACAAGAATTTATTGAGTATCATCTGTATACCATCCACCGTGGTAGGCAACGAGAGAGCAATAAAGATGACCAGCATCTTTGCACTCAGGGAGCTTATGATCTAATGGAGAAGACAGCAAATATGCACAAATTGCTACAACATAAGAACAGAATGAAATGAGCACTACAGTAAATACTTGTTGATCACCATAGTCCTTAGGGAACAGAGGGGAGGACAATGATTCTCTCTTACTGGGGTTGGGGGTAGCTTGGTCATCAGTCATCCTAGCAAAGAAGGAGAGACAACAGATGGAGAGTCAGTTATAAGGAAGCCAGGACAATGCTGATGGACATGAAGGGAGGAGAGCAAAGGAATACCAGGCCAGAGAGAATAAGTCCCTTCACAGGCACTTGAGTGAGTTAATGACAACCCATAGCTGCCATCACAGTGGCACCAAAACTGAATGCCATGAAGGACCAGAGGAAGCAGAGGTCACTATGGGTGTGGATGGTCAGGGACTCCTTCCCAAAGCGACTGGCCTTGAAGTTCACATAGGGTTTTGAGAAGAGTGAGAGGCAGCAAGAGGCCTTCAGGTGAAAGAACCAAAGACATAGGAAAGTAAAGGAGCCATCCTTGTCCTTTTGAGGGGCACTGTGTGTGTATTTGCAGGGAGGGAAGAGGGAGCAGCCAGCCTCCCTGGAGTTGATAGTTCATAGTGGAGTGTGGTGGAAAAACACTGTTGATAAGGCTGTCTAGAGCCAGCCTGTGGAAGGCCTTGGATTTCAGGACAAACGGTTTGGACTTGATCCTGGAGGCAGTGGGAGCCAGAGAAGACTGGGGAAAGGGGATGACTTGATGAAAGAGTTCCTCATTCATTAAAAAAAAAAAAGCACCAGCACAGCTCATTTTTCTCCTTAGAAAACAATCTCAGAGTTTAGCTTTAAATGCACCCCCCAACTCCATGAAAAGCATATACCAGTCCCTGCAGGCTCCCGGGGGGGGAGTTCACAAGTTCAGACTCAAAGCACAAGATGTGTTTGACTTGGCATTTAAGCATGTCTATGGGTGATGCATGTCCTCAAATGAGGACAGACTGATATGATTAAAACTTTTATATCAGTTGTCCCGACTCTCTCATCATGCCTTTTCCCTCCACTGATCAGCCTCTGACTCCTCCACTTTTGGAAAAAAGGGCCGTAAGACAGATTGGATACTTTCTTAGTAGCATGTGTGGTGTAGATGTGCAGGATAAGGGCTTTGCAGGACTTAACCACTGTTTTCTCAAGCTTCCTAAGTCTCACTTGGTTGGTAGCAGGGTGTGGGAACACCTAGCATGGTGTCTGGCAGGTGGCAAGGACTCAATGAGAACTATTTAGTAACGATGCTTATGATACATGTGGTTTTAAATGGAAACTTTTGACGTATTTCTTCTTTCCCTTTCCCCATCCTTCCTGCTCATGACCTCCCCACTGTTTCATCTTTTGTCTTTCCTCCTTTTCTTTTAGATTTTCTGTTCAGTTCATTCTTTTCTCTGTTTCCCCTCTCCCCCTTTCTTTTTCTACTTTCTATCTCCTTGTAACTTTCTTTTTCCTTACAGGAACTGGGAAAGACAAGGGTGTGTGGGCGGCCATGGCATCCTTCCAAGGAAAGTGTGAGGCTTTGGGCAAAATAGATCTCTCATTTCTTCCAAACATAGGTCTAATCTGAATTGTCTCCAGGCTCTAGTCTTCAATCCAACTTCAGTGGTTTCTGTTGGACTCCATGAAAAGGGACCCCAGGGATGCTGTGTCGTTAGTCTTGTCTTGGAGAAAATCAACTTTCTGTGCGCCTACTTGTCTCACAGATTGGGGCACCCACATTCCCTTTCTTCAAGTCAATAGAGCCCAAGAGAGACTCTTCTGAGCGAAATGCCTGGCTGAAGAGAAGCAGGACTTCATTAAGAGTTTGATTTATCCCCAAATGATCTATTGTTATGCATCAAACATGTTTTCCCTACGAACCAGTTGGCAGGGAGCATGCAGATAAATTATTACAAGATGTAACCAGACAAGCTGTTCAAAAGGGAAACGGCTCTCTGTGTGTGGAATTCAGGAGAACACATCTATAAACATGTGTTGGGAAATCAATTCAGTCTAAGTTTGCTGGAAGAAATGAGCTGCTGCCCCCAAACTACCAGCTTGCTTTGATAGTTGACTGTTCTTTTGAGGTCATCGTCCATTGTCTCAGTGGTAAGAATTGAAAAACAAGAGAAAGACCTACTCCAAAGTCTTTTTAAGGGGAGGGGATTCTGGGTCACCCATAGGCAACTATGAGTTCTCTCCATAGGTACAGTCATATTAGCTAACCTTGTTTTCCTGGACAGAATGGGTTACCATGACTCTATATGCATATAACAATATTTAGTTGATGTAATGATAGATTTCAAGAGAATAATGGTAATATATAATATAATATAATATAATATAATATAATATAATATAATATAATATAATATAATATAAATAATTTTATATGGAAGGAAAATGCCTGGGCAAGACATCAGAGAGAGAGGGGTGGGGGGTGTAATAAATCCTACCTGACAATATGCCACTTGCTAGCTCTTTGACTCTTGGAAAGTTTCTTAACTTCTCTGAGATTTCTTCTTCTTTTATAAAGGGGGACAGGCATTTACTACTTACCTTCGAGGGTTGCTTAGTTTTAACACATGTAGCATACCCTGTAATTGCATTGTGGCCAATTGAATTTCAATGAATTAAATTAAATACAATGAACACTTTAGTCTCTCAGTCACACTAGCTCCATTTCAAGTGCTTCCACAGCCAGGTGGGACTTGTGCTACTATATTGGGCAGTACAGAGATAGAATGTTTTCATCATTGTGGGAAGTTCTATTGGACAGTGCTGTTCCCGAACAGGCCAGACACAAAGTAGGTGCTTTATCCATAAGTGTTGCCTCCTGCTTCATAGTTGTTAAAGCATTTTTGCACATAGCATCCGATTGAAGGGCTTGCTATTCAGCTTATTTGAAACACACTTTGACAGTTTCTTGGACACAACTATCTCTCCATATGGTGTTCTAACCTGGATCAAGCCTATAAACCATATTGATTGCTGGGAAATTTTATACAGAGAGAGAGGATTTCTGGGCCTTTAGTTAAAAGATACCAAATGCACCCTATGTTTATTGCAGCATTATTTGCAATAGCTAAGGTACGGAAACAACGTAGGTGTCCATTGATATATGAATGGATAAAGGTGGTGTGGGACGCGCGCGCACGCACACACACACACACACACACACACACACTGGAATCTTTAAAAAAGAATGAAATCTTGCCTTTTGTGACAACATGGATGACCTAAAGAGTATTATGGTAAGTGAAATAAATCAGAGAGAGAAAAATAAATGCCATATGATTTCATTTATATGTGGAATCTAAAATAAAAAAATAAAAATAAAAAAACCAGAAACAGATCTGTAGATATAGAGAACAAGACAAATAGTCTATGATCTCACTTACATGCGGAATCTTAAATAGCTGAACTCAGAAACAGAGTAGAATGGTGGTTGCCAGGGGCTGGGGGTGGGGAAATGGAGAGATGCCCAGAAGATTAGCGGGAGCTAAAGTGTTTGTCTTGACAAATGGAATGAGAATGGAGCCTGTCTGTTTGAGGCAAATAGCAATCATCTTGGGTGGGATGGGAAGAATATGTAAGGGACCTGGGCCCTCTAATGCCTGGGAGGAGCAGTTTGGGATTACTGAAGTGTTTATTGAGTCCCTGCTGTGTTCTAGGCACAACACAACTGGCTATAATACAGTTGAGCCCAAGAGATGTGGTGTCTGTCTTAACTGGAATTGCTTAGAGAAATTATTCAAATATTAACATAATGCATAATTTAAAACTGTAGCAAGTGTGATATAGTATAGGTACAAAGTGATACACAAGTATACATTAGGGGAATCTGATTTGGTTTTGAGGGATACCTGGAGAGAGGGAAGGAGAGTGAACATTCCTGGCAGAAGAAACAGCTTGTACAAAGACCCTGAAATGGAAGCAAGAGGATGCATTTGAGAAAATGAAAGAAAGCCAACATGTCTAGAGCCCAGTGTACTGAGAAAAATACCTGTGTCTGGGAATAGCTAGGGCTCTGGGCAGGATTAATGGATAGAGGTTTCTACTCTGGACAACACAACAGGAAACAAGTCATTGGAACTTAAGTCTAAATTAGACAAGAAGGACTAAAGCTACTAAACTTCAGTCTGAGCTCCCTCAACTTGACCCTTACTAGGGATGCAGATAGTCCCAATGGAGCCCTCACTACCCTGCCTAGAAGGTTTACCCTGGTTAGGGGCCAGGAAAATTGGGTTTCAGCCCTAGTTCTACCTCCTTTTCAATTAGGAACCACTGGGTCTCGGCTGGCTTGGTGGAACTGCATGTCAGGAGATTCTTACGTGGGTTAAAGATGTTTGCATGCACTGGTTTAGGGATGTGGTCTTCAACCTTAGCTGCATATGAGAGTAACCTGGAGGAACTTCAAATCACTGCTGCCTCAGCCCCATACCCATGGCTTCTGATCTAACTGCTCAGAGTATAGGCTGAGCATCAAGATTTTGAAAAGCTCCCAAAGAGACTCTAACATTCAACCAAGTTTGAGAACCATGGTTTGAGAGGCTAATTCCCAAATGTCAGTCCACAGATCAGCTGTATCAGACGTACATAGGGGAATGGGGGGGTGGGGGGCCTTGTAAGGACACCTCCAGCACTGCCTCAAACTAGGGTGTCAGGATTTCTGAGGGTGAGGCCCAAGAATGGGTACTTAAAACACATTCTCCTGGCACCTGCAAACAAAAATGGAAGCACCAGGTGATTTTTGAACCTATCCAGGTTTGGGAAGCCCAGATTTAGATCAGGGCATCCCAGACTTTAATCTGAATCAGCCTGGAGTGGGGCCTGAGATTCTTTATTTCTTAAGTTCCAAGGTGCCATTGCTGTCTGAGGATGGCATGTCCAATAGCAAGGGTTCAGGGGATGCAAAATGGATGAAAGAATGGAGGAGGAGGCTTTTCTCTAAAGTCTTCCAAGGGTTGTGCCTGAAATCTATTCACATACAGGGACCTTAATGGCATGCCCCTGTCCCCTCACCAGATCACTTTCTTCAGCGCAGGAAGTGGGACCTGTCATCTCTCCCTCTCTAGCATCTAAACGCAGCACTCAGCACATCAGAAGCACAATAAATGGATTTTTAATTAAATAAATACCATGATGTCTTTCGAGTCCAAACTGTGGAGCCAGCTGAAGGTGAGACATTGCTATAATGCGGGCCTTCTGCCACTTCCAGTCATAAATTTCAGTTGGATGGTGTCCAATGTGAAGCTGTGTATTACCAAAGCCTGCTCTGTAGGGGAGAAGGTCACAGCAGGCTTCTGGAATATTAATAATTCTGAGCAGTGACCACAGCTATGATATTCACAGACCCATGAAGCACGGAGCACAGCCTGAGGTTGCTCACACAGCTATAGACTCCAAGGACTTACTCTGCTCCAACTGGAGCATGTATATTGTCGAAGGCTGCCAAAAACCATACGGGTCATTAGCTTTTACTGTACAGAGAAATGCGCCAGGCCTGGTGCTAAAATGACATGATAAAGCACAGTTGACAGTAATAGTCAAAGGCAAAAGCACAGTGGAAGCGGAACTGCTCTGGGGACGTTGCTCAGGCCTTTGGAACAAGAGGAGACCTCTGCCTCTCCATTTGGAGGCCCAGGCTGGTTGGAATCTGACAAGGGCTTACTACTTTAGAAACTTTTTTCAAGGCTTTGTTTCTTCCCCTGGATTCTCCTCACGTGGTGATGGATGTTTTTTGGATGCTATGATTACTTGTGTGGTTTGTGACTTACATATTGGGAGAGAGAGGAGAGAGAAAGAGACAGAGAGGTAGAGAGGGGAAGAGTAAGAAGAAACATAACTGTAGTAAATGAAGAGAGCAGAGAACAGTAGGGAAAAGAGTGGGACATCAGACAGGATGGAGGGTGGGAGGACCCCAGGCTGAGTTCCCCTCCATTTTTGGGTCTTTATACTCAAGGATGATCAACAGATCCTTCAAAGGATGCTTACATGGTACTTCTATTAAGCCCTACCAGAGGCACAAAACTAACATTTTTGGTCACACCCTTCAGCCCTGATAACTCATTGCTACTCTCCCCATGGAATCTTACCCTCTGCTGTTGTTTCCTTTAGCCAACATCAGGCTTTTACTTTCTGTCCAAGGGTAGGCTGTCTGGCTCAGGGACATTGACATTTTATGGGTTAATTTTTATTTATTTATTTTTCTTACCTTTTACTGGAATCATTGAGATCTAGTCTCTTAGTAAGTTTGATGACTATAATACAATATTGTCGTCTATATTCTGTGCATTAGCTCCCTAGGAGGTATTTACTACTCTTTGTAAGTTTTACCCTCAAACAACATCTGTCCTATCTCCCCACATTCTGCATCTCCTTGGTCATCACCACGTTACTTTCTGTTTTTACAGGTTTGGCTACAAAGGAGGGATAATTCTATGTGATGTGATAGAGGTGCTAATTATCACTACAGTGGCCATCAGATTGCAATACATTCATGTATGAAATCCACATGTTTTATACTTCAGAGATATACAATGTTATGTTTCAAATATATTTCAATTTTTAAAAAAGCGTTCTCAGTCTATGAGAACCCAACTTTACCTGACCCACCACACTCAAATCTCTTTACTTAACTTCCCCCAAGCCTTCAGCTCTCTGCACCGCGCCTCTGATTAATCTCGTCCTGCTCTTCCCACACCTTCTCACACCATACAAGGTATATATCCCACCTGGAATGTTACAAATAGCTCAGTGTTTCCCAAAGTGTTTTTCCTGGATCATCTGCTTCAGAATCATGGGGGTGAGGGTAACAGAGGAATAAGAAAGAAGTATTTTTTAATATACAGATTCCTGGGCCCAGTCACCCCAACTCTATTAAACCATATTGGGAGGGGGGATGACTTTGGCAAGCTGCATTTTAAATCCTTGTCCCACATGATTCTGATACACAGGAAAGTTTGAGAACCTCAGCAAGACCAACCCGACAGGCTTCCCAAATTCTTTCTTCTTCAAGGCCCTTCTCAGAAGATGAGAAGACTCCCTCATCCCCACCCCAACACATAATGTAAGTCCAGAACCTGGGCCATACACCTTACACAAGTCACTTAAAATCTCCAACTCTATGCTTTCTTATTCAAGAGCAGGAAGTGGCATCTAAGTTATAAATTGGTAACAGGGACAGGACAGGTAACATATGTACAGGAATGCAGCTGGCCTGGTGGCAGTTAGGGGAGGCTGGAGGCAGCATGTTCCAATTAAGCAGGAAAGCTGCTCAATTGTGACCAGGTGGGAGTGCCATCCAGCGCTGCCAAATCTTCTACATCTGGATTTTTACTTAAATGTTTCTGATTTTTAAATCTGTTTTTGTTTGTTTATTTGTTTGTTTGTTGTGTGTTTTTTAACAGGCCAAAAAAAAATACATGTGATGGGCACATTTGGGCTGTGAGTCCACATTTGCAATCTCTGGACAAGAACTCTGCAAGGCTGTTTTTAGCATGAGAGTTCTGGGCTTGACCCTGCACCTCTCTGGTTTAATAAGTTGTCTGTCACTAGTTGTAGCTTTTCAGCTGCCCCCTCACCTTTCCAGGAAAACCAAAGGCTTTGGTCTAAGTACTTTGCATTATTAACTTTAATCTTTATCACAATCCCATTATGATGGCATTATCATCTGCCATATCTACATGAGGAACTGAAGCCCAGAGAAGTTAATTAACTTTCCCAGAGCCACACAGTTAGTGAGTGGAAGAGCCAGAATCCTTCCCAAAATGCCTGACTCCAGAGTCTATCATAACACTGGCAGACAAAGTTGTCACACTTTCAAGAGGGAAAGGAGGAATTATTAATAACAAAGCCAGGACAACAGATGGAAACCATAACTACTGTAGGCCAACAGGACGTAAGGTCACCCTATGTATTCTTCCATTTAAACTGTACTCTCTGAGTGGCCTGCAGCTTCATGAAAACGGTGCCGATTTCACAGCCAAACTCCAGCTTAATTGAGCTGAAGCATGAAAGGACCTTGCTCGGTGCCTGAACCATGGTAGGAACTCAATACATGTCTGCTTCCTTCAGTCAAGCTTTGATATTCCAACTGGGGAATATAGGCACATAGAGCCCTGATTCTTGAAGCCCTCACAACACAGTTGATAGAAAAAGAACACAAATGAAAACTCTAAAAAGGCCACACAAAGCCTTAAATGATCCAGGGCTGGGTATAGGAGTTCAGAGACTGTGACTCTCTCAGGTTTAATTTTTTAAACCACGTGGTAAGTCCTCAGTATTTCCCAAAGTGAATGGGGCTCAAATTGAATCCTGAGAACAAGATGGCAAGGCTAGAATTGAGCTAAAGAAAG
Source organism: Myotis myotis (assembly GCF_014108235.1). NCBI lineage: Eukaryota > Metazoa > Chordata > Mammalia > Chiroptera > Vespertilionidae > Myotis > Myotis myotis. Next base: position 199,738,076 of record NW_023416335.1, read on the forward strand.
ACAGAGGGTTTACTCAGACGTTAAAGAAAGACTCAGGAGGGTCTATGTGACTGAACTTGAAGTTTCAACTCCATTCCAACCGTTGTAATACTTTAGATAGGATAACACAGAAAAAAATGTCCTTTTTGTTTAAAGTTTTATATATCTGTCATTATTTTCACCCACTCACAAACCCCCAGAGGACCCGGGTGAGGACTGGAACCTCCTAGGCATGGGAAGTACAGACAGAGGAATTTCTGAGGAGAATTGGCCTGTGGTTTTTGAGAACTTCTGAATTTAGGGATTTTGGACAAAATGCTGTCCATCACAATGGTTCTTATAGTAAGATCAACAGCTACTGGCTACCTAGTCCCCCTGATTTATGTCAAAAAGAAGGGTAATTTCACCATACTTTTTCTCAAGAGTGGGAAATTCTAAATAGGCTCAACACTCCCCTCTAGTGTGCAAAAGGGACAGATGAGGGGATCGAAGAGCGTTCATGACAAAGCCAGCTGGGTAGATGAGAGAAGGTGAGAGGAAAGAAACCTTCTTGTATCTGCAGAAGGTCCATGAATTAATAAATATTTAAGTGCCCAAGAAATAGACAAGTACTTCCATGATAAAGTGATAAGACAGTGCTTCCCACTGTATAAAGGGCTTATAAATGATAGTTCTGAATGATAGCCTCTCTAAGGGCCATGGTTAAATAGGTTAGGAATCCTCTCAGCACACCCTGTTACCCAAACTCCCTGTTATGAAATTAGAGTGTTAGGTAAAGGCTAGACGAGTAAAGGCTTTGGGAAGTTATGCAGTAATGAAATTCCATTTCCCACACATTTTTGACCACTGAAGCTTTTTCTGATTTGCTTTCCCATAAATCCATGCCATTCCCCTGGGATGACTGCTCGTGAAGCATCATGCTAGTGGAAAAAACACAAGTTTCTTACCATCAGCTCCCATAGGCATTGGTGGCTCCAATTTTCTTACAAAGGTCGAACTCAATAAACCAATGGTAAACCAATAGAGCTGACCAAGGCAATAGGGAAGAAGAACAGGGTGATGACTGATACCGAATATCTGGTTCCTGGTGCCAAGGACTGGAAGATCCCACAAGAGGCTGAAAGCTAATCCAGTTCTGCCCCACCGCACATCCAGCCCAGTCTTTAAACAAGACACATAACCTTCTTACAGTCCTCCTAATGTGTCATAGTCACTATGTCTATCAAACTTCAGCTTATTTCAAGTGTCCCCTTCTTCAAATTTCCTCCTGACTCTAGGCTCCATTGAGCATTTATTCTAACCTTCTATTAGACCATCCTTTTATTTATTCATCAAAGGTGTGTTGAATACCTACTATGTGCACAACACAGTAGGAATACAGATCTAGAAAAGACAAAGAGCCTACTCTCAGGAGCTTGCAGTTTCTACCACTGGAGGAAGATTTGAAGAGGAAGCAACACAGGCTCTGTTCCAAAGAAGACCACAGCTGATGAAAATACCCTAAGTTGCAAATATGTTTTCTATAGAATGCATCCACCACTCTCACTGTGACCACATGGAGTTCCCAGGACAAAGACTGCATCCTGGTAGCTTTCATTGTTGCTAATGTTACTATTACTGCTATTCTATGTTACATTTAGATTGCATTATTTTATTCTCATTTTTATGTCCAAGAAAACAGAAGGGTAAGATGCCATCTCCCCCATAACTGGTTTAATTGATGAAATTATTTATTTACTCAGTGACTGGTAACTACCAAAGCCAATGACACTTTATTTCTCTACCTGTAAAATGATAATATCAATAACTCTCCTTTTGGCTAATTTCATTGGTTCATCAATCCCTTCCTTTATTCTTTCAACTAATACTGATGGATTCCCCGTGATGTTCCCGACTCTGTGCTAGGAAGAGAGAATCTAGTAATAAACAAGACAGATATGGTCTCTGCACTCCTGAAGCCTGCTATATCCCAAGATTTGGAAGATTATAAAAATGCTATTATGTTATATGAATGTATTCTGTGACATGCAGTGCTGGGTAAATGTACAGCATTATTCCAATTAAAGCACTGTTATCAAGTTTGGCCTCTGGTTTCTATAATGGAGACTATCATGTGCTTACTTGGCACTGAGCCTGGTTTCATAGGCACTTTCAGAAATGTCTGCTGAATGAATTAGTGAGTGGAGAAGTTAATTAGAAGCACTATCGCAGGAATTCCATTTGTTATATAAATAGTAATAATGATGAAAAGAAAGGGGTCAAATAAGAATACCTATGAATTAATGAGCTCCTGTGATGTGATAAATATGACATTATGTACTTTATAATCATTATCCTCCTAGCAACCATGGCATTGGTATTATATTCCCATTTTAGAGGTGAGAAAAAAAGAAAGTTCAGGGATATTAAGTAACTTGCCCAGGGCTATACGCACAAAGCCTTGGGCGCCAGGTGGCTCAGCTGTTTGGAGCATTGTCCTATACACCAAAAGGTTGTGGGTTCGATTCCCAGTCAGTGCACATACCTCGGTTTGGGGTATATCAATCTTGGTCGGGGCAAGTACAGGAGGCAATCAATCGATGTTTCTCTCTCACATCTCCCTCTCTCTCTTTTCCTTCCTTCCTCTCTCTCTAAAATCAGTGAAAATATACCCTCAGGTGAGAATTTAAAAAAAGAAAAGAAAAAAAAAAAAACTACACTAAAGGAACCAGTGGCTTGAGAACACACTTACATTTTACTTCTCCTTTCAGGGGAAATTTCATTCCTCCCACAGATCCAATTACTTCCCCAGATCCAATTTTTATTATTGTGGAACATGGTCTTCTTTTACAGACAAACTAAGTGAGAATGAATGAGGAGATGAGTTCTACCTAATGTGTCACAGCTAGAGATGGGGACCATGGCTAATTGCTGAAATCAATGCCTTCAAGGCAATCATTACCAGCTCAGTCTAATAGGAACCCAGGGCATCTCTGATAATATAGTGTTGATTTCCTCCCAACATTTTCCAAATAAAGGGAAACAAACAACAGATTTTCTTAACATGAAAAGGCCAGGAGTCTGTGCTGAGTGAGATGATGCAGAACTCAGTCCCATAGTAGCAGGGCCAGAGAGGGCCTAAATGTCACCTAGTCCAATTGCTTATTTGATGCCCGAATCTCCTCTACCCCATCCCCACCAAGTGCCCTCTAGCTGTGCTCTCACACTCCTGGGCCTGAGAATTCCTTCACGCTTGGGGTAGCCCATTTTATCATTGCAATGAACTGATTGTAAAGTCTGCTGTATGTTGAGCTGAAACTTATGTCAGGAACTTCTACTCATTGGTTTTCATTTTCTCCCATGGGATCACCCAGAAATCTGATCTGCTACCCACATGGTTACCGTTTCCATATTGCTCGCATGATATAACATCACACCCTTATACCATTAACCACTTTATGTTTTTTCTTTCAACTCATTGTAACTTAACCACCTACGTTAATCTCAAAACAGCCATAATATCTGTGAACTCATAGGTTTGATGTGTTTGTTTTATATTTTTAATAACTATTAATTCTACTATCAATGCATTATTAATTACATGTATTATTTATATTGATGTATTAATAATTAGCATTATTATTATTAATGTATTATTAATTTCTCAATGGTAGTATGGCTACCCCATTTTGGAAAACACCATACATGTCCCTTTTCTATATAAAGTATTTGAAAATAACAACCATAGCTAACTTCATTAGAATAAGCATACTCAGTATTTTCAGTCATATTACATATGCAAAATTAATTTACTACTCTGGTTACTTGCCTCCTATTTGTCTATAGGCTGATTTAGGTTGTGTGGACAGCCTCAACTATAACTCTTTCATTACATGTACTCTAATTTTATGAATACAATCTGTATTTTCGTTAGGTTTCTTGGAAGTCAAGCTACTCTATATATTTCTAAAGAGTTCACTGGTACCTAACATCCTTAAGTCTTTATTTTTTATCTGCACCAGGGTTATACCATCCTTTCCCATATTGCTCATCCTTTTTTCTCCAAAACACAATGTGAGGAGAAGATAGCAACATTAGGAGGGGGGCATGCTTTAGTTTTGCACCTTAGTATGATACTTGTAAAGGCTGGCAAGCCAGAAAGCAAGATTTAAAATGAGCTTATCGGTGGTCTTCGTGGCACAATTCCTGCAGCTGCTGCCATGGTAGCTACCATCATCTTGCTCCTACTGGATGAGCAACACAGTAATGCCCTCTTTTTAACCACTGAACTTCTCCAACTGTATTCATGGACACATAAGCAATCCAGCTCCTTGCCTTTAAGAGTTGCTATCCTAGAAAGGGGGCTGCATTCTTCACTCCATCCTACAGAGTCTACAGAGGGCCAAGCAACATGGGAACCATTTCAAAGTGATGTATGAGACTACTGGCACCCAATGGAAGTACAGAGTAATAGCTGTGCCATATGAACTTCAGTTCCTGGACATTCACTCCTTTGGGAGAGAGTTGAAATGGCTGCATTTCAATGGGTACAGCCTCTGTGCAACCTTGGCCTTATTTCCTAGCTCTTAGGGTGAGTAGCAGGCGAACTTTTCCAGTAGAAGGCTGTATTTCCAGGTGCCAAAATTGCACTTGGCCATGGAACTGTTGCAGAAGGCCTCTGGGGGAGTCTCTGTGTTTTTGCATGGTTGTGGGTTGCTAGGTCTGGGGTAACCTGGGGCAGGCTACATTGCTCACCAAAGCCTTAAATAAAGTGCTTCAGCAGGAGAACACAGGGTAAGCTCGCCTAGCCTTTCTGTCAGGGTTGGCAAAGCCAACCACATAGCTGCCATGTCAAAGAGCTCATGCAAGGTATGTCTAATTGAAAGCATGAAATGACTTGGTCAGACCAGATGGTTGGTATGAAAGGAAGCCAGACATCTACCAATGCTTGTTTAAGGTAATCTGAACCACTTTTTAATAATAATTTTTAATAAACCATTTATCACCTGCTTCTAAATAGTAGAAAAGCCAAGTCTGTGTCACTAGGGCAGTGGTTCTCAATCTTCCTAATGCCGCGACCCTTTAATACAGTTCCTCATGTTGTGGTGACCCCCGACCATAAAATTATTTTTGTTGCTACTTCATAACTGTAATTTTGCTACTGTTATAAATTTTAATGTAAATATCTGATATGCAGTATGTATTTTCATTGTTACAAATTGAACATAATTAAAGCATAGTGATTAATCACAAAAACAATATGTAATTATATATTGTGAAATATTTATTTCTAATTACAAGTATGTGTTTTCCGATGGTCTTAGGCGACCCCTGTGAAAGGCTCGTTCGACCCCCAAAGGGGTCGCGACCCACAAGTTGAGAACCACTGCAGTAGGGGGAATTCATTACAGTGGAAGCTGTCTTGCACATGTTTTCTTTTGGGGTTCTTGTAAGCAGGCTTCAAAGAGATTTCAGGGTGAGGCATCCCAGAGTGAACTAAATCAATGATGCCAGTGTCAACCTGGGCGCCCAGAGAATATGAAACCTCATCTGTTCTATAATGTGATCTGCTCCAATGCCAGAGAAAACAGAAGGCCCTCCCATCATCCCAATGTGAGAGAGGCTTGATTTGGCATTCCTCTGGGTGTAGGTTCTCCACTTGGTGAAGTAAACCCTCCCTGCTTGGATGGATGCCTCTGAAGCCACCAGTATGTCTTGACAGTGGCTGCATGACTCAGAGAACTTTCTTTATTTGGTCTCTGGGGGGTGGCATTTGGGGTTCCATATCTGGACCTAATCAATCAGCAAGGGACATCTGTCTTCACAGCTTCCCAGGGTGCCCTGAAGCACATGGGAATTAGGAGGGGACTAATGTTCATACAAGACAGTGGGAGAAATTATGTGATTTTTATGGAGCAGCTGCGTTGATATTCTTTACTGGCTTGGATTATTGCCATGGTCTCCTAATGGTCCCTCCTCAGTCTGTTCTCAACATAGCAGCCAAAGTCCTGCTGTTCAGTTACATCATGTCATTGCTCTGCTCAGAACCTTCCAAAGGCTTCATGCCTCACTCAGAGTAAATTAAAAGTAGTTGTGATGACCTGTAAAGCAGTACCGATTCTAACCTCATTTCCTATTACTTTGCTCTTTCCTCCACTCTGATCAGCCACACTGACCTCCTTGCTCTTCTTCGGGCACATTCCTGCTCTTACTTTTTCTTTGCCTAACTACATGGCTTACTCCTTTATAGACTCTAGATTTTCTCCAATGCAATCTTCTTGGTGAGACCTTCTTTGACCCCTCCTAACCTACTAGCACCCCTCCTCTACTTCATTGCCTAATTTTTATCTCTGGGATTTATCAATGACAAACAGACCATAAGGTTTGCTTCTTTATTTCGTTTATTGTGTGTCTCTGCTGGATAAACCATCTCTGGGAGCAAGGAGTCTCCAAGATCTAAAGTGTGTCTAATATATAATAAGCACTCAGCAAATGTGTTCAGTACTTGAACCCTATTGTTTAATCCTCCAGCAACTTGTGAAGCAGATTCTTCTACGTCCAGTTCAGAGATGAAGAAAAGAAGGCTTAGAGAACTAAGGCAAGTTAGGTAACTTGCCCAGGGTCACAGTGATGGCCACTGCTTCTTCTGTGGCCTGGGTGCTTAGTGCAGAGTGCCATTATAATGCTTCTCCTGCTACAATACTGCATCTCCTTAAGTAAGTTGCCTTCAGATTCAGTCCTCCCACCTCTGGTAATCCCTAGTCCTTTCCACATCAATACCTACAGACTGAAGTTATCAGCATTTCCACCACAATTTCTCTTAGGACTTCCAAAGTAGAGAGCCATACTTTTCCATGCTCTAACTCACTCTCTGCCCAGAGTGGACCAATGACATAAGGAGGTCTTCTTTAGCTCAGTTCAGTCAAGTATTGAAAAGAAATCCCAATAATTAGAACATTTTAAGTAGAATGTATGTAGCATGTTTGATATGGAAGGTACTCTACAAACTTTCTTATGTGTTCTTCCTGACCACTCCAGGTAAGAATTTTAACTCTTGACTCAGAAAGCCCTGGTTTACTATTTTTTTTAAATAATATGTTTTTGTTGATTTCAGAGAGAGGAAGGGAGAGGGAGAGAGAGATATATAAACATCAATGATGAGAGAGAGAGAATCACTGATTGGCTGCCTCTTGCACATATACCCTGACTGGGAATTGAACTGTGACCTCTTGGTTCATGGGTCCACACTCAACCATTAAGCCACACCAGCTGGCAAAAGTCCTGATTTAAAAACCAGTTCTGTTGTGTGCTCTCTGTGTGACCAAGAGAAGCTAATTAGATATCGCTTTAACAAGACTTCCTAATTTGTAATCTAGTCCCTACTGCAAGGGATGATTGTAAGGAGTGAATGAGATTATACTCATGAAGCATTGGTGAGTACTACTAATATGGAAATGCACAGAACACTTAGATGCAATAAGATGTTAGCATGATTGTCAAGAGTGGGCATCTGAAGAGGCCACTTGAACTGAGTGACTTGTCCCACTCTTGATGCCACACTGGCCTCCTTGCCCTTCCTCAAGGAAACCTATTAATAAATAAATCCACTGTTGATTCATTGGCCCAAGTAAGAATGTGTGAATGCATTTATCACTGTGGCGACAGACAAACAGAAATCATCAATCTAAGGGAAATGAGCTGGATTGCTTATGTCCATGAAAATGGTTGGAGAAGTCCAATGTTTAAATTAAAACCAAACCAAACAAAAAAAACTAGCTACCTGTCAGAATGGCTATCATCAACAAATCAATAAACGACAAGTGCTGGTGAGGATGTAGTGAAAAAGGAACCCTCATGCACTGCTAGTGGGAATGCAGACTGGTGCAGCCGCTGTGGAGAACAGTATGGAGTTTCCTCAAAAAACTAAAAATGGAACTCCCATTTGACCCAGTGATCCCACTTCTAGGAATATATCCCAAGAAACTAGAAACACCAATTAGAAAGGATATATGCACCCCTATGTTCATAGCAGCACAATTCACCATAGCTAAGATTTGGAAACAGCCTAAGTGCCCATCAGTAGATGAGTGGATTAAAAAACTGTGGTACATCTATACAGTGGAATACTATGCTGCGGTAAAAAAGAAGGAGTTCTTACCATTTGCAAGAGCGTGGATGGAACTTGAAAGCATTATACTAAGTGAAATAAGCCAGCTAGAGAAAGATAAATACCACATGATCTCACTCATTTATGGAATATAATGAGTAACATAAACTGATGAACAAAAACAGATCCAGAGACAGAGAAGCATCTGTCAGAACATCATACCTCAGAGGAAAGGTAGGGGAGGGTGGGGGTAAGGGGGAGAGATCAACCAAAGGACTTATATGCAAGCATATAGGCCTAACCAATGGACACAGACAACAGGGGTGTGAGGGCATGAGTGGGGGGATGGGGGGTAATGTGGGAACACATTATGTAATAACTTAATAAAAAAATTTTTAAAAAACTAGCTAACAAACTTCTACTATGTTCTTTTCATCACCATGTCCTGAAATTTAAAAAAAATAATTAAAATGATCCTATGTATCTTACCATTATATATTTGTGGAGGTGAACATTTACATGGGAAAGAAAAACTAAGAGTAGTCTACAGTAAATGGATAGAGCCAAAACATAGCAATGACCATCAGCATTAGAGGAGAAATAGTTCCCGGAAAAGTAATCAAGAAGGACTCAGAGGGAGGTGATCCTGGGGCTGGCCTTGCATGTGAACTGGATGTGAATAAGCAGCAGGAATGCAGACCTGCCTTTGGAGAAATGGGTGAGCTTAAAAGGTGGCTGGAAAGGATGGAGAGTCAGAAAGTAGATGGCCTTGAACAACAGTTGAAAAACTTTGGCCTTGGCCTTATAAGAAATAGGGGAGTGGGTCAGTGTTTAAGAAGACAAGAATGACATGGAGTCAGAGAATATGGACTGTTGGAGCTGGAAGGTGCCAGCCTCCACCTGGGACTAAGCAGGAAACAGGTCCAGAGAGAGGAAATGGCTTGCCCAAGAGATGAGTCATTCCATGACAAAATCAAGATTACAACTCAGGTCTGTGACTCCTACTCTGGTACTCTCTCCACTATCTCATCTTCATAAAAGGACAGCAGACAGATGATTAATTTTATGGGTCATAAAATCAAAAATGTCTTGCATTTCTTACCCCATCTCCTTACACGTGGATTAATCGTGAATGTGCAATGTACACTTACTATTGCTAAATTCATTCATTCATTCATTCATTTTGCTAATCCTCACCCAAGGATATTTTTTTCCCCATTGATTTTTAGAGAGAGTGGAAGTGGAAGGGGGGAGACAGAGAGAGAGAAACATTGATGTGAAAGAGACACATTGATCAGTTGCCTCCCACATGTGTCCCAACCAGGGCTGAGGATTGAACCTGCAACCAAGGTACATGCCCTTGACTGGAATTGGAATCAAACCCGCAACCCTTCCATCTGTGGGCTGACACTCTGACCATTGAGCAAAACCAGCTAAGGCTAAATTTTTAATATTAGCACTAGACAATCTAAGAGAATTCAGTCCAGTATTCTAGTGAGCAAAAGATAGGATTTGCTAATAGCCTGAAATTATATGAAACCTGCTTTTCTTTCACACTTGCTCCAGTTTCCCTTCAAATTCCACTTCTTCCCTTCGCTCATTATTCAATCAGAAGGTTTTCATCCCAAACCCTGTCCACACCAGGGCTGAGCCTTACGACTAGGTAGGTCCTGGCTTGCCAACAGCCAAGTGTTTCCCAAGAAACTAGAATTGATTAGGCCCTGATTGAAATAAACTTGTTTTTACAATTTACATCTTGAAATAAAATTTAAACTTCTGCTTGCTGTATTGAGAGGAACCAAATAATTAAATTGATAGTGATATTGTCCCTCCATACAGCCCAGGAACCACATAGGAGTGTGATTTTCCTGGACCCAAAGGTGATGATGGCCCCGCCGGTGGGACAGGTTGAATACTGGATGGTGAACAGTCTAGGACACAAGATATGTTTCTCAGAAATTATTTCCTGGAAACAAAATGACCTCTGTTACACTCCTGGATATACCTTTACTTGTCCATCTATAACATGAGCTTGATGACAGGATGAACTTTGAGATACATTGAGCCCTAGAATCATTTTTTCCCCATTTTAGGCAAAATGACTCAAAGTCAGCTTTTCAGAATTCTAGTCACTGGTTGAAAAAAAGTCTATGCATTTTTGCATTATACATGGTCTTGTGCCTCATAGTATAATTCATCCTTAGAGATCACAAGATATTAGCTTATTAAAGGCTCCAAGAAATCTTGGAGTAAGTAAACTTTGCTTAAATGGCCATTGCCCAAATTTATTCTATTATAGAATTGTTTTCTTTCTCCCAAGAATTTCCTAGCCTACTTTTCTAAACGTATAACAGAAACAGCAATGAATGAAAAGCAAGAGAGTAATTACCTATAAGATAAGGTAAATCCCTTATCTGCTAACATGGGAACATGGTTCAGTTATGCACAACAGCGGTCTCTAGAAGAGAAAAACAGGAGGTGACAAATATGATTTGTAGGGAAAGCCATATGAAGGGGTAGTTATGGAAAAAACTAATATTTAGGTTCAAATATTATACAGGATTCGTGGCAGATGCACTAAAGTCACATAAGTTCCCTGTAAGAGCAACAATCACCATTGCATACTCATGTTGTTAATAAAGTCCTTTCTTATACATTACCATAATTGAGTCACTCAACTGTTCTGATGTTTATCTCCAGTTTATAAATAAAGAAAAGAAAATCCAGAGAGGCTAGGCATGGTGGATGTTGTAGTGTGGTACCCAGATTCCTATTAGTACCACGGCTCCCCTTCCTCCAACCAAAATTGTAGGCTGCTGATGGATTACAGCCAAGTCCCTCCCCAGGACAGGGAGTTGCCTTGTACAAAGTCAGCTCCCTTTCTTGGGAGAGCCCACATCTACTGACTTCTTAAGAACAGGGTACAGCCCTGGCTCAGTTGGTTGGAGCGTTGTCCTGTGCACCGAGGGATCTTGGATTTGATTCCGGTTAGGGCACATACCCAGGTTGTGTGATGGTTCTCTCTCACATCAGTGATTTTTTTTCTCTCTCTCACTCCCTCTCCCTTTTTCTCTCTCTAGGGTCAGTAAGAAATATGGTCCAGTGAGGATTTTTTTTTTTTAAAGGGTAGTGTGTCAGCTTTTAGACCAGCGGTTCTCAACCTGTGGGTCGTGACCCCTTTGGCGGTCAAACGACCTTTTCATAGGGGTCGCCTAAGACCATCCTGCATATCAGATATTTACATTACGATTCATAACAGTAGCAACATTACAGTTATGAAGTAGCAACAAAAATAATTTTATGGTTGGGTCACAACATGAGGAACTGTATTTAAAGGGCCAGAAGGTTGAGAACCAGTGTTATAGACTATCTAAATAACTCAGTGATCTATCATTTTCCAAGTGACTAACACATGAAGTTACAAAATTATGAATGGTTAAAGGATCCATTCCAAATGAAAGGTAGACAAGTAGATTTTAATTTAAAAGAGTTCATTGATATGGTTTCAAATTTCTAATTGCAACTAAGTTTTAAGAACTTACTGCTAATTGAGTTTTATATTTAAGCATCAAAGAAGATTATCCACAATTATCTAAAAAATGCTATTAAAATACTTCTCCTTTTCCAACTTCATATCTATATGAGAAATATATTTTCTTTATATGCTTTAATCAAAACGTATAACAGATTGAATGCAGAGTATCAGAATCCAGCTATCAAATAAAGCCAGATACTAACAAATTTTGCAACAATGTAAAACAATGTCACTTTTCTCACTAATTTTTTTGGGTTTTTTAATGAAATAAAGCTATTTTATAACATTTATGTTATTAGTGTTACTATGTAGATTTATTATTGTTAATTTAAAATGAATTGATCAATATTTTTAATTTCTTAATTCTAATTTATAAATGGACAAATACTGCTAGATAAAACCCACACAAACAAAAGCTCTTTGGGGTCCTCAATAAGTTTTAAGATTGTAAGGGGATCCTGAGACCAAAGAGTTGGAGAACCTTCAGCCTAGAATGAGTGCTGGCATAGAGTTAGCATTCAAGAACCATTTATTGCATAATCCCAACATTTATACCAGAAAATAGATGGGTAGTGAGCGTACACTCCCCGTTAAACTACAGATGGCACCTCTGTACATTACAAAATAGAATATAGTATCCCTCTAAGTGAATGAGTACACTTTCCCGGTGGCTCCAGGTGGGCAGTGTCAAGAAAAGGAATATTCATCCCAAGTCTGATGGTCTTGAGAGGAAATCTCCCTTTCCTGTAGATAGCCAAAATCTCAGGTATTTTTAAAATGCAGGAAGTCTGTCCACTTGAAATTTCTCCTCCTAGGCCTTGCCTTGCCCAGTGGTGTTCTTTACCTGCAGCCAAGGAACGCTTACGAAAGAGAGAACCCAGCACAGTCCCTGACAGCTCTACCCATCAGATCACCCAAGACATGGAGGAAAGAGTTGTTGGGACAGGAAATCTGCGTTGGAAACCCAGACACTTAAAGACTCTCTTTAATAGAAATGATCAAATCAAATTCACAGGCAGGAGCAGCCAACTGCCCCTCTTCCTCAAGCTCCCCCTTTGGAATAAAGGTTAACCAGAGAGAAGAAAAACAAAAAACAAAAGCCCTGAGATTATCAACGGACCTGGGGACACTTTGGGGTGCTTATGTTATGAAAGCTGAAATTAACCAGCACTGAAGTGCACTTTATGAATATGAAGACTCAAAGATGACAGCAGGGCTTTCTGCCCAACATTTTCTGGAGCTGGCCCTGGGACTTCCAACAGTTTTAAAGCAAGCTTATTCTATGGCCAGATTTTGAGCAATAATACCGACCAGCTTTCGTAAGCAAAGTACAGGAGGTTCCCTTCAAATTCTGGAACAAGAAGATTGCTTATATCTGAATTTCAGCAACATTTGATTAACTAGAACCAAAGTAACAAGACCTTTTCATTAGACAGACACTTTTTATCTTACATTTAAAAAAAAAACACAAAACCTGAAGTGATAAAAACAAAACACCAAATGACATAAATAATTTCATGAGAGGGAAAGGATTTTTTCCAGGGCGTATCCAGGGTCACACACCCTTCCAGCTCAGTCTTCTGTCCTTACAGCATTCACCACAATTGATATAATAGCAACTACGGCTCCGAATGTTGATTCAGAGGCACTCCTTATGCATGTTAGAAAGTTAATAGACATCATTTATTATTGAAAACTTTGCATCGTGTATTGAGATAACTGGGAAGTCTATAAGATTTTACAAGGCTAGGCTATAAACTGTTGTGACACACTCCCCTGGTGTGGCAGTCACATTGCTATACACTATCAGTTAACAGATAGTTTGTTACTGATAACAGCTAACGTAGTGAAGGTCAAGATCATTTTTATAATAACAAAGAGAGAATAATTTTTAAAAATTTAACGTGTTTCACTTTTTTTCCTTCTACGTACTTGACCTTTACTCTGCTTGACCCGGTCATCCATTTGCAGAGACATGGGATATTACAAAGGAGCTCTCTGTTAAAGAGGAGGGTGATGTTCATTCAAAATAAGATTTCAGAGCAAGAGAGACATTAGATTGGAGTTTTTATTCAGAAGGTTTTCTAATTCCTTTGTCTTTCTTTTAGCATGGGGGTGTTCCTGGAAGACCCAGCTGCAAGACTTCCCCCAGAGGATGGTGAATATCCCCTCCTACATGTGACAGGAGCTTGCCAATTCACAGCAACAGAATGTGGCCAAAATAAAAGTCGTATCTCGCTCCACGTGTACCCAGACAGCAATCTCAGGGAGAAGAGAAAATAGAGATAGAGGGGATCTCCCGCCCCATTTGAGGTTCTGGGAAGGGGCCACGTCACAGACTTCCCCATATCATCCAGAGGCATGTCCATGTCAAAGTAGGAAGGACAGGGCCGTGTGGCCAGGCGGAAGGTGGCGTGGAGTTGAGATTTTTTTGAAGCTTCCTTCTCTTCCCATTCGGGGTAAATGTGGAGTCGAGAGCCAACGGGCCTGTCGTAGGGTCTTTTCTATGATCGGTGGGTGACATGAACCAGTAGCAGGAGCTGTTTGGGCCTTTTCACCAGGGGACCAAGAGGAAGCAAGTTAGCAAAGAAGGAAATGGACAATTCCCCCCAAGAGCACTGCCCAGGTCAAAGGATGATTAGCATTAGGAGCTGGGGACATGCTTGCAGGATTGAAGGGCTGTAGGATAGAGGGAAATGACCTGAGCCCAGCCAACCTGAATAGAGTGGCCCTTCCGTGTAAGTGGAAGTTATTTATGGGTATGCAAAAGTTTACTAGGAGACAGTGAGATGAGGGTATTATTTTGAAAATAATAATGTGCTTTGCTCTTGTGTTTCCCAGCACATGGCTCAGCATCTCCATCTGCAGACAGGAGAAATTAGGAAGGCGGCAATTAGAAGGCAAAGGAAGAGCGCATTAATAATTTTCCAAATTGGCCCCTTCTATAATAGCCTCCCTCTCACTCATTTGCATAGCAATGTGCTTACTGGAGTGTGGAAGGAGTGGAGTCTGAGTCTCGGCCGAGAATCACACTTATATTATACATAACCCACAATGGGCTTGTCTGTCTCTCAGTGCTTGGTCTTGGCACATCCCAGGGCATCTGTCAAAAATGTAAGTGACACTCGCCACGTGTGCTTTGGCAGGAAAAAGACCAAAAACAACTGCTTTCAACAATGAACCTGCAGTTTGGGTAATAAGCAGGGTGGAGGGGTATTAGGACTGGGGTGGGGGTGGAGTTGGGAAGAGACCAAAAGCTGGGCTCTGAGATCTTGGGCAAGTTGCTTCCTCTCAGAGCTTCAGTTTTCCCTTCTGTGGAAGGAGACAGTTGAATGACTTTCAAGAGACCTTGGAAAGGGGAAAACTGTGAACTCTTCAATGCCTAAGCACACGAGGTTGAGTCACCTCACAACCTTCAGGTGTGCCAGACAAGACACAGCTGTGTGCACAATGGCCCCCTGGCCTGCAGCAGGAGCCCAGACAAGGGCTGGGCTGGGCTCACAGGATGACTTGGGAAGATGGTCACTCGGTTATGTCACCTCTGGGCTCCCCTTTCTTCTCCAACACTTCATTGCCTTCTCCTACTCCACACCCACCCCCACCCCACTAAACACACACACACACACACACACACACACACACACACACACACACACACCACAAAATATTCAAGATGCTGTCCTTTATCAAAAAGTGCTTTCATTTAGCCTGGATGGTGTGGCTCAGTAATTGAGCATTAACCCAGGAACCAAGAGGTCACTGGTTGGATTCCAGGTCAGGGCACATTTCATATATATATATATATATATATATATATATATATATATATATATATATATATTTTAAGTGCTTTCAGTTAAGCTAATGCCACTAGTGTATTCTTTGGTGTGAATTTAAGCCAGATATTACCACTCGTAAGGAGAGATGGTGTTCCCACTCAACCCATACACCACTTCCAGGCTTCTGTGCCTGCCTATTCTGTTCCCTGCTGCCCTCACCAAGCCCCCAAGCCTCAAAGGCCCTCTTCCCGGTGAACGTGATCCATCCTCTAAGACAGAGCCCAGTTGAACGCCACCTCTCCTGTGCAGGCTTCTGGCCCTGGCACCCGGGCGTTATTCGCTCCTGCACTGGGCTTTGGCAGCATTTAGGGACATGCCAAGTGCTCCCCTGCTCCTCTGACATCCGCCAGACCTTCACCTGGCTGACACCCAATAAGTCCTCATTCCAAATGTCACCTCCTCAGAGAGGTCGTCCCTGAACAGCCTGACCTTCAGGTCCCCTCTCTCAGTCATTCCCTAACCCTCTTTTAAGTTTTTCATCACACTCGCCCCTCTCTGCAGTTACTGTATCCACATAAGCGTTTCATGTTTATTTCTCTCTTCCAATAGGAAAAGAAGCCCCGAGTCAGGAGACCTCTCATTCACTGCAGTTTCCCTGGCACCTAGAACACAGCCTGCTATGTAGTTTACTGGGCTCCTGGGTGGCAGAGCATCAGGTAGAATCCAGGTTGTGGCCCAAACTCAGGCACCCTTTCTCCTGTCCACCCAGAGCGTGGCGATCAGGGGCACAAGCTTTGCAACCAGTGTTAGGGCAACTCTTGGCCCTAACTCTGGTTCTGATGCATGGTAACCATGTTTCACTGAGCAAGCCATTCCATACCTCTGAGCCTCAGTTACTTCATCTGTAAAATGGGAGCAGCTGGCTTGGCTCCACATAATGTTCAGAAAGCACTTAGCACAGTACCTGACACGTTGTGAGGACTCAGGGAATGTTAGTCATCACTAATATAACTGCTATTATCTCCTTGCTAACTCTGGCACGTTTGGGTTGGCTGACTCCAGATTTACACACTGCGTGCTGAATGCATTCGGTGAGAGCTCAGACCCAAATCTTTGCCTCTCTTCTGTGCCCTGTTTCTACTCCCGCTTTATGCAACCTTGAACTTCCGAAAGGACTACTGATCTCACCAGGCTTATCCCTGGTTACCTGAAGTTAGTAGATTGTTAACACAGTGCCCAGAGAAAGGGCTGCTCCTTTTAGCAGTTATCCAATGAATTAGGACAGTGATGGTGAACCTATGACTCATTTTTTTGGTTGATTTTTCTTTGTTAAATGGCATTTAAATATATAAAATAAATATCAAAAATATCTCTTTGTTTTACTGTGGCTGCAAATATCAAGAAATTTCTATATGTGACACAGCACCAGAGTTAAGTTAGGGTTTTTCAAAACGCTGACACGCCGAGCTCAAAAGTTCGCCATCACTGAATTATGAGGTTCACCAGAGAAACCCTCTGTCCAGAGTCCTACGGATGACCCTATTAGGCGTCTGGGGGTACCCCTCCTTGCTTTGGTAACACACAGGGTGGGGACATCAACTGAATCGTGATGGTTCTGAATCTTCAGTGCTGAAGGGGGTCACTCTGAACTCAATCACTGCCATTCTACCCAACGGGCACTGGGCAGGCCTGTAGCCAGATCCCAGGAACAACAACGCCAGGAGGTTCACTAAGCATGTTGTTTATCAAGCCCTGGCACCTACTGCTCCCTTACGCTTATTTCTTTAACTTAAAAGTCAGAAAAAGGAAAAGAAAAAAAAAGAAAAGAAAAGAGAAAAGAAAAGGAAAGGAAAAAAAGAGAGAAAAAAGAAAAGGGAGAGAAGGTGCCTAGTTAAGGGTGATTGCTCATTCATTGGTTTTAGTTAACTAATAGGTTTACCATCATTCACATCAGGCAAACCACTGCTCTGCCTCCTTTGTCTGAATCGACCTGAAATAAGAAAAAAATAATCTGTTTTTTCCACTTGATTTTCTGCCGGGGTCCAACCCCAGCAGGTCCAGGGGTCCCCAAAGGTGTAGACGGAGTCGGCGAAGAAGGAAGGACACGGAGACAGTGTTCAGTTGATCAGCAGCCTAGCCAGGATCTCCAGCCAAGTTCTGGTCTGGATCTCCAGCGAAGTTCTGCTGTTTATTGTCTTGTTACATCCGTATTTATACCAGTTGATTTTAATCCTGTCAATTTCTATTACAAAGGTTAGGGCGTTTCTTATCTCCATTCCAGGGAGTAAAGATTATGTAGCTTAAGCATGATTGTTTGTAGTGATTAACTACCCGCCTGGCACTTAGTTAAGGAGTTTCATCCCCTCCCTGACTTCAGGGAAAAATTCCTACCTGGGGAAACAACCTTTCTAGGAGAGGCATCCCCTCCCTGACTTCAGGGAAAAATTCCTACCTGGGGAAACAACCTTTCTTGGAGAGGTGACCTTGGTTAAAACACACAGCGCTAAGGGGAGCAAACATATTAAGAACAGTATGCTATATACGCCAGGTCCCTTGAAACATATGCTGTGCAGATGTTTCTTTCCTGCAGCGACTGTGTCAAGCAGCAAGGATGGACCGGCTTCCGGCAATTTTCAGCATGCACACTGACCTGACTCTCGTCGGTCTGTGGACCCCGCCCTCTGTGTCTGTACCCATGGCTCTGGGTAAGGGACTCTAGGGTCCACCTGAAATATTAGCACTTTTGGATCCCTGTGAACCCAAAGGTGAATGTGTCTATTCGGTTATGGAATTTTCCATATTGCTGACACACGTGTGCCAGAGAGGATCTGTGCAGATGGACTGCTTATGAGAGAGGCTAGAAGAAGGGAAGCAGGGAAGAGGCAAGGTGGCTGAGGGCCAGCAGGCGGGCCAGCAGGACCAAGGAGCTGACCCAGGGGCCAGGCTAACCGAAGCTCCGGGCTGTGGCGGCTGCACTGTGAGCACGGGCTTTCACCCCTGGCCTGAGAAAACCTTCTCAGGGGCCTAAATAAAACTTTTCAACCTAAAAAACTTCAGCAGTAATGAATTCCAGCTGTGTGGCAGAGCAAATTCCCAAGTCCAAATAGTTTCCCTAGAAAGAAACTACCGTGGCTGCCCCTGCCTCCTTCACTCTCTTATCCCCAAGGGAGAAGCACACTCAGACCTGTTCTCTGGTCCCTCAAAGGTGGGATGGGGGAGCGGATTTGGTGGCCTTTGCAAGGTGGGCCTGGAGCAGCTTCATGTGGCCTTCCCATCCCAATCCAATCCCTGAGATAGGCCACGGCTCTGATTTTAATGGGCTGCTACACTTACGACGCTTACAGAATGAGTCACCTGAACCCTGTATTATAGCCATCACCTCCATCAGGGGTTGCAAACTAGAGTCCACTGCTCAAACCCTGCTCGTTGCCTGTTTTTATAAATAGTATTATTGGGACACACCTATAGACTGTCTATGGCTGCTTTTCTGCTACTTTAAGTTGAGTGCGTGTGACAAAGAGAATATGGCCCACAAAGCCTAGCATATTCACCACCTGGTCCTTTACACGCAAAGTTTTTGGAGTCCTGGTTAGAATAAAATGCACTATTCCTGGAGGCTTGCCTGTCTGTCTATACCAGTATCAAAGCTTTGGTCTTGTTTCACCATGGAACTGGGTGAACGAGTGTCTTCAGAGATCATAGAGTTCAATGCATTTTAAATAGGAAACCAGGGTACCCAAAGTAAAGGGTTAGGTAACAGTAGCATTGAGTTTCCCTCTTCACCCTCCTGCCTTCCAGGCCAGTACCCTTTCCACCGTATCAGCTGCCTATCCAACAAGAGAGATCATGCACACAGCAATAAACTAAAGTCACTGACAGGTCTTTGCCCACCAAGATCAATAGCAAAACACCCCCATGAACTGGTTTTCAGAAGAGGCATTTTATTGAGATCTTCTTGCTCTGTTTTGCATGGAAATACACTAGTGTTTGCTAAAACATATTTTGTAACTTGTGTGTGCAATGATCTGATATTTTAATAGTTGACTATTTGTATCTAATGGTTAAATAATTGTTGAACCCAGGATAGAGGGGAAAAAATAGTGCTTTCTGCTCATTCCATCAAATGCTATTAACAGTGGCAAGAATTAGCACAGTGATTTTAATGGGCTGCTACACTTATGACGCTTACAGAATGAGTTATTTTTCAGCTGTTTTCATTTAATTTACTCTAATAATCCCTCAAGGATAAATTTTGACTTTGACCAAATAGACCATAAGTTCTGAGAGAGCATGTAACAGATTGTTTGAAATGTATGCATTTCTTCCAGCTGTTTTGGAGCTGAAATAAGACAATAACACAGTAGAGAAGCTCATGATTAACTGGAATCAATCTGAACCAGAGCCCTCAAACATCTGGAATTCAGTTTCCAGGTGCACCCTTCCCATCACTCAACATTTAGGGAAAAGAGCTCATAGCAACACAACAAGTGAATGGAAATTTAGTTTAAAAATTGACAAAGCAAGTTCTGGAAAATGTCTCTGGAGTCATTCCAGATGTGAAATGGGAAAGATGAGTAATTTCCTGGGATGCCCACAGTGTGTTAGGTATATGCCCCTTGGGGGCCTGGGCAGTGAATTTCGGGAAGCAGACAGAAGAAAAGGTGGCGTCACCAGCTAGAGCTAAAGAAGAGATAGGACTTATGTTCTTATAACCGGCCCTGAATCAGAGCACCCCAGGCACTGAGGCACCCCTGAACTCACACCAAGGGACCAAACTGGGTTCTCCGAGAGCACCATGCTCTCTCTCAAGAGGCAGAGGGTAAGTAGGTGAACTCAGAAGCTGGATTCTCTGGATTCAAGTGCTAGGTCTGTTCTTTATCAGCAGTGTAACCTTGAGCAAGTCACCCAATCTCTCTGTGCCTTTGTTTCCTCGTCTGTTGAACAGGAAAAATAATGGTAGCTGCCTATTAGGTTTCAATTAGCCAATGTCAGTGCCGAGGACACACTCTATTACCTCCAGGGTTTTGCATAGGCTGCTCCTTCAGCCTTGAATACCCTCATGCCACTTGCGTAGGAAAATGACTTTCACTCTCGCTTTTCTTCTGTGTGTCTACTCCATGCAAGGCTGGGTTACGTTCCCTGCCTCTGGGTTCCCATGAGACCCGACACTACTACAAGGTATTTTATTTACTTGTCTGATTCTTCCATAGACTGAGTTGTCTGAGAGCAGGAATTTGTTCTCAAGCAACCCAGTTTCAGGTAGAATGTCTAACACAAACTATCCTCCAAAGTCTTGGTTTTTAAATGACTACATAATGCATGAATGAATGAACTATGAATAAATCAACAAGTGAACAAATGAAAGCCAAATTTATATTATTTTTAAATACATTTTTTATTGATTTCAGAAAGGGAGTGAGAAATAGAAACATCAATAATGAGAAAGAATCATTGATTGGCTGCCTCCTGCTCACCCCTACCTGAGATTGAGCCTGCAACCCTGGGCATGTGCCCTGACCTGGAATCGAACCATGACTTCTTGATTCATAGGTCAATGTTCAACCACTGAGCCATACCAGCCAGACCCAAATTTCTTTTCTATGTCTTCCATTTATCTCAACCCTAGATTGTGTCCATGATACTCACTCACCTATTTGGCTTTGAGTGAATTAGAAAAAAAAAAAAAGATCTCTCTTCCTCCAGATTCTTCACTTTCATCTTTGAGAAAATTATCATGATACATTGGCTTTGTTAGAGTGAGACATTTTATTGCCATCTGTCAGGAAGTTTTGATAATAAATATATAAAGGTACAGTGCCTGTCATGTGACCTACCACCTGGGGTTGTGGAGTGTCAAATATACCCAGAGATGGCAGCCCTGGTTGTGAACACCGGACTGTTTACTTGGAAATAAAGAAATCTTTATTTTTCTGAGTTTCTCTGAAACTCAGGAATCAGACCAAATGTGACCCAGCCCCTTGGTCTTCTTGGATGGGCGTTTTGCTGGGAAGGACTGAAAGTCTGTCTAGGTCACATTGGGACACGCCATGGAGTCAGTCCTTTCACTCGGGTCACCCATCTTCCCCGGGCATTTTTACTCTGGGACTTCTGCAGGCTTTTCCTCCCAACAGTGAGATATGTAGGGAAAAAAGTATAAGCTGGAAGCCAAGAGACTTGAGTTTTATTTCCAGCTCTACCATGCCGGAAGCCGGTCCATCCTTGCTGCTTGACACAGTCGCTGCAGGAAAGAAACATCTGCACAGCATATGTTTCAAGGGACCTGGCGTATATAGCATACTGTTCTTAATATGTTTGCTCCCCTTAGCGCTGTGTGTTTTAACCAAGGTCACCTCTCCGAGAAAGGTTGTTTCCCCAGGTAGGGATTTTTCCCTGAAGTCAGGGAGGGGATAAAACTCCTTAACTAAGTACCAGGCGGGTAGTTAATCACTATAACTACAAACAATCATGCTTAAGCTACATAATCTTTACTCCCTGGAATGGAGATAAGAAACGCCCTAACCTTTGCAATAGAAATTGACAGGATTAAAATCAACTGGTATAAATACAGATGTAACAAGACAATAAACAGCAGAACCTCTCTGGAGATCCAGACCAGAACTTGGCTGGAGATCCTGGCTGGAGATCCTGGCTAGGCTGCTGATCAACTGAACACTGTCTCCGTGTCCTTCCTTCTTCACCTACTCCGTCTACGCCTTTGGGAACCCCTGGACCTGCTGGGGTTGGACCCCGGCACTACCACTAATTGGTTGGGTGATCCTGGACAAATCTCTTAACTAATCTGAGTCTTAGTTCCCTCCTTAGGAAATTAATAATAAAACATTTTGAAGGCCACAAAACCGTCTGCAAAGATAAAGTGCTATCATCATCATCAAAAAAATTTATTTTTAGTAATAATAACAATACTAGTAGTAAACCCACCACAAATGTCAATAATAAGATATCATGGGCTGGATTATCTGACTAATACCACCCTCATAGAGAGCACTAATCTAGGAAGGAGGAACACTTGCTATGTCTTTTTTGTAAATTCTTTATTCTTGAAAGTATTACAAATGTATCCTTTTCCCTCCATTGACCTCTCCCAGCCCGCCCTGCCCCCCAGCACAGGCCTTCACCCCCCCCCATTGTCTGTGTCCATTGGTTATGCTTGTATGCATGCATACAAGTTCTTTGATTGTTCTCTTACCCTCCCCTGCTTTCCTTCTGAGGTTTGACAGATTATTCAATGCTTCTATGTCTCTGGATCTATTTTTGTTCACCAGTTTATGTTGTTCATTATATTCCACAAATGAGTGAGATCATATGATATTTATCTTTCTCCCACTGGATTATTTGACTTAGCATAATGCTCTCCAGGTTCATCCATGCTGTTGCAAATGGTAAGAGTTTCTTCCTTTTTTACAGCAGCATAGTATTCCACTGTATAGATATACCACAGTTTTTTAATCCACTCATCTGATGATGGGCATTTAGGCTATTTCCAAATCTTAGCTATTGTAAATTGTGTGGCTATGAACATAGGGGTGCATATATTCTTTCTGATTGGTATTTCTGATTTCTTGACATATATTTCTAGAAGTAGGATTACTGGGTCAAATGGGAGTTCCATTTTTTTTTTTTTTGAGAAAACTCCATATTTTTTTCCACAGTGGCTGCACCGGACTGCATTCCCACCAGCAGTGCACCACTTGCTATGTCTTGAATCATGACAAAGAGATTAAGAACATGAGATGCCTCCATACCAGAAGAGTTTGAAACAGGGGAACATTATAGGATGCCTGAAAGTTAAAATCTTGTCATCCCAAAAGCCTGTCTGAAAGTTTGACACAAAGGTTTGCTCTGAGCACAGGGTTTAGGGCCCTGAGGGGGTTTCTAATGGATAACTCAGAATTACACTGTGTATTATAATTCACATATTTGTGACCCAAATGCTATAGTGACCCTATTGGCCCCAAAGGGTCAGTCCTAACTCTGATTAAGGGAGAGAGGATATGAAGGGAATTATCTAGACAGCACTTTTCCCCTTAAGATAGAAAGTTACAGATTCTAGTAAAGCTTTGGGGTTCAGGACAATGTGGTAACCTTACCATTAAGATGCTTTGATGTCAAGATACAGGAATGTCAGGATTAGGAACACAGGTAATGTAGCCCAACAATATTCCCCCTAGAGATGAGGAAATTGAGGTAATGTCCATAGTCATGCATCCTAACAGTGGAAGAGCCATATCCCCAAACAAATTACCCCAAATTTATAGATAGCAACAAGCCCCAATACTCCAAATGTCCTTATACCAATGTGGCACTAGCAGGAATTCCTGATGAGTGTCTGCAGGTGCCACCAGGGCAGGTTTCCTGGTTGCCCATATCCACTCGTTCCACTTGGAGCCATGCAGGCCTTGAAGACCCTGAGTTTTCCCCTGAGGTCTGTCTCTCCACACCCATGATACAGCATTATAGACTAACTAGAGGCCTGGTGCATGGGAGGGGGGGTGTCCCTCAGCCTGGCATGGTTTAGGCCCTATCCCACAATAAACTGGCAGTTGGATATCCCTCTCACAATCCAGGACCGCTGGCTCCTAACCACTTGCCTGCCTACTGGCTTGATTGCCACCTAACCGCTCCCCTGCCGGCCTGATGGCCCCCAACTGCCCTCCCCTGCTGGCCTTATGTCCCCTAACTGCCTCTGCCTTGGCTCCCACCACTGTGGCTTTGTCTGGAAGGAAGTCAGATGGTCGGGAGATGTCTGGTCTCCCAGTCTAATTAGCATATTACCCTTTTATTAGTATAGATGCAATGGGCTAAATGACCATGTTGGAAATACTAGATCAGAGTAGGACCTCTTTTCTGTCCCTCTTCCCCACTTACTCTTTGGGGGAAGCATAAACCACTGAGCAGAAAGCCCCTAGGCTCACACATGTGCTTACAAACTGGGGCTCACCACAGTGCTAGATATTGTTTTAGTTTGTTAGTGACCATCAGCATTCACGCCTACCCATTTTACCTTCTCCCATGAATCTTGAAGCCAGAGAACTACACTTCCCAAACTCCTTTGCCTCCAGGGTTGTCTAAATGTGATTTTCAGTCTAAAGATGATTTCCAGTCAGCCAGTGAAATGGCAAAATCTGATGCCATGCACAAGAGGTTTTATAGTGGTTGTTTGAAATTTACATGTCTCCAGCCTGTAGAAGGAACTGGTTTCCAAGCTCTGGATAATTTTAAAAATTCTATGACTCTTGAAACCACAGCTTAAACTGGTGGCCGTACTCCTTTTTCCCTTTCAGCCTTTCCAATGGTCTTGTAAATACTTATTTCCCTGGTGTTAAGTCCCTTGTGCTTGACAAATCTAGAGTAAATTTTCTTTTATTTTTCTGAGCTCTGCCTGATAAAATGAGCCTGCCACTCACCATTGTGTGATTTGGGGCAAGTGACTTCCCCATTGAGGGCCTCAGCTTCTCCTCTGTAAAATGAAGGTTTGGAGGAAATGACCTCTAAGTTTCCTTCGGATTTTAGCATCAGTAAAACTCCATACAATCGTAAGTTCTCTCTCATAGGTTTGTGAGAAAGCAAAGGGGAGACGAGGAAGGAAGCTTGTCTTTTGAAATCTAGATATGTTCTGCTGATGGATGTGGTCCTCTGAGCAGCCACGGAATTTCACCAGGAGCTGAAAAGCATCCAGGTACTTTTTACAGGTGTGGGTTTGGTAGAGGCTGCTCAGTTTCTGGTATGCTTCTCTCCTGGAAAGGATACCAGTTGCATTATCATCCCTTCATGAGAGTGATGCTCACCTCATCCAGAGTCCCAAGAAAAGCTCATGCATCTGCCATATATCTAAGTGGAGACTAATTTGCCCTCTTCCACCACCAAATTTCAGCTTCCTTTCTGATATTCAACCTGAATATGAGAGGCATTCATTTGAGTTAAGGCATTATCCCACTGAAGCTCTTCTTAAGAAAGGTTGATCCCTCTAGGAGGGTATTTGTGGTTGATGTGATCAGTCATTTCGCCCTGTAAGAGTTAGGGTGGCCAATCTGTGGGTGGTCCACTCACATTCCTTCAGCTTTAACATTTCAATGTGCCCCAGGTACTTGTTTCCATAGGTATCAGCATTGCTTTGCCTGAGTACTTTCTCCAAAACTAAAAAGGGCCAATCTGCCCAAGTACAAAGAGACCATGAAGTGTCTGAGAATCAACACACCTCAACCACTGACTGACAAGATGGTATGTACCAGTAAAGACCCCAGCCCCTTTGCCCCCAAGCTGGATATCTTGGAGTCAGGTAGCATATTCCCCACACCATTTTTCAGAGTTTCCATAAGGTCCAGTTGCCCATAGCTTAATAACGTACCCTTTACTGGCTGTCTTCCCTTCCACCTCTCTTTCCAAATAAACCACATGAACTTGAATCCTTGCCCTGGGGTCTGCCTCTGAGGGACCTCAGCTAAGGCATTTAGTTTATCAAATGCTTTTCTTCATGCCAACCAGTTACATTCCAGGGGGCTGAGGTAGTGGGAATTTTTATAGGTAAAGAGGGAAAGTAAATTCTGGAGTGAGGGTTGGAGAGCAGCCTGTGTCCGCGGCTATAGCGAGCAGCACGGAGGCCCTAAGGGACCGAAGGAAAGCCAGTAAGAGCTGGAAAAGGGTTGAAGAACATGGAATACTTCTTCGATGCCTTTCACATCTAAAGCTCTGACATGTAATAAGGGCTCAGAAGTGTTCATAGTCTCTGCTATCTTTATTTTCTTTAGTACTATCCCTGAGTATCAGATTATTCATCCATTCTTTCATTCATTGATCCAGTCACAAGTTCACTCATTCAACAATAAAAATAATTTATTTTTTTATTTTAAATCTTTATCATTGAAACTATTGCATATGTCCCCTTTCCCTCCCCCATTCTCTCCCCCATTGACCTCTTCTAGCCCGTCCCCACCCACTACCCCCGGCCTTTACCACCCTATTGTCTGTGCCCATGGGTTATTCATATATGCACACAAGTTCTTCCCTCTGCAATTCAATAGTTTGTTCCATGCTTCTATGTCTCTGGGTCTACAGTATTTTGTTCATCAGTTTATTTTGTTCATCCAAATAATTTCTTAAATGCTTATGTTGTGCTAGTAACTGTGTAGGTGCTGGGATAAAAGATGCATAAGACACATCCTCTGTCTTTAAAAGGTCATGAATGGAAGCCCCCACTAGTATCAAGTATACCTTCCTATTCAGACGTGCTTGGCTGGAGCCTTTGCAAAGAGATCTCTGCTTGGCTCTGGAAGGGGTGGGCTGCACATTGTATTTTGCTCATTCAAAGCAAACAAGCAATAATGTAATGGCAGGAAGCCTCATAAAATGGTTATTTCTATTCCCGGACTGCTCCAGGGTTCTATCTCATTTATAAACATTGTTTTATGAAAAATTGAGATCATTCTTGGAAGTGTCCAGAGAGAGTGACCTTTGCCTGTTTTGGTGCAGTGTTTGTGTGTGAGTGTGTAAACGGCTGTTGTTGCTAAGGAGGTGATGGCCAGCCTGGGGTAATGACTGTCTTTCTATTCTGCACATTTTCTTAGTCAGGGTGGGTGAAATAGACAGCCACCCCCTCCATATCCAGTTCTCCCCCAGAAAGAGAGAAATGAGGTCAATGGCCTGAGTGCCCGGGAGAGGCTTGCCTTCCCACAGCACAATGAGGATGGATTCACCTATGTATCCACATACTTTCAGGCCTAGATGTCTTGGGCACATGTCTCAGGGGTTCTTCATCTAATTTTTATGGGAATCAGTTCTTAACACCAAGCTCTGTCTCTAGAGATTTCCAATACATTTCAGAACTCATGTTACCAGAACGGGAACCTGTCCTTGGCAGGTCTGCCTAGCACCAGGTGCCGGTAGTGTGTGGGTTCTCGACTTTGTGCAGGAAAAATTTCACAACATGAGTCCAGGTGACTAGGAGGGAACATTTATTAAAGCTGGAGACAGTAAAACAAGAAATGGCTTCACATAGAAGAAACAACAAGAGATACTAGGCTGGGCTGCCTTAGTTCTCTGAGAAGTCAGAGAAAAGGGGGCCTTGGGGACAGAATCAGGGGATTAGCTTGGACAAACTGGTACTGCCCATTGCTCCCCTGGCTGCGAGTCTCATGGGGTCCCTTCGAGTTTAGGAGATGCATGCCTGTGGAGAAAGAGGAATGAGGGCCTGCTCCCCAGAGGGAGTGCTCGAGCTGGGCCCATTGTCTTGAGGCTTTTATCTGTCTCTTGTAGGCGGGAATCTTATGGGAAGGCTCAGGGGAGGGTTTCAACAGAATATTCATCAGTAGTTTTGTAGGTGTGCTCCTTCAGGGTCTGGGTCTTTAATGATTGGTCAGTTCAGGGTTGGGAGTTGTTATTCATTACAGCTGATCCTGGTGGCACCCACCTGGTTTTGCTGCTTTTCTGGGCCTGGAGCTGAAATACAACTGAGGCCTAGATGTTATCTCTAGGGAGGTGACCTTCTGTATCTGCTGTAAATGTATTTAGCTATCTGTCTCCATCTTCCTATTCCACTTGTCCTGGCCTATTGGCCTGTCTCACTCAGAGCTAGTAGAGCTTAGGATGGTGGGGGAGTGGGCTTTATGTGAGGGAAGCAGATGATCTGATTCAAGTGAGGCTTGGGAATGACTAATCCCCAGACCTAGAGAGATGAAGAGCACCAAGCTACAGTCACCCTCCAGCTCTGCCACATAATTTGCTGTGTGCCACTGGATACATCACTTAACCTCTCTGAACCTCAGTTTTCTCAAATGTCAGCAAATACACCTGTCTCATATTTTATGGACGGATTCAGCAAATATTTACAATGTCTGGTAAAACACACAGCAGCAAGCCCCTGCCAGATATTTGGCCAGACTATTGCTTTTGGGAATGTTATTTCATTAGTTATCGCCCTAGGCCACAGCTTCTTTTCATTTAAGTTTCTGCTCAAATATCACCTCAGACAAGAAGTCTTCCCTGCTCTGCCTTGTAAAAATCAGTACTTTTTCTCTTTATGCTTTACTCCCTTTTTATCATCCCTTTTTTTCCATAGCACTTATTATTATCTGAAATTCTTCCATATATATCTTTTTATGTAACTAGCTTGTTCTTATTTTCTGTCTCCCCTAACTAGAATGTATGTACCATAAGAGCAAAATGGTTTTGCTCATCATTGTATCCGCAGTGCCCACAATGATGCCAAGCACATAGCAGTTGCTCAATATATATTAGTTAAATCAACTAATATAACTATTCTTAAATATTATTATCATTCCCTACATGTAGCCCAGAGTATGTATTCTGGACTAATTTAGTAATGGGATCTGAGGTTAAACCTAAATGTTCATAAAAATGCTCCCATAAGAATTTTCCAGAATAGGTTAGACTTGTAATTAGAAGAATGCATATTCTCCCTTAATTGCCAGGGCTGACCAGCAGACCCTGAGCACAGATGAATGAATTACTCTGACACAATGTTTGCCGTGAAAGAGAGGGCTAAGGGACTGCCTGGCTAAAGGAACCAGACAGCCTTGATTGCCTGCCTCATTGGGCTTTTATTGTAGCAGCAGTTTGAGATAAAGTTTATCTTTTAGATACAATCAGTAGGGTAAGTAATTTTGGGAGGACACATGTGTTTGTAATGTCCTTTAAGCAACGACACCCAGAGATTAAGTATGAGGATTTCAGTAAACACATGCACAGACTTGTTTGGAAAGGTCAAGGAATAATTAGGGGCACTACCTTCAGCACTTCCCTAAGTCAGAATTCTGATAAACAGGGCAGGCTGCCTTCCGCACACTTCTCTTTTCTCGGAATGTCCTCCTTACAAATTTTCCAACTAAGTCTCATTGTGCTCCCCAACACTTAATGTCCACAAATGTCACTGTTTTTCCACAGGCACCATTCTATCTCTATTCCACTAGTGTACCACCATAGTTTGTTTTAGCCCTGGGACAGTTTTGGAAGTGACTATTTTTAAAAATATATTTTTATTGATCTCAGAGAGAGGATGGGGGAGGGAGGGTTAGAAACATCATTGATGAGAGAGAATCATTGACTGGCTTTCTCCTGCCTGCCCCCCCCCCCCCCTTGGGATCAAGCCCACAACCCTGTCTTGATCCCTGACCAGGAATTGAACCATGACCTCCTGATTCCTAGGTCAATGTTCAATCACTGAGCCACACGGCTGACTGGAAGTGAATCTTTTTACTCTGGGAATATGTTTTTTCTTTGTATGGGCTGGTAGCACTGCAGAGGGACACCCTGCCCCCACCCCTGTAAAAGCCCTTAAAAAAAGGTTGCAGTGGGCTGCTCAGCTCCCTGGAGGCTCTGCTGGAGCCATCACATCCATGAGGTCATAGATGTTACCCTCTCACATAGTCAGATCACATAAGAGCTAACTTGGAGAGAAAATTTCGAGAAAGGGCTGATGTAATTGGCCCCAGAGGTCCCTGGGTGGGGCCATGTGAAGACAACCTTTTCACTGGTCTGGCATAGCCTAGCTCTGAATTACACAAGAATTGACTGGTAGAAAGACAGGGGCACAAGCACCAATGAAATATCAATGTAGATGGTACCCCACCACTCTCTAAGACCCTTGGTGCTTCTAGAGGGGCTGTGCTTAACTAGCAGTTAAAATAAGAAAATAGAAATCCAGAGAGGTGAACTGCCTTACCCAAGGTCACACAGCTTGTTAGTGGCAGAGCTGGAATTAAATTCTTGTTTGCCCTGTTCCGAGCTAAATCTTGAGCACATTTAGGATAAGCACTGTCTGATTTTCTCACCGTGGATTCCTCAGCACCTAGGACAGTGCCTGGTGCTTAGTATTTGGAACATACTATATATTTTACACCCACTATTTTGGATTAATGTATTTAGAAAAAGAAAAAAAAAAGTTCATAAGGCAAAGAAACCAAAAGGTTGCGTGAACGAAAAAAGAGGTTCTATGGAAAATAACCTCACAGATAATCTGATCATAAATTCCTATCAGGGCAGGTCATGGTGAGTCATTATACCCGGGGCTATTTTTTGTCAGATTAGCAAAA
This sequence comes from Myotis myotis, assembly GCF_014108235.1. Classification (NCBI taxonomy): domain Eukaryota; kingdom Metazoa; phylum Chordata; class Mammalia; order Chiroptera; family Vespertilionidae; genus Myotis; species Myotis myotis. The sequence continues at coordinate 199,768,520 of NW_023416335.1, forward strand.
AAAAAAAAAAAAAAAAAAAAAAATCAGATATGTTGCGGTGTGCCAATTGTAGTAATTAGCTTGTGTGTGCCATGAGATGAAAAAGTTTGAAAATCACTGGTCCAGCACATAAAATTAACTAGTATCGCTGTTGTATACAACTGGCTCTCTTTGATCACTTAAGATTATCCATTTGTGATAGAGAGTAAATGTTTGATTAGATTCAAGCCTTGGCTTCCCTATTCAGTTGCTTAAAAAGTGCCAAGGGTCAAAAAAAAAAAAAAGTGCCAAGGGAATTATAGAGCAACAAACTCCCTAAACATGCATGGCTTCATCAACAAAAAATTATACCAAAAATACATCAACAAAAAGTAATACAAAAAAAAAATACATTCATGATGATTTTAAAAGACTCTTCACAAATTTCAAGAGGGGAGGGAGGAAGGAAGGAAGGAAGGAAGGAAGGAAGGAAGGAAGGAAGGAAGGAAGGAAGGAAGGAAGGAAGGAAGGAAGGGAGGAAGGAAGGAAGGGAAGAAGGAAGGGAGGAAAGAAGGGAGAAAGGGAGGGAGGGAATTAGATCACCAAGTTAAGATCTCCTGGGGTATGTAATCCACTCTTAGAAAGGGGTCATATCTTGGAAAGCAAGAGAAGAGAGAAAACACATTTTGCAAATAGATTCTCACTTTCTGGTTTAGACTGGTTTCTTCCCACATGGGTACTAGAGTTAAGTATACATGTGTAAGGATTTCTATGTACCTTAGTTTCTGGATTACTGAGCAATGTTCTCATGAGGCTGTTGTCTCGCTGATAAAGCTTTACAACACCAACAAGCCTTACCCAGCTGGAATCTAAGCATGAAGGCAGAAACCATGTCCATCTTATTTAGCTCAGCATCTCCAGGATCCTGCCAAGAGTAGGCTTTCAAATACTTTTTCAAATGAATTAACTCGAGTTGCTTTCGCAATTTTTTTTACTGCTACCAAATGATAATAAAGATAATAATATAATATAAACCTATTAGAAAATCTGAAAATGACATTACTGAGAGGGACAGGCATGTGATTTTGACAATATCAGGTTAGCTTTTGTTCTATCTATTTGAGGTCCAGAGAGAAAATAATGCAAAATGTATACATTATTCAGGTAAAGTTATGGTTATGCCATTAGCTGATTTGCATGTGACTATCATTGCTCATGCTTTGGGCTTGGGCTATGGCAATTCCAATTCAATAGCTACCTGTTATATATACAGATATAGAACTTTTCCATCATCATAGAAAATTCTATTGTATGCTGTTGCTACAGAGAATGTCTCTTGTTGTTATCAAATAATCTGCTGGTTCATAGGTTGTTGGAACAAATTTAATCATTCGTGTTTCAATTTCTGTGTCACACCCCAATACGGAAGGATGTTTGGTGCCATGGGTAATCTATGAATTGATGAAGTGGGCTTTGAGTGTATTAATATATTGTTAACTTGTTAGAATAAAAGGTAAGTTTTTAATCTTTCAGAATTGATTTCTAAAGAATCACAAAACTTCCATTTAAATTGCCATGAATAAAATATTCCACAAATGACCATTCCTTTGGTTTGACAATTTATGTCAAACACATTTAACATTTTTATCGAAGTTATTAGAACTAAGAAAAAGATCATCTGTTTATTAAATTAAAGTAGATAATCACTGTATTTTAAAAAAAGAACTGATGTTTTTATTATTTTAGTTGATTTTTTTTTAAATCCTCATCCCAGGATATTTTCAAATTGATTTTAGAGAGAGAAGAAGGGAGAGAGACAGAAACATTGATGTGAGAGAGAATCAATCAATTGCCTCCTGTGTTCACCTCAATGGGTGATTGAACTGGCAACCTAGGTATGTGCCCTGATCAGGAATCGAAGCTGCAACCTTTAGGTGCATGGGACAATGCTCCAGCCCACTGAACAACCAGTCAGGGTGAACAACTGATGTTTTTAGAACAACTTATGAAAAGGCCTTGAAATTGTTCCTCAAGGAAGTGATAGATATATTCATCTCTTACTGTTAATATTATTTTTCAAATTTATTTCCAAGTTCTTTAACTCAGCCTCAATTCTGCCATTTTCATTTTTCACAACACTGGCATGTTTTTATCATTTAGAAAAACATTTCCAAAGAATGGTACACATACTAGTTTTAGGTGGAACACAGACAATGATTTCTTTACTTTTAAATTTATAATTAGAAAAATTATCTCTTCTCAACCATGACTTCTCAGATATTAAGCTTTTAAAAAATAAATTTATACAAATGTGTAAGACAATTTATAGGGAATAATAGATAAATAATAGCAGTGTTATCTTGATAGGAAAAAAGTCATGCAGTTAGTATATAAATGATTAAAGTTTTAAAAATCCTGCTTAAAGTAACCACCAGACTTATCTGGCATCTGACCTCTTGGAAGATGATCCATTAGCTGCTTGAACTTTAATCTAAAAAAAAATCCTTGAGTTGGCCAGAGGCACCACTCTTATTTCAGTCTAATTCTTCAACATTATTTAGAATCTCAGTCTTATTTTTGGATTCTCATGAAGAGGTGAGCATTTCTGTATTTTTCCAGGACATTCCACACTATATTTAGCTTCCCTGTGGAAGCCTGTGGATTTTTAGTATTACTTCTCTACTGCATACGTGTATGTTTCCTCCCTTCCTTCCTTCTTTCCTTGATTCCTTCCTTCCTTCCTTCCTTTCATTAAAAATCAACGGAAAAATATCCTCAGGTGAGGATTAACAACAACAACAACAACAAAACACTAAAAAATAAAAAGGGATGACATTTGTCATCACATTATGGAAGTATTTCACACAATGTGCTCTATTAAACGCTGGTCTTCTATGTCAACCAGAAAACCAAAAGAGCTCCAAAGCCAAATATATTTGGGGAACATTGACTATTAAAATCCCCCCTTGGAGTCTCACGTGGCAAAACATTACAGTGGAATGGTCAGATATGCAAGTTCTGTGGCTGCACGGCCTAAGTTTGAAACTGAGCTCTGTGCCTGTTTCTTCATCCGTGAGCTGGAGAATAGTAACAGGCCTACCTCATGGGGTTTTTGTGAAGATTAACTTGTAGGTAATACACTCCGCACGGGCCCGGGCACAGTGTGAGCAGACCCTAATGTTGGTTTTGTATCATGAAAGCATATTACAGATTTTGAGAAGTCCTGCAGGAAGGACACTTCTAACTTGGCTTAAGCCTGAGTTCTCCAAACTTATTTGAATGTGGAATTCTTTCTTCAAGTATAATATTTTAGTATTAATATTCATGGAGTCAACCATTTGGGAAACACTGCTCCCAAAGCTTATGTTTGAAAGTCCGAAGCTTGAAAAGCCAGTTGTTCCCATGGAGGTGCTTCTGTAGGTAAGGATCTGCTGCCCCCAGGTGGACAGAAGGGTCTAGATCACAAACCTAGAATCTAAGAGCCAAGCTCTCCACAGGTGTAGTTGCGTGTGTGGAGGAGGGAAGTGGGAGGAAAACAGGGAACATCTGTAATACTGTCAACAATAAAAACTAAACTTAAAAAAAGAGTAACTAAACATATTAGCCTAACATGCTCATGTGAGCGCGAGAAAGCAACTCACAAATAAGGTCAGGGCCATTATTTCTTCTATTTTAAGGCCAATGGTTTTCTTCTTTACCCAAAAATACCAGAAAGACACAGCAACTTTTATTAAATTTCCTTAATTTAAACATCTCTTAATTTAATGTGGAAGAAAAATTCCATGTCTGTTGTCTTAATAAACCTTGTGAGAAATTATTTTAGATTACTGTGATAGCACATTATTGTACAAGTAAAAATCTTATTTAAATACAAAAAAGAGTAAATTAACATACAGACAAATAATTTTTCTGTTAAGATGTGTTTCTTTTTGGGGGGGGAGTGGGTAATGTTTTCTTTTCTTTTCATTTTTTTAGTTTTTATTTTTCAGTTACAGTTTACATGCAATATTATTTTGTATTAGCATTATTTACACTAGCCAAGATATAAAAGCAACCCAAGTGCCCATCAAAAAATTATTGGATAAAGAAAATGTTGTACATACCTACAAAGGAATTTGTCTCAGCCATAAACAGAATAAAATCTTACCATCTGCAACAACATGGATGGATCTAGAGTATATTATGTTAATATGCTTTAAAATGATTTGCAGAAGAGCTCTATTAAATACTAAGTATAAAATAGATACTAGCAGGGAGAGTGAGCCGCAAGAACTAAGGCTCTGCACCCATGAAAAGACAGCCTTTTCACTTCATATGCCTTGAGGAGACCACTGCTCAGCAGACACACCACCACCTGCTGGACAATTCAGGTCTGGAATATAGATGTCTGTGCTGGCTTTAGGCTGGGGCAGTGTTTCTGGATCCAGAACTTTCCCTGGAAAGAGAATGATCTCCTCGTGGAAATTTTTTTTTTATCCTGCAAAATGAGCTAGCAGGTATTGTTGTTTGGGGGAAAGAACGGCCAAATCTGCATTGAATGCTCTTCTGAGGACTCACTCTCATTGTGTTCAACAGTAGGAGGTGATTAGCAGTGGAGAGCTCTTCACATTTCATATCTAAGATGTTAATGTGAGTTGATTTATAACCACTAAGAACCTGCTTCTTACCTGCCACCGGGCAGGGCAGCAAAGTCATTGTGATCCCTTTTCCCGGCCTCTCTCCACCCCACCCCCACCCCCACCCCACCCCCCCGCCAGTGCTTCAGTGGGGACATTGGGCCAACATGAGTGTTTCCTGAACGTCTGTATTCTAAATCTGTGTTTTCAGAGAGAAAAAATAAATTAGTTAATGAGGATCCATCCCTGGGACATGGCCCCATTTGTTCAGCAAGGATTTTGTTTTCTCTTTCTCCAAGAGAAGCAGTTACGTCAGCCCCAACACTGAGGAGTGTTGTTAAGGACAGGCAGCATGGCCCAGTTGACCAAACATGAGCCCTGAAGCCAGAGAGACCCAGTTTGAACCCTAACTCAGTCAGATATTAGCTGGAATATCTTAGGAAAGTTATTCATCATTTATGGGCCAAAGGATCCCCATCATTAAAGTGTGTGTGGGTGGGTATTTTCTATTTTCATCAGCAAAGTAAATAATCGGCTTGATTCTTATGGGGATTAAGTGAAGAGAAGCTGTAAAGTGCCTAACACGGTGCCTGGCACACTCAATAAAGACTGGCTTTTATTGGTTGAAATAGTAGTAGTTTTCTACTTGTTAATGTCATTGTCTTTCATGTAGGGTGACTCCAAAGCATCTCACAGACCCATAGAATCCGAGCTGGAAGGGGCCAAAGGTCCAGCTCCTTGAACTTGCTCATCTCCTCATCCCCATGCCAAAGAGAACTCTACACAGCCAAGTGAGCAGAATGTAGGGAGACTTCCTGTTGGCTGAAAGTTACACAAATAATAGTCCACATTTATTGAGAGTTCACTCTGTGCTGGGCACTATATTAAGACCTTCATAGGCATGAAGTTAATTCTAAATTAATCTTCAATACAATCTATGTTGTAATTCCTATCATTGCCCCCATTTTACAGATCATGAAACTATTCCTCAAAAGGGTTAAGTGACTTTCCCCAAACCACATAAGCCTACGAGTGGACTCAGAACTTGACCCCATCAGCCTGACCTCAGAGCCCCATTTCTAACCCTTCCATTGTGCTGCTCAATATCTGGTTGAAAGACACAGCAAAACAAAGCCACAGGCTCCACATGCCAGGATGGCTATTTGGATTGAACTGTTGAGTTAATCAGCAAAGCAAATGATCCGCTTGATTTCAGCATGCTGCATCCATCAGCGATGCAAGTATCTTACAAGCCAGATATTCTCAACCCTGGTGGAATATTAGAATTGCTTGGGAAGATTTTCGAAAGTACCCATGCCTAGACCTCACTGAACATTTTTTTAATTGCTATGGAGTGAAGTCTGGATGTAGAGGGGGTTTTTTTGTTTGTTTTGTTTTTTTAAAAAGAGCTCCCCCACGTAGTTTTAATGTGCAGCCAGTATGGAGAACCACAGGGGTAGATTCTCTCTGCTGTGGATGGTGCCACTTAGAGAGCTTCTTGAAGTCCTTTCGGGATTGCATTTGTTTATCCTGACATTTAGTTCAGAACTAATTAGCGATCCTCATCCATTAGGCAATAATACCTTGTGTAAACTCTGACTGAGGATACCACTTTGCATAGAAATATGAGACTTTCCAAGGAGAACATTTTTCTTAATTACTACATGTAGTCAAGTTTTCTTTGGAAAATGGCAACATCCAAATCTTTTCCTACTAATCATGTATTACAAAAAAAAATTTGCCTTGAAACATTGCAAGGCAGCCAACACGATTCAGTAAATTACACCACATAACCAGCTTAGGCCTCATTAGGCTGTTCTCTTTGGCTTTGTCGAGGGAACAGCCACTTCCCTTTGCAATCCCTCATGGGGATGGATTTCTTCACTCTTCCCTGAAAGATCTGGACACCCCACTTTCCCTGAATCCCTCATCAAGTGGCGGCAGCTCAGCCCTGTGTTATCTTCTTGTGCAGCTCCCTTGAGGATGGATTGGATTTTACTTACAAATAAGAGATGTCTGCAACTTTAGATCATTTGAAGAAGGAACAGAACACTTTTCTTTTGAATGAGGATACTGGGAGTGCATCTTGTTAGGTACCTATCCAGCATTCCTTTCCTCTTTCCCACCAGGACACCATCTTGTTTAGGTATCACTCCTCTCCCCTGTGCAGCCCAGGCATGACACTGTTTCATTTGCTTCACCAAATGAGGTGTGACACTCTTCATTTGCTTTCTTTTTCTGCACCCTGACCCAGGCCTGGGTGTCTGACCTGGGGCTGGGGGGATACCAATGGCATTAATAACTCCCTTCCTCTGTGGTTTTCAGCAAGTGAGAGAAAAGTATGGCTGGGGCAGGGGGGGGTGGGAGGGTATTTTTCTGGTTTCCTTCATTGCTAAGTAGCTGCAGTTGCCAGCAGCTCTCTGGGAATGGACAGAGATCGTCTGGGGCAGCCCTCTCCCTCCGATGCTCTGTGCGCACCTTCTCAGAGAAGCTCCCCGGTCCTCACAGTGAGGATGGTAATAAGGGCTCCTTGTTGTTTCTACTTCTAGCCTGCACAGTCCCTTGTTGAGTTACCCAAACTCTGCCCACAACTTTATAGTCCCTTTAGTAAATTCTCTTCATGTGTTTAGGTTTGTTGTGTTTTTTTTTTTTTAATGTATATTTTTATTGATTTCAGGGGAAGGGAGAGAAAGATGGAACATCAATGATGAGAGAGAATCATTGATAAGCTGCCTCCTGCACACCCCACGCTGGTGATCAAGCCCAAAACCCGGGCACGTGCCCTGACCCCGCAGACCTCCTGGTTCATAGGTCGAAACTCAACCCCTGAGCTACATTGGCCAGGCTATTTAACTGGTTTTAATATGTCATCTGCTTCGTGCTGAGACCCTAAGATAGCATGGGACTCACTCCCAAGTTTCAGGGCCCAGATCTTTGTTGTTGTTGTTGTTAATCCTCACCTGAGGATATTTTTCCATTGACTCTTTTTGCAGAGAGTGGAAGGGAAAGGAAGAGACAGAGAGAGAAACATTGATGTGAGACACATTGATTGGTTGCTTCCTGCATTTGCCCTGACCAGGGCCAGGGATTGAGGGATTGAGCCTGCAACCGAGGTACGTGCCTTTGACTGGAATCAAACCCGGAACCCTTCAGTCTGATACTCTATCCACTGAGCCAAACCTGCTAGGGCAGGGCCTTGATCTTGATTACTCTAAACTAGTCACAATATTGCATTTGCCAATAATCAGTTCAGACACCCAGGGTGAAGGCAATCTGCGTGGTATTTCCTTAAGCAATGTTTATGATACAGAGATGGGCACCTGACTTAAGATGATCAATTAGATGGAAGAGATCTTAGTCTGTTTGGGCTGCCATAACATAATACCACAGACCGGGTGCCTTGTACCCAACAGTGATGGAGGCTGGGAAGGTAAAGATCAAGGTATCAGCATGGTCAAGGTGAGGGTTTCAACATATGAATTTTGGGGGGACGTCAACATTCAGACTACAGCAAAAGGGCAACACCTGGCTTCAGCTCCTGCCAGTAGCCATCCTATGAGCATGAGGGAAGTCACTGTGAAGACAAAGACAGCACACTCTTAGGACACAGCCCAGAGTAATGGCACTGGAGCCCTGATTCTGACAGACATCTATGGACTTATTGTTATGGGAAATAATAAATCTCTTCATAGGTTAAGCTCATTTTATTGAAGTTTTTTTCTGTGGGGTTTTTTGGGGGGAGGAAGGGTAGTTTGCTGGTGAAAGCATCATAACCAATATAGTTTTATCAGTGTTTTTTATTTGTGTAGCAGCCAGAGGGTTTAAAGCATTTCTAATGCTTTTAATGTTCTCAACAACAGTTATAGCTAAGGTAGTAGTGATAATAGCTATGTGTCAGACACTATTGAAAGCACTTTATTTGTAAATATTAACTTGGTTAACCATCACAACAACTATTCAGTAGGTACTATTATTCCTATTATGTAAGTATCAGATGACAAACAGAAGGCACAGAGAAATAAAAATTATTAGCTGCTCCATGGCAGAGCTGGAATTTGAACCCAGAGCCCGTGTTCTTCAGCTCTATATTCTACCACACTGTGAATTGGGGAGGGCAGGTTTTCTTTGCTCATGTTTCCGATGGGGCCACTATGGTTCAGCGAGCCAAAGAGCTAGTTCAGAGGGAACTCAGAACTCACATAAGATCTAGTGCTATTTCCATCGTGCTGCATTTCCGTCCCAGTGAGCTTCTGATCCAGGGCCTTTCTAGTAATTTATGGAACAATCAATGCAAATGACAGCTCTCCACTTCTCCAAATTGTTCAAGTAAAACTGGAGCAATGTGTGAGAAGGGACTCCCTGTGGGGGCCACTAAATACAGTGCAGCCTATAGTACACACCTACTATCCAAACTTTTTTCATACACATCCTATAAGAATTTTATAAAACTATACACCCCTCATATATTTGTAAGTTACCATCTGAAAATTTTTATCATATATTGCAAATAATTTAAGTTCTGGTGTATTAAAATATTGACATTTTAAATAAAACTGTAGCTCATTCTATAGGTTTCCAAAGAAAGTCTGAATTTCATTACAACTTGAGATTCACCATTATCCATTCAAAATATGTGAATAAGCACATACTATTATATTCTCAACTTACTGATGAAGGAACAGAAGCAGAAGGTGGTAAATTGCTTGAGGCCATAAATTGCTTAAGGCTGTATATTCAGGGAATGGGAAACTCGGGATTCAATCCAACTTCAACTTCGTTGATTAATCACCATGTTTTGTTGTCTCCTTCATCAGAAAATTCTTCCAAGGACAAAGTTTTGAAGATTCTGTGGCATATTACTATTCCAAAAACTACTTTAAAATGAGACGAGGTTAGGGCACCCAACTAATCCAGGGAAATGACAGAACTTCATCTCTATGCAGTTTTGATTCAGAAGAAATAGGAGAATACAACTGTAGGCCTCTTTCTTCTGAGCGAATATGTATATCTCTGAGCTTTTGTTCTAAGGCATCAATAAACAGGCTGACTCTGGACTTGGGAAGGTCATATTTATGTAAATTTCTACTTGGGACCAAGTACCCTTGGTCTTGGGAGCAGGTTTGGGTACCTGGCTCAAGGCAGGACTCCAGGCTCTTAACAAGACACCTGGGAGGATGGAGAGAGCAGAGCAAGAGGAGGCCTATCTGGGGAGCCACACTCCAGGTCATCTCCAGTGGAACTGGAGACTGTCCAGGGCCTGGAGGGGCAGAACCGGGGCGGGAGCTGTCCGTGGTTCTGGCTGAAGTCAACTCGTGGATATTTAAGGTCCAGAGCAGCCGGCCCATCTTCCCCTAAAGTGGACGGAGGAATCTGAGGTTTTGGGGGGCAGGAGTTGGTTTTAATTAACCTGCTGGCTGAGAAGGAAATGGAAGAACCCCATGTCCACACCCTCCAGAGCGTATGTCATTGCCTGGGCGAATCTGACAGTTTCTTTTCATGTTCCCCCTCAGTGTCACCTCCTGTTTTAGACTTAAAGACTTTAGCTATTTTGATGCCTCTCACCCTTCCCTCTGCTAGAATCTATTTCTCCTCCAGCTCCCTCCTCTGCCCCACCTCCAGATGTAGGTGGAAAGTACCAGGTAAGGGCTTCATAGGCACATGGCCATTTTAATTTTTACTCCTGGTAAATCCAGGACAGGCTAATACTGGGATTGGCTGAAAACCCACTGCCATGGCCTGTATGTCCAGGAGATGGAGCTTTTAATTTCACCAAATAGAAACTGGATCTTTGGAATTCTGAGGTTTGAGTCTCTTAAATGGATCTTGTGTTTGTGGTTCCATCTGAGCAAATTCTGAGCCAGGACTGAAAAATGGAAGACTCTCCATTTTAGTTCAGAGAGCCCCAGGGTGGAAGAGAAAAGGAGGTCCAGGAGTGGGATGGTGCGTAGACGGAAACAAGGACCTGCTGAATCAAGGTGCTGCCCCACAGCCCACCGGGTAACCATGTTAATGAGCCTGGTCCCATTAATGAACTGGCAAGGAAATAGCTGGTCAAATAAATATTTGTTGTTTTACTGAGCATTCAAGAAAGTGCAATAAACTGCACTGTTAAGCACTGTATATTAGTTGATTCTTACTTCTACAGTTAATGACTAATTTCGGTGGCATTTATTTGACAATCCTTTAATGAGTGGTGACAGAGCATTACTCTTAAAAGAACAGGATGCTTTCTTATCACATCCATAGTTGAGGGACTAATTTGTCCTGCTTGGTTTTTCAAGAATTATTTCTAAGGTTGGCATTGGCATGCAGTGTTCAGAGCAGGAAATGACATTGATCATGGTATCAATGAGTTACTTTATTTAAAAATATGTTTTTATTGATTTTAAAGAGAGGAAGGGAGAGACAAAGAGAAATACCTATGTGACAGAGAAACATTGACTGGTTGCTTCTTGCATGCACCCCGACCGGGAATCAAACCTATATCCCGGGCATGTGCCCTGACTGGGAATCCAACTGGTGACCTTTTGGTGCCTAGAGTGATGCTCAACCAACTGAGCAACACCAGCCAGCATAATGACCTTTATTTTAAAAACTGGTCTCGACTTCCTGCCCCTAGAAAGACAAAAAGTTTGACCACTTGGGCAGGGAAGTCTTAAAGTTGGGCAGGAAAGCGAAGTCATGTTTTCTTGTGTTGAACCCTCAGTAAAACAACATGTCTGGAGAATGATGATGTTTAAATCAATTTCCTTTATGTTAACTATTTCATAAAATGAGCACAACACAATATTTCCAGATGGAAAAAAAAAAACACCGTCATTAGCAGCAGAGTGTTGACTTTTTGGAGCTTGTGATTTAAAACCGGTAATGCTACAGCTCTAGAAGGAAAAGGAAGCTTCAAAATGGTGTGCAACTGTCAGAAATGGGAACAGAGGAATGAAGGTCTACTGCCTTCTGCTTCAAAGAAGAAATTTCCATTTCAATCTCCAAAGTTATGTTTTTCAAGATACAGGTTTAGCTTTATGTTGATGAACATGTCATTATTTTATTGCTTACAACATTAATTTGCATGTATATATAGATTTGGACTGTGTTGAAAGGTTTAAATTCTGTGGTGTGATGTGAGAATTATTTCAAAGCACAGTTTGTAAGGCATTATAAACCTCCCCACTCTTCCTCAGATATCCAGTGTTCATGTGAAGTGTACAATCAACAAAAGTCTAAGTCTATTGACTATCCATCCAGATATGACATAGATGATCACAATGAGCCCCTGCAATGGATTGGAAATCAGATTCTTTGACCATTGTTTCATGTCACAAGATTATCCAGCTAATATATTTCTAAGGCAGCGAGAGAAATATTTCATTCCAGAAACACTTAAAAATGCAACATTTTGTAACCACTAAATATTTTTATCATAATTAAAAATTCTCATTTGCTCTTTAATAATGTATTTCCTTATTCATTCAATGACTATTTACTGAATATCTACCAGTTAGGCTTTTAGTTAACATCTAATAAATCTTAAGTGTCTTCAAAATATCTCCCAAAACAAACTTTGCAATGATTAGAAGATGATGCTGCAAGTTGTAGGAGTCAGGTGGGGAGTTGTATTATCTTCCACAGCAGAATTTATGGTTACAATAAAACATACAGAAATGTTTTGATATTATACTATGAATTTTAATGTTTCTAACCATTTTAATAGGGTTCTGAATTAAAGAAAATGTTCATAGGCAATACAATAAAGAAGTTATTAGAATCATAGTTCAATGAAATAGAAGATGACTTTTGTAGGCTAAGATTTATATTAAACCCCAAAGTTCAATTCTAATCACAGGCTTGTGTTTTACATTGAGTGATACATACTCCTTTAGGAATTCTCTGTGGTAAATATGAAGCTTGAATGAAGCAGGTCACAGATTAATTAACTTTGATGAAAAGTGACATTATTCATTTTAACTCAGTTGAGAGTATGCGATTATCATCTCAAAATCAAAAGATGACCCCAAAAGATCCCCCATTATGCTTTGGGGTATGTTTTAATAGGCTGTCATTTCAGATTATTTAGACTTATTTGTTGCTCCTTCACCTTGTTCAAAAAAGTGATTTAAGGCTGTCATTTCTAATTAAGGTTTGATTTTCAGACTTTCTCAGATAAAATAAAAGAAGTAGTTGGATTTCTATCAACAGATTCTCAGTTGACAGACCCATTTCTGTCCATGGCTTCACTTTATTTTCTGGAGGGCACTGCAGAGGATTCCAACTTCACCTAGAAAAAAAATAGATGAGCCACTCATATCATGAACACACACCCTTCAAGTGTCCACAATGTGTAAAGTACGGGGAAATCACCGGGATGCACCCCAACCCTCAAGGAGCTCACAGTGATAGAATTTGGGCAATCATGGCTTAGGTCAGTGGTTCTCAACCTTCCTAATGCTGCGACCCTTTAATACAGTTCTTCATATTGTGGTGACCCCTAATTTCATTGTTACAAATTGAACATAATTAAAGCATGATGATTAATCACAAAAACAATATGTAATTATATATGTGTTTTCTGATGGTCTTAGGCGACCCCTGTGAAAGAGTCATTCAACCCCCAAAGGGACCAGGACCCACAGGTTGAGAACCACTGGCTTAGATAGTTTCAAGTTTTAGGAAGTGAGAGAGCTATTAATATAATTGGCTTCCTCTTTCCATAGACTCTTCTCAGGAGAGGAGTTAACAGTTTTCTCCCCCGGGGAAAATCACCAGCTGTTCTGTTTCTCTTTTACATGACCATCCATTGATGCTTGCAAGAAGCTAAGCCATTGAACCTAAAAGTGTGGTTCATACAAACCTCCTATGTCAGAATCACCTGGGACCTTATTACAAATACAAACTCCCAAGCCTCATCACATATTTTGTGAATGTAGTCTGGGGCTATGATCCATGACTATTCATTTTTAACTATCACCCCAAGTGATTCTGATGCACACTAGGTTTGAGAATGCAGTCTAAGTAGATAACTCAGCCTAGACCACTGAACTAAGAAGGTCTCATGGAGCCACTCCCACTTATGCCATGTTCTTACCAAGCTCTGAGATGCTTGGCAATCAGTGCAAGGAGGGGAATACAGCTCTCAAGAATTGAAGAAAATACTACATTATGAGTAAAATTTAGCATGGCTCCCGTGCCTCCCCTGTACCAAGAACTATGTTAAGTTCTTACTGTTCTATAGTCTTTATAGTTCTCATTCCTATTTTAATCTTCATAAGAACGTGGCAAGAAATTTAATAAATTTCTTACTGTTTCTATCGTGAAGATACAAAAACACAACTCCCTATTTCTGGGAAAGAGAGTAGCCTCAAAGGTATGTTACTTACTGTTGATGGAGTCAGCCAAAATCTTAAGTTGCTGGGTATTGTCCAAGACCTCAATCCTTTGGGTGTATGGGTCATAACGAACTGAGAAGGGCCGTGGGATTGTAGCAGCGAAGTTCCTGAAACCAAAACCATAGATCTGCGTGAAGGGCATCATTTGGGGAAAAGGTAATTCTGAAAGATTTCTCAATGTCCTTTCATTTGGCTATTAGTAACACAGAAAACACTAGACCAGGAGGTTTAGACACAAGGCTAAGAAGTGTAATGGAGTTTTAGTGAGGTCCTCTTGGGAACCCTTTGTTGTTTGTGTGTCTATGTGACTATATAAACACATGTATGCACATATTTATTTGGTCACCTACTTCCAAAAAGAACAGAGGCAGCTTACAGTAAAAACCCAGGTTACAATAAAGCCAAAATTCTCATGGATTAAATAAAATAAAATAAAAAGAGTAAATAGAGCCCTAACTGGTTTGGCTCAGTGGATAGAGTGTCTGCCTGTGGACTGAAGGGTCCCAGGTTTGATTCTGGTCAAGGACATGTACCTTAGTTGCGGGCACATCCCAGGAGGGGGTGAACAGGAGGCAGCTGATCAATGTTTCTCTCTCATCGATGTTTCTAACTCTCTACCCCTTTCCCTTCCTCTCTGTAAAAAAATCAATAAAATATATATATTTTTAAAAAAGAGTAAGTAGAATCCAGCTACAGAGTGTTATAGAAAAAAATAAGCTGTGAGATGGTTGGAAATCAGTGCAAGGAGGGAATACAGCTCTCAAGAGTTGAAGAAAACACTACATTATGAGTGAAATTTAGTCCTGTACCAAGAACTATGTTAAGTTCTTACTGTTCTGTAGTCTTTATAATTCTCACTCCTATTTTAATCTTAATAAGAACTCTAGCGGGAAGGTACTATTATTTTCCTCATTTTACAGTGGAGAAAACTGAGGCTTGGAGCAGCTAAGTGTCTACCAAGGCCATACTGGCAGTATATTGCGAAGCTGGGAAGACGAAGGAAGTCTGACTCTTCAGTAGGCTTGTTTCTTCTTCATTACTCCTAGGTCTGGGAGGAATGCACGTTAAGCAATGTAATTAACAAGATATTAAAAAATGATCTATAATATGCAAAGGTATCACAAATGATATTTCTAAGTTGGCTTCTGGTGAAAGTAGAAGCTGCCAGAATGAGAAGACAATTATAAGGGAGGCTAGTAGGGCTCTCCAAGTTTATCGAGTCTGGTGGAGTACAGTGGCTGGATATCCAAGTTCCAGAGTTGGAACCCCTGGGCTCACTCACACCCTGAGATTGGTGCATTTGCTAATTACTTGTTGAGTGCCTACCATGTGTCATGCAATGTTCAAAGGGCTGGGGGAAGAGTAGAAAACAGAAATGATAAAATGTCTATCCTCATGGATCTTACATCCTACAATATAGTAGATATTAATAAGCAGAAAACAGAAAAATAAGTCATAGAAGGGGGTAAACAGTGCTAGGGTCAGGCTGAGTAGTGATTTTAAATAAGTTGGTTAGAGAAAGACGCACAAAGAAGGTTAAATGTGGGTAAAGATGTGAAGAAGATCAGGGAGTGAGTTCTGTAGGTGTCTAGGAGAATAAAGTGAACATAGGTTATAAGATTTCAAGGACTGATTTGGTGGAGGGACTTCTGTGTCTACTCTTCACATAGGAGGGTTCAATCTATGGATTTGGTGGCTGTATTGAACAAGGATCAGGTGGCTAGGTAGTCTGGAGGGATTGGCATGTGAGGACACTAGCTATGAAATAGGGTCTCACGAAGGAACCCCTCCCAACAGAGAGTGGGAAGGGACAAGGGTGGGAGGCTCTATCTGCTGCACACTATTGCTGTGGGCACTGGGGTCCGCCTCCTGGCCAACCACCCACAGATCAGTGGCAACAGAGCAAGTAAGGAGGTCCCGAGAGCTGCTGACCTGCCTTAGTTGCCATCTCACCTTACTTTCTCCTTGGCATCATTAAAACTCTCAGCCACGTAATACAGGGGCTGGAACTCTGTGATCGTGTACTCCTGGATGGCTGTCTTCTCCAGCTCCAGCGGGAGGAGCATGGGCTTGTCCGACAAGCAGTACTGCAAACACCAAGTGGAAAAATTTCACAGTTAAATCAGGGCCAATGGTCCCTGCTGCATCCCACAGGCCATTTGTGTGCCTTCTCCCATCTCACCTGGATTCCTTCCACACACCCTAGCCCAAGTGAAGTAAACTGAATTATTTTGCATCTGCTATATTCTACCCTTTATAGCTCATCTAAAACCTACAGTCAAGATAGAAAGAAGTAATGCAGTGCAAACATTTTCAAATAAGGTGATCAACAGATGAGGGAGCCAACCACATTTGCTGGCACGTGTTTTCATACATCTGTATGCACAGTTCAACCTTGGAATCAGGAAGCCCCTCTGTCCTGGAGACCTGTGAACTTATAGTTCAATTAACACCCACTCATGATCAGATCATAACTGCTAAGGCAGCAATCTCTTAAGGTTAATCCCCTGGCTTGAATCACAAAATGAATGTCAATGGGGTTTCCATAGCACCAAGAAAAAAAAAAGAATGGTCAGCTATTTCCACCACTTTCAAATCTACTGTTAGTTCCTGTTAGAGTCATACCTGTAATTCACCAAAGGATGACAGGAGCCCGGCGCCATATGCCTTTATGGAGTCTCCTTGTTTGCAGAGCCCAAACTCCACAGTAAACCAGTAAATCTGGAATGGAAAGTCAAGTTGAGAGCACACCACAAGGGAGGTAAAGGCAGCAGATGCCCCATGATCAAGGGCAGGACTGCCCAGGTAAGAGTTTGTGCAGGTTTGTTCTCTGAATCAGCATGACCTGAGGTCAACTCTCTGTCTCTTGTGTCTCATCCTAACCAATCATCTGTTGAATCAAGAGTTGGCTGAATGCAAGGTGAGACAGGAAGCAGTGACCGTGGGGGAGAATATTGAGGGTGCCCTCAAAGTATACCCCTAATAAATTGTTCTCTCTAGAACAATTCTTCACCACTTTTGCTTTCTTCTTCATGGAATCAACTAGAGTGAGATGTTCCCTTTATGTTGTTTGAACTTACCAAACAATCCCATCAGGCTCAGCAGTGGGAGGCAGGAGATTGGAGGGTGATAGAATCAATGAAGGGCCATCCCCTCATCTGTGCTATACTTGAAATCTCTGAATGACCCCCCTATCAATCATTGCTTCCACATACACACATACTTTATGCTGGAGAAATCTCAAGGGCAATTATTACAGCTTATTGATATTTTCAAGGCACTCTGTTTAGAATCACATGTAAGCATCTGCATGCAACTGATTTCAAAATCCAACCACTAAGGAGAAATCCAAGTGAAAAATTACACTTGTGCAAATGTAACCCAGTGCATTCTGGTTTTCTTTCCAAATGACCTGGCTTTCAGGGGAAGAACAAAGCTTCAGAGACCTGAGGGCTGTAACCCATAACACTCCCACTACCCACCACAGAAAGACAGAATTTACCGTGGCAAGTTTCTCAATGTACTCATCAGGTGCACCCAAAGAGGCAAGGCCAATTTCCTGTAATTATGAAAAAAACAGAGTCATTGGCATGACAGGGTCTGCCTATTTTCAACCTTTATCCTCAGTTAAAGATAAAGGTACTTGATCACAGAAGGTGATCGTTGGCTAGATGTCTTCAGAAGAGCTCAGAGAGACCCTAATTGTTCTGTCAAGTCTTCCTTAACCACACATCATAGAATCACAGATCTCTAGAGTGGGGGAAACTGTTCCCTAGCTGGTCAATCACCTGTTGAATCAAGAGTTGGCTGAATGAAAGTGTTGGCTTGATTCAACAGGTGTATTTTTTTACAGATGAGAAAACTATGGCACAGAAAAGGGAGATGATATGCTCAAGGTTACACAGCACTTTGTGTCTAAAGCTTCATCTCTTGATTCCAATTTAGTAATTATTCTTCTACAGCAGAAGTGGAACATTTCTGGGGTACTAGATAAGTCTTAATTATACACCCTGAAGAAACCACAGAAGTGCTTGACATCCATCCAGGTATATATAGTTGGAGAGTCTGAAATGTCACGAACCACTTCTCATCACAGCTTCAACTGCGAAATTTCTCTAGATGTATTTTTGTCTCTCTTGCAGCATTTGCTTCAGTCTGCCTTGTATCAGTGTGTGTGTGTGTGTGTGTGTGTGTGTGTGTGTGTGTGTGTGTGTTTGTCTTTCCTACCGTATGCAAAAACATTGTGTTCTTCTGGAAACATACAAAATTGATAAATATCCTTTATCTCATGGTTTTTACTTTCGAGTAGGTAATTCAGTTGGTTCAAGAAATAGAGAGGGGCCAGTATGCTTAAAGCAGAGTAAGAGGATGGGGGGAGTGACAGATGATATCAAACAGGAATCTGGAGCCCCATCATGTAGGACCTTTTTGGTTATTTGGGGCTCAAGATTGTCCTCTCAGTGAAATGGGGAGACATTACAGGGTTTTGAGCAGAGAAGTGGCAAGATTTGATTTATGTCTTCAAAGATTCACTCTGGCTTCTCTGTGAGAATAGACTGTGGGGGGTCAAGGGTAGAGGAGGGGAGACCAGTTATGAGGCTACTGCAGTCACCAGGGTGAGGAATGCTAGTGGCTAACACTAGGTTGTAGCAGTGAATATGATGAGAAATGACAAGATTCTACATATATTTTGAAAGTAAGCCCTTAGAATTTTCTGAAAGATATGGTTGTAGGTATGTAAGAAAGAAAAGTCAATGATGTCCCCCCAAGTGCTTTTGGTTTGAGAAACTGGAAGGATGGAGTTGCCATGAACTAATATAGGGGGCTGTGGGTGAAGAAGGTTTGAACAGGAAGATAAAGAATTCAGTTTTGGACAGGATGAATAAAGATGTCTATTAGACATCCAAGTGGAGATATTGAATAGGTGGTTGGATATGTAAGTCTAAGTTTTAGGATTAAAGTCTGGGTGGAGATATAAATGTGTTTATCATCAGATTAGAGCTTGTATTTAAAGCCATGAAATTGGGTGATATAACCAAGAAATTAACGTAGATAGAGAGAAGAACTAAGAATTGGGCCCATAATGAAGCAAGAAGTTACATGGTCTTTATCCCTGTATTCCTGTCTAGGCCAAATGCAGCACCTGGCCCAGATTACATACTGAGAAAACGCTGTCCAGTTAGAATGAATCAAATCTAGATACTGGCTTAGCCTGGATCTACTCTCTTGCCCCTTCCCCATCTCTGTTCCAGACATGCCACAGTTCTAAGTCTATCGGGAGCCATTGATAAATCCAAGATCAAAATGGCACCCTGTTCTAGTTGTCACCAGTCTTTGTGAGCCTAGAGATTGCCTAGCACAAGGGGTCCCAAGATATCCCTGTGTTCCTGCCGGAAGCTGATCCACCCTTGCTGCTTGACACAGTCGCTGCAGGGAAGAAACATCTGCACAGCTTATGTTTCAAGGGACCTGGCGTATATGGCATATGTTTGCTCCCCCTCTTAATGCTATGCGTTTTAAACAGGACCACCTCCCCAAGAAAGGTTGTTTCCCCAGGTGAGGATTTTTCCTTGGAGTTAGGGAGGAAATAAAACCCCTTAACTAAGTGCCAGGTGGGTAATTAATCACTTTAACTCCGAACAATCACACTTAAGCTACATAATCTTTACTCCCTGGAATGGAGATAAGAAACGCCCTAACCTTTCGAATATAAATTGATAGGATTAAAATCAACTGGTATAAATACAGATGTAACAAGACAATAAAACACAGAACTTGGCTGGAGAACCTGGCTAGAGAACCTCGCTATGCTGATCAACTGAACGCTATCTCCGTGTCATTCCTTCTTCATCGACTCCATCCACACCTTTGGGAACCCCTGGACCTGCTGGGGCTGGATCCCAACATGTTCCATCCCCATCCCATCTTTTACTCTAGCAGAAAGCAAGTCCTGCCTTTACATAAAAAAGGGATGTGCTCAGGGAAGCTTCAGAATGGTTCTCTGCCTTAGGACTGTCCTGGTCAAAATTGAAACTGTGTGGCACTCATGGCCCAGAGCTTCCATCTCTCTCTTTTAAAAAAAAAAAAATTAAGTTCTTTATTGTTTAATATATTACATAAGTCTCCTTTTCCCCCATTGACCTCTCCCGGGCCACCCCTAACCCCCAGCACATGCCCTCCCTCCTCCCCCCCACCCCAGTCTGTGTCCATTGGTTATACTCATATGCATGCATACAAGTCCTTTGGTTAATTTCTTACCCCCTCACCCCCCACCATCCCTCATAGGTTGGACAGTCTACTCAGGTAATTGTCCACTTCTCTGTGGAGCCCCCCAAAATGGAAATGGCTTAAGGGTATTACTTAGCCTCCTTAATAGCTTCTTTTTTAAAAAATATATTTTATTGATTTTTTACAGAGAGGAAGGGAGAGAGATAGAGAGTTAGAAACATCGATGAGAGAGAAACATCGATCAGCCGCCTCCTGCACATCTCCTACTGGGGATGTGCCTGCAACCCAGGTACATGCCCTTGACCGGAATCGAACCTGGGACCTTTCAGTCCGCAGGCCGACGCTCTATCCACTGAGCCAAACCGGTTTTGGCCTTAAGAGCTTCTGATGGTGAGAACAAAAAGTTCTATTCTGATAAGAAAACTTATTTATCTTTGGCCATAGCAACAATCCCGATTTTAAAGCTTCCAAAACAAGCAGTGGCACTGGACAGCAAGAACCACACTTCTGAAAGTCAGCCTATCAGCAGTAACTTCAGTCCAGTGGTAACGCTTCCACAGTTAAGGTTCAACCAATCCTTAAGCACTTTTTAATGTCCAACAATCTCTGAATCCACATTTCCCAGAACCCTACATAAAAGCAAGTTTTCATTGTTTGGGGAAGTCTGTGTCTTACAAGTACAGTTTTTCCTTATTTAGCAAGCAATTAATTTAGCTTTTTTGTTTGTTCACTTGTTTCATATATTAAGTGATAGCCTCTTCCTTCAACAGTAGAATGTTTATTTCTTCCAGCTGCTTATAAAATTCACACACAATCCCATTACTCTGAAATTCATGCTTGGTCCAGCATTTGTTCACGGGTCATTCCATTTGATCCTGTGTGTGTGTGTGTGTGTGTGTGTGTGGCAGGAGGGCTTTTTATTGATACACATTTGAAGAACAGGGTGGCCTCTCAAGACAACTTTTCTCAGGTCACACAGGTGATTGGTGGCTTGGTAGGGCCTATGCATGCATTGTCATTCAACAATCTCATGATCCAATGATGGTCCTAGGCTACCTCTCAAAGCCTGGAGAGCATTAGTAGAATTCTTTCACTGATCCCCAAAACATTTTTTGAACATGGTCACCACTGTTATAGATTAATCAAGATCTAGCCTGCTATTTTGATAATAGTGAAAAAACATTAGGCTTATTATTTTTTGCCAACTCTGAGTAGGGCTATTGGCATTGGATTCTTGGCAAATGTCATCTTACTTAGTGAAAACATATACCAAATGACTGCTTGACAAGATAAAGTCACTTCTACATGGAACCAGAGAGGGTTTTCATGGATGAAAGGCTAATATACCACCCCTGGTAGGACAAGTGAGATTAGAAAATTCAACAATTTAATTCAGAGGATGAGGTATTCACAAATCAAATGTTGTGGTCTCTAGAATGGGTATCTCCATAGGACCATACACCCATCTCAGGTGGTAGCACAAAACTGTACTTCCAGAGACATGAGGCTAGAAGGCTAAAGATATGCATTCCTCACCTGGGAAAACTGGGCAAAACTGCGATCTGAAAACAAGGGCACGTGTCCCAACAGCTCATGGCAGATGTCACTGAAAGAGAGAACACAGAGCTTGGAGGTGAATAAGGGTTACAAGCAAGCCCGACTCAGTCTTACTACATAAGGAGTGGGTGGGAAGAAAGGAAGTAATTCCTTTAGGCGTATGCCCTCACTTCCAAGAATAAGTGGTATACAAACCTTGGGATCAGGTGAGGCAGCGTACAAGAGAAAAGAACGAGGGGAAAGAAAAGTAAGGGACAGGCAGGACACAGCAGCCAGGGAGTCTTAGGTGTATGCCCAGTGGGGTGCAGAAGAGCCAATATTTCTGTTGGCATTCCCCCAGACACCCGAGTGAGCTGTGGATCATGAACACTTCCCATCCCAAGTCCTCACCTTGGCATTGACATTGCTGGCAGATACAATGTGCTCAGTTATTCTCCACAGGAAATAAAAAATAATTTTTAATAGAACTGTTCCTCTCTTATTCTAGAGTGGGCAGCAGTCAGTCAAGAAAGAAAACTTACATTGATTTAACTTCATGTGCCAGGTCCATTAAGAATGGGTCTTTTCTGATTTATAATAATAAACTTTGTAGGTAGGGAAAGACCATTTTGGGTGTCCTGCTGAATTTTTGTATAAATTGCTTAAGTTCTAGCTGCCTAAGGAGATAGCTAAATGCAAAAGTAAGCAGCATAGTAGCCAGCCATTCTCTACTTTCAGTCAAAACACAATCTAGGCAGAGAAAGCTTAGAATCATGTAGTCATGTATTTAGGAGGTGTTGAGATAGCTTGCCATCTCTTTTTCCTGTTCCCATTTGGAACTTTATAGCTCTGACTCCTACAATCCCTTTGGAATTTGAATGTGACCTCTCATTCCCATTGTCAGGGAAGGTCTGAATCTTTGGTTCAAAAGATCTCCATATCTCCAATTAGTATGGTCTATTTGAACAGAGAAAATCCCCAGAAGCGATGGGTTTTTCTCTTAGCATCGAACAATCCAGGCACCTTGTTCTGTGGATGATTCCACAAATAAACCAAACCTCATTCCTGGATTAAAGAGAGGTGGCATACACTGTTGCTGGCAACTGGTGGAGGGGGGATAATACTTACGGTTCAGGTGTATACATGGGCTTGGACCCATGTCTGATGTACTGGGTGCAGTGGAAGACTCGGAAGGCCAGGCCACCCAGGAAATCCCGAGAGGAAAGCAGGCCAGCCACAGGTCGGAGGCGGAAGCCAGTGCAACCTAGGAATCAAGAGAGAGAGAAAACTCAAAGCCCATCACAGCAGAGCCAGAGGGCTCTGAAGACTTTTAGGTAGGGAAGCAATATACCCTGCTGTCCAGGAGATGGGTGCTGATGCCAGATAGACTTATCATCTTCAAATATCTACCCCAATACTTCCTAGCTGGGTGATATGGGCCAAATAAGTTCAAGTCTCTGAGACTCAGTTCCCTCACCTGTAACGTGGATAAATACTTCTTAGGATCATTCTGAAAATCAAAAGAGCTAACAAAGTACAGTGGGGCCTTGACTTACGAGTTTAATTTGTTCCGTGACGGAGCTCGTAACTCAAATTACTCGTATGTCAAATCATAAAGTGAACGAGTGAGACACGTGATGCTGGGCTGATGTTGTGGCGTTCACTGTGACATTCGCTGCGCCAACTAGCGGTGGGGTATCTGAAGCTGGCTCGTAACCCGAATTTTAGCTCTCAACTCAAAGCAAAAAATCGGCCGAGAGACAGCTCGTATCTTGAAAAACTCGTTAGTCGGGACACTCGTAAGTCAAGGCCCCACTTTACTTTCACAGAGCCTAGCACTTTGGAAACATCCAATAAATTTACCTTCTATTATTATTTGTTAGGTTTAAATGCTTATTCCCTACTCCTTGTCTTTCCAGAGTACAGATAAAATTTTCACGGCACTTCCCAGGAAGAAAAAGGATGAAAGGAGCACTCTGGTTTCTCTATCGAACCTCACACAGTCCACCCCATGAAGACCAGTGACTTCCCTGATTCAAGCCTTTGGGAAGAGGAATGAATATTCTCAATTTCACACTTTCTTCCCTTTCTCTCTTGACTGTTGGTCCATAGAGGAGCACACTCTGGTCTGCTCTTGGCCATGGAATGGACTACACACTGTGCCAATGAACTGGCAAGGAAGTCCATGGTGGCTACACATCTCTACCGCATTCTCTAAGTAGCTTTTATTAGTAATAAAGGTGACATTTTGTTCTCCATCTCTTTAGTTCCTCTATTTTCTTCTCAATTTGTTTCAGACTTAGGAGGAGAATAATAACAGTGGGCATCATTATAATAATAGCTAATGCTATACATTACATACTATATGTCAGACACTGTTCTAAGTACTTAATACATACTAACTAATCCTCACAACCCCCCTATGAGGTAGATGTTTTTACTATCCCCACTTTACAAATGGGGAAGTAGGTGTTTACTATGGGTTAGTTGATTGTTTTAGTTTGGTTTTGCTGAATTAACACCACCTCCTGGCAAAGAGGAAAACCCTTATCTCCTTGGAAGTGATGTCACCCCAATGATGTGGTTCCCCAATAAGATACTGAGTCCAAGTTAGTCAAATGCACTGAGCATCTACTGTATATGTATCACTATGCTGGTGATTTCACATGCAGCATCTCATTTCATTCTCACAACTGCCCTCTGAGAAAGGCTAACATGCTGACACAGACTCCATTGGACAGATGACAAAAGTGAGGTAGGTTCACCCAACTAGAGAAAGTCCAAAGCAAGATTCATACCAGATGGGTGTATAGACTTGGAGTTCAGGATTTCTTAGCACTGCCCACAAATAATACATTTCTTACACACAGGCACACTGCTGCCATCTCATAACATAGCAGAGCTGCAAGGAAAACCATGACTGGGCAACCTGGGCCTTGAGTATGAAAAAAACAACGATTCAGGGGCATTGATAGGCAAAACCCATGCCTTGTGCCTTTAAGGAGGGAGGCGATGAGAGTAGATTAACAGCGAAGGCTGGAAGTGAGGCAGAGCTCAGCAGTGACATTCCATTTTTCCTGGGAGAATCAACCTGCACGCATTGCCATTGGCACACTCACACTGGCCTCCATTTATTGCCCTCTCCTCTTGTCCCTTTACCTTTGACCCTGATGTGCACTTACTCTGCAGAAACTGAGACACCTCCTCCAGCTGGGGAATGTTATCTTCACGGAAGCCACAATACTTTTCCAGAAGTGGGAAGATGTGGTTGTGCTCATAGCAAGCGTGGGTTTTATACAAGGACTTCAGAGTCTTGAACACCGTGCCCCAGGTTTTCTTTTCCTCCTCCGTGTATTCCACTCGAGGAATGGGTTGCCCACTAGAACACAGGCATGAGATATTTGTCTCTGGCAGGACAGGTGCATGAAGGAGTGTTAGCAGAGGTGCCACCACCTGGACTCCAGTGGATTATGTAAGTTATTTGAAAGAGGAAAATTCCACTTCTCGATGTAGGAAACATTCAACTGAATTGGTTAAGCAATGATACAAGGTCTCACCTCATCAACTGCCCCAATGATTTGCAGTCACATTGGGAAATCACTTGGCCTTTCTGCTCTCTTATCTCTCCAATTGTTTACGTAAGGTGGAAATTCACTTACCTTCAGGGGCCAGGCAGGTAATGTAAATATATAAAGTAGCAGGTATAGGCAATAGGAGGGTGGGGTTGAGACAACTGAAGAATGCATTCTCTTTCTAAACAATGGCATCCAAGTTCAATTAAAGCACCAGAGTTCAATTAAAGTTTTGTATTATGTCAAATAAAGCAATTGTGGGCTAAAGTGGATTGAATATGTGCACCATGAGTTTAAGACCCTTGTCTAGTGGGCATGCACTTGCTGGATTTGATATTTGGGTCCCTGGGAAGTTCCAGAGGTATTTAAATGCATGCTGGGTACAAGATCTGCTTATCTAGCATCTTCCGCTATGACATAACAGAACTACAGGGAGCTTGTGGGCCCTGCCCTGTAGACCCTGAATCAGTGGGGAGGGAGGGCCCAGGCATCTAGATTCCTATAAGTTCTCAGATGACATGCTATAGTTCAAGAGTCATTAGTTTGAATAGTCCTTTTGAAAACTATCTAAGAATGAGCTGTGTTATGAATAGTGAAATAAAAGAAAACCAAAGAAAGCCTGATTTCGAAGACCCGTGACTGTTCTGTGGGCTGTAGGCCTGTTTCCTAACAGGATACACAGTGTCTGGGACAAGGCAAGACTGTTTATCTCAGAATAATGGCTCATCATCAGGCTCCAAACTAGGTCACTCCTGCCTTTTCAGAAGTGTAGCTCACAGGAAAGCACTGCGATGGCCTACAGGTGGGCAGGGATGAGGGGGCAGAGGCGGACTTTTGCTTAAGTATTGAAAGCAAGACAAGCTCGCGGGTTCTGTAATGGCCAGCAGTGATTGTGGAAAGGACATCAGGTGGACCGCCACCTAAGGCTGCACCATTATTTCAGGGCTAAGTGCTGATGAAGGGAAATAACAGGTTTTTGAAACAGAGTTGCGTTCAATACTTGGCTGCGTCAGTTCATAGCTAAATGGCCTTGGGCAATTTAGTAAACCTCTCTGAGCCTGTGCAGCTATTACATGGGCTATTTGGAGACACATTTTATCAACTGATCACTATACTGGGACTATGATTCATGGTGCCTAAGTTTGATCCCTATGTGGAACAATTATTGAGAAGGCGCTAGAGACCTGAATGTGGGGGCTGTTGGCATGGAGGGTGGCAGAAGCCAAGGAAGGGGGCCAAAGTTGAGTCCTGAAAGATGTTACAATTTCTGGGGTGGGAAGAATTGGCCAGAGGAGACTGAGAAGGAACCTCAGAAAGGGAGGAGAGAAACCAGCAGAAAGTGAAATCTATGGATAAGTACAGTCTCCTGACTCTGAGAGTCCCCGGACACCCATGTGAGTGACTGAGAATGACTCTGGAGCAAAACAAGTCTAAGTTCAAAATCAGAGCATGCCACCTGCTAATATATGACTTTGGCAAGTTACTTGTTTCAAGCTGTAGTTTTTCCATCAGGAAAATGGGGAGTCACTATAAAGACTAAATGAAATAATGCGCATAAAGCATTTAGCAAAGCCCCAGACAGAGCAGGGAGATAACACAGGTAAATGAGACCTATTCTTATTGATCAGCTAAAGAAGGACTCCGGTCAATATCTGATTTGATGGTGTCCACCTGACCATACTGGGGCAAAGGTAAGGACAGGAGAGAGAGATCATGCTCTGTGATTCCCGCTTGCCACCAGCCAAAACCCACATGTGCTGGGCCAAGGTCAGCATGGTTCGGGATCTCTCTATTACCAGGAGTCATTCAGAGAAGGAACCTTCCTCATTTGAAAGGTGACTTTGTCTTCTGAATACAGAGCCCTACCATCTCCTTTATCTCCCTCAAAGTTGTTAAAGAACCATTACTCAGAGTTCTGGTGAACTGCTAAGTTTCTTCTTGTAGACGCCTTTTCTCATGCCCTTAACTCAGGAACGGAGCTCAGACCTCCAGACACTGTTTCCCATGGGAACATCTGAAGTTCCTGGGGACTCACAATAGCTCACCAGTTCTCCTCCAAATAACATATTTAATATTTGCATTTTCCTTTGGGTAAAAGAAGTCAGAAGAGGAGCATAGAATCTCAGATGGGGGAAAAAGACACTCATCTGAAAATTGCCCTTTGCAGCTGGGTCAGATGGAATGAAAGAAGAACGCTGAGGCTGGCGCGCCTGAAAACTCAGATTCATTATTTCAGCAAAGCAGCCAACTCCTGAATGTAAATGATGCTCTTTCTCCTTCCATGTTTAATGTGGAGAATACCAGAGGCTCTTTTATTCAGCACTGAGGCCTTTTATAATTACTTCAGACATCACGGCGTAATTACACAACAAAGCCTGATAGAGAGCTGGGCCCTGGCGCAGTGGGTAATTTTGTTTTGTCTAGTAGCATTTTTTAAAACAGGTGTTATTAAAGGGGGGTTGACCACACACACACACACACACACACACACACACACACACACGCATGCACACCCATACACACACACACACACACAGGCGTGCGCGCGCTCCCACACACACACGCACCAGGCAGGACTCTTCATGCTGGTGTTTTTCAAACTTAGGCAAGGAAGAAGCAGTCTAGGAGAGTGCTCCTCCCCGCAACAATCAAGCAGACTTACTGTCGGTAGTTGTAGGCTATGTCAGCAAAATACTTCCGTCTTGCTCGGTACACAGGATCTTTAAAGCCCTAGGAGAAAGGAGACACTTGGTATCTCAAAGCTTTGAATGAGAGCCTTGAGCTCCTTCCCTTGATTATACCCTGAAAATAAAGTCTCAGCTTTAAACCAAGGGTAAGCTCTCCCACCAATATGAGTGATGCATCATAAGCAATAGCCCCAATTTACTGAGCCCCTGTGCGATGGGATTCCAAAGTGCAAATAGTGTACAGGTTTTAAAGAAATCTCATTCATAGCATTTCTAACTTGTAAACTTGCTAAATTAGATCAAGCTGGTAGGATTGATATCTATGGTGAAGATATACAATATCCACTAAATGTTTGACTAATGATAAGTATCTAGCATTGCCTCCTAACTTCTTGATAGACAAACAATACATGCTTACTGCCACTGCAATTTTAAAAAATACCATTTATTGATTGCCTACTATGTGCCAGTCTGTGCTAGAAACTTATTTTATGTGTAACTCTCACAACACATTTGTGAGGTACATTATTTTGAAGAAAATCTGCACCCTCATGTTAATTGTAGCATAATTCACAATAGCCAAAAAAATGGAAACAACCTAAGATTCATTGATGAGTGAATGAATAATATTCCATTGCCTATATGCATTTATTCAGCCATAAAACAGAAGAGAAAAACCTTCTGACAATATGGATGAACTTTGACAGCATTGTGCTAAGTGAAATAAGTCAGACAGTGAAAACAAATACTGTATGGTCTTACTTATATGTATATGATTTGAAAAATAGAGAAATCCAGATGTTTCACCCTGGAAAAGTAAAGTAAAATCACCAGACATTTTTTTCATTCCAAACCTAACTTCCAGATAAGTTAAGTAATTATTAATTTAGAAAAATTCTATGATGTGATTATTACAAAAAATAATTTGTTTTCCCTAGAGCAATGCATGGTTTTGCATCATTAATTCCTATAGAAAAGCTAGGACTCTGAAAAATTAGAACTACCATTGAGTCTACTTCTTCTGGGAGATGAGTTGATGTGATAGGAAAATTGGGCACCATGATTTTATTTCCAAGCAGCACTAACATACTCTTTCATGAAGCCATCTACGGGGCTAAAAGAAGAGCACATCTCCATACTGAGAACTCAAAATATAAATTTAATGGGTGTCAATCATTAAGGCTTGATCGTGACTGTCATCCTTACCTCTCAGTCTTATTTAACAATCAGTAGTAAGTGGCTTTAAACATCCCCTAAGTATGAAGTGTAGACCTCTGCACTTTCAAGGTGCCTTGAAGAATATCTATTTCTACATTTTGATCTAGATATGAGGAAGGTGAAGCTCAGAGAACCATCTGCCCAAGAACCCTCAACTAAAGAACCAGGATCTCCACTCAGGTTTTCTGGTCCTAACCAGGCTGATGAGTAGAGGTTTGAGGGTTGAAGCTAAAAACCAGGGAGACAAGAGAAGAATATCCTTAACCCATAGATTTCCACCTCATCATGTCGCCTCCAGAGAAGGGGTGTCCAAGACAATTTATCTTCCCCTTTGGGCTCTCTATCTTTAATCTGTGATGTACTTTGTCTAGGTAGTTTAAATATTTTTCCATCAGCGAAAAAAAAAAAAGCTTGAAATAAAATCATGGTATCCAGTAAATGTCAACTTTGTCAGAGGGAATACATAAATATATACATGAAATGATGGAAGAAATACACCAAAGTCTAACAAATGTCATGAAAATGAGAAACAGTAACTGTTTTAGTCTTATATACTATTATGCTTTTGAAGTTTTCTATGGTGTGTAGGGTGTTTTTAATAGCTAGAAAAAAGTAAAATAATAGTAAAAATCCATCTCAAATCATTATGGAGAGTGGCAGCAAATTCATCCATTGAGATATATATAATCACACAGATTCTCTCTGTGGGATGGTTTCTAACCACGGTTCTTTTTAACTCAAAGTCACTAAAAAGTTCATTATTAGCCTGCAAGGGGACCCCACTAACTAGGCTGCATGGACTTTTGCTCTCCCTATTACCAGTGAAAGGGAGCTATAACCTGGAAGTCTATCTCTCAGGGAGCTGGCCTTCCATCCTTTGGGCTGCCGGGTGACCACAGGGCCTCCACACCACATGGAATACACTCTGAATGAAGCTACAGTCGGCGATGACTAATCATCCTGTCTCAATTTAGTCTAACAGCAGCAATGTCAGAAACACTGCATGTAATTTATTTATAATCACCCTGTCTCAATTAGGCTAATAGCAGCAATTTGGGTTGCACTGCGGGTAACCAAGTATGTTTTGACAGGAAAATATATTGCTGGTGAAGAAGTGATGAGGGGAAGGGGGAAGAGGGGAGGACAGATGGAAGAAAGTACAGAGAATTCTACAGGGTACAAAGTCTACACACAGTCACTTTTCTTATTCTCAGGATTTTTGTTTCCTGAGGGTGTTGAAGCATGTGATTTTGTTTTTCTGGGGCTTTGGGAGAAAGGGTAGCTATATGGAAAAGTTCTGAGTATCCTTCTAGACCAGGGGTGGGCAAACTTTTTGACTCTAGGGCCACAATGGGTTCTTAAACTGGACCGGAGGGCCGGAACAAAAACATGGATGGAGTGTTTGTGTGAACTAATATAAATTCAAAGTAAACATCATTACATAAAAGGGTACGGTCTTTTTTTTTTCAATAGTTTTATTCATTTCAAACGGGCCGAATCCGGCCCGCGGGCCGTAGTTTGCCCACGGCTGTTCTAGACAGAGATCTTACGTCATTATTTCTTGATAACATGGCTAAGCTTAAACCTCAGAAATGCCATCTTTAGTCACACAGGCTGGAACTAATAAAAGTAACATTAATGTCCACTGTAATTGAAAAAAAGGTAAAATAACTAAAGGTAAATTTTAACCTGAAACAAAGAAGTTAGACAGGCTGGGTTGAGTTATTGGATCATTAACCCGTTCAGTCACTGGGAGGATGGCCTGGGGTTGGTCAGTTCACCTCTCACAGCCTTAGCTTCTTCATCAGTAAAACGAGACAGTGAATGGGAGCTACCTCACAGGGTGGGGTGGGTTAGAGCAAGTAAAATTCTGAGTATAATGGAGTCACTCAAAAAATGATGCTTTGGGGCACAATGGTGGAAAAAACCCAAAGCTGAGAAATCTGGCTTTGAACATAAAAAGGATATACTCTCTGGAATGGTCACTGAGTCCATCACCCATCCTTGGGCTTCTTAAGCCGCATCTATAGAATTCTTACCTTGCTATCTATTTATAGTTCATCTGGGCCAATAGTAAGAGCCTTTTTGCGTCCTATTGGTCCCAAGCCAACTGGAGGAAGGATGATACACAGGAGACAAGAGTTTCAAAGTGGCATTTTTTTTATTGCCATCCTATAGGTATGGGCCCAAGATGTGTAAGCCAAGAGACAAGGGCAGTATGAGCATGCCCCCCACCCTTGCCCACTGTATGTTGTCAGCCATGGTCCCCACCAATAATGCCAAGAAGCCTGTTCTAGAAAGGATTTGGACACCTGGTTGCCCAGGCCGAGAAGTCATTGTTTTACTTCTCTCCTCCTCTCTTACTTTCACATTCAATAATCAATTTTTGTCCATTTTTCCTTTCAAATATCTTGAGTCTGTCCTTTTTTACTTTCTTCTCACTGCTACAACTTAATTCAGGCCTTCATCTTTCCTTGCCTGGACTACTATAACTGCTTTCTTTGTCTCCTCCCCCAAACCATGTCTCTTCACTTTAGTCCATGTAGACTTAACAAAATGCAAATCTGGTGGGGGTGCTCCCCTCCTTAGAAACTTTCAATGGCTTCTCATCACTTTTGGGATACAGTCCAAAATCCTGAACATAGTCCACAGGGCTGTATGTGATCCTGCCCTACCTGTATTTCCAACTCTGTGCAGAACTACATATTATATCTCCAAATTTGTCCAGATTGGTCTTATTTTAATTCTTTAAACACACCATGCTTTTCCTCCCACATGGAGGCCTTCGTACATTCTGTTCCCTCTGATTGGAATACTTTTCCTCACTTTCTCAGACCAATAAGCTACTGCTCAGTCTTTCCATCTTGGTTTACATCACACCTTCCTTGATTTTTCCAGTTTATTGGTTTTCTTCTACAATACACTCCCTCAGCAAACTGAGTGTTTTTCCTTTTAGACAATCATTATACTTGTTTTTTTAAAATAGATTTTTATTGATTTCAGAGAGGAAGGGGGAGAGAGAGAGAGATAGAAACATTGATAAGACAGAATCATTGATTGGCTGCCTCCTGTATGCCCACTACTGAGGATGGAGCCCAAAACCCAGGCATGTGCTCTGACTAGGAATTGAATAGTGACCTCCTGGTTCATAGGTTGATGCTCAACCACTGAACCACACCAGCATGGCACAATCATTATACTTGTTAATAATTATTTAATTCAGGAATCTGTTTGTCTTACTTATCACTGGATTTTCTGTGCCTGGCATATTTGGCACACTCCTGAGTAAGACCTATTAAAAATTATGCAAACCTTAAGCAAAACAAATGTTACAGTGTTCCTTTTCAAAGTCCTATCAGATCACTATTTAACAAGCGCACTGCGTGCTCCAGGGGCATGGACATTTGCTTGAAGTGCAATTTACAACTTAGTAAGGCCCCAACACTTCAAAGTTGGATGCTGAGTAATATTTATTCAAAGTTCCAAAATATTTATTTTATGATCCTGTTGCAAATTATTTCTGTCCAGTAGAAAAGAGAACACTCGCAGTTATGGCTTTCCCGCCTTCTGGGACATTGGTAATTTGTATATCCATCTTTGTGATCTTATTCCAGATCTCTATTTTTCAATGACCATATATACTTTGGTCTCTTGTGTCTTCCATTGCACTATCTTTGTCATCTTGCTGGGTTCCCCATTCCTGAGTCCATGGATCTTTGACACATGTTCACTATATATACCTGTATAACAGTTGTTTCTAACTTTTTAAAAAATTACACTTTGTCAGAACAACTTAGTTGGAATGCAACAAGTCATTGATAATGACTCAACTGGTTGACTTTTAGGATAGATTCTGACAGGCCCTCAGGTAGGTGAGCAGAAGGAAGAGAAAAGGAGACAAGTATTGGAAATATAGTCCTGGTCTTGGGGAAGAGCAGGCTCTTATTGGCGAGTAGGAAAAGTTAATGCCTATACCATGAAAGATTGAAAAGCAGTTTGAGAGATTTGGATCAAGAACAGAAATAAACACAGAAGAACAGTTGTGTTTGCTCACATTTTCCCCACTGAAAGCTCCCTCCAGTGTGGGTCTTCATCTAGACACAGAGGCAGGTGTTAGGGAAACTGAAAGAGAGAGCTCTGAGGTTGGGGTCTGTGTGGTAGGGGCTGCTGGTATCCCCTTCATTATCTCTGAGAACATTGCTAAACTACTTTTCTCTGCGTCCTTACTAAGTTAGTTGTGGGCCTGTGACTGAGCTGTAGTCAGTGGAATTTGAGTGAAGAGATGTGAGTCACCTTCCATCCTGGCCCATATGAACCTCCCAGGAGCCATTCTCTGTCTTTTTCATGCATGGGCACCATGCTGAGGCTTCAAGGACTTGGAGGAGGGTGCAGCCCTTAGTTGGAAGGAGACTTGATCTCTGCAAGACTGTGTGGAGCGATTTCCCTATTGACTACATTGGAAATAAACTTTCCTTGGGTTAAGCCATGGAGGTTTGGGGGCTGTTTGATAAGTAAGCAGTTAGCCTACCCTGGTTACCAGAGGGCTTAACTCAGACCTCCCTGTTTGGGAACTCCTCCCTAACCATTCTGCCCACAGTGACATTAAAACTGACAGCATAGCAGTAAACCTGGTGTTTACTCATATACATTTTTGCTTTATGATTTAGCCAAATATTACCCAAACTGTATTCCATGGAACACTACCATTCAAGATAATGTTGGTAAGGGTCAATAAGGGGTTCCATGGGTAAATAAGTTTGAGAACCATTAGGTGAAATGAGTTTCATTTTTTCAGGACTTTCCAAAACCTCTAATGAGACCAATGAACTTGTAAATGCTGAAAATGGGGTTCTAGAACACAGCAGCATTTCCCGCCTTGATCGTGAGATCTTTTTCATAGACTCTAGTTCAGGACACATGTATATGTCTCACTTGCATATATCTTATGGCTCCTGTGAGGTTATTATAAGTCATGACATGGTGAATTTATTTTGACCTGATACTCTGTGCTCAAAGTATAAATCACAAGGACACAGCTCTACAGCATGAGTGTGGGAACCACTGGGCCTGGAGACCAGCTGGATGGGAGGCTCTAGGGAGGCCAAGATATATGAGTTGGGCCTTAAAAGTAAATAGAGGCCTTCCAGCAGGGAAAGGGCAGCTGGGGAATAAGGAAAAGCATCCCTGGCAAAGGAAGCAACGTGGACCAGAGCACAGAGGCTGAGAACAGTTGGAGAAAGGAGAATTGCTTTTAGAAATGGAAATCAAACAAACCCACTTGGATTCTGCTTGCGAGGCTTAGGATTGCACCCTCAACCCCACTGTCATCCCTTTGGGAAGAATAGCCACTCTCCCTTCTTCTCTCAACCTTACAACTGAAGGCTCCTGGAAAGAAGATATCCTGTTTCATTAATCATTTCAGCCCCCTTCCCTGCACATGGCCTGGGACATGGCTCACGGACACAGAAGCCCACACAGCCCTCTCTGGCTGAGATTTCTCATTGGAAAATGAGAAAGTACAACCTTCCCACAGGTTAGAACATTTAAGTTTTTAAAATGCAGGGAAAGCATTTAGCACAGTGCCTGGTACACAATCCATGCTCAAGAAATGTGCTTAATAAACACAAGTGGAAGGCAGACAGAGGACAGGGATGAAGAGATGGCAGGATGGAGGAGCCGATACAGCTAGCCTATTTCATTCCTCTTCATCTCTGTTTTGGGAACAATCCTTTCCTGGCTCATTTTCCAGTGCGGCTGTGTTGGAGGCCCTGGTGTGGGCTATTGGGTCAAACCTCAGTGCCTACTGCCAAGAGCAGGGGTCAGGGCGAGGCGCGCTCCTCCTGAGCCTGTGGGACAGAGAGGAACAGAGGGTCCTCTCGGAGGAACACCTCTGCCCACACCCTGGAGGGCCTGTTCTGTTCTTGGCCCATCTCTTCCCAGATCGGATGAGAAGCCACAGGAAGGAACAGGGAGAGCCTGGCCTCTCCTCAGGGGGACAGTGTACCTGATAAATTGTATTTTTACGATAAAGTGCATGTCACTGAGAGGCCAGGAAGCCAAAGATGTGGGCTGGGCCTGTAAGGAGAAATTAACTCCAGAGTTTTAAGATCAGCTCCATCTGCCTCTCAGAAGACAGACACCAGGACAGTGATGGGGAGATGGCCATGTCTATGGACTGGCCTCTGCTCTCACATCCCCAAATGACAGGGGGTGTACCCAACGGAAAGGATGTGGGGCAGGGCAGGGGTACTGGAGGTTGGTAAGAGGAGAAAGGCCACGATGGGCCAACCCCATTGGCTGGGTCAAAGGTCATCAGACAGCTTTGCAGAGAAACCATATCTTTGAAGATGCTTCGCTCTCAGGGCCCCCAGCCAAGAGGCCCCAGACAGAGACATGTCAAAGGTGGGGGGGGGGGGCATTCACAACTTACTCAACTGTAAGGACCCCTTGACGTGAGGAGAAATTAGACTGTGAGTAAAACACAGACAGTCCCTTAGTGTTGGACTAACCCACTGCAAATGGAAACAACCTTCAAGTAATTTAAAGACGAATGGAGCAACTTGCCTGGGCAGACAGTAAAGGACAGTCAACATGATCATGGTTGAACCTTTTGCCTATAGAGGCTGCTAGAACTGGCTCTGAGCCAGGCTGGGCTGCTCCATCCCAGGACCCCCAACCCCATAGAAAATGGGGATAAACTCTCCCCACCTTGGTCCTCTAACCAGAAGCCATTAAAGGACCCCCCCCCCCCCCCCCCGCCCATAGGTCATGGGACACAGTCTGATTTCTCCGTCTGGTACGTCAGATCTTTTAAAACCTGACCTTCATACCTACCACACCAACCAGCCCTTCTAAAATATTCCAGGTACTTTCAGGACCCTGAACCTTCGCATGTACTATTCCCTCAGATGGTACTGCCTCCTGTCTCCTTGTTTGATTAGCATCTTCCACTCAGTTTTCAAGATCTAGTTCAATGTCACCACTCCCCACGCCCCATAGATCTGGCAGAGTTGTTAGTAGACTTTTCTGTCTCCCAAGCACTTGAATTAAACCTCTGTGATTTTAGAAAGTCAGAAAAATAAAGATTACTTACATATCTGAGTGTGTGTGTGTGCACACACTTACATGCATATGTTATATATAAACAGTGGTTTCTAGATATAACCCATATTTGATCTAACAATAATAATGGCTATGATGATGATTATGATGAGTGAGTAGGCACTCAATAAAGGACTGCTGTACAAGAAAACAAATAAAGACACATTGCTCCAGAATAGGATGGGGAGGAACCAAAAGCATCTCATGGGCAGGGCCATGGACTCACGGGGTGGTCTGCATCCAGTTCCGCTCCATAGCTGAGGATCTGGTTGGCAAATCTGTCCAGATCTTGAATGGTCCTTGGGAACCAGGGCACTGCAACACAGAAAGAGCAAAGTCCTGAGTGGCAGATTGGCAGGACACAGTCAAGGTCAGAAGTCAGAAGTATGCAATCGGCCCCAGTTAGTCAAGTCAATGGGGGTGAAAGTGGAGTTCCAGACAGCCATCAAATTACTGATTCAAACACTATATCCCGTTTCCCTCAAAAACTTTTTTTTTTAATTTCAGCTTTCTTTAAGTATAAGTGACAAAATGTTAAGATATTTGAAGGGTACATGACTGTGATTTGATATATGTATACATTGAAAGGATCCCAGCACACGTTTTAATTAGCACATCCATCACCTCACACATATTTATCTTCTTTTGGAGGGGTATGAACATTTAAGTTCCACTCTCTTAGGTAATTGTGAGTATACAATACAGTAGTACCAACTATATCACTGTTTTATATATTAGATCCTCGAACCTTATTCACCTTATAGCTGAAAATTTGTAGCCTTTTACCATCCCCTATTTCCTCCACCCTCAGCTCCTGGCAACTACTTACCTACTCGCTGTTTCTATGAGTTTAACTTATTTTTTAGGGTCTATATATAAGTGATACCATGCAGTATTTGTCTTTCTCCCTCTGCCTATTTCACTTAGCATGTTGGAAACTAATTTTAAGGCACATTCCCAAACATTTCCTCTTTCCTGGAGATTTTCTCTGAATTATCTCAAAATTCATCTCCCTCCCACCTATCATAGTAGAGTGGAAGAGTTTTTGATGTTTTTCTTTAGCAGCAGAATATATATGCAATCCCAGAATGTAACCCAGATTAAACCAGAGCTGTTCTATTGTCAGCAAGGATGAGCCCGTGAGACCCCATCTGCCTATCACAGGTCTCCCTCCCAACGGCCCCCAGGCATCCTGGCAGACTCTTTGGATGCCAAAGCCCATTTGGAAGCCCCTGGTGAAGCAGAATGAATGGAGTCAGGTGGCAGGATTTGAGGATGCTCAGCAGAATCCAGGGAATCCATGGGCTTGCGTGTGTTTGGAGCAGCATAATGGGAAAGAAGATGGGGTCTGAGCTGTGTGGCCTGCAGACACTGGTCATGCAGAGAGAGGGGCCCCAGGAAAAAGAGTAGGTGGTGGCACCCAAATCGCTATGGCCTACAGGAAATAAGGCATCCTAGGAGTGGCACTGTCCCAGGAATGAACAGAGACTAGGACATTTTGGACTGTAAGGTCCATGAGGGTAGGAACTATGAGTGCACTGTAGTTCCAGGTGCATAGGGGGAAAGGAGGGAGGAAAGGAAGAAAAAAAGGGGAAAAGGGAGGAAGGAGTAAAGGAAGGAAGGAGGGTAGGAAAGGAAGGAAGGGAGGGAGGAAGAAAGGAAAGAAGTCTGGTCATGTTAACATGTAAGGCATTAATAATAGTAACCATCATGCATGGAGTGTTAATTCTGGTTTAGTTGCTATTTCTGAAGTGTCTCCAACATTAGGAAAGTATTATGACTCCTATTGTTCAGATGAGAAACTGAGGCTCTGAAAAGCCTAAATAACTTTTATAATCACACAGGAGTAAGAAAGTGGTGGACCCAGAAAATAAGAAGAGGACGTAAGTAGACATGGTGGGGAGACAGTGAAGTGAGCCCAAGGCACCCCTCATTCCCCTGAAATGAGATTTAGGGGAAAGGATGCTGAACTTGCAGTCAGCCTGGCCTGTGTTTGAATCCAGGCTCCAACTACCTACTTATCCTCCCTGTGCTTCAGTCCTAACTATAAAAATGGGAATAACAGCAACAATACTGGGAAGAACAGCAAACATTTTTTGAGGCCTTACCATGTACCAGGTGCTTGCTTAGCATTTTGGTTGGAATGCCTCTTTTAATATGAGGATTGCTGTGAGAAGTAAATAAGAATGTAGGCAAGGCGTGCAGCCCAGTGTCAAGCCCATAAAAGTAGCTTTCCATCTGGGGCAAGTTATTTCTGATTCTGCTCAAAGGCTCAGGTTGTGCAGGAAAGAACATGTCTGCCATCTAGTGGTCAGACTGGGGAAATGTCATACATGATCTACACAGTTCACCAAAACAAGCAGCTTTTCTCAGCAGCGTTAAGGTTCATTTTTAAAAAATTTTTAAAAATAGAGGTTCATTTAGACTAGACGCAGTGGTCGGAAAACTGTGGCTCACGAGCCACATGCAGCTCTTTGGCCCCTTGAGTGTGGCCACGAAGGTTCAATCGCACTGTACGTGCGTGCCAGCACGTGGTATTTTGTGGAAGAGCCACACTCAAGAGGCCGCAGTTTGCCGACCACTGGGTCACTAGAGCCTTGTTTCCACAGGTCTGAGGTGCTATGTGAATAATAAAAAGTAACATTGGGTACCATTCTAAGTATTTGACCTATGAGGTGGGTGCTATTGGTCTCCCCATATTACAATGAGGAAG
The DNA here is from genome assembly GCF_014108235.1 of Myotis myotis. NCBI lineage: Eukaryota > Metazoa > Chordata > Mammalia > Chiroptera > Vespertilionidae > Myotis > Myotis myotis. Next base: position 199,807,532 of record NW_023416335.1, read on the forward strand.
CTCAGGTACAGAGAGGTTGAGGGGCAAACCCCAACACACACTGCGAGAAAAAAATGGTCAGTATTCTACTCAGGCTCGGCTATTCCACCGTCTCGTCTCAGGCCTTAACCATGAATCCACCCCACCACAGGGGCTGGGGGCAGAGCACACTGGTTTGGACAGCTGCCTGCCTGATTGTCTTTGCAGCTTCCCACCTGGGGTTTCCATGGCCCCAAAGCCCAGCCCGTATCTCCCAATCAGCTCTCTGTGATGAGAAAACAACAGGAACAGAGATGGGTCACAGAGTTGGACAGTTTGGGCTGGAACACCGTCTCTGCGCTGACTATCTGTGGCACCCAGAACTTCTTTGTGCCTCAGTCTTTGTAGCAACAAAATGGGGATAATAATAGTGCTATAAAGTACTACTTTAGAGGAACAATACGAGGGTAAATGAGTTAATATATGTGACTTGCTAAGAACAGTACCAGCACATCGTAAATACAGTTGACCCTTGCACAACACAGGTTTGAACTGCACAGGTCCACCTGTACATGGATTTTTTTCAATATGTATTCATCGATCGTTTGTTATCAGTAAAGCTTTTGGTCAACAGCAGGCTGTTAGTGGTTAGTTAAGTTTTGGGGGAGTTAAGTGATACTTGGATTTTGACACAGTACAGGGGTCAGTGCCCCTAACCTTCTGTTGTTCAAGGGTCAACCGCACTATTATTGCTCAGCTACAAACTCCAGGGAATTATTTTTACTCTGCCCTTAGCTCAACATAGCACAGAGGACAAAAGAGAAAGCCTCCCATCAAAGCTAGAAGGTCTGCCACTTATTTTTTGTATAATTGACCAAGCATTTTACCTCTTGGAGCCTTAGTCTCTTTATCCACGAAATGGACAAAAACTATCTGTCTTATTGCATGAATTAAATTAGCAAATGTGGCCGAAACCGGTTTTGCTCAGTGGATAGAGCGTCGGCCTGCGGACTGAAGGGTCCCAGGTTCAATTCCGGTCAGGGGCATGTACCTGGGTTGCGGGCACATCCCCAGTAGGAGGTGTGCAGGAGGCAGCTGATCGATGTTTCTCTCTCATTGATGCTTCTAACTCTCTATCTCTCTCCCTTCCTCTCTGTAAAAAATCAATAAAATATATAAAATAAATAAATAAATAAATTAGCAAATGTGACAATCCCAGCACAGTGACTGACCCAACATAAGGGCTCAGGGTTAACCATTAGGATGACAACGATCTTAATGATGATAATATTTAGAGGCGGGGGGGGGGGGGGGAAAGATGGGGGAGAAGCAAGACTAGAATCGGGAAGCTGGTGGTCAGCCCAGCTCTGATATTAACAGGCTTTCTAATCCTGGGCCTCAGTTCCCTTCTCCATAAAATGTGAGTGTTTGGATTCACTTGCTGCTGCAATCCCTTTTGGGTTTCAGATTCCAAGACCTATGGGATGCCTGTGCCGGGCTGAGGCTGGCCTAGACACCTGAAAACACACTTCTGGTTCAATCTGTGTGCAACCTCGCTTGTTTCTGGAAGTATCGTCACTACATTTGTTCCGCTCCCAAAATGCATTGCCCCTACCATTTCTGTTTCTCCTCTCACCAAAGAAACAAAGATCTCTATCCCACAAATAGAAGCCTTTGGGCCCCCACCTTAATTCACAGCTGTGCATGCTGGCTGTTTCTCAACTGAACGCCAGAGGGCAGCAGAACCAGAATATTTTCAGCTCTGGGTGGCTGTGTGCGTGTGTGTGTGTGTGTGTGTGTGTGTGTGTGTGTGTGTGTGTGTCCTCCAAAGGGAAAACACTAGTTGAGCCACATAACTTAGTTCAGACCCCTTGGTGGAGAAAAGTGGCAAATTTGGGAAGTTTGCAAAGACTCAAAGGATTGAAGTCTTGATGAAGCTAAATACAGCCTATGTATTGTCTGGGTAGAAAGAGGACCCAGCCAGGCCTCCTGATGAGGAGTTGACCAGCTCTCCCCTTGGAGAGCAGAAACAAGGCTGAAGGAAATGAGACCCAGGAGAGGCAGTTCGAGGTGTTGGGAATATAGTATCAAGGTCCCGACAGGCCTCGATTTCTGGGGAAGAGGCCAACCGGAGCAGGGCTGTGAAGCAGGCAGTGTGGGGACACCACGGGCTCCAGGGACAGAGACTGCAGAGGACCCCAGACAAAGTCAGGACCAAGCCTTTACATTTGTGCCTGATCTTTATACTGCTCAAAGGGTGTACACACCCTGGACTGGAAGCCAGCAGGCCTGCGTTTAAGATTTCTCTCTCCCACCCCAAACTGCATGACTCTGAGCATGTCACTGGATGCCTGAGCCTCTGGCTTCTCATCTGTGAAATGGGTGAGGCAGCCAATCCCTCACTGGCCTCCTGGGTTGGGGTGAGAAGCAACTGACCAGCAGCAGGTCAGTCTGTGTCTTCATTACACAGAGACACTTATCTAGTGAAGTAAGGTGACGCTGGCCACTGGTGGCAGGGCTGGATCCAGTCCTGTGTCTCCATCCTCTACAATGGGGCTCTTCCAAGTTTCCCAGCCAAAAAATTATAGCTACTGTTTTTTTCTTTAAAGTTACATTTCTTTTGAGAGCTTACGGTGCACCAGAACCTGTGCTAAACGCTTTCCTTTCATTATCTGCTTAAATTCTCAGAGCCATCTGAGGTGGTACCATTATTATTTCTGCTTTACTGATGAGCAAACTGAGGCCCAGAGAGATGAACAGACTTGCTCACGCTCCCTGGGCTCCCTGGGCTGGAATTAGAACTCTGCAGCTTGTGGACTCCACTGCTGTGCTGGGCTGGCTCAGAATAAGGTAGGCGGTGCACAGGTCCTTGGTTTTAGATTCCCGTCCTCTCTCCAGGAGAGGGAAAGGAGGTGACCAACCTGAACAGGAATCTAAAGGCTCTTGAAGATAATCCCCAGAACAGCCCGGGCCCTCCTACCTTTCATCCCAAGCCTCTCTGGATTTAGAGGTAGTGACTTTCTAATACCTAAGTTCTCAGCGCCTCCCACACATTTTCTCTTCTTCAGTGAAGGTCACAGGCCTCCCCACCACCCGGTCTCACTCACAATGCTGGGAATGGAGACTGACCCCCATGACCCAGGCCTCTGTTTTGAAAAGTTAAATCAGATTAGTTCATTAATGACCTTTGCAAATACCTCGGTGGTGGGCTGGCCTCTGTGAGCCCCTCCATGGCCTCGCGGACTGCCGGGCTTGGTGGTTAATGAATGACTTAGGCAGCCTGGTGCAACAGAGGCCCTCTGTGAAGCCAGAGGCACACAGGGAGGGGCAGATCATTAATGAATATTGATTTGGTTCCAAGGGAAGCAGCCCGCGGGAGAGCTGGCCCTGGACACCCACGTCGTGGTCTCATTAAGTTGGGGTCAACTGCTCAGCTCAGACACCAAGAGGAGACTGGCTTGGGAGGGCTCCTGAGCCAAAGGGCCCCACGGGCCAGGGTCAGACCAGGCCCCTTAAATTTATAGCAATTCAAGGTGCAGGCTGAATCCCATCTAACCCCCTCCCTCCACCAGACTTTCACCAGCCCCAGGGTTTAGCCAATGAGGCACCCAGGCTTATCCCAGGCTTGTCCCAGACTTCTGCCTCCAGCTTGTCTCGGTGAAAGCAATAAATCCTCCATTTCTTAGGCCCAAAATAGAAGGATGCTCCCCACCCCCTCCTCCCTGGCTCCTGGGTGTCTCTCCTCCAAGGCAATGGCCTCCAGCCCCCAAGAAAAGCAGTCCCTGTGCTAATCACAACATCTCCCCCTGAGAGAGGAGGGTGGTTCACCAACATCCAGCAGCATGAAGACTTTCAATGTGTTGTTGTTTTTTCTCTTTGAAGGAGCATCTACTTGCTTTCTAGAGAAGAAACACTCTTTAGGAAAGCCTTGGTAAGGAGTGAGCCAAATGTTGGCTGGTGGTGCCAGTCTCTTTCCCTGTCCCTCCTGGACAGGGCAGTGGCCAGGCATGGTGGGTTCAGAGCCCACTTCTATAATTGACATGGTAGGCAAAGCATTTGCTTTCTCTCTGTCCATATGTTAAAATGAGAATGAGAACTGGATGGATGAAAGGGATCTAGCCATGAAACAAAGAGTAAAAATGTGTTGAAATAAATAAATGGATGGAATGAGTAAATGGTTACGAATGAAATAATAAATACATTTTTTTAAATGGCCTGCAAGGTGCCCAGCTGGTGTGGCTCAGCTGGCAGGTCACATGCACCAGGCAGTCACCTGTTCAATTCCTGGTCAGGGCACAACCCAGGTTGCAGGCTTGATCCCCAATAGGGGGCATGCAGGAGGCAGCCAATAGATGTTGCTGTCCCATCAATATTTCCATCTCTCTCTCCTTCTCACTTTCTCTCTCTAAAATCAATATATATATATTTAATGACCTGCAAGGTCATTATTCCACTCACCAATCTAAACTAGAACTGTCCTCCCAAATCCTTTTTAAGATGTCAATATCTCATAAACATATTTTTTTGCAGGTTGCCCACTCTATCCCCAAATACCAAATTCTGTTTTCTGAGCATTCTTATTGCCCTGAGATCTGATTACCTATCACTTACAACTGGAGTTATGGTCAAGCTACATCCTATCTAATAATAGACAAAGATTGAAATTGACCGTACCTTCGCTATGCCTCCCATTGGCTATACAGCGAGATATGCAAATTAACTGCCAACAAAGATGGTGGTTAATTTGCATACGTAGGCTCAAAGCGGCGGAGCAAAGACTGAAGGCAGCTCCCACCGCCAGAGCCACGAGAGGCTTGTTGAAGGCGCCTCTGGTTAGAGCGAAGGCCTAGGTCCTGGGTGCCGGAGGAAAACCGGTGCCGGCAGCCAGGGGAAGGGAAGGCCTATTGCACGAATCTTTTCGTGCAACAGGCCTCTAGTTGGATGATAAAAAAGACATCTGAAGACTCTTCCATAAAATGTCCATCATCCCCCAGGAGCCCTTCCTTGACCTCCCTTGCTTCAGAGGACTCAGGCCAGGCCTAAGGATTTAGACAAGGACTTCACCAGCTGTCACCTTGGAGATCCGGGACAAGGTTTAAGGAAGTAAGACCTGGGAGAAGCAAGTTCTGGGTGTTGGAGAAGACGGGATATGTTGAAACAAAAGTCCCATTTCCAGCCACCAGGACATATGGCAACATCAACACATCCAGCAAGCATCCAGGTAGACTGCAAATGGCCATCAATCTGTGCGTTTTCACAAACATGCAAATACATGGTCTCCTGCAGACCCAGGACCACAAGCATCTACAGCCCAGAGAGGCACCCCTGGGCCAACTGAAATGCATGGGAGGAGGTTTGGAACTGAAAAGGGGACAAGGAGAAGGAGGGAACGCAGAACAGAGGAGCAGAGGAAGGGAGAGAAGAAAGGCAGGCACAGGTGACGGGAATGGGAAAACGCCTAACCATCTGGACCTCCCTCCAGCCTTAACCAACTTCTCCCTAAAGATCCTTATCATCTCTTTGAGAGTTAAGATACCTTTGAAAAATCTTGTCTCTTGAAAAATATGTCTCTTAAAAAGTATGCGCGCACACACACACACACACACACACACACACACGTGTGTACCATTATGCCCCAAATTCAGGGTCTTTTCAGATTCCTCCAAGGAAACCCTATCCTTCTCCCGACAAGTGATCTGAAACTTCAGCCTCATCTTGGCACTGCCATTTGGGGCAGCGATATTGAAGCAGAAAAGAGAAAACTCCAGAGGGCTGGGAAGGGCAGAGATGTATGAGAGGAAAGGAATGAGTATAATGATGTTGCTTTAGGCCTTCTTGCAGTGATTTTCCCCCTTAAATCATTGCTTCATGAATTAATACAAATAAAAAAGAAATAAAATCCTAATTGCCCCCAGGCTAGATAGATAGATAGATAGATAGATAGATAGATAGATAAAATAAATAGCCCTCTACCCCCCCCCCCCCCACACACACACACACAAGCACACACACGAGCAATCTGGACACCTTTTGCTTCCACACTAGGATCTTCATAATCACCACAGCTTGAACAAAATCCACTAAATGTCCATTTGCTTTTGGAAAATAATTCCCAACAGATACTTTTCTCCAAAGGCGATGATCCTCTACTTCCGTCTAGCCCAGACATTTGGTCCGTCTGCTTTTGCTGGCTGCAATCTGTCTCCACGTAGGAATTTCCCACCCCCCTCCAAATGCAATGTCATGCAGACGACTCAAAGGCAAAGGTAAAAGGATTAGGAGATGGGTCGATGGAAGATATTAATGCTCTTTTATGTTGGGTTGAAGAAGGATTTGAAGTCATCAGCAGACAGGGTAGCAGGAGAATAGACCTCAAGTATTCAAAAGACTCTCTGGGTTAAAATCCTATTAAACTCACATCAGCTTCTCCAGGAGGTATTTGAGAAGGTAGGGGTTTCTTTAACTTGTCACCGTAATTAACCTTCTCTTAAGCTCTTTTGGGTGGGGAACGTTTAGCAATTAAGAAACTGAAAAGTTTCATTTTCTATCACCCACATGGCCTTTTGAATGGTTTAAACACTAGAATGGAAAGTGGTTTAGCCTAATTGATTTGAGGGGTTCAGATCTCCCACTTCAACTTGCTGTCAGACTTGCCCCTGTGGTCTGAGCCCTTCCCTAGACAGGGCATTTTGTCAAGTGAAAAGAATCAAAGGTTCGGATCTACCATGATGCTTTTCTTTCTCTCATCATCCTCCCACTGAGCTCTGCAGAAAGAGCAACTTTGCAAAGGGATGGCTGTTTCCCCTAAAAAAAATCTGCTTCTGGGCCCAGGTTTCACTTCACAAGAACTACCCCCAGAAGCCCAAAGGGCCCGTCTCTCTCCTCAGGTGCAAGCTTACCAAGTTTCAGCATCACCTGTGTCCCTAGCATCTGTTCTGTTACAAGGACGTGAAGGTCAGGAAACCCTGACAGGTAGGGGCAGCCAGTATAGGATGGGGCGGCCAAGCGTCTGAAGAAATGAGGGTCACAAAACGTGCTTTTTTAAAGACTTAGTCTTCAGAGTTTTTCTCCACCAGGTAGAATGTCAACCCAATTTTAAATCTCAGTACTCTGTTAGGGAATCAAAACTGTGCTATGTTCAGCCCCTGTCCCTCGATGGTATCCACCTGGATGTCTTGTTGCCTCCGTCAGCCTGTGAGCTCCTTAAGGACAGGCAGTGTGGCCCTCTGTCACTCCAGCTCCTAGCACAGTGCCTGGCACAAAGCATCACTCAACACACGCTTACCCACGAATTCACCGGATCCCCTCTGTGCCTTAAGGCAAGTCACGGCCTCTGTTTTGTACCATGAAAAATTAAGGAGTCTGTTGGGCTGCATGACCTCAGAGGTCATTTTTTAGTTCTCAGAATCTCTGAAAAAGGAGCTGTGTGGGGGCTGGCTTTTCGTGGCTCCTGTGCTCGGGCCATTATTTATAGCAACCGTGATCCTGGTATAGAGAACATCTATTAAGCCCTTGAACACACTCTGCACTGCTCTCGATGCTCCACCGCTGTTATTTCATTAATCCTACGAAACAGAGATTCTTGTTGTTCCCAGGTGATACAGTGGGAGATCGTAAAGGCCAGTGATTTTCCCAAAGTTCTATTAAGCGTGGTGTCCCCTGGTTTCCAAGTCTGGGCTCCTAACTCTTCTTCCACGGCCGTTAAGAGCCTCCTTTCTGAGCCTCCAGTTCAGGCTGCCAGCCCTTCATCTGATCTACATACATCTTCCCTGGCTCCCCAAGGGGCCGTGTGCCTGCCTGTCAATTGCTTTGATTTCCTACCCCAGGGCCGCAGCTGGCCAGGCCTCCACCTGCTCCAAGCAGAGGCAGAGCTTGGCCCCGGGTCCAGCAGGGCCTTTGTCCTGAGAGCCTGCACTCCTGTTGGGAGCAGGTGGCCGGAAAAGCAAAAAGAGATGATCATCAGGGAGGCAGCTTGGAAGGTGGAAGGGGGAGGCAGGCAGACAGGGTGGATCCGAGGAAGAATTCCAAGTGCCCTCCCACCGTGACCTGAGCCCATGAGCACGATGACCACCCCCGGCAAGGGCAGAGCCCTGGATGGACTTGCTTGTGTGACAGCCACAGGAGGACGAGGGCAGAGGAGTAGAGATCTCCTAGGAACGCCTTGGAGGCATCTTATAGAAACTGTGTCGATGGCCTGTGCTAAGAGGCGGGTCTTGTTTCATTTTAAAGCATCTCTGCCTATTAAAATGCTATTTTCAGTGACAGGGCCCGAAATCCTCTTGACTTAAACTCTTCAGTGTTTTGACAAAAATCTTTTGATTGTACAATAGAATTTTTTTTTAGCTATTTAGAAAAACTAGTTCTTCTCGGCAATTGTACTCCTGCGTATTTACCCAGATGAACTGAGAACTCGGGTCCACATAAAAACCTGCCTATGAATGTTTATAACAGCTTTATTAATAATCATCACAACTCAGATGCAACCAAAGTGTCCTTCGACTGGTGAATGGATAAACCAAATATGGTACATCCATACAATGGAACATTATTCGGCACTAAAAGGAAATGAGCCATTGAGTCACAAACAGATATAAAGAAATTAAATATATGCTGCTAAGTGAAAGAAACCACTACATACTCTGATTCCAACTATATGCCATTCCAGAAAAGTCAGCATCACAGAGACAGTAAAAGATCAGTTGTTTCCAAAGGGACCAAGTGAAGAAGTAGAGAAGAATCAGTGGAGCATGGGGTATTTGGGGCGGCAGTTAAATCAACTGCATGAACCTGGAATGATGGATACATGACACTATCCACCATTGTTGATCACCATGTCATTATCTGCATCTGTCAAAACCAAAAGAGCTGCACAATACAAAGCATGATCTCTAACATAAACTATGGACTTCAGTTATTAATATTGTATCACTACAGCTCATCAATTATTAAAAATTTAGCACACTAATGCAAGATGTTAATAACAGGAGAAACTGAGGTGGGGGGGGGGGAGAGAAAGAGAACATGTGAGAACTCTCTGTACTTCCTGCCCAATTTTCCTGTAAGCATGAACCTGCTCTAAAAAATAAAACATTATTAAACACTAGAGGCCCAATGCAAGAAAATTCATGCACTTGGGAGGGGGGGTCCCTCAGCGAAGCCTGAACCCTCTTGCAGTCCGGGACCCCTCAGGGGATTCCACCTGCTGGCTTAGGCCCACTCCCCATCAGTTGAACATACTTAGTGCTGCTGAGGAGGTGGGAGAGGCTCCCACCACCACTGTTGCGCTTGCAGCCATCAGCCCAGCTTGTGGCTGAGCGGAGCTCCCCCTGTGGGAGCACAATGACTACCCAGGGGCAGTTCCTGCATTGATCGCCTGCCCCCTGGTGGTCAGTGCGCATCATAGCAACCAGTTGTTCCCAGTCGTTCCTCCATTAGGGTCAATTTGCTTATTACCCTTTTATTATATAGGATAGTTTATCTGAACATGTTTTGTATCCTGAAAACAATCACATTGTTCCTCTGTATTCCTTTTAGGATACACATAATGGTAACAACAACCACATACTATCATTCACCAGATGGGCAGTATATGTATGATCTCATTTAACCCTCACAGAAACCCCCTGAAAAATTGAGGTCAGAGCAGTGAAAGGGACTTTCCAGGGGTCTCAAAGTCTTTAAGTGGAAGAGGTAGGACTTGAACTGAAGTCTGTTCAAGCCCAACTTTATAGCCCTACTTTGTTGACTTATTTGTTCAGAGGTCATCAATGGGCAGCACTTCAACAAGTCAATAAGGAGACAGGGCAAGTCTTGACAACTCCTGGATTTAATCATTCACTCCCAAATATTTGCTCAGCACTTGTGTTCTAAGCACTGGGCTAAATTCACAGAATATAAATATTTTTTAAAAAAATACTCCTTCCGCCTATAGGAAGCTCATAATCTAGAGAAAAAGACAGATAAAGAAATGAAAGCCCTAGGACAAGGGCAGGCAGTTGCCAGCTACAGAATCTACATACTTTGACAAGGATGTGGGGACAGCCCTCTGGTGGGAATGGAGATGACCATGGAATTTGTCTTGAAGTTGTGTTTACATAAAAAGCACCCTCGACACCCTAACCATCCTCCCTCTAGAGATAGGAGATGGAGAGCATGACAACCCAACTCAAGAATGAAAAATATATAAAAATTTCAGCAGCAGAAAGAAAACAATTAATATAAAAAATAGCTCTCCAGAGGAAGGGGGGAAAGAACTAACATTTACTAAATGTCCAAAATATGCTAGGCTCTCGTCTAGATCCCTAGCCTACATCCTCTCGCTTAAACCCCCAATAGCCTTCCAGTGTAGATATGATTATAAACAGAATATAGAGTAACGAGGGCTTCAAAATTCTTCTCTTTCTTACCTGTGTCTTTCTTCTTCTCTCGGGAAAGCTCATGCACAGTGGCACCAATTTCATGCTTCAAGATCCTAATGATGTTGGCCAGAGTAGGCATGCTGCTCTTGTCCAGACTGGTGAAGATTTCATACTCATCTTTCTTTAAGCGCGAAGGTCTGGATTCAATGTGGGTCAGATTTATTTCATTCTCCTAGAAAACAGAATTGGGCATGTGAAGAGGACAGTTGTCATGAACGCAGACCAAACACACCAAACCAGAGCAGAACACACCACACAAGGAAATGCAGACAGATGGTGAATAGGATTTTCCAAATCAGAGTAGAAGAAAGTTCTTGAAGTTTCACAAGTTGTCTATTTTCTTTTTTTTTTCAAAACCCAATAACAAATGGCAAGAGGTGAGGATATAGTTCCAATACTGCAGAATTTAACCACATGGAAATCTGCTCGAGGCCTAGAGTTGCAACTATAGATGTTGATTTGGTTCGAATGTCTAGGACAGTGTTTGCCAAAAATATTTACATAGGAAAACTCCCTTTCCCAAATGAAATCCCATGGAATCTCAATAATAATATCTCAATAAATAGATAATACAGAAGCAACATTTTTCTGCTTGAACGTGGTCCATAGGAGTCAAGCTAATTGGGTTTAAATCCAAGTTCTCAATTATATTGGCTATGAGACCTGAAACAATTTACTTTATGTTTCCAATCTTCAGTTTCCACATCTGTAATTTGGTGATAAAAGTGACACCTGCTTCATATATTTATTGGGAACATTCGATGAAATGATACATGTACACTGCCAGGTACATGGTAAATGCTCAGTAAAAATTATTTAGCATAATTACTGCTCACATGTTTATTCAAATATACAACAAATGTGTAGGCAGTGTCTACCAATACCCAGGACTCTTCTGGGTGGTTAGGCTATATCAGTGAACAAAACAAAGGTACTTCTCTTTATAAAAGCTCCCACTCAAGTTATAGGGAGATAAACACAAACATAATGCAGTACTTAACAGGACAGGACAGGACAGGACACATGAGGCTTTCTGAGAAGGGGAGAGGCTGCTTGTATTAAATGCCACAAAAATAGTAATTGCTTGATATACCTACTCAAATTCACTGTCTTTAGCTGGTGAGATTTCGCTATTATGAATTTGTAATTAAAAAGTGACTTAAATTGGTGTGAAATTTTAATGCATGGCAAGTTATCTGCTACTTGTTCAGAAAGTCTGTGATTTCATTGAGAGTGCTGCTCATTATAAAGCCAACCAAGGGGCACCCTCTACCCTTTATTAAAATAGCCCAGCCAGTGTGGCTCAGTGGTGGAGTGTCGACCTATGAACCATAAGGTCACAGTTCAATTCTTAGTCAGGGCACATGCCTGAGTTGCGGGCTCAATCCCCAGTAGGAGGCATGCAGGAGGTAGCTGATCTATGTTTCTCTCTTATCATCGATGTTTCTATCTCTCTCCCTCTACCTTCCTCTCTGAAATCAATAAAATTGTTTTTTAAAAAGAAGCAAATAACTGGGGTTACCCCAAACATTTAAATAGACAGAATATACCCGAAAAAATAATGTTTAACTTGAATAACTCAACAACTTCAGAACACAAAATTAATCAACTTTGTCATTCAGTTAGTATTTTTTTCCCTTGATGGTTAATAGCAGGTAAAGAGAACATGAGTAATTATAATATGAATACATTTTTCACTTTGAATATCACTTCACACTTTAGAATTATTTTCTGTGATTGTCCCCACAACCCTTTGAGAAGGTTAAAGGAGAAGAAGAGAGTGAAATCAGAGATGAAGGGGTTTTGCCAAAAGTGGTAGGTAGGAGACAGGGGCCCATTTTTTCTAACTTTAGAGTCATGGTGATGGAGTGGTTCTTTGTGGGCACCAGCTGCAGAGGGTACAGCCCCAGTGGTGACCCCAGGTTACCCAATGTGAGGACATGGACCAGAGAGAGAGAAGGTGGAGGAGGGAAGGCCAGAGAGATACCTGTTGCTTTGAAGCTTTCTAAGCAAACAGAGGTAACTTCCTAAACAAAGAAAAGAATACTGTCATCCTTCTTGGCTCAGAAAGAAAGAGAGTGGGTGAGTTCCACTGACTATTTACGTAAGTTGAAACTTCAAAAGGAAGAAAGAACCAATCCCTGACATTTGGAGAGCAGAGAACACAGCAATGCCAAGAGCCAGGACAGGCCACACCTCTGGCAAGCTTACCTGCTGACTAAGGAGGACAGAGGTGGGGGTGGGAGGGGGGCATTTAGGGGGAGGAAGGGCTGAAAGGCTGATCATAGGCTGTTAGTACTCACCACCCACACCACACCCCTGGCAACAGCACTGCCTCTAGGAAGAGCCATAAAACAATTTGTACCCCAAATTCAGTTTGTGCTATTCTAGAGACTTCACTTATGGGGACATACTTTACCTAAGTGTGTAAACTAACTAAATTCCCACAATAGGGGAATGGGTAGGTAGACTATAATGTAATCACTCAGTAGAGATGACACAACTATTAAAAAGCAAGTCACAACAACATCTTATATAAAATAAAGTGTCAGTGGCCATTGCATGACATGGGAATACTGGTGGTCTCCAGATCATGGGCCTATAGGTGATTTTGTTTCCTTCTTTCTATTTTCATTTTTATCATAGTTCAACTTTTCTAAAACAATGTTTCTGGCTTTTATAATGAAAAATTCACTTTATTTCTTATAAGGCTATAATGACAACCCCTTGGGAAAATACTTATGATGGATATAGGTATGTGATAATTAACAATTTTTTTTAAAAAATGATGCCCAGGCCAACAAAAGACTAGAATGAAATGCATCAAGCTTTTGTTTGATCATATTTGAAATAAATATAATAATGTTACCTGACAGCTTAGTAAGAATTAGAAAGAGAGAAAGTATTATGTTGGCTGCCTTCATGGGTATTCAGTAAGAACTCATTGTATCCTGCCTGTCTCATTGTGGTAAGATACACATTTCCCTGGACATCAAAACACACTCTGTTTCAGCTCCTTCCTCAGCTCCTTTCCCTGGAACATGTTTCAAAAAAGAGAAGGAAGAGCTGAGCATGTTTTCAGAGGAGACCAGACTGCAAGCAAGAACTTCTTGGACACACTACCTGCTGCTGCCTTAGAGTACACGCAAGTGAAGTTACGCCCTGCCTATCTCAGAGGTCACATCAAAAGACATTCACAAAGAATGTCCCAAGTCATTGGTCTCAAGCAAACAGATGGAAACTTCCAATAGCTCATCCAGTCAAATAGTTTCCATGGGCCAAACATTGGGGTACAACAGGGAACAGAGCAGGAAGAATCCCTGCCCTTCTGAAGCTGATATTCTTGAAGGAAGAGACAAATAATAACTGTCATAAATAACTAAAAATCATCTTCAGATGAAATAGGGGAAAATAAAGCAGAAAAGAGAGATAAGTTATCCCACGGGTGCAATGGAGGTGCCATTTTAAACAGTGTGGTCAGGAAGTCCTCAAAAAATAAATAGGTGAGATATAGCATCGACCTGAAGTCAGTGAGGGAGCAAGGCATGAGGGAACAGTAACTGCAAAGGCCTGGGGTAAGATAATGTCCAATATGACTGAGAGCCATCAAGGAGGCCAGTGCTGACTAGGGCAGAGTGAGCAAGAGGGAGGGCGCTAGGAAATGAGGAAGAGAAGTAACAGGGAATAGACCACGTATGGCATTTTTGGCCATTACCTGATGTTTGGTTTTCACTCCAAGTGATGGAAGAAGCTAAGGGAGGTAATCTGGAAGAGGAGACATCCTTTGACTCATGTTTTAAAAGGAACATTCTGGCAACTGTTTTATGAATAGGCTGTAATGGGGCAAGGGCAGGAACAATCCAGAGGCTCTGACAATATTTGGGGTGAGAAATGATAGTTGTAAAGATTGAGAAGAAATTGCATGGAGGTGCAGGCAGGTCTTCTTACGTATTTCACTCGTCTCCTCTTGTGAGAAGGCCCACAACAGGCCCAAATGATCAAGAGTCTAGAAATTCAACCCACTGGGATTAACAGGAAACCGAAAACATTCAGGAAAATATAAACACAGTTCATTTCTAGAGGGAGTTCAAGATTACTCCCCCCACTCCCCACTCCACACACACCCTGCCTTGGAGGAGAGCTCTTGAACAGATTCGTGCTGGACTTTCAGCAAGATTCACACCCCAGAGGCTATCTTTTGGGATTCTACTCTTGCTTCCTTTGGAAGTGTCCCTTGAAATCTTTTGGCCTTTTCTTCCCTGAGTCTTCCCCCTTTTTGTTAGATTGTTTCTTCCCTCCATGTAATTGGGGTTGTGCCTAACTTGGAGGCGACCCCTTCCTGGGGAGAGCTGGGGTAGCAGCTTCATCCAGGATCTTCTCAAGGCTTTAGAGAAAAAGGCCTTTCTTTTTCTTACATTCCTCTTTCTATACCTTGTCTTGCCACCAGAGTGATCTGATCAAAAAGGCACCGTGGTCTGTTCCAGTCCAGGCCACCGGAAAGCAATCATGTGTGTGCTGTCAATGGGCCACAGCGCTGTCTAAACGAACTTCATAACTAAACTGGGAAAAGTAAGCCCTCTGTTGCTATTTCTCAAGTGTTTCCAGTTCTGAACTGTTCAGCAGCTAAAAACAGTACCAGTTTTCCATTTGAGGCTCTTCCCTTCAATAAACAGGACATCAGACCTGCACGAAATGTTTAGTGCAGCACCATTTGTGTGGACAAACCATGGAAGCCACCTAGGTATCCATCAACAGGAAGTGGATAAATATAGCCACACAAAAGAATAGATAGAGGGGAAAGGAATGAGCAAGAACTGTGTGAGCAAATCTCCAAAACAATGCTCACCACCCTCTCCTCAAAGAGAGCTGCAGGAGAGTTACAATGTTATGAAGATTAAAGCTTGCAAAAGCAATGCCATCCATCACTAATGCTTATCTATATAGAACAAAGTATAAAACATGCCTGGGAATCATATGCATAAAATTCCGATTCACAGCTACCTCTCAGGAGGGAGTGCAGGAGGAAGGGGTACCCAAGGACATTAGTCATTCATACAATGTTTTATTTCTTAGGCAGGAAGTGAGTTACATGGGTGTTCTTTATATCATTGCCTATATTTGGGGATTTAAATAAAATGAAAATGTCATCTGGATTCTAAAAACTTTTCTCCTCCAGTGGGACTCAAAGTTCTTATTTTTATTAAAGAAGAAATGTTTCCCATAAGCATTTTCCTGTTCACAACTGCCCTGGATCTAAGGTCAGGGTGGGGTTAAAGCAACCCTCGTGATTTACTCTAGATCCTGTCCAGCTCACCAGGCCCAGGGGTCACGGGCAGGCCTCAAAGTCCAAACTGTAGAGTAATAAACATTGCCTGTCTGGATGCCTCCTGCCACCCAGCCTTTGTCCCCAGGAATATGAGGTGGGCAAAGGGCCAAGGATTTGAGGATTTCATGACCAGATCCCCTGTTTATTCTCTTACTTCAAGTCATTTGTTTCTTTGTTTTGGAATTTACTTCCCTCTGCCTCTCCCCTGGCCCACCCCGCTTCATGTTTCAGCTTAAACATTATGCCTGCAAGAAGCCTCCCCTGACCAACTCTATCTCAAGTCTGGGTTAAGGAAGCTTGTGGAACCCCAACCTCTTCCAAGGTCTATAGCGACAGAGAATGTCTGTCTGGCTCATCCCAGTCTCCACAGCACCTATATAGGGTCTGGAAACAAGAGATGCATATATATAAGCTGAATGCATACAGGAGAGAGTATGAGCCCTCTGAATATGTGATGAGGGGAAATTGTGGGTCGTCTGGGCAGAGGTAGATATAGTGTGGGAAGTGAATGTGACAAACATAGATTGTGCCTTTCCCATTTGTTTCCAAAAGACCAGTCTACTGTGAAAAAGGAGGGGGAAGTCTGAAGCAATGTTTAGCTCCCAGTGTCTAGCACTGGGCAGCTTGCTTCGCCTGAGCCTCTGTGTCTCCATCAATTACATGATGCTAATGGGGCATACCCGTCACTTAAGAGCTCTGCATATCTGCTGATTTGCTTGTTCCCCTCCCTAGGGAATACACAGTGTGGTGATTAGCAGAGGGCTAGTGGGGGGGGGAATGAGGGGAGAGACTGCTTCTGTGCAGCTTCCCCAAGGAGCCTGCTTCTAATTTTATAGCCCATTAACCACTTGCAGTAAAGTCTCGCAGGAGACCTTTTTTTTTGTTAAGAAGGTATGGGACATGAAGTAGTAGAGGCTGAAAAAATAGAGAGCTAGGGAAAATGTTTAAAATAAATCATAAAGAATTGGCAGAACAAATCCCTGAGGACAATGGGGCATTGGTAGGTTAGCAGGTACAGGTTTTGGTATATTCCTAGTCTTGTGGCCCTAATTCACTAAAACATTTGCTTCTTTGCTCCCAACACCCACCCAGCACATGCAAACACAGCACCTGTGTGTCTCTGTTATAAACATCAAACGCGTTGTGTTGCATTCTGATGTTACTAGCTGAGGTGTACAAAGCCACAGGCCCATTGGCAGGCAACATCATCTCTTCATGGGATGGTGGCTTTGGTGCTAATCATCTAAGGAAAAGATGGGCTCTCCGGAAGAGAATGAAACCTCACCCTGCTGGGAGAAGTCTGCCCTCCCCTGCAGACCTCACTTTTTGTTTGAGGAGCTAGGATGCCTCGTATGTGCTCCTGGTGAATAGGGGCTAAGAAAGCTTCCACCGCATGGAATACATATTAAGAGCTTAAAGGTTATAGCTCAAAAACATTGCATTCAGAAAAAAACTATATAGCAATTCTTACTGAACACTTAATATGTAACTGCTCTGAGGGTTTTACAGGCATTAATATTTAATCCTCACAACTACCCTTAAAAGCAGACACTATCCTATTCCCATTTTACAGATAAGGAACTGAAGCACAGGAAAATCAAACAGATCTCCCAAAGCCACAGCACCGTCTCCCAGAGTCCACGCTCTTGACCACTCGACTGAACTGACACAAAGAGGTTGCAGAGCAATGTGCAAAGCATGGTACCTGTCAATATCAGTAAAGCTTTTTAAAGGACTGGAAGGAAATATGCTAAACTAATAAGAATGTTGCCTAGCCCAGCCGTTGTGGCTCAGTGGTTGTGTCAACCCAGGAACCAAGAAGTCACCAATTCGATTCCTGGTCAGGGCACATGCCCGGGTTGCAGGCTCAATCCCCAGTGCGGGGAGTGCAGGAGGCAGCCAATTGATGATGTTCCTCTCTCATCAATGTTTTTATCTCTCTTTCCCTTCCCCTTTCTCTCTCTCTAAAAATCAATAAAGACATATTTAAAAACTATAATAATAATGCTGTGGCCTGGACATTTGCAGGATGGCACGATTGAGGGACTATAGAAAGAACTATAGCTATATCTTGAATGTTCTTTATTTTTAAAGAACAATATGTCAATTTGTAATTTTGGAAACCATAATCATACGTGAGAAAAAATGAAAGTGAATATGTCCATATGCTGACAGTGGTTTATTGTAGATGGTCGAATTATGGACAATTATTTTTCTTGTATTTTGACACATTTTTCAATTTGGAAAAAAAGAAAGAAAGAATACCTGTAACAGATCCTCCTGCCCCCAGAGAATAGGAGGATGGGGCCAGAATATTTGCACATTTGAAAAACTCCATAGATGCTTCAGATGTACAGGGAGAGCTGTGTTTGGCAGTTCAGAGAGAGCTTGTGGGCCTTGGAACCTCAGCTCAGCCCCATCTCTACCACACCTTAGCTGTGTGGTTGCCTCACAGAATGTCAGTTTCCTCATTCATAAAATGGAGTAATACCTTCTTCACCAAGTTGAATGAGGACCAAATCAAGCCTGGCTTACCACCTAATGTGGTTCCACACCCGCTAGAATGAGATTTCCCTCCTTGCCTTGGCACTTTGAATAATTATAACTTAACTCTGCATTTTGCCAGCTGGTAAGGAGAAGCAGAAGGTATGCTGGCTTATACAATGTTTAGGGCAGTTTCTGAAATACATCTGGGGGGAAAAATCAATACATAGTAACACCAACCCTTTTACTAATCACCCAGGACAGTAACCTCTGTGACGTCCTCTGCAAATGGGTCTAATAACATCACTTCTTGACCAGGGCAATTAAAATTTGGGGATAATGCTTTAAAAAGTTCACCCAAATGGTGAGCACACAATGCAATGTATAGACGATGTATTGTGGAATAGCATATTTGAGGCTTATGTAATGTTAGTAACCGATGTCACCCAATGAATTTAATTTTAAAAAGTTTACCCAGAGTACACACACACACACACACACACACACACACCTTAGGTACATTTCATCCAGTCTGGGTAATTTAGTTACTTGTGGTTTATTTATTAAGTTGAAAACATCCTATTAATTTACTATTATTTAATTTATTAACTCTACTGCTTGACCTCTCAAGGGGAAAATGCTGATTTGATTGACTGAATAATACAAGGGCTAAATTATTACAAAGGAGAATTTTACAGATACATTATTTTTATAAACTTTTTGTCATTCAGAAAGTTCCCTGCCTCTCTTCTCCAACATTGCTTGAGAACCGACATTTCCCATCTGTGGGAAACTGTTTATTGCCTTCACTATCTGATAAGTGTAGACAGAGAACACCCCCCCTCCGCCCCCCCAAGGCTGGGTGCCTTTGAAGCCCTAGCAAAGGTCGGAGCTAGGCGCCACCTCTGTTTGTCCAGACAGTGGTAGCTGAAACTACTCCCCCATTTATTATTATGTAAATCCTTGCTGATGGGCTAGTCTGCCTGTTACTGGGGGGTCGCCTGCCTAAGGGCTATGCTATGGGTGCATCCCAGATCAATAAAAGCTTGGTGAGGTCTAAGCATGGGAGGAAGTCCTTCCCCTTGAGTTGGACTTGCTCGCCTGGTCCCCCAATATTCCCAAATTATCTCTTGTCTTTTCATTTTCATTTGTGTGCGGCTCTGCTTCCAGTTCCTGAACCCTGACCCACGTGGGACATGGGAAGGAAACACTCAATACCCATCCCACCCCTCTTTTTGCATAGCCAAGTTTAATTTTTTAATAAACCATTCTTAGATAAATTTCAGATTGACAGAAAAACTGAGAGAATACTACTGAAAATCCCAACATACTCTACACCCAGTTTCCCTATTGTTAACATCATATATTGGTGGTGAAACATTAATAAACCAATATTAGTGTATTGTCATAAACTAAAGATATTACTGCATTTGGATTTCCTTAGTTTACATCTAATGTCTTTTTTCTGTTCTAGGATCCCATTCAGATCACTATATTACATATAGTCAGTATGTCCCTTAAGGTTCCTCTTGGCTATAACAATTTCTCAGGTATTTCTTGTTTTTTATGACCTTGAGTTTTAAGGAGTTATGGATCAGGTATTTTATATATTGTCCCTTAACTAAAATTTGTCAGATGTTTTTCTCATGGTTAGACTGTGGTTATGGGTTTGGGGGAGGAAGACTGCAGAGGCAAAGTGCCATTCTCATCATTATCAATATGACTTGTCACCATTGATTTTGACCTTGATCACCTGGCTGAGCTACTCCTTGTTGGGTTCTCCACAGAAAGTTACTCTTCCCTCATCTCATATTATTTTCGATGGAAGAAAGTCACTCTGTGCCACCCACACTGAAGAAGGGGCAGGGGTTGGTTTTTGTCTCTGAGTAGAATATCTACTTAAATTATTTGGAATTCTTCTCCATGTGAGTTTTGTCTCTTCTCCATTTATATATGTATTCAATCACCAGATTTCATTTTATTAAAGAACTCAGGGTAAAACTTAATTGGTTCAAAAATATTCCTTCTTAAAATCCAGGGCAAAGAGTAAAAGAAAAGTCTGATTTCCTTTGCTTATATTTAAATTTAATTTCATTCTTAATGAATCACTTAACATATTAAAATGTGGGTGTGTAGAGGATATAAGATGACTAAGCCAAGGTTCCCTGCCTGAAGAAACCATCCTCAGGGCCAGAGAGAAATGTATACCCTGAAGGCAAACAAGTGCTACTGTTAAAAGCAAAAACATTGAGCCCTAACTGGTTTGGCTCAGTGGGTAGAGCTTCGGCCTGCGGACTGAAGGGTCCCAGGTTCAACTCCAGTCAAGGGCATGTACCTTGGTTGCGGGCACATCCCCAGTAGGGGGTGTGCAGGAGGCAGCTGATCGATGTTTCTCTCTCATCGATGTTTCTAACTCTCTCTCTCCTTTACTCTCTATAAAAAATCAATAAAATATATTTTAAAAATTATAAAAAAAGCAAAAACATTGAGAAGATGGTAATTAATTCAAGAAAAGTTTAATAAAAAGAAGTTAAGGCCAGGGCTGGTTTCCTTGATGTGCAACCAGGATTCTGAATGATTCTGACTATGAATACAGAAACTGAGGCTCAGAGAGAAGAACAACTTAATTAAAGTCACACAGTTGGTTAATGCTAAAGCCTAACCTGAAAAGCAAGTCTGCCAGATTCTATCCTATGTTCACTGCATCCAACTAGAAAATTACGCAGAAGTCAGCTATGCCACTATCCCAGGCAGAAATGAATAATGCTCTTACCTCAAATAAGCGCAAGACTTTGGCCAGTGCACCAACTTCTTCTTTGAGTGAGAAAATCAGTGATATGGCATCATTTTCATTGGAGTTGTTTTCAATATAGCTTGTTTCCTACAGAATTAAACACACTTGGTTAAAATGTTTTCCATGGCTTAGCAACTCATTTCTGTGAAACCTCCAGGGAGGAGACCACCAGGAACTCTTTTATCTAGTTAAACCTTGGAATACATAGATTCTACAGAGAAGTATATAATGTGGTGGGAAATAAGTCAAGGTCAGTGATATTTTCAATAATACTCCTAGGTCAGATCTCAACTTTAGAAGCTTCAGTTATTCACTGGTGTCACCAGTCACCCTGTAGATCCAGTACCTTTTAATGAGCACCCACCAAGTGCCAGGTAATAGGGCTCAGAGATTCAAAGATGAAGAAGCTCAAAATTTGGTTGAATAGACACACAACAAACCAAATAACTAAAAAAAATTTTAAAAAATAAATCCTTAGAGGTGGTTCAAAAAGTGTCCCAGGAAAACATTGAAAAATATAGGGTGGAAAGTCCTAAAAACAGAACACACAGAATTTTGAGTCTGAAGATGTGGGTTAGGATTCTCTCAGCTGAACTACTTTGGGCTAATCATTTAGCCTTCATAGTTTCTTCATCTGTAAAATTATGCTAATAACAAGCCCTGTCTAAACAGTGTTCAGATGATGAAAAAAGAAAAGATAAAGTAGTTCAAATAGAATATTAAGAGGAGTTTATAAAAATGATGATAATATTGTAAATACATGAGAATGACTTCTTGGCCTCTAGAAAAGCTCTCAGGGAAGCATTAACTTGTTCTTGTATACTAGGATCTTTGATATACAACTATAGAAAAAGTTACAGGATACATAAAAGTACACAAATAACCCACTGGAAGGTGAATGTCTTAAAACAGCAAAGCATGTCAAGGATCTAGCACTTTCTACATGCATGAGACAGCAAATTAGGGTGGGATTAGGATTGGCAGTCCAAAAAGTGCTGAAATTTTTTTACATTGGTTTTGTAATAATATATAAAGTTCCATGTGTGCCCACAAATAAATAGCATGTACCTAAAACTAGGAAAAAAAAATGTACTGAAAATTACTCTCTTATAAGTAGATTAAAGAAATTAGTGGAATGGATGTTACATTATCTCAATGGATAGACCCTGTGTTGGACAGGGTCTATCAATGACTTGGTGTAATAAGCCCTGCACCAATGACCCTTAGGACAAACTTCTTTTAATTCAGAAAATAGATTTCCCCAGAACCTTATCTGAAACCCAGCAAGTGTGATTAGGAGTTTCAAATGAATTAGAAGACTGAACTGTCATATATCTTTATATGGAGCATAATGTAGTCTTTCTTAAAAATTTTTAATCCATCATTTATTAAGATCCTATAATGTCACAGGCATTTGGATGATCTCATTTAATTCTTGTAACAATCTAGAACAAGCATGTCAAACTCACGGTCCTCGGGTCACATGCAGCCCACAATGAATATTTTTGCGGCCCAGCCAATATAACGGTACGTAAGAAACATTTTAATAAAAATTTTGTAACTTAATTTTTACAATATTTTGTTATACATAATTATTAATAACAAACTATAATGTTCTCTAATGACTGATTACTATAATCACGTTGCATTCATTTCCATTACCAGCCTTACGCTCAGGCACACCATTTCTTTCTACTAATACTAGCAGCATATATTTTAGCAGCTGATTGCCACATCATTAATCTTGGGCTGACTTGTTTGGTGTGCACAACAGGAAATATTTTGCTTTCGGAGAACAAGAAAAATAGGTTTATTTGCATTGCGCTTGTTATTAATTTATGCAGTTATTCAGTTTCTGGTAAGTTAATGTTCCAGAAAAAATATTAATTTTTATTAAAATGTTCTATTATTTTATGTTAACTATTACTCATTTATTTCAGCCCTTTGTATTCAGTATGTCTCTAACGAAATAAACCTATGTTTCTATGAAAATTGAAGCTTTTGTTTTTTTGCGGCCCACATCAACGTAAACCTTGTTTATTTGGCCCGTGTTAGCCTTTGGGTTTGACATGCTTGATCTGGAAGGTAGGTTTACTAATTTCCAAGTGCCTCTGTTTACTGAGGACAAAATTAAGGCTTAGAGAAATTAAGTAATTTACCCATTGTTATGTAACCCAGAATACTATCTATGAATCCAGATTTACAGCAGACTCTATCCCACCTTCTCCCTCCTCTAAGCCCTGCCAAAGATATGCAGATGGGTTTCTGACAGCAGTCTTCTTCCCACCAGAGAACACTGAGCCCTTAGTCCTTTCTGATTTCCCTGAAATGACAAAGGGTGTCTCTGTTTCTAGTTCCCTTGGCAACATTTTCTTATCCTGTTGGCCTCCAAGAAAAGGGCCATATAACTGACACATCTCCACAGATGTCACCTCTCAATTCAGACATGTATGTACCATGCTCAAAATTCCAGCACCACCCCCTTCCCACTCCTGTGCATGTTCAGCCAACCACCAAGACCAATCTGACCTTCTTCAGACATAGCTCTCAGGGCCAGGTCCTTCTTTTGTTCCTACTGCCAGCACTCTAATCCAGCTCTTAGTGATCCTCATAGATCCAACCCAAATAATTTTGCTCATGTCCTTTTCCTACTCAGTTCTTTAGAGCCCCCTCATGGCCAGTGGGATAAAATGCTTCCTTCTGAGAGTCAAGGGCCTCCTAAGGCTCACCCACAAGAACCTCCCCACCATCCAACTGGTTTCCTCCTTGCCCTTTCAACTCCTCATTGGGGTAAATCCACTACACTCCTCTCTCTCTCCCTCTTTCAAACAGCTCACCCTTCCCCAAAAGCCCTCTTGGGTCTCACTTCTCTTAGAAACAATCCCTCTTCGTTCTGTGCATTGCTTTGGCTTCTGATGCCCACGTGGAACTTGAATTTTGACTCACAGAGCTAGACTTGGCTTTGGAGTTCATCTAGTTCAAACCCTCATTTTTCCGATAGAGAAACTATGGGCTAAAGGAAGTGACTCACCTGAGGTCACACAGGTAGTGGTCCCAGGTCGAGAACTCAGGATCCTAATTATCAGTCATTCTATGCAATTCCCTCTGCTATGAGCATAAGGTCCACCTTAAGACCTAGGTTTCTTACAAAGAGCTCCTCTCTCTGATCTAATCACCAGTTACTCAATACCACTCCTTACCTGTTCCTGTGCCTCTTTTACTTTCCCCATTCTCCCCACACAATTTCTAAATCAGGGCTTCTCAGTGAGTGTTCCTTGGATCTCCACTCCAAAATTACCTGGTGATTCCTTATTCAAATGCAGTTCCCTGGGTCCCTCCCAAACCAATCAAATCAGGATATCTTGGGTAGGATCCTAGAATCTGCATTTTCAAAAGCATCGCAGATTGATACTTAACCATGAAATATTTTAAAATCATTGATAAAAATATACAGCCGATTTTTTAAAAAAATTATGACTTTTCTCAAATGTGTCTGCAAATTTATATTTGCCATACGATAAGTCACTACTCTTTAGTGTTAGTAAAATTAATATTGACTGAGTTCCCACTGTGTGCCAGGAGCCATACTTGGTACTTTTCACAGTTAAGAGGCTTCAGCAGCAGCAGCAACTAGCACTATTCTAAGAGTTTACATGTTTCCACAGTAGCCCCATGAAGTAGTTTTGCAAATGAGGAAATAAACTCAGCAAGGTTAAGTGGCCTGTCCAAGACACCCAGCTCATAAGTAGCAAAGTCTGGACTTGAACTCGGGGCCAACAACTCCAAAGTTCTTATTCTGCCTCCTAATGGCAGACTCAACTGGGACTACAGCTCCTCTTTTCAAAGCCTGAGAGACTTTAAATGAAAGGAAGCTCACGAAAGTTTGTGAAATGGTGTGGTCTTGGGTAGACACTAATTTCAACATTGCTACATTGACCCAGCATGGGACCTTGGCCAAATATCTTCCAGAGTATGTTTTTATTGGCTCATAATCCAACGCTTATTTGTTTCCAATAGACATGTGAGTTGACTTAGAAACAAAGGTACCTCCAGGATGGGTAAAAGCAGACAAGAGAAGCTCAGAAACTAAGTAGGAAGAAGTAGGGCTGGGAGAAAGAACTTTACTAGGAACCAGAAAGAAAAGTATTTTGATCATTGAGCAATACATTTAACAATAGAAATATATTGTGTTGGGTTGTGTCTAACAAATACATTCATTGTATATGGAAAAAAGAACACTTTTCCAAATTACAAGCAATAATACTCTTTGGCAAGGATATTCCAGGGGCATTGCTTTTGAGGGGCCATAGTAAGAGGTGCATAATTGCCTGAGTGGTTAAACACACATGTATCTCCGTGTAAGACAACTGAAAGAAAGATGCAAGCATCCTGCCATGTACACACTATGCCTCTATATTCCAGCATTTGTCTATAGGAGAAAGCAGTGAGGTAGAGGAGCATGCAGGGGAGAGGGAAAGCTCGGAGTCAAATCTGGTTTTGAGCACTGGTTTCACCATTCTTAGTTGTGATTTCTGAGTTCCCTTCATCTTCTATTCCATTCCCTGCACTATTTTTCTTCACAGCACTTGTCTCTGCAAGAAATTATATGTTCATTTGGTTAACGTTTTTATTGTCTGTCTCCTACAGTACAATGTACGTTTCTCCAGGATAGAAGCTCTGTTGTGCCTGACACATCGTAGGTGCTCAATAAGTCTTTGTTGGGTGAACGAGTGAGTCAGCGTCTCTTGCAGAATTGTTCTGCTTGTTGCATGTGTGGAGTGCTTGCCATACCGTATGCCTCCCAACCTTGTGTCAGAATTACGTCCAGTGTATGGTCTTTATCTGAGCTGATAGCTTCACGAAGGCATAAACTGTATCTTTTTCACAGACTGTCAGACTTGGATGAAATCCTTAAGTCTATTCCAGTTCAAACACTCCTCCTCCCCAATTTCACAGTCACAGAACTGGGCCTCTTCCCACCCCAATTACATTGCTTTCCCAATACATAGCTTCACTAACCCAAAGATGAGATCCCAGGTCTCCCGACTTCATGCTCAGCATTGCTCCCTGACAAAGTTATACCAGTCACTATACCTGACTCAGTGGTGGTCCCTCCTGCCAATGTTCCAGACACATTTTGTTGAACAATTAAGCCCATTCCAGCTATACCCCACTGGCACTTTCCTATGTTTCAGGAACTGTGCTAAGAGCTTTATAGACATTATTTCATTTCATCCTCACACCAACCCTAGGATGTGGGTACTTTTATTCAAATTTTTCAAATGAATAAAGGTGAGGCTCACAAAGTTAAATACCCTGCTTTCAATGTGCAGGGGATACCAGGGCATGTTCTAAACCCTGCTATTTACCTCTAGTCATGAAGAGTGATGATTTGTGGGTCTCAATCTTATTCTCAGTGCTTTATAAACAAAGCTTTACTCTCCAGGTCGCTGCCCCTAACTTCTTCTCATGATTGTGGAGGTCTGTGGCCAGAAACACAGAAACTAAAGGGTGACAAGTCAGGATCTATTCTGGGACCTGTCTCACTCCCACACCATCCCTCTTCAATCCCAAGCTCTCCTGTCTTCCAAGCATCGCATACATTTTCAAAGGAAGTCTTCCACGCAGAACTCAAAATAAACGTGAGTGAAAAGTGCTACAGCTTCTCTGGTTATCCTAAAACATCAACCACTCATACCCTCCCCTCCACCTTCCTGTTCTCTAGGTGGTTCTCACTAACCCTATTGACGAAAGGTGTCTGCAGAGTCAGGTTTGCTCCCTGAGCTGGGCTTTGGTTCTGAACCAGAGAGTCCAGGAGTGTGGTAAATCATAAAAGAATGCAATTGTTCACCTCAAGAGAAAGGCAGCAAATCCCAGAGAATCAGACAACACCTTATCCCCAAGTCACATTTAGGGCTCTCCCACATTCCAAGTCCAAGGCTAGCTCGTTCACTCTCCTCTCTGTTTAATTTTCTCCTTCCCCAGGTCTGAGTAAGTCTGAGACTTTCTTCATGCCCCATTTTCTCCCAAAGATAAAAAATGGATGCAATTTCTCACAATTTTGCCACATCAATAGATGCCTGCGAGCATTTTATAAACGTCAGAGAAGAGCAGATGGAGAAGGACCCCATCTCCCATTCCAGACCGTTAAGGACCAGCCCCTTCAATGTACAGAAGAAAAAGCAGGCAACAGAAAGGGAGGGTGACCTGTCTAAAGACACACAGCTAGCCCTGACCGGTTTGGCTCCGTGGATAGAGCATCGGCCTGCGGACCAAGAGGCCCTAGGTTCGATTCAGGTCAAGGGCATGTACGTTGGTTGCGGGCACATCCCCAGTAGGGGGTGTGCAGGAGGCAGCTGATTGATGTTTCTCTCTCATCGATGTTTCTAACTCTCTATCCCTCTCCCTTCCTCTCTGTAAAAAATCAATAAATTATAATAAAATAAATAAAGACACACAGCTAGTTGGTGGCTATTAAAAGCCAGATCCTTAACTCCTAAAGTAGTGCTCTTTCCCTCTGAAAGCCACGCAGGGCTGATGTCCTGCCCAGGAAGCAATTGTTGAGGACCTATGTTATCTGATGACTTCCTGGACAATTTCATCATCTTCAAATGGAAACAGACATCGCGGTGAGCTTATGGAAGTAGGAAACACCAGCATCCCCCTCCCTGTGCGGCTGAGGCTCACCTGGCCGAAGTCTGAGAGTTTCCTGGTCAGGCCTCTTCGGTTCTCCAGGACCACAGCTGACATGCTGGCTCCGGCAAGTGAGGTCTCTGGCTCTAGGCTGTCAGTCACAGGCAGGTTTGTCAGCAGCACGTGGTGCTGAGGTTTTTAACCTGACATCAGGGAGAAGAGGGCGGTTTGCAAAGGTGTCTCCCGCAGAGCTCCAGCCACAGTACCGCCCCCAGGGGGGGTGTGTTCTGACGCAGAGAGCTCCAGGCCACCGCCTGGCGCTGGAGGGTGTGAGGAGGCCAGACTTGGCTGCCCGCCCTGGGTGGAGGAACCTCCTGGGAGGAGCGCAGGGCCACATGTGAGCTGGAGATTAGTCAGATTTGGCTTTTCCAGGACTCTCAGAAGCAAGGGGAGCAGGTTCTCTGCATTGGAGTAAGCCTGAGACCACTGATGATTCTAATGATACAATTATAAGAAATAATCCGTTGTCCCGCCCTCTGCTCACAGAAGCAGAGTCAGGATCCCTAATTGACAATTTTTTTTTAAAATCTTTTCTATTAACCACTGAACAAACTGCCTTTCTGGGCTTTGACTTCAGAAAACTACATACAAGATCGCACTGGGAACGCTGAGCCCAGTTGCTAAAGAGCAAAGGTAAAAGAGAGAGAGAACTGGATTGAAATCCAGCCACGTGTCCTGAAGGTATTTACCTAACTTTGCCCCAAGAGCGTGGCAGAGCCCCCTTGCCAGGGTGTTTCAAGAATATGCGTAATAAGAGTAATGAGGTAATGCATCAAACAGTTAGTACAGTTCTTGCCATATGGTTAAACACTTAGTAAATGGAAGGTAGCATTTCAAAGTGTGTCACTCCGCATAATACTCCCCAGGTCCATCCATGCTGTTGTAAAGGGTAAGACTTCCTTCATTTTCTTTTTTAAAATATATTTTTACTGATTTCAGAGGGGAAGGGAGAGGGAGAGAGAGATAGAAACATCAATGATGAGAGAGAATCATCGATTGGCTGCCTCCTGCATGCCCTCCTACTGGGGATCAAGCCCGCAACCTGGGCATGTTGGAATTGAACCCAGGACCCTTTAGTCCACAGGGCGGCGCTCTATACGCTGAGCCCAACCTGCTAGGGCAAGACTTCCCTCATTTTTACAGCCGAGTAGTATTCCATTGTGTAAATGTACCACAGCTTTTTTGTATCCACTCACTCATCTACTGGTGGGCACCTGGAGTGCTTCCAAATCTTGGCTATTGTAAATAATGCTGCAATGAGCATAGGGGAGCATATGTTCTTTTGAGTTAGTGTTTCAGGTTTCTTTGGATATATTCCCAGACGTGGAATTGCTGGATCATAAAACAGTTCCACTTTCTTCATGCTGCCAAGTGAAATAAGCTAGTCAGAGGAAGACAAGTACCATGTAATTTCATTGCTATGTGGAATCTAATGAACAAAATAAACTAACAAACTAAAAACAGACTCAGAGAACAGACTTCCACCTGTAAGAGGGGAGGGGAATTACAGAGCTGGATGAAAAAGGTGAAAAAACTGCCGAAACCGGTTTGGCTCAGTGGATAGAGCGTCGGCCTGCGGACTGAAAGGTCCCGGGTTCGATTCCGGTCAAGGGCATGTACCTGGGTTGCGGGCATATCCCCAGTGGGGGATGTGCAGGAGGCAGCTGATCGATGTTTCTCTCTCATCGATGTTTCTAGCTCTCTATCTCTCTCCCTTCCTCTCTGTGAAAAATCAATAAAATATATTTAAAAAAAAAAAAAGGTGAAAAAACTAATAGACACAGATAACAGTATGATGATTACCAGAGGAAAATGGGGGTGAGAGGAGGTAGAAGATAATAAAGGGGGCATAAATGGTAATGGAAGCAGACTTGACTTGGGGTGGTGAACACACAATGCAGATACAGATGATGTACTATAGAATTGTACACTAGAAATCTATATAATTTCATTAACCAATGTTACTCCAATAGATTCAATTAAAATCAATAAATAAATAGCCCTAGCTGGTTTGGCTCAGTGGATAGAGTGTCTGCTTTTGGACTGAAGGGTCCCAGGTTGGATTTTGGTCCAGGGCACATGCCCAGGTTGCAGATTCGATCCCCAGTAAGGGGCATGCAGGAGGCAGCTGATCAATGATTCTCTCATCATTGATGTTTTCCTCTCTCCTCCTCTCTGAAATCAATAAAAAATATATTTAAAATAATAATAAAAAAAGTATGTGACCACAAATAATTATTGAGGATCTGTACTGCATTACAGTAGGTATGGGGGATACAACATTGAATGATACAGTCAGTGAACAGAGGACCCTGCCTCCCCCACCATGCTGCCCTTCTAGAAGGGGTGGAGAAGACAGAAAATAAATAAGGGTAAGCGGAGATAAGCCTCCTAAGAAAATGAGGGATGGGCTAGGAGTAAGTTGGTGGCTGTTGGAGAGTGGACTCTTTCAAGTGGGCAGGAATATGTCATTCACCCCGTTTTTTTCAGATCAAGAAACTGAGATGAGGCATTTGTTGCCAATAGGAGCAAAAAGAACACTGCAAACTCAGAGGTTCAGGAAGGATCTGAAAAATCAGTGGCATCAAGGCCTTGAGTGGCTGCCTAATATTTACCCAGGAGGGGGTAATGGACTGAGAGAAAACAAGCCAATACTAGAGTTTTCTAAAAATCCACCCTCTCACCTCTCAGAATTATTTGATGGAATGACCAAGCATCTGTCCCTCCCTCCCCCAAAAAAGTCCCAGATTTGAGATTCAAGACAAATGGATTCCACCACTGATTAGCTGTGTACCTTTGGTCAAGTCCATGCCTCAGCTTCTTTGCCTTTACAATGAGAGTTTTACTCAGGCTTCAGACTTTGCTGAAATCTCTCAAGCAAGCAGCAGCTGGCAGCAGCATGCCCCAAACCTATTAGTAAAAGGCCTGAGACTCGGCAATATCATCAGCCTGCCTTGCTTCACAGCTGGGCCTCACCTGACACTTCCAAGCTTGATACAAATAGCAGCCATCTGCAGACCTCTCTATAGCTCCTGTTGGGTGGTCCCAGGCCGATTTTGCAATTCCCAGGAGGCCCCAGAGCCAGTGCACCTGGTGGACAGCTTTAGACCATTCCAGATTACAACTCTACATATCCACAAGTGACACACTCAAGGGGCAGGCTCAGTAAGCACCAAAGCCCCACTGAAACGAGTCCTATTAAATAGGGCTGTCTCCTGCAAAACAGTTCTTCTACTGTAGTCACAGCTAGTCCTTACAGCCAATTGGCCTGGAGGTTAATTCCTCCCAGTGACACCAACAGTAATCAAGGCTCAACTACAACAAGAATATGCACACAGCCCACACAGGGATGCACCTAGAGTGCCCAGCTCAGGTGACTGGGGAGGATAAGCCACTGGATCCTACCGGACACCTGCCACACAAGGCCACTCCAGGAGACAAAACAGCTCTATCTAATACACAGAAACAAACACAAGAAAACAGCCAAAATGCGGAGACAAAGAAACATGTCACAAATAAAAGAACAGAAGAAATCTGCAGAAAAAGAACTAAATGAAATGGAAGCAAGCAAACTGCTAGATACAGAGTTCAAAACAATGGTTATATAAGTTTGCTCAAGGATCCTAATGAGAGCTTCAAGGGACTTGGTGGGACTTTCAAGGATCTTAGTGAGAATTTCAAAAACCTTAGTGAGAACACCAAAGACATGAAAAAGGACCAGTCAGAAATTAAATATACACTAACTGAAATAAAGAATAATTTACAGGGATTCAACAATAGAGTAGTGGATGCCAAGAATCAAATAAATGATTTGGAATATGAGGAAGCAAAAAACACCCAATCAGAAGAGCAAAAGGAAGAAAGAATCCAAAAATATGAAGATAGTGTAAGGAGCTTCTGGGACAACATCATGCATACCAACATTCGCATAATGGGGGAACCAGAAGGAGAAGAGAGTGAGCAAGATATTGAAAACCTATTTGAAGAAATAATGACAGAAAACGTTCCTTACCTGGTAAAAGAAATAGACTTAGACGTTCAGGAAGCACAGAGAATCCCAAACAAGAATAACCCACACCAATACACATCATAATTAAAATGCCAATGTCTAAAGACAAAGAGAGAATCTTAAAAGCAGCAAGAGAAAAGCAGTTAGTTACCAAAAGGGAGCACCCATATTAATGTCAGCTGTTTTCTAACAGAAACTGTGCAGGCCAGAGGGAGTGGCAAGAAACATTCAAAATGATGAATAGCAAAGACCTACAACCAAGATTACTCTACCCAGCAAATTTAGAATTGAAGGTCAGATAAAGAGCTTCACAGAAAACAAAACACTAAAGGAGTTCATCACCACCAAACCAGTATTACATGAAATGTTGAAGGGTATTCTTTAAGAAGAGGAGGAAGGCCGAGACCGGTTTGGCTCAGTGGATAGGGCGTCAGCCTGCGGACTGAGGGGTCGCAGGTTCGATTCCAGTCAAGGGCATGTACCTTGGTTGCGGGCACGTCCCCAGTGGGAGATGTGCAGGAGGCAGCTGATCGATGTTTCTAACTCTCTCTCTCTCTCCCTTCTTCTCTGTAAAAAATCAATACAATATATTTAAAAAAAAAAAAAAAGAAGAGGAGGAAGAAGACAAAAATAAAGATAAAAATATGATTAATAAATATATATCTATCAACAAGTGAATCTAAAAATCAAAATAAGTGAACAAGAAACCTAATGAACAAAAGAAACTGATGAATAAAATAGAATCAGAGGCATGGAAACATGGAACACACTGATGAATCTCAGAGGGAAGCGGGGGAGGGGGGCAGGAAGAGATCAACTAAAGATCTTATATGCATATATGCATTACCTATGGACAGAGACAATAGGGTAGTGAAGGCCTGGGGTGGGGCAGGGATCAGGTGGAGGGAGGCAATGAGGGGGGAAAGGGGGACATTTGTAATACTCTCAACAACAAAGACTTAAAAATAAATAAAATAAAATGGGAGTTTTAAGGGTTGTTATTTAGGATTTCTTGTGCCTCTTTAATGTGCCAGGTTTTTTACTGCCTGCTAAGAATACAGACATAATTAAATATAATTTCTGTCCAAGAGTCTCTAGGTGTCTGATTAATGTTTCTTTTAGTAAACGGAATGCTCAGTGTTGTTGAACATAAAGGGCAAGACCTTGCCTTCCACCCCCAGGAGAATCTGTATCCTTTACTAGACTCCAGTGCTTTTCAGGTGTGGTAGACATCCATTGAGGAGTTTTCCTCTACCCCAGCATTGCCTTACAAACATCATTTCTTCCCTTGATGCTGCTGGTATACTAAGGGATGAAACGAATGTGACCACCAGCAATATAAAAGGCATATAGTAAACATGCAAGCAAAAGCAGCTACTTATTTCCATGTGCACTGTGTGTTAGACACTGTGCCAAGTTCTCCATAAGCATGATTTCATTTTTTCACTCAACAACCCTATGCACAATGCATCTCCACTTTATAAATAAGGAAACTGAGGCCCAGAAAGTTTAAATAAGTAGTCCAAAGTCACACTACATTTCACCTGATTGCAAGGTGTTGGCTCTTAAATACTCTTTCTTTCCTTTTTAAATAGTGATTTTATTAGGATAAAATAATAGCACTTCTCTTTTCTCCTCACACCAGCTAAAAATAAAATTTTTAATCCCTACACACACACACACACACACACACACACACACACACACACACAAATGCCCCAGATCTGGGTTAGGAGGAGAGCTTGCTTAATTGTCTGCTACCTCAGAAAAAAACACTAACAGCTCTTTAAAAATGCTTATTCTGGCAAAAGAAAGGGTGAAATGTATCCATATATTAAGATAAAACCTCACTTAAGATGAGATTGTTTGTGACATACATTTTGTAGATAATTTTTAAACTCTCTTTTTATTTAATGTGAATGGAATACTGCGTGTTGCTGTTACTGACAAGGGGGTTGCTGGGTCCTAAGAAAATTGTGATAACAGTGTAAGTCTAGAAGGAGCATCCAAGAATTCAGCCCATAATGCACTGAGAGAGTGTCAAAGGCCACGAAGATGTCGCAAGATGTACAGTTGTGAACCTGGTAAACTTGAAGCTGACCTTCACTGATTTGGAAGTTGAAGATTTCCCAACCACTGCTGATTACCTTTTTATTTAACCTCTTATGTAAAGGGTTGAGTTAATCATAACCTATGAGTTCATGGCACATAAATATCCAAGGCCCCTCTTTTGTTTTATTTATTTATTTTCTTTTTATCTTCACTTCTCACTTTCATTCCCTTCATCTGAGGCAATATCTCTAATATGCTTACTATTTAGCCTTGGGTTTTCAAAATGCAAGGATATTTTGGTGCATGCATGTATTTTTCATGGATATGAGTGATTTTGTAAGTATAGGTTAATTATAGTATATAGATTTACTACAGATTTCATATTTTCTTTCAATCGTGTTCTTAAGATCTTGCCAAGCTGCTA
This sequence comes from Myotis myotis, assembly GCF_014108235.1. Classification (NCBI taxonomy): domain Eukaryota; kingdom Metazoa; phylum Chordata; class Mammalia; order Chiroptera; family Vespertilionidae; genus Myotis; species Myotis myotis. Next base: position 199,841,690 of record NW_023416335.1, read on the forward strand.
ACTGTACATCTACTTTTTGCTTTTTTTTATTTTGCTTTTTTTTTTTACTGGTATGGAGTATTCCATAGTGTATATCCATGACATTTGACATGTCAATTCTCCAGTGTTAGACACCTAGGCTGTCTCTAACTTTTTAGCACCCCCAAACAGTGCTGAGATATACATCCTCACCTTGTCCCCTTATAAACCTGTGTTGGAATTTAACATATTATTAGAGTAGTAACTAAACCTATGGGTTTCAAAAATTTTGAGATATTCCCTTAAATATTTAACTAGATCCATGCATTTATGCAGAATTTAGAAATGGGAAATACTGGGAGGTAATTCCCTTGGTGTGTCTGCATTTCTTGGATAACCTTTCCAAGGATTGGGGGGCAGGGGTTTGTACAGTAAACAACTTTGGTCAAAGAACAGATTTGTTTCCTGACCAATATGATAGAGAATTTCTCCATCCCTGAAGATACTCCATGATAATAGGTCCGCCTTCTCTCCCAAGACAAAATTTGCTTACATTCCTGTGTAAAGATACTGTCTCTCTTTTGGAGAGGGGGAAGGGGAAGTTGTGATAAGCCCCTATATAAGATCAGTGTTTCCTAACCCAGTGTTCCTCAGCTGCGGCACAGAGCCAATGCATCACCACCTACCTGGATTTACTCTTTCCCACCCTGCAAAGTGAGCTGGCATTGACACCAATGGGATTTGGTGGTCAAGGGGACCCAAGGTAAACATAAAACTCACTTTGCCTGTTGTGCTCTTAGCAATAAATGATCTAAATCCATTTCATCCTATGATTTTGAAATTTCTGTCACTCATAGCCAAATATAGTTCTAACAATATAAAAAACCTGGTAATGCTGCTTCAGATGGGATTACATGTCCAAGAACTACCCATTTCTCATCAGAATTTAGAGAACAATGCATGTCTCATTGCAAAAACTTGGGAAATTCCCACCAGCAAAGTCAGCTGTCTGTGAGCTTCTTCAAAGCCTCATTTCTGTTGTGTTTCTTTTTAGTCTAACTTCCCCACACAGACAATCCAGAAATCTGAAGATCACTACCAACCAATGCCCACACAAACTAAATTCAATTAATCTATGAAGTCATGGTTTGTATCAAAAAACATTTATAGCAGGCTATTCCAGGAATGCTTAGCAGAACTTAGACCTATCTTTGGGTCATAATAAAATCAGTTGGTAAATGAAGTACATTTGATCACAGGTTTATTAAATGAAATATATACATATGTAAAATCTCAAGACTCTGGAGCTATTAGATTATCATCTCTTCTTGACAATATCAGAGTGAGGTACTGAACATTGTCATTCATATACCCATTCATTCAACAAATATTTGTTGAGGGCAGCCCTTATGTCAAATGTCCTGCCCTAATTATTTTTCTTTAGCTTTTATTTATTTTTTCATTCACTCATTCATTCATACTATATATCATATCCTGAAAGACTTTGAATACCTTATAGCACATCTAAAACACGACAAAAATATATATATACCGGTAAAAGGTAGGGTGTGTTGCAAATTTAAACCTCTAAGAAGTCAACGTTAATACTAATATTGATAAAATAAAAGCAAAGCAGTTGTTTCAGGCAGTCTTCCTGTCTCAAACCAGAGACTAAATCTTAGTCTTTCTAAATTCCAGGACTAAGCTTTGTGTCTGATACATAGTAAGTACTCAATTCATATTACCTTAATCACATATGTAGAAAAACATGCACAAAACTGTTTAGGGAGGCATTACTCAAAAATGTTTACACAAAAGTGAAATCTTCAGTAATAGAGGAATAATTAAATAAATTAGAGTCCAATCACATAATGGATGCAGACATAAAAATTAGTTTTCAATCATAAAAATATTATATCTTAAATGCACACAATTAAACTAGTTATTGATAAAAGTAACATGCAAAATCTTGTACTTCCCATTGGGAAGATATGTCAAGAGGCATACAACAATAAGAAAGAACAAGAAAGGCAATTTCTCTAGATAGTGGGATTAGAAGATAGATTTATTTTTGGTCAACTTTTACTTTTCTATTTAAATGTATGTAAAGAAGGAAAGTTGGGGGGGAAAAACTTGCCTAGAGAATTTGCCCAAAGTCATACTGGATTTCTATTAGACATAAATGGGCTATTCCTTGGCCTTAGATTGGTGGGCTCGGTGGTTGAGCATTGACCCATGGGCTGGGGGGATTCAGGTTTGATTCCCTGTCAGGGCATGTGCCTGGGTTATGAGCTAGATCCCCAGTGGGGGACATGGCGGGGGGACCGATCTACCATTCTCTCTCATCATTGATGTTTCTATTCCTCTCTCTTCCTCTCCCTTCCTCTCTCTGAAATCAATAAAAACATATGGTTTTTTAAGAGCTTTAGTTCCATCAAGTCTATTCACTCAATCAACAAGTTTATTGAGCACCTGCCTTGTTCCAGATGCCATACTGTGTCCTGGGAATGCAAAATGAGGCAAAGCAGAATTCCTACGACTATGGAGCTTCAAGAGCAGTGGATTCTTAGCCTGATAAAATGGGAGGCCATTGAAAGGTTTTGAGTAGAGGAGCAATAGGGTATGTTATACTTTGAAAAGGTCGCTTTGCCTGGGCTGTGATATAAAGCTCCATTTCTTTACACTCTTGTGCATCTCATATTGACCATGTCATCTAGTTAAATCATTCTGGCGGCAGTGAGAAAAAGATATTTGAGGGAGATGAAATTGGAAGCAGGATGACCAGTTGGGAGACTATTGAAATAGGGCAATGACATGAGCAATAGACAGGAGGGATATGATTTACACACATTCATATACACATACATACATACATACATACATACGTATGTATGTATATAAATAGTGTAATATGTATATATTTAAGACTTGGTCATTGTGGAGAGGTATGAGAGATGGAAAGTGTATGATAACTCCCAGAATTTTGCTTTGAGAGTGTGGTTGGGTGATGCTAAGCCTTGAATCACAGAACACAAAGAAGGTAAAGATTTGAGGGAATCAGAATAATGAGCTCAGTTACAAACATGTTGCACTTGCCACACCAGTGGAACATCAGCGTGTCACCAGGACATCCCTTTTCCCAAAGAAAGTATATCTATAGGACTAGTGTGACTTCTGTATCAAAAGAGATTTGTTCTTCACAGGTCTGAATAATAGAGACTGTATCTTATCACCCAAAATATCTCTAGAGTACTAGTTGTTCGTCTTCAGTGTACAAAAGGACTATTCGCTAGCTAAGGCAGATGCCAGATTCTGATTTGCTGGGTCTGGGATGAAGCTTCAGATATAACATCATATATTTCTAATGTGGGTATTTTTGGGGAAGTGATGCATATGTAGCACGGTGCTCTATAGTTGAACTGAATTGGGTGGAGTAGAATTAGTAGAATGAGCTAATTTGTGGTAGTAGATTTTCACATAACTCCAGCTGCAGTTCTAGGAATGACCGGTAGGTGGCGAGAGGCTCACACAACCCGCAAAGGAGCATTTTAGACACCCAAATCTCATATTAAAAATTGTTTGGGCAAATAGTGAGTAATCCTATTGACCAAGTAAAGTCGTTAGCGAGCGTAGGGAGTTTCTTCCCTTTGCGCGTGAATTGCAATGAGCCAGTGGCCCACCTCTTACCCTGGTCGCCTGAGGCCAAAGCCATACTGATCCCTGGCGCCACCTTCTGGCCATCAGAAGCCAAAATCCTAGCGCTATCGAGAATGGGTCTACTACCTCCTGCTACCTCATGAAGCTGTAGAAGTCATTTACCCTGTGGGAAGGGCGGATAATAGAAAATATTTGCTCAAACTGGGGAGCCTTTGCCACTAGAGGGGCTTATGGTTGTCCCTGTATTGTCTATATAGTCAGAGCTGGAGAGGAGGCATCTTAACCAGTCCCTCATTTTGTAGACAGAGACCATGGGTGAGAGTGAGCAATTTGCCTGGAGACACTTGGCTAGAAAGTCCTAGAACATGGAGTCTGTCTTAACTTCCAATGGCCTGCCTTTACACTGCACTTACTACTAACAGGTGTTAAAAGTGTGTGAGTGTGTGTGTGTGTGTGTGTGTGTGTGAGAGAGAGAGAGAGAGAGAGAGAGAGAGAGAGAGAGAGAGAGAGAGATCAAAGAGAAGCTTAGGGATGACCATCTGGTTGGGGAAGAGGGGCTGGATGATTTTAGGATGTGTTTGCGTAACAGCTCCACCTGTTTTAACATAGATTATTTATTTGAGGGTAACCTGGTGGATGGTGAAGGGTGAAAGCCCAAGGACTGAGGGAGCATGAGGAAGGAGGGCTCTCCATCTTGCCCCCACTGTGTGCTAATGGACCTTTTCTTCTTCTACGCTTCCTTTCTGCCCACTAAACTGTAAGCTTATCAAAGGCAATGACTGTCTTGTTCATCTCAGATTATGTTCAATTGTTTTTGGTGAATCCATGAGCATATCAACCTTGATCATTTTACATCTAAGGGGTATTTTCTAAGAGCTTAGATCAGCGATTTGCAACATTTCTCATCTCATGATACACATAAACTAATTACTCAAATTCTGCGGCACACCCAAAATATATATATTTTTTGCCAATCTGATAACAAATAAGCATACTTTTTTTTTTAATTCATTCACACTGGAAGGCTATTGACAATCTAAGGGAAAAGAAGTTAGTGCCCCTGACTAAATGATCAGGTATTGCATATTTTAAAAATTCTTTCAACCAGCACGCCGGTTGAAAATCACTGTCTTAGATGGACAGCACATACCTCCTTTCATGCATTCAGTATGCTTGTGTTTCTTGAAAGGCCCATACACAGTGTTTCCTGTGTGTCAGGTGCTGTGCTCGGCATTTTATAAATATTAACTCATTTAATTTTGGTTTTGTTGCTGTTTCTTTAAGATTCCATGTGTTAGCAATCATCTTCTCACCTTCTTTGTCCCCCTGCTCCTCAAAAAAAAAAGGGGGGGGGGTGCCTGACAGTGGTGCTTAGGGAAGAAAGGTGGGATGGGAAGAAGAGTTCACGTGTTAATGTGATCCCCTGGGGCCACAGTTTCCCAGGCAGGTCCACACCAAGCTATGGCAGGCTGCTTCTTCCTAACTTGGTTCCAGCAAACTTTCCCCTTGGCCTGCGGGCCGGTCCAGCTCTGCCAGGACCGCCTGCATCTGTGTCGATCTTCTCTATGGCCAACTCCGAAGTTTTTGCAAAAATGTAAAAAAAAAAACACGGGCTGGGTGGTAGGCTGCGTGCACCATCAGAAGGACCCTGGGAAGAGCATTCCCGCGCCGAGCCGCCAGGAGTCGGGCTGAGCTCAGACTTCGGGGAGGCGATGATGGACACAGGACACGTGGCCACACAATGGGGACACACGACTGACCTCAGTCACTTGGGCAAACTAACCCAGCTTTCGGGCGGCGGCGGGAGCGTCTGGGAGCTCAGGGCTCCGGCGCCTGCGTCCACCGCCCCCGTGGGGAGCTCCCCTTGCCTGGTTGAGCACCGAGGGCACCCCAGGGCGCACAAGGGTAGCTCAGAGGCCCCGACCCTGCGTTTCACAGTTATCTGGGGAGAATGGGAGCCTGGGTGCGTCCCACGCTGTGCCCAGAAACGCACACGGACCGCTGGGCGCTGAGACCGGCCAGGACGCGCTGGGAGTGAACTTTCCCGCGGTCACTCGCAGGCACCGGGGGACTTTGTGACGTCACAACGCGGTGGGGCAAGGGGCTAGCTAGAGTCTAGTCTAGCCGCTGGACTGAGAAAGGGTCAAACAGGTGTGCAGTGTGTGTGTGGTGTGTGTGGTGGAGGTGGAGGGACATGAAGAGAGGGAAACCCGGAGGAATGGGGAAGGGAACTGGGGACAAACGAATTTGAGAAGGAGCTCTCAAGTTGGGGGAAAAGAACAGGACTTTTTTTTCCTTCCCTCCTATATGCAAACTGTCACTTCGCGTTAGCGTGAGCCCTCCTCTGGCTCATTAGCATGAGCTGTGGCTAACGCGCTTAAACCCTCTAATTATTTATTATGCCGCCACGGAGCCCGTCGCCACCCCGGGGCGCACTTGCGGAGGATGGGGGGGGGGTGTGACTGGCTGGCGTGGGCACCGCGCGGGGGCTGGGGCGCAGCGCCCAGTCTGGCTGCGTGCTGCCAGGGAGAGACCCTTTCGCCTGGAGCCCCGCAAACGCTGTTCCTCCAGGCACTGCTGCCGAGTTGTTGGGGTGCATCAGAAATGCCCTCTCCCCAAAATTCACTCCCAGGGAGTTGGAGCAGCACTCATCTCTGTCGCCTGCATCTGTGTCGATCTTCTCTATGGCCAACTCCGAAGTTGAAGCAAAGGGGAATATTGATTTTTGCAAAAATGTAAAAAAAAAAAAACACGGGCTGGGTGGTAGGCTGCGTGCACCATCAGAAGGACCCTGGGAAGAACCTAAAGGTTGCCTTCCCTCCCTCTCCCCCTCGCCCCAGGGCACGTTCCAAGACAGTTCAGAAAGTTGGGGTTTGGGGGGGGCGCCGCGCTGGGCTGAAAGCCGGCCACTCACGCCCAGGGTTCTATTCAGAAAACAGTTTCAAAATAAGTTAACCTCTGTTGGGTGTTTTTCCCCTCCCCTTCTAATTGTCCCCCTCCCCCGCTCCCTCTCTTCATTCGAGTCTGTTTTATGTTCCTCTGCGTTGTGCCAACTATTTTATCTTTATTCCTTCTCTTTCTGCCCGGCCATTCAGTCCTTTTTTTGTGTGTGTGGCTTCTCCGACTGATGGTGCGGCTCGTTACCACCCACTGCACGCCCGCTCCTGTAGCTGAGGTGTTTCTATACAAACTCGAGCGTCCAGTTGTCATATTAATTATTACACTGAGTAATGACTGAAATGGTCAAAATAAGGGGAAACTCGAGAGCGCTTTTTCTTGCTGCTCAAAGATTCGGCAAAGAAGCCGTGCAACAAAGCACTAATTGGTCCCCAGAAACACTCCGTCAAGGCATGGAAGATAGGTTTCATAGAACCCTGCGATTGTGAAGGGGAGAAAGCCCTGAATGGACCCCACGCTTCTTTTCTAAACTCTCTTGTGAGGAAAAAAAAATGGACCTCTGTTTGAATACTGCCCTGATCCTTGAATACTATACCCAGCAGAGAAAAAAATGCACCATTTATTGTAAGTTTTTTTTTTTCTCTTCTCCAGCTATTCATGGGTTCTCTGTGAAGAATCAGCTGGTTTTGTTTACCGTGAAAGACCTTTACTTTATTTTCATTCTTGGAGGAGGGAGGGAAAGAGAGCCATGTGCCTAGACAGAGAGGAGCTGGCCTACTGTAACAAAATAGGGTGTAACAAATCCTACAAAAGTTTAGAATGTATTGATTCTTTGGAGAGCTATATAGATTAACGACTTTCTTTATGCTCATCTGAGGAAGGTATTTAATCATAATGTAAATGGGGCTTTAGAAAAAAATAAAGACTTCCAGTTACTTCTCCTTATTTGGAGAACTTCAAAAGGACCTGTGAGGGTGGCTGCAAATTACCCCCTCCCTCTACCCCAACCTCCCCTCCCTAACCAAAAGCCACAGTAAAATAATAGTTTGTGCTTCGTTTTGTTTTGTTTTGCAGCCTTATTTTTTTTTTTTAGACGTATTGAAAAAGTGAATAGATTTGTTAGAAGCCTGGATTCCTTAATGCAGGTGCAGGCCTGGATGCTGAGCCAGATCTGTCGATTGTGCCATTCTGGTCCTTGAGCAGGCCATCCCAGGCTAGGCAGACTCAACTCAGGCTGGGCAGCAGCGTTTCTGAAGTTACCTTGGGAAGGGCATGTGGAGATGGTAGATTGTGTGGTAATGTACTTTTCATTTCCCTGGGTAGGACAGTGGCAAGCACAGACTTAGAGCAGCATACACTGCAGGCAGAGGCCCTGTGTTGTAGCTCCTGGAACCCAAATATCTGAATGCCCAGCATACTTAACTTCTCTCAAAGCACCTGTGGATTCTGGGGCTTGGTGCTCACCAAAATTGAGGGTTGCACTAAAACGCTGTGTCCATTCAAAAAATCTCAGGCCTGTGTTCATCTTCCTACTCTCCTTGCCTCTTATTCAGGATCCACTATAAATATAATTTTTTTACTAAATGATTCCTTTTTTAAAAAAGCTCAGAGGGAACTTTTGAAAAGACAAGAGGCATAACTCTTTTCCACAGAGAGAAGGTTCGCAATCCTGGAGCATGAGGATAGTGTGGGAGCAGAGGCGGCACTGGCCCTGGCCAGAACTTCAATTGTGAATGGAAATTAGGTGGCAGGAGATTCAGGACACCAGAGTCTCAGGTCCCCAGGGCAAGGATCCCTATACATCACTAGGAAAGCCCTCTGACCACGTAGACCCTGATGTTGAATGTGGACAAGGTTTAATCTAAGGTGTGGCCCATCTCCAGAGAAATAGAAGAGGGGCCTGAAGGTACAGAAATTAAGGCCCTTATGGTATTGCAAGAGAAAAAGAGCCCTTCTCATTTTTCTAGGATGTCTATATTCTGGGTAATGCATACAGAAGGGGGTTAATGTCCTGCCTCCCCATCACAAGAATGACAGCCCCTGAGATATATGGAGGGATTTGCAAAGTGAATCCACAAACAATATCAGATTTAATCCTCCTGACAGGTGAGCAGAGGTGAGCACCAGTACTCCATCAGGGATGGAGGCATCCAACACTCCTTTTGTGAGTTATTTTTCCCCTCCACCTCTAGCTAAATGGAGCCTCGAGTGATCTGGTTAAGTAAATCCTGGGGTCTGGCTCAGAGTCAGGCCCACTGGTGGCAAGGGAGGTCAGAACCAGTGGCTCTGCTAAAGCCCCTGCCACGTGCCAGCCAAAGAGCACATCGGCATTTCATCTTCACTGTTTGTGTTAAAAACTTGGCTGCTATCTCCCATCCCCTTGACTTGCAAGCATCACCACCATTCCTCAAAAATGACAGGAATGACCCACTCCCATGTGCTGGGACAGTGAGACGGGAGGCATTGGATCTCCAAAGGCTGCATTGACTATCAGGGTGTGGTTCCAGGAAGCCCAGAGGTGGGCCTCCACCCGCTATGAACCCTTCCAGGATGGGCTATGTGAGCAACCACAGAGCATCCTTGTCTCTAGAAAGACTATTATTATTCATCTCTTCCTATTTAGAGTTAATTCGGGTGCTCCACATACATCGTGAAATTTCACAAAAGTTGGGATTAGGTGCTATAACTATGGGAATGGCAGATAAGGAAACAGAGATGGAGAGTACAAAGGTCACCATGCTGTTTAAGTACCAGAGCCTGGGTGTCAAATCAAGTCCTCCTGCTTTATCTCCCTCTTCCCCCAAGACTTGGGGTTCCCTGGGCCTAAGACAGTCTGTGGCAATTCTCTCAGGTGTGTGAGTGTGGGGGAGGGGTATCATACTCTAGGTCACAGGGTCTGAGGCAGGATTCTAATTGCCTCAGTCCTTTGCTCCAAACCAGTGAAAACAACGGGAAAGCCCATTTCAGTGCAAACCCTCCACCCCTTGGTAGTGCACAATCCCCCAAGGTGGAGGCACAAACCCCTGCAAAGAGATTCTAGACTGCTCTACCTTGGGTTGGAGGACATGGTGGAGAGGACAGTGTTGGGCTGGGATGCTGGTGGGGAACATGTTCATTTACTCCAGTCGGAGGAAGAGAATGCCTGGGTTCTTGGAGAGCTTTGCAAACATGTAAGGAAGTAAGCTTAGGATGTGGGAGCTGGGAGAGAGAGGGAGGAATTTTGGCTCAGAGCTGGAGCAGGGAGAATAGGGACAAATGTTTCAGTGGCTTTGGCCAGAAGGATCCCAGCGCCTGCTCTCTTTTCTCCTGGGCGGAAGCCAATGCATAGGGCTGCTATAATGCGTGGCTTCATTGGTTGGCACTTCTATTTGAGCAAGTGTTTCAAGGTGTGTGTGTGTGTGTGTGTATGTGTGTGTGTGTGTGTGTGTGTGTGTGTGTGTGTGTGTCTTGGTGGTGGTGGTGGTGGAGGCGGAGGTGGTGGCAGTGGCAGTGGTGATGATGGGAATAGGCTCTGCCTTGAAATCCAAAGTAATTGGGGTCTCCGTGCAGGCACAAAGCCTGCACCCCAAAAAGGAAACTGAGAACACGTGCTGGCTACCTGAAGGCTTTCCTTGCTCCTAGATACAGATCAGGAAGCTGAGGGCCGGGCCGGAGGCAGAGGAAGAGGGACTTACTTGTTCAAGGTTACAACACAAAATAGGGGTAGAGCCAGAGCTATGGACCTTTAGTGTGGACTGCCTAGACTGCAGCGTGGGCAAACGACAGCCCGTTTGAAATGAATAAAACTATTGAAGAAAAAGACCGTACCCTTTTATGTAATGATGTTTACTTTGAATTTATATTAGTTCACACAAACACTCCATCCATGCTTTTGTTCCGGCCCTCTGGTCCAGTTTAAGAACCCATTGTGGCCCTCGAGTCAAAAAGTTTGCCCACCCCTGGCCTAGAGTCTGGGGTAGAAGAGAGCTCAGAGCACAGGGTTAGGCCTAATATGAGAGAAAACGCACTCAGATGCTTCCATGTTGGTGACTCTCCCCCCCCCCCCCCCCCCCCCCCCCACAATTTTGCTAGAGAGGAGCGGGTGGGACACACAGGGCCTTTCCTAGACGCCTCCTAGTGTCCAGCACCCAGAGCTGGGAGCTGGGTGTCAGGTGGTGAGTCTCCCCTGGTTGGAAAGCAGGTGGTGTGGTTCTGCTTTAGGCAGCACCGCCTCCTACCGTTCCCGGAAATGTGAATTTGGAGATTCTCAGCTCCTTTTCTGGGGTGGTGGGTGAGGGTGGGCGAGAGGAGAGACCAGAGGTGTACACCAGGGGGGTTCAGCAAAGTCCTGTGGGGTCTGAAGCCCTGAGTTACTGTGCCAGAGGGGGCAGTGTGGGTGGGGAGATTTACAGAGCTCATCTCTGTGGGCATGATTCCGTGCTTTACTCCCCAAACTCCCCATTTTAAAAGAGAAAACTGGGGCAGAGAAGAGAGGTGATTCACCTTGGGAGCCACGGGTCTGTACTTCCCGTCCCCACCACATTGTTCTGACAATACTCTTAGCCCCGCCATAGGTACCAAGGGCGGCAACCTGAGTCACCCCCATGGATCCCTCCCCAACTCCACAATGGGAAGTCCCAGGAGAAGTCAGTGATCGGATAATTCACCGAAATCATCCCTGTACCCAGGCCTCTAATCCACTGGCTGGCTGTCCTCTGCTTCCTTCTGCCTGGACACGCGCCCCAGCCTCCTTCCCTTGCCTCCACCTGAGCGGTATGGAGACGGGACCCATTGCTCTCGATCCGCTTTCCCCGCAGCGCCGCGTCCCAAGGCGCCCCGAAGCTGGACCAGGCTTGGGCCAGAGAGCGCCAGGGCCAGGGCCCAGGAAGGGCGCCTGGGCGGGCGCTGTCCCAGCGGCTGAGCGAGGGCGGCAAGCGCCTCCCCCTCCCTCACGGCGCCAGCACGCGGCCCCGCCGGGCTCGGCTCCCAGACGCCTGCCACCGTCCCGCCGGGCACACGCCTGGGGCGGGATGGAGGCTGCGCCAAGGCCGCCGAGGTGCCTGCGGCAGCTCCGAACAACCAGGGAAGCTCCTCTAGCCCCTCAAGCTCCATCATCACCCCCCCCCCCCGATCCAGCCCCGACTATCTCAGAAAACTCCCTTCTTTATGGGCCCCCCCTCCCCTCCATGGGATCGCAAATTATTTTGGGGGGGGGGGAGGGGCGGACTGCTACAGGCAGCTGGAGTGCATCCTGGGGGTCTTCCCTGACGCACACACCTACCTAAGGGCTCTGACCACCTCCCTTCTCCTGGGCACCCTCCACACTTGCTCAGTTGTGGGGAGCACATCCCCGGATGGGACCTTAGAGACCATCGATCCCAACCTCTGCTGTTAGAGACAGGAAAACGGAGGCTCAGAGAGGATGCCACCTTCCGAGGGCCACAGAGCCGGTGAGAGGATGCATTGGGACTAGAACCGAAGTCTTAGCAGTACTTTAGTTTAACAGTCCATCTTTCTGAACTTCAATCGCAAATTTGCATCAGCTTCCAAGGGCAGCAAAGACGCCCCCCGGAAAGAGAGAGAGAGAGAGAGAGAGAGAGAGAGAGAGAGAGAGAGAGAGAGAGAATGACAGTGGGTAGGAGGAGAAAACGGGAAACATGGAGTCCCACTCCCCTCTAACCTCCACACCACCGGTGCTGCTTTTTCTGCCTAAACCTTCTCCCGTACTTTGCTCCAAGTTCTCAGGAGAATCCCAGGGCATTTCACCCCAAACCTGTCAACCCTTACACCCCAACTCCCAGAGCTATTTGCCCCTCCTGCGACGCCAGCCGCCCCCCCCCCCTTTTCTGGAGCCACCCCCGGCTGCAGCCCGCCGCGAGCGCGCCGCCTGTTTATTCAGCCGGGAGTCCGGCACGCGCCAGGCGCACGCACTGCAACAACAAACCCGGCTGAATGGAGAGTTTGCTTGGAGCGGGCGCAGGGAAGGGGCGGGGGAAGGGGAGGTAGGGGAGTTTAGGGAGTGGGTGGGAGGAGGAGGCAAAAGGAGGGGGGGAGTGGGGGCGGCAGCCGCTCGCTGCAGCAGCGGGGAGTGGGGGGCGAGGCGGGGCCAGGGCTGCGCGTGGGGCTGGGTGTCCCATTGAAAAGGCGGCCGCACTCCGGCCGCCCGGCACTCTCACTTCTGGCCAGGGAACGTGGAAGGCGCACCGACAGGGAGCCGTCCAGGGCGGGCGAGTGAAAGAAGGGAGTCAGACAGAAAGGAGGTTAACAACATAATAAAAAAAAAAACAGCCTGAGCCACGGTTGGAGAGACCGGGACCCGGCGCAAGAGAGCGCAGCCTTAGGGGGAGAGGAACGGGAGACTCAGCAGAGCGCGCTCATCACTGACTTTTGCTTCTTCTGCCTTTTTTTTTTTTTCTTTTTTAAGAAGAAGGCGCTAACGGCAGCCTCACACGCGAGCGCCACGCGAGGCTCCCGAAGCCAACCCGCGAGGGGAGGAGGGGAAGGAGGAGCAGGAGCCGTGGAGGGCGGAGGAAAAGCATTTGCACCTTCTCTGCTCCCATCCTCAACCTCCCGGGGATTTTGTAATTTTGTGAAACTTCCCCGAGCGAGCTCCCTCTTCCTCTCTCCCCTCCTTTCCCTCGCCGTTCGCGCATCCCGGTCCTGCCTGCGTCCCCCTCGCGCGCCCCGCACCTCGCATCCCCGCTCGCTCCTCTCCCGCGCCTCCTTGGCAGCCGCAGCGCATGGAGAGCTCTGCCAAGATGGAGAGCGGCGCGGGCCAGCAGCCCCAGCAGCCCTTCCTGCCGCCCGCAGCCTGCTTCTTTGCCACGGCGGCGGCGGCGGCGGCGGCAGCGGCGGCGGCGGCTCAGAGCGCGCAGCCCCAGCCGCCACCCGCGCCGCAGCTGAGCCCGGCGGCCGACGGCCAGCCCTCGGGGGGAGGTCACAAGTCCGCGGCCAAGCCGGCGAAGCGGCCGCGCTCGTCCTCGCCCGAACTGATGCGCTGCAAACGCCGGCTCAACTTCAGCGGCTTCGGCTACAGCCTGCCGCAGCAGCAGCCGGCCGCCGTGGCCCGGCGCAACGAGCGCGAGCGCAACCGGGTCAAGCTGGTCAACCTGGGCTTCGCCACCCTGCGGGAGCACGTCCCCAACGGCGCGGCCAACAAGAAGATGAGCAAGGTGGAGACCCTGCGCTCCGCCGTCGAGTACATCCGCGCGCTGCAGCAGCTGCTGGACGAGCACGACGCGGTGAGCGCTGCCTTCCAGGCGGGCGTCCTGTCGCCCACCATCTCCCCCAACTACTCCAACGACATGAACTCCATGGCCGGCTCGCCAGTCTCGTCCTACTCGTCGGACGAGGGCTCCTACGACCCCCTCAGCCCCGAGGAGCAAGAGCTGCTCGACTTCACCAACTGGTTCTGAGCTCGGCCTGGCCAGGCCCTGGTGCAAAGCAGGTAGGTGGCATTGGGGAGTGACCTGGGTGAGAGGAGGTTACTTATCTTCATCCCTTGTCCCTCCGTCTTAGTATCTGAGGGAGGGGGACTGTCTCCACGGAGACGCGGGTGGGGGAGATTGAGTCCCAGGATCTGTGCAAGTCAGTCGATTTGAAATCCTGGGTGGTTTGTTTCACTGTTGGCCTCTGAGAGTGGCTTTGCCCAGGTCTCCAAGGACTGGATAGGGGTGAGATGGGGAGGTGGAGAAAGGAGTACTACTAGGGCCTGTCCAAAGAGGCGCTCTACCTGACAGATCCTCCCCTCCCTAAACCTCCACCCGCCCCAGCCCCTCCCCTCACCCCCCCCCAGGCTCCCTCCCCATGCTAGTCTCCAAATACACATTAACGTCTCCCTTTCTTCTCCTTATGTTATAGGGTGACTGCACAACCTGTCTCTTTAGTGCTTTCTCGTCGGTGATGCTGGAAGGGAGAAAAAAAGAAAAAGAGAAGAAAAAAGAAAAGAAAAGCAGGCAGCCCACCCCAACGCCAACCAAGCGACGCAGGCCTGCGAAGCAAGGCTCTCACAAAACAGGGATGCGCTCAGAACTGTCTCGCTGCACTCCAATCATTCACGGAGATTTGAAGAGTGACTAGGACCAGAGTCAAAGTGCAAAACGCTGCTCCTGTGCAAAGGCATTGAGCTCCTGGTGGAAGAGAGCAGCACACGCCCTGTAGGAACTCCCACCCACCACTAGCAGGCAGAGCTGGAGGCGCTGGCTTACTCGGGTGTCTTCACCTCCCCGCCCTCTTTGAAAGCGCAGTTCTTAACCCTCTAGCCAAGGGTTGGTGACTTTCCTCTCAGTATCCCCGTCCCAGGACACTGTGGACTTCGGTCTGCAGCGAAACTGTGCTGTACTCAGTCCTCTGACACCCCATCCTTGGGCCTCCTCCCCACACCCCACTCCCTCACACCATCTTTTCTACCATTTTCATCATAGGATGCTTCCAATCTTTTGTGAATTTTTTTTTATTATAAGAAAAATCTATTTGTATCTATCCTAACCAGTTTGGGGATATATTAAGATATTTTTGTACATAAGAGAGAAAGAGAAAAAAATTTATAGAGTTTTGTACAAATGGTTTAAAATGTGTATATCTTGAAACTTTAACATGTAATGCTGTTACCTCTGCATATTTTAGATGTGTAGCTCACCTTACAACTGCCATTTTCCCTGTGTGGCTTTTGTAACGAACTCTCCTAATAGGGGAGATCAAAAGGCCACCGGATGTACTTAAGCACCAATGTGTCTTACTTTAGAGAAACTTTGTTAATGTATTAATGACGTTATTAAATACTGTTCCAGAACAAAGTTTATGCAGCTACTGTCCAAACACAAAGTGGCAGCCAGTGCTTTTGAAAGGTTGCCTTTTGGGAAATTTCTATCACTGCCTTTTTTTTTCCTTACTGTTTTATTACAAACTTACAAAAAAAAAAAAAACCCTCATGTATAACCCTGTTTTATACAAACTAGTTTCGTAATAAAACGTTTTTCTTTCTTTCTTCCTTTCCTTCTTTTTATACAAGTGAAAAAGTCTTCTTTGCCTCTATTGCCCTGTCCAAGGTATTGAAACTTTAAAGGGAAGGGGTGGGAGAAGGAGAAAAGGGTGGTGCATGGCACTCAGCCTGGCAGAAAAGCTAAGTGCAGCAGATCAGTCCTACCTGAGCTGGCCCTATGATGAATGCAGAGGGGAAAACTACATAGATAAAAAGGATTTTCTTCCCCTTTTATGCTGCCGGACACACTCATACACCCAGAGAATAGGTGGTGGTTGATGATTGCATTGTCTTTCCGTAAAATGATTTACATTTTTAAAAAATGCACCCCCCCCCCCAAGTGAAGTGGAAAGAAGTGGTCCTCTCCCCACTTTTTGACCCTTAACCAACCGCATTCTGAGGTCCTAATTGTGAAACTGCAGACGGGCTGGATGAGATCATAGGTGCTCTGGGTGGGAGGGAGGATGGTGGTACTGAGTCCCCGTGGCTGGTGTGCTGTTCCCTCACTTCCAGGCGCACATTTTCCACTTCTTTGCCCAGGATGCACGCTTTCCATCCCGATTTTAAGTAAAGGGCATGTATGGTATGAATTCCCTGCGGAAGGAACGACATCTAAAGAAAGAAACGCCTTAGAAATGGGGGTGGGGGCGTTTTGAGACACTGGCCTATCTAAGCTGGCGACTCTATCCGAATAGCGTGAGCTGCGTGTAAAAGTACCCAATTACCAAGATTCAAAAAGAAATTAGTGGGGTTTTTGGCTGGCTTGCTTCTTGTCAGTTAGCAAGGACGTGATCGGAATCCCACTCCGCCTCTCGCCGGCGCCTCGCTCCCCTCCTGCGTTACTTGCACATTCAGTTTGCGTGTCTCCAGCCAAGCGGAAAGCCAAGCGCAAAATGCGTCTTACAAAACCCAACAAAGAGCGGAGAGCCGGCACGTCTTCCAGAGTTAAAAATCTAGTCTGTGTTGGTACATCTATACCGTTTAGTGGCACGGAATAATCATTTTTTAAAGCTGCGATGCGCGGAGCACGCCGCAGCGTCTGATGTCATTTTGCTAAATGACCCTCTATAGAATGCACATGGAGGCTCCGGTCCCTTTCAAAGGGATGAGCGTAATTAAGGGGGAAAAAAATCAGTAAATTCCTCATCGCCATAAATAATCGGACTTTCTGCCAGCAGTGGGCCAATTTAGAGCTTACTTCGGGGAAGTAATGCTTTTGTGATGCTTGCTTTTATTTTTGTCTTCTCCTTTGGAGGACCAGAACTGGGCTCCCCACCTCCCTCCTCCCCCCTCACTTCTTTTCCTTTTAATTTAGCTCCTTTGCAACTTTTCAGATAAGGTAGGCAAAGAAAGTGTAGCAAGTCATTTATTGCTATGAATATAACATTGGGATAATGTTTCAGCCCCCACAAAGGGGTCCCCCGCCCTTCTTCTAAAGACAGGTGTTCTTTTACTCACTTCTGAATGGGGAATATCCAGTCTCGTTAAACTTGAGGCAAAGTTAGCCCTTATTTGCCACAATGCGAAGGCAAACTCGAAAAAAATTCACCAAAAAAAAACACAAAAAAAAACAAAAAAACCCCACAATTTTGCCGAAGCTAGGAAAGGGCAAAGCAGGGATTGGGCAAAATCTCATTACATCTGCTCTAATCGCTTAGCAACACAAAGCCTGGGCTTGTGCGGCGAAGGGAAGCCATTCAGGGCGCTGTGACAGGCCGCATTCAGCCGGCATTAGTCAGCCCCATAAATCACTGCTGCCCATTGGCTACACGGCGGGCTTTGGAGCGGGTTGGGGCTGTCAGCGAAATACAAAATGTAGACCCTCGCCGCTAGCAAGCCCAGCCTCTCCCTGGTCCTAGCCGCCCCCCCCCCCCCATTCCACTTTCTTTGGAGGGAGGTGTTGGGGAAGAAAACTTGCCTTGACTTTATTGACTGAGAAATCTTACCTATTCAACCAATGACCCAAAGACCACCGAGTTAAGAGTGGAGACACGCCTAAAATTGATGAGGAGGAGCGGGGAGTGCAGGGAGAAAAAGAATAAACAGACCGCAGAACTGTTGAATGCCAGTATTATCAGAGGCTGGGCTGGAGCTCCTGGGACACACATTTCACCTCCCTGACAAAGCCTTGAATATTTTTTTTAATCGGAAGGAAGAGGGTGTGTGTGTGGAGAAGAATCTATCTCCCATCAGGCAGGGCCATGGAAGAAGAGAGAAAAAAATGGGTCTGCTCTCTGCAAAGGGCGTCAAAGGAATAGGACTGAGATGTAGTAAGAAAGAGTAGAGTGCGCTTTTCCCCTTTGCTGTTCCTGCCGGGCCAGGGATGTTAGAACACAGAACCAACAGCCCAATTCCTTCCGAGCTTCAGGATTCTTGTGGGTACCATGGGCTTGATGGTACCCACAGCAGGGAGAGGGGGCGATGTAAAGGAGTTAGCGCTTGGCCTTTGGGAGGTGGGGGTGGGTGACAAGGTTACAAACTAAATGTAAATGTGAGTGCCTGTTGTTATTTTTATCTCCTGTCCTGTCTCTTTTCTTGGGGACTGGCCAGTTGCTGCCTCTAAATCACAGACTGGCTTTGAGGCTCACCCACAAGCCACATGGGAGTAGCGGTGGAGTCAAGGTAGGCTTTCCTGGGAAGCCCAGGTCAACTTCCTTCAAATGTCACCTCCTCCAAGAAGCTTCCCCTGTCTGCTCTGTCTAAAGCCACGCTCACAGCCACTCTCCATTCATTACGGTGTTTCTCCTTCTTGGCATTTACCACTCTCTGAAAAAAAAAAATGCATGTGTGTTTGTTTATACAATTGCTGTCAATGGCCCCTTACTAGATGGTACACTACATGAGGACAGGAACCTGTCCTGTCTTGTTCACTGGTGTCTCCGCAGCTCCAGAAGAAATAGGTATTTGTTGATTGAATGGATGGTCTGCTCTGTTGCACTGATAGCTGTGTTCCTTCCTTTCCTTCTCCTGATCCACTTTCTGCCCTCTCTGCTCTGCCCTGTGTCTCCAGAGGCAAATCTCCATGCATTTCATTGTTAGGCCTCCCTTGCCCTCTGGCTTCCTGCCGGGTTTATCCACTGGGAGAAGGTTGTGAGGCAGGAGGGACATAGACCTGACTTTTACATCCCTGCTCCTCACTGCTTGGGCTTAGTTGCTTTGGCAGTGGCTTTGCTCCTTGGTCTAAGGCCACACCTCCGTCTGGAGGCTTCTCTCCCACAGCACCAGCTCTTGTCCCTGCAGCTGTTGCAGATGCAGTAACAGCTTCCTCCTCTTGCTCCTTCAGTCTCAGAGGTGGTAAAGGCTCCGCCTTGTTAGTCGTCTGTGGGTGCTGCATCATGCTGACTCCCTTAGCCCCAAGCACACCTCTGTGTCTCCATTAACTGCGTTTCATGGACCCTTTCAAGTGTTCCATCTGCTCCTGCTGACCCTGGCTGGTACATAGGCTATTCTCCCACAGGCGCTCAGGGATGTGCTAGTTTTGAATGAAGATTTTTCTGGAACTCATGGCTATCAGAAGGAAACTTCCTTAGGGCAGAGGTGATGGGGAGCTTGTTCAAAACCTAATGCTGGAAAGTCAGTTCACTTTTTTTGAGCAGGGAATGGCTTACCTGAAAGTTTGCAAAAGAAGTCAGTTATAGTCTTCTCTTCAGGAAAATGAGGGTATCTTCCCTTTTATGGGTCAACCAGTGAACTGGAAAGGAAAGGGCTTTGGAGTTGCCAATGACTATATCAGTGCAAGGGATCATTGCTCCTCAGGACCTTCCAGGAGCAGATAAGAAGTGGTGCTGGGGACTTGCCACCAAGATAAACAAAGACCTACCAGTCATGCCTTCATTCAGCCATTCATTCGCAGGGCCGTGTATGCACTCATTTAAAAATGGAAGGAATATGATGAAATGTAGTCAACTTTTCTAGGAGCTAATTCTCTTAATTTGTATCTTCTAGGGGCGAGCTCTGAGAAGCTTGTTTTATTGCAACCTCTTTGAAAAGCACCACGGGTGCTTCTCTGAACTACGAATGTCCTCAGTCCTATCTCCCCTTTCCTACTCTTGAGAAGTCTGAACTAACTCTCTCTCTCTCTCTCTCTCTCTCTCTCTCTCTCTCTCTCTCTCTCTCTCTCTCTCTCTCTCTCTCTCTCTCTCTCTCTCTCTCCCCACTCCTGGGCCAAGAAATGATTCATTTTCGGATTTCCCTAGAAAGTCCCCGTTATCCGGAGTCAAAGGTAGAAAGGGACGTGGATCCGTTAACGCTAAGGTGCTTTTGCCGCTGCCAAAGCCAAGAGCTGGGCTCCAGCGCAGGTCCAAGTTATATTCCTTCTTCTTTTGTATGCAAGATTAGGTTGTTACAAAAGAGCGTGTGTAGGTTAATGGCAGGAGGCAAGTTGCAGCGGAGAAGCGGGCCGGGAGCGCGTGTCAGGTTTAATGATTTATTCAGGCTGCAGCGCATCGGGGCGCTGATTGGCTGCAGGCATGCGTCCGCTGTCAGCTGCGCGCGCCCGGCCGCGCCCCACTACCTGCCGGCAGGGGTGGCGCCGGTGGGGCGTGGAGGGGAGAGGAGGCTGGGCATCCTCCTAGGTGATGAGCTGTGTGAAAAGACGGAAGAGATAGAAGGTGAGGGGCGGGGGCGGGGAGAGATGAGGGAGAGAAAAAGGAGAAAGAAATTTGGGGAGAAGGGAGAGGGAGAGAGAGAGGACAGAGGGGTGGCTGGAGGGAGAAAAAAGTAAAGGAGAAGGTAAGGAAGGAAAGAGGGGAGGAGAGGAGAGATGGAGAGATAAAGGAGAGGAGAAAAACAAGAGGGAGAAAGTGACAAAAAAACGAGAATGAGAGACTAGAGAGAGAGAGAGTTGGAGAGGGGAGTGGGAGGCGCTTCCAGAACGCCCCACATGCGCCCCCCCTCCAGCCAGCCTGCAGGCCGCCGCTCACAAAGCCGCCTTTTATGAGCTGGCTTCCAGGGCTATTTTGGGGACGAAATGGGGGAAAGGCGCCAACCCACACTCCTTGAAGGGAGTCACTTTCTGAGAAGTGAGGACTGGGCCCTGGGTCTGGGCGATCGCGGCAGGAAGTGGATGCAAGGGAGAAAAGCTAGGCACCTGCCAAAAAACAAGAGCACTTGGAGAGCACCCCCCTCCTCAATCCCCTCCCCGCTCCCCTGCGGCCCGCAGGCCTGGAAAGCTGCAGCGCTGGGCTAGGGCGCCACCCAGCACCGCTTCCTAACCCTGGACCCAGCGCAGCTCATTTCCCTCCTAAATGCTCTCTGGACCAAAATACCCCCGCCTGCCTTTCTTTGGGTCCTTCTCTAACTGTGCCCTGAGTCCATTTCTCCTCCCACTTCTCTTTCTCTACTTCTTCCTTCTCCTCTTACTTCTTCACTCATTTGCTCTCATTTTTGCCAATTAAAAAACTGCAACACTCAAAACACTTCTAGACTGGAGACCGGCTCCAGCCAATGGGCCCCTTGGAAAGAGGGCGTGGGGTAGGGAGAAAGAGCAGAAGAAAGGTATTTGGATGGGGAAGGGGATGTGACATTTGAAAATCAGTCCACTCTGCATTTCCCTGGATAAAGTTGTTGAGCCTTCAGAGTCAGCTGCTTGTGTTTGGGGAGCTAGAATTTTTATCAATAACCACCCCTGTCCCTAAGACCAAGAAAGAAGTAAAGCTGGTCCCTCCCAACTCCCCCGCCCCCCCCCACTCCCCCCACACTCTCCCCTCCCACCTTCAGAACACACAGCCTTTGGCCTCCCCCAGCTATAGCTCTATACTAGGAAAAACAGTCTGTCTCCATTGTCCAGGTGCCAGCAGGGCCTTTGGCGAAAGGGAGGCCAGCCAGCCCTCTGATCAAACTCAAAGGTTAGTTAAAAGACAAAAACAGCTGAAAGTCTTCATGAATAATGCTGCCCCCCCCCAATCCTTCCCCAATCTCCCCCTCCCAGCTCCCAGCTCAGTGTAGTGCAAGCCCCAGATCAATGCCCTACCACTTTGTTATGCTGCTCGCCTAAGTCAGAATTTCACAGAAAGGCCAAGAAGAAAAGCTCCCACAATTAGGGGTCGCCTGTCAGAAAACATTAATGCCTTCCTCTCCCAGCCTGTCAGGCCTGCTGCAGACACAAACCGCCATGGCGAATTGGCTCCCCACCCCTGTGAAGCACCCGCCAGCTAAAGGAGCAAGGATTTGAAAGCCAAAGGAGACACAGCCTGCCCAAGTGTGGTGTCTATAGTGTCAGGACACGGATAGCCCCGGCTTCTTCTTCTTAAGAGTCAGCATGAGATGCCTGGGAGAGGCCATTAGAGATAGCCCTGTGGATGGGCAGGTGGACAGGTCTCCGGGACCACAGCAGTCTAACAGAACTTTTTCCTGCAATGGGCATGGTTAAAATATATGCACGAGACTACACCCTCGTCTCCTTCTTACTGAACATTTCCCAAGTGCCAGGCATCTTATAGTGTTCATAATCAGAGCAATCCTATTTGGTGGAGTATTATTATTTTTGCCTTATAGATGAAAAACCCAAGGGGCTCAAAGAAACTATCTGACCTGTCTATGATCATGCAGCTAGGTGGTGGCAGAGTCAGGATTTGAGTTCAGATTTGCCTGACTCCAAATTGCACGTTCTTTCCACCATAATCCAGCCCATAGATTCTCCAATAAGATCTAGAGACCAACTCTATGTTTGTCTGCTTCTGATAACATTACCAATATGCGAAACATGTTCTTTGCCATCTTCCTAATGTAATATAGTATTACAAAGACTATATTCCCTGCTTCTAGAACAGTATCTGGCACATGTTTAACACTCAAGAACTTCTGGAAGGAAGAAAAGAGGAAAGAAAAGGAAAAACAAAAGGAGGAAGAAAAGGAAGGATTCCTATAAAGAAACGTTCTTTTGATTTCCTTTGAACATAACTTTGTTCTGATAGATATTTGATTTTTGAGTCAGGAGATCTGGTTGGAATTCTCCATGCACCATCAGTTAGGTAGGGAGTTGAAACTTAGTTTCCTCCTCTGTGTAAGAGGAGATAACACTTAACTTCAAGGGTAAATATGAAGATATAATAAGATAAACTACACCAAAGTGCCTAGCTTGGTATCCAGCACATAGTAGATGCTCAAGAAAATTTAGTTGAAAATGAAATAAGATTTAGTCTTTTATTTTTGTGTACCAGGAAACTATATGCCACACATGCAATTACATCCATGGGATAAAAATACTATATAGAGCAATCATTAGGGAATTCTGTTGTTCTGTGATGTCCATGGCATCAAGAGGGTCTGAGATGAAGCAAAGTCCACCTTCCTGGGTCTGAGGGAGATTGTCTGTCCAGTGGTGTGGAAGAGTTTCAGGGCCTCCAAGAAGTGAACAGTCATCCTTTAGTAAAAGCAGGTAAAGCAGGCAGGAAATCTTCAACCCAGTTTGTGGAAGACAAAAAAGCAGCACCGAAAAGAATTACTTTGCTTGGAGACAGTAAGCACTAGAAGTTAGAATTGGCCTCTGTGCTTCCCAGAGCATTCAGGAGTGATTCGAAAATTTTGGCCTCTTCCCCAGGCCTTAGAAAGGAAATTTTTAGGAAACCATTTGTAGAAATTCAAGGGTTGGCCATCACTTCCATTGCAGCTGTCACTGGTGAAATTAAATTTGTATCAACTCCCAAACTTCCAGGATGGCTTGTTCCCACCTCATTCTGATTCCACACACCAGTCAGCTTTTCCAAGGGCCAAAACACCAATAAAAAAAAGGAAGGAAAGAAATAAGAAAAGTTCCAGCTCATAATCCCAGGAATATATAACTCTGCCATAGTTGGTCAGCCTCAGCCCCTGTTCTCCCACTGATTCCTCGTGTGAAGGGCTTGGTTTCCAGACAACAGGGATGATTCCTTCTTTGTCTTTCCCACATTTTCCCCTTTTCCTCCTTCTCTGAGCAACCTTCTTCATCTTCCAGAAGATTCTGTCCTTGACAAATATTCATTACCTCACTGAATGCTGGCAAAAACAAAGGAGTGTAAACATAACATAAGGGCTACTTTGGGGGATATTTTAGTAAAATATTATGTCCTCTGAAGATGTTCAGAATGCAGTGATGCAGGCCAGTCTTAGGAACGCTCCCTCCCCCAGCACCTGGTATAAGACTGCTGGAGTGAAGAATGTATTTGTGTCACTGCTGTGATGTAGTCAGTGATGGTTTATTTAAATGATGCTATCTTTTCCATGAAAACATAGAATGAGTGAACATTGCAGCCCTGGGAGGGGACCAGGCTGGATTACTCCAGTTTCAGCTTCAGACAGTTCATAGTGTCTCCACTTCCCGAGGAGATGGACACCAAACTTGGGAAAGAATTCAACACCCACGCTGGGCATGCTCTTTCTCTAGGCTTTTCCTGTTTACACACATCTTCCCACTCTCTAACATTACCCTGCTTCACTTGGACACGCAAATGAAGAGGAATAATTTTATGGTATCTAACTAGGCTATACATTTCAGTGAATAACTAATTTATTGCTAGAGATCCTCTACAGATGGAGCTAGACATGCTCATCCTAATTCTAGGTATTCTTGCTAAGGAAAAAGACTAGACATCTACAAAAGACACCCAACAAAGAGGGTTTGTTGTAATATTATTATTTTTTAATTAATGTTGAAAACTATAAAACACCTTGAAATTTTAATGTTGGAGTATTGGGTCAAATAAATATTGGCAGGCTCATATAATGATATATATGGTGAAGGATTTTAAATGGTGATGTAGATTTATGTTTCCTAACATGGAATAAACCTGTGATATATTACACATAAGTGAAAAAAAGAGAATAGCCATCACCTATAATTCTACTAAGTAGTAATAGCCATCACCTATAAATATAAATATGTAACTAGTAGTTACATATTTCTGAATCATCAAATAGTCTAAAACATAATTTAAAATGCTGATTGAATGTATAATAACCTCCTAAACAATCTGTGTATTTTTACCCAAAGAGGTTTCTTTCTCTTTATTTTTAGTTTTTGCTATTTGTGAATAGATCCTGTGATGAAAAACTTCATAGCCAAACAATTATGTATGACTAGGCCCTCAGGACACATCTGAGGAAGAACTGCTTTGTTAAGAGATGTGCTTTGTGGAGAGTTTTGGAGCCACAATACCAAATAGCCTTCAGAATCAGATATGATTTCATGAGCAGTGATATATAGCGATATGCTATATTCAACACTGGCTATTATAATACAAATAAATAACTCTACCAATTGGTAAGTTAAAAAAGATGGTGTCTCATTCTTTCATTCTGCTTGGTCTACATCACTAATGACATGCAATTTTTTTTTCATATTTATTTACACTAGTGATTCTCACACACTACACTGAGATGAGCTATGTTATAATAAATGGGGAGGGGTTATTTGCTTAAAAAAACATATTCCTGGAGATTTTGATGAATTAAGTGGTTCTGCTATAAGGTCACTTGGCGGACAGTGATTTTAATTTTAGCCCTTCTGGGGAGATAAGCCTGATAACTCAGAAATGGGAATTGTGGATAAGATAAAACCATCAGTCTCATAAAGGTGACTTATATTCTCAATTCAGTTTTCCAGAGTTCCAGGGGTTGTCCTCAATGGTAGCCCATAGGTGGAGAATGTGGAGGATTACCTTGGACTCTGATTCCCCAAGCGTTTCTGCCTTTCTTTCCCAGCTTCTTCCCATTCATACTGACCTCCCGGCCCTGCCCCCCACCTGCTGCAGGCCTAGAGAAGAAAGCCACTTCCATTGGCCTTGGCTGCCTGGGAAGATCTATATTACTCTTGGGAAGACAAGAGCTGCCCCCATCTTGGTAAAGTGTGAAATTCGGTTTTGATTGCAAAGGGAAGCCATTTCAACAGGATTACACCGTGACCATGTAGATTAAACTCAGCCATATGGCCGGATGCTTCTTCCTACTGTCAGGTAGCAGCACATTGCTAATGACGTGGTGATGACATTTTCAAATGAAAAAACAAAGCCACCTGGACTGGAATAAAAGAGGCAAAAAATGACAAGATGCTGGTAAGCGGTAACAGAGCTCTCAGCCCTCTGCAGGCTTTGAAGAAGAGATTGGGTTTAATTCATTTATAAAAAAGACTAACAAGCATGTGCCTGGTGTTAAAAAAAAGGAGTTCTGGCTGTTTGGCATGGTTCTGTGAATTTGAATTTTCATCAAAAGGGGTTCCAATGTTGGCTCAAAGAGATTGCTTAATCTCACTTAGCCTCAGTTTCTTCATCTGTTAAGTGGGCATACATGTACACTTCACAGGGTTGTCATAGGAACAAAACAGGTTATGTGATGGTGATTTGTAATCTGCTAGCTGCTCTACAAATGTAACAAAAGATAGATGGTTTTATCAAGTCAGAGTTCTAAGTGGCAAGCAACAGAAAGAAACTCTGGCTGATTTAAACTAAAAGAAACTTGTTGAAAGGCTTTGAGTCACTCATAGAATTACTAGAAAGGCTGATTCTGGGGTCAGAAAATGAGCTAGAAAAAGTGAGGCTGGGCAGCAGGCAAATCATGGCTAAAACCATAGTTGGGTGAAGCTGCAGCCACTTCAGCCTCCAAACTCTGGACACCACCATTTGTACTGCTACCACCTCCAGGACTAGGCACTGGATGTCCTGTTGGCACTGATGGAGCCGTTGCCTGGACACTGGTTGGCTGTAGCCATAGTCCAGCTGCCATTGTGGTGAAGATGAATTCTCTGCTGTCCTTGCTTCCTTGTGCCACTAGCTATCAAGGCCACGCCTGAGGGTGGGAGCTTGTGATTGCTTGAGACATAGATCCACGGGAGGCCAGGACAGGGGTGTCTGGCCTTGCACACTTTTAGACTAAGAGATGGGCTCTGCTGTCTACCAAAATGCTTGAGAACATCCAAGGGAAGGTTGATCAGCTATTAGACAGCCTAAAACAAAACAAAACAAAATAACAAACAACAAAAGAAGGCCAAAAGCTTTTACTAGGAGAGCTGGGATCAGCAAACTATTTCTGTAAAGGGTAGCAAGTAAATATTTTCTGCGATTATAGTGTAAGAGCAATATGTAAATGAGTGTGGCTGAGTTCCAATGAAAGTTTATTTACAAAAACAGGATTTGACCTTAGGTCATAGTTTGCAGATCCTTGCTCTGGAGTGATGATGATGACGGTGAAAACTGGGGCAACATTAGAAGCTGTCTTTTGAATCCTGGCTGGAAATGGAAGTAGGTGGAGATAGCAGCAATTCTTTAAATTGTACTCTGGCAAGACGTCTCCCCTCATTCAGTTATCTTGCTCTGCTAACTGCTTGTCTTACTGTGAAAGTGATTTCCTAGTTAGGGGGCTACTGACAGGTAAACTGTTTGAATTGCAGTGCAGATCTGATCATGAGCTGAAACCTCCTCCAGGTGAGAAGTGTGGCAGAGGAGAGGGAGCATAGGAGGGACCTTCTTCCATCCCCGCTCTCCTGCACCCCAGGTCCCCCTGGGTCTCCCAGGTGCTCCTCTCCTCAGCTCTGCTGCACTATTACACCTTTCAGGGCATATGGCATCCTTGCCTGCCACAGATGGTATCAGGAAGGCACAAAGTTTACTCCAGGAACCTGGAGTTTCTTCCCAAGGGCATGGCAGCCACATGGGTGAGATAATTGGCAGCTTCACCGTTTCTAAGTGATGTGGCCATGAACTGGTTTATGTGATCTGGGGACGGAGGAAAGTCAATCCAATGGACTTAATGAGAAATCATCAGATGTGAAATCATCAGGTGGAAAAACATTGTTTCCTTCTCTCTGTCATGCATTTAACTCGTAGGAGTTGTGATTCTAAAGTATGTGGATTCTATACTGGACAGTGAGGCTGCAAAGATGAATAAAAGGTGGTCCCAGTCCTGGAGGATGTTTACTTTGTTTTGCCTGTCTTTATGAGCAAGCTTTTTTTTCTGCAAGCACTCATTTATTATATCTGTTTCTCCCATGCATGCTAAATGTTGCGGGGAAATGGGCTTATTCATTACTGCTATGTAAGGGAGGTGGCTCATCACTTCGATCAGAAGTAGGTTTGATGGCATGTGCAGAAAAGCCCACCTGCGATGGTGAACCAAGCAGGAGGATTTGTCCCCCCTCCTCCCCTCCCTCCCTTTCTCTGTCTCCTTTTCTTTTCTTTCCCTTCCTTCCTTCCTTCCTTCCTTCCTTCCTTCCTTCCTTCCTTCCTTCCTTCCTCCCTCCCTCCCTCCCTCCCTCCCTTCCTTCCTTCCTTCCTTCCTTCCTTCCTTCCTTCCTTCCTTCCTTCCTTCCTTCCTTCCTTCCTTCTTTCCTTCTTTCTTTTTCTCCCTCCCTCTTCCTTCTTTTTTCTTTCTTTTCTTCCTTCCTTTCTTTTTTCTTTCTATCCCTTCTTCCTGCCCTCACTCTCACCCTACCTTCTTCCCTGTCTCTCTGTCCAAGTAAGAAGTCTGGATGTAGGAACTGGGGTTAATGTGATGAGTCACAGTGCTCCTAGTACACAGGTGCTGACCAGCTTTACATCTGTACTCATTAGTTTGGTGCCTTGTGGTCCCAGGATGCCTGCCTTTCAAGAAGGAGAAAGAGAAGGAGAAGGAGAAGGAGAAGGAGAAGGAGAAGGAGGAGGAGGAGGAGGAGGAGGAGGAGGAGGAGGAGGAGGAGGAGGAGAAGGAGGGTTGTAGCTACTGAAGCTGCTAACCTCTAAAGTGCTCTCCTGTAAGTCTCCTCAGTGAGCCCCAAGTATATCTCTTTGATCAGAACTATATCAAATGTCAAATGGAATAAGCAAAAGAAGCCTGGAATGAACGTTTTTCAGTCAGGAATGTTACTGCTTAAAACACAGGTGAGGTTCTGTTAATAAGGAAGAAGAGGAGAATGAATATTGAGTCTCAAAGAAAGTCAAGGTCCCTCTACAGTAGATTTAACTCCAGGAGTGCTTTGCACCAATTCATGGGCCCCACCAATAAGCTGCATTTGCTCCTAATCCATTCAGTCTTCTTTATTTGTCTGTACTTTTAAGTTGGAAATTAGGTCATATTTTTCAGTACAATGCCATCAATTTCACTTGTGGAGTCATTAAATATTTAAAGGTAGAAGTCCCTAAGAGCTCTCCTCTTTCTACCCCCTGAGCACATATAATGGAATGGAGGCCCAGAGATACTAACTGACTTGTCCAACGTCACATGGCTAGATTAAAATACATGGAGAGAATGCTGGGTATATTCTTTCAAAAGATTATGCTCTCAGTCAGATTTTAATATGGCAAGAATTGCAAACCATCAAGACTAGGTGACTAGGTGGAATCTTTCCTAACTAGTTCCTTTCATTACTGGACTCTGCATTGAAGCCTATAGCACTGGCATTGGATTTAAACTACATTTTTGTCCTTCCTATTTTTTTTCATTCCTAGAGCCTCTAAAGATCTCAATCCAGCCCCCATTAGGTGTTTAGTAGGCTCTGAGTATGTTAGTTGAAAAAGCATGCCAAACTTGTTTTCCAGTCTTGGTTTCAGATATTGCCTCCCACACAATATCTCCAACAAGAAACCCAAGAGTCGGTTCTGATCCTTTCTCATGCTCCTCAAGTACCCAGTGAGCATCACTAAATACAAAGCATTCTGCATAATGTGTGAAAAATTCTAAAAAAGCAAATATTCAAATGCTTTATTGAACTCTTTCCCCAGATCAATGATTAAGAAATATGGGGAATTAGCCTTTACATTTAGAGATATTTTGCTTATAAAGGTGTCTGGAGACTGATGGAAACATATAGAGTATGCTCTTTGGAAATGAAATCAATGTATTGTTTTAAAAGATGTTTTTCTGTTTCCATATTTTTTAGGTAATCTATAACTCTTAGGTTCAGCTCTTATTTTCTCAACCCTATTGTTTCTGCCTTTGTTCAAGACCTTATCATTTCTCCCTGAATCACTGCCTCTTACATAATCTCCTTGATCATGTCACTCTAATCCATCCTCCACATTGGGGTCACTTGAGTACTTTAAAAATAATATGCAGACAGCACCACTGCCACCAAAGTTATCTTTCTGAAGTGTGATCATAGATCTTGCTTATTTAAAACACATCTATGTTTTCCCCGCTACCCATGATAGTAGCTACTTTATTCACTCCACAAATATTTATGGAGCTCCTACTATGTGCCAATACTACACGAGGCAATGTTCATGTGCTGCTGAATAAGGCATACATGGCGGCAACATTTTTGGAGTTTCCACTCCAGTGAATGGTTAATGAGGATGTTGATGGCCACCTTCTGTCTGCTGTCCCATCAAGATCTCCAACCCTCCTGTTGACCTTTATATCCCCCAAAAAACAAACATTATAGATAGTCTGTTGAGCACACCCTGTTTTTTCTCCTTTCACTACTTTTGCACACACTCTTTGTTGGTCTGGTGTATTCTTTTACCTTTTAAATTCCAGCACTTCCTCCCTTGACCTCACCTAACGCAGATTAATCCCTTTTCCTCTGAAATTTGTACCCATTCTGGTCTTTTTTAGTTGTCCTAATCATGATGTGATTTAGTTGATTTACATTTATTTGATTACAGCCCTTCCTTTTTTACCTATGGTGAAGAAATAACCAAAACAAAAGGACTTTATGTGTGTGTGTGGGCGGGGGGGGGGGGGGGGGGGGGGGGGGGGGCGAGTAGAGGCTGGCAGCAGGAGGGTAAAGGAGAGGATGGGAGATATCTGTAATACTATCAACAATAAAAGTATATTTATAACAAACAAACAAACAAAACAAGAGGACTTTGAATTGTGTTCAGAAAAACCACCAAGCTCACTTTTATTAAGTAGACTGCTTTATCAAGAGAAATAATGGCAATTTTCATATTGGCCACCAGGAGTTACAATGAGCATTTTGTAGCTCTCAGAACAATAGCTCTTAAGGGGCCAGGAAACTCCATGATGCTTCATCTCACTCAACTCTCACACTTTGTGAATCCTCATTAATTGTCCAACAATATTTCACAAGTCTCAAAAGTAACCAAAATAAAAGCAGCTATCCGTGTGTGATTCATGATAGGGAGAAACCCTCAATTTTCAGAATGCAAGAAGAAAACTATTCTTTTTTTTTTCTTTTTCTTTCTTTCTTTTCTTTTTCTTTTTCTTTCTTTTTTCATTTTTACTCTTTAGGTGTCAAAAGGTTCAGGGAACAGAAAAAACAGGCCACAGCAAAATGCAAACTGACTTGGATCTATTCTCCTCACCCTAAAAAACCCAGGTAGCAAGAGAATGGGGCTGTAGAAAGAAAACTTTAGGGAAAACTGCTTCATATGTTAAAGGAGAAACTCACATTTTTAATTATTTTTCCTGTAAGAGGGGGTATTTGATATTTTGTTTTCACACTAGGTTGCTGTGTATTTGTTAAAGGGGCTGTGTGCTTTATTTCCTCAGTGCCTCATGCAGGAACATAGTAGGTGCTCAATAAATGCAAGTTTCAATTAAATTAAAAACTCTTATATAGTTCATGGCTGGTTTTGTTGGGAAAAGATCTAAAATCTAAAAGAAAGGATAGACATGGCATGGAAAAAGCACCAGCTGTGCAAAACCATGGGTCACAGGGGATTGTCTAGTTCTACATTTTGGGGCAGGCATGAACTTGCCGTGTACATGTATACAAATATAGCACAATTCAGATGGGCCACACATACATACCAATTTTTGTGCCTAGCAACTCATAGGCTCCATCGCTTAAGTCCCGTGCTTCTGGTAGTGTCCCCACCCCCTTCCCTTTTGTTGCCTTTGCCAGTGACACGGAACTTTATTCCTGCATTTTATTTTCAACTTTTCTTTTTCAACAACCTCAGGGAGTCCAGGTGTAAAAGAAGGTGGGGGATGGGGGTGGCTCAGCACTCGTCTAGCCCACTGGGAGCAGGGTTTCACCTTCCATTCTCTCTGGCCCCAATTCATAATTTTGTATTTTGTTCCTGGAGCCCTCTTCTTTATAAATCCATTCAGGAAAAATTTTTTTAAAAAATTTATACACATTCAATGCGTGTGTGGGTTTTGGGTGGGCTGTGGAAATTGATTTACGAGTCACCACTTTTCTCTTTTCTCGCCATCTCCCGCTTGAGTGGTCCGCCGGCCCTGCGCCTTTCTTTCGCCGGAGGAGAATAAGGTTGTCTGTGGAAGAGGTCAGCATTTCAAACTGGCGCAGTTCAACTGCACAAATGACATAGAACTGACAAGAAAAGACAGGGGGTTTGGAGGTCACAGACTGCCTAGGTCTCGCTTAGGGTTTTTGCTTTGTGATGAACCCTGGCACCCAAATGAATTAAATAACAGGCTTAAGGACTATTGAGGGAGGGCTGAATGCAAATCAAAGATAAGTAGAAGTTTTCTTTCCTAAAAGGGGAATGGGTGTTTTCCTCCCCTCTCCCCCTCCATATCTGTGCCAGCAAGGGCTGCATGTTAAACATGATTTCGCGGGCATTATGCGGGCGCTTTCACTCCACCGCCGCCACGATGGCCTATCTTGGCCTATGATTAATGACCTGCTAGGCAATTTGGAAGCCATAATAACTCCGCGGTCCACACACAAACTCTCTAGCCGCATTCCTTTTGCGGATTTGCCAAGCTGTTACCAAGGGGCCCGCACGGAAGCCGGATTGCTGGAGAGATAGCGAAGCATTTCTGCAGATGCCGCGTGGGCCTTATCTGGCTGCAAAGTGCAGTGAGCGGCGGGCGCGTTTACAAAATCCGAAGCGTCGATCTCGCTGCTTCTTTATTTCAGCCCAGATTAGGGAAAACAAAAAGCAAACCTCGCTGCAAGAAAAAGAAAAAAAAACCTGGTAAAAAGCGATCTCTAGAGGGTCTCTCGGTTCTGAGTGATTTCACAGACAGCATATGGCGGTGTTCCCAAATTTGGAATCAGTTTCATCCGGACCTAACGCTGATAATGCGCTCGGAAAGCAACGAGTGGGACTTGGAAAACGCTAGGGTAGACAAAGGCTGCTCTTCAAGGTTTGGCTTTGGGTGCACACTTCTAAAGAGGAAACCTGCGCATTGTAATGAAGGGGCTGGGGCTGGGAGTCAGGGCTGGGGTCCAGTCCCGGTTCAGTGGCTGTCTTGCTCTGTGACCCTGGATGCGTTTCTTCTCCTCTCCGGGCTGCAACGTTCGCATTAGTTCAATGCGAACAAGGTTGGGTTTAGCAAGCAATCGAGCAGGCATTTTCTGGCTCTAATTTTTATTCATTTAGCAGGTATTTATCGAGCGGCCACCATGTACTTGGCACTTTTAGTGAAGAAAGCAGACAAAGATTCCTGTGCCCAAGAAGCTTCCATTCTAGTGGGGGGAGACCATCATGAACGGGAATGATAATTACCGTGTCAACTGGGCATGTTGGAGGATAATAAGTATATGGAAAAGGGGAGAGAAGAGCAGGGTAAAAGGGGGCAGGGGAGTCCTGGGCGGGGGGTGGAGGCAGATTGCAATATGGAACCTGGTGGTCAGGGTAGGCCCTGGAGAGAAGTGGGACTTGTCAGTGATCTGTAGGGGATGGGAGAGCCAGCCAAGCATATATCCAAGCAGGAAGCATCTTAGCAGAGAGAATATCACCAGAGAAAAGTTCCTAATAGTCTGTGAGTCTATGGATGCTGTCATTTTTTCTGAGACTGACTGGTTTTCAGTCACATAGCTAGCTGGTGGCTACTTCATCACCCTGTCCCATAGTTTCAACTTTGGCTGCATGTTGACGTACCTTGGAGTCTGGAAAAGTGCACAGGCCTGGGTTCTACATCCAGGGATTCTGATTTTATTGGTCTGGGGTGTTGTTGGGCATTGCGAGCTCTCAAAGATTCCAGGATAATTCTCATCTGCCATCCAGCTGAGAAATGCTGATCTAGACGGAGCAAGCAGGTCGACTCACCATAAGCTTTCCAAGGGCTGTTTGTCATTGAAAAGCCGTCGTATAATCACAATGTCAAACCAAGTGCAGGTGTCCCCTGCTTTTCAAAAGTTCATGTTAACTCCATTTTTACAAGAGGCCTACATTAGTACCTGTTTCTCCTAATTGAAAGAAACTAGAAGAGGACTTTTGCTTTTATGAAAAGAAGACAAAAAGCAAAAATGGCGTTCAGTGATATAATTCTGACCAAAGAGACATAACTAGGACTTACTGAAGGGACTTACAGGAAAGCACTTCAGAGCTTCAGTGGGCACAAGCCTTCTATTCCTTGTTTTTCCCCTTCCTGTGTGGAAAGCGAAATGTTCTGGAGATGGAGCAGTCATCCTGGGACCCCAAGGCATCAAGCCAAATGCTATGTGAGGATAGAAAGCTAGAAATTTGTAGCATGCGTGCCCCCACTGTCAGGAACCATATTACAGCGCCTGCTGCGTTAACACAAGGCTTACCTCAGAGTCGATGCTCATCCTTTGGTGAAGCAAGACCACCAATGCTGCATTTTGCTGAGACACAGAAATGAAAAAATACTGTGATGTGCTGGAAGGGGCTCCACACTGAGTTTGGGCCTGGGTTCAAGTTCTGACTCTGCTTCTAGTGAGCTGAGAAGCCATTTCAGCTTTTATGATGTGCATAACATTGTCTGTTTAACAAGAGATATCTCAAACAGTTCATGGTTAATGACATTGTTATGTGTAACCAGAAAGTGTAGAAGTCCTAGCAGAGTAATTATATCAAAAGTCTACGTGCAACCTCCAGAAGTTAAAAATTCCTAGAAAGTTACAATAAATAAAACAGTATGGTAATAATCCACAAATCAATTTATGAATCAATGGAACAGAATATGACAGCTTGAAATAATATTTACCAAAAGTACTATAAGATAATGGAAATATTATAAACCAATTGGGAATGAATGGTTTGTTCAACAAATGATGCTGGTAAAATTGGCTATATGAAGAGAAAGCAGTCAGTTACTTTCTAACCTTACTTAGTTTATAATGCAAAATAAAACCTGGCTTGAGTGAAGGACTGTATATACAAAATAAAACCATGAACAATGAAAAGACAAGATAGGTCTTAACTGATCTGTGGAATGTGAAGACATCTTTAAGCATAAAGACAATGGAAAAAAACACACAAGAGAAAAGTAGATTAGACTGTAAAGACAACTTAAAAGTTAGTACATTAAATTGTTATAATCAAATTAAAAAGTGAAGAACAGACTGAAAAATATTTGTAACATGTATCACAAATATTTAGTATTTCCAATGAGAAAAGTTTAAAAAATTGATAGAATATAACAACATTGTAATAGAAAATCAGAAAAAACACAGCAGATAACTTATGAAATATGACAAGGGTCAATAAAGGTTAGAAAACCATTTTAATTCACCAATAATTAAAGAAATAAAAATGTAAATGAGCTGCTTAGATGCAGTATATATACATGTATATATGTATATATCTATATTACATATATAAAAATAGATACATACACTGAAATATTACTCAACAATAAAAAAGAATAAAATCTTGCCATTTACAATGACATGGATGGATCTAGAGGTTATTATGCTAAGTGAAATAAGCCAGATAGAGAAAGATAAATATGGTATGATTTCATTTATAAATGGAATCTAAAAAAAATCAAAACAAATGAATAAGCAAAACAAAACATAGATATAGGGATTCATAGATACAGAGAACAAAGTGATGGTTGCCAGAGAGGAGGATATTGGGGAGGTGAATGAAAAGGTGAAGGGACATAATAGGGACAAACTTCCAGTTAGAAAATAAATAGGTCGTGGGGATGTAGAGTCCAACACAGGGAATACAGACAGTAGTATCGTAACACGTTTGCACGGTGATGGATGATTAATAGACTTACCATGGTGATTACATTGTAAGGTGTGCAAGTGTTGAATCACTGTGTTGTTACCTGAAGCTAATACAATATTGTATGCTAACTATCCTATATAATAAAAGGCTGATATGCAAATACACCAAAAGGTGGAACAACCCCAACAACTAATTGCTATGATGTGCTCTGACCACCAGGGGGTGTGCGCAGAACATGGCGGGCATCAGGCATGGTGGGATGGTGGAGCAGGTGCGGGGGTGGGGTGCCAAACCAAGACAGGGCACCAGTCGCTGTCACTGGGGCAAGCCTCTGGTGGTTACTGAAAATTCTTTGCTCCCATGTGCTGCAGTCTCACCTGGCGCTCGCTCACACCTGCTGCCAGTGCTGGCCCCACTCGCACCCACTGCTGGTGCTGAAGCCGCCGCTCACACCCACTGCCAGCAACCAGCACCAGTTCTGATCACTTAGCACCATCAGGGGGTGCGAGTGGGGCTGGTGCTGTCAGCACATAGGAGTGGCAGCAGTGGGAACGGGGCTGCCAGCAGAGAGGGGTATGGGGGCCACAGCAGGAGGGGCCAAGCAGGGATGCAAAGGATGGGCCGAGACCCACCCCTGTGCCCACAACAGCCTTGTGGCCCACAGTTCCTTTCAAGGTGCATGAATTCATGCACTGGGCCCCTAGTGTTTTAATAATTTTAAAAAAGATTAAAAGAATTGGTAATACTCAATTTAGGCCATGGAAATAAATATTTCACAATGGCTGGTGGGAATCCAAATCGATATAGCCTTTTGGGAAGCAATTTAGCATCACTTAAAGTGATTTGACAATTTCCTATCCTTTAAGCCAGAAATACCATTCATTGGGATTAACATTCAGAAAGAAACAATCAGATAGATAGATAGCCAAAGCTTTGTCTATAATTGAAGTTACTTGTACTAAAATCTTGGGAATAACCAAAAGGACCAACAACAGAGGAATAACAACATAAATGATGGCAGAGGCAGAATGGGAATAATTACCATCTTAATTTATAAGTGTTTTTATGAACTGTATTCCTTGATATGAAAATGATCACAACAAAATGTTAAGTAAAATTTTAAAAGCAGAATACATAAACCGCATGTTCAGTATGCACCCAAAACCAATTGTGTAAATATAATATATACACCCACTTAAAAAGAGTTTGAGAGAAAAGAAACAGCATGCTGCCATCTTTGGGTAGGAGGATTTCAAATAATTTTAATTATCTTTTAAAAAATATTTCCTGTATGAAAGCATGTTTTATTTACATAAGCCAGACAAACACAAATGTTATAAAATCTAGCAATAAATAGATAAGCAAACAACCTTCTTCTTCTTTCTTTCCTCTCCCCCAACATGTATAATCTATGCTCTAAGTCTAACTGAAAATCACTCAGGTTTGACCATCAACTGTAATTCTAACTTCTGCACAGCTCTAAAAGGCAGGATTACTCTCTTGGCTGAAGATTTGCCACATAGGAGGACAAAAGCCCCTGCCACAGACTTTCTGAATGTTCCACTCTTGGAGGAGGGGGAGGGCCGTCAGCCTGTTTTAGGCTCTATGAGTTCTCAGGGTCTCTGACAAGTCCCTCATTAACTCATCCTTGTTCGTGCACTCCATGACCTGTACAGCCTGCATCAGTCTGTGGTTGTTCCAAGTCATCACATGGCTGGCTTCTCTAGACTCGTTTCAGGTTGAGTAACTCAGGGCAAGACTAATGTCTATCAAGGTATTCACTGGGATCTCTAATCAGTCTTGAAAGCATCAGCCTGGCTCCCTCTGCTGAAACCCCTGAGGATCCCTCATTTGTCAGCTTAGCTTTCTAGCCTCCATTCCCATCCCTTCTCTATACCCTCACTTCTTTCTCACTCACACAAAGGCTGTTGTTTAGGGAGCCTGCCTTATCTAGAGTCCTTTCCGAGGGAAGTCACTTTATGCATAAATGCTCATGCTCTCTGTCCACACACATTTGACTACAGCTATTTAGACTAGGGATCAATGCTGCCCAAAAGGAAGCTATTTGCAGGCAGTTTAAGAAGTAGTGTAGCTTAAGATTCCCCTTGAGTTTTGGGATCAAGTATGTAACTCTCTTCAGCCGGATATTTGCAGATGTGATGGAAGCAGAGACTTGAGTTGTGCTTAAGCACCTGGGCTTTGCTCATGGGCACCTCTGACATTACCAAGAGAATAACATGCTCTAGGTAGCCTACTGGTTCCATGGCATTGACAGTTCCATGAAACACCTGGACATAACATATACCTAGGGACCAAGCCAAACTGAACCTAAACCTAGATTGGCAGACCTCTCTCTAAATGACCTGCATAAGAATGATCAAGAATATATGTTTGATTTGGAGATGGTTCATTACACAGCATTATTATGGTAATTGCTAACACATCCATCTTGCCATGTAGTAAGGCGGAATGGAAATTATACAGGTTTTGGAATAAGACAAACTTGGTCTAAAATTCTGGATCCAATATTTTTTAGCTATGGGATTTAGGGGAACCAACCTCTTTGAGCCTCAGTTATTAGGCTAATGAAAACAATCCTTTTCCCACTTCCATTTACCTAAAGCATCTTTCTAAACAGCTTCATTTAGGAATAATTGACATACTATAAATTACATGTGTTAAATGTGTATAATGTGATAAGCTTGACATATGTATGCAGACATGAACAATCATCACAGTTAAGATCATAAATGTATCCATCACCTGGAAAAGTTTGCTGGTGACTTTTTTTTAAATTAAAGAATATATTTTATTGATTATTTTACCGAGAGGAAGGGAGAGGATAGAGAGTTAGAAACATCGATGAGAGAGAAACATCCATCAGCTGGCTCCTGCACACCCCCTACTGGGGATGTTGCCCGCAATCAAGGTACATGCCCTTGACCAGAATTGAACCTGGGACCCTTCAGTCCACAGGCCAATGCTCTATCCACCGAGCAAACTGGCTAGGGCTGCTGGTGACTTTTTGTAATTTCTCCTTTCTTTCCTTTAGCCTCTCTTCCATCTCCAGGGAACACTGATCTGTTCTGTCAGTGTAGACTAGCTTGCATTTTTTCTAGAA
This sequence comes from Myotis myotis, assembly GCF_014108235.1. NCBI lineage: Eukaryota > Metazoa > Chordata > Mammalia > Chiroptera > Vespertilionidae > Myotis > Myotis myotis. Next base: position 199,880,031 of record NW_023416335.1, read on the forward strand.
TGTTATTGAAATGGATACATCTAGTACATAATAATATTATTTGTTTTGATTCTTTCACTCAGCATAATTATTTTGAGACTCATCCATGTTGTGGTGTGTATCAATAGTTCACTCCTTTTTAATTCTGAGTGGTATTTCATTGTATGGATGTAACACCTTATTTATCCATTAACCAGTGGTGGACTTTTGAATTGTTAACTGGTTTTGACTATTACAAATAAATCCTATATAAATATTAAGTAAAAGCCTTTGTAGGACAAGCTCTTTAATTTCTCGCTGTCAAATACCTAAGAGTGGAATGGCTGGATTGTATGGTAGGCGTGGGCTATCATTTTGTTTTTCATTGAAATTTGTCCTGAGATAATGGGAGATTCACATGTAGTTGTAAAAGATAATCATAGAGGTCCCTTGCACACTTTACCTAGTTTCCCCCAATGGTAACATTTTGGAAAACTATAGTATAATATCACAACCAGGATACTGACATTGATGCAATCCACTAATCCTATTCAGTGTACTCATTTGGGAGTATACTTATTCTTGTACTCAGTTGTGTGTGTATTTAATTCTGTGCAATCTGATCACATGTATAGGTTCTGTATCCACCCCCACAGTCAAGATACTGACCAGTGACATCACCACAAGAACCCTTGCTATTGTCTTGTCTGTAAAAATAGAGATAATACCATTGAATTATTATGAAAATTATTAAATGTTAGTTTATCTAAAGTATTAGTATGTTCTGGTGCCTTCACACATGATGGTCTTGACAAATATGAGACACCCTCTCTCTCAGGCATAGTAAGTGTTCCAGTACATGTTTCTATAGCCCTGGAGTCAGAATTCACTAGTGATATCCTGGAGAATGTTTAACAACTGGCTCTGTAAGGGAAAAAATGTGCCCTGATTTTATAGTATTTGCCATTATCTGTGAAAATCCTCCCACCACAGCTGATTTCAAGCAATCAACATGACATCACAGAGTTGGGAGGGGATGACTGGTAATACCCGTATACAGTATTTTCATCACACAGTCACAGACACAATAGGTGTAAATAACCTGAAGAGCTTGGATAATAATAAGGTGGAGTAATGAGTTTCGGACACTATTACCTTTGTTTTTTAATGTAATTTATTTTGTCATAATTTAATTTAATGTTTAATAATAGCTATATTTAAAATCTGAATCACAAACTTCATAAAAAATCAGCAATTGGCCCTTTGAAGTCAGTACCAGCCAACGCTAATCCCCCTCTGTGTTTAGTCTCCCACTTCCCCAACCCACCTGCCTAAGGCTTTCTTCCTATAGTTGGAAAAGTGGGAGTTTTTCTCTGGTGTTTCCCTGGAACTGAGTTTTGGAATCTGCTTGTTCGTGTCCTGGACTCTCTGTCACCCTCAATTCTACCCTGGATTACTGCAGGACACTAAGAAATGGATGAGGGCAGACCACTCTCCTCTCTAACTGTCCTGCCCATCTAACCTCTCAGCACCACTCCACACAAAGATGCAGGAGTGATTATTATGTCCTTAATGAACAGTTGATGAATAATTAGAGAAAATTATAATGTTGGAAAGGAAAAATCTAAAAATGGTACGATAATTATGACTTTTCCAGAGTCCAAGGGAAAGCATATATAAAACAGTAAATTCTACACTTTTTAAATTTAAGAACTATTTATTTGACATTCACTATGTGCTAGGCATGGTGTTTGATCCATGTAAAAAGGGAGCATAGTCCAAGAGTTTAGTTGACCATCCTAGTCAGTTTTTATTCTCTTCCAAAGATCCCATTTTCACCAGGCCGGTGTGGCTTTGTGGTTCAGCATCGACCCAAGAACCAAGAGGTCACCAGTTTGATTACCAGTCAGGGCGCAAGCCTGGGTTGCAGCCTCAATTCCCAGTGGGTGGGTGGGGGACTGCAAGAGGCAGCCATTTGATGTGTTTCTCTTATCGATGTTTCCACCTCTCCATCTCTCTCCCTTCCTCTCTCTCTCTCTCTCTCTCTCTCTCTCTCTCTCTCTCTCTCTCTCTCTAAAGATGAATAAAAACTTTTTTAAAATAGCTCATTTTCTCTAATATTCCTACTGTGAACTTCTGCCCTCTGATGTTCAAGATGAATCCTGTTCACTGACATCCCTACCTTCTGCTGTTTTTCCCATCAATTTAGTATCATCCTGTCTCAGGCTCACTCTAGACTAGGTATGAGGGTGATGGGGCATTTCAGAACATATATTGATGTTCTTTCACACCCTGGATTCTGCTAAAGAGGATGGGCTAAGATAGGTTTGGGGCTCCAAGCTTTATAGAAAATTGCAGAAAATTTCCAGGTATAGCCACCATTGAGATCTCCCCATCAGTAAAAATGATAGTCACACCTATTTATTCTATTTACTATGCACAGGTTAAAAAGCATTAACCTATTTCATGAAGCACATAAACAGGCAGGTCTCTGAAGGACAACATAAATTCTCAGTGCCAGAAAACCCCAAACCCATGGGGAGGAATAAGTGTTTACCCAATGGTTTTACAACTTGCAAGGCACCTTTGCCATGGAGCCAGAGTCTCACTGCTATGCAGAGAAGCTGAAGTTACCCCAATTGTTGCTAAATTATTCCCCCTTATGCCTTCCAGGAATCAGAAACAAGCACATTGCTGGTCCAATGAGCTCCTTTGGCCGATCACAGGAGTAGGTCCAGATAATGCGGCCAATTAGGATTCAGTTGTTAAGACTAGAGAGATGAGATGAAACACAATCTCTGTTATCCAGGAGCTCACCTTTTACTGTAAAAAAATGCGGATATACCAATTCAGTGTGATAAATATCATAACAGAGCAGGAGCCGACTGATGTGGGATCACAGGGTGGACCATTCGTTTCCACTGGAAACGTGGAGGGGTGGGAAAGGCTTCCCAGTGGCCTTGACAGTGAAAGATTAGAAGAGGACTGCTGGTAAAGAAAAATGGTGCTGAAGGGCACATGAGGTTCAGAAAATTGCATGTACAAGGACATAGAAGCCTTTGAGTGGGGAATGGTGAGTGGGGGTATTGTATGTAGCCTTTATGGTGATAGTGTGTGAGTGTGTGAGTATGTGTGTGTGCATTTTTTGGGGAAGGAGTGATAAAGGATGAGACTAAAAAGAGTAGGATGGCAAAGTTATTTGAATATGCTAACGAACTAGGGCTTTATTTTATAGGTATTTTGGCCCTAGGTGATGAAGCCAACTAACATTTTCAAGTTTAATATGGTCAATGATTAGAGATGATCTTGTAGGCATTGTTGAATATGACTGTTGGAGAGAGACGATAGGCAGAGAGGCAGTTAAGAGGACCAGGGTAGTTAGAGCGATGGGTAAGCATAGAGCGCATGATGGAGCACAAGAGTGGCACATAGGAGGGACTCAGTGAACACTTGTTGAATTAATGGACACATAAATGAACGTACTGAATGTAGGTATGTCAGCCTCTGATCTACAGGCGCTTTCTGAATGCAGAGCTGTGTTTTTGTTGTTGTTTTTTTAATACATTTATCTTGTGAACCCATATCCAGCGATAACAGTTTAAAATGTATACTTCTAAGCCAGCATTTTAGAAACTCCACCTCACACACTGGCATTGGAAACCCAGACCATCTGAAAGCTTTTGTATAATCTGATTAAGAGCTGAATAAGAAGAGGCGAGGGGTTACCGATTAGTGGTTTAATACCGCAGTTACCTAAGCTGAAAGGGTTTTTCTAAAGATCTTTTAAAAATCCTTTGTGAAGCACGTACTATGAGGGCTGGGCTTGAAGCCCAAAGTTAACACATCCACCACCCTTTTTGCCCAGTCTTGTCGCTTTCTATGGTTAAAATTCTCCTGCACCCAGTCTCTGAGACAACTGTCCTTCATTTTCATTGGGGACAGGATTCATTTCCTGGTTTTGTAGCACCAGAAGATCTCTGTATGCTTTCGCTCTGAATGACTGTGTTGGTAATAACATGCATTCTCAAGGGAGGAGATAGCACTCTCAAGGAGGCAAAAATGGTTCTTGGGGGTGGGGGCATTTTAAAGACCATCTATAATAATAAAAGGGTAATATGGTAATTAGATCGGACAGCTGAACAACCTTCCGGATGTCCTTCCTGACAAAGCAAGGGCCTGAGGGAAGCTGGCCGGGGTCCTGGGTGCCTGCTGGTGGCTGGAGGAGGGAAGCCCGGGTCTTGGGTGCCAGAGGAAATCCGGTACAGGCAGCCGGGGGAAGGAAGGCCTACCCTTGCAAGAATTCTCATGCATCAGGCCTCTAGTAGTACATAAATAGATATGCAGAACTCTAATAATTTCATAAGAGCCAACAAGGCAAAAAAAAAAGTCCAAGAAAGCTCCTTACAGGAATAATAATAATAATCATAATAATCATAATAATTTTTTTAAAAGTTCAGAAACACTGGTTATAAGGAAATACTTAAGACACACTATCGCTGTTCCTTTTCTCATCCTCAGAGTGCTCCCCTTCCCCTGCCAAGAAAAAGAATATCAGAATGTGGCTCAGGAGACTTGGGTTCTACTTTTCATGTTTACTACCAATGAGCACACTTCTCCATTTATTTATTCATCAAATATGTATTGAGTACCTTTCCTGAGCTAGGTACTCTGGAAGTAGAATACTAGGTACTAGTATTGTGCTAGACTCTGGAAGTAGAATCATACACAAGGCATAGAGTTCTCATGGAGTTTACGTTTGGGAATGGAACAGATAAGAAATAAGCTCCAAATGTTTATAAATAATAACGATAATACATATAATTAGAAAGATGTCTATGGTATGTAATAATTAATAAAAATTTTTATAATAATACATGCTATAAAAAATTTTCAGAAGGACCACAGGAAACATTAAGCTGGTAGAGTGTGACCAGAGACAGTCTCCCAGTGACATTGACATAGGAGCTAAGTCTCGAGTGGTAAGAAGGATTCAGCCCCACAAAGATCTGGAGGCAGAACTTTCCAGGCAGAGAGAAGCTTGTCATGTATGAGGGACAGAAAGATGTGGCTAGAATGAGCTGAGTCAGGGAGAGAGGTGCAAGATGAGACAGGGGGAGAGGTACAAGATGAGGCAGGTGATGAGCCAGTTTAGATCATTGCAGGGCCATGCAGGCCATGGGAGGAGCTGGATTTTCTTCTAAGTGCTCTTTGATTTTGGGTAAATCATTCAACTTCTGTCAAATGGTGAGTGTGGGGTGGTGGGGGTGAAGCAGCTACATGGTTCTAGAATGTTAAGTTGAGCCTTATCTGGGAGAGATGCTTGAAAAACTTACAGCAAGGAAAGTAAGGCAGTCAATAAAACTCCTACATCTAGCTTGGCAGGTGTGGCTTAATGATTGAGCATGGACCTATGAACCAGCAGGTCAAGGTTTGATTCCCAGTCAGAGCACATGCTGGAGTTGCAGACTCGATCCCCAGTAGTGGGTGTGCAGAAGGCAGCCAAGTGATGATTTGCTCTCATCATTGATGTTTCTATCTGTCTCCCGTCCTCTCTGAAAGATATATATATATATATATATATATATATATATATATATATATATAAAATTAAAGCATATTTTTTAAAAAAACACACACACAAAACAAACAAAACTACATTTCTGAGGATTCTCTTCACTGGGCTGGAGCAAATTCACATTTCTCTGGCAAGAAAGGAGCACAAAGAACTCAGGGCCAGGATACCATATCTGAAATCAGAACCAGCCTATTTTCCACTGACAATTTTTGAGGTGCATAGACTATTTTTCTTTCTCTGCGAATCTGCTTCTCACCTTACTCTGGGGCTGTGTAGTGGGGAAAAGCACAGGATTGGGAGCAGGGGGCCTTGGGCTCTGGAGCCCCCTCTGCTGTTATTAAATAAATCCATGACATGAGCCAGTCCATTCCAGGATCTGGGCCTCCAGACCCTCATCTGGGACCATCATTAAGGTTCCTTCTAGAACACAGACTCTATGATTCTATCATTTTGCTTTTCACCAGAGATGGGGAGGAGCATAACACCCTGCATGCAAGGGCACCCAAACTCCCCTAAAATAATAAAGCAATTTTCTTAGAAATGGTCGAGCAGGAAAGTCAGGAGGCCCTTGCAGAATATGATGAAACCCAGTCCCGGCTGAATATTAAGTTAGAGGGGGGTCTGCAACTGGGGTGGGGATGGGGATCTTGGAGAGAGAGAGAGAGAGATGCCAGGGCTGGGGAGAGAGAAATTTTAATTGCAATTGTTTGGCCTGCTGGTCCTAGGCAAATGACAAGCAGCCCCAAGCCACCTCAAACACAGATATTTGAAAGGCAGAGACGCTGGGGGATGGTTTGGCTTCTCCCTCCCCTCAGAGGCTGTTTGAGGAGGGGTCTGCAGCGCTGACAAGCACGGGTTTTGGAGGCCATTGAAAAGTTTTGGGCCTAAATAGGGTAGGCAGCTTGGCTTAAGTGTTGCTAAGGAATACCTGGCAACCGGCAACAATAGGCCTTTTAGAGAATCCAGGGCAAACAGTGACCGTGGTAATGGGGTGGGCTTAAGGGTCTCCTTGCCCGGCTGGGCCCCTCCTCTCCTCACACAGAGGCCTGGGCACTGGGCTATGTTCCGGAAATTCTCTGCACAAAGCCCCATTCAGTGGGAGGAGGGTCAATGCGTGTGCTTTTGGGGATGGGGGTGGAGACAGGAGGAGGGGAGAGGGCGGGGGAGGGGGTACGGGAGAAGAAGCTTTACTGCCAAAAAAAAAAAAAAAAAAAAAAAAAAAAAAAAAACCCTCTCAAGTCTCTTTTTTCTTGCAAAGACTAAAAGAGGCACAGAAAGTGCTAAGTTTGTAAAAGAGGCTGAAAAGGTTCAGAAAAGTAGCATAAAAGGGGCTGGGGAACGCCCCGTGAATTTTGAACAGAGAGTAGAGACGGGACCCTAAAAAGCAATTAGTGATGCTGCTTGTAAATGAAGAGGCAGCTAGCTGGGGGTGGGGAGCTGAGGGCTGGAGGTAGGTGCACAGGGGCACATGGGGGGTGCAGGTGGGTAAGAGGTGATGGGGGGATGGGAGCAGGTCTGGAGTAGGAGCGAGATGCAGAGTGGGTGAAAGGAGGGGAGTGGGGAGGGGAGGGGTGGAAAATGGAACCTTCGCCCCCATCAGTTCTCTCTCTAACCACTTGCCTTGTGGCTTCTTCCTACTTGAACTGTGCAGCTGCCCTCTTAGCTCAGATATTGTCCCCTGGTTCAGGCAGCCCCCCAAAGGCAGTAGAGCCTGAGACAGTTACTGCTACCGAGGGTCTGTCCCTCCACCCTCTTGGTCCCTGATAACGGAGAAGGTCCAAGCTTCGCAGTGAGTGTAGACTGCAGGCTCTTCGGAGGAGCTGAGTAACGTTAAGATGCCTGAGTCCCCTGGGGAGGCTCAGATGACATCCCTGGAGGAAAGCAAAGGAGCCAACAAATTAACACTCTACAAACCCCACATGCCCTGTGCTGCATAAGATCCATGCTCAAATACCTACTCAACTGCTCTACAGATAATCATTTTATATTTCCAACAGAACGTGCACAGTGACAATTATCTGTATTCCTACTGTGTCACAACATCAACTGATAATCAAGAGAATTATGTTCCAGTTGAAAGCAGAATTAAATAAACAGACACTAAATGGGAGCCAATAATAGAAGTACCAAAATAGTCCAGGCAGGAATGAGCCATTTAAGTACAGAGCTGTTCAGTAGAGAAGGTATGAGATGTCTAGACCCTGGGCTGTACAACTCCTTGTCTGTAGCTCAGCTAGGCTGGTTCTAGCTGTTCCTGGGGTCCTGACCAGAGTGCTATCCTAACCTGCTCCTCCCTCCTCCCTCTTTTCCTTCCTTCCTCCCCACTTCCCTCCTTTTGTTTCTCTTTTTTTCTTCAACAACCAATCATCATTCATTATCAACTAGGTGCATTTGGGCACCATTATCAAAATTAATCAATGCTGCCTTTCTTGATTTTTGTGACCCTCTGCTGAAGATTCAAGTGGGATCTTGTTTTGGTCCTTCTGGGGCAGGGAGAAGGGTGTTAGCTCTCCAAAGACAAGTCAAGCTGCTGTTTCTACAAGAAAGGAAAATGGGATGCCGAAGAGGCAATGAAATGGAGGTCCAGTCTACATGCACTCAATCATCGCATGTTTATTAAGAGATTACCAAGCACCATTCTAGGTCCTGGGAATTTAAAGATCAAAGTGCAGATTCCTGTCCTCAAAGAACTTACAACCTTCCAGCATACAATGGAAGCACCAGAGAAGGGCTCTGGCAGAGTGGGGTGAAGACTTCTGGAAGAGGCAGCTGGGACTTGAAGGATGAATAGCAGAGAAATTTTACTGGTCAGAGACCTAGAGTGGGAGTATTCCCAGCAGAGGGAAGACTGTGCATCAAGGCATGAAGGCAAGAGTAGGCCTGGTGTGTTCAGGCCCCAGCAAGTCCTTCAGAAACATGGCTTCAGGGTATGGAGGTTAGACATATGAGGGAAGGTGCTGGAAAAGTAATTAGTAACAACATAGATTTATACATTCACCTAGACAAAATTGTTGAAGCACAGGAATAAGAGAAATTGCCAAGAGAGAGGCGGGTAGAAAGAAGCAAAAAGAAGTGTGTGGATGGCCGGCTGGTGTGGCTAAGTGGTTGAGCATCGACTCATGAACCAAGCGGTAACTAATTAGATTCCTGAGGGCACATGCCTAGGTGGTGGGCTCAATCCCAAGGAGGGGGTGGGAAACAAGCTGATTAATAATGTTTCTCTCTCTCTCTCTCAAAATTCAATTAAAAAACATGTTTAAAAAAAGAAGTGTGTGGATGCAAACCAATACTTAAGTCAAGTTAAAAAGAAACATATTGAATCCCTACTGAGAATTAGGGAGACTATTATATTATACTTTATTTTGTTGGTATTTGCTATTACGTGAGTATCTAAGTTAGCTCAAAATGTAACTTTCAAAATACCCCCCCAAATAACTATTTTACTAAGAATTCAAGCTATGTACTAGTTATTCATTACTGCATCCATCCATCTGTCTATCTCACACATATATAATACATATACAAGCTAACATTTATAAACACTGTGATGCACTAGATACTTTGATAAACTCTTTACACACAATTATACAAGGCAGGTACTATTAACTCCATTTTACAAATGAGAAAATTGAGGCTTAGAGAAGTCTAGGAGTCCACACTTTAAAACAGGCCTTTCCTGCCTTAGCTGGTTTGGCTCAGTGGATAGAGCATCGGCCTGTGGACTGAAGAGTCCCGGTTTCCATTCCAGTCAAGGGCACATGCCCAGGTTGAGGGCTTGATCCCCAGTAGGGAGCGTTCAGGAGGCAGCCTGTCAATGGTTCTCTCTCATCATTGATGTTTCTATCTCTCTCTCCCTCTCCCTTCCTCTCTGGAATCAATAAAAATATATTAAAAAATAAATTATAACAGGTCTGTCCCAACACAAAGCTCATGCTCTGAACCATAGGTCATATGGCCTCTTTATCAAAGAAGAGGCAACATGAGTTGTAGTCTTTTGAAGCTTACCACTGGCTATGGAGATACACATTCCCTTATGATGAGGGAAAAGAACCACAAAGTGCAAAGTAAGCAGTGGTGTGCTATATTGGTAAGTTACAAGGAAGACTGTTTAAAGAAGGCTAACTAGGCATACAGTTAGATAATTTTAAGTTTGGACCCTACAATTTATTTATTGTACAATGTCAAGTGCAATAAATCTCACTTTTCCTCATTTATCACATGAGTGGGTAATGCCTCGGCACAGTCTGCCTTCTACCCTGTGGGGAGCCATATTATAGAAAGCTCAGTGGCTAAGGTGGACACCCACATTGCAGAAGCGTTTCTTGAATTTTAACAGTAATGACTTGTAAACTATTTGAGTGCCAAACTGTAAAATGTGTTCAAATAGAAAGAGTATCAAGAATATAAAACTGCATTTGTTTGTTGAAGTATTTATAAAAAGAAATGATATAATTATGGAAAAGCTCTTATTTATAAATAATAGAAAGAAAAATCTAACAAAGAAGATTATTTGATAATACTTAAGCTTTGATAAGAAGGTTGGATGTTTTCTTTGTAAGAAAACTATAAGACCTAGAAGAAGATTAGACAATCTAGTTCCTGTTTAGTGGTGTTTTTTTCCTGTTTGTATTAATTATTACTTTGTAGTTGTACATGATTGTAATTTAAAGTTATCTGCCAGAATAAGAAAAGCAGTCTGCTCCATTAATTTATCTGCTTAGGAGTAAAGTGAAAGAAGATGAGATTAAATTATCTGCCTACATTCAGAATTCTTTAAGGATCATTCTGTCTTTGTGGAAAATATCCCAGCATTACTTGTAATAAAAGTAAATTTTAAAAAGTACCCATGTTTTTAATAATTGGATTTTCAGGACCATAGACAGTTCAGCATATTTTAGTTCCACCTCCTGCCCAATATATTTCATTTTATGGTCAAAATAATGATAAGCAGTCTACTTATACAATCTTTATTTTACAATTTATATTTTTACTCTAAAGGAGAAAAACATGTTTGGGAACACTTGGTTTTTAGTTAATTTTTCCCACTTTCAGTCACTTTTGGATTCCAGTCTCAATTTTAATTACTCACTTGATGTTACTTAACAATGAGGGATAATGACCAAGATCTAAATTTTTCTCCAGCCTTGTTTCAAAATGTTCTTGATACTTTAAAGCACTTTCTCTGAGTGTGTGTTTAAAAGGGAGAGGTAGGGAAGAGGAGAGTTTGCAAAATATCATATTAGGATCATCTTTTCTTTCAAGTTTCATGTAGACTAATGAAGATAAGAAGTGTATAATTGCTACTGAACTCGGACCTCTATACTGGAGTTTCTCCACTGATGCAAAGGGGAGGGCCTCCTGGATGGAGAATAAAGGATGGGGTTAGGAAGCAAAGAAAAATGTGACTGGAGAAAATTAAGAGGCAGTTGGATGCAGGTAGGAATAACTAGGTGTTTCATTGAGTCAAAAATCAGTTGCTAGTGAAAAAAATCAAATCAAATTCAAATAAGAGAGAAATTGTTGGTCATATATGGAAAAGTAGAAGAGTATGCAGCTTCAGGAACAGTTGCATCCAGGTGCTCAGATTATATATTATCAGAACTCTTTCTCCTCATCTCTCAGATTGGCTTTTTTCCCTGCTTTGACTTCACTGTCAGGAAAGTTATACCCTCGTGTAGTTAAGGTGGCCACCACTAGCTCCAGGTCTATATCCTATCAGCATAGCAACGCCTAAGACAGATTTCAGTGACAACCTTGGCCTATTTTCACTGACCAATAAGTATGGTCATGGGATGGAACACTTGATTGGTTAGGCCTGGGTCATGTGCTTACTCTTGGAGCTATGTCTAGGAAAGAATGCTGGTGTTGGTTATTGGCTGTTAGAAGTGGCTGAAAGAAAATAAATCCTAAATCATATATCCAGGATCAAATTAAGAAACTTCCTCTACATCCAGGTTATGGTTTTGTCCTTGCCAAAGACTAGAGGCTGCTAGTTTACCATTCTACTCTTGAATGGAAGCTTTTTTTTTTTTAAATATTTTATTGATTTTTCACAGAGAGGATGGGAGAGGGATAGAGAATTAGAAACGTCAATCAGCTGCCTCCTGCACACCTCCTACTGGGGATGTGCATGCAACCAAGGTACATGCCCTTAGCCAGAATAGAACCTGGAACCTTTCATTCCGCAGGCTGACACTCTATCCACTGAGCCAAACCGGTTAGGGCTTGAATGAAACTTTGTATTGCAATTGTCCTTGTTTTACTATTGTATAACAAATGCTTTATGTGTGTGTGTATGGAAAGGGGGAGAAATATAGGGTCAGATAACTCAGAAATATAGGGTCAGATAACTTATTTTCAGTTTTAATTTGCTGGATCACCAGAAGCCACAAATGGATCTTGATGAAGAGGCGTGCATGTGACTCAGAAGTTCGGGACTTTGAGTTGGGTGTGGCAAATAAATGAGACTGGGGAGGGCATGCATGTGGTTTCTATTTGGAAGATCCCTGGGGGTTGTTGTGTAGAGTTGTTAACATTTACTTGACCAGCACCTTTTGCATTTTTGTTGCAGGAATAAATATCCTCCCATTGCCCTGTCCCACTGGCTTCCTGCTTCTTGATGTGATGATTAATCACTTGGTCCCTCATTTCCTACTACAGAGGTGCATCTGAGACTCAGGATGGCCCATTAGAATATGTCATTATTCTAGATCCAATGACTTGCTCATGGTTAAGCATCTACCCCAAACAGGGCAAATCAAGTAATTATTTAGGGATTTATATGGATACAGAAAGAGGGAGTGCCTTTTCTTTTGTAATCTTCCATGTTAAGGAAAATGTAACATAGAGTGAGAGACACCATCTTTACTGTCAAATAAAATGAGCTTATCAAAAATAAAACCCAAACAGTGGCAGACATATCTGATAGATGCAGTGAGAGAGATGGTCCTTGTTACTTGAACACCTCAGCTCAGTCTGAAATGAAAGCCACCCTTAGTTAGGCCTTCCCAGTTTGGCTAGTTCAGATGAAGTTTTGTGACTTGCAATGCAAAACATCTTGAACTGCCTTAGTATTGGAGTTAGGATGATAAATCAGGTCTTCTTCATCCTGTGATAGTTTATAAAATAGTTGTCACTTAAAATTTATTTAAAAAATGCTAATGATGAAATGTGGTAATAAAGACACTAACCAGGCATCAAACCAATATATGCAGAGAAATGAGAACAGTTTTCTTTGAAAGAGATGGAATTGTATAACCTTAAGAAGCTGGTGGGGAGTCTAATTGCAGGGAGGTACTAGAATACTAGGGTACTAAAGTATCAGATTCTTGCTGAGCCCCCAAAATAAGTCTGCTCAACATCTCATGATAATGTTTGCAATCTGGCATCACATAGTCAAGAAGCACGAAGCCAGTAGGGCAGGGTAATGAGAAGACCCTATCCTGGGATTGACAGTAGCAAGAGTTTAGATTCTATACCAGACTGCCCAAGTTCAATGGCAACTTCTTTATTTACCAGCTGCTTGAATTTGAGCAAACCCGCTAATCTTTCCAAGACTGAGCTTCCTCATATATAAAATAATACATTCCTCACTGAGTTGTAGTAAAGATCAGAGAGATGTATTCCATGCAAAGCATTTAGCCCAGTTTTCGGCACATGCAAGAGCTCAATTTATATTTATTAGAACTAATATAATTTTTGCTATTGGCTAGAGCAAACAATTGGATACGCCAATTGAAGTTCCAAGAACCTCAGCAGAGAAAGACAGAACTTTGGAAGCTTAAGGCTGACACTCAAAGTGGTATTTGAAGTGCAAGGGGTACACTGGGGACAGGGGGATGCTTATGAAAGGATAAAGAGGAGAAGGAACAGGAATAGGAGTGAAGACCTTCAGGAGGGAACAGGAGTAGGTGGGAAGATGTCATAGGTGGGACATCTGTGGATCTCAGGATAGAGTCTTCCCACTGCTCTGGCATGCTTCTTGGTTATTTGATGCCAGTTTGCAAACATCATTATAAAATTTTGACCAAACTTATTTTGGGGGCTCAAGAAAAGAATCTAGTACCTTAGTTTTCTGTTGTTCTAGTACCGCCTTATAATTAGACTTCCGACCAAGGGATGAAGGAGGATTGGCAGGAAGAGCTCAGACCACAATGCAACCCTGAGGAAGTGTCAGCCCAAAGCAGTTTGTTAGAGGAGCCCTGGGTTAGGCAGGGATTTGGCTCCAGGCCTCTGCTGGGCACTGTCATTGCCTGGGGGCAGCCTGACGAGTGTGGCCTCAGGGAGAGTGCTGCTGCCCTGGGTCACAAAGGCGCAGCAGCTGGAGGCTGTCAGCGACTCCACTCCTCACAGCAGGTTCTCTTAAAGGGAGATCTGAGCAGTGCTCCCCCATGGCTGCCTGCCACTCCTAGGAGCATTTTTCCGTGAAAGCTCTTTCCCTCTCAGTTATCTCCAAGTACTTAGCAAACAAAGCAAATAGGCAGCAACAGGGTTAGAGCCAGCCCGATGTCTCATTTTTCTGACAGTTTTTCACCATCTCCCCCGCTGAAGCCAGTGTCATCTCTTGATAATGATGATGTTGATGATGATTTACCTCCTAATTGATTTTGTTGCTTCTGTCCTGGACCCTTGTTCAAGCTCTTCTCAGCACAGATCTAGAGCTATCCGTTTGATAATAAGCCAGGTGGTGATATCCTTTCCTCAAAACTCATCAAAAGCTTCCATTTCCCTCAGAAAAGTCCTCATGCTGGCCTGAAGTCTGGCTCTGTTTGACCTCCCATTACCCTGTACCTCCTCCCTTATTATTTCTGCCCTTCCTCACCTAGCTCCAGTCACACCAGCATGTAGTGTTATTCCTGGAACAAGACAGACAAGCACTGAGCTCAGGACTACTTGCTCCTACCTCTGCATGCAAGGCAGGTTCAAACCCTCACCTCCTTCAGGTCTTTGCTCAAATGCCACCTTTCAGTGATGCCTCCATGGACGACCCTATCTAAAAGAGCAAATTTTCTGTCCCCAACAAATCGTTTTCAGCTTTATTTTTTTCTATAGCTCTTACTACCATCAAACATACAGTACTTTTTACTTATTTTGTGTATTGTCTGTCTATCCCACTAGAATGTAAGCTCTGTGGGGGAAGGGATTTGGATGTTTTGTACACTGCTATGATTTTTTTGTTGAATGAATGATTCAATTCTGTCAACAGAAGCAGAAGGGATGGATAAGAACCTGGGGCTGTCCTGGTGACATAAAATAAACACAGAATCAAGTCAGAGAGTCTGGATTGGGTCTAGCTCCAGCACTTCATTTGTTGTGTGACTTTACAAAAACCACCTATTCTTTACGTGCCCCACTTTCCACATCTGTAAATGGGGATAATGATAAATATGAATTGTGAAATCTACTGAATGTAAGTAGACAGCTCTCAGACATCTTTGCTGTTGTTTCTATGGCGTGGTAAACAGGTGCATGCTGTGGTCCTCACACCAAGGTGTTGAAGTCATTCGCAGTTCCTCCAGTGACGTGTGTACACATAGTACACATTGAGCTAGTTATTATTAATCAAAGGCTGGGTCCTCACTCCAGCTTTGCACACCTTCACTCTGTCACTCTAGCAAGGATCTGGGCTTCAGCTTCTTCATTTGTAAAAAGATATGATGATACTCTCCTCACCAACCTGGAGGGATGCTGATCAAATGAAACACACTTTGTGAAATCCCTTTGGAAACTAGGGAAGTCTACACAAATGTGGATGATTTGTGGTGGTTAATGACATGGCTTCATGTGCCTGAGTCTAGAATCCCCACTGGAGTGGAGGAAAAACTCGAGAAAAAGAATCATGACTAACAAAATGTTTGTATCCTTGCCACTTCCAACCCAACGCCATCTCCAACTCAACCACACAGCAGACATTCCTTTAGTGCTTGCTGGACATTTCATAAGTACAGACTTTGTATTTCCTTTGTCTTTTTTCCCCAACCATCCTTACGTACTGTGTTAGATCTGCCCTAATTTGGGACCCATGTATTCATGGTTAAGCTACCCTCTGATAGCTTTTTAATAGGAATATTATGAAAGAATAACCAAGACAAAGGAAAATCTTGTTTGAACTAACACTGCCTTGAGTTAGATTTCCATGTTAGTCCATGATTTAACACATCGCTATGACAAAGAATTTACTCTTCAATTCCTTTATTTAAAAACGGTACAGTTTTATGGCTCTGGTGAACTCCTGGATGCTATTACCTTTGTTTGAGAGAAGGCAGTGCCTCTCACCATTATATCTTGCTGTCCCAAATGACATAAACAGGGCACTGTCATGTATACATGAAAAAAAATGACCTACATATACAATGTTTCAGTAGGGTATTAAAGTACACTTTCAGCCATCTCTCCCAATTAAGGCTAACTCATCTGTGATTTCAGCCTCCCATTTGAAATAAAAGTCTGACAATAATTGGAGCACAGAGCTATTCACCACTGTACTTCAATCTGGAAATAATTGTCTTTGTCCAATTAGGAATCTACATTTTCATACTAGTCTTCACAGATTATTTTGAATGGAGAATGAACTCTGATTAAGAGCTATCCCTCTTGGGAAAAACAACAACAACATCCAAAAAAACCCAAAAAACCCATAGCAGTCTGAAATCTTCATCCCCTTGCTAGATTGAGCATTTGTTTCCTTCTAACAGAGTGATAAGAATGTCATATTAATAACTTTCTGGAATTACTTATTTAATATTACTAAAATCTCCCAGGAAATTTATATATGATTTTAAAATAATTTAAGTCCTCCTTGAGATGATTCTCTGGGTTGGACTTGGGAAATGTACCAATTTGTATGAGGTCTTCAATTAATTTGTCACATTATAATGACTAGGTTTTCTACAGAACCAAATCTGACTATTTTTGTCACTTATAGAACCACTTATGTGCTTTTTAAATACAAAATCATAAACAACTCATAAAAAACTTTGAGTATTAGGAATTGTTGTTCCTATTCAACAGATGAGGACAGTAAAGGTCAGAGAGTTTATGTGATTCTTTCAAGATCATTCAGTGACTTATTGGTGGAACCGAGTCAACTGCAGGTCTGACTGGTTCTAAAGGGAAGTGCTGGAGCTAGACCCAATCCAGACTCGCTGACCTGATTCTGTTCTTATTTTATGTCACCAGGATAGCCCCAGATTCTTACCCATCCCTTCTACTACAGATAGAAGTATGAAAAACGCCAACTCAGCAAATGTCTTTGCTATAAACCATCCTGCTTCAATAATTCCAAAAGAGCTTATATTTAGCACTTCTGGATAAAAGGCCCACAATGACAAAACATATTAGCACAATGACTTCTTAAATAGTGAGTCACTATCCATACTATTACATAATTTAACCCTTTCTTCAAGATGGATTCCTTGGGAAGCTAGACCATGTCTTCTATATTTTTATACCCCTTCAACCAAACATAGTTATTAAGTAAAAAATGAGTGAATCACTCTCTTAATAACCCCAAGAGGCAGGCAGGATATATAGAATCCATATATTATAGATATATTTCGTGTGTGTGTGTGTGTGTGTGTGTGTGTTAACATACATATGCAAGTCAAAAAACTCCGTAAGTACAAGAAGTAGAACTCTGGCCAAACCTTTCATTATTCCCTTTAGAAACATTATACAGGTATTGTAAATCTCCACCTTTGAAGCAAAGCAATTCCTTCTCTTTAATAATACTCTTGTAAACCTACACATGAGTGTTTTCTCATTCTCCTCTGTCTTTGACCATGCCGTTTCATAACGACAAGAAGAAAAGATTTACTTAAGCACCTGGATGGAAAGCGATAGCTAACGCAATTTTCTTTTTTCAAAATACAGAGTTAGTATTTGAGAGAGTTCGGGTCAAATGGGACTTGTAAGCAAAGGGGGTGATAACTTCTACATTTCATGCTGAATTTGATTCTGGCTGTGGAGTGTTTGTTTGGGGCCAGTGGGTTGGTGAGAGGAATGTAGCACGTTCTGTTTTTATCAACCTGCTCCTGGAGGCTATGGCAGGTGTGCAGATTACTTTCCAATAATGCCCAGAAGCAATTTCCCCACCTTCATAGGAACTGGCCATCTGGCTCTGAGGGCCAGAGATAATTCAGTCTCTAAATTAGCTCAGCTCCAGGTCCTTCTGAGCAAAAACTGATAAATGAGTCAGATTACCCTGCTCCAAGGCAGTGTCAATAACAGCAGCATTAGGCCACTCCGAATGCTGGCTTCAGATGCCTTCAGAAAAGAAAATAGAGCTTTCATTGAATTAACCTATCTTACACTCAAGCACATTACTTGGGGGGGGGGGGAGGGTCAAGCTTTATGAAGACTAAATAGAAAAGCTAAAAGTGCATTTGCATAGTATGTAGACCTTTTGCATGCAACCTTTGGTCTCATGCAATAAAACACCAGATTCAATTTTGGCCTTGTGGACTCTAGAATGAATAATTTCACCCATGAAAATTTTCTTCCCAGTAAAAATGGTGGCTAAAGCTGAAAATTTACTAAGTTGCCTATCTAATAAGCTCTGTGGCTTAGGAAAAGAAATGAATATATCTATCAAGCAAAGCGAATTATGCAAATCTGTGACATGAACAATTTAGACCAAAAGACAAAACTTTGAGATAAATAGATGTTTTTCTTCCTGCCCTAATTATATGAACTGGCTGGCAAAATTGATGAAACTGATCAAAGAATACTTTAAATCTTCATTTGATTTTGTTCATGTAGCTATAGCCATCCTGGGATTTTATTTTGCATAGCCAGCTTTAGGGTGAAGAGAATTATGATTTGAGAAGAGAATGAAATGCTCGGCACGCAAAGCATTCAGCATGGCCCAATTTCCCAAGCCCCTGAGATCACATGTAGCAACGACAAGATGACATAATTAAATTAAGTGGCACAGCAATAAGTAAGAAAGTAAGCCCACAAGGCTCTGTCTCTTGGGAGCATGTCTACTCAAACATTTAAAATGTTATCTTATTAAAAAGAGGGTCAATAAACTGAAGTTATCTCAGCTTGGGGAAATAAAACATATTTATCTGGGAAAAGGAGTTTTTCTTCTCTGGAGAAAGCATAAAAAGAAAACCCGCATTGGGAGAGTAAAGAATACCCATCTTCCTGAAATTTAAAGAAAATAGCGAATATTCATAGGGTGGAAAGAGAGGAAGATAGGACAATGGTGAACATGCAGTGGGTGCTTTCACCTATAGAAGTATTTTTTTTTTCTAGCACCCTCTTCCCTGGCAGGCAAAACTAAGGGATCATGCTTGTACCACATCATAGCCCTGATTAGACCAGGATGGATACTTGAATCTATGTTTAAAAAAATCTATTGGCTAACAACCAATCAAATTCTCACTCTCGGAAGAACTAAGGTCATGCTAAGGTATGGTAGTCAGTCCTGACCAAAAGTAGATGCAAACCGAATTGAAGATGAGATAGAGTGATGAGTAAAGTATAAGTGAAAGGCAGCTACTCCATACAGAAATTAATGGGGTGGACACCCAGAGAGGCAGTTCAGTTCCCAGGTCCTTCCAGTGAGGCTCAGCTGAACCCAATTTCTCTTTTTAAGAAATATGTAAGGGTGCTCTTATCCTATATAATAAAGAGGTAATATGCAAATTGACTGTCACACTCACACAAGATGGCTGTCCCCATGTGGTCACAAGATGGTCACCACAAGATGGCCGGCAGGGGAGGGCAGTTGGGGGGGGGGAGCAGGACCAGGCCTGCAGGGGAGGGCAGTTGGGGGAGACCAGGCTGGCAGGGGAGGGAAGTTGGGGGTGACAGGGCCTGCAGGGGAGGGCAGTTGGGCGCAACCGGGCTGGTAGGGGAGCAGTTAGGCTTCGATCAGGCTGGCAGGGGAGTAGTTAGGGTGTGATCAGGCTGGCAGGAGAGTGGTTAGGAGGTGATCAGGCAGGCAGGCAGATGAGCGGTTGGGAGCCAGCAGTCCTGGATTGTGAGGGGTATGTCCGACTGCCGGTTTAGGCCCGATCCCTGTGGGCCTAAACCGGCAGTCGGACATCCCTCTAGGAGTCCCAGATTGGAGAGGGTGCAGGCTGGGCTGACGGACACCCCCCCGCACCCCCACCCCACCGCCCAGGGCACGGGGCCTCTAGTAACACTATAATCCTCATTTCTCCTGTTTGTTTTTTTTTCAGTTGAGCTATCTTTTATCAGTTTATAGCTGATCAATTCTTTAATAAGACAAGTATCTATATGTATAAAACCCTAAGTGATTGGTCGACCACTCGACCATTTGACTGGTTACTATGACATGCACTAACCACCAGGGGGCAGATGCTCAATGCAGGAGCTTCCCCCTGGTGGTCAGTGCACTCCCACAGCAGGAGCACCACTCAGCTGACCCAGGGGAACCAGACACTGGGCTCATGGCCGGTGAGCACAGCTGTGGAGGCGTGAGCAGTGCTATGGAGGTGTGGCGGCAGCAGGTGCAGCGGGACCAGGATGAGCAGGAGCAGTATGACACCCAGCCCAGGCTCGGGCTCCTCCCCAGTGCCTACCGCTTTGCGCACTACTACATCCTTTGGGGGATATCCCCTGAGGGTTTCCGGATTGTGAGACAGTGCAGGCCAGGCTGAGGGACCCCCACTGGTGCACGAATCTGTGTAAAGTATAAAGATAACATCCTTGGCATTTGAAGACTATAGAAAATTGGGAATAAGGAAGGAAAGGTTATAATATTTATTCAGTGTGTCCCATGTAGTAGACACTGTGCTAGGTGTGTAATATTTCAACCTTTTTAGCAACTCCATGTCTCAAGGACATTTTCATACTAATCATGCAGATGAATAAGAGAGCTTCATAAACTTGCCTAAAGCTCCACAGAGTCAGGAATTAAACACAGTATAGCTGGCCGCAAAGCCACTTCCCTTGCATTGCCACCAGACTTTGGAAAAATGTAAATATTGTTCCCAAGTGACACCAACACTCTTGAAAACAGTGAAGATGCATATTCAGGTTGCCCTGTATAATGGTGAATTTTATGTGTCAGCTTGGAGGGTGTTCTTGGATAAAATTTAACATATAAATTGGTGAACTTTGAAATTTTTGTTAAGTTCTTTTAGCTTTGGATTAGCTATTTGGAGTTTGGCCCTAAACTATGAGCATCTAGTTTAGGGATCAGCC
The DNA here is from genome assembly GCF_014108235.1 of Myotis myotis. Taxonomy (NCBI): domain Eukaryota; kingdom Metazoa; phylum Chordata; class Mammalia; order Chiroptera; family Vespertilionidae; genus Myotis; species Myotis myotis. The sequence continues at coordinate 199,900,744 of NW_023416335.1, forward strand.
AGAGATTCCATCAAAGTTTATATGCAGCATTTAGTGCTCTGTCTCTGTTCTATTCACTGTAATTTTTCTGAAACCTGTCCTCAAGTTCTTCAAACCATTGACACTGTGGTGTACCATAAAGACTGGAAATTCACACAGTACCATTTCCTCTTTCCAAGTGCCAAACGCACTCCAGAATCTGCCTTTTTGGGTGACTTTCCAGTGCCTTCAGGTTGTTATTTCTTGTATTCTTTCCAGAGTTTATGTTGTTATTTTCAGGAGGGTTATTCACACAGGAGCTACCCAGTCCACACCCAAAATGGCAGGCTAGCTGGGCTATTGGAGACTACCATTTGCAAATAACCATACACACAAACCTCTTGGGAAGTATTCTTTCAGCTTTTCAGGAACAAATAGTAAGAAGACTTGGGGTTCAAGGACTTATTTCAAATGAAGCCAACTTCAGTCACTACATGCTAATGTCACTTCAGTGCGTGGTCCAACAGGTAATAGGATACAAGCTCTTTTAAACTGGAATGTCCTTAAGTCCCAAGTATTGAATTTCTAGTTTAGTAAGTAGCAGACAATGAATAAGTAAATTACATAGCACGTTAGAAGGTGACACATGCTATAAAAAAGTAAAATCAGGACAGGGGAATTGGGAGGTTAGGGGAGGGGTGGAAGGCCTTGCAATTAAAATAAGATGGTCAGGGAATGGCTCACGGAAATGATGGCATCCAAGCAGATTCTTGAAGTTGGTAAGGGCTTTGCCTTGCACATGACTGGGGAAACAGTGTTCCAGGATGATGGAACAGCATCATATATTCCATGCACTTAGTACTGCATACTTAATCTTCTTAACCTCAAGGAAGAGGTTCTATCAGTTCTATTGCAGAGATGTGGAAACTGAGGCTCAGGGAGGTTCCATTATTTATGGTCATAACGCCGGTAAGCAACAGAGTCAAGTTTCAGTCCTAGGCACTCTATCTTCAGACCCCACCTTCTTGTCCACTCTGCTATTTTCTATTTAATAGGTTCATCACCATTTTTCACACAATAAGTATTCTGTATGCTTTTAATTGTTGAAAGATTTATTGCCAACCCTTGAGGTGCATGTAGTGTAGCAGTGATCATATAAATAGAGAAGATGCAATATAAGGTAGTACTTTTAAAAAACATATTTCTATTGATTTTTTGAGAGTGAGGGAAAGGGAGAGGCTGAGAGAGAGAGAAACATCAACGTGAGAGCTACACATTGTTCGGCTGCCTCCTGCACACCCCCTATCAGGGAATTCAGCCCACAACCCGGGCATGTGCCCTGATCTGGAATCAAACCAGCAACCTCTTGGTACATGGGAAGATGTCTATCCAACTGAGCCACACTGGCCAGGGCAAGGTAGTGCATTTTATAACAAAGGTCTATAGGACATGAAAGTGAAGGCATTTTGCACAATTCATACTGAAAGTTGGCTAAACAAAGGAACATCTGCTTCTTCTGCTGGTGTTATTTTTGCTTAACTGTGTAAACCCTGCAGGGGGTCATCTTGTAGTCCTTGGTAACCCTGTACATAGCTGCCTTGGGTCTGAATTCAGGACATCACCCTGCAAGAGAAGGAAGAAAGGAAAGAAAGAAAGGAAGAAGGAAGAGAAGTAGGAAGGAGGAAATTTTCAGGGAAAATTCTTGATAGAATTTAAGTTCCCTCTCTGTAGGTATACACCTTAAATATATACAATGTTTACTTCTCAATCAGACATTAATAAAACTGGGGAAAATGGATAGGCTCTCCTAAAGAAAAGTTTTGACCGGCAGCTGATGTCTCCAGGTGATCTGGTAAGTACTAAATGCCAATACTGAGGATCACCAACATCCCAAACTTAAACGGAGCACCGGGAACACCCACCATGTCCAGCCATGCAACTCCAATTCTTCTTTACATTTGGAGTCTAAGCACGCATCTCTAGAGACACTTAACTGCTCCAAGACTCATATTCTTTACTTGTGAAAAGGGGTCATAATACTTCTTCATTCTTAGGGCTGTTGTGAGTATTTAATGAGATAATACAATGCTTGCCACACATTAAGTGCTCAATAAATGGTAGCAGTTATTATCTTCATTCCAATCTGTTTCTTGGACATCAGAGCATTCAATAAGTATGTGGTTATTATGCATTTAAAATTTTATTTCCTTGTTGGTTTAGGTAGAATATTTGGAAGCAAAGGCATATAAGACAAGTAGTGGGACAAGCACAATTTTTTAGAGACAAAAGGACTTGGGTGTGACTCTGCTCCTGTCAGCGATTAGCTAAGGGAACTTCTGGGAATTACCAAGCCTCTGTTTCCTCATTGGTGAAATAAAAAGAGCCATCCTTAAAACTTTATAATAAATAGCTATAATTTATTAAATGCTTACTGTGGGCCAGAGATTGTTCTAAATATTTACATTATGCCATAAAATCTTTAGGTAAATATCCTATATAATAAAAGCCTAATATGCTAAGTGTCCGGTCGTCTGGTTGTCCGTTTAACCAATCAGAGCATAATATGCTAGTGATATGCTAAGGCTGATAAACCACTCACTATGACATGCACTGACCACCAGGGTGCAGGCGTTCCAACTGGTAGGTTAGTTTGCTGCTGGGGTCCAGCCGATTGGGACTGAGCGAGATGGGCTGGACATGCCCTGGAGCTCTCCTGCGGTCTCTCCCAGCTGGCCAACCTCCTGCGTCCCTCCCTGGCCCTGATGGTGCACCGGTGGGGTCTCTCAGCCTGGCTGGTGCCCTTTTGCAATCCAGGACCCCTCAGGGGATGTTGGAGAGCCAGTTTCGGCCCGATCCCATGCAATGCAGGAGCTATCCCCTGGTGGTCAGTGTGCTCCCACAGGGAGAGAGCTGCTCAGCCAGATGCTGGGGTCACAGCTGGCAAGTGCAGCAGAGGTGGCAGGAGCCTATTCTGCTTCAGTGTCAGTGCTAAGGATGTCTGACTGATGGCTTAGGCCCACTCTGAGCAGGCCTAAGGGCTGCTGAACTGTGAGAGGGCGCAGGCCGGGCTGAGGGACAACCCCCCCTCAGTGCACAAATTTCATGCACCGGGTCTCTAGTTATTCATATAATGGGTATCAGAAGAGAAGGAGGATTATTGAAAAGATGCTATTCCTGAAAATTCTTAGCTTCCTTTGCAAGTATTTTCTCATATCCCTGGTCACTTTCGAATGTCCCAAAGCCCAGATCTGTATCTTACTTCCCTTGAAATCTCATCCAATCCCATGGTTTAAATACAATCTATAAACTGCCCACATTCAAGTTCATGTTTTTCAGCCACAACATCTTCCCTGAGTACTAATGCTTAACATGTCCAAGAGGAACCCACGATCTTTTCCCTAAAGTCCTTGCCTTCACAGTTTTTCCCATCACACCTATTAACAATTTTATATAATCTGAGCTTCCCTGATAGAAAACTCAACTCTAAAACTCAAAGAAAGAAAAAGAGAGATGCCTAATTTCATTTGCATTTAAGAGTTGGATATTTCCTTGATTCACCTAGAAAGCTTATCTATCTTCAGTTTAATGTATTTTTTTTCTGCAAGCTGATAGCCTTTATTTTAGGAATTAAAGAGCAAAAGGATCTTTAATGAGTTAATCTGTGGTTTGCTAGTAGCAAGAAATCATGTTTCAGTGCAATATGGTTAACTTCTTTGGACTAACAAAGTTATGTTAGCAAAAGATGGCTGTGGAAATGAGCCCTTGCTGTCCTTGGAAGCAGGGTTCCTGAGAGCTGTCAATCAGACTGCCCTGCAAACAGCCAATGGGCTGCTGAGGACTGAGCTCCCCCACGGGACCAGGAAGGGCAGGTGTCTCATAGAATCCAGGACACCTAATTTGGAGATGAGCTCCATTGAACTCTTTCTTCATAGCTGCCTCCTGTCCTCTCTACTTCCTCTGCTTCCGCGTCAGGATAAGTTGATCCACTGTCTTGTGTTTGGACTGAAGCTCAGTGTTCCATATAAAATACTATTTGCTGGAATCAGAAACTAGGAAACAGATTGGTTGGAATATGTAAAGATTCAAATGTGCTTCAAATGTGTATTCAAACAATAAAGCAGGAATAGACTAGAACAATATATTTACATCTGATATGCTCATATAATTTGCAAAGATTTATTCAAGTTTATGAAAGGGGTCCACATCTCAATCAATTAATGGTCAAAGAACAGGTAGTTCACCCAAGAGGAAATACAAATAGGAAACAAATTTAAAAATAGTGTAATCCTTGTCAGTGGTTAAAGAAGTGGAAATGAAAGAAATTGACAGTAAAAGATGTTAATTTAAAAATCTCAACTTATATAAAATGTTAAGATCTTAGAAACTTAAATTCATTAAAAATTAACATTCAAACAAATTGTATATTTGAAGGGAAACGGGACAATTCTCATACAACTGATACCATTCTAAATTGGCAATTCACAAGTTGATAAAACCTGGCAAAAACTATAAAGATATCCACACCATTTGTGCCTGAAAAGAAACCCATAGAGGCATTTATTCTAAGGACATAACAGAATCAAAAAGCTATAAGCATGAAGATAGCTATTGTAACTAAAGAAAGAAACTCATAAAACAAAGGAAGGTTAAGTAGCCAACAAAAAAAGAATAATTAATAAAGCTACAGAGAAATCTAAACAATGGTTATTATACAATGTACAACAAACATCAAATATGCAAAAGCAATTCCACCTGTTTTAAAAATCATCTGCCCTGGGTGAATTGCAACATTTAAAATAGGCACCCTGTTTTTGAGTAATCGGTTAAGATTTTCCCTCCTCTTTTTGCAAATTCCTCTCCTTGGATTACACGTTTGCTATGTATTTTCTCCCTTAATGTTTTTGGGTGTTTTTTTTTTTTTCCTGAGGAAGAAAGATGGACAGGCTGAGTGTCTGGAGAAGACCCTGCTCCCCCCCTCACCTTACAGTCAGCCCTTTGCCCACACTCAATTTTCTCCAGCCCTGTCAGCTCCTTTTCGGAGGAGGTGATGTGTAGCACTAATCCTGTCTGCTGGCTGCCTCCCTATTCAGGAGGGTATGCAAATACTTCCAAACCAGAGATTTTAGACCTATTCACGGCCCAAGACAACACACTTTGCATTAGCATTTGAAGTGCGAGGGCTGAAAAAGGGGAATGGACAACTTTTTCTTTTCTTTTTCTTCTGGCTCGAAGCTTTGGGGAGACTTGAAATGTAGGGTTTTTCATCCCTTCGCGCACATCAGCATTGGCGCTACACTTCAGAGAGAGACGCATTGACTGCCCTCAGGGGAAAGCATTCAGGGGGATTTTTACACATACACAGAGGGCCACCGCCTGAAATAAATCACAGAATGGAGGTGGCAGAGATGACGCGAGGGGAGTTCAGCGGGCTAAGCTGCGCGTTTAGAGGCATGAATTTAAATCATGGTGTATTTTCTTCTCACTGTGCTCTAGCCTGCACCTCCGTTTCTTAATCTTCGGCAAGGAGGAGGGGGTATTGGGGAGAAGCTGCACAAGATTTTAAAATGCAAGGCGTGTTCCCGGTGAAACAGCCCACTCACTGGAGGTGCTGGGTCTGCCCAGCGGTTAGAGCCTGATGCTCTGAAATCTGGGTCACAAGTTCAATCCCCTTCTGGGTCAGTTGGCTTTTCTCTGTTCCACAGCCACAGACTAAAGGCCTGAGCCCCTCATTCAGGCCGAGTGTCTAACAAAATGTGTGCCCTTGGTCACTGCACAAAACAGCCCGGCCGGAGCCTAGCAAATCCATCCTCCACTGTGGGGGCGCCCCTTGGGGAAGCAAGCTGTCAGGGAGGCGGTGGGGGGAAGTGGGTGCTGGAAACAGACCCTGGAGGAAAGCCCAGCCTTGCAACTTACTGTGTGACTCTGGGTGAGTTATTTAACCTTTCTGAGCCTCAGCTGTGGGCAGGTACCTACCACATAGGGTTGTGGTGATTCAAGCTGTTCATGGACCTCAATAGGTTAATGCTGTGCCTGGCACATGCTCAAGCCCACAGTCAAAATTTGCTGTGATTGTCATCACCGTTCCCCATGGTAAAGCGGTGCTGTAAGGCTACTTGAGGCTACTGGGAGAATGACTGTGCATGTGAATCTAAGACAGAGTGGCCTCTAGCTGACAGCAGTGAAGATGATTGCGTCCCTGACACATATCAGGTACCACGAGAGACTTTTTTTTCTTTGGGGGGAGGAGTTTTTAAAATAATAAATCCTACATGGATCTTGTCCCAAGAAACTTATTGAGCAGGATGAACTAGCTATAAATCCTGACTGTCAATTACCAACTGGGTTACAATGGAACCATTAACTTTTCAGTGTCCTCAGTTTCCTCATCTGTAAAATGGGGATAATTACTTACATGACAGGGTTATTGCAGGATGAAATGAATATTGTAAGTAAAGCCCTTAGTGTTTATAGCAAGCCTTACATGAGTGGATATTTGTATTGCTGTAAAAAAACAAACATATTTTTGCCATTCTTCAGTTTTGCAAAAATTACAGCATCCTGTTGCAAGCCAGATCACAGCCTTGGTATATTTTTAAACAATCTGACTACAACCTACCTTTCTGGTTTTGCTTTTGCGCCTCCATGCCACAGTGCTCTCTCCTCAACATACCTTGTAGTTTTCCGACAGTGAGGGGTCCACTATTCCTAGATGCCTCCTTGCTTTGGCCCTGTCCTTGAGTTCACCCTTGTATTCATCCTTCTTGTTCAGCCTTTTCCTCTCTTATTTGTCTACCTAGTGAACAACATGTCCTTCCTCCTTAAGCTCTCCAGAAGAATTTCCTGCCTCCTCTAACTACAGGTTTCTATATACCCATGGATAAGTGACAGAGACCCAAAGCCTCTTAAAGCGGATCTACTTAAAGCAGGGACAAATTTTAAGAGAATAATAAAAATTAGGTTCCAGTTGGCATTCCAAGGGGAGGCAATCTCTCTGCCCTTTTCCACTGGAGAGAGTAGAATGTGAAGATACAAGGAAAAGAGCTGTCCTCCGGTTCTGTTTAGAATGTGTTCTATCCTTCCCCAGCAGGAGCTACCCCCCTTGTTAAGGAAGCCTAGCTTTGTGTCCATCACTTCATTTTGTACTTGATTCTTACCACAGCTGCTTTTTTTTTTCTTTCAAGATGAAGTGAGTGGAAGGGAAGTCTTGAGCTCACTCTTGAGTAGATTTGGCAATTGGTTTCATTTCAAGATCCAAGTCAGGAGTGGGGAACCTTTTATTTGCCAAGGGCCATTTGGATATTTATAACATCATTTATGGGCCATACAAAATGATCAACTTAAAAATTAGCCTGCTATATTTGGTCAAACATTTAATTAACTCATCCCTAATGCCCTGGCAGGGCCAGACCTAATGATTTTGTGGGCCTTCTACAGCCTGCGGGCCAGACATTCCCCATCCTATTCTAAGTGATTGGATTGAGAAGGGCTGGACTGAGAAGGACTGCTAGATTGAGACTGCATCTAGGATCAGAAGGAAAGAGTACTGTGGTTGATTAATGATGTCTGCAATGGGTGCTAGAAAGGAGAGTGGTAGCACTTTTGCTACATTTATGCAGACCCTGCCTGAGAGGTTATAATACATTCCTCATATTTTATCTAGAAGCTTGAGGTCACCATGCTTCTCCATGTTCCCTTTTCTCTGCCTCATTATTTCCTTGTAGTTTCACCTTCTTTCTTTTACTAAGCAACTATCTGAAGGAAAAAAGAAATGCTCTTTCTCTAAAGCTAAATTCTCCCCTCCCATCTTTGACCCAATCCCTTCCCATCTGCCCCTGATCTGAAAAAAAAATAAAAACTCCACATGCATATACCCATTGCCTCCTGGATATTTTCATTTGAGTATATGAAAGCCATCTCAACTGAACATATCCAAAACAAAAGTCTTATCCTTTTCCCAAAAGTTGTTCCCCCCGCCCCATTATCTTCACAGCACCCATGAATAGCAATATTATTCTTTTAATCGAGCAGGCCACAAACCTTGGAGTGGTCCTTGACTCCTTTCATTTTTCCCTCTCAAATCCCACATCTAATCCTTCAACAAATCCTCTTGACTCTATATCTTCAAAGTGCATCTGAATCCTACCTCTTCTCATCTCCATCACAACCCTCCGAGTTCAAGCTACAATCATCTCTCACCTCTATGAAAGTAATGCCTTCTGAACTAGTTTCTCTGCTTCCATCCTTGTTCCCTACACCTGTTCTCATCACAGAAATTATGGTGATCCTGTTTAAATATAGTCAGGCCTTACCACTCTTGTGCTAAAAAATAAAACAAAACAAAACAAAACAAACCAACCAACAAAACACCTTCTAATGTTTTCCATTATTTTTTCAGAATAAAAGCCATGCTCACTCAATGGCCCTTTGTAATCTAGGACTTCATCTCTTAATACTTTTCCTTTGTTCACTCTATTTTAATCATGTTGGCCCCTACTGCTTCTGGGATACACAGATTTCATTTCTACCTCAGGCCCCTTGCACTTGCTGTTTCCTCTGATGAGACTGCTTTCCCCTAGATAATCTGCTTATCTGGTTCCCTGATCTCTTTCATTCTTTGCTCGGATGTCACCTTCTCAGTGAGTCCTTCCCAACCATCCTGCTTAAAATGACTCCCACCTCTGCACTCCTTGCCTCCTTCCCTGCTTTATTTTTCTCCAATGTGCTCCTTCCATCTGCTGTGCCATGTATTCATTTATTTGGTTGGTTGATTGCTATCCACCACTTCACTAAAATATGAGCTACACCACGGGAGGGACTCATTTCATTCCCTGCAGCATTCCCTGGGCTGAGAACAAACAGTGTTCAGCCCAGAGTAGCCAATCAATGAAAAATGTGTTGAGTGAATAAATAAATTACTATATAGAACAAGCTAATATTGTGCCTGGTCCATAGCGGATGTCCAATAAGTGTTGTTCTTATTTCTCACAGGTTTTTGTGAGGAGCAAATAGTATAATGAATGAAGAAAAGGATGGATTTCTAGAACACACTGCACTTCTCAGGCACTGCTACCTTTATTGTTGTGTTTATCCCAGCCTTGTGTTCAGCCCACATGGATTTTGAGCAGAGATTTAGATGAGATTGCTGCCAGAAACAGACATCGGAACAGCCACAGCCTCTTATCTGCTGTGGGCTAGAAATGCAGATGACCGAACAATTTTCATTATGTTTCAAATGAGAGTAAATGTTTTTATTGTGTTCTCCTGGCTGAATATAAGAGATAAATCCTATACAGAATAGCCATTAGGGTGCAAAATGCATGGCAACCTGAGCCTGTTTAGTGCCAAGGCAAGCAGGCCTGGATGTCTCACCAAGCTCACCACTGTAGAGACCTGGATAAACAAACATCACCCATTGAGAAGAGCTTAGAGGTCCAGTTGTCCCAGGTATCAAAGAGGGGGGAATATAATATACTTTAGGAAGGTTTTCATACCAAATGGTCACAATTTTATAGAAACTTGTTTTTGAATCTTATAATGAGTAAGCTTCAAACCTCAAAAAAATCAATGTATGTGAAGTCTTCCTGCTTCCAAATATATTAGAAAAAGTATTATTATCTACATACTACAAATAGCCTTTGAAATGCAAGGAAATGAAAGGCTTAAAAGCTTGTCTGTTCTTATGACCACTGTCTTCTCCCTTTCCCAGCTCTGTTTTCTACAGTGACAAATATTTTCTGTACATTAATGAATGGACCATGTGTTATGTTATAGTACTTTAAATGGGTTCCTTCAGAGGTTTTAAATGATAATTTTCATAAAAGAATATAAAACTAAGTGTCCTGCCCTGGCCGGTGTGGCTCAGTTGGTTTAGCATCATCCGTTCACTGAGAGATCGCCGGTTTGATTCCCAGTCAGGGCACATGTCTGGGTTACAGGGCTCTATCCTCAGTAGGGGGCATGCAGGAGGCAGCTGATCTATGTTTCCCTCTCTCCCTCTCCCTTCTTCTCTCTCTCTAAAATCAATAAACACATATTTTATAAATTAAAAAAAACCCTAAACTAAACTAAGTGAACAGTGATAAGATGAGGTAAGCAAGTCTGAGGAAGGAAAAAACAAAACAAAAACCTAGCAAGTTTATGCTAAAAGGGGCCAGAAAACCAATTAACTATAGATAATTCTAATGAATGAACAAGGCGAAAGTTACACCCCAACCACAGTTCTTACCGGGAAAGCTTCCGAAGAGGTGGTGATGAGATGATTTCCCTCCTTTGGTTACCTTGGATTTCAAGACTTAGAAGAAGAGCTTATGAACCTTAAGGGGATGAGGACCAGCCTTCCTCTTTTCCCCCATTCTGGCCAAGACAGGCTGAGGCCCTGGAGAGATTACCACAGGACAGGTCATGACAGCCATCACAGCAAACTGTGCCCAGAGACCCAGAAATACACCGCCTGGTTTACTTTTCTCAACTCCCTTTGCTCCCCGTCAGGACCTAACTTTTGCCATGTGAAAGATAAATATTCTTCTTTTAGAGATATTTATGTTCAAGCACCCAAGAGCAGCCAAAACCCACCGTAAAAGCCATCAGCATTGCGAGAACCCGCTAGCTTCCTGATTATGGGTGTCAGACCAGAACATCCTCCAACCAGTGACAAGGGCTCCAGGGAAGGTCAGCCCTTGAACCCATGTCTTCCCGTCCCTCCTGAGATCTTGCTCCATCAGTTTTCTCCCTCTAGGGCAGCGGTTCTCAACCTGTGGGTCACGACCCCTTTGGCGGTGGAACGACCCTTTCACAGGGGTCGCCTAAGACCATCCTGCATATCAGATATTTACATTATGATTCATAACAGTAGCAACATGACAGTTATGAAATAGCAACGAAAATAATTTTATGGTTGGGTCACAACCTGAGGAACTGTATTTAAAGGGCCAGAAGGTTGAGAACCACTGCTCTATGGTCTCATTAGCCTCTGCCAGTGGGCTTTGTTCCTCCTCCCAGCCTAGAGGCATGATCAAGTATCCTGAGAAAACCAGCTTCTCTCTGGTTTCTTTTTCTCTTCTAAGCTTTTCTTAAGTGAAGTCATGCTTGCCTTCCCCACTTCCTCACTTTCCATTTCTGTCTGAGCCCCTCTAGGCTGCCTTCTAACCCCTGGTGCACTAAGATCAATCTTGCTAAGGTCACCATTGACCTTCTAATGAACAAGCCAATTATGTATTTTCTTTCCCTATGCGAAGATCTCCATTCCTTGGCTTCTGTGAAAATATGTGGCCCCGATTTTCCTCACAATTCTCCTTCCATTCATTCTCCAGATCCTGGGTAATTCTATGAATCTTCCTAACACACAATTTCCCTGGAGGACTCCTGTGCAATGTCAGGGCTTCAGTTATCACCTATATGTCTGTTAATGTAAAAAAAACACCATTGAAACCTGTAAAGAATTTTTGTGAGTTTATTTGAGCCAAACTGTAGAGATATGCCGGTGCCGGGAGCCGGTCCATGCTTGCTGTTTCAAGGGACCTGGCATATATGGCATACTGTTCTTAAAATGTTTGCTCACCTTCTTGGCACTATGTGTTTTAACCAAGGTCACCTCTCCAAGAAAGGTTGTTTCCCCAGGTAGGGATTTTTCCCTGAAGTTAGGGAGGGAATAAAACCTCTTAACTAAGTGCCAGGCGGGTAATTAATCACTTTAACTATGAACAATCATGCTTAAGCTACATAATCTTTACTCCCTGGAATGGAGATAAGAAACGCCCTAACCTTTGGAATAGAGATTGATAGGATTGGAATCAACTGGTTTAAATATAGATGTAACAACACAGAACCTACACACAGAACTTAGAAGACAGAACCTACACAGAACCTACAGACAGAAGAACTTCGCTGGAGAGAACATGGCAAAAGATCCTGGACTGAACCTGACTACAGAAATTGGCAAAAGAACCTGACTAGAACCTGGTGACTGAACCTGGCTGGAGAACCTGGACAGAACCTGGCTGGAGAACCTAGCGAGGGAACATGGCTACAGAACCTGGCTGGAGAACCTGGAGAACCTAGCAAGAGAACATGGACACAGAACCTGGCTGGAGATCCTAACCAGAACTTCGCTGGAGATCCAGACCAGAACTTGGCTGGAGATCCTGGCTAGGCTGCTGATCAACTGAACGCTGTCTCCGTGTCATTCCTTCTTCGCCGACTCTGTCCACACCTTTGGGGACCCCTGGACCTGCTGGGGTTGGACCCCAGCATGCCGGGAAGCAGAACCTTAACGAATTGAGATAATGCTCCGGAGAATGGCGGGGTTACATTTGTATTTATACATTTCAATCAAAGGAGGAACATAGGTGGGTTACATGAAATTCATTGGTGACAGATTAAGGAGGACGGATAAAGCAAAGCAGGGAAACCCCTGGGATTGGATAAAAAGTAAAACGATGGACACATACTTAGGTGGGTGCAGGATCAAGTAACATGATAATGAAGGCATTTGTGGTATCTGTCCTGGTGCCCAGCACATTTGGTTGTGCCCCAGGGGCTCCAGATACAGGGAAGTCACAAGTTACCCAGACATTTCAAGGGTATGTTATCATAGATGCAAAAAGATAAATAGGCTCAGTGAAGGTAAAGGTTGACCTTGTCAGTGAAGATACTGGCCTAGGACGTAAATGCCCACCATAACTGCTTTTAGTTAAAGTTTAATTTCAGACCATCCTTTGTGGTTACTTTAGGTCTCCGAGTTTGCAAGACTGCCATGCAGGCCTCCCCTGAGCTTGTCAGGTCAGCATGTGGCCCCTTTCGTCCATATGTCCATGACTTCTATCATATATAGATAAATAGATATAGATATAAGACATATGTCTCAAACTTAACTTGTCCAAAACTGAACTCCCCCAGTTCGTTCCTAAACTGGATTCCTCAGTGCTTATTTATTTATCAAGTACTTATCTAACATTTACTTTCTATAGAGCACTAAGCTCTAAACAAATCCTATCTAATAAAGAGCTAATATGCTAATTAGACCAGGCAGCAGAGCGACCTTCCAGAATGACCTTCTGGAATGACCAGTGGATGGAGCCACAGGGCTGTTAGGCAGCCGGGGCTGCGAGGGCCGAGCCCCTTGCACGAAATTCGTGCATCAGGCCTCTAGTAAGAAATAATTTAATCATCACACTGAACCTATGAATGAAGTGCTACTATTATTATCACCACCCTTTCTGCAGTTGTAGAAACAGAGGGACAAGAGGTTACATAACTTGTCCAAACTGCTAGAATTAGGAACAGACCTGGCATTGAAACCAAGATGTTCTTGCTCTGGAACCACACACTGAACCACTAGGCAGTATTGCCTCTCAGTAAGCTTATCACACTGAATAGCCCTGCCATCCTCCAATCATTCATGCCAGAGACCGCTTGCCACATTTTAGTGCCCGCACCTAACAAATTACTAAATCTTAGTTCTTTTTGAAAACATTTTATTGAAGTATAAAGTGCATACAGCAATTCTGAATGAAGTGAACAGATCAATGAATTCTAAAAAGTATACACACCTCTGTAGCCACAACCCAGAGCAAGACGTAGGATATTACCAGCACTCTACAAGTCTCACTCTGCTTCTTCCCTGTCATTATACAAATGACAACCATGGCTCTAGTTTTGCCTGTCTCTGAACTTTATTAAATTGAATTGCATAATATAAATTCTACTAGCTTCTTGCCCTCAGTATTTGATATATGACATTTATTATGTTGTTTATGTAGCAGTTTATCTCTTTCATTGCTTGATAACATTCCATTCATGACTATTTGCAATTTCTCCATTTTACTGTTGATGGATAGTGCTCTGTTTCCAGTTTTAGGTTATTAAAAATAATGCTGCTGTTTGTTTGTTCGTTTGTTTTTTTGCTGTGAATGTTTTGTACACATTTTTTGTCATGTACATATATTCACGTTTTTATTGGGGCTATACCCAGAGGTAAATTTATTAGGGTAGGCATCTAATTGGTTTTGTAGATACTGCTGAACAGCTTTTCAAAGTGTCTTCAATAATTTACATTCCCACCAACAATTTAAGAGAGTTTAGGTGATCTAATCCTCACCAGTTCTTGGTATTGTTACACATTGTATTTTAGGCATTCTGATGAATATAGAGTGGTTTTATTTTGCATTTCTCTGATGACTAATTATTGTTAGTATCCTTACATATACTATAGTCATTTAGAATCCACTTTTGTGAGGAGCCTGTTTAAGGCATACAATCTCCTGAAATAGGCAGTTTCAGTCACCGGCCCATAGTTCCACAACAACAGTGCACTCTGGGCATGTGAGAGTGTCCTGTCAAGTAGAAACCAGTAGAAAGTACTGTCCCCTCCCTGCAGTGGTCAGTGATAAACAAATGGCAGTGTTTATTTCTCTCTCTCTCTCTCCACTCCAAACCATGCATTCTCTGTGATCATTTGGTTGATTAGCTTAAAACTAAGTGTGAGGGCTCAGCTACTTTCATTCTCTCTAAGAATATGGAAGAGAATTCTAAGAATGCAAAAGCCAAACACTGAAGGAGTTTTTAGAGAGATTCTCCTTGGATATAGTGTATGACCCCTTGAAATCTGTATGTAGCTATTTGCGGTGGTGGGAGGGACCTCATTTGTATAAACTTACAAAGTCTCCAAAGAGAAGACATAGGCTTTCTCATAAAAAATATGTAAAATGATTTTTAAAGGAAATTAAAAATACTGATCAATCTGTCTAAAAGGAAGAAAACATTGAGTCTCAAGTGTGGGCCAAGAACATTAAACACAGTAGAGCACTAATTTCCCAAAGTATTTCCTATGGAGGGTTCTTAATCTTGGCCATTTTTAGAGATGAGGCAAGTTGGGGTTGTAGAGGTAAGAATATAGTATTTGCCTAAGGTTACATAGCTAATCCTGCCCAAGAAGGGTTTGAACCTAGAAAGAGCCAAGAACATAGTTTATGCCCTTATCCTACAACGCATCACCTTCCAGTCTCCTTAAACATCATAAGCAAGTAATTGAGATAAAAGAGCTTCTCTACAGGCAAATAAAAGGTAAAGAATGCATTTTAGGAGAAACAACCTAAATAAAACTGAATGGGGAGGCCCTGTGAGCTAAAGTTATAGTCCCAGGGAAAGTATCTGAAGAGCTGAGAATCACAGAACTCTGGGCCAGGAAGAAACTTGACCTATTCTCAAAGATAGCAACTCTAAGTATCAGAGCATTAATTTATATTGAAAATACTTTTTTTGTTTAGGCACCATAAAAAATACTTAGGTTAATACAGAGCTCAATCATACATAGGCCTTACTCAGGAAAAACTTACCATAGAGGAGAGTAGATAGTATATGCATGCAAATTTCATAATATAACCATAAGTAATATTTCAATTTTATCAAAATCAATGTTTCATATTCTGTACTAATTTAAACTTTTACTCATTTTGTAGGTCCTCTACAATGCCATCTAGACTATTTGCCTAATTCTTTAAGGCAGCTATTTCTATTAACCTAAACCAATCCATTTTTACCACCTAACCAGGCACTTAAGAAAGAAGTCTTTGTGTGTCACCTCCTCATTTGTGAACAGTGGAAGGTCTGAGCAGAGTAAGGGCTATGGCAGAGGATAAATATTACAGGACATTTAGCAGCACAATTATTGGGATTCCATGTATGATCAGGGTGGAAGTATTAATGAAAAAGTGTGAGAGGTTGAACAAGACTCCACATTTTCCAGTGTGGGTGAGAAAGCATGGAGAACTCAGAAAGAGCTAGTGGAGTGTGAAGGGAATAAAAGTAACTGAGTTTGGTTTGGAACGGGTGGAGTTTAAAATGCTTTAAGACATCTATGTGATTTCCAAAGATTGGGTTGCCTTCAAGAAATCAACATATTTAAAACATGCATCAGTATCAGGCAAACTTCTCAAACACTAGTAAGGTCTTGTGTTGGAACTCCCTAGGGTGCTTGTTGGGTAATTTATGGGGAATTAATGTTCCATGTGATCAGAAGAGAGCAAGAGGCAGAAAAGTATGGGCTATCACTGTTCCATTGATCACTCAACCTAACAGTGTACCTTTAAGCTCATAAGGCTTGGTAATGTGCTTATTCTAGGGCCAGAGAAGTCATTCTCAGATTCATAGGAGGACTGGGTCTGGGGCCATTCCTACAAAGTCACAAGAGGGACTTATTCAGTGACTCTAATGGATGATGTAGGAAAAGTCCAGTGAGATTTACATGGTAAACTCTCTCATTGGAATAATTCTCTGTGTCATTCTAATGACACCTAGCACTTATTTACATATTCAAACAAATGTGTATATAGCACTCCAAAGTAGCAGAGTCTGTACTAAGTGCTTTATAAATAACCCATTTAATCCTGATATCAACGATATCATTAGGTATCATTATTACCCACCTTTTATAGATAAGGAAAATGAGGTGAGAGGTATATAAAAATTTCCAAAGTCATCCAGGTAGTGAGTGATGGAATAAAGATTCAAACCTAGGCAGTCTGTCCCAACAGCCTATGCCATACTGCTGTTCAGATCAGCCAACTAAATTAAAGTGGATTTCTATTTAAAAAAATAAAATGGTGCCTGTATATAAATTGTGAGCAAGAAGATTTTGGCATTTTGTTCCAGACCCATTTTCCCTAAGCATGTACAACTTAACATCAAATTATTAGGATTGATATGAAGGAATATATTTGTCTGCTTGTTCCCTCTTTAAAAAAAAATAATTGAAGGTGTAATTAATATGTTCTACAAAGGCATTGAGTTTAAATTGCTAGTTGAAGAACCTCATGTAGAAAACATCTATTTAGCATTGTAAAAAGACACTCAACAGAGAACAAGGGTACAAATAATTTGGGATTGGAGATTATAAAGTCAAGATAGACCCACACTTCAGAGGAAGCCTGATAATATTAGCAACAGCAAACACTTTGCACTTACTGTGTTCTAGGCACTCTTCTAACAACTTTGCATGTAGGGACTAAGTTTATAGGTAGAAAAACCAAAGCACAAGAAAGTTACTTGTCCAAGGTCACTTAACAAGTCAACAAAACTGGTTTGAACCCAGGTGACTAACCCCAGATCCTGTGCTTGTATCCACTATCCAGGCTAGCTAGTCACTTAGCAGATAGTGACAAAGGGGGAGACTGCTATCCTTGACTAGAAACTCTCTGCAGTAAGTCCCATAGGAAGCCAAGAGAATTCCTGGAGAGATTCCTTGTGCCAGGTGACCCAATTACACTTGTGACCCACTACAATCTGGTGAGGGTGAGAACAAGGCTCCCTGGTGTGTCAGTAGCACTCTGGAAGAGATCCAACTGGGCCATTGGTACCTTAATCTCCAAAACCAGTGTTAGGAATAAAAATTCTGAATTTAGAGTCTGTAATAGTTCTCCCCATTAGTGACATTTGTTCTCATGCAGTCACAACTTGAATCAGCCCCATTTTCACCCTCACAGTGTAGTAAATTAAAATAAAAGATCAAGGAAAAGTTGATGGTAGTAATTTGCATAATATTAAAGTAGCACTGGATTAAGAATTTAAAAACCTGCCTCAGCTTTACCATTTGACTGATTTGGGGCAATTCTCTGATACTACAGAGACCTGTGTTTAATCAACTATAAAATAAGGGGAAAAGAAAGTAACAGCTGATGATTGCCTTTTATGTACAGGGATTATTCTAGGTGCTTTACATATGTTGATTTATTCAATTCTCATATTATTTACTGATAGATTATGCTCATTTTTAAGGTTGAGGAAACAGATGCTTAGAGAAACTGTGAATTTGCCTAACGACAATCAACTAGTGATAGTCAAAGCATGAAAGTTTATGTGGTTTTTACTTTTTTGTTGTTGCATTTCACCTCCTCTTCATCACTATGAACCTGTTATTGCAGAATTTCAGTAGTCACAAAGAAATATGGTATTGTCGCTGTTCTGACAACTCTAGTGCTGCTGCCTAGGTGGCCACCATATTTATTCACCTTTACCTCTATCTCTTGGGAGTTCTCCTGGTATTCTGACTTAACAGTAAAATACAATGGAAAAATGTATTTATTCTTACTGCCAAAATTTAGATTTAGTCAACTGAATGACAGCTGCATTCCCTGTGCTTGATAAGGTGGGTCTATGGTAATCTATTAAAGTAAAATCCTTGAGTGCAGTCACCTAGGAGGTAAACTTATGTCTAAAGGATAACAGGTATTGGGGAAGAAAATTTGATTATAGGTATTGTTTGCATGTTCTATTTAATCTTTGAAATATTTGAAAAGACTTAAAGACAAGAAGGGACCCATTTTCAACAGTGGGTGTTTTCCATTCTTATGAATGTAATTTTGTCCCTGCTGAAAATTCAGAAGCTGCTTTGTCCAAAAGGACTCTGACATCTTATCCTATGTTTTATTTGACATCTTATACTGCACTCTAAACCACACGGGGAAAACTTCAAACAACTCAGCTATAGGAATGTATATCTGGTTGGAAGACCGAGGTCACCTCCGATGTGCTTCCTCATGCTGCTCCCAGAGAAGGCGAAGACATCTATGAACACATCTTCTCATTGCCTTTGTCTTCTTTCATTTTTATAAAGTGGCCATCAGATCCCCAAGCATTTAAACATCTTCCATTGCACCCAGCGATTACCATCTCAGTGGTGGCTGTTCTGGGTATTAGTAACAAAGCCTAATGTAGATTTTCAATGACTTCCAAGAAAGAATGAGAGTAGAATGGATCATCAAAATAATTTGTAATCAACTGAGGAAAATTTGTCTAACAGATCTCTGGGATAATTATGATGAAATAATTTACCAATGTAAAAGTAAATGAAAAACTAAAATTTTCTCTCTAAAAGGCTACAATCTATGGATGATATTACCAAAGGCATAAACAGAAGCCCACATTGCACAATCATAAATTAAGGGAAAAAGGGGATTATATCAAAGAAAGTGATCACCCATGTATACGAACAGTTAGGAGGTCCCATAAAGACCCCTTTGGTGTTCTTCTAAAATTTTAGGTACACTTTTGTTTCAGAGAGTTTGACTGCCTATTCCTTCTGCTTGGGATACTTTTCATCTGTGCAGCCACATGATTCACTTCCTTAATCCTTCAAGTTTGTGCTCAAATGTCACCTTCTCAATGAGGGCTACCCTGGCCAGCCCTGTTTAAAACCGAAATTTCCCTTTCCCACTTACCCATACCATTCCTTATTGTCCTTAACTTGCTTACTTTATTTCTATACTATTTTTACCATATGTTCCTCTACCATTGTCTTTCCAGTAGGATGTCAGCTCCCAAGGCCTAGAATTTTGGTCTGTTTTGCCCACTATTCTACCTCTTAAAAAACTTAGAGTTAGGGTTTGGGGAAATGAAGTATCAGGGTTTTGCTACTTGCTGTGTCTTTTGGTAAAGTTATTAACATTTCTAACCTCCAGGCTCCTCAATTATAGAAAAGAAAAAAATGTTTCCATCAAAGTTTTGTTGGCTAATTCAGTTCAATGTTGAACATAAAGTGCTTAGCACAGTGCTTGATGTAGTAAGCTCTTAGTTAATGATAACTGCAGTTTCTAATTCCCAAATTTTTACACAAATAAGTAAACTATTTTAATATTTAGTTGTAGATGTAGGTAAATGTTTTGATACTTTTCTCAAATAGCTACATAAATAATAATCTTGACATGGCCAACAAGATCATTGGGTTAGTGCATGACCAAGTTCACACTGTACATTTCATTCTTGAAAGGGGGTACCAATGATGTGGTTTCATGGACAAGGTTATGTTTACAAACTGGATTTGGTGGTTATATGGGAATCACTAGCCTGTTTTTTTTAAATATATTATTATTGATTTCAGAGAGGGAGAGGGAGAGCGAGATAGAAACATTAATGATGAAAGTGAATCATTGACTGGCTACCTCCTGCACAGTTCCTATTGGGGATTGAGCCTGCAACCCTGGCATGTGTCCTGACCTGGAATTGAACCATGACCTCTGGTTCATAGGTCAACACTCAACCACTGAACCACACCTGCAGGGCATCACTGGTCTGTTTATATTGGCAGTGTTTATGTCAATGGGATGTGTTTGAGGATGTGTTAACATAATGATAATAATAATAACAACAATAACAACAGCAGTAGTAGCTAAATATGTATTAGGACCTGGTCATTTGTCAGGAGCTAAGTTTCATGTATGCTGTATTGCCTAATATAAAGACATACTTGTGCTCTGGGAAGAGCTGAAAACTTGGTAGCACTGTCAGGTTCTTAGAATCTAAAACCATCAAGCAAAGTCAAGGCTTACCCAGGTAGCCAAATAATCGGGGAACTGTATGAGAGTGTCGAAGAGTTGGTGGAAATGTAAAGGAATCATCTTTGCGTAGAAGCCTCAGAACATTTAGATTTCCAAAGTAACATAACCTAGAGCTCTTGCAAGTAAATTATAACAAAAAAGTAACTCAGTGTTAAATGAATAGAATTACTATTATATAGGAAAATGGATAGTTTTAGGATATTAATATAAAGTCCAACTGAGGATGTTTAGAATCCATGAGTTCCTATACATTTGCTCCTAATTCTAAGCAAGGCTACTAGTAAAAAATGTACACACACACACACACACACACACACACACACACACACACATATATATATTCTTAATTTGCCAACATAAAGTCCAATTGACTTTCAATTTTCAACTGCTCTTGTTAAGGAAGTAGTTGTTGTTCTTCTTTGTAAGTTCAAGTTCACCAATGTCTCAAATATGAGCTCATTCCAATCCAATACACTTTCTCTCCAACACACAGGTCACAGGAGTAGACCATGAAAAGAAGGAAAAGATTTCAGAAAGCACAATTCTTTTGAGGAGTCACTGTGCCTGCTGCAAAATTATTCGAATGAAAAGAATTTTTTTTTTAGGTAAAACGACAATTAAGGTCGACCTCCTCCATTCAAATTAAAAAAGAGAGAGAAAAAGGAGTGTAATGAAGAATCTGACTCCTTCCTCTAATTTTACAAGTTCAATGGTAATCTAACTGTGCCATTCATTTACAGAAACCATTAATTTTACTATGTGGCTGAAAGTAGTAGGCCTCAGCTTTCATTCTCTTACTTTTCCCCTCCCTTGGTCTTTGTGTGTGCACCTGTTCAGGCCACTTTAGCATCCCATTTGTAAAACTTTGGATAATCCTCTGGCACTCACCCTGGTGTGATAATACTTCTGTTATTCAGCAGCCTAATTACAAAGGACAACACAGATAAAACACTTCAGCCCTATTTTTTAATAGCTGATTTGCCAATTTTGCCAAGCTCCAAAGAGAATGGCCTCCAAACCTCACTGGATTTAAATTTAATCTGAATTTGTTCAACACATGGAACTCTACTACCTCAGAGCTTACCTTTTGTTATCAGATTTTTTTTGGACACCTCACGCCTTCTCCCATCTTCATTTAAGAAAAATAGTGGTGTTAGAAATCTGTTTGTTTTTAAAAACTATAACTTACTAATATAACTGGAGCATTTTTAAAGCATGCCCTAACAGCCTTTGGAGACAACTGTTGACACCATCTAATAGCAAAACAGAGAATTGGGGCTTTCAGCACTAAAGAGTTACTTTACTCAATGAAGCTAAATGAAAGGTGAGCTGGTCACACTTCTTAATTTAACACATTTTTTTCCTGAGGGTATTATCTTCAGAATGGGAGTTCAGCAAAGAAAAATGTGTCTAATATTTCTTTTCTGATTTAAGATGAAGAATAGGAGAGGCTTATTTCTAATTCGTGGTAAACCTAAGGGGAGGATCATTACTGCAGTACAGATAAGCCGCCCAGCATCTGGGTACTTAATTCTACTTCTTTGATCTAGAAATGGGACTGGGACCGGCAATAAGAGGCAAGCTCATGAATTCTGGATACTTCCTGGTCAGGTGGAGACTATCCTGAATTTTTCAGGGATTGACTAAATCTTCCTCCCCAAGACACATTTTGGAGGTTTCAGAGAGCACTGTGCAACTGAAGGGCAGCCCCTGCTACTCTCTCAATCCATTGACTTTGGAACCCCAAATAACTCATGGGAAATCTAATACATATGTTTCTGATTCGCTTAAACTGCTTCATCAAAACAGTGTTTTGTAAGAGTGATTTGATACCCAAGAAGCCTTCTTAGTCTTTATTCTAAGCCTTTTATTTTGCTTCAGGAAATCACATTTTCTGTTCAGCAGAATTAGAAGCAGGAAAGGCCTAAATTTGGTTCTACAGGTCATATTTATCAAATCAGCCTGAGCTTGGACATTTGGCAACAGCACGAGACAAGTGAAGAATCCACGTGAAACACTCAAAAATAGTATCAAAAGTAGGACGCCATAGGTTAATGTCACTGACTAGTCCATTTAGCAATTTCATCAGAATGCACATTTCTGCCTTCTCAGATACTAATTGTTACATATTAAATGCCAAAAGACTCCTAAACACCTTCATCCTATTTTACAGATGGAAAAACATGTCATAAACTAGAGTGATGCTTGTTTTAGTTCAAAATGACATTATAATTTGTTAAAAACAGAAACCACAGTAAGTCGTATAACTAGTCATATAACATCAGTGACAAAAATATATAGAAGAGATATCTACTTTAGATCATAACCCACTAACCATGGAGGGGTATGCTTTGGAGGAAAAGTTCCAAGTTTGAAATTTCAATTCTTGATCAATTACTGAAATTCTCTGAAACAGTGTTAATAAATGACCCACATCAAAGTAAAGCCAGTTATCTATGAGTGGTTTGTAATAACATACTGCTGCATAATAATAACATTTACTGAGCACTTATCACAGTTCAGGCAACTGTGCTAAGAGCTACATGTAAATTATTTCATTCAATTCTCACATGATCCTATGAATTAGGTACTATTAAGTTGTGCCCATTTTTTCCTAATTAGTAAAATGAGGTTTACCAGTTTAAAGGAAGAAAGATTATTTATCAGGAAAGGTATGGCTATTTTAGTCATTTTTTTATATTAGTGCAACATTTCCATCCAATAGGATATGACTAACATGTTCAATTTTATGAATATTATAGAATTTGCACATAAATGTTCTAAGTAATATTATGGGTTGGGTATTATGCCAAGGACCATGTAATAGCTCTATTATGACAGTATTAAATACCGTATGCCACCTTTATGCAGTTGACCTTTGCCAAAATGTCCTTCCCTGCACTGTTTGGAAAGCACATCTTTTTGGCTAACATGTTCCTGGGTCTAGTAGTTCTCTGATCCTTAGAGAATATGGCATTTGGGATGCGACCCATAAACAAGTCAGGTTTCACCTAATGATCAAATAAGAAACCCTAAACCTAGAATGTGAAAATTTTCCATGAAGAAGTAGTACTTCAGGAACTCACTTCTGTGAAGGTGGCAGTTCAATCTTAGCATGGACATTCTAGATATGTATTTTAAATATAATTTTGTTGGTTTCAGAGAGAGGAAGGGAGAGAGAGATGGAAACATCAATGATGAGAGAGAATCACTGATTGGCTACCTCCTGCACGCCCCCCACTGGGGACCAATCCCACAACTTAGGCATGTGCCCTGACAGGGAATTGAACCGTGACCTCCAGGTCAACGTTCAACCACTGAGGTACACCGGTTGGGCTCTAGCTGTATTTTTTATTGTTGCTACCCCACATCTAGAACAGCGCCTGGTGGGTAGGAGGTTCTTAGTAAATTTCTGTTGAATGAAAAGATGAGTAAATGACTAAATAAGAAATTGAAGTCTTTATATTAACAGAAAACACCAATGAGATAGCTTGTGATTTTTGTCCCTGAGGTCTCTGGTTATGCGTAGGCTTATGCGTAAAGAATTTACTAGATGGCTTTACTCTTTGAGCTAAGTTGGAATGACCTTTAGTTAAGTAGCAATGGCCTTTAGCTAAGTGGGAATGACCTCTTGCCTTTTCCCACACAAAACATTGCTAGAGTCAAGAGTTCTGCAAGGAGGTAGTAGTAACTGGCTCCCAGATAGCTGTGGTGGTTCTCTCCCCTGGTATTCTTGCTCCGGTGTAACCCCCCTCCCGCATTGAATAGGACTGACCTATGTGACCAATAAGACATCAAAGAAATGATGGAATGTGGTTTCTGAGACTTGGTCAGAAAAGACAGATGGCTTCTCTCTTATGTCACTTGTTCTGTGGGCAGCAGTCACCATGGGAAGACACTCAGCAGCCCCATGGAGAGATCCATTGGGTGAGACACTGAAGGATCGCTGTACAGCCAGGTGTGTGAGTGATCTTCAGATGAATTCCAGCCCCAGACAAGCCTTCAGATGACTACAATTTGGCTGACACCCTGAAAACAACCTCACCAGAGACACTACACCCAAACCACTCACTACAGCAGCTCCTGAGTTCCTGGCCTACAAAACAGTGAAACAAAAAATGTTTGCAGTTGCCTTCAGCTGCCTAATTTTGAGGGAATTTCTTTTGCAGTGATAGCTAGTACAGAGTTGTGCTGAGTGACAGAATTAGACTCAGATACTTAAGAAAAGAAATATAAAATAGCTGTTGGCACCTCTTTCCAATATTTATATTCTTCCTATTTATATTGGTTCATCAGAAAGCTGTTAATGAGACTTCAATCTTTCATATAAGAACTGGGCCTAATGATCTATTTTCCTAGTGATGTTTCATATGGGCTGGGATACAATTTGTGTAGATTGTGTGTGTTTGTGTGTGTGTGTGTGTGTGTGTGTGTGTGTGTGTGTGTGTGTGTTTTAGAGGTTCCCCAGAGATCCTGATTCATAGTGAAAATAATTCTGAAGCATCATGATAATTGGATTCTGGTGTCAGGTCTACAATGTGGCAATGGTCAGGACACATTTGTTCTATCCATTGTAAAATTTTAGTTAAATGTTTTTATGAATAAAGCAAATCGGCCAAACAAAACAAGACCTGACCATGGTAATTGGTATTATCAGACTTTAAAGACAAGCACATGGAATTTCGGTACATCATTGATGGACACGGGAGAGATTTTGTTTTACAGTTAGCATATGTGCAATCCAGGAGGATTTTGGTACAGAACTGCCCACACACACTGTGTTAGAAGCTGGCAGAGTGTCTGGCCTGACTCCCAAAGAGCAGCAATGTAGCAAGTTGCCAGTTTCAACAAACTCCTTTTTGTAGATTACCTGTCAAAAACTGAAGATTTCATTTCCCACAGCTTGTTTGGAGAGAGTGTGGTCTGATCCGTGAAGGAGAGTTAGTTCGAGTGTTCCTGAAAATCAATTCCTGGCATCAGCCAGAGTATGACCTCAGCCAGGTGTGTTAGATCCACAGAAGAACATTTCTGCCGCAATGGGGCAGAGAATGGCTGTGGCACCTTGTGACATTGGGCAGGACGTGGGGTGAAGCACAGCCCCCACCAAATTAAATGCATGAGCCTTGAGGAACTTCACACAAGCGCCACCTGTAAGAAACACTCACTGAAATTGTGTTATACAGGCAGGCTGAGTCCTTTCTCCACCAGTAACTTATGTATAATTTTGAATAAATTCTTGAATCATTCTAAGTGTCATCTTTTTTTTGTAAATGGGCCTAAGGGGGGAAAAATCTACTTTATAGAGGTGTTGAAGGATTAAATATATAAATAATCCACATCAAGCATCAAGCATAGTGCTACCTAAATAATAATAACCAATATCATAACTACTATTATTACTTTCCATCTATGATCTAAGCTTTTTTTTTTTCTCTCCAAAGAGATATCTACATTTCAACTAGGAGTTCTAGAATATTTACAAATGTCATCTCTAAACCAGATGAGAGAGGTGTCTTTCACAACAAGGAAAGCAGCAAGCTCAGAGCAATGTATGATCCTTAGAAGACTGATTTCATGTGGACCAGTAGATAACTTTTTGTTCCTGAAAGGGGGAGGGCTCTTAAGCCGGGGACAGTAATGTCATTATTATGCTACAAACCAGCCCACTTCAACTGCTGGTCTTCACAATGCTTACAAGTGTAATAATAATAATAAAAAAGAATACAAAAAAACCACTTGCTTCCTTCTTTATGAGTATTGACATTTCTGTGCAGTATTAGGAGAGCTAATTTAGCTTCCAGTTCTAAGAATTTTTGAATCTATAGCCAGTAATTATTGGCATTCAGAGGTACAAAAGAGGAAAACAAAGCTTGCAAATTCTAGCACATTCATGTGGGATTGGGAGCTGAATTAGGATCCTCACACCCCATTGAATGATCAGCCCCCCTATTAGAGCCTTATTAAAATGGTAATGATTATATGCCAGCTATAGGCAGGCAGCCGCACCTGTCAAAAACTACCCCGATTATCCTGTTCATTGAACTGTCTGGCTCTTGAATCAATGTCTCAGGTTTACTTCTCCGTAAAGTTTCCCCCCGCCTTCTGTCTTAAATTAAAAATAAAAAAAGATACAAGAACAAACCTTTCCCTGGGGTCACAGAACACTCTTGTACCTCATTATATCTCCCCCTCATTTTCTGTTTTTGTATCTAGTATGGTAATGTGATATAGAAGTTGCCCTCTCTTTGGTTGCGAGTAGAAATGAGAGAAAGAAACAGAAGAAATGTAAAGTCTCATCCAAATAAAAATTCTAATGTTAGCAAAGATACTGCAAATCTATAATTAATCTGGAGACTGGGATTATTCAATTGTTGGTTATAAATACTGTGACCAAGACATACTAGTTACTGATATTTGCCAAGCCCGGAGACCTGCTGTCCTTCATTTAAAAGACATTTTGGGCTTTCATCTACCTTTTGCTCTTAAAAACATAATAACATGTCTCGGTCGAAATCACCTTTTCCCCTTAGGTGAGTGCACAGTGTTGTTTTCTCTGCAACACTAAATTCTTCCCTCACTGTGAGTACACATGTCTTTTAAAGCATGTTATCTAGCAGTTTGTCAAATTCCACAATATAGCAGAACCTTGGTAGGAAAGGGCACTGGGAGGTCATGTGTTATCAGTAGTGTTGGTGACAGACACTACGATGGTAACTGATCGGAGTCCTTCGAGAGAAGAGTCAATGTACAAAGAAAAGCAGATTTTGTATTTTTTTGTTTATTAGAGAATAGCTTTCTCTGAGTCCTAGCATTTCTTGCTGGGCATCACAGAGGATGATAGTTTCCTACAATAGCTGCTGTACTAAAGAGATTTGTATTACCTGTCAGCCACAAGTCTCAGCCACCAGAGAACAGAGCAGGAAGCAAGCACGTTGCTACTCTCAGCAGTTTTTTGCTAGAAAGTCCCGATGGATGTGCTCTGAAAGTGCAGGGGCCCAACAATAGTCAGAAAACAACCTCAACTCTCTTACTTGGACTCTTTTGCTCATTTGCAGGAAGAAAAACAGGATTCGCATTTGGGATTTTGTGACACTGCCCTAGCTGAAAGTACCCTGGATTTCCAGTCTCTTTGATACTAAAACATGAAGGTATTCACAACTAGGTTGCCGGGAGCCGGTCCATGAAAGGTGTGGATGGAGTCGGCGAAGAAGGAATGACACAGAGACAGTGTTCAGTTGATCAGCAGCCTAGCCAGGATCTCTAGCCAGGCTCTCCAGCCAAGTTCTGGTCTGGATCTCCAGCGAAGTTCTGCTTTGGATCTCCTGCCAGGTTCGGTAGCCAGTTGTCTTGCTAGGTTCTCCAGGTTCTCCAGCCAGGTTCAGTCATCAGGTTCTAGTCAGGTTCTCTTGCCAATTTCTGTAGTCAGGTTCAGTCCAGGATCTTTTGCCATGTTCTCTCGCTAGGTTCTGTCTCTAGGTTCTGAGGCCAGTTTCTGTCCAGGATCTTTTGCCATGTTCTCTCCAGCGAAGTTCTTCTGTCTCTAGAGAACGTTCTATGTAGGTTCTGTGCCTAGGTTCTGTCTCTCTTGGTTCTGTCTTCTTACATCTGTATTTATACCAGTTGATTCCAATCCTATCAATCTCTATTTCAAAGGTTAGGGCGTTTCTTATCTCCATTCCAGGGAGTAAAGATTATGTAGCTTAAGCATGATTGTTCGTAGTTAAAGTGATTAATTACCCACCTGGCACTTAGTTAAGAGGTTTTATTCCCTCCCTAACTTCAGGGGACAATCCCTACCTGGGGAAACAACCTTTCTCAGAGGCCTTGGTTAAAACACATAGTGCCAAGAAGGTGAGCAAACATATTAAGAACAGTATGCCATATATGCCAGGTCCCTTGAAACAGCAAGCATGGACCGGCTCCCGGCACTAGGTGTCTTAATGACACTGAGATGCTGCTTCTATTACCTGAATGACAAAAGAATACATGTTTTACAGTGGTTCACAGCTCATCTGAGACATTCTCAGAATGCTACTTATTTATCGAATGACTTCAGTGCAAAGATGTATTTTCTTGCCTCCCCAACTCCATGACCCAATTTACCCCATCCCCATCTAGCCAGTATTGATAGAACATCATGAAGTACCTACTAAATTCTTAAGCCTTCTTTGCTACAATTTCTTTAAAATAAATAATTTATTGATTTTTTGAGGGAGAGAGCTAGAGCTAGAGCTAGAGCTAAAGATAGAAACATCGATGTGAGAGTTTCGGCTGCCTTTTGCATGCCCCCTACTGGAGATTGAGTCTGAAAGCTGGGTATGTGCCCTTGACCAGAAATCAAGCCAGCAACCTCATGGTGCACAGGACAATGCCCAACCAACTGAGCAACACTGGCCAGGGTGCCACAATTTCTTTTTTTAAAACGTTATGTTATGGGATAATCATGTATAATATGCAGTCACAACTATTACTAGGGTGGCTGAGTGGCCAAATCTTTTTATAGTCCTCAAGCCCCTTGACCTTACTATAGTATGAACACTCAACCTGACACCTTTGTGATGTGTCACCATCCTTGGTCTCTTCCAACTTTTCTGTCCATTTCTTCTCTGGCTCCTCTCACTATTTCTTGTCCCTACATGTAGACCCTTCTTAGGGTTATGTCTTTGGCCTCTGTTCCCTTTCGAAGCTTCCCTGTATGTGACTCGCTCCAATTCCTGGCCACCCTATAAATGAGTGATGTCCACAGTGTCCTATCCTCAACAGCCCCACTCTGCTCCTGTAGACTCATACCTATGGCTTCTGCTACAGAGTTGATCCATCTCATTTTGGGTCTTCTTTTTTTCTGCTGCCTTCTATTTTCCCAGGATTATTGTATTTTCAAAAAAAAACAACAAAAAACATGCCTTCTCATGATGGGCTCTAAAAGGAACAACTTCAGTTTTGTCATTTTTGTCAAATGTTTCAAGCTTCATTTGCTCTAAAACCCACTCATTTGTCTTTCTGGAGGTCAGGGTATCCACAGAGCTCTCCTCCAACACCATATTTCAAGTGAATATAATTTTTTTTTCCTATCAGCCTTTTTCACCGTCAGCTTTAAACACTTTGTTTGTAGGAATTGAGAATACGAGAGTGTGGATTATCTTAACCTTGGTCTCTGAGACACTTCTTTGCTTTTGGTGATCTTTCCTAATTCTTCTTTTGCTGCCCTCTGAGTATCAGCCTTCTCTTCATTTCTTGGCTGCAGTCTCCATTGGAATTGACAACTGTAGCAAGGTAAACAAAATCTTTAACAATGATAATGTCTTCATTGTCTATGTAAAACTGTATTTCTTCTGTAGTCATTATTTCTGTCCTCTTAATGTTCAAATGCAGTCCTGCTTTGGCATATTCTTCTTTCGTTTTCATCAGAAGTCACTTCAAATCATTGCTACTTTCTGCCAGCAAGATGGTGTCATTGGTATATCTTAAATTATTGATATTTCTTCCACCAATTTTCATTCCTTTCTGTTTTTCATATGATATGTTCTGCGTACAAAGTAAACAAGTAGGGAGATACCATGCACCCTTGTCTGACAACTTTGCCTGTAGGAAACCATTCAGGCTCTCCATATTCTGTCCTGACAGTGGCTTCCTGTCCATAATATAGGGTACCCATCAGGACAATCAAGAGGTGAAGCATGCTCATTTCTTTCAGAGCAGCCCGTAGCTTTTAAAAATTCATTCAGTCAAAGACTTTACACCTGAAATTCTTGGGAGTACTCCAGTATTCAAAGAATGTTCACAGTTAGATCTTGAGTGCCTCTTCTTTTTCTGAATCCAGCTTGACCATCTGGCATTTTTGCTCCATAAAGGGTAGCAGTCTTTCCCAATCACCTTGAGCATCACTTTACTTGTGTGGAAATTAGAGACCTTACTTAGGGTCCTGTTTTGTTTTGTTTCTGTATTCCTTCTCTCTTCTTTCTATACATTTCTTCTTAGCAACTTATCTTCTTCCATGATTCCTAGTTGTTTTTTCCGTAAAAACAACCTCAATCTCAACCTTAAGCAGAGACTTCTACAGTCATTCATTCCCAACATTTGGTTTCTTATTTCCCTTAGGATGTCTCACGAGTCTCCAACTCAGCTTGACTACATCCGAGTTTGTTGTTAAAACTGCTCCCATTTCTGTAGCATTTTCCCATCTAAGTCTTTCACAATGTAAGGAACTGGAGAAAAGATGTTTAAAGGGTCCTTGGTGGAATGTGGATAGAGAACCTAGGTCTTGTTCAAGACCCTGATTTAATGCACTAGGAAGCTAAGACCTGGCAAGATTGAATGACATGACCATTCACACAGCTGGTTAAAGAAGAACCAGGGTCATTATTTAGTCTCTTGTTCCTTTTACACTAGACTTCCTCCTATGTCTATATGCAGTTTATGGAGGAATTTTAAATGCACTGAGATTTTGGTAGGTAAGTGATCACTCTACCTGCACTCCAGTGTACTTTCTGCTCCAGGCCATGTCCTTTGGACCTGGCATAATTCCTGAAACATATTTTTAAAATACTAAAAAATGCATGCTTAAGGAAATTACACAGTGACCATTAAATCAGCAGGTCATATTTCTTAATCCCAGATATATAGATGATAATTAACCCAACAACAAAGTTAAAAAAACATAGTTAAATTTAACAACCTGGATTAAAAACCCAGCTAAAAGAAACTAAGTTAGAAAAACTTAGTTTACAGAAGGAAGGAATCAGTGCTGGCTAATTATCAAGGCATTAAAAATGGAGTCTGTTGAGCAGGTGTGCTTGGAGATGACTGTATTTCACAGTACTTCTCGTAAAATGCTACAGAGAATATAGCACTCAAGGGCTATATACAGTACCAGTACGTTCAGTTACGAGAAATGTATGATTAAGAAGTCAAAGCCTTAATCATTCTTTATGTCACTCATGCATTAGGATTTGAGGGAAAGAATATTTTAAATTTCTTCCTAGATAATATTACAGTCTCATTTACCTAATCTGAGTCAGTATGCTGAGAAATGTTTTGAGTTAGTAAATATAAATATCCAGAATTGTACATAGAGCAGTTTCAGAAATGAAAAATGAGAAAATGCAGAAAATGCCCGCTTCCTTAACATTTTGCACTCCACAGATGGTCCCCTGCACAACATAATTTTCTCTCTCATTTTGAAGATACAGGCTGGAAAATGTCTCAACCAAATTAAGCTAATGGAGGTCAGTGTATGGTACGTGCCATTAATTTGAAGAACAAGGAGATAGATAGAGGAAAGACAAGGTAATGATTTGTGACAGGGGACCCCAAATTTGATTTAAACAATTAAATTACCCTTTTCAAAGTCCCCCAAAGAAATGCGCTGCAAAGCCCTCCATTCCCCACCCATGCACATGGGGACACAGAAACTGCTCTTACTAATGGTTCTGTATCACTTCCTGTGGCACGCTGTGAGGACTGCAAGAAAAAAAAAAAACAACCCAATGTGCCGTACTGTAAGTTACTAGACATCGAGAGCTGTTCTTGCACAGCGTGAAGAACGGGAGGTAGCAAGCTGAGTGTAGAACAGCCTTCACAGTGACATCCTGTTAGGAATACTGGGCATCATTGTCAGAGTAACTCCAGCATCAAAAGAGAACTATTTAAGGAAATTTCATCTGTAAAAGCCAAAAAAAAAAGCAAAGTAAATTTAAAAGTCAGTTACCCTGGCCTCATACTGGGAACCAAAGGAGGCATATAGTCTTATCAAGGACACAGGCCCTAGAAAGAAGCTCAGCCCTGGTTCTATGGCCCACTAGTTCCATCACCTTAAGCAGATTGGTTAGCTACTCTATGCCTCAATTTTTTCAGGTGTAACATGGAGATAATAAGTAAGACTAATCTCCTAGGATGCTTAGAAGGATTAAATAAGGTAATTCATATAAAGCACTTGTGAATGTCAGAACTAACTTATGATAGACACCAAAGAAATTTTTTACAAAAGCAAACTACAAGGAATTCATTGTTTTTTTGGTTTTCTTATTTTAATAATGGCGAAAACACTTCAAAGAGGGTGATTTTAACCACCATCCGGGCACCTCCTTTGAAAATTAATGCATGTCATCTCTCAGCCTGAAAAACAAGCAAGGGCCATGTGCTCAACCTTGGCATTGCGCATCTACATCCACAGAGGTAAAGCCCTTGTGTGAGACAGTGCTGTGTAGAAGAAACAGCATAAAGAAAAGCCAGAGCAGCCATCAGGAGACAGAATTCCCTTCCCTTTTAGAATCTCTTCAGGATCAGAAACAAAATAACCACAGAGGTATTTCAGAATATATTATAAACACCCAGCCTTTGCATGGGGCTGCAGCTACAATAATTCATAGAAGAATTGTACAACCATCATGCCACCCTGCATATTCATAGAATTAGTAAAAGGAGCTTGGAAGATTTAAACATGCAGAGACCATAGTCATTAGTTTGTGTCTGTCAATAGTAGGTGCTCAATTATAGGAAGCTACGGGGTGATAACAATGATAAGAGAAATGTCAGAAGAGAAACCACATTTTAAGAAGAAAACAAAAAGAATTCGGTAACATATTGTTTGTCAGTTAGAACATAGATATTTAAAATTTTGCTCATCCTACTGCAAATATTTTGATCAGGATGTAATCTTTACCTATTATATCCTAAAACCCTAAATTAGCAAAGAATGTGGACTGGATGTAATGCTCCAAAATGTTTAGCAGGCTGATCACTTTTTGTGGTATCACCAGAAAAATGCAAAGGCTCAATCTCACTTGTTGACTTGTGACATTGATTACTTAATTCAACAGATAATTATTGCTCATTTACTCATTTATGTGTGCTGACTCAACCCAAATGAGCAAGAAGTAGAAATAGCTTTCTAGCTGCTCTCAGTCTAGCAGAGGATGCAGGTACACAAACCAATAGTTTAAAAATCTAGTAGGGTATGGACTAGGAAAGAATTATATACAAGAGCAGACAGAAGCGGGGCACAGTGACACTCATGGGCCAAACAGAAGGCTTGGAGGGTGAGCCGAGGGGTTCAGAATCTTTATCATTTTGACCATTGCCTACTTTGTCAAATACAAAACAAATGACAACAAACACTTTTTGGGAGAGGTCTGGAAGGATGAAGAAACTATTATCTCCAAGGAGAGGAGGTTTTATTCTTTTAGTTAAACTCTAATGCATTTTTACTGTGGTGTGCGATGTTCTATTTGGAGATAGATGCTCTATTTTTAGTGCTTCTGCATTTCTAGCAAATGTGACCAATTTTCAACCACCTGGTTATGGAAACATTGCACAAATAGAAATATCACTGTTCTTTCTAAATGCCTAATATAGCTTAGTCTGCATGGCATTTTTATAGACAAGTTTAATTTCTAAGTACTGGGCAAATGCACCAGTCATTCAGGAATAAAAGAATATACATCTTTCAAGTACTGAATGCATGCAACCTCCCTTTTGATCAAAGAACCCCCTCTTTCCCAAACTACAAAATAATATTGTCTAATAAAATAATCTACCCAATCTTGCCACACCTGCAATTTTCCTACTATTCTGGTAGAACATCCCAGCCTAGTTTTGCACACCACATGGAATTTTGGTGTCCTCTTGGATAAGGAAATCGAACCTTGTATGTCTGTGCTGTTCAGATCCCCAATACAAGGGCCACGGGCCTGGTGTCCTGCCTCTGGTTCCACATATGCCATGCCCACAAGACTGGCCCAAACTTTGGCGGGCAATCTTGCCTGCACAATCGGTGAGCTGATGATGAATGGCTGTGAAGGCTTTGTGATTGCTCAGGCTCCTTTGTAGGACCAGACAATGGAGGAGGACACAAGTCTGGCTCAGGGGAGCAACGGATAAAACTGCTGGGCAGGATGGCGGGCTCCTGCCGACACGACCACTTGTTGACATTGAAAGGATTTCACAACAAGTGAGCAGAAACAGAAACGATTCTGTTCGGCAGGACTATTAGTTGCAACGTGTGGCACCAGAGCGGTCACTCCTGATGTGTTTCCTCACTAATGAGCTCTGAATGCCCATTAAACTGGGCTGCTATAGGCCCAGAGCCACTGGGACTATGGCATGCATGAATGGCTTCCCCTGTTACTATTGGTTGGCCCAAGGAAGAAACAACTGGTATCACTCAAATTTAAACAGAGTTGACAGTACAGTTAAATGATCATTAATTAGAGTTTATGGACAGATAAAGACTCAGAGCCATTTCTAACGACAAGATAGGTTCATGTGACTCACTCAGGAGCACAACCCAGTCTGGTCCTTGGGCCATGTGGCGTGGCATCCATGGGATTCTAGACAGGGTAAATAATAGGTATAAAAGTGTGTTGGGTGGATAAAAAGAAAGCGTTATAAAACACAGGTATTTTTTTTTTTTTTAAAAAAAAGATTAGTAATACCTTAAAAACAGTGCTGAGAACTGAATTCAATTAAGTGCAAATTTCTCTGGGATGTGGTCATAGGGTGAGAAGTGTGACAGAATTTGAGTTGGAAAAACCAGGTTTGAACTTTGGTTCTTACATTTATTTGTTGGGTGACCTTGAGAAAGATGACTTTAAAATGGAAAAGAAAGCAGGTTGGAGCTGGTGCCATGGAAAGTGTGGCCTGGAAAGAAGAGACCTGGCTGAGAAATCAGAAGGCCAGTAGCAGCATCAGTATCACTGGGCAATTTGTGAGAAATGCAAGTTCTTAGGCCCCACCCAGATCTGTTAACTCACACACTCCAAACAAGCTCTCCAAGAAATTCTGACTCACACTCAAGTGTGATAACCACAGATCTAAACTTTACTTTCTACTTATATCACTTGGGCAAATCTATTACTTTCTCTGACCTTCAGTTTCTTTGTGTATTTGCCTCCCTAGATGAAAACATGACTTGGATATAAAGGTGCCTTGTAAGCTGCAAAGCATGATGGGAATATTATTAACCAGAATGACGCTCAATGTTAGGGAGGGCGTGGACCTCACTAACAAATGTGTCCTTGACTTCTTCTGTCCATTATCATCAAAACAGAGATGTTCTCTCTGGGACAAGTGGCTCAGGTCATTTAGCAATCATTTAACGGGGTCATGGAAATGACTCAGTGTTTATCAGGGTAAGCAAGAAAACTTGCAAGCCATGCAAAACACGGACCCCAAAACATTCAACACGTGTTTGCATCCTGACATAATTGTATCCCAATGTACTTGGTCTTTGTTGATAACAAATTGTACGCTGAACTTCAGTCTCACCAATAAAGTATGAGAACTGAAAACACACTGTGGAAATGGCACTGGGTTCTGGTTGGAAACCAACACCTTGCAAAGAAGGAATGAAGTCTTTGTTCTCTACATTAATAATTTCTAAATTAATCTCTCACACTCTCATTTCCTCCTCCATTGCTAAGCTGCCATACAGGCAAATACTCTCAGAATAATACAAATTGTGAAATCTCTGCTGGATCCCTAAATAGGCAATGAATTTTTTAATTATGACTATAAAGTAATCCAAAGATCTCTAGTGTTCTAGTTGGGGTTCCAGTGGGATATTATGAAAGTATTTGCCCCACCCCCTACCCAAGTATAGCTTAGCAAAGCCTCTATTTACTGGAAATTAAGAGTTCTAAGCTATTTTATTTCCTTTATCTCATATAGTCAAAAGGCCTTCTTAGAAAATTATGTGGGCACTAAAGTAAAATCATAGTAGATATTATTTTTATTTAAATTATGTTAAGAAGTTAGTCATTTAAATGGGCAACGGACCTAGATAGACACTTTTCGAAAGAGGACATACAGAAGGCCGAAAGACATATGAAAACCTGCTCAAAGTCACTAATTATACAAGAGATGCAAATCAAAATGACAATGCGTTATCCTCTCACACCTGTCAGAATGGCTATCATCAACAAATCAACAAACAACAAGTGTTGGAGAGGATGTGGAGAAAAAGGAACCCTTCTGCACTGCTGGTGGGAATGCAGACTGGTGCAGCCACTGTGGAGAACAGTATGGAGCTACCTCAGAAGACTAAAAATGGAACTCCCATTTGACCCAGTGATCCCACTACTAGGAATATATCCCAAGAAACCAGAAACGCCAATCAGAAAGGATATATGCACCCCTATGTTCATAGCAGCACAATTCACCATAGCTAAGATTTGGAAACAGCCTAAGTGCCCATCAGCAGATGAGTGGATTAGAAAACTGTGGTACATATACACAATGGAATACTATGCTGCAGTAAAAAAAAAAGGAACTCTTGCCTTTTGCAACAGCATGGATGGATCTGGAGAGCATTATGCTAAGTGAAATAAGCCAGTCAGAGAAAGATAAATACCACATGATCTCACTCATTTGTGGGTTATAGAGAACAACATAGACTGATGAAAAGGGACAGACCCAAAGACTGAGAAACAGCGATCAGGCTATCAATCCCCAGAAGGAAAGTAGCGGAGGGCGGGGGTAAGGGGAAGAGATCAACCGAAGGACTTGTATACATGTATATAAGCCAAACCAATGGACATGGACAACAGGGGGATGGGAGCATGAGTGTGTGTGGGGGGGAGGTTGGGGGTTAATGGGGGGGGGATGAGGACATATTTGTAATACCTTAACTAATAATAATAATAATTAAAAAAAGAAGTTAGTCATTTATTCACAGCTGGTTCTGGTTTTGGTATCCATCTTTAAAAGTAAGATCATATTGCACATCCCAGAGTTGTTGGGATAATTTAGTGAGATAATAAGATGCTTTAGTATAGAACTTAATGCAATGGTTGGCATATAGTAAGTGTTCATTTAAGAACATATATATTTACCTCCAAAAGTCAGTTCCAGGACCTAGGCTTGTTTTTGTGTACATATCAGGATTTCTTCCAATTCTACCCATCGAATTTGGATTTTCTTGGTAAATATAACTGGCTTTACTTGTGAAAATGGTAAATACAGTGATGGGTTTTTACAAAAACTATAGCTTTTCTAGTATAGTTATCCACCTACGTAGCAAGATGAACAGGATTTCAATCCTGGGGTGCTCTAGACTTAGAGTTTGGGCTATCAAAGGACATTTGTGAAACAATGAATCAATATTGTTTCACATATCATTGCCCCTGCTGATAAGAAGAGTCAAACAGAGCCCTAATGGGTCACGATGACATTAAAATTTGGGTGATAAGGTGCCTGCCTTGATCACTTTATCATAGTGACTCTTGGCCAAACCCAGTTGTTCCATTACATTGGGGACATCAATGCATCCTCCTCTTCTTTGGCCCAAAATCTCTACTATCAGCAAGAACTATTAATGAAAATAGTGATGAAATTGAGCATTCACCCTGTGTTGGCAAATTTTTCTCATTGATTCAACTAGTGAACATCTGCTGTGTGGATACACTGGGATACATGTTGATAATCAATAGTACATATGACAAACCAGTTCCTGACCTCTCTGAGTTCCCTGATAGGTGCTTTATGTACTTATTATAGTCTCCACTAAAGGGAAGACATTTTTACTCCCATTTCACAGATGAGAATAAGGAGTCTCAGAGTTTAAGTAACTTGTTTAAGATCATACTGGGAATGCATATCAGAGACTTGTTCAAATCCAGGTCTGCCTAATTCTTAACCTCATCTTATTTCCACAATGCATATTGTCTACATTCAGCATTTAGCCCTTTGTGTCATGAGAATCATAAACTCTAAGAACTCTTTTAATTGAGAATTTGTAAATCCAGAATAACTCTGTGCACTTAATTTTGTTTAAACCATGTCTCAAGCTTTAAACAATGGCTACCACCCATGTACAGGTTACTCGTTGCTTATTCGGTGGATGCACTGCTCCTCCAAGAGTGACACCATTGTGTGGTTGTGTTGGGTGCATAACTATCAGGCTAATGAATCACACCTCTATCATCACAATGATTTCTCTCCTTTCAACAAATGGATATTTTTGGCTAATACTGAGATTCACCATTTATATTGAGCTAAGAGTCATCTGGTCTTTTAAAAAGGGTTTATAGGTATGTGGTTGATAATGACTATTTTAATATTTTAAGAATAATCCCCATGGATGGAAGAGAAGTTAAAATAGTCCAAAGGGTCTAATTTAATTCTGTAGGACTCTATTTAGATTATGGGATGTTGTTTATCTCCATTCTGTAAATGTAGTGATGCTCAACATCCAGGAAACTATAAAAATTACATAGATTAAAAAATAAAACCATATAATACATTAAAGATAAAAAAGGAAGAGCCAGACCCATTACTTGGTAAAATGCTGACAGATGACAGAGAAAGCTGAATTCCTCTTTCTCTTGTTTCTTTTTTTATATCAAGATTTATGTTTTTTGTACATAAAGTGGTAGGTCAATTACCATTAATGGGAAACTGAAAAGTGATCAGGACATAATGTGTCCACAAGTGATCACTTCCACCTTTTCCAATTCCTTAATAATCAACCTACAATATAGAAATAAACATGGAAGAGACTTTGCAACATTACTAAAACCTGAAGAAGAGTTCATCACTATGCCAGAAACATTGACAGAATCCTGCTAGAAATGGTGTATGAGAGGCCAAAAGAACCCATGATATTGAGGTTTTCAGTAATCAAAGAGAAATGTTACCTTTGTCTCACTTTTCATTTGAGAAAATGCAATCAGGTATATTCTCTACCATGTTATATAGGAAAACAATAATCAAATGTCTTCTCATCAATCAATCAATCAATAACATTGCCAATACCAAATGTTGATGGTATAAGAACTTAGATTGTCATACAGAGCTGAGAGAATTACTTGATTATTTTCTAGAGAAAAATTAGCAAAATCTACAGAGGTCATCAGCCCAGAAACTTTACTTCAAGAAGTTTGTCAGAAAGAAATCTTCCTTCACTAAGATTTATGCACAAGAATATTCATTGCAGTGTTTCTTATACTGAGAAAACATTTTGAAATAACCTAAGTGGGCAAAAATAGGGTAATGGTTTAGCAAATATGGTACAGGAATAAAATGTAGTATTCTGAATACTAGGCATAAAGTGCAATATTATTGGAAAATGTCTAGGATATTATTTAGATAGTGTTACCTAAAGAAAAAGTGGCTTATAAAACAATGTGTGTAGCATAATTCAAATATTGATATACAAAACTATATCGTTTGCAGAAACAATGCCTGAAGAGAGAGAGAGAGAGAGAGAGAGAGAGAGAGAGAGAGAGAGAGAGAATGTGTGTATACACACACACATATATATGTACATATAAGTGTATATGTACATGTGAGAGAGAAAGAGATATAGTGGCAGTCTTATTGACTTACCTGGGGATATTTGACAATATCCTAATATATTTTTTGTTTATTGCAATTAGACAGGGGAGAAATACTAGTGGGTAGGACCAGGAATGCTGCTAAATATCCTCTAATGCATAGGACAGCCCTTTCTCAATAAAGAATTATCTGGGTCAAATGTCAATAGTGCCAAAGTTAAGGAAGCCTGATTTATATACCTTACAGTAATATTCTTTGCTTAATTTTTCTTTGTTTCTTTATGTTCTGTGTTTTGAATATTCTTGGCAATGAAGTTAGGCTATTTTTAGAGTCAGGAAAAACATAAAATCATATCTGATTTTGAGAAGGAGGAAACACCTTTAAAGCATCACTTTCTGCTTGTTTTTTAATTCTTCACAGACCTTTCTTTTCTCTGAACTACCATAATACTTCTAGTTGGTATCACATCATTTAAGACAATTATAGTCTGTTTGATTTTATTCTGATATGGTTTTCTATTTATCTCAATACTCCAAATAAACTATAAACCCTTTGATGTCTGGAACCATGAACCATTTGAGAACAGGGATCCTGTTTCCCAGGTGCCTATCCCAGAGCCTGACATGAGTGAAATGCCTGGTACATGGAAAGCAGAAGGGCTGCTGACCTTACAAATCTTTATACTTTGCTTCAGTTCACCCTGCCCCAGCACCTGGCACAGAGCAGCCCACAGAATGGACAGCAAGTATAGGGAAGCAATGTGATGTAATAGAAAGAGCACTGACTTTTGGGTTAGAGAGGTGGGTTCAAATTTTGATCCTGCAACTCACTATTTTTATTTTTTTTTTTTATTTAGCAAACATGCCATGCTTCCCATTTTCCAAGCACTGTTCTAAACTTTTTTGCAAATCTAGACTAATTATGTCATCTTGAACAAATGCATTAAGCTTTCAGTAACAATGAAATAATGGTATCTTGCATAGTTGTGAAGTATAAGTGTGACTGTTTATGCAAAATGCTATGGACAAGGCACAATGTGTGGTAGGTGCTCAATAAATGGAGTGATCATCATTGTCACCATCATTAATATCCTTATCATCCTGATTATTCAATGGAGTCTTTTCAGATGATTAGTTGCTAGTGGACCTAAGACTATAAAAGTTAAAATATATCTTGAAACTATTTCTACAAATGAGTTTCTAGCTTGTTAGAGGGTAGCATAGCCTTTCACAAACCCTTGGAGGAAGAAATGTCATCTTCCTCTTGAGAGGGTCAGACCTACTTCAGTGTCTGTGGTGTGATGTATAGAGAGTAGTGAGGAAAGAAGAGCAACATCTGCTAAATTGACCTGCAGGATAAGTCAGGTGGTCTTCCCATGCATTAGACATCAGTATTCTTAGCAATGTGCCTCCACCACTCTGCCTTTGACCCTTGAAAAGCACAGTGACTACATGCTATCTTCTTCAAACCTGCACTTAAAGACCAACGGCAGAGTCGTGAACTTGACAGTAGGAATCTGGGGACAGAGAAAATGATGATTCAAGCCCCAGGAGACTTCTTGGGTCTACAGGGAAAGAGACCATGATCAGATAGGGGAAAAACAGCGATTGATTTTTTAGACCTTGCACGTGATTCCAGAATCTTACATTACATGGAAGGGAGTGGCACCAGGTGATGTTGACGTTGACCCTGGACCTTGACCCAGCTGAGTCAGGTGGAAAGAAAGATGGGGAGGGTGAGAGGAGAAGCCCACGCAGACAGGATGAAGTAGTTTTGGACATACTTCATTGGTTTATTTCATGTGCCGCCCCTACTTTTCCCAATCAATAAAGCAATCAACCAAACATCTCTCTAGGATCTACCACACAGATCAGACTCATCCTAAGTGATCACTGTTTTTTCACAAACTCAGAGTTTGTGTCTTCCTTTTTTTTAAAAAAAAAAAATTATCTCCTTTCCCACCTATTATGGTATATTTTCCTCCACTCATACCTTCCCAAATAATACTGCAGGGCATTCCAGCCAATCCTCCCTATCCTCCACACTCCAGAATGCTGAACGATTTTTGTCATTTAATCCAGCAACCCAGCTTCTGGCACAAGGTGAGTATTCAGTTTTTCCTGGTCTATATGCCTTTCTGGCCCATATCCTAGGGATAGCTGCTACTACCTACTACTGCTTGACTTAGCCTCTGTCTTCCATATAGTGTGTGGATCTCTATCTTGCCTGCCTCTCATTTCTGGAGTCCACGCAAACCCCCCAGGCAACACTGAGGATGCCAGCTAGCCAGAATCCTGAATGTTTTCCCCATGCCCTTCTTATAGAAAAAGTGCCTATCCCTTAGAGATTTGTATTACTCATTCCCGGAAACATGTGAGTTCGTAACATTTCAATATCTCTCCCCACAAATGCAGACAATGTAGCTACACATTCCCCAAGTCAATCTCTGTGCCAAGCCCTTTAAATATTGTCTCATCTGATTGGTATAACAGTTCATTAATTATTATTATTGGCTTTATTTATAGATGAAAGAGCTGAGATGAAATGTGGTAAGGTCACTTTCCCAAGGTCAGGTATAGGTGGTGAAGCAGGGATTCTAAGCCAAGTTTGAGTCTGTATTACCAAATTCCATGCTAGGTGGCTGGACTGGGGGGTTATTCATATATATATATGACT
This sequence comes from Myotis myotis, assembly GCF_014108235.1. Taxonomy (NCBI): domain Eukaryota; kingdom Metazoa; phylum Chordata; class Mammalia; order Chiroptera; family Vespertilionidae; genus Myotis; species Myotis myotis. The sequence goes on from NW_023416335.1 coordinate 199,942,977, forward strand.
TCAAAAAAGAAAGGTGAGGGAGAGAGAGAGATAGAAACATCAATGATGAGAGAGAATCATTGATCAGCTGCCTCCTGCATGCCCCCTACTGGGGATCAAGCCCCAAACCGGGGCATGTGCCCTTGACCAGAATTGAACCTGGGACCCTTCAGTCTGCAGGCCGGTGCTTTATCCAATAAGCCAAACCAGCTAGGGCTGGGGGATTATTCTTAATCATCATTTTAACAAAAGGAAAACAAAATTTACATTGTGGTTTTCAAAGAGATTCTACTGAACCATCTCATGCGCCTAGGGATTGGAAGAGGAAACTAGGCAAGAGAGAAGACCGGGGTTACCGTTGGAGGTTGGTTCATCCAGGGAGCTGACTCTGAAGTGGCACTTAGGTTAGGCCATTTCGTAGGGACTGGGTTGCAGCTCTACACTCAAAGAAAGGAGTGAAAAGAAGTAGGGTTGGGCAGACACAGAAGTCAAACTCACTACAGATTCAGCTGCAGCCTTGGCCAAGGCTCTGCAGTAGAATGTCCTTGTGTGGGGTTGAGGGGACTGGGCCTAATCACCTCACAGTGATGGGTCACTGATGTGAACTGCCCCCAGAAGATCATGTGACCTTGTGCCAGGCAGCTCTTTGCTGCTGCTGAGATCCTGGCAGCTGAGGGGCATCTGGGTGGCGCATTGCATTTTCCCCAATTGCTACCAACTAGTCAATGGTACAGCCAAAGTAAGAGTCTGGCCCTTAGACACCTTTGCCGGTGCACCTCTCTGGATAGAACATTGTTGTCCAAGAATAGATAGGTCTTTGTTGATTCTGAAGCTAAGTCAGAATCTTTTTGTATTGACCATCTTGATATGAACAGCTGCCTACCTGGGTACCCATGTAGATGTTGGTGAGTATGCTAATAGGAGTTACGGTGGCAGCATATAACACAACAAAATTGATAAAAGTGGAACCTGTGCCACAGTATTCCCACTATTACAAGATGAAAATAAACTCTCCTGAATAGAAATAATTGTGAATTATTTGGTGTCCTTGGAAACTAGTACAGGAAGAAAGGATTTTGAATTCTTTGGGAATACATACAAAATCTGATGCATAATATGATCAATCTTGGCTTTTAAATTGTTAAGGGTTATACATTTACTATATTTCTCTAATCAAAGTTGCCGCTAAAGCACTTGCTTTTTCATCCCCAATCCATGTTCCAATCAAAAACTCATAATCTAGGAAGTATCTATTTTCATTTACTTTCACGTGGCATAGCCTGTCAGATTTCCCCTTGATGCTTTAATCAAACCACCTGTGGTTTAAAGCCCCATAATACTTTGAATTTACCAAATTATTTTAATTATCTCTAATATTTCTGTTCATTCTTATCTTTTCTCAGTACAACTCTATAAGAAACTCAATTCTGAAAGAACTCCTTCTAAAGATTTTTTCTTAGAGAATTTGAATCATATGGTTGGGGTTATGATAGGGGGTGTTGATGGTGGTGGTGGTGATGTTAGGGGTGGGGAATTTCTAGGGTGGGTAATATTGTTGGGTGACATCATTGGTGGGTGATATTGTTATTGATTGTGGTGGTGGAAGAGTGTATTGTTGGTGGTGATGGTGGTGATGAGTTTTCATTCTGAGAAAGTCACTTTATTTTATTTTTTTTATTTTTTGTTAATCCTTACTCAAGGATAATTTTCCATTGATTTTTAGGGAGAGTGGGAGAGAGAGGGAAAGACGGAGAGAAACATCAATGTGAGAGAAACACATCGATTGGTTGCCTCCTGCATGCACCCCGACCAGGGCCCAAGCTAGAGAGGAGTCAAACCCGGGACCCTTTAGTCTGCAGGTCGGTCCTTTATCCACTGAACCAAACCGGCTAGGGCAGAAAGTCATACTTTAAAACATCTATCAAAAAGGTGCTAAATATGAATTAGGCATATCTGTTTCTTGTCCTGCTCTTCCAAAATGTAAGCCAAAATGGGGTGAATGGTATTGGAAAAAATCCTTTTCTGAGATGCTCACTCAAAACACTTTCCCAGAAAACTACATATTCTCCAGAAGAAAATAAGTTGGGAAAGAAAATTTCCTACATTTCCTGAGAAACCTAGATCATCGTCTTCCCTATCAGCTTATTTCACTTTTGACTGATATCATGGCTCACCTATGAGCCAACCAGACTGTCTCCTTCCTCTGACCCCGATGAGCCAAGCCACTCTCTACTTTGGCTTTGCTCACCCCTTGGTTCTGTCCTGCATCAACCTATTCCCTGCCATACTTTTTTCAATTCTTTCCTTCAAGATTCAGCTCAAATTTAAACTCCTCTCCAGACCTAATCCTCTACCTTCATAGAATTCTTATTTCTCTTACCATCAGTATCATACAATTTAGCACAGTCATGTATTGTGTTGTTCTTGGATGCTGCCATGTGAGTTTAACTGGTTTCCCGAGATAGATTTCCAGTTCTATAAGAAGAGTGCCCTTATACTTTCCTTGTATTCCCTATAAGGTCCAACACTCATTAGATACTTAATTGAATGTTATACTTTCGTGCAAAGCACAAACAAAGAGCACCACAGTGAAAGGGGGACTCTAGTCTAAGCTCTTCCCCTAATCCACTTCATAACCTAATCATTTCCCTTTTATTTCACTTCTCTGGCCCCCAGTTTCTTCATCAATAAAGAATATTATTAACCAGATGATGATGATGATGATGATGCCAATGATGACATTCAGCACTATTTTCCAGCCATGTGGATAATATATAAATTCATTTCATATTATCAAACAATATTATTCAGTTAATTGCTAATATAACGTTTGAACTCACCACTTATTATTCCAGGTTAAAAAGTAACTTTAGGGTCCTTGTTCTGAATGTTCCCGATGGTGGCTCAAACACCCATAGACTAGCCCCATACTGCTTCTACTCATATAAGTGATAGAGGGTAGTATTTAAAAACACTCATAAACATATAGCTGAGCTCTGAAACAAAAGCAAAATGAAGATGTCTAGTGGGAAAAAAAATGCTGTGTATGTCTTTCTTGAGAGAAAGAAAAGAAAAGGTGACATACAGAAAATTCAGAAGTGAATATGGTCTGATTTTGAGATGCAGAAATGGTGCTGGGCCACACTGGATGGGCTTGGGTGCTGAATCTGTGAAATTTTATTCATAAGTGTCTATTTTTTTTAAAAGACACAATGAATATATATATATATATATATATATATATATATATATATATATATATAATATATATACACATGTAATATACACACTGAGTGGCCAAATTATTATGACTGGCCAGATTATTATGACCACCCCATCAGTACAATGAAATGAATTAGTTATGCAATAATAATAATAATAATAATAATAATAAAACCTTGAGAGTATTTGCTTAGGAAGTTTTAAATGTTCAGTATTTTTGGAAGCATCAATGAAGTACTGATGGGGTGGTCATAATAATCTGGCTGGTCATAATAATCTGGCCACTCAGTGTATATGTGTGTGTGTGTGATTTAACATAAAATGTAAATATAGGATTAAAAAACTGGTCCAGAAGCAAATATCTCTAAAATGTTTTATAGTGTGGGACTATAAAAAAAATAGAAATTTCCTTTTTGTCTATTTCTGCCGGGAGCCGGTCCATCCTTGCTGTTTCAAGGGACCTGGCATATATGGCATACTGTTCTTAATATGTTTGCTCACCTTCTTGGCACTATGTGTTTTAACCAAGGTCTCTGAGAAAGGTTGTTTCCCCAGGTAGGGATTTTCCCCTGAAGTTAGGGAGGGAATAAAACCTCTTAACTAAGTGCCAGGTGGGTAATTAATCACTTTAACTATGAACAATCATGCTTAAGCTACATAATCTTTACTCCCTGGAATGGAGATAAGAAACGCCCTAACCTTTGGAATAGAGATTGATAGGATTGGAATCAACTGGTATAAATACAGATGTAACAAGACAGAACTTAGAAGACAGAACCCACACAGAACCTAGACACAGAACCTAGAAGACAGAACCTACACAGAACCTAGAGACAGAAGAACTTCGCTGGAGAGAACATGGCAAAAGATCCTGGACAGAAACTGGCAACAGAACCTAGAGACAGAACCTAGCGAGAGAACCTGGCTGAAGAACCTAGAGACAGAACCTGGCTACAGAACCTGGATAGAACATGGCAAGAGAACCTGACTAGAACCTGGTGACTGAACCTGGCTGGAGAACCTAGCAAGAGAACATGGACACAGAACCTGGCTGGAGATCCTAACCAGAACTTCGCTGGAGATCCTGGCTAGGCTGCTGATCAACTGAATGCTGTCTCCGTGTCATTCCTTCTTTGCCGACTCCATCCACACCTTTGGGGACCCCTAGACCTGCTGGGGTTGGACCCCGGCATATTTCTGTACTTTAAAAAAATTATCTTTATTATTGAAATTATTATAGTTGAAAGTTTTACAGTTGAAACTATTTCCCCCCCCATTGACCTCCCCCACCCCCTTAACCCCTCCCCCACCATCCTTCACCACACTATTGTCTGTGCCCATGGGCTATGCACATATGCATATAATCTCACTGGTTTTTCATCCCACTCCCCCACCTACTCCCTCTTCCCTCTGAGATTCCTCAGTCTGTTCCATGCTTCTGTGTCTCTGGACGTATTTCGTTCTCAGTTTATTTTGTTCATTAGATTCCACATATGAGTAAGATCATGTGATACTTATCTTTCTTTGGCAGGCTTATTTCGCTTAGCATATGTTATAAGTTAAAACAGAGATGAATAACAACAACTCCATTTCTTCATCTCATTGCTCAGCATATCTATCTTCATATCCTGAAATCACTGAAGAGTGATCGCTCAGCCCAACCTCCACGTGGCTAAAATACTAAAACCAGAGACTCAAGCAAACCCAAGGCAGAAGGGGTGGCCATTTCCGGTTGTCGATGGAGTTGTCCTTGGGAAGATCAGGAGGGATCTTATTTATGGCCCCTCTGTGCCTTCCCCCACAGTATTCTTATACAACAATACAAACATTTTGTCATTAAAAGCTACAAACCCACTGGCTTCTGTTTTTGAGTCACTTCATTGTTTTGATTCCTTGTGGCAGGGCAGCGATGAATGGGAGCCAGGCTGACCTAATCTAGTCTAAATATTCAGGCCCCAAGAAGGGATCCTCTGCAGCAGAATGCCAACCTACATCTTTTAATTGCCTGGGCTCCTGATAGATTGGCTCTTACCCCCTTTGAATTCCTTTGTTGCAGAGGAGTTAAAATTCATGAGCGTCTCATGCCTGGGAAAATTTACTCCAGTGCTGCGATTTTTCTGAGCCAAGCTGGCCAACATCGCAAAGAGTTGAGGTCTGTCTGTCAGGCCATCTGTTACATAACAGTCAACAATCTCGAAAATCTAGGGGAACAGGGATGGGGAGAGGGAAGATGATGAGCCATTTAAACAGAACAGATTGCTGCCTTACAGGGGGAAAAAGGGGGAGAGATAATATGCTTTGATTGAAGCGGAGACAAGCTTTATTAGCATAGGGAACAAAACAAACTTTAAAAAATGGCACCAATAAAGCTGACAGTCTAAAGAGGCTTGGTGACAAACCCCATGTTGAATTGAAGGTCACAAGGGCCCCAAATGTGATGGGGAGACGCACACACAAACAACACAGAATGTATGCGCTCGCACACAGACGGGCACACATCAGCAACTGTGGGATTCAAATACTAAATACAAGCATAGAGTTGAATTTCAAAATCTTACACGCCCAGGAAAGGCACTGTGCCTAACCACCTTCCAAACGAACCTCCTGCATTCTGGGCCAGAGGAGTCAGGACCTACTTTGTTTCTACAAAGCACATGCCTCAGTTTGACTAGCACTAGACTCTTCAGTTCCTCTGTTAACTTTGTAATCTTTTCCAGGCCAGTTTTTAGCAATGACCTACAGCATTTGACCCAAGAAATACTGTTTCTAAAGGAGAGAAATGAAACTGGAGGTAATAAAGAGTAAGAAAAAGAGAGAAAGAGAGAGAGAGAGAGAGAATGAGATGAGGACAATTGGGGAAAGAGAAGCAGCAGCAAAAGGAAGTAAGAAAGACTGCAAAAGGCATAATGTCAATAGAGAGCCTCAAAGTCTAGGGCCAAATAAAGTATGTCAAAAACCAATGAACTGGCAAACAAAAGTTGCATTCTAGTAAATGGTGTGCAGGCTGAAGTGTGCGAGGGAAGTCTACTAACGTCCGCAACTTATGTTGAAAGGCATCCAGAAACAAAGTGGATTGATGGATGGATTGCTCTATAATAGAACAAATATTGATAAATGTTGATTGTAGAATCTAGGTAGTGGGTATATGGATACGCACTATACAATTCTTTCAACTTGTCTGTATTTTGAAAATGTTCACAATAAAATGTTGGAAAAAGATAAATGAATATTGTGACTCTAGAAATTAAAATAGAATAAAAACTGAAGTAAATGTCCTAAGTACTTAAAAATGTATAATTAACCATCCCTTTAATTTCCATTTTTCTTTCACATGACATTGCTTCCAAATATGTAACTTGAAGTGGAAATGAAAGAAATGTTGTGAAGAATATGTACCAAGTTGGAGTGACTAGTTTTACTGCTGTCGTTATTTTGTTGTCATTTTAGGAGATTGGTAAAAGTCATAATTTGGTACCAAAAAAAAGTAGATTTTACTGTCACTCTCTTGCAAATGGGCTCTCTTTGAAATAAACAATACAAATTCTTTTTAAAAATATCTATATTTTTTATTGTTGACAGTATTACAGATGTCTCCCACTCCCCCAACCCCCTCTTTACCTCTCTCCACCTAGCCCCTAACCCTCCTGTCCCCCAGGTCTTCACCACCCCATTGTCTGGGTCTATGCATATAAGTATGTAAGTTCTTTGGTTTATCTCTCCTTGTCCCCCCACAATACAAATTCTAATTTCTCCTCATGAGCTCCTTCTCCTGATGGATAATCACTTAAATACAAACAAACAAAACCAGTCAAAAATCTGAGATATTTGAATACTAATATGGAACAGTTATGGCAAATTTCACTCCAGTTAAGATAATTGAATCTGGTTTATTTTTCTTGCAAGCCTTCACTGGATCTGAATATCTAAACTTGTTAGATGTATTTTTTATTGAGGGACTAACCCCTCAATAAAAAATGTAAGGTTCTTGTGTATCAAAGAGAGTGAGAAAGAAAGAACATTTATTTCTAAAAGTGTCATTTTGCCCATCTCTTAGAACTAAATCATGAAATGAAGGTTTTGATTTAGTGATAGAAGAAATCAGAAAGGAAAGGGAATTCAGAGGCTGGCTAAACCTTCAAGTCTGTTCATCTGTATGTGTCCTAGAAAGAAAGTCCTTAATCTCCACACTAGGGGCATTTTACCCCTAACTCAAATGTGCAGAAAACCACCTTCTTCAGTAATAACTAATACCATAAAATAGAAATATATTTATTTTAACCAAGTCCCCCAAGTATGTTCAGGTCAAATTCTTAAGCACAAAGTATTGGAATTTTAAATGAAAACGTAAGTGATTCCATTTAATATACAAAACTGCCCTGTGGGGTAACCTCTCAGCTCTGACCCTGAAAACACAGAGAGGCTTGGGGTGGTTCAAGGCTATCTGCCTGTGAGCAGCACATTTTACGCTGGAACGTGACAGGCGACAAGGTTATTGTTTGCACGTTTACAGCCCAGAGGATAAAAAAGAGAGGGGGAAATTGTGAAAGAATTTGAGCAAACAGTTGACACTATGTGGTGTCCTCTTTTCCCAGCCAGCAACCAACTCTCTGACCCATAAAAGGAGGCATTGGTAGTTCAATATTCACCAAATAGAGTGTTTGGAATTCAGTATTAGAAAATGACTGGGTGGAAGAAGATGCCATTTACTAGTATAAGGGCCAAAAAAAGCACAGGGTCTGAAAGAGGCTGGGCTCCCTGACTGTTTGTTACAGTCCATGGCATCCTCGGCCTCTGTCACTCCTTCCTCCTTGCTTGGGTGACATCCCAGGCCTGGGAAGTCAGTGGGGTACCACGCAAGACACCAAGAGCCCAGGAAAACTGCTTTCTGTCAAGGATCCAAAACTTGCCCCATTGCCTCTTGTTTCTGTGCACTCAATGTAGATTTGCAAAACCCACCCAGTTTACATGACCGGATAGCAAGTAACTCCTAGGCTTGCATTTCCAAATGATGTCTACAAGGCCTTTCTCTAATAGGAGAAAAAGGCTGTTGAAGAATTCATCAGATGAAATAACAGAAATGTTCGGGGAAACTTTGATGTAAATGAAACCTCTGAAACACAAATAAATAAACCAAAAACTTGTTAAGGGTCAGGCTGCCTAAACATGAATCTCAGCTCTGCCATTTCTACTTGGGTATGTTGAATTAGGTTTTTATATCTCTAGTTGAAGCTTTCTTGTCTGTAAGATGGGGACAATAATAGTATAATAATAGTAGTATAATTACTATTATTGTGATGATCAAATGAACTAATCCAAATATATATATACCACAGTGCTTCACAGGTAAGTGCATAAGGACTTCTTAATAAGTTAATTACTTTTTTTTATCCTCACTTGAGGATATGCTTTCATTGATTTTTAGAGAGAGAAACATTGATCAGTTGCCTCCTGAAGTCGCCCCAACTGGGATCAAACCCACAACCTAGGTATATGTGCTGACCAGGAATGGAACCCACAACCTTTTTGGTGTATGGTTCAATGCTCCAACCAACAAAGCTATCTGGTCAGGGCAAGTTAATTACTTCTTTTCTCATCATTATTATTATCTTCTGGGTAGAAAGAAGATAAAAACGAGTAATACAGATTTATTGGGAGAATTCTGGCTGAAGAGTTTATAATATGTATTTTTGAACCTTGGCTTGATATGCTTTTCACTGTTTCTTTGGCTTAATCCAGTTTTTTAAAAAATCAGAGGAAGAGGAGGAAAGGAAAAAAGCTAAAAGAGGGCAATTGTAGGCAATCTTGGCTCTGAATAGAAAGCCTTCTATCTCTCTGGGGATGTGTAGCAAATTTGCAGTCACCCTACCATGATTGAGGAAAGTCCCATGGTATTTTTCCATTCTTAAGCCATATTTGAAGTAAATACGGTAAGTCCCTTAGTGAAAACTGAGATACCACAGAGGCAGAGTGCAATTTTATGATTTTGCTATGGCCTAGGGTCTAAGTGAAGTAGTTGTTGGTATCAGTTTTCATCACTACAAGACAATGAGAAAAGTCTTCCACCTGAATTTATTACGTTTGAGGGTTGAGCTTTAACATCCATTTTTCATGTTGCCAAAAAAATAAAAAAAGCTTTGTAGGGGGAGTGATATAATTTTGAGGGGTGAAGAAAAAAAATTACTTAGCATTGACAACTTTAGAAGAAGATATCATGTTATCCATTTATATGTAGTCAGGGTTCTTGGTTGTAGAGAACAGAAACTGACTTGGACAATGTAAGCATAAGGGAATATTTTGTAAGGATTTGTAGACTTCTTAGTAGGACCAGGTTTAGAATGTTAAAGAATTATGGGGACTCTGGGAGGCAAAGCTATAAGAAGCATACCTTTACCACTTACGATGAATGATTGACAACTCTGTGTCATTGTGTCCTTTCCTCAAGATTCAAAATCCTAGGACAGAATACCTAACTGGCTGAAGTTGGTCATGTGACCTACTTCTCATTGTCTTTGAACTGTGTTCACATCAGCTCTAATACTGGGAGTAGGCATTATCTCCTCCCACAATTACACACAAGAGGGGATTATCTAGAAAAGTAATCAGGATGCTATGAGGGTTAATATTGGATATTGGACAGCCAGAAAAGGTACTTCTACACTGTACTTTTCTAAACATTCCAAAAAGTTACAATTAAACTGTTCTTTCTAATCATGGTTATCATCTTTCATACATTTAAAAATAATTACTCTTTCTACTCCAAAAAGGTAATTCCCAGAATTCTAACTTCCCTACTTTCAATTTCATAAATTACAGACTTTCATGAGTCTCAGAGTCCTTGTGAAACAGTATGTATGGTCAAAGTCCAGGCTCACTCTATGGCTTTGAAAAGAATGGGCTGAATTTACTTATTTGTATATGTTAGGCCTGTTAGGCCCTGACCAGATAGCTTTGTTGGTTGGAGCATTGAACCATACACCAAAAAGGTTGTGGGTTCCATTCCTGGTCAGCACACATACCTAGGTTGCGTGTTTGATCCCAGTTGGGGTGACTTCAGGAGGCAACTGATCAATCAGGTTTATGTGTGGGTCTGCTAGAAGTCCAATCTAACCATTATTCTCAATATAAAAATAAAATAATAACTAGCGGTGATGAGGATATAGAGCACAAGGCATTCTCATACAATGTTGGTAGATGGAATTGCTGAAGCTCATCTAAGAGCAGTTTGGCATTATGTATCAAAAATCTCAAAAAAGTCCACATCCTAAGACCTAACAATTTCATTTCTAGGAATTTCTCTTAGAAGAAAAATTAGTGTGAGCACAAAGATATTTATTGTAACACTAGAGGCCTAGTGCATGAAATTCATGCACAGGGAGGGAGGGGGGGTGTCCCACAGGGGGATGGGGCTGCTAGCTCCTCACTTGCCTGCCTATCAGCTTGATCGCCACCTAACCACTCTCCTACTGGCCTGATGGCCCCCAACTACCTTCCCCTACTGGCCTGATCACCCCTAACCAACTCCATCTCGGCCCCCACCACCGTGGCTTTGTCTGGAAGGAAGTGGGACATCCGGAAGCTGTCCAGTCTCCTGGTCTGATTAGCATATTACCCTTTTATTAGTATAGATTATATGTAATTATGACAAATTAAAAACTGAAAACATATTCAACAAAAAGTAGATTGGTTGATTAAACTGTGATATAACCATATAATGAAATACTTTGCAGTCATTAAAAGATGTTATGGAATTAATTGTTAACATTTTAAGATATTTGTGATATATTGTTGAAGAACCAAAAAAAAAAAAAAAAGCCAAAACAAACAAACCCAAAACCTGGTTACAAAAGAATATGTGAAGAATGGTGATCTTTGATTCAAAAAATGCAAACAGAGTTTGTTTAAGTTCATATATATAAAGATAGAAGGAGAGAAAACATCTGGAAAGTCACACATCAAAATGATAATAACAGTAATTGTGGGTGGTGGGATTATGGGCAATTTTTATGTTTTTCTCTGTGTTTTCTGTTTGATATTTTTGTTTTTATGAACTGCATATGTATTGAAAGATAATAAAAGTTATTTATAAGACTTTTTATGTTAAGAAAATAGAGACAAACATCAATGAGCAAGCAGAGGTAAGACCAATGTCACAGATACTATTTCAGAAATGTGTTTTGTGTAAATTATGCATTTAAAGAAAAAATGCCTCTTTAAAATAGCATTGCACACGTTGAAAATATCTTGAAAACATTCTTATGTGTTTCGGAGACAGATCATAACGTTTTCCCTTATGTCTTTGTTCACATCAGGATGCTAAGGCATTTTTCCCCAAAAATGATCTACTCATGTGGTTTACATAAACCGTGGGACATGGGGAGAAGCTGAAAAGGAGGAAGAAAGCTCCTGCATTTTGTCAAATAAATAGAAAGCCCACCAAACACTCAGATCTCTTCAGCCTAAATGCCAGTCAGACATTTAGATGTGAAATCTATCAGATAGAGCAGCAAGCAAAGTGGGCCCAGTCCCCTATTTCTAGCAGGGCAATGTTTGCTGATGGAGCACACGACAGAGGGCCCCAAGGATGCAAAAGGTAAGCTCATCTACTGCAGCTCAGGACGGATTTGTCCAGTTTTTATTTAGATGCAGCCTTACTAATGGTTTCTGCGAGTAGGGAGCCACATAAAGGATGCAGGAAAGCAAGCATGAACACACTCCCTGTGCTAGGGTCAAAATGAAGGCTCAAAGGAGGAAAGCAATCTGGGCTACTTCTTCCCCCTTATTGCAGCTTCCAGCTTTCATTTTTCCAAACAATTATTTTCTAATTCAGATGCTTAATAAGAACCTTCAGGTCAATATGATGAAAGACACTTTGTAAAATGAAGAAGGAGCATTATGCCAAATTAAAGTTTGGGTCTTTGCAATGAATGAATGAACCATTTTCTATATACAAATCCATGGCTATGACCCAGGGCAATGCAGAGGTTAATTTTTTTTTTTTTGGTTCTTTCTAATGAAACTTTCTCTCTCTTTTTTTTCCCCCTGCCAGTTGTCTTTGTGTCTTGGAATTGAATGCGACCCACAGGACTTCGCGGCTGGTTCCCTCCCTTTTCTGCATCGTACAACAGTAACTACTGCACAAAGTGTGCTCTGTAAAGCTGCAATTGTGTGAGGCTGGTGTTCGCTTAGAGTGTTGGTACAGTACATGCCATCTTGCTTAGGCCCCTGGCCCCCTTTTCTATCTTGGCTTTGAAAACCCTTGTTCAGCCGTTACAAGGGAGAACAAAATACCCAGCAAAATGGGGGTGGGGTGGAAGGGAGATTCAGAGAGAGTCTGTTTACCCAAGGCGCATGGACCAGCAGCCAACTAGCCTAACCAACTTTGTGGTTTAACTTTTCATAAAGTAGAAACCACAGGACAAAGCTCATGGAGATCAATGGACGGGAGAAACATGTGGTAACATCCCATCCTTTTGTTACTGTTGTTGCCAGACCAAAAAAAAAAAAAAAGGCTGTTAAATTTAAAAAGAATAAGCATAGACGGTAGAATCATATCTTTTTTTTTAATTATCATTGCTTAGTGACAATAATGCAGACAGATGGGAAATGAATTTGTTTCATTCAATAAAAGCAAATAAGGTGGGTTTATGGAATTGGATCCTCACTGTGGTATACCAGCAGCACGATCAGGTTTATGTGTGGGTCTGCTAGAAGTCCAATCTAACCATCAAAAGAAAGTTGGTTATTTTAGACTCTTGTACCTAACAGGCCTTATTAATTAATAAAGGTTGTTACCATAGTTATCACAGTCTGGCTACCTCAAGAGTCAAGCCCTTGAATATGACTTCATTGCTACCAATCTCAGACCAAAATATGTTTTGCTTCCATTCAAGCCACTCCCATCATTCTAATTATGTTTTAAAAGATCTAGTTCATAACCTGGATTTGTTATGGTCTTGTTTGGCCTATACTGTGCTAACAGGAACACCTAGTTGGAAATTCTCTGCAAATCCCACTATATTTACAGTTCAGTGTTTTTTGTTCCCCAAATTACTTCTTAATTTACCATCCTTGTTTGAAATATTTGAACATTTTTGAAGATCATGATGGTTAGATTTACATCATGAAGGCCTTTTTCAATTTCTCTATTTAGTCCTATTTCATGTTCCTTGGGCCCATGGACCATGAACTGAGCAGATGCTAAATGAGGCTCATCCTAGTTACTGGTATTTGTTAGCAGATATAAATAACTGGGCTCATTTTAACAAAAGGAGGTATCTTGGAATAACCAAGAAATAAATTGGCATTAGTTTCATATGATCTCAGTATTTCTTTAATTATCTCTGTTACGTATGTGGGAGTAGATAACAGTCTCACTTTTCATGTGGGAAACTAAACCCAGATCAATTGACTGTTATATATTTTTAAAAAAACATGCTCCATCTTACATCTGGTGAAAAATCAGAGCTGGGGAAGCTTCAAACAAGCTCTCTGGGATGTCTATCTAGCCAGAGAATTACTGTTCCTTGGTCCATTATCACTCAAGAAGGAATATGTGCATCATAGCATCTCCTGGTACAGATTATATATATAATTGATTTCAGAGAGGAAGGGAGAGGGAGAGAGAAAGAAACAATGATGAGAGAGAATCATTGATCAGCTGCCTCTTTCACGTCTCTTACTGAGGATTGAGCCCGCAACCCAGGCATGTGCCCTTGACCGGAATCAAACCCGGGACCCTTCAGTCCACAGGCCAGTGCTCTATACACCGAGCCAAACCTGGTACAGATTTATACAAAGACTACATGGTTGGGCATTGAGAATAGTTGGTGCATAATCCTTTGTTCTCATTTATCCTGAAAGGCCTGTTTCCTTTGTAGTGGATCAGAGAATCCCAATACCTAATTACTTGCTATTTAAATGTTTTCTTGTCTATAAAAAATCTATTTTGACATCCAACTGAGGCAAAACCATTTTTCAAAGATTGGGCTTAAATTGCATCCTCTTTTCATTGATTTTTCAACAAAGCACACAGCCCTAGCCAGTTTGGCTCAGTGGATAGAGTGTCGGCCTGCAGACCGAAAGGTCCAGGGTTTGATTCTGATCAAGAGCACATACCTTGGTTGCAGTTTCCTTCCCAGCTTGGGCCCTGGTTAGAGCACATGCAGGAGGCAACCCATCAATGTGTTTTCCTAACATCAATATTTCTCTCTGTCTTTCCCTCTCTCTCAAAATCAATGGAAAGATATCTTCAGGTGAGTATTTAAAAAAAAAAGCACACAAACAAAACCCTTGCTTAGAATTTTTTTCTATAGGTAGAACAACTGAAATTTCCATTCTAAATTTGGTACTAAAAAAATCATAGGCCTCGAACCGTGTTTCCACAGACCACTGTATAACATAGGTTGGCTCTAGGGGTTTCTTCATCAGAAATCATATCGTTAGGTTTCCAGTTTAACAAATAAAAATGCAAGTCACCTAGTTAAATTCAAATTTCAGATAAAAAATTGAAATTTATCTTAGTACAAAGAAGTAGAGTATATGTGCTGCCAAAACAAGCACTAGTATAAAAATATAGGTATATTCCTCTGCCTTCTAAAAATATCCAAGAACAAATTTAATCATGACATTTAGGTTTTATTTTTTACTTCTTGTGATCTCAGCTCCTTCAGTGAAGGACTTTAAAAGCTGAAATTAATAAGTTTGGGTATGTGTATTTTGTTTCATAATTATATCAATAAAATATTTCTCACTGCTTTTGTATAGTAAAATCTTTCCTTATAGAATGGCTTATTTTTGCACCTATTTTAAAAATGTCAAGTTATCCCAAATCTAAAGAATTTGTAGAAGTAAATCTTGGGGGATAAACTGTTAAACCAAAGTTTTTTGGAATATATATGCTCCTAAAATTTAAGATAATGACATAATTTAATAAATCTCAGTCACTGATACTCTTTTTTTTTTTTCATTTGAGCAGACCCTGGATATATAAATATATATAAGGTAATGTTCCTTACTTCTAGAATCCCACAAATAGGCCAAAGAAGACATAATTAAATGCAAGGAAGTGTCATAGTTGCTATCATACCTTGAAATATCAACTCCAAATGTGTTACTTCTGCTAAAAATCCATGCTCCAGAAAATCTAAGTGCTTCTAAAACAAAGTGACTGAATAAAGCATATTTCAAGTTAACTTTTATCGAGTGCTTATTGTGGGCTAGCCACTGTGCTATTTTAAGTTAATCCATAATAAACATGAATCCTTTTAATAGTACAACATAGATTATTATTCACTTTTTGCAAGTGAGCTAACCAAAGCATAGCAAAGCAGTACACACACCTTCTGAAAGGCAGCCCAATGCATACCCACTATGAAGCATAGAAGCCAGGCTATAGGATTGAGTCAAGGTGGCTCATAGTTTAGTTTTTATATTTGCACTGAGAGATCACCAATAGCAGAGAACCCATTTCCAATGTAAAATATGGGAATAGTTACAATATTGCTAACCCACTACCTGATTATATCTGATTTTTTCTCCATTATTTTTTCCATCATCATCATTTTTTTCTCCATAAAATCATCACAAATTCCAACCTTAGAAATCTTATCATATATATAAGCACCAGTTAAATCATCTGAAGGAAGACTATCTTTCAAAGTGATTGATACTGGCAAAAACCAAGACGGCTTCACCAGTGAATTAATTTAAACACTTAAGAATGAAATAATACAAATCCTGCACAAACTCTTCCAGAGAATAGAAAAAGGCAGAATAATTTCTAACACTTTAGAAGGCCAGAGTAATCTCAATTTTATAATTTGACAGGGTAATCAATATCACTAATCGCCAGGAAAATGCAACTAAAAAACATGATATTACCTCATACCTGTTAGGGCAACTATTATCAAAGAGATAAGAAATGAGAGGTGTTGGTGAGGATGTGGAGAAAAGGGGACACTTGTGCACTATTGGTTGGAATTTAAATTGGTATTATGAAAAATATTATAGCCATTATGGAAAATAGTATGGAGGTTACTAGTACTCAAGAAACTAAAAACAGAACTACCATATGATCCAGCAAACCTACTCCTGGATACATATCCAAAAGAAATACAACCAAAATCTCAAAGATATTGAAGTATCCCATGTTTATTGAAGCATAATTCACAATAGCCAATATATGGAAACAACCTAAGTTTTAGACAGACAAATAGATACAGAAAATTTATACATATATATATATACACATACACATCTATATATAATGGAATATTATTCAACCTTAAATAGAAAGCGATCTTACCATTTGCAACAACATGGATGAACCCAGAGGACATTATGTTAAGTGAAATAAACCAAACATAGAAAGACAAATACAGTAAGATCTCACTTATATGTGGAGTCTATGAGCTCATAGAACCAGAGGGTACAACAGTAGTTGCCAGGAGCTGGGGGAGAGGGGAGAGTGGAGGAAATGGGGAGATGTTGGTCAAAGAGTACTAAGTTTCAGTTATAAGATTAATAAATTCTGGGGGTCTGATGTACAGCATGGTGACTATAGTTAATATTGTACTGTATACTAAAAAGTTGCTAAGAGAATAAATCTTTATTTTATATATATATATATATTTTATTGAGTTTTTACAGAGAGGAAAGGAGAGAGATAGAGAGTTAGAAACATCGATGAGAGAGAAACATCGACCAGCTGCCTCCTGCACACTCCCCACTGGGGATGTGCCTGCAACCCAGGTACATGCCCTTGACCGGAATCGAACCTGGGACCTTTCAGTCCGCAGGCTGACGCTCTATCCACTGAGCCAAACCGGTTTCGGCGAGAATAAATCTTAAGTGTTCTCAAGCACACACCAAAAATGTAACTATGTGAGGTGATGACAGAAGTGTTAATTAACTTGATTGTGATAATAATTTCACAATGCATATATATATAAAATCATCATGTTGTATTATATATATGTAATTTTTTTATTTGTTAACTGTGCCTCAATAAAGCCAGGAAACAAAAACAAAGCAAAACACACAAGTTGTTTTGAAATTCATATGGGGATGCAATGGTCCTAGAAGAGCCAAGAAAAGGTTATTGTGGCACATCAGCTAGCTAAGGAAAGAATAAATTTTTTCAGTGGATAGTATGATGTCAATTGAATATCACTCTAGAAAAAAAAATGTATCTTAACTCCTGCCTTACACTGTATACAAAATTTAATTGCAGATGAATTGAAGATTTAATTATTAATAATAAAACAATAATGCATTTTTAAAAAAATTACAGGAGAATATCTTCCTGATGGGTGTAGCAAATATTTTTAAATATGACATATAAGGCATATGAAATTAAAAATTTTGTTAAATTTAACTGTACCATAATTAACATTTTGTCAACCTCAAAAGAAACAAATGGGAGTTTTTAAAAAACCTACAGAGAGGATGAAGATATTTTCAATGCATATATTCAAAATAGAACTCATATCCTAAATATATAAAGAACATCAATAACAAAAAGGAAGTCTTTCCAATTAAAAAATAATTTAAAAACTTGAACAAATCTTTCACAAAAGAGGATATTTGAATGGCCAATAAACTCACAAAAAGATGCTTGAAATAATTTGTCATTAAGGAAATTCAAATTAAAACTATCACACACCCACTAGAATGATTAAAATGAAAAAAACAAAGTATGTATTGATAAGGATATGAAGCAACTGAAATTCTCATGTACTAATGGCAGGAGTGTAAATTGGTATGATCATTTTGGAAAACTGGGAGTATCCATAATATCCTATATAATAAAAGGCTAATATGCAAATCGACCGAACGGCAGAACCACCGGTTGCTATGATGTGCACTGACCACCAGGCGGCAGACACTCAACACAGGAGCTGCCCCCTGGTGATCAGTGCATTCCCTCAGGGGGAGCACCACTCAGACAGAAGCCGGACTCACGGCTTGCGAGCGCAGCAGTGGTGGTAGGAGGCTCTCCTGCCTCCATGGCAGTGCTAAGAATGTCCGACTGCCAGTTTAGGCCAGCTCCTCATGGGGAGCAGGCCTAAGCCATCAGTCAGACATCCCCCGAGGGCTCCCAGACTGCAAGAGGGCACAGGCCAGGCTGAGGGACCCCTCTCCCAAGTGCACGATTTTTGTGCACAGGGCCTCTATCTGAATATATGCATATTCCATGATCCAGCATTTCTACTCCTAAATGTATGTGTGATAGAAATTAAAACATATGTCCACCAAAAAACAAATACTAGATATGTGTGATAGAAATTAAAACATATGTCCACCAAAAAACAAATACTAGAATATTTCTATTCATAACAGTAAACAACTGAAAAATGTCTAAATCTCCATCACAGTAGTAAGTTGTGGTGTTATCACACAATGGAATACTACACAGCTGTGAGAATGAATAGTCCACAGGGACATACAAGCATGTGGATGAATCTCAGAAAAATAGTATTGAATAAAGAAGCCAGACCCACGAGATCATGCTATATGATTCTATGTAAATGAACAGTACAAAATAGGCAAAACTGCTGCTGACAGATATCAAGATGGTGGCTCCCCTTGCTGGGATGTGACTGGAATGGGGTGTGAGGGTAGGTAAAGGGTTTCTGGAATGCTGGCAATGTTCTATTTTTTAATCTAGGTGCTGGTTATTCAGCGGGGTTTAGTTTGTGAAAATTCATCAAGCTATGTAACTATAGGGTGTCCCCAAAAATGTATATACACTTTGAATAATTATTAATTCCAATGAGTTAAATCTGAAAAAAAAAATCAATTGAGCTATCAGAAAAAAGTGTGTATACATTTTTTTTTGGGACACCCTGTATATGTGCATTTTTCTCAAGGAATAATTTTCTCAATAAAATGAAAATTTAAAAACAAGCAATGAAAAAAAAACAGCCCCTTGCAGGTCGTCCAGCCTGGAGGGGTGTTCATAGCAGAAGAAGGCAGCTCATTCACACTGGGTAACAGGACCCCTAGTTTTAAATTCTACAAAAATTATTTGCAGAAATGCAAATGCAAATATATAAAGAATGTTTCAGCCTAATTAGTCATCAGAAAAATTCAAATAAGTGAAGAAATATCATTGCTACCTCTCATATTAGAAAGTTGTTTGTTTTTTTTTAACGGGAGTAGTGAATACTGATGAGGGTGCTATGAAAGAACGCTGATATATTTTGGGTGAAGATACAAATTGATTTAACCCCACTTGGAAAGTATTTTGTTGATACATAGCAGGAATCTAAAAGTTCTTTTTATTATTTAATCTAGTAATTCTTCTTCTGAGAATATAAAACCAGGAAATGAGTTACAGAAAACGTCCATGAACAAAGTTGTACATGAAAGCATTATTTATAATGGAGGAAAAGAGAGGATATTCAAATAGCTGACAAAAAGATAACGGCTCAGTAAACCCTAGCACTTTCATCTAGTCCCGTGGTTGGCAAACTGCGGCTCGCGAGCCACATGCAGCTCTTTGGCTCCTTGAGTGTGGCTCTTCCAAAGCCTTAGGAGTACCCTAATTAAGTTAATAACAATGTACCTACCTATATAGTTTAAGTTAAAAAAATTTGGCTCTCAAAAGAAATTTCAATCGTTGTACTGTTGATATTTGGCTCTGTTGACTAATGAGTTTGCCGACCACTGATCTAGTCAATAAAACATTAGGCAATCATTTAATAGAATGCAATAACATAGAAAATACTTAGGTTAGAAGGTTAGAATGTTGACTAGGAGGAAATAAACCAAATTAATAATATGACTTACTTGGGTATAAAATGACAAGTGCTTTCTTTCTCTTCAACTCATTTATATATTCCAGAATTTTTTTTTCTGAGGCTAAGGGAAAAAAGGGCAAGATCTTTTTTTTCTTTTTCCCCAGAAGACAATAACATTATGCTCAGACAAGACAAAGACAGAAAATTATGTTTGACATACTCTTTGCTTAGCTAAAAATAACTTTCCTTTTTAAAAATGAAGTGAATTTATGATTATATATTTGCAACTGTCTACTTCCTAGCTTTTGGCTGTACTTTAAATGTGACACATCTGGAACAGTGCTCACTACTCCCACACCACTATCACGCTGCAGAAATAATGCCTCCTCCTGTGTCTGTTGGTGAACTGGTGCTCAAAGCTGAAAACTTCCCTTCTCTCTCTCTCTCTCTCTCTCTCTCTCTCTCTCTCTCTCTCTCTCTCTCTCTCGTCTCTCCTAAATCAGAACAGGATAAGCCCTCTATTCTACTATATTCTACTATACATATTTACCTAGAATTATAAATTTGAAAACACCAGTCTCTGTTCTCATTAATTCAGGTCCTTTAAAATCATGCTTGGACAATAACATATATATATATATATATATATATATATATATATATATATATATATATATATATATATATATATATATTTGCTAGAAGTGTCTCCTTTCTCCAATCCTATGGCCAAACCCTCTTGTTTAGTGGGGAACTGCATTGAAGTGGGTGGGTTTGGGGGTAGGTGAAGCATGTCCAATTGTCATGGGACCTCAAGCTGCAGTAAACCTCGCTACAAATGTTGATTTGGGCCCTAGATGAACCACAAGGGCACTAATAACAATGGCTGTTTAAATCTCTTACAATTAAAGAGAAGTAATGAGCTGGTTTTATGAACAGGGCTAGTGGACCTGAGAGGGAAACAGTGGGGGTGCACTAGAGCTGTTATTCCTCATCTGTCGGCCCCTCCCTCTCCCAGAGAGCCCAGGAGAATGCTCAGAGTGCTCGTGCAGGTTATTTCTGAAGAATTTATTAAGACTGTTCACTAGTGGGTCACAATTATATAGATGGCTGTTTTGAAATAGTTGTCCCTTGCAGTCTTTTACATTTTCATTAGTATAAACTTGATATTTTCTAATTTATTACTGTTTGTTAATAATATATTAATCATTAATGAGTATTAGTAATAGCAACAATCATATTATCATCATAATCATAATTTATATTACCTATTTGTCATAAACTAGGGCAGGGGTGAGCAACCTTTTTGCGAGTGCGTGCCAAAACCAGCAAAATCTCTGACTCAAAATTCTTCTGCATGCCAACCCCAATTTTTTGAAAACATGTTACGCCTACTTGATATCTCTTAAGGTGTACGTATGTGAAGAACCTTGAAGAAATAATAAAATTCATTTGAGCGACAAAAACACAGTATATGATGATGAAAAATACATTTATTTTTTAATGTATACATGTACACTGATAATCCGACAGAAAACTTTATGACTCTGTTTGATATTATCAGTGGACTTTTGCTGCTGCATCACTGATAACAGAGATTTTACATCAGGTTTATATTTCGTGACCTTCAGAGATATGCACGAGCTACTACTTTCATCCGTCAGGCTACTCCTATTACGAGACTTAACAAAATTCATCACTGAGAACAAAGATTCAAAAGCGTATGTGGATGAAACCAAAACAGTGGTCGGATCTAGGAAGGCAGGGAGAGTTAAGGCAGAGGCATAGAAATTGCTCTTCCCCTCTCTCGTCAATCCATGTCTGTGCTCTTTAAGATAACTTGTTATGTAAAATTATTTATTTATCTAAGATGCACCTACACTGAATTTATCTGAAAAATAAAAAGTCGATATCAAGAAAAAATTGTAAATGGAAGGTTATAAGAGAGGGTTTTGCATGCCAGCAAAAGTTACTGGCGTGCCATGTTTGGCACGCATGCCAGGGGTTGCCCACCCCTGAACTAGGGCTTACTGCCTTTTAGGCAGTTCAAATCTGAAAAAGAAATCATTGTTTCCATATGAGTTTGAATATTTCAATCGCCAGTCCACTCAGTTTCTTTGGACATTAAAGAACATAACTTGTGCCCAGCAGGTATGGCTCATGGTTGAGCATTGTCCCATGAACCAGGAGGTCACGTTTTGATTCCTGGTCAGGGCACATATCCGGTTGTGGACTTGATCCCCAATAGAGGGCATACAGGAGGCAGCTGATCAATGATTCTCTCTCATCATTGACGTTTCTATCTCTCTATCCCTCTCTTACTCTCGCTGAAATCAATTAAAATACACACAAAAAAATTAAAAAAAAAACATAACTTGTTCAATCCAGCCACAAAAATGCACCTGATATATGATTCTATATATGTAAGTATAAACAGGCCAAACCAATCTGCAATGCTATAAGTCAGGGTGGTGGTCACAGCTTGGGGTTGGAGTAACCGGACAGGGACCTGAGGGGTCAGGACTTCTGTAATGTTCTTCTTCCTCAGTGTGGGTGTCAACTACATGAGTGAGTTCTGATTATAAATGTCCACTGTGCTCTGTGCTCCTCAGGGCACTATTCTGCATAAACATTGCACTCCAATAATAAGTAACACAGAAAGGCCATGTGTTCGAATCCCTGTAAAAATTACTATGCATGCTAAATGATATGGAAATTTAGAAATTGTAACTTTTTAAAAAAAGGCATTTTACTTTCACTATAAAATTTTCCTTATTTATCACCATATCATCTGTGCTAAGGAATATTTGCTGGGTAGCCACGACACAGTCAAGCCCCCTAAGCCCTTACTGAATACCATCCCATGTCCTCCCAAAGGCAGGTAGACTCCCACAAGCCAGTCTTAATATCCCAGAGGATTTCCATCTCCATGGGAAAATAAAATTCTAGGAATCAAGTAAACTGTGACTTGGATGAGGATATCCAAGTCAACATAGCCTAGTGACTAAAAGTCAGATTGCCTCATTTTGTTCTGGACACGTTGTCTGGGTTTGAATCCTGGCTCTACCACTCATTAAACAATTACACCATGGAGCAATTTGCTAAACATTAGTTTCCTCAGCATAAACATGCTAGTAACAACCCTCACTGAGCTATTCAGAAGACTAAATTTCATAACCTGTGTGAAATCTTGAGCATACCATCCGGCACACCTAGTGCTCAATTGTTATTTGTCCCACTCCTCTGGACCTCAGACTCAAAATGTGTAATGAATACCATCCCCTCCCAAGGTGGGGCGAACTTCCCACTCTTGCCCTTGCATGGATTCTAAGTCACACTGACCTTTTTGAAGTCCCCCTCAAGTCTTGTAGACTGTCCCAACTCTTATCTCACATCCCAAACTAGAAGAGGGATCTTATGACCTCCAAATCCTTAAGCATTATACAGATTGATTCAGAGGTGCGTCCTTTTAAAGTAATTCCAGGGGAAACAGCCTTCACACTAACATGTTCCAAGGCAAGTTTTGCCCCAGCTTGGTTTTATGAGGTCCTCATCAAGAAAAGGCCCCTCTGGTCAAATATATTTTTAAAGCACTGCTACCTTCTCCCTCTCTTGGACATTCTCATCTGCGTTAACATAACAAAGACTCAAAAAATCCTGTAGTAAAGAAATCTATTTGACTTGATGTCACACAGTATTTCTGACACTTATTTTACCAAAGGTTAATATCCTGGAACTTGTGTTCTTAGGAAAACAAGTTGTAAATGGAAGATGTCAAAAACAACAATAAATGATGCTACTGGAAACAGCCACCAAATTCTCAGTCAAGAAAAAAAAAATGTAATGCTCTAGGGTTAGTATTGACACAGTTAAGTTCTCCTTTCACAAAATGGCTTTACCTGGCTGCATAAGTGAGGTCTCCCAGATTCAGGGATGGCTACAGGGGTCCTATGCACGCAGATGACCTGTTTGTGAAAAACTTTATTAAGAACAAGTAGCCAGAGAAGCATTGATCAGACTGTCAAACCTCAGAGGGAAGGTAGGGGAGGGTTGGGGTAAGGGGGAGAGATCAACCAAAGGACTTGTATGCATGCATATAAGCCTAACCAATGGACACAGACACCAAGGGGGTGAGGGCATGAGAGGGGGGAGTTGGGGGTCAATGGGGGGGATAAGGACACATATGTAACACCTTAATAAAGAAAAAAAGAACTAGTAGCTAGAATTTGATTTTGATTTTTCAGAAGGAATTTTTCTTCATTAAAAAATAGCTCATTCAACTTCATTCTATGTTAATATCTTTCCTCCTCTCACTCTCCCTTTATGTAGTAATCTACTATAGAATCTGTTCCCACTGGTTAGGGCAAGAAAAAAACCCTCCACTCTCCCAGCCCTCCCCCCTCCTCCTTCCCCTTTGCCTTCCAATGCCCCTGAGCAGCTGGTAGGGTTTATTGCTCTTTCCTGACATTGGCTTCATTCTATACATGAAGTAAGATTGATTATCCTCATTCTAAAATGTGAAGATCCAACATGTGCCTTTGTCCTGTTTCCCCCAGAGTGAATTGACAGCACTCGGTAAAGAGGCGACACCTTTTGAGCCATGAGTAGTGACTGCATCAGTATGGAGCAGGCATGTGGGGGTGCTCCACCACCCACGGTCCAGGTCAGCCTCTATTTTGAGCTCAGTATCCACCAGGGCAGGCTGCTACCCCACCAGACCACACCATGCAAAGAGCACCCAAGTTCAAACCTCCTGCAGGGCCAGCTTTGCAAGGCTGGCCACGGGGGTGCCTTTCATTCAAACGCACCTTCAATTACAACTCTGAGGCTACATTGATGTTGAGATGTATATACCTGTGTGTGTGTTTGTGTGTGCATGTCTGCACACATATTCACACAATGTGTGCCTAGGTGGCCAGAAAGACAGGTTGTACCAACTTGGCACATTAGGAGATTCTCACCAGGTTCTCGTTTTAGGCTCCACCAGTTTGGCTGAAATAAAAACTCAAGAGTCCTCACTCAGAGTCCCCGCAGTATTGAACCACCATTCCAGAGCCAGCCAAGGTTTGGAACATAAAGACAGCTGAACAAACCAGCATACAGGCAACCCAGGGAAAGTAATTGTTCTTCTTAGCAGCACGCTGCTTCTCTGCTCAGCATCTGAACAACTTAATTTGGAAGCATGTTCTTCTGGAAAGAAATGGTGCACATCTCAGCATCCCATGGACCCATGGGGAGAGATGCCCTTTCAGCAGGCAGAAATAGTAAATTATATTTGCAATCTATTTCTACTGAAGGAGAAAAAAATTCTTCTCTTCCCTGGGACTGACTCTCTCTCTCTCTCTCTCTCTCTCTCTCTCTCTCTCTCTCTCTCTCTCTCTCTCTCTCTCTCTCTTTGCCTGGTATCACCATTTAACACCAGTTGTCCAACTTCAGGGGTCACTTTTTGCTCACATCAGTGTCTGGCAATTAGGGAAAGGGAAAGAATTTTACTAATTGAACTAGGAGCCCTTTAATGAAATACAAATGCACATAAAGAAGTTTGTCTGTGGCCAATCCTGGGCTTCAAGCAACCGATCTCAGCAGCATCTAAATCAGACAAATTGGCTAAATTGATCCTGCTCTATAGAAAGGATGGTTCATCTAGAGGTCAATCAGGGGCAGATTGAGGTGTGATGTGAGATGCGGGGAAGGAATCAGGCCGTCCACGGTTTCTGGAATGGGAGTCAGATCTCAAGCTGCAGAAACGCCCCCGTTTCACATTGGTATTATTACCCCCTGAGCACTGGGGCTATTGAATTGTGGCTCTAGGACTGTCCTTCCTTCTGAGCACAGGGAGAAATGGCAGTAGGCTCTGAAAGGAAGAGCCAGAGAAATATGGTCTATACATTGGGTCTATTGTTCTGTGCACAGCTTTGCCATTTTGCATCTGACCTTCCATCACCAATTAATGAATCAACACTCGCAGAGAGGGCCTGCTACATTTCTGGCACTGAGCTAGATGTTTTAAAAAATTATTTTCCACAGCATAGACATGAAAAGTCAGCTATAGAGTATAGTGGAGTAGGTTTACCTGAGTGTGAATTTCAGCTCCCAAGGATTAGCTGGGTGGTTTGGGTCAAGTCTCCTAAGCTCCATGAAACCTTAGTTTTATCATTTGTAAAACTGGGATAGTGAAAGTGCCCACTTCTTAGGATCATGAAGAAGAATATATAGGATAATTCTCAAAAAAGCCCCTTATACAGCTATCATTACTCCTCCTCCCATTTGAATAGGGAAAGAGGCTCAGAGAAGTTGCCTTGTCACAGACATAACTGCTATCAGTCACCGAGTTGAGGGGTCCAAGTTAGATTTCCTGGACATCAAAGTCCATACACCTTCCACCATGGCATGTGGACATAATGAAAAGTGTCCATGATAATCCCTGTGCTGTATTCTCTGTGCTAATATCTGTAAAGAAATACAAAAGACATCTAAAAATCTATTTCTCTTCTCAAAAGCAGTCCAAACAATGAGAACTAATGTTTAGCTCTGACCATAAGCAAAATTAATGTCCACATAGAGTCTGTGTCACTACAAAGAGTGATAATACTATTTCTATCTCCATATGATCCCACATAAGCAGCCTTGAATCTTGAGAACACTTAGTAAGTAGTCACTTCTAACTCTCTGTCCCCAGGGATGTTTGTATATAACTTAGAATTTTACTTCCCATTTCATTGAAACTATCCATTTATGTATGACTTTTTTTCTTCTTTTTCTTTTAAAATAGTTTATTGATTTTTAGAGAGAGAGAGGAAGGGAATGGGAGAGAGAGAGAGAGAGAGAAAGAGAGAGAGAGAGAGAGAGAGAGAGAGAGAGAGAGAGAGAGAGAGAGACATCAATGATGAGAGAGAATCATTGATTGGCTGCCTCCTGCACGCCCCCTACTGGGGATCAAGTCTGCAACCCAGGCATGTGCCCTTTACTGGAATCAAACCCGGGACCCTTCAGTCCTCAGGCCAATGCTCTATCCACTGGGCCAAACCAGCTAGGGCTTTTTTTCTTCTTCTTCTGGGAAGTAGCTCCTTGAAAGCAAATCTGTGACCAGATTTTATTTGAATTTCCTGCACTTGGTCCAGTGCCTAAAATATGGTAAGTCTTGAGCAAATAGATATTGGATAAATGAATGAATGAATGAATGAATGAGTGAATGATGTGCACTCCTTTACTTTCCACAGAAGGGTTAGACATTGCTTACATAACTCCTATCTAGGCCCAGAGTGATATCAGTATAAGCAGACATTGTCCTGAAGAAATTTACATATCATATTAGTATTTTCCATATGTAGATACCCTTTGATTTATGATGGGGTTACGTCCCACTCAACTCACCGTAAGTTAACATATTGTAAGTCAAAAAAGGATTTAATGCACCTATCCTACCAAACATCATAGCTTAGCCTAACCTCACTGTCAGGGTGCTCACAACACTTGCATTAGCCTACAGTTGGGCAATGATCCGGTGTTTCATCTCAAAAGTCATTGCCTTTCTCTTATTCTCACCAGAAGCAAGAAACACAGATGGGCAATTTGTAGACATGATGGGATACAAAAACACAAGATACAATATTCAAAAACACTGGCAATACAGTTTACTGTAGAGTATCCCTTGTTTATCCTCATGATCTTATGGCTGGCTGGGATCTGTGGCTCACTGCTGCTGTCCAGCACATGAGAGAGCATAGTATTGCATTATCTCTAACCTGGGAAAAGGTCAAAATTCGATGTATGGTTTCTACTGAATGCATATTGCTGTCACATCATTATGAAGTTAAAAAATCATAAGTTGAACCATCGAAAGTCAGGGACCATCGAAAGTCATTCTTGCACAGTTCTTTGTGTCACTTTTGTAAGCCCTTTTCCCCCCATCCAGATTCTAAGCTCTTGGAGAGATATAACCATTTACTATTTCCTCCATACATCACCCTTTCCTGGAAGAGACTTTCATTGTGTCATAAGGAATTGAATTACTGGCTCAGTAGGAGAGATGAGATAAATTGACAAGTAACATGTGTCTATGAATATACTCCCAAACATGGGAATAATAGTCTTAGGGTGAAATAGGCTCAGAGTTAAGGAAATTTGGGGTAATGGGACCCATGCCACTTAGGACAAATATCTTGAGACAAAGCCAGTAAGGTTTGCCACCACAGGCATATAACCCAGGGTACTTTCTTCATGTGAAATATGCCTGTGAGGTGAGGGTGAGGGTTGCAAAATATATGTCAAAGGTAACAATGGGCCGGCTGCAGTGGCTCAGTGATTGATCATCAATCTATGAACCAGGAGGTCACTGTTAGATTCCCAGTCAGGGCACATGTCTGGGTTGTGGGCTTGATCCCCAGTGGGGGCTGTGCAGGAGGCAGCTGATCAATGACTCTCTCTCATCATTGATGATTCTCTTTCTTTCCTGCCTCTCTGAATTCAATAAAAAATATTTTTAAAAAGATAACAATAGGTCTAAAAGGTCTGAAAGAAGCATATGAAAACAAACAGTAGATAGAGCCTCAAACTCATATAATGTAACCCATTAAAGGACTATTTTCTTCTTGTTTTTCATTAATAAAAGCTATTTTTAAAAACACACATAGTTTAGTAGTTCTCCTAGCTATGGAGCGGGTCCTGTATCAGGAGCTGGGAACTTAGCAGTGATAAGGCCATCAGATCACTGCCCATAAGGAGCTCATAATTGAAGAAATTGCACAGCAGTGTGGTCAGAAACAGGGATCCTGCATCAGCATTCCTAGGTTTGAGCCCCAGCTCCATAAGAAGTTGATTCTGAGTTCTAGCACAAGAAATGTGAATGCCTCTGTGCCTCAGTTTCTTCACCTGTACAGTGAAAAAAACAAGATGGGTTTCATAGGGTGGTTATTCTGAATATTTTAGAAAATATTATATAGGAAGAATGTAGTGATGTTCATGTCAAAAGATAGGTCTCCTGCCTTCAAGGATGTCCCAATCTGTCATTGCAAGAAAAACATAAGAGAGTAATATGAATGAGGGAAAAGATGGGAATTGGGAGTTCAGTCAGTAGAAGTAATAGAGCTAAGAAAGTCTGGCTCATGAGTAAGTGGCAAAGTAATTAAGTGACAAGATCATGTCACCCAGTTGATGAATGAGCAGGAGATGAGTATCCCGTAGTTGTAAGGACAACAGTGGTGATTATAACCACTTCCCTTCTGCTTTCAGTTCCCTTCTGTTTGTTTAACTTTCCTACCTGACAAGATATCTCATTCATTTCTCACATTACATGTGGTATATGATATCTCCCCCCCGCCCCTTATTAATGGATGAGGAAATAGAGGCTTAGAATAGCAAAGGACTTGCCAAAAGTTTCACAGTCCCCAAGCCAACTCTAAGTTGAGGGTGAATTATTTCACTGTAGCATCATGCACTGAATCCACAAAGTCCTCTGCCAACACCATTTTATTTCTTAATAAACCATACACTGATTTTATTGGCCTGTTTCAAGGATATCCTTACTAAATCCTTCCAATAGTTTGGGTTTTTTCCCTAGGATATTAAAAAAAAAAACAACAAGGTGTAATAACTCAATTCTAAAGCTAACATCAGCCTCTTTTGTGCCTAAGAATCTGAATATTTATCAAATGTATCTCTTGAACTCATGCCCTATGAGTTAATAATTAAAGTTCTCACTACATAACCTCCATGGGTGTTTTTGTTTGTATTACCCAATAATTGACAGCCAGAAACAGGGCTTTCCCCCAAACAAGGTTTTGCAAGGTGTGTCCTCTTCTCTCCAGGAACAAAATGGTCCTTTGGGAAAATTAGCACCACAACGGCCAGTAGAAATAATCCAGTCCATGTTCCTCAATTAGAGACCCAACCAAAGGTACCGAAGAGTTCAGTGATTTACTCAAGGTCCCAGAACTACTTGAGCATTTTATTAAATCTACACATTAGTCATTTTGCATTTTTTATTGGCATCTATATGTCCTGTAAGTAAAATCACTAAATATAATCAGTCAAAGATTATCTAGTTGAACACTCTCATTTTCTAAGTGGAGCTCAGAGTAGCTAAGTGATGAGTCCGATTTCACATGGGGAATCAATGAAAGAGTTCAAATCTGGGTCTTCCAATTCCCTATTTGGGAGATTTTGCATTGGATAGTGCTTCTCTAAATACAGTTTATGGATAACTTCATGTGTTCAAGAAAATCTGATTGGCACTCTGGAGTTACTGAATCATGACACTAATAGTAGCTCAGGAATTCAAAGCCTCTGCCTGAGTCCTGACATTGCCATTATTTGCATGTTTTAGTGTCTCATACTATGACAAGAAAACTTTTTCCTTTCCCCTGTATCTTAGACCTTTTGGGGAAAGCAACCGAAGATCCCTTGTAACTTTCAAAAGATTTCCATTCCTTGTTTTTCTTGTGTCAATACTTTCCCTTAAACAAGTCCTCCCTTCTCTCTTTAAAGCCCTTTTCCTGTGATTCTGTCCTGTGCCAGGAGAAGGCAATCACAGGTAGGCAATACCTGCCCCTCATCTTGTTTGCCTCCTGATTACTGTATTGTCTTGGCTTCATCTCCACTTTGGCCTCATGCCCAAGTTTCCTCACCATGTCCTATCTGATCAGCTCACTGTAGGAACTCTGTATTTCCTCTTTATTGTGCCTTCTCTAGATAGTCACAGATTGTGGGAACAATGAAAAGAGATGATGGGTTTGAGTAAGGGGGAACATTCTATCTGAGTTTCCAAATGTGGAAAGCAAGGCGTTGAATCCCCTTGCCCCACATCAAGAAAATTATGTCTCTATGTTAGAGGTCACATCTTTATGTTTTCAGATTACGGACCATTTTCTGAAACAACACTGCCTGTATTACTTAGTAGAACGACAGTTACCAATTGTTGAGCATTCACTATGTTACAGTAACTGTGTCTAGTGCTTTATTCACATTATCTATTTTCACTACCCTAACAGTTCTATAAGGTAATAATTGTCATTCTCATTTCATAGCTGAGGAAACTCAGAAATTAAGTGCCTTGCCAAAGGTCAAACAGCCAATGGCAGAGCCTGTACTTGGATTCAGTCAACTAAGACTACATCTTTAATGACTGCATTTTAAAAGTACTGACTAGAAGTTATAATAAAAAGGACCAGCCAGTGCAGATCAAGCTATGCCTTTTAGAACAAGGTTCAAGATTAACTTGAGTGCCATTTGACAAACACTTGTCTAAGTATCTTACAGTACTAAGTAACATAATTCTCCAAGCAACTCATGATGTAGGAACTAGCATCAACACCCCCACTTTACAAATGAGGAAATGGTGGCAGAGGGATTAAGTATTTTCCCCAGATCACCCAGATAGTAGGTGACAGAGACAGAATTCTTACTCAGATAAGTCTGTTTCCAAGACTAACCTCAACCATTAACCAATATTATTTCTTAATTAAGAGCAATATTCAAATGCTTTAATAGATTTGAACACCATTTTATAAGCAAAGTATATCAAAATATCATTTTTTTCCATCTTAGAACAAGAAGGTAGACCCAATTTATTTTCAAAATATCTTCTATCCATTTAAAGGGATATTAATAAAATTCAATGACTAGAGAGGAGAAAGTGTTGTAAGATCTCACCAAGTGACACAAAGAGTTAACAGAACCTTGAATTTTACTTTAAATGAACCAACATGACATGAACATTGATAGTTGCATTATGTATCAATGGAAAAGAAATTTCACACATACACCTATGTATGAAATTCCTCTAGTTATGATTTAACAAATCAGTAACATTAATAAAAATTATAATTACTGATATCCAATCAATTTGGATGCATTAAATTTTGTTTATGTTAAAAATGCAAGGGCATTATACAGTGTGAGGAGGTTTTTTCCTAATAGTTAATCCAGAAAATTTCCTACATGCACACTTTAATCTTAGTACTACTAGTAGAGTATAGAGAAATATCTAATATGGCATGAGATTCTCTATTTCATTCAGAAAAGAAATGACAGACCATACCATTCCATATATTGGCAAAATTCCCTTATTGGCCAGTTATCAGTCAGGCTCTTTGGAGCTCTCTTTTTGGCTAGGCCCTACCTTGGGCTTTATGTCCTCCTTTGCAGAGTCTAGTTCTAATAAGAATCCCGCTAAGTCGGTTTAACCAGAGTCCTACACTCTATATTTGATCACTGTCAATATCTGATAGGATTCTTTATCCTCTACCATCCCCTAGATGATGTCTTGCCTGCCTTCAGGAAGAATTGTATTAGCTCATGTTAGCTATTAGTGCCCTTACCCCTAATGTTCCCTCTTAGTAATTTTCCATCCACTGACCATTCCCCTCACCCTGTTCCTTGGCAACTAACTTTCTTTGTTGTATTTACATAATACAACAAAGTTGTATTAAGACAAACCTCTCTTCCCTGCTACAAAACATTATAACAGCTCACCTTGAATAAAATCTTTATTGGTCTTATAATTTTTTTAACAGTGCAATCTCCATAAATGGTCTATCTGCGGTCTCCTTTGTTCTTCTAACATGGGTTTGGTGGTTGTAAAACTCAACGCCATCTTGATCCCAACTTAAAAATATGATGTAAAGTCCATTTATGCATAAGCCCAATCCTCAGGGCTGCATCTAATAAGCCACAGGAAAGAACAGTTCAAAAAAGAAAATGTTGCAAAGCTCATCTTGGCCAAGAATTGGTGAGTTAGAAATTTGAAAATATGCATGCCCTAAAAATTGGGTGCCCATTTTCTCCATAGTGAGAATGAAGCTCCAGGGGCACCACTCTCTTTGGCCTGGAGTGCCAAAGAGAGTGGCATGAAGTTCGGGAATCCGCCAATTTTTAGAATCCAAAGAGGGGGAAAATGGAGTCATTCCTTTTTGTACTCCATTCTCACCCTCCTCAGGTGAATCCTGAGAATAGTGATAAAGGCAATGGATCATTGCACACTCTTCCTGTTGGATGTGTGACAGTGGGGGGAGGGGGGGCAGTGTTTGTCAGTTGACTCTGACCTGGCATATCTTTTCAATGCTGATCAATGGCAAAGTGACCGGACACCATGACCCAAGTCAAGTAGATGACTGAGTCAGCCAGTTAATAAATACATACTGAGACTCCAGGCAGGATAAAGCAGCCAAGATAATTGTAGTTAGCACATTTTTCCCATCATTAAATGACCACCTTAAATCAGCACATTGGACACTGATTCTCTATTGAGATCACTTAACTTGCTTGCCACCACTCCACATGTCAGATGCCTGATGTCCTTCAGCCTTCACCAACCACTGTTGTACTTCCCTTTCTCCACTCCCTCCCCTCCATCCTATATTATCCCTTACCTCCTTCACTTAGTACTACCTCTTGAAAACACTGGCTTCCCTGTTTTCTCCCCTCTTGGATAATACACTCTTGGGGATCAGGTAAATATTTTCAAATACACCTTGTATAAAAAATGGCTGATCCCATGTGTTTTAGAGTTAGAATACCCACACTCATAGCCTTTATTCTTTGATTTACTTCTGTGACCTTGGGTAAGTTGCTTAGTATCTCTAAGCCTTGGCTTCTCAACTTTAAAATAGAGAAAAAAGCCTTATTTTAGGTTTGTTGTATCAATGAGATAATAATGCACCGGGGGGGGGGGGTGAGCAGAGTGCATGGCATAGAGCAAACATTCAACAATTAATAAGGCCACAACTCACATATCTGACCCCAGTCTACGGCCTCCACATGTGTCCTTTAACTCTTAGAACACATTTTTGTGGTATCATTGTCCTCCTCATTTTGAAATGAGGAAACTGAGGCACACAGAGCTGTAGAACACGCTCGAGATTTTGAAGCCAGTAATGGCAGAACTAGGATTTGAAACCAGGCTCTGTAGTCCCAGAATCTGTGCTCTGAGCCTCAAGGATGTACTACCTCCAAAGTCTAGTCTGGTAACCACATGCGAATATGACATGCAACGTTTTTAGGACTTGGATGCCAGTAAGAAACTGCCACTATTTACTTTGGAAAATGATGTCCCTATGAGCAATGACTATTCCTCACTTGCACTTGAGGTGGAAACAGAGAGGCCTAATTTCTAAGAGCAGCTGAGGTCCAGTGGCAGATACTGGAGGGCAGTTCGCATAAGGGCAGCAATACAAAACTCCTTCCCACTTGTTCTGCTTTAGTTCATCATTCAGCAGTTTGCAGGTGTGTGTCCTGAGCTGTACAGAGTACCCTCTATTGGAATAGCACCTGCCTGAACTGTAAGTTTTAAGTAAAGGCAAATGGGAGACACACTTCTCAAAGCACTGTTGGATGGGCTTTCATTAGCGGTTTCACAGTAGAATGGCGACTCCCAGGAAGGGAACAAGTACAGGGGACTGGTCCCTAGAAAACCAAGCCGCATAATATGAGCTTCTGACCCAAGGTGTCACTGATGTTTGGCGAGATGCCTCTATTCTGGAGATAAATGGGCCTCCTCAAAGAATGAAGCAGGACGCTCTTCACAACCAAACACAGGTTAGGGCCTTTTGGATCAAAGGTAACCCACAGCATCTATTCCACAGCTACCAAAGGGAAAACCAGCCCCTCTCCATGACAGGCTCCCTCCTGATTCCGGTTTTCCAAAGGACTGAAGAAAGGTAAGGACCGCTGAGGGGTTAAAACTGCTTCAATAATTTTTGGAGACAAAGCTTGAGAAATGGTCAAGCAGTTCCCAAAGGAGGAAGAAACAGCTTTTGCATCATAGAACTGCCACCAGGAGCCTTCCAGGGACACTCAGAAACCCTGCTGAAAATCTGACCTCCTTCTCCAAGCAGTCAGATAATACGACTCCTTTAAGCAGCACCGAATGGTTAAATTCATCACCATAATTTAATTTTACAGGTTATTAAAGATCAGTTCGCCTCCCCTCTTTCTCCGGCGCTGCTTTTGTGTATTAAATTCGGACTAATCACATTGGGGATTCCAAAAGTACTGTATTAGTCATCCCCATCCCTTTTAATTTGTTTAATGGCCTCGTGTGTGTGTGTGTGTGTGTGTGTGTGTGTGTGTGTGTGTGTGTTCTGACCGGCTGTACATCGCTTTAGCCTCCCGGTGACATGTAAATAAAGACTGGATAGGGAAACTTTTGCAGAAAAGAATAAAGCGTGCCTGCATTCTAAAGTTACATTTGATGTTTGAGTAATTCATGGGACGTGTCCTGCAAGCCACGGCGCTTATTATTTCTGCTTAGTGGTCTGCAGACCCAGGAGAAGAGAGAGGGCGAAGAAAGGGAGGAAGGAAGAAAGAAAGGGAGCCTGAATTTACACTCACAGCTTCAAAAGCCCTTTTGTACTCAGCCAACTTCTCCTGGCTGAAGATGCAGTATTTGCCAAAAAGTCGCCTGCAAGAAAGCATACAACACAACAAAAGTATAAAACAGCCCATTAAAGGCCTCCTTCTTTGCCCACCCCCACCTTCTTTTAATAATTTTTTTTTTTATGTGAAAGACATATTTTTAGAAAGTGGCTCTCAGAGCCCGACAATGCCGACCAGGATTAGAAAACATTCACCTCGTTAGTGAGGTTTGGAGCCCGATGGGGCTGTGTGGGGCAATTGTCTTTTCACCTGGCCCGGGCCACCGAGTCCACGTGAGCTGAGAATAGGAGTTACTTAGCATGTAGGACCCGTCGGGGAGCGCGCTCCTCGGAGCGGTGGTCTGAGGGAGTGAGAATGGCTGTCTTGTTTGGATTGTTGTTTTTAGCTGCTCTTACACATTCAGATTTTCTGTCCATTCAGCCAGAGAGGCCACGTGTCCAAAACCTGAAAGGGGCGAGTGCTGCAGAGCAACTTGGTTAAACTTGCCTTTTGATATGTGGGATTTTCCATGTGGTCAATTTTTCTCTGGCCAGTTTAAGGATTTTCTCAAATGGGAATATTTTTAAATGTTTATATTTTCACATGGATGTTAAAATACCAGCATAAGTTGGCTGGGGCGGGGGGGGGGAGGGGGATAGGGAAAAGGAGAAATAGAAATAAACAAAGAGGGATCAGTAAGTTCTCCCATCCCAGGCTGTGTGGACACCTGCTGAAATGTCACAAGTCTAGTGAAATGACTGGTTGAATGTTTGAGTCTCCTTGATGCCAACTGGCTGACTTTCCCCATGAACTGACCAGTTGTTTGGGCATTTTTCAGGGGCAACTCTGGTTCAATCTGAATTATTTAGAAGTAATTATCCCATTGGTGGCTTATCAAGGCCTGTGTTTTCTTTCTATTTCCTTCCTGGGCACCTGCTTTTTAAAACCCATTTTAATACTAATTAATTCCCCCAACCTGGGGAAGGGTAGTTCAGTTTACTTCAACAAACATTTGTTGAATGTTTGTCATGTGCGAAGCATTCCACTAGCTGCCAGAGATAGAAAGAGAAAGAGAAGTGGTTGGTGTCACCAATGATTTGGGGGATTTAATAGAGAAAGACATGATTTCAAAGCAATGCTACAAAAAGAAACCCAGAGTGGTTTGGGACCACTGGGGGAGCCTCTAGCACAGTTTGGGGTTGTCAAGAATGGCTTTTCAAGGAGGTGAAGATTGGGCTGAGTTTTAAAGAATATAGAGGAATTGCCCTAACCGGTTTGGCTCAGTGGATAGAGCGTTGGCCTGCGGACTCAAGGGTCCCAGGTTCGATTCTGATCAAGGGCCTGTACCTTGGTTGCGGGCACATCCCCAGTAGGAGGCGTGCAGGAGGCAGCTGTTCGATGTTTCTCTTTCATCGATGTTTCTAATTCTCTATCCCTCTCCTTTCCTCTCTGTAAAAAATCAATAAAATATATTACAAAAATAATATAGAGGAATAAACAAGTTAACCAAGAGTGAGAAAAGAATCAGGAACTAGGAATCCCAGAGGGAAAGGCAAAGAAGCATAACTCAGTGGGTTTAGCAATTCAGTAGAACTGGAGCATAAAATCTGAGGACAGAACAAGGTGATGGGTGGAGAAACAGGATTGGGAACCAAGGCTTGATGGGTCCAGCCTCCACCTGAGAGCATCTGTCCTTCATCTCAAGGGCATCAGGGAGCCACTGGAAGGTTAAGGCATGGGTGTAAGGGGATGAGCTCTGAATTCATCACATCATTGGGTCAATGAATTCGAAGACTGGAGTTGGGAGACTGGTTAGTGAATCATTGCAACCTTTTGGGAGAAGGAAACCATGACATTCAGAATGAGGGATTTGGGGGTGAGGTTGTGGAAGAAGTATATGGCAGGGAAAATTAAGAGGAGCAGGAGAGAGGAGAGGCTAGGGTAATCCCCAGATTTCTGGTGTAGATTGGTGGCAGTGCTGTTGACCAATAGAGGACTCCCAGGAATGACGGTTTGGGGATAGAGGAGGGGAGATAAAGCAAACAGAGAATGTGTTGAGCTCCAGTGCCTACTTGCCCAGTTAGTTAGGAGGGCAGTTAGACAAGAGGTCATTGAGCTTCCAAAAGCCTTTGACTTAAACCACGTATCCCCAGTGAGGCCAACATCTCCCCCAAGAGAGTGAAAATGTCTTCTTGGAGGAAGGGGGTGTTGCAAAAACACTTAAGTATTATTAGGTAGTTAGTATAGGAGGGTTCCTCTCCTATTATTCTTCTGTTTTGATCTTAGAGACACTGAGAGTTACATGGCTGATCTGTTTTCCCTCTTTGGGCTTCTAAAAAAGCAAAAGCCAGACTTTTTCACCACCAGTACAGCAAGCAGAGGGGACCCAAAGTACATGTCATTATTAGCCTTGTTCTTACTCCCATTTTGTGTCCTTAAATAAAAAGCAAGCCAGGGCCCTTGCATTAATGGGACTTTAAGGGACTTGTAAATGAGGTGAAGGCATTATGTTATCTTGAAGTTACCAGCTGAGCAGGGATTAGTTATCTGATTGACCCATCCTAGTTTAGGGCAAAGCTGCAAAGAAACAGATATGAAACACATTCTGAAGAAAATAGCATGGGGAGGAGCAGAGCGAGAATGGTTAGGTCAAGAGACCATACTCTACTCAGTTCTACACATGTTATAGCATTGAGTTCTGTAGAGATGCTCAGATGTGGT
Organism: Myotis myotis; assembly: GCF_014108235.1. Classification (NCBI taxonomy): domain Eukaryota; kingdom Metazoa; phylum Chordata; class Mammalia; order Chiroptera; family Vespertilionidae; genus Myotis; species Myotis myotis. The sequence goes on from NW_023416335.1 coordinate 199,980,992, forward strand.
ATTGGGGTCAGTAATAAGACTCTTATTAGTAATTATTTCTGACCCCAATACAACCTTTGAGCATCTCTGCAGAATAAGATCCAGTGTTGATATCCTGGTTTCCCAAAATGTTACTATTGGGGGGAAATGGATAAAAGGTAAAGGATATCTCTCTTCATTTGAACCTACAATTTTGTCAATAAAAAATTCCAATTTAAAAAAATGTGTTTGCACAGAGAAAATTACATGTGACGACATAGCAAGAAGGTGGCCATCTGCAAGCCAAGAAGAGAAACCTCATATGACTCCAATCCTGCCATCACCTTAATCTCAGACTTTCACTCTCCCAAACTGTAAGAAAATACATGTCTGTTATTTATGCTACCCAGTCTGTGGTATTTTGTAATGGTAGCCTAGAAAACTAAGGCAATAAATAAATATTTGAGACAGCATTGGTGATGAAACCCCTCCTTCAGTTGGCCAACCTAGCCAGATGTACAAGTCCAACTCCAATCCTGAAGGCACAGTTCCAGCCCCCACTATCTTCAATTCATGCCTACATTCTTGGCCCTGGGAGATGCATGGGGAAAGGGGAATTAGCAGTTTGGAATATGCTAGGGTCAGATGGCCTTACTAATGTCCAATGAGATGGCTCTAAGGAACTGCTGGGAGTCACTGCCCTAAGTGACGTAGCTCTTAAAAGGTTGTGGATGGACCCTAAAACTCTCAACCTCCTTAAATAATCCCATTATAAAGCCATCAGCCCATAAACTCATCTAAACCCTTTGGATCTGTTCATTTTTCCAGATTATATCTGACAGATTTTCTTTGCTGCCTCCTGCTAAGAGTTAATTTTTTCCCTTTTGACTATTCTAATGATCACAGCCTGGGATGGGAGATATGGTGGTATCTCCTGAAAAGAGATTTCAACTTTAAAAACTTAGCTGAATTTTAATGGCATTGAAGGTTGATTTAGCTTTTCTGTTTAAATAATTAGTACTATTTCCTTGTGAATTCAATGATCAAAACAAAAACAAACAAACAGAAAGTCCTGAAGTTAAAATAAAGGTACATTCATCTCCTTGCCAAACAAACAAATAAACAAAAACACTTTTCTATTTCCAGGTAGCCAAATTGCTTTTTTTTAAAGGAAAGAATAGCAGAAGATGCCTTATACAGAACTAAATGACAGCATATTTCATAAGGTATCAGAATCTAAACTACTTAAGCAAGCTTAAAGTTAACATATTTTACAAGACACAAAAAAAGCTCTAACCTGAAGAAAACAAATAGATAAATTTTGATTGTTGTAACATTAGGAACTTCTGAGTCATCATTAAGACAGCTTTTACAGGTTATCTTTTTTTAAATAACTTTTTAAAAATTCTTTATTGTTAAATATGGGTTATGTTTGAGGGTGAAATGAAGGCCTTGTTATTGGGAAGGGACATTTGGGGACTTCTGAAATATGGCAATGCTCTACTTTTAGAACTGGGTTGCAGTTGCACATATACCCTTTGCAATAATTAAGCTGTATATCCACTTTTTCATATTTATTCTATAAGTGTTATATTTCAAACACACAAAAAGGATTGAAAAGTGACTTTTATTCTTCTTGAAGGCAAGAAAAAAAATATTTCTCAGTCTAAATGAAGGGTAATATTTGAGAGGTTTCTCCTGGGTTCTTTGGTTTTATTCCTTTTCCACACTATTACTCAGCTGTGACGCTTGTACCTTTCAGCCAGTCAGGTTTGAATTTCACATTCATCAGCCGTGTTCCTGGAGCCTTCTCTGTATGGGAGTATCTCCATCAGATCTTCATAGCCAGAAGTTCTGCCTCCTCCCAGGGCCACTGAATCAAACCAGAGACTCCCTTGTATTTCACATGGGGAAACTGAGGTCTTCCAGAGATCATCTAAGGTGCCTCCAAGCAGTCTGGTTTCCTTCCTATGGAATGTTTACCTTTCCCTCCCCCATTGATGTACAGTTAGCTCTGGGACATGCAATGTCCCAGACAGAGGCTGCTCCATCCACCTGGGTTGCCAGCACAGAGCAGGTTTGATCCATGATGGACACTGTCTTAGTCATCAGCTCAGGCTGCTAGAATAAATACCAAAGACGGGGGTGGGGGGAGGGGGCAGCCTTTAACAACAAACATTTATTTCTCAGAGGCTGGGAAGTCCAAGATCAAGGCATATTCAATGTCTGGTTAGAGCTCTCTTCCTGGTTCGCAGATGGCTGTCTTCTGGTTGTATCCTCACATGGTAAAGAAAGAGCGAGCTCTGGTCTCTTCATCTCCTTACAAGGTCACCAATTTCATCATTGAGGTTCCACCCTCATGACCTCATACACACCTAATTACCTCCAAATACCATGACATTGGGGGTTAGAGCCTCACATATGGATTTGAGGTGGAGGGGACACAAACATTCAATCCATGGCAGACTCATAGCATGGCCAACAAATCAACCTTTGTTGATGTAAATCACGGAAATTTTAGAGATATCTGTTTTCGAGGCGTAACCCAGACTATTCTGACTAGCGAGTCCTAGCAAGGGACCCTGAAATCCCAAGCACCAAAGGAAATACCTGAGCATTTGCACAGGTTCTCGTGCAGTAGACTTTTCAGAAGCCACACTGCCTCCCTTCCTTCTTAAGTTCAAACGCACACACACACACACACACACACACACACACACACACACACACACACAGACATAAGAGCCGTCACTGATAAACAGACACCACTTCCAAGTTAAGCTTTTCTGGATAAAAGAAAAGAAAACAACAATATCCAAGAGGAGAAAACGTTATATAAAATGACAGCCTTGGATTTGATCTTGCTTAAAAACAACTCTGCTTTGAAGAGCTCATCAGAACCCCTCTCTAACCAAGCTGAGAAATTTTGATTAAACCACACTTCTTGCTCCGACACCTGAAAATGGCCTGGCACGGCTGTAGAAAGCCAGAGCCTGCCTTTTCCTCTGGGTCTATCACTTCAAACAGTTCCTTGGCACAGCTGAGGCATCTCCTTAATATCCAGCGTTCCCTACCACCAGGACAACATCAAAAGCGAAGACCAGAGAGAGATTTTCATCTTTGGTACTCTTAGGCAAGCTGAGCAGAGAATGAAAGAATTGCTTGTGGGCTGCATCTTTAACTTGCTTGAACTCCATGAGGAGACAGCTGGCAAAACTTGATCAAATCAAATCTCAGGGGCTGCAACAGGGCCACATCAGGCCAGCGAGGAAAAGCTTTTGTTTCAGCCGAATCCAACCCCTTATCACCTCATTCTGTCACTCATACTTCCTCAGTCCACCCCCAAATCCTCCAGGATTTATTGCAGATGTAGCAAGCTTGCTGGAAATAATGGTACAAGCAAAGAGGCTAGTCGGCTATCGACTCCAAGCTCTGGGTAATACCAATGGGAAATTATTTGCACAAAAGGTGCGCTGGGCTGACAAATGAAGAGAGGGCTGGCCCATTGAAGATGCTAGGACTTAGACAAAGCGAACACACTAATACCAAGCCACTAGCTTTATCTGATTCCATGCTGGGGCTGATGGCTCCCCACACACCCCTTTGAGCCTCCCCCACCCACTCACACTTTTTCGTGAAAGACACAGGTTGCTTTCTTTGGTGTGCAGTGTACCATGAAATGGTAATCTAGGGAATTACTACGTTTATATAAACCACAGTGTTTTCTCTGCCCCACAATAAACAACTTTCAGATCTGCAACACATTTGTTTTTACAATGATGACTAAAGATAAATGTAACAGAGGAAAGCATGAAATTATGACAAAGGGAACTGAAAACTGATTTTTTTTTTTTTTTTTTTTTTTATCCAGAGAGTAATTGTTTTTGTCTATCTTAGACACGTTTTTCTTGGACACTGGTCAGACTTGATTTAGGAAATCATTCAGAACAATAGCAATTCCACTCTGCACCCATGTTTTTGCAAAAGAAAATGTGTATTTGCTTTCCCACTTTAATCTTCCCACAGGCCCATTTTGGGGTGACTTCTTGCATTCATGTCTGTTGTTTTTGCTCCATCACTCTCCCTTGAAGCAGGTGGCGACGCCAGATTCTATGTGATGTAAAATGGGCTTAGTGTTCTCATTAGAAAAGCCCTCAGCTCTTAAAGTAAGGAAGAATTATCCTCAAGGAGAGAGTTTCCCCCTTTTTCTAATCTCCTCATTTTAATAGAAACAAAGTGAGATTCTTTTTATCTGAGTCCCAATTGACTGTTAATGCTTCCAACTGATTTAGTCAAGATGGACCGGTCCTTTCATTTCCTTTCCACGGTCCTTTTCTTTGGCAATAGAGTGAAATATGTCTTTTATATTTGGGTTTTTTTTCACTTCACATACTGTTTTTGAGACTGATCCATGTGGTTGTGCGTATTAACAATTTAGTATTTTTTATTGCTGAAAAGTATTTCATAGTATAGATACACCAGGTTTTTAATTCATTCATCAGTTAATGACCTGTTGGTTTCTAGATTTTGGATTTTATGAATGATACTGCTATGAATATTTGCATACATTCTTTGTATGAACACATACCTTAATTTCTCTTAGATAATATTTAAGAATGAGATTTCCAGGTTATATGGAAGGTATATGTTTAACTTTATAAGATTGTCAAAACTCTTTACCAAAGCGACTGTATCACTATGTATTACTACTAATAATATATGACAGTTTCAGTGGTTCACCAACTCCTAGTATTGTCAGTCTTTTTACTCTAAACAGTATTTTTACTCTAAAGTTCAGTTCCTCACACACACACACACAGGTATAGTTTACCTAGCAAGTGGCAGTCTATATTTAACAAACTAATCTGACAAACTGTTATTCAGAAAAATGTATCCTGATTAACAAGATTGCTGATGTAAGAACATGTCAAAATTAAGCTCAAAGAAGAGCATGTCCTCTCCAAGGAGATGAAATGAATAGTCTAATGGATGAGTAATAATGACTAATCAATTAAAAAGCTGTAATCCCTGAAGATTCATTCTCTTTCCATCTCTCTCTCTATGTCTAAGCACTGCCCACGAAAGGAAGGGTGTCTAGAACCAATGTCCCTTAGGTCTTACCTAAAGGTCTGGATTTAAGTGGAGGTGGTGCAGAGAGCAACATACCCATTTAACTGCCTAAATAAGTGCCCCCTCCAACCAATCTCCACCTACCACAAAGCTGATGTTTGCATGTACACTCTGAAGTAGGGTGAAAATGCCCAAGCCTTGGAACACAGGGCTCAAATGGGAAAGTGGAAATTAGAGTTTTTGGACATGTTGGTTGGGAAAGAAAGACCGACCTAGAGTTGGAACTGTCTCCACTGGACATTTCTAAATTTTGTAAGAAGATAACTATCTTAACAGCCTCCCTCTGAGAGAGGAGGTAATAAAGAGACTTAGTTCTTCCACGCCATGTGTTATGGACTGAATTGTTTACCCCCAAGCCCCAAATTCATATGTTGAAGTCCTAGCCCACAGTATGTTAGAGTGTGACTGTATTTGGAGATAAGGTCTTTAAATGAGATGATTACATTAAATAAGATCATAAGGTCATTACATTGGCTATAATCCAATATAATGGTGTCCTTATAAGAAGAAATTTGGACAAAAACATACGAGCACACAGAGGTAAGACCATAGGAAAAACAAGGGGGAGAAGATGGCCATCTACAATCCAAGGAGGGAGGCTTCGGGAGAAACCAACCCTGCTGACAACTTTGTCTTGAATTTCTTGCCTCCAGAACTGTTGCTGTTTAATTCAAGTGTTATTTAACTAAGACACCTAGTCTGTGGTACTTTGTTGTGGCAGTTCTAGCAAACTAATACACTACCCACCATTCCAAAGTGGTAAAACGGTGTTGAAATAACCTCTTGATGGGAGAGTTCTCCCACTTGTGCTTAAGTTCACAGATCATGGCCTCTGAGCAACAAGAACAGACAGACTCACTGGCATCTTGGCAAAGAAACTAAGACAATTTTCTTATCTGAGCCTTTGCTATAGTTTTGGGCAACACTAATATTAGATTCTAGAAATGTGATTCTTTCTGAGCTAATGGTTGCTCTTGTATGTATACAAAAAAATAATCGACCCACTTGTTAGTTCTAATATCCCTTGTACTTGAACCTATTCCCCCATGAATGCAAAAAAAACAAAAAAAACACACCAACCTTTCTAGTGGCTTCTCTGTCAGAATTCTTCTCTAGAACCCAGTTGTCTCAGGTCAATGTCACTTCCTCAAAGATGCTTGCTCCAATCCTTAAGATGAAATTAGTCACCTCTGTTAAACATTTTCATTGCACCCTTTATTTTCCTTCATGAGCCTTATGACAACTGGAATCAAGTACTTATTAAATGTGATTACATTTCAAATGTCCCTCCTGGTAGACCATAACCTTCTTGAGAGAGTGGGCTGTGTATATTTTATTCCCCTTGTATCCCCAGAACTTAGCCTAGTTCCTAGCACACAGTAGGCTCTCAAGACATATTTGTTAAAATCACTAATAAATCAATCGTACTAGATTTAAAAATATATTTTATAACCAGTTTTCTCTTGGATTCAGTTTTACTCAAGGCTACAAGAATCTAATAAGAGTAGAATGTTCCTGACATCTGCAGGAAAAGCTCAGGGGTGATTTCATTTAGGGTAGCCAGGTAACATGCAAGGTGCCCAGTTAAATGTGAATTTAAGATAAACGATGAATAATATTTTAGTCTAAGTATGTCCCAAATATTTCACAGTCATCATTTTTTGTTTTTGTTTTCTAAATTTCACATTTATCTGGACATCCCAGGTTTTTTTTGGTTAAATCCAGCAACCCTACACTCAGAGTATCTTACTAACAGTAAATAAGAAAGTAAGCCAACAAGAGAAGTGAAATGGCCAAGTCCTTAAGAATAAGACCATTCTTTGTATCTGCCCCGACCCCAAACACACACACTGTGATGCACAGTGCCTGCCACACAAGACACTAGTAAATGGTTTTGAACTGAACTAAAGTTTTAAAATGTCACTGTATCTCCATCCACAAAAGACCATGAAGGGAAAAATATTACTAACAAAATAAAAGAATAAATCAATAATTGCTTGATCCTAAAGCTGGAAGGAGGTGGGGACCACCTGTCTACTGCCTCATTCCCAGGCAGGGTGGGTGGTGGTGGTGGTGGTGGTGGTGAAAACATAGCCCAGAGTGCTCCATGATGGCTTATCTAATTGGCAGTGGCATATCTGAGGCCACAGCCAAATCACCTTAACCTCAGCCCAATGCTCCTTCCACACCCCACCCTCAAAATATTTCTCACAAAGGCAAACCTTTTCTGGCCTAGATAATTTCACATCTACCTTCTCAACCAGCTGCCCTGGCTGGGTCAGTAAGCAATAGCCACCAAGCTATTATGCATATTCTTTAAAGAAATCCAAGTAAGAGCTTTTTCCTTTTTTAATCTCATAAAGATTACTGTTATAGATGGATGAACCAAGATAATAAGTCAAAAATGAGTATAATTGGTCAAACACATTGAAGGCCTTTGCATGAAGCTGCCTTTCGTTTGTTGACATATCAGATTATACCAAAGATCTCTTTATTCATTTTTTAAAAGGTTGGCAGCTTCTATTCAATAGTGTTAGTGAGACAATCCCTTAAGCTGTGTCAAAATGCCAGTTATCCTAGATGCCACCCAGATTTGAATAATTTAGAGAGACAAAACACAGGCAGAAAGAAGGAATCATCTTTTGACTACCATGGCTTTTCAGGGGGCTGCTTCCCTACCTTCTCCCCTCTCCCTGAAGCATCTTTTTCTCTCAATCAGTAGTGACAAATGTCAATCAAGCCTTCTGCAGCTGAAAAAGTGGGAGGAGTGGGCAGTGAACCCAGGGGGAGGAGAGGGGACAGAAACGTGAGACATTCTGGAACAATTGCTCAAGGAAGATCCCCTGTCAGTGTGTGGTCTGGGGGAAAAAAGTCTTTTCCTTTTTTCCCTTCTAATCTCTAACTGACTATTTACCCCTTTTTATAAACTTGAATCTCTCTGTTGCTCCAAAGGCTCCAAAACAAATCACTTGGCAGCCAGGATTAAGCTGCTTTGTTGCCAACGATTAGCAGGTTTGCTTGTAGATTTAACATCTTCAGCAACATCTGAATGTCAAATGATTCAGGAAATACTAGTCTAGTATTTTGACCAAAGCCATATGAATGCTTGACATAAACTGGGAGAAGATACCAAAGAAAGAGGATTGCAGAACATTCCACGAGGAAGAGTTTAACATGGACAAACTGAGAACAGTTCATTTGTATTTTTGTTGTTTTTTATGTAGCCATTGTTTTGAAAAAATGTCACATTCCAGCCAACCTCGTTTCAAAAGAAAAATCTGCAAAACTTCTACTTTAAGGTCAAAACTCTAAGAAATGTTAACTCCAAACACATTAAATATTTTGTAGTTCAAAATCCACATAACATTCATTTATTGAATGCCTACTATGTGCTGGGTACTGTGCCTAAATAGAAATAAATATAATCCAGTTCCAATTTTCAAGAGCCTTCTATTATCTTCATGATATACCTATTTCAGCACTTAACTATTTTTGAAAAACCAACAATATAATTACCTGGGACTCTGCCTTTGTAACTTTGAGAGTTTAAAGGTGAAGGACTATGCCTTTACCCTCCACTGTACTTCACATTGACCTTCCAAATGGTAGCTGCTCAAGGCAGCATATGGAATAGAGAAAGGCACAGATCTTGAGTCAGGGGCTACTCTATTTTGTGATTATGGGCAAGCCCTTAATCAGTGGGTCTTTAACTTTCATCTTCATAATGTGAGGGAAGACACTGTTTATCATCCCTTCCAATCCTAATGCCTGTGATTCCTTAACTTGGGGCAAGGAGACTAAATAGCCAGGCTTATCAGATTTTAAACACTTTGAGGGCAGGGTCTGTCTGTTTTATGGAATCCCAGAGTGAACACAGGGCCCTGCACTCTTGAAAGTCAAGCCAAACTCTACACACTTGAAATTCCAGTTAAGAGTCTGTGAAGCATTTTTGTGTATGGTGTAAATTGGTGGTCTAGTTTCATTTTTTTTTTGCATGTATCTGTCCAATTTTCCCAACACCATTTATTGGAGAGACTGTCTTGACTCCATTGTATGTTCTTGCCTCCTTTGTCAAATACTAATTGAGCATATTGGTTTGGGTCGATTTCTTGGTTCTCTATTCTATTCCATTGGTCTATATGTCTGTTCTTGTGCCAGTACCAGGCAGTTTTGAGAACAGTGGTTTTGTAATACAGCTTGTTATCTGGTATTGAGAGCCCTTCTACTTTTTTTTCCCTCAGGATTGCTGCAGCTATTCGGGGTCTTTTTGCTTTGTTTTTGTTTGTTTTTATTGTTTTATTGCTTAAAGTATTACAAAGGGTATTACATATGTGTCCTTTTTCCCCCCGCCCTTGACAATCCCCTGGCCTCCCCTACCCCCCAGTGTCTTATGTCCATTGGTTATGCTTATGGACATACTTGCATGCATACAAGTCCTTCAGTTGATCTCTTACCCCCATCCCTCCTGCCCCCCAACCCTCCCTGGCCTTCCCGCTGCAGTTTGACAATCTGTTTGAGGCAGCTCTGCCTCTGTATCTATTATTGTTCATAAGTTTATAATAGTCTTTATTATCCATGAATGAGTGAGATCATGTGGTATTTTTCCTTCATTGACTGGCTTATTTCACTTAGCATAATGCTCTCCAGTTCCATCCATGCCTTTGCAAATAGTAAGAGTTCCTTCTTTTTTACAGCAGCATAGTATTCCATCATGTAGATGTACCACAGTTTTCTGATCCATTCATCTACTGATGGGCACTTAGGCTGTTTCCAGATCTTAGCTATGGTGAATTGTGCTGCTATGAACATATGGGTGCATATATCCTTTCTGATTGGTGTTTCTGGTTTCTTGGGATATATTCCTAGAAGTGGGATCACAGGGTCAAATGGGAGTTCCATTTTTAGTTTTTTGAGGAAACTCCATACTGTCTTCCATATTGGCTACACCAGTCTGCATTCCCACCAGCAGTGCACGAGTGTTCCTTTTTCTCCACATCCTCTCCAGCACTTGTCGTTTGTTGATTTGTTGATGATAGCCAGTCTGATAGGTGTGAGATGGTACCTCATTGTTGTTTTGATTTGCATCTCTCAGATGATTAGTGACTTTGAGCATGTTTTCATATGTCTCTTGGCTTTCTGAATGTCCTCTTTTGAAAGGTGTCTATTTAGATCCTTTGTCCATTTTTTGATTGGTTTGTTTATCTTCATTTTGTTAAGTTGTATGAGTTCCCTATAAATTTTGGAGATTAGGCCCTTATCAGATATGACATTGGCAAATATGTTTTCCCACACAGTGGGCTTTCTTGTTGTTTTGTATTCCAGATGAATTTTTGGAGAGTTCTTCTAGGTCTGTGAAATATACCATGGGTATTTGAATGGGGAGTGCATTGTATATATAGATTGCTTAGGGTAGTATGGACATTTTAATGATGTTGATTCTACCAATCCATGAACACAGTATGTTTTTCCATCTGCTGATGTCTTCCTCTATCTCTTTTTTCAGTGTCCTGTAGTTTTCCGAGTACAGGTCTTTTACCTCGTTAGTTAAGTTTATTTTTAGGTTTCTTAATTTTTTTGGTGCAATGGTAAATGGGATTGTTTTTCCAATCTCTCTTTCTGTAAGTTCACTATTGATATATAAATATGCCAACGATTTCTTGGCGTTAATATGTTCACAGCAGCACAATTTACAATAGCTAAGATTTGGAAACAGCCTAAGTGCCCATCAGCAGATGAGTGGATTAAAAAACTGTGATACATCTACACAATGGAATACTACACTGCTGTAAAAAAAGAAAGAATTCTTACATTTGCAGCAGCATGGATGGAACTGGAGAGCATTGTGCTAAGCGAAATAAGCCAGTCAGAGAAAGATAAATATCACATGATCTCACTCATTTGTGGAATGTAATGAACAACATAAACTGATGAACAAAAACAGATCCAGAGACAGAGAAGCATCAATCAGACTGTCAAACCTCAGAGGGAAGATAGGGGAGGGTGGGGGTAAAGGGGAGAGATCAACCAAAGGACTGGTATGCATGCATATAAGCCTAGACAATGGATACAGACACCAGTGGGGTGAGGGCATGAGTGGGGGGGTGGGCAATGGGAGGGATAAGGACACATATGTAATACCTTAATCAATAAAGAAAAAAGAAAGTCTGTGAAGCAGAAAAGGAAGTAACTCAAGTAGGCTTAAGCAAAGTCCTAGGGCTCAAGCTACAGAAAAAAACCTAGAGCAGACCCAAGATTACATATGGATATTTTGAGGCAACCAGTAACTGCCAGTGTCCACAGGACTTTCAGATAAGAGCAGATCATCCCATCAGGGGCTTCTAGGTAAGAAGGTATAGGACATGAAACCTGGATGAAGGTAAGGCTGCAGCCTTGGCAGATTATAATATACCAGCTATACAAATGAAAATTTAGACATTGCCCTGTACTGAGTATATTTTGCCTACAATGACAACTTCTCCCATCTCTGTATGGATCTTCTTCCTGTCCCCAAGCTGGATATCCCACCCTAAATCACTAACACAACAGTGAATTATCCTGTGTGGGGCACAAGGAGGAAGGTAGATCAAGCCCAGGAGCCTTACCTCTATCGCTTCTCTCTCAGGAATCTTGCTCCATCGACTTTTCTCATTTCTCCAGTAGCTCCAGTCTCTCCCTCTCCTTTGGCTTCTTCCATTCAGCCTGTAAGTATCGGCCAGTTCTTTTCATTCATTCATTCATTCATTCATTCATTCATTCATTCATTCATATTATTTTATTCTCTACTACACATAATCTATAAAAAATGACTAACCCTCACCCTCAATACCATGTGTCATTATCACTTTCAGCAGATATCCTCTACTTCCTTCCTAATAGGATCCAACTCAATGGCAAGAACATGCATCCCTTTCCTCATTATAAGTTCCCCACATTTGCATTCCTGCCTTTTCACTTTGGTATCAGAGGAGGACATTTCTGGCCTTCCTCTATCAGTTAGGATGATATCAGCATGACTCGCAACAGAAAATTTATTACTTCATGTAACAGGAAGTCCAGTGGTGGCCCAAGCTCCAGACAGAGTATGATCAAGGCTCTGATTGATTTTCTCTGAGATTCTTTCAGTATTTTAAAAACACCAATAGTAACATAATGGCTGTATTTGAGAGAGAAGAATGAATAGAAGGACTAGAATAATATTTTAAAAAGAAAACAGGGGTTTTCGATTATATTTACAATATTTTGCCTCTTTAAGCTGAGTTGTAGGTACTTGAGCAAATATGTATTTTTAGACTTAATATTTTTGTGAAAAGAAATATAATGTTTAAATGTATTAATAAAATGAACATTCATAATCACATATGACTTGAGTACCTCTGAAGTCTCTTGTGTTTCTCTACCCATTCATTTTGCTTTTAGACACCCAGAAAAATTAGAATGTTTAAGTACAGGTATGTTTGAATTTCATGTGATGGAGTAATTCTATATTTCATTTATGACTCTTATTCTTCCATGACTTGACTATTTTGTCTCAACATTTAAAAATATATGTTTTATTGATTTCAGAGAGGAAGGAAGAGGAAAAGAGAGATATAAACATAAATGATGAGAGAGAATAATTGATTGCCTGCCTCCTGCATTCCTGCCCCACCCCACTGGGGATTGAGCCTGCAACCTGGGCATGTGCCCTGACCAGGAAGTGAACCATGACTTCCTGGTTCATAGGTCAATGCTCAACCACTGAGCAATGCTGGTTGGGCTGTCTCAACATTTTTAAGATCCATACATGCTAATGCATACAGCTACAGTTCATTCATTTTCAGTACTACATAGTATTTCATCATACAAATTTACTACAACTGAACCTGTGGGGAATGCCAAGAAGCCAGTACATCAGTAAAGTGAGAAGTTTAGGAGACACCTATGAAGTTTGCCAGAGTTCAAAGAAGTTTGCAAAGAGGTTTGTTGATGTAGCATAAGTTTATGGAATGTATACTAATTGTGGCATCATATGCACTATTTTTTTTTAAAAAAATTGTTGATGCATCCTTTATGTATATAATGTGGTCCATCTTTATAGCTGTTTTTCATGTGCTTAAGCAGTTAAATATTTGCCTCTTAAAATAATCGTGTTAATTTTACTCAAGTCTTCTACATCTCATAATTTTTAGCCTGCTGACTATTCTCAAGAGATGTGTCACTGTAATGTTTTGTGGATTGTGGCTGCTAAGGAAGTGGTAGGCTGAGGAAAAGAAAGAGTACTTGGTGTTATGATTATATTTGCTGAAAAAATTCTGCATGGATAAGAGCAACACCCAATGCATTCTCGCATGGCCCTGCCTCCTCCATGGGTGGTCAGCACATCCAACTCGCTGCTTGGTGTGCTGGATGATCACGGGTCTCTCTACAATATTACATTTAATTTACTTTTTCTAACTTTCTTCCAAACTCCCTCACATGTTTAATGTTGCTGACACACAGGGCGCTTCGCTTGCCATTTTCCTACCATGCCTTGCCTTTGCTCTGCTATTCCCTCCCCTACAACGACCTTCCCAAACCCACACACACATCTCAAGACTCTCATGTCCTATATGAGTGCTCTTAGATTCCTTCTTTCTCTGAACATCTAGAGACCTTACTCATTTCCCACTTGTGAATTGTCCTATTTTGCAGTGCATATTTTCGTGAACATGTTCTTTCTCCCACTGCCTTATTAAGGAATTTGACATCTGGAACTTAATCTCAATCATTTTTATAGCCCAACATTACTTAGGAAGGACTGAAATACTAAAAGGATATGCAACTTTCCATGGTCAAATACAGAAACGTTAATGGCAATAACTTCACTAGTTGAAAATCACTTTGAAAAAGTCTGTCTGTCTGAACACCGTAGATGTTCTGGGCTAGAGCAAACTAATTATAGGACATGAACAGACTTCTGTAACTACTACTGACATTTTTACACTAATCATTGTGTAATACAAGACCCAGATGTTGCAGACTCATTGTACTAAAACAACATGAACCAATTTGGCAGCTCAGTTCATCCCCATGGCAGGCTTTGTGACAAGTCAAGCAACATTTCTTTTTTTAAAAAATATATTTTATTGATTTTTACAGAGAGAAAGGGAGAGGGATAGAGAGTTAGAAACATTGATGAGAGAGAAACATCAATTTAGCTGCCTCCTGCACACTTCCTACTGGGGATGTGCCCGCAACCAAAGTGTATGCCCTTGACCGGAATCAAACCTGGACCCTTCAGTCCACAGGCCAACGCTCTATCCACGGAGCCAAACCAGTTAGGGCTCAAACAACATTTCTTAATTAGCTGGACTTGTCCCCATTTTCTCCAGTATGGTAACTTGAAGTGACTAAAGGTAGAGTCATCAACAGAGGCTCCACATAAGGGTCAAGAAAACAATAAGCTACTAATCATTTCATTCACAGGAGTTTTATTCAAATTTGAACTTTTCATGGAAATATTAGTAAATAAGATGATCTTTTTTCAGATAGCATTATGTTTGTAACAAATTTCAAATGAATTTTCTTCTGCAGAAGTATAGATGGACAGATGCACCTTGTAATGGCATCAACGCAATAGAGGCCCAAGGCCAGAGTGAGGCTGCTTGTCCCAGGCCAAGTCCTAATGCCACCATTTACTAGCATGGGGTCTTCTAACTTCTCTGTGCTTCAGTATCCTCATGTGTAAGTACTTGTCTAATAGTGTTGACACAAACATTTAGAGAATTCATACATGTAAAGCTTCTAGAGCAATGCCTTCCACACATGGTAGGTGTTGAATTCTTGTCATATTAATATTGTACTTGGAGTTCCAACTACAGCTGTCTCTCATTTGCATGATGAATCTGTTTTTCAGTAAAGAAATTTGAACTGTATATATATATACACACACACTAACTTTGGAATAACTTGTTTAAGATTCTTGCCAATTCTAGTGGTGCCTTATGTTGGCATAAAAAAGTTCAGAAATGTTGCTGGAGACCCTGGAATCAGAGTAAGAAACTATTCTCTGTCAAACCCAAGACAGTTTCTGATAGTATCTACCTCCCAGTTGCCATATTTGAAGTGCTCTGAAGTTGTATTTTAGGAACTTCTATATTTTTTCCAAGCATTTTATTGTCTTTCCTTATTTTATGAACAAATGCAGTTTACTTAAATATTTTAACTAACCACCACTTTTCAAAATCTTTGTCTTCATTACGTGCATTGTGAGTCGAGTGTGTATGCTAACTCCACATCTGGTTTTGACCGGGCACATCAAGAGCTATTTTAATCCTGAAGTCTAAGTGTACCGTACATTGGGGTAATAAATTGCTGGGTCAGATTTTGCCAGATGAGTAAACTCTTTCAAGTATAACTGGAAACCTTTTTCCCCTAATGGCTTGAAAATTTAAACAGACCTCTAAAAACACTTACCTTGAACTCAGTGAGTTGCCGATATGCCCCATGAGATCTGCTGGGGTGTATCACCTGAAAGTCTCTTCTTTAGTAATGGTTGAAATGTAGGTTTGCACTCGGATGATATGTGTGATTATCTCAGTTCAGTACACTACAAACCTGATTATCCTCCCAATTAAAACAGCAGTGGTGCCTATTTCTCAGCAAGACACATGGAGCTGCAACCGGGTCTTGAATGACCAAGATTTCATTTCCTTCTCAGAATATTTTATACGATTCAGTAATCAGTAAAATTGGTTCTTCTACAATGGGCCTCCTCTGTCATTAGTGAGAATTAGCAAAGTTCTATTGCCTTAAAAAGATAAAGTGGTCTATTACTGTGAGTGAACCTGCTTTTCAGTGTGTGAAGACTTCTTTTAATTTTAAGGAGGCCTTTTATGCTTTTGTGTTGTGAATTAAATCGCCGTTTCATGAGGTTTATCCTTGTGCAGGAAAAAAAAAAAATCAATCTTTCATTAAATCCGGGAGACCCAAAATTGTGCTTGTAAAAAGGACTGTAGCCTTGGCAGATCCAGCAGCGTGTTGTATGTAGGGTGTCCAAGGAAGCGTTACTCCCTATCCAATGCCTACACTTGACACAATGTTCATTAATATTTCTTGTGAGGAAGGACCATACATTTTTATAAAAAGTTTTAAACAGGCACACTTTCCTGAAGTAGCTTCTTGGCTTGTGGGTTTGAGCTTAAATCTTGCATGCTCTAAAGCGTTACCCATGCAATCTGGAATGAGATCAATCACAGGGGCTGTAAAGTTGCATGACAGTACTCCCTCAGCATCCTTGTTAACTGCTGCTTCCTGGTGGGCTTGAACTTCAAATGCCAAGTCTTTTGTAGTGTGTGTGTGCGTGTGTGTGTGTGTGTGTGTGTGTGTGTGTGTGTGTGTGTGTGTAGGAGTGGTTGGGGTTGTGCTTAAAGATGAAGAGGGGAATAGCAAACCAACCTGAGATGACAGAAATCATCAGTAGTATAGTGACAAGAGCCCAGACCCTGGAATTAGTTGGAATCCCAGCTTTGTCACTTATCTGCTGTGGTATATTAGGCAAGTCCACTAGCTGAACCTCTGCTTTGTAGATACAAAATGGACAGAATTCTTAATACATGTGGTAGTTGGTAGGGTTTTTGATCATGTGTTTATCCCATTGTAGGTGCATTAGTTAGTTTTTACCACTTAAAAAAAAAAACACCCAAACTGTAAAGCAGAAAAAACAATTATTTAGTTTTATCATGATTCTGAAACTTGGCAATTTAGACTGGGCTCAGCTGGGTCATTCTGGTCTTGGCTGAACCCCCACATGCATCTGCCAACAGCTCTGCTTCTGCTACTTTGGGGACACTCTGGCTCTTCTTACACTTTTTTATCCTCCATCAGTTAGCAAAGACGTGTTCCTGTGGTGGAGGCAGGGCTCTCAGAGAGAAGTGTAGATCTTTTGAGAACTGAGTTTATAACTGGCACAGTATTATGGCCACCATGTTCTATTGGCTAAAGCAAGTCACAAGGAAAGCCTAAATTCCAGGAAAGGGGAAATAAATTCCACCTCTTAAAGATCTGCAGTGTCACTTTGCAAAGGGCACAGATAGAGGGAAGCCATCAATGCAATCAATATACTAGAGTAGGCAGGTGTGTGATGGATTGTGGCTAAAGCTTCAGAGATACACATATGCTCCCTGGAGTAGAGTAGAGAGGGATGTGAGACAGATATGGTCACTGCTTACTTTTATAAAAAAAAATAATAATGGAACACAGCCACACCCATTGGTTGACATATTGCCTATGGTTACTTTCATACTATAACAAGACAGTTGAGTACTTGCAACAAAGATGATACAGCCTGCAAAGTCCAAAATACTTACTCTCTGTTTTGTTTTTCAAGAAAACATCAGCTTTAGAGTTTTGCTACTCTAAGTGTCTGTGGACCAGCAGATTTAGCTTCACCTGAGAGCCTTTAGCAATGCAGAATTGCAGGTCTACTGAATCAGAATCTGAATTTTAACAAAATTCCCTAGGCAATGCACACTAAAGTTTGAGCAATGCTAGACTAGGGAGCAGCTATGCTACTTGGACATAATCTAAGGAGTGTAAGGGTCCCAGTGATGGTTATTGAAAAGACAGACCCCACCTGTAGGGCCCAGCAACTGTTGTTTTTTGGGGAGCTAGGCTAATTGATGTGCTGATTTCAGGAGCTCTGTCCATCTTTGACAGAGATCATGCTCTTAATCCAGGGATAAAGAGAGGGATGCAGGCCCCATGAATGTAGACTGGTGAGACTGAGATTAGTCAATCAACTGGGAAAATCTAGGCTCTAATTTCTGAAGGATTAAGGAGGAGGGACAGGGGAAGACCCAGGAGCATTGTCTGAATCAAGGTGGGAGAAGCCAGTTCTCTACATTGATGGGTCAAATAAAGGATAAAGGAAGAATGTAATTCAGAAATCGCCGCTAGTACTGCTGATGTTGGACATGGTTGGCAGCTGAGTTTTGCAGGGACAATTGAGACTGGGCCACTGGGCCTCACTTGAGCATGTGGTTGAGGTTTTAAACTATTTACTTGGGCTTTTAGTTTCTTCTAAAGAATATATGGATGAGCCTGGCCGGTGTTGCTCAGTGGTTGAGCATTGACCTATGAACCAGGAGGTCACGGTTCAATTCTCTGTCAGGGCATATGCCTGGGTTTTAGGCTAGATCCCCATTGGGGCATGCAGGAGGCAGCCAAACATCATTGATGTTTCTGTCTCTCTGTCTCTCCCCCTTTCTCTCTGAAATCAATAAAAAAAATTTTAAAAATAATATATGGATGATAAGAAGTGCACATCTAGGGTTCCTATGAGACTACAAATGGGCACTCCCTAAAACTGGAATACAATAAAACCTTCCTCATGGATTTCTTATAATCACTGAATCAATTCATATAAAGGCTAAAATGTTACCTATTGTTATAATCTTTGTCAGCATCACCATTATCATCATCTTCATCACCATTATCATCACTATTATTAGAACAAGAACCAAAGGCATCAAGATCCCAGGTAGGTCTTAGGATCAGCTTTGGTCCTTGATTCTCTCTTACTTTTCTCCCTTCCCTCACTGATCTCTTCTCTCTACCCCTTTCTCAGGATGTGTTTCTCTTTCTAAAAATCAGCTTCCTCCTCCTTTATTTTTTTTTATTGATTTTAGAGAGGAAGGGAGAGTGAGAGGGAGATAGAAACATCAATGATGAGAGGGAATCACTGATCGGCTGACTCCTTCCCACCCCCCACTGGGGATCGAGCCTGAAACCCAGGCATGTGCCCTTGACTGAAATCGAACCCGGGACCCTTCATTCCTCAGGCTGATGCTCTGTCCACTGAGCAAGATTGGCTAGCGACCTCCTCCTCTATTCTATGTGACTTCCAGTCTCTCACAATTTTGATTTGTAAATGTCTTTGACTTGCCACGCTAAGAGTCACACAGCCCCCTGAAAAATTCACTTCAAGTTTCCTATCATGAGAGAATCTGACTGATAGCCTTGGCCCTATGTGGTTAGCTAACGTGATTGACTCCCGTTGGGTCAGATATTGATCTCTGCTCCAATCAGCTATGTCTAGGTGAGAATGGAAATGCTCCTTGGAAAGGAATACATGGTATTGAAGCTTGGTCTTCTCATACTCTTTTAAACCATGTTGGTCTGGGGATAGAGAAGGAAACCCTGAGGATGCAGATGGCAAAAGCTGTACCTTATCACCAAGATGGAGGTGGAAACTGGAGACAAAGTATTCCTGAACTTCCTGCTGGAGATTGGTTGAAGTTCTACCATGAAAGGGCTATAGAAAAAAATCAGGAGAAGTAAAGAGGAGGCAAAATTACCAGTAAATACAAGTCTGAAAATTTGATATTCAACCCATAAAAAGTTATGGATCTTCTAACAGTATTAAGCATTTACATATTACTTAAAATAATAATTATTATTTTATTATTATAGACATCAACATTTATTGGGTATTACCAGGTGACAGGCAACAAGAAAAGTCCTTAACATGTATTTCTTATTTACACCTTATAACAACTCTGGGTCAGACCAGAGACCCTCAAAATGCCTCACAGCCTAGATGGCCTAGATGGCCTAGATGACACCAAGCAATCTAAACAGATGCCAATCAGAAAGAACTGATAAGACCATATAGGGCAACATGGGTTTAATAGCAGCTCTAGATGTAGCATCTCTATACTATCTTATGTAATAAAACCCTAATATGCAAATTGACCAAACGGCAGAATGACTGCTCAGTATGATGTGTGCTAACCACTAGGGGGCAGAAGCTCAATGCAAGAGCTGCCCCCAGCCCGCAGGTGCTGATGGGGGTCGGGAGCACACAGGGCCAGTGAGCAGGCTGTGCCAGGCCAGCCAAGGCAGGTGCGAGTGGGGGCCCTGATCACCCCACTGGTCACCCCACAGTTTGGCCCTGATCACCGGCCAGGCCTAGGGACTCTACCAGTGCATGAATTTTGTGCACCGGGCCTCTAGTATAATATAATAATAGCAGTCTATTATCACTGTTAGTAAATGAGGAAACTAAGACACAGAAGGAAAGACACCTGCTGGCAAGTCATGGCACTGGGTATTTGAAGTCTGGACATCTAATTCCATAGTTCTTACATCCTTACCCACAAAATTTGGAATTTGGAAGAGTCACAGTTGCTCCTGAATTAATAGAGTTGAAGTAATGGTAAATCCAAGGGCAGAATAGTAGCTGGACTGGGTATAAGCCTACAGCAGGAGTTTTTATGTAATGCCAGGGCAAGTGTTTTCATGTCCCAGAGTAACAGGAATGCTAATCAATTCTCACTTCAAGATTTACTACAAATATTACACTTTCCCTGGAACCTTCCCAAGATGGCCTAGATACCAAGCAATCTAAACAGATGCCAATCAGAAAGAACTTCTCTATACACAGAATTAGAGTCATGTTTTCCTTGGTATCAGGAGCACTTTGGACATACCTCTGTCAAAGCATTTCCTATAGTACATTGAAATGATATACATTTCCCCAACAAGACTACTAGCTCCTAGAAGTCAAGAACTGTGGCTTTGACTGTGTGTCTCAAGTATCTAATACAGAGATTCCCAATGGGTGTGCCACGGGAACTTTTAAAACATGCAATACCTGACAATTGAGTCAGGGGCACTGACCTCTTTCCCCTTAGATTGTCAAATAAAAAAATGGCAACAGCCAACACAACAATAGCCATCGGTGTGAATAAATCAAAATTATACCTATTTTTTGTCAAATTGGTAAAAATATATTTTTTGGTGTGCCCTGAAATTAAAAAAAAAAAATGAAAATTGCCAATCTAATATAAATTTAGGCCATAGGAGATGCCCTACGCATGTTGTTTAATGGATGAAAGAATGAATGAATGGCTGATAGAACAGATTGCTCATGGTAGAACATGTTCTTATATCATTCAAATATTGCAAAGAGATAGTCACATAAAGTCACTGAGATAAAAGCAAATGTCTAATAAAATTTCTACTACACTTATTATTCATGCATCATTTATTCATTTATGTATTATTATAGTTTGTTACGTTGTTCAAAAAATGATCAAATTTATTGACAAGAAAGATTATAAAAATAACTTGGCCTCAAGATACACCCTAGCGATATATTTCACATGGGGAGCAACTAAGATGGCGGCATAGGTAAACACCGGGAAATTATTGCCTCACACAACAATTGAAAATTACCCCAAAGGACTGAGCAAACATCATCCAGAACAACAGGAAGGCTGGCTGAGTGTAAAGTCCACAACTAGAAGGAAAGAAAAGCACGCTGAGAGCCAGAGGCGCTGCGGAGGTGAAATGCAGAGGTACGGCGGCGCGCGCGAGGAAAGGGGGTGGCGCCTGAGGACGCGGCTGTCTTTTTGAATCACAAACTCCCGACGGCTCTGAACTCCGGGTCCGGGAAGTCTCTGGGGACCCAGGTCTCACACGGGGAGAAGCTGGTCTGTCCGGCAGCGAGCGAACTTGAGGGCGGCTTTCCCTCAGAGGTGCTTGCAGCCTTTACCGGAACACTGAGACGCGCGACTCAGGGCGGAGAATCAGCCATGGCCGCTTTCTCCGCCCTCTGACTCCCTGAGACCCCGCCCCACCCAGGCTGCGGCAGAGGCTTTTGCATGTGAATGTACCTAACTGCAGCCGAACCAGGCAGACCTGGAACTTCCAAGAGAAGGCCCAAGGCCCCGCAGCGGCTTGCATTGCTTCACAGCTGAGCCTCTTCTTGGCTCCTGCTGTGTGGCCTCAGGCAGAGGCTGAATTAGCACCTCCTTAGATCCAGGAGCCACTGTACCCAGTGGTCAGAGGGGGTCCATCCAGACTGCAACTCCTCAGATCCATAAGGGACGCACTCAGGGAGCAGACTCAGTGAGCACCAAAGCCCCACTGAAGCAAGTCTTGCCCCAGAAGGGTGTCTTCAGCACAGAAGTTCTCCCACTTTAGACACAGCTGATTCTCACAGCCAATTGGCCTGGAGGTCAATTCCTCCCAGTGATTCTACAACAACCAAGGCACCAAGAGTGCACCAAGAGTGTCCACCCCAGGTAACTGGGGAGGCTGAGCTACTGGGCCCTACAGGACACCTGGCGCACAGGGCCACTCTATCAACACAGGGAAGCTGCCAAAATGCGGAGACAAAGAAACAGGTCACAAATGGCAGAAATGGAGGAAAGCAAACGATTGGATATAGAGTTTAAGGCCACGGTTATAAGGTTTTTCAAGAATTTTATGGAAACCGCCGATAAATTTAATGAATCCCTCAATAAGTATAGGGAGACCATGGAGGACATGAAAAAGGACCAACTAGAAATTAAGCATACACTGACTGAAATAAAGAATAATTTACAGAGATCCAGCAGCAGAAAAGAGGATCCCAAGAATCAAGTCAAAGATTTGAAATACAAAGAAACAAAAAATACCCAACCGAAAAAGAAAAAAGAAAAGAGATTCCAAAAATATGAAGATAGTGTAAGGAACCTCTGGGACAACTTCAAGCGTACCAACATCAGAATTATAGGGGTACCAGAAGGAGAGAGAGGGCAAGATATTGAAAACCTTTTTGAAGAAATAATGACAGAAAACTTCCCCTACCTGGTGAAAGAAATGGACTTACAAGTCCAGGAAGCGCAGAGAACCCCAAACAAAAGGAATCCAAGGAGGACCACACCAAGACACATCATAATTAAAATGCCAAGAGCAAAAGATAAAGAGAGAATCTTAAAAGCAGCAAGAGAAATACAGTCAGTTACCTACAAGGGAGTACCCATACGACTGTCAGCTGATTTCTCAACAGAAACCATGCAGGCCAGAAGAGACTGGCAAGAAATATTCAAAGTGATGAATAGCAAGAACCTGCAACCAAGATTACTTTATCCAGCAAAGCTATCATTCAGAATAGAAGGTCAGATAAAGAGCTTCACGGATAAGAAAAAGCTAAAGGAGTTCATCACCACCAAACCAGCATTATATGAAATGCTGAAAGGTATTCTTTAAGAAGAGGAAGAAGAAAAAGGAACTCTTACCATTTGCCACAGCATGGATGGAACTTGAGAGCGGATAAATACCACAGGATCTCACTCATTTGTGGAATATAATGAACAACATAAGCTGATGAACAAGGACTGATCCAGAGACGGAGAGGCATTGATTGGACTGTCGGGACTTGGAGGGAAGGTAGGGGAGGGTGGGGGTAAGGGGGAAAGCTCAACCAAAGGACTTATATGCAAGCATATAGGCCTAACCAATGGACATGGACAACGGGGGGGTGAGGGCATGAGCGGGGGTGGGGGGGGTGGGGGGTAGAGGGTAACGTGGGGACAAGGACACATATGTAATATCTTAATCAATAAAAAATATATTAAAAAAAAAAGAAAAAAAAAAGATACACCCTAGCATGGTTTTAAAATCTCTGTGAAAAACAGCTGTTTTGTTTAACAATAACAACAACAGAAAACCACTATATTAGGTGTTTCTTCCTGAGTCCTTTTTCCCTTCTCCCTGACTTTCCTTTTCCCCACCCCATAACAGCACACAGCATTAAGATGCCACTTCATTTACTGAGATTCCACTTTAATGGATTAGTCATTTACCTAATGGAGCTGGCCTCTCTTGTTTGGAAAGCAAACACATTGCAAAGTAAATACAACTGAACAGATCGAGGAACCACGTCCGGTGGTTGCACCTGCCATTCAGACCACTTTCCATGGGCAATTTGAAGAATATCTGGCCAGTTTCTCTATTTACCTTCTGAAGGTTTAACAGAAAGAGCACTGGAACATGAGTTCGGAAATCTGGGTCACAGCCAGAGCTCTTTGATCTTAAGAGCAATGTGACCACTGGCCAGTCACTTTCCTCTCTGGGTCTCATTCTCCTGGTCTTTAAAGAGAGGGTTGGCCCAAATGACCTCTGAAAGTCTTTCCAACCGTTCACAAATAAATATTCATTCAAGACCCACTCTGAGTAAGGCACTCTGCAAGGCATTGTAGGGGACACAAAAGCTCCGGCAACATGGCTTCTGCCTTCTCAGAGCTTGAACCTAACAGAGAACTGACATAGGATCAAAACCAAGTCTGAAACATGTATTAAACTCATTTGTTTTTAAGGCTATCTACTTAGCTTATGTTATAAATCCTTTTCAAAAAAGGGGTGTGCATTATTAAGTCCTATAGATGTATACCTATACACATATTTAATTAAACATTTGCTGTGTCCTAAGTCATCTGGAAAGCCCTTCCAAGGACCATTAAAAATGAAAGCTATCAGTGAGGGAAACATTTTCCCATGGTGGGTGCATCTTTTTCTCTTCCTTCTCCTTCACTTGGCTCATGGAGTTTAACTACTATTCCTTGTCTGAGAACATGAATCACACAAATTCTCCATCCTCTTGCCTCTCCAGTGTGTCAACAAAGGAACTAATGGGGAGCCTTCTTCTCATGAGCTTTCCAGATTCAGCACTGGAGCCCGGCTCTGAGACCTGACTATTCCCAGATGAGAAAATGCACGGACACCATGAATTGCATTTATGCTTAAAGATGAGAAAATGCACGGACACCATGAATTGCATTTATGCTTAACCTTAAATCATTTTCTTTCTGTTGTGGTATAAAGCATTTCTCTATACTTCATGTCAGTCTTCATTTTAAAAGCAGAAACTCTTAGATAATAGTTCAGTTAAGTCTTCTACACCTACACAATCAAGGCAATATTTCTTTTTTTTTTTTCTAGTAGTAGTTTGCGCAGAGAAGGTCATCAAATAGCCTGTGAAATATTATTTTTACTTCAGTCTGTCTTGTAACATGTTGTTTGTAACAATTTCTAAAGAACTGCTTCTTTCTGCTAAAAAAAAATTCTTAAAAGGTCACTAAACACCAAAATTCTAATTACTGAGAAGTCATTTTATCCCACTAACCATCTGAAAAAAAAAAAAAAAAAAAGCATCAGATGTGTATTCACAAGATACTGCCACCCTAACATTTGGAATAGAAATATATGGCAATCAATTTGGATTAGGTGATTAAACATCTTTTTTAAGAAATGAAAAAAACACCACAATGTTTTAGTAGCTACTTTTGAAAAAAAAAGCAATATATGGAAATCCAAATTCATACAAAAGATGTATTTGTGATGATTCACTTTTCAAAAAGATTCACAAAAATTATATGTAATATTAAATTTTCCTAATACATTGAAAGGAAGTTTATTAATGTAAATTCTACTTAGATCCAATTTTAGTAGCACTTGTCTATTATGAAAACCATGATATCCAGCATTATATTATACTCTTATTTTACTACTTGTCATTTACTGTCATATAATCATAATTAAACTCTCTAGATCTCTATGGGAAATCACTGACTATCTGAAGGCTATGGAAAATCCTACTATATAATGTATATGAAATTAAGTAAAGATGGGAAAATAAAGCTTTGTAAAGACAAGTAGTTGTCAAATGTTCCCATGCCCCAATCTATGCAAAAATGCCCACAATATTTTTTGTAATCACTAAAATAATTCCAATTAAATACTGAAGAAATAATGCCCTATTTTATTCAGTATCCTACTATTTGCATTTTTAAATCTGCCTCAAAGGCATATTAATATAATTACACATTTAATTATTTATCTTGCCCTTCTCATAAGCAGAAAATGTTTCTTTTTGTTAGCACAACTCTATCCACCATAAGCTTAATAATATACTGATAATTAATCTTAGTCACTAGATTTAATTTTATGAAAATGCTTAGGTCTATCCCCTTTTCCCAGGTCTGTAAAGGACAAGGTAAAGTTACTCATGTTTTGTTAGAAAAGTGCATAATATTCTGCCAATGCCAGAAGGGGAAGAAAGCAAAAGAAATGTGTTATAGCATCAAGAAACAAGTACTTTATACCCTAGTCTGTTTACTTCCATGGTTAGAGCCGGCCTGCAGACTGAAGGGTTGTGGGTTTGATTCAGGTCGAGGGCACTTACCTCGGTTGCAGGCTAGAGGTTGGGGTGTGTGCAGGAGGCAACCAATCGATGTGTCTCTCTCACATCGATGTTTCTTTTTCTCTGTCTCTCCCCTTCCTTCCACTGTCTCTAAAAATCAATGGAAAAAATATCCCCTGGTGTGGATTAAAACACACACCAAAAAAAAGAAAGAAAGAAAAGAAAAAACACAGCTATTTCAAGGCAGTGTCTTTCAATGCTAGCTACACATTAGAATTACCTGGGGAAGCGTTTAAAAATCCCATTACAGATGCTGCATCCATTCCAATTAAATCAGTCTCTGGCAGAGTCTCTGGGGTGTGCCGCCCCAGGCATCAGTATCTGTTAAGCTCCCAAAGTTGATTTCAATGTGCAGCCAAGGTCAGAGGTGGGTCTATGGGGAGACAAGAGGAAGAAAGAATCTGATCTCTGACTGCCTTCATGTCTCATTTCCAATAGATCACCTGTCTGATGTTACCAAATAAAACATTCAGTCACCTAGATCTTTTGGTCTTGAAAGTCCTACCACCCAGTCCCTGGCCTGCTGGGGGCTTGAACTGATGTCAATAAGAAGGACTTTTCCAGTGAAGGACTGAAGTCCTTTGAGAAGATGAGGGCCACCTGCTCCAAGCATCCACACCAGCAGCATGGCATCCCCTGGGAGGTCATCTGTTTAATGTGGCTTGGTCCATGCATCACCTGGCTCATGTATAGATGCTTAGATAAGGGTGGTGATAGTGTCCGCTCCAAGTACTATAGGAATCTTCCCATATTTTTAGTCTTGGCCCCTGATGACCTATTTGACAATCATCTGTCAAGTCTACCTGTTTATTTGAGCAATGCCCAGCATTCTATGAAAGAAGAAAATAGACATGAAAAAATCCCTAAGTTTCAAGGCAGAATTTTCATCAACAATGGTGCTAGAGATGTATAAAACTATACTCCAAATAACTACACAGAAAATGTCCTATCTTTGTTATCTTGTCTCCAAGGCTACAAATCTAACTTACTTTCTACTTGGACATGATGTATTTTCACTTTCTTTTCTCACTTCACGTCCCACCCTCCTTCATGCCAGGAATGTTCTCTCAATTTACTTGTAGAGATTTATCCAGTGTGTCAGGAATCCATCCACCAACTGTAAACTAATATTCCTGCTACATTACCAAAGTTGACTCCAAGTACATAAACCTCTCTGTGGGTCTTTATTTGAGATGATTGCAGAAGCAAATATGTTAGTTCATCTCTTAAAGGAACACATTTAATGGTAAGCAATACACAGAAGCAAAGGGAAAAGGATAATATTGTATTATCCTATTTCCACCAAGTATCAGGAACAAATGCAATCTATGTCTAAAATGAATAGAATTAAGCATTCCCAGAGGACTGATCAAAGAGGGTACTTTTCTAAACCTGAGCCCCACTACAACAGCATTAAAAGTATCTAATACTATTATCTTGAGATAAGAAACGTTAATAGGAAGCAGACATTGGAAAACTCACCTAGGAAAGAAATTTCAGCAGTGGTCCTTTGCTATATAACCTTTGGCAAGATTATTAAGCTCTCCTAGCTCCAGTTTTGTTTTGCTTTCTTACCTGTGCAATGATAATAATTCTCCAGGGACATAATAGCTTCACAGAGGACCACAAGCTATGGAGTCAGGAAAAAATGGGTCATTGAATTCCACTTCTGTTAAATACTAGCTGAGCAATCATAGGCATGTTAATTAACCTTTCTGAGCTTCACATTTCTCATGTGAAAATAATCCCTCATGTAGAGGGTTATGTAAAAGATTAATGAGATAACTAAAGTGTCTAGTTAAATGCTGGGAGCATCCTACGCACTTTATAATTGATATTGATTATTATTTCTCATAAAGTCGGAAGCTACTGCAAAGATTAGTAATCATAAGAGCCAAATACTGGGATGACAGTTCTTAATTTATTCCATACATATTTACTGAGCCTTGAGGCATTCAAAAGCCACAGTGGAGAAATTAAAAAATAAATGTACACAATATTACTTTGCCCTCAATCAGTAGTAATTTAGGTGACACATAGGACACATACATAATGGAGCTATTGGATTGGGCAGTATGTTGTCAACTAAGTACCTAATGCCTGCCCAGAGCAAGTGCTTTAAAACAGTAGATGAGCCCTGGCTGGTGTGGCTCATTTGGTTGGAGTGTCATCCCAGACACTGAAAGGTGCTGAGTGTGATTCCTGTCAGGGCACGTACCCAGGTTGCAGGCTCAATCTCCAGTTGGGGCAGTTATGGGAGGCAGCCAATTGCTGTTTCTCTCTCACATCAACATTTCTCTCTCTCTCTCCTTAACTCTCTCTAAAATCAATTTAAAAAAAACCCGCATATCCTCAGGGGAGGATTTAAAAAAAAAACTTAAAAAATAAACAAAATAGTAGAAGAGGCATTTCCAGCTCAGGTAATTCAAAGACTAGAGGGAAAGATGGCCTTTGAGTGGAACGTTGAAGACGTTGGATGGGCCAAAATGTGAGTGAAAGACATCCAGGTGGGACAGATATGAATTAGCCAATAAAGCAGCCAAAATAATGAACACAGTTTATTTAAGGTGGCCACAGTTTTGACTGAACAGAAGTGATCAGCAGTAATTTGATTGCTAACCAATTACTGTGAGTCATTCTAAAAGTTTCCATTTGATTCCAGCTTTCAGATGCAGACAATGTAAAACCAAAATAAAGTGATATTTTAAAAGCCTAAACACGGAAACATCCTAAGTAACTCTCAGAAGCAGTTGTTTATGAATACTAAGGCAGAAAGATGTCATGTGACAGAGGATATCAACTCTTCTGATGCCGCATGAAATTGGTTCATCAGTTTCTTTTCATAACTAGAAATCAAAGTGACTTTTACTGAGGGATGTTTCACTGGGTTAACATTTGCCATATATTAATTTACCTCTTTAGCAATTCTATTTTAAGAGAGCAGGATTTAAAGGATTTGGAAGAATACCAGAATATATTCAAATGATCTTATGCCGTATGACTCTGTACCATATGTGATCAAACTTAATTAAATTGATTTTTTTTAAAAAAGATGTCACTGTTTGCCTACAATGTGGATATAACCTTTGGAACCTAAACTTTCCAAATATTAGAAGTGAAATCGTAAAAGTAGTTCAACCATGCAAAGATTTCATATCTTTTTAAAGACATAGACCTGGGAGAAAGGGATTATCTGTTCAGATGGTCAGAGTAAACAACTCACTTTGGGGCCCAACAGATGGAGGCTTTGAATCTTCAGGAAAGAAAGCAGAGAAGAATAAAAATGCAGAGATTAAAATGACCATTTGGACTATATTTAAAAAAAACAAACTTTCTTCCTTATTCACTATGAGCCCAGAGGCCCATTATTCCAGATATACGAAAACATGAAATCCTCTGGTTCTGAAATTTCTCGGTTGATATTATTTATTCTTCAATAGGTATGCTTGATTTTTAAAATACTATAGTTAATTTTATATAAACTGAATTAAGATTATCTTATTATGTTTTCTCTATTTTCAATAATATATTTTAGCTAGTATTTTATCTGGGTAAACTATGCCTTGTAAGAAACAAACAACTTTTATAATCTTTAAAAAGAACCAACTATAAAATAAATTTTTAAGAAGAACTTTCTAGCCCATGAATTCTTAACTTAGTCAATTGAAGGCCTCTTTCTCACTGTCATAAGTACCATTGCTAAAAAAATTATCAATTGTCTCATCATATTAATATTGTGAGTTAATGGTTAATCAAATGATATTGAGAAAATATACTAGAAATGTAAATATTATAACACAACAGAAAACAGCTAAGTACCCTGCAGTTTCTCAGACTCATTCTAAGTTGAAAAATACAGCAAAAATGCACATTTCATTTGTTCCAGACATCATAAAACAATTTAAGCCCTGATGAAGAAATCTGATATTCTATTCATTTTATGTCAAATAAATTTTTATATTATGAGTTTATCATCTATTAAAACAGTATTTCTTGTACAATTCTAAAAAGTAGCTATTCATTATTCTATTCTGAGATAAAATGTTTCAATGCTGAGAGGTTGAAATGAGAAAGCAGAAGCAAAGCTCTGATTCTCCAGTTCCCATGAGTACTCCTAGGCCAGTCTGGTCTCCCTATACCCACCTCAAGTATTTCCTCCTTTCTGGTGAGTTCTCGTCCCTTTAAGATTGATCTAACACATAACCTTCTCTAGGGAACCCTCCCTGATTGCCCCTGATTGTCCAGCTCGGCCCAGCTTCTTGACCACTCTGTATACTAGTATATCTCTAGTGACTGGACTTGGCTATACTGATTGGGGATGAAAAGCTTGTATTAAAATGATCATGTGCCCCAAACTGAAATAATCAAGACTTAATCATGAAGAAAAAAATAGCTAATAACTTTTGCGTGTTCATTGGG
This sequence comes from Myotis myotis, assembly GCF_014108235.1. Taxonomy (NCBI): domain Eukaryota; kingdom Metazoa; phylum Chordata; class Mammalia; order Chiroptera; family Vespertilionidae; genus Myotis; species Myotis myotis. The sequence goes on from NW_023416335.1 coordinate 200,011,488, forward strand.
TGCCAGGCTCTGCGCTCAGCTCTTTGTGTGGATTATCAACCCAACCTCCTAACAATCCTATCTACTATGCACTATTATTATCCCTATCTTACAGATAGGAAACTGAGGCTTGTAAAAAGATAAGTAATCTGCCCACGTAATTTGCAGTGAGTGAGCCCTTCAGCTCATCTCTTTCTGACTTCCAAATCTCTTCTCTTAATCACAGGGGTATATTTCCTTTCCTTAGGGTCTTATTCTGCTTAAGACCTGAAACTCCTTTGAGATGTGGGTTCAGGATTTACAAAAGGCATGTGAGAGAATGAAACAGCTTCATTGTCTTCTTAAAACAATGAATTGGTTTTTCGTATTAAATGTTTAGCAGACACTACCATCACACATTTACATATATGGAAATCAACATGGTGATGTTTGATTCAAACCTCAAGAGCTGATATTTGGATAACTCAACAATAAAGTACTCAAAATAATTTGCTTTAAACTCTCTGGCAGAGATTTCATAGCTAAATGGTAATTCAAGTCAAGGCTAGATAGATAGATAGATAGATAGATAGATAGATAGATAGATAGAGTATATGTATTACATTAATATATTACATAAAAGATTTTCTTATCCCTTCGGGGAACATAAAGACACAAGAGTGATCTAGACAATTCCAAAGACCAAGGAAGTCACGAAGAAGGTAAATTTTCAGTTGCTTTGAGGCAACTTCTTTGAAGCCAAATGGAAGTGGAATGAGATTCTGTTCTGACACCCTCTAGCTGTGGGAATGCATGTTCTTAACTTCTTTGTCTCCATCTGCTAAAATGGTTTATTGAAAGAATTAAATATAATTATGTATGTGACAATGTTTGGTACATAGTTGACTTTTTAAGAAGTTGGTTTCTTTTCTCTTTCTTTTTACCTTTTACATGCATTTATTAAATCCCTACTAATGTTCTAGACATAGTTCATTCCCTGGGAATACAGAGTGAAGACAGAATTGAGCCTCTGAAAGAGCCCACAGCTTAGTGAGTAAAAATAATCAGAAAACCAACAAATGAAACTCATGACCTGTGTTGCATAGAAATGAGCACAAACCAGACAGGAACCCAGGTTGGAGTGGAGGTTCTCTCGGAGAGGATGAGCTTAAGGTGAGTCTTAGCAGAGGAGGCTTGAGGTGGGTCTGGGGAGGCTTGTGAGCACACATGGAGATTGTGAGATTCTTTACTTCTGCTTTAGCATTTAAACCTCACAGCAATCCTGCAAGTTGCATATAACTACTCCCACTTTTCTGATGATGAAACAGCAGGGCCTGGACAACACATCATTTTTTATAAGTATAAATATCAGAGAATAAATAAGAATGGCAATATTATGGCACCATGATTCAAAGACATGGCAAAAGAGGGTAGTGACTAAGACCAGCTGGGCCAGAATCTCAACATAAGTGAAGTAAAAGACTATAATTAACTGTATTCCCAAGCTGCCGAGACTTGGTTTCTAAAGATACCAAAGGTCCTATTGGAAGTCCTTGGAGTGGTGAAAAGTTGGGGAAGTCTGTTTTAGCTCAGAAAACTTCCTACGCTTGTCCCATATCTCTCTTTTCTCTGGTCCAATTCAATCCAGGAGAGAAGGCAGGCCCTCATAAGAGGCTGCTGAACAAATAGAGACTACCCAGTTTCAGGGCAGCTCATATTAAATAAGAACAAAGTCAAACACATAGAGCGATGCAAATGGGTCGGCTTTATGTTATCATACTGAAAGACTAATATTACCCCTTCGTTAGGAAACAAAAGCCGGGGTGAGTGAGTAAATCAGTCAACCCTTAGATTTTCTTGCCTTCCAGGAAAGAGTTACATATGTCAACATTGACTCAGCAGGGCTGGTTGCTATTTAAAAAGTCACGTTACACCCACTAAGCTTTTTGTTCAAGGCAGGACAATATTCTCTGTAGAACATCAGTTTCTGCATAGTTAGAATCATGATCTGGGTTTAGGTAAATGAAAATTATTTTTTGCTTTTAAGAAATCAAAAATATCGATGTGTATTTAATTTTATAAAAGACTGTAGTATATTTTATTTCTTAAAATGTCAGTGGAGACTCTTTAGGTTGAGATAAAAAAATGCCAAGAGGTTTATCAGCTCATATAACAAAGGTAGAGCTTGCTCCTGGGGCTTGGCTCAGTTGGGAGCTCAAACGATGTCAGTGCACCTTGGTTTTCCTGTCTTTTGATTCTTCTCACTTTTTTGTTTGCTTCCTTCTCCTCTTGTGGTTGCAAGATGGCTTTAGCAGCCCCGAACCTCACATTACATTTCGCCTGCTATCCAGAAGGAAAGGCAAGCATTTTCCTCAATAGCACCCTAACACAAGATTCTAAAATGCAATCAGATGAGTATAGCCTTGGACTGTGGCCACTGCAGAGACCACTCATCATAGCCACACGAATGCACTATGTGGATAACCCAGGAAAGAGAGAGGAAAACGCTGAAGGAGTATATGGGACTAACCACAATGCCTGACCGTCCCTGCTCCAAGGTTAATGAGTGGTGCTGAGATGTTGAGACATAGAAGGGTTTCTTAGAAATATTCCCGGAATGTAAGGGATACTTGGAAAGGTCCTGGAGACTCTTGGAGAGAAACAGGTCATGCATGGGTCCACTGCCTTTTCCAGCCACAGGAATGTCTGGGGGGGGGGACCACCGAGAAACCTCAGCTTATATGAATAAATGAATACTGCTGTGTCCCCAAGGGGAGCATCCTATGATTTTATTCACTGCTGAGAACCCATAGGAACACCCTGGGAAATCTCTTTGGCTGGATCAAAGACTGAACTCAGCATCGCCCTCAAGTGCCTGGCATGTCTGTCATCCCCTGATGTATGAACCTAGATGCTTAGGGAAATAAAACAGCCATAATTAACAAAAGGTTCTCCCTAGATGCCAGGCGCTTTGCTCGGGTCTTTCAAGCGTTATGTCATTAAACCCTCTTGATACATCTACGAGGTAGGTAACATTATCATACCGATTCCATAAATGAAGAATGAAGGGGGAGAAGTAACTTGTCAGAGGCCACGCAGCCAGTAGGGTGAATCAGATCTAATTTCAAAATCCATGCTCAGAGAGAATGATTATCACAAGCTCCTGACTCTTTTTTTTTTTTATTATTTTGTTAATTTGTGTTGTTTCCAAAATGTTATTCTTTTTTTCTTCCTTGAGTTCCTTTTGCGGTTCTGTTTATTTATTTATTTATTTTTTTTTTTTTTAGCTTCTTGAGTTGAACACTTAGCCCATTCATGTTCAGTCTTTCTTTTGAATATATGCATTTTAGACCACAGATTTAGCTGCATCCTGTAGTTTTGCTGTGTTTTCCTTTGCAAGTTGTATTTTAAACTTTCACTGTATTTCTTTGTTTTACAATGTATTATGGGTGTTTGTTTTTTAACTTTTAAGCATGTGGATTTGGGGAGAGGGATTAACTTTTTGTTTAATTATTTCATTTGTGGTTGAAGACTATAGTCAGTGTAATATCAATTCAGGCATTTATTAAATTTTCATTTGTGACCTTTTACAGGTTCATGTTTTATAAATCTCCATGTATCTTTGGGAAAAAAAATATGTATTCTGTAATAGTTTTATGTAGGATATATATGTGTGGTCATTGCATTCATAGCTACTGATCAGACAGTCAGATGATTGTATTACATATGCAACTGATATGCTAAAATTGCCCATTTAAATTACAAATTGTGCCTGGCTATTGTGGCTCAGTGGTTGAACACTGACCCATGAACCATGGTTCATTTCCTGGCCAAGACACATACCTGGGTTGGGGTCTCGATCCCCAATGGGGAGCAGCTGATCAATGATTCTCTTTCATATTCTCTCTCTCTCTCTCTCTCTCTCTCTCTCTCTCTCTCTCTCTCTCTCTCTCCTTCTCCCTTCCTCTCTGAAATCAAGAAAAACATTTTTCAAAAAAAGTTTAAATTACATATTTGTCAGTTTCTTCTTGCAATTCATTCAGTTTTGCTATCTATGTGTATTTTTTTTTTATTTTTTAAATATATTCTATTGATCTTCCACAGAGATGAAGGGAGAGGGACAGAGAGCCAGAAACATCGATGAGAGGGAAACACCGATCAGCCGCCTCCCGCACGCCCCCCACTGGGGATGCGCCCGCAACCAAGGCACATGCCCCAGACCGGAACCAAACCCGGGACCCCTGAGTCCGAAGGGCGACGCTCCATCCACTGAGCCAAACCGGTCTGGCTATGTGTATTTTTTATCCTCACACAAGGATATTTTTCCATTGATCTCTTAGAGAGAGTGGAAGAGAGAAGGAAAGACAGAGAGAGACATCAATGTGAGAGAAACACATTGATTGGTTGCCTCCTACGCACCCCAACCAGGGCACGGGCTGGGGAGGAGTCTGCAACTGAGGTACATGCCCCTGACCAGACTCGAACCCAGGACCCTTTGGTCTGCAGGCCAATGCTCTATCCACTGAGCCAAGCCAGCTAGGGCTTGCTGTCTATATTTTTAAGTGTTATTTTCTAGGGGAACACAGTCCATGATTATATATTCATAATCAAACGTTTTCTATACATTATATATTTTTTATTAATAATGTTTTTGTTTTAAGGGTTATTTAATTTGAAATAAATATTGTTATACTAGTTATATTTTGATTTCTAATTCTATGTCATATATTTTTATATCCTTCATCTCAAAAATTTCTGCATAAATATGTCTTAGATATATCTATTACAAAGAATATATAACTGAACTTGTTGTTGTCGTAGTTTTTACCTTTAAAGTCCAATCCAGAGATTCTGAATGTATAGTAATTACAGAGACAGTATAGTTTTCAATATTTTGAATCCTCCCATTAAAGCAGACAGATAAATTAAATTTTAAAAAATCAAAGGTCTATGGACAAAATATATAACAAAACTAGCCAACCAGCTATTTCCCAATATAAGCAAATGGGGACAAAGCATCAACAGCCACAAGCCCCTCGTGGAACTGGCATCTGTGCAGAGGAAAGCAGAGAGAAGCATGTATGGATGGTCATGATTAATAGTGAACAGAACCCCAGAAGGGCCAGCAGTTATTTACTGTGAAGCACAGTGGACCAATATGAGAACACCAGATAAAACAGAATGAATTTTCTCTCTGTAATACCAAGTGAGTTCAAGGAATATGAAGTAAGGACTGAAGGGGTTAAAGCAGATTAACCCCTATTAACTCACAAAGCTAAAATAGGCTTACTTCTTTTTAATATAGGAACCACACTGTGGAGAAAAATACTAGAAGCAGAATAAAGTTTATCAGTTTAGGGAAAAACTATACTAATAATAAAGGAATATGCAAATTGCCCGGGACACCATCACAGTAACAGTAATGACCAAACAGCGGGTTGCATGGGGTGACAAGGCCGGCAGGAGGGTTAGTGAGGGACAACCAAACAACTGAACAGCAGGCTGCGTGGGGCGACTAGGTCAGAAGGGGGGCAGTAAGGGGTGACCAGGCTGGCAGAGAGGGCAGTTGGGGGCAACCAGACTGGTGAGGGGGCAGTAAGGGATGACCAGGCTGGCAGGTGTGGGCAGTTGGGGGTGACCAGGCCAGCAGTGGGGGCAGTTAGGGGCAATCAGGTTGGCAGGCAGAGGTGGTTAGGGGTGATCAGACAGGCAGGCAGGTGAGCAGTTAGGAGCCAGCAGTCCTGGATTGTGAGAGGGATGTCCTAAACCAGAAGTTGGACATCCCCCGAGGGGTCCTGGATTGGAGAGGGTGCAGGCTGGGCTGAGGGGGGACCCCCCCCCCGCAAGAATTTCATGCACTGGGCCTCTAGTTAAGATATTTAAAAAAAGAAGATTCAGACCCAAGTGGGATGAGGAAGACAGTCAGGAAACTAATTTCATGTAAAAACGAGCAACAGATAATTCTTGAGGTCAAATTCCACACAAAGTTATAATAAGAAATGAGAAAATAAAGTGCATAATAACATTTCTAGAGATGATGAAAGCATGCCAGAAAAGCATGTCCACAAGCAGACCAAAATGCAACTTATTTCAAAATTAGCTAAAAGACATTACGAAAGTTATACAAGGCATGAAAAACTACACAAATCAGAATGTTTACAGCTGAAATAACAGAACACAAGAAAGAATTAGAAATAAAAAAATTATCCTTTCAAAAATGAAGATTAAAATAGAAGGATACAAAAGGGAAATAGATGGTGAGAAGACATTTTTAAATCAAAGGATTAAAGATATAATAAGAGTACAGGACAAGGTGACAAATGCAAAGAAGATCTAACATACAGATACTAGGAGTCCTGTAGAATAAAACCAAAGCAAGGGGGGAAAAGAAAATAATTTTTTAATTAAATAAACCTTTCTGAAAGTAAAATAAAAAGATTTATAACTACATATTAAAACATTATACTTAAGACTTAGAATGATCAATTCCAAGAAAAATTCTAGTAAAATCAATAAATTTTAAATAAAAGAAAACCTTTGGGCATGTAGAAAAAAATATCATGCAACCTATTTATATATATAAAAGGCTAAGCAACCTTCTGACTGTCCGACCAGTAGCTATGACATGCAATGACCACCAGGGGGCAAATGTTCAATGCAGGAGCTGCTGAGCTGCAGTGACTTGGTAGCAGTGGTTCTCGGGTGATGCACCCCAGAACCATACAGGAGGGAGCCCCCCGATTCCAGGTTACATCTCCCAAGAACCACCCTCTCGCAATCCGGGACCTCTCAGCAGATGTCAGAGAGCCAATTTCAGCCTGATCCCCGCAGGCCATGTTGCAGGACCCCACCTGATGGAGGGACCCTGCTCACTCTGCAGACACCCTTCGAGCTACAGCACTGCCCCAGGTGCAGCTAGCCAGGGAGGGACCATGGAAAGTTGGCTCCAGGCGTGTCCAACCCATCTCGCCCAGTCCCACCCCTCCAGCCACCTTCTAAGTAATTTCCTTTCAATGTGCACAGATCCATGCACCAGGGCACTAGAAAAGGAAATAAAATTATACCAGACTTTTAACAACAACATTCTATTCACAGAGAACATAGAATAGTATCATTAATCTATTTAAGGGAGGAAAGCATAAACCAAGATTTTCATATTCATTAAAATTGGCTTTAAAGAATACAAGAAACAGATGAACTGTTATCAACATGCAAGAACTAATGGAATGCTAACCTAACGAGCCCTTCCTGAGGAATTCACTGGATGATAAGTTTTAAACAACCAAAATAAATAGAGGACTGGGACCAACTAAGAGCTTGAGGGAGAGAGTATAATATGTAATAGGTGAATGCTCTTATAATGTAGATACCTTGTACTGCTTCTAAAATGAAATCTGACTGGTGAGAGAAATGTCATTTACCAAGAACCTGAAGCAAATGTGTATTTCATGATGAAGCATTCAATGTAAAGTCATGAACAAGTCAAAGATGCCCATTATCACTTCTATTCAACATTGTATCAGTGCTCTAAGCCATTTCAAAAGTGTAATGGAAAAAATATTAATTAAAAAGAAAACATGTTATAATTCACGCATGATGGTTCAATGAATAATACAAACTATTAGAACTAATAGGATAGAAAAAACCCTGGATATATGATCAATATACAAAAAATTATGTTTTTATATATCAACAAAAGTATTCAGGGGGAAGTATGGGGTGACCAGGCTGGCTGAGAGGGCAGTTGGGGGCAACCAGGCTGGTGAGGGGGCAGTAAGGGATGACCAGGCTGGCAGGTGTGGGCACATGTATTTTTTAAGGTACCTTTGGAAATAGCAGCAAAACCTATATGATGCCTAAGAACAGCTATAAATAAATATGTAAAAGACTTAAAGGGAGAAAAAAATCATAAAACCTTATTCAAAAACACAAAAAGTGGTTTAAATAAAAGGAGAATTATACTATGATCATGCCTGGGAAGATTAGACATCATAACTCATTAATCTATAAATTTGACATAACTACAATTCTAACCTTACCAACAAGCTGATCTTAAAATTTATATGAGCAATCAAATAGTCAAGCAATTTAAAAAAAAAAACAAGATCATGTCCTCATCCTACCAGACATCAAGATTCATTAGAAAGTTGTAGTAATTGAGATAGTGTGGTTTAGGTATGAGGATAGACCAACAGACCAATTGATTAGGTTGAAAAATCCAGAAATAAAAACACGTCAATGACATTTTAAATCCCAAGTATAGTTGTTTTAGTTGATTCTGTTGTAGGGTCTGGAATCAGTGTTTTGTTGGGGCTCAGATTGCACTTTTCCAGGACCTGGATATGGAATTGGATTATAACAAGACTCATTCTCCTAGAGTCAATTTTGTTGTCTTACCTCATTATGTATACAATAACTTTAAGTTTTAGGATGTTCAGTTCTCCTACCGCTTTTCTTATCCTATCTCTTAAGGTAGAGTGGGAAAACTTGGGCATGGAAAGCAGGAGATGGTAATTGCTTTGTTGCCTTTTGTCAATGGCTGATGATAAGGGACTCCACCCTTCTTTTCTCATTTGAGGATAAAATGCAATAAAATTCACAAAAGCGCTTCCAAAATTCTCAGGTATCCCTTTGTCTCATGGCCAAAAGTAAAAATAGTAATAACAATGGCTGTTGGAGCCTTTATCATGATCCAGACACTGTACTGTATACATTACATAAAGTACTACAGGCCTAGTGCACAAAATTTGTGCAGTGGTGGGGGGGTCCCTCAGCCCAGCCTGTGCCCTCTCGCAATCCGGGACCCCTCGCTCCTTACCGCCTGCCTGCTCGCTGCTCCTTACTGCTCAGCTCACTGCTCCTTAGTGCTGCTGTGGAGGCAGGAGAGGCTCCCACCACTGCCGCTGTGCTTGCCAGCCCTGAGCCCAGCTTCTAGCTGAGAGGCGCTCCCCCTGTGGGAGCTCACTGACCACCAGCGGGCAGCTCCTGTGTTGAGCATCTGCCCCTGGTGGTCAGTGCGCATCATAGCAACCGGTCATTCTGGTCATTCCACTGTAAGGGTCGCTTAGGCTTTTATTATATAGACTAGGGTCCCGGTGCACAAAATTTGTGCACTGGGTGGTGGTGGGGGAGTGTCCCTCAGCCCAGCCTGCCCCCTCTCACATACTGGGAGCCCTCAGGCGTTGACCCCCATCACCCTCCAATCGCAGGATCGGCCCCTTGCCCAGGCCTGACGCCTCTGACAGAGGCATCAGGCCTGGGCAGGGGACCCTCATTTCCCCCCATCACTGGTTCTGCCCCCAGCCCAGGCCTGATGCCTCTGGCCCAGGCGTCAGGCCTGGGCAGGGGACCCCCAGACCCCTCCGATTGCTGGCTCTGCCCCTTGCCCAGGCCTGATGCCTCGGCCAGAGGCGTAGACCCCCATCACCCTCCGATCGCCTGATCGGCCCCTTGCCCAGGCCTGACGCCTCCGCCAGAGGTGTCAGGCTTGGACAGGGGACCCCCATCTCCCCCTGATCACTGGCTCTGGCCCCCGCCCAGGCCTGAGGCCTCTGGCCCAGGAATCATGCCTGGGCAAGGGACCCCTATCTTCCTCTGATCGCTTGCTCCACCCCCCACCCAAGCCTGACACCTCTGACCCAGGCTTCAGGCCTGGGCAAGGGGACCATCATATCCCTCCAATCCCCAGCGCCGCTCCCCCAGCTCCCCATGGTTGCAGGCTCCGCCCCTGCCCAGGCCTAACGCCTCTGGCCTGGGCATCCGGCCCAGGCAGCGGGGACCTGCAGTGGCAGCGGCCCTGCGATCGTGGGCTCCGCTTTAGGCCCAGGCAAGGGACCCCTAGCTCCTGGGACTGCCAGCCTCGACCGTGCCCAGCTCCCATCGCTGGCTCCACCCCTACTTCCTGCTATCACTGGCCAGGGCGGCAAAGGCGCCTGATTCTCCCATCATGGCTGGGGGGCAGGGCAAAGGCGGCCCCAGGGCCGCCTTTGCCCTGCCCCCCAGCTCTTAGCTCCCCCCTGGGTTTCCGATCACTGTCAGTGGCAGGGGGCGTCTTCCTGCTTTCCCTTTCGCCTCCCTGCATTGGGCCTACATATGCAAATTAACCGCCATCTTGTTGGCATTTAACTGCCAATCTTAGTTGGCAGTTAATTTGCATATAGCCCTGATTAGCCAATGAAAACGGTAGCGCTGTACACCAATTACCATTTTTCTCTTTTATTAGTGTACATAGGTGTTAATCCTAGAACAACCAACCTCATAAAAAAGATTCAATTATCATTCTCATCTTATGGTTGGCACATTGAGGTTAGGAGGAATTAAATAACTTTTCCAACATCAAAGTTAATTGGATATTAAGTAATGGAGCTAGGACTCATATCTGTGTCTGTTGAATAGCAGTATTTGGTCTCTTAGTTACTACTCCACAGTCTCTCTATAAAATATTGTTTGAAATTGAACTGGCATATTTTTAGCCTTAAAATCAAAGTCAAAAAATATATATAATTTATTATTTAATTAACCTGAATTAATTAAAACCCACCCATTACTCTCTCTCAAAAACATCTTTAGAGAACTAAATTGACTTTTCTTTTTAATAAAATGCTGACCAGAAATGCTCAGGTGACCAGAAGGATCATCTAAAAAACGAAGTTTAAAAGTGTGAGAAACCTGGAGAGGATGCTGTTTCCTGAAACCAGAGTAAACTCCTAATGCCCTGTTTATGAACTAGGTCTTGCATTGACACATGAAGAAGCTCTTTTAATTAACTGGGTAGGAATTTAATATCTTCACATATGCAAGGCAAGTCGACTTGCCCAGGCAACCAGATACACCAAGCTTTGTCTATTAGTTCTGCTCTTTTGGCTTCTGAGGGAACCTTCTAAGTCATGGGAATTAAGGCTGTCTTAAGTAAGTGTTTTTGAACTCGAGTGTTCCTTGGGAAAATTAAGATATGGTAACCAGTGGCAGGGAGTACAAGGTGACCTAGGAAATTAAAAATTAATAATAATAATAATAATAATAATAATACCACTCAGATCCCAAATAAAAATACCCAGGAGATTAATTTGCAGGATTTGTTCCAACAATATGTAGAGACTGAAAATGACATGGAATGGGATCCCTGGGAAGTGGAATGGGGAGAGGGCAGGAGCCAGCATCTGGTGAAGATAATCCATTCCATACACACTGCCCACCATCATCGTTTGGAAATTTCTTAGGCCGGCTTGTTTGATTTTTGGCATGCTGCTGTGGCAACTCTATTTACCACAGTGCCTGAACCTCTTGCCCTGGGAGGTCTGTTGGCCAAGGCTCCCTTTGATGTGCATCTTAAACAGATATCCTTCTCACTGGCATTTGTTGGGAAGACCCCTCTCAACGTGTCATCTGCCAGCCTCACAGCAAAGAACGGGATCTCTGCCCAGACACGGTTACCAACATCAGTGTGGTAGGGTTTACACTCCTGGAGGACAAGCTCTGTGTCTTTCTTCTATTCACTTCTACAAAAAGCTTCTAAAAGCACTAGAGGAAAAGTGTATCATTGAAGAAGTCTCTTTCAGCTCAAAAGAAAATTACATAGAAAAATATATAGTATATTTTTGAAATGATACCAAAGTTCTGAAAACTAGATATCCAAAATAGAAGGAAAAAAATCCCATGGAACAAAATCTGCAGAACTGCTTGGAGTTGTGTTCGCATCTTTATGTTGTAAGGCAGATGGCCCAGTTCTGGACTGTCCAGCTGACAGCTATCATTTAGGAAAAGGTGTATGTATTATGTTACCAGAGAAGTCAGGGATGGGAAATTTCTATCATATTATCTTATTTGACCAGCCCCTTTTGCAAAAAAAATTTTTTCTCTACAGTTAAGATAGCTATCTTTGTATCCCTTCATGTTGGTTTTTTTTTTCTTTTCATTGAATTTGTTGGGGTGACGTTGGTTTGCAAAGGTTTTTAAATTCTGAAGAAATTAAATAACAAAAATCAAAGCAAGGAAGTGTTAACTCAGTCAAGATAAGCACGTCCAAAGGCGGGGGCTATCTCACTATTTCCCCTCTAGATCTGGGGGTGGAAAAAACAGTCGTCAGATAGAGCCCAGGTTAATCTTGAATGTCTCTTGCTTCATTTGACTATTTAAACATTTTAATTTGATTCTTGACTGTTCTACATCTTGTAAAAATAAGTAGAGTATTTTTAGGTTAAAGAAATAACATATTTTGTGAGCAGGTGGAGAGCTAGAAAAAAAAAATCCTTTCACCAGGTGTCACACTATCAAACAGCACGCCAGGTGTAAAAGTGGAAAAATAACCTTGGGGAGGATCTGGGGAAAATTCCAGAAAGGCCAGACCATGACGATGCTAACCCCTGGCAGCCATTTTGCTTTGCAACTTGACTACAAAGAAAACATGCCCTGTCGCACAGAGGACCAACCTGGATAAATAAAAATTGATTTTAAACTAAAAAAATTGATAAATAATAAAGGCTTCGCCAGCATTTTCTCAGGTTGTTCCTCCACCTCCCACGCTCATCCTTCCTCACTCACCCGTGGAAACCCTGCATATTCATCCGGTCCCAGATAAATTGCCATCGTTCCCAGGAAATGTCTTCTAGTTCAAGTCAATTCACTAAGACCAGGGGTCAGCACCAGTGAAAACAGACCGCAGCCTCCAATGGCTGAGGGTCTGATAGAAAGAGAGACTCCAGGGACTCAACAAACGCCAAGTGAGCGAGCGCCCACTGCGGGTCAGGCATTATTCTAAGCAACACACGTTAACATCAAGGTCCCATACTGAGGAAACACAAAAGGCTCCTGTGAAATGTGTATGTGTGTGTGAATTTACAAAAGTTCTAACCACAGTTGTGCATAATTAGGATGACTCAAAGATAATGACATTTCAATAGTAATTTACAGCGCACGGAGCATGCTCACATCAGGATCTGCTAGGATGCTCAGGAGAGACCCCTAGGATAGGAGGAACAGCTAGTGTGAAAGATTTCATTTTACAGGTGATACATGCAAGGAGTGGGGTAAACACATAAAGACATGAACTGGACAGAGACAGTGAAGAGGGAGGAGTGAGGAGAGCAAAGGTGACTCCAAGTTTGCCTGTAACATTGCATTTCTTTTAGTTCTTTTATTTAAATAAAATTCGATGCATGGGGGGGAGGGGGAGGGGGGGGGAAGTGCAGCTTAGTTCACTTTTTGTGATGAGTAAACAATTGTTCCTCTATGAAACTCTGCTTTTCAAAAACCTTTTCAAAATGACAAAAGCATAATATACAACAAAAAAGGAATTAAAAGCACTTGAAGAATATTCTTTAAATACATGCCCTCCTGTATGTATTGTAAAAATTAATTGTGATTATAGAAGTGGAGGTTCTAGCCTGGCTAAGAGCAACCGCATTTCATAAACTGTCCTTTCTTTTTTCTTTTCTTTTCCTTAGCTTTCCTTTCTTTTCCCCACACTCAGCAATTATGTCATTCTGATTTACATAACAGTTGAAGCAAGTTGTTTATTTGTCTTTATGCAGTCATAGATTTGAGCATCCTGAAGGCAGGAGTCCTATCTCAGTCACCCTTGTATATTCAGGGACTGACATCACGCCTAGTTAATAGGTACCTAAGAAAAGTTTGTTGCACAACACACACACACACACACACACACACACACACACACGTCACAAACTGGGGACTTAGCAGAGCCTGTTTCATTTATTTTTACAGGTGAGACATGCAAGGAGTGGGGTAAACATATAAAGACATGAACTGGACATGTTCTTTTACTAGAATTCAGGAATAAAAATAAAAAAAAGGAAGAATGGTTTAGAAAACAACCCACCACTCAGGATCAAGGTCACAATGTCTGTTAAGGATGGCTGTCTGGATGGCAAGTCCTCCTGAACTTATGAGCAAGATTTGGTTGCATTATACATGGAGAAAAGTGAGGACTTGTATTGATTTTTCCCCTGATTCAAAGAGCGTGCAGGTGTTTAAGCATTTATGAAATTGATTGACTCCCCTCTAGCAGACAAGTGATAATAAGTTTAAGCTTTGGAGGGAGGCGGTAAAAGGTTTGATTATATTAACAATACTAATAGTCATGGGTTCATAAATCTTAAGAGAAAGGCTGCATATGCCACATATAATGCATGAAAAAGTTCTTCTTTTATCACGGATAACTCACCATTGTGCGGAGACCTAGTTGATCGGCTATTCCATTATTTGACTAAGTATCTGATGTCTTGTTTTCTTTCAGGAAGGCAGGTGCAGGATGAAGCAGGAAGCCTGCCAAGAAAGATGATAAATTAGCATTTGGTGCTGGCCACCAGAGCACTAGGAAGGCAGGGCTGCCAGGAATTAAGAGGAGAGTAACCAGAAATGAGGGGGAAATGACTTCTGACTAGGACTTGAGAGCTGTTTACTTTTGGTCTTCATTATCTCTGTGGTATTTTAAGGGCCTCTGTTAGTTTTGTAACCTTCAACATGAAGTGCTGCTTTAAAACAATTAAGACACTACCTCCAAATATTGTATTACACCTGCCGAGATCAAATGAAAAATCAGAGTTGAGAGAGGACTGGTCAGTGGAAGTAAATAAATGGCCTCAGCAATGAAGTGATGGGGTGAAGCAGAGGCGAAGGGTGGCTGCAGCTTGGTGTGGAGGGAGCTCCTGGGCTGAGCTGGGAGGACATGCTTTGGCCCAAGCCAAGTGCATTGAATACGCTCTCTCGTATTGTGTTTCACCCTCCAAGGCACAGAACGTAAAAATAATAACAATAGCAATAAGCATGATCACTACATTTAGAATCAGCCTGCTTTGTTAACTTCTCCTGTCTACAGGTTACCTTTTCTGTTATCTTATTACAAGTCTATACATCAGATTTTTGTTTTTATATTTTTATTGATTTCAGAGAGGAAGAGGGAGAGAGAGGGAAAGAGAGGAGAGAGAGAGAGAGATCAATGATGAGAGAGAATCACCAATCAGCTGCCTCCCGCACACCCCACACCAGGAATTGAGTGCACAACCCGGGCATGTGCCCTGACCAGGAATCGAACTGCGATCTCCTGGTTCACAGGTTGACACTCAAATGCCGAGCCATGCCAGCTGGGCTATAAATTAGTTTTTTTTTAATATTCAGGCAATGTCTCTATCAGAATCACCAGGGCTGTTCTTAATTTATTCAATCCAACCAGGATTTAGTGCTCATCTAAGAAGCACCTGGAACTCAGCTGAGTGCTGGGATATACAATAGAAGATGCAGACCCTCACCTGAAATCAAGGTTCAGTGCGGGGAGTTAAATCCAAGGCCATGTGCTCAGCACTGTAGTCATGGTACATGGAGTGTCATGAGAGGATGGAGGGTACACCTGGGGAGCCTGGCAGGCTCAGGAAAGATGTCCTAGGAGTGGTGACATCTGAAATGGCAAAGATGAGAGTAACATAGCTATTTCAACATGCCAGCTGTATGCCCAGAACTCAGGATGAAGGTATGAAGGTGAGACACTAAATGAGAGGTTCTCAGGGTTTGTACCACAGAGGATTCTGGATTTCTGACTAAGGAGTGTGGACTTTATTCTGGAATTAATGAGAAATCACTAAAGGATTTTGAGCAGGGGAGCCATGGACTCAATTAGCATTTAGCAGCAAATATAACATGGTTGGCACTGTAATTGAAACAGGACCTAATACTATGTGTGAACACAGAAGGGAGCTACTTTCTCTGGGAATGAAGAGAGAGGTAAGGTTGTGCTTTACAGGGGGTTACACTTAAGATGGGTTTTAGAGGATGAGTAGGCATTCACCAGGCACAAAGGGAATGAAGAGCGTTCATATTAGGTGAGGTGGAGGGTGAAGGGGAGGAGAGATTGAGAGAGAGAAAAGGTGAAGTGGGGGAGAAGAAAAAGAGAGAGGAAAAATTGTAACAAGAGCTATGACAAGCTAAAGAAGACATCATTTTAGATTTTGATTATTGGTTATACAAATTATACATTTCTAATAAAGAGCACCCTTATTTTCGAATACACTACCTCTGACACCTGAAATAGAGGCGGTATGGGGTTCTTTTCCCCACAGAAAATAAGCAATAGAGCAAGATCAAGATAAGATAGAATTGTAGGCTTTGAATATTTGAAAGTTTCTTTCCCTAAAAAGAATTTAGAGACTGACTCTGAACCCTTCCTTATACCCAGGAAAAAACTGAGGCCCAGGGAAGGTAAGTAACGTAGGTCCCTAACAGTAGGTCACACAGTTGGCTAGAGGCCATGGTGAAGCCAGCTTGGGCCGCTTGACTGGTGTGTGACCTGCCTTTCTCTGTCTCTAGAATGTCATCCAAGCGTGCTTTCATCTCAGGACTTTGCCAGGCTCTCTGCTTCCAATAAATCACAAGCTCATTCTATTCACATTTAAAGTCTAGTTTGCTCATTTGTTCCAATTTATTTTTATGCTACCTGTGTGTTCCCTAGCAGACACTAAGTGAAAGAGTATTTTTAATCCAGGCTGTTTTCCACCCCACATCTTCAACACTTGAGATGTTTAATTGTCAGGATATTAGTCATTCTTTCTGTGCTGACGCGACTCAGTATCAGACCATCTGGGAGATGGATTTCAGTTTCCAGCCTGCATCCACCATCTTTGGGGGGCCGCTGGGAAGTCTTTGCCCAGGTTTAGTTTGATACAGGAAAGAGCATGGCCCCTTTTTACAGATAAAGTTAAACAACAGAAAAAGGTAATAACAGGAGAATAAGAATGCCTTGCATGTAAAATAATATACTAATTGATATGTAAAATATTAATTGAATATTATTAACAGAATAATTGAAACTATAAATACAATTTTAATAGACATAATGATTGCTTCTTAGTAATTATTTTAAAATAAATGCAGCCTTGACATTGGCCCCACCCTGCTATATAATAGAGAGGCGCTACTCTAACTGCAGAGGACACATCCTGACTATATGACTTCAGCTCCATTGCCAACTCTGTGACCTCGAGCACATCATTGAACCCTCCTGGCATGTTTTCTCATCTAAAAAATGAAAAGATCTGTACTCTTTCATTCTCAACTTCATGACTGAAAATCTGTCAAGGTAATTAATATACAGGGTGCTATGTCTAAAGGTCTAAGAGGTCAATAAGGAGGTGGTACAGGAATAAGGTAATTCAATTACCTTAAGAAACCATAAATTGGGGAAAAGAAGAAAGGGAAGAGGAGGAGGGAAGGGAACAGGGAGAGCAGGAAAGGAAGGGAATGGGGAGCAAAAGAGAAGCCCTCATTTCTTACTTGATTATTTCATGGGTCTGCAGCAGCATTAATATTTCTACATATTCAGACTGACACACTTGCGGGATGTCTCCTTATGTTGGCTATTTTAACTAGAAAGTTAAAGTCCAAGAAGGGACAGCAGAAAGAAATGGTACTTTTACACCCTATGCAGAGTATTCAGTACGCTGTCCCAGGTCAAGAAAATTCCTCCCAAGAGCATCCCTGGCCCACCCCCACTTCCCCAGCAGTCTCTCCTCTCTCGGCTCCCACTAAGATATTATTGAGGCCTTCCTCAGGGCCAGAAACCATTCTAAGTGCTTTATTAGGTATTCATTCATTTAATAATCACAACCCTAGAAGGTAGTTACTGTTAGTAATTCTATTTTACAGATAAGGAATTTGAGACACAGAGAGGTTAAATAATATACCCAAGGCCACACCGCTGTCAAGTGGCAGAGCAGAATTCAAACTCAGACAGTGTCGCTGTATTGTCTGTAGTCTTAAATGTATGCTCAATTGTGTGGAATCAGATGGCCCTGTATCCTTCGCATATGAGATGGCTAACCTTGGCACATCTTAAAACTGAGCCTCATCTTTAAACTGTGAACAATAAAACCTATCTCTCTGGGCTGCAACGAGTATTTAATATACATAATACTCTGTAAAAATGAAGGGCTTAATTTTTTTTTTCTTTTCCCCTTAAAGGTCTCAAGTTAGCTCTCTGTGTTGCACAGCCTACGGAGCTGTAACTCTTCTTATGGGCTATTTCTCTTTTGCTACCCTTTCTCAACAGGGCTGATTTGGGGAACTTGATTTATCATACATTGGTTCATCTGGGCATAGAAAAAGGTGTCTGTCTCTCTGGTGTATGGGTGTGTGTATGTGTGTGAATTCACTTGTTTTGAACATTTTCATATATACTGAATAAATGAATCATTCTCAAAGTTTAGCACTGGCTGCCTGAAAACACACACACACACACACACACACACACCAACAACAACAACAACACAGAACTACAGCATGTTCAAATTTGATAAACAGAAGTTTCCAGCTGTTATTCTTTCAATCTAGCCAAACACTTTATGCTCAGTTTGAAATTGGTTCCCTTTAGTTTGCAAGGTCCTAATTGATATGCCAGGATTGAACACTTTCCTCCTGATATCTTGTTTGGTTCTACCCACATTTAGCACATTTTAGAGTTTTCTTTCAAGAGAAAACAACCATTTTTTGGAGGAAAAAAAGCACCACTCTTTTCCCCATCTACAGTTCATTTAAAAGATTTATAGTAAATGCCTTACCTAACTTCAGTTGAATGTTAATCCATAAATACCAGCTGTATATTTTTATTGACATCTCCCAGATCTTCATTTCTTATGGCTGATAACTTGAAAATAAGCTTTGTTTCTGTGGGGAATCCTACATAATAAAAGCCTAATATGAAAATTGTCCCCTCGACCGGGAGTTCGACCAGGGTGCAGGGCCGCCGGCCAACTGTGGGAAGGGAAGCCCCAACTGGTGGCAGTGGCAGTGGCGGCAGCAGGCAGCTGGGGGAAGGGAGGTCCCGGCCAGCAGCTGACAGCCGCTAGGGTCCCTACCCATGCATTAATTTCATGTACTGGGCCTCTAGTTCATATAGAAGCATAAGGGATAGTAATTGTTATGGAAAATCTGACAAAAAACTAAAGAAAACAAATTGGTAGAATTAGGAAAATAGGAAATAACAGATATCTGTTAAATCATAAAAAATATCATGAATAACCAATAAATTTGAAACCTATATTAAACACATTAATTGGAGGGGGGTGTAAAATGCCAATATTGACACAAGGAGAAACAGATAACTTGAATGAACCAACCAACTAAAGATATTAAAATTGTATGCATAAGATCCTTTCTCTCCCCTTCAAATTAAAGTTCTAGGCTCAGATAGTTTTATGCCAAATTTCAAAGGAACCAATAATCCTGACTTAGATCAATTGTGCCAGAAAAGACAAATAAGAAAAGCAGACCAATTCATTTAGGAGGCTCTGAGTTTATATCAAAAAACTAGCTAAGAACATATGAGAAGAGGAAACATATATATTAATTTTATTTTAAAAATAGATGTAAAAATACCACATAATTTATTAGCTAGCTGAATCCAACAGAATATTTTTAAAATATATTATGATCAAGTAGGATATTTTCCTCCCCAAAAGCTAGATAGACAAACATATTTAAGAGCCATTTAATTCACGTTAATGGACTAAATGAGAAAAACTACATGTTCACCTCAGTAAATATTGGGGGAAATTAATAAATTTCAATACCAAGGTAATAGTTTAAAAAGTTAAATCTACAAATAAGAGAGAACTTCTGTAACCTGATAAAAAGTTACCTATCAAAAACCTATAGCAAGCATTATACTTCATGAGAAAATTTTCCACTCATTTCCTCTACTGTTGGAAAAAGACAGGAATAACTACTCTCATCATTATCATTACTCATCGTATTTATGGAAGATTAAAACACCCTTCCTAATTATTTCCTTTCCTCTCTCCCAGGCCCATCTCAAGAGAGCTATTCCCTGGGATCCTCTATGTAGCAGACTTCCCGCCCCATTAATACCAATTTGGCCGTGCCACATCCAACACGAAACTTTCGGAGTTACAACATGGTTCTGCCATGCTCTTTTTCCTCTGCCATAAAGAGGCTATTTCTCAGATGGGACTTCTCCTTCCACTTGGATCCCAATAGAAAGGAGACAGAGTTGCAGCCAACTACAACCAACCTGTTACTGACAGGTAAATATGATCAAGATATAAATCTTTGATTTTGTAAACCCCTGAGATTTGGAAGTGTTTCATATCATATCATAACCTAGTGAAAACTGACAATTACAGTCCTGAAATTCCTTTCCAACATAAAAAAATATATATTTATTAGACATAAAGACTGAAAGAGAAAAGGCATTATCTTCATAATTAGGTGAATGATTTACAATAAAAACCTAAGAAATGCAAAAAGCTAAAAGAACTAATAACATTCAAGGAGGTTGCTGGATACAAAATCAACCAAAACATTAACAACTTATACCAGAAAAAAACAAACAAGTGATACTCAAGCTTCAAAGAGGGGTACCATTGCTTTCCATCTCTTATGTGTAGGCTGCCCATAGAGACTTCCTTCCAAAGAGTACAGTATGGAAAGGGGGATAAAAAGAACTTCACAATGGAGAAACATGACAGAGACTACCTCAGCTGAGTGAGCAAGGATCGACACTGAGACATGGTGATAGTACCTACCCATGATAGAATGCAATGAGAATGGGACTTTCCCTCTGTGATCTTCTTCTCTAAAACCTATAACCCCAGTCTAACCATAAAAAAAAAACTTCATACAAATCCCAACTGAGGGACATTCTACAAAATACCTGACCAATACTCCTCAAAATGGTCAATGTTTTAAAAAAAATAAGGAAAGTTTGAGAACCTGACACAATCTAGAGGAGGCCGAAGAGGATCTGGATTCAAATTATGCTTGTTTCTCCTTGAAATCAAGTCCAGTTTCTTCATCCCTCTCGAAATAGAAACAGCCACTCAGATGATAGTCCAGTGATACTTAATGGTTTATATTTGACTTTGTTTATTGATTTAGTGATTTGTCCATGGAGGAGGTACATATGGTAATAGGTGGGAAATAAATGATGTGTCAAATGCTATCTCAACATAAATGTGTAAATATTTGATCATCATTTGGATCCTAAAAATATGGGATTAACTTTAATATCACACTTTGAAAATACAATGGCACATCAGAGGCAATGGCAGCCAGAGCTAAATTAATAATAATAAAAATAATAATAATAATAATAATAATAATAATAATAATCCTATATAATAAAGAGATAATATGCTAATTAGACCGAACAGCCAAACTACCATCCGGACGACATTCCAGACAACCATTCAGATGGTGTTCCAGACGAAGCTGGGGCTGCTAGGGCTGGCCAAGGCTCTGAGGGCGGCTGAGGCAGTCGGGGCTGCAAGGGCTGAGCTCCTTGCATGAATTTCATGCATTGGGACTCTAGTAATAATAAGAATAATATATTGACACCTTCTATGTATCGGATATATGCTAAGATTTTTTACAGGCATATTGAATTTAATCCTCACAACAAACCTTTGAAGCAGAGATAAGTATTATCAACCCCATTTGGTAGATGAAGAAACCGAGGTTCAGAGAGCATCACCCAAGTGGAAAATGATGAAGCCAAAATTTGAACAGTCTCGATCAGAGCTGCATTCAACTACATGTAACAGAAACCAGACATTAGTCATTTAACCAAATAAAGGTTTAGCTTTTACTACCTAACAAGAAATCCAAGAGTAGAAATATTAGAGCTTGTACATTAGCTCAGGGAGTCATCAAAGAGCCAGTTTTCTTCCAGCTCCCAGCTGTACCATCCTTAGCATGTGGCTGTTATCCTCATGGGCAGGAGATGGCTGCTCCACCTCCAGGCATTGCATCTGTCATGAAACAGGAAAAAGGGGAAAACAGGGGACAAAGGACATGCCAGCTGAATCTGTTCCTTTCAATCAAGAAAATGGTAGCTTTTCCTGGAGAATTCCATTTACAACTAGATGACCAGAACAGGTGAACGCAGCTACACTGGCTACGAGGAAATGTGGAGATGAGAATATTTTTAAACTAGCATATTGCTGCTCTGAATAAAACTTCAGCTCTGTTACTACAAAGCACAAAATTATTATTTGATAGACAACCACAGGGCCAATTGTGAATCCAGATGGCCACTGGATGCTAAATCTCTATAAATAAATGTGTTCATAACCTCTGCCCCAACAGAAATTTGACCCCCTCCTCCAAAAAAGTAAAGTTTGAGGCCAACTTGTCTCCAGAGTGATAGTTTTATTATATTGCTTCTTCTGAAAACTGAGCCCTGCAGCAACAAGGAAGGAAGAAGCCCTAATGGTGTCCAGGCTCTCTAATCGCCACTGGCCTCCCACTCCCTTTTCAATGAAGTAAATGACCATCAAGCCTTCTGCTCCCTGATGACCAAACACCGAAAATAATTTTCTTTGAAAAGACTTTGTTCAACCTAATTTGTGAGTAAAATTTCCTAAGGGCAGCAGTGAAAGGCCTAAGATAATGAGGAAGTCTTCAAACTCAGGGTACTGATGAGATCGGCTCTCCGAGTTACCATACACCATTAATCAACTGTTACTAGGCAGAGTCACGGAACCCAGATAGAGGTCAGCAGATCACATGACCCACGGCATGCCAGACTGCCAATGTCCTGCTGCTTACACTAAAGCAGAGTGACTTTCTAAGTAGCCCCACTTAGCAGAATTCACAACCTAAGCTGATTTTTCATAACCAGGGTTCAGTTCAGACTGTGGCGAGTCACTCAGGAAAACAAAGCAGAAAAGCTAGAGATGGGCAGTAAGGGGTTAGGGGCTGTCCCTAAGTAAACAGCATACGTTGTGCAATTTACAAGGAAAACAAACTGGAAATAAAAATTACATTGAGCACTTTATGAACTTTAATATAGTGCATCTTTATTGGAAAATAGCAAGGGCTTTTACTCATTATTTTCAATCAACATTTCAATTTAATCTTGTCCGTTATTTTTTCAATCCAAACCATAGTTGCTGCATTTGATCATTTTCTACTGAGCAGAGAATTTTGATTTCTCAGATGCCCCTTAAACTAGGTGTCATTGTGTCACACTTGTGACAGGTCCTGCTCTTCACTGACTTTTGTTTGATCCTGCTTGCGTGGTAAGGCATTTTATTTCTAAGTGAGAGCATCTTCAGATGGTTTTGAAAGTAGATACATAAACATCTCAACATCTCCTTTAACTATTTCTTATGTGAGCAAAACCCCAAATCCCAAATTACCTCTCTGCTCATTCATTCTAGAAGTTTAATATTAAGGAAAAATAGAAATTAAAACACAAAAAAAGTAGAATCGCCTATTACAGAGAACAGGGCAATTTTTATTTTATTTTAAAAATAATTCCCTCCTATCTTGGTTCAACATGTCATTGTCAGTCATACTTGGAACAAGGCGCTCGGGAAGGACCACATTTAGTAGAAATACACAGAAGGGCATCCAGAAAAATAGCTGGGCGATGTTCAGGTTCTGTTTTCATACCAATTTAAATATGAAACAGGTTGTGCTGTTCCATTACACACATGGAAGCCCCCAGTTTTAGATAAAGTCCTGTGTGTTTTTTTGTCAACCAAAAACTTTCCCACGTTTATACCAAAGCAGAACAATCTACGTGCATCTAAGTCACCATGACAAAAGGTGGAAAAGAAAAAATGATTTAATTTAGGATCTCTGGTGTCTATTATTGGTTTAGGCTAAAACTTTCCTAACTAATATTATCATTATTTTTTAATTCTGGAAGTCGAAGAGCAGGTCAGATGAAATTCTTAGGAATCCTTCTAGACAGAGCCAGAAGATAATCAAAAGTTAAACCTTGCATGCATTTTGACCAGCAATTCCACTTTTAGGATTTACTTTATAAAAATACTCAGAAGAGCACATCTAAGGATATGTGAAGTACATTCATCATCTCCATCACAAAAATATTTGCCTTACTGAAATGTGGAAGTCTCTAAAATGTCCCAAAATAATAACTTGGTTAACTAAATTATGATATAATGAAATTTACTATAGATAAATGAAGATCACCATTTGTTGATATTGCAAAAATATCCACAGTTCATTATGATAGGAAAAAAAATAAACTTAGAGAACAATTTAGGCAGTATGAGCTCATTTTCCCCCAAAATAGTACTAAAATGTAATATGCTAAGAAAAATGTATGAAAGAATATGCTCCAAACGTAAAGTGATTATCATGGGGTTACTACGCCATAAGTAATTTTCACTTTTTTAACAATAGACAATGCATGTCAAGGTCATAGCATAGTATCTGACACATGTTGGGTCTCACTATGTATTAGGTATTATTGTTATTGGGGTTTTAGCTCTGCCAGCCATTGCCTCTGATGTGCCACTGTGTTTTGTAGGTCTCTAAGTAATTTCTTTCTCTTTTTCTTCTGTTTTTTTTTTTAAACAATAATGAGAAAACTATGCAAGGAGTAATTTGCATTTTAAGGGGAAAGAAAGGGTGGGGGGAGGTTGGGGGAGAGTTTTCTGCACCAACTGCTGCCTTCCCATGTGGGTCGGTGACATGTGTGCAAAGGGCCTAAAGAGAGAGGTGGAGGGTAAGCAAGAAGGAAGGCTTCATCCCATGAAATAAAAAGCAAACAATATGCATATCAGCATCCTAAGATGTACCACTCTGCTGGGAAAACCCAAGACAAAAGAATTATCTGGACACAACAGTTCAAAGCATATTGCACCTGTCAAAACGTCTGTCATCTTCTATAGAACTGCACAATTCTAAGAGAGAAAAGGGAAACTTTAGCAAAGTCACTCAGGAACAACAGCTTACTTTGTCTCCTTCCTCTGGCCAACTCCTCCATCTGAAAGCCATTTAGCTTCATGCTAAAGATTGCCTGGAAGGAGCAGACAATAGGAAGGTCTCTTTCATTGTCAAGGACAGTTACACTTTGAAGATGACGCTCAAAAGGGGTTAAAATGGGTCAACAAGCAATTGTTGGGCTTATGCGAGGACATGTGAAGAGAACATTGTTAAAGTCGCGCACAAAAACATCTCGATCTCAAAGAATTCAACTTTAACCTAGAGGAGGTGTGGGAAGGAAGGAACCAACATGCAATACTGATTTCTTACCAAAGAATTAAGGGGGAGGCGACCTACCCCTACAGCATTAATTAATAGACGGCTTGGGGATGGTCTTTGCCATTCTAAACATCCACTCACACTGTGTATGAGAAAGCTAGGTATAATTTAGGGCAAAGTGAGAAAATTTTGATTTTTTTAATGATGTAAAATATGCAAGTGGTGCTAATTACATGCAGACTGTCACATTTGTAAGACATATTTTCTGGATGCACTTTAGAAAATATGTCTAGCATTTAGTCAGATGATAGGTAAATGGCTGGGGAGGTACATAGGTACAGTTAAATAGCAGTTATTACTTTTGCACAATTTTTTAGCTATCCTTAAAAGGAAAGCTTGGAAACATGTCTGAGAAGAGCTGATGTAGAGAGAAGCAGGATAGCAAATTCCAGCTGGCCTGCCTAGGTTTATGGCCTGGCTCTTGTACAGGTCACATGACTTTGGACAGGCAACTTTACCTTACTATTCTCATTTTCCACCTAAGGGGATGGCAACAGGCTACAGAAGTATTGGGAGGATTAAAGGAGAGCCTACGTCCAGGAGAAATGAAAACCTATGTCCACACAAAAACTTGTACAGTAATATTTATAGCAGCATTATTCATAACAGCCAAAAAGTGGAAAAAACCAATGTCCATCCATTGAAGAATGGATAAACAAAATGTGTTATAGCCATGAAATGGAATATCATTCAGCCATGAAAAGGAATGAAACTCTGATACATACTGCAACATAGATGAATCTTGAAAAATTATGTTAATTGCAGGAAGCCAGTCACAAAATACTACATATTATATAATTCCATTCATATTAAATGCCCAGAATAGGGAAATCTTTAGCTACAGAAAGTAAGTTAGCAATTGTTTAGGACTCGGGGGGGGGGGGGGGATGGAGGGAAAGGAAGATGATAGCCAAAGGGTACAGGGTTTCTATTTGAGTGGATGAAAATGTAAAATTTACTGTGGTGATGGTTGCACATACCTGTGAATTATACTGAAAACCAGTGAGATGTGTACTTTAAATGGATGACTTATATGGTATGTGAATTAGACCTTAATAAAGCTATTAAAAATAAATAAAAAAGAAACCAAGAATGATGGTCAAATCTTTGTGGCAATAACAAAACAAAAATTTTAAAAGAGAGTGGAGATATAGTGTAATAAAGGAATCAGAACACTACATGGCATATAGTAAATATGCAATATACACTGACTATTAGCATTGTTTATATGAGTAAATATAAATCATTGTATGTAGTTTTAGAAAAGAGTATTGCTATGTAGTCTAATAGACTGAATTTTTCATTTTAACCTTAAAGTATTCACCTTTATATAATTTTTTTAATTCAAGCTTATCCCCTGAAATCTAAAGAAAAGCTATGCCTACAGAGTCTATTTAAAATAAAATACAGCTTTTTTCTCTTCTTGGATGACCTTGCAATTTAAGTATATTAAATTATTTATAATTGTCAAACCTTATTTAAGCTTTAGAAATTGACTAGCTATAAACAGGGGAAAATGGAGAAAGGTCATTCATTCTGAAATATACTCACAATTGGATTATTTTTAGTCTTTGGATTGTTTTCCAAAAGCCATACATGTTATGCCTACATTTAAAAAAAGAAGCTTATTTTGGTTATCAATTTTCAAAATCGTAAACAATTCAAAAAGATAAAAATGGTAAGATTTATTCTCCTCCCCCACAAGAACCCAATCCTTTTCTCCTCTTTCCCCTCACCATCAAGATATGTATTTACTTATAGATCTACGGGTACATTAATTATGCTTTTGGTCTTGATCAAAGATAAATTTATTAAGAAACTAACTTAACTAAAGTTAAGCTTAACTAAAAATTTAAGCATCAGAGCCCTTCATTTGCAAAGGCCTTCTACCTAACTGTAGTCAGGATTTTTTTCCCTTAAAGAGGCCCTCTCAAAATATATAAGTTCAAGTCACACAAATGTTGATCTGTCCCTGGTTGCTACTTCCTGTACTACCCATTACTCTCAAATCCTACACTCTCCAAAATCAAGTTTAAATACTGCCACTTGAGCCCGGCTGGCATGGTTCAGTGGATGAACATTGACCTATGAACTAGGAGGTCACAGTTCGATTCCCGGTCAGGGCATATGCCCAGTTGTGGACTTGATCCCCAGTGGCGGGTGTGCAGGAGGCAGCCAATCAATGATTCTCTCATCATTGATGTTTCTATGTCTCTCTCCTTCTCCCTTTCTCTCTGAAAACAATAAAAATATATTTAAATCCTGCCATGTAAAACCTTCTATTATTATTCCAACCCAAATTGACCTTCCCTTCTCTAAATTTCCATTATATTTACTCACTAAACAACTTCAAAATCTTTTTCCAAAACACTTCATATATTTGAAATTTGGAACTTAAATTTGTTTGCATATTACGGTGCATAAGCGATATCTTATATAGTGGTGCATAAATCATATATTATCCATCAGGATCTCAGGTAACACCCCATAATCAAATATATTAATACATCTTCATCAAAATACATGAATTTTCACACTGAGATAAATAAAGGTTATAAGTTAACTTCACTTCAGTTTGGGTGATAACTAACACCCAATGAGTTATAAAAGAACTTTCAATTTTTGGGTATTTGGGATTTCAGAATTATGGCTAAAGGATTATTGTGTCATTATTGTGAACATTATTGTGTCATTATTTTACATCTCATCAGCTAGGTTTTACTTGACCAAAATGGCTATTCACCTCTGGATCCCCAGGGAAAAGTGTCTGGCATATACATGGGTGTTCAATAAATTTGATGATTGAATAAATTAAAGGACTGTCTTATACTAGATTGAGTTTGTCAAGCAAAATGATTGTGTTCTTTTTGTCTTTAAATATATTTTTATTGATTTCAGAGAGGAAGGGAGAGGGAGAGAGAGAGAGAAACATCAATGATGAGAAAGAATCATTGACTGACTGCCTCCTGCACGGCCCACACTGGGGATCGAGCCTGCAACCCAGGCATGTGCCCTGACCGGGAATGGAACCTCAACCCCCTGGTTTATAGGTAGACACTCAACCACTGAGCCATGCCAGCTGGGAAAGATTGTATTATTTCTAGTCAACATCCTTAGCATCAAGGCCAGTGCCTGGCACTTTGCAAATGCTAAAAAGTGCTGATTGAGTGGAATCACATTTCTCAAATCTCTCACAATAACTAACCTAGGGTCATAAGTACCTCATAAACACTTCACAATTCATCCCAATATCACTGACTTACAAAATTAGACTGATTCCCGTAGGGGAGAAAAAACATGGGTTGGGGGATAGGGAGGGAGCAGTAGGGGAAGAAGCCTAGACGTGGCAAAAACTTGTTCTGGAAAACTAATGATGCATGGAAGAGTATGTAACAGAGGCTTTGGGCTGCTCAAGAAGTCTTCCACATACCTGAAGAATTCTGAACAAAAGCCCAGGACCAGATGGCTTCACAGGGGAGTTTTACCAAACATTCAAGGAAGAACTAAAACCTATCCTCCTCAGACTACTACAAAAAATTCAAGAGGAAGGAACACTTCCAAGCTCAGTCTATGAAGCCAGGATCACCCTAATACCAAAACCAGGTAAAGACAACACAATGAAAGAGAATTACAGGCCAATATTCCTCATGAACATAGATGCCAAAATCCTCAACAAAATCTTAGCAAATCGGATCCAGCAGTACATCAGAAAGATCATACACCATGACCAAGTAGGATTTATCCCAGGGATGCAAGGATGGTACAATATCCGCAAATCAATAAACGTGATACATCACATAAACAAACTCAAAGAAAAAAACCACATGGTCATATCAATTGATGCAGAAAAAGCATTTGACAAAATCCAACACCCATTTTTGATAAAAACTCTCAGCAAGGCGGGAGTAGAAGGATCATACCTCAACATAATAAAAGCCATATATGACAGGCCCACAGCCAACATCATACTCAATGGACAAAAACTAACACCATTTCCCCTAAGAACAGGAACAAGACAGGAATGCCCCCTCTCACCACTCCTGTTCAACATAGTACTGGAAGTATTAGCCATTGCAATTAGGCAAGAAGAAGAAATAAAAGGCATCCAAATTGGAAAAGAGAAAGTAAAACTATCCTTATTTGCAGACGACATGATATTATACATACAAAACCCTAGAGACTCCATCAAAAAGCTACTAGACTTAATACATGAATTTGGCAATGTAGCAGGATACAAAATTAACCCCAAGAAATCTGAGGCATTTCTATACACCAACAGTGAACTTTCAGAAAGAGAGATTATAAAAACAATCCCATTTACCATCGCACCAAAAAAATTAAGCTACCTAGGAATAAACTTAACTAAAGAGGTAAAAGATCTCTACTCAGAAAACTACAGGACATTGAAAAAAGAGATAGAGGAAGACATAAACAGATGGAAGAACATACCGTGTTCATGGATTGGTAGAATCAACATCATTAAAATGTCCATACTACCCAAAGCAATCTATAAATTCAACGCACTTCCCATTAAAATACCAATGGCATACTTCACAGATCTAGAATGAACTCTCCAAAAATTCATCTGGAATAAAAAAAGACCCCGAATAGCTGCAGCAATCCTGAGAAAGAACAAAGTAGGTGGGATCTCAATACCAGATATCAAGATGTATTACAAAGCCACTGTTCTCAAAACTGCCTGGTACTGGCACAAGAACAGGCATATAGATCAATGGAATAGATTAGAGAGCCCAGAAATCGGCCTGAACCAATATGCTCAATTAATATTTGACAAAGGAGGCAAGAACATACAATGGAGCCAAGATAGTCTCTTCAATAAATGGTGTTGGGAAAATTGGACAGATATATGCAAGAAAATGAAACTAGATCACCAACTTACACCATACACAAAAATAAATTCAAAATGGATAAAGGACTTAAATGTACGACAGGAAACCATAAAAATTCTAGAAGAATCCAAAGGCAACAAAATCTCAGACATATGCCGAAGCAATTTCTTCACTGATACAGCTCCTAGGGCACCTGAAACTAAAGAGAAAATGAACAAATGGGACTACATCAAAATAAAAAGCTTCTGCACAGCAAAAGAAACCATCAACAAAACAATGAGAAAACCCACTGTGTGGGAAAACATATTTGCCAATGTCATATCTGAAAGGGCCTAATCTCCAAAATTTATAGGGAACTCATACAACTTAACAAAAAGAAGATAAACAATCCAATCAAAAAAATGGGCAAAGGACCTAAATAGACACCTTTCAAAAGAAGACATTCAGGAAGCCAAGAGACATATGAAAACATGCTCAAAGTCACTAATCATCCAAGAGATGCAAATCAAAACAACAATGAGGTACCATCTCACACCTGTCAGACTGGCATCATCAACAAATCAACAAACGACAAGTGCTGGAGAGGATGTGGAGAAAAAGGAACACTCGTGCACTGCTGGTGGGAATGCAGACTGGTGCAGCCAATATGGAAGACAGTGTGGAATTTCCTCAAAAAACTAAAAATGGAACTCCCATTTGACCCTGTGATCCCACTTCTAGGAATATATCCCAAGAAACCAGAAACACCAATCAGAAAGGATATATGCACCCATATGTTCATAGCAGCACAATTCACCATAGCTAAGATCTGGAAACAGCCTAAGTGCCCATCTGTAGATGATTGGATTAGAAAACTGTGGTACATCTACACGATGGAATACTATGCTGCTGTAAAAAAAGAAGGAACTCTTACCATTTGCAACGGCATGGATGGAGCTGGAGAGCATTATGCTAAGTGAAATAAGCCAGTCAATGAAGGAAAAATACCGCATGATCTCACTCATTCATGGATAATAGAGACCATTATAAACTTTTGAACAATAGATACAGAGGCAGAGTTGCCTCAAACAGATTGTCAAACTACAGCGGGAAGGCCGGGGAGGGTTGGGGGGCAGGAGGGATGGGGGTAAGAGATCAACCGAAGGGCTTGTATGCATGCATATAAGCATAACCAATGGACATAAGACACTGGAGGGAGGGTAGGGGCGGCCAGGGGATTGTTAAGGGCGGGGGGGAAAAAAGGATACATATGTAATACCCTTTGTAATACTTTTAGCAATTAAAAAAAAAAGAATTCTGGAGCATTTATCTTAATGTCAAGTCTTCTCCTGACAACAACCCATTTTCTGGGTCCTGCATGACTTAGAATCCTTTAAAACGCATTTGTACTTAGAAACACATTGCCTTATTCCTCCCCTTATCTGGGTAGTTTCAGACTTTTATGGAGAGTTGGGCTAAGAGGTCACATGGTGGTAGATACTGCCAACTGGCATGCTATATTCTAAACTGAACTTTTCTAAAGTGGAGATTTTGAATGTAATAGTGTATTAGTTTTTCAACTGCATACATTGTTTTTTAATATAGAATGTCTTTGAGCATGGGTGCAGGAGGTAATTATTGTTTGGGCAAATTGCTTTGTCTCTCTGTTTCAGTTTCCTTGTCAATAAATGAGACACTATTACTTACCTCCTAGTGCTGTGATGAAGGTAAAAAAATATATGGTATATGAAATCTTCTCAGAAAGGGACATTATCACAGGTCACCAGATATAATACACACTGTCACTGTAAGGCAACTGGATTTATAAGCCCTTAAACTAGCCCTGCATATCCAATGACAATATTTATGCTAATTAGTAATGACTTGCATTTGCATAGTGCTCTTGCTTTATAAAATGCTTCATTAGTTAGGAAACTTGACCCCCAAATTATCCTTGCAGTAAACAGAACATGCTATCACAATTTACCAGTGAAGAAACTCCAGCCAAATGATAGAGTGACACTAAGTTCAGGTCACATTTACAGGAACAAGTTCTTCAGATCCAGGTTGATTCCAGCGCCTTAGCTCTTTCTTAATTCCCCTTACAGCATCCCATCCCTTCCACAAGTCTGATGTCAGTCAGCTCCAATTAAACTTGAAAAATGCTACCATCTTTAGTAAACCTCAAAACCACATTCTCTTCCCTTATTTCTGAGACAAAGTTGGCAATGTGCCTCACCCATCATTATCTAAGCATTAGAGACCCGGTGCACAAAATTCATGCACTGGGGGGTGGGTCCCCCAGCCTGGCCTGTGCCCTGTCACAGTGCGGGAGCCCCATGATTGATCGCCCCAAAGAGGTAGGCCCCACCCACCCTCTGGAGCTCCTCGGTGGATTGCCCCAAAGAGGTAGGCCAGAGCCAGGGGTCCCGCCTCTGCACCACATGGAGCTGGGAGATGGGAACCCCAGGACCCCCAGGCAGGCCTCCCCACATGGAGGCAGGACCCCCAGGACCCCCAGGCAGGCCTCGCCACGCAAAGCCGGGAGGAGGCAGGACTTCCAGGCAGGCTCCGTGCTGTGCATGCAGTGTCAAGCCCAGCTCCGCCCATCTGCGCTCCACTGTGTGCGCAGCCATCTTGTAACAGCATGAGGGCATCACAGTGTGACGACCACTTAGGCTTTTATTAGTAAGGATGGTCAGGGCTGAACCAATGAACATCCTCCCCACCACATACACCCAAAATAAGAAAAAGCACCAGAGACAGGTCACTACAGTACTACAAGGAAGAACGGGTTCCCAGAACTATTTATTAAGGGCTGTTTTCTTTAGCTCTGATTCTTTCTTCATTTCTTTGAAAAGAAATCCTTACTTTGAATCCTACCAGTTTACATGACTTTTGGTACATTTAGAATAGAGTTTTGAGCAATGTGTTTCACAGGACACTAATGCTGAAAAATATTAATAGGTGTTATTTTTAAGTACATATATGTATACACACACACACACACACACACACACACACACTCATTTCAGGATTCCCTGATCAGAGGAAATTGGGAAACACTGGGTGAAGCAGAATTTACCAGATTTTTTTATTGTGGAAATCCTCAGGATCCATAATATGTTACTGAGACTCTCTAGGGAGCAGACTGGGCCACATCTCTCAGACATATTTATCTGTAAGCTCTCCATCTCACAAAGCATCTTTCTAATTTTAGCGTTCCATGGAACACACTTTGGGAAACTGCTTTAGAATATGTTCTATCACAAAGTCTACATCTTTTGCTTATATCCCTTTTCTCAATTCTGAGCAGAATTGCTTCTTCCATATTGAATTTTTAGTAAATCTGCTATTTTCCACTTCAGATAAGGGAATCCTTACTATATCAAAAACAGTTTCTACTCTTGAAATTGACCACTACAAATTTTTGCTTGTTTTAAAATCACTTAAAGCAATGATTTCTTATCTGGAAAAAAAAACAGTTGCACAAACTCATAAATAGCAAATTAAAATCCCCGAATTTGGTCATACACTGGTTTTCAACCAAATGACATGAAGTTGAGCTCATGGTTGTCATATGACTCTGGTAAGCAGAGGCCATCCGACCCTTAGGAAACCATAGCAACCACCATGATAACCTGTTCACTCTCTTACAATAAAATCATGTTATATATAAATGATACCAATAAATAAATAAAAGTCAAAACCTATCAATTATAAAATCATATTATTATGAAACAAGCAAAGCTCTAAAATTTAGGGATACCTTTTTTTAAAGTGCCGTACTCCTAGGAAATGCTTACTATTCAAAGAAATCAAATCATTCTCAGAGGACCAAACAGACTTCTAATTCTTAATTTCTGGTTATAACATTTCATTCTTATTGGGACTCTGAGACTTAAATTTGGATTTTAGACTTGATGATACGTCTTAAATGTAGGCATTATGTGTGTGTGTGTATATATTATTATTATTACACATATATATTAATTTGAACTCAAGGGGGGAAATGCAGTAGGATTTTACAACTTCTACATATTCAAGCCAATGGGAAATTTTCATGGAACTTTGAGTGTATATGGATGTATTGCCTACACTGATTTGTGTTTCTCAATGTTGAAAAATATAGTACATTAACAAGAAAAAATTAAACCCATAAAATCATCTGATAAAGTCAATTTCTACTATGTTTAATTTAATTAAATTTAAAAGCAAGTGCCTAGAATAACCGGTTTGATTTAAAAAAACGAAAAACAAGAAATCATGTTCCCTAAGCTGCTCCAGTGTTGTTGTTTTTCATTATAATCAGAACATTCTGTATCTCTTTTGCATTAAACTTCGTTCCAAGTGTTTCAGGGCCTGGAAGGAGGATCCAGCTTCAGGTTTCTGACATCAAAACCTTAACATGGCCCGGAGAATTCTCCTCCACACTTCAGGAGTAATCAAATTTCATGTTAACTATTAAGTTACAAACATGCACTTAGGTTTTCCAAACCCCTGCTTAGAAATTCAAAAGGCCCTTTAGAAAACAGCCTTCAACCAAAGCCCACGTTGGCAAGTGAAACCGTTTACCTGCGGGAGCTGAACAAAGAGGGGTCCCCGCAGTCCCTGCAGGCGCATTGCGAAGTGGCACGCGATGTCCCCCATTCCCTTTGTGAGGCACAAATTCTTTGTGACACCGGGAGACACCGCGGAACAAAAATACTATTAGAAATGCTTCAAAAGGAACATTTTTGGCTGCGATAGAGACTTTTGACATTATTTATTAGGTTCAAAACTGTTTCACAAAAGGCTAACAATGGTTCTGTGGAAACCAGTACATCTGAGGCCCTTTCTGTTGTTCTGGGCAGGCATTGATTTGAAGATGGGCAGCCCGCGCTGAACAATTCCCTCGCAGCGGTCAGTGTAAGTGAGCATTCACCCCCGGCCTAGGAGGGGCCTGTGAACAAGCCGTATGGAAACGCTAGGATGGGCGGGAGGGGGGAGACGAGCAAGCCTTGATTAACTTCTTTCAGGGGAGATGGGTGGGAGCCCCGGCAAAGTGAGGAAGGGGCGCTCCTGCCAGATTGCCATGGAGGGAGGCATCTGCCATGAGCCCCTTTTCCCGCACCCCCTTCCCCAGGGATGAGGATGCTTGGGGAGCATCTCCGGTGCCATGGCAACTGGGCCTCCTCCAACTGGATTTCTGGGCTTGCCCTGGAGTCCGCTATAGAATCTTGGTTGACCAGAGTGCCTTCAATGGCTGCCATCCATTCCTTCAGCTGGGTCTCTGAGGAACATGGGGAGACCCTCTAAAGGGCCAAAGGGGTCCTGCAGAACCCGATGGCAGTGGAAGGTCCCACAGAAGGACCTGGGAGGCAAACAAGGGTAGGAATGGCCCTCAAGTGCGCTGAATAAACCTATCCCTGCCAGGACTTTTTATTTTATTTTTAAAAAATATATTGTTGATTTCAGAGAGGAAGGGAGAGGGAGAGAGAGAGATGGAAACATCAATGATGAGAGAGAATCATTGATCAGCTGCCTCCTTCATGTCCCTCACTGGGGATCGAGCTCCCAACCCGGGCATGTGCCCTGACTGGGAATCCAATCGTGACTCTTGGTTCATAGGTTGATGCTCAACCACTCAGCCAGGCCAGCTGGGCCACCACCAGGACTTTTTTTAAAGTCTCTCCTTCATAACTGAATGTTTGAGAAATCAACATTTGCAATGTGCTGAGAAAGAAAAGAAAAAAAATCCCTGACATTATTATCCTCACAAGCTCCCTGCACTTCTTTAAGGACATGAAATGCAACCTGTCCCTTTCCTGTTGCTTGAAAGCAGCCCCCCCAAATAATTTTCACAGAATTCTCATAAAACATTTTATTTCAAGAAAAACTGTTGAAAACTACTACAGAGAGGGAACGAGAAGGACTGGTGATGAAAATAGGGCCTCAAATTCTAAATTTGGGGAAAATTTGTGAATGGATAATTATTAACTGGAGTTAGAGCTCATGCAAAACAAATGATCCATAGCCCATTTCGACTTTCAACTGATAATGTAAAAATCCAAGGGCCAATTACTTCAGGAGTTTGTTTTTTTGTTTTTTGTTTTTTG
Organism: Myotis myotis; assembly: GCF_014108235.1. Classification (NCBI taxonomy): domain Eukaryota; kingdom Metazoa; phylum Chordata; class Mammalia; order Chiroptera; family Vespertilionidae; genus Myotis; species Myotis myotis. The sequence goes on from NW_023416335.1 coordinate 200,047,417, forward strand.
TTTTTGGTTTGTTTTGGGTTTTTTTTGTTTTGTTTTGTTTTTATTAGTTAAGGTATTACAAATGTGTCCTCATCCCCCCCCCCCCATTAACCCGCAACCTCTCCCCCCCCCACCCCTTTCACACTCATGCTCCCATCCCCCTGTTGTCCATGTCCATTGGTTTGGCTTATATACGTGTATACAAGTCCTTCGGTTGATCTCCTCCCCTTACCCCCGCCCTCCCCTACTTTCCTTCTGGGGATTGATAGCCTGATCGCTGTTTCTCAGTCTTTGGATCTTTTATTAGAAATTTCAAGCCAGCTGAAAATGAAAGCAATTAGTGAATGAATCTGATGCTGGGTCTACACAACACATACATATGCACTAATAATAATAGATTTGACTTTTTCTTTCTTTGTGCAACCAAATAATTTTTTTTTCATGTAAAAGATGAGATATTTTTTTACAACAATACAGCCAAAACTGTAAAAGAAATATATATTTTCTCACTGCATTTCCATATCTATATACATATATAATATATAAATATATACATTCCACCTGCACTTTCATATATATATATATATATATATATATATATATATATATATACACACACACACACACACACACACACACACACACAATCTGGAAATTTTTACCAGAGAAATTCTGCCCATTGACCTACACAAATTAAAGTCTAATTTTAAAGTAGTTAAGATAATTTACATGCTTTAAATCCCTTTCTTCACGTTTTTAGAGAACTTTGAAAAGCATATAGATGCCTAGAATATTTGGGACAATCTACAGGATCATTTACAAATTCAAAAAATATGTAAAAGATTTAAAGTGTACATTATCTTCATAACAGTGGACATCAATAGGAGAAAAATAAAGCAGGAAAGATTAGGATAGACGCACATACACTGAGTGGCCAGATTTTATGACCGGCCAGATTATTATGACCACCCCATCAGTACTTCATTGACACTTCCAAAAATACTGAATATTGAAAACTTCCTAAGAAAATACTCTCAAGGTTTTATTATTATTACTAGAGGCCTGGTGCACAAAAATTTGTGCACTTGGGGGGGTCCCTCAGCCCGGCCTGTGACCTCTCGCAGTCTGGGACCCCTCAGGGGATGTCCACCTGCTGGCTTAGGCACCCTCCCTGGGGGATCAGGCCTAAGCTGGCAGTCAGACATCCCTCTGGCAGCCCGGGAGCCCTTGGGGGATGTCCACCTGCCAGCGGGGAGCAGGCCTAAGCTGCAGTTGGACATCCTTAGCGCTGCTGAGGAGGCGGGAGAGGCTCCCACCACCACCGCTGTGCTGGTGGCCATCAGCCTGGCTTGTGGTTAAGCAGAGCTGCCCCTGTGAGATCACACTGACCACCAGGGGGCAGCTCCTGCATTGAACGTCTGCCCCTGGTGGTCAGTGTGTGTCATAGTGGCCAGTCATTCCCAGGGTCAATTTGCATATTACCCTTTTATTATATAGGATAGAGGCCTGGTGCACGGGTGGGGGCTGGCTGGTTTGCCCTGAAGGGTGTCTCAGATCAGGGTGGGGGTCCCACTGGGATGCCTGGCCAGCCTGGGTGAGGGGCTGAGGGCTGTTTGCAGGCTGGTCAAGCCCCTCAATGGGGACCCTCACCCCATGGGGGTGTGGCCAGCCTGGGTGAGGGGCTGATGGCCATTTTCAGGTTGGCCATGCCCCCCGGTGACCCAAGTTCCCAGACTGTCCTTTTTTTCTTTTTCTTTTTTAGCAGGTATCTGGGATTTATTTATCTTCTATAATTGAAACTTTGTAGCCTTGAGCAGAGCCGAGGGCCAGACAGGACAGGGGAAAGCTTGGCTTCCTCCATCGCCGGGGGCAACCCAAGCCTCCTTCTCACTCCAGCTCCGTGGCCACCACCATCTTCATGACGGAGTGATGGAGTGATGGTTAATTTGCATATTACTCTTTTATTAGATAGGATTATTTGCATAACTAATTCACTTCATTATACTGATGAGGTGGTCATAATAATCTGGCCAGTCATAATAATCTGGCTACTCAGTGTATGTGATATTTCAGTGAAGACCTGAAGGAATTTAAAAACCAAGCTAATTAAGTATCTGAGGAAAGAGGGTGATAAAATGAAAAGCATCTAGTACTTAGTGAGTGCTCAGTACCCAAGAGCTGTCACTGTCATATTTAGAATCATAATATAGGAATGCTCTGACCTGGAGTCAAATTGAAGGGTTGAAACCTGGCCCCAGCCCTAAAATTATAGAATCTCTGTGGGCCTCCAAATCTGTCTCTAAACCATCAGAAAATAAGAGTTGCTATCTCAGAGGGTGACCATAGGAATCAAAGCTGAAGACGTATGTTCAGATTTTAGCACATTGTCTTATATATAACTAGAGGCCCAGTGCACAAAATTTGTGCACAGGGGGTGGGGTATCCCCTCAGCCCAGCCTGCATCCTCTCCAATCTGGGACCCCTTGGGGGATGTCCAATTGCCTGTTTAGGCCTAATCCTGGGGATCGAGCCTAAACCGTCAGTCAGACATCCCTCTCACAATCCTGGACTACATCCCTCTCACAATCCTGGACTGCTGGCTCCTAATCACTCACCTGCCTGCCTGGTCATCCCTAACTTCCCCCTCCACCCCACCCCCACCCCCGCCACCGGCCTGATTGCCCCTCACTGCCTCTGCGTGCCGGCCTGATTGCCCCTAACTGCCCCTCTGCTGGCCTGGTCACCCTCAACTCCCCCCCCCCCCCGGCCGTCAGCCTGGTCGCCCCTCACGGCCCCCCTGCTGACCTGGTCACCCCACGCAGTCTGCTGTTCAGTTGTCTGGTCATCCCTCACTAACTCCCCTGCCAGCCTGGTTGCCCCATGTAGCCTGCTTGTTCAGTCATTTGGTCGTCCCTCACTAACCCCCCTGTCAGCTTGGTCATAGGCAGCCATCTTGTGAGGGTGTGAGGGTTAATTTGCATATTACTTCTTTATTATATAGGATGAGATTTAACAAATGTTAACCAGCCAGCATTCTCAGTATCCCATCTTCAAGCCCAGCTTCCCAGAGATAAAGGAATCTCTGACTCAGCATCTTTGGTAGATGGTCTCCCAGCCCTGTCTTAACACTTCTAGCCCAAGCAGTATGTTCTCCTTTAGTTTAAAAAAAAAAAAAGTTCTTTTTATTGAGTCAATTCTGTCTATCTCTGCTATTGGTCAAGTTCAACAAACTGTCAAATATTTGGAGAAAAATACATCAAAAAGTTCCCTAAAAACACAAAGACTACATGAAATCAGTCTAATCCTTCTTCTACATGGAGATTCCTAGACTATTTGGAGATATGCATTGGTTCTTTACATTTTCTCTCCTCCAATCTGAACATCAGCACCATAAACACCACCACCATCATCACCATGGCTATTTAGTTCCTGCTATGTTCAGGGAACTTTATTTATATCAATCCTCTACACTATCTCTTCAAGGCAGGAATTATCATTAGTTTAGAGATGAAAATATTGGGCTCAAAGAACATTTGTGGGACTTGATCATGGCTGCAGAACTGAATCAGGAAAAAGAAGAAATTTGAGCTCGGATCTTCCTGTCTCCAAAGCTCATTCTCTCTGGTCCATCTCATTACTTTTCATGGTTCCACCTATTAGTGATACACTTCATTATTGTATGTCTTATCCTCCACTAGGAATTCACAGCTTTCTTATCTTTAAAATGGTCATAACCAAATTATCAGCCTCAGAGTATTAAAGGAGGATTTCATAAAGTAATATGAAATGCTCACATGGAGGAGGGTATAGGAGGGATAAATGGTGATGGACAGATACTTAACTAGTGTTGGTGAGCACACAATACAGTGTACAGATGAAATGTTGTAGAATTATGCACCTGAAATCTGTATAATTTTGTTAACCAGTCTCATCCCAATACATTCAATTAAAAAAATGCTCAGTACAGTATCTGCCATATGGTTAGAGTTTTTTAAAATGAAGGATAGAATGATGAAAATAATTATCATTATTACCTAGTGCAATTCCTGAATCATCAAATTATGTGTTATCTACTTATACTTGTCCTCTCTCCAATACAATACTTGACAACAAGTAGACTTCCATTAAGAACTGTCTGATTCAGTTCTTATAGAACTCTCTAGAATATGACTTGCCATTGAATCAGTAATTTTGCTATTTATATTGACATTAAAAATAAAATATGACCAATTGAAAAGAGAAAAAAAGAAAAACAAGCACAAAGTGAGACTTTGCAGGTGGGACAAAATCTCTCTTGGAATCGCAAGAGGGACAGTTCTGAATTCTTACATGTCTACTGATCTGTCTGCCTGTAGCCTCCAGGTGCACGGGTTACACTAAGATGAAATAGGCTTCTTTGTCATTTGCTGTTCCAAAAATGGACTGCTTCAGGCCTGCTTGGGTGCTCCTCTGTATCTTATTAATTTCTCATCTGACAGTGAAGCTGAATGGGGTCTCATCCCATTCACTGCATGGTGTTGGGGAACAGACTAGCTTCTCCATGTTTTTGTTCTTTGGAAAAAGCTATACTCACAGCAGGAGATCTGGGGGTGTTATACTAACAAGTACAAAGTAGTTTTTTACATGCCTTTGGAGTCTGAATCCTTCCTGGATATACGTAGTAGGTAAACACATTAGTTTGAAAGACTATCACTTCAACATCACCTACTAAATCAATGACTGGAAGGATGGATTTTTTTTTTCTTATTTCTATCCTGAGCAAACAGAATGGCAAAGAAGCCAAGGACCCTGGTGACTGAGTTGGAGAAATAGAGGAGGAAAAACATGTGGAAAAAGAGGTAAAAGGCTGAAAGTGCTTTTGCTGAGTTCAAGTTGTGTCGCAGGCACTGTGAGAGGGCCTGGACATGATTTCATTCTTACAAGAACTACAGTAACAGATACTATTATTTTCTCCAGTTTACAGGTCAGCAAGCTGTTTGAGGCCTATGGGTTGAGTTGTGTCCCCTAAGAAGATATGCTGAAGTCCTAACCCTCTGCACCTGTGAAGGTGACCTTATTTGGAAATAGGGTCTTTGCAGATGCAATCAAGTTAAGATGTGGTCATTAGGGTGAGGCCTTGATTCAACATGACTAGTATCCTTTTTAAAAAAGAAAACAGACACAGGCACACAGGAAGAATGTCATGTGATGATGGAGGCAGAGACTGGAGTGATGTATCTACTAGCCAAGGTATACCAAGGATTACAGTAACCACCAGCAGCGAAGAGAAAGACATGGAATGGCTTCTCCCCGAGAACTTCCAGAAAACGTCAATTGTGCAAATACCTGGCCTCCAGATTGTGAGAAAATGATTGTATTTTAAGCCCTCCAGTTTGTGGTTCTTTGTTGCAGCAGTTCTAGGAAACTAATATACCCACAATAGTTCCAATTTACACTTGTTGCCCCAGAGTAATTATTAACAGCAGCCCTTTCACTCAAAACAAAACAACAAAAACAGTGTTCAGATTCAGGGTATAGAAAAGAGAAAAAATCAAGAGGTGGAAAGGTATGGAGTGAGAGGATGAAGGAAGTTGATTTCTTGAGTTCTATTATGTGGCAAAGTAGCAAAGAGGATGCTGGCCATGGTAGGTTCCAGGACACACACCACCTAACCTACAACCCTGTCTCCAGGAGGGAGAACCAATGCAAATGCCTCCAGAGGCCTTGAAGTTAGTAAAAATGAGAGATGGGCCAAGAGGGGATACCCTGTGAGCATATCTCATCAACAGGGATCAGCCACGTCTCAGATTTTGTCTATTATTATCATGCGGGAAAGTGGGCCCAGTGTAGACAGATCTTTCTGAATTTTCAGAAATGGAAATACTGTTTTTAAAAATATATGTAAAGACTCCTGATTTTTAAATGTTGGTAACTCATTCAATTTTTTAAAAAATACAGTGTGAGCTACACAAAACATACCTGCTCTCCGAATCAACACGGGCCACCAGTTTGCATCATTGGCCTATGGACAGTCCTATAAATGGCACACTGTCATTTACCTCCTTTCATACCATCTTCATCTCAGGACATAATTTTATACATATTCAGCTTGGAACCATGGGATGCACTCGCTAGTCTGTGTGTGAGCAGATTTTAGAGCTATAGAAGTCTTATCTACCTTCAACACTTTAGGAAGACTGAGCTTTTCTTTTTTCTTTCTTTCTTTTTTTTTATTGGTTGCCCCACACCATCATGAAGCCAAATATTGGAAATGGGAGACAAATTTATCAGGCTTTCCGAAATGCAGAGAAGCATCGGGAATCTTTCAAAACAATAGCTCTGGGACTCTTAACCCCAAAGGAAAATCTACAACACAAAAACCAAAGTTATTTGATTTGCCCTTATTCTATTCCTCAAATATCAAGCACAGGTTGGAAGGCCTGATAACACTTTACACATCTTTACATCCTAGAAGTTTTAGATTGAAAGAGATCTTATCACCCTCATCACCATTTCTGTTTAAATACCTCCAAGGGCCTCTCACTACCTTTTCATCAGGAATTTCACTGCTTATGAGAACAGCAAATAAGTAATTTTGTATTTACAAATATAAAAGGCTCTATTTAGATAGATGATGATGATAGATAGATAGATAGATAGATAGATAGATAGATAGATAGATAGATAGATAGATTACCTATAGGAATAACTACCAAAACTACCTTATCTGATATTGAGAGAGTGATGACTGTGGTTATTTATTTAGTTATTTGGCCAATAATTTTTGAGCTTATGCCATATACTAGGTACCACTCCAATGACAAAATGCTACTCACTCCAACAGACTTGATCATTTTGAGACTAAATTGATCAGCTGATTTATAACGAAATGGACTTCAACTCAGAAACCCAGAGCCTTCCCAGTTTCATAGACCCCTGAATGATTTCAGGCTTCCTGTATGGTACCATGACCAGGCTGCCTGAATTGACTAGAACCACCAGTGGTTCTGGCTTTAAACAGAGACCTATGAAAATGGAATGGTCGTTTGCAATCCCCAATGGCTTCCAGTCTTTTTTTTTTTTTTCACCAAATGTATCCACCAAGATAGTGACAGAACTTGAGCCAAAATGCATTGCTCATGATTTAAAGTCTAATGCTCTTTGTTAGATTACACAGCACTTAAGTCTAATTCAGTATTTCCCAATCCTGGCTACACATTATCCAGTATCTAGCATGTCCTGAACAATACAGATATGAGGTCAAGGACTCTATAGTATCTGTACTTTGTATACCCCTCAAAGATTATAATGTGCAATGAGGGAGCCACTGGTCGAATTCACTCATCAGAGATTTTGGTACTATTTCTTAAAAGCTTCATTCAATCCAAACAATCATGAACACGCTAGAGCCTCAGAGTATTACTGCTCTGTAGGCAGCCTTCACTTCAGACACCAGTATTACTTACACCTTACAACTTATATATTCCTTTACATTTTATTTGCTTTCACACTAGGTACCCTACTTGAGTTTGAGAAAGATACTTCAGCTTTTTCATTTAACTGAGGTGAAAACTGAGGTCAGAGAGTATGCGTTTTGTCCACATGACTAGTCAAGCATCAGAGAAGCCAGCATTGGACCCAGGTTTTAGATTGTTAGGGGTTTTAATTTTTCTACTACATAGTAGTTAAATGTGGCTACTGTGACCTGAGATTGATGAAGAAGGATGCAAATATCCATAATGACAGCTAACAGAGTGGGCACTGACTACTGGCTAGACACTCCCCTACTGTCCATGCCTTAGCCCGTAGTAAATGCTATCAGGATTTCTTCTAATGTACAGAAGAAGAAAGGGCTCGTTGAGTACTCTGCCCATGGCCCAATGACTGACATTAGCTCCCATGAAGCCCATATACTTACCATTCCTCCAGGCTACCTTTCCTTGTGTTCACTCACTCAGGTAAGGGCTCAACTTTTCCCAGCTACTGAGGCACTTATTTTCTGGTGTTTTATTTTTAAAAAATTCTTCCCCATAGTCAAGTTTTGCATGTTCTTTTAATGTGCAGGCAACTCTGCCTATTATGTTGCAGTGCAGGTCTTCCATTCATTGCTAATTTCATTTGAAATAATATTGTGGCAGATGGAAGATTGCAAGGTACAATAAAATAAACCTCGGAGCTAAATGCATTTCACAGAAGCAATTTATCTTCCTCTTGTGCTGCAAAATAGCTCATGATAAATCCTGACAGAGGCTGATTTGTTCAGTTCTATTCATTAGAAAAACACAGCGATGGTACCTCCTGCACATTCAGCCCCTCTGAGATCCCAGCGAGCATGAGGCTGCTCCCCTTGGAACTCACTCCTGGCAGCTGTCCCTCAATATATAGCTCTACCTCTCCTACTCTATAGGGCTTCTAACTCCAATATGTTTGTGTTATAAAAAGACTAGAGACAATTCTCCTAGGAGGAGAAGTAAGCCCAAAGACAATTAATTCCCCAAAGTTCAAATTGCCCTTTCTTGTAGGCACAAATACGGGATAAAGCTAATTGATTTCATCTCCTGCTCAGCTACAATCAAGCATAAACCTTAACTAGGTCTTCATGATAAGAACTCCAATGATACACTCTTCAAAGGATCCTTAGACCACTTAATGGAGTTTGATGGAATCCACCACCTCACAGTCACCGTTTCTTCTGGCTGTGGAGTGAGAGTCATTTTTAAGCTAATGGGGTTGAGTCCATGGGAGGAGTCTGGGATGTATCAAGCCCTAAGCATTGGTGAGCTTAGAGGCCAAGGGCATAAGCTTTGAGCCCTTGGGTCAAACCTATGTTTTATCCCTTCCTGGATACATTACCTATGCCAAGGTCCTTACATGCTATTTGCCTCAGGTTCCCCATTCATAAAATGGCAATAATGTTAATACCTACCACACAGGACTGAGATGCAGATTGAATTAATAAACAAGGGCTTTTAGCAATACCTGGCACATAGGAAGTACTCAGCGAGCCTTGGCTATTGTTATTACTGTTATTGAAAATGTTTCTTCTCTTTCCCTCTATAGCTCCTGAAAGGTTTCTTTCAGCAATTAGGACCCATGTGGAAAAATAATATAATTCCCATCTATTTAGTTTGCTCATTCCTTCATTCAAAAATGCCTACGTTGTGCCTTGCTCTGTATTTGGCCCTGGGGATACAACAGAATAAGGCAAACAAGGCCCCACCCTCATGGAGTTTACAATCTACTGGAGAAGACGGCAAAAATAGGTCACAACTCAGAGGTTACAAATTGTAGAGAGTGATACCAAGGGGAAAATAAGGGGCTGAGACAGAGAAACAGGAATAGAGACCTGTGGAGGTAACATTTAATCTGAAACTGACCCAAAGGCTGAAAAGGACTTTGTCATGTAGGAGTGGGGAGAAAGCATCAGCCTGGCAAGGACTGAGATGTGTTCCCAGGACAGTTAGCCCTGGTGGTGAATAGAATGAGCAGGAGGGAAGGGGCAGGCAAGGTCTGGAGGTTACACAGTGGGCCATGGAAAGCTGCTAAAGGCTTCACATAGATGAGTGGCCACAGCAACACTTACCTTTGAATAAACTCTCAAAGGCAGCGGTTCTCAACCTGTGGGTCGTGACCCCTTTGGAGTCGAATGACCCTTTCACAGGGGTCACCTAAGACCATTGGAAAACACATATATAATTACATATTGTTTTTGTGATTAATCACTATGCTTTAATTATGTTCAATCTGTAACAATGAAAATACATCCTGCATATCAGATATTTACATTATGATTCATAACAGTAGCAAAATTACAGTTATGAGGTAGCAATGAAAATAATTTTATGGTTGGGGGTCACCACAACATGAGGAACTGTATTAAAGGGTCGCAGCATTAGGAAGGTTAAGAACCACTGCTCGCCGAAACCGGTTTGGCTCAGTGGATAGAGCGTCGGCCGGCAGACCGAAGGGTCCCGGGTTCGATTCCGGTCAAGGGCATGTACCTGGGTTGCGGGCACATCCCCAGTGGGAGATTTGCAGGAGGCAGCTGATCGATGTTTCTCTCTCATCGATGTTTCTAACTATCTATCTCTCTCCCTTCCTCTCTGTAAAAAATCAATAAAATATATTTAAAAAAAAAAAAAAAAAAAAAAGAACCACTGCTCTAAGGAAAAGTAGCCAGAAGGGGACAAGAGTAGAAGACAGTCAGCCAAGTGTGCAGGGATGGCAACTTGGCTGTGCATGGTAGTTTTGTATAGTGCTTAAGAGCTGAACAGTTTGGGCTTGATTTTCCTCATCTGTAAAGGGGGGTAATGATAATAAAGTTGATGGGGAAAATACATGAAATGGATTCCTGGCTTCAGTTCTAACACGGAAATAGCTTGGAAATTGACACACCTATTCCTACAACAAGAAAGAGCTGAGCAAACTGAAAATCAACAACTTTTCTTGGATTCATCACAGAACTGAGTTTGCAGGGCAAAAGGCCACTCCAAAATCTGGAGAGTTGAATCAAGATCTGTTTACCTGGAGTAGAAGCCTCTGGGGCCATACACAGGACCAAAAAAAAATTTTTTTTTTTTTATTGCTTAAAGTATTACAAAGGGTATTACATATGTGTCCATTTTATCCCCCCGCCCTAGACAGTCCCCTAGCCTCCCCTATCCCCCAATGTCTTATGTCCACTGGTTATGCTTCTATGCATGCATACAAGTCCTTTAGTTGATCTCTTACCCCCCTACCTCCTGCCCCGCAACCCTCCCCGGCCTTCCTGCTAAGTGAAATAAGCCAGTCAATGAAGGAAAAATACCACATGATCTCACTCATTCAAGGACCAAAAATTTAAATGGTAATTTTGTTGACTTGCTGGAGCCTGGGTATAGATTAGCTTAAGAGTGAGAAACTTTGGGGGACTGCCGTTTTAGGGGGTCCTTATACTTCTGTGGGTTTGCTTAAAAGAACCCCACCAGTTTCTCAAGCTAACAACCTGACAAAGATTCTTTCATCGCTCTAATACAGGGAAGGATAATAGTTGTAAAATACACCAGAGCATTCTCCATCACAAAGACATACCTGAGTCTCATCCCAGCTGAGGGATACGCATTTTTTCCACTCCATTCCCCTTTAGCCTTCTTGTCTCACCTAGGGGGAGGTGAAAAAAAAAAAAAGCTAAAAAACACTTGTGAAGGACATAGAGCTCTAAAAGGCTGAGATTTAATCATAAGATTATAAATTGTCCCTTCCCCCACACCTTATCATCACACAAACAGGTCTCTAGGTTAACAACACTAGATTTCAGTAGAAAGAACTGCAAGATGCAGACTCTTTCTCAGGAAGAGTAGTCATGGAAGCTCGAAGTTCAGAGGGGAGACGAAAGGGAGAAAACTGGAGAAATGAGAAGACTCTGGTATCTACACCTGCAAGAAACATTAAACAGAGCCCAACACCTAGCCAGATAAAGATAAGACCCCAACATTGTTTGCCTTACTTCCCATTACCTGATACACCATGCTTGGCTTTCAATAAAAATTTATGAGGCATGCCAAAAAGGCAAGAAAAATATAATCTGAAGAGACAAAGAAAGCATGAGCCTAAATCAGCTATGACACAGCCATGCCTGGGTTGCAGATTCAATCCCTGCCCCAGTCTGGGCATGTGTAGGAGACAACCAATTGATCTCTCTCTCTCTCTCTCTCTCTCTCTCTCTCTCTCTCTCTTTCTCTCTCTCTCTCTGTTCTCCTAACCCCTCTTTCTAAAAAAAATCAATGGAAAAATAACTTCTGGTGAGGGTTTAAAAAAATGATAAGGTTTCTAATAGAGAAATTAGAACATATAAGTAAAGTAAATAAAGAGATGAAAACTCTAAGAAAGAATTTTTAAAATGCTACATGATCTCACTTATAAATACAATCCAAAAAAGTTGAAGAAGAACAGGAAATATCATGGGTGGGGTGGTAGGTGAAATGGGGAGGTATGTTGATCAAAGGGTACAAAGTTGCAGCTATGTAGGATGAATAAGTCTAGAGATATCATATACAGAATGATGACTAAAGTTAATAATATTGTATTTAATGCACAAATATGCTAAGAGTAACTTTCAGGTGCTCTCATCACACACAAACAAAAATGACAACTCTGAGAGGAGAGGACACATTAATTAATAGTTTAACTGCAGCAATCATTTCACTATGCATACAACCAGCAGTATCTAAGGCTTCCTGTTGGTCCACATCCTTGCCAGCAACTATTACCTTTGTTTTTCAATTTTTAGCATTCTTGTGGGTATAAAAGAGTACTATATTGTGGTTTTAATTTGTATTTTCCTGGTAAATAATAAACTTAAGCACCTCCCCCACACCAAAACTTTAATTTGAATTGCTTTCTAGCTATATAATTGTGGGTTGAATTCCAGCCCTTTTCCTTTCTCCTGCCCTTCAGATTCTAACCAGCTGGTGAATAGTGACATAGCCCTAGAGGACACAGTGGGGAGCACTTGGCTAATCCACAAAGTCAATAATCTGGCCCTAAATAAATAACCGGGAGTTGACCCTCAGGGATTGTATTCGTGAAATTCAACTGCCATGACCCAGTGTAATATTTCATGTCTTGCTAGAACTCAAGCCAAGCACTATTTTTCATGCAACTTAGACAATTCTTTCATCTGGTTAGCTTATTTCAACCACAACTTGCTTGAGACACAAAAGGCTTGTGCTACCTGCCCATGTTAACACTCCAGATGGCACCTTAGCCTTCTTAGATGACATGGTTTTATGTTCGTCACCTTTCCCCCTTAAGGATGTGCAGTTTCTCAATGACCATTTTTACATGTGATACTGAGATTGGAAAACATCTTAAACCACATCATTCAATCACATATATTCAGGAAAACAACCCTTCATTGTATTTATTCTGTAAGAAAAAAGTGAGACTGTTTTCCCCTCAAGCCAGAGAACACAAGAGGAATGATATCTTTCTTAAATGATTCTGTGAATAAATGATTCTGATGAATGAAATGAAGGAGAATGGGAGGGGGGAGTCATACAGAGTCAGGAACAATTGAAAAGGGAATCCAGGCTACCCCCAACCCAGGCCTTTGTTGAAGGGATCACCAGAGATCTATGTAGATATTATTTTGAAATTTAGAGCTTCAACTTGTATGAACATAAATGCCCACGCTGAGTTTTTGCGTGCCTCTGTGAAACAGCAAAGAGAGCCACACAGACCCTATTCTTTAAGCTACACACTTGGGAAAGCCTGAAAATAAACCATCTATGCTTGATTAATTAGGTTTGTAAGTATTGTTTCAGAACCAAACAATATTTCTAAAGATTTCAATAGTTCAAAGATTGCCCTATGGCCGTCTGGCCAATACATCTTCTAACACACGCAGTTTACAAGCATTTTTCTTCCCAATATGTTGTCTTTGGTTGGTGCGACATTGTTTGAGTGCAGGGCTATTTGGGTCATAGTGGTTTTCTCCCCTGCACAGCAGTGGTGCTGAGCACAGCACTTTGACCATACATCTTCCATGTCATTTCCATCAAAGGCACATGATACTTCCTGGTGACCAATCAGGAGTGGTCCAGCATCCTAACTGAGGGCATATTGGCAAACCAAGCTTTCTTAATGACAGCCATTGTTCAAGGCCAACAAAAGGGAGGTCCTGAATATTAACATGTGGCCTTGTGTAAAGGTCACCGGGATGGCACATCCATCATATTTCACAACTGAGAAGGAGAACTTTATAAGTTCTGTCAGAACCTACTGTTGTCCAAATAAATGTATTAGGCTGACAGCTGACACCGACAAGGCAAATGATCTTGAGTGATGATCTCCTCTTTTAACTAACATCTTTTCACTCCTTTGAAGCAGCAGCAGGCATTATGGTGAGAGGTCATGCTTAAGGAATATACTTTGAGGCCACAGTGGGTTAGAATAACCAAGCAACCCAATTAAAATATTAATTTTGTAACATGTAATCATTAGGCCAAATGCCATCTCCCTCTAACAGACATAATTTTTTGCAGTGAAAAGAGAAATCACATATTTTAACATCTCAGAGTCTTGAATGACCTTCTTAGTGAGTGGAAAAACAAGTCCATGAAAATTCTATCCATAAGAGTTAGACTAATACAATTGGCATAAAATAACTCTGTTTATTGACAGCCCTGTGTCTTGGTTAAGGGTTATACAAAGTCAAGCATGATGGCAGAATTAAATGGAACTAAAAGTCTCATATGAATTTAATACTAAAACTAAGAACAGATATCAAACTTTCTTACTGGATTCTAAGTGGTTTAAGTGAGAGCTTCCTTATTATATTAGACTAGAGGCCCATTGCACAAAGATTTGCACAATAGGCCTTCCTTCCCCTGGCTGCCGGTACCGGTTTTCCTCCGGCACCCAGGACCCAGGCCTTTGGTCTGGCCTCGAGGCTTGGCTTCTCCTCTTGGGCCACAGCAGTGAGGCTTGGCTTCTCTGCTCTGGCTGCAGCGGAGAAGCCAAGCCTCTTCAGTCTTCAGTCATCTTCAGTCTTTGCTTTCACCTGCATATGCAAATTAACCGCCATTTTTGTTGGGTTAATTTGCATACTCATCCTGATTGGCTGATGGGCGTAGCAGAGTGACACCAATATGCATGTTTACCTTTTATTAGTGTAGATTCTTCCCTTCTTCAACTACAATGGGAATATAATCCAAAATAGCACTGTACTCCCTGTCCATAGTTGATGGGTCCAGGTTTGTGCAACTGACCTAAGCTTGGACTCTTTCAATGGATTTTTGTTTTCAGGACCTAAGAGACCATATCTCAATTCCTTTCTGGAGGGAGATGCTGGGAAATGGAAGCGGTGAGTTACTGGATGCCACATTTTCAGTCGCCGCTGAAGAAGCTACTCTGAGAAAATAAAGATGACATGAAGGAAGAATGAGACCCACAAGATGCAGGGTCCTCAGGGTTCTCATAATCCCTAGTTCAGATCTCCCTGAAGCTTGGCTCCATTTTCCATTTACTTTAGATATATAAGACACCTCTCTTTTTGACCAAAGTAATTCAAAATGTCTCCATGATGTCTGCTTAAGACAGCTTTAATAAAACTATCCACTATTGTATTACATTAACTGAAACTGCACTTCTTTACACGTTAAAACTGGTCTCTCTGCCATAAATGTCTAAATTCATAGGATGGTATTAGGCTCATCTGCTATTTCTCTTAAATAAATGGAATGCTCATAAAAAAAGAATAGTAACTTATGAAGATTTTTTTATACTCACAAATATGGTAAAATTTATTACCATATTTTAATGAATTAAAAAGACAAGAGTCATGGTAACAAGGCTCTAGGTAACAATAATGAATAATTGCATATTTCCCACTAGAAATATTAGAAAATATTGCTTAGTTCTGCTTTATCAGTTTCACTCTACAGATAATGAAGAAATAGCTTAGAGAAGTTGAGAGACTTATCCAAGTTTTCCCAGCTCTTCATTGGGAGAAGCAATCTTCTAGGCTTGCCTTAAGTGCCTACTACAATGTCTAGAACTTCACAGATACACATAGCCACTAGATCACCTCCATCTCTTTTCCCCCAAAATTCTGGCATTTTCCTATCACATCACTCCTGAATACTATAAGGATTCCTGAAGCCGAATTCTACAACCTCCCTTTCTGACTTAGGGTAGCCCCCAATCCTCCCTGCCTCTGTTTCCCATCAGAAAGAAAGACAGAAATAGTTATTATATTCATCCAACAAAAAGGAAATTAATGGTTGATTAGATGCCTGTTCAACACACTGAGGATGAAAACCAGTCTTCATGGTGAATTATTGAATTAGGGGGCCAACTTACAGTGAGGCTGTGTCTACACAAAGCCAAACATCCAGTCAATTCAGCCAAAACAAAAAAAATACAGTTTAGCAACAGGAAAAATGAAGTTAGTTGATTGGGGTTGTGCAGACAAAATAAAATAAAAACATGAATACAATACCCTGGTAAAAGTCCTGGCAGAGTTTACAAGGATGCCTCTCTTTCCTCTGTTATTTCTATTTCATGTTAAGAATTCAAATACAAGACAGAAATAAAAACACACACACACACACAAAGAACGCTTTCCAAAGATCTGAATTATGCCTCAGCCCAGGATATTAAAAAGAGGTGCTATCCTTGGATAAGTCTGGCATATGACATATTATGCTGCAATCATGCAACACGACTTAGTTTCAAATGATGAGTTAAATAACTTCATTTTATAAATAACAAAATTCATTTGATGCTCACACTGGTTTTCCCAAGTCATTTTTAATATTATGGCAAAAATTAGAAGGTAAATCCTCCGTAAAATGTGTAACTTTTTGGTTGACTTTTAGATAGTTGTTGTTGACTAGAATTAATGAACTATATGTGTTTTAAGGGTGTCATTTTGATGTCCTGTATCATTTTAGATTGATGTTTCAGTGCTAAGCACTGCAATATTACCATGCTGTAATATTTAAAACTTACATACTCTAAATAAGCTCTAAAACTGCATTGACTTATAACTATTTTATAACTCTTAAGTAGGGTAGAAGAGATGATGATAACTTAAAAGTAATTTATCACTTCATTAAGAACAAAACACAACTAATTAAAATTGCATATCTTAATTAATAATGTATTAATTTAACCCTCCCCCTCCCCCTGAAAGAATCAGCCCCAGGAGCTGGACAAAGGAAGCATTCTCCAAGACAAATTGCAAAGTACAGTTTTGTGAACTGAGTCCTGAAGCCCAGGAATGAACACTTGCAGCTGCAACATAGACTGTTTTCTGTTACCTTAAATGCTGCTGGGCCATATGGAGCATTTCTGAGGAGCTTCTATTTTAACATGTTCTGTTCGTATTTTATGCTTTTCCGTGTCTCATCCTTACTTCAGAGTTCCTATTCATTTCCATAAAAATAAGATCTTTGTTTTACAAGAGTTCATTTTGCTCTCTCCCCTTTTCCCTATTATGGCCACAAACCTCTACTTGGGATGTTAGAGCCACTCTAGGACCAGCTGATTGTGGCCAGATGAATAGAGAATCGCTTGGGAAAAAACAGCAGCCACAGATGATACGTGGGGCTGCAAGCCTTGTGTTTTCCTTGCTCATTCCAGCCAACCCAGTGCAGACGGTAATAAACCTGACATCGGTGTTGAACTGCTTCAAACTGAATCTACTGTTTACAGAAATCATCCCTGAAACCCTGGAGGAAGTGCTGAAGGAAGATATAATTTGGTTAACTGAAAATTAACCAAAATGCACTTTCCAAGAAAGGCAGCTCCCCGTAGTTTGGGGTTGACTTTAAGCAATTATCCAAACAAAACAGTTGGCACTTGTGTTGGTGAAAAAAATAGTATTTGCATAAAAGTAGAGGGAGAAGACAAATATGCATGAAAATTAAATTTAGGCCTCTGGGACTCCCCTTTTGGGGCCATAGAAGAGCTGATTACATGTTCACAGCTGGAATTGGTGTTGGCAGGCAGGCCTTATTCATGGGCAGAGGGAGGGACTCCCTTTTGGAGCAGCACTCTTGTGCAAAGCAAGAATGGCAGCATGAGAAGCATCCAATGCTTACAGGCCTCAAGCCCTATGGCCCCAAGCTGCTTAGATCTGCCAACCAACTGGAGTTGTCTCCACTGAGAAATCATAATGTGGCTCAGTGTTTGTGTCTGCTCAGGCACACGTCCTCTCTCACATCCCTCATCACATGCTCATCTACCGACACTGCTTCTTGAAACCTTTCCATTTCAAGGCAGTGAATACAGCCAAGAGAACCACCAGCATTCTGGATGATAGGAAAGCTGGGTTTTGTAATACCAAGGTTGAAGGTCACGAGATGATGCTGAAGCCATCTTGGAAAAGGGTCCCTTGGGTATTTTAATGACTCAAAGTGGGTGTGTTTTAGCAGCACTGACAGTAGTTCTCTTGGCGTCTATGCTGGTGGATTGCAAATATGGCCTCAATTCTGTACCCTTCCTTTGCAATGTGACTTTGCCCCATCTGAGATAGAGTGTGTTTCCCTACCTCTTAATCTGGGCTGGCCTTGTGACTCATTTTGCCTAATAGAATGTGGTGAAAGGGATGGGGAGGGCTTCCTATGACAACATGAAGTATGAGCAGAAATTAGAAAGTATGAGGAGTAGGGGTAAGTGGAAAATCATGTCCTAAGGCAAGAAAGAGCACGTTATGCTCAATAGTAATAGGATCTAATATTTACTGGGTAGTTTTCAAAGTATTTTACTTGTATTAACTATTTTAATTCCCCATAACACCCTAATGAGATAAGTATAATGATATAGAGACCCCTCTCTATATCACACCTTTATTTTCTTTTTTCAAAGTAAGAAAATATGGCTCAGCCCTACCCAGTTAAGCTCAATAGATAGAGTGCCAGCCTGTGGACTGAAGGGTTCTGGGTTTGATTTCAGTCAAGGGCATGTGCCTTGGTTGCAGACTCCTCCCCGGCCAAGGCCCTGGTCAGGACGCATGTAGGAGGCAACCATTCGATGTGTTTCTCTCACATCAGTGTTTCTCTCTGTCTTTGCCTCTCTCTTCCACTCTCTATAAAAATCAATGGAAAAATGTCCCTGAGTGAGGCTTAAAATAAATAAATAAATACATAAATAAATCTTTGAGAAAGAAAACATGGCTCAGGGTAATTAAGAATCTTGGCCAATATCCCAGAGACAGTAATTGGCAGAAATGGGACTCAAATCCAAATCTAGTTGGCCCCAGAACCCATATTCTTTCACCGTTATGCTATGGTGCTCTTGAAAAAAACTGGACTACGATCAAGACAGGAACAGAATGTCACTGGCAGGAATCAAGACTTTTGCAGTAACATCACAACCAGGGTCCCCTGTGCATTCTCATTTTCCTCAGACTATTCTCTATAGAGCAACCAGAGAAGGGCCAAACAAAATGCCATTGCTCTTTACAAAGCACACATACTTGTTTGGTTGCTTAATAGTAAGATTATTACGTATTCAAGGTACAAAATTTGGCAAATAAAGAAAAGATGTGGGAAAAGGAAAAAATGCATAAATGCTATTAACATTTTCATTGGTCCTTCTCCTTCCTCTATAAATATACAAATAAAGCATTATAATATATATTAACATAATATATATATAAATATATATGTTAACATAATATATATAAATATATATGTTATCCATTAAGATCTCTCTATATCACACCTTTAGTAATATAGATGATTTTGTATTCTATTATTCTATTTTTAATGTAACTTTCCATCATTAGATATTTCCCATGCCAATAACTATTTTTGAAGACTTTCTTAGAATTCTATAATATTGCTGTACAATACTATCACTGTTTTATTGACCAGTATTTTTGACAGGCAACAAAAAGAACTTGTCAAGTGAAATGACTCATTTTGGCAGGCAAAACTATCAAATTTCAAAACAGACAGACAATTCCAAAAATTTAAGAAAATTAAAGTAACATAAGCTTTAAGGAATAGAAAAATGTTGTTGGGCTTCCTTTGGTCACTTGTCTTTCCTATTATAGAAGCAATTATGAAATAGAATTAATAAATAACTATCATGTGATTTTATAATATCTTCCTTTACATTCAGACGAACATCAAAACATTTTGTTTTTTTATAGTGTTGGGTTGGGGTGAATATCAGTTACTTTTAATACTAGGTTTAAAAGAATTTAAGGAGTCAATCCTATTCTGGATGGACCTATATGATATAGAAGATGTGGCTATTATCTTTACAGACATGCATCTCTGTTAAACACCACTAATGATTTTCAGATTGCCTTATCTTACTTTGTAAATTCAAGAATGAAGAGGTAGTGCCATTGGAGGTAAAGAAATTGCTCCCAGGAGTGTACAGCGAGTTCTAATAGGATTAGACCCATTAGCCTCAATAAATCCCTTGTGTTGAAGTCTGGATAATCTGTAACCATTAACTTTAAACTGAAGTGCTTGGCTGCACAGGCCCACAACGTAAAGGCAATATATGGCACTGAATTTATTTCAGATAGCAAACCAGAACAAGCATGATTCCATGGGGAGAAATGAGGGCTATTTGCTATCACAACTGTTCCTAAATTCTCATCTTTTGCTTTCCAGTTGTATTATTTTTCATGCTCTTACTCCCCATAGGGCTTTATTCCTCACTACTTCTATCACCTTGAATTATAGTCATATGTATTCTTACCTATCTCCTTTGTTTGCAAGGATTACCTGCCTTCCTCATCTAGTTTGCTTCCATGTGTCTAAACTTAAATATTAGAGGTACTCAATGTCAAGTTCTCACCAGTCTGCCTCCTACCCCAAGCTTACTCCTCTCCCCAGTATGGGACTGGCCAGATTATCAGCTACAGAGATCATTGTACCCCAAAGCTGGAACATAGGATTTGTGTAGTTCATAGCACTTCTGTTTTCTTATATGCCTGCTCTCATGCAAGGCAGGCTCACCAAAGTGTCCAATGTCCATGCTGTAAGCACACCAGGCACAACTGAAACTTCCTCCCACCCAGCTTACCATTATTTGGTAAAACTGAGACTTTGATCCTATTCTGGCTCCTTGTGTCTACTCTCAATTGGATGGAGAGGAATTAATGACTGTCCTCCAAACCTCTAGTGCTTCCATTCTGAGGGCACACACAAAGGCATATCGGACTGGGTATGCTTCGGTGAGACTGCAGTCAGCTTCCTGTACCAGAAATACCCACCACCTGCCTTATGATTATTATTTACTCCATGCATTATTCATCCTCAAAGAGGACTCACAAAGTTCACCTAACAATTCATCTGTTACTATTTACTAGGAGCAAAGCATTGTGCTAAACATTGGTCTTACATCAACGAATAAAAGAAGACTAATCTCTGCCTTCCAGAAGTTCCAGCCTAGAAGGAGCAAGTAAACAGACAATCACCATGTAGTCTGACCAAAGCTGTCATGGAAGTCTGCACTGATGGGATGGGAGCATGGGGACATCTCACAGTAGTCCTGGGATATAGAGTCAGCAGGCATTAATATTCCCATTTTACAGATGAGATAACTGAGGCTCGGAAACACTAACCTTCCCAAGATTAATTGGCACAAGATAGTTAGACAGAACCAAAGATGGTCCTGGTCCATCGCATTTCTACTACAGTATGGCACCTCTGCAGAATTATAGGACATCATTTCTCCTAGAAGGCAGAGGAAGCTAAGATGATTCAGGAAGTCATCCATTATTACCTTAGTTTATTCCAGATTGCTACAGTTCATATAGATATTATAATTCCCTGAGCCACACTTTTAGATTTCATTGTTGATCAGAAATTATTGGCACCTGATTTCAAGCTACATTTATCAGTCAATTTAAGACTAGGTTATGCTGCAATAACAAAAAATCCCCAAATCACAATGGTTAACAGAAACAATGAATTATTCTCATTCAAAATTCATGTTCATCAGCAAGTTGGCTGCAACTCTGCTCCACATCATTTACACTCTGGGTCTCGTGCAGAAAGAGTAGTCCCTAGGTAGGACATTGCTTATGTCATAGCAGAGGGAAAAGAGGACATGGCTCTCTTCTGCTCAGAAGCGACACATATCTGTACACGCATTGCTGGCCAAAACAAGCCATATGGTCAACCCTGATGTCAGTGAGGCAGAGAAGCGTAATCTCCCCACAATTCAGGGCAGTAAATGTTTGAATAATAGCCCACTATCTCTATTCATGAGTGAAGAGGTGTAACTAAATGCAGAGATAAGACCTGGAGATGAAAACTAGCTCATTCGTGATAGGTAACCTGAAATAAAACTCTCTGAACCTTAGTAATATTACCTGCAAAATAAGGATAACTATCTCCATCTAACTCAGGAGCTTGGCATGATATTCAAGTGACAAGGTAAGAAAGTCTCTTGTAAATCACAGAACACATTGCTCAGTAGGGATTAAAGACTTAAATGTTGAGTTCTAGAGCAGTAAAACTCCTAGAAGAAAATGTAGGAAAAGCTCCTTGACATTGGCCTTGGTGATTATTTTTTGGGTATGACGTCACAAGCACAGGCAACAAAAGCAGAAACAAGAGGGGCTACATCAAACTAAAAATGTTCCGCATAGCAAACGTTCTGCATCAACAAAATAAAAAGATAACCTATGGAATGGTAGAAAATATTTGAAATCCACATATCTGATAAAGGGCTAATATCTAAAATATATAAGAAACGCATATAACTCAATAACAAAAAAAAAACTGATTAAAAACTGGGCACAGGACCTACAGATGGCCAGAAGGTATATGAAGAGGTGATCAACATCATTAATCATCAGGGAAATGCAAATCAAAGCCACAGTGAGATATCACCTCATACCTATTAGGATGGCTATTATCAAAAAGTCAAACGATAATAAGCGTCGGCAAGAAAGTAGAGAAAGGGGTATCTTTGTTCACTGTAGGTGGGGATATAAATTGGTACAGTCATTGTGGAAAAAAATAGAGGTTCCTCAAAAAATTAAAAATAGAACTACCATATCATCCAGTGATCCCACTTCTGGCTATATATCGAAAGTAGACAAAATCACTATCGTTAAGAGCTATCTGTATTCTCATGTTCACTGCAGCATTATTTACAATAGCCAAGGTATGGAAACAACGTATGTGTTCATCAATGAATGAATGAATAATGAAAATGTGGTATGTATGTACAATGGCATATTAATCACCCGCAATGTTCTATAAGTCAGCAATCTACAGCCCACCGACCAAATCCAGACCACCTACATCCTGCAAAACTTAAAATATTTACCATCTCGCCTTTTACAGAAAAAGTTGGCCGATCTAGGATTAACAGGGCTGCCTCTCTGCTTTGAGACTCAAACAAATATTTAGAAAGCCACTCCAAATGCTAAACACAGAGGCCGGAGACTTATTACACATGGGGAATTTCAGGTGGTCAGGAATGAAAGTATAAAATGCTGACTGTGCCTGTCTCATAGGGGCATTAAGAAAATCTACACAAATTTAAGAACACAGTGCTGTGCTTTTGCCTAATAACTTAAAAGTTAACACTAAATTTTAGAAATAGGGGAGAAATATAAAGAAGAATGAAAAAAAATTTTTTTTTCAGCTCCAGCCAGTAAATTGTGCCCTGGCTCTAAAATTTTAGAGCATCTCACCCAAGATGAGTTGAAAATCTCCCAGGGTCTTCCTTCAATATTACTTTGTTGTACGAAGACCAAACTTTCAAAGACAGAATTTTCAGATGTAAAAAGAAAAAAAGGCCTATAGTTCTTCAGTTTCAAATTCAACCACCAATCGACTTTTCATTTAAAAGCTCACAAAATGTGATGCAGTGTAGTTGGCTTTCAGGATGTGTCTCTCTATGAGGTTTCCACTTTGGCAGTCAGTGGCCAGAATTAGGACCAAGAACAATGCCTCACATTTAGAGTGAGTGCCGTGGCTATAATCGAAAAGAAGGAATGGCCATCTCAGGGCCTTCCCAGCCCTAACTGCGAGAGCTTCTTAATTAAAATTTAAGTTACTGAGTGAACTACTTTAGCGTAATCTGTTTTCATGCATGCAAATGCCCAGCTAATCTCTAATGGGTAACTTTCTCCTTTTTCTTCTATCTTGCTTCTTTGGGACAATGTAAAATCCAGAAAGCCCCCAAATTGTGTCTGTTTCATGCCCATAGGCCTCAGCTTTGCTGCGTGAAGAGGGAAAAAATCGAACCCACACTGTCTGGTTGCAGAAAGGTTGAGTCTCCTGAATCTAAGCCAGCTCTTATCTTAACTTTCCTATGTGAGATTTACAAACGGGAAGAGAACAAATAAGGAGTAATTTAAATTTTAATTTAAAAAGCCCTCTATTTTCTTATCCCTTATCAAACTGCCAGCATTTTTCCTGCTGACAATGAGCAAGTGTCATTGGTATAGTCCCTACCCACAACCGAGGAATCTCTTTCATCTGAAACCCTGATCCCTTTAATAAACAAAATACGAAAAGGCAGTCAAAATTACGCTGTGGCTTTATAAAAGAAGGCAGGGAAATCCTCTGAGGACAATCCCCTACTTGTTATTTTCACATGCCATGTGACTCCAAGTCATTCTGAAGGATAAAGAGACAGGGGCTGCCACCAGATCCCAGCCACGATTTCCCCTCCGTTCCCAGCCCTGGCCCATCTGTTCTCCAGAGGCCACATGAATGGCATATGTCAAGAGAGTCAGAGCTGTGCAAACCGCCCAAAGAAATCCCGCGGCCAACTTCCCTTTGCTTCCACGGCTTTGGTCATTGTTGCTGAGCCAACCACCATATGGCGAATAATTAGTTTTTCGACCCCACTCAAGAAAAATGTCCGCTTCATTGCCAAGCCTTAGCAATATGTGTGTTAATGAACAGTGGGAGCTGAATGCCTATACATTAACAAAAGTTGGGGTTTGTCTTTCTTTTCTCACTTCAAGCTCTGTCCCTTTTGCTTTGCCTCCTTTCAAGGAGGTGATGCTCAGAGTCCATAACATTGAGGGGCAAAATGTACTCTTTTTTTTTTTTTTTTTAAGATGAGAGGCTGCAAGCCAATGAGAGATGCCCAGTTTTCACAACCAAATGTCTTTCTTTTAATAAAATGGCTTTAGTCTTCATTTTCTCAAAATGATGCATTTGGTCCATATGAAGATTGGGATGTCAAAGCTGAGTACCTAAAGGCTTTCTGCCCTTGATGCGTGTAAGTGAACATAAATTTATAATCAATGTCATTAGTGCTGTCTCATGTAGGGTGCACTTTTTGGCCTCTTTAAAGAAACACTTACCTCCTCCTCACTCCAACAGAAAATACACTTGATATCTTAACCTGAAGATTTAAGAACCCAGTTAAGATGTCAAGTTCACTCTCCCAAGAGTGGGAGCCTTGATAAGCAGATCAACTCTCTCCAGAGAAAAAGAACTCTGTGCAGTCAGAAAATAAACATCTCTTCAACATATATGGTGCAAAATAAAAAATACCTAAGTTTGCATAGATTTTTGCATTATCTAGGGCAAGGCAACACTGATTTGTTCCTGAGAAGTTTTGCATCTAACTGCTTTCTGACCTTGGCCTTCACATTCTCTGCATACAAACATACGAACCCTGAGAAAAAAGAGATGGAGAATTGAAATGTTCTCTAATGCAATTCTCAGAGAATTGCTATAGGTCAGTGGTTCTCAAATAGCTTTAGTTTGCAGACCATCCTACCATGGCCAAAGTCCCTAAAGATCCTCCCTTCTATTTTCAGCTAAAAAAGGGAAATGGCTGGCAGGAATAAATCAGCAGAGGGGTGCTGATTTAATGAGACAGTCTAGAGACCTCACAAGCAAAACATAAATTAGTACTAGACACAGTGATGACTGTCACTTTCTTTTTATATTTGTAATTGATTGGAATAATACCTGCATCACTGTGTAGGCTATACACTCATTGAAGATGTGGACTGCTTCTGTGTGCTCATCATTGTATCTCAGTATCTAAAGCTCAGTACCAGCTGCGTGGTCAGGACTACAATGTATGCATTTCAACAAGCGATTGTCGAGTGATATTTTAAATAATTTTGAATATTACATATGACCAGTCAAAGACCCATGAGCATTTTGGAGATCACAATTTGAAAAGCTCTGCAAGTAGGCATCATAAGTTGATATTGAACACAGCAACTAGTGGCATTTTCAGTTTCACCTCATTAGCATTGTCCCTCTGACTGCCATGGACCTGCAATTATGGCCTTTATGTTTCTGCTCTAAAATTCTAGCAGTTTTCTATGGTCCATTTTGGGTCAAAAATCAGCTGATCTGGTGTTTTCCATATACTTTTGGCCAGAACATTTAGGGGCAATAGCAAAATTTGAAAGTCATACCTCCTGGCCTTGCTCCACACATCACCATTGACTAGCTCTCTTTTAATTCCTCTGCACCTCAGTTTCCTTATCTGTTTATAAAAGGAGGCAGGAAAGAGAGAAAACAGTACCTCCCTTTGCAGCATTTTGTGTATTAAAAAGTAAGTTGTGCAAAATGCCTCGTATAATGCTGAACACATAGTAGATCATCTATAAAATGCAGCTATTTTTGAGTTACAATCAATCAAAGCATCAAATCTACTTAATCCTGGGACTTCAGAATTGAAGGAACCATTAATAAACACTAACATGGAACATGAGAGGAGTTGATTATGGGTCTACCCTCTGATTTTAAACACAGCCTTTTGTATCCCCATACATAACTCACAAAACACCAAAAATGCATCACTGGGGAAAATACACAGCTTGATGTGGCTCTCATCATGGTCAAACAATACATTAGAGACTAGTTTCCTTTTGCTTCTCCTCCTGGAGGAATTAACTTGATCAAGCAAAGAATTCTCAAGTCTCTGGCATCCAACCTTCATCTTGCTGGTGGACATCAAACCTGGTTCTAAGTAGAGCAATTAAGGAAGAAGGCAAGGGCTTCACCAATGAATGAAATGGCTCTTAAAGGAAATTTTGAGCTCTTCTTCTATACCAGTGATGGCGAACCTATGACACGCGTGTCAGAGGTGACACACGATCTCATTTTTTTGGTTGATTTTTCTTTGTTAAATGGCATTTAAATGTACAAAATAAATATAAAAAATATAAATCTTTGTTTTACTATGGTTGCAAATATCAAAAAATTTCTATATGAGACACTGCACCAGAGTTAAGTTAGAGTTTTTCAAAATGCTGGCACGCCGAGCTCAAAAGGTTCGCCATCACTATTCTATCCCTATTAATAGATGAGATCTTTTAGCTCTAATATTACTATCTTATTTTTTCTTTCCCTTTACAACCAAACTTTTAAAAAGAGGGGTTGTAGTCTACTCCAATGGCCTCCATTTTCTCACCCCTAACTTATTCCTTAATCCTCCTATTGGAATTCGGCCTCCACCTACTGCAGCTGCTCTCCAGATGGTCATCACTGAACCCTGATTATGGAATCCAGGGACCACTCCTATGTCCTCTTCCTTCTTGTCCACTAGGCAGCATTTCCCAATTTTGTTACTTTTGTAACTCTTTTTTTCTCTTTAGATATTGCCCTATTTCTCTACCATATTTCTGATTTTCTCATTTTCTGCCTACTGTTTCTCCTTCCATATCTGTCCAATCATCCAGGTCTCTGAAACTTAAGCATTCCCTAAAGCAGCATTACATAAAGTCTTTCTGCCAATAGGGACATGTTCTATGTCTGTGTTATCCAATACTGTAACTATCAATCAGATGTGGCTAATAAAATATTTGCAATTTGACTAATGTACCTAAAGAGCTAAATGTTCAATGTTATTTTACTTTAATTAATTTATATTTTAATTGCTACATGTGGCCAGTGGCTAGTATAGTAAGTAGTTCAGACACAGAATTCTGTCTCTCTCTCTCTTTTTTTTTTACAATATTATATTTTCAATTCTTTGTTTTGTTGTTGACACTATTACAGATATCCCCCAACTTTTGTGCATTCTTGTTCAGGGACCTCAGCCTCTCCCATACCTTGTTCTCTCTTCTATGCAGAGAATATCCAAAGCTCTCTAAGAAGACTAAGAAACAAACCCAGGTTCTTTTCAAAAATCTACACCAGCTCTCTAGCCAACACCTGGAATTCAACATTTCAGATCCTGTGTTTTACCGATGTACTTAAGCACTTGAAATTGATGTCATCCTGAAAAGGCTCACAGCAGCACCTGGCTCCTGTACAGCAAGCGCTTCTGAGAGCAAGTGTTTCCCGGTCACTGGTAATCTTTCTGTTGCATCTATTCTTTACAATTCTCCCCTCCCATATTATATTTCTTCATAAATCCCTCCTCATGGTAAGAGCTCCCCTAAAGTGTTAGTATGTTTTTCCAACATTTTCACCTCTTTGGTTATCAGACCATAGCTTCATCCCATAGATGGCAATCCTTAGGTCCTTAGCACCCGTCAAATAAGAGATGCTCTGTGGATTCTCTGGCTGATTCTCAGTTCACAGAGGCTGCTGATGTGAGCATTTGCTGAAAGGGTTTGGAGTGGGAAGTAGTGCAGCAAGAGTGGGAATAGGAGAAGAGGAGGGAGACAGGAGCCACTTTGACTGATGTCAGCACTTTTACCAAATCATTAGCTGAATCCAATTCTTTTAAGAATCAGCCAGTTAGGGGGTAAGAGATCAACCAAAGGACTTATATGCAAGCATATGAGTATAACCAATGGACAAAGACAGTAGGGGGATGAGGGCATGTGCTGAGGGTGGGAGAGGCTAGGGAGAGGTCAATAGGGGAGAAAGGAGACTTAAGTAATACTTTAAATAATAAAGAATTTATTTTTTAAAAAAATGTATATAAGTGGGGGGAAAAGAGAATCTGGCTAGTATGTGGCTCAGTGGTTGAGTGTTGGCCTATGAACCAGGAGGTCACAGTTTAATTCCAATCGGGGCACATGCCTGATTTGTAGGCTTAATCCCTAGTGGGGGATGTGCAGGGGACAACTGGTCAATGATTCTCTCTCATCATTGATGTTTCTATCTCTCTTCCTCTCCCTTCCTCTCTGAAATCAATAAAAATATATTTTTTTTAAAAAAAAGAATCAGCCAGCTAGCCTCAAAGGCACAAACCTATTTCTCTCTTGTAACAAAGATACATAGAAAAGCACTGTTTAACCCTGACCAGGTGGTTCAGTTGGTTGGAGCATCATCCTGTACATCAAAAGGTTGGGGGGTTGATTCCTGATCAGGGCACATACCTAGGTGCAGATTTGATCCCCAGTCAGGGCACATACAAGAGACAACCGATTGATGTTTCTCTCTCACATTGATGTTTCTCTCTCTCCATCCCTCTCTCTCTAAAAACATACCCTTGGGTGAACACTTAAAAAAATATATTTTTAAAGTAAAGAAAAGGCCCTAGCTGGTTTGGCTCAATGGATAGAGCATCAGCCTGAGGACAGAAAGGTCCCAGGTTCCATTCTGGTCAAGGGCACATGTCCAGGGTTGCAGCTTGGTCCCCAGTAGGGGTCATGCAGGAGGCAGCTGATCAATGATTCTCTCTCATCATTGATGTTTCTATCTCTCTCCCCTTCTCCCTTCCTCTCTGAAATCAATAAAAATGTATTTTTTTAAAAAAAATAAAAGCATATTTTATAAAAACAATCTTGAATATTTATTCATAATAAACAATATTTGCTCATGTTTCATCATTTTATTGATTTTTAAACTTCAAATAGATTAGAGTCAGAAGGCTTCTTTTTTTAAGACTTCAAAATAAAAACATTCAAGACATAAATATTATTTGCATTTTGGATTTCTAAGGCAAGATGACATATTAAGATACATATATTATTGGGTAAATTAAAATATACATTTAAATTTATATTTCATTTATATGCTAATGGTATTCTAGCTAGGTCATGGTATTTCGGAACTTCAAGTAATATTCAGAAGATCACCTGCACTCAAATAATTTACTCAAAATTATAATAAAATAAACTATTGCCATATCATAAAATCCACTGAACAGTATTTCTCAGAAAGTGAAAGAGAGCTGCTAGAAAAATAATTAATATGTAAATCAGAAAAGACAGTGAACCTAGACAAGAAGGAGGAATGACAAAGGCAAACAAGGAAACTTTGGGAGTGATGGATATGTCCACTGCCATGAGTGTGGTGAAGGTTTCATAGGTGTACACATATGTCAGAAGAGTATATTTGTGTACCTTAAATATGTGCAGTTTATTTTATGCCAATTATGCCTCAATAAAAAAAATGACCTGGTTTGTTTGTTTTGCATTAAAAAAAAAAAGAAAGGAAGAAAAAAATTCCTTAGAGCAGAAGGAAAGCACTTTGGTGCTATAGGTACAACATCGCAGTTTCTTCCTATCTTATAATATTACCTACCTGCCATGTATCTGTTGGAAATGTACAAACAATATTTCAAATAAATAAGTAGATGATTATGATGAGATAGATAGATATGGATGGATGGATGGATGGATGGATGGATGGATGGATTAAAAAATACCCACACCAAGTTGACCAATTTGCAAGCAAGTGAGCATTTTTATGGGTCTTCCAGGTAAAGGGATACTGGGTGGATACCTCTGTCACATGGTGAATCTCAAAGACTCAGCATAAACTCAAAACACTTGATGGCCCTCCTCAATCTTTTCCCTTTAACAAAAGAACCAATTTTTTTAAGACTAAAAAGGTTGTGAAGACTTCATCTCTCATTCCGTTTAGTCTGGGATATGTTATTCTACCCATAGATCCAAACGGGGGGGTGGTGCCTTATTGGATCCCATTATAACCAGTGCTCAAGGAAAGAGAGGTGGTGGAGAAAAATGAATGTGCATTGAGCATCTACTGAGTGTGAGACACGGTGACAGGTGTTCTATATACAGAATTTCTACCGCTCAGATATGCCCAAGTGTAATATCATTAGCCCATAATGCAGATTCCTTAAGAAGCTTAAGCAAAATTAATCAGAAAGCTTTTAAATTAGAAAACATCCTAGCTGCTATAAGTTTCAAGAAAACGGGAACTCAGATTCAAAGATGACATGCGCTTTTTCCTGTCTTTCTATAAACATAAGCCTACTCTTAAAGCTCCATGATAGAAGCTACAAAATGCAGAGACGGCTGGACTGCATTCAATTAGAGAGATGACGTCAGTTTCCAAGGGTCAGCATTGATAGGAAAACCTCATTGTCTTGTCACCAGGTCTCTGCCGCCCTTCCAGATGTCTGAAAGAAAAGACCCAGACGAGTGCTAGGGGCAGATTCAAGGGTGCTACTCAAGAACCCTTCACCCTCTCCCCGTTTTCAACTCAAACTCTGCATCCAGGGCACACAGTTTTACGAATCTGTTAGAGATGTTTTAAAGTTGAAAGAAAATGTGTGAGTTATCAGAACTTTAGTACAAATCCAAAGGAATGATTCCTTTTCAAAATATCAGTGTTTGTTGCCAATGTGATTTAACCAAAAAATTCTAATGTTCACAGATAAAAATAAAACTCTTCTATACCCAAGCACACACAAAACAATTTCCTCAAATATCTTCCTCTCCTTCCCCCCCCCCATTTGTTTCTATTTAAGCATTCAAACCATACACTCAATTCAGTTTGCCTTTTTTTTTTTACCCTGATAAAAACAATTCAGTGCAGCAAAATTAAAACATTATTTTAAAGGGGGGAATATGCTGAAATCAAACTGTTTTTTCTTAATTTAAACTGTGGACAAAGTTCTCCACTTCAAAAAGAATATTTATAAAAGTCATTATGTAGTTGAATGATCTTAAAAGAAGTAATACAGTTAGCCGAGGAATCCTTCCTGACATGCATTTTAATGGCATTTCAGAATTGTCAGTAATGTCGAATTGAAGCACGAGGAGAAAGGCCAAAGTTTTTCTCCAGGGCCGCTAGTTTTAATGGTACAAATTCATTGAATCAGCCCCACAATGAGCACTACCAATTAGTGTATCCATGCGCCCTGAACGGACACATCCAGAAGGGAAGATTTTTATCTTTGTCATCTTTGAATCCAGCCAAGAAGCAGCAGTCAAGCTCAGGCATGTTACCAGATGTCAGCTGATGTGACCCAAATGGGGAGATGTTCGTGCATCTGAAGGCTCTCCCCTCCTGTGTTCATGTAAAATTAAGTCGTTTTCAGCCATTTTTGTTTTTGTTCTACAATAAAGAGGGAGGGCAGGGCAGCTGGATCTTGGATCAAGATAAAGAAGTCCTTTCGACTTTATCCACAAAGATGAAAATTAATCCAATTTCAACTTTCCAAAGCTGTTCTCATGGACAAAGAGGGCAGCTGCTGAAATGGCCGTGATGTCAGAGGGTTAGCCAATGGACGTGAAACCCCTCCATGCAGAATTACACCTGAAAACTCTGTGCAAAGGCTGACCAGCAAAGGCGTCAGTAGATGGCAAGAACCACACAGCCCCTTTCCTGTACTTGAAAAGCCCTGGTTTTGCCAAACTGATTCCAATCAGTAATAAATGTGTCAATCCCTGTTTTGCTAGCCATAAACCTTTCTTAAAGAAACGGACCCACCCACAGCCCTGTACCATCGCGTGCGCGCTGCGCGAGCGCACACACACACATACCATAATTGGATAAACCCTGGGCCAAATTGGACAAATAAGACTCTCAATTCTCAGAAATCTGAAATGCAGACTCACAGACTAAATTGATTGGCTGGGAAAACTAGTGGACATAAAGAATAAGGGCACATTTATTTTTTATTAAATTGATTGGGGTGACATTGGTCAGAATGAACATATAGGTTTCATGTGTGGGTTTCTCTGTTACAAGATCTGTATATTGTACCATGTGCCTACCACCCAAAGTCAAATCTTCTCCTGTCACCATATATTAAGGCCCCTTTTTTCCCCCACCCCTTCCCTCTAGCACACTTCTGTTTGTTCATAAGTTTCAGTTTTATATCCCACATATGAGTGAAATCATATGGTTCTTAGCTTTTTCTGTCTGACTTATTTCACTTAGCATAGTGTTCTCAAGGTCCATCCATGTTGTTGTAAATTGTGCTACTTCATCCTTTCTTATGGCTGAGTAGTATTCCATTGTGTATATGTACCACATCTCCTTTTTCCAGTTCTCTATTGTTGGACACTTTGGTTGTTTCCATGTCTTGGCCACTGTGAATAAGGCTGCAATGAACATAGGGGTAAAAAATCTTTGTGAATACATGATTTTGAATTTTCCGGGTATACGCCCAGGAGTGGGATTGCTGGGTCATATGGTAGCTCTATTCTTAATTTTTTGAGGAATCATCAGACTGCTTTCCACAGTGGTTGGACCAGTCTACATTTCCACCAGCAGTGAATGAGGGTTCCCTTTTGTCCACACAAAGGCATCCATTTTCAAAAGTTTGACCATCCTGTACAGAATCCCTCAGCCATTGATTGACATGGTTTCACTACAGTACATCTTCTATATCCAGATTGTTGGGCAACACTGGTCCTGTGAATTCTGTTATACAGTCAGGTACCATCTTGATAGAACTTCAGGCTGAAGCAAAGATTAGTTTATGAGGTATTTACTAGTACAAATGGAGGCAAGTTCCAAACTATATAACATGGAAAAATGAATTCTTGTTCATCTCAGCTTCCAAGTGAATAATGAACAGAGGTAAATGACACCTACACCACATGTCTTCTAGGAGGCATCAAGGACCAGAGAGACTTGCTCACGCAAAGATGAAAAACGTGAGTTTATTTAATGCTGTATATGAATGGATATGTAGTTATAAATAGCAAAATAGGGGAGAAAACGTATCATCCTGAAAGCTCAGGAAAACCTCCTGCAGCTAGTCATTTCGGGAAGTTAACAAGTCAGAGTTTGCTATCCTTACTAGATATCAGAAGACACAGTCTCACTGAAGAGAAGCAGGGCTTTCCAACTTATGAGTGATAACAACTATGAGCTGGGCCAAAATAGAAAATTGTCTGCCATTCTAATTTTTATCATTTTGAAGAAGGAATGTTTCATTAAGAAACCTCAAACATAGCCCTAACTGGTTTGGCTCAGTGGATAGAGCGTCGGCCTGCGGACTCAAGGGTCCCAGGTTCGATTCCGGTCAAGGGCATGTACCTTGGTTGCAGGCACATCCCCAGTAGGGAGTGTGCAGGAGGCAGCTGATTGGTGTTTCTCTCTCATCAATGTTTCTAACTCTCTATCCCTCTCCCTTCCTCTCTGTAAAAAATCAATACAATATATTTTTTAAAAAAAGAAACCTCAAACATAGGCTAGAAAATATATATCTAATTGTTAAAGGCACAATTAAACAAGGCTTAAGGGAACCAGTGTGGGCAAGGAAGAAGAATAGGTAAGGTTAGGATCACAGACTTTGGAGGGTGCTGGATCTGAGTTGTCTCACTCTACCACTTAGCAGCACATGAACCAGTCAGATACCAAACATCCCTGGTCCCAGTTACTTGTCAGAAAATAGAAACAATAATAGGAAAGCCTAGTGGGTTTCTGAGGATTAAATGGATACTACAGGTAAAGTGTTAAAACAATGTCTGGCACACCATCAAGTTCAAAGAACATTAGGAGGTGCTGTTGTTATTATTACTGCTAAATCAGACCTAGGCCAATTGGTTTTTATCCTAGAAAATAGGAAGGCGTGAGTTCGTGAGAGTTAAACAGGCAAAAAAGATTTGAGGTCAAGATACATGTATATGACCATGACCCTCATCATTATAGTATCTTTCAATATGTACTAATTGCCTTAATTTAGTCTTCAAGGTTGTTTACATGTTAAAAAAAAAACTGTAATAAGCTACTTTCCACTCAGTAGCAAACTATACAGAATGTAGGGTCCAAAAGACACCCTGAGTTTCCCCCCAAGGCACAGAGGTTACCATATAGGCAGGAATAAGTTTTACCACTGAGAAAGTCAGGGAGCCTACCTTCTGGAGGGGCTGGACCAATGGACCAATGGCTGTGGTACTCATAGAAAATGCCACTCCTTTTGTTCCCTGAGAGTTCCATAGAATTTAAGAAGGGGGAGGGAGGCAAGTACAAAAGCTAGGAGGCACCAGTGAGTGAAGGCGACTGTGTTTTATTAATACATGTGATTAATCCAGCATGCTAAGGAAAATTCTTTACAGAAGGGGAACTTGCATGGTTTTGATGCACGTGGATTAGAAAACACTGCTGCATTCATTTGCCAGCGCCTCCTTTGCTTTTGCCAGAGTTGTATTTTTCAGAGTCTGGTAGGAACAAAAGAGAAAGAGCATTGATATGAGGCCCAGCAGCATGGGCACTTTGACAAAGGTCCTCCCTCAGCCTCTGCAAGACGCTTCCTGGATTTCCCAAGAACTAAGCCCTGGGTTTGAATTTGCATTGTTTTCCCCAAAATCCAAACAACTGGAAATTGTCCCCCTCCCCCCCAACCCCCCCCCCCCACACACACACACACACACACACACCTGCAGATTTATGTCAACACATGAAAAGTGGTTTTCACCAGGGATGGGTGGATGGCAAATCCCACCCCAGGCTCTTTGCAAGAAAATGGCGACAATAGTACAGAAGCATTTAAGGTTCCAGTGGAAACCAGCATTTCCTCACGAGGGTAAGGAACTTGAGAGACCTGTCAGAATCAGAGAGTTTTCTCACAAGTTTTAGTGTGAGAGGAATGGGAGCCTCTGGGTGTAGCAAATAAAGAGCAAGAAACAGAGAAGGAATTATCTGAGCAAGACCCAGTCAGGCTCCACCTGCCTCAGTCAGCTAGAACGTGATCTGAAAACTGGCATGAGGCATGTCTAAACAAACCAAGACATTCTGAAGCCATTTCATCTCTTCTTATTATTCTGGGGAGAATCGAAAGTGAGTTTCCAGCCTCTGTGATCTCCAATACTGGGGTCTCCAGTTGTTGAGACTTGTCCAGACAATGGGTTATGCTCAGGCTGCTCTCCATGCCAACAGAATGCTGGGATAGTAACCACAGAGACCTTCCCAAAGCACGTTTAGGCACATGGGAAGCACTTGACTCTCAGTTTTAGAAAGAAAGAATTGTGGCTTGCAAGTGAAATTAGGCAAGTATGGGAGAACAAGATCCCAGCTCTCCCTGTCATCTTCCTGTCCACCTCTTACCCCCATTTCTCCATAGTTCTCCAAGCGATGATTCCTAACCCTACTGCAAAACTGAGGCCAAGCAGCAGGACACTTCCCAGTTAATATGCTGAGACCACCTGGTTGTTCTCAATCAACGTAGTTCATTTGAAAAACTGAAAGTTTATGAGTCCTCCCTGTTGGAAATAATTTTACATTCCTTTTCTTTTTCTCAAGGTTCTCTCCAGTGCCCAGCGCACTGCATTTAATAAATATTTGTTAAACTGTATCATAGACGTCATTACCAGCCAGCAACTTTGTCCTTTAGGTAAACTCTTAATCTCCCTATTAAATTATAAGCTCTTGAAGGACAATCACCCCGATTGATTTATCTCCATGTCCCCCAGCACCTAGCAGAGCACCAAGGATATGGTATGTTGTTAGAAAGCGGTGGTTGAATCTGTGGTCTGAGACAGGTCACTGGCGAGCATGATCTATGCTTGTGCATGTACATGTGTGTGCACACATACATTTAGCAGTCTTGACTGCATTTGCATCTATCTTGGTGTATATGTCTGGTCTGAAAGCAGCAGCACCAAGGAAAAGAAACTTTGACTAGTCATCAACACTCCCATCTGGGAAAAAAAAATCATTTTTATAACATTCTGTTGACTGGCTCATCAGTTGATTGAAAAAATATTTGTAAATGGAGAATAGAGGACCTAGTCCCCTTTTCTTCTTGCTTTATTGCAATGGAGACTGATCAGAGAGGTTAAGCAGCTTGTGCAAGGTCACATAGCTGATGATTGAGCCAGGGCCTTACTTCCTCTTCAAACCTCAAGGTTCAGCAGACTATTCTGAGCTCTATGCATCTATCAGGTTTATAAAAGATCAAACCAGCCCTGCATGAGGGATAAGATCATATATAAAGGGTGGGGGTTTTTGTTTTTGTTTTTAAATATATTTTTATTGATTTCAGAGAGGAAGGGAGAGGGAGAAAGATAGAAACATATCAATGATGAGAGAAAATCAGTGATCGGCTGCCTCCTGCACACCCGCTACTGGGGATTGCGCCCTCGACCGGGGAAATTGCTCTGACTGGGAATTGAACTGTGACCTCCTGGTGTATAGGTCAACACTCAACCAATGAGCCACCCCAGTTGGGCAAGGGTGAGGTTTTCATCCTGTTCTTCCTCGGTCATATCATTCAACCCAGTCTCACGCATTCCTGAGGAAAGGCTTCTATCTCCAGCAAGAAACTTTAAACTGAGTGGGAGGAAGCTAGGAGGAAATCAAAGTAAGAACTCTCCCTTTGCCATGACTACCGACCACAGAGGTGGGGCAGACTGCAGGGTTGACACTTAAGAGGACCCACATCTCTTCAAAGGCAGAAAGAGAGCTGGAAACAGTGACCCGGGCCAGCCGTAGCAGGGACAGTGTATGGGAGATTAACTGAGAAAGAGTCCGGGGTATACTTTATAAGTCGTTGCTGCTACAGCATTTTCTTTATTTCAATATCTGGTTGGTCTTAAATGAAGTCTTTTTGAAAATCATCTTAGATGAGCTAAGAGAAATGAAAGGAAGTGACTTTCTAAAATTGTGCAGGAAGAGGAGCAGGAGTGACAATAAGAACCTGGAAGGTCACTCTGGCCTTCTCCTGTCCCATCCATCCTCAGATCCACTCATCACTGAATCCTGTAACCCCACCCGCTCTCTACCCTCCAGACCCATTCCCTCCCCATTAGTCCTCCTGCGTGGCTTCTCCACCCATTCCCTGTTTCCAATTAACCTTAATGAAGTTCTCTCTTCACATTCACTTTTCAAAACTCAGTCTAATAAATATAATAAGTATGGTGCTCACTTTCTTAATAGTGTTCAATGGCTTCGCATCATTTAAACGATCGCTCTCAAGCTTTACTGTGCGTAAGAATCACCTGGAGGACATGTTAAAATTCAGATTTTGATTCAAAAAGTTGAGGGTAGGGCTTAGGGAGGTGCATGGCTAACAGGTATCACAGGTGATTAATACAAGTAGTAAGTACATTCTTGTCACAAAGTGTGTCCATGGTGCAGTATTCGTAATATCACCTGGGAGCTTGTTACGTACGGAAATTATCAGCCCCACCTAGACCTACTGAATCAGGACCTGAATTTTAGCAAGGTCCCAGATGATTTGTGTGCACGTTGAAGACTTAGACCACACTTAGCTCTAAAGAATAAAATAAAGAATCTTCCCTGTGGTTTAGGAGGCTGCTCACAAACTGTCATCTATCTCTTCCCCCTATCTCACTGGACTCTCTGTGACCTCCATATGACAAATTGGGGAAACTGAGGCACCAGATGGCTAAAGTAGTCCATTTATGTCACTCCTGTGACTAGCACAAGTCGCTACTACATAAGACATGCTGCTTTATTGAAACATGCTGAGCCAATTGAACCAGATTTATATTTTAAAACACATTTTGAAATGCAGTGTTACATCCATATCATATCTTTCATTGAGGTATGGTTTAACTGAAATGAAAAGAGTAAATGAAGCTCTAACTGGTTTGGCTCAGTGGATAGAGCATTGGCCTGTGGACTGAAGGGTCCCAGGTTTGATTCCAGTCAAGGGCATGTACCTTGGTTGTGGGCACATCCCCAGTGGGGGGGATGTGCAGGAGGCAACTGATCAATGTTTCTTTCTCATTGATGTTTCTAGCTCTCTATCCCTCTCCCTTCCTCTCTGTGAAAAATCAATAAAATATATATTTTTAAAAAAGAGTAAATGAAGAAAAGACTGCCAATGTCATGAGCCCAGATGCATTTTACACCTTAAAGCACTGAGCGTGTCCATCCTGGGCGGAGGAGGGAGTTACCTAGTTCCGTCTGCAAAGTCCTTGCTGTTCTCAGTTCATTTACTGTCTGAAGTAAAACCCATGCTCTATATATTAAAGCACAACCCCCACCTTTTTGTGTTTAAGGAGAGCAAACTTTCACCACAAAGATACAAGAACAACAAATATTGATCTTCTTGATGGACGGTGCACCTCACGCCACAGACCACTTGAGCATCTGCTCATGACCACCCAGCCCTCCCATTTGTGGGGAAATAATGCCAAGTGGCCTCCTGTACTATTGGCTGCAGATTGCAAATATTTAAAAGAAATAAATTTCTCTGAATGAAAAGCACCTTTCTTTGTTCTCCAACCCCCTCTCCTTCCAAGTCATGTTGATTTTGGGGCTGTGCACACTGCCAGCACCTGTACTTTTCAATTGTTTGCTTGCCAAGATCACTGCTGTGGTTTTCTTGCCTGGTTTTAGGAACCATTGTAAGTACAGTAGCCAATGAAGGTGTGTTTTCTTTCTCTCTTGGCAGCCTGCAGGGGAAGCATCAGACTCAGGACACCTACCAGCAACTGTAATTAGAGGACATGGAAAGAGAGGAACAGAAATTGGAGCTCCTCTATCTGATGACCGTCCCTGTGTGACAATGACAATGGAGCACCACTGCAGATCAAAAAGGGAGGTTTGGATTTCCCCAACAGGCTTAGTGTTTGGCAGAAAGTTTTTAAACTTGGCTTTACTGAAATCCAGAGCCATTCTTTACCTGAACATGAAGACCTACAATAAGAAAATAAGAACAGAATTTCAGCCTGGCTGGTGTTGCTCAGTGGATTGAGCATCAACTTATGAATCAGGAGGTCAAGGTTTTATTCCCAGGCAGGGCACATGCCCGGATTGTGGGCTTGATCTCCAGTGGGGCGTGTAGGAGGCAGTGGATTGACTTTTCTCTCTCATCAATGTTCCTATCTCTCTCTCTAAAAAAAAAAATCAATAAACATGTTTTTTTAAAAGAATGGAATTTCAGCAATGGAAATTCAAATTGTAATTGAGAATAGCCTCAGGGAATATTACTCCAAAAGTCTAAATATAAAGATTGAATAACACTATAATTTCTTCTACATGAAGCATTGCCCACCATTTGATGGAGTAGGATCACACCTCGTGTGATCTTGATCACTGCTCTTAATCTCTTCCTGCTGAGCCATTGATAATACAGCATTTGAGTGAGATAAACTGACACTAGTTATTACACTCTGGTCAATGTAGGTGACAAGCTGGAGGGGGGGACAAATGGTCTATGGGTAAAGCTTTAGACCCTTCTCTTACCTGAAGCTAACTTCTCTTTTCAGAGTTACAGTCTCTATTACACCCACTGAGGAAGATGTCTGTTACTTTTCAATCCTTATATACTTTTATTCTAATTTCAGAAACAAATGTTCGGGTGTCCATATGACTCCAAACCTTGATCCATATGGTTTAAACGAGCCCCCGGGCAAAAAATTTAGTGTGAAGCAAAATGTTCAGATCTGAGCACATCGGCGCCTTATATTCTGTTGGTTCCAAGGATTGAAGTTCAGAGCCAAGGGGCTATGATGAGATTGTGTTAGATTCTGAAATCAAGGCTTGACTGTGAGAGACGGCAGAGAATCAGGGCACCACAGCCATCTTGCCAGAGTTAGGATGTACCGGTTGGCTTGGAATGGCATTGCTGGGAAGACAGCTTGAGTTGGGGGGCTGTGCTCTCTTGCCTGTTCTGCCTGGTATCCAGAGACTTGTATTGGTGATATGAGGGTTCAAAATGCATGTGTGCTCATGGAAGTCTCTTTCACTCTGGGGAAAACTGATCCGTTCTGATAAGGATGGTATCGATAAGGACGAGGCCCACTTTGCCTTAGTTGGCATCATTCTCTTACCACCTCAGGTGAAAAATCCTAGGTAAGTTACTTATCCCCAAATGAAAGATATGATACTCGCTACAAGCACAACTGAAATAAAGAGGTATTCTGGTTATCAATGTGTGTAGTGAGCCACGCAGCCCGGAGCTCCCTACCGGCACTGGATTGGGCAGGTCTCATGGAATTGCATAACCCGGGTTGTGAATTATATGAAAACACAAAGCCACCCTCAGTTCTTGTAAGAACCTCTCCAAATTATGGGAAATGTAAGAGAAAACATGAAAATGACATTGTGTACATTTAAAATTAAATTTAGATAGACACAGAAAGGATTTGTATGAAGAGCTTACAAAAGTTGTTTTCTGCGAGGATCATCAGGTCCAAATGTATTAAACTTTATATTTCAAAATAATGTATCATAAAGTTATTCCCCATGTTGTCACAATCTACATAATATTCTTAGCAGTTTTTATAACAGTTGCCTCAGCAGAAATTAAAAATTATCACAAAATCAAAGTTAAAAATGATCACAACTTACTTGCAATTTGACTAATCATTTCTATTTAGGAGGCAGGCCCTGAAAGATGGACTGCAAACTCTGGATTTGCTTGAGCAGGGCTTGTGGTCCTGGGATTCCCGGGGGCAGGAGACAGTGAGCCTGCCTTTTCCAGGACAGACCCCTTCCTTGGTTTCAGAATGTCAAGGGCTTTTCTCTGATTTCTCCAGAGAAGAATTCTCCAAATACCAGCTCAGAAAGGTCTCATTCTGGGAACAGGAGAAAGGGCCTGAAAGTCCCACAGGCAGGCCACTGTCTAAAATTTCATAAAACCCCTGTTTGAGGCCCCACCTCATCTCTGAGCCCAGTGCTTCTGGGTGGGGAGCCTCTCTAACTTAATTTTAAATCCTTGTTCTGACTTAACAGGGTGAGCAAGGGAAGATGGAACTCTGTATCCAGGTCCTCACCAGCCCACTGTTTTAAGCCACAATTGCCAATAGCATCAGAAGTCCTTCCTTATACGTGACAGTCAGTGGGTCTGATATTTTCCAGAAGAACAAAGTTACTGTCTCCACTTAGTTATTAATTAGGCTTTCAAATGGGGTCAGGCAATCCTTGCCTATTGTTAGCCCTCTCGTGTGTGTGTGTGTGTGTGTGTGTGTGTGTGTGTGTGTATGTATGTGTGTGTGAATCCCTACATGAGGCTATTTTTCCATTGATTTTAGATAGAGTAAAAGAGAAAGAAGGAGGGAGAGAGAGAGACAAACATTGATGTGAGACACATGGATCAGTTGCCTCCTGCACACGCCCCCACCAGAGCCACAGATTGAACCTGCAACCCAAGTATGTGCCCTTGACTGGGAATTGAACCCGCGATCCTTTGGTGCATAGGCCAATGCTCTAACCACCAAACCACATTGGCCAGGGCAGCCCTCTTTTTATAAGATTATAAATAAAAATACAGCTGATCTCCCGTTTTTTCATCTGTCTCACTCAGATGCCAACCCACACATTATTCCATGTGGCAAATAGAGCCCAATGTGAATATTTGAGACTAATACACTGAAGGCTGTATAAGTGTGCAGGGCCAGACCATCACACACTCCTAACTATGTGCCCCAACGTGTCAAAGGAAAAAAAGTACTAAAGTAGGATAAAATTTTTAAAGAGGTCAATGCCTCCTTGACAATTATAGGCACATACATTTTTAAATCTAAAGATGTACCTTCTCAAGAAAACAGAACCTTGAGTTTCTCCCAGGTTCTTCTTAGTGATGGGGTTTCGGTTGTGCCTGGACAAAGGAATCATAATTCAATTATCCGATGGTTTATTACAAAACACTTTGCCCATAGTGGATATTTTGATGTGTAAACATCAGAGTATTACACTCCCTCTATCCCAGGCTTCGCATTTCAGATTTCATTAGCCAATAAAGCCAGGTTTATTTATAATAAAGTTAAGCCCTTCAAACCACTGACCATGGAAACCAGATTTTGAAATAATTCAGATTTGTGTTTCTGTTCTTTCTAATTAAGGGTAATATCGGGAAGCACAGACAGTGGGTAGCATTGTTCGAGCACCATGGATTTAAGCAAGAAAATCTGATTATCAGCTCATGTCAGAAGCCAAGCGATAATGCAGCTTAGCATTCGTTTGGGCTTTTTCTTTGGCCAAAAGATAATTACCGTTCGTGAGGCCTTACGTAAGTGTATCTAATATCTAAGGGCCTAAAATTTATGAATAGCAAAGGCACACAAGAGGCAAAGAAGAATTACTGTATTTATTATTTCTATGGCTTGTTCCACCATGATAATTTCATTAGCCAGCAAAGTCGAACCTCTAAAATCAAAATATAATTTCTTAAAGGACAAGAAGTTAAATATGCTGGCAAGGTTTTATGCCCAATTTCCTCCAGTAAAAGTTATTTCTAACAAATAAGAAGACCAGCCAGAATTTTAATAGGAAATTTACCAAAGGGGATTCAGAGTTACATCTTGAGGTCATTGCACAAACAGATGTTAAGCTTTTAGAGTGAGATATTTTTTCTTTCACAAAATGTTATTTCTTAATTCTGGGCTGTTGAGAATAAATGCTATGCTTCATACCAAGCAACACCAAAAAAATCTAAAAATTCGAAATCACTTCTTAGCAGAGACAATGGTGTCAGAGAAAGATACAAGCAACTTGAGTATCTATCACACAGAATAAATTCTGAGAATCCAGAGGGAAAAAATCATTTAAACTAGGGGTTAAATGTGTGTTATATAAACTAGGTCTAATTACAAAGATGAAAAAGACAAGTTGTGAAATTTCCAAAGGAATAATACTGAGATCCTCTAAAACATAAAGAAGCAACTGCTTTTGGAAGAGAAAGCTGGCATAACTGTCCTTAATTATAGACTTTTTTGGGAATAAATTTTATTGTTTACTGTTCATTGTATATCAGCAGCAGTTAACACTTTATTGGGTACATATCACAAGTCAGGTATTATTCTAAACACCTTAGACATGATAATTCATCAAATCCTGATAGTAACCCTATGAAATTAGTACTTTATTCCCCTCTTTTCCCAGAGTTGGAAAACAAGTCACAGAGAGGTTAAATAAGTTGCTCAACTGACTCCCACTACTCCAAAATTTACATATAGGGCACTTGCTTTTATTCATCCACATAATTAGATGTGGGTTTTTTACATATCTAATTCAAATAATTTCCCCCTGCTGGGTTCCCAGGATTTATTACACTGACACTGTCCTGAAGCAAAATGAAATGCATATTAAGGCTCATCAGAGTATCTCCAGCACTGGCTGAGGCATTAAAGGTCAGCTCTCCAGCCTTGGGCAATCACTAAACTCTCTGTTGAACACAAGTCAAGGGGAGCAATGTTCCCTTCCCTGTCTATTTCCCAAGTTCCTGAGATTGGATGGAAGTCTGAAAGAACTTTGAGAAGTGCGAAGTGCTGTGCAAAGGTGCGCATGTTTACAGGACAATGCCACTGGCCAAGGTTGGAAGCAGAAGGTGAAAATGTCAAAGGCTCGTAATCTATTATACACTTCACTTCCCCACTCTTCTCCTGATCTCTAACTTGCAACCTAGGTTTATTTGAGGGAGGAGAAAGAAATTAAGATGAATATTCAGGATAACAACAATGCTGATAACAATAGTAATAATAAATAGATGTGCCCATCAGCACAGAGAGCAATGTGTGCAATGGATCACAGCATAGAGTTTTGGGTTTTCTCATCTTTAAAATGAAGGTAAAAACAATTTCTATCTGGTAAGATATTTATGACAATTCAATGTCAATATTCATAGAGGATTTAGGAGAGCCTAGTAGAGAGTCATATATACATGTTGTGAATAGTAATATAACTAATTGTTGGGTGATGAGTGCTATTGACTCATTGGTTATTTGTTACCAGGTTACAAGATGGAATCATTGCTGTTCTTTGTTTCCTGTTTTATCCTGATGAAAAGTTAGTGATTTCCCCCACACATACTTCGGCCAAACAACTAAAACAAGAACTTATGTTTCATAATTTATATAGCTGATTTCATCTACTTCTATTTTTATATCTTAGTAACATAAAGTCCTCTTGAGCACTGTAGGACCATCTTTGATTATTGGGATTTGGGGGTTTCACGGGGGCTGTGATTTTTTTGGTGTGCTTTTTTCAGAGCTGTGTTTATGGAGATCCTACGGCAGCAATAGCAGAAGACAAAGCAGTCAAGTCATTAGCAGGCACAAGAAGCAGGAACAAAGGAGC
Organism: Myotis myotis; assembly: GCF_014108235.1. Lineage (NCBI taxonomy): Eukaryota > Metazoa > Chordata > Mammalia > Chiroptera > Vespertilionidae > Myotis > Myotis myotis. The sequence continues at coordinate 200,091,930 of NW_023416335.1, forward strand.
AGATAGGTAGTGATTATTTTACAGGTGTAGAAATTGTGGGAGAGAGAGGGGTGACTAAACGTGCCAGGGGTCAGCCAACAATGAAGGAGTGAGAAGGAACTAAAGGGAGAAACCACCTACATTTGAAGGGGGAGCCCAGAATTCTATGCTGCTGGTGGTTTCAGCATTGCACATGATTGAGTAGCAAGCAGCTCAGAAACCTTTAACACTTTTTGTAGTGTTTCCCATATTTTTTAAAACTGAATATTGAGCAACTGAAGACCCAAACTAAGGATTTTCTACAAATAGAATGTCAACTTAATTAAAACAAAGTTAGCTATTAGCATTACCTTAATACCAAAGCCAAAGACACTATAAGAAATTACAGACCAATACCCTGATGAATATTAATGCAAATAAAACACTCATGAAAAGACTAGCAAATTAAATTTAACAGCACACTAAAAGGATTATACAACATGACCAGTAAGATTTATTCCTGGAAGGCAAGGATGATTTGACATATAAAAATTAATCAATACAAAATACCAGATTAACATAATGAACACAAAAATCAACAATTAATGTGATTATCTCAATTATGTTTGACATGCTTCAACAGCTTTTTATGAAAAAAAAATACTCAACAAACTGGGAATAGAAAGAAACTCTCTCAACAAAATAAAGGTCATATATGAAAAGTCCACAGCTAACATCATAATCAATGATGAAAGACTGAAAGCTTTTTCTGTAAGATCAGAAACAAAATAAGCATACAGCCTCTCACCACATCCATTCAATAGAGAATTGGAAGTCCTAGTCAGAGCAATTAGGCAAGAATAAGAAACAAAAGGCATCTAAATTGGAAAGGAAGAAACCCATTATCTCTGTTCATAGATGATATGATCCTATGTGTAGAAAATCCAAAATATCCCACACACACACACAAAAAAAAAACCTGTTAGAACTAATCAGCACATTCAGCAAAGTTGCAAATATGAAATCAAATTACAGAAATCAGTTGTATTCTATATACTAACAATAAACCATCCCAAAAGAAAATTAAGGAAAAATGTTATTTAAAATAGCATTGAAAGAGTAAAATACTTAAGAAAAAACCTAACCAAGGAGGTGAAAGTCTTGTATGCTGAAAACTATCAAACATCACTAAGAGAAATTAGAAAAGACACAATAAATGGAAAGACATCCCATGTTTATAGATTGGACAACTCAATATTCTGAAAAATGCCAATAATATCCAAACAATCTATGTATCCAACTCAATCCTTATCAAAATCTCAATGACATTTTTTGCAGAAATTTTAAAAATAACTCTATCCTAAAATTCACATACAGTGGGGCCTTGACTTACGAGTGTAATTCGTTCCGTGATGGAGCTCGTAACTCAAATTACTTGTATGTCAAATCAAAAAGTGAACGAGTGAGACATGTGATGCTGGGCTGATGTTGTGGCATTCACTGTGACGTTCGCTGAGCCAACTAGCGGTGGGGTATGTGAAGCTGGCTCGTAACCCGAATTTTAGCTCACAACTCAAAGCTAAAAATTGGCCGAGAGATGGCTCATATCTTGAAAAACTCGTTAGTCGGGACACTCGTAAGTCAAGGCCCCACTGTATATTGTCAAAAGACCTGGACTAGCCATAGCAATCTTGAAAAAGAAGAATGAATTTGAAGGTCCCACACATCCTGCTTTTAAAACACCTTGCAAAGCTACAGTAATCAAAACAGTGTGGTAATGGCATAAAGACAGCCAAAAGACCATTGGAATAGAATAGAGATACCAGAAATAAAACCTTGATATATGATATATGATCAAATGAACCTCAGTAAGGATCTCAAGACCACTCAAAGGGGAAAGGACAGTTTCTTCAACAAATGAATTGGGAACTGGATATGCACATGCAAAAGAATGAAGTTGGATCCTTACCTTATACCTTTCTTATCTTTGAGGTCAATAGAAATCAAGTGGTTTCAGTCTGCATTTATTCATCAGGTAAACTTATCAGGAAAAGAGTCTGTCATCCCAGCCCGCAGGGGAGTTCTGCCATTTCCAAGTGCTGCAATGGTGGTTCGGGCAAGTCTGCCATTCTGGAGGTCAGAATAGGAGGCCCATTTTTGCCACACACTTAGGTGACATTCCTAACCTATCTGATAATTTCACTTCTATTGGCCAACTTCTCTGTCTCTCTCACTGGTTTGAAAAGAGAAGTGTTAAGTATTGATTCCTTATTAATAGTTGTTTGTATTTTTGTTTGTTTTGTTCTCTTTTTTATTTTTGCTGTCTGGTCTACTCAGCATCAAATCAATTATTTGCTATGTGGGGAGAAAATTTCACACTGGGAGGTAGTACCCAGCAGAAACTGAAGGGGCAGACCTTCCATCATCTCCCTAATCCTTGGCGTCAAACACCTGTCCTTATTTCTTAATCTAGAGAGATGTTTTAGATGTAATTTATCAAACTCATCCCTCAGTGGTTCTCAACCTGTGGGTCGCGACCCCTTTGGCGGTCGAACGACCCTTTCACAGGGGTCGCCTAAGACCATCCTGCATATCAGATATTTACATTACGATTCATAACAGTAGCAACATTACAGTTATGAAGTAGCAACGAAAATAATTTTATGGTTGGGTCACAACATGAGAAACTGTATTTAAAGGGCCAGAAGGTTGAGAACCACTGCTCTAGACTCATGTGAAGCTATAAATCCCTGATGTTCTTTCTGCAATTTGAAAATGGAAAGGTCCTCCCTAGTACTCTCCCTAGATCTATGATGAAGTTTTAGTTAGGGGTGGGCTTTGTCAATGTAGCTCTATTTTATTTTTCACTCTAAATATAAAATAGTAAGTTAAGAAACACTGCAAAAAATTCCATTTTAAGATCTTAGGACTAAAAATTAACCAGTCATTTCATGTTTTTCAGCAAACATACTTACCATTGTGTGGAGTTTTATTGTCTCCTGGTGAATAGAAGCCTTTAAAAATGTATATGCCTAGAACTGAATACCGTGTCAAATCTATTGGCACTGCATGTTTAAACACCTGCATCTCATCAGCAGCCCTTCATAATATTGTTAAACAATAATTACACTTATGATGAGTCATAAACCCAAATATGTTCTTCCTTGAGATGTACTCACTCTTACGTGATAAGTAACCCATTAATAGAATCTGAAAGCCACTCAGGTAAAACAGGATTCATAAATATAGCCAAAGCATGCTCAATAACGTGTTTAAATGACTATAATAAACTGCAATGATCTTCTCTTCTTTATTAGCGAATTCTCACCTTAGTTTTTGAGAATGATTGATTTCATCATTTTACCACTTCTAACTTTCACTTACCTAATCAGATTTAAACCTAAAAAAAAAAAATTTATTTTTTACTTTGAAATTTGACTAAGTTTATGTTCTGCATATTAAAATGAAAACTTGAGATAAAGGCTAAGCTTGATTTTGTTTAAAACCAACAACACTTGTTGATGGATTTAGAAAGAACCCCAAAGGAAGTAATTGATTTACTTCCCAAAAGAGAAGGACAACAGCAGGCCAATCACTATGATCAAAAAGGACCAGCCTCCAAAAAACAGCCTTCAATAAATTAGTCGATAAGATTCAATATTAGTTTATGCTTATGATACAAAAGGACATTTCATTTTTTTAAAGTACTAGCCCTGTGAAAAAGAGAAACACAAATATACAGTGCATTCATCAGAAGAAATGGTAATAAAAGCTAACATGCACAGCAGGTTTTCCATGTGGGCAGGAACTGTTCTAGGCATTTTACACGGAACTCAATTCTCATTATTTAGCAGGTTGGTGCTCTTATTCTCCCACCTTGCAGATGAGGAAGCTGAGGCATAGAAAGATGAGACATAGCTCCCCAAGTCACAGGATTTAAACTGATGCTGCCTGACTCCAGGGTTTGTCTGTTTAATCCCTTTCCTTAACCATTTATTCCATTTGCCGCCTACTCTAGCAAAAGCCTTCTGAAAGCAGGTACCAGCAACCTCAGCATCACATTTTTAAGTAAAACTGCAAAACAGTGGAGAATTCGGTGGTAACTCCAAACTCTACTCTGAAACTGAAATCCATCTTGGGAAATCCATCTTGTCCTGACTCCAGATTATCTCTGGCTTATTGACATGGACTTATGTCTCCTCTCTCAACACTCTACTTATCTGATCAATGCCACGTCCCCCGTGAGTAAAGGAGGCTACTGCGACTCTGTGCTCAAATTCCTCTACCATTCACAGTCTTCCTGAAATCATCGTTTAAAGCCTTTGATCCTCAGGCATAGAATTTATCATAGAAAAGAGTTAACATGATCCAAAATCCAGCACCCTCTCCTGCAATGTGGGATTGCTTAAAAAAAGAACTGAGTGAACTCGCGCTTCCTCTCCCAGCTGTTGTGCTGCAGCCATCACAAAGTGAACCCGTTTGAAGTGGCTGAAGACCCACAAACACCCTAGAGTGCTGACTGAGGCTCCAGGTGTCACACCTGGGAGGGTGTCCTGAGGACCAGGCCAGACGCCCAGGCACCATCTCTACAGAACCCCGATCTCCTGGGGGGAAATCCAGACCTGCTAGCTCTTCTTCCACCTCCAAGTCAACACGACTGATCTGCTTAAACCTGAGGCATATCCTGCCACTCTCAGCCCTCCAGTGGTTCATCTCACTCAGAGTACAATCCTCAATGGCTTCCTACTAGACTGAACAGGATCTGAGACCCCATTACTGCTTTGACCAATTTTTATTGTCAAAGTGAATCCTGCTAATACTCTGTAACCAGATGTAAACCTGGACTGTTATAGGCAAACAAGGATGTCTCTATTACCTCTCTCACTTTATCTACTGCTCCCCTCACTCACGCTACTCCAGCCCTTTTGTTACCGCTTTAATATTCCAGACCTATTATTGTCTCAGGACCTTCACACTTGCTGTTCCCTCTGCCTGGAACATGCTTCCTCTAATATCTTCATGGATTGGGCCTACATCTCCTTCACCTCTTTACTATCTATTATGATTACCCTCCCATGACCACCAGGTTTTAAAAGTGGCCCCCATACACTTACATACACTCATCCCCTTGGGTTCTTTATCATATGTTCTACGCCATTTATCTTGTGTATTGTCAGTCTTCCCCCCGGCCTCCACGGATGGCAACGCAGGTTGGCCTCAAGCCCACATTCCACTAGTCAAGTCTCATACAAGGGCTTTGGGTTGCATCAGTCTGGAAAAAATTCCCTTCCACCCACAGAGGGCACCATTTTTCAATTTGTACAAAGGCTCCATGCATCCTAGTCTCCCCACCACTGGAATATAAACTCTATGACTTCAAACTTATCCTCCTTGCTCACTATCCCCATTGTCTTAGACAGAGCGGTGTTGCCTATAATAGATGCTGGGAAACCCTTGCCAAATAAGCACATGAATAAAAAGACTGAGCTCTGTTATCGCATCTCCAGATGCTGAGAGGTTCTCCCCACTTTTCTGATTTAAGTTCCCTTCCCCTACCTCTCTGTTTCTTTTTGCTTTTTTAAATACATTTAACATCCCTTTCTTAACCAAACTCAACTTGCAGTAAACACTTTACCTTAAAACTTTAACAAGGCTTGGAGGGTTTTTAAACGGTCTCTTTCACATAGGTTGCTCAGCCAATTCAGAATTTAACTCCAGTCAATTCAAAGCTCAAAGGCATTTTCAGGATTACCTCTCCTCTCGGATTGCTCCCTGCTTTTCCCCTCCAGTTGCAGCTTTGCAGGAAGATGCATCTTGCCTTGGCCCAGAGAAGAGGTGACGACCCCAACTGCCATCAGCTGGGTTCTCTCTGGCTTCAGCCAGAGAGTCTTTTCTCTCCTGGCTGTTCTGTTTTGATCTCTGTCCCAGGTGCCACCAGAGCTACTGTAACTAGTTCCAACTGACCTTTGGGATGGGAAGGTCAGTGCCAGCTTCTGCTACTGAAGTTCTGCTATGTCCTGGGACTGGTGATCTGTGCAGCTTCTTCCTCCAAATGCAAGACTAGTCCTGGGCCTGGCTCCTCTCAGAATTCCCATACCCACGCTGGGTCAAACAGAGAATTCTGGATCCTCCCCTCCCAACCCATGCCACTGATAGGCTGTGAGGAAACGGGGTCTTGCTCTCTCTTGCTCACTTGTACTCTCCCTATCTTTTAAAATTCTATGCTGCTACATTTTTATTTGTGAAATATTTATTCTTAAGATGAGTCACAGGAACACAGTATTCGTTAGTTACAGTTTTTTTGAGAATATTTTACAGTCAAAGAACAGAGACATGCTCCTTTCCACTCTATTGCTCTTGCCTCATCATATTGATGAGGGTCTCCCAGAACTCCAACAGAAATACAGGGACAAGACCCCCTGAGAATGAGTGTTATGTTACCTCTGGCACAGAGTGTCTAGCACATTTGAATAAAATACACTCATGGTTTTCTAGCCTTGGTCAAACCCTGCAGCACACTCTCACTCTCTGTCCCCCTCCTTTTCTCAGGGCCAGATGGCATAGGGAGGGTCATGTGGGCAGCTGGTGGGCTGCCTTGATTGAGAACCAAGAGGATTCTGGGAAAAGTAGTGACCCAGGTTCCACATACGTAGGCTCAAGTATGAGCTGGGATTGCTAAATGTGGGTTCTCGAGCCCCATGTGGGTGAGTCCAGCCCCTTGGCTCAAAGGGAGACAGATGATCTCAAATTAGTTGTCAAAAAGTTGATGGAGATATTTGAAATGTAGCAAGAAGACTTACTAAATACTTTATATTTACAAAGACACATATATAAAGACTTTATGTCCACTCCTCTTATTAACAATAACCCTTATGTATAATGTTCTTAACATATTAATTAAAATAGTATAAAATTCATGGCTAGACATGAAAAAATAATATTGACTTCCACTTTGTCTCATCTATTTTTAAATTTTATGAGATATGTATTTTATAATATATTTAAAATTTATAAATACATTATACTATAGTTTATAACATTATAATGAATGCAGCAGTATCCTATATAATAAAAGCCCAGCAACCGAAAGGCGGAACAACCAGAACGACTGGTTAACCAGTTGCTATGTCATGCACTGATCACCAGGGGGCAGATGCTCAACACAGGAGCTGCCTCCTGGTGGTCAGTGCGCTCCCACAGCGGGAGCAGCTGCTCAGAGGGCAGGTCCACAGCTGCTCGGCTGACCGGGATGAGTGGCTGCTCCCGCAGCGGGCCAATCCCCGAAGACCACGTCCCCCACCAGTTCACGAATCCTGTGCACCAGGCCTCTAGTGTACACATAAATAAATATAAGTAGATGGAAGAAAGGCACTCATTTTATTTTTCATTGGTGGCAGTTTGCAATGGGAATTTGGACACTCTTGTTTTAGAACCTTGGGCACAGACTAGCTGGTGAGTAATGCAAAATCAGTTTACTTAGGAGACCTCCAAGCCTGGATTTCCCACCAGCCTAGGTTCCATTTGTTCTTCTAAGGCAAGTGGGGCTGAGATCTGAGAGAAGAGAGGGAGCAAGGTACATTCCAGGCAGACAGAACAGTAAGTGCAAAGGCCTAGTGAAAAGGGGCTTTGTGCTTGGAGGGCTGGAGCAGTGTGAGGCTGGAGAGGAAGGGGTGAGTGATGAGCTGGGTAGATAGTGAGATCCAGATCATGTAAGGTCTTGAAGCCATGATACAGACTTTGGATTTTATTGGAGTGAAACTGAATCCCATTGGAGGTTTGTGAGCAGAAGAATGATATGATCTGTTTATATTTTTTGAAACATTACTAAGGCCTTCAATCCATCTTTGACCTGGAATATATTTTTATCACCATCTGGCTGACTAGTGTGTCTCTCAAATGATTCTAAACTGGGAATGGGAAGACATATAAAATGTATCCCCTAATGATCATATTACACTAAACACATATTTTATTCTATAACTGTATTTTTCCACTCAGCATCAGGTTACTGAGATTTATCCTTGATGGTATGTATAGCTTTACCTCATTCCTTTAAACTACGTTCAACAGTCCATTGTATAAATGCACCACATTGTATTTATCCATTCTCCTGTTAATGGACATGTATGTCTTTTCAATTTTCTATTATCAAAAATCAATGCAACAGAAAACTTACATATGTCTCCTTGAGTACATATGATCTCTAAATTTATAATGGGTGGGAATTGTTGGGTCAAAAATGTTAGCATTCCACAACAATGTTAAATTATGAAAATGCTCTTCAAAGTGAACTTGCAGCAGTGTATATGAGACTGCTCATTTCTCTACATCATTGTCAAGATGTATCATCCGACTTTTTAATCTATGTCAACTAATGGGTATGTAGTAAACCTAAACATCTACTAGTATGTACACAGTTATTGAATATTCAGATTTCCTCTATGTGAATTATCAATTCATATCCTTTGCTTATTTTTCTACCCTATTACCTATCTTTCTCTTACCGACTGGTAGGAATTCCCTATAAATTCCTGATACTAATTCCTTGTTAGTATTTGCTTTCCAAACATTTATTATTAACTTAACTTGTCTTTTCACTTTTGTTATACATGTTTGTGAATAATTTTAATATAGTAAAATTTATCACTATATTTTTTAAGTTTGTGGTTTTTATGCCTTGTTTAAGAAACCCTTCCTAAGGATTTAAGGTTATAAAAATATTTTTTGTTTTCTTCTAAAAGTTATTCCTTTCACATTTAAGTCTTAGACTCACCCCCAATTTATTTTTCTATATAGTGGGAAATGGGCATATAATTTTACCATTTTTTTCTGTAGATATAGCCAGTTGTCCCAGGCATCATTCATTAATTAGATAGTTCCTCTTTTTCCCACCAGTATCTACTGTCCCTCCTTTCATATGTCAGATTTATATATTCTATTCTGTTCCATTGGCCTATTTTTGAGCTAATGGCTCATTTTCTTATTCCTATAGATTTATAACAGCCTTGATATCTGATAGGACAAGTTCCTAGATCTTGTTTTTCATCATTATTTTATTTACACTTAGTTCTTGATCTTTTATATAACTTTTAGGATCAGCTCTTCATTCACCAAAAACACTACAATTGTCTTCTCATTCATTAACATAGTATCTCTTTACTTATTCAGGCCCTCCTCTATATCCTTAGGTAATGTTTTGTACTTTTTTCCATATATGTCTCATAATATTTTGTTAGATTTATTCCAAATTAATTTATATTTCTTATTTTAATAATTTATACATTGTAATAATTTGGAGATAATTTTCAAATATGTAATGTACAGGGGTTGGCAAAAGTAGGTTTATAGTTGTGAGTACATGAAACTCAGAGTTTATTCTTTTATTATTCTTTATTAATTATTAAATTATTTCTTTGTGTTACTGTAGACCTACTTTTGCCCACCCCTGTATATGGCCCTTTTTCCCCAATTCTTGTACCTCTTTTTTGTCTTATATCTTATTGCTTTGGACCCCCAGGACATTGTTGAATAGAAGCAATAATAGTGGCCATTCTTATTTTTTCCGTACTTTAATAGAAATTATTCCAAAGGCTCACTCTGAAGTCTGATTATTTTAAGTTTTTTCCCCTCGCATGAATTAATGTTGAAGTGTCTGTTAGGATGGTTACCCAATTTTACTCCCTTAATTTATTAATGCATATTTCATGTATTTATTTTTATGTTAAACTATTCTTGCATCCCTAGAATAAATTTTACTCAAGTATGATGTATTTTACTCTATATATTGCTGAATTTGATTTTGTTAGTACTAAACTTAATATTTTTCATAAAATGAGATTGATCCATAGTGTATCCCATTTTATTTTCAATGTTTTACTAACTTCAAAAATAACTAAGGTGGCTTTATCTCTTTCCCTGTATAATGATTATCTGAAATTTGAAATTTTAATAAAACTTGGCAACAAAACTCTCTTGGCATGCTATTATTGAGGAAATGAAAATTTCTGAACATTGACTCAATGATGCTTTTAATCTGTTGATGCAAGTTATTAATAGTATTGAATCTTGATCTTCTAAGTCTACACTGTATTCATATGTATGTTTCCCTTTTCATTCATAATATATTGTATCTCCTTTTACGTATCCCTTGATCAGTCTTGCAAAACTTACTATTTTATTCACTCCTTTCAATAACAAACTTTTGACTCTGTGGAATATCTCTATTTGTATTTTTGTTTTCTATTTTGACAATTTCTTTTCTTGCTTTTGATTAGTTCTTTCTTTTTGTTTCCTTTTAACTTATTCAATTGTTTGAATAATTCATACTTAAATTGAATGGCTAGCTCTTTAATTTTCAAGCTTTATTTTTCTCTAATGTGAGATTTAAGGCATAAAGCCAGCTCTAAGAACCACGTTAGCTGCATCTCACATTTTTAGTATCATTTAATTCAGAGTATATTCTCCTTTTTCATTACTTATTCTTTGACCCAAGATTTATTTTAAATTAATTTTTTTGACAATCATTTTGGGGTAATATTTTTATTATTGATTTCTGTGCCGGATACTCTTAGTCACATATCCCAACATCCATTCTCTTTTCTTCCTGTATAACAGAACTTGAGTTTGAGGTCACAATGTGCCCAGTTATTGGATTTTTCCCAGCCTCTCTTGCAGCTAGGTCTGACCATGACACTAAGTTCTGATTAATGAGATGTTACATACTAAGCATCTCAAATTTATCATTCTTTTCCACCAAAAATCTATTCTCAAGATCTGCAACACACCACCTCAGTTCGTGTGTGTGTGTTTGTTTGCTTGTTTGTTTGTTTGTTTGTTTGTTTTGGCTAAAAACCCAAAAGTTCCTCTAGATTATTCTTTTTTTCACACTCGACACCCAACCCATTATGATGTTCTGTCAGCTCTACCTAGAAAATATTTCTAAAATCTAACCACCTCCTACTCACTCAACTGCTATGAACCTAGTCCTAGGCACCATCTCCCCTCATTGAAATATTCTAATAACTTCTTAATAGGGGTCAACATCTCTTATTTCCCAAAAACTCATCCTGCATGCATCATCCAGTGAACCTCTTAAAGAGTATATCAGCTCATTTCATCCCCTGCTATAAAATAAACTCTCATGTGGTTTCTGCTTTTTTACAATCTCCTTTCTTTGGCCACAAGGACCTGTGTGATCCAGCCCCTATCCACTATTCCATTACTCCTTTGCTCTCCACTTCCAGCTTCACTGACATTCTGTCCACTCTTAAATATGCTGAGCCCAGCCTATCTCAGGCTGTTCTTTCTGGTTGGAAAATTCTATCTTTGAACTTTACTTGGTTGTCTTCTTCTCGTAGTTCAGGACTAGGTCCAAATATTACTTCTTCAGAAAGGCCTTCCCTGACCACCCTAATCTAGCCAAAGCAGTAACCTCTCCATCACCCCATGTCTTCCTCAACCTCATTACCCCAATTGATCATCTTCATGGCAATTTTCATTACCTGCAATTACCTTATCTATTTTTTGCTTGTTTTTCATTATTTTTGTTCCTGACTATATGCTAGGCAAAGATTTTTTTCTTCATTGTTGATTTTAGAACAGCCCTCTGACCATCATAGGTGGCCAGTAAATACAATATATAATGTAAAATCTAGAATACATATACATACACACACGTTATGGGTCATTTGGTATATAATAGATGGCAAAATGCTATATTATATATGATTTCTAACATTATATAAATATGTTCTATATAACATATGAAGTACAAAGCCTAATATACAATGTATAACATATATTATATAATAAATTATTAGTCAATATACTATAAACAATGACAAATAATATGAAATTCTTTGAATGATATACATCTTTAAAAATTTTAGGCCTATTCTATAATTCCTCCAAAGTCTCACAGATACAGAAAAAGAAAGAGAAGGGGAAGAAAGAGGGAAAAGAGAAAAAGGAGGGGATGAAACCTTTGAAAGAGGATCCAGCAGATGCCAAGCCTCTGATCTCACATAGGCCTGCACTTGCTTTCCAGTCCTCTCACTTCAGTTGTCGAGGAAAGGAGTGGTCGGCATGCAGGTGGCACTTGGTAGCTTGAGAGGCATTATATTGCTGTAGTGTAATCTAATTAGCAATGTATGGTTCTCACTGTCACCTGCGGCACTCCTTGCCAAGTGAATGGGCCTCCCGGTCCCCTTTTGTGAAGCTTTGCCTTCTCGGGGCCCTAATGTACTAATGGTGGAATGGCAGCAATAAGGGGACTTCCCTGGGGCCTATTTCCTCCTTAGATACTGCATGGTGGGAGTCTTAGAATCCCTTCATAGTGAGAATTTTTTAGAAGTCAATTATTTGCAGTCCAAATGGAAAAAATAACATGAAACAGAATATCTCAAATGCCTAATTTAGATATATTCCTGTGCTTTAGTGGTATAAGAATGGTTAGAAAACCAGGTCAGGTTGTGTGTGTTTTTTCATCTTAAAAATGTGATTTTTCCACATCTCTTGATTCTACTCTTGAATTCTATTTTCAATCACCATATGCTACTTTTCAGCAAGCAGTAATTTGGAGCAATCCTGCTCACAGATTTTGGGAAGTACAGAATAGAAGACAAAACTAGAATCACCCCCCGCTACACACACACACACACACACACACACACACACACACACACGTGGACTTTCTGATTTCATCCTGTCATTGAGCTATGTGGCCCTCCCTAAAGGGTATTGCCATTCCCTTCCTGCTAAATAGGAAGGAAATGAAGGAAATTAGAGCCCTTAGGATGTAAATTTCAGTGTTGGCTGAAAGGTTCTTTTTTTCCCCAATCCCACTTTTGTAAATAAAGCTCTGGTGGGACTAAACCTGGGAAACTACCATAGCACCATGACAACTGGATGGGCCAGCCATGGCGACCATCTCCATGTGCACATCGCAGTCATTTACAGACATGCATATGCACAGCGTAGTGACAGACATTCACTTTGGCTCTCACCAAGAAGAGATCATTAGCAACCAATGCGTAGAAGGTGAAATGGGGGGAGAACATTGCTAAGAGGTCAGCCTTTCCCTTGATGAACTCAGTTGTTTATTTTTATTGATTGTACTAAGATGGAATTATTGTTGTCCCGCATACACGCACTGCAAAATCACACCTAATGCACTGTGATTTCTCTTTCTATTGCTTTTTAGCAAATGAATGATACATTGTTCTCTCAGTGTACATATCTCCATGTAAAGGATAAAAATGCAGGGTAAATCTCAAATGGAGATCCAAAGTTCTATGGGAAATGTCTTTTAAAATTCTTCTTACTTTCAAAGTTAAAAATAACTCTTTCACCAGTTATAAAGGAAAAAAAATGAATACAAAGGAACAAACCTCATGTATCAACTGAACCCAAAAAAGATGAAACTAGGGACACAGTCCTACACACAGCACTGTGCTTACTCACATTTGCATGCCATATGCCTCTCTCCCACAAGGTTGCACTTCTCACAATGGGAATATAGCAAGGGGATTTCTGAAAGATTTGGAACAAAGCAGCTGGTGTCACTTCATTAACTTTCACAAAGATATATTTCCATTCCTAAGATGATTATTTTGAGGCAAGTCAGAAGCTAATTCATTCAAACAATAGCTGTTCATCCACTGAGTACCTGATATTGTCCAGAACACTGTCCTAGGTGCTAGGGGAACAATAGTGAGGACAGACAGACATAATTCCTACCCTCAAGAGTCCAGAAGAATACACAGGTGGTGACTAAAGAAAAACTCAAATAAATGCAAAATTTCAACTGTGACAAATGTTATGAATGAGAGACAATGTATTTTGAGAATATTGTGATTTACTAGGATAAAATATAACTAAACATTTACACTCTTTGCCATGTGGCTTTGATGTTCTTCCCACTTGAGTAAAAGTAGGATTCCTTGTCCCATTGATGTTGAGCTGGGCCCCGTGACTTGCTTCAGCCAATGACATATTCACACACATGACATGAGCAGATGCTTTAGATGTACATGCCAGGTTGGTCTTGGCCACTTGCATTTCTGTCTTAGCAAGGAAAAGACATACCCCAGGTCACCACTGGTCCCAGCATGAGGAAACAAATGTAATAGACTTGAACCTAACCCACAGCCTGGAGTCAGTACCAGCTGGGCCCAGCAGAGCCATTACCTAACATAGACAGACCAGTGAACATGAGTAACAAACAAATGCTGATGGTTGAAAGCCACGGATTTTTTAGTTGTTCCTATGTAAAAGTTATGAAAGCAGAAATCTTACTGATACAAATATACAACACATATAATAGGTCCATTCAGTGAGGTCAGAAAAGGCACTGCAGAGCAGGTGACAATGGTCAGGAACCTTATGTTACTTAAAATATCAAACCTCAATAAGATAACAATAGGATTTATTTATATAATTCTGCTTTTCAATTCCACACTTTTCATTTGTTTGGTTAGCCACAATCCTTGGGGTCCTTGCCTTTTCTTTGGTCAATATTTGCTAAAATCATGCCTCAGCCTTTTATTGGCCTGAGGGACCTGGGGTCATGAAGGAAAGAACTCAACAGGTCTGTGATCAGGACATGAGCAGACGTCTAGATACAAGAAAACCAATGATGAGTCCACCACTTCATTCCCTCAAGCTGATTAATATAAAGAAGGAGGTAGTAACCAAAGCATCACACAAACACAGGCAAAATTTCAATAACATAAATGTTATGAAGGAGAGATACATGGAGTACAGACATATGCAGAGCAAAGAAGTATAGATTATTGGCTGATAGACAAGAAAACCTCAGAAAGACAAAATTGGAAAAGACAGTGTCTATGAGATCAAAGTGTCAGGACAGAAGGAATCTGGCAAGACACATAGAAGAGGTTCCATGTAGAATCTGGAAGGAAGAACTGGGGAGCCAGAGGAGTTCAGAACACTGAAACTGCATGACACTGTGTGTATCACACATGTACCACCTGACAGGTACAGCTAGGGGCATGTGGGCCACACTTGTTTGTCTTTCCATGAATCAAGAAATGTGTCTTCTACAGTTTCCCTGACATCAACTCCACGCCAGGCACATAGTAAGCATCTAATGCATGGGTTTGCAGGGGTGGGGAACTTTATTCTGCCAAGGGCCATTTGGAGATGCAGAATATCACTTGAGGGCCATATATAATTATCAGCTTAAAAATTATATTTGGCCTGCTATATTTGGTCAAACATTTAATTAACTCATCCCTAATGCCTTGGCAGGGCCAGACCAAATGATTTCGAGAGCCTTATATGGCCTGCAGGCTGGACGTCCCACATCCCTGGTTAAAGAATGCAGGTGGATTCTCCCATAATCACAAAAGGAGTCACAGACCATTAGAACAAGGAATACTAAATCATCAATATCCCCACTTGATAGATGAGGAACTACCCAAGATCACACAAGCATGTAGTGCCAGCCAGTGATCAAATTTCAGAGTCTGGACACCATGTTCCACCCCATAATCCTCTCTTCAGTTATCAACACACCCTTAGTTTTCAAAATCCAGCTGAAAGGTTTGATTGGAAAGCAACCCCATGTCTGCAGAAAAGGGAAGGGATCTCATTTAGAAAGTAAGAATCACCAAGTTGAGCGTCAGACGCATCTCCATAATGCACATCTCAGTCCTCCTCCTCGGTGGGCTTCCTGCCACTCCCTCCAACCATGTGCCTTCACACATCTGCTGTCTTCTGAGTAGACAACCCTTGCCCAGGGTGATCAAAATCAAGCACAAGATCCTGTCCCCAAACCACACTGCTGTAACATTTCTTATTTCAGTGGAGATTTCTAAGTGCCCTATGCAAAACTATGCAGTTATGATGGCACAACTGGGCAGCATCATTCATAGAGTGTAATGCAAACAATGCCTCCTAAGGTTGTTCAGTGCACCACCTGAACTTCTGGACACAGCAATCCTGAGATTTCTGCCCTCCACATAGTAATGCTTCATGATAGCCAATAGTCCAAGGAAATCACAAACATTCTGAGTTTCATTTTAATAGGTGACTTAGTTTCTAAAGAGTAAAGGCACCTGCAAGAAGAAAGAAGAATCAGGGACTGGGGTTATCTGATTCCTTAGAAAATCTTTATCTTGAAATTTTAGGTAAGCCTAGGATGCAGGTAGAATTTCTTTGTAAACAGAAAAGCTATTGTAATCAACAAGCAAAATAAAAAGGCTTGAAAGAATAAAGCTGGGATATTCATTGCCAGTCATTAACCTGATTTTCTAATGAATATGGCATTAGGCATTCATTAACAATCATTTGTGTTTATGTTGAACAGTGGATGTATAATGAAGGTTGGTAAATGAAAGCAAAATTAGGACTGGGAATTTTGGACACTTATAAAGCAATTAACTTGTTTGGCAGTAATTACACATTGAAAGCTAAATCAAGTGCATTTAGAAAGCCACAAGGGTCGCCACATAAACCAGAGGTGCTTTGCTCTGAAATAATAGAAAAACCTCTCTTTCTTTCCAAATGAAAGAGAAAGGCAAAAGGATGGTGTAAGTGACAAACAAGGCCCAGGTCTAATGAAAAGATGGTTCCAACCCATATGTTAGAGAAGAGGCTAGTTCCTGAAAAATAGGACAGCTCAGCTAATTAAAATTTTAAGAAGAAAAAAAATCCTTTTGTCACCACAAAGATGTGAAAACAGGTGGTATGTCCTGAAGAGTTCAAGTTTTTGTTTTGTTTGTGCACATAGGCATGAACACACGCACGCACATGGCACACGCACACACGTGTGCATGCGCACATGAGTCTACATACTTGAACTAACTAGTAACTGCGTGAAGAGTAAAACCTGAATCCACAGTCAGGTCCTTGACAGCCACCCATCTCAGCAGTTACCAACTCTCTGTCACTGACAATTTTGTGACATGATTTTCTAAACGAGTGTTTGACTTTTTTTTTTTTTCCAATTTTGCACATGGCATTAAATATCAGTCATTCATCGCTTTCGGGGACTCCTTTTTACGGAGGAGAGAGCAGGGTGTGGTGGTAAATAAAAGGAAGGAGACTCCCAGGGAGAAATCATTACTGAACTGGAGAGAGCAATGGCAGTAAACACAAAATGTATGTGGCCACACATTCGTAAACAGAAACTTTGCTGCAAAACAAAACAAAACAAAACAAAAAAACATTAAAAAATCCTACAAAGCTTTCAAGATGACAGACGAATTTTCTCAGAATTTTCAACCCTACAATAGTCAGCCAAGAAATATTGCAGAGGCGCTGTTTGGATCTGTTCCTTTATTTTTGCTTTCCAGTGGCTAAAATAGGAAGGGGGGCGGGGGGAGAGCCTAGTCTTCATATGAACCCGATGTGCTGAGCAAAGGGGCGAAGTTTTCCAAATGGGAGCCTTGAGCATCCTCCTCCAAAATATCGCAAGATTCATGAGTCCTTCCCATATGATAAATACCTTTGCAAACAGGGGTTGTGGGTGCTTGAGGGTTAGTGACCAAAAGAAAGGTTCCCAGGGGGATCTATAAAGGGCAGCTGGCTTTGTGGAAACATTTGCCAAGTGTTTGGGTATCAACTATGCTAAAAGGGAATACTTGCTTTGCCTCGGGATTGGAAGGGGAAACGGAAACCAGGAGATAGCTTTGGAAATCCTCTCTTAGGTCCTTTAACTGCTACCAAGTGGAAAATGTGTTTGCCATGACGGGGTGTACGCATTTCTTTCGAGAGATGTGGTCTCTCTTTAAAAAAAAAAATAAACATTTAGTTTCCAAGAAGAGGATCGTGGCATCAAGTTGAAAAACTAATTTCTCACTTATTTGAAACCATTTTAAATATTTAGATCATCCACGGGGTCCTGATCAAGTGTTTCACTTGAGATTTTCTTAGTCAGAAAATTACTTGCTGATTTTAACCAAGACCTCATCAATATCTCATTCTCTTTGCAACAATCCCAATACCTTTTTCCTGAGCCTTCCTAGACAAATACATTTATACATCAGGAAATTCAGGGAATACACTATTCTCCAAGGCACCCGGTTCCAATCCAGTGCTTCTTACATTTTATAGTGCATTCGCATCATCTGGAAACCAATTAAAATGCAGATCCTGGTTGAGGAGGTCTACCATGGGGCTTCAGATTCTGCTTTTTTAAAAAATATATTTTTATTGATTTCAGAGAGGGAGAGGGAGATAGAAACATTAATGAGAGAGAATCATTGATGGGCTGCCTCTTGCACGCTCCCCACTGGGAATTGAGGCCGCAACCCAGGCATGTGCCCTGACCAGGAATCGAACCATGACCTCCTGGTTCACAGGTCGATGCTCAACCACTGAGCCACATCAGCTGGGAAGAGATTGTGCTTTGTTAACAAGCTCCCAGGCAATGCTGCTTTCCTATAGCGAGATACTGATCCACTCGTCCTTGTAGTAGGTAGCTGGTTTTGAACAGTTGTAGCATTAGGACCAGATCAGTTTCTCTCCGGGAAAAAGCCTGGAAAGTGTAATGGACCAGAAATTAAGCAATAGATGAATGAATTACCCACTAGAAATGAACTATATAAGGAAAGTGGTTTAGTCACCACGGCTCCTTAATATGTGCTTCCCAGCTGCCATAGCTCTTTGTCCACCTCTCCAGTTGTTGAAATCCAGAGAGTCAATTTCCCAAATAATTATTGATATGCCATCACTATATTAAGCACTAAGAAGGTAAAAATAAATGAACATATTAAGAACAGTATGCCATATATGCCAGGTCCCTTGAAACAGCAAGGATGGACCCGCTCCCGGCAAAGTCCCATAACGCTCCCCTAGCACAATTACAACATCAGGATAAAAACTGGGTTAAAAGGGTGCTCCTAAATTCAGAGTTCAGGAGAAGAATGTTTAGCCAAGTTAGAGGTATCAGGAAACACTTCTTGGAAGAGATGTAAGCTGAGCCAAATATTGAAGCAGCAACAAAAAATTGAAGTAAAGGAGATAAGATCGTCATTAGCAGAGAATTTGCATGAGAAAATGTCAATACTGGAAGAATATTCTGACCCCATGTAAACTAGTAGTTGTGTCCTGGCCAGAACTCCCTTAATGCTCCACCAAAGGATGATTGACAGGCAACTATTTTTATCATTATTTTGTAGATGAGAAATCTGAAGCCCAGAGAATTTCATGACAACCCAGTGCAAAATCACTAAGTGGTGGAGTTGAGAGTCCAACATGAATCTGCCTGGTTGGAAAGCCTGTATTTGTTCGCTTTGTTCTAGGGTCTCCGGTAAGCATTTCAGTATGACTAGACTGTGGGGTGGGAGGCAGTGAGTGATCTGATAAGATTCTGATACTGCTTTTTCCATAAGGATTCCAGCCTTGACTCTTTCTTTTCTCAACTAGCATTTTACTTAATAAACCAAAAAATAATTCATCCCAATCCCATGGTAATTGGGATGAGGAAATCATCCTTGTTCAGACTCTAGTTGACAAAGGATTTGGGACCTTTAAAAAAACTAATGATTTCACTCTTGATCACATGCTTAATTTTTATCTTTTAAAAGTTCTAGATTTTTAAGGAGTAAGATCAGACAGTAACTGCTGAGATTGGACCAAGGGAAGTATTGACAAAGCCGCAGTTTAGCCTATGAAGCCTTCAGGCAAAGTACAAAGAAACCCAGCCCCTCTGGACAGAGACAGCCCCAAGACAAGGCTTGGTCTGGCCAGCAAATGCATCTGGATTTCAGCCTCCACTCTCCCCTTTGCCTGGAGCCCTAATGTAGGGTACATGTTCCAACCATACATGGTGACCCTGATGTTGGTGACTTCAACTGGGGTACATAGTACATGTCACAGGGGTGAACAGAAAAACTAGATTCTGGAAATATAGTGATGTGGAAATAAAGGCTATGGGTACACACTACTTTCAGGAGTTTAACCAATGAGTAGAAAACAAGAGATAGCACAGAAGCTAGACAGGGCAGTGGGGTCAAGTGTTGACTGTTTCCCCCTAAGTAATTAGAGAGACCTGGGAAAGCTTAGAAACAGGGGAAGGGGGTGTGGAGGTGAGGAAGCAGGCTGAACACACACAGTAGTCACCTTTAAATTCAAAAGCATCAATTCCTCACTCTAATCCTCTCTTCAAGGAAAGCAAAATCATCTCCGATTAAAAGATTCATTGATTCCTGATTCCTCCTAAAATAAGCATTAAGACTCAACCTTGAATAAAATAACTTATTTTTTCTGTATGTCATAATTATAAAATTGATTCCTCAATTTCTAGTGGTCAGCCACCCATTTCAGAAGCCCAAGAATAATGATGGGAAAATGGATTTCTAACCCTCATATTTATGTAATTATTGCTTTTATTGAAGTCAGAACTTAAAGACAAATTTCTTATCAACAATTAATGTTCACAATAAGTTATTTATAACCCAAAGTTGTATATTCTTTGTCAACACCTGTTGTAACAATTTCCTAACGTATTAAAAATATATCTGCTGAAAGTTCTTCTCTTCCTCCGGTAACTAGAGAATCCAGAAGGTAAACAAGTTATATTTGGTGTGGCCAAATATTATTAACTTCATTAAAACTCGATGATCATAATTTTTTTATTATAAATAATTATAGTAAACTCTTTAAAATATTAGCTTTAACAATAATTATCAGGAATAAGAAGAGCTGTGGTTTTAGGTAGTCGTATGTTTCATCTTTTATTGTGGTTATTATTTCAGAAGACTCATTGAATTTTTAAGAACCCGCCAGTCTGGTCAAAAGAAATCACAAATCCTTAACTAACATATGCTAACTTTTCTTTGAGGAACAAAAGAAGCATCTTTGTTTGTTCCTCACCAGCAAACACCAAGTCATCTAAAAGGAGGCCTTTCAGTGCCAATGTTAGCAGGGAAATTCAATTGTATTTAATTAAGTTCTTCCCCAAAAAACTGCATACAGAAGCACCAAAGAGGTTATCAGAGGTCAGATGCCTGTCATGACTTTCTGACCCTCCCAAAATGCCAAATAAAAGATAGTGGTATCCCTGCTGGTAGGATGGGCTTCCACATTTGTGTCTCATCCTTTATGCTTTAATTTAATAGCAATCAGCACAATATGGCTGCTTTTTTCTAAACAATGGGACAGGCAGAAGTTAGATTTACAGCATTGCAAGGGGAAGATAGGACACAAGAGAGGCTCACTATGGCTTTTAAGGTTCAATAAGAACATCACTTTGATACCCATAAAAAAAAAAAAAACTTGAAAATCTACTTAGCATTCATTGTTGTCAGAAATGGACAGATGTGCACTTCTGAAATTTCTTGTCTGAAGCTATCTTAAGTTTTCAGCTGTCTTATAGATTCTTTTTTTAAAAAAGATATTCAGATGAGTAAGATTTCCTTTCTATCAAAAATATATATGATATCTGATTATACATTTGGGATTTGGGAGTTCTTTGACTTCGAAAATATTAAGAATTATTTAGGGATCCTTATTTTCCAAATTTCATAATTTTCACAAGTCTACTAACAGCCTTATTATGAGCAAATGCAGTAACATGGTCAGAAGTACTGAATGTGTTTCATGAAACCAGACAAAGTTAATTAACCCAAATGCTATTTAGAGTCTTGAATGTTTAATTACAAATGAGCCCCAGACATGGAACTTACTTCCTGAGACATTTCATGTTTAGGAAATTGTACTCTTAAGTGATACTGTAAGGAGAATCTTAGAATCTCAGACTCAGAAGACATTTTAAAGAGCCAACGATTGAATACCCGCCTTCTTAACCCTCTACCCCCAGTCATCCAGTCTGTAGTTGAAGAATTGCACAGAGACTGCAACTCTCTGTTTCCTGCAGCCTCCCATTTCCAGAGAGACAATCCTTTCATAAGCAAAAATGGAAAACCCAGAGTAAAAGGAGCCTTAATTTTGAGGCTTCTGAGTTAATAACTCTTTTAATCACAATCTGAAGCAGTAGATACCAGAGAATCCAAGTGGTAAGTAAAATTTACAATAATATATAGGGTGCCCCTCCCCACAAAAAATTTATACACACTTTAATAGCTCATAGCTCAATTTTGAAAATGAAATGTACTTTAATAAACACTGCCTTTATAATTATTCTGAGGAAAAGCCAGCTTTCACCAAACATTAGAACCAAATATATGAGTACAGTGGAAACTTATGAAGGTCAGTTTAACATCAAATAGGTCTATATGATAATATCATGGACTTAAGCAAATGATTGTTGCATGATTTCAATCACAGAAGCAAAATAGAGTTGTATGTACTTGACTACACCAAGAGAGGACTGCATGGCCAGCAGTGAAGATGGCTTTGGGCACGGTGATGATATGGTTAAAAAGGTGGTGCTGAATATGCCTACTTTGGTCAAAGAATTAGGCAGCCCTGTGAGACTCTCCAAGAGGGTGGGGATGGGGGGTACCTCATGGGAATCAAAAGAAGTAATAAAATAATAAAGATAGAAGGGGGTAACTTGTTGAAATTCTCAATTCAAGCATACATATCTGAAAACTCCTGAGTATCAGGAATCCCTTTCTTTTCCTATGGATTCTGGTCAAGTTGATTAAGCAAACATATTATATATAACTACACATTCACATCACCTCACCTGTTCCTCAAACCACTCAACCCTGGGAGAAAGCCACAGACTGAGACATCAGAGCCATTGAGCAGCCTGTTCTTCATGGCCTCCCCTTCTCCCAGCACTCTCCAGGAACCTAGCCCCCCAAAGACAGCCCCCCCAGGAGGCTCAGCCAAAGGGGCTACTGCCTGAATTCTCTACAGTGAAGCAGGTCCTCCACTAGTCGGCTCAGCTCTCATATGTCCTAAGACATGAGGTCTCCAATTCAAACACCAGACCCCCTGAATACAAAGCACATGCCTCTCCCACCACACTCGCCTAACACTGGCCCATAAATCACTTACTATAGCCTCTGACACATGAGAAGCATTGAAGAGACATAGCTCTTTGCTGTTTTATTTTTAAGACAGCTGCTGAATGATCTGCCCAATATCATGACAGTCTGTGACTCATGCTGTACAGTAACATATGCTTTCAGAATTTAATTTGGTTTTGAACAGAATTTAATGCGCTGAGAATCAGACCACAAGAGAGTCATAACAAGGGACAGAATACAATAGTCACCTTACGTGAAGAGCAATTATTTAACATGAATTCACCAACTGCTTTGGTGGTGTTTTCTTGTGGAGACAAGCACAGCTGCTACACTGAGAATGTGCCAAATTTTATTCATTTCCCCCGCTGTCTTCAGGAAGAGAAAACCCTTCTGCCTTCTTCTGTAGGTCCCCCAATTCTCCTCCAATGGTCCCCATGATTTAGCAGTAATGACCGAAGCACTGTTCTCTTGGTTTCAAAGTGTTTCTTATTGGCCTTTGCAACTGTGTGTGTGTGTGTGTGTGTGTGTGTGTGTGTGTGTGTGTGTGTGTGCGCGCGCGTGTGGGTGGTAGGGTGCCATTGGGTTCTGGTTTTCATTATAATTAAAATGTATGTTATTCATTTGAGCATGCCCAGTTATCCTATGTAATAAAAGGGTAAATGCCAATTGACGGAACTGCGCTATGATACATACTGACCACCAGGGGACAGACGCTTAATGCAGGAGCTGCCCCCTGATGGTCAGAGCACTCCCACAGGGGAAGTACCACTCAGTCAGAAGCTGGGCTTACAGCTGGCAAGCCAAGTGCAGCAGTGGTGGCAGGAGCAGGCCGGGCTGAGGGACCTTCCCCAATGCCACCCGCCTCCACTCCAAGTGCACAAATTTCGTGCACCAGGCCTCTAGTATAAAATAATACAGAAGTTGATATAAAAACATTCTATAAAAAAGTTTTGACTCCCAGAGTTTTTCAGTTAATCTGAAGAGCTGGTAAGAACAAAAATCTGAGAGAACATTCTAAGAACCAAAGAGTTTAGTGCCTTACAGGGGATGGGGTAGAGTGGGCAGCATGCATCACTGGACAGAGCTCAACCTACTGGGGAAATGGGCACATTTTCTTGGGAGACAGGAAATCCTTTAACAGCCAGAGAACACTTCTGCAAAGAAGCTTTAGGTTGGTTGTTGTCAGCAAGGCTATGAAGGGATGATACATCTACCAGTATTAGAATAAGACATTCTCTTGAGACTAATAAAAGTCTTAAAGCGGCCCACTCTCCCCCCCAAAAAAAGGGAGCAAATGCAGTAATATGGTCAGATATATGTGCTATGTTTACTACTATATGAGGGCAGTTAAAATAGAGCTTGCTTCGAAGAGAGCGAAGATTTTTCCCCCTGAAGTAAGAACTTTGCAAACATTCTGTCCACTCTGTGAAAAGAATCCACTGTTCCATACTCTGCATGATTCCGATTTTGTTTTCTTTCAAATTGTGACCTTGAGAATTGAGTTAGAATTGTACACCTCCATTTTAGCTTTCCATATCCCAGCATTGTGCTTCAGAACAAGCTACATCACTAAAGAGTCAAATATTTGTTTTCATATTAGTTACACAAAAGATATTACAACGAGTATGTGCAAAGACAAAGGGCTGGTTGCTAATGTTGATGTAATTTTACTAAGAGAAAGGGCCTCCCCTTCCCCCACACTCAGACTTGGACTTCAATAATGTGTCTTCCCCCAAGCCTTCATAAGTCACTATAATAAAAGCTACCTGAATGTCCCAGCTCAAGAAGAGTTCTTTGGGATATACAAATCACCCTCCTTGGTATTTAGGAGGAAGTCAGCATTGAATGTAAACCACAAATAGTAACAAAAACACAATTTCTCTCTTCTTTCCCTGAAATATGACCAGTGCTGAGTCGTTTAAATGGGAAAATCCCCTCACCTAGCTGTGGCACAGTCCATGTGTTGTAAGTGACCCAAAGCAGGGTAAACATAATTATCCTGAAGCACTAACCAGTCTCTCTGCCCCTTATCTCTCTACTCCAATCCATATCCCAAATTGATCTGGATTGATCTTCCTAAAGAATAGTTAATCTTCATGTATGTTCCCTGCTCAGAAATCACCAAAGATTCTCCACACTCCTTTGTTAGGCATTGAAGACGGTCTGCCCCTTTATCTAAACTACCACTCTCCCCTGGACACGCTCTCAGCTTCCCTTACACACACTTCTCTGTTCCCTCCATGCTTCACACCTTTCCAGCTACCTGGCACCATTCATGCTCTGTTTTCTACCTTGATACTCCTTATCTGTGTTCAGGTCCCAATGTTAATGACCTAGGAGACCAACAGTAACCTTTAAGCACTTTGAGAAGAGAGACTGCCCTGCTTATTTTTGAATCTTCTCAGTAACTAAGAATGTTTTATACTAGGTAGATGCTTGCAACAATACCAGATAGATAAATGGATGAATGCACAGATGAGTAGGAGAAGAAATGGTTGAATTCATGGGTGAGTGGAGAATGATGAATGAATAGATAAGTGGATGAATGGATGGATGATTCAATGTTTTGATAAATTAACTAATGAAATATATCATATTATATGAGATTCAAGTTCAGAGAAACAACCCCTAATCATCAGTTGACACTAGAAAATTTCTGGTAAAGAACGTGAGTTGAACTCTGGTCTAATGTGACTTTGTTCACAAAGATATTTTTAAAAGATAACCTTGCTACTCTGCCCTACAGCCAAGAGCTACGTGGAATAGTTGTTTATGTCTATAGCTAGCCTGGGAATGGTATTTCAATGAATCTTAACCCAGATCTATTTCTAAAATACTACCTAACCAAATCCTCCTTTCACTGACTCTGAATATACCTTGTTTTCTTAATACAATAATTTCAACATTGAAAAATTCCGCTTTCTGGAACCATGAACATCTAGGCACAGGTCTCTGTGATTTCAAAACAAGGAAGGTAAGAGCCTGATACCAGTGGCCTTGCGCTCTTCTTAGATAGGAGTGTGCAGTCTTCGCTTAAAGCCTGGAGACGCGTATATAATACAAAATGCTACCAGGATGATCTGCTCTCCAACACACAGCAGACTGCAAGTTACCTGGATACAGCAAGAGGTTCTGGCACAGACCAGTGATTGACTGCAGCAATAACTAACAGTGCATAGCCAACTGCTAAGCAGGGTGCAGGACAACTGTTTTAAAACAATCTTAAGAAGCTCATTTACTGTATGCAGCATTCCATTAAGTTTTGTTGTTGTTGTTTTCTTTTTTAATCCTCTCCTGAAGATATTTTTCCATTGATTTTTAGAGAAAGTGAAGGGAGAATGGAGAATGGGGGGAGGGGGGGAGAGAGAGAGAGAGAGAGAGAGAGAGAGAGAGAGAGAGAGAGAGAGAGGGAGAGAGAGAGAGACATCTATGTGAGAGAGACATATTAGTTGCCTCCCACACACATCCCAAACTGGACATCTATAATACTTTCAACAATAAAGATAAATCTTTTTTAAAATGTGGCCCCAATGTGGAGATTGTATGGAATAAAACAGACTAGAGGCAGAGTGAGAATATAGGGGACAAGGTCATTGACAACTGTAAGGATCCCAGTGACCCCGACTTTCTGAAAATCCCCTGCCCAGAATCCTCCAGGCTGCACTAGCAAATTCTCCATTGCTGCTGAGTGCATACGCCAGTCCTTTGGACCTGTGTGTGTGCCCCCTTTAATTGAACTTGGCTTCTCCAGCTTGACCTCTATATTTTCAGAGAATCTTAGCTGAGAATCCCCTTTCCGTTAGTTCCATGCCAGCCCCCTCAGGGGATGCATTGCCATGACTCAGCCTCCTAGAGCCCAGGCCTACTCTCAGTTTCCTCCAGTGTCTGCTGAACAAGGGTTTCACACAGAGGTTTCCTGCCACAAAACTGAACTTGTTCAGAAAGTTTTCTGCAACAAACATTTCCCTAATTATTCTTAACTAGAGGCCCGGTGCATGAAATTCATGCACAGGGTGGGGGGGTTCCTCAGCCCAGCCTGCACTCTCTCCAATAGGGGACCCCTCAGGGGATGTCCAACTGCCAGTTTAGACCCGATCCCGACATCCCTCTCACAACGGGACCACTGGCTCCTAACCACTTGCCTGCCTGCCTGCCTGATCGCCCCTAACCACTCTGCCTGCTTGCCTGATGCCCCTAACTGCTCCCCTGCCAGCCTGATCACTCCTAACCGCCTCTGCCTGTCTGCCTGCTTGCCAGTAACTGTACCCCTGACGGCCTGATCACCCCTAACCGCCTCTGCCTGCCTGCCAGATCTCACCCCTGTTTGCTCCCTCACCAGCCTGATTGCCCCTAACCGCCTCTGCCTCGGCCGCCACCACCATGGCTTTGTCCAGAAGGATGTCAGACTTGTGGAAGATGTCCAGTCTATCCAGTCTAATTAGCATATTACCCTTTTATTAGTATAGATTGTATAAAATTATATGAATATGTATGTATTTTATATAAAATTACATTTCTAAAAACCAAAGGAAATGTTAGAAGGAGAGTTGCACTGTCCTTTATATGCACCCATTTTGCATGGTCATTATCAGTATGAACATAAATAGAATCTCAAGGTGAGGAGCATCCACAGATTAATGAGAAACGAGAAAAAGAGAGAAGGAAGAGAATGCAGAAGAAAGGTAAAGAAGCAAACAAGAAGAGTAAGGCCAAGTAAATATAAACCTAAAAAATACTTTAGCCTGGCCAGTGTTGCTTAGTGGTTGAGTGTTGACCCATGAACCTAGAGGTCATGGCTCGATTCCCAGTCAGGGCACATGGCCAGGTTGTGGGCTCAAACCCTCCCCCTACACACACACACACACACACACACACACACACACACACAACCAATCAATGACTCTTTTTCATCATTGATGTTTCTATCTCTCTCTCCCTCTCCCTTCCTCTCTTTGAAATCAATAAAACTATATTTTTAACAAAAAATACTTTAGAAAACAAAATATACTGATATCACTACAATGTAGAAACCAGAAGTAGAGAAAGTATTATTTCAAATTCGATAAAACTAATATTCCAATACAGTTTTCAAAGCAACTGTTCAATGCATACCACTGGGCTATGATTCCCTCATTGCTGAAGGAGGGAGCATTGCCTGGAGTCTACACTAGTGTTTCTGTGGAAGGTACAAAATAATTGCTAAAATTATCAAGATAACAGCTTTCCAAAAGGAATGACTAATGGCAAAATGCTTCAATCCTAGTCTCCGATCCTATACACCTGGTACATTCATCTCTCAAAAGAGGAAATAAGATGCTCAGATGCTATGCTATTTGTATCTGAAATATACTCACTGGAGCCAGAGGGATACATTTATGTATAACAAAGTAGTACTGAACTTGATTAGATTTGATATTGAATTATTAAGTTATTTCTTAAAGAACCAAAAAGGTGTTTCTCTGAAGGGCAAAAATGGAATAAATCTGGGGGAAAGCTCTATTTTTGAACAACCCCTTGGTCTAGTCAAATCTCTTTAAATTCAATGAAATAAATTTGAATCCTGTAAAGGTCATGACTCAAAAAAAATTGATTTAAAGGGGCTAATCAAGGAGGACATTTGCAGTACTTTCAAGAAACAACCTTCTGAAATGAAAGAGAATTGGCCAACAATTCCACTTTACATGTTAATACAGCAGGCAATTATTGTTGCACAAAAGCAATATCCCAATTCATTCTTTTTCACAAGGTAGCAACTCTGGTCTGTGAGTGGGGAAAATAAAATGATGGACTAGACACACGCCACAGAGGAAAAGTGTGGGGTAGGATTGGGGGCTTTTTACTGGACGCGGTACATTTCATTAGAGGTTCTGAGTCTCCCGCTGGGCTCTTATTCCTAAGCCTTTTGTGTGGGATTTTCCTTTTAAAATGATACCTCAATGCAAACGTCCACGTTAGCGTAAGAAAGCACTTAGCGCGCGCCTAAGAAACCTGTAGAATGGTCATGGAAAGCACAGAAATTTTTCAAAGCAAAAATAAAGGGAATAAAATGGCATCTCTTCGGCTGCCCTAGCAGGTGGGTATTTTGGTGGTTGAAAACCTGCTCTGAACCAAGCAGGACTGGAACTGTAACAAGAGAAAACTCGCTTGTGTTCCAATAGTCCTGACAAAACTAAATTGCAGACCTGGGAACATTAAAAAAAAACACACACACACACACCCTTCAAAAGAAAAATAAAACAATGCTCCCAAAATCGGCCCGATTATGTGGGTCACTGCATACTGTGTATTTCCCCTGTAGCATTTTATCGTGGTTACTGTTGCCAGGGGACACTCGATACTCTCATTATATATGTTTGTCTTTCACATCAGAGCCAGTCTTTTCCCTTGGATGCTCCCAGAACTGTAACAGAAATAAAAATAAGGAATGGACCCCATTATGACACAAATACCTACAAAGCTGAGGGAGTGACCCCGGTGGGTCACCGTGTTGTCCCGGGAAGCACGGATGCCCTTGCGCCCGGGCCCCCCGCCTTTTGTCACAGGGTCAAAGCCAGGACCTCGGCTGAGTATCCTCTGTGAAGAATTAACAAGTGTGACAATTTGTGGGCCCTCCCCCCTCAGCCCCTGGGCCGGCCCGCCTGAATGCTGTAAATAGAGACATCTGGATGCAGCCCTTTCACTGCGGTAATTGAAAATGAGCACGGATCAAGTTCTGGCCTGTTGTATTCATAAATCTTGAGGCTTAATTACATTAAAGGGAAATCTAGGGCCCAGCGCTATGGAAACTGCAGATTCTATCGGACGCTTGAATCATGAATCTTTAAGATGAGAGGGTTTTCTCTCCCACCCCACCCTCATCTCTTTGCTAGGGTTAAATGGGAAATTTCCAAATCAAGCCTTCCAGGAGGGACTCCCCAGGAAACTTCTGGGGAGACCTGGGCGCTCCACTATGTGTCCATCTGCTTCCGTCGCATGTTCCCTGGTGACATGTGCCACCCCCCTCCCGGCACATCAGCATTTCGAGGCCGACAATGAGGCTCATGTCATGAGTAGTGATGACGGACTTGACAGATATTGAAAATATCTGTCCCCCAAGTTGAACAGAAAGAGGGCATCTGGTTAAAATTTAATGATTTTTTTTTTTTTTAAGAATTATGGCAAATGAACATTCCAGATGATGTCAAAACTCTTGGCATCCCTTTTATTTATTTTTTTTGTCTTTTTTTAAATTTCTTTATTGATTAAGGTAGTACATATATGTCCTTACCCCCCCCCCATTATCCCCCAGTTCCCCCCCTCACACTCATGCCCTCACCCCCCTGTTGTCTGTGTCCATTGGTTAGGCTTATATGCATGCATACAGGTCCTTTGGTTGATCTCTCCCCCTTACGTCTACCCTCCCCTACCTTCCCTTTAAAGATAAGTTGAAAATTATACTCTTGAGTAATTCTACTGAAATACACACACACAAAGGGTGGGACAAAAGTAGGTTTACAGTTGTTCATTGGAAAATAATGTAAGAATAAATAAATAATAATATAAGAATAAATTATGTGTTTTGCATATTCACAACTGTAAACCTACTTTGTCCCACCATGTGTGTGTGTGGGGGGGGGGGGGGTAGTATTAAAGCTTTTATTTGGTTAATATAGAAATTGACTCAACTCTATTAACTAAAGTTGGATTTAAAGGGAAGTGCATGACACAGGTGGTTTGTTCTGTTTATGTGTTTGTTAAAATCCCACGTATTGTACATAGAGCCCCTTTGGCCAATGGATGGATGGAAAGCAGTGCTACTTAACTTACTAGATGGACATCTATACCGATCACCACGCAGAAGCACTTTGAGGAGAGGCTCCACTGTGACTCCTGCTTGCCCTGGACACAGGGCCTCTCCCAGCCCCTCACATCCTGTGGCCACATGACAAGTGTTGTGGGGATGAGCTGATAAATGAACCTACACACTGGATCTGGATCTCTGGGGTGGGCTGTAATCATGTGATCTGTTCCTTCTACCCCTTTGTCTTCATTCCTTTGTGGTAACTTCCTAGCCTCAAAGGAGAAAAAATCACTGGGTATAAAAACATGGCAAGGAAGTGTAAGGAGACTGTAATCACAGTTATCACTGATCTAGAATTAATCTTTCAGACACTGGGCTAGGATCCCCCTATACCAGTGGTTCTCAACCTTCTGGCCCTTTAAATACAATTCCTCATGTTGTGACCCAACCATAAAATTATTTTCGTTGCTACTTCATAACTGTAATGTTGCTACTGTTATGAATCGTAATGTAAATATCTGATATGCAGGATGGTCTTAGGCGACCCCTGTGAAAGGGTCGTTCGACTGCCAAAGGGGTCGTGACCCACAGGTTGAGAACCGCTGCCCTACACAGTCTCTCGAGTGCTCACAATAGTCCATTAAGTTGGATGTCATTATTTCCATTTTCTAGATTGAGAAACCATAGCTCAGAGGAATTAGGTAGGAGTAAGGAAGTTGAAAACCAAATAGAGATCATTTTGACTCTAGAACCCATGCTAGTTTTACCAAACTATATTAATATCTAACCTTTTATGGAGATCTATCATTCATAAAACGCTGTCCTAAATATCATGGGCAACATAATATTGTGGAATGACCACGAGCTCTGGGTTCAAATTCTGAATCATGTGCTTGTTGGTGATGGCAGCCAGACAAGTTAACCTTTCTTACCTTCCAAGTTCCTCACTCTCAAAGGGGAAATGATAATAATAGTAATAGCAACAGCTAAATTTTTGGGTCATTTTGAGGATGACACATGATTATATATATATTACTTAACCTGGTCCATAGTAAGTGCTCAAGAAGCAATAGCTGTATTATTCTCTCCTTCACACAGCATCAGATGAAGGTTTCCAATTAGGATTTAACTGTCTAGAAACCTCTTACTAGAAACTTACTAAAACCATGTTAGAAATTCATGAGGTATAATATAAGGTTCCTGCTCCATGAAGAAGCCTGTAGCTAGAAAGGGAGACAATATGTAAATATTCAGCCTAATAATATTTTAGGTGAAGTCCTAACCCCCACTACCTCCAAATGCAACTGTATTTAGAGATAAAGAGGTAATTAAGGTTAAATGAGGTCATATGGGTGAGTCCTAATCCAATCTGAGTCTGTCTTTATAAAGAGATTAGGACACAGATACACACAGAGGGAAGACCATGTGAGGACACAGGGAGGAGACAGCCATCTACAAGCCAGGGAGAGAGGTCTCAGAAGAAACCAACCCTGCCAACACCTTGATCGTGGACTTCTATCATTCAGAACTGTAAAAACATAAATTTCTGTTGTTTAAGCCACCCAGTCTCTGGTATTTTGTTATGGCAGCCCTGGCAAATTAATACATTATACTAAATGGATTAAACACAATAATGCAGGAACAAATAACCCTAAGCCCAGAAAGACTCCCATAGAACTGTGTACTTTCTCCATCATGTCTCACACAATATGGTAATTATTTATTTACTCATCTGTATTTGGCAGAGATTTTTTCAAACGGTGTGTCAATGTACCACAAGAATTTTTAAAACATGCAATGCAGGGACACTGACCTCTTTTCCCTGTGATTGTCAAATAAAAAAATGACAACAATACAACAATAGCCATCCAGTGTGAATGAATCAAAATTATACCTTTTTTGGGGTCAAGTTGGCAGAAAATATAATGTATTTTTTAGTGTGCTGCTGAATTTTAGTAACTAGTTTATTACTAAAGAGATTTTTAAAAAGGTTGAAGATTGTGGACGCGAAGCAGAAGCTTCCTAACAGCAGGATATAGATCTGTTTACTATTGTGTTTCCAACACCCAGAACAGCTTCTGGCACCCAATAAATATTCATTAAATAAATAAAACCATGATAAATGCCTTATAGTTCCTTTCTGTGTTTCAGGGTAACCATAATTGATGAAAGAAAATTCTTCTTATAGAAATACTAGAGGCCCAATGCACGACGGTTTGTGCAAGAATGGGCCTTCTTTCCCCTGGCTGCCGGCACCACCTTCGCTCTGGCCCAGAGCTGCCTTTCCACCTTGCCACACTGCCCAGAGGCCCAGAGCAACTGGGGCAGTGTTGAATGCCTGTGTCATCGTCATGGCGACAATGCAAGCATCCCACCCCCACCGCTCAGCACCTGTGTATGCAAATTAACCCACCATCTTTGTTGAGTTAATTTACATACTCACTCCTGATTGGCTGGTGGGCATCATGAAGGTACAGTCAATTTGCATCTCTCTTTTATTAGTGTAGATGATAGCTAATAAATGCAGAAGGAATGACAGAATTAGGCAACTGCCATCTTGTAACCCTTATTGCAAAGATGGATTTTTCCAGTGATTAAAAGTGGAAACAAAAATGCTTAGGAAATGGTTGATGGAGAATTTACAATGAAAGGATCATGTTGACATCAGCTGTGTTCCTTGATCAATAATAAGATATCTGAAAAGGAGATGATGAAATAGTATGTGCCTGGTGATATAACATAATAAGGAGGCCATAGCACTGTCTCTGAAGTATCTTCCCTAAAAAAGCATGCTGATGTCTAACAGCCTCTAGAATCTACCTACCTGCCTATAAAAATAAAGAAAACAGCAGAACACATTAAAAGGCATATCAGTAAAGCAATCGGCAAGATCCAGAATGTGAGACATTTTACAAAGAAATGACCCATTTTCTCTAACAAAACTGTAGCATGCGTTGGAGAGAAGAGCAAAGGCAGTGCCCCAAAATTAAAGTGAACCTAAGAAATGTATGCAACACGTGCAATCTGTGTTTGAATCTTGATTCAATCCTAGCAAATGTAAAAATGACATTTTTTTAGAAAATCTGAGACAAAGAAATGTGGACTCACATTAAACTGTTCTTAATTTTGTTAGGTATAATAATTGCATAGTAGATGTAAAAATAGAGATGTAAATTTAGTTATGGATATAGGTGTCCTTATCAATTAATGATGCATACTAAAGAATTTGTGAATAAATGGCATGATGTTTGAGAATTTCCATAATAATTTTAAAACTAATTTGATTCTTATAAATACTCCATAAAAAGAGGACAGATGTTGTTATTGGTTTTTTTAAGGTGAAGACATTGGGAACCAAATTCTCTTGATTAAGAGGTTTGCCATGTTGTGGTCGAATTACCCTTTAAATATTTTTATATATTAAACAGTTGTATCTAGTCTGGCCAATGTGACTCAATGGTTGAGCATCAATCCATGAACCAGGAAGTCAAGGTTTGATTCTTGGTCAGGACACATGCCTGAGCTCCATCCCCAGTAGGGGGCATGCAGGAGGCAGCCAATTGATGATTCTCTTTCATCATTAATGTTTCTATCTCTCCCTCTCCTTCCCTCTCTCTGAAATCAATAAAAACATTATTTTTTTAAAGGTTTGCCAAGGTTATTCAGTCAGGAAGTGGCAGGCCATGCTTCTTCTCACTCCTACTCCAGGGCACGTGGATATTTCACTTTTGTCCCCTAACTCCAACATTAGGAGTAAAGACATAAATTTGAAATTATCATTTGTTCTGATGCAATTCTGTTTTACATGCATTATTTCATGGCATCTTCACCACAAAACCAGGAAGTCTTGTGCTATTAAACAGACCCATTTTACAGATGAACTGGAGCTCAAAGAAGTTATGTGATTTGCCCAGAGAGGTGTGGGATTCAAACCAGATCTGTATGCCCCACATCAAATGAGGAAGGCAGTATGAACAGAAATAAATCTTTCTTGTGCTAAGCTAGTCAAATATGGGGTTTATTTGTAACCACAGGTATCATATCCTATAGCAGTGGTGCTCAACCTTCTGGCCCTTTAAATACAATTCCTCATGTTGTGACGGAACCATAAAATTATTGTCGTTGCTACTTCATAACTGTAATGTTGTTACTGTTATGAATCATAATGTAAATATCTGATATGCAGGATGGTCCTAGGTGAGCCCTGTGAAAGGGCCGTTCGACTGCCAAAGGGGTCGCGACCCACTGGTTGAGAACCACTGTCCTATAGGAATTAGTTACACAGGAAATATTTATTTCTTATTCATACTACACTTCTGATGCTTATTGGTAGGGGGCCCTGCTCCACAGATTCATTCAGGTATCATGGAGAATGGGCATTTCGCCATCTTGCGATGCTGCCTCCTCATGATGGACCCTCACAAAAGAAGAAAGAGCATGGACAACTATTAACTGCATCTCAGTTACAAACCACAGTACAAACCACAGTACTTTTCCACAAACTCCCTCCAATTTTATATTAAACTATATTTTCCATTCACCAAAATTAGTCACATTCCCACAACCCAATTGCAAAAAGAGGTTGGAAAAGGTGGAGAGCCCATGTAACATATGATAAGCATTACTATCTCCACTGCATTATTATTTTCCCCATCATTTCAAAAATAAACTGTTTTCCATGAAAAAAAAAAAAAATGAGGAACGCAGGTCCTTAGCCACAGAGCCAAGTCGTAGTGGCAAGCACCATGCGCAGCAGCCTCCTTCTTGGTGAGTTGCAAC
Source organism: Myotis myotis (assembly GCF_014108235.1). NCBI lineage: Eukaryota > Metazoa > Chordata > Mammalia > Chiroptera > Vespertilionidae > Myotis > Myotis myotis. The sequence goes on from NW_023416335.1 coordinate 200,127,354, forward strand.
ATGCATTGTTGTAGCCGAAGTTCCAAAACTTCGGCCATGTAACCTTTTATTTTTAATTTAAAATTTTATTAACCTAACCTGTGCCCACAGAGTACACCTTACGAATTACTCCATTGCTCCATGCTAGCAGTGGGTGAAATCTTACTATATCTCTACCATTTTTTAATTTTGTAATATTAATGCATACAATTAAATAGGAAAGGAATAAATTCATTTATTTAGCAAGCAAACAGTTGACTATATGTGACCAGCATTATTTTTAATTAATCAGCAGCTATCATTGTTCTGTCAAAAGCAGTATTATTTCCTCCCAAGCATTTGGACTCCTAAGTATTTTCCTTCCGAAGACCCAGGAGGTCTTAGACACCCATTCCACTTACATAAAGCACAAAAGGATACATAGGGATAAAGATATAATGAGTAAAATAAATTTTTTAATCCAGAGAATGATAAGAACCAAAATCACAAAATGTTTACCCCTGGGTGGATGCCATAGGAGATGAGCAGAGATTGGCAAAGAGCTGACAAGAAGCTCCAACATTATTGGTAAATTCTTCTTCATAGTTAGGATTGCAAGTATAGGTGCACATATGTTTATTACTATGCATACTAATTTATGCATGACTATATATATTCCTTTATGTAGAGTAAATGAAGATGTAAAACTTTTAACTAATATAGTTAAGTCATAGAAAAGAATATGTCAGGTAATATAACAGAAAAAGCATGTATAGTAGTATTAATTTCAAATAAAATAGATTTCAATGCAAAAGAAATTTAGAGGGATAAAGGAGAATTCTGTTATTGCTAAAAGGATCAGTAGTTTAAGAAGATATGATAGTCAACATAACATATATGTGTGTGTGTATATACATCAAAAACTGATAAGAGTGGCTCAGTTAGTTGGAGCATTCTCCCATACAACAAAAGATTGAGGGTTTGATTCCGGTCAGGGTAAATACATACCTAGGTTGTGGGTTCAATCCCTGCTTGGGGTATGTAAGGGAGGCAACAGATTGATTTTTTTTCTCACATCTCTCTCTCTCTCTCTCTCTCTCTCTCTCTCTCTCTCTCTCTCTCTCTCTTTCTCTCTCTCTCTCACCCTCCCTCTCTCTCCCCTCACCCCAATTTCTTCTCTCTAAAATCAATTTTAAAAAACTGATAGAGAAGAAAAGAACTTGCTTATTTGTGTCACTGAAACACCCAAAAGGAAAAACTGACCAATGCAAAATATAGATCAATCTCCAGGAAAAAAAATAAATGAATCAAGTAGACTAAGATTAGTATGGCCATGGAGGATATAAGTAACACAATTAACAAGTATACACCTACATATATGTGTTAGTGTGCACATATAAATACTATTTTTTAAGAACCTTTGGAAAATTTACAAAATCAGTTATGTACTTATGTATTAAGTATACAAAAACACTCAATAAAAGTCAGAATTTGATATCATAGAACTCACATTGATAACAAAGAATTATGCAATAAAAATTTAGAAAATGCTTCTAATTATATTCTAAATTTTTAGTTTGGAAGTTATAAACTAAGAAGTAAGTAATAATGAATGAGAGCCCTTCATATCAAAACCTATTAAAGATCAGCTTTGTGAGGCCCAGGTAAAATGTGTAGCTTTAGGTGGCATTTTATTTAAAACACTAGAGGCCCAGTGCACAAATTCGTCCCTCAGCCTGGCCAGCGATCGGGGCTGAGCAGAGCCAGCTGGCCAGGGAGAGGGACTGTGGGAAGTTGGTCAGCCATGGTAGGTTGGCTGTGGGAGTGCACTGACCACCCAGGAGGCAGCTCCTGCATTGAGTGTCTGCCCCCTGGTGGTCAGTGCACATCATAGCTACCAGCCAGTTATCCGGTTGTCCAGTCATCTGGTTGTAATGGTCACTTAGGCTTTTATATACTGAGATAATACATACATAAAGAAACATTAAAAAAGAGAATCAAGTTTTCAACTATAAAAAACTAGCAAATAAATAACAAAGACAACCCTAATGATTATAGTTAGTGAAGATTAAAGTACAAATTACTGAAAGGAGAAACATGTGAAAAATAAGTAAGATTGAACCATGAAACCAAAAGTTGAGTCTTTATAAAGAACAGTAAAATGAATCTTTGTCATATGTAATAAAGAAAAAAGAGACATGCCCTCACAGGTAAAGAATTTCTATTGGACATTGATTAGAAGGTACACAGATTTTATAGAAGGGTAGCATGGACAGAAATGTCTCTTTATAACTCTCTCCAAGTTTTAAAGGGGTTCAAAACTGTGCTCCAAATCAGTGTTTGTTAAAATTTCCTTATCTTTTCTGATCTCTAAGTATCTTCTCTTCTTCTCCCTCACATAAATTCTCATTTCCACCACCTTGGTCTCATTCCATCACTTTGGTCTGCCATTTCCTCTCTATGCCTCTCACCGTTTGAGAAGTCTGATCTCCCTATTGCAAGTCTCTTTAAGGTATGAGGTTCCTCTTCTACTCTCATTGTCTCCTCATAGTAAACCATGCATTTTTTTTGTCTTTTTCTCTCCTTAGGGAGAAGAAGAAAGATGTGAACCTACATGCTAATTTTTACCCTACCAAGCTTAGAATAAGTATTTGTAAGTTGGAGACATTTAAACCATCAATTTGTTTTCTACTGAAAATATCTACTCATACAATATTCCTTTTTACCTTATCCAGAATGAACTTTTCCTACTAGGAATCCAAGATGTACATCTTCTTTGTCTCCTGGATGCTGGAGTCCCTTGTGTCTCTAGAACTGAGCCCCTTTGAACATGAAGGCTTTTGACATTTATAAAATGTGTTCTGGAAACAGAGGACTTTCTCAAACTTTCTCAGTAAAAAGACCTTTCATCACTGCCTTAATTCACTCATGTTTGGGCTCAAAACTGCAGAGTTTTAGAACTGTTTATTGTATCATGAAAAGGAGACTTTAGTTCAGTATCCACCATTCTTATGCAAATAACAGAAATGCCCACATTTCCATAAAAATCAAATTTCCTTAAAGTTTTCGTTTGATCAGTAGACCTTTGTGATTGGGTGATGGTTTCCTTCTTCAATCTGATCCCTTAGGCATTCTTTCATTTAGAAATGTCTCACAGATTCCAAGGTGTCCCTTTTTTTATTACTTTATCAAATAAATTAACACTCTAGGACAGGGGTGGGCAACCCCTGGCACGCGTGCCAAATATGGCACGCCAGTAACTTTTGCTGGCACGCGAAACCCTCTCTTATAATCTTCCATTTACAATTTTTTTCTTAATATCGACTTTTTTATTTTTCAGATAAATTCAGTGTAGGTGTATCTTAGATAAATAAATAATTTTACATAACAAGTTATCTTAAAGACCACAGACATGGATTGACGAGAGAGGGGAAAAGCAATTTCTATGCCTCTGCCTTAACTCTCCCTGCCTTCCTAGATCCGACCAGTGTTTTGGTTTCATCCACATACGCTTGTGAATCTTTGTTCTCAGTGATGAATTAAGTCTTGCAGTAGGAGTAGCCTGACGGATGAAAGTAGTAGCTCATACATATCTCTGAAGGTCTCAAAATATAAACCTGATGTAAAATCTCTGTCATCAGTGATGCAGCAGCAAAAGTCCCACTGATAATATCAAACGGAGCCATAAAGTTTTCTGTCGGACTATCAGTGTACATGTGTACATTAAAAAATAAATGTATTTTTCATCATCATATACTGTGTTTTTGTCACTCGAATTTTATTATTTTTTCAAGGTTCTTCACATACGTACACCTTAAGAGATATCAAGTAGATGTAACATGTTCTCAAAAAATTAGGGTTGGCACGCAGAAGAATTTTGAGTCAGAGATTTTGCTGGTTTTGGCACGCACTCACAAAAAGGTTGCCCACCCCTGCTCTAGGAAAATCTTTTGTGCAGTGATTTATCATTTATGTTTTCTTTGATTTTTAAAGTAACATAATCTGCTTTGAAGAATCCATCAGGACAAAGGAAAGCCTTCACAAAGAAAGAGGCTGTCTGGTCCAACTACAGTCCCAAACATGTGGTTTCTAAGAAGCCAAAACCAGTCCCCACATAACACAGAGAGAAAAGAACACCTGAGCTGAGGTTTCTTTCCCCTTTTGTGAGTCTTTTCTCAATGAACTGGTTCACAAATATGTGCCGAAGAGCTGTGTTCATAGAACTTCAATCTTGTTGCTTTTAAGTCACTGGAAACGTTTACTTATTTATTTTCTGCTTTGAACCTAATGCACATGATGCTAAAGGGATAGTTCGGAGAATGTGCAAATTCAAATGAACATGTACCTAAGACAAAATTTCTAAATCTGTTCCCCTGACCCCCCAACACCCCCCCCCCAAAAAAGTCACTTTTTTAAAAAATCCTCACCCAAGGATATTTTTTCCATTGATTTTTAGAAAGAGTGGAATGGAGAGGGAGAGACAAAGAGAAATACCGATGTGAGAGAGACACATTGATTGGTAACCAAGGTATATGCCCTTGACCAGAATCAAACCCTGGAACCTTCAGCCCTTAACCGGAATAGAACCCGGGACCCTTCAGTCTGCAGGCCAATGCCCTCTAGCCACTGAGCCAAACCAGCGAGGGCAAAAATCACTGTTAATACAGTTAGTCAAAGCAGCCCCTGGCAGGGTGGATACCGGTTTCCCTTAGGAAGTTCATGTTTCTCCTTTTCACATTTGTGTCCTTGAAACTGTTAGTCCGCTCCTTCACCTGTGGCTTAAAGGGGCAGAAAAGCAGCAGCTCCTGGTGCCCTCATGTCTGTGTAGCTGGGGTGCTGTAGGCTCCCCCCAGCTGACCACATTAACATCATTCCTTTGTACCGTCCGTCCAGTTGTCACAGAGATGTCTTACTGCTGTGTCAGCCAGGGCAGCTGAACATGCGTCTGTTTTTAAAATATGTTTCATTCCCATACTTTCAAAAACATCTAGTTAAGTTGCCTAAATAGCTTGGTCTTTCAAGCTTTTAAATCAGTTGCCATGGTAACAGATGTTCAAAGCCAGGGGCCTCCAATTTTATATTAAACTATATTTTCCTCAACTTGCCACAAGCTTCATATTTATATGCTCTGTCTTGGAGGAAGGGTGGAAAAGGCTCTCCCTCCCCTCCCCGCCAAGCAAAGTTCAATCTTCCTTTCTCCTTTGCAAAAGACTCCACGTTGCACACAAACATTTCACCATAACATAATGAGATTTCATATCACTCTTGATGTTTAATAAGACCTGAAAATATTGAAATAATCATCACAGTAACTTTGAAGGAGAAGGGGGAAACATTAAGCTCTGTTGCCTGTTCTCTAACTGCACTTCAGATAAAATTAAAGCGATGCAAGTCCATTGACTGGTCATCTTGAAACAAAGAACAAAAGCTTAATCACTTATCTAGACGGGGCAATTAAAGTCAAGACACAGAAATCTAATTCTCCAAGCACATCTATGCATAGTAACCACTATTGCAAATATGAAAAGCCTCTGTGTCTATATAGAATCTGTATTTTTTTAATTATGAGACATTTCACATAAAGAAGACCTGGGGGGGGGGGGTGCGGGGAATAGGGGAACCTCACAAACCATGAGAAGAGGCCTTTCCTGTTCCACAGATTCTGAAACTGGTAGGTTTCTAGCAACAGCTTTTAAGGAAGAAAACAGACAGTACTTTTTCACAAACTCCCTGCAAAACTGCTCTCTGAAAATGCATGTGGTGAAGTAGAAAGGGTATGATGGGCAATGGAACAGGGAAGATCTGGGTTCAAACACCAGCTCTGCCTCTTATCAGATGTGTGATGTTGGGCACATTATTTACCTTCTCTGAACTTCATTCCCCATTTGGGATAAAAATATCTACCTGAAATGGATTTTCATTTAGCTGTCCAATGAGATTCCCTATAAAAAAGCATCCAACTTAGCAAGGTTTTATAAGTGTTCATCTTTTTTTTTATTTTCCATCTGCATCAGGAATCCCTGAGTTTCAAAGCAAGAAATTCCCTCCTAGTGGCTCTTGGGTGAACCACATGGGTCTCTGTAAGTACTCCTGACCTGGGATACCCACACAGCTCAAGGGCAAATACTCATGGTTAATAATGGAATCTCACCTAGTCTGGAAACTAGACAAGATAAACACAGGATCCCTCATATTTTAAGAGAATTGGTCCCTCTTTACATTTCCAAACAGAAAAAATTAGAATGATTTCTGGGTTAGTTTAGATCCTCTGAGAAGCAGATGCCAAGATGGATTAAACTTGTAAGAAATATATTAGGGGAAATACCTGTGAGAAAAAATGGGCAGGACACCTCTGAACCCGAGGGAAGAGAGAAAAGGAAAGAAGGGAGGTTGGGTGCAATCTAAAGAAAGTATATCTAGAACTTCAGGGAGTCCTCAAGCCAAGATGGGCCATCGGAAGAGTTCCTTGTCTCCCAGGATGGGTCTCAGTGTGCCTTGTGATGGGTCTAAGAGATGAATTCTCAAGGCTGCCATGGCTTCCTAATTAGGTTTCACATTTTTTCCAGGCGCAAACATAACCTTAAGTTAAAACTTAGATGTTTCAAAAAGGAGCACTTAGATATATAAAGTCAATCCCTGAGTAATAAGGTCTTTCTATGAAGCAAGCTATGCACAAACATAGCTGCTATGACATGGCCTTTGCTCTGCCCAAGCCCTTGCCACAGGTGGAGGACACTCACTAATGGCTGAGCCAACTCCCACCATTGAGGATCCTCATAGCCCCGCCTTCTCCACGTCTCTGAAGCCAGAAGCCTTCCTCCTATGTTACCTTGAGGGCTCCGTGAACCCTAAGCAGCCTCCTCCTGGGTTTCACTCCCTTCCTGCTATCCCATCTTCCTGAAAATCTCAGACTATAGCAGCTTAACTCCAAGGGCACAGGACTCATACAGAATATTCATTAATACTTACTGTTGTGATAAATAAATCCCCAAAGCTCAGTGGCTTCACACAATTGAAATTTATTTTTATATATATCCAATAATTTATGCAGGTATGTAACAGGCAGCCTTGAACACAAGAAGTCAGGGGCCTCCATTTGGTCAACCCCTAGGGACTTGGGGACCTTCTCTTCCATCCAGTGGACAGAAAAGAATAGAGTATAGGAATTCCTGGGGGAGGTTTTCATGGGCCAGGCCTGGACATGGAATCCATCACTGTCACATATATTTGCTGACAAGAACACATTCGATGGCTACATCCAACTGCAAGGAAGGCTGGGAAATTGTTGGGGTCCAGCCCCAGCAGGTCCAGGGGTTCCCAAAGGTGTGGACAGAGTCGGCGAAGAAGGAATGACGTGGAGACAGCATTCAGTTGATCAGCATAGCGAGGTTCTCTTTCCAGGTTCTCCAGCCAGGTTCTATCTTTATTGTCCTGTTACATCTGTATTTATACTAGTTGATTTTAATCCTATCCATTCCATTCCAAAGGTTAGGGCATTTCTTATCTCCACTCCAAGGTTACTCTATTGTTCTATTAAGCTACAAGGAAGTAACTGAAGGAGATTATCCTCAGTAAAGATTATGTAGCTTAAGCATGATTGTTCATAGTTAAAGTGATTAACTGCCCACCTGGCACTTTAGTTAAGGGGTTTTACTGATTTATTCCCTTCCTTAGTCCTGTTAATCCCTAACTCCAGGGAAAAATCCCCACCTGGGGAAACAACCTTTCTCGGAGAGGTGACCTTGGTTAAAACACATAGCACTAAGAAGGGGAGCAAATATATTAAGAGCAGTATGCCATATACGCCAGGTCCCTTGAAACATATGCTGTGCAGATGTTTCTTCCCTGCAGCAACTGTGTCAAGCAGCAAGGATGGACCGGCTTCCGGCAGGAAATGTAGTCTAGCCATGAGTTCCAGAGCAAAAAGATTTGGTGAGTGCCCATCCATCTCTGCTCAGGGTCCATGGCCGGTTCCTGAGAGCTGTGGACTCTGGCTAACTGAGTTACTATCTACCTGTGCAATAGGATGGTAGTTTCTCTCTCAAAGGTTTCTGAGGTTGACTTCAGAACCTAATCACAAGACCACACGCTGCTTGTGAGCTCAACTTAGTAAGTTTTCAGGAGGGAAATCTCTATGTAAAAATGTATTCTGAGTTATAAACAACCTTTTTATATACACATTTTAGTAAGAAAATCCACTTGTAAACTGAGAGATAAAGATATACATGTGAACGTAAATGCATACGCTAAATGTGAGTTTGGATATAGGGTAACTGGCAAAGGAATATAAGGTAATTGGCAATTGGATCTCATCCTCCATCAAGTTGAAATTCTTATTATTGGGTTAAGTGGATTAGAGGCATATTAGGATATGACTGTGATACACAGTCTCTTGTAAACACCTTTAAGTTGATATTTATTTCTGTGGTTTGGGGGACAATACAGACTGACTGAAAATACTGTCTTTCCTTAACCTCCAATGAAGCAACGTGTTTTATGAGAATAAAAATTTTGAACTCCACTGCATTATAGTGAAATTTTATTTTATATTCTTATACATATGCAAATATGCAATTTCAAACATATGCTTTGGGAGAATGCAAAGAGTGCTAGCAATCTAGCTACTCAGCTTAGACACCAAACAATAATATATTTTTTAAGTTACATCAGAGCTGCTTCTTACTTTGAAGATGATAAATAGCTCTTCATAATCTTCTAACAACGTAATCCTGCACTGTATTGTCCATTTCAGAAGACAGACAATATCATGGGCTTACAAATTAAAGTCAGGAAATTTTAGGTCTGCTAAGAAGTTGAACAATAGATTCCTGATTGGAGACAATATGCACAGACTGCCTTCCAGATGTACTTTATATTTATAAAATATTTCCATAATGCTTACAGACATGTGGACATAAATGATACTGTATTTGCCATGTCTGCATTTCTGCATCAAAGACACCAGAGTAGAAAGAGCTGTGGTGTAGGAGTCCAGAGACTCGAATTCTTGACTCAGGTCTGCACTTACTACCCATGTGACCTTAAACAAGTTACCTGCCTTCTCTGGGCTTTGCTTCCCTCCTTTGTAAGACTGAGATTTGGATTAAAGGACTTCATCCACCTCCAGGATTCTGTAGGACATCTTTAAACTTTCTGAGTCTCCATTTCCAAAAATATAAAAATGTTTATAAAACTAGCTACTCCTTTTCATCCCAGGATTATTTTAAGATTAAAAGGCTATATATATATATATATATATATATATATATATATATATATATATATATATATGGAAAATAGCTTTAGAAACTGCCAAGTGCTATGCAAATGTAAAATGTTTGAAAGAAAAATAATCACATTTCCATTTTTGCATGTTCACTTAGTCTGAACTCAAGGGTAGATAGAGTGGAGTTTAAGACTCAGTTATGCTGATCCAGCTAAACATCATTTTGAAAACTGAGAGTCATTTCCATTTTTGATAAGCTGTGGAAGATGGCCTAGCATCCAAAGAAACATTGTTTATAGCCAGAAAGTGAAGAATCCTCATGATATCACAGTGCATAGTAGGTTGCTGCTATGGGCTGCCTTCTGTAGCAACTCCAACCAGAATGTCCCCTAAAAGCCACACAGAAAACATGTGCATACGAAGACTAAAACTATAAGAAAGTAGACTTTTGCCCTACCCGGTTTGGCTCAATGGATTGAGCGTCGGCCTGCAGACTAAAGAGTCCCAGGTTCGATCTCGGTCAAGGGCACATGCCTGGGTGATGGGCTTGATCCCCAGTAGGGAGCGTGCAGGAGGCAGCCGATCAATGATTCTCTCTCATCATTGATGTTTCTATCTTTTTTCCTTCTCCCTTCCTCTCTGAAATCAATAAAGATATTTAAAAAAAGAAAAGAAAAGAAAGTAAGTAAACTTTTTAGGTAAAGGTAAAGTAAGAAATGCACTATTTACTGTGAGATGGCCAGGCCTATGAAATCCAAAGAGTAAAGACAGAAAAGGCATAGAAAGTCCAGAATGGACTTGACTTGAAGAACACCAGGGGTGTCTGCACATTATGAAAGCCCTGTCAGTGTGGTGGCTAAACATTATAGAAGAAATTACAGGCTCATTGCTCTGATTGCTCACTAAAGCCCATCAATGGAGAATGTTCTAAAAGCCAGTGTATTCACACCTTTTGTTTCTTACTTCACCGTGGTCCAGACAGTGGTTATGGCTAAGACCTGGGCTTTTGGAGACCCTTCAAGCAGGTTTGAATCCTAGTTTTGTTACTTGCCAGCTCTGTGAAATTAGGTAAAGTGCTTAAGTTCTTTGAGCCTCAGTTTCCCCCTATATTAAGGAAACTTCTCCTCGATTTCTAACTGTAAAAGGAGAATGAAATATAATCAGGTCCGTAAAAATTATATACAGCTATATACATAAAGGGCTTATTACTGTGCCTGACTGTAGTAAGTGCTTAGTAATTAGTAACTATTGAATTTTACTGTTTGTTGGCGAGGACTATTAAGATCACTGAGAAATTAGGTTTTCTATCTCATCTTCTGTTTTCATCCTAACTCCTCTAAGTAAGTATTTTATAACTGCCCAGGAAAACCTGACACTTTAGTGATAAATTGGAAACTAAAACCCGAGTTGTTTTCTAATTTCCATCCCAGTGCTCCTAAGTAGAGATTTTTTAGTAAAATAAAACTACTGTAAAATCTGGAGAGAATGGAGAGATAGAGGAGACTTTTGCCTGTCACTTCATAAAGAAACTTTTCCCCCACTCATTTTTCAGGTCTTTATAGCACTGTAGTACCAGGCTGGCGCTCCTGTCACCCAGCAGTTCACTTACCATCACCTTCTGCCTCCAGAATGGGCCCCTTCGGAGGAGAGGAGTCACAAACTGTGAATTTGTTTCAGAATTAATCAGAGCAAAGTGCCATTAGGGAGTTATTCCATTCTGAAGATCTCTCAAATAGTGATCTAAAATCACATGAAAATGACTCCTCCCTGTGTTTACCCTTGAGTGATGTGTGGCACATTTCTGGTGAGAATATGGAGGTGAAGCCTTTAGAGTCTTTTATTAGAAGCAAGAATTCTCAAGAACTCCAATAACTTTGCAAATGTAAAATCGGCCATGTCCAAAGAAATCTATCAACCAGAAACATAGTTCTTGGGTTTAAATAAAGCCACCACGTCGGTTTTATTAGACCTTGCCCGGAGTGGATGTTTCATTATCCCTATATTTCATTTATATCAATTCAGAGTAGAGAAGTTTTGAGATCAAAATAGCTTTCCACCAAAGTCAGGGTTTGCCAAGTCAATCATGCTAAATATGAACGGATTTCGCCCTCATGAATCTCAGGGGTCTGGGAAGCTGGCTGGATCATTTTGAAACTTCATAAAAAACTTTATAAACATCACATGTTGGGAGTAAGCCATGAATAGGTGAAGGTTCAGTGACCCTCAAGATAAACTTCCCAAAGTTAGGTTTCTTTCCTGATTAACCTAAGTCGAAGGATTCTCTGGGCAATACAGTAAATCTGAACTTTTGTGTGGCCTTTCTGTAGATGTGTGTGTGTTTTAGCAAGCATCCTGGAATGGCAAATGCTTTTCTGTCGGTGGAACCATGTAGATTCAGAAAAAGCCATCTTCCATTGAGAAGACATTGTTTTCTATAGAGACAAGAAACAAATGCCCATGACCCAGGTCACCTCGTCCCAGCAGGCTTTTGCTGCGGCTTCCTCTGAGCAAACACAACAAAGTCCGGAGCAGTCAATCCTGCCGCCCCACACTGGGCCCTGCCGTTGTCCTCTGCTATTTACCCTTCCTATTAATCTGTCAATGTTCTAGTCAAACATGCAAAACAATATGGTGGGTGCATAGTTTGATTGGCCATTGCTAAGTAACTTGGGCCAAAGATGAAGAAATGGAACATCCAACCAACAAAATGTGAGGCCCAATTTGATTGTTAGAAAATGTTCAACAATACCAGTGCATTTCAGGGTGGCTGTGACTTACCATCCCCCTCGCCAGAAAAGAGTGGTCCCAATAAATCACATTCAGTTCTAGAATCTGAATTCAGGTCATGTCGTGGTTTCTATCATTGTGGGGTAGGACAGTCTGGGCGTTTTCTAGAGGGAAGTGTTCAATATGAGATATCATCATCGTGCTAATGAAGGGACTATTGGATTTTGCTTTGGCACACAGATGAGCCCCTGGCTAACAACTAGAACATTCTTTGAGCTGAAAAATCAGAGTCCTTGATTCAATGCCCCCTGAATGCAGAAATGTATAGCTCCTTAGTTCCAAAACGCAATCTGAATTATCAAACATTTTGCGCAAATTCAGTAGCTCATTCCCTCACTCCACTTTTCTCCTTTTCTGCCAAGTGCCGATGAAGCCTCAGAATCCTTCTCAACACACAGCTCTAGGGAGTCACTTCTCACCCACCGCAATGAGCACAAAAGATGGAGCTTATTTGTCATTCCAGTCCTGGAGCCTCAAGTGAGCAAATTCACCAGAATATAAGATACATAGATGATCAACAACTGTTCAAAACACAACCTGCTAGTAACACAGCACGCATTTCCCAGAAGTGTGTTTTCTGAGACCAGGCAGGATGAGAATAGTAGGTGACTGTTTATGAACCTGGGAGGCCAGGACATAGTCCAACAAAGTCAAAGAAAATATGGGTATTGAAGTCAGGCTGACTCGGGGTCCAATTCCCCCATTTACTAGCTATTTACTAGCTACACAACCTCTGCCAAGTATTTAGCTGCTCTGAGATATGTTACTTCATCTGTAAAATGGAGAAAGTAGGACTATCTCATGCACCTCCCTGCTCCATTTTCTCCAACTACTTAATTCTCCACAGACCACAGTCTCATATCCTTGCTTCCCTCCCACCCCCAAGAGAAAAAGGAACTGTCTCTTCTCAGCTTGAGTTCAAAAATTGAGAGAAAGAATTCTGATTGGCTTCACTGAGGTTATGTGTCAACCACTAGACTCTATGATGGGGCCTCTGATTGGTCCAGACTGCATCACATGCCTATCCATAGCCAAGGTACTATGGTTGGGCTATTTCCAGAACCACCTGAGTGAGGGGAATACTTTTCTAGGGTGGACAAAACAGTAAAGTTGTGCTCTATGACTGCATGGGGTGAGATAATTACATAAAATAATGTAAAGGACCAAATAACTGGAAGATAAGTATTTCACAGATGGTGGCAAAGATAATGATAATGGTGGTTATTAATATTATTATTATTATTATTATCAATCTCTAGTCTCCAAAGGTACAACCAAGAATAGGGGTATTTGCAGAAAGATGCTTAATGTTTCACATCAAGTTCACCACTTACTGATGACAGTTTTAAATCTTCCTACTCAGATTATACACTCAATAAGCACCCTCAGTGAAATAACTAAGTGCAGCAATCATACTTTCTGTACTTCAATTTGAATTCAGCTCATAATTCATATTACAGAGATTTCACGTTTGTCCAGCTCACTGAATGAAATTAAGAAATTGATTCACTCATGCATTTACTTGAGTTCCTATGTGCCATACACAAGCTAGATGCAGGTGACACAGGAGGAGCAAAACTGACCAAGTCCCTAACCTCAAGGAGCTTAGTTTCCAGTGGCCCGGTGCACAAAATTCATGCACGGGGGGAGGGGTGTGTGTCCCTCAGGGGAAGCCAGAGAATAGTGAGAAATTCCGTGTAGAAAAATGAAGCATGGTAAGAGGTTAGAAAGCACAGAATGGATTGTAGATACAGGCAGGCTCTCTGAGAACACGTGGCAGAGATACAAGCAAAATAAAGGAGCCAGCAGTAAGAATCCATGGGGGACAGCATTCTACACAAGGCAACAGTGGATACTGCGTCTGGCAAAATGGCCAGAGCAGAGTGAGCAGAATGGTGGAGATGGGAAGGATGTTAGACAGCTTGCCCATCTTCAGGCCAAGAGGCTCATGTACTAATACCTGGAACTTGTGAATATTTTCATTTACAGATGTGATTAAGTGAAGGACATTGAGATGGGGGCATTATCCTAGATTGTCCAAGTGGGCCCAATATAATCACAAGGGTCCTTAAAGGTTGAAGAGGGATGCAGCAGTGGAGGTCAGAGTGAGGAGATATGAGAAAGACTCAACCCACTTTTTCAGGCTTTGAAGGTGAAGTAAAGGTGACATGGAACGCAGACAGTCTCCAGAAGCTGGAAAAGGCAAGAAAATAGAATCTCCCTGAAGTTTTCAGAAAGGAATACAACCCTATCAACACCTTGATTTTAACCCACTGAGATCTATGTAAGCCTTGTGACCTACAGAACTATAAAATAACAACTTTGTGTTGTTCTAAGTCACTAAGTTGTCTTCTGTTGAAAGCCTTAGCTTAAGCAACTTCACAGGAGCAGCACCAATTGCTTTAAAGTGAGTACACATACCCCACCCTAATGGTCTGGAGTTGCCTTGTGATTAATAAATCCCCAAAGAATATATAAAAGAAAGAATAGCAAAGGAAACATGGGCTGTTTCTCCAGATTTTTCTAGCAGAGATGTAATGTGTTCCTGTGGTGGTAAGTACATTATTTTATGAAGGCATATAAAATTACACTGTAATTTACAGTGATGTATAAATATGGAAACTAAGAGGATGTTTCAAACTAAAAGACCAACAGCACTGAATCAAGAATCGAAATTATTAGCTGAAATGGAGCAAACCTACTGGCCTTAAAAAAAATGTGAGAAGATGTACTATTTCTCATGTACTCCTTGTACCCTGATTGCAAAGGGTCTGGTTTGTAGTCAGTGAGAACGCTTCTTCTCCCATTGCTCCATACAATGTAACTTTAGACATACATTTAGTGAGTTCAACTCCCTATAAACAATGGATGGAGAAAGAAGATAAGGTTTACAATAATGCAACAATGAGGATAATTGATATTTTTAAGACTAGTGGCCCAGTGCACAAAATTCATGCACGGGGGGAGGGGTGTGTGTCCCTCAGCCCAGCCTGCACCCTCTCCAATCTGGGATCTCTCTCACAATCCAGGACTGCTGGCTCCCAACTGCTCGCCTGCCTGCCTGCCTGCCTGCCTGCCTGGCTGATTGCCCCTAACCACTTCTGCCTGCCAGCCTGATTGCCCCTAACTGCCCTCCCCTGCTGGCCTGGTCGCCCTCAACTACTCTCCCCTGCAGGCCTGGGTTTCCCCCAACTGCCCTCCCCTGCCAGCCTGGTCAACCCTAACTGCCCTCCCCTGCCAGCTTGGTCACCCCTAACTGTCCTCCCCTGCCAGCTCGATTGCCCCTAACTGCCCTCTTCTGCTAGCCCAGTCACCACCAACTGCAATCCCCTACAGGCCTGATCGCCCCCAACTGCTCTCCTTTGCAGGCCTGGTCCCTCCCCTGCTGGCTGATCGCCCACAGCTGCCCTCCCCTGCTGGCCATCTTGTGGTAGCCATCTTGTGTCCACATGGGGGTGGCCATTTTGTGTGTTGGAGTGATGGTTAATTTGCATATTACCTCTTTATTATATAGGATAATCAATCATCCTAAGTATAAACATATTTCTGCCCAGGGATTATCAATAGAATTTTATACTTTTCTACATAAAATTCTTAACCATCTTTTTTAAGGATGTAATCCTAAGTACTGTTGGGTTTGTTTGGTTGGTTGGTTGGTTGATTTTCATTATAAATGGAATCTTTTAAATTACATTTTTTTATAATCATTTTCAGGGTATAGAGAAATGTGATTTAATTTTATACATTGTTTTAAAATAGCAAACTACCTAAACTCTAATACTAATTCTTAAATATATGTCTGTAGATCATTTAGGGGTTTCATATGAACAATTATATCACCTGATAATAGTGATAGCTTTGTTTTTTTTCCATTTTTTTATGCTTTAAATTTCTTGTCTTGTTGTACTAGCTTATATCTCTAAAGGAGTGTTGAACAGTTGTGGTGGTAGCGGGAATCTGTTTTTTTCCCAAAAACAGATTTACGGTTTGTTTACTGAGGCAAATAAAGCTAGCTTGCACAGACCTCTGGAGTTCTAGGGATTATTAGGGTTTTCAGGGTATTCTACAAGGTAGAGAAGGGAAACCCAGTAAAATTGAGAAGCACTTGTGATAAACTGTACTAAAAGGCCTCAAAATGATGAAGTTAAGCCTTCTCTTACTATGTGATCCAGAACTCACTCTCCTTGGTATTTATCCAAAAGAGTTGAAAACTTACATTCATACAAAAACCTGCACATGCATGTATGTTTATAGCAACTTTATCCTTTTATATTCAATTTATTCATAATTGTTGAAATTTAGAAGCAACCAAGATGTCTTTCTTTATGTGAATGGATAAACTACGGTACATAGAGACTATAAAATGTTATTCAGCAATAAACTATCAAGCCATGAAAAAACATGATGGAACCTTAAATACATATTACTAAGAGAAAGAAGCCGACCTAATAAAGCTTCATACTGTATGATTCCAACTATATGCACTATATATACACATTTTGGAAAAGGTAAAACTATAGAGAACAGTAAAAAGATTAGTAATTGCCAGGGGTTGATGGGGGTAGGGGAGAAGGGATGGAACAGGTCGAACACAGAGAATTTGGGGGGCAGCAAAAATGCTCTATACGATGCCATAAAAATAAATACATGACTGTATGCATTTGTCCAAACCCACAGAATGTACATCATGTGAGCCCTAAAGTGAACTATGGACTTTGTGTGATAATGATGTGACAATGTAGGTTCATCAATTCAAACACAGGTACTACTCTGGTGGGAAATATTGATAATGTGGGAGGCTATGCATGTGTGGGGTTGGGGTATATGGAATATCTCTGTACCTACCTCAGTTTTGCTAAAGACATAAATTTGCTCCAAAAAATGTCTTTTTTTAAAAAGTCTCAGAATAAAATGACCTAAATCTCTAAGTCTCCAATATTTTTGTTTTTCTTTTTTGGATTAATTTTGATAAATAATTTTTAATTATAGAATTGACACTTGAGTTATAATATATTTCAATCATAATGAAGCTAACACAGGAAACTGCTTACAAAGGTGTTGGGAAAGAAAGGAAAGGAAAGGAAAGGAAAGGAAAGGAAAGGAAAGGAAAAGGAAAAGGAAAAGGAAAAGGAAAAGGAAAAGGAAAAGGAAAGGAAAAGGAAAGGAAAGGAAAGGAAAGGAAAGGAAAGGAAAGGAAAGGAAAGGAAAGGAAAGGAAAGGAAAAGGAAAGGAAAAGGAAAGGAGAGGCATAGACTTTTAAAAAATAAGAGAAGGTGATACAAATCACAAAGTGCTAACATTCATGTAACAAAGTACCCTAAATAGTATATAGATTTCAGCCTTCACAGGTGGTTTCTGATATTAACAGGAATTTATACATTTCCCCACCAAGTACAATGTTTGCTGCATTTTTATTTATTATTCATTCATTCATTCATTTATTCTTTGTAGACTGTTTTGTCAGGTTAAACAAATTCCCTTCTATTACTAGTCTGCAACAGTTTTTAGTTTGGGGATGTTGTGGGGGATGTTGTTTTTAATTAAGAAGAGATGGTGAATTCTATTGAATGTCTTCTCTGCATCTATTAAGATAATCATATATTTCCTTTTAATCTGTTAAAGTGATGCTACATTAATTAAATTTCCTATATTAAACCAACTGGACATACATGGAATGAAAACAACTTGGTCATAACTTGTATATTGCTGGGTCTTGTTTGCTAATATTATGTTTAGTTTTATTTTTTCATTGATCATGAGTGAAAATGGCTTTTTCCCTTTTATAATGTCCTTGCTTTGCTTTGATACCAAGTTATGAAGTCTCATAAAATGACTTGGAGAATATCATCTTTTTCTAATTGTTGACAGAATTTGAATAAAATTGAAATTCCTGCCCAGTGGTTGAACATTGACCTGTGAATCAGGAGGACAGGATTCAATTCCCAGTCAGGACACATATGCAGGTTGCAGGATCGATCCCCAGTGTGGGGCATGCAGGAGGCAGCTGACCAATGATTCTTTCTCATCATTGATGTTCCTATCTCTCTCTCCCTTTCCCTTCTCTCTGAAATCAATAAAAATATATTTTAAAAAAAGAAATCACCTATCCCTTAAATATCTAAATGACTGGATTAGTAAAAGTATCTTATTTGATGTTTTCTTAAATGGAAAAATTTTAAACTACTAATTCAATTTATTTAATAGTCATAGGACTATTTATGGTTTCTATTTATTTTGGGTCAGTTTTGGTAAGTTGTATTTTTCCAGGGATTTACTCTTTTATTTTCTAGGTTTCCAAGTTTGACATTAAAGTGTATGTGCTATCCACTTATGTTTTTAATCTATTCAATATGACTATATATTCCTGTTCTAATTATTAATATTATTTGTATTACATTTCTCTCTTCTTAACAAATCTTGCCAGAGGCATATCAATCTTATTAGTCTTTTTAAAGAATCAACTTTTTCTTCTATTGATCCTTTTATATGCTTATTTATGATAAATTGGGTTTTATTGTTTTTTAATTATTAGTTTTCTTATACTTTTTGCAAATTTTTTCTGCTGTTCTTATCTCATTGATACTCAGTTTTTAAATTTTTTTATCCAGCATTTGTTTTGTCAGTTTAGAGAGTTACTTAGGATAATTAGTCTGCAATTCCCTTAGAAATAGAAAAACCCTGCTGCATTTTGTAACTTATCTTTATTAATATTTTTAAATCATTAAATCTTGCACTTTTATTTGGTGTCCAATTAGCTTATTCAACATGATCATTTTTTTTATTTTCTCAGATTTTATTGCTGAGCAATATGTTACTAGGAATTAGTGATTCTTTACTTTTTTTTCAGTGGCTGTACTACTTATCTCTTCATTATGCCTTATTTAATTTCTTAGAATTTTCAGAATAATCTAAGTAATAGTGACACTGTAGGTATCCTTGTTGTAGTTGTAATTTAAAATACATGTTTTTCATTAATATGACAATGGCTCTTACATTAAGATAGATTCTTTATTTTATTTAAATAAGTATCTACCTATTTCTAATTTTAACAAATTTTCATAAGGAATAGTTATTGTATGTTATCAAAATGCTTATTTGATAGCACTCTCATACATTTTTTATTGTTTATCCAACTATTGTAATATATTTCTTTTCTATAATTCCTAATTTTAAACTATCCTGAAATAATATCTACTGGGGACATAAAATATAACATATTTATATTAACTTTATATTTATATAAGATAATGTATTTCATGTACACTAAGGACTTCAATGTGTTCATGGGGTTTTTAGGACATTGGCATCCATATTCACAAGTAAAACAGTTTGTTGACTTGTTAAATTACATTACCTTTGTCCAGTTTGGCAATAGGAAAATTTCACCAGTTTTTGTGTCATATAATAATTTCTATAATGTGGAACTTGTGTTTCCTTAAAACACATTAAAAAACCTCACTTGTTAGAAGTTCATTTGAAAGCATTTTTCATCAGTGCCATGACTTCTATTCTAATGAGGTCTTCCATTTCTTTTTTAATTTTAATTGTTTTGCTCATAATATAATAATTTTGTTGTCTTTAAAATATATCACAAAATTCTACATGGTGATTTCTTATATTTTAAAGCTCTGTATATACCATAGCAACAGGAAAATGATTCATCTGTACCATTTCTTTGGAATTGTTCTACTTTCTGTTCTACTCCTTAAGAGGAAATATAGAAACAAATACCCCTCCCCTCAAGAGATAATTGGTGAGATTGGAGAACTCTTAGGCCAAATTTACCAGGCATTACACTATTAAAAAGTAATAAGGGCATAGCTCTCACTCTCTGTTTTTACCCTGCTTCCTCTTCTGCCTTCCTGTGCTGCCAAACAGCAGGCCTGGTTTCCATGTGCAAAGCTTCTGGTTCCTATACGGTAAGCAGACCTCACAACCTTGGCACATAGGCCTGCCAGTCACTATTTATCTATTCAGCTTCTCCACTGTGAATTATGAGTTATCTTCAGTCAATTCAGACTGGAGAGAGGGAGAAACCCATCCTGGCTTAAAAGTCAAGCCTCAATCCCAACTCACTTTACCAGGGACCCCTTTACTTGGTGAGGCATTTGGCCTACATTAGTACAGCTAAGAAATCGATGCAAAACAGGCCTTTATGAAGCAGGACTCTGACAGGGAAGAAAGAATTATTCACTTCCTAAACATAACTCTTATTAGAGACCTCTTCAATTTTATGTATTAGTAGTTTATTTTTCTTTTCAAATTGGCATCCCAGCAATTTTTATATTTTTATTGTTTCACAGTCTAAAATAAGAGATTCAATCTGAGCTAAAAACAGCTCTAAAGACTTCTTCTATATGGCTTTATAGATCTTCACTCTAATGGTACTCTAGTCACATAGCACAGTTTCTTTACATGAACTTGTTTCTCTCAGCCTCTTTCTCTTTCCTCTAGTAATTTCCTCCCCATCGACTGCTTCATCGCTTCTGCTTATTCATGTCACCTATTGGTCATGATCCTTAATGTTTCTTTCTCCACTTTTCAGCTCCTCCTCTGATTCGAACTGCTGGGTTGTCTTAATATTTTCAGTTCAGATCCAGGAGGTAGGCAATCTTACTAGCCAAGCTCATACCTTCATACTAAGCCACATTACAGATTCCAAGAAGCCTAAGGAGTGACCAGCCTACGGCAGGTCACAGGTCTGTCCTTAAACCCACTATCTCCTTTTGGCCTCCTTGATAATAGCTCAAAATTAGCATGTCAAACCAAAATAGAAGGCTGTCCTCCCATCTCTGTTCTCTTCCCCCATCTCCGTAAGCTCTTCTTGATTCCTCCTTTCTCTCAATACCTCACTCCTACACTACCACTCATCAAGTGTCATCCATTCCTCCTTTAAAATAGATCCCAAATTCACCCATTCTCTTCATTTTCTTAACATCACCTTAAACCAGACCACCACTATTTCTTTCTTTTTATAAAAAAATCATTACCTGGGAATATGTTTATTGATTTAGAGAGAAAGAGAGAGAAACATCGATGTGAGAGAGAAACAGCAATTGGTTGCCTCCCATCTGTGCCCCGACCACAAATCAAACCCTCAACCCATGTATGTGCCCTGACCAGCAATTGAAGCCACAACCTTTCAGTGTACAGGACAATGCTCCAACCAACTGAGCCACCTGGCCAGGGCCAGGCCACCATTATTTCTTATCTAGATTTTTACAACAGCCTCCCAACCCTCCCTAACTAGTCATTGCACCTCTGATTCTTTCCATCATTCCATCCATACTCCACACGGCAGCAGTAATAATCTTGTTAAAAGATAAACTGAGTTATGTAGCTCCTTCAATTAAAATCCTCTGAGTAGGTAGGTCCCTATTTTTTCTAGAATAAATCCAGTTTTTTTGCATGCCTGACACGGCTTTCTATTATCCGGTCCTGGCTAATCTCTCCACCTCATCTCACAATATGCTTCCGCACTCACAATGTCCCAGCCATACCGCCTCTCAGGGACTCGGGACCCTTCAAGCTCTATTCTGCCTCAGAGCCTCTGCACGCACCTCTGCTTGCTTCCTATTCCCTCTCTGCTTCTTAATTTGCTTTACATACGTGATCTTCTCTGAAAGTCTCTCTTTGACCACCCTATCCAAAGGGAATTCCCCATAACTTATAATTCTTTATTTTATTCCCTCATGTTTTCACACTTCTGTCTTTCTCCCTAAATTATTGGGAAAGAAACTACAAAGAACAGAGAAATTTATCAAAAGCCAAAAAGAGGAGAAAGCCAAAAAGAGAGAAAGAAAAACTTCAAAAGATAAGAAAAAAAAAAGAGGAAAAAGCAATAAATTGAAAGGAAATAGGAACAAAATTATTAACCTTATTGGAGTAAAAAAAAAATTCATGATTTTTTAAATAAATGGTGTATACCCTTCAAGTGAACATTCTAACCACTTATCTCTAAGTCTTATGTAATGATTTCTACCTTTCCCGTCTTCAAGATTTATACATGTCGATTTTCCTTGAATTCTGGCAACTACAATATTCTCTAGTTTGAGATCTTTTCAGAATAAGGCTCAAAACAAGTTGCAGGCATTTGAAAAACTCATTATGAGTCACTAGAAGAGTCTAATGCTTCTTTTCTCATTGTAGATTCACATAACAAGCATCCAAGACAAGTTTTAAAATAAAACAACCCTCTCTTACGGCCACGGGTACATGAGGCATCATTTCCCCACAATAGCCTGGCCCTCTCGCCTCTCTCTGTCCTCTGCAATGCCTCTTTGTAAATCACAGGTGTTTGTGGGCATAAAGCCCATCAGAAGGGAGTTTATTGTAAAGAGTTCTTTCTTTGCCGCTTGTTCTAAACCTGTTCAGAGAGTGTTCCCGGCCTTAGACCAAATCTCCATAAAAATAAAAATAAAAAAACAAGAAGTTTTCTGTACTCCTGCCCAACAGCCGCTCTATGACATTAGTTTCGACAGCTCTGTGACCCTGTATTGTCCCAACTTTATTCACTGGTTTCTTTTTCTTTCTCTCTCCACTCCTTTTTTAAAACCTTTATTGGCATTTTTTATCTACTGTAAAATAAAAAGCAAAAGAGGATGGGTGTTTTTTTAAAAGCGCTCTATGTGGCAGCTAAAAAAAAACACACAACAACTCTGCAGTTACTGTAGCAATGGTTTCAAAAAACACCTGCAAAGCAAAAAAAAAGACACCACAGCAGTGTCTTCAGATTTTTTTTTTCTCTCCTTCCCTTAAAGTTCCTTCTTGGCCATTAGAGAGTAGGCTGGGGAGTGAATTTATGTGACAGCTATGAAGTGAGTATTAAAATTGTGAATAGTGCCTAGCAGTTTTCATGCCCTTACTATAAGATCACCTCAATTTGCCACACAGCGGTGAATAGGGTGAAGGGGGGTGTCCAATGAATGGGGGGAGGAGGAGGGTGTGTGAATGGGAGGGTTCCCCTGGAGGGAGCAGCATGGTAGTCAGGGCAGAAGAGTGATTTATTTTTGAAATTCCAGAAAAAAAAGACCAAGAGAAGCTGCGTAAAAGATCCTGGAGCTTGGGGGTGGGGGTGGGGGTGGGGGGGCGGAGAGAGAGAGATAAATATGTCCCTACACATTTAGCAAGTGTCAATGCCAACTCTAGAAGCAAGGATGGGTCTGCAGGGGTAAGTGCACGGGGTGGGGGGGCGGGGGGGGATGCAGTGGCAAATCCATTCCTCTGGTCTTCCAAGATCGAATATTAAATGCCAGCAGGGAGCAGATGTGGGTAGGGGCTGCAGAATGGGGGTAAAAGGCCTGGGCCTAGGGGGTTAAGCATTTATCTCAATAGAAATTAACCACTTGGGAAGAAATTAGGAGAGAGCTGGAACGGGCTGGGCGGGGGCGGAGTGTGGAGAAGGTCTCAGTGCATTTAAAGAGAGACACTCTTCTGGTGAGAGGATTTGGGGAGGACATTCAGAAAAATGAGGTGAGCGGGACTGCACGGAGCAAGGAGGGACTGCAAAGAGCAAGGCAGGGCGTGCCCTTTGCTGCCCCTGTGGCCCCGCCCCCGCGGCACCCTACCCACTCCCCCTCCTGGCTGGCCCCCTATTAGCATGCGGGCTGCAGAGGGCCACAGGGCGGGGGAGGGAGGCTTTGGGATCGCAGGGCCAGGCGCATTGTGGGCTGAGCTCGCCTCCGTGGGGGACCATCTGCTCGCTGTCAATGCATCACCTGCTCGTCTGGGCCGTTGCCTGGGCAACAGGGAGGGGGGAGGAGATTAAGGAGCAAGCGTGTCTCCACCCGGGCGGTGGAGGCTGGGGCAGGCTGGGCTCTATGGTCTACCACTACCTCCACTCTAGGAGGTAGCTGGAGTCCAGAGAAGGATCAGAAAGCAAAAGGTCTGGCCCTACGAACCTCCCAGAGGGGGAGAACTGCAACCCCCTCCGTCTACCTGGAGCTGCAAGGGCCAAGCACCAGGTGCACCTCCCCTGGCAGCCTCCTCCTGGGGAGCTGGGCTGCCCAGCCCAGTCCCTGGGGGTGCAGAGCAGCATGATTCTGAGCGCCCAGCAGTCGCTGGGCAACCACAATGGGGCCAGCATCTCGGGTAGAACTTACCAGGCTCCAGCCACACAAGTCACAGATAACTTCCACACCTCTCATCTGGCATTCCCGGACGTCAAGACTTTGGGGAGCCTTCACATCAGAATATGAGTGCCCTGTCCTTTGTGGGAGGGGGGTCCTGAGTTTATCAAAACGTGTTGATTTTCCACGGAGGGAGTAGCTCTGGAGATAAAAATCCTCAGAAAACCTGAAATCCCCCTCCCACCCACTCCTCTTCCTCACATTATAAATAATTTTGAAAACAAGAGAAGTGCCATAAGTGATGAGCCAAGAGGGGGCAGAGCTAGGCTGTAGATGGGAGCAGTGTCCACTGTGGGATTACATTTGATCCAGTCATGCTCTCTGGTTTAGAAACTTCCAGGAAAATGTGCCCCCTGCCTTTCCCCATCTCCACCCCAACTGCTCAAGAACACTAGTTGCATCAATGAAGGTGGGTCATATATGCTTGAGGATTCCATTCCCCCACACAAAGAGGAACCAGTTAACTCCCCCAGCTAAGGTTTCCACAGAACCAAGGAGTTGTTAAGCTTTAACCACAACTCATAATATGTCTTTTCCTTTCTTTCTTTCTCTCTTTCTTTCTTTCTTTCTTTCTTTCTCTCTCTCTCTCTCTTTCTTTCTTTCTTTCTTTCTTTCTTTCTTTCTCTCTCTTTCTTTCTTTCTTTCTCTCCTTCTTTCTTGGCTGGCTAATTACTGAATTCCTCGATATAGAATAACAGAAGCAGCAGGACATTGAGATTCCCAAAGTCTCAGGCTGGACCATACCCCTCCACCACCCCCCTGCCCCCCTCCAACTAAAACATTTACAGCCAGGTAAAACACAGGCTTCTTTCTAAAGATCTCTGAGTCTAAAAAGCCCCAAATCTTTCTTGTTAGGTCTCATTCCAGGGTCTGATAACTCTTGAGGAACCAACAGTCTTTCTTTGATTAGTTTAGTAACTCACATCCATTTCCTACAGTTCTGCTTTCTGAAGAAACAGAGAAACTGACCTCTTTTCAAATCAAACCTATGTGTTGAAGATATTAAACTGTCTATTAACCTTCTCAAATTTTCTACTTTTACTCCATTCATTTTTCTTTTCTTTAACAAAACCCTTATTCAAAGTTACACCAAATACAAGTTTGTAGTATTGACCTATGTGTCTTCTCCAACTAAAATATCATCATCATCAAGTACAATTTCTCCCATACTTTTCTGATTTCTAGATATGAACACCTGGAATTAGACTAATTTTATGATTAAACTTTTCAAAATCTACTGTTACCACTTTTGTTTGCTTTTGCTATCATTAAATGCAAAAGGAAGAGGTCAACTATATCTAAATGCTTTGACATAATAGATAAAGGGAAAAGAACATGTGTACAATGTATAAATTTGCTCAAAAAAAAAATTCTACCCATTCAAAATTGCTTTCAATTGTGACTTTCATGAGTTAAAGTTGAGAGTTCTAAGAAGGTATGCTTTTTGACTCACAAGGTAATTCCAAGAAGAATCATGGTATCATTCCCACTTAAAAAAGGATGAGTTTGAGTCGAAACCATTTTATCTATGACAAGGTCATTGAAACAGAAAGATAAGTTATCAGCCCAACACTGTTACAGATAATGGCTGTGCGTGCCCGGGGCACTTTCAACCCCACTAACCTCAGAGGAGCATCTTTTGAGACCACCTCAACCTGCCCTTTACTCACTCTATTCCCACTGCTACAGCTGCTGGATCCATAGCAGAGAGGAGAATTCTTCATCAATTCAACAAATAATCATCGAACACCTGCCACATGTCAGGCAAACTAGACATAGATCCTCATCTTTATGGAGCTCACTGTTTAATAGAGATACATAGAATGTTTTAAAGAAACCATTCATTTACCCAACAAATGTTTCCTGAGTACCTAATCAACTACTATGATAAGAGGGAAAATATATCTAAGTAAGATATAACTATTTCCCTCAAAAAGAGAAAACACACAAAATAAAAACATCAGAGCATAATGCAATTAATTAGAAAATAATATCAGTATGGAAAAGTATCATGGAGGTCTAGAGGAGGCATCCGACAATTTTGCCTGGACAGTGCTGTAGAGGTGTCATAAACTGGGCCCTGAAGTAGGAGTCCCTAGCACGTAAAACCGAGCACATAACAGATGCTCAATAAAGTGTTGTTCAATGAATGAATGATGTATTTTCCAAGTAAACAAAGGGAAGCGATCAGGTGAAGATATTACCGTATAAACCAAGGCTCCAGGACATAGTGTTGAAGGAATGATGAGTGAACAATTCATTGTGAGCAAAACAATACAAGAGGAATAAAGAAGATGAAATGCTGGTGTGGAGGCATATGGAGAAGGAACTTGAACATCATGCCAGGAATATGGAGCTTGTCTTGAGGACCAATAATTTTTCAACGGCAGAACACTTGTTTTACACAGCTTCTTACAAGAAATCCAAACTACAATAAAATTGATCAAAGTAGAGCCGTCCTAGTTGAAACAAGGATAGGACCTGATATTCTGCCCCTGGCCACACTCTCACTATCTAGGCACTGCTGGGGAGCCCTAGTATGTCCCTTGGAACACTGTTTGGAAACCAGTGCTATGAGCAATGGGTCATCACTGATGGGAAGAAGTCAAGGAGAGCAGTTGGAATGCTATGCAAATTGTCTAAGCACAAAATAATGATGACTTAAATTAGATCAGTGATATAGGGAGTGAAATGGAAGGCAAAGAGATTTTGAAGATGCAGTCCTTAAAATCTATGGTCTTTATGCTTCTAGGAAGATAATTTCCTCTCTGGTACATCTGAATTTGTATATTTTTAAATAAATTGTGCATGATAACTGTTACCATAGTCAACACATTCCCACACTTGCCAAAGTTTGCGTGGGGGAGGGGAAATACAAATTCCTTTGTAGGAATAGCTTAAAATGGTGCATATGTCAAAATATAGATTTTGGGATCCTGAGATGGGCAAATAAAAGATTTATAAAGGTAAGTAAAAGGAGAGCATAGATGAGTGATATCTAATATTTCTTTAATTTACTAAACAGGTGACTAATTTTGGGGCAGTGATCAGAGTTATAGTGAATGGTGATTCTTCCCCTGACCCTCTCAAATGTAAGCATTGAAGTATTTTACTTAAAGGTCACATAAAATTGGTCATTGCTCACTTACATTTAGACACAATTGCTCATTAAAAGTTCCTCCTGCATAGAAAGTTTGTGATTTAAGGAATCCTTGACACTTCTGGACTGGGTAAAACAAAGATATATGCTTACACAAAATAAGCTAATGGAAGAGAGCCAGCAAAGGAGAGCTGGGAAGCCGAGGAAATTCACATGATGAAGATAGTTGGCATTTAGCCAAAAGTGAAAACTATAAATATTAATCAGATGAGAATCAGTGTCACTCTACTGCAAAAATATTCTGTAATTAAAAGGGTATGTATTATGTTGTGCATGTTAGTTCAATTGCCGCCAATAATATTGGATGCCAGCAGCTCCCAAGTGCTGGAGAGATTCTTAACGATGTCACCCAGCAGAAAGTTTACTACATAAGCATCAGCCATATATGGCAAATTCAAATGTTACTTTGAAATAAAGGGGGAAGAAATCCCAGGGTTCAAAATTGTTTCCATCTTTAAAAGAAAAGGCAAGGAAAAACATTTGTTGGACACCTATCATGTGCCACACATTCACTAGATACT
Organism: Myotis myotis; assembly: GCF_014108235.1. Lineage (NCBI taxonomy): Eukaryota > Metazoa > Chordata > Mammalia > Chiroptera > Vespertilionidae > Myotis > Myotis myotis. The sequence continues at coordinate 200,155,134 of NW_023416335.1, forward strand.
TTCCACACATCATGTCACTTATCCCCTACCTCAAACCTTCAGAAAAGGTGTCATCATAACCACATTCCAAAGTTGGCTTTGCAGTCCAGGGTGTGGCTTGACGTGGAGCAGAGGTGAGATGTGCCTGATGGTGAAGTTACAAGATCATGAGATTAGCGTGATTAATGGATTATCCAGACCACTGAGTCTCCCAGGAAGCTGATGACCCTTGGAGTGGATAGGAAAGCTGGGAAGGAGGTGCCAACCCTCTAATTTGGGTAATTCATCAGTAACTCTATTCCGTGGTCAGGCAAAGGATGCTTGAGCAACGTACCAAGAATGTCCAAGGAGAAGGGCTTACTGGAGATCAGAGAAGTAATGCTGGAAAGAGGCAAAGGGGTATGAAAGCATGCTGCTCCCTTTTTTCCTCTGTGCCTTGCCTGGTCATGGATGAGAGAGAATGACCAGATTCCACTCTAGGAGGGTTCAAAAGAAGTTATCTCTTCAAAGGAAAATAATATTTTAGGTAGGTCAGAAGTTGAGGGACCTTTGAATGAAGAGACCAAGAATGTAGAGGAGTTATGAGTAAGTCACTCTCTCGACTCTCCCTGGCCTACAGTCTAAAATCCAGATCCTTAAACGTTGTGGAAGCCTCCATGATATGATCTTGTCCAGGGTTGCTCTAGTAAATGTTTAACAACCAGCTCTCTGGGAGAATAAGGCCCTGATTTTTAGCAGTTGTCAATTTCCCTGGTGTAAATACTCTGCCGTGATTTATTTTAAGCTTCCAATGTGACAACAGTGAGTGAAGAGTTGGGAAAAGATGTGCACAATCAATTCTGAGGAGCCAGTGCAAATTGGCTCCAGAACACCACTGGCTTTGTCTATTTCATTTTTTCCTCTCATTTCTCCCCACTCTGTATTCTTGCCCAAAGAGAGGTAGGCTAACTTGTGCAAACTGTACATTGTACAACTCTAATGGTGCCATGTTCATCACAGTCGTCGTGAATATGTACATATGACAGTTTTCCTTCAGATGGCTGTGAAGTATACAGAGAAGGAGACCTTCCTTAATGTGCACAAGCATCATTGGGTTATTGTGCTGCTCCAAGACCACATACTGGGTCACAAGTGAAAACCCAGCCCACAGACATCTTTTCTTTAGCTCAGACTTAGGTTAAAAAAAAAAGTTTGCCCTTTTTAAAACCAGCTTGTCAGCATTTAAAAGAAAACCAAAATCCAAATTTCTAGATCATCTCAGAAAAATCAGAGCAGCCTGCACTATTAGCATACGGAAAGTGCCTATGCCTACAACAAAGCAGTCACTCAAAAGACATCAGTACCTTCAGCCCACCTTGGCTGATATTTTATTCTTGCCATTTTATCGTGATATCCTAGAATCCATGTCACCTGCAGCTCCTCACTCATCTTTTCTCAGTTTCTGGAACTGTCTTTCTGCCTCAGGACCTTGCACCTGCCATTCTCCTTCCTGAAATACTCCATTCTGCACCCCCTTCGCTTGGCCAACTCTTCTCATCTTTCCATGCCAACTTATACATAATCTCCACCATCAGTTCTCAACAAGAATCCCAAAGAGCCTTCAACCTGCTCCTGCCTGGGCCATGCACCACAGAGCATGCAGAGTGTAAATCAGATCATGGCACAGTGCAATCGGAAGGATGCACCAACTCCTTACCACGGCCTTTGAAGGACTTGTGATTTGGACATGCTCCTCATTCTTCAATCACACTGTTTTCCTTTCTCCTTCACAAACACACCACACTCGTGTTCTTGCTGATCCTTCTACCTGAATTGTTCTTTCCCCGGTCTTCTTCATAGGGCCCACACCTTCGTATCATTCTGATCTCAGCATAAATCAACTGCGCATTCCCTGGTGATTCTGATGTGTGCCATTTGGGAACATCCAGTCTACGCTATAATGGCTGAGGAAAGAATAGTATGCATGTTCAGGAATGCTGTGGCTCATGGTTATTGTTTTGTTCCTTCTGAGTTTTTATAGTTCAGTATTGCAGGGAGAGTACAACACCACAAACCAGCATAATTTTGCAGCAACAAATTCCCAGCACAATTTTGCAGCAATAAATTACTATCATTCCCTTGCCTGTTTAATAGTGACACCTAAAGCCTCAATCAACAAAATGCCAGAAAACCTATTAGAAACAAACCAAAAGTTCCCCCAACCCCCTTAAAAAACAGTTAGGGTCATACTAGTGAAAGGATGAAGTGAAGGCTGGACACCTAGAGGTGAACTCAACAAGTAATGGGATGAAAAAAGATATACAGACACAAGTTTAAAAGAAAGCTGGATAATCGGTGGGTGCTTAAGGAATCATTGGAAAAATGACTAATGTCGTAAAAAATTGTAAGATTAAAATCTTAATGCTTATGAAAAACAAAGACTAAAAGAAAAGAAATGGAAAGTTGCCATAGATCAGCAAAATTTAATAAGTTCTGTGAGTGGAAGGATTGCTTTCCTACCAGGGTGAACATGGGAATCATGGAGAAATGATTTCCCAGAAGCTTTGCAAGCTTTTGAGTTTGTCATAGCAAAATTGAAACCATTGGTGATGTCATTTTTCCATGGTATGTTTCCAAATTTCACACTTCAATAGGAAAAAAAAATGTCCCAAGCCAATTTGAAAGACCACATCCAATAACTGGAAATACAATTCAATCAATATAATACTGACAATATTGCAATAATCCACAACTACTGGGAAGAAATGTTACTCTTTCTCTGAAATGTCCTTCATGTCTTGATCTAAAGAGGATCTCTCCTAGGTCCTTTCTTGTCACTGGAAATTATAATTACTTATAAAAATATGTATCTTCCCTTCTGCACTGTAAGTATTTTTCAGGCAACATAATTCAAAAGGGCCAATAACCTAAGCATTGGAGACAGAGACAGCTGGTGTCAAGTCCTGGCTTGGCCACTTGCCCACTGCATGACCTTCTGTAAATTATATGACCTCTCTAAGTGTCGATTCCTTCATCTATAAAAAGATGATCATTTAAGAAATAATAATAGCAGGAGAAACTAAGATGGCAGCATAGGGAAACACTGAAATTGCTGCCTCCTACAACAACTTCAAAACACAATAAAAAGACAAAACGGACATCATCCAGAACTTACAGGAAGGCTGGCGGAGTGGAAAGTCTACAACTAGAAGGAAAGAGAAAAGCACATTGAGGGTCAGGAGCTACGGAAGTAAAGTGCAAAGGTACGGAGGCTTGAGAGTGCATGGAAAGGGTCTGGTACCTGAGGACGCGGCTGTCTTTTTGAATCGGGAGGGAGTCACAAGCTCCCGACTGCTCTGAACTCCAGTTCCGGGAAGTCTCTGGGGACCCAGGACTCATACGGGGAGAAACTGGACTGTCTGGCAGCAGGCAGAACTCGGAACTCGAGGGCGGCTTTCCCTCAGAGGTGCTTGCAGCAATTAAATTATCAGGACACTGAGACAGACTCGGCCCCTTAGGGCAGGGCTGAGAATCCGCCATAGTTCCTTGCTCCGCCCTTTGATTCCCTGAGACCCCGCCCCGCCCAGGCTGCGGCAGAGGCTTTTGAATATGAATGCCCTGGCCCTTTGCAACCTGAAAATTACCTAACAAACTGCAGCTGGGCCACAGACCCAGAACTTCCAAGAGAAGGCCCAAGGCCCCACAGCAGCTTGTATTGCTTCACAGCTGGGTCTCATCAGGGCACCTCCAAACTCCAAAAAAGGAAGGGGAATCTGCAGTTCTCTTCATAGCTCCTGCTGGGTAACCTCCAAGAGCCAGTGTACCCAGTGGTCAGAGGGGGACCATCCGGATTACAACTCCTCAGATCCATAAGGGACACACCCAGGGGGCAGACTCAGTGAGCACCAAAGCCCCACTGAAGCAAGTCTTGCCCCAGAAGGGTGTCTTCAGCACAGAAGTTCTCCCACTGCAGACACAGCCGATTCTCACTGCCAATTGGCCTGGAGGTCAACTCCTCCCAGTGATCCTACAACAATCAAGGCATAACTACAACAAGACTGTGCACAAAGCCCACAAGGGGGTGCACCAAGAGTGTCCACCTCAGGTAACGGGGGAGGCTGAGCCACTGGGCCCTACAGGACACCTAGCACACAAAACCACTCTACCAACACAGGGAAGCATAAAAAATGCGGAGACAAAGAAACAGGTCACAAATGACAGAAATGGAGGAAAGCAAACGACTGGATATAGAGTTCAAAACCTATATTTATAAGGTTTTTCAAGAATTTTATGGAAACCGCTGATAAATTTAGTGAGACCCTCAAGAAATCGAGTGAGCCCCTCGAGGATATGAAAAAGGACCAACTAGAAATTAAGCATACACTGACTGAAATAAGGAATAATATACAGAGATCCAACAGCAGACAAGAGGATCCCAAGAATCAAGTCAAAGATTTGAAATACAAAGAAACAAAAAATACACAACCGAAAAAGAAAAAAGATTCCAAAAATATGAAGATAGTGTAAGGAGCCTCTGGGACAACTTCAAGCGTACCAACATCAGAATTATAGGGATACCAGAAGAAGAGAGAGGGCAAGATATTGAAAACCTATTTGAAGAAATAATGACAGAAAACTTCCCCTACCTGGTGAAAGAAATGGACTTACAAGTCCAGGAAGCGCAGAGAACCCCAAACAAAAGGAACGCAAAGAGGACCACACCAAGACACATCATAATTAAAATGCCAAGAGCAAAAGACAAAGAGAGAATCTTAAAAGCAGCAAGAGAAAGAAAGTCAGTTACCTACAAGGGAGTACCCATACGACTGTCAGCTGATTTCTCAACAGAAACCATGCAGGCCAGAAGAGAGTGGCAAGAAATATTCAAAGTGATGAATAGCAAGAACCTACAACCAAGATTACTTTATCCAGCAAAGCTATCATTCAGAATAGAAGGTCAGATAAAGAGCTTCACAGATAAGAAAAAGCTAAAGGAGTTCATTACCACCAAACCAGCATTATATGAAATGTTGAAAGGTATTCTTTAAGAAGAGGAAGAAGAAAAAGGAACTCTTACCATTTGCCACAGCATGGATGGAACTGGAGAGCGGATAAATACCACATGATCTCACTCATTTGTGGAATATAATGAACAACATAAACTGATGAACAAGGACTGATCCAGAGATGGAGAGGCATTGATTGGACTGTCGGGCTTTGGAGGGAAGGTAGGGGAGGGTGGGGGTAAGGGGGAAAGATCAACCAAAGGACTTATATGCAAGCATATAGGCCTAACCAATGGACACGGACAACGGGGGGGGGGGGGGGGCGGGTGAGGGCATGAGTGGGGGGAGGGGGGGTAGGAGGTAACGTGGGGATAAGAACACATATGTAATATCTTAATCAATAAAAAATATATTTTAAAAAAAAGAAATAATAATAGCAAATATTTATAAATCTTTATGTGCCAGGTAGGTACTAAGTGTTCTGAATGTTTTACATGCAAAAGTTTAGTCAACCTTCACAAGAATTCTTTGAGGTAGCTATTGTTATTTTCCCTGTTTTATAGATTAGGCAAACTGAGGCATAATGATATTAACTTGCTCAAGATCACACAGCCAATAGATGATTGGGATTCTATTCACACCCAGCCCATCTGTTGTCAGAAAGAGATGATGCTTGTAAAGCGCTCAGCAAAGCAGTATATGCCTAATGATCTTTTCACACCAGGGAGTCCTCATGCCATCTTTCCACCTATGCCATTCAGCAGTTTTCAACCCTTACCTACCTATATTCCAATCATGCAATGTTTTGCTTTGTTTTGTTTTGTTTTGTTTTTTGGTGTTTTGTTGTTGTTGTTGTTTGCTGAAAAATCAAGGAAGGGGGGAAAGATACAAGGATAACCCATAAGGCACCTTATTTTTTCTGGTTAATCACCATCCAACTGAGAGCCTCAAGGAAACACCATTTTCCTGGAACATTTCCAAATCTGCCATCTTCAAAGGGGAAAAAAAAATCAATTTCAGCCCCAGAGCCAAGCTTGAACACCCATAAACAGCCTTGAAAATGTAATTTAAACAACAACCAAAATAGCTTCTACGTGTTAAATACTGAGGACACTGCCAAAGAAAAGAAAGTGGTAAATCCATGTGAGTTTCCAAGCCTGAACCAATTTAGCATCAATTCTCAGCTACACTGACCCATTTCCCATTTTTATTCTGAATTTCTGTTTTGAGCAGTGCGGCCCAGCGAGCTTACAGAGGTCACACCCATATAAGGATATAAGAAATACCAACAGAGAAGCTTTCTCTTTTTTTCCCTAAACACATAATAACAATTTCCAAGTCCCATTTCATCTTCGACCTTTAGACTTTCTGAACCCAGGGAGTTCTGACATGGACATACAATTTTCTTAAATCCCCCTGAAGCAATCATTTTATTTGTGATAAAATTACAGTATCACACTTCCTCCCTGGGTTCTTTTCTTTTGTGCTGTAGGCTCAAGAGAGGCCAGATCACAGGCATTCAAGAACAGAAAACTTGGACTTGAAATCAATAATATTTTATTTTGCCCCTTCTTTAATGGTGGCAATCTGGTTCTTGGTGCATCCTTAATCCCAGGTTGCACACACTGCAATTCTCTCTTGTATCCTCTTTAAGCCTCGCTTCTACCAAGAGACCACACGCTGTTGGGTGTTCCCAAGCTAGACAGCGAAAGACATGACCTGGTCAATCTGAAAAGCTGTACCAGTTCCCCTCCATGAGGACAGTTATATAAGCAAGTACCTTCCCCTCTTTGCTTAAGCCCACCTATGTTGAGTTTTCTGCTTCTTACAACAGAAAAAGTCCTGATTAATGAAAACAGGTTCTGTGATCAGCTTTCCCCTCAATAACAATAACAAACAAAAATAAAAGGAAAGGTTTTATTCTGAGATTAGGAAATGGGGGTCTTTCTCTAAGGATGGATTACGGTCCATCTCTGGATCTGAAACACTCTAATTTTGGAAGAAATTAAAACCCATTTGAATTAAATTTATTATCAGAAAGAGTATTCAATTCTTTAACAGGTATTTATTGAGCATCAAATGCATGCCCTACGAGTCAATGTGCCACGCACAGGGACACACCCTGAGCAAGAGGCAGTGTCTGCCTTGGATGCTCACTTTCCAGGGGAGGGAAGCAGAAAATAAACAAGTCCTGTGCTACGTGGTGACATGTGTTTTGGAGAAAAATAAAGCAGGGCGAGGGCATAAAAAGTAGAGGATGTGTTGATAGAGGCCTCTCATCTGAGCAGGAAGCAGAAGGTGTGAGAGCCGGGGTGCGAGCAGCTCTGAGGGAAAGGTGTTCCCAGCAGAGCAGCAGGACAAACGCCAAAGCTCAGGGTGGGAGAGTGCTCAGGGCAGGGCCAAGGAACAGCCAAGGAGCCAGTGTGGCTGGGCTAAAATGAGGCCGAGTCTGAGCTAAGAGGGAGGCCAGATCCTACAGGGCCCACTAGGAATTGTAAGGACTTGACCTTGACTCTGAGTGAGGTGGTGGCCACTGGAGGATTTTGAAAAGAGTAGAGATGTGATCTGGCATCACTTCAAGGTCCATTCTAGTTGCTGTATGGAAAATAGGTAGAAATTGGGGGAACAAAAACCAGAGCTGAGAGATAGTGTCCCTGGGCAATTCTACACACGCTTTTAGAAGTAATAGAACATCTCTAAATGCAAATAGTGTGATAGAAGTCTACCATATGCTCCAAAGTGCAGAACTGGGTATTGAAAAACAATTCCCAAATACGCATGGAGAGACAGAGTTCAAAACCGCAGCACGTAAATAGTTATTATTTTCATCCCTCATACATGTAGACCAGGGATTCTCAATCAGGGGCCATTTTGCCCCCACAGGAGACATTTGGCAATGTCTGGAGAGCTTTTGGGTTTTCACAACTGGCAAGAAAGAAGAAGGGGATAAAGTGCTACCAGCATCTGTGGATGGAGGCCAGGGAGGCTGCTAAACATCTATAATGCACAAGACAGCCCCATAACAAAGAACTATCCAGCCCCAAATATCAACATGCCGAGGTTGAAAATCCTTAGTCTAGAGAATGTAAAGATTCATTGTTCTTAGTTTCTGTGTTAATGACACTTAAACTTGCCATAAATATGAAATCAGAAAAGCACAAACTGAGTTTGATTATTTTCCTCTTCGGCTAATTCTTTGAAAGGCAAAGACTAAGGATGCTGTTTTACATTTCAGAACAACTTTTTTTGGGGGGGAAATGAATAGTGTCCTATGCTCTCAAATGGAGCATTGTGGGGGGAGGAGGATTGACATAAAAATATTCCTAAATTTACAATGGAAGAAGACTTAATTTTTTTAATATGAAAATGTCATTCCAGGGAAACAGAAGTACCTGGCACAGATTTTGCTTTGGGGAGGAAAATGCCTTTGAAAACCCAACTAGTTGTATAATTAAGTGATAATGAATGCAGAGCTGTACTTTGTATTCCATTCCAGCACATTGGAGTTGAATCTGAGCTTGAAAAGCTAAATCCCTCAGTGCTTTGGCCCCTCATCAGTGAAGTGCAAATCAAGGCCTTTAACTGCTACAGAGAGGGTGGTTCCAAAAAAAAAAAAGTGTGAACTACACATATTATGTTTTCAAACTGCCTGTTTTCTAATGATATACTAAGTTGTATATGCAAACTGTATTTAGTAAAAAGAAATGTAGCCTTGGAATAAGAAAGCAAATTATCATATGTGATATGTTATGCATAATGGAATCATAATTTTTTTAAGAGAAAAGAGCTGTTTCCATTTTATTTAGAAAATAAAAATGCTTTTTGGATTTTTAGCTCACTGATGATTTCACTTAGAGAAAGATTAAATAATATTTTACATTTGTGCTCTAGTTAACATCATGTATAAGATATGTGGAAGTATATATGTGTGTTGGATTGAGCTTTTCGCTTATAGAGATACAATATAGTACAATTGACCCTTGGAAACTTGTTTTAACAAAAGCCAGTGAAACTTAAAAAAAAATACTGCAATAAAACCTTAATAGAAGACCTGAAAACATAAGAAATTTATAACTTGATGGGCTATTTAATATTTTATTATCATAATAAAAGACATAATATAACCATCCTGTGGATAGGCAATCATTCAAAGAAGCCGCTACCTTTTGATGTTTTTCTCTTGATGTTTAAGAACAAACAGAAAGTTAGAAGAGATGGAAATTTGTTTTTGTTTCTATACAAATTGACATTTTCTCAAAGAGAAACTAAAACAAATATTCCACATACAAAGAATGTAAGAGGGAAGCCTGATGGGGAGCAAAATTGACCATCCAATACATGTTCAAGTTCAAGTAGCATTTTTATAAGTAGATAGGCTTTAAAGGTCTGAAGAAAAAGAGGGCTCTACAATGGGCGGGTAAACAAATGACAAAAGCATTGAGAAAACATACTTATCAGTTTAACGCCAACTGATAACTGCAAGATTCAATAGAGAGGACATGTTCTTGCATGTCCACAGGCACAATCCATGTAGGAGACCCTGGGAAGAGAACCAACCAGCGACAGGACCATTAGAAGAGCCACCAAGGAAGACCAGGACAGCAGTCAGACAAGGCTGCCCGGACCGGGCTGTCCAATCAGTCCATTCCCTACACAGTGATGACATGTTAACAGAAGGAGAAAGTTTGGGCAAACGCTTTTCATCTTTCTCTGTCCTGTGTGAATGCCCTTTATCCCTGGCACTACTTGGTGGACTCCTATTCTTTCTCAAGACCCAGTTTAATGATTGATCGCCTTTTCTGTGAAGCCTTCCTCCCAGGACTAAAGACAGAATAAGTCACTCCCTTCCCAGAGAAAAGATTGTATACTTCCATCTACTAGTACAGTGCTCACCTGTCTTCCCTACCAGGCAGTAAACTCCTACTTTATTTGTCATGTCATGCTTTTCAATGTGCTATAGGTTGTAGGCTATGGCACACACAGTGCTCCATTAACCCTTTTCGGTCCAACATCGAGGCTGACTCGACAGACCAGGCACTAGGAGCAGGTTCAACGTTGAGGCTGACTCGACAGACCAGGCACTAGGAGAAGGTCCAACGTCGAGGCTGACTCGACAGACCAGGCACTAGGAGCAGGTTCAACGTCGAGGCTGACTCGACAGACCAGGCACTAGGAGCAGGTCCAACGTCGAGGCTGAGGTCGACACCGCAAACCGGTTCAACATTCAATACCATCAATTAATTTGGACCAGACTGTTTGAATTCCAAAAATAAAATTGGACTGCAAAGGGTTAAACCTTCTAGCTTCAGCAGCAAACACAATACCTGGTACAGAGACTGTACTCAACAGACGCTGATGAAGGGACCAGTCCCGTGCTTGGTTCTATTTCCCTCTTTGTTATGCTTTATCTCACTAGCTGGGTACCTCATTCAGATTGTGTAAGGGAATTGCCTAAACCCCCAAAGTAATAAGTGACAAGGCTAAGATCAAAATCCAGGCCTATGAGACCTCATTGCCACCATCATTCATTCATTCGTCCACTCACTGAATAGGCATGTTTGGGGACATGGCCTGTGCCGTATACTTCAGGTAAATAATGTCGTTACCTAACCCCTGCTCCTCAAAACATTTTCCCTCTGCCAATTTAATTCCATTATTCTGTCTTTCTGTTCAGCTTAAGTAGGTTTAAAGTGTAACAGAATCTGACCTTCTCTCTTAGTTTATTTATTTATTTTTTTTTTGCAGCCCCTAGGAACCATCCTGACTATCCTTTTTCAAGGATTTCTTGTTGCTTTTTTATCATCTGTTTGTTCTCTGGCCTTTTGCTCACCTACAAAGAAAGATGAAAGCAGAAATAAGCCCCATGATTGGCATCTCTCCAGCCACCCCAATTTCTTCCTTTTGCCTGGAAGAAGAGCTTAGGTCTACAGAGTGGAATCAAAACCAGGGCCCCATCATGTTTGTTTGAGGCACAAAGTAGAAGCAAGAGAGAATTGGATGGTTGCATCTTCCAAGTGTGTCCCTTTTGTTCCAAACCCAGGGAGGCATGCTTCCCTCATGCATTCACACTAAGTGACAGCTAAACCTGGGCAAGTCCTCCCTTAAAACACTACCAGTGAACAAACCCAGAAAACCCAGGCAGCCATCAACCCTGCCACTTATCAGAATGACTGTCAGCCCAATAACACACTAAGACTGAACCAGGTCAATTTGTATTTATTTGAAATGTATGCTTTGCTAAATACCTTTATCTGTCACAACGGCCCAGGCTATTCCCTGACAGGGTGTCTCGTGATGAACAGCTGTTCGGGGGAAAGAAAGAACAGAAATTGTTTCCAGATCCATCAACAGACAGGACGTGGGTGAACATAGTGCCAAGACAGTCACGGTACATCTCCAGGAAATATTTTCAGTGGCACCTGGGATGCCACAGTCTCAAGGGAAGCTCAGCATCACAGTACCTGGATCTGGTTTTGATCAGGATTGCCTTCTCCTGAGTCCAAGGGATGCTAATCACAAACTACACCTGAACCAGATGCAAAATTAACTATTCTATGCGTTCGATGGAATTCTCAAGTCATAAAGAAGCAGTGTAGCAAATGCTCTTTGACCCAGCAATTCCACTCCTCTAGGAACTCATCTTAATGCATGCAGAGATTGGCACCAAGGATGTTCATCCCAGTGTGAAGACGATGGTGGTGACAGATCAAGCTTGGCACTGGCCTATGGACTTTGTGTATACCAACTCAGTTTATCTTCATGGCAAATCTATCAGGTAAGTGTTATTTTTGTTGCCACTTTACAAATGAGGAAACAAACATCAAGTAATTAAGTAATTTCTCAAAATTATACAGCCAGTAAGAGGCAGAGGTGGGGTTGTGGCCCTGGCAGTCTGGCACAGAGACTTGTCCCTCAACCAACTATGCTAGCTGCAAGAAACCAGCCATCCTAGCGTGCTTCATCTTTCAACTATGCAGAACTTTCAATTGTACATATTTTAGTCCTCAACAAAATTACCAAGCTACCTTTGAGAAGAAATAATACAATTCTCCGGCAGAATAAAACATAGTTTGCTTTAAAATATATATATATATATATATATATATATTTAAGTTCCTCTGGCTTCCTTGCTTGCAACAGCCACCATCTTGCTGCATCCTCACAAGGTGAAAGGAGGGATCATATCTCTCATGTTTCTCCTTATAGGGGCACTAATCTAATTTATAAAGGCTCCACCCTCATGACCTAGTTATTATACAAAGGCCCCATTTCCTAATGGAATCACATTGAGGGTTCAGTCTTTAACATATGAATTTTAGGGGGACACAGCATTCAGTCCACAGCACCAAGACTCAAAGAAGCTAAGAAAGGTGTTCAAAGCCACACAGCCAGTGAGTGGTAAAGCCAAAGCTCAAATTTTGGGGACTCAATCTTCTTTCTACCATTTAATGCTTTCTAAAGATTATGAGACTATGTACCTTTTAAAAAGCACCAATGCAAACTGAAGTTAATATTTTGCCCTATCTATAATAATAAAAGCATAATATGCTAATTAGACCAACCGTCCTTCCAGATTAAGCCGGGGCTGTGAGGGAAGCCTGGGTCCCGGGTACCAGTGGGAAGCTGGTGTCGGCAGCCGGGGGAAGGAAGGCCTACCCTTGCACAAATTTCATGCATTGGGCCTCTAGTGATCTTATAAAAACTAATAAATGCCTCTTCTCCAAGCACCTAAGTGCTTACATGAAGGACACAACCTAAAAGAGCTGATTCCTACCCCTTACATATATCTCGTTCTAGCAATCCCAATGAAAAGTAGATCAAGATTCTAACCCTTGTATCCACTATTTCATTCTTTTCTTTACCACTGTTAATAGCCACAAACATTAAGTTCCAGTGGATTTCCTATAATTTCTTTTGATAAGCAAGAGTAGATTTCTTCAGAATGTGATAGCTGAGCTGTTAGGTTTTGTTGATCCGTTCATCAAATGCTATGGTGGCTCAGGGTTGCAGCACCTCACTGCTGGCTGCTCTCATGATTCATGAACTATATCTACTGTGCCTCAGCTCCTTCTCCAGTCTCAGGTGTTGGTTGCCAGGTAAACACCCCATTGTGAACAATACCTCCTTATAAATAGACTGTGCTGAGTTAGCGCAAAACCTGTCTGGCAGCAGGAGATAGTCAGGGATGGGAGATTTGAGAATCTGAGCTCTACAGAGTGTTGGGCTTTCCTGGCGTGAATGAGAGAGTATGAATTCTGTTCTCAGATCCTGAGAGCTGTAATAAATGTATTTCCCCTGATCACTTCAACCCGCAATAAGCAAAAATCTGATTCCTTTTGTGATGTGTGTCTATTTCAATGATGAGGCAAAACCAGTCCTTCACTTCGGTGTTGAATTCCTATCCATTTTAAACTTCTCAGTTTTCCCCTTTGAAAAGCAATTTTCAAAATTTCCCTTTATGGTCACCTGCCTTCATCATACTTCATTAGATAGCATGCCCCCTCGGACACTGTCAAAATTGCCCCCAGAGAGCCATAGAATGAGTCTCGGGGATGTATTTCTTACAATCGCCCTGTCTTCGTTTTGCTGCAAATCAATATGCTTAGGGCACAATTTATTACAATGTATTACTGACTCGGCTTTAGGCTTTAAAAATACAAAGACGTCTCTTTATCCTAGTGGAACTGGTGGAGATACTGAAAATAATGAAGACTGGAGTGGAAAATTCTAAACTAAATCCTTGTTCGGAGACTCCTCTGAAAAGGGAAAGTGAGCCACATCAGGAAAGAAAAGTGAGGAAGTGTTTGCAGAGTTTCCTGGAGGCCGAGGCCATTCTCTCCTGGAATCTGAACTGTCACCAGCACATGGAGCTTGGCTGACGTTTGAAGAGTGGGACGCGGCGTCGCTTAGTATTCTGCAAAGGCAGTGGCGTGTGCTGGGGGCCAGGGCGTGCTGGCGGCTCTGGGCTCTGCCAGGCTTTCACTCCCTCCGGATCGCCCTGCCTCCCAGCAGGAGCTGACCCAGGCTTGGAAAAGGTTAACTAGCACAAACAGCCATCATTTGTGGCGAGTGGGAAAGCCCCATGTGTTGCCCCAGCGTCTCTTTATGAGGCATGAGGGGTGGCTTCTCTCTGTTGTTCGGGCAGTTGGCACAAGGTAAGTACCCAGCATGCTTCTGCTTTTGGAACTGGAAAGGCCTGTCTCCAGGCAAGTGCTCAGGGGCCCCCAAAAGGAAGCATCGGAAACCCTACTTCTGCACTGGGGGAGGCGAGGGGGGAAGAGGCAGGGAGACAAGTTGGGGTGGGGTGGGGTAGGAGCAGAATAGCCCTTCAGTATGCCCTGAATAAATGCGTTCACCTCGACCTAATCAGTTCAGATGCTCTGTTTTCAGATCCCATCTGCTTATCTCCAGGAAAGTTTGGGGACCGTCTCCGGTCCCATTGTGAGTCCATCATTTTGCAAATCTATTCCCGTCAGACCTCTCTTTATAACAGATGTCAGCAGAGGAATCTGAGCTGTCGGGGAACCACCAACCATGAAAAGGAGGCAGAGGCAACAAGCTATGCAAACAAAACCAGGCCCCCCACCTCCACCCCCAGCGTAAACAGGCATGTTGTCACAATATTTTCCCACATCGCCTGACAATTCCGGGGGACTTCTTTCTAAAAGAAAAGGGGAAACATCACTGTCACCATAAAGAGGCAGAATCCTTCAAGTTCATCTCCTCCAAGTTGGAAGGCTTGTAACGTATTCCTAAAATCGTCTTTCCCTGCAACAAAAATCAACATATGTCTATTCCTTACAAGAGAGTTTCTTGTTATCATTAAAAAATGGTGCACCGGCTGACTGTAGTCTGAGTGGCAATGTAAAGAGTTTAAAGTCTTCTCCTTTGCTGTTGATAAGCCCTGCCTCTGCCTGCGTCATGAGCAGCACGGGACCTAAAACTCTGCACCCTGGAGGAAGGAGAGCATGATTTCCTGGCAGCCCTACCCTGTGGTCAGAACATTAGGCAAACCCCCTGGAACAATAGGACATGGTCAAGGGCTGCTGCTCTGGCGAGCAGTGTGTCTAACCTGGGCTTTCAGTTGTCATCGGAAAGCAAGGAGTTGGGTTTGGGAACTGGAGATAGTGGGAACTCCCAGCTCATGATTTCAGTGGTTTGAGTGGCAAGTCCCTCTTATGATATTTTATTTATTTTTAACATATTTTTTATTGATTTCAGAGAGGAAGAGAGAAGGAGAAAGAGATAGAAACATCAACGATGAGAGAAAATCATTGATTGGCTGCTTCCTGCACGCCCCATGCTGGGAATCGAGCCCACAACCCAGGCACGTGCCCTGACGGGGAATCAAACCCTTGACCTCCTGGCTCATAGGTGGACCACTGAGCCATACCAGCCAGGAACTGTTAACAATGAACATTCATCAAAAATTACTTCCTGGGACCTGAGAGACTCCCCTGAATTCCTACCCAGTGTCAAAGCCCATCAGTGATACTGTTTGATGATCAGAGCCCTGGCCACATCTACAAATGGGAGCTTCACTTCCTTATCGAAGAGCAAACAAAGCCGAAAGAGCATGCTCGGTCTTTGAAAGTTTGGTTGTAACCTCAACTTTAAGAGCTGTTTTATGAGGCATTGTGGGAATCAAGTTTTGCTACAACTTGGATTGCGATGTTTGATTGGTTTGTTTTTCTACTTTTCAGACCAACCATTTTAAGGCAAACTCCAGTGTTACGGCCTATCTGTGAAGCGTTACCACATCCCTCATAAAGACACCTTACATAAGAGTCTTATTGTGGGGATCACTTTGTAAGTTATAGAACCAGGAATCACTATGTTGTATACCTAAAACTAATTAAATATTGTATGCCAGCTGTAATTGAACATTTTTGTAATATATAATTTTTTTAATGTTTTAAAGAATCCCTTTCTGGCATACCCTGCTCTCTGTATCACAGAAACTCACTTAACTTTCATGAGTTAACTTTCATGAGGTGAGGAAATCCATGGCCCTGAGAGCGCTAAAATTTAAAGCTGCATCTCCCAGCCCTAATACCCAGCACCTTCCTACCTGTGAATGAAAAGCCTCATCAATTTTTACACCCATCCACATCACGGAATTCCATGTAACCACACACATACACACACACACACACACACACACACACACACACACACACAAAAGGGAAGAGAAGAATATTAAGGTAGAAAATGGTTGCACTATATGAAGTGGGAAAATACCAGATACTAGAAGTATGTATAGTAAGATAATAATTTGTGTTATAAATAGATTTATTTATGTGCCAGGTCAAAAAATACTTATAAAACTATACATACCATATATGCATAGCCCACGGACAGAGACAATAGTATGGTGAAGACCTGGATTGGGTGGAAGGGGAAAGTGGGGGGAAATATGGGACATCTGTAATACGCCAACAACAACAAAAAAATAAACTTAAGAGAAAAAGAATTATAAAACTAAACATCGTGATTGTCACGGAACATTGAGAATTTTACTCTTTCTATGCTCACTTTACATATTAAAACATTTCATACAATCGATTCACAAAATAGTATTCCCTCAAAAAAATAATAAACTATTTGATTGGCAGTACTTATCACAAATCATGTTCTAAATGAAAGGCAATTTAATAAGAAAGGAAAATCGCTCTGTTTTACTGTGTTCACTTCTCTCTGAACTCCTGACACGGTGACATGGAATCTTCTGGACTTTCAGAGCTCCGACCTCCACGCCAGAATCAAACGTTGTCATCGCCGTCGGAATGATATGCTTATTAAACTGTCATTAGGATGGGTGACCTACTAACTGTGACAGGATGCAGCAAAAGGCGGAGGAGGGCCCGCCGTCACCGTCCCGGCAGCATCTAGGCTTGCCAGCCGCTCTAACAACCGGGCGGGACGCAGCATTGAGTCTTCAAAGAGGTCATATCAAACCACTCCTGCCCCACAGGCAAGGTGAAGCGCGGACCGCGGGCACAACAGGGAATTGTGTGTCTGCTGGCAGGACGGGAACCGATGCCAATCAAACAGAAGCTCAGCCTGCAGTTCAGCCCTTGACAAGAGATGTGGTTCCTTTCAGACTGACTGGGTCAGCACAGCGAGCTCCTGGGCGCTTTCTGGCTGCGTTTCAGAACATAATGATGTAAATGCATATTTAGCCTCGAAGATTAACTCCGAGCAACAATGCGGGTTATGTCCTCTAACTCAGTAATTGCCGGACTTCTTGAATACTCGGGTGATGTGTCATTGCTGAAAACAGCAAATTCATTTTGGGGAACTTGAATTTTCTTAAATTGTCCCTTCAGATTTCTAGTCAGGAATTCGCCCTGACAGTATGAAGTTTAATATCCATAACGCTCCAGAAGGCCTGTGCAGTTCAGTGTCATCTGCAGCTGCTGGAGTCTCGATCCTTGTTTACTTGCACTGTAATTTTGGTCCTCGTGGATCTTAGTTAGGAAACCTTCCCTCCCTGGTCCCCATTTTCCATGAAAAAAAAAAAATACTCTGGATGACCTCAGGGCCAAGGTAAATAGTAAAACTGTGGTGCCAGGCATGGGGTGGGGAACCAATGCACACCCTTAAGTCAAGATACTTCATGCTTCTGAAGCTGTCTTTTGACATCAACGTTGCTGAGGTGATGTCTATGGCACAGAGTTGATGTTGAAACTGTGAAACTGAGATCTTGTAGGGCCAAAAGGCTCAGAGACCAGCCATTTGATTTTGTTCAAGAACACAATACTTGTCAAGCTACAAATTTCCAAGTCACAGGATCAGACACTGACCCACTCAAAATGCAGGACGGAGGTTAATGTTCTACCACCCTCCTTCTCGGTAAATGGTCATCCTCCAACTCTGGTACTTTGTGGGCAGAGAGATGTTTTGTGTGGAGCCACTGCCTAGGTCTGGGAGCTGGCCCAGCACTTACTAACAGTGTGGTCATAGACAAGCCTGTATTTCTCTAAACCTCCACAAAATGAGGCTACGATAGTACCTATTTTTGCAGGGTTTTTGTACAAATTAAATGAAGTACATAACTGCTGTGCCCAATGCATGGGCACATAGTGAGTACTCAATGAATTTAATTCTTTAATTCAAACAACAGAAATGTACTAAGGGCCCACCCCCAGTCCTTCCAATAGTTTTGTGAACCTCCAATTCCCTGTAATATCTCTCTCAGTGCTTGCAATACCTAAAGTGGTTTCTGTTTTTCTGGTCCAAACCTTATTGATACAAAGAAATGGGAGAAACCAGACAGGAGCAGGACAGTTTATGGAATGAGAACATGGAGGTAACAGAGATGAGGATGGGATTCAGAGTTTGCGTGAAGAAATGGACCGTAAGAGGTGAAGGAATCCTTCCTTAATTATGTCAGAAGAGAAGAAATCAAGAATGGGTATGGGTAAATCAGAATGAAACAGAAGGACAGAGCATCCCAAAGCTTTTTCTCTCTTAGAGGCAATAATAATAACATTTATTGACCTCTAACACAAGTCAAACAATGATTTAAGGACTTTAAATGTATTAGCTCATTTAATGGTCACTATGATGCGATGAGATAAGCAAAATTATTATCACCTCCATATGACAAAGGAGGGGACCAAGGTACAGAGAGATGAAGTGCAGAGCCACTTCATCTAACTTGGGCATCCCATCTCCAGACACATAGGTATCGGTATAGGCATAAAGATAGGAATAGGTATTGGTATAGGTGTAGTGTAGATACTCAGCTGCATAGATTTGGACTAATATTACCCTTGGTTCTTGTTTATTTTCTATTTTAAAAAGAAAAATCCGCTATCTACCTACCATCCAAACCATTTTTTACAATAAAGACTAGTGACAAGTTACATCTACCTATGTGCTGCCCCAATTCTGTTCCTTAACTTTCATGAAGGAATGGTCATTATACTGAATAGTCATTATACTGAATCTTGTCTTCATCATACCTTTATTTTTTTAAATACATATCTTATGGTATATTTGTGTACATGTATATTAAAGTTAATTTTTCAAAAATATGTTTTTATTGATTTTAGAGAGAGGAAGGGATAGGGATAGAGAGATAGAAATATCAATGAAAGAGAAACATCATTGATCAGCTGCCTCCTGCATGCCCATACTGGGGATTGAGCCCGAAATCTGGGCATGTGTACTGATTAGGAATCAAACCAATGGCCTCTTGGTTCATGGGCTGGTGCTCAAACACTGAGCCACACCAGTGGGGCTCATTTTCCTTTATTTTAACAAAAGATTATATGCTAATTGTTGTCTTCTGATACTTAATTTTCACTTCATATTTTATTAAAAACTAGAGGCCAAGTGCACAAAATTCGTGCATGAGAAGGGGCGGTCCCTCAGCCAGGCCTGCACCCTCTGCAATTTGCATTTTCTATTGATTTGAAATTTATAATCACATTTCTATTATTCTAAATTCCCATATAAATTACAGCATGCATATTTAAGTTATTAAAATCTAACGTTAATCATATATTTATCTCTTCCTATGCAATACAAAGGCCTTTAAATACTTTAATCCAATCAGCTACTTGCCAATTTGCATGCTGTTGTTGTTCTGTGTATTGAATTCTGTCTTGGCTTATTACCATAAGTGTTTTATAGAATTGATGCTTGTTTTAGATTTATCTGTATGTTTACGACTTTTTCACTAATCATTTCTTCTTGCATCTAAGAACATTCCATCTGGAAACACTTTTATTATTCTTCAAGTACATTCTTCAGCTTGGTAGCAAACTGCCTGAGGTTTTAGTATTCCTTATAATGCCTTTATTTCACTTTATTAGATTTTTTGCTGAGAAATTTTAGGTTGACAGTTATTTTTTCTGTACAATCACAAAATCTACTTTATTCTGGATTTTATTGTTGATGTTCAGAAGTCAATTCCATTCAATTGCCATTCTTTAGTAAATACTTTATTTTTCTCCAGCTCCTTTTGAAATAATATCTTTCTTCAAAGATTCTAAATTTTGACTGTGAAGTTTCAAAATATGGTGTGTGTGGTTTTTTTGTGTGGTTTTTAAATAATTATTTACTTGATTGAAGTAGATTAGATTCCTAAACATGAAGATTGGTGCTTTCCATTGGTCCTGAAAAATACTTAGCCATTAATTCTTCAGATATTCCCTCTACCTGATATATATCACTTCTCTCCTTCTGAAATTCCAAATATTAGACCATCTCACTCTATCCTTGTGTCTCCTAACCTTCCTTAAATATTTTTCAACTTTTTGTTTCTTCGTATTTCATTCTGAATATTTTCTTCAAATCTACTTTCAATTCATTCTCTCTTTTACTATGTCTAATTTACTATTAAAACAATCATTGATTGTTTTCCTCTTTTTATCTAGTACCAAGGTTCAAGGCAGACCATTTTCATTGCGGTTCCTTATTTATGGGGATTGGCAGCTTTATTTTTATTTTACCATTACATACTCAGCCTCTACGGATTTGCTGGATCCCAAATTCTGGTCTCCCTGAGAATCTAGTTTTCCTCCTTTTTCCCATGTAGAAGAGGTCATTACAATAAAAATTTAGTTTCTTGGCACTTTGGTGGAAATGGAGGCTCACTTTGGATCGGCACAGATCCAAGCACCAATTAGCAGTATGGATGCCCAGCTGAGTGATGTTCACTGAGTAGCAGACCCCAGCAGCTCATGGAAATCAAGACGCAGCTGCGGCACCTACCGCAGCCTGCTGGAGGGCCAGGATGTATGCTACAACAACCTGCCCAGCACCATGGCTGCATAGGTCCAGCAGCCTCCCACATGTGCACCAGCCAGGGACAGGGACCCAACCTGCAACCCAGGTATGTGCCCTTGACCAGGCATCAGACCCGCAAACCTGCGACCCTTCAGTGTGGGGAGATGCTCTAACCACTTAGAACACTGGTCAGGCCTAAGACTGGGATTCTTTTAAATCTTTCTCTCCTGCTCCGTCATAAAATGGAGCAGATTCGGTTGGCATCACATGGTTAATGGGATTGAATGTTGTATGAAACTATATTTTCACATTCCTCCGAAGAAGGAATGTAAATAGACTTGTCTTGGCTATTTCCTCATTTGTAAAATGAGCAAGTTGGACTACAAGGTAATCCTTTGCCATCTCAAAAAGATCATGTTCGAACGACTTCTTTTTTTTTTTTTTTTCATCTGAGAGTATGAGAAAGAAGTAGGTTTTACTAATCTGAATTGACACCAGGGCCCCACCTGTGTCAGAAGGTCTGTGGTCACATAAGATGCATGAGGAACCTTGAGGGAGGAGCAAGAGCTCCACAGCCTGGAGGGAGCACAGCCCTTCTGCCTTGAACGCATGATGACAGTTGGAGGCCTTGTTAGTAGATGTATGTGTTATATAAATTAGATAATCAATTCTTCCAACATGGACAAGCGGTTAAGAAAATTCTGTCAAAGCAAAAGCAGACTGAAGATAATGCAAAGAATGCACCTAGAGGCAAACCACATGAAATTGCCAATATTTCCTGTTTTCACATAAGAAAATTCGCAAGTTAATATGGTTCAAACGAATGCTTCCAAACAACAAGGAAGTGGCATGATTTCTCAGAGCAGCCAATCAGCCACATTAAAAGGCAAAAAAAAAGAAAAAAAAATGACCATCTAGTGAGACTTGACAGGAAGTGAGCCCAAAGAAGATGAAATTATCAATCTCATTTGCACTATGGACATATACCCACTATTCTTAACTGTGAACCTCACTGGAAATATATACACTACACTGCTTTCAGATATTAGCTAATAATAGAAGGAAGACATCAAAGTGACTTAATTACTTTATATCGTCTTGTAATTCTATTTGTTGGTGTATTTTATAATGTGCATATGTCAATACCGCAGAGGTGAACTGGGTACACAATCAAAACCATGTAGATGACTCCCTTAATCGCCAACCACGGCCCCTCAGCAGTGACTCTGACTAGATGGCTTATGTTCTGCTGCCACCTCGTGGCGAGCATGCTAAGAACACGCCTGTCGGGGTGAGCAGTGGAGAGGACTGGTTTAGACCAGTAACCTCCTAACTTCTGGGGATCCTAGAGCCCAGGAAAAAGAATCTGCATGTCACTGCCACAACACCTGGAAAATCTGGTGACTCAAACAAGTGGCACATCAGGGTCCTATACCCTTAGCAAGTTACCTCACTTCTTCAGACTCCTTTTCCTTACCTGTAAAATGTTGATGCTTTTCAAACTCTTGGTGAACTTCAAAAGCACTTCCAGTTCTGAAATGTCTATGATATTCATCCAGTGTCACTCTGCATTTTACTCGCTTCCAAACTCCCATAGGAAGTGTAACGTCTCAGAGTAGCCCCTCCTCTACCACATCGTGTGCACGTGTGTTGAAATAAACTTCTAGGCCCAGGATGGAGATGCTCTTGCCAGGGTACCACATCAGCAAACCCAAACATACATAGCTTTCAGGTGCCTATCAGTGTTGCGCTGGCTGGACCATATATATGAAGTACTGTATAACCAGTCAGACGATCCCCAAAGCCAAGCCAACTCTGGATTACCTGTTTTATTTCCTTGTTCCTTATTCATTTTCTATTTTTCTCTTCCTGGTTTCTTTTCTTTTTCTTTTTTTCTTTTTCTTTTTTTCCTTATAAAAGCTTCTTGCCTGCTGCCCCATTTAGCAGTTCTCTGGACTCTGAGGAGCAGAGACTGGCTGCTTCATGCAAAGTTAAATAAAGTTTGTTGGTATCACCTAAATTGTCCTCTTTAACCATTTTTAACCTGTGTCTGTCTCTTACAATTCTTATTAAGTTGATTCTTAATTTTTGTTTTACTTTTTATTTTGAAATAATTGTAGATTCACAGGAAGTTGGGAGGGGCTGTACAAGGAGGTCCCATGCACACTTCTCACTTCCCCCAGTGGTAGCATCCTATATAATAAAAGGCTAATATGCAAATCGACCGAATGGCAGAATGACCAGTCACTATGACGCACACTGATCACCAGGGGCAGATGCTCAATGCAGGAACTGCTCCCTGGTGGTCAGTGTGCTCCCACAGGGGGAACACCACTCAGCCAGAAGCACTGAGCTGGGCTCACGGCTGGCGAGCGCAGTGGCAGTGGCAGGAGCCTCTCCCACCTCTGAGGCAGTGCTAAGGATGTCTGAGTGACAGCTCCTGCACAGCAAGAGGGCGCAGGCCGGGCTGAGGGATGTCCCACCCCCCCAGTGCACAACTTTTGTGCACTGGACCTCTAGTCTTATATAACTACAGTGTTCACTCACCTATCTGGGAGTCAGCTGCTTGTCAGCTGATCTAGACTGGCTTCAACTGAGGCTGTTGGGAAGACTCAGCTCTGCTCCACTTGTCTCTCATCCTCCCGCAGACTAGCCATGGCAATGGCAGAGGACCAGGAGATGAAGTCCCAGTGCTCAAGGCAATTTCAGGCCTCTGCTTGCATTGCATCTACTAACATCCCATTGGCCAAAGCAAGTCAGGCCAGAGTTAGCATGAAGCAGTGATGGAAAGTCACATGAAAAATAGCATGAATGTAAGGAGAAGTGAATAACATGTACCAGACGATGGCCCTCCTCCAGACTTCTACCTCATAACACCTGCTTCTGTACAGCTCCACATTAAAAATATCCCATCACATGAGGGTCAATCTCTGGGTGTTGATGTTATAAACAATTTGCTTAACACAAGAAACCAGACCCTTTTGCATTTTTCAAGATTTCTTACTCCCGTCAGATGGGTGCCACATTCTCTCATTGTTTTTGTCCTGGACACTTCTGTCTGTCCTTTCTGCAAGAACTACATGATAGGAAAACACAAATGGGCTGTGCAGAGGGAAGCCATGTGGGCCGAAGAAGTCTTCGTTGGTGCATTCAATGTCCATTTCCCCTTCTAAGACATCACCTTGGATACCCCCTCTTTATGACTCCCCCCCAAGCCTCTTTCTCGCTTTATCAATGCTGAGTGCTAGGAAAAGTACAGGTTTTGAGTCCAACAGTCCTTGGTTAGCTTCTTGGCTGATTCACTGAGAAGTTACGCTACTTGGGGACAAGTCACATCACAGCTCTGAGCCTCAGCTCCCTTGTGCTCAGAGCCGGAAGATGGCCTATTTGGAGGACTGCTGTGAACGTTAAATGATATAATGTGCAGCGAGTGCCCAGCATGTACCATCAACATTGGGTCCTTTCTTCCCATTCCCTCTACTCACCACAAGGAGGGGCTGGGAAGAAGATTCTAAAATAAGAGGAATGGATCTGTAAAGAAGAGTTTTGTTTGCAAGAGATAGAGAACATGAGTCAAAGCAGCTTAAGTAAAAAATTAATTCTGAGCTCAATGAACTGAAAATGTAAGGGCGGAGCCATTAAAGACCTTCTTGTTAAGGTACAGTATGATTACAGCCCATTCTCTCCTCTGTCTCTCTCCACACTGGCTTCTCTTAGCAATGGGTTCTCTTCAAGGTGGCCTCTGGGACTCACCCCCTAGTCACCCCTCACAGCTCCAAGTCTAGTGGAAAACCTGCCACCCAAAGCACATAGACTCAGAACAGGAAAGTCCTGCTCTCCAGAGGCAGGGTTGCCAAATCTATATATATAAAAACCTAAGCAACCATTACGACTGGATGACCAGACAACCGGCCGGTAGGTATGATGCGCACTGACCACCAGAGAGCAGGCACTCGACACAGGAACTGCCCCCTCATGGTCAGTGCACTCCCACAGCCAACCTCCCAGAGACGGCCAACCTCCCACAGTCCCTCCCTCTGGCCGGCCGGCCCTGATCAGCTCTGATCGCAGGCCAAGCCAAGGGACCCCACCCATGCACAAATTCATGCACCAGGCCTCTAGTAAAATATAAGACACCCAGTTCAAGTTAAATTTCAGGTCAAAACAATGCTTTTTAAATGTAAGCATGTCCAAAATATTGCATGGGACATACTAAACATTTACTTGTTGTTTAAATATAAATTTAACTGGGTGTCCTGCATTTTTATTTACTAAATCTGGCTACCCTATCCAGAGGTAAATAATAATACTCTTAATAAAAGGAAAGAGACCCAGCCAGCATGACTCAATGGTTGAGTGTCAACCTGTGAACCAAGGGGCCACAGTTCAATTCCTGGTCAGGGCACATGTCTGGGTTGCAGGTTCAATCCCCAGAGAGGGGCGTGCAGGAGACAGCCGATCAATGATTCTCTCTCATCATTGATGTTTCTATCTGTCTCTCTCTCTCTCTCCCTCTCCCTTTCTCTCTGAAATCAATAAAAATATTTTTTTTTAAAAGGAAGGAGAATGCATAATGGGTCACATACCAAAAATAGAAAAGAAAGGAAAAAACAACAACAGGTTTTACTTCTATCTTCTATCCCACTTCAATCCTAAAACTTACGGTTATTTTCAATCCCAGATCTTAATAGGTACAGGAAGATGTGCTTTCTTTTCTCTTTCATTATGATTTCTCTGTAGCAATACTGAAAGCAATAAAGATTATTCCAGCCAGGCCTGTGTGGCTCAGTGTTTGAGCATCAACCCATGCACCAAGATGTCACCTGTTCAAATCCCGCCCTGGTCATGGAGCAGAGAGAGAAACCCCTCTCATTCCGCATAACACTGGAAGTAAGCTCCACCAGAAACACCAAATGCATCGCATCCACAAAATAATTTGTTTACATGGAGGCCAGAGATTTCCTCAAAACATGTGCATGACCCAGCACAACCCTAATTGGGGAAGTCCAGGAGAATTTGAGCTCTCAAATTCACACTTAGCATCCATATTGCCCCTGCCCAGGCAGCCTGCCCTGCTCCTGTTCAAACAGACCTTCCTTTTGTTGACCGCAACAGCGCCAGCTGAACGACTCTTTTTAGCCACGCAACAAAAAGACACGAAAAGAGGCAGCTTTCAGGATTAATCTATGGGTAAGACCACACCTCCCAGGCAGGCAGGGTGGCTGTCAGCTGTCCACGGCAGGGCCCCACTGGAGGCTGGAGCAGCAGCCTGTGCCCTGTGCTCAGCGCCACCCCTGCTCGGCCAGATAAAGGCCTGGCTCTGTCCTACAGGCGAGATTCCTTCGCAGAGCAGCTGCGCTCAGGTTTTAACGCGTCCCATTGTCCTGCTGATTTAATGAGGTCTCTTGGGCACTGTGTTTGTAAGTGACAGTCATCAAAATGCCAAACACCGGAGACACAGCCTTCTGAGAAGTTTGCATCATTAAAGAAAATGTTTTTAATTTAAAAAGAAAATACAATCACACTAAAACCCGCATTACTGTCTGGAATGTATTAATGTATTCATTCTCCTCTAGCCTGAGCGCCTTATCGTGGCAGAATGGTTAGAGCACAAAATTTGGAGGCACGAACGAGTCCCACGTCCACACTGGTTAGCTGCAACAAAGTCTTGAACTACTTGGAGCCCAAGTTTCTCAGCTATAAAATGGATGTAAAAAGCATACTTTCTTTAAAGGGCTTTTGGACTGCCGCGTGAGATAATACACAAATGATGTGTAGCCTGACATCTGGTATCTTATAAGAGCTCAACAAATATTAGGTATTATTTATTTTAACAAAATATATGTGATATTGAAAAACAACATCCAAAAGTAATTGTGTTCATATATGCACACATATGAGAAAGTGAGTTACTTTTTGGAAAATGAGTACGAGCAGTGACTGGCACATGATAAGTGCTATATAATTGTCAGCTATCATTATTGTTGTTGTTGATCACATTACTGTTATTATTATTATTACAGAACCTTTGGCACCAGAACTCAATTGACTTGACCAAATGACTAACTAATGGGTTTGTTTGCTCTGCAGAGATGAAAAAGGGAGATGAACTATTATAAGGGATGGAGAGGGACTCTGGTTAGAAATAGGCTAGAGTGAGAGGGTCAACAAATGACGACCCACAGGGAAAATCCAGCCGTTTTTATTTTTGTAAATAAAGTTTTATTGAAACACAACCCCATTCATTCGTTTATATGTTGTCTATAGTTGCTTTTACATTGCAGTGGCAGGTTGAGTAGTTGCCAAAGAGGCCATATGACCTACAAGGCCTAAAATATTTACTCTCTTGCCCTTTCCAGAGAAAGTGTGCTGACCCCTGAGCTAGAAAGAAGGGAATGGGCCTAGAACAGCATTTGTCACATAGTAGGTCATCAGTGAATAGGGGCTGAGAAAAAAAAATGAGAGAAACGAATAACTGAATGGGCAGGAAGCCGCTGATTTATTGTTGGTCCTGACCTACCAAGGGCTTCATGAAGTCAGGACCACTTCATAGTGATGTGTCAGCTCTATTATTGTCCCGGGGAACTGTGTGAGCCATTGTCAGGAATGAATAGGACATAAATATCACTTTGCAAATCAGACACATCGGTACTGGGTTCCTGCCAGTCAGCTCCAAGGGTCCCATCCTCTGCCCTAGCCCAGCCAGAGAGGGAAGCTGGTGATAGCAGAAAATGCATGAACTTTACATTGAGATACTACAGAGAATAGAGAGCAAAGGGCAGACTATGAAATGGCACATTTGTCTCCAGTTTTAGCAAAGGAAAAGGATGCATCTGATTCCTATTCCTGCTGAACTCTACAGAATGCAGTAAGAAAAGCAAACCTCCATATTCACAGAGAACAAGGAGCATAGTCATTTTAAAACAACAAAAAGACGCTTGGGTGTATACATAGCTAGAGTTGGGGCTGACTAGATTATGTGATGTGAACACAATTGTCTGCTAAAACATCTGTCAAAATTCCTAGCTTAACTGAAAATGCCTGGTCTTCCCCATCAGAATGCGGGCTCTGAGCAGGTCCAGGCTCAGCCCTGACCTCTGTGTCCACCCACAATGCTTAGCACATTGCTCTGCACGTCCCCTTTTGGTTTAAGCCAGTTTGACTTGGGTTTTCCTTTACTTGCTACTTAAATTGTCTGAGGTACACCATTATCATTGGTTATCAACGAACTCTACTCTCCTCCCCTCTCAAATCTGGTGATGGCAAAGAAGTAGAAAGGAAAAAAAGAGAAATTCAGAATCTGCGGCCAAACTGTCTGGATTTGAATCCAAACTCTGCCACTTGCCCTTGGGCCCATTATCTCTTTATGCCTCCATTTCCCCTTAGAGCAGTGGTTCTCAACCTTCTGGCCCTTTAAATACAGTTCCTCATGTTGTGACCCAACCATAAAATTATTTTCGTTGCTACTTCATAACTGTAATGTTGCTACTGTTATGAACGTAATGTAAATATCTGATATGCAGGATGGTCTTAGGCAACCCCTGTGAAAGGGTCGTTCGACCGCCAAAGGGGTCGTGACCCACAGGTTGAGAACCGCTGCCTTAGAGAAATGAGGAATAATAATAGTACCTACCTCATAGGATTGTTGAAAATTTGGGAGGCAATTTATGTAAATGCTGACAGTAGTGCTTAACCATGAATAAGACATAAAAACACTGTCATTATTGCCATAGTGTTGTGCCAAACCGTGTTGCTCTCTCTGCCCTCGCCTCAAGGAGGCCATAAACCTTGATGCTACCTGGTGCCCCTTCTCTCTCTGTCTTTCCCTCCACAGCCACCTCTCTTCCTAACTTAATTGGCATGGACCACCGGAACAAAACAAGTTATTTTACTACCCAAAACAGATCCGCAAGCTCACCCTGGATGAAATGGATTTTTTGGACCCTAGAGGTGTCATATATTAGCAACTAGAGATACACGCACACACACCGAGAAGATCAAAGGCCCAAAGCTGCATTTTCCATCTATGGTGATTGAAAATCCTCTCCTGGAAGGCGGCAGGTGGGGACCCCAGTACAGAGTCCGAAATGCCACTTTCACTCTGCTGAAATATAAGCCCCATGAACTGTTCCACACACCAGAGGCAACTGTTTATTTTCTCAAATCACCTCTCAAGGCCCCATGAATCTTATCTGTCATGAAATCTAGCCTCTCTTTCTAGAATTCTGTCCCATCTCCTTTCTTGATTATTCACAAACCCCCGGAGGATTGTATAATCCAAAAGGGGTAAGGGGCATCCTTGTGGTTCCCACACAGGCTGTCATTGCCCCTTGCGGCCACACGGGGTCACTGTTAAAGGCAGATGCTGCAGGTCCTCATAGCCCTGGAGCCCGCTGTCCCCAGTTCTGAGCAGGTGGTGGAGTCCTGGTCTTCCACGGAAGTCCACCCTGGCGCTAGGTGTAGCAGGGCCAAAAACATTGGAGTCATCCTTGACTCTTCTCTTCCTTACTGAACCTCCCCCCTCATCCAAACTATCCACAAATTTTGTTGGCCTTCCTTGTGAAATATATCAAGAATCTGACCCCTTCTCACTACCTCACTGCTCCCACCGTAGTTCAAGCCATCATCTCCTCTCACCTGGTTGGTTGCAATAGGCCGTTGGGAAGTCTTCTCACCTGCTCCTCCAAAGTCTGTTCTTAAGACAGCAGCTGGGTTGATGGTTTCCTAATAAAATCAAGATCTATTCTCAACACAGCAGCTGGAATGATGGTTTCCTAATAAAATCCAGATTATGTCTTGACTCAAAACCCTCCACTGTGTCCCAGAATTCTCATCCTTGATCTTCTATCTCCTATTACCACTTCCAACGAAAGGCCTTTGCTCTTTCTGTTCCCTCCACCTGGGATACTCTTAGAAAATTCCCTCATCTCCTTTAAGTCTTTCTCACATTTCACCTTTTCAGTGAGGATTACTCTGGCTGTCCTATTTACTATGCCTTTCCTTACTCTCCAAAGCCCCTTTATTCAGCCCTGCTGAATCTGTCTTGACAGTTTTAATATTTTTTAACAACGGACCCTGCATATTCATTTTGCAATGGGCCCCACAAGTTATTAGCCAGCCAAAGAGATCTCTACTTTCCTTTGTTTTCTGATTTGTAAGACAAAGGTAACAATGGTACCTTTCCCACAGGAATTTTGAGAGGATTAAATAATATATATGTATCAGACACATAAAACTTATAAATGCATTTAACAAGAAGGTATTGTCTACTCTGTATCAGACACCATGTTCTTGATCCTGGGAAATGCCCATCAAACATTGGTCTCATGGAGCTTACAGTCCAGTGGGGGGAAGAGAGATAGTGACAAACAAGATACTCTCACATGGAATAAGTTCTATGTGGAGGACTAACATGCAGTCATGTGACAGAGTGGCTAGACGACCACTGTCACTTGGGTGATCTGGAGTGGTTTCTCTGTGAGGTGACATTGAAATGAGACCTGACGACAAGAAAACATCAACCATGCAAAAGTCAGAGGCAAGAGCATTCCAGGCAGAGGGGGAGTAGTGAATGTGCCAAAGATGGGTACTAACTGAGGTGTCAGAAACCGGAATTAAGGCAGGGTGGGTGTGGCAGAGGGCATTAGAGAGCGCTTCCAGATAAAGCCAGAGAGAAGACTGCAGCCCGGATCGAGAAGGACCAAAGCCACAGCAATGGGTGGTGCTTGGTTAAAGGTGTGATGGCAAGTCATCCAAGAGTTTTTTAAGCTGGGAACACTTGGTCTTAACTTCCGTGTTTAAAAGTTAACTGTGGCTGCTGTTTGAAAAATGGATTTGGGTGGAGGAGCAAGGAAGGAAAGAGAGAGGTCGAGTAGGAAGTTATCTGAGTCATGTAAACAAGAAGTGAGGGTGGCCTGAACCAAGGCGATAGTGGTGGGGATGACGAGAAGGGGTCAGATTCATAACAGGACTCCACCTATGGAACTTAGAATCAATAGGCATTGTTGATGCCAATGGTGGGGAAAGGAAAATAATCAAAGATGATTCTTGAGCAGTTGGGTGGATAAACATTCATGACAATCATGTAAATACCAAAGATCATGAAGTAAATACCAAATGATTAATAACAAGTGTGGGTTACTTAATTAATTAATATTGAATCCTAATGAAGAATTGGGATGTTTTCATGGAATAACACCCGAACCAGGAAGGTGCTGAGCACCGAGTGAATGTCGCTTGAGGGAAGGGAGAGGAGAGGGAGGATGCTAAGGGGGAAGAGGAAGGGGAAGCTAAAGAGAAACTTTGCCAACTTCACAGTTTTGCCTAAAGCAGGACCTGCTGACGAGTCTCCTCAAAGAGGAAAAACAAAATTACACACACATACCAAATGAAAGTTTGCTGCACGGGAAGATTTGAACTAACAAAGGAACAGGAAAGGGCCTGGAGGACAGGGACACACGTGTTTGGACACATCCCCCTCTTAGGAAAGCTGACTCCAGAGAGGGCCAGGGCCTGATGAGTGTGCAGGAAACCCTTTTGCCCTGTCAGTTCCTAACAACAAGTGGGTGCGTGTATTTACCCTCTCAAAGCAAGGCGAGAGGAACCAGGAGGGGTGTCCGGGGCCAGGTGAAGGCAAGGACACTTCCCCATCTGTTCACCTTGCCCCTACTGTAGGACGGGAAGCATTTACAGAGGCAACGCCGTGACTCTGATGGGCATGCTACCTGGAGACATCACATTTCAACCAAAACTGATAGTCTCCTGAGTCTGGTATCTTATACCCACAATAATAATCTTCCTAGAAAATTCATTCCCTGAGAAATGGACTAAAGGGCACCTCTCTATGACGATTAAAAGCTTAGAATCTTTTTTAATCATGTGTATGCTAAGCAGGACCGTGGTAGGATACACTAGAAGAAGTTGCCATTATTAGTCCATTTTTCACCTAAAAGAGTGACTGTTTCATGTAGCTCAACATGATATCTGCCTCTGCAGCCTGGTGAAATAGTTTAAGATAAATACCACCATGGCCATGAGTCTTAGCTTAATTAAATATATCTCCAACCCTTTCCTCAAAATCATAGAGTGTTCTATATCTTTTGAGAAAGTAATATTAAGGGATTAAAGCAATTTCAGATTACTTTGAGGGAGAAAATAACTTACCTATATTCCTCCAGAATGCACCCAAAATTGAAGCCAACCACTGAAAGGCTCAAGACTTAAACAAATTTGGAGAGGGAGAAATATTTTACAGTCCTGTAAATATGGAGAAGCAGAGTGAATATCCAGTGCCCTTACTTTATCACAGAGCTCAAGGACTTGCTCAAGGTTAGGGTCAGCAGTTGGAGCAGAGCTGGAGCCAGACCCTTGTGTGTATAGAAACAACTCTCTTTTCTGAACCAATACACATTATATATGAAAAGAGTCTGGGATTTTGTGGATAAAAACCACTTCACTTGTAAGAAATAGAAAAATATTTAACACAGGTTACAAGAATTTGATTTCCCAGATATCAAATAATAATCCAACAGAATAAGATATGGGAAAACTCACCAAGAAACAAGAGGATTTTAGAATGATCATTTAGAGGAGGGTATTATGGCAGAACTGAGTGGCATAAAGAGCAGAATGAACTGATTTCTTAAGTGACTCAGGGAATTTAAAGGAAAAAAAGAGGAGTATGTTTCAATAAATGGGTTTTTTCTGAGGATAGTGGTATTTTACTTGCATTATTTAACCTGCTCATCTATATAGCTGAGAAATTTTCATGTCCATGAGTTATTTTGTCAATCATTTGTATTGAATGCTTACTATATTTCAAGCGTTCTTCCAGATATTTAAGATAATATCAGTTCCCTAAGCAAAAAAAAAAACAAACAAACAAAAAAAAAAAAAACCCTGTCCTTAATGAGCATATATTGTGATTGGGGAACCAGACCACAAACAATAAATATAATAAGCAAGTGAATTGTATGGTGACTTAGAAAGTGACAGATGCCAAGGAAAAGGAACAAAAAGATCAGGATAAGAGGAAGCAGGGGCTATGAGAGGGATACATGCAGCTGCTTTCAGCTGAGTGGTCTGCACACGCCTCGTGGAGAGGGTGGCTTTGAACAAGGACTTGAAGGAAATTCGTTAGTCAAGTGGCTCTTTGGGGGAAGATTGTTCCAGGCCTAAACAAGTCACTAAGTAGAGGTGGTACTGGAAGGTATATGCTTCATCATGTGCTCTGAAGAGCTGGGATGGTACCCCTTTCTTCCTTTTACATAGAATAGGACGCCTCAACCTAACCCATGTGCCCATGTTATACTGTGCTGTGATGACAAGACCAGTAGACCTTGCAGTGGACCATTGGGAATCAGTGACACAACACTTTCAGTTCTGGCCCAAGCATGCCTGAGGTTATATGAATCTCAACCATGTTCTTCATATCCATTTTTCAGGGCTTCTGTGTCCATGGCCTTGTCTCAGTGTGAAAACAAATAGACAGCACCCAATGCAGTTCAGCATTTTAATGACTGAATTAGATGAACCACAGATAATCCATTTAGTAGCTTAGGCGTCAGCTATCAGAATGGTGGTCTACCGTTACAGGGAGAGCATGTGAATAGAGTAAGATTACTTGATCATGATCATCTATGGCTAGTTCGTACTAACTTATTGACCTGTATGAATCACTCAATTCCTTTATGCCTCAATTTTCACATTTACCAAGTTAATATACATGGCTTTGCCCAGTCTCTTTCACAAGGCTTAATAAAGTAAAATTAGCTAAAGATTAAGAATATAAAATTAATTAAATCAGTTAAAGGTTAAGAGTGGCCTGAGTTTGTGCAACAGATGAAAGAGAAGGAGGAGGAGGAGGAGGAGGAGGAGGAGGAGGAGGAAGGAGATGGTGGTGATGATAGTGAAGATGATGATTCCTCCTTTTGGAATGCTACTCTTAGCCCACATGAAATGCTTTATTATTCAAAATCTTGCTAACTGGCATGATGTAGAGAAAGGAGCAGTTAAACACTAACAACCCAGAATCCTGTCACCACAAGTGATGCTCAACAGTGCTACCCAGGAAGTGTCCTAGCCCTTCTCCTTCTTTTTCGAATATGGGAAAAGTCTCTGCCGATTCCAATCATGAAATTAATCCTCTCACCTAAGAGCAAGCTATCACTTCTCACGTTACCACCACTGAAGGCAGATCACAGGGCAGAGGAGGTGAGTGCGAGTGGAGGAGGGCATAGGAGGAAGCAGTGGGAAAGCAGAGGACAGCCTGGGTGGAGGAAAGCCATTCCCAGGTCTTCTAGGAGATAGTGGAGGAAGCAGACTGCCTGAGAAATACTGTTGGTTACAAACTCTTGTCCCAAAACACCTTTGAATGGTTGGAGACAGAGGTTAAACAATCTGCAAAAAGGAATATGAATCACAGTAAAGAAAGTGACACCCCACCCCAAGAGAGGCACACAGATAAATAGAACTGGAGCAAGTGACCAGGACAGAGGAAATCCAGACCCACGTCACAGCTACACTGGGCTAGGGGAGAGATTTGTGTAGCTGTTGTCTATGAACATGGCATATTTTAATCATGTAATAATAATGGTTAAGAGTAACTGAGTGCTCACTTTGTGCGAGGTACCATTTCAAGCACCTTACTTGTTGATTGCAGGTACATTTGGGGAAAACACTGGCACAGATTTGACATAATTTGAAGAACCTGTGTTCAAATGATCCTAACAGAAATCCTATATAATAAAAGCCCAGCGACCATAATGGCAGAACGACCAGAACGACCTCTCGAACAGTCACTATGAGGTGCACTAACCACCTCTCGGTCCCTTTCTCCAGCCAACAGGCTCTGATCGCCGATGGCCAACAGGGACCCAGGGTGGGTGGCAGGGGATGTGGGCAGTGCCAGGCCAAAGCCCCCATCCCACCGGTCGCCCCACACACAGAGGGTGACCTGCGGCAGGGGTGGGGCCAACAAGCAGGCAAGAATAGCTGACCTCTCGGTCTCTCCCCCGGCTGTCAGTCTCCCATCACTGAATGGCGAATGGGGAACTGGGGGGGAGTGGGGGAGGGGGAGGGAGTGGCGGC
The DNA here is from genome assembly GCF_014108235.1 of Myotis myotis. Classification (NCBI taxonomy): domain Eukaryota; kingdom Metazoa; phylum Chordata; class Mammalia; order Chiroptera; family Vespertilionidae; genus Myotis; species Myotis myotis. The sequence continues at coordinate 200,189,927 of NW_023416335.1, forward strand.
AGGGCCAGCTGCTGGCAGCCAGAGAAGATGGCCCTGATCGCAGGCTAGGCCTAGGGACTATACCCGTGCACTATTTCATGCGCCGGACCTCTAGTAAAATTAATAAAACTACTTGGACAATTTCTAAACAAAGTCACACGAGTTATATGTATTTTTTAAGTGTAATTTTTTTAAATCTTCAATCAAGGATATTCTTCCATTGATTCTTACAGAGAGTGGAAGAGGGAGGGAAAGACAGAGAGAAACATCAATGTGAGAGAAACACATCGATTGGTTGCCTCCTGCACGAGCCCCAACCAGGGCCTGGGCCAGGGAGGAGTCTGCAACCAAGGTACATGCCCCTAACCAGAATCAAACCTGGGACCCTTCAATCCGCAGGTCAATGCTCTATCCACTGAGCCAAACCAGCCAGGGCATATGTACTTTTTAATGCAACTAATTGATAAAGTGTATGAACAAGTCCTATGGAGTCCCCATGGCCATTGGCAGGCTAGCATCTTCCTAGCAACTTAAAAATAGAATATTCAACCTGCTAAAGCCTAAGACAGTATTGCCCTAAGATTGATCAATAGAGCACTAAATCTGGAGGCTAGTTTGCAAAGAGAAAAAGCATCTCTTGTTCTTAAAAATTTGAAAAATACTGCTTTCAGCAAAGTGGAACTGTTTTTCTTTGGTTTTGTTACATTATGTTTTACTGCAGGACTTCTCAGAACCTTAATAGGCAAATGGGTATGGTCAGTCAATAAGAAAGGGAATCAGAGGCAGGCTTTTCCAAATTATCTGATGAGGGAATTCTTCCTTCCCCAGCAATCCCTGCAGCATCTCCCAGAATAATTTAGGAAATGCAAGTATGGGTTCATTTTATTATTTCCCTGGAACTCTAGACCATTCCAAGCCCCAGATATTTATCCAGGTCCCTCAAAGAGAAAAGAATCAGGAAGAAGCTTCCAACTATTTTCCCTGGTGTATCCCTTAGCGTGAAACAGCTGTGTAACAGACAAACTTCCAACCATCATTGGCTTCCCAGGATAATAGTTAATTTTTTTTCTCAAGCAGTAGTCCCATGCAAGTGGAATTGTCCAGTAAGATTGGAAAAATTATCCTGTTCTCCACACCCCGAAGTTCTGATTTGATGGTTCTAGAGTAGTTTGGACATGGAGGAATTTTTTCTAAGCTCCTCCAGGATTCTAAGTCATGGCTGAAACCCACTGAAACAAAGGAAGGGCTCCTTCATCTGGCATCTTCCCATTCACACCTCTGGGTTAGCTTCTGCAGGCTGTCCGTTTTGGGAGTTTCTTAGATTATTGATCAATAGAATGTAATGTTGTTTTAAAAATTCAAAAAGAGAAAGACTTGCCAGAGGAAGAAGTTGTTTTACCAAAACTAGTCTCTATAACTGAGCCCTTCAGTTAACTCAGTGCATGAAATGTGCCCTCAAAAACCCATCTTGTTGATAAGCCCAGACTTTATCCTTTCTCACCCTTTCCCAGCACATCAGTGGAACTGGAGCACCACCTGCTACTTCTTTATGTGTAAATAGTTATTGGACAGTAGAGGATAGTGGTTAAAAGTATTGGCTCTACAGTTACACAGTTTGAAAACTGGTTCCCCACCCACTAGCTGTGTGGCCTGGGGAATGTTGCCTAACCTCTCTGCCTCAGTTTCCTCATCTGTAAACTGCAGAAAATAATTATAATATTTTATGAGGATTAAACAGATTAATCCATGGAAAGGTCTAGAATAACGACTAACACATATGAAGGTTTTAACAAATATTGGCTATTATTTGTTTTTATTATTGTCAAATGCAAGTCTCTGCTCTAGGCTGTCAAAGGTATATGTCCTCAAGGAATTCACACCTGGGCATGGGAGGCAGACATACAGACAGATGAACTGTGATGGATGTGACTAGGTTTTCATGCCATTATGTGCACAACGCTAGGAGAGTCTCCAAGATGCTATTGGAGGGTCAGGCCCAGAGGAGGTGGCATTAGATCCTTGAAAAAGGGCCTTGCAGACTAAGATGAGACCTACAGGCTCCGTCATTTGCTACTGAAGTGACATGGAAGATGAGAAAGGATGAGTCAAAACCCACTGTTGGCATCCGCAAAGAGACATTTCTTTGCAGTAGTTTGTCAACCACACAGGGTGTGGCCACCACTAGTCTTCAAAGTCAAGGACCTGGGCTCCTGCAACATTCCCTCCAGGATATTCTACCCATTTATGGGCACTCCCACAAACACTGCCAGACAGCGAGCTTGGATTCAGACAGAAAGGCCTGCAGTTTTCCATGGTGTGGCTGTGGAAATGGTGGTGGGTCTCTGGGTCCAGCAATAGACAGGACCAGAGGCAGGATGGGCAGAGCAGTGGGAGGCGGGAGCTTGTTCCCGGTAGTTTCACAGGCACAAAGATTCGGATCGTGTTTCTGCTCCAGCCCCTTCAGGATATCCTGTCATTCAGCCAGGGCATATATACAGTTGAGAGTGGCCAATGTCACGGCAACCCCTGGATTTGCCATTTTTCCTGTCTAGAGGCGGGTCTCATATCATCTGGTTCAACCCAGGGAAAGGAGAGGGAAGGATTTAAAAACAGACACTGAAATGAGAAAGAATTCACTGGGAGCTCTTCAGACAAAGTTAAAATAGGTAAACAGCTCTGACAGGGGCCTGGCACGGAGAAGGAGCAAATATTTTCTCGCCATGCTACGAAAATCAATCCCCTTCCTTCTTGGATTGGTTGTACAAAATTTCTGCTCCCCACCGGGAACTATAGAGCAGGTAAGACGAGACTTCTATTTCTTTAATTGGTTCATTTTCAGGGTGTGTTCAAAAGCTGTTTGCTTTAGTATGTTGTCAAGGGTAGTGAGTACTATGGGGGCTTCCTAAAATACAGAGGAAGCTGTGGAGAATAGGATATGAGTGGAGATGCATCATCTTTCATCAACCCAGTTGGTTCTTTCTGTGCTAAAATGCCATTGTTGGGACTCTCAGAATTCAGTGTTCACATTCCTGGTTTCATTGCGGATTTTGGTATCCTGGGTGTGTTTTGTTTGTTTTAATTGTCTCATCACTCACTTCCCATTGCATCATACTGACTGTAGAACATAACAATGGCTGTGGAGAGATGTTCTGGGGAATTACCGGTTGAGTGATATCTGGCTGAGAAATACAGTATTACAAAATGCATCAGGTTTTCACCCTCTACCTTCCCAAGTTGTAGTAAAAGTACCCAGGGCACTTTTACACCAGCATGCCAGCCTCTCAAGCAAGATCCCATGCATTGTCACCTTAGAACAGTGGTCGGCAAACTGCGGCTTGCAAGCCACATGCGGCTCTTTGGCCCCTTGAGTGTGGCTCTTCCTAAGCCTTAGGGGTATCCTAAATAAGTTAATAACAATGTACCTACCTATATAGTTTAAGTTTAAAAAATTTGGCTCTCAAAAGAAATTTCAATCGTTGTACTGTTGATATTTGGCTCTGTTGACTAAGGAGTTTGCCAACCACTGCCTTAGAACAAGTTCAATGTCAGGTTGGCAACAAGGCCAACCTGAAGGAGGGGATGTGGGAGTCAACCCGAGTGATTTAGTTGAAATGCATTTCTCAAGCTATGACTTCCGCTCTATGAATAATAAAACACAAATGTGATTCTGCATCTGTACTGGGAAAATTCTTATCAACACCAATTTTACTTCAGTTGGCTGTACTCTAATAATATTTTCACGGAAACATTAAAAAAGGCATAAAGGTTACTCACTCCAGTTTTCCAAGTTTGAACTGTGGTTTCATGAGTTTAACAAATATCTCTGAGGATCAGTGTCTGCTCCACTGCTTACTAGCTCTTCAACCCTGAATACTTTGGTTCTCCCTGCCAGCGGTCCACACAGCAGAAATTACCATCATCACCATCACTGTCATCAGAATGTGTGGAGAAATCAGGTGTTGACTGATGCTTAAAGCTGAGTTTACTCTTCAAGAAGAGATCATATGAGAAGTAGAATGAGCCATTCTATTTGAAAAGGACAAGGGATTTTTCTGAAAAGAAAATATTCAGCCCTGGTCAGGTGCTGAGTTGTTTAGAGCATCGTCCTGATACACCAAGGTTGCAGGTTGGATTCCCAGTCAGGGTATATACAAGAATCAACCAAGAAATGCATAAATAAGTGGAACAATAAATGGATCGATCTCTCTCTCTCTCTTTCTCAGATCAATAAATTTTTTTAAATTTTTAGAAGAGAATATTAACCCTAGCCTACTAAGAAAGAAAAGACAAAGTAATGTCACCCCATGTGCTTACCCACAAGGAAAACCCTAATGTAAAAGAAAATTCTGCTTTAAAAAATAGTATCGTGACCATTAATAGAGATTAATTGAAAGTATATCTAAGAGTGGCTTTTGTTATTCCATAAATACCATTCCAGCCAGAAAAAACACACACACACACACACACACACAAAAACAGAGATTTTGTTTTGTTACCCACCCACTATACAGTGTGCAGGGAAGAGAAATGGCCAAGCGAGGAATCAGAAAGCCACTGACTCCCAGTGTGGCCTGAGACAGGTCACTGGACCTCCCCTCAGCTCAGTTTGCTCCTCTCTAAAATAAGGAAGGTGACACCTGCCCTACTTACCTTCGGGGTGGTCGTGTTCAAAGACAATGATGCCTTTGGGAGTATGCATAACCATGAACTGCTCTGTCAATGTAAGGTTTCTTCTGGGGCAGCCTTTACAGATGTCAATAAACTTAGAAGTAGTTATGATGTTCCCAAGACCCCTAACCTAGAGCTGGGCCCCTTGGAATGACAAGAAAAAGTAAGAGTGGTGGTTTTTAAATGGAGAGCAAGACAACAAATAAGTTCTACTGGCCAACCATAGAGAGGAGCAAGAGAGATGAGTGTCATTTTGTGGTGGTGTTAAGCAGGGCCTTGAAGAAATGAGGTTTGGGGAGCCAAAAAGAGGGGAAAGAACATTCCTATCAGGAAAGGCAACAGGCAAAACGCAGAGGTGGAGATAGAGAAGCCGTACAGGAATTAGCACTTTACGGCCTATGATCTCCAGTACTGGGCCAGGCAATTTGTACGTGGTGCATCATTTACTAGTAAAGTTCTGTGTGTCTTAGAGGGTGGCTATCAAGATATTCCTCTTATAGAGGATGGCAAAGAGGAAGAAATTCATTCTAGATTGAACACTTGGCAAGATGTTGAGCCTGATTCCCAAGTTTAGGTCTTTGACTCCCAAGTTGTCGCTTTTCCTTATGTAAAGCTGTTTCTATTTAAGTTTGATGGGGAAATGAAGGAAATTTGAAACAGGTGAGGAAATCCATTTGGGAGGATCAGCACCAGCACTGGGCAGTGAGGGATCCTCAGGGTCAAAGTCGATCTGCATCATTCAGCAGAACAGTTCTCTGCTGCCCGGTGTCGCTCACTGTGTTGGGTATGCCTGTCTGGTTTCCTACAACTCATTAAGCCAATCGGCAAATATTTACTGAGCATTACTATGTGCCAGACACTGTTCTAGGTGCTTCAGACATAGCAGAAGAGGACAAAGTAGAAAAAGATTGCCGCCCTCACGGAGCCCACATTCTAGCTGGGTTGTAATCCAAAGAATACAAATATCTTTGGAAAAGACACTGTATGCTCCAGGGCATTTGGCACCCAGACGAGCCTATTCCCGTGGAATTAACGCTGAAAGGATATCCTTGAGATTTGCCGATCTCACTGAAGAACTTACATGCATACAGTGGGGTCTTGACTTACGAGTTTAATTCGTTCCCAGACCGAGCTCGTTAAGGAGCTCGTTAAGGAGCTCGTTAACTCAAATTACTCTGTCAACTCAATGCAAAAAATCGGCTGGTATCTCAAAAAACTCGTTAGTCGGGACCCAGGTAAGTCAAGGCCCCACTGTATATGCATAGCCCATGGATACAGACAATAGTGTGATGAAGGCCGGGGGTCGGGGGAGGGGGGCGCTGAGGGCTAGTAGGGGTCAATGTAAGGAAAAGGAAGACATCTGTAATACTTTCAACAATAAAGATAAATGTTGGATTTTTTTAAAGAAAAGAGTAGTCTACAATATATTTCCGGTTTCCCATTTGGAGAAGTGTATGTCATGAAGTTACCTTACCTTGCTGGACTCCATAGTTTAGAGCAGGGATGGCAAACGCGTGGTACAAGCAGCCCTTGCACAGCCAGGCAGACATTGCTTGTCAATCCCAGCACTCTTTCTAGATAAGATTAAAAGCAGCCTGCCAGGCACTACTAATCAACCTTATAACCCTCCTTGTGATTCCACTGATGTAAAGTCAATGGAGAAGATTGGCCAAGCAAGGCTCGGCTAATGGAAGTTGATGTTTTGTTTTGTTTTTATGCTCTCACAGACAAAAAGATGCGATAAGAAGTCTCGGCTTGTCATGAGGACTGAGTGCCGATCCTGCCCGCTCAACTTTGAAATTGACTGCCCAGATGGTTACACCAAGGTTACCAATGGCTCCACAGGGGTTCGAGATTGCAGGTACTCATTATGAGAAAGTAGTTGTGCTCCAGTCTTGAAATGCAAGGGATTGTGAATCCAAATAGAAACCTCCCATCTCAAACACTCCAAAGCATTGCCCTGGTTGTCTCTTTCTCTAAGGCCACATTGAGCCCAAACTTAGGTAACTCACAACTATGACCTTGAGTCTAAAAAATGGATTGCATTTTAATACTAAATTGACTACATTATATTGCACACAAAATATTCTCTCTTTCTTTTGCCCTTCTTTAGTTTGAAAATCTAGGTTTTGTTTCACTTGGAAAGGGTTCTAGTCAGAGCATGTTAAAAAGCCTTGGGTCTGACTCTCTCACTAACTAGCTATGGATCCCGGTACTATTTAGAACCCCAATAAGGGAGGCCAATGAATTACAGCTTTGTTGTGTTTATGTGAGCACTGTATGCCTGAAATCCTTTTATGATTCAAAACTCTCATCGTTCAAGGTTAATCCTTGCAAAGGACAACCAACTGTTCTACTCACCAGCTAATAGTTGCAGCCATGCAGCTCAAATGAAAACACTTTTTTTTTTTATTTGCTTCGTCTACTAATTTAAAGCTTAGACAGTCCTCAGTGAGTTTCATTTTTAATTCAGGGATGAAAAATTAGTATTCTGTCTTACTTTTGGTAAAATGAAACCTTACAACTGTTAAATTTTAAATTTGTGTTTGCTTAATGTGACTGCACTATATTCTAAACCCAAATCATAATTTTTAACAGAAGTTTCCCAACATTAGCTGGATTGAGTTAGCAACCATATGTGGCAGTTGACTACTCAATTACCGAAGTGGGTGCACATTTCCAATTAGATCCTTTTAGAAAGTACGTCTGAAAGACTTAGGGTTCAAGGTTAAAATTATAAAGCAACTTTAGTGAGAACATTTTTATACTGGTTACTTTTTTTTCATGGCCATGATTGGCACTTGATTATGTCCCACTCCACTACCCTAAACACACACAAACACATAGAGGAAGGGGTTGAGGGAGAGAGAATAAGGTTAGTGGACTCATGCTCTCGTTTTACAAGTGAATATTTTTTAATATGTTCTCATTGACTTCAGAGAGGAAGGGAGAGGGAGAGAGATAGAAACATCAATGATAAGAGAGAATCATCTATCAGCTGTCTTCTGCACGCCCCCTACTAGGGATCAAACTTGCAACCCGGGCATGTGCCCTGACCAGGAATCAGACTGGTCAATGCTCAACCACTGAGCCACACCAGCTGGGCTAGAATTGAAGATTTTGATTTGTCATTCATTTATACTGGAACAAACCCAACGTTGGTTCTTGAGGGGCCATTTGGCTCTGCACTTGGCTCTCCTTTTTTGCCATCTTTATAAAGAGATGTCCCTGCCAGTATTCCACCCTTTCAAAGAGATTGTCAACTCTATCTCCAGCCCAACTGCCCCTAAAGCCTGTAACTCTGTGGTTAATTAGCTGCATCACCGGCACTGGTTTAGGAGAACAACCTAGAACTCACGGGCACAGCAATAGTAACAGCGCAGGTGAAAGAAACAATGTTCATGGAAGATAACCTCTAAACACCAGAGTCAAGTCAAATCCTGTAATAAGCCATCCATGCAGAGATCCCTACAAATTGGTGATTAGCCTCCATAGAATTGCTATTCCAGAACTGTACCTCAGACGATACAAAAACTGTTCCAGGAAACTCATTATATCTCCCTCGAGGAAACTGTGGCAAATGCTGCTCATTACATTACACCGCCTCTCACAGGAATTTCTACATCTACGGTGTCCTGAGCAGTTGGTTTGATTTAAATCCACAGACCCTGTGCACCACATCACTCATGCTCTTTCTCTTCTTTCATTGGCTGCTGGGATACCCAGTGATAAGTTTGAAGTCCACTACCAGCGTGTGCCTAGAACCTAACATCATTTTTCCCATCTACTAACTTCACTCCGACATCATGCGAGATATTTCACCCCTATTTTCATTGGGCCCTGATGTTTTTCATTCATTACTTACAATTAAAGATAAACCATGATTATATTTTTTCTATCTAGACAGTAAAATGTGATTGAGATTATATATATATATTCTTTTTTAAATCTAGGCAAGCCCAAAGACCTAAAAAATATTCTAGGGCAATCCAACTCCAAGTTGCTCTGATGATGGGTATGTCCCTCTTTACCCTTGAAGGTATGCCTTTGTGATCAGATCATACTCGCTGTCTATCCCTGGATGCCGCCACATCTGTAGGAAGGACTACCTCCAGCCTCAGTGCTGCCCAGGCCACTGGGGCCCAGACTGCATGGGTAAGTGGCAAACACCCTTCTTGTATTTGGATACTTGCTTCTCGATGTCCTGTTCGATGGAAAATTGAGAAGAAGGAAAATGAGAATGTCAGTAAAAGGAGAATGTCAGCACCTTTTTCTGAAAAGGCGCATTTCTGTCAGGATGTAGAAAATTGTTCTTGCCCTCTCAGCTTTTCTAAAGAAATCTGCTTTCCTCCAGTCAGAGATCTGTCTTTAAGAGAATTCCTTTACAATTCAGCAAAAAGGACAGGGGAAAGGCTACCTGTTCTTACCAAAAAAGGTCACTGTACATAGTGAGGAAGTAAGAATGCTGGATTCTTATGATCTCAAATTTACTGTAAGAAGTTTAGTGACAACATCTCAAAGACTATAGTTATTGGTTGGCAACCAAACTAATCATTCAGTCTTCTAAAAATTTAAGTTTTAGGATGGAATAGCAAACTCTGTAATGACCATGTTCCACGGTAAGAAACACTACCAGCCAAATCTGAGTCAATAGTACAGTTAGACTCTCCTGTGGTCAAGCACAGCACTTATGAGCTGAAATGGAACTTCTATTCTGATTATAGATGTTTACACTCAAGTAGTGACTGCCTCCTTGCTATGACATGCAAACTATATGAGATCCCTTTTTTTCTTGGGTAGTAAAAAATAAGACATTTTAATTCATGACTTTACCATTTGCTTTACATCTTCTAAAATGTACTGAAAACATCTCCTCAAGTATACACATAAGGGGAGAGATTCTTTCGTTGTTGTTCTTTTCCTGGTTAAAATAATGTAAACAGACCTGGCTGGTGTTGCTCAGTGGTTAAAGCATCCACTCACTCTTGAAAGGGTTGAGGTTTGATGCCTGGTCAAGGGCACATACCTGGGTTGCTTGCAATTGGATGTCCAGTCTCAGTCGGGTCAATGTGTCTTTTTCATATCGATATTACTCTCTCTCTCTCTGCCTCCCTCCCTCCCTTCCACTCTCTCTTTTAAAAAATCAATGGGAAAAATGTATCTTCCAGTGAAGATTAACAACAAAAAAACTAATAATAATGATATAAGCCAATTGTATACAGTTTATAAGGAAAAGAACAAAGAAAGAAAAACAGCAACTTGTGTTATGTCACACATAGGAGACCCTAAATATTTTGGCTTATTTCTCTGGTTTTGTATTCCATATGGCTTCTAAATAGTTGCGCCCTATTCTACACATAACGTTGTCTCTGGTTTCTTTTTTTAACTAATGAAAAATAGCTTCCATTTACTCAGCATTGCTGACACTAGTTGCTAGAGAAATCCGTGGCCGATATTATCTGATTTCATTCTTAAAACAAATCCTGGAGTTAGACATTTTAATCTCCATTTTGCATATGAGGAATCAGATATTGAAGATGATCTCTTGCCAGTTTCCTTTGGGCTTTTAGGTGATCAAGCAAGTTCAAGTTCAGAGCTGCTGGCACCAAACTTGCCAGGGAGAGAGAAAGATGGGGTTTAGGATCTCCCGGACCTTCTCTCTGTTAACTGCTCTGCTCTCAGTGTCACCCCAGCGTGTCAGCACAGTGTGTTTCTAAGAGATTATTACATCGGAATCAAGCGATTAGCCCAGACTTCCAGATTTCAAGAACTTTTTTGGTATCAAATGTGGTCATATCACATCCCGTCCTTATAGACATCCTGTTATCCTAGAAAGAACTCTTAGGTTTGCTTTTCTCTCTCTAACCCACAAAGACTAATCTGGTGCTAAGCTATTCATCAGACACACCGAAGACAAGAAAAGGCTTTGTCCAAGATACAGTAACAGACGTCAGCATGTTCAACATAATGCATGGCAGACCATAGCCAGGAGAGCAAAGGCACTCTGGGTATTAAGTTTGAATCCAATTCCGTCATTACTGCTTTGGGCAAGTTATTTCCTGCATAGGCTCCAGTCCTTTTAGCTGTCAATGAGGGTAAAAAGTCCTACTTTACAAAAATATAGTTGAGGCTTTAAAACATCGGTACAGGTGGAAGCACTAGGCAAAGTGCACGACACTACGAAGACACTTTTAAAAAGTTGTATGAATCAATGAATGGGTGAATCATGGTCAAAATAGGCCTCTGATAACGAAAGGCAAATGAAATGGCACCCTTTATCTGAAGCCTTTCTAAACACTGGGTAACTCATAAAGCATGAGCAGGCAAACGGGACTCCAATCTCTCATGCCATCACACCGTGCTACGTGCACACGTGGCAGAGCTCACACCTAGGATCGAAGGAGTCTTAAGGGGTTCCTTGGACATTCGGGCATTTTCCTCTGATAGGTCTCGAGGCCATTGCAGCAAAACCTGTGGAAACCAAGGCGTGGACATTCTTTCTGCTGGCCTCTCGTTGGGGCAAAAGCGTGTTCCCCTTTATCTTCATCTTCCGAACATACTCAGTGTCTCCGAAGGCTTCCTTCCTTTGGTTCGGAAAAGAGATAAGTCCTCTGCTGGGCTGTGGCTTTCACCTCTCCCCCACATTCTGTGGTGATGGCAAGAGATCTTGCCTGTCATTTCACATTTCCACAAGGAGAAGAAAGAAAAAGAAGGCATGAATTCTCACTTGAGGAAAAAAATATATGTCGTCCTGACATAACAAAGGTGTTTCTACCCATATTTCATGTGCTTCTCCCTCATTGAAACTTGTACTGATTTATCAGATCTGCATATGAAAGTCTTTTCTCATTAGCCAGAAAACATGTTTTTAACCTTGAAACTTAATTCACTTAAACAACCAATTTCTATTTGAGATAAAATAGATTTTTTTTTTATCTGAACATGCCAGTTCTCTTTATTTCACCATCAACGTTAACAGATTTGTGCTACAACTCAAAGTAATGGGAAAAGAATGTGGCAAAACAATCTATTTCAAAGGGCAATGACCTTGATTCTTCTTTCTGAGGTCAATGTCATTGAATTATGCATATTTGTTTTTTGTATCGTCGTTTGCATTTTTTTCCTGTTGTATGTTCTTTGCCATTTGTATCATTATTTGCATTTCTTTCCTGTTGTATGTTCTTTGCCATTTGTATCATTATTTGCATTTTTTTCTGTTGTATGTTCTTTGCCATTTTTTTTTCCTTTGTATGTTCTTTGCCATTCACTGCACAGGTTGCAAATAACAGACTGTGTGGATTTGAATCCACTCTTTTAGGCATGCCCTTTTTTGGCTTTGAGTGACAAATAATGCTGAGTTTACATGAGGAACCTATTTTACATCAGTTTCCCATACAGACAGTTCCAACCAGAGCTATCAATGCAATACCAGCACATATTCTCTGCCTAGCTGTAAGCCAAGCTTTTATTTTTTCTAATATATTTTTATTGATTTCTGAGAGGAAGGGAGAGGAAGAGAGAGATAGAAACATCAATGATGAGAGAGAATCATTGATCAGCTGCCTCCTGCACGCCCTGCAACTGGGGATCGACCCGCAACCTAGCCATGTGCCCTGACCAGGAATCGATCTGGGACCTCCTAGTTCATAGGCCAACGCACAACCACTGAGCCATGCTGGCTGGGCTGTGAGCCAAGCTTTTAAACAAAGATAGTGACATGGAGGAGGCACCTTGGGAGATAAAGTTACAGGGAGATCCTTGGCCTCTTACTGGCAGGAAGTTCATTATCTTCCTCTAAAGAAACAGACAGCTGATGATTTGCTGACAGCTTATAACGGGTAAGCCTCCTGCATGGGGGACCACCAGAGTAGCAGGGAGCAAAGGGAAATGTGATAATGACCTAAAATAGCCTTATCAGCTCCTGAGCCTCACAATGCATCAGAAATGTGCCCTCATAGCAAAGTCTAATCTCTCTGTCGAGTGTGGCTGCTGAGAATGTCTTTTATGACAGTCCCAGATGACACTGTGATCTGCTGGCCTCCTCTGTGTAACCCCAGGTGACGCCAGCAGAGTCTTCCGTTCTTTCTGTGTCCCTGGCAACTGGCACACTAACTGGCACACAGTAGGTGCTGAACTCATCCTTGCAGAATGTCTGTGCGCCATCAAAATGAATGAACCTGAGCCCTTTGCTTCCCTAGAGTGCCCGGGAGGAGCCAGGTCGCCCTGCAGCGGCAGGGGCAGCTGTGACGAAGGCATGGAAGGAAACGGAAGCTGCTCATGCCAAGTAAGTTCCGAAACGTGTTCGTCTCCCTGACTCTGCCCCTTCTCCTTAACTTTTGTCCCTCCTTAACAAACACACACACACACGCACACACACAATGGAGTCTCTAAGAAGCGATACTAGTAAAAAAAAGTAGACAATCTGCAACAAAATGACTTATCAGAGGCTGGGGGTCTTGGAGTGAATCAATTAACTGCTCAGCCTTGAGTGTGCCCATCTATGAAATGGGTTTGATAGTAATCCTGTGTGATTACATTTGAAGAAAAGTGAAATAAGGTCATAGATGTGAAACTTTGTGAAGTTGTACAGGGCTATAGAAATTGTTGTTGCCACCACTCTTAGCTCTCGGTGCTGTCCACACCACCAATTGTCAAGCACGGGGTGTGCCATTGAAGAATTTCTTTGGTATCCCATGAAAATGACTTTTTGCAAGTTTCAGGCCTTTGGTTGAAACACAGAGAAATCCTGAAAATGACTGAGCTTGGCTGTCTTCAGAAATGCAACTGAAAGAGTTTTCGTTTCGCCCTTGAGTGAAATTATGATGGCACTGTCATCACTTGCTCTCTATTTATATCTTTGGATTGACAAAGCAGCTTTCTTCTGGACTCGCTGTAAAAACAATGATGCAGGGATTGAGGTACCCTTATAACACAAAAACAGCAAAGAATAAAGGAAAAACACAAAGAAGGAGCTTCAGAATAGGCACAGGGGGGATATATTTGAGAAATAAGCACAGACCACACCACCAGTGAGAAGCCCAGGGCTTCCTGGGCAATGCTGATCACGTTGGGTCTAACGTCATCTCCCTGGGGTATTTTGCAGGAAGGGTTTGGTGGAACAGCCTGTGAAACCTGTGCTGATGACAACTTATTTGGACCCAACTGTACAGGAGGTATGTCTGATTCTTCTGTAGTCTAATGCATTTGGAAACATAGAATGTCAAACAGCTACAGACCTCAGAAAGACTGATCCTTGGAGGGAAAACACTGAACAGTTATGTATAACCAAGTCTGCAAAGGCAAAGCAAAGAGTTAGTAACAAATCTGACAGAATGCAGTGTTGGGGAAAAAAAGAGTTTCTTGTGGTTTTTAGCACTTGCAGTCAGCTACTCACCAGTAATGCTGTCTGGCAAACTTGGGGGCACACAACTCCATCTCTCCAGACTCCAGGATCAGACATCCCCTGCTCTTTGCCCGTCCAGCTTCTCCCTGAGCTCTTTCCCGATCCTGGTTTCAGCGTTGACCTTCTCCTCGGGGGCCTTGACTTCCACCAGAGATCCCACCACATTCTGGTCGGTCCCTTCCTTTCGGGAGTTCACAAAGAAATGCCCGAGGTGAGCAGAGATGGTTGGCTCCACTTTGCAGGGTAAACAAACAAACAAACAAACCTGACAATTGATTGGTCTAGTCCAGTGGTCAGCAAACTGCGGCTCGCGAGCCACATGTGGCTCTTTGGCCCCTTGAGTGTGGCTCTTCCACAAAATACCAACTTCTGTGCATGGGCCACGAAGTTTCAATCGCATTGTACATGCACGCCCACACGTGGTATTTTGTGGAAGAGCCACACTCAAGGGGCCAAAGAGCCACATGTGGCTCGCGAGCCGCAGTTTGCCGACCACGGGTCTAGTCTCTTATTTTTGGTTCCTTCTTTTCCCCAGAAGTAGAGCCTGAAACAAGGATTCCAATACAAGTAGCATATTTAGGAGGTGACGGCAGAAACATTAAGAAAGTGACACAGAGGCATTAAAGGTGTGCTGTCAAGACAGAGAGCAGTGTGATGACCAGAGCTTCATGCCCTGGACTGGGGACTGTTGGAGTCATGGTTGAATACTCACCTCCAAGTTATCTCACCTGAGGGGAAAGGGAGTCACAGTGAGCTAGGCAGAATAAAGACCACCCCCACCCCGCCAAAAATATATGTCCATATCCTCATCCCCTGGACCTGAGACTATATTACCTTATATGGCAAGGGGGGAATTAAAGTAGCAGGTGGAATTAAGGTTGCTAAGTGGCTGACCTTGAGAGGGGAGGATGTCCTGGATTGTCCAAGTGGGCCCAGTGCAATGATAGGGTCTTAAACGTGGAGGAGGGACACAGTGATGAGATGTGAGAAAGACTCCACCAGCTCCTTCTGGCTTTGAAGGTGGAAGGGGGCCAGGAGCCAAGCAATGCGGACAGCCTCTAGAAGCTAGAAAAGTGAAGCAAACATTTTTCCCCCTCCAGGAAGGAGCAAAACCCTGCCACCTTGACTTTAGTATAGTAATTTTGGATGTCTGACCTCCAGAAATGCAAGGCAATAAATTTGTGTTGTTTTAAGACACTAGGTTTGGGGTAATTTGTTGCGGCAGCAATAGTAAGTTATTACATGCAGTCATGGGCTGGGGGAATTGTTAATTCCCTGCACTTCCAGCCCCCAATGAGCATTCAGGTGGAAAAACCTTCCCAGGAAGCCTGTGCAGGATGCTGGAAGTCAGCTGGAATGCACACAGTTGGTAAGGCCTAGAGAATGTGGGCATGGCAGAGACAGTGTCTCCCAGATCCATAGTCACCCAAAAAGGATATATCCTGTGGCCTTTCTCCAACACCACCTTGGTTCTGACTTTTATGGAAAAATCAAATTCAGTAGATACTGCATTGGTTCAAATTTTCTTGAAGAAAATCTACACACACACACACACACACACACACACACACACACACACACATAGACATCCTACCCTCATAAGTGTGCACACTCTGGAATAAGTTTTATTGCAATACGGAGACACTGTCTCATTCTAATAATCCCTGGGTTCTTTGAAAGAAGACACTGTTATACCTCTTTATCTTCAGTACCTTCCACAGTGCTATCTGCATGGTAGACATACATCCCACTTTTGTTGGTTAGATGAGAGAGTGAGTGAGTGAGTGAGTGAGTGAGTGAATGAATAAATAGCCTGATTTACTCCAGCCATGCTGTCCTGACTCAGAACTGTGGCTTTGAGATGCAGCATATAGAGCTCCAACTTTAGACTCAAACTGGGTTTCGGCCCTGACGCTACTAATTGTGGGAACTTTAAGTTTATAAGAACATTCTCTCTATGCCTTCATCTGTAAAAACAGAAATAATATTGCCTTCTTTCAGATTATTATGAGGATTTAATGAGGTAATCAGTGCATGATAAATGTTAGCGATTATTACCTATTATTCTCCAGTGGCCCCCGATCTTAGGACTTCCTTCATCTGTATATTTTTAAGATTATACATTATATTAAAGATCGTTAAAATATAATCAATCAACTGTTTAGAAATAACCTACTTCCTAAATTGGCCCTCCCCTACCATAATAATAGAATTTAAATCACATATTTTAAATAAATATTGAGATGGGAAGGAAGAAAGGCAGCATCTAGCATTGCTTGCTTCCCAAGAAAGCCGACTCATTGCTCTGGGATGAAAATTCAGAAAGAAGAAGAGTCCATGTTGCCTCCAAGAAATTATCTTGGCTACCAATGAGCACAGATATGCATGGAGCTCCCAAACATTTCTAAATAAAGGGGCATTTCTTCACACTTATTGGTGCCATGGAGAAAGGGCACGTGAAAGGGAGAGAGTTGGTTTAGAAACCTAAGTTGTTAAGTGTGGGACGTAGCTACAGTGTTTTGGACAGGTTCAAGCCTTGGACTAATGAGAGGGCACAACCACGGACCCACAGTTAAGAAAACTGGAAACCTAAACTGAGAGTCAGGAGAGAAATTCCAAACCCTGGGTTCCAGGAGAACTTCAGGTGGCGATGAAACTGTTCTGTTGGGCTGTCCCATGGCGTGCCTGGTCACAGGTGGCCATTGGGGACCTGAGATGAGGCTGGTGCATCTGAGATGCTGAACCCTACATTTTAGTTCATGTCACTTAGTTTAAGTTTAAATAGCCACACGTGGCTGGTGGCTACCACATTGGAGAGCTCAGCTCCAGAACAGGCTTTGAAATCACACTGGCCTGAGTTTGAAATCTGCTGCTGTGTGACCTGGGACAAGCCATTTAACCTCTCTGGGCCTTCCTCACCTATAAAGTGGGAATAAGAATACCTACTCCACAAGGTTGGCAACGTAGCAACGCTCATAGCACCATAGCATAAGCACTCAATCAACAGAAGCAAGTATTAAGCAAGGACAAAAGCAATACAACAGTAAGGGTACACTTATTCACCTAGGAATGAATGAGTGAATGAATGAATGAATGAATGAATGAATGAATGAATGAATGGCTCAGGGATGGCTAGTCACTTCCCATTGGCAAGGACTAGGGGAACTTGCAAACCTCTTCAGCCGGACATCCACTGGGTGCCAGTGTTGTTGCATCCAAGGGGGCGTTGGTCTCTCAGAGGAGGCTGGCTGCTGGAAGTAGGACAGTTCTATTAGCTGCTGTTTATTTTTAACGCCGGCTTTAACCTGCTGCAGGAACAGCCTCCTACCCGCCCGCTGATTCACTCAGACGTGATTTAGAGCTGCATCAGCGAGGGTGTTCATCTCTGTTGCCAAGGCCCTGCCCACTCAGGGCCTCACTCCTGGCCGGGGCAGAAGGCAAAGACCACTTTCTCTGATGTGACCCCCAAGTCAGTCCCACAATCACGTCTTGTTAATGGCAGTAGCTGGCATTTGCTGAGCGCCTGCTGTGTGCCAGGCTGCGTGGGAAGAGACCTGACCTACGTGATCTCTTTGGATGCTCACAGCAACTCTTCAAGCCAGGTACCTCCTTTTATGAATGAAGAAGCAGAGAGGTTTCTCAAGGTCACGCAATGATTACAGGGCCAGAGGCAACACCCAGGTGGCTGACTCCAGAGTGTGGGTGCCCAGCCCTGCACCATTCTGCCCCTGGCAAGCACCCAACATTAGGCCCCTGATAGGGGATGGGGATCCAAAAAGGGGAGCGATTAGGTCCCCACCCCCAAGGAGCTGGAAACACGGGTGACAATTATGGTCCCGTGTGCACAGCACCAGTGGGTGCTGCAAAAACACGGGAGAGGGAGCAGCTCACTCTGCCAAGGGGCCCAGCACGGGGGGCTTTGTGCACTGTCTCTCTGACCCAAATGGCTGTGGCTTTAACCACTTCAAAGTCACACACCCCAAGCTCCGAGTGTCTCTAGAGTTTGGCAACAAATGCCATGAGCTCTTTAAATGGCATCTGGGACACTTTCTTGGCAGAGGTTGGCAGCCCTGCAGTGCGTGTCAAGAGCTCCCCAAGCTGTACCAGGCCAGTTAACCCAGGACAGAGGATGCGCTGGAAGCCAGGACACAGGGAGAGCCTGGTGCCAGATTCCTGGGCTCACACCAGCCAGCCCTGGGGGGTGGAGGGGAGGACTAAGAGACAAGGACAGCCCTTGAAAGGAGCATCTATATTGGAAGCAGGCGCTGAGTCCCACTTAACTGCCCCTTCCACCCCCTCACCCTCCTCCATGCCACATGACAACACTCAGAGCACACCCTCCTCACCCTGCACCTGCCTCACCCTCTTCACCCTCCTCACCCTCCCCACCCTGTACCTGCCTCACTCTCCTCACCCCATTCCTGGCCCTGCAGGATGCTATCTCAATGGAAATTTTAGCTGTGCAGTTGTGGGCATGGCCATGAGCTCTGGGAAAGATGTCATGGGGAAGCACAGGCAGGGGAAGGTCTTCCACGGGGCTCCAATCTAATAGGGGAGAGAAATATGCAGATGGAGACAGAGGAAAGCAGCTTCGGCAGCCTCCTGGGTCCCAGCCCGGCTGTGGTGTCGCCTGCTGAGCATGAGCAATTCCACAGAATATCACCATCAGAGATTCGCTGCCTCCATGTGAAACAAGACAGAAACCAGGCTCCTGAGTAACCACGTCTGAACAGAGAAGACACCGTGTCAATAGGCAGCCAGGAGAACCATCCAGCAGCTGCCTGTCCCAGCAACGCAAGAGGCTCCCACTCTCTCTCTCCAGTGGCCGCTGCCCTTGCAGCTGACTTGGTGTGACCACTAGCGTGTTCCTGGTGGCCTTTGGCTCGCCAGCGTAAACAAAATTAACAGTTGTAGTCGGACACGATCGTGGACACAAAGAACATGCCGCTGGCCCCAGAGCACAGATTCTGCTGGGGGAGCTCTGAGATGGCACCGCAGAGGTGGGGGCCTTGGTTGGCCTTGGAGGATGAGGAGGATTTCCGTGGACATGTGGGAGGGAGCACAGTTGGAGACAGGGGCATGGAGGTGGGACGGCACAGGATGCAGATCCTGATTCTTCTAGGCACCACCTTCCGTAGGCCGCCCCTCCATCTCTTCCCGGGCAACTCCCATTGCCATTGACCTATCATGTCAGAGCACCTCCCACCCGCACTGTGCTGGGCTGTTCTGCCCTTACATGGTGAGTTCTTCGAGGGCAGGGACTTTGGGTCATTCATCCTGTGCACAGCACCCTGAACATAATAGGTACTCAACACACGTTTTTAGGAAGGAAGGTTAACTACTGAGTTATCTCATGTGCTGATACGTCTAAAATAAAGTGATGGGAGATGAAAATGAAAAATTAAAGAGTTTGAAGTCAGATTGGAGAAAGTCTTGTTTGGTAGAGGAATTTATATTTCATTTGGTTAGCAATTGGGAGTCATTGGAGAAAGTTATCATGATATCATTATTGATCAAATACAATGGATGGAATGGAGAGATGAGAGATTGGACTGTGAATTCAGTTAAAATGCTACTGCAATAGTCCAAGCAAAATATGGTAAGGCCCTAAATGAGGGCAGTTCCAGTGGAGATAAGAGCAGGGGATCAAGGTGAGACACACAACAACAGTACAAAGGATTTAGTGCTTAGTAGATGTTAATCTTTGCTTTTCCAATATTTGGTCAGGTTTTTGGTTAGGTTTTTTTAAGCAGGTGTGTCTATAGAAATCCCATGATGTAGACATCATTATCTACATCTTATATATAAATAAATAGAAGCTATTAAAAAGAAATGAAGTCCAGATTAAGCCGGGGTCTCTAGGACCTCACACCTATGGTTTTTCCTGCGTCATCATGCAGATTCTCAATAAACACTATCTGAAGATGTTATCCACCCAGAATCTTTGGGCGATGTCTGTGTCAGGTACTGAAAAACCCCCATTTCCTGTCTGCAGTGTGCAGCTGTGTGCATGGAGTGTGCAACAGCGGACTCAACGGCAATGGAACCTGCGAGTGCTACTCTGCATACACCGGCCCCCACTGCGACAAGCGTAAGCACCACCAATTTCCTCAGTGCCACCCCAGGTCAAAGAGGCACAGGTGTATGCATTTCAGACCGTGCAGGCCAGCGCCCAGCCCAGGGGAATGCTGTTCTGTGCACCCTTTCCTCAGCCCTGGGCACACCAAGGGCTCTACAGGACTGGCCGTTAGAGGCTGGCCACCTCCCCTTCATCCCGCACAGCTGACCCGTGAAGCCACCCGGCCTGACCCACACACAGAAGTCCACTACACTTCTGGGAGTGTGTCTCTTAGCTTCTGGTCCCAGAACACCAAGTGAGTCCTGACTTTTGGCACCTCCCTGTGGATGACCTTCCCTAGAGGGAAGATTTCCAGCAAACCTCACCATCAAGGCATCTCAGCACCTTCTCCCCCATCCAGTGGCCACAGCCAGGCCTTTCCCAGTGACATCTGCGGATCAGCCCAGGAGGGAGGAGGGCTTAAGTTGGGCACTTAGCTCAATCCAAGGGTAGTGGTTGTTCTTTATATTTCTGCTATTCCTTTATGCTTTAGAATTCTAGTTTTTAACGCTCACAAGGAATTCCCATTATTTTAATTCTCTGTTCATAATGCTTTACCCTAAAATTTCCCCTGTTCAAATTATTGTGTGTTTTCTGTCTCCTGCCTGGACCCTAACTAGTACGTTTCCTACTATTAAACACACACACACACACACACACACACACACACACACACACACACCTTAGGTTCCCTAAGATCAGAACTCCTCTCCTATAATAAAATCCATTGCACATTCAGGTCTGCATCTGGACTCTTTGCATTGCCCCATGGAAACTGGGGCTTGGAAGACCTGATGGAAAAATGCTGACATTCTGGCTATTGGTCTTCCTATGAGTAATAAACTATCTTTTATCTCTGACCCAGGAGTCTCATATCTTCTACCATCATCCATGAAACTGAATTGGCCAACTTGTTAGCTTTGCACGTTCGCTAATATGTCAGGCTCATTATAGTTTTTAACAACCCTCTAGGCCCCATCAATATTGTAAAATACTATGCAGATATTAGACATTAAAGTATATCCTTCGAGACCTCCATAGTACATTGTTAAAAAAACAAGTTTCTAAAGATTTTAAAGGGATTCCATTTGGTTTTAAAAATCATATAAATAAACATATATGTTATTGTTTGTTGATGATGGTTATTTTAGGAGTGGGATGGGATAGTGAGAATAAGAAGACAGTTAATTTTTACTTCATGCATTCTGTACTTTTGAATTGGTACAGCAAATCTGTGTATCCTTTTTAATAATGGGGAATATTGCTTTTGTTAAGTTTTTTATAACTGGTTTTTCTGCTGATGCAGTTACCTCAACAACCTTCCCTTGCAGCCATCCCTGAATGCGCAGCCTTGCTCTGCCCAGAAAACTCCAGATGCTCACTATCCGGTGAAGATGAAACGAAGCTAGAATGCAAATGCCTTCCCAATTACAAAAGCGATGGCAAATACTGCGAGCGTGAGTAGAATTTAGATCCTGCAAGTTTATTAGTTGAGATGTTTAGGTTAGGTTATCCAACAGGAAAAAGGGGAGGCGACTCACAACCACCCTAATTTTAATGCAACCACCACTTCTATTTTTCTTCATGAAACTGGAGCCAGACTATCTGGGTTCATATCTCAGATCTGCCTATTACTAGCTGGACAAATTCTGTAACCTGCCTGTGCCTCTATTTTCCTATCTATCAAATGAGGATAATAATGGTACTTACTTTAGAGGGTTGTAAGGATTAACCGAGTTAATGTTTGGTAAATGCTTAGAACAGAACCCAGCACATATTATAAATTTGATAAGCCTTAGTACTTTCCTTCATGTTCTTTTATATTCAAATCCACACATCACATGGCGTAATAATATATCAACACAATATTTGCAGTTATAATCTTCGATGGCCACATGTAAATCTGTTTGATAGGTGAGGGGGATCAGGTAAGGTAAGACAAGGTATTTCTTACTCCTTCTCTTAAAACTGCTGGATTGCCTGTGCAGCTTTGATGAGCTGTGATTGGCAGTCCCTTCACAGTTCAATTGTCCTCCATCCCGGGTGTGGTGACTGCCTCTTATTTTGTCATTGCCTCTCAAGCCATCAATCCCTGTTCACAAAATGTCTGCCACCCTCACGCTCATTGCACGTTCCTGGGACCAAATCGGCACAATTGTACCTGCCGAGAAGGCTACCACGGGGATGGCCAAGTGTGCTTACCAGTCGACCCCTGCCAAATCAACTTCGGAAACTGCCCTACGAAGTCCACGGTGTGCAAATATGATGGGCCAGGACAGGTAAGCTGCTGATGCGTGGAGCTGATGCAGGTAGAGTAGGACAGCCCCCCGAAGGTAAAATGGGCCATGGCTACAATTTGTCTTCTGTGCCCTTCCCATGCTCCCTTTCAATGTCCAATTGGGCTTCCTCTCCAGACAGACCTGCATGTGCTCAGGGATAAGCTCAGCATGTCCCCTCTCCAGTCCGACCTCTACACTCACACTTTCCAAGCTCCCCAGTCAAAACTTCACTGTCCTACATCCTCTTCTATCCTCATCCTATACGGTCATTGACAAATATATACACAACTCAAATTCGATCAACAGATTAACTGTGAGCCAAGTGTTGGGTGACTATGTGATTGACTTTTACCAACAATCCTCCAGTCCCTGTAATTTCTTCGCAAGAGAGGACTCTTAGAACCAAAAATACTCTGTCCCAAAGGGACAGCACTGACAGATTGCAGGGAACAGGGAGGAGATTCTGGGGTGAGAACCTTACCCCCAAATCACATCATGGCTTTGACTAGGAAAATTCAGCCTGGCCAGGAGGTCCTTGCTGAGGAGTCCAGATGAAAGAGCCCTTTTCCTGATATCTCATCCATCCATCGAATATTTTTTTTAAATATATTTTTATTGATTTTAGAGAGGAAGGGAGAGGGAGAGAGAAATAGAGACATCAATGATGAGAGAAAATCATTGATCCGCTGCCTCCTGCACGCCCCCCACTGGTGATCGAGCCCGCAACATAGGCATGTGCCCTTGGCCAGAATCGAACCTGGGACCCTTCAGTCCGCAGGCCAACGCTATTATCCACTGAGCCAAACCAGCCAGGGCCATCCATCAAATATTTAGCAGTGCCTCTTGCCCCCGGAACTGAACTTTGAGTGTGCATGGAGGAAATTCATCCATCCATACACAGGCTATTGCTGCCTGAGTGGGAACCCACACAGTGATGGGTCCCCAGTTGTCTAGTCAGCGCCCCACAGGAATGTTCCTGGTGTTCTCTGCACAGAATCTGCCCAACCTTATCTCCTAGGAAAAAGAATATATCACATGATATTTCTACTGTCAATTTCTAAGGCGCGTTGGCAAGAAATTCAAAGGGCTGAACTCCCTCCCCTAAATGAAGTCCTCTGTGGGCAAGGTCCTGTTACAGCCTGAACCGAGGTCCCAGGACCTTGGCAGTGAGGTTTAATATATGCTTTGTCTCCTAAAAATGTGTCTCAAGGCAGATTTTCCAGTCTTAGAAACACTCCATGGCTTATAGGGCAGCAGTGCGTTCAGTATTTCCATTATTCCAGAGCGGGTTCCTCAAACTCAGGATTAATAATGCTTTGGGCTGAATAATTCTTTGTTGGGGGGAGGGAGCTTGTCCAGACCATTGTAGGATGTTTAGGAGCATCCCTGACCTCTAGTGACACTGCCCCCTGTCCCGTTGTGAAAATCAGAAATCTCCAGATACACCCAATGTCACTTGAGTTGAGTGGCTGAAAACCAGTGTTCTAGAGCAACAACACTTCCTGGCTGAACCTCACTCCCTACTCGGCTGCAGACAATCTAAAATCAGGCACTATGGGGCCAGCGAGGCCCAGGGTTAGCACGCAAGGAAACTGAAGGTAAACAACCCACAAGGTGTATGAGCTTCCAAATAGACATGATATAGACTCAGGGCTTCCAATTCCAGACACTTTGACATAGTTGTAGTTTAAGCCCATACTTTGGAACTTCCCCGAGTGGGTTTTTATGGCACAAGATACAAATTTAAGAAGAATGTTGGCTTTGGTGACTAACTAGAACCCTATTTCTTTATCTCCCCCCAACCTCCTGAAGTCTCACTGTGAGTGTAAGAAACATTACCACGGCTTTGTACCCGGCGTGGGGTGCAGTATGACCGATATCTGCAAATCTAACAACCCCTGTCACAGGAACGCCAACTGCTCCACCATCGCACCAGGCCAGGCCAAGTAAGTCTTTGCAATTCCACCACCTTCTTTCCAAGTGGTGAACGTGGTGGCTAGTCAATGCTGTAAGTGTCTGGAAGGATGGGAAATATGTCTTATTCCGCCTATATCCACATCACCCCCATAGCACAATGCAAAGAGCACGGTAGTTACTCAATAAAACTTTGTTTAATCGATGACTCATTCAAAAGGTGTTTTTTTTTCCTTTCTAATGGCCATGAGAACAATCTGAAACACAGACCCGGCCTGCTAACGTGGCATGAGGTAGTCAGAGTGCTGGAGAAGGAAAACATAGTCACTGGGAAAACAAATGTTGCAGTTCCAGAGATTGACCTCTAATGTATATGCCTGTTTCCTCACCCGTGAAATATTGCTTGTTAACAGTGCAAAACAAGGCCAGGGAAAGTGAATAAACACAAGGGGTGTTTCCTGGACTCCAGGTTTACTGTGGAAAGAAGGGGTTTACTCTAAGTAAAAATATTTGTGTGGAAATTCCTGAGGCCGGGGCAGCTTGTGGGGTTGGAAGAAGGTAGTGTTTGGAGTTTAAAGACCTGGGTTTGAGTCTCTGCTATAAAATAGCCATGGGGATGCTCCTGCCAGGGGAGAGCCAGGAGGTCAGATAAGGCTGCCTAGAGCAGGCCACACCTGAGCTATAAGGTGAGGCTGGGAGAGCATTCCTGGGAAGGCAGGTGGCCTGAGAAGGGCATCCCAGTTTGTTTGTTTTTAAAGCAATTTGGTGGAGCTGGAATTTGCAGTGAATGGCAGGAAGGGGGCCTGGCCAGCCATGCTAAGCACTTACATCTTATCCTAGAGGTGATGAGAGTTTTAAGCACAGAGATGCCAGATTTCCCTTTTGGACAGACCACACAGGGCGGAGGGATGAAGGACTGATTTGAGGGGAGGAAAACGAAGGGCAGAAAGACCAATAAGGAAGTCATTGCAGCAATCCAAGCAAAGGGTGATAAGACTCTGAAATGTTTGTTCAGCAAACTTGTTGAAAATGTACCTATTTGCCATGGGACCATATTTAAAAACACAACTGGATTGATGGGTGTATAACTGTTCTTTGGAATCCTCTTCTGAACATCAGTTAGACCTGTGAAATGGTATGACTACAGCATCCCTGAAACTCTCTTCTCTGACATGTGCTTCCCTATCTCATGTTTAGTTCCTCACTTACCTCCAGGAGCCTGGTGAATGTCACCTTCCCAAGCACCTTGCCAACTTCAGTCAGCTGTCAGCCAACCTTTGCTGAGTGGTGTGCTAGGCTCAGGGCTTACTGATTCAGCAGAGTGGATTGTTAAATTTTCAGGATTTTGCAAGCTGGTTGGCATCACCTTGGTATTTTGAGATTAGCCAATGTGGGAGTATGAACCGTGGAAATTGGCAAATGCTGCAAATCAGGGCTCTTCCCACCCACCTCCTTCCCCCCCACCCCCACCCAGAGACCTGGTCATTGAACTTTGACCAGCACACTACGGCTAGTGCATCATTAATTGCATCTTTAACTCTTTTATGAAACTAAACCATTGTGTAAAGTGTCTGTGACTTTCATTGTGTATGTATTTATTTTAATTCAGTGACTGATTATTGTACAACTATTAATTAAGTACCTCCTATGGGCCACATCCTGCGCTAGATCCTGGGTTTACAACAGTGAAGGAATAAATACACACATAGCCCTTGCCCTCACTCTCTTCTCAAATTAGATGGGACCAAATAACCACACAGTTAGGATAGAATTGCTACTGGACTTGGTGGCCAAGAGAGGAGCTATATGGTACCATGAGAGTACACACTGAGGGGAACCTGGTCTACAGTGGGGGTTAGCAAGGGGGTGGATAACCTAGGAATATTTCCCTTAGGAAGGGACAGTTGACTGGAGATCTCAGCTAGGATGGGAGGAGAGGGGAAGAGTCTTCTAAGCAGATCAGTGACTCTGCATCTTTATCTGAGGCTTACATTACTAGCTTATTGTGATTCGGTGGTTCTGTGGAGGGGCCCTTGACTCTGCATTTACAGTAAGCACCCCATGTGCTTCAGATGTACATGGTCTCTTGATCACACTTTGAAAAATACTGCGAGTATAAAAATATATCTAGTGTTTATAGATATGCATAATGTATTAACTATCCATTTCTTGTGGGCCTACTCTATGTCAGGCACTGCACTAGGAGTGCTCACTTCTATTTGTGCCTCTCCTCTCTTGGCCTATCCCTGGGCATCGCTTTTCCCATCGTTGCAGACAAGGATCAGATGAGGGAGTTGGATGGTAGGATCTCACCTCTCATTGGCTCTAAGACCCTGCAACTGTATTTTCACCCTCTCTGTAGATGCACTTGCCAGAAAGGTTACGTGGGTGATGGCTCAAGGTGTTATGGAAACATCATGGAGCGACTCAGAGAATTAAACACTGAGCCCAGAGGAAAATGGCAAGGAAGGCTGACCTCTTTCATCTCGCTTCTGGGTAAGCAGCTATAGGTACAGATTCCACATACAGGGCAGCCACCTTTCAGGCAACGGCGACTGCAAGACACGGTCATTCAAAAAGGGGTGGGCAGGCTGGGCAAGGCTTGTCTGTTGGGACCAGCCCTTCTGGGAGGGGTCATGCAGGTGGGAAGGAAAGGACAGGCAGCTGTTTCCAAGGAGATGGGAGTTAGTGGCAGGAGACCCAGCAATGCAATAATTAAGATGCAGAGAACTGAAGACAGGGCAACAGCTAATATGGCTATGGAGGCCATCCTCTTTCCCTTGACTTTATGGGTATGAAACAAGGTTGGCAGGTAATACTGGGCATAGAAAGTGACTAAGCCCCTGAGGCAAAGTCTATGTTCCTCAATGGACTACTGTTTGGACTACTGTTTGGACTACTACTCAATGGAGGTGCTGTTTGAATTGGGGGAATATTCTTAATTGTGTGTGACCATCTCACACATTGCTGAATATTTAGCCCATTGGCTCCCCCAACCACTAATTGTCCTTAGTAACACATTCTCCACTGGTCCCCCAGGAAGGGTGACAGCCCAGAACACTCTCCTGCATTTCCAAATGCCCTCTAGGTTATTACCCCAACCACCTTTAGAATCAAATACAATAGCTGATTGCAGCCTCAGGCAAGACTTTCAATAAAACACAACTTTGGCCAATAGACAGAAAATAAAACACAAGACTTGGCCAATCAACAGAAGCCTTAAAATATCCCTATCTTGAATTTTCCAGTCACCAAAAATGTTTTCCCAGAAAGAGCACAGCCAGAGAAATGTCCTCCATGGGTCAACGCTGTGTTCTTGGCATAAATCTTAATGTACACCCTGTATAAATGCCCTGTTCTTTCTGAGGCATTACTGGCATGCCACAGGGATTAGAGGCAACCTGCCAGGCTTCTCACAGCCTTCTCAAAGGACTCACAATATCAAATGAGAGTGGACTAGAATGATAGCATGTCCTTTGCAGACCAGGCCCTCGAACGTTTCCCTGGACAGAATCCGGTCAACCTCTCAGCTGCCCCATGTATGAAGTGCGGGTACACACATTACTGCCTGTGTGAGAGCACAGAGCACATCTTCAGTCTCACCTTCCCCCGGGCCATGGAAACAGGACCAGCCACAGAACTTCCAGGGTTCCCTGCAAAAAGAAAAGGCAGAGTCCTTTGATTTTTTTAAAAAAGGTTAACCATTTGAAGATGGCAAGTGCAGAGCAGTAAACCACACATGAGGCTCTTCTGAGCTGGCTCCGGATGGAACAAGGGCTTTGTTCACTGAAATGGTGACAGCTAAGAGAGTCAGGCACAGGGTCAGAGGCCTGCTGAGTAGGGTTGTCTGAGGATTTGGTCACATGACCCTCACAGAACCTCTCATCCCAGGGTGTCCTTGATGCCAAGACCGTGGCTGCAGGAAAAATCACACCATTATGGGGAACCTTTGGAGGCCATGGCACCATGGTGCCTTACATTCTTAGACAGCTTCCCAGTTTACAAAGGGCCTGCGCATGCCACTTAGCACAGAGAAGCTCTGGAGTCAAGGGTGTAAGTGGATCACAAGGCCCATTGCCCGATTTTACTCTGCATGTGCCACTGACCCATTTGTGTTTTCTCTGTGTGTCTCGACTGCTAAGACAAAGCCTACGCCTGGCCACTCAGTAACCTGGGACCATTCACTGTGCTGTTGACGACAGACAAGGGACTGAAAGGATTCAATGTAAGTATTTAAAATAAGCCTACACCAAGAAGCTGATGTAAAAAAAATTCTTAGTAGGCAATACCTTCTTTTACTGAAATAGGAAACCCCATTAAAATAAAAGCTACTGTGATAAGGATGGTGATGTTTTGGTAAACTTCTAGTGAAATATAACATCCTGACAGGAAGTTTACAAATTATGAGCGCATAACTCAATGAATTGTCACAAAGTGAAGGCACTTGTGTATCCAGCAAGACCATTGCCAGCTCCTTTCAAGACCCTTGATGCCCCTTCCAATCATTATCCTTTCAAAGTAATCACTGAGGGTCCTTATCTAGAGTGATGTGATACATAAGATTTGCATGATGCAAAACTGCTCACTTCCTACAGGAAGAATTAAGTTAATGCACTAGCTAGGTATTTATTTCTTTAGTTTCATAAATGGTCACAGTGATAGGGGAGACTAGAAAATGGTAGTCTTCCATGTGAGCAGCTGTTGTCTGAGATAATTTCATCTGGTAGGAATGAAACTCATAGTGCCTGGTGGAGGTGTCCCATCATGATGCTATCAAACAGTTAGATTTGGTTTCATGTAGATAATGGACATATTGATTTGTATAAAATCGGTTTATCGTACTCTAAAATATTTTGTGGTGATTTTTGCTGCATTGAATAAAAACCCAGTAAGTTCCAGACTTTTCTACCCTACTATGCCACCACCATTAATCCATCAGAGATGAATCTACCATTAATCTTCAGGGGCGCCCTCCCTTCTCTCCTGTTGGTGGGAGAACTGGTAGATATTGCATGTCTCTGGGCTGGGCACTTTTCATGTGGTTTCTTGTTTAATATACAGATTTAGTTTGCACAAAGTTAATTCAAAAATCTCTGTTGGTGGATTATTGATGATACACTGAAAATATAGATTAGGTCTGGTGGATTTTAAACATCTTAATTTTACTGTTCAAGAGCTCCATTGGCCCACTCTACCTGCTCTTTTCACCTACTTCATACTTCATTTCCATCTGCTTCCTGGGCTCCAAGTCATTCCTGGTGCCTGCCACCCTCCTTGCTCCTCCTGGCCCCAGGGCTGCGCTCTCCCCACTGTGTCGGTTTCCAGGCTGGAATACTTGCCTGGTGGGAGAGTATACTCTGCATCGCCTCCCACTCTCCAGCTTCCCACTCTTTTTAGGGCCTGGCCCAGGGCAGCTGCACTCAGGGAAAGAGCCCAAACCCAAGTGAGGGTGCACTGACTTTGCTGAACAAGTCCATGAATGAATCACAAGCCTCATTTTCTCCTTTCAACAATGGAAACTGAAGGAATGGCTCTCTTTTCTTAGGTTAAAGAGCTTTTGATGGATAATAAGGCTACTCAGTACTTTGTGAAACTCCACATAATTGCTGGGCAGATGAACACTGAGCGTATGAATAGCACAGACACATTCTACACCTTGACGGGGAGGTCAGGGGAAATCTTCAATGGTGACAAGGTAAGGGTTTCTCCGATGTTCACTCCCAGGAGGAAACTGTCCACTGAGTCAGTGCCCACAGCTGGCCCTCTCTTTGTGTTTGTCAAAGAACTTCCCTACATAGGAAGAAGTAGTGAGCAACACCAGAAAGGGTCAGGTAGGAGTGGGGTGGACTGTTATAAACAGGGGGTTATAAAGTGATTGATTTTGCTCTGGTCTGATTTAGTTTTCAAGGCAACCATCATTCAGCTGCCAGCAGGAAGGAGGAAGTTTGTAGTCAGCCTGTCTCTGGAAGTATCAGCATGATGCCAGATCAGCATTCTGCTTGTAAAAGGAAATGGACTGTGTTTGTTTTAGATTACTGGAGTTTATCCATCCTCTCCAGCATAACATTCCACCTTTCCTAATGCCAATAGACTATTCTGTTTTTTTAAATAAAACCATCCTACTCCCCTTTCATAAACAGCTCTTTTTGTGACTTTACTGAGCTGAGGTACACATGATTAATCAACAGAATGTGCATGTGTGCGTTATGGACTATACAGTTATGGTTCACCAAATAGTTGATAGCTGTTACTCTATGGAAGGAACTAGGGTCAATGTTCACTTATGCTAGGTAAGATATACAGCAACCCTGGGAAAGACATTTTGCCAGAGCCAGGATTCAAGTGCAGGTCTGCCTGGTTCCAAAACCTGATTCCTTAACCAATATGTTGTACTGTGTGTATTAGGATAGGTGGGAGGAAGGAAGGAAGGAAGGAAGGAAGGAAGGAAGGAAGGAAGGAAGGAAGGAAGGAAGGAAGGAAGGAAGGAAGGAAGGAAGGAAGGAGAAGGTAGGGTGGAAGGAGAGATAATAGATAAATGGATGGATGAATAGATGATAGATAGATAGATAGATAGATAGATAGATAGATAGATAGATAGATAGAAAGAAAGAAAGATAGATAGATAGATAGATAGATAGATAGATAGATAGATAGATAGATAGCTTTCTCCTAAGGACATGCATGCCTTCATTCATTTATTCATTCAACAAGTAACTTATAGGAGCTACATGGGAGGAAGAAGGAATTAGCTTCCCTTATTTACTCAACAAATATTTTTATTGTGTGCCTTCTCTGTACAAGACACTAAAATAGACGATGTGTTTATAGTACATTGAATAGTTTTGCCCTTTTGGAGCTTGCACTCTATTGGGGGAGACTTGCAATGTCTGATTCACATGTAGCATGTGATAGCCATTAGTGATTTCACAAGATATCTCATTTGATCTTCATGGAAAGGCCAGGAAGTCAATCAAGCAGATGCCATCCTCCCTATTAGGTGAAGTGGCCTATCCACCATCAGACAGCCAATAAATGGCAGGACCCAAGGACTCGGGACTTCTGACTTCTAGTCCAGTGCTCACTCCGTCAAGGCTACCACACTAACTTTATTTTATTTTCCCTTGGTGTTTGAGGACAATCAACTAAAGCTTAAACTCGATGGAGGAAAAAAGAAGGTAAAAATTATAGAGGGGAACATAGTTGCTTCCAATGGGCTCCTGCACATCCTTGACAGAGCCATGGACAAGATGACGCCCACATTTGAGAGCAACTCAGAGGTAAGATATTTCAGCTAAAAGTGACGTCAATTCCAATCCATCTTCCTTTGCTCCATGGAGAGTCACATCCAAAAGGAAAATGCATGCCAGCAGTATAGACGTGTCCTTCACTTGTACTAGGACCCCAACCATGGGAAAGATGGGATACTTGGTTTTCAACAGAATTCTGGATACCTCTGAAGAGAGAAAGAAAGACCTGCAGTAGGTGTAGGAAAGGTCTTGATTTTGCGACTTCTCTTATGGCCACAGCTGACAGTTCAGTCCAGTGACTATTGAAAATGTATCCCTCATGCTTGATGGAGGAGGACAGCCTCCCTTCAATAATATTTATTCCCTCCGACCTGTTTGATGATGGCTAAATGCTATTGCAGAATGTGCAGGTCTGAACTACTGTTTCAATAATAACAGGAAATATTTATATAATATTGACCAGGTCTTTATTTTTATCTACCCACACTTACACATAAACTCTGTCATCAGCCTTTTAATGATAGGGAGCTTATTTCCTAAACCACCTTTTTTTTCCACTAGTTTTTAAACTAAATGTCTCTTTTTAGCAAACCATAATGACAATGCTACAACCAAGGTACAGCAAGTTCAGATCCTTGTTAGAGGTATGTACTTTTCATGGATTTCTGGAAATGTTTTACACCCAGTCCTTTGTAAAATTAGCCGATGTGTCAATGATAAATATTTTTTTAGGAATTACTCAAATGTTTGTCAGAGATAATTGCATATATAAAATTCTAATTTTTTTTGAATCTTTATTGTTGAGAGTATTACATATGTCCCCTTTTTCCTCCATTGACCTCTCCTAACTCACCCTCATCCCCCACCCCAGGCCTTCACCACCCTATTGTCTGCGTCCATGGGTTATGAATACAAGTTCTTTGGTTGATCTCTTCCCACCCACCCACTCATCCTCCCCTTCCCTCTGAGATTGCACCATCTGTTCCATGTTTCTATGTCTCTGGATCTATTTTTGTTCATTAGTTTATAAAATTTTATTTCTTAATTACAGAAAACCAATGTGGGACATGCCTTAGATGAGGATGGAGCTGGTGGACCATACACCGTTTTTGTTCCAAGTAATGAAGCATTGAGTAACATGAAGGATGGCACTCTCGATTATCTCCTCTCTCCAGAGGTATTGTACCCTACTCACTCTCATGGTATTATGGCAGCACCATTGCCTCAGTCTGTGCCCATACAGGCTTTTTCTAAACTAGGGATGGCAAATAAGTAGCATACATCTCACCACCTACCCTCCTACAACCAAGGCAGACATCATTAATCAATCACAGTCCTCTGGAACTAAGCCTGGTGTTGCTGTGGCTTAATTCTTAATTTTCCTCAATGGAGTTCCAAGTAGTCTGACTGACTATCAGACTGGGCATAGGAAATAAGATCTACGTATTTACAACCCTAGATCTAAATGGTTGGTTTGATTTTCCTGGCTCATCTAATATTACTCAGTAGCAAAATCAATATTTTAAGTTCTCTACAACTCTAAAACCATCTAGAAAATGAAGTCTAATCCAGGCCACTTTGGACCAGGTCTAGGCTAAATTTAAAAGGCATAAATGTTATTTTTAGATGCTCCAGCCTTTCCTTTTTATTGCTTTAACCCAGGGGTGGGCAAACTTTTTGACTCAAGGGCCACAATGGGTTTTTAAACTGGACCGGAGGGCCAGAACAAAAGCATGGATGGAGTGTTTGTGTGAACTAATATAAATTCAAAGTAAACATCATTACATAAAAGGGTATGGTCTTTTTTTTTCAATAGTTTTATTCATTTCAAACGGGCCGGATCCGGCCCGCGGGCCGTAGTTTTCCCATGGCTGCTTTAACCTCTCTCCATTATAGCCCTCTCTCTTTTTTTTAATGTTTCTTATTGATTTCAGAGAGGAGAAGGGAGAGAGAGCTAGAAACATCAATGATGAGAATCATTGATCGGCTGTCTCCTGCATGCCCCTTACTGAAGATCAAACCCACAACCCAGGCATGTGCCTTGACCTAACCATGATCTCCTGGTTTATAGGTCAATACTCAACCACTGAGCCACACTGGCCAGGACTATTACCCTCTCTTTATAAACCATAACTTTTAATTCTCTCATATTCTCCTCTAGGAAGGAGATTTCTTTACTCCTTCACACTAAGGTGTAAATAACTAAAAGCATTTAAAGTGTTTCCTTCCCCACAGATAACAGCCTCAAGGTGAGGAGAACAATAGCTAGTTATGGAATTTTGTTCATTAGAACATCAGCTGGTGGAAGGGCCACAGCTTTCTTCCAGGGTCCTGAAATCATGCCGCTGTCTTGGCAATGGAGCCAGACTGCCTACAACCTCATGCAGTTCAGTGCCGAGTATACAGGATGGGGGGTCCAGATATTTTAGGTTAATGATTCCCAAACTTTAATGTGGTTAGAAATCACCTATGGAGCTTGTTAAGTAGGAATCTTCCAGAAGTTTCCCCAACATTCTGATTGAATGGTACTGGAATGAAGCCAGAAATAGACATTTTGGGAAGCACCAACTTTAACTCAGACAGCCCAGGCCACGCTGTTTCTGGAACCCAGAAACGTGTGTGTATGGTTTAGAGGTCCATTTGGATACAGCCCTTTCTAGAATACTTTCCTCAGTCAGTGTCCATACAGGCTTTATCTAAGCAAGGGATGGCAAATAAGGGTATCTTAATTTCAGAAAACTTTGGATGAAAAAGATATGCCTAGAGGAGATAAATCAGAAGGTGATCTCCCTTACATTGCAAACAGATGTTCAACATATTAAAGGATTTGCTATAGGTTTGCATTTAAAATGCAATATTTCCAGTGTCTTAAAAATAGGATGTTATTTTACACTTATGATTCACACTCAAATTTTCTGAAACTTAGCTATTGCAAAAAAACAAAACAAAACAAAAACTGTTATACCTTTCTTTAGAACTCACACTGATACCTAATGTTACAGCTAAAAAAGTAATGTTACTCCCCCGGGAGATTATTAAAATCCTGAGATTATTTGGCCTCTCTGAGTGCATGAGCTTCTGATACAGGTTTTAAAATAATAATAAAGGAGTTCTCAGACACCTAATCAGGTACACTTACAATTAAAACAAAACCTTTTAACCAGAATAGGAAAAATAAAAACAAAAACAACCTTCTTGCTTTTCTGTCAAGCACCTTTGCTCAGAAAGCTCTTCTCTTTCTCGCCCCTCCGTCCAGGGGTGCCCTGGCCAGGTGACTCGGTTGGAGCACCTTCCCATACAACGAAAGGCCGCAGGTTCAATTCCCAGTTAGGGCACATAACTCGGCTGCGGGTTCCATCCCTGGTCGGGGCACGTATGGAGCGATGTTTCTCTCTCTCTTCCCATCTCAAAAAAAAAAAAAAAAAGCATATCCTTGGATGAGGATTTAGAAAAGCCTCCTTCCAGTGGTATCTGAAGCTGGCTCACTCAAGCTCTTGAGGGTAGACGATGTGTATCTCTTCCCAGCTCCACCCACTGAGATCACATTGGTAGCTTGAAATCAGCCCAAGGTAGTTTACACCATAGAAATTGGCCAACGCTATAAATCATGGCTTATTTTTTTTTTCTCCATGGAAACAGTTTACTAACACACCACTGCTCCTGGCTCTCAGTCTCTTTTCTCTCAAAGGCACTATTTTTTTTTTCCTGCAAAGAATATACAATTTCAAAGTCTCTTTGTCCTGAGTCATATACACTGTTTTTCCGCTTAAGTTTCTTGGTGGGGAATAGAACAACCTTTCTGCCTCTTTCTCAGTTGCAGCACCCGTGTGGGTTAAAATGTCCCCACCTCTGGGACGCTCCTTCTGTCTCCGTCCATCTTAATAGCATCCTTTAGTTTTATCTTCAGAGAAGAACCGCAGTGAAAGTCCCATCAGCTACACCAATAAAATGGAAAACACACTGATCTCCTCAGAAGAGTGGTTTCCAATTCTCATTTGGGATGCCGTGTTTCCTTTCCAGTGTATCCTTCTATTTCTCCTGAAAATAATGTTCAGTCCCCAAATCATCCCATCCCCACCGAGACCACAGCTACTGATGATAAGCCCCAGTTTACAGCTTCGTCACCGAACTAGACAGAATAGAACTCTTGTGATCTAGGACTTCACGCTGTTGGAACATGTCCCTAGACTGGTCAGCCTCTTTGGGGGCATTACTATGATCTCGCTTTGTGACCATTCACCTAGTGACTATGGCTGTGCCATGAAGCACAGGGACTGTGAAACTTGTAACCCCTAACTCTGGCTCAGCTGAGAGATTGCGACATTCTGCAACAGACTACCTCCATTGCCACCACCTCCTTCCCCCAAAGAGAGTGGGCCCCAAGCCCCTCACCTCTGTGCTCTCTCCAGGACACCCTTCGGGGCTGCTCATCCTGTTTATAGCCCAAGACCCTCTTTTATCTCCACTGTTGCTTCCGTTTTCTGAAGCATGGGAACTTTTGGGAAGGACTTCACAGGAGAAATGCCCATGTTCCATTGGAGCTCAGAAGGGCAAGTGTCCTGACCAGATAATCCAAACAAAGACTGCTTAGTCCTCAGTAACCATCTCGTATGTGATTATGGGAAGAGTGAAAAAGAGTCATAAACTAAGGCTGTCTTAGAAAATCTAGAAGGTAGCCTTGGGTGTTGAGAGAGGTCAGGAGCCGAGCGACTGAGAGCTTGGGCTAATTCTTCGTCTTATGTCCTAAGTTGGCTCTGTGACCTTGGACACGTCTTTAAAACTCAGTGTTATCACACACAGAAGGAGTCAATAGTAGTCCCCACCTCACAGGGCCGTTGGGAGGATTGAATGAGATGTACATATAGTGTTTTCAGAACAGCTTCTGCTAAAGTAGGAATTTGGTGAATGTTAACAATCGGGGGTTGGATTTTCTCACCCTGGACTTCCCACTAAAGGCATTATGGGTCACTTATTTTTCTTGACTAAGTGTCCAAAGTCATGTGAGGAGGTTCCTACAAGAGGGTGGGTGGGTGGGGAATGTTGTGTTTTCCTCATTGACTAAAGAAGTGTTTTAATTCCTTCACAGGGATCTTGGAAGCTTCTGGAACTGGTCAGATACCACATTGTCCCCTTTACCCAGGTGGGCCCCACTTTTTCAGCTCTTTTCCCTTGCTTTCAAGATATCTGACCTTAAATTTGCAGTATGGCTGCTAGAAAATATGTGACAATTGTCCTTTTTCTATAGTTCCAAGCGTACCCTTAGCTGTGGATAAGGAGCTTGCTATCAAAGAAATCTTCAAAGCCACAAAAACACATGACTTCTGAGCTCCCATTATTTATTTCATGAACTTGCAGGCTGTTTCCCAGTGAGGACGTTATGAAAGCGAGGCTCTGTGTGTTGCTCTCAATGTCTCTGTCTATTGTTCTCATTGCAGCTCGAAGTGGCCACCCTCATTTCAACCCTTCGCATTAGGAGCCTGGCCAACCAGATCATACAGTTTAACACAACCAGCAATGTAGGTGAAAACTCTACCACTGGTGACTTTCATGCATTTTTGCTCTTCTACTCATTCTTCGGGTTATCCTACCTTTGTACTAAGTCACAGGCTTAAAACCTTTACGATTATTTCATTCATGTGTTGCCTTTGTCAGCAGATACCTGCTGTGCAGCTACAGGTGTGAGAGTCTGACCTAGTTGCCAAGGATAAAGCAGTTTGGAAAGAGACAGGCTTCCATCCAAACTAGGAAAAGAAACTTTAAACAATGAATTAGCAACCAGTTAATTATTTTAATTACAATTGCAATCAGTGCCACCAAGTGGAAGTTAAGAGGACTGTGAGAGCATGCAACAGGAGGAGTCGGAGCAAGTCTGGGGGCCCAGAGGTCCGTAGTGAGGACGTGAGGCTTTGGCCAAGATTCAAAATATGAGTAGAATGGACCTGGGCAGAGATGAGTAGAAGAGAGTTCCAGGCAGAAGAGAGAGCATGTGCAAAGGCCCTGAGGTGGAAAACAACATGATTGATTTAAGAAACTCAAAGAAGACAGCATTATTCAGCTAACTCCCTGGGGTAGTAATATCAGCAAAAGTCTGGTCGAGTTATGTCTCCTAGTGATTCATTGCTGGTGGTGATGACGATGGTCACTCAACCTTTCAACAGATAACTGTTGAGTGCCTACTATGTGCCAGACACTGTTTTATGTCCTGAAGGTAGATCAATGAACAGACAAAAGTCCCTGGTTCTGTGGGACCTTCATTCTAGTAAGTAGGATGTACAATAAGTAGTAAGTAGTAAGTGCAATAAACAAATAAGTAAAATAAGTCATGTATGAGAGACTAGGAAGTGCTAAGACAAAAACCAGCAAATCAAGGAAGGGGGATGGAATGCAGGAATGGGTCTGACATTTTAGATAAAGTGCCCAAGAAATCCTCATGGAGAAGAAAACATATGAGCAAACATAAGACCTGATGGAAGTGAAGGGAGAAGTAGTGTGACTATTTGGGAAAGAGCATTGCAGAGAGAGGGAGCAGTAAGTGCAAAGGCACAAAGCAAGGAGCGTGCCCAACCGGCTTGAGGAGGAAGGACAGGGTCCGTGTGGCTCCATCAGAGAGAGCAGAAGGGAGAGAGGTTGGAGCGGAGATCAGAGCAGAAGGAGGGAGCAGGAGAGGCCGGGTCAGGACATGCAGGGCCTAAGCTCTCAAGGTGAGGACATAGGCTCTTACTCTAAAAGAGGATAAGAAGCCACTGGAGGATTCTGAGCAGTGGAATGATGTGATCGCCAGACATACATTTTGGGAGACTGGTTAGGAGACAACTGCAATAATCCAGAGAAGCATGATGGTGACTCAGACCAGGGAGGAAGCAGGGATGTGATAAGAAGTGGTTAAATTCTCCAGGCATTTTAAAGGTAGACTTAGCAAAAGGTGCTGTTGGATTGGCTGGGAGTAAAAAGAGAAGAAGCCAAGGATGACCCCCAAGGTTTGACTTGAGCAACCACAAAGATAAGTTGCCATGAGCACTGCAGGTGGAGCAGATGTAGGGGAAAGTGGAGATCAGCATTCTTCACTAATTTGTTCATTTTCTGCTCCCTTCCCTACAACATAAGCAGGAACTTGTCTAGATTTGTTCACCTGATATATCACAAGGTCAGTAAATGCATCTGAATGAATGGATCACCACAGAGAAATCAATTAATTTGCCCAAGATGTCATAGCAAATACATTGTAGAGCTGGAATAGTTATACCTCTTCCCCAGTTAAGGACCATTTCTGCAAGGACATCCTTGCCGGGCATTAGTCAAGAATTCATTTAACAGATTCATCTCTCCCTGTCAGCCAAGCCCTTCTAATAGCAGTCTTCCACTCACTGAAAAGTCAGGTGAAGTTGAAGGTCTCCCATGAGGTCGCCACCATTCAGACTTACCAGGGGACCACTGGTGTCCCTGCAGGACAGAATGGAAGATATCACTGCTTCTTTCCAGGGGCAGATTCTGGCAAATGATGTGGCAATGGAAGAACTTGAGGTCGCAGCCAAGAATGGCCGAATCTACGCACTGACTGGAGTTCTGATTCCTCCCTCCATCGTCCCAATTCTGCCCCACCGATGCGATGAAGTGAAGAGCGAGATGAAAGTGGTAAGAAAACTAGGACAGTAAATAAGGGCCCCTAACCTGCCCCACAAAACAGACAACATTCCCAGCTCTCACTGTTCTGAGAAGCTTCATCCCAGAGTGTTTCTGTCTTCATAGAAAGGCAGGCGTGAACTAAGTTTCCTTTGGGGGAATTTCCACAGTGATAGAAGATGCCTGTATTAGTTTATTAGTTTTCTAGAGCTGCCATAACAAATTACCACAAACTAGGTGGCTTAAAGCAACAGAGATGTGTTCTCTCACAGCTCTGGAGGCCAGAAGTCTGACATCAAAGTATTAGCAGGGCCTCTGAAGGTTTGGGGTTGTGGGGGTGGGGAGGGGGTCTTCCTTGCCTCTTCCAGCTTCCGGTGCCTCCTGGGGACCCTCGGCATTCCTTGCTTGTAACTGTGTCATTTCAATCTCTGCCTCCATCTTTGCCTGGCCTGCTTCCCTGTTTGTGTCACTGTGTCCCCTTCTCTTCTTGTAAGGACACAAGTCATTAGATCTAGAGCCCACCCTAATCCATATGGCCTCATCCTAACTAGTTACATTTGTGAAGACTCAGTTTCCAAATAAGATCACCTTCAGAGATTTAGGGAAACATCAATTTTTGGGGGGAACACTACTCAACCCACCACACTTCAAGGCACTTTAAGAGGATTTAAAATAGAATCTCTTCTCAGGTGTATGCTCTGGCCTAGCCAATCAACCATCTTTCTGCACTTCTTTTCAAATACCAAACTTCCTATTTGCCTATGAGTTTATGTACCTTCTAATGGCCTTTCCTGTTTCCATAGCAACTTTCTTTGGCTCAGCTGTTTTAATCAGAGCTCCCCAAATGTTATCATGCTGTTACATGTGATCTTTCAGTTCCCAAGGAAACCACAACCCAAAAGTCACAGCAATAAGAGGTTTGGGTATTTCTTTTCAGGACACTTCAATAATGCTTCAATGATTGTCCTCAATATCCTTGGAACATGGGCATTGAACAAGGAATAATGACCTGTTTTTATAGGTTTTATTGTATTGTTCCCTCTTCTTGTCATGAAGGCTGGAAGTAGTTAGTTGAGTGCCTGGCACAGACTTGTGGCTGATTCCTTTGATTCCAGATTTCTTAATTAATATAATGACTCTACTATGTTTTAGCTACTGTGATGGTACTGGTTCCCCATGCCAATCACATGCCATCTGCGGGATTTGGTTCAACTTTGAACACCACTTTTTAAGAGAGGCAGAAACTTGGTCCCTTTCCCAGCCAGTCCCTGGCAGCAATTTAGGTGTTTGGTTCAATCCTTGAAATAAATATTGGCAGGTGTGTCACCTGGCTTAGGCCAGGATGAAGAGCAGAAAAGGACAGATTGAAATAGTCTCATCTCCTGGCCCAAAGGTAAAAATATTAGGGAAATAGGGCCTCTGCAGAATCGATAATTAGACTCCTTCGGAGCTCCTCTACCCCAAGCAGCTGCCGTTCAAGTTCAGGGAAGGAATTCTGTGGAGGAAACAAGGGCAACCATAAGGTCAAGGTTGCCTAATTCCAGGTTGTTCAAAAGTTTGTTCTTCATGTCCCCAAAGAACAGAATCAACATGTGGGTTTGAACCACAGCCTAAAGCATTGTGGTGGGGAAAAGAGCTTCCCATTAGCTGCCTTAGAATGGAGTCTTCTATTTTCTCTGGGTGTAAAGTCAAATCTATCTGCTCCATGTAATTTAGGGTGGTTTTGATTATCTATTAAAAGCACAAATGCATTCTCTGGAAAGTATGTATTGCTAGCAGGGAATAGAAGCTGCTGGCACCTTCTAGAAGTCTCAGTTTTCACCAGGATGAACCCATAGCTGCCTTTGGCCATGTGCATTTGGATTTGGGGACATGTATTTTGGATTTTAAAGGTTTAATCAATAGCACTGTGTACTTGATAGGGTCTAAGGTCCCTGAAGGAAACAGAATGTATCCCAAAGGTTCAAATGGAGAGAGTTTAATGAAGAAGCTACTACAGAAAGATGGGCAGGGCTAAGGAAATAAGTTATGCTGGGGCATCCAGGGATGGACAATGGCAGGAAATCATTCCCACTCCAAGGCCAAGGATTCCTGGGGGGGGGGGGGGGGGGGTATCAAGAAGGGGAATAGGTTACCTGAACCCAGTGAGAGTGGGAAGAGCAGAGGAAGTGACGCCATCAGGAGCTGTAGAAATGGTGCCTAAGCACAGAGAGCAGGGAAGAATTACCTTGACCTCGCTCTCTTCCAACCCATCAGTCTCCTGCTGGCGCCTCCCATTGGCCAAGACCAATCAGAAAAGGCCAAGGAAGCCTAAGAGACCATCCTCAAGTTCTACCTGCTGGAGCACAGAGCCCAGTAGAGAACTTCAGAGAATGCCTGGAAAGATTTGGAGGAACACACCCTTTCCTTGCTCCTAAATCACTGAAGTGAGGAGCCCAGGAGAATGAAAGGCAGAGTTTCAACGTTCATCCTCATTACTGCTAAACTCATTGGAGAACAAGGACTTCATCTTAATCCTTCATCCTTGGCATAGATGGCCTACTATAGTGCCCGCTGTGGGTCAGGTGCCTCTCTACACACAGAAAGTTGATCTGTCTGACCCTAAAAGCAGGAGAGGAAGAGGCTGTGCAGGCTCAGTTCCTTCTCCCCAAATCCTCCTGCACCACCTTTACTCCTTTTCTCTGGGGAGGAGTCAATAGGGGGTGGGGAGAGAGGCCAGGAGGCTTACTCTAGTAGAACCCCCTTCTCAGAGAGGAAGCATGAGACCAGACAGGACAGTCCCCTGCTCCCTCCTGCAGGGGCACCTGTGCTGATCTGCTGACTTTCCTTGCAGGGCACATGTATGAGCTGTTCCCTTTTCTATTGGAGCAAATGTCCTGCCAACTCTGAGCCCATGGTGAGTGTGACAGCTTCGTGGGAACGCACATCACCCAGGCAACCCCACTGATGTGGTTTCTCTCCTTTCCACCTTCCTCTGAAAGATGCTAACTCCAACCGGGGTGATATAAGATGAGCTCTTAGCCTACTGCCTGTGTTTCAATCCTTGCTCATTAACCCGAAGTAAGTTGCTTAGGCTTTTTAACTCTCATTTTCTTCATCTGTAAATAATAATAATGATTAATAATAATAATAAACACCATGGGATTAGCATGAATTAAAAGCCCAAGCACAATGCCTAAATCAAGTAGCCATTCAGTAAAGGTTCATTCCTTCTCTACTTTTCCCTCTCAAACAAAATGCAATGTTTGTATTGGGAAGGCAAAACCTTACCTTCACCCTCCAAGAGTCCAGCTGGGCCTCAGAATTAAACTGACATAAAACAGATTAACAGGAGAAAATCACACAGATTTCTACGCTTACATGGGAGCCTCCATAGAAGAATGAAGACCCAGACAAGTGGCAAAACCCAAATGCTTATACAGTAGGTTGAACGAAGAATGGCAATTTGGGGAAAGCAACTAAAATGTATGGGGAGGATAAAAGAAGAACAGTTGTATTTAATCCTCACCCAAGGATATTTTTTCCATTGATTTTTTTTTTTTTTTTTTTAGAGAGAGAGAGTGGAAGGGTGAGGAGGGAGAGGAGGGGAGAGAGAGAAACATCAATGTGAGAGAGTCACATCAATTGGTTGCCTCCCCCAACTGGGACGGGAATGAAACCTGCAACCGAGCTATGTGCCCTTGACTGGGAATCAAACCCGAGACCCTTCAATTCACAGCCAACACTTTAACCACTGAGCAAAACCAGCCAGGATGAAGAACAGTTCTTTTTACAAGGTCTGTATGTACAGATTTTTCTTGGCTTCAACTCCTTGTCAATGGTGACAAGATATTTCTTTTCTCCAGTATGAAGAGAGCTACTTTCACATAGTTTTATCTTCCGACAAAACTTGAGATCACCATTATTGTCCCATTTCACAGATTAGGCAACAGAGGCCCACAGTTTCCAGAAAGAAAAGAGATATTTGCTGTCTTTCAGGTACCTTTAGCTCAGAATAATCCTTACCCCAAAGTGCCATACTTTGGGATGACGTGTTCTGCCACTCTTTATTCATATTTGCTCTTCCCAAGCATCAGTCTAGAGAAAAATATCAAGAAAATGACACTAGAACCATCAAAACCTTTTCGAGTTTGGTTGAATTCTATACACATCTACTGAGGTTTATAGTGCTGATTTTGGGGGCAGAAACATGAAAAAGATTGTTTTATTTTGGTTTTGTCTTGAGAGCTCTGATCTAAAAGGAAAAAAGACTGCTGTACAATTCACAATCCATATGCCATGTATTCTATTGGTGGCAAAAGCCAAATGTTCTAAGGTCAAGTTGATGAGGGAAATTTCTGCCTCTAAGTATCTCCAAAGAAAGAACTTCCCTGCCCAGCCCGTGTGGCTCAGTGGTTGAGTGTCAACCTGTAAACAGGAGGTCACAGTTGGATGCCTGGTCAGGGCACATGCTCAAGTTATGGGCTCAATCCCCAGTGTGGGGAGTGCAGGAGGCAGCCAATCAATGATTCTCTCTCATCATTGATGTTTCTATCTCTCCCTTCATCTCTGAAGTCACACAAAAATTTTTTTTAAAAAAAAGAACTTCCCAACCAGAAGTTTCACTCAACACGAGAATAAGCCACTAAGGAAGGTGATGAGCTCTCGGTGCAATCTTATTGTGAAGCATCCCATACAGCAAAACATTAAAATTATATAGGCACAGGTGTTCAGATATTTATTTTGCTTAATGAAGCCATCAGCCCTGCGTCCTTCAGCATGCTGTCAACCAGGGAATATGGAGAGAGAGGGGGAAGAGGAAACCGTGTTGGCCAGTATCACAGCAACTGCTGGTGCCAGCCATTGTTCTCAAAGCTTTCTGCAGCAAACCTAGGAGGTAGGCATATTATTATCATAACCATCATGTCACCAGGAAGCTAAGGCAACGAAATAGCAAACACCTCGCACAAGGTCACTCGGCTGATACATGGCAGCACCATGAACCCACATTGCCACAGCCCAAAGGAGGAGGAGGAAGAGAAGAAAGAGAGATGAGACACTTGGGTTGGAGCCGAAAGAGTCTCCAAATTGCCCCTCCCAGGCTCCCATGATCTGCACCT
The DNA here is from genome assembly GCF_014108235.1 of Myotis myotis. Classification (NCBI taxonomy): domain Eukaryota; kingdom Metazoa; phylum Chordata; class Mammalia; order Chiroptera; family Vespertilionidae; genus Myotis; species Myotis myotis. The sequence continues at coordinate 200,234,254 of NW_023416335.1, forward strand.
AGTTAATTATCCTTAGATCCAACTGAAGGACTAAATATTCCTTCCTCAGTAAATGTGTCTCAGAATTTGAGATTTTACAGTCTGTGGTGTTCTCAATGCTTTCTTCTTGAGCAAGAGCCTACGAGGAAGGAGCAAGCTCACCATCAGCATTTATAGAACATAAAATCTGAGCCAAGGACTAATGCATCTGACAAAACTTGAGATCACCATTATTGTCCCATGTCAAGGATCAGGCAGCTGAGGCCCACAGAGACTACATGACTTGCCTGTGATATCCTAAAGTTAGCACGTGGAAAGGCAGGTCCCATTCTCTGGACCTGCCACTTCGTAGCGGTGTTCCTTAGGAAAATGACAACCTATCTGGGCTTCAGCTTCCTCATCTAACGAAACGGGATGAAAATATCCACGTGGGGTTGAGGATTGATGACCTTGTGTATGTAATGTGTCCGGCCCTAGGACGTTCTCAATAAATTGTAGTTCTGGATCATCATGAGTGGGCATGGGGTTAGAAAATGAAAGGTGCATTTAAATCTGCCTCCACCTCCAAGAGAAAAACCACACTATCACTATTGGGCGGGAGGGGTCTTTCTAAAATTAGAGATAGGTTCTTTACTGATAACAAAGTTTCTATGTAAGAGGAGCTTAGGGGTGGCAGGTGGTTGGAAGGGGAGGCTAAGCTGTATCCAGGATGCGCAGGAAAGTGTTCCCTGATTGATTATCGATGTCCGCTGTGGCACTACAAGGGGCATAAAGATACATGGCCTGCATTGTGCTAACCCTGGCCTGTATTAGGAGACAGAGTATCTAAAGAGGGTGACCACCCAGTAGGCATGGCTCAGTGGTTGAACGTCAACCTATGAACCAGGAGGTCACAGGCCCCATCTCCAGTGGGGAGCATGCAGAAGGTAGCCGATCAATTCTTTCAAATCATTGATGTTTCTGTCTCTCTCTTCCTCTCCCTTCCTCTCTGAAATCAATAAAAATATATTTTTTTAAAAAAGAGGGTGACCACACCCTGACGGGGATCCCCCTGTGCCCAGTGTGGTCTAGAGCATCCCTGACATCGATGGTAAAATGGTAGTAGACTATCTAGTGTATGTAAAAGCTAGGGGATGCCAAGAGGACCTTCAAATGCACATAGCAGTGCTTTTTCTCATTGGCTTTCTTCCAGGAACTCTTCACACACAAATGTGTCTACACCGACAGAACCAGGAACTTGAAGAGTGGCTGTGCCAGATACTGTAATGCCACCGTGAAGGTGAGGAGGGTGTGTGGCCAGGGCCTTCATCCAGGCCACCAGGGCTCACATGGAAACCAGCAGGGCTGGGCAGCACCACGGCCACACTCTTGAGCCCCAGGTTCCGTGAGTCACAGGTTGCCTTGTAGCCTTGGCCATGTCTCCCTGCAGGGGAATCGAAGGGTGGATTCTCCACATGGCAGCCAGGTCACCCCCTTCCCTGCATCCACCCTTACCATGGTGGCCTCTGGCTCTCAGTATAGAGCTCACACTCTCAATACCCCCACACAGGCCACGCTCTGCCTCTGACCTGCCTCATGCCTCCCTCACAGTGTGGGCACTGGCCATTCCCAGCCTCAAAATGCTCTTCCAGGTTTTCTTGGAGCTGAGTTATCTTTCATGTCTCCCTTTAACTGTCACCTCCTCCATCAACACCCAATCTACAGTGACCTCCCCAATCTCCATCACCTCTGCCTCCACCTGCCGCCACTTTAGTAAGGTCTTCTGTCTTCCCAGCACTGACCACTCTCTGAAATTCCCTTGTTTTTCTCCTCCTTGTCCTCCTCCTCCTCCTCTTCCTCATTCTCCTCCTCTTCCTTGTCCTCCTTCTTCTGCTCCTCCCCCTTCTCCTCCTTCTTCTCCTCCTCATCCTCATCCTCCTCCTTGTCCTCCTTTTTCTTCTCCTCCTACTACTCCTCCTCTTCCTCCTCCTTCTCCTCCTCCTCCTCCTCCTTCTTCTCCTCCTCCTTCCCTTCCCCCTCCTCCTCCCTCTCCTCTTATATGTATTGTCTCTTCCTAGTTAGATAGAAATAGACCATGAGACAGCCTTCATCTGCCTTGTCCCTGGTACGGTGCCAGGCTGCCCCCATGGTCAGCCCTCAGGAGATTTGTGGCGAGCAGGTGGCTGAGCACTAGCCATGACATCATCTGCAAAAGAAAAGTGAGCCCATAATGGGGGAGGGGGCTAATGCTGTTTAAAATAATAATAGAAATTAAAATAGATCTTCTTTGAGGAACTGGCACTCTGCTTGGGTTTTAAAGGGCAACACACATTTTGTCTCTCAGATACCAAAGTGCTGCAAAGGCTTCTACGGGCCCAACTGCAACCAGTGTCCAGGAGGCTTCTCGAACCCATGCTTGGGAAACGGACAGGTGATCAGGACAGCCCCCAGTGCATGCTTTCCATAAATGCAGAGGGTGACCTTTCTGAAGTCGAAAAATTATCTTTAAAACCACTGAACCCAGAAATGATGCAATGCCAGCCACTGTTCCCAGGAAGTAAAAATAAGACAGCTCGGTTACTAAAAGAACAGGTGTCGGCATTGGGAGGACTCTTGCCCCAGAAGGGGACGGTGGGTATAGTGATGTCGCCTTGGATCTCTGCTTTTCTGCTGCATGACCTTGGGCAACTCAACAAGGCTCTCTGGATCCCACTTTCCTCCCAGAGGAGGCAGTGGGGTTGGCTGAATCTTTAAGATTCCTTCCAGGACTGAGATTTTGTGAGACTTTAAAAAAACAGCACTGCCCAGTGATTGTTGTTGTTTTTTAACCTACCCCCAAACCTAAGGAAACATAAAGGCCAAAACTTAACTCCTGCTTGGAGGCCAGAGCTAAACAAACAAAGGTTAAAAAAAAAAAAAAAGTAGCTGTGGTTTATATGGAAAAAGCATAGATCTGTGCCTTTAAGAAATCCACATTTACAATATGCTCTTTCAAGGGGAAGGAAAAACTCTGCCACCACGTGTGGGGACACACACAGGTGAAGAAAGGAGGGTGGCATGGCACCAATTAATTTCCGTAGCCGGGTGTTCGGGAAGGCACCGAGCCCAGCTCTGATGAGCGTTGATCGCTGAAAATCTAGCCTCAAGCTGGCCGGGGAGGTGGGAGGCAAACATATTAACACTGAACGGAGAAACGCTGCAGGGAGAAGCCACAGGGCTGAGCAGGCGAGAACCTGGAGAGAAAGGCCAGCCTTCATTCTGGAGGTCGATGCCTCGCCTCGCCAGCCTGCAAGCATTGTCTGGAGGTTCCTAGTTCACCTTTGTGACTGTCCCTCCCTTGAAAGACTTCCCTTAAAGTTCTAAATCCAGGTTTGGGACCCCAAGCTTATCCTGCCTGGTACCAAGAAGTCAGGTCATGCAGCGAAGCAGTCGGGGACCCCTTTGGGTGCGGGCGAGTGTCGTCCTGACGGTCCCGGGCCTGCCTCTGCCCCCAGTGCACAGACGGCCTCGGCGGCAACGGAACGTGCATTTGCCAGGATGGCTTCCACGGCTCCCAGTGCCAGTTCTGCTCGGATCCCAACAAGTACGGACCTCGGTGTGACCAACGTAAGTGGCACCTCCAGGGCTTCCCTCCGCTCCTCAGCCAGGCTCCCTGCTGCCCTGCAAGCCGGTGGTGTGGGTGGGCCTGGCGTCCTGGGTCCCTCTGCTTGGGGATGCCCTCACCACAGGGCATTTCTTAACAGCTTGCTCCTGACACTGTAGCCCATGCCAGATGTCTGGGCCCCACTCACCAAGTTACTGAGAAGGTGGGCCTGGGGTGGTATTTGACAATTTGTATTTGCAAAAAAAATTCCCTGGGAAGGGTGACAACTGCTAGTCCAAGGACCACACTTTCAAAACCAGTCTCTAGGTTTCTCCACATACCTGAACGTGATGGATGGTGGGTTCCAAATCAAGAAACAGACTCACTACCTGTCTTTCAAGTGGTCCGCTTCCATCAGCTCCTCCCTTTGCCAAATGTGCGACCTTGGGCAACTTACTACTCCTCTCAAGGACACAGTATCCTTGTCTGTAAAATGGGGCTAATACTACTAACTACCTTGGACAGTTGGTACAAGTTGTGAATGGAAAACACTTGTCCTAGAACAATGCCTCGCGCAGGGTATGCACTACAAACATGCTAGCTATTATTATTCTCTGTTATTGTTGCTACTGTTGCTATTCTCAGTTCAATGGCATAAATGTCAAGAAGCTTAGAGAAAAATGGAGAACGTTCCACAACAACAGGCAATGAAAAAATGCAGTTATACAATCTTAGAAAATGCATTCTGTTCTTTAAAATGGCATGATGTGTATATTTAGGTATGCAAATATATTTAGGTACATCCTTCTGAGCTAAGATTAGAATGTAACAAGAATAAAGGGAACGCATCAGAGCTGGCTGTGAAGTCCAGCCCAACTCAAATTAAATCCCCACTGTGCTACTTACTAGCCATATGGCCTTAAAAAATGTCTCTCATTGAGCCTCAATTTTCCCATCTCTAAAATGAAGATAGTACTGGTGCCCACTTCACAGGTTGTTGATTAAGTTAGATCATAATGTAGGGCTTCAGCACAGAGCTTGCACCTAACAAATAACCAGTAAATGAAGCCATTTTTATTACTGTTAGTACCTTCACTCATTTGTTACAAAATGCACAACCCTCCCCCTCTCTTGCCTTATTCTGATCCTCACAACTACCTCTTAAAGTGGGCAGGAAGTCAGAGCTCCACCGGCAGGGCTGCTGACCCTAGTCCCAGGTTCTTTTTGCCCAATAAGATTTCTGAGAAAAGAAAAATAGGGTTGATTCCAAAGCCTGCCAACGTTGACATTTTTATGAGGCCCGCGGGGCCGGCTGCGGGGGCTGAGGCAGCAGCCGGTACCAGGCTTCCTGCTGAAATGCCTCTTGTCCCAGGTCTGGGGCTGCCTCAGGCAGGGGGCCTCCTCTCTGGGCTCTTGTTCCTTGCGAATTATGCCCTGACTTGCTTAGAATTTTATGAAAAGTATTTTTTATTTTAACCCAGCCATGCTTTTCCAGCCCCCTCACTGTGATTTTCTTCTCTTTCCTGGGTGTTGACTCCAAGTACCCAAACTAATTTCCAATCAATCCCTTCTGAGGCAAAAGTGCAAGTTCCTTCATTTCTGATCAGTTTCAAGCCCCCAGATCCTTGCCATCTGCCTTTGAGAATCATTCATTCCCACATGCATAGGAGCCTGAGTCTGATGGGCTGGCTCACGTTGCAATGTTTAAATACCTAGAACTCAAAGCAAAGTGAGCAGCTAAAGTTTAAAATGACAACAGGCATGTGGAAATGCCAGTGAATATAGCAATCGCCTGTGTTTACACCTGCTCACTAATAGAAATGGACTTTGAAGGCCTGTGTTCAAGTCCATGCTTGGGATTGAGCAGCAAGTTAGGACATTGGCTTCACCTCTCTGGGCCTCAGTTGTCTCATCTGGAAAATGGGGATGATAAAAGAACCTACTTCCTGAGGCTGGTGACTGTTCATGAGACGGTACAGGTTAAATGCTGGCCCAATGCCTAGAACAAGGCTAGTGAAGAAGAAATAGGTAAGCTAGCAGCAGGAGCCATGCCGGCATGAGACATCACTTCTATTCATTCCAAAATGTCTCCACAAAAAGTTGAGACATTTCCAGACTAAACTCTCCAACCATGAAGGAGATGAACATCGAGTTCCTCGGGGGCTTTCACACAAGCACAACCGTCCCTGGGCCCCACCACACCCCACACATCCTATATAATAAAGAGTGAATATGCTAATTAGACCGGACAGTGGAACAACCTTCCGGATGACCTTCCGGAAGGACGAGTGGGCGGGGCCGGGAGGGGCGAGCCCCTTGCACAATTTCGTGCATTGGGCCTCTAGTGTACATATAAAAGAGCCCTGAGTCCCAGATGTTCTCATCTTGATGGGACAGTCAGCCTCAGCCAGCGCTGTCCCAGGCACACTGAGAAACACCTGGGACCCTAAGAATCAGCTCCCAGAGGCTCCCCTGCTCAGCCCAGGTTCTGCTCTGACAGGAGCAATTGGGGTGAGGAGATTACCCTGACTTGTTTAGAATTTTATGAAAAGTCTTTTTTATTTTAATCCAGCCATGCTAAGCTTGTCCTCCAAGCCCTGAGTGTCCCTCTGCCTTCTTTCTCAGAATGCCGGTGCCTTGACGGAACGTGCGATAACCGGGTGGACAGTGACGGGGCCTGCCTCCCCAGCACGTGCAGAGAGGGCTCTGCGGGGAGGTTCTGCCACAAGCAGACCTCAGCCTGTGGGCCCTACGTGCAGTTCTGTCACATCCACGCCACCTGTGAATACAGCAATGGGACAGCAAGGTAGGTCTGGGGGACAGGGGTACCACCCTTAAAGGCCCTCTGCCATTGTGTGACCTGCAGACAGACCCAACCCATATACTAAGGCCTGTTCTCTCCAACAGCCAGTGTGGCTTTTGTGGAGAAAACCTCAGGCTAAGCTGGGTTCGAATAACGGTGCTCCCTCCTTTGAAAGTGACCAGCTGTGTGACCTTGGGCAAGTTACTTAGCCTCTCTGAGCCTCACTTTCCTCATCAGTACAGTAAGGGTGACGCTACCTACCTCGCAGGGCAGTTGTGGAGATTGTAAATGCACCCAGCACCAGGGCTAGTACATGATAGATGTTTAGTCACGGGAACTATAATTCTTATCATCACTCATGTGAAGGAAATGAAGACTTGTCCACCAGCTTTCCAACCCCTGAAAATCACCTTTACTTCCTAAGGCTATTGATAACAACTCCGCTGTTAAAGGCATCTGACAGGTCCTTGGGTCTTTGGTCATTTGGTTCATTATTTGTTTCCTTAATGTTAACATATTCCATGGGCTTGGAGAGAAAATGTCCTTTCCAGGCAGATTTGGTTCGAAGTCAGTAACCACCCCCACAACCTCCTGGGAAATGCAGAGAATGTCAAATGTCTAGATTCTTGGCCTTATTTTTACAGCGCTTTTCTTCACTTGTAATTGCATGGTTATATGCTTACCTGTTTACGGTCTGTCTCCCCCACTGGACTACAAGCAGCATGGGCCCAGAGCCTGTCCTCTCTCTTCCACAGTCTACGACAGAAATGCATCTTCCTAGGAGTTAGGGTCTACATTGGTGCATAAGGCAAAAAACACAAGTGATCCCTACCCTTAAAACCTCTTCCATCACCCACAGAGGACTACAGTGGGTCTGTCTAGACCAGTGGTCGTCAAACTGCGGCTCGTGAGCCACATGCAGCTCTTTGGCCCCTTGAGTGTGGCTCTTCCTAAGCCTTAGGAGTACCCTAATTAAGTTAATAACAATGTGCCTACCTATATAGTTTAAGTTTAAAAAATTTGGCTCTCAAAAGAAATTTCAATCGTACTGTTGATATTTGGCTCTGTTGACTAATGAGTTTGCCAACCACTGGTCTAGACCATAGAAACTTAATCAGCGTTGGAATACATTAGACTATGTCTGTCTTTGGGCACCAGATAAAGCATTTAGTTCCTCTAGGGGCCTTGATATGTGAAAAACATTATTTTCTGTGAAGCACACAATTTGCAGTAGGAATATGGGGGTGTGATGGGGTGTGATGGAGCCGCATGGTATCCCAGCACCTGCCACAGGGCACTCCATACATATTGGGTGAACCTATGGCCCTGCGTTTACTAGTAACAGTGTCACGGTGGAGCATTTTGGGAGGGGTGTCTGAGCGGGTGGAGGGTCAGGAAACTATTTCAACTCATGGAATGAGGCACCTGAGAATGTGATGTTTGGGGGGGCGGGGGAAACAACACCTGAGGGACTAGAAAAGGGAGAGAGGGGAGGTTTCATGCGACGGTCATGTTCATGCAGCTTGAGAGCTATTGCATATGCATGCGCCAGGAGGTCAATGTTTGATTTCCGGTCAGGACACAAGCCTGGGTTGTGGGCTTGATCCCCAGTAGGGAGCGTACAGGAGGCAGCCGATAGATGATTCTCTCTCATCATTGATGTTTCTATCTCTCTCTCAATCTCCCCTTTCCTCTCTGAAATCAATAAAAACATGTTTTTAAAATAACTTTTTAAAGGGCCATAGCCTAGAATAGACTCAGAGGGAAGAGTTGATCTCCGTGAAACCAGAGGTAGTACATAGGATTGTAAAGAGGCAGATTCCAGCCCAGGATGAGCAGAAAAGCTACCAGCTGTTGAGCCTTTTGAGGTGCCAGTGCCCTGCGAAATGCTCCACGTGCATTAGCTCATTCGATCTTCACTGCAGCCTTAGGAGGAGAGCAGTATGATTATACCCATTTTCCAGATGAGGAAACAAGGTCTCCCAAAGGTTAAGGGACTCCTGCAGGGTCACACGACTGCTGAGAGGTGGGGCCTGGCTTCCCACCTAGTTCTGTCTGACTACAGACCCCAGAAGCACCTGTGACCACCTGGTGCACAGGTCAAGCCCTGAACCCCTGGCTGGCCCGCCGTCTTCTGGGTGGTGGGTGCTGATATTTCTGGGGCTGATCGGTGAACTCCTCTTCTTGGCAGCTGTGTTTGCAACGCAGGATATGAAGGGGACGGAAGCCTCTGTTCAGAGATGGATCCTTGCGCGGGATTAACCGCAGGGGGCTGCAGCCGCAACGTGAGTGGTGGTTTTTCTTCCCAAACTGCCTGATTTTGTAGGAAATCCTGAGGGAAGGCCTTCCAACAGGCAGGGTCTGATGGCTCTTCATCGCATGAAGCACATTTGTGTGAACCTTGAATTTGAAAGATGGTGCCGGGGACCCTCCGGGAGGCTCCCCCTTCCTCAATCCACCTGTGTGGGGGACATTGGCTCAAAAAACACAGCCTGAGAATCAGGTACTGAGATCATTCGTATTAAACTCCTGATTCAGAGGCTACAGCTTCCTAGCAACTTTCCGGTACGCAATTTCACTTGCTCTCCCACCAACCGAAGGAAGCGATTTTGTTATCCCCATCTTCCTGATTAGGAAACTGAGGCTTGGACGTTAAGCGACTTGCCCTAAATTCTATTATTGTCAGGTCATGCCAAAATCACCAATGCTTTTACTGGTAATTTTTGTTTGTTTGTTTTTTGTTTTGGTTTGAGTTTTTTTTAATATGTTTTTATTGATTTCAGAAAGAGGAAGGGAGAGGAAGAGAGAGAAACATCAATGATGAGAGAGAATTATTGATTGGCTGTCTCTTGCATGCCCCCTACTGGGGATGGAGCCCACAACCAGGACATGTGCCCTGACCTGGTTCATAGGTCAAAGCTCAACCACTGAGCAACCCCGGCCAAGCTCACCGATGCCTTTTGAATATCTTCACCACTATCTGGCCCCAGTCACCTTCATCCCTTACCCACTGTTTAGTAACCGGCCCCCTGTGCCTCTCTTGACCACCCACAGTACAGTCCTTGTCCACCCGCAGCCAGAGAGGCTCAAAGTGGATCAGATCATGCTTCTCCCATGCCGAAAGCCCCTCAGTGACTCCCCCTGGCTCTGAGGATGGACTCAGATGCAAATGCCTTGCCCAGCCCATAAGACTCCCCTTGGATGTGTCCCACCCACTCAGCAGCCTCATCTCAACAGCTTACCTTGCACCTCTCTCCCTCTCCCCATGTCCCTCGACCTCCTGGTGTGGTCATCCTAAGAAGAAGTACAGTGATTAGGAATGTGGGCTTCAGCATCATATAGACCTGGGTCTGTGCCTCCTTGTAGCTGTGTTACCTTGGGCAAGTTACTTAACTCCTCTGAGCCTCAGTTTATCTGCAATAACAATACCTTCCTCAGGATAGCAGCTCACACCTACAAAATATTAGGAACAGTCCCCGGCACAATAAAATAACAGGGATGTTAGTGGTGGCCATTAGCAGGCCAACTCCAAGCAATGTTTCTTTTTAACCCAGCTTCCATTGAACTCCACGCGAATGTGTTTCTAGACTGTACCTCTGAAAATCCTCTTTGGCTTTTGGAATCAAGTAGCTGGACTGAGGTTTCTGAAGTTTTGCTCTTTCCCCTTCTGCAGGCAGAATGCATCAAAACTGGCGTGGGGACCCATACCTGCGTGTGCCAGCAGGGCTGGACTGGGGACGGAAGAGACTGCTCAGAGATCAACAACTGCCTGCTGCCCAGCGGTGGTGGCTGCCATGACAACGCAACCTGTCTGTACCTGGGTCCCGGCCAGGTAGGTGTGACATGGTAGAGGGCAAAGGGGAAGCAGGACTCCTGGGATGGCTTTTTTCCCTCCCAGCGGTTCTCAACCTGTGGGTCACGAACAATGAAAATACATCCTGCATATCAGATATTTACATTACGATTCATAACAGTAGCAAAATTACAACCATGAAGTAGCAACGAAAATAGTTTTATGGTTGGGGGTCACCACAACATGAGGAACTGTATTAAAGGGTCACAGCATGAGGAAGGTTGAGAACCACTGCGAGTCTAGACCAAGCATGTCAAACTCACAGCCCACGGGTTGCACGCGGCCCACAACAAGTATTTTTGCAGCCCAGCCAATATAACGGTATGTAAGGAACATTTTAATAAAAATTTCATAACTTAATTTTTACAATATCCTATTGTAATTATTAATAACAAACTACAACGTTCGCTCATGACTGATTACTGTAATCGTGTTGCATTCACTTCCCTTATGCGCCTTACGCACAGGCGCACCATTTCTCTCCACTAATACTAGCAGCAAATATTTTAGCAGCCGACTGCCACATCATTAGTCTTGGATTGACTTGTTTGGTGTGCGCAATAGGAAATATTTTGCTTTTGAAGAACAAGAAAAATATGTTTATTTGCGTTATGCTTATGAATTTGTGCAGTTATTCAGTGTCTGGTAATGTTCAAGAAAAAATATTAATTTTTATTAAAGTGTTCTATTGTTTTATGTTAACAATTACTCAGCCCTTTGTATTCAGCATGTCTCTATCGAAATAAACCTATGTTTCTATGAAAATTGAAGCTTTTGGTTTTTTTGCGACCCACATAAACTTAAACCTTATTTATTTGGCCCGTGTTAGCCTTTGAGTTTGACATGCTTGCGGTAGACATAGAAGTACCTCTGGAAACCACCAATCTGTTTACTGTTTCTATGATCTTGGTTTAGGGTGGGGTTTTATTTGTTTATGGGTTTCTTTTTATTGATTTCAGAGGAGAAGGGAGAGGGAGAGATAGAAGCATCAATGATGAGAGAGATCATTGATCAGCTGCCTCCTGCAAGATCAGGAAATGGTACCAAAGTCCAGGCATGTACCCTGACCAAGAATCAAACCGTGTCCTTCTGGTTCATAGGTCAACACTCAACCACTGAGCCACAGATGGCCTGTTTGTTTTTTCGATTTCACATATAAGTAAGATCATACAGTATTTGTCTTTCTTTCTCTAACTTATTTTACTTAGCACTCAAGGTCCATCCATGATGTTGTTGCAAATGTCAAGATTTCATTCCTTTTTATGGTTGAAGGAACTCTTACCATTTGCAACGTCATGGATGGAACTGGAGAGCATTATGCTAAGTGAAATAAGCCAGTCAATGAAGGAAAAATACCACATGATCTCACTCATTCATGGATAATAGAGACCATTATAAACTTTTGAACAATAATAGATACAGAGGCAGAGCTGCCTCAAACAGATTGTCAAACTGCAGCAGGAAGGCCGGGGAGGGTTGCGGGGCAGGAGGTAGGGGGGTAAGAGATCAACTAAAGGACTTGTATGCATGCATAGAAGCATAACCAGTGGACATAAGACATTGGGGGATAGGGGAGGCTAGGGGACTGTCTAGGGCGGGGGGATAAAATGGACACATATGTAATACCCTTTGTAATACTTTAAGCAATAAAAAAATTTAAAAAAAATTAAAAAAAAAAAAGATTTCATTCCTTTTTATGGTTGAATATTTTCTTATATGTGTATATACATATATATCACATTTTCCTTTTTAAAAAGTAATTTTTTACTGGAGAGAGAGAGAGAGAGAGAGAGAGAAACATCAATGATGAGAAAGTATCATTGATGGGCTGCCTCCTGCAGGCCTCCTACTGGGGATCGAGGCCAAAACCCAAGCATATGCCCTGACTGGGAATCAAACTGTGACCTCCTGGTTCATAGGTTAACATTCAACCCCTAAACAACACTGGCCGGGCTATCACATTTTCTTTATCTGTTCATCTGTCAATGGACATTTAGGTTGTTTGCATATCTTGGCTATTGTCAATAGTGCTGCAATGAACATAAGGGTGCACATACCTTTTCAAGTTAATGTTTTGTTTTCTTCAGATAATACCTAGAATTGGAATTTTTTAGTAACATCCATACTTCTTTTCGCACTGGCTGCACCAATTTCCATTCCCATCAGCAGAGCACAAGGGTTCCCCTTTCTCCGCATCCTCACCAACACTTAATATTTCCTGTTTTTTTGATGGCAGCCATTCTAACAGGTGTGAGGTGGTATCTCCTTGTGGTTTTGATTTGCATTTTCCTGCTGATCAGTGATGTTGAGTATCTTTGATGTCCCTGTTGGCCATCTGTCTTCTTTGAAAAAAAATGTGTATTCAGATCTTCTACCCATGTTTATTCAGGTTGTTTGGTTTTTGCTATTGAGCTGTATGAGTTCTTTACATTTTTTATATTAACCCCTTATCAGATATGATTTGCAAAATATTTTCTCCTATTCAGTAGGTCGCCTTTTCATTTTGTTGATGATTTCCTTTGCTGCATCGAAGCTTTTTAGTTTGATGTTGTCACACTTGTTTATTTTTGCTTTTGGTGCCACATAGGTCCTATGATTAGTCCATCTTAGGAAAGAGGCACAGAGAAGCTAAATACTTGGCTCACATCACCCAGAAAATAAATCATGGTGTGAGATTCACATCCAGACAGCCTGACTCCAGAGCTGCCCTCTTAGTCACCGCCTTGACCACGCTTTATATTTCTGTAGCACTACAGTTTGTTGACCACTGTCACTTACCCTCATTGAAGGGAGACTGAGGCAGAAAAAGCTTCTGCTTCAGAATTAATCCAATCCAGGAGAGGTGATGACAACTGTGCTAGGATGGTAGCCTCGGAGAAGTACGAATCATGGGCGAGCTCACGGCAGTCTTGTGTCTCTCCAAGCATTTAACAAACAATCGCATTCGTTTCGGACTCACCTGAGTTGCCAGACTGCAGCTGAGAAAGAAAAACCATTTCTCCGCGTCTGTATTAGTTTGCTGAGGTTGCCATAACAAAGTGTCACTAACTGGGTGGCAATGCATAGCGAAACTGTATTGTGTCACAGGTCTGGAGGCTAGAGGTCCAAGATCAAGGTGTCGGCAGGTGCGGTTCCTTCTAAGGGCTGCAGAGAACCTGTTCCAGGCCTCTCTCCTGGTTCTGGGGGGTTTGCTGGCAATCATCAGTGTGCCTTGGCTTAGGCATCACCATGACCTCTGTCTTCATGTGCACATGGCATTCTCCCTGTGTGCATGTCTGTGTCCAAATCTCCCCTTTTCTGTAAAGACACCAGCCATGTTGGGTTAGGAACAGACCCTGCTCCTGTATGACCTCTTCTTAACTGAACTAATTACATAATTACAATCCTCTCTCCAAATAAGCTGTTTTCCATAACAGGTATTTTGAGGTACTGGTTGTCCATGTAGAGGTGGGGCCTGGTTCAAACCCGCCTACTCAGAGGGATGCCTATCTTAAATTACACCAGCTCCCTCCTAACCTGGCAATGGCCCTGCGCATGGATCTGCGCCAAGTGGAAACTCATGGCTTATTTCACCTTTCCCTCTGAGACGGAGGGGCCCATTTGTCTAGTGGGATGCTCTTGAGAGTCTGAGTTCTCTGAGACTCTCCAAGTGGCCCTTCTGCGGTAATACATTCAAAATGAAAGTGCCAAGGAACTATCAGATTGAGACATTTCGTGTGGAATGTGGATGACCAACAGCTCTGCAATCTGAAGTATAAAAAATACCGAAAGCCATTAACGCTGTTCCCTAGCTCAATGGCTCTGGTTCCCATAGTTCATTGTTCAACACCACACGAGGGCATGACAGGGAAGGCAGCTGCTTTCCATAACCCCCTGTGCCTCTGTTCTTGGAATTACAGAATGAATGTGAGTGCAAGACTGGATTTCGAGGCAATGGCATCGAATGTGAACCAATAACTTCCTGCTTGGAACAAACTGGGAAATGTCATCCCCTGGTGAGTTTCTGGATTTCTTTTATCCTTACCAAAAAAAAAAAATGAGAAAGAAAGTTAGGTTATTTCTTACCTGAGCCGAGAAATGAGCAAAATCTCTCTTACTCCCGCCCTGGCCGGTTTGGCTCAGTGGATAGAGCATCGGCCTGCAGACTGAAGGGTCCCAGGTTTGATTCCGTTCAGGGGCGTGTACCTCGGTTGTGGGCACATCCCCAGTGGAGGGGTGTGCAGGAGGCAGCTGATCCATGTTTCTCTCTCATCGATGTTTCTAACTCTCTATCCCTCTCCCTTCCTCTCTGTAAAAAAATTAATAAAATATTAAAAAAAACAACTCTCTTACTCCCAGAGGGTATCCCTAAGCAGAATGCGAGTAGTTATTATAACTTATACTTCATTACTCCAAAGCTTGGAAGAACTAACATCTGATTGCCAGATGCAATACAGAACTCTGAGTTTCAGATACTCAATGAATCCTTTTCCATCACAAGTTTGACCCCAAATGCAGCATGGGACATACTTCTACTAAAACACATTTGTGTATCTGAAATTCCAGTGAGCTATGTGTCCTTGCCTGTACTTGCTAAATCCGGCAGAGATGTCAAGAGAGACTAAATGAGAGCTGCACTGGACATGCACACCGGGGCCTTTCATTGCAACATGGAAGGGTCTGCAGTTACTCCCACCATCCTTCTAACCCAAATTTGCAGTTCTACCTTAGCTGGAGCCTATGACTCACGGATGTAGCTCATTTCTAACACTTCAGTTAGGAAAGTCAGCCCTTTTTTCCCATCTCCGTTTCATCAGGCAGCCTGTCAGCTCACCTCTGGCGTCTGGAGCTGTGTTTGTGGAGAGGGCTATGAAGGCGACGGCTTTCTGTGCTATGGAAGCGCGGCCGTGGTAAGTCCTCTGAGATGAACCCTGGTATAGCATGATCAAGACACAGATCTTTGTAAAGGCTCTTAGCTGGGGTGCCTTCCTAGCGTTGTGCAAACCGAGTGATTTCATAGGAAATCCCAGGAGATCTTAGAGGATGCAAACTGCTTCTCCCAGATAGTATAGGTGCCTCGCGGGTCACACGTTTCCCACAGGCTGACAGTTGCTAGCTTTTATTTGACCCCTGCTGTGTACCAAGCAGTCCTGGCTTCTTTTCCTGTTCATTCTACCTCTTGCCATCCCCAAACTTCCCACATGGACAACTAACCGGCCTCTGCTGAGCTCTCCGTGTGCTCCTGTCTGGTTTGAGTGCCCCCTGTTGGTACCCAGAGCACCCTGCGCTGACCACATCTGGGGTGTGTGTGTGTGTGTGTGTGTGTGAACGCCTTCTGTATACCAGGCGTCTTACTAAGTCCGTAACATGCAGGCACCTCATTTAAAACTCACAGCAACCTCTGAAGTTGCTGCCATTATTATGCCCATTTTATAGTGGAGGAGACTGAGAGGCTAAGAAAACTAGCTGCGGGCCCCTCACCTGCTAAGTGAGGAATCCAGCCGTGCCTGTCCAGTGCTTCACCACCAGTGGAGAGGACTCCCTCAGTGTAGTTCATGTCACACGGAATTGTGACTGCATACATGTACCTGTCTTCCCTCCATTGGACCGCAAACTCAGGGGGCAGGTCTTTGCCTTGTTTCCTACTTCACTCCCACTGTTCATAAAGGTTTGTTGAAATGAGAAATGGAGTAAATGGATGAATTTTCTCATCACTTACTTTCTGTTCAATTCACTGCAGTTTGGTCTCTGTCCCTCTGCTCAGCTGGAACCATTGGACCTGCACTTGGCTCAAACCAAGAGTCTCCCTCAGGCCCAAGTCCTGGTTCCCAAGGCTGGCTGAGGCATCGGACCCTGGGCCTATTGGCCTGTTCATGTCCTTTCCACCCTTCACTTCACACTGTTCCTTCTGCTCACCCAGTGGGGCGCAGCGGCTGTCTCCTGACACCCAGACCCTGGAGCATAGACCCAGCGTCTTCTCTGCACTGTCCGTGGGCCACGTTGTCTAAAACCTGGCCCCCTGCTTCCGCAGAAAACAAGATGAAGTCCCAGTCCTCAGCCTGGGACCCCGGGCAGCTTCACACGGGCTCAACTCACCTTTCCTGCCAGTAGCCGGGCTTAGCCCGAGCTCAGCTACGGCTTTCTCAGCTCCATGCCGCTCTGACCCCTCTCCCACAGACCCAGCCTCTGGTCTTCCTGCCATCAGTTCAGGTCCAACTCGTGCCCTTCTCTCCCTCAAAGCAGCCCCTTTGAGGAAGGACATGAGCATCTCAGCTCTTGTACTTGTCTGTTTACTAATTTACTTTTTAACAGGTATCTACTAACTTATTAGCCTCAGCTACTTTCTAAAAGACATTGCGACAGCCCTGAGATGTAGTCTTTTTGAAATTTGCATATTATCATGGTTACTGTCGTTTGCCTGGCATTTGATATTTTAAAATGCTCTCCCATACATCAGTGCATATAATATTTATGATCCCAGGTGCAAGCCGTCACCACAGCCATTGTTCAGATTAGACACGAGTTTTCAGAGCAGTGCAGCGGCTTGCCCAAGATCACACAGCTAGGAAACGGCCGGCTCAGGGGAAGAACCCCATCTTTTTCAACTCTAAGTCCAGAGCTTTATTCACTCTATCATGATCCAGTGTACTGACCTGCTGGCCCTGTTGCTATCTTTCCAACTCTTCACACCCCCAGGACCAACGCAGAAGCCATCTCTTCCCTTTTGTATCCCATACCCTCCGTGCATTCCATCCTGGTACCAGTCGTGGTGATTCAATATATATGTTCATTAATAAGTACCCTGGGATACATTACAAAGGAGCACGTCCTGCATGCCAGCCTCCATTCTAAGCACGTTAAAAACAGTAACTGCTCCAATTCACACATCGGCCCTATGACTTGGAGCTTTCCTTATCCCCATTTTACAGATGAGAACATTGAGGCCCAGAGAAATGAAGTCACTTGCCTAAGGAACTTTGGCTCCATGTTCCAAGCCACTACTCATCATTGGCTCTGAAAGGGGGGTGGGGAGGTCTTTACTGAGCTCTGTGACCTTCAGGCTGTTGTTCCATTTGGAGTTTCTAGAATTACTTCTCTGCCTCAGATAGAGAGGACAACAGAACCACTGAGCCCGAAAGAAATGAGCAGCTCTGGCAACACGGAGATGCCACTAGCTGGGGCCCCTTCCTGTCAGGTCAAGGAGGCTGGCAGGGAAAGGGAACCCAGCCCGGGAAGGCGTGGTGCTGGCTCCCCAGAAATGTGCTGGGATTGTGCTTCTCATTGTTCCTTCTCTCATGTTCTCCCTCGTCTCTCCCTCCCTCCTCCCTCGCACGAAATGAATAAGGAATTGTCGTTTCTCTCCGCGGCAGCTAAATTTAACCAGTGGATAAATGTGAGTACCTTTGTTGGAATGTGTATAATTTTAGAAATGTGGGATGCATACAATGGAACACTGAAAATGCAGCTGGTAGGAGGAGGGGGGGCCATTGTCTAGAGCAGAGGTTCCAAACCCTGGCTGCCCTTTTGTAAATAGCCATGCCCCGCCCCCCCACCCCCCACCCCAATCCCAGACACTCTGATTTGATTGGTCAGAGGTTTGCCCTGGACATAAGTGAATTCTGAAAGCCTCCCAGGTGATTCTAACATGAAACCATCTAAGAACTTCTGGTCTAGGCTCAGCTTGGGTGGTCACCTTTTCAACCAATTCAAATATATACGTGTAGCTTCATTCATCCCAGAGGTCTTTTTTTAAGAAGTCAATGTAATTCATCACTGTAACTCACCAAGTTAGAGCTGGGGCTTAAATTTTTATTTTATTGATTTGAGAGAGAGAGAAAGAGAGAGGGAGGGAGAAAGACAGACAGAAGGAGACAAAGACACCTCTGTTTGTTGTTCCACTTACTTACGCATTCATTGGTTGTTTCTTCTATGTGCCCTGACTGGGGATCAAACCCACAACCTTGGCATATTGGGACAATGCTCTAACTGACTGAGCTACCAGCCTGGGCCAGAGTTGGGATTTATAGTTGCAATCTGGAAAACTTCCTGTGTGCTTAGCTCTCGGCCCAGCATGCCTGCGGGAGCATTCCCTCCCCCTGGAAAGTTCTATTACCAAGAATCTCTGCCATCTGTGCCTGAGGGGTCCAAGGTGAATGGCCCAGCCAGCCAGCCAGCCAGCACACAAGTAGTTTCTCCCCTCGGAACAGACACGTGCAATGTCAGGCCGTGCGTGGTCAGCACCCACTGCAGGACAGCTGCCCATTGCTTCTTCCTGGGGACTCGGGCCCATCGCATGGGGAAGCAGGACTGAGAGGCCTGTGGTACATGTTGATTTCCATATAGACCAGCCCCATATGCAGAAGCTTGCCCAGGGGTGCTCTGGACGCAGCTCATCCCAGCTCACAGGAGCACACCCTTCCCAGCTCCACTGTCCTGTTAGTAGCTTGAATTGAGCCACGGTGGGAATATTTACCCCCACAGAAATCAGCGAACACTAAGAACCAGGGCATTTTGTTTGTTTGCTTGTTTATCCTGGAGAGCTGATTGTTAAACATCAGCTCACCACTGCTTTTATCCGCTAGCTCTGGGTAAGAATGAAAAGTAGGTCAAGTTTGACTTCAGGCTCTGGTCTCTCTCTCAGGCTGAAACTGTTCCTGTAATCTTCCCACCACCCCCCTTTCCAAAGGTTCCAAGAATTCTCAAGGTTCTCTGCACATACACATGCACACACGTGTACACACGTGCACACACATGCATAATCCTGCCAAGACTATTCTCTGACTCTTCCAGTGGTTCTCAACCTTCCTAATGCCGCGACCCTTTAATACAGTTCCTCATGTTGTGGTGACCCCCAACCATAAAATTATTTTTGTTGCTACTTCATGACTGTGGTGTTGCTACTGTTATGAATCGTAATGTAAATATCTGATATGCAGGATGTATTTTCAGGGGTCGCGACCCACAGGTTGAGAACCACTGAGACGAATGGGTAAATGACTGATAATGACTCCAAGTGTGACTGGATCGGGAAAACTTGCCTTTGGACCAGGCTCACACAATTAAATAAAAGGAAGGATTTGGGAAAGCGGTCCCTAGAACCACCCCAGTGTCCCTGGAATTATATCCAAGGGAACTGGTCATCTCCGCCCTGGTCTGTCCACTAATATGAGCCAGGCCCTTTGTTTTCCTTCTGTAATTCAGAACGCCTCTCTGCATCCCATGCTGTCAGCTGCCTCCAACCTCACTGTCCTCGTGCCTTCCCAACAAGCTATCGAGGACATGGACCAAGATGAGAAAGCCTTTTGGTTGTCCAAGAGCAATATTCCAGCCCTGATAAAGTAGGTATTATGCATTTTATTCTTCATGATATCTTACTGGCATTAGTGTGAACAAGGGCAATGGAGGGAAGCTACATGGTCCTTCAGATAGATTCATGGTGCTAAATGTGTTCTAGGACTCCCCTCCCCCCATGATGGGAATAGTTAACATTATTGACAGCCCACTCTGGGCTAACTGCTTTATATGTAACCCAGTTCGTCTTCCCAACAACCCTATGAGATAGGAATTATAGTTATCCCCTTTTACAGATGTGGAAACTGAGGCAGGGGGTGATTAAATAACTAACCCAAGGGTGCTATGGCTGATAATTGCAGGGGTAGATTTGAATCTGGAAGTCTGGCTCCAGGACCATTTTTTAATTACTTAGTGAAACTGCTGGGTGCACTGGTATTCATTATGGTCCTATGGACTGTTGTTTCAGATACCATACGCTCCTAGGCACGTACGGGGTGGCAGATCTGCAGGCTCTGTCATCTTCTGACATGCTGGCCACGTCTTTGAAGGGCAACTTCCTTCACCTGGCAAAGGCAGATGGGGTAAGAGAGTACTGTCATTTGTCTGGGTAGTGGAAACATATCCATTACATTCATATTGTACTTTTAATTTTTTTGTGTTGTGGAAATTTCCAAACATGAGCAAAAGTAGAGCAAGAATAGAACTTCTGACATCCATGTTGGCATCACAGCTTCAACAATTATCAGCATATATTGATACACACACACACACACACACACACACACACACACACACACAGTTACTCTATGGCGGTGATCCTATAAAATGTGGCCCTCTGCCCACTGGTTAGCCACAAGGAACTTCCTGACAGACCACAGATGAGAATGAAGATTGTACAGGAGAGTGAGAGCTGCTACATCCGTGGACCATGGGCCATGGTCAAAATGTTTCAGAATGACTGCTCTAACGCCTCTCTACCTTTCTGTGTGAACTCTATGAAAAGACTCATCCAGGAAGTCAGATCTTTCTATTCCTCTGGGTGAAGGTTGTACAGTTTCACCACTTTGAGTTATATGTATGGTTAACCAAGAGCTTGTTACTGTAACCTGCTGATTCAGTCATTACAGGTTACTAAAATTTTATATTGAGTGAGGGTCAGTCAGACAACAAATATTTATTGAGCACCTGCTATTCTCCAGGAACTGGTCAAAGTGCTGGAGTTAGGGCAGTGCCCAAGGAAGAACCAAGCCCTATCGATGCCCACCTTCTGGCCACAATATGTCAAGGACTTGGATTTAGTCTTCCCCGAAGATGTCTGGCTGCCCTACTGCATGTGGTGGAGCCTTAAAACTCTTTCTATGAGTCTCACAAGATGAGAATGAAGGTTCTACTGGAGAGTGAGAAGTGCTCTAAGGCAACTCTACATTCTATTTATCAGTATGAGCCCAGTGAAAAGGCTCTATGACTAGTATTACTTAGCTGTATGGGCTTCATCAGATAATTCCTTTTAGGCAGCAGAAAAGAGTTACATATGATCCCATGGATCCTTTACATCCTATCTAATAATAGAGAAACATGGTAATTAACCGTAACTTTGCTACCCTTCCCATTGACTAATCAGTGAGATATGCAAATTAACTTCCAACCAAGATGGCGGCCGGCAGCCAGGCAGCTGAAGTGAACAGGAGGCTTGCTTGCTCCAGTGATGGAGGAAGCCAACATTCCCCACCTGCCGCTGCTGGCCTCTGAGCTGCAGTCTAAGAAACAATGTTGCAATTATAGAAGCTAAACAATCCCCATGCTTTCAGCCAGCTGGCCAAGCTGGAGTTGCAACAGTGTTTCAATTATAGAAGGTAAATAAATCCCAGAGACCTGCTTTCAGCAGCCGAGGTCTCAGAGCTGGAGCCGAGCCTCAGAGCTAAAGCTGGCTCTCAGCTCCAGTGACAGCCATAGAAAGTAAATAAATCCCAGAATAAAAAAAAAAGAAAAGAAAAAAGGAGAGGTTGGGAGCTTCAGTCACCCGCCAGCCTGAAAACGGCCCTCAGCCCCTCACCCAGACTGGCCAGGCACCCCAGTGGGGACCCCCACCCTGAAGGGGGTGTGACCAGCTGCAAACACCCATCAGCCCCTCACCCAGGCTGGCCAGGCACCCAAGCGGGACCCCCACCCTGATCCGGATACCCTTCAGGGCAAACCAGCTGGCCCTCACCAGTGCACCAGGCCTCTATCCTATATAATAAAAGGGTAATATGCAAACTGACCCTAACAGCAGAACGACTGGGAATGACTGGTCACTATGACACACACTGACCACCAGGGGGCAGACACTCAATGCAGGAGCTGCCAGCTGGTGGTCAGGACGCTCTCACATGGGAGGAGCTCTGCTCAGCCACAAGCCAGGCTGATGGCTGCCAGTACAGCAGTGGTGGTGGTGGGAGCCTCTCCTGCCTCCTCAGCAGCACTAAGGATGTCCGACTGCAGTTTAGGCCTGCTCCCCGCTGGCAAGTGGACATCCCCCAAGGGCTACCAGGCTGCCAGAGGGATGTCTTATTGCCATCTTAGGCCCAATCCCCCAAGGAGTGGGCCTAAGCCAGCAGATGGTCATCCCCTGAGGTGCCCCAGACTGCAAGAGGGCACAGGCCAGGCTGAGGGACCCCCCTCTCCCCCGAGTGCACAAATTTTTGTGCACCGGGCCTCTAGTGTATATATATAGAAGCCTAAGCGACCGTTATGACCAAACGACTGGAACAACCAGTTGACCAGTTGCTATAATGCACACTGACCACCAGGGGGAAGATGCTCAATGCAGGAGCTGCCCCCTGGTGGTCAGTGCATTCCCACAGCCAACTTCCCATGGCCAGCCAACCTCACCTAGTTTCTCCCCCTGGCCAGCAAACCTCCCAAGGTCCCTGACCCTGTCCGGCAGCTGGCAGGCCCACAGGCCCTGGCCAACCTGGCCCCAATAGGCCATGATCGCCGGCCAGGCCTACGGACCCCATCCATGCATGAATTTCATGCCCCGGGCCTCTAGTATAATTCTAATTCTAATGTATTACATGCATATATCAAATTTGTGGGTCCTTTTCTATCAGTGTTTTAAATCACTGATTCTCTTGGCAAGCATTAAGGGACACCCAGCCTGGTCATGCTTGTCCTGGGCTCTATAGATTCAAAGATAAGTCAACCAAGAGCTCTGATTGAGAGGATCCAACCATCAAAGACACATTTTTAATGAGTTTATTCCTATGTCTGATTTAACCAAAAGAGATATGTGAGGTGGCCAGGAATGTTTTCTTCAGGGCCTCTGCCAATGTGACTTTGGGGGTGCTCAGGGTGACACCAGTCCCCTCTGTACCCAAAGTGCCCAGGAGGAATTTCACATGAAGGGTGATGGTGGAGATGAGGAGAGGACACAGAGAAACCAGAGAGGGTGGGGCCCCGTTGTCATGGTTGGTTGGTGGCCACATGGGTGGCTAGATTAGTTTTTACTTAACCCCATTCCCCTTGTAATTATTCTTCTTGAAAAACAGCTGGATGCTGACCAGGAAAGTCAGTTGCTGTCTGTATGAGTTTGCTAGAGCTGCTACAACAGACTGGGTGGCTCAAGCAATGGAAATGTTTTGTCTCACATTTCTGGAGGCTAGAAGTCCAAGATCAAGGGGAGGGGAGAACTGACTCCTTCTGAGAGCTGGGGAAGGAGCTGCTCCAGGCTGTCAGGTAGATGACTGTCCTCGTGTTCACATGGCATCCCCCGCATCGCTACATTCAAATCCCCTCTTTTTATAAGGACACCAGCTATGTTAGATTAGGGTCCATTCTAATGACCTTGTTTTTTTTAACCCAATTATCTCTGTAAAGATCTTAGCTCCAAATAAGGTCATATTCTGACGTACTGGGGGTTACGACTCCAACTTATGAATTTTGGGGGAGGGAGGGAAGACAATTCAACCCACAACATTGTCTACAGCAGTGATGGCAAACCTTTTGAGCTCGGTGTGTCAGCATTTTGAAAAACCCTAACTTAACTCTGGTGCCGTGTCACATATAGAAATTTTTTGATATTTGCAATCATAGTAAAACAAAGATTTATATTTTTGATATTTATTTTAGATATTTGAATGCCATTTAACAAAGAAAAATCAACCAAAAAAATGAGTTCAGAGGTGACATGCGTGTCATAGGTTTGCCATCACTGGTCTACAGTGTTTTTCAAATAGCAAGGTCACTTTAGTGTTCTCAGCCAGAACTTTTAAAAAATATTTTTTTCTTGATTTCAGAGAAGGAGAAAGAGATAGAAACATCAATAATGAGAGAGAATCATGGATCAGCTGCCTCCTGAATGCCCTACGCTGGGGATGGAGCCCACAACCCAGGCATGTGCCCTGACTGGGAATCGTACCCTGACCTCCTATTTCATAGGTTGATGGTCAACCCTGAGTCACACCGGCTGGGCAGCCAACACTTTTTTAATGAAATAGAATGGAGTAGAGTAAAAATCAATGCCCAGCTGCCTCCCACATAGTAGAGGAAAATACTATTTCATTCTGATTGAGTGTGTGTGTGTGTGTGTGTGTGTGTGTGTGTGTGTGTGTGTGTGACATCTAATGGAGCACAATTTAAAGGTGTTTCTAACTGTGGGTCATGATCCAAAAGGTTGAAGGTCACTGATTCTCAGAAAGTGGAAAACAGCAGAAATAACGTCGATCCCTAGGTGTACGCAAAGGAGACTCACCTTCCCACTGTGGTTTGCATTTGCAGAACATCACAATTGAAGGGGCGTCCATTGTTGATGGTGACAATGCAGCCACAAACGGAGTGATACACATCATCAACAAGGTACAAGTCCCTCCTCCCGCCCAGGCAGCTTCTCTTCTCTCATTTACCGTCCTGGACAGTATTTCTCTTTTTTTTTTATTTTTTGAGGGGGGGAGGGGGCAGGGGGTAAATACTTAGCCTTAACATAAAAGTAGCCTGTATTTTGCTTCATTACTTTTCTTTTAAAACTACTTAGAGGCTCTACTCATTCAATCAGACTCAGTTACTATCTACTCAGCCCCTGTTCTACAGTGGGCCCTATACAAAGTGTGGCCACATAGAGCATATTTCTTACTTATGGGAACATCTCACAAGGCACACAGAACCTTGGCCTTTTTTTTTTAATCTGCAGAGGCACTCTCAGGACTGGTAGTAGCCCTGACAATGGCAAATGTATGTGGCATGAACGCATGTGTCACAGCGTAGCAAATCATGCCAGCACCTGCTAACAGAATTCTGGGGCTTCCTTTCTCAGGTTCTGGTTCCCCAAAGAGGTCTAACTGGCTCCTTACCAAACCTGCTCACCCGGCTGGACCAGATGCCTGACTACTCCATCTTCCGGGGCTACCTCATTGCAAGTACCACATTCTCCACATGACTCCCTTGCTCAGGTGACCAGGGAACAGAAATCCCTCACGCACGCCTGTCTCTTTCCATCACAGCAATATAACCTGGTGAACGCAATCGAGGCTGCCGATGCTTACACAGTGTTTGCTCCAAACAACGACGCCATTGAGAATTACATCCGGCAAAAGAAGGTCACCACTCTAGTAGGTATTGGGAACGAGAAGCAGGGAAATCAGTTTCTGGAAATTCAGACGCTCGACATTTGATAAACTCCCTTTCCATAGCCAGATACTTAATAGAAAGTCCTGAGGAGACGCTGATACACTCCTCCCCCATATGCATGCGGAGCTGCCCACTTGCTGTACTTAGTTTCCACCCCTGGAAGCACACATTTGGGCCCCAGGACCTGGATGTATGTCCACAGGACACAAGTGTTCACGTGTCCCAAGCCAGTACCGGGAATATAGGGGGCCCAGTGCAGGGACACTTCCTCACTCCACGGGATCAGCCAGCTGCCAACAGTCCCTGACAGGCAATTGCTCAGGCCTGAGTGAGACTCCAGTGACAGGCCACTCTCTCTGCAGGGGACACAGATCAAGCTCTTTCATTTTTTTAAATATATTTCTACTAGAGGCCCGGTGCACAAAAATTTGTGCACTCAGGGGGGAGGGGGTTTCCTCAGCCCGGCCTGTGCCCTCTCGCAGTCTGGGACCCCTCGGGAGATAACGACCTGCTGGCTTAGGCCTGCTCCCAGGTGGCAGAGGGCAGGCCCAATCCCTAGGTGCAGCCCCTGGTCGGGCTCAGAGCAGGGCCGATTGGGGAGTTGGGGCGCCGCCCCCTGTCGTGCACAGAGCAGGGCGGATTGAGAGGTTGCAATGCCACCCTCAGTCACGCTCAGGGTAGGGCCAATTGGGGGGTTGGGGCACTGCCCCCTGTCACACTCAATGCAGGGTCGATGGGGAGGTTGCGGCGCCACCCCCTGTCACGCACAGAGCAGGGTGGATCAGGGGCTTGGGGCGCCGCCCTCTATCACCCACAGAGCAGGGCCAATCAGGGGGTTGGGGCGCCGCCACTGTCACACTCAGGGCAGGGCCAATGGGAGGTTATGGCTCTACCCGGTCACACACAGAGCAGGGCCCTTGGGGGGGAGGGGGCAGTTGGGGCGCCACACCCTGTCACACACAGAGCCGCAGGGCGATCAAGGGGTTGGAGAGCTCCCCCCTATCAGGCACAGAGCAGGGCTGATCAGGGGGTTTGGGCGCTGCCCCCTGTCACACTGATCCCGGTGCCGGGAGGCCTCTCAGCTCCGCTGATCCCGGTGCTGGGAGGCATATTACCCTTTTACTATATAGGATAGAGGCCTGGTGCATGGGTGGGGGCCGGCTGGTTTGCCCTGAAGGGTGTCCTGGATCAGGGCGGGTGTCCCCACTGGGGTGCCTGGCCAGTCTGGATGAGGGGCTGAGGGCTGTTTTCAGGCTGATGGGTGACTGAAGCTCCCAACTGCTCCTTTTTTTCATTTTTTTTATTCTGGGCCAGCTTTAGCTCTGGCTCCAGCTCTGAGGCCTCTGCTGCTGAAAGCAGGTATCTGGTTTGTTTGGGTTCTATAATTGAAACACTGTAGCAACTCCAGCTCTGAGATCCCGACTGGCTGAAAGCAGGTTTTTGGGGTTTTGTTTAGCTTCTATATTTGTAACAATGTTTCAAACTGCAAGCTCAGAGGCCAGCAAGGCAGGCGGGGAACGTTGGTTTTCTCCGTCACCGAAGCAAGCAAGCCTCATGTTCGCTTCAAGCTGCCTGTCTGCCGGCCACCATCTTTGCTGGCAGTTAATTTGCATATCTCGCTGATTAGCCAATGGGAAGGGTAGCGGATGTACGCTAATTACCATGATTCTCTTTTATTAGATAGGATTTATTTCAGAGAGAGAGAGAGAGAGAGAGAAACATCAATGATGAGACAGAATCATTGATCGGCTGCCTCCTGCACACCCCACACTGGGGATCGAGCCTGCAACCAGGGCATGTGCCCTGACTGGGAATCAAACCATGACCTCCTGATTAAGAGGTCAATACTCAACCACTGAGCCCTGACAGCTGAGCAGATAAAGCTCTTTAAAACATCCCATCAGACTTCCTCTCATGACCCCTGACGTGAAAGGTAGGTTGGGGGGTGGAGACCCTCTCTTCCCAGCAGTTCTTTAAAAAAAAAAATCATCTTTAAAATCCTCTCCCAACCTTCCATACCCTCATTCTGGGTTTTAGAATCACCTGATGAGTTGTTGAGCATCGCAGGTGGAAAACTTGCACTTTCTCCAAGGCAATCTGTCTCAGATTTAATATTTAATGTCTATTGTGCCCTGTTGCCTGGGTCAAAACCTCCGGTTCAACAAGCTGTTGCCCCTGCAATGCCCACAGTGCCCGACACATTGGCGTAGACGACGTGGTAAGTGACTGGGGACTGTCTGGCCTATTGCAATTCTGTTGTTGACCAGGCGGAAGACATTCTCAGGTACCACGTGGTCTTGGAGGAGAAACTGCTGAAGAATGACCTGCACAACGGCATGCACCGGGAATCCATGCTGGGCTTCTCCTACCTCCTCGGCTTCTTTCTCCGCAACGACCAGGTGAGGGCCTTTCCCTCCAGACCCTGGAGTGGGTGTCTTAGCTCCTGTCACCTGTCATCCCTTCCATACTGGACTCACCAGGGCTTCCTTTTTTAAAAAGATTGATTTCAGAGAGGACTGGAGAGGGAAAGAGAGGGAGAGAAACATCAATGATGAGAGAGAAAAAATGATTAGCTTCCTTCTGTACACCTCCCACTGGGGATCAAGCCTGCAAGCCAGGCAGGTGCCCTAGACCAGAATTGAACCTAGGCCAGTCCACAGGCCAACGCTCTATCCATTCAGCCAAACTGGCTAGGGCACTCACAGAGCTTCCTAAACCTTATCAACAAAAGGCATTGGTCTGTGTTTCCCCATAAAGGAATGACTATGCCAGACTGTCAGGCTCCCACTCACTGTGCCTGCCCCCAGCCTTCAGATAACCAGTGTGGCTGACTAATCATGGTCCTGGAATCCCAGCAGTCACAGGTGCCCTGCAGTACTGACTCCTATCAAACCCAGCAGACACTCCCCAGGCAATCTCCCAGGTAGAAGGGAACCTGCCAGAAAAACCTAACTCCCAGCAGGTGGCACTGGCTCCTGGACATAAGGAGCCTAATGACATAAGCAGGATCCAGGAGCCAGATGAGTTAACATTATCATTGTTTGACTATAGAGACTGTGGTCCTAGGACTAATTGACCTCCACACCGGTATTTCAGTATTTATCTCACACAACTCCTAAATATTTAAGTGTTTAGAATTCATTTTAAAAAAGAATTAGTGAGACTAACTAATATATTTCAAGTATAAAAATCTCATTCACATATTTCAAACATCAAGTAAGATCAATCAAGTACCAAAGTAAGAAAAGTCAACAAGAAACTCACAATGTTACTCAAGTACAGACTCTCATGAGAAAAAAATAAAAAAACAAAATTGTTATGACAATTTATTTTATTAAGCACTAAATTAAAATGAAGGTTAATCATTGGCCAAGCTCCACAGAGGTATTCCAGGGCCTGTGTAAACTGGAAAAAGCAATGGGAAACCTTACTGATGGTGTCAAATTGTGATTACAACACATTTCTAAAACTCCAAGATGCCGAGCTATTTTAAAATATCAAAATGGCAGAACTCCTGATGCTATGATACTGTTGATTTGACATTGAAAAGTGAATAATATGCATAGCCCATGGACATAGACAACAGTGTGGTGAAGCCTGGAGGAGTCAGAGGTGAAAGGGGTCAATCAATAGTATTATTTGCTTCTCTTTAAAAAGGGCAGTCTTACAAACAATCTTCTCAGAGGTATCATCATTGAATCACAAGTGAATTTTGTGTACATATTTTTTAATCTGCTTGGGTATAGAGAATTTTTCTGACTCATTATTACTTAGGGAATAATCGATCTTCAAATATTTTCCTCTGACTCCTACAAACATCTCGCCTATTGTGTAATAACTTTGAGGAGATCCTTTTAAATACATTTTCTTATTTTTTTCAGGAAAAACAATTTTTATAATTAAAGAACCTACTTTTTTATTTCATCTTTTACTTCATTGTGTAGAATGACTTCTAGCACCATTAATTGAATCAATTTCAATTATGTCATGTTTATTTCCCATTTATTCAGATCTTAAAACAGAGGTTTTATCTCACAATAAACAACTGGTTCTATCTTATAATCAAGATTTTACTTTTATTGGTAACTCACTTTCTCTTAGGACAATGTAGATGCAGAAAAATGTTCTCTACATGAGTAAAGTTGTGTCCAAATCAAAATTTGAATGTAACACAAAATTCCCTGGATATCTCACAATGAAAATTATGAGTCAGTGGAAGTTCAAATGTAAGCACTTCGTAGTCATTTTAATATTGCTGCTACGAGGAGTTTGGGCGATGTTATTAAGCATTTGTAAGCTCTTATTGGATATGAACTTGACATTTGCTTAATACAATAAAGAATTCCCCCTTTTCCCAACCTCAGATCTACCACATCTACACACACACAGACACATACACACACCACCCCAATTTTTCAAAGAACCATTTGTTTCCAATTATATTACTTATTTTAATGAATGAATTAATAGATTCACTTATTTTTGTTAATCAATCATTAAGAGATCCTCTCCTTTAAAAAAATCAGAAGAAAACAAATTTCAAGCTCAAGTTGAATTTGAGTTGGCAACATATAGGTACTGACTTAGTACCCATGTTTGGATGCTTATGAACACACTAGGCAAAGATGTATGCAAACATTCCATAAACTCCAAAGAAACCCCAAGGGAAACACTGGGTAATGCTGACCTCTGAGCAGTCTCCACACACTGGGAAATGATGCTTTTTACAAAATAGAACATTGAGATTCAGAGAGGAAACGCAACTGGCCCAAGGTCACACGGCTCGGTGACCAGATGCAGGACTCTTCTCAGACTCCTAGGCCACAGCTCTTCCCACTCCAGCGTGCTGCCTTTGGGGTGAATATTGGAATACCTTTTAAGCTGATGTCAAATTAATATCCTCCAATCCCCATCTCCCTTACTCCCCTTAAAGTCACTACAATAAGAAATTTACATTTGACCCTCTTGTTCACAGCTCTATGTAAATGATGCTCCAATAAACTACACCAATGTAGCCACTGACAAGGGAGTGATCCATGGCTTGGGGAAAGTTCTGGAAATTCAGAAGAATCGATGTGATAATAACGACACCACTATTTTACGAGTAAGTTATATGCAAGGCTAACGATGCAGCTAAAGAGTGTTGTGGGGGGTTTTTAAGCATAAGATTCGTCTATTAGGATATCTCAGTTCAGTTCAAAACACACTGGGTGAGCCTCTCTGATGTACATAGGAACGTACTCAGCTGCGGTTCTACAAAGATTAGTAAGTCATGACCTCTGCCCTCGATGGGCTCACAATCTAGTGCAGTGAGTTGTACCTTGGATGCCTGGGAGAGGTTACCTGGAGGGTTGTGTTGAGCAGGATTTTGAAGCCATGGCCTTCCTCAAGGGGAAAATGTGTCATGCCTGCCATAGGCACAGGGAAGAGACTGTGGTACTTGGCAGGTACTGGCCAGACCTGGTCTACAAAGAGAGAAAATATGGAAGTGGATTATTTCAGTATTGGAGACTTCTCACTCCAGTCCATTGGATGGTGTAGCATCTTTCAATAATAGTAACAGCTGCTGACATTTATTGGGCACTTATGTGCCAGGCCCTGCTCTAAACATTTTACATGTATTAACCCACAGAATTCGCACAGCACCCTACAGAGTAGGTGCTATTGCTGTCGCCGTTTTACTGATGGGGAAAATGAGTCACAGAGAGGCTAAGTCATGCACCAGGTTCACAGAAATAACAGGTGGCAGAGAAGATGTTCAAATCCAGGCAGTGTGGCCCCAGAGCCCGGACTGCACACTGTACTCTCCGGTGGGGGCTGAGCGAGAGCTGGGCACATTGACCTCCTCTTGTTTTAGGAACATGTCACACTTAGGAGTCTGTCATTCTTAAGTTTTGCCCGTTGTTTCATAATCGCCTTTATATTGTCTCCACCCTGGCCCCTCACCTGGACTCCCAAGGCTGGGCACGGAATCTGGCCCAATTCACTAAACCATGGGTTACCAATAAGTGAGGGTTGTTGTTAAAGAAATTCGGATCCAAATGAGATAAGATCTCCACACCTTAAAGGGTTATTAGCATCAGAAGAATATGGTGGGGAAAAGTGATGATCAAATATCCAAGACCTGAAGTAGTTCAAGTGCTTGTCTCTGAGAATATTAAAGAGGTTGACCAGAGGAGTTTCCCTCATATCATATCTTTATAGATTTTCAATTCTATATCCTAAAACCCTCAGCTCTTAGGTCTGGGAAATATTTGCAGCCTCGTTTTGCACTAAAAGCAATAACCATGAACTGTTCTCTTTGCCTCTGTGTTCTGTCAAGGGAAAGTGTGGGAAGTGTCCCCAGCAACCCATCTGCCCACTTGGAAGTAAACCGCTAGTGAGTACTTTTTCTGCTCTGATAAAGTCGTTTCTGATCCCAGCAAGATCCAAATTAGAACATGACTCCCAAGCATCCTCCATTGTTCACTTCCTTCATTCCTTCATTGCTGTATGCATCTTTCTAAAGCCTTGAGTCCAAATTTTAATTAATAAATAAATAGAGACAGTGGTTCATCTCAACCAACGCACAACGCAGAGAGAGAGATTTCTCACTTTCTACTAGTATGTATTCCGGGAGCCAGAGGAGGCCAGGAGCAAGACAGCTTATCCGTGAAGGCAGCTTCCGTATCCAAAACCAAATCCAGCCCAGATGAGCTCCCCCTGCCAGAGTTCCCTTTACAGTTGCAGATACAACTAATTTTCTCTAAGAAACAGATGGCGAACTTGGGGGAAATAGGCCTGTCTTTGAATCAACTACCAACCTGTGTTTCTCATAGCTCTTTATTGTAAAACGAATTTTATTTATTTATTATTTATTTATTTATTTATTTATTTATTTTTACAGAGAGGAAGGGAGAGGGATAGAAAATTAGAAACATCAATGAGAGAGAAACATCGATCAGCTGCCTCTTGCACACCCCCTCCTGGGGATGTGCCCGCAACCAAGGTACATGTCCTTGACCAGAATCGAACCTGGGACCCTTCAGTCCGCAGGCCGACGCTCTATCCACTGAGCCAAACCAGTTAGGGCGTAAAAGCGAATTTTGATCATGCTCCAACCATTAGAAAGAATGGACACCCATGCACCTTCCAGGGCACGATAATAATCATTTATAACGGACACAATGCTGATTCTCTCACTTGAGTCTTAATGTAATCTTTGTGTATGATAGCTCTTAGTAAGAAGCCTGAATCCATTCTCAGACCAAGGAAGCATAGAAATCAATAAGTAGATAGAAATCAAGGCTCAGATCAACCGATGTGTAGTGCTGGTAGGACATTTTTGTCTGGCTTACTCTATGATTCTTGCTAGCTTGCGTTAGTTCTTTTCACAGAGTACTACCCAGCAGTGTAACTCCTTGGGTTTTGCCACCTGGTGTTGTGGCAGCCAACATTGTTTGAGTGCCTTCTTTCTTGTGAAGCAGCTCTGAGCACCCATCCTGTCCCTTCCCAGAGCATTTCAGTCACAGAGACAGCCACGTGTCACCCACCTTCTTCTTTCAAAGGCTGGAAAACATTTTCCTAACTAACATGCTGATATAATCATTGCTATTTCATAGGGCAGCGAGACAAGGAAATGTCTCTATACCATTTATTTCATGGGCAAGCGATCTGTGTTCATTGGGTGCCAGCCAAAATGTGTGAAAACTGTCATTGTGAGTATCACGGTTTAACCATTCTTCTAATTATAGTGGTAGCATTGGGAAATTTAATCATGTTATATTTTTCTTTATTTTTTAAATACATTTTTATTGATTTCAGAGAGGAAGTGGGAGGGAGAGAGAGATATAACCATCAATGATGAGAGAGAGTCTTTGATCGGCTGAATCCTGCACTCCCCACACTGGAGGGTCAACTGCCCTGACCGGGAATCGAACCCAACCCATGACCTCCTGGTTCATAGGTTGACATTCAACCACTGAGCCACACCGGCCAGGCAACATTATTCTTTACTTAGTCCCTGCTGCCCTCCTTCTCTCTCACTTTGCTCCTTCCTCTTCTCTTATGCCCGTTTCCTTTCCCTCTTTCCTCCCTTCTTGGCAGAGGTCTCTGTCTGTTCCTGGCACCCCTGGAAATGTCTTAAGCTCCCTAGTTCTCAGGGGCTCCTGCAACCCCTCGTGGTGGGGTCCAAGCTCAGGACACTCAGCCAGCCCGACCACGGGATTCTGCACTGTCGCTGGACAAAACCAGGAGATGGACGTGGAGACCCAGCCTCGGTCTCTCATTTCAGACCAGAGAATGCTGTGCGGGCTTCTTCGGCCCCCAGTGCCAGCCCTGCCCCGGTAAAGCCGAGAACGTCTGCTTTGGAAACGGCATCTGCCTGGATGGGATGAACGGCACGGGCGTGTGCGAGTGTGGAGAGGGCTTCAACGGCACAGCCTGCGAGACCTGCACGGAGGGCAAGTACGGCATCCACTGTGACCAAGGTGCGCACCCCTCTCCTCCAGGTCCAAATGCCAGAGGACGGGACTTCAGCTGTCTCCCAGGCAGGCTGGATCCTACCTCTCAGATCCTGTGATTATAAGGTCCTTTGTGTTGTGTAGTTTGCATAGGCCAGTGTTCCCCAACATTTTCAGTCACTAACCTAGACCTACCAACCCACCCCACCCCTATCTGTTCATTGGCACTCCCCATCCTCACAGTCTTCATAGTCACACACTCAGTTTTGGACAGTGCTTGATAGTTTGAAAGGCAGATTTGTGCACATTCTCATTTAATCCACACAGGAACCTTATATACTTAGGTATGGCCATGCCCATTTCACAGATGAGGATATTAAGGCAAAGAGGTTGAATGACTTCCTTCAAGGTCACACCTGAAAGAGGCAGAACTGAGACTTGAATGCACAGTACTTGACTCCAAGGCTCTGCTCTTGGATGATGTTGTCTTTATATGAAGATCACGCTGTTGATTCACCCTCAGGAAGCCACTTGCTTTCATTTGTTTTCACACACACACAAATGTGCCCCTTTGAACCAAGTCATCTGCATTCTCTGACCCTGACATTCTTGTGCCCAGCGTCACACACTTGATTGACTTGGGAGGAGAGGTTTCCTAATCATGATGAGAACACAAAGCACTTCTTTCCCCTTGTACTAGAAAACACAAATTTGGCCTAACACTGTTTTATCATCAGCTGGTCCAAGCAAGGCAAAACCAATATGTGGCTGCCTCATTATGACTGGACCATATAATATAGAATTGGCATCACAGTGCTGCTTTTTTCTATGGTATGTGGAAGATTGTCTGCTTGGGTTTGTGCAGGAGTTCCCAACCTGGGACCCATAGTGACCCTCATGGGCTGAGTGCTTTTTCCTGGGGAGGGCATCCCTAGCCTTCATCCAGTTCTCAAAGAGACTCATGATGCTGCCGTGTGACAAAGGGATCGGCCTTTCCATGGTGTTGAAGAGGGCAGTGCCTCACCAGGTTTATATAAACTCCATATCAAATGGGCTTCTTTTAAAGCCCACTCTCAGGGACCCCCAGGGCCCCCCCCCCATAACCTTGGATCCTCAGATAACCTCAGCTGAGGACACTCCCCCTGCTTGGGTGGCTGCCCCACATGCTCCGCAGTCCCCAAATTGTGGTTCGTGCTGAGGCCTGACCTGATGCACCTGTTCGCCCGCTCAGTTCTACCTGCCCTTCCTGTGCGTGCAGCCTCCGTTAAAGACGGCGGTTCTCTAAAACCGGGTGCAGGCGCAGTGCACTGTCGTGAGCCTTTGCAGTAAGTGGCCAGTGAGTTACTGAGCACAGCTCGGCGGTCTGACGATGTGCATGTGCGGGCGTTTCTCACCTAGTGTGCGCTTGTGTGCATGGGAGATGCAGCCAAGGGCCCGCGGGCGACGGCTCCTGCGAATGCGACGTTGGCTGGCGAGGAGTGAAATGTGACTTTGGTAAGTGCCGGCCCCTCCCTACTTACCATCCCTTCTCCGCCTCCCTTCTCAGCAGCTACGTGTTTGTTTTTTCTTTCCAAAACGGGAGGGACATCTTTATTTCTTCCTTGAGCAATAAAAGTAATTCCTCCTTGTAGCAAAATGTTTATAAAATAAAGAAAAACAGAAAGAAGAAAATAAAACTTACTCATACTCCCAAGGCAGGAAAAAGCTATCATTGACATTTTGTATTATCTTTCCAACATTCTTTTAGGCACGGAAATTGTGTGTATAGCGCCGTACTCTACACACTGTTTTGTGGTCTACATTTTCACTTCCCAGTGTATAATAGATATCTTCCCATGTGAATAAATGTAGTAAATATCATTATTTTCTTAACTCTTATGATATACTATTATACGATTGTACCAAGCTTTTTCAAAACCAATTTTCTGCTATCATAAACAATGCTGCAATGAGCATCTCCTACATACCAGTACATCTTTTTGCATTTGTCTTCTCCCTCCCTCCTGCTCCTCCTCTCACCAGTAGTCTTGTCATATGACTTGTCGCCTCCTGTAATATTTCCCTCCACTCCACACTCCACATTGCTGCCAGAGAGAACTATCTGAAACATAGATGTCTCAGGCTGTTCAGGCTGCTACAGCGAAGTCTCAGAGATGGGGCAGCTTATAAACAGACATTGATATCGCCCAGCTCTGGATGCTGGAAGTTCAAGTTCACGGCCGGGTCCTGATGAAGGCCCTCTCCTGGGTTGCAGACCGCCATTTCTCGTGTTGTGGCAAGAGAGGCAAGGGAGCTCTCTGGGGGCTCTTTCATGAGGGACTAATCCTCATGACCTAATCATCTCCCAGGGACCCCACCTCCACGTACCATCACCCTGGGGATCAGTCTCAACATGAGACTGGGGGAGGCACAAGCACTCAGTCTGCATGGTCCCGCAGTTTTTACATAGGAAACATGATGTGTATCATTGACAACAGGAGAGTAAATCTTTTCCTAGTGCCAAGCACTAACTGAAAGGTCTTGAGGGAGGTTTAATAAAAGAGGGCTGGCAAAGCAATTGTCTGAGTTTGGTTTTTTGTTTGTGTGTGTGTGTTTTTCAGAGATCACAAAGGACAACTGCAACGGGACCTGCCACACCAGCGCCAAGTAGGTACCCTCTGGGCCTCCCCTGGGGATGTTGCCAAGGAGATTCTTTCTTAAGAGTTTACATCCCAGGCCCTATCCTCAGGGGAGGATTTTCCTGAGACCGTTTCTGAGAATTTAGGACACATTTAGTATGAAGCTACAAGTATTTCTGAAGAGGTCGCCATCCACTTGCCAGAGCCAGCCTTTGAAACAAGCTGCCAGCTGAGTTACCTGGCACATTGGCAAAATGCCCATCGTTGCCCCCAGTTCAAGCCGCAGGGACACCTTCACAGAGGCCGGGGGTAGCCCAGTGGGCCTCTCGCTTTCATCAAAGCTTATTCCCAACCCACAGCCAAGATCTGCTTCTTCCCGCTTAGACTTCATGCTCCTAACTCCCACCGGGACTTAATGGGTTAATGAATGACGAGCCTGAGCCTGGTAGCTGGAGTTAGGCATGAATTCAAATCAGCCTCTGTCACTGACCTTGACTCAATGATTTGATGCCTCTAAGCCTCAGTTTCTTCATCTGTAAATGGAATAATAACACCTACTCGTCGGGGCTACTGGATATTGTGTAAGTGACATGAAGTCATGGGTGAAGCACAGCCCCTCACACACAGGAAACTCTCTGAAGATGGGCAGCCCATCCCCCATCCCAGGGCCCATGCCCACATACACATTCTGGTTTGCCTAATAATAATAGCAATTTTAGTTGCCTGTGGCCAAGCCTAGGAAGGGACTTTGTCCTTGAGCCCTTAGGCAGGACCTCTGAGGGCCTCCTGGGGGTGGGGGGGGGGAGGGGGGCGGGGGGAGCTTGCTGGCCACATAGGGGGTGGGTGTTATGTGTTTTTCTACAAACAGCCTTTGCCCTTTCTCCTGGCAGCTGCCTTCCCAATCCAGATGGCACAGCCTCATGCAAATGCGCGGCAGGATTCCAGGGAAATGGGACAGTCTGCACAGGCAAGTGAAGAAGGAAGAATTTGCTCCGGGGAGATAAGACCAGCAAGAGCCTTGGAGAGCTCTCTGCTCCTGCAGGCTGAATGGGCAGCTGCCACCAGCCATTGCTGGTGAACAGGGTGGAACAGGGCAGCTGACTTCCTGGGAGCAGGAAACCACTGTTGAGGGATTGCCACCCATTTCCTCCAAACTGTGGTTAACAGTCTAGATGGCAATTGGAGAGCTTTCAGAGCCACTGATCTGATTGACCTAGGGCAGTGGTCAGCAAACTCATCAGTCAACAGAGCCAAATATCAACAGTACAACGATTGAAATTTCTTTTGAGAGCCAAATTTTTTAAACTTAAACTATATAGGTAGGTACATTGTTATTAACTTAATTAGGGTACTCCTAAGGCTTAGGAAGAGCCACACTCAAGGGGCCAAAGAGCCGCATGTGGCTCACGAGCCGCAGTTTGCCGACCACAGGCCTAGGGTGTGGCGGGTGGCGGGACTCAGGAGTGGGGCAGAAAGGGTCTGGGCCCCACCTGGTTCTTCCTCCTACTCCTGTGTGGCCTTGGGTGGGTGTCTTCCCTGCTCTGAGCCCCCTTAGCTCATTGTAAAGGAAACAAAACTGTCTCTCTTGCAGAGTTGGTTTGGGGATGAAATGACCTGTCTGTGTACAATGACAGAATGATGCAGCTCTACTCTAGAAAGTCCCCTCTATTCCTAGTCTGTTGAGTATTTCTATCATGAAAGGTGTTGAATTTTGTCAAATCCTTTTTGCTCCTCCTATTGAGATGCTCATGTAGTTTTTGTCTTTAATTCTTCTGAAATGCTGCATTACATTAATGGATTTTTGGACGTTAAGCCACATTGTGTTTCCTATGTAACTCCCACTTGCTTATGGTGTAGAGTAGCCCTCCCCCCTTTATTCACAGTTTTACTTCCCAGTTTCAGTTCCTTGTGGTCAGCCACAGTCTGAAAATAGTAAATGGGAAATTCCAGGTATTTGGGGGGAGAGAGAGAGATCACATTCACATAACTTTTATTACAGTACATTGTTATAATTGCTCTATTTTATTAGTTATTGTTGTTAATCTCTTACTAAATTAAACTGTATCATAGGTGTGTATGTATAGGAAAAAAGAATACTCATAGGGTTTGATATTACCCACAGTTTCAGCCATCCACTGCGAGTCTTCGAACATATCCCCATGAGTAAAGGGGACTGTTGTATAATCCTTTTTAAGCATTGCTGGATTTGACTTGTGGGTATGTTCTTGAGGATTTTTTGTGTTTATACTTATAAAGAATATTGTTTTTTCGTTTTCTTGTGATGGCTTTATCTGGCCTCATAAAAAATGAATTGGGAAGTCTTCCCTTCTCTTCTAGTTTTTGGAAGAGTTTGTGAAAATTTGGTATTTATTCTTCTTTTATTGTTTGGTAGACTTCACCAGTGAAGATATTTGATGCTTTGCATCCTTTTGAATTATCCATATTTGATCCAATGTCTGCCGTTCTGAAGTATTTCCATTTCTCAATGACAAGTAAAAGTGCATCAATGGTTTTTTTTCCCCTCTCCCCACCATTCTCTGCTCTGTGTCATCTCTCGCTTCCACAGCAATCAATGCCTGTGAGATCAGCAATGGAGGTTGCTCTGCCAAGGCTGTCTGTAAAAGAACCACCCCAGGAAGACGACTGTGCGTGTGCAAGGCAGGCTACGTGGGCGATGGCATTGTGTGCCTAGGTACGTACATCCCTCATCCATCCAGGCGCAGTGGTTTAAGAGTCAGAGCCCTGTGATAGGATCCTGATGTGTGGACGATGTTGGACCATCTTTCAGTTTCTCTGGGCAGGAAGGTCTGAAGATGAGGAAATGTGACCATTGAGAATAAGCGATATATATATTCTATTGCCTTTATCCTTAAATACTTGAGTGTATTTGGGAATAAGGATCGACTCTTACATAACTACAGCAATTATCAGCTTATATATATATATATATATATATATACTTTTGTCTAATTACCATTTGTATTCTAAGTTTATTAATTAACCCAATAATGTCCTTTTCTGACACTTTTTCCTCTTACTGCAGGATCCAGACTAAAGTTGGGAACTGCATGTAGTTATCATGTTGCTAGTCTCCTTTGACCTGGAATGGTTCCTCAGCCTTGATTTGTCTTTGATGACATTGACATTTTGGAATATCGTTCACCACTCAACCTTTTTATTCCCTAGCATGTCCTTCCTTTGGGGTTTGTCTGCTGATTTTTCATAATTACATACAGATTCTGCAATCCAGGCTCACTGTCACACTAGCGACATTGCATCCTTCTCAGAGTATCACACTGGAAGCTTGTGATTTCCAACTGCCTCTTGTTTGTGGTGTTAATTTTGGCCACTGGTCAAGGTGCTGCCTGACGTCTCCACTGGTGCAGCTACCTTTTCCCCTTTGCTGCTAATAAGCAATCAGTGGGGAGATGCTTTAACACCAAGGAAATCCCCTGCTCCTCATGGAAATATAACCTAAAATTAGCATCTACTGAAGACTCTCTCCTGAAGCAATTATATTATGACTAGAGGCCCTGTGCATGAAATTCATGCACTGGGGGAGGGGTGTCCCTCAGCCCAGCCTGCACCCTCTCCCATATGAGACCCCTCAGGAGATGTCCAACTGCCGGTTTAGGCCCAATCCCACAGGGAGTCAAACATCCCTCTCACAATCCGGGACTGCTGGCTCCCAACCGCTCACCTGCCTGCCTTCCTGATTGCCCCTAAACGCTTCTGCTGAGAGCCCGATCACCCCCTAACCACTCCCCTGCCAGCCTGATCGACACCTAACTGCTCCCCTGCCAGCCCAATTGCCCCCAACTGCCCTCCCCTGCATGCCTGGTCACCCCCAACTGCCCTCCCCTGCAGGCCCAGTTGCCCCCAACTGCCCTCCCCTGCAGTCCTGGCCCCCACAACTGCCCTCCCCTGCAGGCCTGATCACCCCTAACTGCTCTCCCCTGCAGGCCTGGTCACCCCCAACTGCCCTCCCCTGCTGGCCCAGTCACCCCCAACTGCCTTCCCCTGCAGGCCCAGTTGCCCCCAACTGCCCTCCCCTGCAGGCCTGGTCACCCCCTCTGCCCTCCCCTGCCGGCCCGGTCCCCCCCAACTGCCTTCCCCTGCTGGCCTGGTTGCCCACAACTGCCCTCCCCTGCCAGCCATCTTGTGGTGGCCATCTTGTGACCACATGGGGGCAGCCATCTTGTTCAAGGGCATGACAGTCAATTTGCATATTACCTATTTATTATATAGGATGATTGCAGTGATTTTTTTAATCCCTAAATCGTTCATAGCCTGTTGCACTGGACTCTAGGATCCTATTATTTCAAGTCTTTGGCTGAAAATGCTTAGATTCATTCAGCAGAGGGGAGATCACCGCCCACAGACTATGCCTGTGCTCCCACGGCCCCACCCCAGAGAGTCGCTTTGAGAACCTGTGTTTGGTAGGCTCCCTGTCCAGTCACTGCTGCCTCAGAGTTGTCAGAAAACTGAATCACATTTTGATTCGGTCAATTAGCCATCCTGGCTGGCCCAAGATGCCTTTCCTTGAGAATCAGGTTCAGTTCCCATGTCAGGTGTCGGCTTTTTGTTTTAAAGAGATCAACCCATGTTTGGAGAACCACGGTGGCTGTCACAGGCACGCAGAGTGCACGCAGACGGGACCCAACCAGGTGAGCTCCCGCCTACCAGAGGGACTAGGGGTCTTTAAGACCCAAGACTGAGAGAAGGGGGCTGAGCAGAGACCTCAGCAGAAAACAAATACTTTAGGAGAAATTCTGAAAGCATTCAAAAGAGGCCATTCTTGGGGAAGGAGGAGTAAGGGGAGGGGAGACAAAGGGTACTTAGGAGAGAGGCTTTCCTAGAGTGGGGGAAGTCAGCTTCTCCATATACTGTGTGGTTCCAGAAGCATCTAGAACAGGGGTGGGCAAACTTTTTGACTCAAGGGCCACAATGGGTTCTTTAACTGGACTGGAGGGCTGGAACAAAAGCATGGATGGAGTGTTTGTGTGAACTAATATAAATTCAAAGTAAACATCATTACATAAAAGGGTACGTTCTTTTTTTTTTTTAGTTTTATTCATTTCAAACGGGCCGGATCCGGCCCGCGGGCCGTAGTTTGCCCACGGCTGATCTAGAAGGTCTCCAACAATGTCTCCCTTTCTTTCAGCTTTCTGATTCCCAGAGTCCCACAGTTTTTCTTTGGCTTGAGGCTCTGGAATGTATGCACCACAGCAAAAGCTAACATTTTTAGGCCATATGTCAGCCTTCTGTTCCCTAACACAGTGCTCAGGAACCCAAGCTCCACCTCCCTCAGTCTCTGTCACATTAGGAACAGCCCAGTGGTCAGCAGGGGATTACATACATCAGAAGCTGGATGATGAGGTCAGGTTCCCCGGGGAATGATCTACTGACCTTGTTGAGCCGTTTGAAGAACTCTGTGCCAGGTTTACCCATGGGCAGATCAAGCAAGTGCCTAAAGCACCCCAAAATGAGAAAAATACTATTTATTTTGAAAGAGTCATCTCTGTGTGTGTTTCTATGTATAGTCACTGGGAAAACCAGAACAGTCAATATTGGTCCACCTTATACATCTTTTTGGATTTGATAGAGCTCTTATTTCTATATATGGAATGGGGAAACCTATAACTTTTTGATGCTCTGGGCCTCTAAAGCCCCTCCTCTGACCTAGATGCAGGGTTGATCTCTGAAACAGGAGGGCTGGCTGGTAGGCGTCTTGGTAAAGGTTGGAGCCCATGTCAGGGCCTGTAATGAAGTTGAGGAGGAGGAGCAGTGAAAACCAGCCCTTTGGTCCTGGCTGGCCGACCAATGAGTTCAAGTTCTAACAAGTAAACACCAGACCAGAGCCACCTCTCCTGTGTAGGAGGCTTTCATGTGAATTAGAAAAGCCATCCCTTGGGGGGAGACCCACCAGGGGCAGGTACCCCTTCTTCTGGACACACAGGTTGGTAAATAGAATGGAGCTGGGTTTCAGCCTCACTCACCCGTGTGCCCGGGAGCTCCTGAGCAAGGCACTTGGGATATAGGGGTGAACTAGACAGTCCCCAACTTCCCGTAGACAGTGTCCCCTCCCTTATCTTAAAGTGCCCAACTGACTTCATTGGTCAAACAGTAGGAGTGACTGATTATTTCCCCGTGTGCAACTGATTTGACTGCAGAGCCATCCCCTGGCACCTCCTAGTGCTGGTGCCCGGATGGCCGAGCCCGGAGGGAGATGAGCAAGTACTGAGTATGAATGGGAGTGGGCGAGGGCTTAGCTTCCTTGCAACTGAGCCTTTACCCACCAGAGAGAGAAAAGAGCTGAGTGCCCAGAACAAGGGACCAAATAATATAACAAAGTTTTTTTAAAAAATAATAATGTCTCTTGGTAGCAAAGATAAGATGGGTAGGCGATCCCAGTGCTAGAGAGAAGTGTGTCAAAGGTGCTAAAATGGACAATGACAGTTATCATTATAGAACAAGTCTCACCAAGATAGAATCTTCTAACATTACCATTACCCATTGCCATTACCTCTATGGGGTCCCAGTGTGAGAGCCAGCAGAGTCCCTCTGAGAAATGGCCCATGTCCTTCTCCTCCTGTACAGGCCGTCTGCAACTGTTTGCCGAAATACACTGGGGATGGGAAGGTCTGCACGCTCATCAACACCTGCTTAACTGTGAGTCTAGCTCTGGGGCCCAGGCCCTCCAAGGTTAGGCGGGGGTGCCTCCTACCCTGCTTCTAGGAGATGGGTGTTGGGGTGATCTCATCTGAGCTGCTTTGGGCTTGAGGCTCTTTTCTCCCTCATGTTCCACTGGTTTGTTGGGGAAACTCTGGTTTCAGCACGATGGACATTTGGTCAATGAGCATTCCCTAGACACCAGGCACCAGTTAGGCACTGGGAAGTCACTGTGAGTTCAGGCTCAGGCAGGTGGTGAACCACAGAATTTCAGAGAGAGGAAGGGAGAGGGAGAGGGAGACACAGAAACATCAATGATGAAAGAGAATCATGGACTGGCTGCCTCCTGCACACCCCATACTGGGGATTGAGCCTGCAACCTGGGCATGTGCCCTGACCGGGATTTGAACCATGACTCCTGGTTCATAGGTTCACACTCAACCACTGAGCCACACTGTCCAGGCAGGAGTCAGTTTTCTTAAGCAGCTCACTGAGCTGTGTCCGTGAGGCAGGAATCTGGGTGGTAGGTCACTCCTGGGCAGAAATATCATGTCCACAAATACTTTTGGAATGTGGATTGGAAGGGAAGATTTTGCAGCTGGCCTTGAAGACTGGTGACCGTCTCTGGATTTGTTTCTCTGGAGCTTTCCATTTTTCCCCCTCTTGGAAACTCTGCTTAGTCTCTCAGAGCCCTTCTTGGTGTTCCCATGGATGTCAGCTTTGGACTGCACTTTGCTTTGTCCATATCTTAGGTCTCTGCCCCATTCTCCTCAGTTTATAAGCTCTTTGCCAACAAGGA
Source organism: Myotis myotis (assembly GCF_014108235.1). NCBI lineage: Eukaryota > Metazoa > Chordata > Mammalia > Chiroptera > Vespertilionidae > Myotis > Myotis myotis. The sequence continues at coordinate 200,277,858 of NW_023416335.1, forward strand.
CAATGTTTGGCATCATTTTATACCTACTTCCTTCTGGCTGGTGTCTGCTACCTTTGCTATGAGGGCATCGGAGTTTAACCTAAAGATGGGAGGAGTCAACCAAGATCGGGGCCTTTCTAGTTAAGCCCCAGGTGCCGAGAAATTCCCCCTGGGCAATTGGGGGCTTATCAATATAGAGCTGGAGGCCTGCTCAGATGGACCTGGCGCTTTGGGATACAAGGCTGGGGAGGAAGGCAGCCCCTACAACTGTAGGGGATTGGAAGGCAAGGTCAGGAAAGGGGCAGATATTGCAAACCAGTCAGGGAGGAGGCAAAAAATAAACTTCAATACAGAAGTGCTCTGTGAACACTGGCACAGCTGACAGACTTCCTGGTCTGACTCTGATCCCTCACCCCTTGGAAATTTTACCAGAGAAATGGCGGCTGTAGTGAATTTGCCATCTGCAGCCACACGGGAGAAGAAGAGAGGACCTGTACTTGCAAGCCAAACTACATTGGGGACGGGTTCACCTGCCGCGGCAACATCCATCAGGTAACGCAAGGCATGTTCCATGAAGTCAACTCTGCTTCCCTCCCTGCGCCGAGGTCCCGGTTGCTAAGGGACATGCAGGAGTTGTATAATGTGGGAAGCTTTCGAACCACGGGAATGACTGTCTTGACATTAATTGGCAGTGAAAACAAAGGCGATCTGCCCATGGGAACTCATTTGACCTGGAATGTAGTGATTCAGATGGATGGTTCTAGAGTCAGAAGCATCTGGGTTTGGATTCAGCTCTGCCAGTTGGTAATGTGACTTTGGGCAGATTACATCACCTCTCCGTGCATTCATTTTCTAATGTGGAAAAGAAAATAATGGTACCGGCTGCATCAGGTTGTCGTATTAAATGAGATGATGTGTGCAACGGGCACGGAGAACAGTGACTCGGAGGCAGGAGCATGCTGCACAGGGTATGAAGATGAGGCCGTAGGACATTTGTAGATTTCTACCTGTTATAATGTGAACATCTGTTATTTGATTTAAAGACAGGCTAGAGCCGTGGTCGGCGGATCGCGAGCCACATGCGGCTCTTTGGCCCCTTGAGTGTGGCTCTTCCACAAAATACCACGTGCGGGCGAGCACGTACAGTACGATTGAAACTTCGTGGCCCATGCACAGAAGTCGGTATTTTGTGGAAGAGCCGGTATTTTGTGGAAGAGCCACGCTGAAGGGGCCAAAGAGCCGCATGTGCCTCGCAAGCCGCGGTTTGCCGACCACTGGGCTAGAGCATTCCATCTGATCCAAAATTCATGTCAATTGAGAAACTTAATCTGCCATAAATCTAGAACTCATTTTTTAAAGATACTTGAGCTTTAACACACAAAAAGAGACCCCAGGGACATACACACAGAAGAAAGGCCATGTGAGGGCACAGTAAGAAGGCCACAGTGATCTGCAAGCCAAGGAGGGAGGCCTCAGAAGAAGCCAGACCTACTGACACCTTGATCTTGGACTTCCAGCCTCCAGAACTGTGAAAAAATAAATGTCTGTTGTTGAAAAAGTAATAAAAATATTTGAACTTTTAAAAAATACTCCTAAAGCTCAGATGTTTCTGGAAATGGCTGAATCAGGTGGAGACTCCAGAAAGGTCTTGGAACTCAACAGTGTGTCCACATAGTCATTCTGAACATCAGCTGTAGGTGGAGCTGGAAAAGGGCCCATGGTAGCACAGTCCCAGCTGAAAGGATGGTAGACGTTCTCGATCTTAGAGAAACCGCCCTGCAATAACCCTGTGTTGTTCTTGTGTACAGTTCACAGACACTAAGTGAACTGCCCTCTTTCTGTTTCCAGGAGCTTCCCAGGAACCCCAAAACTTCCCAGTATTTCTTCCAGCTGCTGGTAAGAGTGTGTGTGTGTGTGTGTGTGTGTGTGTGTGTGTGTGTGTGTGTTTGTGTGTGTGTATGGCTGTAAGAGCTGAGTCTCAGGCCAGATACAGGATAAGCCTATAGCCTCTGGAGTGGGTGCAGGTAGAAGAAAGTCTGGAAACCTGGATTTCTGGAGGGGACTCTGTGTTGGTCATTTATGAACTTTTCATGCCTCAGGTGGGCAGCATGAAAGAGTGAAAAACTGTCACACTGGCCCGTTCTACACATAAAAATGAGGTATATGAAAAAATTGCCATCATACTGTGGAGAAAAGAAGCATTGCTGGGGCAACTGGTTAACTCTTTGGGTGAACATATTATGGTAGATCTTTCTGCACATTATACATCTGAATAAGTTCTAGATATGTTAACCCTACCAGACCGCTGTACCGATTTTTCAGTAATTTCCACACAAAGGTGGAATATTGGCGCTAGATGAAAGGTAGATGAAAGGTAGACCTATTTTCTACAATGTCTCCAAGTTCCATCTTATTCTAACCACTTGTTTGCATGTAAGTAACATTTTTCTATATCATGTTGGTTTTTCTCTTTAATGCTCAGGAGCCCAGGTATAGTGGACAGTTAGGTTCAGGGCCTCAGGTCTGGTAGGATTAATAATAAAAGATAAAAATCCAGAGAAATAAAATCATAAAATCTAGAAGAAAATATAACCATAGGATGTTAGTATTGGCAACAAGACCATTAGAACCGTTCATCCTATGACCTACATTTGTATTATGTCCCAAATATGTAAAACATTTACATGTGGAAGAGACACTGGAAAAGAATACCTGAAAATAGCAGGGGATTCTGGGTAGCTATTTTCTTCTTTATACTGTATTTTCAAATATTTAATACAATAAGCATATGTTATTTGGATAACCAGATAAAAATAAGCATTATTTCATTGACAAGGGAGCTGAATGAACTTGAATCTGAGACTGAATGAAGCACAGATCTCCCCATCAGTATCCACACACACCACCACCACCACCACCACCACCACCACCACCACCCCACCCCCACCCCCGCCTGCCACCCCCATCTGCTCCCTCTGCCCTTGGAGCCCTGCCTGTATTTACGTTCTGTACGCATGTCGCCCCCACCTTGCTTCCCACAGGAGCACTCTGTGCGAGACCTGGCTGGTCCAGGCCCCTTCACCGTTTTTGCACCTTTGTCGGCAGCCTTTGATGAGGAACTTCGGGTAAGCGTGGAGCTTAGGCAGATGGAAGAGGCCTGGGACTAGAACACAGTCTTTGGGTGTCACCCCAGAACCAACAATGGATACATTTGTGGGAGGGAGATTTAAGATCAGCTGGAGTTGACCAATAATGGAAGGGGCTGCCTCTCAGCATTAGGACCCCTATCAGGGGAAGCATTCAAGGGGATTTGGAGTATTCACTGGCTAGAGACTGTCTAAAGGACATTCCTGAATACATTAGAAGGTTGGAAAAGATCAACAATTCTTAAATGATCCAAACTTCCCATCAGCCAAAAAATAAATAAATAAAAGGAATGTTGAATTAAAGGGATTTAAATAGGGTTGGGTTTTTTTGCAGGACTTATCAGAATGTTCTAACACTCACTAAGACTCTTCATACTGGGTTGCCCATTAATATATTATAATGTAGCAAACATTTATTGAGTGTACCACTGTTTCCAGTGCCTTATGTAGATTAATTCATTTAGTCCTCATGACAACCCTGTGATGATGTGCTATTATTATCCCCATTTTACAGTCCAGGGCACTGAGAGGAGTAACTTTCCCAAGGTCACCTGACTAGACAATGGTGGTACAAGGGCTCAAACATGTCCCAGAGTCTGTGTTATTAACCACCACACACATGGCCTCTCTGTGCATATATTTTAGACACCAGCAACGCAAGGACACAAAAAATAACTTCCAAAAAAAATGGACATCTGATAGATTTTTTTTAAAGCACCAGAGGAGTTATCATCATAAAACAGTGAGAACCATGTGGGCTTATATTACACCTACTTTATGGCTCATTTTGTTTGCATTTTGATTCACGAATGGAGAAGCATTGTGATCTCTCCCATCTTAAAGGTTTAAATCTGGCCCGGGCACCTCTCCGAGACGGGGAACGGATGCAGTGTTTCCCAGTACCTTCCTCAAGAAAACTCTTCTTTAAGTAGCATCTCACAGAACTTGGGGTCCTTGCCACGTGTTGTAAAATGCTGGACCAAAGGAACCCCGAGTTCCCTTCCACCCTGAGATCCCAAATGGAAGCAGGACAAGAATCAGGGCCACGTTCTCCCTCTTGCCTGCACAGTCTCTGACCTGAGCACACGCCAACCCTGACTCCCACTTCCCAGGGCCCGGGTGGGGAGAAAGATGTGGGGGAGCCCCTGGAGTACAGAACAGCGACAGGGAAAGTGGGGGCGAAGGCTCCTGGCTCTGACAGGAAAACCCTCTGACTTTCCATTACAGATTGAAGACTGGGCCATACAGGGCCTCATGCCCCAGGTTCTTCGGTATCATGTGGTCGCCTGCTACCAGCTGCTCCTAGAAAACCTGAAATTGACCCCAAATGTTACTTCTCTGCAAGGGGAGTCCATTGTCATCTCCGTCTCTCAGGTAAGAAAGGCCACCTCAGCAAGGTGCCCATTTTCCTTGAGCCTTCTTTCTTCTCCTCTTTCTTATGTTAATACCAGGAATAATAAAAATAATAACAACAACGAACTCATATCGTGATTTCTATATGCCAGATACTAAGTGTTCCGTGTGTATGAACCCATAGAATCCTCAAAATAATCCCATAATATAGATATTATTTTTCTCAATTTATAAATTAAGAAACTGAACTCAGAGAAGTTAAGTAACTTGTCCAAGGTCACACAGTAAGTAAATAGGAGAGCTGGAATTCCAACTCAGAGGCAAGGCAGATTCAGGTGGTCAACAGAACTGCTTTTGGGAGCATTACCCAGAAGCTGGAGAGGGATGAAAGCTTTTGATGGAAGCCACTTGACCATGCTGGGCCACTCCCCCCACCACACACACACACACACACACACACACACACACACACACACCCCACACACACACCACACACAAATGGTGGCTGTCAAATTCATTGCAAAAGGGGGGAAAGTGTGTAGTGGGCAGAGGGAAGGGTTGGTGATATAGAGAGCCCATGTGAACCAGATGTCAATTTTGATCCACTTGTTACTTCATATTTGAGAATCACAGTGAAATGACTGTTTGGGTTGATTATTTGCCATTCACTCCTTCAGGTGAAAAATACATTCTTATCTCCGTTTCCTCTTTATAATCATAATAAAAAACGTGCTAAACTTGCATCTTCAGATTTTGCCCACAGATCTCCTTGAACATTCACTTGTATGACAATTTAACCCGGTGAGCATTCAGAAAGAAGCAATGTTTGTGTCTGTTTCTATTTGTGCTCATTTCTTTTCTCTCTTTTGGTTGATTTCAGGACACGGTGACTATAAATAATAAAGCTAAGATCATATCCAGTGATATCATCAGCACCAATGGAGTCATCCACATCATAGACAAAGTGCTGTCTCCCAAAAACTTGCTTGTCACCCCCAGAGATGCCGCTGGAAGGGTTCTGGTGGGTGAACTCACTGTCATGCTCTCCGCACAGAGGCTCGGTGTGCTAGTAATTTACTCTCTCCATTCTCATTGAGAGGCATCATTTTGAGACATTTTAATTTTACTGCTTCAATCTCAAGCACGTATTAAAAGCCTAGTAAATATTATTCTTAGTAAGAGGCAAATAAGTGAGTCTATTTTAAATAAATAAATGGATTTTATTAGTTTTCTTTAGTGTCCACAAGGGCAGGTGGTCTTGCATAGATACTGAAGGTGGAGAAATTACATAGATGGATGTTTGATTGATAGATAGATAGATAGATAGATAGATATCACTAAACTAGACCTGGAGTAAGACCCCTCAATTGACAGAAAAGATAATTTTAGTTTTTATTGTTATTTATTCATTTTGGCCAGCGTTCTTCATTGCAGACAACAGGATCCACTATGCCTAACTTAAACAAAAAGGAGTTTCTTACGAAATTGACATCCCCAAATCTCTGGAAAGCCAGGGAGCCTAATGCAGATGCTGCACAGCTGGGCACACCACAGCCCAGGATACCCGCAGAGGGAGGGCCCCTGACTTGCCCTGTAACAGCCTTGCCAGTGCCATCTGTCCCAGCCTCACCACCTAGGGCACAGGAGTCTGGCACCAGAGGCCTTCACCGGGTGTTTGTCAGAACAGCTGGTCTCCCTGCCAGCAGCCACTGCCACCTCCTGTTGTTTCTTTCCACCAATAAGTCTTGTACAAGCGCTTCTCCTCGGAGAACCCTATGTCACATGGGGCTCTAGCTGCAAGGCAGTCTGGGAAATGCAGTGCTTAGCCTTCTAGCCTCTGTAATGCAGGAAGTCAAGGGCAGACCGGAGCTGGGGTGGATGCCATGAGCCAATCCACGGAACCTGCCGTATTATCTTACCCTCATTGCATCCTGTTGAGTTTTTGTTAAAGTGCTTTGTGAACTGCATGAGAAAAGGTATCATTCCCGTTCTAATCATCTTTGCAGCAAAATCTTACGACACTGGCAAGGAACCACGGCTACAGCAAATTTAGCAACTTAATACAGGTAAACACCTAGGACAAAAGTTACCCAGGGAGTAACCGGACCGAAGAGGTTTGGTTTTTGGAGGGCGTGTGTGTGTGTGTGTGTGTGTGTGTGTGTGTGTGTGTTGTGGGGAGGTGATTGCTGTTGGTTTGGTTTTCTGTTGTTTTGTTTGTTTGGCCCACACCCAGCTGTCCTGGGATCTGTATAGGGAAGTCATAATTTTCCAGAGAACAACGTCTTTCTCTGCCACTCCATCCCCAAACGCTGTATGGTTTGTTCATCTACACGGTGTACATGGGCCGTGTTAGAAATTGGAGGGTATGAGGCTGAGCAAGGAAGGGAATGAGGGTGCACCAGCCCCTGACCCAGGTGCTTCACATCTGGAATGATCACCTGCTGTGTAGTGATGGAGAAGCTGAGGTGGAGTCGGGGCATCGATGCCCATGAGACAGGTAGAAATTGCATTTCAAACTATAACCTTCTGACTTCAGAGACTGTTCCCATGAATTGAGTAGAAAAACTTCTTGTTCAAACAAATATTGCAGAGGTTCTAGAAGGCTCTCAAAACGACCTCTCCCCATTCATCTGGAAATTTATTCTTTTTTATCTATGTGATCTAGAAATCTTATAAATATACAGAAGTATATCAGTATTGGATAGGGTTCATTTTTTTTAAATGAGATATGAGACAAGTGCTAAATGGGTTTTCCGGAAAATAAAATATTTGGGCAAGAGAAGCAAAAATAAATTTTTTAAAGATACTCACTAAAGTTTATTTTCTATTAACACAAGCCCAGAGTTTGACTTCCTGTTTTGCTTTCTAAGAAAATGAGGGTCCAATAAAAGAAAAAGAAGAAAAAAGAAAGAAAGAAAAGAAAATGAAGGTCCAAATGGCTGGAGTGTGGGCCTCTAGTGTCTGGCTGGGCCACGGGGTGGGCAGGAGGGGACCCCAGCTGCCTTTAGGCCGCACCGCTGGGTTTGGCTGAGCATGTGACTGGCCCTGTGTTTCAGGATGCTGGTTTGCTGAGCCTCATCATGGATCCCATCCACACCCCGGTCACTCTCTTCTGGCCCTCCGACCAAGCCCTCCAAGCCCTACCCCGGGAGCAGCAGAACTTCCTGTTCAACCAAGGCAACCAGGACAAGCTGAAGGAGTATCTGAAGTTCCATGTGATCCGAGACGCCAAGGTATTTTGTTTTCACGCAGACATGAGTGCAGGGCAGCCCTGGGAGGGATGCGACCCAGGAATCGTGAGCAGCCCCTGCCCCATTGTGTCCTCTGACTGGTCATTAACTGGCCCTGCGGTTTAGCACACCTCATCCTGTTGCTCCAACCTACCTTCTATTTTCTAACTTTCACCGATACCCAGAGGCAGCCTTCCTGTCTTGTACAGCAGATCAGCTTTTTTGCCTCCATCATTCACGTGGTAAGATGGCTGCGGACGGCAGTCCCCAAGTCTCTCCAGATGACTCTTTCTCTCCTGATTCTAAAGTTTCTAGACAAAGGACTGGTTCATTCAGCTGTGATCAGTTCCTCATTCCTGAACCAGTCCACTGTGCTCAGGGAATGGAGATCTTGCTAAAACCCTCGACCAGGACCCATGTTTCTCTCCAGGAGTAAACCTGTCCAATCCAAACAAACCAAATGTCCAAACTATGGTTAATTCATAGGATCTGTTTGTTTCCTGGGGCTGACATAACAAGTTACCACTGATGGGGGGTGGGGGGAGAGCTTGAAATGACAGAAACGTATTTTCTCAGAGTTCTGGAGGCTGGAAGTCCAGAATCAAGTCCGGAAGTTCCTCTTCCAAGCTCTAAGGAAGAACTTGGCCCATGCTTTTCTCCTGGCTTCTGGTGGTTGCTGGCATTCCTTGCACATCTTGGCATTCCTTGGCTTGTGGGCGCATCCTGCACATCTCTGCCTCTGTTGTCACAAAGCTGTCTCCTCCCTGAGTGTTTCTAGGTCTTCACGCGGCATTCTCTCCTCTCTTCTTCTTATAAGGACTCCAGTCATATTGGCTTAGAGCCCCGCTCTACTCCAGTATGACTTCATCTAAGCTAATTACATTAGCAAGGAACTTGTTTCTAAGTAAGGCCACATTCTAAGGCAATGGGGGTCAGGACTCTGACTTTGGGGAGGGGACAAAATTCAACCCATAACAGCACCATTTCCCCAACCTACTCCTCCTGCCATTGGCTTCATACACCCACACGCATCTTCCATAAACTCCCACACATAGACGGGAAACGGGAGGGTGACTGAACCCAGTCCCACTGGCGGGACCTTCCCTACAGAAAGAACGTCCAGGCTCCTAGAGGGTCTGTAATGTATTCGTCCTTTTGATTATACCTACTATCACTTTAAAGCTGGAATTACTAGAACTCTTGAAAAAACTTGCGTCCGAATTTGGCTTGTTGGCAAAGCTCCTTTGGCCCCTTCCTCAGCCCAAATTTGGGGCATTCATGTGGCATCCTGGCTGCTACAGGTTCTGTCGGTGGATCTGCCCAGATTGGCTGCCTGGAAGACCCTGCAAGGCTCCAAGCTGAGTGTGCAGTGCGGCGATGACAGTGACATTGTGAGTACCCTTGCACAGGTGGGGGTTGGCAGCACATTAGCAGCATTCCCCAACCACCGCCCTTTCAAAGAGACGTTCATACTTTCCTGTCACTGACAGCAAGCTCTTTTCCTCGCCGCCTTGAGGGGTATCTCCCCGAGAGTAAATAAGCGGGTATGAAGAACCTGATCAATCCTGGGTCACCTAAGCCCGGGGAGCAGGTGTCAGGGAGCCCCCTTCCTCTTTCATGTGTGGAGCAGCTTTTAAGTTAGTTAGTTAGTTAGTTAGTTAGTTAGTTAGCTAGTGGTGGAGGATTTATTTTCCAGTGTGAGACACTACCCTGGAGCAGGAAAGCATGCTGTCATTCCTTTCCCTCCTTCCTAGCCCCTAGGTGACCTCATCTCTAGGCCTCTCTTAGTGATCAGAACCAGCTCTGGATCCAACAGAGAGAAAGTTTGCCATTTTCACCTTCCCTGGCTAGTTCCTGAACAAACTTACCTTCCTGTAACTCCATATGATGAATGGATATGATAGGAATGGATATGATATCACCTGTACATAAAGGTAAACCCAAAATGACAGTGACTTAAATATACAAAGGTTTCTCACTCTTATAAAGGAAATCGGAAGGTGGCTCCTCCAGAGCTAGTATAATGGCTCCGTGAGGGAGCTCCTCCTGTCTTTCTGCTCTTCAGCACATGCGTCCAGCCTTAAAGTGACCTCAAGGTCCAACATGGCTGCTGGAGCTCCAGCATCACGTCCACTTTCCAGGCAATAGGAAGGACAAATGGCAAAGGGGTGCAACTCCCAGATGAGTAGATTCCATTTAGGAATCTTCTGAGAAGTCCCATACAACTTTCTGTTTACAAGGGATGATCAACCAGAATCCCTTTGGTATTTGGATTGGAATTGCATTGACTTTATAACTGAATATGGGGAATGTGAGCACCTTTACAATCCAACTTCCAGAAAGTTACACTCGAGATGAGCTGTACTATCTCCATAGACCAAACTGGACACCCATCAAAGAAATATAATAAGAATGCCCACTGCTCATTCTCTGTGCTGATACAGCTTTCAGAGAATTTGGTAATGTATTGTTTAGTCTGATCTCTATAACAACCCTATGCAATGGAATCATTAACCCTACTTACCTGGTGAGGAAAATTAAACCTCAAAGAAGTCCGCTGACAAGTAGAAGTGGAGGGATTTAATCACAGTTTTCCAGTGTTCTTCCCACTGAATCACATTGTGTCCATCTCATCATAAATACTGAAATTTCTTTTTTTCTTTTCACAGAATTTTCTAAAAATATTTTGCTTCCTGGGGGCGGGGGGCGGGGAATGGGATGTATCTATCAACTTTGCTGGGTGGACCTTAGCAAAGCAAAGTGCTAGGATTGCCCTGGCCTGTTTGGCTAAGTGGATAGAGCATCAGCCTGCAGATCAAAGGGTCCCGAGTTCGATTCCAGTCAAGGTCACATACCTTGGCTGCAGGCTCCTCCCTGGCCCGGGCCCTGATCAGGGCTCATGCAGGAGGCAACCAATCAATGTGTTTCTTTCACATGGATGTTTCTCTCTGTCTTTCCCTCTCTCATCCACTCTCCCTAAAAATATCAATGGAAAAATATCCTCGGGTAAGTACTAACAAAAAAAGGAAAAGAAAAGAAAAGTGCTAGGATTGTTGTAGCATAAAACAAAACGTATCTAGAGCACAAATTACCCAATGCCTAATACATGTGAAAACAGAAGTGGTTATTATTACTGTAAAGGAAAAGCCATCCCTTGTATGTCCTAGGAAGACAGTTGTGTCAGGCACTTTGCTGGGTGCTGGCACTAAGTAAGGAATCTGGGTTACTGCACATGACGTGGCCGTGTCAACAAAGTTTATCCTGAACGTCAGCCAGGCCGCCCTGCGCCATCCTGCTACCCCTGCCGCCACTGTTCTGCTTTGGCAGAGATGGTGTTGCAGAGTGGCCAGCAGTGCGGGCTCCAAGGCTGGCTGGCTGCCTGGTGTGAATGCTGGCACCACCACTGACTGGCTGAGTGACCTTGGGCAAGCTGTTTAACCTCTCGCTGCCTCAGTTTCCCCGGCTGTAAATGGGAACACTAGCAATAATAGCTACACCCTAGAGTTGTGAGGAATAAAAAAAAACTGGCACAGGTAAAGCACGTAGAACATTACTTGGCACTTAATACATGCTAAGTGTTTATATGTATCTCAGTTCTTTCTGAGTCTTGCAAGTGCTGGCTGCATTATATGGCCTAGGAAGTCTAAGAAGGATTGTTTCTCTCTCTCTCTCTCTCTCTCTCTCTCTCTCTCTCTCTCTCTCTCTCAGGGTGAACTCTTCCTGAACAGCCCAACGTGCAGGATTATACAACGGGAGCTCTTATTTGATCTGGGTGTGGCCTACGGCATTGACTGTCTACTCATTGACCCCACCCTGGGGGGCCGCTGTGACATCTTTACTGCCTTCAATGTCTCGGTCAGTCCTAAAAACACTACTCTTATTGTGGTAAGAGAACCTTGAGCCAAAGAATGGTCTCATGACCCTGCATGGGCTCAGATGTCAAACTACTGAGGGCTGTTCTCTTCAGATTCGCAAAGAACAAGCATCTACCTACACCTGCACAGGCCTTGCACATGTTCAGTTATCCACCTGCCCATCTGTCTGTTCATTCCCTCACCATCAGGGAAATGGTTGTTGGGACCAATCGTGTGCCCTGCCAGTCATTTTCAAACCCACCCATCCATTCAGTCGTTCCCTCATTCATTCAACAAGCATGTTTGAGCTTCTGCTATTTTAAACCATATGAAATTGCCATACCTGACAGGCTGTGACTACAAGCATGGCAATTTCACATGGTTGAATCTAATATTTTATGCTACCCGCACCTCCACTCATTTGTTCTTTATTAAGAACATGGGTTAAGCTTCCATCCTAGGCCCTTCACTGTATGAGGCATTTTCCTACTTCCCACTTAACCATCTACCCACTACCACTCACTGAGTTTGGTTCGATACTCATCTTATCCCTACTATAATCCAATAATAGAAGTAGTTATCATCAATTCTATTATATAGACTTGGAAACTGAGTCTTAAAGAGGTGAAGTGACTTACATGGAAAAGTCTGTCACCATTTGATTTGGGGATCTGGCAACCTGGAGGCATTTGATAAATATCCCAAATTATTAGAATACCTATCAGCCAAAGTAGGAGATGAAAATCCAGTTATCCTTTCTGCTACAGAGGTGGTGGCCTTCTTAATTTCCAAAGTATATTCACACACATTTTTTCAGCTAATCATTTTTTCCTCACCAACCCCCTGAAATACAAGAATTATTATGCCTACCTTATAGATCAGAAAACTAAGCACCAAAAAAGGTGACTGGCCGAAATATCCCAGCTGATTTGTAATGTTATTGACACCTGCATCCACGTTTCCCACTAGTATACCATATGCCTGCGTGATGCTACGCTGGTCCACCTCTGTGGAACAGGGAACTGTTCGTCGCTGAGAACTCAACCAAGGAGCTGAGGTCCAAGACAGACCTTCAGAATTCTCTGTGGCAAAGCTGACCTGTGTTTGCTGTTATATTCTTGATCATAGTCAGAATTGTAATCAAGATTCAGTTCTTAGTCAACTCATCAAAACATTCACTAGGGGCGTTTCCTTGTGCTTCCTAATATTCTTGATTTTTAAGTGTTTCTTTTCTTGACTACTAGGGGGATTGTGGGAGCTGTACCTTCACTCCCAGCTGCCCGAGGTGGGCGAAACCAATGGTAAGGATGAATGCAACAATAACATTCAGAGAGCAATAGGTTTGTTTCATTATCAGACCCTAATCTGCTGGTTAGTGTAAGTAAGCGTGCATGTCTGTGCATCAGTGGGTGTGTTATATAACTGTAGTTTAAGCCATTCTTTCAACAGCCAGGCCAATTGGGTGAAAAATGAACATTTTTAACCAAGGCAATCTGTAACTCACTGCCCAACTTCTAGGAACTGTCTAGAAAAGTCATGGGAGTGTAGACCTAGATCATTATAATGATAAAAAATAATAGCTGGATTTTATTGGCTATTGTTCATGTCCCTGGAGCTACACTGGGTTCTTAGACATTATCCCTATTCCTCATTATAACACTCATAAGAAGCTATTATTACCTCCGCTGGTGAAAAATGTGAGTGGCAGAAAGGGTAAGCAATCAAACATGATCACACAACTAGTAAGGAACAAAGAAAGTCATGTAAAAGTAGTGGTTAAGTCAATGAAATTTGGAGTTCCTAGATAGGGGGTCAAATTCCAGTGGGCAATCCTTGGCAAATCACATAGTCTATGCATTTTTTGACTCTGTAAAAAGGAGCTAATAACTATTCAGTGTGTGGCTGTTAGGGTGTAAGTTTTAAAATGCAGGTTACAGAGCCTACGCATAGTAAGCGTTCATTAAATATTAGTTTTATTACTTATTCCAAAGCCAAGTTCTTTCTATTCTACTAGGAAACCCTCTTAACAAAGACATCCCTGCAAAATGGAAATGTAACTCAGACCCTTCCTTCCGATGATTTGGGGCCTTGCCCTGATAGAAAGCTACCTCTTCCCCACCTTTCACCGGGCACCCTTTGCAAACAAAGCTGGAGAGAGATCTTTCTAGCACTGGGCTCTCCCCCATTCATTTGCCTATCTACGCCCCCAAGAAAAGAATTCCCTGTAAAGGCCATTGAGTCCCATTTTCTTTCTTTTTTTTTCTTTTTTTGACTTTAACTTTTTTTTTATTATTATTAGTTAAGGTATTACAAATGTGTCCTCATCCCCCCCATTAACCCCCAACCTCCCCCACACACACAAACTCATGCTCCCATCCCCCTGTTGTCCATGTCCATTTTCGACTTGGGCGGTACCAGGCTCCCCAAATGGGAGCGGGCTAGAGCCTAAAGGCCAAGCCGGGCAGCAGACAGCAGAGGGCTGTTCACTCTCTTCCTTCAGGGCGTGAAGCAGAAGTGTCTGTACAACCTGTCCTTCAAGAAGAACCTGGAGGGCTGCCGGCAACAGTGCACCGTGGTGATCCCATTGCCCGCGTGCTGCAAGGGCTACGTCGGGATAGACTGCCGGGGTGAGGGCACCTCGGATGGCCGTGAGGTTCCAAAAGGATTGCACAATTGCTGTGCTGCATTTGAAAGTACTGAGATTATAAAGGGCGTGTCTTGGGGGAGGGAGTCCATCCTCCTCATGACTCTACTAAGAAAAGATCCCAACGCAATCGTGCTGCAGAGCTGTATAGCTTTCCTTCGACTTCTTCTCTTGTCACATTTTGGTTCTGACAGAGCTGAGAGTCTAGTGCATGGATTGTGATTGTGTATCGTGCATTTTTGCTTACTAGAGTGGCATAAGGCATTTCCCATGGCGCTAGACATACCATGTTTCACTTTTTACTCTAGTCCGTGATCCTGACAAGTGCCTGAGTTTAAATGCACCTAATAGAATTCTACCCTGGCAGGGTGCTAGACTAACATGACATGTTTAGGCCATTCTTTAAGTGAAAACCCCCCTGTTACTGGATATACAGCATCGTCCTCCCTTTCTTCACCAGGAAAGGGCTCCTTGTCAAAGGGCATTTGGGCCCATCCTGAAACCCCTGGGTCTAGATACCATAATACAGCAGCATAGCAAACGCAAGGCACTTCCTATCGGCCACACATGGGTACTACTTCCCATGTACATCTTCATATTTAAACCTCAAAACCCCTAAGAAGTAGATAACACTGCCATCCCAATTTTACAGGTGAGAACATGGAGGCACAGAGAGAATGAGAAGCAAGTCCAAGGTCCATTTATTCCAGTTCAGTTGAGAGAATTCTGGGCTGGGAGTCCACGCATTCACCCAGCCTCCACTCTCCATCACTAAAGTGTGGACCGTTCCATTTGCTCAGTGCTTTATAGTTTTAAAATGTTCTAAGTTATAGTGCCTCGTTGGATCTTCATGTCACAATGTGGTAGGGCATATCATCATCATCTCATCATCATCTAGAGCTAAGAGATCTGAACCTCAGAGCATGGTCATTATTCAGCCCAGATCTATTCATGCCCAAATACAGTACACAGTTCCGGGTATTACCCTGCCATGGTAGAACCCCATCAGATACATTTAAGTTCAGCGGTTTGCCCTACACATTGAGACATCGTGTGGGTATGTCCCCAGGGCCACAGTCCCTCTGGGCTAATAGAGCTCAGACCCCACAGCTGCGGACGGGTTAGCAGCGCATTTACAAATGCTGGGGAGGCTGTCGAGTCCCTGTAATTTTGTCTCTTCCAGCCTGCCCCGGAGGACCAGATACCCCGTGCAATAACCGGGGTGTCTGCCATGACCACTACTCGTACACGGGAGAGTGTAAATGCAACACTGGCTTCAACGGGACGGCGTGCGAGCTGTGCTGGCCAGGGAGATTCGGGCCTGACTGTCAGCGTAGGTGGCACCCCCGCCCCTGCTCAGCCTCTTGTTCAGCTGAGTGCTCCCTGCCCTGATCCACACCAGTCTCCTGCCCTGGAAGCATGCGTCTTCCCCTCTCCCACCCCCCACCCCCAGCTGCCTCCCCTTACATCCGTGGTTCTCAACCTTCCTCATGCCATGACCCTTTAATACAGTTCCTCATGTTGTGGTGACCCCCAACCATAAAATTATTTTCGTTGCTACTTCATAACTGTAATGTTGCTACTGTTATGAATCGTCATGTAAATATCTGATATGCAGGATGTATTTAGGCGACCCCTGTGAAAGGGTCGTTCGACCCCCAAAGGGGTCGCGACCCACAGGTTGTGAACCACTGCCTTACATGCTCTTCCCCCTTGGATGTGTGCACATTTCCATCCACGGAAAGAGCTGCATCTCTGAAAGTGAGCTCACATCCCCTGCAGCCACCAAGACAAGCTGTGGCTGAGCAACATTCATTCATTCAGTTATTCAACCAACATGTATTATTCAGTCCTTATGAATACTGATAGCTAGTAGCTTATGAAGTGCCTACTATGTGCCAGGCAGATATGTTTTACCATTTAAACCTCACAGCAACACTTTGAGGCAGGTACTGTTGTTATTCCCACTTAGCAGAAGAGGAAACCGAGGCACTCAGAGGCTTAACAGCCAGGAATCGTTCTAAGTTGTAAGGACACAGTGGTGTAGGAGGGGGCAAAGCCCCAACTCTCAGAGGGTGTGTATTCAAAGGGAGAAAACAGATAAAAACTGCAGAAACAATAGTTATAAAGGTATAAATATAAAGACGCAGGGAAGGGGGATGGCAAAAGAGAGTGAGCAAGTGCGAGACGAGCAGGAGCAGGTTTGCCATGAAGCAAGTGGCAAAGAGGCCCGAGCAGCTGAGCAGAGCGAGCACAGAGGAAGAAGAAAGGAAAACATGAAATCTGCAGGTCGCCAGGGGTCAGGTCACATGGAGGCATCTCAGCCTGAGAAAGACCTATGGCATCTGCTCTGGGCGTGATGGTGGCCAGTGGAAGGTTATGAAGGGAGGAGCGTCAGGAGCAGATTAGAAAGGATGGCTCAGCTGCCCTGTGGAGCAGACACTGCCAGAGGGAAGCACAGAAGCAGGTTCACCGTTAGGGAAGCTAATGCAACCTAGGTGAGAGCTGGTATTGTCTGGGGCTGTGGTGGTGCTGGGGGTGGCAAGAAGTGGAAGAATTGGTACATATCTTGAAGATTTTACTGTTAAATAGATTTCTCTGTTAGGGGGCCCCAGATAAGGTTCTCTCCCTCTTCTGTTCTGTTTTCTGGTATAACCTCATTGCCCAGCCATGTCTGCCCCATGATAGCCACTGAATCAGTTGTTTTTTGAATGTCTGGGGGGATGAGTGAATGAGTGAGTGACTATGGCACAAGCAGGCTGCCTCCCACACCAACAATGCAGCCAACAGGTGGTGAGTGAGCTGGTTGATTGGATTTCAATCCCTGATCACTGATCACTGATTACAATTTGCTTCACAGCCTGTGGCTGCTCGGACCACGGACAGTGTGATGAGGGGATCACAGGCTCCGGACAGTGCCTCTGTGAAGCTGGGTGGACCGGCCGCTTCTGTGACACGCAGGCAGGTCTGTCATGGGTGTGAGCAGCCACCGGCAGCACCAGGGGCCAGGAACCCTGCCCTGAGCGTCCAAGTCAGGTTGGGTCTGAGCACCATCTAAAAAAAAAAAAAAAAAGCAGCACAACAGGTGCTCCCTTCGCCACATGAAAAGCTGACTTGGATGTGTGGCCCCAGGCCTCAGGAGGTGTGGCGACTTGAAAGAAACGTAGATGAAAATATTTCATGCAAACCCATGAAACTAGAATGCAGTCCTGTGCAGTCACAGAGGACCCACCTCAGGCAAAGAACACAGGCTCGGGCAGGGACGGGCCCCGGGATCGTGGTCCCGGGCCCCGAGGCTGAGTGCTTTCATAGGAAATACAGTCAGGAATCCCAGATATGATTCCAGATTCTGCTACTTCCCAGACCAGCGGCCCGCTCTGAGCCTTGATGCGCTCATCCTTTGAAAAGAAGTGTGTGTTACACATTTTGCGGAGGGGAGAGGGCTGTTGTGAGGGCTGGAGATCATGGTTTTGAAGGACCCGGTATACGCAGGCTCTTAAAAACAGTAGCTGCCATTATCATTGTCATCATTATCAAGTCATCATTATCTTGATCCTTACTGAGCAGTTTTCTGAGCCTCCTTGTGCCCAGAGCCCTATTGCTGGCAGAAGGTCTGAGATATAAAGGTTAAATTATCTCACGTGAATCACTGCCATTTCATCCCTCTGATTAACACTGCAGAGATAATGTTTTCATATAAAGGAGTAATTCCAGAATCTCGGGATCTCCAGGCTAGAAGGGACCTTAGCAAATCACCCCATTCCTCGGCTGTGAGGGGACACTTGTGAAACACAGTGGCGAGCCAGAGGGGAGTCTTGGGGAGACAGCTTAAGTGGGCCTCACCTCTTCTCACCATGACACAGGATGAACGGTGACCTTCTTCTTTGCAGCTTTGCCCGCAGTGTGCACACCTCCTTGTTCTGCTCACGCTACCTGTAAGGAGAACAACACCTGTGAGTGTAACCTGAATTATGAAGGCGACGGAATAACGTGCACAGGTGGGTCCCCTTTGTGCACGTGGGAAGCAGTCATAGTGTCCGGGCTCCATCCTGGCCCTTCTACCTCCTACCTGGGCCACTTGGCAATACCTACCCCCTCTCTGACTCAGTTTCCTTAATCGGTTTGCTTACACCTGACCTGCCCACCCCCCAGGTCATGGTTTGAAATTGCTTTGCAAACTGTGTTGTGCTTTATTTTATAGTGCTTTTCTAACTCTATGAGTATTCCAGTCTTCAAAAAATTCAGAAGATACACTACAGTATTAAAAAAAAAATAGTTAAAACTACACATACTCTCACTATTTAGTAAGAACCACTCTGAACATTGCAATGTCTGTATCTAGTAGTGAGGATATGGGTTCAGCCACACAGAGACCCAAAGGAACAGTGGCCTAAATATGGCTGATGTTTAGGTGTTTATTTTTATCTCATAGAACAGTTTGGATGGAGGCATCCAGGGCTAACATGAGGTATCACTCTGAAAGGTCGTCTGGGAACCCAGACTCCTTCTATCTTGTTGCTCTGCCATCACTCAGTTGCCTGATCTGAGATAGCCACCACCATAAACACATCCCAGGCAGCAGGAGGGAGAGGGAGAGGAAGGAGATTTAAGGGCACACCTAGTAGTTGCTAAAATCCTGTCTGCTCCTATCCCATTGGTTGGACCCTCATATCTATCACATGTAGCAGGAAGGAATCCTGGGAAATGCAGTCTTTCATTGGGCAACCATGAGCCCAGCTAAAAATCTATAGATAAAGGAGACAATAGGTACTAGGGGAAGCAAACAATCGTGGCCACAAATACTTTCTTTTTTCATGAATAATTATTCACAGAGCTATAGACTTTCCTTACAAAAATGAGATCTCACTGTGCCTGCTGTTTTGTAATCTGCCCCAAGGCAGTCCAGAATGGCTCAGCACTCAACAATGGCAGCAGAGTCCCAGGTCTGTCTTTCTACCCCACCATCCTTAGGGGGAGGCCTTTTGTCCTAATGTCCATTCTCTCGGGGTCTCAAGTGGCTGCAACAACTCTAGGCCAAAAAGCAGGTGAGAGAAATCAGATGGCTTTCCAGCTACTCCTGAGGCTAGAGTACATCTATGACTGTGTTGGAGGGGATTGTGAAAACAAAGGTGCTAAGAGGCAGCACAACAGTGGGGACAGCACAGGCTTCGGAGTCAAACCAACCTGGGTTTACATCCCAGCCCCGCCACGTTCTAGCTCTTTTGCCTTCACCAGATCAGTGAAGGTCTCTGAGTTTCAGTTTGCTCATCTGTAGAATGGGGTCTATCTCACACGTCCTCTGTCGTGGGCTAACTCTACACACACAAATACACGCATAACTGTCCTAACATTAAACACCCAAACTCACACAGAAAAGTGCTACCCAAGTGGAGGCTAGCAGTATGTGACAAGGGGCAGAGGTGGGCTGATGTTGTCAGGCCTGATCTATGAGAGGACTAGCCGCAGGATAGTAGGGTTTGCAAAGGCTAACACAGAGGCCACAGGGCCCCGGGAGAGAGGGCGCTAACATGTTGGGGCCACTGGCCCTGAGGTGACCCACAGCCCAATCTGAAGCCCGTTGCACAGACAGTGGCTCATGAGCCCTCTCTCCCTGCTCTTGCAGTGGTGGATTTCTGCAAACAGAACAACGGGGGCTGTGCGAAGGTCGCCAAGTGCTCCCAGAAGGGCACCAAGGTCTCCTGCAGCTGCCCGAAGGGTTACCAGGGGGATGGTCGCAGCTGCTTGGAGGTAGACCCCTGTGCGGATGGCCTCAACGGGGGGTGTCATGAGCATGCCACCTGCAGGATGACCGGCCCGGTGAGTCTGTCTCCCCGAGATCAGCTTCTGGGGCCTCACTCGGCCTCTTCTCCCCTCTGCTTCCTGTTCGGCCTCTTCCTATGCTTTCTTCCCACCTGGGTCTACTTCTCCTGAAGTCGGCGAGCCAAGGGCAAGGAGGCTTCCTAAGCCAGAAAAGGACCTTCGTGGAAAAACTGGTGAACTCCACAGTCTATTGTTTGGTTAATAGTAATGGACCAGCACTGATTTCTTAGCTTTGACCCGTGTACTATGGTGACATAAGATGTTAACATTAGGGGAGGCTGGTGGAGGGCAGATCGGACGAACTCTCTCTGCTATCTTTGCAACTTTCCTGTACATCTAAAATTATCCAAACTCAAACATTTATTAAAACAGAAAGAGGTGGTAAGAGGTGGCAGGAAAGTGTAGGTTTGGGCACTCCCTCGAGCCTTTTAATTAATTTATTTATATTTTTATTTTTATTTTATTTTTTTTAAAAAGGCACAACAGGCCACCTTCTGTGTTTTTTTTTCTCTTTTTTTAAATATATTTTTATTGATTTCAGAGAGGAAGGGAGAGGGAGAGAGAGATAGAAATATCAATAATGAAAGAGAATCACTGATTGGCTGCCTCCTACACACCCCCTATCAGGGATCGATCCAGGCATGTGCCCTTGACCGGAATCAAACCTGGGACCCTTTGGTCCAAAGGCCGATGCTCTATCCACTGAGCCAAACCGGGTAGGCCCTCAAGTCTTTTTAGAATGGAACCAGCACCTGGAGCCCTATTTATCTGGTGGGAAGAGAAGATGGTGGGGGATAATGTCCACAGTGGTTATAACGTGAACTCAGAGTCAGACAGCCTTTGAGTCTCAGCTCCCGGACTTACACGCCGTCCGGCCTGGGGCTGGCTACGTAACCTCGCTGAGCCTTTGTTTCCTCATTTGCAAGGTGGGCCTCATAATAATGCAGATCCCATAGGATTGTTGTGGGATCAAATGAGATCATTCACTGATTCAACAAATGGTCATCAAGCACCTACTGTGTGCTGTTGCAGGTGCCAGGGATGTTGCAATAAAGCACTTGCATTCGAGCAGAGGGAGGGGCGATGCTCAGTGCAGAACTCATGCACAAGACACTCTCAGGGCGCCTCGAGGGTCAGGAAGAATGTGACCCGGCCAGTGCGGCAGAGGCATGGGGAGTTGCCTTATTGAGGGGTCAGGGAGGCTCCCCTGAGCTGAGATGTAAAGGACGGCATTTCATCATGATCCTGGACAAAGACGACGTGGCAGTTACTTCTTTCCCACTGGACAGGAGAGGCATATGTTCTCGATCCTTCTGAACATTTCCTATGCTGGATGGTGGGCCGCCGAGCACTCGGGGTCCTGGGTCCCAGCCAGGGGGCTTTTTCACCTTTCCGTTCTCCCCACAGGGCAGGCACAAGTGTGAGTGTAAAAGTCATTACGTAGGAGACGGGGTGAACTGTGAGCCGGAGCAGCTGCCCATCGACCGCTGCCTGCAGGACAACGGGCAGTGCCATGCCGATGCCCACTGTGCCGACCTCCACTTCCAGGGTCAGTGTGGCGAGGGGCTGCGGGCCCAAAGCACCTGGTCTTTAGGCAGTGGGAGGGGATGAAGGGTGGGAAGAGGGTCTGTGCAAGAGGAAAAGAAAAACAATTTAACTTTTAAAAAGTAAAAATTTTGCCCTAACCAGTTTGGCTCAGTGGATAGAGCATCAGCCTGCGGACTCAAGGGTCCCAGGTTCGATTCTGGTCAAGGGCATGTACCTTGGTTGCTGGCACATCCCCAATAGGGGGCGTGCAAGAGGCAGCTGATCGATGTTTCTAATTGATGTTTCTAACTCTCTATCCCTCTCCCCTCCTCTCTGTAAAAAATCAATAAAATATATTTTTTTAAAAAAACCTTTAAAAAAAAAAGTAAAAATTTTAACTGCATTAAATTTTACAACTTGCCCTGGCCGGTTTGCCTCAGTGGTTTGAGTGTCAGCCCGTAGACCAAAGGGTCACGGGTTCAATTCCCAATCAAGGGCGCATACCCCGGTTGCAGGTTCCATCCCCAGATGTGCGCAGGAGGCAGCCAGTTGATGCGTTTCTCTCCTGGTGATATCCCTCTCTCGCCCTCCCTCCCTCCTTCCCTTCCACTCTCTCTAGAAATCAATAGAGAAAATATCCTCTGGGAAGGATTTTTAAAAATTGGCAAGTTAATGAACCTTTTAAAATATAAAAAAAATGGGGGCTGGGGACCCCTGAGTGGAGGGGCAAGTAAACTCAGAATTGTACCCTGAGCCTTGAGAATGAGCTGGGAGCTCAAAGGTCCTCTACCATGAATTTTCCTGATACTTGCTTTCCTCGAGTTGCTTAGCAATCCCTGCAACCCTTATTGGAAAAGAGCATAATTAAGGGTTTAAATAACAAAGAGGAAGTGGCTGCCAGGAGCAGAATCAATTTCCTCGCAGTCGTTTGGATAGTAGCACATTGAGTGGCATAGGCTCACCTACTTCCAAGGACGATGTGGATGGCTTATAATAACCCCACAGGTACCATAAAACGAAGTACAGAGGCGCAGCTGACAGGGCATCTTGAAACCTGATGGAGGAAAGCCATGAAGAGCCCACAAACGAGTTCTGAGCCAGGGCAAGGAGGGCTCGGTCTCAGAAAGTGATTCAGGCCACTGCACCTATGACCAACGGACGCCTCTGACGGGGTTGGGTTTGCTTTAGCGAGGCAGTTCTTAGCATCTCAATAATAACTACCGACGTAAGGCCTGTTATGTGCTGTCTTAGTCCATTCGAGCTGCTACAACAAAGTACCGAACTGGGTGGCTCATTAACAACAGAAATTGATTCCTCCCAGTTCTAGAGGAGGAAGTCCAAGGTCAGGGTGCCAGCCAGCACAGTGGGTTCTCGTAAGGACCCTCTTCCGGGCTGCAGACGGCCAACTGCTCGTTGTGTCCTCACAGGGCAGAAAGGACAATGGAGCTCTCTGGGGTCCTTTTCTTAAAGGCTCTGCCCATTCATGCGGGCTCCACGCCCGTGACCTACTTACCTCCCAAAGGCCCCGCCTTCTAATAGCATCACATTGAGGTTAAGATTTCAACATAGGAATTTGAGGAGGACACAAACATTCAGTCCATAACATAAATTAAGCCCTAAGACACCAGTGGGGGTCTACTATGCGTCAGGCACTGTGAGAGGTGGTTTGTTAACATTACTGTCCATCCTACGACATCATTTGGGGATGATCTAGAGCAGGGGTGGGCAAACTTTTTGACTCGAGGGCCACAATGGGTTCTTAAACTGGACCGGAGGGCCGGAACAAAAGCATGGATAGAGTGTTTGTGTGAACTAATATAAATTCAAAGTAAACATCATTACATAAAAGGGTACGGTCTTTTATTTTTTTAGTTTTATTCATTTCAAATGGGCTGGATCCGGTCTGTGGACCATAGTTTGCCCACGGCTGATCTAGAGGGTGCATATAAGCAGGGAAAACATATAGGATAATGACATTGTCTACTTAGAAGAACATTCTAAGTGAGAAATTCAAAAATTTCTAAAAATTTTTGAAAAAAATTTTTAATTCATAAGACCAGGAAAAAAAAACTAATAAGATAGACGACAGTAATTTATCTCATGCTCATGATCCAATTGAAATGAGAGAGAAGAATAGAGAAAAACTGAAGCCAGAGACTCAGACAGATATCTGTCCACCCATGTTCACAGTAGCATTATTCACAATAGCCAAAAGGTGGAAAAAACCCAAATGCCCATCCCCAAATGAATGGGTAAACAAAATGCAGTCTATCCCTACACTGGGAGAGTATTCAGCTTTGAAAAGGAATGGAACTCTGACTCGTGCTACAACATGATCACACCTTGAAAAACATGCTACATGAAATAAGCCAGACACAAAGGGACAAATGGGTGGTTCCACATACAGAGACTCGGGAGCTGGCCTTCTGCTTTGAACGTTCTTCAAAGTTCTTTGCCGGAAATACTGACCTGGGCGGTTCCTCTCCTTCCCTATCTAGATACCACCGTTGGGGTGTTCCATCTCCGCTCCCCTCTGGGCCAGTATAAGCTGACCTTTGACAAAGCCAAAGAGGCCTGTGCCAATGAAGCTGCCACCATGGCGACCTACAACCAGCTCTCCTATGCTCAGAAGGTGGGTCCCCAGTGGGTGGGTACCATGCCAGCAGGGTCTGCTGGGGAGGAGCTACAGGCTCTTCTTGCCATGGGGACACTGGCTGTTGCCTTCTTGGAGGGGAGTGCAGGAAGCTCCTGGAGCTACAATAACAATGTGTCACAGCCACTGGGGGTCTACTATGTGTCAGGCACTGTGAGGGGTGGTTCATTGACATTACTGTCCATCCTTACAACATGCCTGGAGGCACAGATTGGGCAAGTGAGTTCCTGAAAGGTTAAGTAAGGTGTCCAGTGTCACCTAGCCAGGAAGTGGAAGATCCAGTGGTCAAATGTAGACTTGACTCTAAAAGTCTGTTCTTTTTTTTTTAATATATTTTATTGATTTTTTACAGAGAGGAAGGGAGAGGGATAGAGAGTTGGAAACATCGATGAAAGAGAAACATCCATCAGCTGCCTCCTGCACAACCCCCACTGGGGTTGTGCCTGCAACCAAGGCACATGCCCTTGACCGGAACCGAACCTGGAACCCCTCAGTCCACAGGCCGACACTCTATCCACTGAGTCAAACCGGTTAGGGCCAAAAGTCTGTTCTTGACCATGACATTCAACTGCCCAGCAACGGCACAGCCTGGGAGTGTGTACCTCACAGCTGGAGCCCAGGAAGACATCAATGACCACAAGCCTGGCATCTCCCTGAATCCACAAAGCAGTCCAATTTCTCTAGATGAGCTGGATTTCCCTGTGTCTGAAGGGGCCGAGAAGCGGGTAAATGAGGATGGCTTAGCTCTCTGCCACAGCCAGGTGGGAAGTGGAGCCCTGGCCTTAAAAACCAGAAGCCTGTATATTTGGAAAGGCCAGCACCTCAGAATTACCTAGTGATTGCTCAGTGGGAGCAAAGGCGGTGACGGCCTACACGGTATAATATTAGAACTCTTCCTCCAACCTCCATCACTACCCAGTCTCTCTACCTTTCCTCAGACCTGACAAAGCCTTTAATGCCAGGACCCAGCATCTTGGAGGGTCTGAATTTCTGCTCTCCTGCTTGCTGGTTGTGTGGCCTTGGATCAAGCCATTGAAACCTCTGTCCTACTTGGCATGTTTGTATAAGGATTCAAGGTGAAATGGCACAGTGACTGGCATACAGTAGGAACTCAGCTTTTAGAATTAAGAGCTCTGGAGGAGGCTGCCTGGGTGTGCAGCTCAGCTCTGCTATTTGCTGGCTGTAGGACTTGGAGCAAGTCACTTAATTCCTTTTTGCCTCCATTTTCTCAGTTATGTGATAGGGAACTTTTTAAAAAATATATTTTTTATTGATCTCAGAGAAGAAGATAGAGGGAGATAGATAGAAATATCAATGATGAGAGAGAATCATTGATCAGCTGCCTTCTGATCAGCTGCTTGCCCCACATGGGGGACTGTGTCCATAACCCAGGCATGTGCCCTGACCAGAAATCAAGCCATGACCTCCTGGTTCATAGGCCAATGCTCAAGCACTGAGCCACACTGGCTGGGAAATATGGGAATTTTTTAAAGTTCTCACCTCAAACGGTTGATGTGAGGGTTAAAGGTGTTGATGCATGAAAAGCCCTTGCAACAGAACCTGGCCCAGAATAAGCTCCCATTGTGTTAAGATGATGAAGATGGTGATGGTGATGATGATGATGGTGTTAATGATGGTGATGATGAAGGTGGTAATGGTGATGTTGAACATGGTAAGGATGATGATGATGATAGTAATGATAGTGGTGATGATCAGTTAGAGTTCTGCCAATCCGTAAGCAGAAGAATTTTCACCAGGAGTAAATGGCTAAGAGAAAATCCTTTCTCAAGAGCAGAGAAAAGGAAAATGAGTCTGAAGGACTCAGAAGCCTATAAGAGAGGGCACCACTTTTATCTATACAATGGGTCCATCAACAGAAACTTAATGAGCATCTACTGCATTACAGGCAGAGGGGTACAAGTGGCAAAATGAGCCATAAACCCTGACTCCCTAGAGTTTACAGTCTGATGGGGGGGATCAGGCATTAACCAAAGGACTCCACAACAAATATGAAGTTGCAGCTGACCCATAGCCACATCTGTGTCCCTACAGGCCAAGTACCACATCTGTTCGGCAGGCTGGCTTGAGAGTGGGCGGGTTGCCTACCCCACAGCTTACGCCTCCCAGAACTGTGGCTCTGGTGTTGTTGGGATAGTGGACTATGGACTGAGAAACAACAAGAGTGAAATGTGGGATGTCTTCTGCTACCGAATGAAAGGTAATTCTCCCAGCTGCACTTCCGATTTCAGGCCACATAGCTGGTGAGCCATCCTCAGCCTGGCCAACCAATTTTCAAGGGTGAGGTTGGCAGCTGAGGTCCCTGCCATGTGCTCCTGCCTTCCAGATGTGAACTGCACCTGCAAGGTGGGCTTCGTGGGAGATGGCTTCTCGTGCAGTGGAAATCTACTGCAGGTCCTGATGTCCTTCCCTTCACTCACAAACTTCCTGACGGTAAGTACAGTGCCTGCTCGTTTTCACTCAGGGAAGGAGGGGTTGCCTCAAAGCAGAAGGCAAAGGTTAGGAGCATGGGCACTGGACCACATTGCCTGAATTTGAAGCTTGGGTTTGCCACTTGTAGCGTCACCTTCAAGTTACTTTCTTCTCTGGGCCTCAGTTTTCTCATCTGTAAAATGAAGATAATGATAGCACCAACTTCATAAGGTCATTGTGATAATTAAATGAGTTCATGTTTGTAAAGCACTTAGACCTGAGGCCATCACATGGGAAGTGCTGTCTTGGTGTGAGCTGGTATTACTATCTCTGTGTGCATCTAGAGCCGTCTTGAGAGTCTGATCTTCAGGGAAAGGGTGGGGCATAGTGAGCTAGGCCTGCCTGGTGATCACACAGTGAGCCAGACTATCCACATGGTGCCACTTGTCTTTCGCACTGCACTTAAAGTCATTTCAATGGCCTACAAGTTATGTCCAATGACGAGAAAGCCCCCACTGGAGAAGGGTTTGAGGTTGACTGATCAAAGATCTGAGCTAATTAATAATAACAACAACAATCCCAGGAAAGCTAATATTTCCTGAGAATTTACTCTGCACTGAGCCCGTTCACCAATTGTGCAGAGTGTAAGCTCCGTAAGGGGAAGGTTTCCTCTGCCTTATGGCTTGCGTGGAGCAGGTGCTCAATAAATCTTCACACAACTTTATGAGCTCACTTCTGCTATTATCCCCACTTTGTAGACAAAGAAACTGAGGCTGAGCAAGTTCATGGACACAGCCAAGGAGAGTAGACTAGGCATAAATATGGGGCTTGCAGAATAAGGGCAGAAGTTAAGCCAAGGACCCCTAAATGGTGAATCTTTGTCCACAGACCAACGGTACCTATCTAACTGGTCTAAAAATCAGGGTTACCGTAAGTACTCTAAAGATAATCACCCAATCCAACATTTCTGCTATCTGGGAGCTTGTCTCATGACAGCATTTCAGAGAAAAGACAGTGTCAAAATAAAACCCACTGGCTATGTACCCTACAGCAAACTAATTTCTCTGGGTAGTAGTAGTCCCGTCTGCACAGAGGCTAAGTTGAACTGGGTAGTGTGATTGCTCATAATTTGTTCAGTGAGTATTTATTGAGCACTTACTATGTGCTTGAGTTATATTAGTGAAGAAAATACACAAACATAATAAACAGAGTAAACAAGTAAATCCTATTGAATGCTAGAAGGTGATATGGGGGGGGAGAGTAGAGCAGGGAGGTGGGGTGGAGAGGGGAACCACAGGGTTTCCATTTTGCATAGAGAGAGATGAGAGAAGGCCTTAGAGAGAAGGTGACATTTGAGACATGCAGATTTGGGGGAGACTGTTCCATGAAGAAGGAACAGCCAGGCACAGGATAAAAGCAGGAGTATGCCAACAGGTCGGAGCAGCAGGAAAGCCAGTGTGGCTGGAGCAGAGTGAGCAAGAGGAGGCTGGGTATGGGGTCCGAGGAGCCAGTGTCCAGGTTTGGCCTTCATGGGGCATTGTAAGGACTTTGACGTTTCCTCTGAGTGAAGTGGGGACCGTTGCAGGGTTTTGACAACAGAAGACTCAAGATTTGACTTAACGTTTCCAAGGACTGTGCAGTCCGCCCCGTTGAGAATGGTCTGTGGTGTGGCTGTGATTTAGGACCAGAGCATTCACTGAAGAAGAGTCAAGTGCTTCTGAAACTCCGCCAAGGTGCAGGCAGACCAAGCGGCAGCCTGAGTTGGGCTCACATCGGGAATATTCCCAGATGGCGATGTGATCCTCTCCTTCTGATCACTCCCTTCCCCTCCCCAGGAAGTGCTGGCCTACTCCAACAGCTCGGCCAGAGGCCGGGCATTCCTGCACCACCTGACTGACCTGGCGATCCGTGGCACCCTCTTCGTGCCACAGAACAGCGGGCTGGGGGAAAACGAGGTGAGTCGGGTCCCTGGTGTCTGTGCTGGAGACTAATTCTTCTAGACACTTTCAGTTCTTCATCCACACGATACAGCTAGGCACAGATGACCCCAAAACTCAGTAGCTACACGTTTATTCAGCTCTCACATCTGCAGATCAGCTGGCAGAACTGGTCTTGGCCAGGCCTGCTCATGTGTCTGAGATGGGCTGGCTGGTGGATGATCTAGGCTTGCTATCTGCGGCTCAGCTGCTCAGGGCTCTCACCCTCCAGCTGGCTAGCCGGGCATGCTTTCCTGGGGACAGCCGGATGTGGTGAGAGCAAGCCTGGTCCTGTTAGCACTTTTCAAGCCCCCGTCTGATCACTTATCTAACATGCCACAATTAAATCACACAGCTGAGCCCAAAGTCGGAGTGGGAGGCCCTCACATTTATATGCATGACAAAGTGCAAGGATACAGGGAGGGGTGAAGAACCAGGACCACTTGTGCAACCAATCCACCACACCAAACCTCATCACCCCATGACACACAGAGGGACTGGCAGTGTTCATTCAGCCCTCCCACAGTCGGCTGTCCTGCAGGCTCTGACAGCCCCAGGCCCTTCCCACCCCCAGGGCTGAGTGGGGTAACTCCTGTACCCACTTGTTACCCACTCAAGACCCACTATTCCCAGGATGCCATTGGGAAGCTCCACTTAGTAGATCATAAAGATGGCTCTCAATGCCACATCCTTGCTAGAGGGCAACCTCTGGCAGAGCCCAGCCTGTGAAAAACGACTTTTCCTGATCACCACGTGAGGCAGAAAACCCAAGGCCATGAGAAGTGATATTTTTTTCTGTGTCATTGTCATTAAAAAGGAAAAATATTGCTTGGCCTTTAAAGACCATTTTTGCATTTCTTCTTTCTCTCAGACTCTGTCTGGGCGGGACATCGAGCACCACTTCGCCAATGTCAGCATGCTGTTTTACAATGACCTTGTCAACGGTACCATCCTGCGGACAAGGCTGGGAAGCCAGCTGCTCATCACCTCCAGCCAGGACCAGCACCAACCGGTATGAAACGTCTTCTGGGCTTATTAGAAGAACTGGAGATAATACATGCAAAGCTCCTAGCATACATAATGTGCTTAATAGATGGCAACTATCCTAATGTGAAAGTATACCCTAAATCTGCAGTGAGGGGATGGTATTAGTTGCACACCATAGCACACCACACTGACTGGTCGGCCACCCCTACCCCCTGGGAAACAAGCCATTGGTGACCACTGGCCACAGAAGCAGGTAATGAGGAACTATAAATGAAACCACTTTAAATGCTGTCTGATGCAACACCTTTGTTTCTGTCCAATTGTCAGCCTATCCCAGGCATTAAAGTCAAATGAGAGTCTACTATGAAAACTACTTCTGCCACTTGCTAGCTGTAGGAACTTAGACAAGTCATCCAACTTCTCTGTGTCCTAATCTCCTCATATGAAAAATGGGGGTGCCCTAACCAGTTTGGCTTAGTGGATAGAGCATCAGCCTGCGGACTGGAGGGTCCCAGGTTCGATTCTGGTCAAGGGCATGTACCTTGGTTGCGGGTACATCCCCAGTAGGGGGTGTGCAGTATGCAGCTGATCGATGTTTCTCTCTCATCAATGTTTCTAACTCTCTATCCCTCTCCCTTCCTCTCTGTAAAAACTCAATAAAATATATTTTTTTTAAAAAGAAAAACATCTGGAGACATTTAAAAAAAGAAAGAAAAATAGGGGTGATTGGATGTGCTGGTGATGGTGATATTATTTTGTCAATGGTGATCATTGTGATAGTTCTGAGGTGATGGTATTGCTGTTGATGATGATGGTGGTGGTGATGATATTAATGGTAATGGTGATAGCTATGTTGATGATGGTGATGGTGGTGATGATGGTGGTGGTAATGTGATGGTGGTGGTGATGATATTAATGGTGATGTAGATGGTTATGTTGATGATAGTGATGATGGTAGTGGTGGTAGAGGTGATGGTGATGGTGGTAGTGGTGGTCCTGATATTAAAAGTGCTGGTGCTGGTGCTGGTGGTAATAATGACCAGGATACCCATGATGTCAAATCATAGGTTTTTGTGGGGATTCAGTGATTCAAGGCTTGTGATGTGTGAGAATAGTGCCTGACATGTAGCAAATGTGAAATAAGTATGATTTTTAATTGTCACCTAATAAAATATTTCTATTATTGAAGATCAGTAGTTCAGACCAGTGCTTCTCACATTTTAATGGGCATGTAAACTACTTGCGGGTTTA
Organism: Myotis myotis; assembly: GCF_014108235.1. Classification (NCBI taxonomy): domain Eukaryota; kingdom Metazoa; phylum Chordata; class Mammalia; order Chiroptera; family Vespertilionidae; genus Myotis; species Myotis myotis. The sequence continues at coordinate 200,308,708 of NW_023416335.1, forward strand.
TTAAAATGCAGGGTGGAATCCAACAGGTGGAGTGTGGGCCTCAGCTTCTGCATTTCCAGTGAACTCTAGGGTGATTGCCCACACCACAAGCCAATGGATCACACTTTGATCAGCAAGGGATAAGATCACTTAAACATTTCTTCTCCACAGTGTGGTGTGATGCTCAGAGCAATGGCTCTGGAGACCAGAGGCATGAGGTTTGCCACTGACTAGCTGGGTGATCTTGGGCATACCATTTTCCTCCTGCACCCTCACCTATCAGACAAGGGGGCTGGACAGATGATTTCTCGGGTTCTCTGCAGCTCTTGGATCAAGTTGTTTGCACAAAGGCAAGTAATTGTTCTGGGCTGGCCAGGTGGTGAGCGGAGTCCTGTGCTGCCTATTGATGAAGATACACCTGAAACCTAGGCTTCCAGATCTCAGGCAAAATGAACAACTTCCTTCCTTAGAAGGGCCACCATGTGAGGAGAACCAGTCAGGTGACCACCGATCTCCATCAACCCTCTTCTCATTTCCCTAGGAGACCAGGTTTGTCGATGGAAGAGCCATTCTACAGTGGGACATCTTTGCCTCCAATGGGATCATTCATGTCATTTCCAGGCCTTTAAAAGCACCTCCTGCCCCAGTGGTGAGTACCCAGGGTTCCTAGAGAGGGGCCAGGAGGAGCCCAATGTCCACTCTCCAAGAGGCAAAGTGTTGCTGGAAGCCCACACATCCCCCTCCCCTGGAGACTGGAGGAGTCTCCCCCAATCATGGCAGCTGGCCTTAGGGATGCCTGGCCCTCGGTTATCCCACCCCCACTCCGGTGCATTAGAAACACACCTGTCACCATTAATATCTGTTGAATGAAAGGGACAGGATGGGCCAATGGAGAAACGACTGGGAGGAGAGTGAGAAATCCTAAGCCCTTCCACTTCTTAGTTGTGTGACCTTGGACATGTTCCAGAACACCTCTGAACCCCATTTTTCTTACCTGCAAAATGGGGTTATAACGCCTTCCTCCCTGGGCTCCTGGGAGGACTATGAGTTGATGTAAAATAATGAGGCTAGCCCCTGTCACATAGTACATATTATGGAACAGTCTGGTGGCTGGTGTTCGTATCCTAACTTTGTTCAAAAGTGTGAGGAAGGGTGAGCACAGCTGGATGCTAGGAAGTTCCATAGCACAGCAGTTAAGGGCATGAGCTCCAAATCCCAGCTCTATTGTTATCAGTGGAAGTAGAGTTCTTGGGGCCTCGACGAAAAGAATTCCTGAGGCCCCTAGGGGAGGATAGGGCTGCATGGAAAGCTTTATTGATAATGTCAACTTAAGGGGGTTCCCCTCCAAGGTCCCATCTCTGTCCATCTCGCTATGGAAAGAAGTTCAATCTTGTCTTCAGCAGGGCCAGGATCAAGACCACTGCCCATAGTTTCTGCTCCATATTAAAGTACATACATACATACATACATACATACATACATGCATACATACATAAGGTACAGTCCAACATCCTGCTGTGGCATCGGCATGGCCATGGGCCATCTGGCTGCTACGGCCATGCAGCTATGGAGAGAGAATAGGCAAATTCGGGTCACAGAGCCAGAGAGAACAAGAGGCGGGAACTCTTTGGGGATTTTAACCAGGAGTTTATACAACTAACCAATTAGCTTTCCGTGATGTTGTGCACTTCCGATGGGGTCCACCCCCTCGCCCATCCATTGTTCCCCAGGCTAGACTGACAGGCACGCACCTCCCTGCCCCACCCCCAACTTCTGCGCATGTGCCTATCTCCCCTTTCTCCCTGCAACAATCCAGTACCGGATGGGGGAAGGAGAGGGTTAGTCCCCTTGGGGGAGCAATGCTGTGTGAAGCTACAGCTTCCTGGGGACGCGTCCCAGGTGATCATGCTTACCATGTCTGACTCCCCTTTGCTTGCTTGCTTTTATTAATAAACTAGCTAATTACAAAGATAACACTACCACTCATTGACTGTCTGATATTAGGGGCAAGTGCTTAACCTCTCTGTGCCTCAGTTCCCCCTAGTAAAAATGGAAACAAGGCCCTAGCTGGCTTAGCTCAGAGAATAGAGCATCGGCCCTCGAACTGAAGGGTCCCAGGTTTTATTCTGAACAAGGGCACGTACCTCAGTTGCAGGCTTGATCCCAGCCCTGGCCAGGGCACATAGGGGAGGCAGACAATCGATGTGTCTCTCTCACATGGATGTTTCTCTCTCTCTCTCCCCCTCCCTTCCACTCTCTCTAAAAATCAATGGAAAGAATCTCCTCGGGTGAGGAGTAACAAAAAAATAAATAAAGATGTTATTTAAAAAATGGAAACAAGAATGATTATCTCTATTTCTCTGGGCTACTATACATTTAAATGGGTTTCTCACATAAGGGACTTAGACTCTGGCAGCAGCAAGGGCAGATCCGTGTTAACCATTTTATCACTAATTCTATTCCAACTTGCTCCAAGAACACACCTCTTTTGGGAAGTCACCAGATTTCATACCAACCCTCCCCTTTCTGTGTTCAGACTGCAGCCCACACTGGCTTGGGAACAGGGATATTCTTTGCCGTCACCCTGGTCCTCGGCGCCATCGCTTTGGCTGCATATTCCTACTTCCGACTAAACCGGAGAACAATTGGCTTCCAGCATTTCGAGGTAAGAAGGAGAAAAATGGGAACACGGGGATGGGGTCCCCTCTGCAGCCCAGCCCCTGGCTCTGGGCTACTTCAGCTGACTGGCTGCTTCCCAGAGCTCCCAGCAGGTGGGTGCTTGGCACACACTTCCTGCCGCCAGGCTAGGGTCTCCGCCCCCAAGAGCAGCAGCAGCCGGAGCGCCCAGCCCCTCTTCCTGGCTGAGACCGGGTTTGGTGAGAGGGTGATGGGCCGCCAATAGCACAGACACTTCGAGCTTCTAGCCAGGGCTCTGGCGTGGAAGCAAATTCATCAGGGCCCAGGAGGCACGCTCCCCTTGGAGGACGACATAGGCACCCGCCAGGCTTGGCTTGGGCTTCAAGGCTGAGTCTGAAGTGGGAGACAGGGCTGGTGACCCGCATGGTGGGGCCTCTTACTGCAGCCAGTGAAACACATTTCACCCTATTTTTTTTTTAAATTTTTTTTTTAGCCCGGCCGGCATAGCTCAGTGGTTGAGCATCAACCCATTAACCAGAAGGTCACGGGTCGATTCCCGGTCCGGGCACATGCCCAGGTTGTAGGCTCCACCCCCAGCGTGGGGCATGCAGGAGGCAGCCGATCAATGATTCTCTCTCATCATTAATGTTTCTATCTCTCTCTTCCTCCCTCTCCCTCTCTGAAATAAATAAAAATGTATATATATATATATATATATATATATATACACACACACACACACACACACACACACACACACACACACCCCACACTAAGGATTGAGCCCACAACTCAGGCATGTGCCCTGACCAGGAATCAAACTGTGATCTCCTGATTCATGAGTCAACACTCAACCACTGAGCCACATTTCACCCTATTTTAACTTGTCAGCGGATCTTGGCTGACCTTGGGCTGACCCTGGGTTCGGCAGCAGCCCAGCAGCAGAGCACCCTCCCTTCTGAGCTTCCTACCCCTCCTGGCCTGTCCTCCCCTCCCCTACTGCCTCCTCCAGAGGTGCCAGGTGAAGCCTATAGTGTCCCCGAGCAGTTCACCTCCTTCTAGCACAGTGGTTCTCAACCTTGGCTGCACATTAGAATCGTCCGAAGGAGGCCCAGATCAGGATTTTAAAAAGATTCCCAGGTGATTCTAATGTGCAGCCAAGGTTGAGAACCACTGTTCTAGCAGATCACCTGCCTCTGTAGGAGCTCTAGGGGCAAAGTTTAAAAACATCATCTCTACCACAAGTGTACAGGCTGTGAGAATCCTTTTAAACTCAGTTCAAGGGCAGACAATACCACTCCAGGGTGATGGAGATCAGAACAGAAGTTATGCTGGGGGGATTTCATACTGGGGGTGTGGGGGGCAAGAGGCCTGAGAGCACTTTCTGGGGGGATGGACATGCCCTTTCTGCTGATTTGGGGGTGGTCCCACCTGGATGGACATATTAAGAAGTCTGAGCTGAACACTTAAGATCAGTGCATGTTACCGTGTGTGCACCAGATATCTATGAAACACCGTTACAAAGGAAAAGGCCCGCAGGTGGAGGTAGGGACAGGGCTTGCTTTACCTGCCTGCTGGGAGGAGATGCTCCGGCCCTGGGACATCTGCCTCAGCCCCGGGACTGGTCTTTCCGAGTAGTGTGAAGAGGATTTCGATGTCACAGCTCTTGGCAAGCAGCTGCCTGAGAATATCTCGAACCCCATGTACGAGAGCGCCACCTCGGCTCCCCCAGAACCTTCCTACGACCCCTTCATGGTGAGTTGGCATGATTTCTAGGGGAACAGGTTCCACGAGGATGCGGGGGAATGATGTCTTCCAGCAAGTCTCAGGGGAACGCTTCCCACAGAGAAAAGTTAGCCTCCGCAGCGCATCTGGGGCAGCTGGCCTAAAAGCCGGCCTTGCGGGCGGAGGGAAGCCATGTGGTGCTCAGTGTCCCAGGGTGCCTCTGGGTGAGTTGCAGAAGCCCCGACAGTTAGAAGTAGGAAGGGCCAGAGTTGGCCCACACCAGCCTCATGATCAGGTGACAAGGGGAAGAAATGGGCTAAATTCTTCCACAAACATTTCTGAGGTTGCTGCTGCAAAATAAGACATAAAGCCTTTAAAGCAGCGGTTGCCAACCTTTCAGACCTCACGGACCACCAGTGGTCCACAGACCACCAGTTGGCGACCGCTGCTTGAAGCCTTTAAAAGGTATGTGTGTATGTTGTTGTCCGAGATTGTTCTGCCAGTTGTCAGGTGCTTCTGGCTTGTGGGCTTCCTTCCTTCGATGGGGTCTTTTGTATTTAGGGGAGTTTGCTCTGCTCTGGGTTTCCATTTGTTTCTGGAGTTGGTGATCCTTGATCTCACTGGGGCCTCCACTAACCTCTACCAGGGGGACCCTGTGGCAGGGGACCACACACACACTGAAGGTGGAAGGTACACCCTCCCTGTGTTACCAGGTCTGGATTGAGAAACTGGGATAACACCTAATTCCTCCTTTTATCTATATATATAAAAGCCTAAGCAACCATTCAACTGTTCAACCATTCAACTGTTCAACTGGTGGCTATGACACACACTGACCATCAGGTAGCAGATGCTCAATGCACAGGCATTGAAACACAGAACAAACCGATGAATCTCAGAAGGAAGTGGGGAGGGGGGAGAAGGGGAAGAGATTTGCCGGGAGCTGGTCCATCCTTGCTGTTTCAAAGGACCTGGCATATATGGCATACTGTTCTTAATATGTTTGCTCACCTTCTTGGCACTATGTGTTTTAACCAAGGTCTCCTCTCTGAGAAAGGTTGTTTCCCCAGGTAGGGATTTTCCCCTGAAGTTAGGGAGGGAATAAAACCCCTCAACTAAGTGCCAGGTGGGTAATTAATCACTTTAACTATGAACAATCATGCTTAAGCTACATAATCTTTACTCCCTGGAATGGAGATAAGAAACGCCCTAACCTTTGTAATAGAGATTGATAGGATTGAATCAACTGGTATAAATACAGATGTAACTAGACAGCAAGAGACAGAACTTAGAATACAGAACTTAGAAGACAGAACCTACACACAGAACTTGGAAGACAGAACCTAGACACAGAACCTACACAGAACCTAGAGACAGAAGAACTTCGCTGGAGAGAACATGGCAAAAGATCCTGGACAGAAACTGGCAACAGAACCTAGAGACAGAACCTAGCGAGAGAACATGGCAAAAGATCCTGGACTGAACCTGACTATAGAACATGGCAAGAGAACCTGACTAGAACCTGGCTGGAGAACTGGACAGAACCTGGCTGGAGATCCTAAGCAGAACCTCTCTGGAGATCCAGACCAGAACTTGGCTGGAGATCTTGACTGGAGATCCTGGCTAGGCTGCTGATCAACTGTACGCTGTCTCCGTGTCCTTCCTTCATCGCTGACTCCGTCTATGCCTTTGGGAACCCCTGGACCTGCTGGGGTTGGACCCCAGCAGAGATTAGCCATAGATCTTATATGCATACTAGAGGCCTAGTACATGGATTTGTACACTGGTCGGGTCCCTCAGCCTGGCCTGCAGGGATTGGGCCAAATCCATGCACTGGGCCTCCAACATCCCCTGGGGGGTCCCAGATTGGGAGAGGATGCAGGCCAGGCCGAGGGACCCCACCGGTGCACAAATCCATGCACCGGGCCTCTAGTATAAAGATAAGAAAAACTGCCAGCGGTCTGCTGGATGAAAGACCTTTTGTACCTCGGCAGTCTGAGCTGATGGCCTTACTCGGGTCCAAGGAAATACTTGAATCTTGGCTTGTGTGGGTCTAGAACCCTCCTGCAATCATAACCAAAGCCAGCTGCTGTCTTTGTTTCTTGCATGGACATATGCTGTCCCTTCTCCCAAGACTATATATGTTATGATTGTTGAATTTTTGTAAATTGCACTGAAACATTACAAAAATATTTTATTGCACCATTCGAAGCGTGTACAGTGCAACAGATGTTATTCTTCTGCCGTGAACCCAATGTAAATGCCATGTGGTTCTGAGTGCCTGTGGCAGCAGATGTACTGTAGTTGCGATAGATTGAAAAATATCCTGAGAGAGAATCATTAATCAGCTGCCTCCTGCACACCCCCTACTGGGGATCGTGTCAGCAACCAGGGCATGTGCCCTGACTAGGAATGGAACTGTGACCTCCTGTCCACAGGTGGACACTCAACCAATGAACCACACTGGCCAGGCCTTATTTTGTTTTTTAATCAAACCCATGTAAGGGTTTCTAGTCCAAACTGCAAGGGTAACAGCTAGATTGCATTTATTAATATTTTATTTCTGCCAACATTATGTTGAAATCAACCTCATTTAAAAAGCAGAGCAAAAAAGTAATCAATCCTGTTCAATGTACTCCATGCCTTCTCAGCTGAGAGCTCCCTCAGCAGTGCCTGAGAGGCACCTGAGGCAGGTGAGAGCATCCTAGAGACAGGATTCAGCTAAACCAGTGGTTCTCAACCTTCTGACCCTTTAAATACAGTTCCTCATGTTGTGACCCAACCATAAAATTATTTTCGTTGCTACTTCATAACTGTAATGTTGCTACTGTTATGAATCGTAATGTAAATATCTGATATGCAGGATGGTCTTAGGCGACCCCTATGAAAGGGTCGTTTGACCACCAAAGGGGTCGTGACCCACAGGTTGAGAACCGCTGAGCTAAACCGTCTCATCAGGCCAGGGGAGCAAAAAACGTTCCAGTACCAGGAATCCTAAGCCGAGGGTGCCATCCCAAATGTGACGTGCTGGAATCTCATGCCTTTTATATTGGGAGGGGAGGGGAGAGGATAACCTATTGAATACCTGTAGCCAACCCACACATTTTGACCATATCCATTATGCTAATTAACAATTTGAGTGCTAGTCAGGGCTAGAGACGGTGAGAAGCTTCTTGAGTATGGCTTCTGATTGACTCTCTCAGATGATATCTTTTTGTTGTTGTTATTAATCCTCACCCGAGGATATTATTTCCATTGATTTTTAGAGAAAGTGGAAGGAAAGGGTAGAGATTGAGAGAGACACATCGATTGGTTGCCTCCCTCATATGCCCTGACCAGGTTCTGAATCGAGCCTACGACCGAGGTATGTGCTCTTGATCAGAATTGAACCTTCGGCCCTTCAGTCTGCAGGCTGATGCTCTAACCACTGAGCAACTGGCCAGGGCTCAGACGATGCACTTTCCACCTAAAAGGAGTTTTGTGGTCACCATATGAATAGCCACCATCTGTGGGGTGCTTATACCTTCTTTCACGTGGCAGCTGACTTAATCCTCACACCTGTTAGGACTCTTTATAGATGAGGAAACTACCACAGAGCTTAAATGATTTGTCCAGGGCACACAAGCATCAAACAGCAGCAACTATCCCCAGAATGGGGCCCTAACCACCACACATCCTGCCTCCCAACACGAGACAGGAGACAGCCATGTGCAGGAATGTTCCCAACACGTGTGTCCACAGGGAACTTGGGGAAGAATCGCATTTCAGGCTGCAGGGGAGGGAACAGTTTTCAGCAACCTTCTCCGGGTTCCTAGCTGGTCTGACAAAACCACAAAGGCGAGTTCACAAGAGAGAAAAGCATATACATGGTATTGAATGTTTATATGTCCATGGGAGGTTTCACAGGAGAATGAAGACCGAAGAAGTGACCAGCACAGGAAGCTCTTATACCAGCCGTGGGCAAACTCCGGCCCGCAGGCCGGATCCGGCCTGTTTGAAATGAATAAAACTATTGAAAAAAAAGACCGTACCCTTTTATGTAATGATGTTTACTTTGAATTTATATTAGTTCACACAAACACTCCATCCATGCTTTTGTTCCGGCCCTCCAGTCCAGTTTAAGAACCCATTGTGGCCCTCGAGTCAAAAAGTTTGCCCACCCCTGTCTTATACCCTATAGACCAGCGGTTCTCAACCTGTGGGTCACGACCCCTTTGGCGGTGGAACGACCCTTTCACAGGGGTCGCCTAAGACCATCCTGAATATCAGATATTTACATTATCATTCATAACAGTAGCAACATTACAGTTATGAAGTAGCAACGAAAATAATTTTATGGTTAGGTCACAACATGAGGAACTGTATTTAAAGGGCCAGAAGGTTGAGAACCACTCCTGTAGACATAGAAACAGTACACTTGGGAAGAATTGTCGAGACAGAGGTCTGGGCTGGGTAGTGAATGGTGAAGAAGTTAAGTGGGGAGATAAGGTCAGTTTAACTGGGTTTGTCTGTACACGTTTCGTGGCCCCAAATTCCTCATCTCTGCTGGTGAGTGTCTTCCTTCCTCCTGCTACATGGAGGGACCTTCACCTGGGGGTTCTGACCTGTTTCAGGGGAGGTGGGAAGGGGGAGGAGGTCAGAGTGACCTTCCTGCTTCTGCCGTTTTTTCTGTGGGATTTCTTATTCCTTCAGCTTAAGATATGTAATATGCCAATATGTCACATTTTGGGGTAGTGTGTCCTGAACCCCATCTAGACCTCAGACAAGCGGCCAAAAGACACACTCAAGCTGGAAAGTTCGATAAGCGGCAGGTGCTGGGCTCTCTCCACGCGCTCACAGACCAACTCTTCTTTTCCAGGACTCTGAGGACCAGCTGCTGGAGGGCAGTGACCCCCTGGGGGCGCTGTGAGGGCCAGACCCACTGCAGCCAGCGAGCCCCACAGCCACCTGGGCCCCCAGCCTCCTCACGAAGGCTGCAAACTGTGAATCCTTGGCCCCAGAGGTCCTTGAACATGTGGAATTATGTCTGAAGCACCCAAGTCGTACCTCATCTCCTTGGTTCATCTGGGGGGTTCTTTTGTTTCTGTGGGTGAGGAATGATGTGAACTCTACCCATCAACTCAGGGGACTTCCCCCACCTCTGACCTTTGGCTGTCCTTCCTGTGTGTCACCTTTAGTCCTTAGATGGCACTTACTACATCCTACCCAACTCGACAGTAACTGTGACCTCCTCTTATTTTCCTACTAGATTGTAAGCTCCCACAGGCAGAGACTCGCCTCGTTCGTCTTGTATCTGAGCACTTAGCACAGTGTCTGGAACATGAAAGGGGCTCAATAAATGTTTATGGAACAGAAATAAAGTCAGTGGAACAATCTAGTGTTCTGAGAACCAAAAATACTGTTCGCCACAGAAGGGGTCAAGCTTTGAAGGTAAAATCCACTTATTAGACCTAACCAGGGCCTTTTCAGTAGCCAACATCTGCCTAGAATTATTTCTCAATTCTGTTTTGTGTGTGTGTATATGTTAAGAAGACATGATAACCACAATGAGATATCACTTCCCAATCACTAGGATGGCTATACCCCAAGAGACTGATAATAGCAAGTGCTGGCGAGGATGTGGAGAGATTGGAACCCTCATACATTGCTGCTGGGATTGCAAAAGCATGCAGCCACGGTGGACAAGTTTGGCAGATCCTTAAAAAGTTCAACACCGAGTTACCATAAGAACCAGAAACTTCACCCCAGGCATATACTATACCAAGAGAGATGAAAACATGTCCACACAAAAACGTACGTGTGCATGTTCACAGAGCATTATTCATAATAGCCCAAAAATAGAAGCAACCCAAATGCCCATCAAACTGTGGTATCTCCATATAATGACATGTCATTCCACCCTACAAGGGGCCTACGCACTGAAGCAGGCAACAGCACGGATGGACCCTAGACACATGCTGAGTGAAAGAAGGCAGACGCAAAGGGCCACAGAGTGTAAGATGCCTCAGGGAGGGAACTGTCTGTGGGAGAAAAGAATTCCAGGTGGGTTTGCCTGCTGCCCACCTACAGCTAAGTTCACACCAATTTTTGCTCTGAAAACAAGCACGCGTGCTTTGCTGGGCGTGATGGGATGTGGGTGGTGAGAAATGAACCCTAAATCTCTCACCCTCCCCTCTCACAAGGATATTCTTATTTGGTTATATTAGAACTAGGAGCCCAGTGCACGAATGCATGCACCTTGAAAGGAACTGTGGGCCACGAGGCTGCGATGGGCACAGGGGCAGGTCTCGGCCCATCCTCCACACCCCAGCCCAGCCCCTCCCGCCACGGCCCTGGTCCCTTCTCTGCCTGCAGCCCCGCTCCCCCTGCTGCTGCAGCTCCCATGCAATGACAGTGCCGACCCCACTCACACCCACTGATGGCGCAGAGCGATTAGGGCCGGTGCCAGTAGCGGGCGCGAGCAGGACTGGTGCTGTCAGCAGGTGCAAGCAGCAGCTCTGGCGCCAGCAGTGGATGCGAGTGGCAGCTTTGACACCGGCACTGGGTGTGAGTGGGTCTGTCGCCAGCAGTGGGTGCGAGAGGCAGCTGTAGGCCCGATCGCCCCTCAGGATCAGGGGGAGGTGAAGCCCTGAGGGGCAATCAGGGCTGGTAGCACCCGCTGATGCTACCAGCCACTAACTTAAGCACACAAAAACCGACGACTTGCAATAAACTGGATGATACAATTCTTTTTATTTGGCAATAAATTCAGTATCTGGTAACATAAAATCAACATTCAGAATAAATAGCAAATACACATTCAGAATAAATAGTAGGTGAACCTAGTTTGCATTTACTGTGCCTGCTATCGTACAGGCACAATTAGTCATTCTACTACATGATTAGAAAACAGTTTCCGACGTCAGGTGCAAGCCACAGAGCTGGGAAAGTGCAGAGGGCTGCTGCGGGCGGGCTCCCCGGAAGCAGACGGAGATTCACGTGCAGGGAGTTTACAGGGTGTGCTCTGGGGTCCACGCCTGGGGAGGGGAGGGAGGTGAAGGAAGGGAGCTGCTCAGAGGGGTGTGACCTCGCCCATCTGAGACAGGGCTTCTCAGCAGGGCCGACAGCTGCTGAACACCCAGGGGTGGGGGGACTCGGTCCTGAAGGGTTACGTGTGAAGCCATGCCATCCCCCAAGACGAGCACAGTCACAAAGCACTACGAGAAGAGGTACACTGAACTAGTGCTCGTGCCCGACCGGCAGCTCAGTTACACACCACGAGGCCGAGTGCTGGGAACACGGCATGTCACCACTGGCCACAGAAGTAAATATGCCCTCGCCAGCTCCTAGGGGAACGGGGCGCACGTCCCTGCTGCCTGTTCCACTGCCGGGCTGTTCGTCTGCACGCTTTCTGAGTTAGAGCAGGGCTTGGGAACTACGGCCAAGGCAGCCTGCAGCTGATTTTATAAACCACGTTGTAATAGGACAGAGCTGTGTCCATTCCTGGAGTAATGGCAACAGAAAATGGCCCGCAAAGCTGACCCCGCATTAACGAATCTTCACTCCCTTTCCTTCCCTTTACCCACTAGGGCAGTGGTTCTCAACCTTGGCTGCACATTAGAATCACCTGCGAATCTTTTTAAAATCCTGATTCCTGGGCCTCATCCTCCGGAAATTCCGTTTCTTTGTTACTAATGTTGTGGCCCCACCCCATAACAAAGAAACGGAATTTCCGGAGGATGAGGCCCAGGAATCAGGATTTTAAAAAGATTCCCAGGTGATTCTAATGTGCAGCCAAGGTTGAGAACCACTGTACTAGGGTGTTAGAGGTTAGCTGGCCTTGGAGCTAGGCTCCCAAATGCTAAGGAAAATAAAAGAGAAAAGAAGGAAATCGGTACACAGGGAAACTGATAAGAGGGCAAAACACAGGCTCCCCAGTAGGTGAATAGGGCAATCAAGGGCCGCTGCCTCTGGCCACAGTCTCAGAGCATTCTAGACGAGGGCCCCCCAGTGGGTCTTTGGCAGCAAATGAGCACTGGGCACAGTGGAGCTCAATGCGATACTGAGCACAGCTCTCGACTGTCAAGGGCCTTTGGGGAGGAAGAGAGAGGAAAAGCCATTTAGTTCATCCAAAGCTAAATTAGTAGGAGGAAAGATTACTTTCCATTTCTCCTCCGCAATAACGAAGAGGGCCGATGCAGTCAAAGCAACTAGTAATTTACTCAGAGACAGCCCAAGTCAGTAACAGGTGGTTTATGTTCCGCGGCACTAATGGCCACAGCAGGAGATGAAGCTGAAGAGCATGAGAGAGAGAGAGAGAGAGAGAGAGAGAGAGAGAGAGAGAGAGAGAGAGAGAGAGAGACTATGTTAGGAGGAAAGTGGGAGCTCTGAGCCAAACTCCTAAAATACTTTAAAAGCTAGGTTTCCTTATAGAAGCAACTCTGGAAAAGCAACTGTGCAGGTCCCCGCCAGGGCGACCTGCTGCGGGTTCCATGCGCCCGCGTTCCGCTGGCATGGGCTGCCCCTGGACTATGACTTTTGTGCACATCATTCTTAGAAAATCAGTCTAACCCATGCTGCACGTGAGAATATTGTTTAAAGGTACAAGCTAATTTTATTGTTTGCTTTCCAAATTGCTACTTTTGAAGGGTGGAAAGCAGACTCACTTCCCTTGGACCAACAGGCTTTCACCAGTGTGAGCCCCAGAGAACAAAATGGAAAGGACAGAATGCCCCGTGCAGTGTGCCCAGGCCCAGCTGCGTCATGACAACGGCTGAGCGCAGACCAGGAGGCTGCCCCGGTCCTTCACGTGGCGACGGCTGCCCTACCCCTGCTGCTGGCCTGGGAGCGCACGGGTCTGCCAGGCACATGCTCGGGGGCCCTGCTGAGACAAATGCCAGGCCTCCGCCACGTGGCAGATCTCAGCACGGCCATGTTTGATGCCCCACAGACCGAAACCTTAATTGGTAATAAATTGTGACACTCATAATTCATACCCAGAAAATGTGTGTCTCCCCTGAGGCTTGGCTCACCCAACCTACACATCCACGAAAGCAGGATTTAAAACAAGTCTACTTCATTCTTGAGTAAACAAACACCCTGTGACTGGCACTAGGAGACATCCAATGAACACCTGATTGGATAAACACTAAGAGATTTTTAAAAACAGTAATAACTACTTCCTCACGCGGCTTCCCCGAAGTGAAGCCGAAAGCACCAGCGTGCCCTTCGAGGCCCCCACACGAGCAGCTCCGGGCCTCCACCTGCACCCCCAAATGCCAGCACCTCTGATGCTAACAGCACCTGGGAGCTAACAAACAGTAAACAAAAGGCCTACCCCACCCCCAAAAGAAACGGACCACTGTGTTTATGATAAAATTTAACCAGAAAAAAGGGGCCGTAACTGACGGGCCTCCTGGTTCTACAGGGTCACCATCACTATCAAAAATACACGGAAATGCCCAGGAAAATCGCACTGTCACAAGCAGCATTGCCAAGCATACTCGAGCTCCTTCACTCCCTGCACTCTGGCAGGGAGCTGTGGCATGCCAAGCCACTCACTGCCGTAAAAATGCTCAGTTAGCAACACTCTCCGCAAGCCCCTCCCTGCACCTGCCAGGCATCAGGTTTAAAACGTATGTCACGTGCATTGTCCTTAGAAAGACGTGAGAAATACTCAGTTACCTAAGTCATTTCCAACCCCCTTTCTCTTAGTTTCAATGCCCTTTACGCTCTCCCACCTTAAATACAGGCACCTAAAGAACCCCCCCCAAGTCCCACACACACACATACACACACACACACACACACACACACGCACACACGCACACGCGTGCAGCAGGAAAGGGAGAGAGCTAAAGGGAGCAGAGGGTGGAGCCAGCCAGGCGGTGAGGCTACTGCTCCCACTTCCCCGATAATCCGGGGGGAGGCAGCCTGTCTGTTGCCTCCAGGAAGGGATGGCTTCTGATAATGCCTACATTTTAGCCACACAACCCAGGGAGGGGAACGGCATTTCACTGCAAGGACTTTGTTTTTTTTTGTTTTGTTTTTCTGTCCTCCAATGAGCACATCAAACCAACAGTCGGGTGGCATTTTCAGGGGACCCACCCCCAAGCATTGGCTCTGAGCGCTTGTTGCTCACAGCCTTATCCCACAGGCTGTTCTGCCAGCTGGACATGTGACCAGGCGCCCTCTCTCCTTCTCTGGGGAAAGGAGCGAGCCCCCCCATCACCTGTGGCGCCCGTCCTTCCCCAGGATGGGGTGGGGCACAGGAAGCGAGACTGAGGACCATCCAGGGCGAAGGACTTGGACCTTCCCTTGCTCTTTCTCTTTTCTTCCCACTGATGCACTGGAACGCCAAAGCCCTGGGACCAAACGGCTGGGGGGTCCCGCTGTTTGGGGGTCATCTCCGCCGCTTACTGCATGTTATGCTGCTACAGAGCTCACTGCACCGTCCGCTTGCTGGGAGCAGTGTCGCTGCACACCACGGCGCCCTTCGTTCCCGATGCACCGTGAATGCTCCCTGTTTTCCATGGAGGAGGCAGGAGTTTCTGCTGCTGGAATACGGAGGTGGCATCAGGAAGTGGCATCAGGAAGTCTTCCCAGGCCCAGGAAAGCCGACACCAGTAGCAGCACCTCGGTCAACAAGAGGACTGATCAGTTCCCCATGAAGCCTGCCACTCAGCCCGAGGAGAGCAGGAAGGCGGGACCGGTACGCGCTGGCTTCCATCTCAACCACCTGGGGAGTATCCTCCAGAAGGTCCGAAATAAATATCAAGAGGCGATTCTGTGTCTTTTCCAAAAGCAACACTCCTATCCACACAAGGCCAGCCCCGTGGTGTCCCCCGGGTCGGGGCCGGGGCAGTTTCTGGCCTTGTCCACAGGAGGGCACGGCTACTTGGCCTGGGCCGCCTGCAGGAGGGGCAGCCTGCAGGTGGGGGGCCCGTCCGCCCAGGCGGGAAGCTCGTGCTGCAGCGGAGTCCTCCTGGGGTAGAACGTGTGGCTGACGTCGTAGTTCAGCAGGCAGCTCAGGGACGCCATGTAGATGTCGGCAAACCGCGACAGACGCCTCAGGAAGTAGGTGGGGTTCTGGTCTGTGCGGAACAAGCTTCCAAAGTGGGCGTTGAAGAAACTTTTGTTCATTTCTCTGAAGGAGCAAGAAAAGAGGGGAGCGGCGGACAATGATTCAGATAAGTTTCAAGTTATTGAAACCAAAACAGTTTCATAGGGCTCATCTGGGAGGAAAACCGTCTGTCCACCCATCCACCCAAATGATGATCACACCTCCCCCTGGGACCCCCCCGGGAGTACTGTTTGAGGCTCCAGTGTTCATGTGTCTGCCCCTCCACACCTACACACCACACTCTCAGACAGAAGGAGAAAAGCAGGAACTGCTTCTAAAACTACACAGAGAGATGTGAATGTTCCAGTCTCCAAAACTCCCTCATCTACAGAATGGGATCAAGACCCCCCCTTTTTACAAGTTTACAGCAAAAACTGAGTAAGGTAAGAAAAATAGCTCTATCTGGTTTGGCTCAGTGGATAGTGCAGCCGTGGGCAAACTACGGCCCGCGGGCCGGATTCGGCCCGTTTGAAATAAATAAAACTAAAAAAAAAAAAGACCGTACCCTTTTATGCAATGATGTTTACTTTGAATTTATATTATTTCACACAAACACTCCATCCATGCTTTTGTTCCGGCCCTCCGGTCCAGTTTAAGAACCCATTGTGGCCCTCGACTCAAAAAGTTTGCCCACCCCTGGGACAGAGCGTCAGCCTGTGGACCGAAGGGTCCCGGGTTCGATCCCAGTCAAGGACACATACCTTGGTTACAGGCTTCTCCCAGCCCAGGCCCTGGTCAGGGCTCGTGCAGGAGGCAACCAATCAATGTGTTTCTCTCACATCGATGTTTCTCTCTGTCTTTCCCTCTCTCTTCCACTCTCCCTTAAAAAAAAAAAAATCAATGGAAAAATGTCCTCGGGTGAGGATTGAAAAAGAAAAGCGTACTGTAAACTCAAGTACTTTTGATTCTTGGGAAATGAAGAATTTTTGTGTAGTGATGCAAGTCAGTCTCCACCATCCCTTGCTCAGCTCCAAACACCTCACTGCCTCCTGGAAGCCTAGCCCCGTGGTCGGCAAACTGCAGCTCGCGAGCCACATGCGGCTCTTTGGCCCCTTGAGTGTGGCTCTTCCTAAGCCTTAGGAGGACCCTAATTAAGTTAATAACAATGTACCTACCTATATAGTTTAAGTTTAAAAAATTTGGCTCTCGGGAGAAACTAAGATGGCGGCATAGATAAACACCGGGAAATTGCTGCTTCCCACAACAATCGATAAATGCATCAAGAACACAAGGTGGACACCATCCAGAACTACAGGAGGGCTGGCTGAGTGTAAATTCTACAACTAGAAGGAAAGAAAAGCACACTGCGAGCGGGAGGAGCTGCGGAGGTGGCGTGCAGACGTACGGGGGCTCGCGCGCGCGGAAAGGGCCTGGCACCTGAGGACAAGGCTGTCTTTTTGAATCCGGAGGGAGACACAAGCTCCCGACGGCTCTGAAATCCGGTTCCGGGAAGTCTCTGGGGACCCAGGACTCACACGGGGAGAAACTGGACTGTCTGGCAGCGGACGAGCTTGAGAGCGGCTTTCCCTCAGAGGTGCTTGCAGCCATTGCCGGGACACTGGGACTCGCGACTCCTTAGGGCGGGGCTGAGGCTCCGCCATAGCTGCTTTCTCCGCCCTTTGATTTCTTGAGACCCCGCCCCACCCAGGCTTCAGCAGAGGCTTTTGCATATGAATGCCCCGGCCATTTGCAACCTGTAATTACCTAACCGCAGCCGGGCCAGATAGACCCAGAGCTTCCAAGAGAAGGCCCAAGGCCCCACAGCGGCTTGCATTGCTACACAGCTGAGCATCATCAGGGCACTTTCAAACTCCAAAAAAAAGGAAGGGGAATCTGCAGTTCTCTTCGTAGTTCCTGCTGTGTAACCTCAGGCAGAGGCTAAATTAGCACCTCCTTAGATCCAAGAGCCACTGTACCCAGTGGTCAGAGGGGAACCTTCCAGATCACAACTCCTCAGATCCATAAGGGACACACTCTGGGTGCAGTCTCAGTGAGCACCAAAGCCCCACTGAAGCAAGTCTTGCCCCAGAAGGGTGTCTCCAGCACAGAAGTTCTCCCACTGCAGACACAGCTGATTCTCGCTGCCAATTGCCCTGGAGGTCAATTCCTCCCAGTGATCCTACAACAACCAAGGCATAGCTACAACAAGACTGTGCACAAAGCCCACGAGGGGGTGCACCAAGAGTGTCCACCTCAGGTAACTGGGGAGGCTGAGCCACTGGGCCCTACAGGACACCTAGCACACAAAGCCACTCTATCAACACAGGGAAGCAGCCAAAATGCGGAGACAAAGAAACAGGTCACAAATGGCAGAAAGGGAGGAAAGCAAACGACTGGATATAGAGTTCAAGGCCACGTTTATAAGGTTTTTCAAGAATTTTATGGAAACTGCCGATAAATTTAATGAGTCCCTCAATAAGTATAGTGAGACCATGGAGGACATGAAAAAGGACCAACTAGAAATTAAGCATACACTGACTGAAATAAAGAATAATCTACGGAGATCCAACAGCAGACAAGAGGATCCCAAAAATCAAGTCAAAGATTTGAAATACAAAGAAACAAAAAATACCCAACTGAAAAAGAAAAAAGAAAAGAGATTCCAAAAATATGAAGATAGTGTAAGGAGCCTCTGGGACAATTTCAAGCGTACCAACATCAGAATTATAGGGGTACCAGAAGAAGAGAGAGGGCAAGATATTGAAAACCTTTTTGAAGAAATAATGACAGAAAACTTCCCCCACCTGGTGAAAGAAATAGACTTCCAAGTCCAGGAAGCGCAGAGAACCCCAAACAAAAGGAATCCAAAGAGGACCACACCAAGACACATCATAATTAAAATGCCAAGAGCAAAAGACAAAGAGAGAATCTTAAAAGCAGCAAGAGAAAGACAGTCAGTTACCTACAAGGGAGTACCCATACAACTGTCAGCTGATTTCTCAACAGAAACCATGCAGGCCAGAAGGGAGTGGCAAGAAATATTCAAAGTGATGAATAGCATGAACCTGCAACCAAGATTACTTTATCCAGCAAAGCTATCATTCAGAATAGAAGGTCAGAGAAAGAGCTTCACGGATAAGAAAAAGCTAAAGGAGTTCATCACCACCAAACCAGCATTATATGAAATGCTGAAAGGTATTCTTTAAGAAGAGGAAGAAGAAAAAGGAACTCTTACCATTTGCCACAGCATGGATGGAACTGGAGAGCGGATAAATACCACATGATCTCACTCATTTGTGGAATATAATGAACAACATAAACTGATGAACAAGGACTGATCCAGAGACGGAGAGGCATTGATTGGACTGTGGGGCTTTGGAGGGAGGGTAGGGGAGGGTGGGGGTAAGGGGGAAAGATCAACCAAAGGACTTACATGCAGGCATATAGGCCTAACCAATGGACACGGACAACGGGGGGGGGGGGGGGGGTAGAGGGTAACGTGGGGACAAGGACACATATGTAATATCTTAATCAATAAAAATATATTTTAAAAAAAAAATTTGGCTCTCAAAAGAAATTTCAATAGTTGTACTGTTGATATTTGGCTCTGTTGACTAATGAGTTTGCTGACCACTGGCTAGGTGATAAGCATTTTGCAAGGTTGTTCGCCCCACCCCAGGCTCTAAGCCCCTGCAGGTGGACACATGTGCATGTGTGTGTAAGTCAACACCCATCACACGTCCGCAGAATAAGCACACTATCTGATGGCTGGGACCCCTGGACACAGAATATTCCAGCAAAATGGCTAAATACCATTCGACTGTTAATCAGTTGCAGAAACAGCAAAAATAATAATAATCATTTACACAACGGTGTGATAAAGGCCACTGGCTGGTCATAGCGGTCTGTCCTCAAATGGTGACAGAGGTTGATAACCAAAAAGCAGAAAATTAAAAGAACTCAACTAGGTCTATGGGTGGAGTGACATAAATATTTAAACGTTTACTTAAAATAATCTCAATGTGCCCTAGCCAGTTTGGCTCAGTGGAAAGAGCGTCGGCCTGCAGACTGAAGGGTCCCAGGCTCGATTCCCATCAAGGGCATATGCCTGGTTGCAGGCTCCAGGAGGGGGGCGTGCAGAGGGCAGCTGATCGATGATCCTCTCTCATCATTGATGTTTCTTTCTCTCTCTCTCCCTTTCCCTGCCTCTCTGAAATCAATAAAAATATATATCTGTTTTTAAAATCTTACTGAGATGTAAAGGTGTTAGAAACTCTAAATCAAAGCAAAAATCCCTGGCGGTTCC
The DNA here is from genome assembly GCF_014108235.1 of Myotis myotis. NCBI lineage: Eukaryota > Metazoa > Chordata > Mammalia > Chiroptera > Vespertilionidae > Myotis > Myotis myotis. The sequence goes on from NW_023416335.1 coordinate 200,328,396, forward strand.
ATTATCTAATAATCAGGTCCCTGCAGTGCAGGGGACGAGGGGCCCAGAATCAAATCACAGAACTTGCCCATCACCCTCTTGCCCAACATTTTCCCACCAAAGTTAGAGTGATAATTAAATTCGAATACGCCAAGACCTGAGAGGGATGAGTCAGTACAGTAAGGCCTCTGTAGCCCCGAGGGAGGGGCTCTGTCCCTTTCCGTGCCCAGACAGGGGGTGCTCCTTCCAGCCTTAGAGACAGCTGCGCCCAGGGCAGGGGCGGCTACGCACAAGAGCAGAAGTGATCCTGTAACCAGTATCCACACAGCACATCCTCTCAGGGAAGCAGAGCTGTCCAGGGGCCACTTGAATAACCACCCCCTTAAGACGCACACCCGCCCAACTTTTTGGGGAGCAGGCGGGCATTCACCGGTCAACACCACCACACTGAGTGCGGGCACATTCCTGAAACAGCCGTGGTTACGGATGAGTACCAGGGCTGGACGGGCCCCAGGAATTCACTGTGGTGCAGGGCCCGCCTCCAACACTGTCCCGGGAGCCACGCTGTGCGGCCAGCATCACTAACACGTGGGCCCCCGGCTGCCCAAATGGGAAAGCCAAGCAGGCGGGGGGAAGGCAGGCTCCTCCTCCCCTGGCCTTCACATTGGATGGGGCCTGGCAGGGAATGTGGAATCAAGATAGGCATGTCTGTTTAGGTGAGAGCCGTAAGAGCACGTTTGTTTGGTTTTTAAAAAAGAAACAAACAAATGCAAGGGCAGGAGGTGTGCGGGAGGTCACTGCTGCCTCAGAGAGCCGTCACGCATCCCTCACTGACAGCAGAGGGGTGGGTGGTTCTGGCCACAGGCAGTCAGTCATGCCTGGGAGCTAAAAAGGGCATCTGGAAGTATGCCTAGGCCAGGGGTGTGCATGTCAGGGTGGCAGACGCCCTATGTTCAGGACGGGGTGCTCTTACCTCATCTCCTTCCTCTCCCTTTTCCACTCCTGCAAAACCAGCTGGGACTCGGCATCTCTGTGCACCTGCAGGACACAAGCCAATTACTGAGAATGTTCTGGATACAAATAAACTCAGTAGGTAATAAGAATTTTTAATGAGCAGCTTTCCTCGTGAACAAATTTTATTCAAATCTGAGAGATGGGCACTTGCATGAAATAATACATTTTCAGACTTCCCAGTTGCAACCCTCCCTTCTTTACCAAAATAGTTTTGAATGTCCAACAACAGAAACATGGTTTAACAAATGAAACTGGATATTATGAAGATATTAAACACGGCCTCTATTAAAGTAGATAATAAAGTATTGTTAAAGGTTATTAATGAACATGTGCATATGTAACTACATAAAGTCTATGTATATACTGTACATATGTGTATACTGTACATATGTGTAATGTATCCATTACACATATTGTTTTTTAATCCTTCCCCGAGGATATTTTTTCCATTGTTTTTTGTTTTGTTTTGTTTTGTTTTACTTTTTAGAGAAAGTGGAGGGGAAAAGGGGGAGAGAGAGTAACATCAATGTGAGACACATCAATTGGCTGCCTGCCACACGCACCCCAACCAGGGCCAGGGATCAGCCTGCAATCGAGGTACACGCTCTTGACTGGGAATTGAACCCATGACCCTTCAGTCTGCAGGCTGACGGTCTAAACACTAAGCCAAAACCAGCCAGGGCCATTACACATAGTATTACCTATAGGAATATATACTTACTACATACTATCTATCACATGATGTATATATTATGCATATACATCAACATAAAAATGGAAGGTAAGTGGAAAGAATAGGTACATCCACTAATTGGAAGCACCTGAAAATATGTGCATATATTAAGAAATTAACAACAAAAAATTTCTTTAATTTATGCAAGGGTAGTAGAATTATAATTTGTTTTACACTGTCTTCCTTAATATTGTATTATCTTTTAAAACGTTTAAGGGGAAAAAATGTTTCTGTAAAAGGCAAAAAGGTGTAGCACCTCAACCAGATGGAAAAGCAGAGAATTCTCTGGTTGGGCTGAAATAAGAGCAAAGGCACCAAGAACATGGCAACTGCCCACAACCTAACAATGGAATCTCACAAGTCTCTCTGAGAGGCTCCCGTGGCCGAACAGGAGGCTCAGCCAGAATCAGAGGCGCGTGTGACCGCAGGGGACAGGTGGCTCCCTGCCCTTCACAGTCACGGGGCAGCCTCAGGGCCCGGAGGAAAAGACCAAACAAACCATCTGCCTCTGACGTGAGAGCCAAGGCCCTTCTGTTTACCACGTCTGCCCAGCTCACCAGCTTGGCCAACAGGCACGCGCTCAGGGTCTCTGCCACTCAGATAAAACCCTGAGCTTGCAATTTGGGTTTCTTGCCCAACACCACTGACTACACCAGCAGGCAGCAGCTACACTGAATGACCATGGCCGTGTCACTGGAGACCGGATGGCTGGCCCGGCACTTCTGGGGGTGTTGATGGTTTTGTGAGCCTAGTTTAAATAGCTCTGACATTTCAATTAACAAATTACTCACTATAGAATTTAAACTCTACAATGTACGTGACTAGATCAAAAATCTGTAGAGTGTCACAAGTAATTTACTTAGACATATATATGTATATACACATGCATATATATATATACATATATGTATACATACACATGTACTCTTGTGCATATATACCCATATGTATACATACACATGCATATTACTGTATGACCCTAGCACAGACTTGAGGCTACATTAACCCAGAATCGATGCCTTTTGTTTTTAGAAAACCATCTCACAGACGAGCACGGGCAGGAAACAGAACGAGTCCTTGTCAGAGAAGAGTCGAGAACCAAGGGAGCCGGAGCACGAAGAAGAAAGACCAGGCAGTGCGGGCCCCGTGCTCTGCAGTGTGGGCACCCTGGAGTGTGGGCCTGGCCTGCCACCCCGCGCAGCTCTGCCTGAGCTCACACAGGCTGCCAGCTGGGCCAGGCAAGGCAGTTCCCTGGCCATTTCCAAAGCGGGCTGGCAGGCCGTGGGCAGAGGCTGCGGGTGCGTTAGCCAAGAGAGCGCATCCGTGCCCCTTATCCTGAAAGAGTCGGCCCTCACGCCGAGAGGGCTGAAGGCCTGGCCAGCGGAACCAAGCGAGAAAGCAAGGTGCCTCATGAGCTTGGAAAAGGGGTCACAGCTGCCACAGAGGGACATCCTCACAGGCCAGGAAATCACCACAAAAAAACAACAAAATTGAATATGTGACTTATGGGAAGAAAAACCCACCACTGCTCTCTAGTGAGCCAGCCAATTGTAGGTATTATCTTCAAAAGCAAGTGGAGACTGCACCCAGGGGCCCTGACTCTTGCTTGGAGACTTTCCAGGAAGCTGTGGTGCCTAGCCTAAGTGTTCATTCCACAGGACCCTTCATTTTACAGAAGGGGAAACTGAGGCCCAGACGGAGAAGACCACTGCAGGCTAATGGCAGAAGCAGGACTAGACCCAAACGAAGGCAGAGGCTCTCGAATCCCACCCCCACAGGACATCTCCCTAAGGGGCTGCGGTGGGAGTGAGGCCACTGGAATTCCAGACAGAGAAACGTAAACAAAAGCCTTTTTCTCCAAATGGCTTTGGGGGCGTTGAGAAAGGTCTCTTCAGGGAAATTGGCAAAACTCTTAGGGGCAAAATAACCCCCGTAATTATTCTGCAGGATGACTTATGCCTCATACTTTGTAACCACAATTAAATAGAGAATATCTAACACTGGCCAGTGCACTAACTTGAGGCTTACAGAAAAAGGAGGAGAGAAAAAAATCTCAAACCTGCATTCGCTCCAGTAACCCGGTCAGCGTCTGCAGCCAGGTCATGGTCTGGATGTACTGTTCTGTGTTCATGATTCTGAGCTCAGACCGTAACTCTGGGATGATGGCACCAGTCCTCCAGCCATGCTTCAGGGTCAAGTCCTGCTCACAAAGATCACAGAGAGTCAACATTAATCTCAATGGACTTTAAGTCATTGCATGACCTGTCCCAGACACAACAGGCACTCATTGAATTACTTTTTAATTGTAATGGTTAGTTATTAACCAAGACGAATTCAATGAATTACATGCCATTAAACCCAAGTTAGCCTAGGGCTTTGATCATTTCACCCCAAGTAAATTTGTTCGGGAAATAACTGCTGTAAGTCACAGCCCTTGCAGACACTCAGGTCTGGAATCATTATCCACGGCCTGTAAAACAACAATTAGGTCAGGGGCAGAAAGAGGATGGACCACGATACTATTCATCCACAGACGGCAGGGAACACCCACTGGGCGCCAGGCCTCGCGGGTCATGGGGAACCGTGGAATATCAGACTTGGAATGATCACACAACATACACACACATGATCACAGTTTTCATTCCAATATTATAACCCTATGAGCTGACAATAGGCCAAGCGACCTGATGTCAGTTATGTCCCAGAAAATCTAAGATACGCAATCACTGTACTAAAAGGTCATTCATTTTCTCATTTGGCAAATATTTATCAAGTCCTATTTGCCAGGCCCATTTCTACAAACTGAGGATAAAACAATAAACAAAAACCGACACATCCCTGCCCTCATGGGAAATACAAATGACAAATAAGTAAGTAAATGCACAAAGCCAAGTGGTCTTAACAAATTTTAAAAGGTTGAAATCGTAAAAAAAAAAAAAGCACCTTTTCTACTTAGAAGGAATGAAACTAGAACTCAACAGCAGAAGAAAGAACTGGAAAATTCACAACTATGTGGAAATTGAACAACACTCTTAATGGGTCAAAGAAGAGATCACAAGGGAGATTAGAAAATACCTCGAGGCAAATCAAAATGCAAACACAACATACCCAGACCTACCTACGGGTGCCGCAAAAGCCATGCTGAGGATGAGATCTAGAGCTATAAACACCGACATTAAAGAAGGCCTCAAATCACCTAACTTTGTACCTTAGGGAACTAGAAAAAGTAAACTAAAAGTTAGCAGAAGGAAAAAATAAAGATTAGATCAGAAATAGAAGACAAAACAAAAAAAATCAACAAAACCAAGAGTTGGTTCTTCAAAAAGATCAACAAAATTGACAAACCTTTAGCATAACTAAGAAAAAAGAGAGGAACTCAACTTAGTAAAATCAGAAATTTAAGTGGTGCCATTATTACCGATTCTACAGAAATAAACACGTTTAAAAAGAGTACTCTGAGCTTCTGTATGCCATCACCTTCTGGATAACCTAGATCCGTGGTCGGCAAACCACGGCTCGAGAGCCACATGCGGCTCTTTGGCCCCTTGAGTGTGGCTCTTCCACAAAATACGATTGAAACTTCGTGGCCCATGCGCAGAAGTCGGTATTTTGTGGAAGAGCCGGTATTTTGTAGAAGAGCCACACTCAAGGGGCCAAAGAGCCGCATGTGGCTGGCTAGCCGTGGTTTGCCGAGCCGCAGTTTGCGGACCACTGACCTAGATGAACGGACATTCCTAGAGACACACACCTGCGAAGACTGAATCACTAGGCAACGGGAAATCTGACAGACCTCTAACTAGTAAGGAGATTGGATTAGTAATCCAAACACTTCCAACCAAGCCAAGCCCAGAACCAGATGGCTTCCCTGGTGAATTCTACCAAACACTGAAAGAGGAGTTAGCATCAATCCCTCTCAAACTCTTCCCACAATCAAAGAGGAGGGGGTCCTTCCTAACTCACTCTGAGGTCAGCACTACCGATAGCAAATTCTAGTGTGGAAAGCTGGTTAAAACACAGATGGCCAGGCGCCCCCCCAGAGTTGCTAACTCTGTAGGTCTGGGGCGAGGCTGAGAATCTGCATTTCTTACAAGGTCCCAGTGGAGCTCATGCCACAAGACCACACCCAGACGTGTGTGTGTGTGTGTGTGTGTGTGTGTGTGTGTGTGTGTGAGATATATATATATATATATATATATATATAGAGAGAGAGAGAGAGAGAGAGAGAGAGAGACACCTCACAGGGCCACGTACCACATGACCTAAGGGCAGTGCACAGCATCTCATCAGGCCGAAGACCCCACCTAGCAAGAGGCAAACACCCACGGTGATGCCACGTCCCGTGGCTAGACATTCTGGGAGTGCCGACATCCTGACAGTGACACTTTATATTTCTAGTTTATGAAGCACTGTTATATACATTATCTTATTTCACACTTCTTACAAATGAGGACATCAGAGCTTGAGGGAAATGTTCAAGGTCACACAGCTAGTAAACAGTAGAACTGCGGTAAAAACTACGGTCTTCTAATCTGAGCCCATGGTTCCTTCCACTAGACCTCTACCCATAGACAGACGGGACGACAAAGGTGTGCACAGGAGTCACCTGGGGAGATTTCACTACACACAGGCGCTGGGACTGACCCGTCTAGCTCCAATGACATATTGTTCCAACTACAGGTTCAAGCATAATTCGAGGCCTGCAATCCCCTCTAGTCATTCCAATGGCATGAAAAGCCTCGTTTTCACTTAAGGGCTGTTTCTGGGAAAAGTGAGTTTTTAACGCATCCAAAGCGACAGGCTGGCAACGGGGCCCTGACTGATGCCTCAAGTCTTTATGCGGCAGTTGTGTGGTTCTGACACATTGATAAATTGAAAAGAAAAGAGCACTGGCATTTATTTCTTACCATTACTTAAATGGAAAGATTTTTCTGATTAAACTCTGAGTCAACTGCTAACTTCCATCATTTCTCCCCAAAAAATGTGTCTTTTTCATAACTGATCCATCCTGTTCTATAAAATATAAGGCATTAAAAATGTGACCTACTCCTCGCTTTATGAAAGCATAAAAATGGTCTTAACCAAAAGAGAAATTCCTTAGTAAGTGGGACTAACACGTCTGTCCCCCAATGAAGAAATAGAAAAAAAAAGGCTCCTCTCACCGCCAGGTCGCTGTATATATGGTCACCAAAATATAACACTTTGGATCCTCTCCATCCAGTAAGCTTCAAAAATTCATATAAATTGCCCTGCAATAAGGAAAATACAGATATTATCTCCTGTGACAGGTAGAAGCTCTTATATAACCCATGGCCCAAAATACCTTTTTTAAACTTCAAAAAAATTATTTTGCTTTTATAACTTATTTTAAATAACAAAATATAAAGACAAAAACATCTTAGTCTGAAACCTTTCAGGCCTTTCTTCTACGTCAGATGTACTTTTCAAAAAGGGTTCATATTGTATATGCCTCTTTGTGACAATCTGTTCACACTTAGCAGGCGATGGCTGTATTCCCAGGTAAAATATTAACCTGCCATGTAATTCCATTCCTGAGAAGTACCATAATCCATTTTACAAATTCCCTGTTATCATTTACTTTGTTATCTATTTTGTAAGTAATTTCATTCTTATAGTAGGGTTTTAGCTACATCTTAAATCATTCTCTTGGGCTAACTTCCTAGAAGTGGAATGGCTTTTCAAAGCTAAGTTTTCAAGGCCTACTACATATACTTAATGTCAAGGTTGTTCTAAACCAGCCGTGGGCAAACTACGGCCCGCGGGCCGGATCCGGCCCGTTCGGCTGTTCTATCCGGCCCGCAGAGCCGAAAGAGCGGAGGGTTCTCTTACTCTCCCCTCCGCTCCTTCACCAGCAGCAGTGTTAACATGTATTAGTTCACACAAACACTCCATCCATGCTTTTGTTCCGGCCCTCCGGTCCAGTTTAAGAACCCATTGTGGCCCTCGAGTCAAAAAGTTTGCCCACCCGTGTACCCACTAGGAACGTATCAATACATTAAAAAAAAACAACACAATAATAGCAAGTCAATCGTTTATTCAAATATTTGCAAGCCTTATGTAATATCAAAATATATTAAAACTGTAGATTAAGACACAGTTTGTCACGAAATAATTACTAATTTTCGCAAATAATGTGCCATGTGATTAAATCCTTTTATGGAGACATTTCCAAGCTTTGCTACCTATATCTTAATTGTTATTTACTATGAAAAGTAATGCTTTCCATTTTGTTTTAAGAAACTGTTCAATTCTGAGTTGATGTAGATACTGACTTAAGCTTAAATTCTGCCACTAAGTCATAAACAGTCCACAGGGCAGAGCACTGGGCACTGCCAGCCCCAAGTGAGCCTCGGTGAACTGTCATCATTACTGACCACGCGCAGCCAAGCAGCCAAAGGGATAAACTGGTCGTGAGGTACCTGCTTGTAAATCTGGCCCTTCTGCAACTTGTAGATTTTATCCCAGAGTAAGACACCTTTCTCATTCACCTTTCGGAAAGGTCTAAGAACAGAAACGGGAGTCGTTATGAGGGTGGTGGTTGTGCAGGCCGCCTGCTGTGTGAAACACCACATGGTTACCCACTGGGAACAGAAGGGGGCTGCCTGAACCTGAGAAATCCCTGAAAACAACTCCGGCATTCCCCCTCCCAGGGCAAGGTCTCCCAAACTGTGGCTCCACCCCCACCGCCCACACCCCATCCCTGGGTCCAAGGACTTATAGTAGAGAAAGAACCCCAGGGTCAGATATACAATGGCTCCCGTTTCCCAAGACTACTGGGGCAGAAAGACACTCTATAAGTCTTGGTAGAAATTTACTCCACCTGATGCAAAACCTGTGTTGCAGAGAGTTTTGCAAATTCCAACTGCAATTTTAAAGGTACCGTTTGCAGCTCAAAAGAGCTACCCACCAGGTGGTTTGTTGCCGCTGTTTTGTTATACTTCACAATGCATCTGCATCAAGAGATCTAACATACTCTGTCAGAGTAAGTTTGCATTTTTCATTGTTATCAATCAATTTCTGAAAGCCTGACCAAGAGGACTGAAGCAGCCCGAGTTGAACTGAGATCCATTTTGATTTGTGTAAGATGTCTGCTCTGCACAAATCTCACTCTCCTCACAAGCACTTGCTAGACGACTTTAAAATCAAAGGTGTTGACGGCAGATGCTTGTGATTTCCAACCGGATTTCACCAAGACACGCTCCATCGTAAGCATTCACAGCAGCAAATGAGGAAAACCTAGTCCCCTGGAGAGGCAGGCACTCACCTCCGCTTATCGTTAAAGAAGCTCGGCTTCTCGGCCTGCACGATGACCACGTCAAACAGGTCCCGCCAGTCCTTTCCAACGATATAGCTCATCCCTTTGTCCCTAAACAACACGCCGGCCAGGTTAGTCTAGCACTGAAGGGGTTAACTGTTTTTGCAACTTTTTCTTGCAAATTTCCACTGTGACATGCAATCCAAGAAGTGAGGCGGAAGCCAGCCAGGAAACTCAGGACTTACACAAAGCTGCTGGGGCTGTTGGTGATGAGGAACATCTTCTTGCCGTGATCAGCCAGTTTGGCCAGCACCGCGCGGGTCTGCTCAGCATAGCAGATGTACTTATCTAAGAGCGAGAGAAAAATGCACACACAGATTCAGCACGATGCCCGCTCAGTCTGCCAGTGCTTGCTGAATGGGGCCTGCGGGCCCGGCGCTGTCCAGGGCACATGGGGGAAGAGAAAGCGGTTTTACGGGAGCCTGGGTCAGGGTGGTCTATCAGTGTCCGGTGCATCAGTAGCCAAGACCCCCGCCTCCTCGGTCTAAGGGGAAAAACGAAGGGACTGCAGCTGCCAGCGCCTCTCCTTCTGAGTCAGGATTATGTCAAAGGGGAGGGAGACGGCTGAGAGGTGGGGATGCAGGGCCCTTGCCTGGCACTCAGAAAGGTGCTACAGTCTGCTCAGCACCTGCAGTGAAAGTATGATGCCTGCAGCGGGCCATGGGGAAGGGGCAGCCTGGACCGGCTTCGTGGCAATGCCAAACACGTACCAATGTCTGCTTCGACGGCTCGGTACATGATTCCTTTGATGTGCACATCTCGAATTGCATCCTGTCAAAAGATACGTTTTTAATCCGTGAGCACACTGGCCTGAGTAGCAATACAAGTGAAATGGCACTCTGTCATGAGGAGCCTGCAATCCAAGCACTAAATGAAATCTAAATCTTGGCCCATTTGTCAGAGGTGGCCCCTGTGGGGAAAACGTAAGTTTCCATGGTGACAGTGGCAGTTCTCCATGCAATCTGCAAGAGGGTCACTGGGAGCAGGTAATTTGTGTGGATAATTCTGAAAAAAAAAGCCTCACATGATAAAACATAATTTATATGCAGGATCGTGAACAAATGATTCCAGGCCATCCGGGCAAAGGGCATTATTGTTCTTTTCATCTCTGCACCCTCCCCTAGACCCCAACAGCAGGTTCAGTCATCTAGGAAAGAGGCAGAGACAACAAGAGAATGGACCTGCCTCTCTTCAGTGCTGCCAATGAGGGAGAACTGCCAGTGGGGATGCTGACTCCGGCAGAGATGTGGTCCAGCCCTTGGACACGAGGAGGAGGAAGCAGCTAACCCTTTGGCAGGCCCAGGAGTGTGGCAGCCTGATGCCTGGCAGGTGTCAGAGCACAGCCCCACTCTCCGGTGGCACCGAGAAGGTCCTCTACACAGGTGGCACCTGGAAACTTTCAGAGCCGGTGACAGGGGACTTGACTGTGGACAAACTGGGCCATAAGCCTTAGAAAATCACAGATTTCTGTCAAGCGTGAGCACTCTGGACTGTAAATTCAACCTCAATCCCCTTCCAGTACAGGCTTATTTCGACATCACATCGGCAGAAGGCAATGGCTAAGAGCAAGCCAGAACCAAACTTCCCGGCTTAAAATCTAGACTCTACTATTTACTAGCTGTGTGACCATGGGCAAGTTACTCAACCTCTCTGTGCCTCAATTTATCTATAAAATGAGGGTGATAATAACAGTTTCTACTTCAAGGCATTATTCTGAGGGTTTAGTTAGTTAATGTGCGTAAAGCACTAAGAAGAACAGTGCCCAGAACACAGAAAACTCGGCATATGTGTTCACTGTTGGTGGTTGTCACACTAATAGTAAAAACTGAACTTTTAAATAAACATCTCTCCTCACAAGTACAAGGGGTTATATAACTATAAGTGATTCTTAAAGATTCTTACAAATGAAGTATTTGTGTGCACGAAAAGGAAATTAGAAACTATTTCAGTTCACAGAACACCAAATTGATATTGAGAAACTATAATTCATCTTTTATCTGCCTAAAACCTAGGATTCAGGGCAGTCAAAATTTTAAATTAGTCATAAACATATAATAAAAAATACTGTAGGAATGAATATGGACCTTTTAAAATACATATATTTCAATAAATATGTATTATATACAAATTATCTATATTAATAAAAGCATAATATGCTAATTAGACCAGGCATCCTTCTGGACGACCTTCCAGACAAACCTGGGACTGCAAGGGAAGCCCAGGTCCCAGGTGCCAGAGGGAAGCCAGTGCCGGCAGCCAGGGGAAGGCAGGCCTACTCACGAATTTTGTGCATCGGGCCTCTAGTATTTCATATAAATATATTTCTATCACATGCTTAGAAATATATAAGAAAACCATATTAAATAACATAAACATTTTTAAGTACTGAAAAAGTTCAGTTTAAAGAATATTAAACATGTGACTATGAATGAAAGCATATAAGTACAGAGTTATATAAATGAGGTGTGTATATGCATAAAATATTTATGTTGATCTTTCTCCCCTTTCGAATAGATTTCCACAGCTGCTGCAGGGCCTCCAGGAGCCTGCATGGCACCTCCGTGTGCCAGAGACAATGGCGCCTCCTGTTGGCAGCTGCGTCCCTGGGTCACAGCCTAAGACTCAAATGCCGGTCTTTTTGTAGAGCCACCCAGCCGCTGGCCAGGCTCAGGGATGAGCCGGGTACAGCTAGACCACAGTCACCACTCACCCCTCTGGCCTCAGAAAGAATTAAGAAATCCAGGTAACAATATGAGCGCCCTCTTCTTTTAACAACAAATTTGACTGATTTCCAGTTCTCCTAACGAAACATCTTACAATTTTCAGGGACAAACCACAAATACAAGCGCTCCCAGGCAAAGGCTATGTCAGGCACCTAACCTACACAGGAGCCTCAGGATTCTGCTAGTTCCGTGGAAAAGCGCCAGGGGTGGGAACCCGGGACCTCCCCCCGCCCACACAACCTTGACGTCTTTGTACAGGTGGACAGGCTCATAGTCGATGTTGTTCTTCAGAAAGTATTCGTTCACGCAGGACAGCAGGCTCATCTCGGGCAGGGAGAAGATGTCCATGAACTGCTTCATGGTGTTCCCGTGGGAGCTCTGCGGGCAGGGAGCGCAGTGAGAATCCGAGGCCCACACCCAGCAGGGCCAGACTCGGTCTTTCCTGAGGGCGGGGGCGGGGGTGGGGGGCTGGTCAACCTGATCCCTCTCCACGAGAAAAGCAAAACTCTAACAATACAGACTTAAAAAGGCTCACCTTGTTCCTCTCAGCCAGGCGGAGCTGACATCTCGCTTTGAGCATAAGGGGCACATGCAAGGAAATTCCCCAAAGTCTAACCGCCCTCCCCTTTCACTCTCCTCTGTGCTGTGTCCAACTCCCAGCTCACAGTCCCATCGAGCTCCGAGGAGAGCAGGGAAGTTAAACCCTTGGAAAGGCAGAAAAGGCCACTTGACTTTCCTGAGTTTGAGCACCTCCCAAGCCTGTGTGTGAGCTTGAAAAAGAGCCTTTCTCTGAATGGCTGCCAACTTTTTTAAGTTTACCAGCTAGTGAGACATCTGCCATTGCACTTGGACAATGCAAGCAAGGCAACGCATCTAATAAGAAGCAAAAATGCGGGGGGCCAGGAGAACCACAAAAGTTAGAAAAACAGGTTTCCCTTCAGGCACAGGGTGACCTGCTGCCCTCAGTCTCAGGGGAGGCGACAGCCGCTGCACTGACAGCCCCCAAGGACTTCATCCAGAACGTGGGACACCTCGGGGGGTGGTGGCAAACGGGCAGGTACCAGGAAGGCGTAAGGAGCCTTCATCAGGTAAGGAGGAAAGGCCTGAGAAAGGAGAATCACGAAAGAACCTACGGAGCCTGTTCCATACTAATCTCTCAAACCTTGGGTCTCTCAAAACAATCCCAACGTTCCTCGTCAGTTCCCTATGAGCAGTCCCAGAGCCTAGGGATCCAAGCTCCTCCATGTCCCAGGCCATGTCTTCAGGAGGAAAAAGACAGGCTGCTTTACCTAAATACAGCCTTTCTCATTACCTTGCCATAAAAGTCGCTCATCTGTTCCAGAGGCACGTGGGATCCCTCGTACATTTCAATGACTTCTTCATCAGGGACCACACTGAGGCCTCTGGGGAAAGACAGGCAGCGCAGTTCAAGAGCTTGGCCAGCGAGAGCAAGGACTGTCACACCCCTAGCAAGTGCTGGGAATTTTCAAGCAAGGTGTGAGGCGTCACAAGGAGGCACGATGTGCCACTAGTAACTGCTGCCAATGACAGGCAAAGTGCTACTACGGTTACTCCTGCTGCCACACTACAGGTAAGAAGAGCAGAAAGATAAGAGCTCAGATCACATGGCACCTACTATACGCCAGATCTGAGTTCCACATAGTCCTTCACTTAGTTCTCTGCAATCCCAGGCGAAAGGCACTGTCATGCCTCCCTTTTGCCCCCAGAGGCAACTGAGGCACAGAGAGCTCACATACCTTCCCCCCGGTCAGTAAAGTAGGAAGAGGTGGGTCAGGACTGGGTCCAAGGGCTTTGTGGGTCTTCAACCTCTCCGCCACACTGCCTCCCTCAACAAGGTCCAAGGCTTTCTAATGCCTTCCTTTGAGGTGAGTTTTCCATTTTTTAAAAAATGTTTTTAATGCATCCGGGAGAGAAAGGCTGGCTCCGTCTCCATCATCCCTGTGCCCTCTGAGACTCCACCCTAAGGTCAGTGCCGAGATGGAAAAAGGCATGCACAAGGCTCAGGGGACTAAACCCCGTGACACAAGGCAGGCGCCCGGGCACCACCTCCAGGAGGGGTGACCCAACGCTACGTGACAGTGAAGGCGTTTCCGCATCGGGACATGCCAAGGTAACACCCGCCTGCCTCCGGAGCTGCGGGGGAATCTGCAAATGAATCCGGCTCCTCCGCTCGCCGGAAAAAATAAGTTCTGGAGTCAGAGCGGCTGGGTGTCAGCCCTGCCTCTGCCAGCGCCGCTGGGAGCAGATGCCTGCACCCAGGGCTCGGTGGTCTCAAGTTTCCTCACCTGGAATGTCCCACTCTAGAGAGTAACCGGGGGAAATGTCAGCTCCTCTACCCCCTTCTTCCAAGAGAAGGTGCTCGAGAAGCAGACACCATGAGGAGGGACCAGAGAAGGAGTGGTGGGAGCACCACACGGCGCTGCAGCAGGGGTAGTATGTGATTCAATAAGGATGTTAGTTACGGATACACACAGGTTGCTTAAAATGCCGAGTCACTTGGCCAATATTAAAATACATACAAAAATAATTTACGTTTGATATACTATTAAAGAAAGTTTAATTTCAGCGTCTTTCCTCCATTACCCACCCCCGAATGACTTCTAAAAATAGCCGAGTGGATTCATTAATAGTTTGCCTCCGATCTTGATTAACCTGTTACAAGTACTAGCTTTGAAAACAAAAGGGGCCATGGACTTCCGTTTATCTCCGCTCCAGAAATCAGATAAGACGCTGGTACGAAGCCAGATCACTCCAGACAGTGACCTTGGAAAACAGCGCTTGCTAAGGTAGCAGCAGTCAAGTGTGCACACCTGTACGGCTTGAACAATTGGAAAGAAAATACAGTGGGGCCTTGACTTAGGAGTTTAATACTTTCCCAGACCGAGCTCGTTAAGCTCATTAAGGAGCTCGTTAACTCAAATTACTCTATCAACTCAATGCAAAAAATCGGCCAAGAGACAGCTGGTATCTCAAAAAACCCGTTAGTCGGGACACTGGTAAGTCAAGGCCCCACTGTACAAAAAGTAAAAGAATTCTGCGGGGTGGGTTCTCAGCCTCCACACTGGGCCCGACCGCGTCCTTCCGAAGCCACTGCTGCCTCTGAGCACGGACACAGGAACCTGGGCACACAGCTGCATCCTTAAGGCGTACGTAACTAAATGCCAGCTCAAAAGCAGCCAAGGAATCAGCCTGCTCCAGGGTGTGTAAACCAGCACTGAAAACTACTTTACACACCCATGTGGTTATGAGAAATACAAGGGTTAGGAGCACAGATCCGAACCAGTCTGCCTGGGGTTCAAATACCACCTCCCTTAATTACTAGGGGTATTTACTACCTAGACAAGGAATTTAACACTTTGGGTCTCAGTGTCATTTTAAAACTGAAACAATAATAGTACCTACCTCCTAGTGCAGTGATGGCGAACCTTTTGAGCTCGGCATGTCAGCATTTTGAAAAACCCTAACTTTACTCTGGTGCCGTGTCACATATAGAAATTTTTTGATATTTGCAACCATAGTAAAACAAAGATTTATATTTTTGATATTTATTTTAGATATTTAAATGCCATTTAACAAAGAAAAATCAACCAAAACAAATGAGTTCGAGTGTCATAGGTTCGCCATCACTGTCCTAGTGTTACTGAGAAGACTAAACGAGTTACTGTATATGAACAGTAATTGGTACATGATAAGGGCCTGTGATGGGAACAACCCTAGCTTTTCACAAAGGTTCCAGTTAAGAAGTGAAACGTTGGGTGCAAAATTGGACTGCAGTGGAGAGCAGTGTGCCGCCTCCCCTGCCCAGCGGCACTCACTCCCACAGCCCACGACATAAAATGCCGGGGTCCAGCCCCAGCGGGTCCAGGGGTCCCCAAAGGTGTGGACGGAGTCGGCGAAGAAGGAATGACGTGGAGGCAGCGTTCAGTTGATCAGCAGCCTAGCCAGGATCTCCAGCCAGGATCTCCAGCCAAGTTCTGGTCTGGATCTCCAGAGAGGTTCTGCTTCAGATCTCCAGCCAGGTTCTGTCCAGGTTCTCCAGCCAGGTTCAGTCACCAGGTTCTAGTCAGGTTCTCTTGCCATATTCTATAGTCAGGTTCAGTCCAGGATCTTTTGCCATGTTCTCTCGCTAGGTTCTGTCTCTAGGTTCTGAGGCCAGTTTCTGTCCAGGATCTTTTGCCATGTTCTCTCCAGCGAAGTTCTTCTGTCTCTAGAGAACGTTCTGTGTAGGTTCTGTGCCTAGGTTCTGTCTCTCTTGGTTCTGTATTCTAAGTTCTGTGTTCTAAGTTCTGTGTTCTAAGTTCTGTGTTCTAAGTTCTGTCTCTTGCTGTCTAGTTACATCTGTATTTATACCAGTTGATTCAATCCTATCAATCTCTATTACAAAGGTTAGGGCGTTTCTTATCTCCATTCCAGGGAGTAAAGATTATGTAGCTTAAGCATGATTGTTCATAGTTAAAGTGATTAATTACCCGCCTGGCACTTAGTTAAGAGGTTTTATTCCCTCCCTAACTTCAGGGGAAAATCCCTACCTGGGGAAACAACCTTTCTCAGAGACCTTGGTTAAAACACATAGTGCCAAGAAGGTGAGCAAACATATTAAGAACAGTATGCCATATATGCCAGGTCCCTTGAAACAGCAAGGATGGACCCGCTCCCGGCAAATTCCCCCTTTTTTATTTTTTAAAAGCAGGCATTAAAAAGAAAAACCCGAAATGCTCTCTTGTATCCATTTTAAGAGTGGAATGGCGCTTTCCGCTATTACCTGAGTCCTGATCTATCACCCCAGGGAGAGCTTGCCAATCCTGCACTTTCCTGGGGTGGAAAGGCTGCAGTGGGGTTAAGGATAAGGCTCCTTGGGCCTACCTTCTCCCATGCCTCTACATTTACCTTTCTGGCACCTTTCCTTCCTCAGAAAAGCATGGACATATTTCTTGTATAAAATGTTCCATCTGACTGGGAGTAACCTTAACTCCTCTGCTAGCAAGCATATGTGTTAAAAGATCAATACGGAGTCTTTTTTCTTTAGACTCAGTATGGCACATCTTCTTAATGTAAAGATCAATACAGAGTCTTCTTTCTTTGGACTCAGTATGGCACATCTTCTCAATCTAAGTTCTGTACTATCCACCTTCTTACCCTACTTATCCTCTATAGGGGGGTCTGCAGTACCCTGGTGGAGTCCTATCCGTCCTGAGTGTGGGGGTTCTCAATGGGGGGGCTTACCTAAGGGAATCCTGTTCCAGGGGTTCCCAAAGGTGTGGACGGAGTCGGCGAAGACTATCCACCCTATTCCTACGGTGAAGTCTGATCCGTCCCGAGTGTGGGGCGCTTACCTAGGGGTCCCTGTTCGGGCGCCATATGCCGGAGTCCTGCCCCAGCGGGTCCAGGGGTCCCCAAAGGTGTGGACGGAGTCGGCGAAGAAGGAATGACGTGGAGGCAGCGTTCAGTTGATCAGCAGCCTAGCCAGGATCTCCAGCCAGGATCTGGTCTGGATCTCCAGCGAAGTTCTGCCGTTTATTGTCTTGTTACATCCATATTTATCCCAGTTGATTTTAATCTTGTCAATTTCTATTACAAAGGTTAGGGCGTTTCTTATCTCCATTCCAGGGAGTAAAGATTATGTAGCTTAAGCATGATTGTTTGTAGTTAAAGTGATTAACTACCCGCCTGGCACTTAGTTAAGGAGTTTCATCCCCTCCCTAACTTCAGGGAAAAATTCCTACCTGGGGAAACAACCTTTCTAGGAGAGGCATCCCCTCCCTGACTTCAGGGAAAAATTCCTACCTGGGGAAACAACCTTTCTTGGAGAGGTGACCTTGGTTAAAACACACAGCGCTAAGGGGAGCAAACATATTAAGAACAGTATGCTATATACGCCAGGTCCCTTGAAACATATGCTGTGCAGATGTTTCTTTCCTGCAGCGACTGTGTCAAGCAGCAAGGATGGACCGGCTTCCGGCAATAAAATTCAACATGATGCAGCAACTGGGTCCCCTCGGCAGGTGTCTGGCCTCAGGCCGCAGAAACCGGAAGCATTCCTCCCAGCCACTCACTCATTCACGACCCCTTCTGAGGGGAAAGGGAAGAGAAGTGGTATCTGTGCCTATAGTGCTTTGGGCACCGTTCAAGCATGCTTTAGTCTGCATGACAAGCTGCCCCTAAGGAGGGCACTGGGGCCATGCCCATTTGACAGAGGAGCAAACCAAGGCTTTAAGACAGTCGAGAGCTTGCTCAAAGCCACACACCTAAGTGGTGGGGTCTGAGTTTCCACTCAGGAAGCGTGACTCCAGAGCCCACACATGGGCCCCTGCTGGTTCAGCCATATCCCTCTCAGCACTAAGGCCACAGAGACCTTCCCAGGATCTAAAGGTGGACTCCTGCCCCTCAGCTGGCTTCTCCTGCCTGGCCCCACCCATACACCTTAACACAATGGCTTATTTATCTACAGAAGAAACAAGACTATTAGAAGCCAAGAGCAAAGACAAAGACCATTTCAGGCTGAAGGGTGAGGAGAGGCCTGGAGGAGGGCTGGAATTTTAAGGAGCAGAAAGGAAGGAAAACTATCCTGGTAGGATGGCCGCCAGCATGAATAGATGTTGCAGGGAGAGAAGAGAACTCAGAGGAGAGGAATACCCCTGTTGTTTGTCCCTGCCCAGCATCCGCTCCCTCTAAGACTGATTGAAACTCTAGGAAAGAGAAATTGCCCTTCTCTCAAGCTGGGGGCATGGAAGCCTGGTAATTCCAGGGGTCCCCACACGGAGGGCCTGCCCAGAGAGAACTTACCCAGAGGGCAAGAGAGCCAAGGAATGGAAAGAGTTCTGACAACATCAATTTGGGCCCCAGAACCAGCCACACCTGCAACTGGCCTCTCAGTCAGTGAGCCAGTGCTGTGTTTTCGTCTAAGCCAGTTTGAGTTGGGTTCCAGTCACTTGCAATCAGAGTCTTAACCAAGCCAGTAAGTTAAGAAGCTATGCGTGCAAAAAGGGGAAGCTAAGCGTTTAGAGGTGATAGAAAACCGAAGAGGTGTGGGAGGCCTCTGGATTTTAGAAGAGAGGAGGGGTGGCTGAGGAAAGTGCTGTACGTACATCAGTTGAGCAACAAAGTCCAGGATGGACTCCTCTGCAGAAAACTCAGGGCCCAGGAGAGAAGGGATGACGAGTGTCGGAGCCAGGGGGCTTACTCTTACCTGTAGACAGTCCCCAGCTGGATGTAATGAAAAGCATCAATCTTCATCAAGACTGCCTTCAAAAACATAAACACAGGTAAATAATGCACAACAATTTGCACACTGAATGAGAACTCCGGGTGCCGTTATAAATTCTATCGACAGTTGTTGTTACAACAAGGAAGCAGCTGTATGTTTCTGAAAGCGTTGCTTACTGGTTAAAGCAGTGTGCAACTCACTAAAGAAATGGCCTAGCCCAGCTGGTGTGGCTCAGTGGTTGAACGTCAACCTATGAACCAGGAGATCAAGGTTTGATTCCTGGTCAGGGCACATGCCTGGGTTGTGGGCTCGATCCCCAGTAGGAGGTGTGCAGGAGGCAGCCAATCAATGATTCTCTCTCATCATTGATGCTTCTATCTCTCCCTCTCCCTTCCTCTCTGAAATAAATTTTAAAAGTATTATAAAAAAGAAAGAAAGACATGGCCAATCTGCAAAGAAAGGTATGGCAACTGGCTCCTCCTCGCACCAACAAGGACTACTGGAAATAAACAGTATGTCCCAAATTGCTGAATGCATTCGTGCTTTTCTAATACATGGTCTCTTGAAAAAGCCTTTATCCAAAGACGTTTTGAAGAATCCAATTCTGTGGCACCAAAGGACATGAATTTAAAATCAATGTATGTGTTTGAGCAAAGAAAAGCACCAGGAGTATATTGTATCCAAACACCGTTAAATGAGAAAAACATGAGGATTAAACCTACCCGCTGCACATCATAATGAAGTCCACGAATTGCAAAATTTGGGTCATATTCATACTTCCTGATTTCCGCGGGATACTAAGAAAAAAGAAAGAAACCAGTTTTAGCTAACAAGGCACTAGTGGGTTCAAGGTAGTGTCCATTTTGGTCCTTGTACAAAGGCCGAGGTGGCTGACACACTCTGGTGGAAAGGTAGGATCAGAGGGGACGAATCGCACGCATCCCTCTGCTTCTGGAGGCAGCACTTCCGGCCCCAGAGCCCTCCACAGGCAGAGTCTCATCCCTCCAACTTCTCTCGTCTTTACTGCCCCTCCCCTCCTTCCCTCTGCCCCTAGACTCCCAGACCCCTGAGACCCCTGCTTCTACCTCCCTTAACACACTGTCAACCATCCATTCTGCTCAGATTGGAGCACCTCCATGTCACAGCCCTCGGATGGCCCATTACCAGGTTTTGTGAAGAGACCCCAGCTGAAAACTTTTCAGAGGGGCCCCTCCACGTAGCTTCCACTGCATCTCTCATCTGGTCAGCAGGTCACTCGCTTGCTCACCTTCCATGGGCTGGAGGGACCGCAGTGTCAGTGCAGCGTCCTCCCCGCTCAGGCTCAGAGGGGCACTTCTCAGCCAGTTACCACTCCAATGCTCTGACTCAGAACAAATGTGGCTTTTGGAGGTAGCTCAGGTCCCCCTGGTATTTCCTGGTTATTAAACTGTTCCTCCCAGCTCCCTCCTCATCCAAGTCTTTCCCTCCTGCCCAGTCTCAGCATTGGAACACCAGCTACCCCACTGACAGCACCAATGTACCGGGCACCGCAGGCCCTGCCATTCCCATTTCACAGATGGGGCATCAGAGACACCAGATGAAACCACCGGGCCTGGGCCACACAGCTGGGGAGTGGTGGGCGGGGAGTCAGGCTCGGCCTCTGACCCCCCACACTCTCCTCCCTCAGAGCACAGACCTGCAGGATAGAATAGGTATTCTTGAGTCTAGAGAGGCTGTGTCACCAGGATCTTCCAATCCCTATGTAAACTGCTTAAGTAAAAACCCAGGCGCCTATGCCAAAGCCGGTTTGGCTCAGTGGATAGAGTGTCAGCTTGCGGACTGAAAGGTCCCGGGTTCGATTCCGGTCAAGGGCATATACCTGGGTTGTGGGCACATCCCCGGTGGGAGATGTGCAGGAGGCAGCTGATCGATGTTTCTCTCTCATCGATGTCTCTGACTCTCTCTCTCCCTTCCTCTCTGTAAAAAATCAATAAAATATATTAAAAAAAAAAAAAAAAAAAAAAAAAAACCCAGGCGCCTAATTCCTGCAGTTTTAAGAATGCTTGTGGCCACAGGGAACACCTCCAAACTACACTTCCCACAATGCCTTAGGGCAACAAAGACTACAAACAGTCCCTCTCCCTGGGCAAAATGTGGGTTCATTACACCGAGTACAGGCATTAAAATTTCCAGAATCCTGGAGGAGAAAAATGATCCATAGACACGTCATTCTGGAGCCAAAATGTCTCAAAATAAAGCAGAGCTCTGGCGGACTGAGTGCCACTGACACGCCTGTCTGGCACAAACATTTCTTCAACTACACGGAACTTGTGAAAAATGGCATAAACAGAGCCATTTCTAATGTAGTTGGGGCCACCATCCCAGAGGAACTACCTTGCATGTCTTGCTCCTTAAACATCTGGAATATTTGACTTGGGCAAGATAACCTTTGGACCAGGCCAAACCAACACTGTCTTCTATACAACTGACAGGAAAGCAAACCTGACACAATAACAGAGTCACAGACATTCTTTAGAATCAGTACTGTGTATAGCTCAAGAAAAACAGCTTAATACAACTAGTGAAATTGAAGCAGTAATCAATAAACTCCCAACCAAGAAAAGTCCTCGACCAGAGGGCTTCATAGGTGAATTTTACCAAGCATTCAAAGAGGAACGAACACCTATCCTTCTCAAACTATTCCCCAAAAACCAAGAGGAGGAAAAACACCCAAGCTCATTTTACAATATTCTAATTCCAAAACCAGATCAAGACACTACAAGGAAAGAAAATTACAGGACAATATTCCCTGATAAACATAGGGATGCTGTTCATTAGCAAACCAGATCAAACAATACATTAAAAAGATCATACACCATGATCAAGTGGAATTTATTCCAGGAATGCAAGGTTGGTACAATATCTGCAAATCAATCAATGGGATACACCACATAAACAAAATGAAGAATAAAAACCACACAATCTGCCCTAACTGGTTTGGCTCAGTGGAAAGAGCGTCGGCCTGCGGACTGAAGGGTCCCAGGTTCGATTCCGGTCAAGGGCATTTACCTTGGTTGTGGGCACATACCCAGTAGGGAGCGTGCAGGAGGCAGCTGATTGATGTTTCTAATTCTCTATCCCTCTCCCTTCCTCTCTGCAAAAAATCAATAAAATATATTTTTTTTAAAAACACACCATCTTATAAACAGGTGCAGAGAAAAAGCATTTGATAAAATCCAGCACCCATTTATGATAAAATCTCTCAGCAAAGTGGGAAGAAAAAGTACATATCTCAATATAATAAAGGCCATATATGACAGACTCACAGCCAACATCAAACTCAATGGGCAAAAACTAAAAGCATTTCCCTTAAGATCAGGAAGACAGGGATGCCCACTTTCACCACTCTGATTCAACATAGTACTGGAAGTCCTAGCCACAGCAATCAGACAAGAAGAAGAAATAAAAGGCACCCAAATTGGAGAGGAGGAAGTAAAACTGTCATTCTCAGATGACATACTGTATATAGAAAACCCTAAAAACTCCACCAAAAAGCTACTAGATCTAATAAATGAATTTCGCAAAGTAGCAGGATACAAAGTTAATATTCAGAAATTAGTGGCATTTCTATACAATAATGAACTATCAGAAAGAGAAACTAAGAAAACTATCCCAGCCCTGGCTGTTTTGGCTAAGTAGATAGAGTATCGGCCTGCGGACTAAAGGATCCCAGGTTCGATTCCAGTCAAGTGCACATGCCTGTGGATTGCTGGCTCAATCCCCAGTAGGGGGCGTGCAGAAGGCAGCTGATAGATGATTCTCTCTCATCATTGATGTTTCTATCTCTCTCTCCCACTCCCTTCCTCGCTGAAATCAATAAAAAGGTATTTAAAACACAATAACAACAAAAAGCTCTGCACAGCAAAAGAAACCATCAACAAGATATATGCATAACCCATAGACACACATAGCAGTATGGTGATGACCAGAAGGAAGGGGGGGAGGGTGAATAGGTGGAGGTGGGCTAAGGGGGGAAGATGGGGACATCCATAATAAAGTCAACAATAAAATTAAAGAAAAAAACAAAGAATAACAGCTTATTATCACCAATAGAACTTTTTTTCTCTATTCATGTAATTATTTCCCTTCCTTTCTCACAAATCCCCTTGCCTTCACATCACAATAGAAACACTATTTGGGTTTCTGCCTGAATCAATTCTTTCTTCTCAAATAAATGCTTGTTGCCTCTCAAACAAAACACACAAAAAAACTAGGCAGTGATCAAGAAACCGCTTTGCAAGGCTGCACTGCTAACTTTTCAGGGCCAAAGTCACATTGGCGTGAGAACATTTCCCGGTCCCACCAGGCTGAACCACATTCAGCAAGTTTTCAATTCAAGCTGCAAAAAGCGCTGACTCAAATATCACATTTAGGCTCATTTATCTAACACCTACCTCGCATGCCAAGAAATCACTACGTGATAGTTCCACTCATGGGCGTTCCCAAGAATTCAGAACACTGTGCACAGTTCATACACACACACACCCAGCACCCAGCACCCAGCACACACATCATAGTCCTGCTAAACCCAAGAGAGGCAGCAGCAATCTACGCCGCTGCAGTCTTCCTTTAACTCGGGAGGGACAAATAAGGGACAGGAGGGAGGTATTTAACTTGTTACTAAGACAGGGCTTTTACTGAGCCATGTGCCACACTGTTCTAGGCACTTTCTGCGACCTGATTTTATTTACTCCCCCGGAAGAAGGGCACCTCATGTCCGTTTTCCTGTTGAATAATCTGATGAGCCTGCCCAGGCTCACACAGATCAACAGAGGTCAGGCCAGGTCCACCCCAACTACCTCACCATCAGTTCTGAGCCAACCCCTAGACGCTGGTGACAGCAGACCTGCCACCTCAGAGGCGCAGTGAGTTTGCTGAGAGGACATGCGGTGACGAGGTGGTGCTGTCTGTTTTAGCTGAGAGGTGCGTGAATGAGAGAGTGTAAAGTCTGTACATGGACTGCTCAAAAGTCTGGCGGCTCCTTTCTGAAACAAGGCTGAGCTGGGCTCCCTCGGTCGCTCACTCACCTGGGCCTATCTGTCACTTTCGCTGTTTCTGGAGCCACTTGTGATAGACCACAGTCAATGGCTGGAGAACTGACAGAAGCAGCTGAAGGAGTCTCCACAGGACAACATCCGATGAAGAATAGAGGCCCCTGGGCTGCGGGACCAGGTGTCAAATTCTAGTCCTACGGTCTGCTATCTGTGTGACCTTGGGCAAGGTCATCTGTCTCTAAGCTTCGATTTTTCTCATTTCTAAGGTAAGGATAACAAGAGTCTTACCCACAGGAAAGCAGAGAGGACTAGGTCAAAAGATGCCTGTGGGGGGTCAGGACAGCCTCCTCCCACACATAGTAAGTGCTCAAGAAAACGGACTTGTTTCACAGGATGGGGAACCAGGAGGCCTGGGCGTTGAGGCCCACCCACTCCATTAGCCTCTGCAGCTCTCCTGGAGGACTCTAGGTGAGTCACAACCTCTCCAGGCCTTTTCCTTCAGATGGAAAATGAAATGGTGGGACGGGATGATTCCACTCCTGCCCCTAAACTGTAATTCCCCACACAAGCAGCCAAGTCCCCAGTGTCCCCATGATGGGCTCCTTTCTAACACACACATGCACACATACAGACACACCACATGCACATAAGCACACACCGCACACACACGCAGTCTCACACACATGCACACACGCACGCACACACATAGGCAGCATCTCTAGGAATAGCCGGTCACAGCAATATCCGGTCAAGGGAAGCCAAAGCCGCTCACATGAGCTGGAAGGCCACATTCTCTCCAATGGCCCATGGCTAGATTTTCTGGACCCTTCAGGTTAGAAACTTTCCATCATCCTGAAAAACATGACTCCCCCAACCTGTCACGAAGACTACTGGTATCCCTAAAAGCAGGAAGAAAAATAAAAGATAGAAGACTGTCACTTGGGTTTTTCATTAAAACATCTTTCTTAGGCCCAGTCTGGTTTCCTTCAGTGCCTGGATTTGTTCCGATTTCGGGTGCAATCTGGGCAGGGTGGTGTGTGCAGACAGAGAAAGGTCAAGGTTTCCCCCTGAAAATGCTACAGAAATGTCCCCTCCAGCTTTGAGGAGAGTTAAGACTAAAACCCTGCGGAGGACCCAGGAGTGCCCGCATGTGCCATTCCTACGAATCTGCAGCTGGGCCGCGTGCCCTTCCTGGCTAATCACAGAGCTCTGGGTGCAGCCAGTGACCGCGACGCCACAACGCGCCTGTGAGTTCCTGAGGGCCAGGTGCCTGTAAGTACATCCACCTTTCGGAGGTCTCAGTTTGCTGTTTAAAGGAGCCTAAATTCTGAGTCTAATTAGAGGCAGGGCAGAAGGGCATAAGAGCAAAGCTCTCCAAAATCCACACAAACCAGGTGAGGGCAAATGACCGGCATCAGAAGGGCAGTTCCACACCGAGCGAGTTCCACATTGAGGGATTCCACAATGACGTCAAGTATTTACTGAGCACGTACTTTGTGCCAGGGCCTGGGAATACAGCCATGAACCAACCAACACAGTCTCTGCCATGAAGAAGTTTCCAGATAAGCAAACACATACAATTCCTGGCCTGGTGGTGATAAATACTACAAAGAAAAGGCAGTTCAAGGGTTCAGAAATCTAAGAAGAAGGAAAAAAAAAGATGAGAAGCAAAGGCTCAGGCTGCCTGGGCCAGGACTGACTTCCAAAGCAGAGGCAATGGCAAGGACAAAGGCCTCAAGGCAGGAACATGTCTGAGAGTTCGAGGAGCAGCAAGCAGCGGGTGTGACTAGAGCAGAGTGAGGGCAGATGGCAGGAGAGGCTGGTGAGGAGGCCTTCTGTGTCATTCCAAGGTGGGGTTGAGCCCAGGAAAGACGTGATTAATATTTAAGGGCTCATTCTTGCTCCCAAATGGAGAGCAGTCTCAGGAGCAAGAACAGAGAAGCAGGGAGACCAGCCAGAAGGCCACTGCGCCGTGGGGTGGAGGTGAGAGTGGTGGCCGTGGGAGAGGTGAGAAGTGGATGCAGTCAGGACACACGATGAATGAGTATCTTCTGAACGAGTGAAAAGAGAGCTCTCAGCTGCACAGAGTGACAGCCTCCCAAAGAGCACAGCATGGGAAGGATGGGACAGGGAAACAGGGCAGGGACATGGAAGCACAACCTCCATCAGGCGGTCAAGGTCAACATCACAGGTAAGTCATGTTGCTGGCCTGCACCCTGGATAAGATGTGGTGATGATAATGGCACTTTACCTCTGTGGTCTACCCGCCCCAAACCCCTAACCCCATCTAACCATAAGAAAAACATCAGACAAATCCCAAGAAAAACATCAGATAAATCCCAAGAGAAGGGCATCCTAAAAATTACCCAACTAGTACTCTTCAAAACTGTGCAAGTCATCAAAAAACAAGGAGAGGCTAACCGTCAAGGCCAAGAGGAGCCTAGGGAGCCATGAGAACTAACTGTGACGTGGGTCCTGGATGGGATCCTGGAGCAGAAGGACACTAGGGAGCAACTAAGGAAATCTGAATCAAGTAGGGACTTCAGTTAATAATAATCATTTTTTTAAAATATATTTATTTATTGATTTCAGAGAGGAAGGGAGAAGGAAAGAGAGATAGAAACATCAATGATGAGAGAGAATCATTGATCGCCTGCCTCCTGCACACCCCCCACTGGGGATCGAGCCCGAAACCCAGGCATGTGCCCTCGGCCGAATCGAACCTGGGACCCTTCAGTCTGCAGGCCAACGCTCTACGCACCGAGCCAAGCCGGCCAGGGCATCACAGAGTTTCTTACTGGAAATCCAGCAATAGGGTGTTTCTAGCCCAGGGTTCTTACCACTGCGAAAACAATTCTTTAATAGTAATGTCCTTTGCCCTGGCTTTGGCCTAAATCTGGAAACGTCAGGCTCACAATATTTGAGGGATTCCCTGAGAGTTGTCCACATGGTTATGTGGTTTGGTGACCGACGACATGGTGAATAATATGACTGGGTCTGGACCTTGTTTCTTGTACGGATGTCATCCATAAATAAAAAGTTTGCTTCTTTTTTTCCCCTTAAACTTTGTGGCTTTTGATTCTTTTATTTTTTTTCTTTATTGCCCTGACTAGGACATTCAGTACAATGTTGAGAAATGGTGAAAACAGACATTCTTGCCTGGCCCTAAAACTTAGTGCAGTGTGGGAGATTAGTTGTAGGTTACTCATAAATGCTATTAATCAGGTTAAGGAAGTCCATTCATTCCTAGTTTACTAAAACTGGTTGTTGTTTTTTATTCTTATGATCATTGCATTTTGTTAAGTTCTTTTTCTGCATATATTGAAATGATCATGCTGTTTTCCTTTATTTTGTAAATGTAAGGAATTACATTGATTTTCAAATGTAAGACCAATATTACACTCCAGGAATAAGCTATATTTGGTCCTAATATATTTTTTATTTATTGTTGATTTAGTTTGCTAATATTTTGTTAAATGTTTTTGTCTATGTTCAAGAGAGTTATTATAATTTTCTTTTCTTATAATGTCCTTGGCTAGTATCAGGGTTATGCTAGCTTCATAAAGTTAACTGGGAAATAGTCCCTCTTCCTCTGTTTTCTGAAAGAATTTATATAAGATTGGTATTATTACATTTTTAAAATAATGGGTAGAATTCACCAGTGAAACGATTTCAGCCTGGAGTTTTCTTTGGGGAAGATTTTTTAATTCTTCCCACATAGGTAGAGATTATAGGGTTATTTGGATTTTCAATTTCTTCTTCTAACTATCTAGGACACAAATTCTATTTCAACTAAAATTTTAAATTTATTGCATAAAGTTGTTCATAATAATCTTTTATTATCCTTTTAACGTCTGAAAGATCTGTAGTGATGCCCCTCTTTCGTTCTTTGTGTTGTTAATTTGTAATTTTGATCATTTGATCATTTGATCATTTGATCATTCTACCCAAAGAATATATTCATTTTATTAATCTTTCTCAAAGAACCAATGATTTTCTTTTCTATTTTATTAATTAATATTATTTTTATTCCCATATATTTTGGCTTTAATTTCCTCTTCTTTTTCTAGCTTCTCAAAGAGATCAACCGAAGGACTTGTATGCATGCATATAAGCATAACCAATGGACATAAGACACTGGGGGATAGGGGAGGCCAGGGGATTGTCAAGGGCGGGGGGGGGGGGGGTGGAGGAGACATATGTAATACTCTTTGTAATACTTTACACAATAAATAAATAAATAAATAATAAAAAATAAAAATCACATGAAGGCTTAAACTCAACAAGCTAAAGCAGTGCTGAGAGGGAAGTTTAGAGCTTTACCTACGAATATTAGAAGAGAGAAAAAATTTAAAATAAATGATTTGAGAAGCTAGAAATAATCATTTATTAACACTGGGTCTTCGCTTGTGACAAATGTACCATGGAAATGTAACACGTTAATATTAAGGGAAACCAGATATGGGGTATACAGTCAGGAGCTCTCTGTATTACCTTTGCAACTTTTCTGTAAACCTAAGACTCTTCTAAAATTAAAAGATTATTTAAAAAAACAAGAAAGAGAGAGAGAGAGGGAGAGAGCGAGGGCCCGCAACATTTGCTGCAGAAATCAGAGGTGAAATACAGAATGCCAGGGGTCACGGCCAATGTTAGGCTTTAGACTGAAAAACTAGGTGAACATCACTGCCAATTACTGATTGAAAAACACAGATGAGGGTGCAAATTTAGGAGATGAAATCAAGAACTCTTCTGACACTCCCCTCCTATCTCTCCCTCATGGACATATGAAATGAGGGTACAATTATTACCCAATCTTTTCTACTTCTATCTTTGTGTTTAAGAGAGAGAGAGAGAGAGAGAGAGAGAGAGAGAGAGAGAGAGAGAGAGAGAGAGAGAGGAAGGAAGGAAGGAAGGAAGGAAGGAAGGAAGGAAGGAAGGAAGGAAGGAAGGAAGGAAGGAAGGAAGGAAGAAAGAAAGAAAGAAAGAAAGAAAGAAAGAAAGAAAGAAAGAAAGAAAGAAAGAAAGAAAGAAAGAAATTAAGGAGCTGAAACTTTTACATTTGCTTTTTGGGAAGATGCTAAATTGCCCACTTCCTGTTCTATTACTGTGCACTCAAGCGCAGATGTCTTTCCAACTCTATAAGCACACATAGTCTTTTGGCAGGAACAACAGCACCAAAGTCAGTGCTTCTAACAGCATCTTAGAAGAATCATTTTCAAATCCAAAGCAAAAGAAAAAGCTGTACAAGCATAACTGACTCTATTAATATGCCTGTATAATTAGTGTTATATTTCTTTTATCCAAGCAACAAACATACATAATAGAAGTGAAATTTCATGACCTTAAATCTAGAAGCTTTTCTAATCATAATCATTGCAACTTTTTTTCCCATCTATCATTTCAACTCTCTTTCCCCACAAGTTTCATAAATTTTTTATTTTCCTCAATTCTTAATTTTCCTGAATATTTTATTTTCCTGTGAACAATAAACCCATGGGGTAGAAATGTGGGGTTATTAATCCCACAAGGGGCAACATGACCTAAAGGAGAAGACATTTGCGCCTTGGAAATGGACAGATCTAAGCCCAAATCCTGGTTCTGCCCCCTACTGGTCTCGTGGCCTTGACCTACTGGCTTAACTCCATCAGCCTCAGTTTCCTCAACCGTAAAACAGAGACAGTATCTATATGCAGGGCTGTCATGCAGATGAGAAGTGATAAAGGCAGGATCTGTTCTAGAACCTGGGCTTTTGGTACCCAGCAGACAAGCAGCAGACGGTGCTGTTAGCAACGACTTAGGTTTTGTGAGTGGTAACACAGTCACAGCATATGGCCTGGGAGTAGAACGCCAGCACCCAGCCACACCCCTTCAGCTCAATCTCCCAGTGGGGTAGAGAAATGTTATTGAATGGCAAGTGGCTGGATGGGCTGACATCTGGTAAGGGGGACATAACTAAAGAAAGATGGCCGGTGGCTTAGTGGCAGAGGTCAAGTTATTTTTGGCAAATACCATTTCTGCATTTTAAAATAGGACAAGATGAGTTGCTTATTAAATCCACTGATAACCAAAAGCTGAAGGGAATAAACTGCATCAAATGGTGAGGAGTCAAAGCTGATAGAAACTTTGGCAGTATTAATAAAGGTATGGTATCCACAATCAGGGAGGTGATGGTCTCCCTCTATTCCACACTATCAGACCCCACCTGCAGTAACATCTCCAGTTCAGGGCATCACATCTGAGATAAATAAAACAGAGCACACACAAAGGAGGGTGACCAAGATGATAAAAAGAACCCATGGAAGAATCTCCCCCAAATCAGAACTGTCTCCCTGAGTAACAGAGATACAAGCGGTACTTCATGGGATGCCATGGGGGTTCTCCAATGACACGAGCCCAGATGACCTCTGAGGAGTCTTCTCATCATGGTTCCTGAAATGTGTACTCAACCCAGACCAGAGAAACACATCCTAGGTTTTGAGTGTGGGGTTTTTTCCTTCCTTATTCTAAGGTCTCAACAATACTACGCACCAGAAGACATTCAAATATTCTTTATAAAAGAACACAATTCAGTCAGTGATGAGGGTAAAAAATTGTGTTGTATAAGCCCTGACAGTTTTCTTTCTTTTTTGTAATGCAAGTGCCTGACTTAAGGTTTGACTTCCAAGTCACCCATTTCAAAGAGGCATCCTCTTCAAATCTGGAATAAACACACCACCAGCCACAGGATCGAGAGCCAGGCTGCCTCCCCTTATAGCAGTTCCTTTGTTTTAGAGATCATGGCCAATTTCAATAAATGACCATTTGGGTTACTTGCTTGTGTTCTCTTCCCGTGCTTTAAAACCGGCTCTTATATTTTAGATTCACCACTAAAAAGTGAGCCCAGGACACTCTCGGCCCCCCTACCCTCGACCCAAATAAAAGCGGAACCCAGGCCCATGCACACATGCCCTCTCTCTGCCTCCCACCCCGCTGTGGGACCCCAGGTGTGTGGTATAATTTCCAGGTCTTTAAATAATAAAGCTGTATCTTTTAGAAGTTTCCTAATGGCTATTGCTAAAGGGTGTCTTGCAAGCGTGATAACCATAAGGCTGGTTCAGTCACAACGCTGGTTGTGGACAGGCTGGGACCAGAACAAAGCGCAATGCCTCTCCTTTGAAGAATTCCTTCTAATCAGAACTCAGCAGGCTGCCACATCCTCAGACCTCAGGAGAAGCTATGTCACTGCTCTGCGAGAAGTGAGAGCTCAAACACCTGCAGGTGAGTCTCCAATTGCAGACACGTAAAAGTTCGAGTATACAAAGTTTCAATTATGCAAGATAAGTTCCAAAAATCTACTATGCAGCATGATACCCATAGCAAACAATATTGTACTATATACTTAAGAACTGCTAAGAGGGCAGACCTTATGTGAAGTGTCCCTACCACACACTCACAAATAACAACAATAATAATAATAATAAAAGGGGCAGGAGGAGACTCGGGGAGGTGATGGAGTTTATGGCCTTGATGGGGGTACGGGTTTCACAGTTGTATATTTATCCCCAAACTCATGGAAACGTATACATTGAATATGTACAGTTGTTTAACATGTCAATCACAACTCAATAAAGTGGTTAATGGAACAGAACAAAATCTGTTCATTCATTCAGCCGCAATTTTTTAAGTGGCACCTGTGTGCCAGGCACCAGGTCAGGTCAGCCACGGCTGTTCTTCACACAAGAGGGCTGGGGAGGAAGAGCGACATGTCCCTTGCTCTTACCCGGTGTTCATTGATGAGAAGGTCCCGAGCAGCGTTGAATATCAGCGTGTGGAGGTGCTTTGAATAAAACACCAAGGTGTAGTCATAATCAAAGCCATAGATCTCAATGTCCGACAGGCTCATCTCATTGTTTGAGAAAATGGCATCCGGATTCAGCAAATTGCTCATGATTGAAGGCACCAATTCTGGAAGTAAAGAAAAAAGAAATGCATTACGCCACGTGATAAATAAGGGTTAGTTTCTAAATGAAACGAGCGAACAGAGTGATCCGGCTTCACCTCGAAGACATGACGCTGAGTGAAAGAAGCTGGTCACAAAGGACCACGTGTGTGTGATTCCATTCACAGGAAATGCCTGGCACAGGCAAATCCATAGAGAGATTGGTGGATGCCTAGGACTGTGGGATGGGGAGAAATACAGTGAGTGCTAATGGGTGTACAGAGTTCCTTTCTGGAGTGATGAAAATGTTCTAAAATTGATTATGGTGATGGTTGAAGAGTAGTTGTGAATATACTAGAAACCTGAATGGGAGACAGTAAGTGGGTGAATTGTATGGTATGTAAATACTATCTTAACAAAACTGCTCTTAAAACAGAATATTAGCTTCAATGTCATAAAAAGATTTGTTTTGTTTATAAAATAATACAGGTCAGATACAGATTTTGAAAGATAAACAGACAGATAATTAAATTTAAATATCACAAATCATGTCATCACCCAGAAAAAAAACTACTACCAACCTTTGTATTTGCTGCCAATATGGTTGTAAGTATATACTTTACATAGTTGACCTCACACTGTGTATACAGCTCTGTATTCTGCTCTCTAAATGTAATGTTCTGTGATGACTATACTCTCCTATATTACAGACTTTCTGAGAATATAACGTTAAATCATTACAAAAGATTTGAGTATACTGTGCCAAATCAACCTATTATTCTATGTTACACATTAGGTTTTTTCTATTTTAAGAAAATAACACTGGAGTAAGAATCTTCATATATTAATCTTTACCATTCAGATTAGTTCCTTCATATGGCTAATTAGAAATGTGGTTAGCCCCAGAGTCCCCTGCATCCAACAATAGTTTAGAGTTCATTTTTTAAGCAGGTCTATCTCAGTAAGGGTAGTTATTTCATGACTTGTACACTTTCTTGGAGCTTTTCCAAAAAAGTCATTTTACCTTACAATTTCCACGAGTCCACTAGACCCCTTTAAAAAGCAAAAATGCATTATGGGATGTTTAGTGATCTTATTTTACCAAAATCTTAAAACAGTTGCTATTTTATCACTGCAGAAGTTATTCATCATTACCCATCGATCATCCCCACCTATGATTTTAAAATAACTACATTAAGAAAGGAGAATGACAGGTGGTTGTCTGAGATGGTACAATAGTGAAATAAATCCCATTGCAACATCAGTCTTCATTTTCCTCGGCATGACCCTAAGTATTGCATCATCTTCAGGAAGTCTGAAGATACCATCTTTGCAATGGAGAACAGTGCTTTTTTTTTTTTTTCCAAAAATAAAATAAATTCAAGTCTTCATAATTTCAATGCTTTAGAGTCCATGGTGCTTCCCTTTTCCCTTTTGCTCACTTCTTTCTGACTAGGAATAGCCCACCTTACTCACTTGCGTTCCAAGGGTCACCTGAAATACTCCAAAGGTACTAATCTAGCAGGGTGACCACTCCACTCGGGACAGTCCAGCAGCAATTCCGAGCATCCCAGAAGGTCCCTCGCAGCTTCGCGGCTTGGATCCCTTAGAAAACCTAACAGAAGCTATAGAATCCTCTCCCCAGAAAAATGCACGCAGATTTTGCAGAAATTTTCAGGGAGATTGACCCCTGAAGCCTATTCATGGTCTCCAATTAAGCTGTCACATTACACTAACTTCAAACTAAGCCTTTACATCCTCACACAGAATTTCCAGGCTAATGAAGGCAAGTGTATGAATGAGTGAGTGAATGAATGAATGAACAAACGAATGAAGGAACAAGTGAATGAATTGCCCATTGACAATCTAGATGTGGCTCACTCTACTGAAAACCCAAACAGTCATGATTAACTAATTCCATTTCTTCATTAATTTTGATAAAGAAATGAATGAGACAATAACCTTAGTGTGGTTTTTTTCTTTTGCAAATAAAACCAATGTGAGGACAGGAAACAGTAACATTTTAGAAACCTGAGGGTAGCCCGTTGACATGAATTAGTCCTGAGGAAGGGAGAAGCCAACAGTTCCACACTCTTGGGCATCTAACACCCAAGACTTTCTGGCCTTACATAATCAGATGATGCTATTTTCTGAATATGGCCACGTGACACTGTCCGCACGAAGTTAGTAAAGCAGGGATCACTTACAGTGTGCCTAAAAGCTCTACCTTGGCAAATCAACTTTCCAAGGGAAGTTCTAACAGCCTGTTTAAATAAGAAGTTTATATTTAGAAATGGCCTTGGCAATGAAGCCCCTCTCCCTTTCTACTACCTGAGAAAAGAATATGTAAAGCTCTCAAGGAAACACGACCAAGATGGAAAATCACTAATAGCCAGCACATCTCCGAAAGCTGCTCTGGAATTCCTCACCCCTCCCTCCCCCCGCCCGCCCCGCCACCACCCACCCACCCCCCACCCCCGCCCTCCGCCACCCCCCTGCTGGACTGAAAGTGTATTACTCACATGAACATCATCACCAGAAAACTTGGACGTTTAATTTATCATCACTCAAAATAAACAGAGGAACATCAGAGGCTTAAAAGGGATGGCAACACGCCCTGCAACCCCTTAAAGAAGTGCTAAGAATAAGACCAATACTTACAAGGCAAGAGAAAAGAAGGCCAATCACTCATAAAGAGAATGAGCAGACTAAACTACAGACTCTAAAATATAAACGGAAGGCTCTTGACTAGTCAGTTATGCACTTTCCCAAAGAGGAAACAGGACTGGGTAAGAATTTAGAATGTGAGTTCCTTTTGCACCTAATGGGTGATGACAGCAAGACTATACAACTGTACAAAGAAATGGAGAGACAGCTCTGTTACTCTAGCCAGAGCCAGGCTCCCACACAGCCACCCTGAGCTGGAAGCCGAGAGCCTTTCAGGGGGCAGTGTAGCAGGTGGGACACCCACTGGCACACGCCCGTCAGCTTCCAGTTTTTCATCTGCTCATCCCACGGAACGCTGGGCAATGTGGTGACCAAACTATAGCAAAACACATAAGCTGTCTGGGGGGGTTTGTTTACTCATTTTTATTGTAGTAAAATTGCATAAATAAAATAACCAGTTTTAAGTATACGGTTCAGACCTTAATTAAGTTCATTCCTATTGCCGTGCAACCATCAGCACACTGGTCTCCAGGAACTCTTTTCATCCTGCAAAATTGAAACTCCACACCCATTAAATTACAACTCCCCATCCCCCCACAACTTCAGCCCCTGGTAACCACCACTCTACTCTCTATGAATGTGACTGCTCCAGGTACATCAAGGGAATCATCATATATTTTTTTTCTGGCCTATTTTACTTAGCATAATGTCCTCAAGGTTAATCCATGTCATAGCATGTGTCAGAATTCTTTCCTTTTGAAGGCTGAATAATATTCCATTGTATGCATATGCCATATTTTGTTTGTCTATTCATCCATCAATGATGGGCACTTGGGTTACTTCTACCTCTTGGCTACTGTGAATGATGCTGCTGTGCACACATATCTCTTTGAGCCCCTGCTTTCACTTCTTCAGAGTATATACCCAAAGTGGAATTGCTGGATCATACAGTAATTTTTTAAAATACATTTTTATTGATTTCAGAGAGAGAGGGAGAGACAGAAACATCAATGATGAGAGAGAACCATCCATCAGCTGCCTCCTGCACACAGCCTACTGAAGATCAAGCCGGAAACCCAGGCATGTGCCCCAGCCGGAAATCAAACTGTGACCTCCTGGTTCATAGGTCAACACTCAACCACTGAGCCACGCAGGCCAGGCTGAAGTTCAATTTTTTTGGTAAGGCAAACCACAATCCCAAGAGACCTATTTCATGAATATTCATAAGTATTCAAAAAAGTTTATGAATTAGTTTATATTTACTAAAGATGCTTCAAATTCTCTTTTAAAAGTCCCCATGTAGATTGAAAATAAGGTTTTAAAAGTATATAGGTTGAAAATATATGAGGAAAAAAAGTATAGGCCGGAACCGGTTTGGCTCAGTGGACAGAGCGTCGGCCTGCGGACTGAAGGGTCCCAGGTTCGATTCCGGTCAAGGGCATGTACCTTGGTTGCGGGCACATACCCAGTGGGGAGTGTGCAGGAGGCAGCTGATCGATGTTTCTCTCTCTTCGATGTTTCTAACTCTCTATCTCTCTCCCTTCCTCTCTGTAAAAAATCAATAAAATATGTTTAAAAAAAAAAAAAAAAAGTCCTCATGTAGATTGAAAATAAGGTTTTAAAAGTATATAGGTTGAAAATATATGAGGAAAAAAAGTATAGGAACTTTGGTTCCTAAGGTGAAGCAGTATCTACATTTCAACGACTGTCTCTGTGACAAGTAAACTCAAGGTTCAATATCCAAATTTGAAACCTTTCTACTTCTCATCTGTACCTGCCAAGGAAAAGACAACCCCACTTTAGGTGATTTTCTCTTAGAAAACATCACACATTCAACTTCCTTCTGTTGAGAAAGGCTTGGGCAAAGGCCAGACAGTTTTGCTACTGCCACTTGCCTGAAAAGTGTGGGTTTGTTCTGATGCAATTGATATGTTAGGGAACAGTCTGACCATAACACAAATTTCACGTTTATATTTAGAATGCTACATTTCCTGCCAACCAATGTTGTTTGGTATGGTTGTGTCCATTTAATATCCTTTCTGCTAATTAGTTATAGGAAAGGAAATCAAGACAAGCAGAAAGTGTGGCTTGAGATACAGACAACTCATAAGGTGTGCTACTATAAGACCTTAGAGATTTATTTGGGGGTTTGGGTTTTTTTTTTCTCTTTTTGTTGTATTTATTGGAGTAGCATTGGTTAACGAAAGTATATAGTTTTCAGGTGCACAATTCCACAACACAGCATCTGTACACTGTATTATGTGTTCAGCACCTCCCCCCACGTCAAGTCTCCTTCCATCACCATTTATCCCCCAGACCTTAGAGATTTAAATACAACTACTGATATTCTTAGCCAGAAACTGTTTTCTCCAGCATCTCCAATAGCCATTCCATTGTAAATCACTTTTACTTCTGCAACAGTCCCATAACAGATCTCCAGATGTCCAAGGTGTCCTTTTCACTATGAGGGTGAACATATGTGGTCATCTGCCCAACACACCCCAACCCTTAGACAAGAAATGACCCTTTGCCACCTCTGAAAACACAAATTCTGAGCTCTTCTGGGACCCTACCCCGCCCCTCCATCCCTAGTCCTTGGTCCAGAACAGAACACGTGACTCATGCTGGACCACTCCTAGGGTCCTACCTCCTGGGTACTGCCTTAATCCAGGCTAAACCAGAGTCCATCCATTATTTCTGTGTCTCTCCTTTATAACTTTATGGAGGTACCAATGATGCATAACAAATCACACATCTATATAATAAAAACCCGGTGGTCGTAACGCCATAACGACCAAAGACCGGTCACCAGGAGGGACTTGACTCTGGGTCCCACACCGCGCCAGGTCTGGGTCTCGCGTGATTTCACGTGCTGGGCTTCTAATAGAGTATAAACTTAGATGGGGTTTGACATATGTATACACCGGTGAAGCCATCATCCCAATGAAGATAATGAGCATATCTAATGGCCCCAAACATTTCCTTGCACCCCTTGGAATTCCACCCCTCCGTCTCTCCTGCACCCCTGCCCATCCCCAGGCAACTGCTGTTCATTTTATCAGATTTGCATTTTCTAGGATTTTATATAAATGAAACCATATAGCATGTACTATTTTGATAAATTGGTTTTCCCACTTACTAAACTCTCAGGAATTTTTGCAATAAGCCTTACTGCACAGCTACTGTGTGCCAGACACTGTATGGGGCACAGTGCAGAGATTATAAATAAAAATAATGGCAAAGCATAAACTATAATGAGCAATATCACATCACAGGCAGTGAGAGAGACCAGGATATGGCACTCTGACAGGTGGAAATAAGTGGAACTAACACAGGGCTGGGCGTGCCCCCAGAGAAGGTGGCAATTCAAAAGCTGTACTTATTGCATTTATTAATCTAAAAAGAGGCCTGCCTTTTTTTCACTAGCTTAGATATTTTTGCATCATCTCCAGGGGAAATCAATCCACGACAAAAAGAATTACTTATCTGAATAATGAATAATGCATATGACAGTTATACTACTCCCACCAAAAGTTAAAATTATAACCCTTACTACTCTGTAAGTAATACCTGTAATTGACTGCTCTGTAGAAATTCATTATGCTTCCCAAAGTTCGCAATATAAAACTACATGCAACTACATTTGACATAAAATTATATATAGTAATGGTTTAATGATAACTTAATCTTAAGAATAGCCATCTAATAAAAAAAAATTAAAATTAAAAACCTTAACTGCTCAAAAGGAAAACTTAGAAATAGCCCTATCAAAAGATCAAACAGAAGGCGTTGGTGGTATAGTGGTGAGCATAGCTGCCTTCCAAAAGATCAAACAGTAGGCAAACTATCAAGAATTTGTCATTGAGGTGTAGAGGACATAGAAGAGATATCAGTGCCTCCCACGTGCCACGCACAGGACACTTCTCACTCGTTATCTCAGTTAATGTCCCAGAAATTCCATGAGGTGAACACACACAGGGCAGGCCAGGGAGGAGGTTGAAAGATGCACACAGCATGCGACGTGACAGGAAATAACAGGCCACATGCAAATACATCCATCCCTTTAAATGATGATTGCACGTGATTTCGCAGAATTCATCATTTTAGAATAAGTTTTCTCAGTCTTGGCACAACTGACATTTGGGGCTGTACAATATTTGCTGTGGGTGGCTATAGGATAGCGCAGTGGTTCTCAACCTTGCTATTGCTGCGACCTTTTAATACAGTTCCTCATGTTGTGGTGACCCCCAATTTCATTGTTACAAATTGAACATAATTAAAGCATAGTGATTAATCACAAAAACAATATGTAATTATATATGTGTTTTCCCATGGTCTTTGGCGACCCCTGTGAAAGGGTCGTTCGGCCCCCAAAGGGGTCGCGACCCACAGGTTGAGAACCGCTGGGATAGCGGCACCCTTGGCCTCCACCCACTAGAGGCCGGCAGCCTCCCTGTTCTCCCAGGAAAGGTCTTCAAACATTGCCAAATGTCCTGGGAGGGCAAAATGCCCCCCACCTTCAACGCTAGTTGAGAACCATAGGGCTACAGGAAATTTCTGCTAAACGTTATAAACCAAAGTTTCTTTTCCTAAAAATACAAAGAACCTTTTCTTGAGCTGAATTGTATACAGGGTGCATAAATATTACACTTCTAAAAATCTCAAGTTAAAAAAAAAAGAAGAAATTCCAAATGAGGGGCATTCTACAATGTGACCAGCACTCACCTTTCATGGTTGGACTCACTCATTCCTGGACACAACCCTATGACGTTAGTGCTACTGCCAGCATCCCATTTTACAGATGAGGAAATGGAGGCTTCGTGGCATCCCCAGGGTCTCACTGCGTACAAGCAAGTGGCAAACCTCACCCACAAAATAAGGAAGACAAAATGTTTGCCCAGTTTCTTACAAAACTAAATATAGAATTACCATTCAACCAAGCAATGACATAGCATTTCGAGAAATGAACACATATGTTCTTTCACAAAAAAAACTTGGACCCAAATTTTACAGCAGCTTTACTGTAACAGTAAAAAACTGGGAGCAACCCAGATGTTCTTCAGTGAGTGGACTGTGGTTAAACAGGGTTAAGCTGAGTTACATCCATACCATGGAATGCTTCTCAGCTATTCCACACAACTTGGATGAAACTCCACGGAATTATGCTTAGTGGGAAAAAAGCCAATTCCAAAAGATTACATACTGTATAATCCCATCTATAGAACATTTTTGAAATTATAAAATCTTAGAAATGGAGAATGCCCCAGGAATTAGAGAGAGCATAAGGAAGGAGTGGCTATAGTTATAAAGATAATATGAGGGATGCTGGTAGTAAACTGTTCTTTATCTTGACTGTGGTGCAAGACATAAGAACCTACAAGTGCTAAGACTGTATAGAACTAAATACACACATAAGTACAAGTAAAACTAGAGGACTCTGAACAAGAGCTGAGAAATGTATCAATACCCATATACTGGTTGTGATAATGTACTATTTATTGCTTTGCAAAATGTTACTATTAGGAGAAACAAGGCAAAGAATATGCCAAATTCACTGTATTAATTCTTACATCTGTATATTGTAAATATACAATTCCTTCAATTAAGAGTTTCCATTTTAAAGTCTTCCCTGCCCCAAAACTGGGCTACATGGTCTACATTTCCTTCGCTGAAAAGCTGCAATTTCCAATGTCTCCAAAGCCAGTCCTTTTTCCACCATGGCACACAACCACTTCAAAAACCAACGCAAAACTAACTCTGAGCAAAGGAACACTAAGAAAATGTGCCCCGTTACACAGCATTCTGCATTGCTGGCCACTTTGAGTTCCCTCGGAAAAGTATCCCAATTGCTTTCTTTCATTACCGTGACTTCTAGCCAAAAAGTGGAAAACATGATTCTACAGGATGTTTATCTCCGTGTGCCCTTTCTACCCCCCTCCTCAAAAAATCTGTTAAACTTTCCACTCTAAACCTCCCTTGAAAGAAGCAGCACCAGTATCACTGGCCCTTGGCGCCGGTTCCCAAATGGTCAGCTACTCCTGCAAGGCAGAGCAACGCAGGAAATAAGACAGTGGGTGAGGCGCTGAGGCGGATCCCAGGCAAGGTGTGACGGCGGCCAGGTTCCTTAAATTTGAGTCTCACCCTTCCCATCTATAGAATGGGGATGTGGCATCTCCCCCGGGTAGGTGCGGGAAGAATTCAGGGAGACAGTCTATGTGGCTGGCACTAATATTTCCTCCTCCTCTTTCTCTCTCTCCCATTTCCCTTAGTAACAGCGGAACCAGGCTAATTTTAAGGTCAGGAGACCACAACGCAGTCGCTTCCTGGGAGCCCCTCCTCGCCGAGGTTAGATAGCCCCGAACATCCCCAACCTGCATCCCCTCCTTTTTCAAACACCGCAAATCCACCCTGTCCCCTAAAACAAAGAAGGAAGCCAGGTTAGCCTCCGGACACTGTCACCTGCCCCGCAGTCGCGCTCCAAAGTGATCTGCAGTCCGTCGGATTCCGGCTGTTACTATTATTAGTGTTTGTCCCTAACAATACCTAACGGTGCGCGGGGGTGGCCGTCTCCCAGGCGAGGTCGGTGAAACCCCCGGGGGAGCCCAGAGGGCTCCCGATGCAGATTTCCGACTAAAAATCCCAAGAATTTATAAAACAGCTTTCCAAATGGGAGGAAGGCAAGAGTTGTAAAGTTTCTGCAGGCGCATTTTTCCGCGTTTCCCAGAACAGTAATGAGGAGGCGATGCTGCCTGCAGCCGGGGGTGACCGGGGCGGCTGAGGGTCACGATTGGGGATCCGGTAGGTCAGCAGCGGGTCCTGCACGGGTCCGAGGATACACGCTTCCCGGCTGACCGCGCGGGAGGAGACCCGGCGCCCCAGCCCCGCGGAGAGGGCCCCCACAGGTACAGGGGCCCCCCGGGGTGGGAGGGCGGTCGCACTCACCCTCCGTGCTCCTCTTCGCCTCCCGGTAGCGCTCCCACAGGTAGCGCTTCATGTCGGGAGCGGTTCCAGGGGCCGTGCACAAGGGCCGTGCGTGGCCCGCGCGCAGCCGCCCCCGGGCCGCCGTCCCGCAAACGCTCCGCAGGGCTGCTGCCGCCGTCCTCGCCCGGGCCCCGTGGGCCATCCCTGCCGCCGCCGCCGCCGCCGCCGCGGTGGCCATGCCGGCAGCCGCTGGGCTACGACCCGCACCGCGGGACGAGAGCTCCGCCCGCGCTCAGCCCTGCGGGCG
This sequence comes from Myotis myotis, assembly GCF_014108235.1. Lineage (NCBI taxonomy): Eukaryota > Metazoa > Chordata > Mammalia > Chiroptera > Vespertilionidae > Myotis > Myotis myotis. The sequence continues at coordinate 200,370,249 of NW_023416335.1, forward strand.
GGCAGCACCCTGCGTCTGAGCGCGTGGCGGCGCGGCCCAGCCCCGCGGCCGTGGTGGGGGCGGAGCCTGTGGGGCGGGCCTGTGCGTGTGGTGGGCGGGGCCTGGCCCATCCTCAGGGGGCGGGGCGGGGCGGGGAGGGGCGGGGCCTGGGCATCAGGGGCCAAGAGCCAGGTAGACCGCAGTCACTTCTTGACCCGGCGCCGCCCCGAAGTGGCGGTTCAGATGGGCGCAAGCAGGTTCAGACCGGGATCACGAGGAAAGGGATGACTTCTGGCCGCCCTACTAACCGTGTCCCCGGCGCCGACCTGATCCCGCACTCTGGCTGCACTGACAGTGCCTCTGGTCCCCACTTGCAGGAGGAGACCTCTCTCCACATGAATGGCCTCTGAGTTCTGGATCTCCCCTGGATTGCGGGGGTGAGCCTAGAACGCCCCCGGATCCTCCCAGTGCTGCCCGGGAGAGGGCAGCTGGGCCGAGCCCCCACACCTGGGCTGATGTGCTGGAGGGACGCTCCCCACGGCACAGCCCAGAAGGCCATTGCCCCACAAGCGATGTCTGCCTCCCTAGGGAGGCCCACCGGACACTGCCCCTTATCCTGCTCCTGCCCACATTCACCTGCACGGTGCACCTGTCTTCTCTCAGAACTTTCAGGCTGCACCTGTTCTGTGCATTGTGGTTCCACCCAAGTCAAATAAACAGGAACTGCTCCCACGCGACATTTCTGTGGGCCTGAGTCAGTCTTGGCTCCTGTAGGAAAGACTGACCGAGAACCACTGAACGGCGAGGACTTCCCAAGCTATCACTGTGGTCCCTGTTGGGCAGGGCTGGGTAAAGTCAGGGAATAACGCTCGTGTGTCTAAATTCTTAATCTACAGAAGCCAGAATTAGAAATTGTGGGTGAGGCATTTTGAGACAGATGGCATCTAATACCAACCAGAGGACCCATTTAAAAAAAAAAAAAAAAAAAAAAAAGACTGCTTCTAAATTTAAAATTGGGGGGAAATAATTACACTTATGTGTTTCAGTTAAAAAATTAAAATGCAAATTTTGTCTATATCACTTACCTGACTTTTTGGATTAAGGGACCTCCTGCCATAGAGAAGAGGTTTCTGAGTCACCCACTAGAGAGCCTTTGTTTAATGTCTTCCTCTACATGGACTGAGGTGCTTGGCATTTCTTTTTTTTACAAGAACCCCAGGGAGAGGGAAGTCACATAATGTTCATCTACCATACTTCACCCAAAATAAGCAATTCAATACAGAACCCCGGGCTTGATGTAATAGAATATGAAACCTGCAGTTCTGGTTTTTTTCTCCCACTGAAATGGTTTCTCAATAGGCAGATTTAAATCAAATTTCAGAGAAGGAGAATAATAGGACCTCTCTGTGTCAGAGGTAGCTTGGAACATAAAGCACATAGCCTCTTTCATAGTTGGGATTAGTACTGAAATCTCTAGAATTAAGAGCTTTATTAAGTTAAGATTTGTTCTTGAAACCAAATCGAAGTGGAGATGAGATGAGCTATAAAGGATCTATTAAACAGGAAGATTTCATTTCTGAATAAGTGCATCACAAAACTGCGATCAGAAGAAGAAACAAACCCGGCCAGTGTAACTCAGTGATTGAGCGTTGACCTATGAAACAAGAGGTCATGGTTTGATTCCCAATCAGGGTATGTGCCCAGGTTGCAGACTTCATCCCAGTATGGGGCGTGGAAGAGGCAGCCAATCTACGGTTATCTCTCATCATTGAGCCACTAGGGACCCTACCAGTGCACAATTTCATGCACTGGGCCTCTAGTGTATATATACTAGAAACAAAATTTAGGATTTAACACCCTCTCACAATTCCATCATTTTAACATGTGCTTACTAAAATACAGCTTAGGCCATTTCTTTCAATGCTATTAGGCTGGGCACAGCCAACACTTCTGTTGAATACCCAGGCACATGCTGTAAATACCTAGAAAGAACCTGTTTATCCATTCCCTCCCGCTTCCTGCATTAATGGAACACCATTTCCGATGCTTTGAAGAAATGAAGAATGAATTACAAGGCCCCTGTTCAGTTTGTTTGAGAGATCAAGATGCCCACATTGGAAATAGAAAATGAGTGTCATAAAAGGGTCTTTCGAGCTTCTTCGTGACTCTGGATCCTTAATCCAGAGTGTGTCCCAAAAATATGTATACACACACTTTGAATAATTATAAAGGCAGTATTTATTAAAATACATTTCTTTTTTTAAATATATTTCTTTATTGATTTCAGAGAGGAAGGGTGAGGGAGAGAGAGATAGAAACACCAATGATGAGAGAGAATCATCAATCTGCTGCCTCCTGCACGCTCCCTACTGGGGATCAAGCCCAAAACTCGGGCATGTGCCCTTGGCAAGAATCGAACCCAGGACCCTTCAGTCCACAGGTCGACGCTCTATCCACTGAGCCAACCAGCTAGGGCTATTAAAATACATTTCATTTTCAAAACTGAGCTATCAGCTGTTAAAGTGTTTATACACTTTTGGAGGACACCCTGTATTTTAGAAATCTTCTGTGACGACTGTAGATGCGCCTCTGAGGTATGTAGGTTATTTACAGCTCAAGGCAATTGAGACCTTTCAGACTCAAGAGAGGCTTCTGCGTTCTGTGCCCCCCCCCCCCCACACACACACACACACCCTTAACTGCCTAGAAAAATTTAAATTAGGAGCCTTGCCCATAATAAGAGATTATCAGAGATAACCTTTTGAGCTCTCTATAGGGCAGGCCAGCTGCTCTTCTTATCATCCTGCAATAACCTTCTTCCCCTTTGAAGCCCCAAGGTACTTACAGAAAACAATATTTCTTGTATAGCCCACTAGAATAAATAAACAAAGCCGCCCAAGGGCTCAGAGGTCTCTGTTTGGCACACCAGTAACCCACCCTCAGAGGGTTGGGAGGCACTGCCACACCTCTGACTACCCCCACCTCATTCTCCAGCTGTGGCCTGTCTCCAGCTTACTGTCCCAACATTATTTGCAGCCTCCAATTCAACTCTCCATTCTCCTCAGTTCCCAAGTTTGGCAGCAACATTCCAGGCACTGAGTAGCCACTACCTGCAGAATAAGCTAATGGCCTGCTGGGCCAAATGAGAACGGAGGTCATACATGATAAGGCCCAGCCACTCTGGCCCTGGCAGTAGCAGAGCCTGGAGCATAGCCCTGTCTCCCGTGAGGCCGCTGAGGAGTTCTTTAACAGTGACCTTGGAAAACCACCCTTACAGTGTGAATAAATCCACCGAACTGAACTAGTACCAGCGAAGAAGGAACCGAACCTTCACTATAAACCACGGGTGATAATATCAACATTCCGGTGGAAAAAAAACTCCAGAGAAGCCATGGGAACTCCTACCAGGAAGGGGAGCAAAACAGTCATAACAGAACCAACAAGTACCAAGAGGAGTGGACGGACCCAGCTTCCCCTCCTAGTGAGATTGGAGACCACATCTTTAAATTCAGTGTTTAACTTTAATTTCATTTTTAAGTTTTTAAGTTTTTATCTTTAATCAGAAAGTACCTTCGGATCTCTGGGCCGGGTCTGAGGCACTAAGTCCTACATTCCATAAGTAAAATCCAAGGTGGGCCCATGTGAAGAGCCATTTGTCACTTCAGATCACGTGTTACTTCGTGTCATGGTTATTCGTGAAAAGCCTATTCCTATACAAAGTGTCTTAAACAGAATTTGAAGAAAGATGGAACACACTGACGAGAGAAATGTGGTTGAGCATGGTGCTCTGCCTACAAAAGAATGAGAAATGGGGTGGAAAAGACTTGTAAAAGGTACCTTTCTGTGATGGACTGAATGTTTGTTTCCCCCCTAAAATTCTTATGTTGAAATCTTAACACCTGCGATGATAGGAGGTGTGGCCTTTGGGAGGTGATTAGATTGGGAGGGTGGGGCCTTCCTGAATGGGATTAGTGCACTTATAAAAGAGGCCCCCAAATTACTCTCAGCCTTTTTCTTCCACCATGCGAGAACACAGCGAGAAAATAACAATCTATGAACCAGGAACTGGGCTTCCACCTGGTACTGAATCTGCTGGTGCCTTGATCTTGGACTTCCCAGCCTACAAAACTATGAGAAATAAATTTTTGTAGCTTAAGCCACCCAGTCTATGGTGTTCTGTTGGAGCAGCCCGAGCAAATGAAGACACGTTCCTAATGAGGGAAGGTAAATAGGTAGCAAAAAAAATTGAGAGTACAGTGGGGCCTTGACTTATGAGTTTAATTCGTTCCGTGACGGAGCTCGTAACTCAAATTACTCGTATGTCAAATAAAAAAGTGAATGAGTGAGACACGTGATGCTGGGCTGATGTTGTGGCGTTCACTGTGACGTTCGCTGCGCCAACTAGCTGTGGGGTATCTGAAGCTGGCTCGTAACCCGAATTTTAGCTCGCAACTCAAAGCAAAAAATCGGCCAAGAGACGGCTCGTATCTTGAAAAACTCGTTAGTCGGGACACTTGTAAGTCAAGGCCCCACTGTATGTGAAACAGTTGCTTACTTCAAAAAGGAAGACTTTTTTTTCCAGAGAGGAAGGAAGAGGGAGAGAGAGATAGAAACATCAATGATGAGAGGGAATCATTGATCGGCTGCCTCCTGCACAGCCCACACTGGGGATCCAGCCCACAGCTGAGGCATATGCTCCAACCGTGACCTCCTGGTTCATAGGTCGAGGTTCAACCACTGAGCCACTCGGGCCAGGCTGAAGACATCTATACTAATAAAAGCCTATGTGGTCATCACGCCCTCACACCCTCACGCCTTAACAATCCATCACCAGGAGGCTGCGAGCGCAGAGGGCGCATGTGGGTGGGCGGGGACTTGATGCTGCCTGTGCAGCGGGGAGGCAACACCAGGGGTCCCGAGACTCCTTGTGGCATGGAGGCGGGTCCCAGCAGCTCCAAGTGGTGACCCTGGAGGCGGCAGGTCCACACAGGGACTCCAGGGGCGGGACACCCGGCTCCAGCCTACCTCTTTGGGACAATCCATCAAGGAGCCCCCATGGGTGGGCGGGGCCTACCTCTTTGGAGAGATCGGTTGCGGGACTCCCACACTGTGAGAGGGCACAGGCCAGGCTGGGAGACGCGCCTCACAAGTGCATGATTGTCATGCACCGGGCCTCTAGTATTTTAAATAAGCAAACTATGCTTCTGACAGAGTAGGATCAGAGCAATTACCTAACTTACAATAGGCATCACTTAGGTTGATGCTCAGCTGCTTCCTGACGTGTGAAGAGTTGGCCAGAGGGCTTGCATGTCCCTTTATTTTTATCACTTGTTTATAATATTCAATTGCTTTCTTCCTTTGGAGTCTAGAAAAGATAAATTTAATTAAAGTTTTGCATCAAAGGAGCATTGCAGTCATTCATTCACTAAACAAACATTCAAGGAATGCTGGCGCTGGGGCTGGAGTGCAAACCTAAGACTAATTAATTCTTGCCTCAGGCAATTTCCCAAGGTAGGAGGAGAGACTGGAGAGTGAAACAGAGGGCTGGCCACTCAGGAAGAGCACTGAGTACACACCCAGCCATGGGCAAACTACGGCCCGCGGGCCGGATCCGGCACGTTTGAAATGAATAAAAATTAAAAAATAAAAAAAAGACCGTACCCTTTTATGTAATGATGTTTACTTTGAATTTATATTAGTTCACACAAACACTCCATCCATGCTTTTGTTCCGGCCCTCTGGTCCAGTTTAAGAACCCATTGTGGCCCTCAAGTCAAAAAGTTTGCCCACCCCTGGTACACACCTAAGGTTTTGGGACTTTAATATTGAAGAGTTTTCATTAAGAGAATGACGTGATCTGATTTGCATTTTAGAAAACTCATTTGGGTGGATGTATGGAGGATAAACTGCAGCAAGCGAGGCTATAGGCAGGGAGACCAGTTAGTCTAGATCAGGGGTGGGCACACCAATAACTTTTGCTGGCACGTGAAACCCTCTCTTATAATCTTCCATTTACAATTTTTTCCTTAATATCGACTTTTTTATTTTTCAGATAAATTCAGTGTAGGTGCATCTTAGATAAATAAACAATTTTACATAACAAATTATCTTAAAGACCACAGACATGGACTGACGAGAGAGGGGAAGAGCAATTTCTATGCCTCTCCCTTAACTCTCCCTGCCTTCCTAGATCCGACCAGTGTTTTGGTTTCATCCACATACGCTTGTGAATCTTTGTTCTCAGTGATGAATTTTGTTAAGTCTCGCAATAGGAGTAACCTGACGGATGAAAGTAGTAGCTCGTGCATATCTCTGAAGGTCACGAAATATAAACCTGATGTAAAATCTCTGTCACCAGTGATGCAGCAGCAAAAGTCCCACTGATCATATCAAACGGAGTCATAAAGTTTTCTGTCGGACTACCAGTGTACATGTATACATTAAAAAATAAATGTATTTTTCATCATCATATACTGTGTTTTTGTCGCTCGAATGAATTTTATTATTTCTTCAAGGAAGGTTCTTCACATATGTACACCTTAAGAGATATCAAGTAAGTGTAACATGTTCTCAAAAAATTAGGGTTGGCACGCCGAAGAATTTTGAGTCAGAGATTTTGCTGGTTTTGACACACACTCACAAAAAGGTTGCCCACCCCTGGTCTAGACTCTAGACCAGGGGTCCTCAAACTACGGCCCGCGGGCCACATGCAAATACAAATACTGTATTTGTTCCCATTTTATTTTTTTACTTCAAAATAAGATATGTGCAGTGTGCATAGGAATTTGTTCATAGTTTTTTTTTAAACTATAGTCCGGCCCTCCAACGGTCTGAGGGACAGTGAACTGGCCCCCTGTTTAAAAAGCTTGAGGACCCCTGCTCTAGACTCTAGAGCAGCGGTTCTCAACCTGTGGGTCGCGACCCCTTTGGCGGTCGAATGACCCTTTCACAGGGGTCGCCTAAAACCAGCCTGCATATCAGATATTTACATTACGATTCATAACAGTAGCAACATTACAGTTATGAAGTAGCAACGAAAATAATTTTATGGTTGGGTCACAACATGAGGAACTGTATTTAAAGGGCCAGAAGGTTGAGAACCACTGCTCTAGAGGAAGAATGATGAGGGTCTGAGCTAAGGCAGTGGCCACAGAGGTGAAAGGAGACCTGCTAAGGCTTGGGGTCACATTGGATATTGTGGTCCTGGGGTATCCACACGTGCAGTAGAATGACACGGCTAGGCGCGGGAACTAAAGTCCGGCAGGCCTGGTAGTGACACGGTGGCTAGGCTCAGAGGCTCTGCAATCCGACTTCAGTCATGGGCTCTCCCGGTGAGTGCCAGGCGCTCTGCTGAGCTCTTTCCATGCAGGATCTCTGCGTCCTCACAAGCAGCCTGTGAGGAAGATCCGGTGACCACTCTCGTTTCACCAGCGAGGAAGTGGATGAGATACCCACATGGTAAGCAGTGCGTGCCCAAGCTCTCAGTGATGCTCATTTGCACCCAGGCAATCGGACCCCACTGCTCACTACTGCAACACAGCACCCGTAATTTTACACTTAGATATGCTTATTCGGGCCGTTTGTTTAAAGGTCAATACTCTTAGGAAGAGTAGTCAGTGTTAGAGATTACCAACATCCCATTCTTCCTGGGAGCAAAAGCTGGAAGAGGTCAGTTTTCTGGTGAGAGGAGAACTATCTCGAGAAAAGTGGAAAGGTCAACTGAAAAGCAAGCTAGGGAGCAGCGAGAGGGGGGAGAGAGGGGAGAGGGGAGAGGGGGGAGAGGGGGGGAGAGGCTACAATAGCCAGCCTTCACGACCTCACAGTTTAACCTTGAGCATCCCTGGCCATTGGCTCAGCTGAATTAGCTATGAAAGGTATAAGCCAGGCCACAGGCAGGGTGTGGGTGTATGTCTCTCTGTGGACTCACAAAGAACCTTCTCCCATGCCAACCTGTCAAGGGAAGTGGTCAGGCCCAGCAGATGCCAGCAGGGATTGGATCCGGAGGGTAATACCTACACCCTCTTATAAGCACAGATGCTGACGAGGAGTTTCTCCCCCTGACCAAACTCTACTCGGGCTTGTCTGAGCTTTTTCTCAACTAGGCCTCAACTTTCGACTTCCATGATCATCTCTGCATTGTCCACTTTGAGTAAGAATTCCTCTATGTGGGTCAGTGGTTGAACGTCAACCTATGAACCAGGAGGTCAAGTTTCGATTCCTGGTCAGGGCACATGCCCGGGTTGTGGGTTCCATTCCCAGTGTGGGGCGTGCAGGAGGCAGCCGATCAATGATTCTCTCTCATCGTTGATGTTTCTATCTCTCTCTCCCTCTCCCTGCCTCTCTGAAATCAATATATATAAAGAATTCTGCTGGATCAGTGAAGCCATCCTCGCTACCTGATCCCCATCACACACATAGTCCTGTTCCTCATCCCCTCGCCCCAGGGCGTGTCAGGCAGCCTGGCCTGCCTTCAGCAAGAATCCTGTTCATCGGTTTAGCCAGGGTCCCCCTGTTTACCCTGATGTTTCCTCTTCCCACCCCACTTTTCCTTGTATTCAGAGTTGAGTCCAATTTCTCTTCCCCTCTGCAAAACCCCGTGACAGTGGCCCCACACCTGTCACGAAGGGTTTGGACAATGGCTGCCTTGCCTTTCTGTAACATGGGTCACGAATAATCTTGTCTCTAGCAGCTTTAATGATGTTTGTGTGGGGAGCGTAGGAAAGCCCCACATGTCGCAAGGGAGCAAGAGGACTTCCCCAGCCAGGAGAGGTCGCAGGAAAGCATGGCCAGAGATCCTGCAGGCTCTGGCCTAGGTCCTGCAGAAGACAGACCGGCGGGCTGTGGGTACCCGTAGAACACGGGCTGAGGCCTGGGGTGGGTACATTGTCCTCACAAGGCCTGTGAGTGAGGCAGGGAAACATCGGACTCCTTTGTACTTTTCCTACTGCCGAAACCTCTGCACGTTTGTGGGCTAAGAGCTCCTTGCAAACACGTTATGGTCGGAACTTAACTCTCAGACATAGTGAGTCCCTCTGAGGCTGCAGCCAGAGAGGTGAGTCACCCCCGATGGGAGGCCCCAGACCTCCCTGCCATCGTGGGGGGTTTTCGGAGGAGAAGGAGATACACTACTTGAAACATTTCATTAAAACTTACCTTTCACTATCTCTTAATGAATAATCAGTAAATCTGCTAAAAATTCCATAATTTCTCCAACAAGGATGTTTTTCTCCCCCAAACACTTCTCCTGGGAGTTAAGCAGTCTCGAAATTTTGTGTTTGCAAGAGAATTGTTTCCAGCAGCAAATCTGAAAATAAAACACGCGTGTGTTGTTTACTGGGCACGATCAACGTTGGCTGCATTCGTTGTGCTACCAAAAATAATTCTCCTAAACACTCTGCATCTTGTATAGGGACACACAAGACAGCAGAGGGTTCATAATCGCAGAGCTTCAAGGCCTTCCACGTGGTGTATAAGAGGTTTGTGCATCTTTATAAGAAACTAGGGCGCTGTTCTCACCCCCAGCACTACTGACATTCGGGCTGGATAATTTGTTGTAGGGCCTGTCCTGTGCACGGTAGCATGTTCAGTGACATCCTTGGCCTCTACCCACTAGATGCCAATAGCACGCGCGCGCACACACACACACACACACACACGCACACACACACATACCTCATGACAGCCAAAAATGTCTCCAGACATGGGCAAAGGTCCCCTGGGGGGCAAGATTGCCCCTGGTCGAGAACCACTGGGCCAGAGGATGGGAATACTTAGGTTCAGCATTTCTTACCCCAATAATCAGAGGTGGGAGATGGATTCACGAGTGTGGGTTAAGCGTATTAATCCTCACAGTAAAAGCTAGTACAGAAGACCAACATGTGTCAAGAAACGACACGTTTACATCGGAACACCTTCGGTGTATTTCATGGCAGCTTGGCCACAGGGGTGGCTGGCCAGTGAGCTGGACGTTCCCGTAGCACATTCCAAACTGTGGCTTCCTTTAAAGTACTCCTCGGACGCTGACGTGGCCAGGTTGTTCAGGCCTCTGGCTGCAGGGAAGGAATGTTGGCCAAGAAGTGATATTTAAGGTTTTCTTTTCCACAAAAGAAGTAAGGAGACAATAGGCAGAGTATTTAATACCATTTCTTCATCACAACCAATAGCTGTGTTTTGTTTTGTTTTTTCTTAATAAATCAATGACAGACCCACCCTGCATGAGGCTTGGTTTCATACAACATATTTGTATATGCACAGCCATTATTGGGCCACAGATCTAAGAAAATAGATTGAAACCAAATTCTGGGTCTGTTTTACAAAGGAACGGGTCAGACACGGAGTGAGAGTAGAGATGTCACTGTGGTAACCGAGTCCTAAGAGGAGGCCAATGTAATAAGAAACAATAAATGATACAGCCTTGAAATAACAGGCACATGCCTAAGCCCCATCAATCCAATTTGTCAGGAACGGGCTCTGCCTGGATACACACCACCTTGAGAATGTCCCTCTGCAAGGGCCCAACATTTTGCTCCCTTATTGAGAGCTATATATTCTGACAATAATACAGACTTCTAAAAAGTATGAAGTATTTTTGAAGCCATGTTTTGTTCAGAAGAGGGAAAAACCATAATAATGTTCTCAGAGGTGTTGTTACTGGGCATTGCTAATAGTAAAAAAAAATAAAAAATAAAAGGCAGATTTAGCTCTCTGTGCTATGAATTCAGTCTTGACTACAAAGGACTCAAGCGGACGTCCTTTTTGAAGGCCTAAGCTTTGGCACGCCTCCCATGAAGCCGGCCTCATCCCTTCACAACCAATGTGTTTCACAGGTCGTGCTCCAACACTGATTCGATGTTGGCAGGGGCTCCCAGCGAGACTGGGAGACTCACAGGGCAGACGCTGAGCCTGTGGGCTCGTAGCTATTCCCCCAACTCCTGGCACAGTGCGCTGGCCAGGCAAAGTCCTCCGGGAACATCGGCTGAGTGAATGAGTGAGTGAATGAATGAATGAATGAATGAATGAAGCTACACCAGACACTCAATGATTACCTAACGAACAACGTGCTTTCCAGACAGGCACGTCAGTGATGGAAATCTGCACCTCGCAGAAAAAAAAAATCACCTCGTACAGGATAAAATCCCACAGTCATGAAAAGACACCAGAGAAACATCGGGGTCTACTCTGAAAGATGAAAGAGTGGGCAACATAGCTTAAATCAAGCTCTCTCATTATTTATAACCGAGGCCTCAATCACTTTATAGCCCATAGACGGTAATAACAAAGCAGCTACCAGTTCTGACGATCTCACTGTGTGCCACACGGTGGGTGAAGTGCTTTGTGCGCTGTCTCCGTTAAGCCTGGAAATGGCTCCAAGAGGCAGAGAGAGTCCTCAAATGCGATGAGTCAGAGGTGAGCATTCTTGCCGAGGTCACAGCAGTGAGTGCCACAGAACTTTCCATTGGGTCAGCTTGCAAACAGCCCTGCTCTGCTCACTGCTCCACGCTGCCTTCTAAGGGCACAGAGTCCTTGCAGATGCACGTTGAGTCACTGATTCACTTATCACGTTTCCTAAGCACCCAAAGATTGCACTACGCCATGGAGGACACAAATATTGGTGGATGACAATGGTCTCTGCCATAAAGGGACTTGGGATGTTGAATCTTAAAAATCTCTTTAGATAGAATTCCTTCTAGAGAGATGTGTGTCAATGGGTTAGAGGCAGTCTTTCATGAAAATCTGAAGATGTTTGCTTTAAAATAAAGTCAGCTTGGTCCAGGGGTGGGCAAACTTTTTGACTCGAGGGCCACAATGGGTTCTTAAACTGGACTGGAGGGCCGGAACAAAAGCATGGATGGAGTGTTTGTGTGAACTAATATAAATTCAAAGTAAACATTACATAAAAGGGTACGATCTTTTTTTTTTTTTTTTTTTTTTTTTTAGTTTTATTCATTTCAAACGGGCTGGATCTGGCCCGCGGGCCGTAGTTTGCCCACAGCTGGGTTAGACTATCTTTGGTCGACAACTTATACTGAAATCAGTGAAAGTTTATCATTTTCTTAAAGGGCAGTTAAATGGCATCCTAAGCATGGCTAACAGTTATATGTTATGAGTGAAACTTTCATTGTGTTCAACAAAGCCACAGTTCGTATTTCAGAAGAAGTAAATCAGTACAGACAAGATCATCAACTAACCTTCCCAGACATCTTGATGGAAAGTATGACCAAGACTGTAACCAGCCTTTTATTAGTTCACTTCAATCCATTACTCAGCTTCCCTTTTTGCTTTATGAACCTTCCTTCCCCCTCCAAAAATGACACCTATTAGTACTCATTCATTCCATATCGACTCCCATCTATTTACTGCTTCTTGTCATTAATATACAGTTTGGGGCATGAATTAAAATCATTGCTTCCTCATTGATGAACATAATTAATCGATTTCTCCATTTTTGGACTAAATTGTCAAGGAACAAAGGTGAACAATATCCAAAGACATCTAACAAAATAATGAAAGGAATAATGCTTGAAGGATTTCCAATTCTGTCCCACGTTACCTGCACTAACCTGTCCTCAGCACTTAAGAATGACACTTCTGCTTCTTCGGTCTTGCCCAGAAGCTTCAAAAATCTCTCGATGAAGAACATGAACCAGCATTTGTCAGGGACAGTAACCTCAAGGGGCCAGCATCCCAGCACTGGAATGGAAAGAAGAGCAAATAATCTAAATCGTACTTAGAAAAGGCACAAAGAATCCCCATCACTGAACTTGATACCGGAGTTAAGTGCATTGTCCATATTTTAGTGTTCCTTCTTGAGGGATCAGCACTTTGCTTTTATTAAGATTTATATACATGCCGAAACCGGTTTGGCTCAGTGGATAGAGCGTCGGCCTGCAGACTGAAAGATCCCAGGTTCGATTCCGGTCAAGGGCATGTACCTGGGTTGCGGGCACATCCCCGGTGGGAGATGTGCAGGAGGCAGCTGATCGATGTTTCTCTCTCATCGATGTTTCTAACTCTCTATCTCTCTCCCTTCCTCTCTGTAAAAAATCAATAAAATATATTTAAAAAAAAAAAGATTTCTATACATTACCAAGTATTTTAAACAATGACATAAAAAATAACTCTCATGGCTTTAAATAACCTATATATTTTGAAAACCAGAGGGTCAAAGAAGAGGATTTCTATAGTCCAATCTGCATATTGCTGTAATTTGTATTTGGGGGGGTGGGGGGGAGGACTTTCAGGCAAGAAGAAAAAAAAAGTGTTTCAATTTCTTGCACAATTCTGCCCTCTGTTGCAACTCTCTTGAATGACAGACTTTAACAGAAAGAACAGATGCTACAAAACAAAATAAGGAGCATACCATGTGTGAGTATGTGTATGTGCACGTGCGTATGGTTATATTCTACTCCACACAAATGAAAACATATAGAATTTGTAACTTGAGGACCCTATTTAATACATGGTACCCCAAAGTCATCATTTTCAGAATGTCTCCTTCCAAATGTTCCAGTATCTAAACCTCTACATTTTCCACCTGTTGCATTTCAAATTACTGCACTGAATGTGTTTGACACAAATATGCTCCTTGTTCCTCATCCGTGCCTTTGCACATGCTGTAGGCTACCCAGACCTGAGTGCCCTCCTGCTTTCTGTCTGCCAACTGTGCTGTGGATCACCATTCCCCCACGGAGTAAATATTTACTGAGCATCTATGTGTGAGACAGCATTCCAGGCTCATCAGGACAGCAGATGAGGCTGCAGCCCTCTGCCTGCAGGGAGGCTGGGAGGCTTTGAACCAGAGCTACGGTGCCTCAAGTTGGAGAGCAAAAATGAAATCCGAGCCAACGGAGAGAGAGAGAGCGCTGAGGGTCCGAGACGTTTGTCCACCATGGCTGTCCGAGCAAAGGGGCCTGAGGTGGGTATGACGGGGACCCTAAGTGACAGGGACCCTAAGAACTATAAGCAGCTGCTCAGAGCAGGCAGACAAGGGTGGGCTAGACAAACAGCCGAGGAATGGGCGCCTGCCCGGGCGGGGCTTTTGCCCATTCCAGAAGGAGTATTGGGTCCAGACTCCTGTCAGGGCTCAGGTTGGAATGGACCATGTCCGCCACTCTGTTTCATACTCACTTCAGCAATCTATGTGCTCAAAGAAATATGCCTTCATGAACCCTGCCTCCCACTGACCACATCCTCACGTGCAGTCACTTAGCACCAAAATGTGGTTGGAACAGATAAGCAAGTAATTTTCCTCATTATAAAACTCATTATAATACGTGGCCCACCTGGTGTGGCTCAGTGGTTGACCCATGAACTAAGAGGTCCTCGGCTTGATTCCTAGTTAGGGCACATGCCCGGGTTGAGGGCCTGAACCCTAGTCGGGGGTGTGCAGAAGGCAGCAACTAATGTCTCTTTCTCATCAATGTTTCCATCTCTCTAGTCCCTCTTTCTTCCTCTCTCTCTAAAACACACACACACACACACACACACACACACAATAAAAATATATTTTTTAAGAGCTAAGTATGTGTACATTATAGAAAATTGAAAAATATAAAAAAGTATAAGAAAAACTCCTCATAACTGCATCATTCAAAGATAATCTCTGTCAACATAACTGCTATATGCATTTTTGATCTTTTGTGTGTACCCACACTCATTTTTTAAAATTAAAGTTGGGCTCATCTACACTAATAAAAGATAAACATGCAAATTGACCATACCTTTGCTATGCCTTAAGACATGCCCACCAGCCAATTAGAGTGACTATATGCAAATTAACCCAACCAAGATGGCTGCCAGCAGTCACGGAGCTGAAGCAAGCAGGAGGCTTGGTTGCCCCAATGATGGAGGAAGCCAGGCTTCCCGCCTGCCAGAGCGGGCTCAGAGCTCCACTCAAAGCAACAAAGTCTCAATTATAGAAGGTAAATAAACCCCAGATACCTGCTTTCAGCCAGCTGTGGCCAAGGAGCTGGAGCGAGCAGGAGGCTTCCCTCCCAACCATCCTGGCCAGCTCTGAGCTCCTCTCAAGGCTACAAAGTTTCAATTATAGAAGGTAAATAAATCCCAGAATTAAAAAAAGAAAAAAAGGAGAGGCTGGGAGCTTCCATCACTGGGGTGCTTGGCCAGCCTGAAAACAGCCCTCAGCCCCTCACCCAGACTGGCCAGGCACCCCAGAGGGGAACCCTCACCCTAAAGGGGGTGTGGCCAGCCTGCAAACAGCCATCAGCCCCCCCTCACCCAGGCTGGGCAGGCACCCCAGTGGGGACCCCCACCCTGAAGGGGGTGTGACCAGCTGCAAACAGTCATCAGCCCCTCACCCAGGCTGGCCAGGAACCCCAGCGGGGACCCCCACCCTGAAGGGGGTGTGACCAGCTGCAAACACCCATCAGCCCCTCACCCAGGCTGGCCAGGCACCCAAGCGGGACACCCACCCTGATCTGGGACACCCTTCAGGGCAAACCAGCCGGCCCCCACCCATGCACCAGGCCTCTATCCTATATAATAAAAGGGCAATGTGCAAACTGACCCTAACAGCAGAACAACTGGAAATGACTGGTCACTATGACACACACTGACCACCAGGGGGCAGACACTCAATGCAGGAGCTGCCCCCTGGTGGTCAGTGCTCTCCCACAGGGGGAGCTCTGCTCAGCCACAAGCCAGGCTGGCGGCTGCCAGTACAGCAGTGGTGGTGTGAGCCTCTCCCGCCTCCTCAGCAGCACTAAGGATGTCAGACTGCAGCTTAGGCCTGCTCCCTGCTGGCAAGTGGACATCCCCCGAGGGCTCCCGGGATGTCTGACTGCCAGCTTGGACCCGATCCCCCAGGGAGCGGGCCTAAGCCAGCAGGTGGTCATCCCCCAAGGGGTCCCAGACTGCGAGAGGACACAGGCCTGGTTGAGGGACCCCCCCTCCGAGTGCACAAATTTTTGTGCACCAGGCCTCTAGTCCTATATATAATGTTTAATGCCTAACTTTTCACTTCCATATTCAACAAATATTGATAAGTCAGTACTATGCTGGATGTTGAATATATATTGAACATAATATCCATGGTTCTTGCCCTCATGTAGCTTATAAGCTATTAGGAAAACATATTATATTGTAAATATTTTTCCATATCCTTAAAATTGGGAACACACATATTTATGACTGAATTTTATTCCATTTTACAGATTAGCATTAGTCAATGTTTCAGTATTATAAAATTCATCTAGTGAGAATTATTGTCAGAAATCTTTTTTAAAATATATTTTCATTGATTTCAGAGAGGAAGGAAGAGATTGAACCATGACCTCCTGGTTCACAGGTCAACATTCAACCACTGAGCCATGCTGGCTGGGCAACAGAAGTTGTTTTAAACCTCCCTAAGTACTTTCTTAGAGCAACTGTTAGAAATATTAATATTTTTAAGACTTTGTATATATGTAGCCAAATTGCTGTCCATAATGCCTGTCCCAATATAAACTCTCCCTGTAGCATGGAAAACTACATATTTCCTCACACCTTTACCAATATTATTATTGTTTTTAAAATTCATTATAAAAAAAAATCATTGTCAGTTTGGTACCTGAAAAATAGCAACTTGTCTTAATTTACATTTCTTTGATTACTAGTGAAACAGAATATTGTCTTTATTAATGATTTATTTTAAAAAAAAATAGCAGCTTACCCTAGCAGGTTTGGCTCAGTGGATAGAGTGTCAGCTTGCAGACTGAAGGGTCCCGGGTTCAATTCTAGTTAAGGGCACATACCCGGGCTGCGGGCTTGATCCCCAGTGTGTGGCATGAAGGAGGCAGCCAATCAATGATTCTCTCTCATCATTGATGTTTCTCTCTCTCCTTCTCCCTTCCTCTCTGAAATCAATAAAAACATATTTAAAAAAACAATTTATATGTTCTTCTTCGACTCTAAATGCCATTAAATGCACATGCATCCCTATTTCAGAAATGTTAAGCTTTAAGAAAGCCTGCTTCTTAGAACCAGTGAAATCCGGTATTTATTCTTTAGTGAATTAATTCTTCCAACACCATTCACTGAGCACCGTGAGTACCTGCTATGGGCCAGGCACTGTCCTGGATGCAGTAAAGGATGAACCCAAACAGACCTGGCCCTGCAGCTGGGCTGTCAAAAGCAAGTGGCGGGGGGGGGGGGGGGGGTCGCTGACCATCATATGATCATAAAAGTGAGTATGAATTCAAACTATGGAAAGAACCATGAAAGAGATGGTGATGTGAACTGGAGAAAGTTTTCCATGTATTAGAAATTGATCTGACAGTTAAAAAGAGAGAGAGAGAGAGAGAGAGAGTAGAAGGCAAAATGAGGGAGGGAGGGTGTGGGACAGTCTGGACAGAGTAAAGAGCCCCTCCGGAGGTGGTAGGACAGGAAAAAGCGTGGCACTTAGAGAACTGGAAGGTGGAGACCGAAGAGCAGAGAGAACAAGGCGTTTGGTTCAAGGTCAGGACGGAGACACAGGAAGGGGCCACTCGGCACCCACATGCCTGGTGCTGCTCCCAGCACTGGGGAGGCGGTATGGACATGAGGGGCAGAGTCCTGCTCTCAAGCAGCTTACCTTCCAGTGGCTGGGAGGGTAGTGGGCAGGGGTGAGAGGGGCAAGATAGATAATTAGAAAGAAAGAAAGGAAGGAAGGAAGGAAGGAAGGAAGGAAGGAAGGAGGAGGGAGGGAGGGAGGGAGGGAGGGAGGGAGGGAGGGAGGGAGGGAGGGAGGAGGGAGGAAGGAAGGAAGGAAGGAAGGAAGGAAGGAAGGAAGGAAGGAAGGAAGACAAAGTCAGGTAGCAGCAAAAGCTATGCCAAGGGCTAAAGCGCGCTAACAAGATATAGAATGACTACGTATAACACAGCTTGAGAGGCCACTCTGAGAAAGTGACACGTCAGCTGAGATCTAGATACATAACCAGGAAGAACTGGAATGATAAACGAGTAGGAAGAGCCTTCCTGGCAGAGGGAGCAGCTGGTGTCAAGGCCCACAGGAAGAATGTACTTGAAGGACAGAAAGTAGACCAAGGTAGCTGGCATCTTGAGGTCAAGAGGAAGAATCTGACGAAATGATGCTACCCAGACATGCGGATGTCATGGAAGGCACTGCAGGCGAAACTGAGGAATTTCGATTTTAGAATAAGTGCAATAGCAAAGCCACTAGAGTGGTCTTAATCTGGGAAGTGACATGATCTGGGTTACATTCTTAAAAGCTTATCCTGGCTATTTAGCAAACAATAGAATTGATAGGGGGGAAAATGAAAGTAGCAAGACCAGTTTGGACACTTGGGCTCACTAGAGAGATGCCAGTGAAAAGCTGAAGTCAGGATATCCCCTCTCGTCACTCTTATTCATCATCCTACTAGGAGTCCTAGCTGGTGCAATAAGACAGAAAAAGGAAATAAAGTTATATTGGGCCCAGTTGGTGTTGCTCAGTGATTTAGCATCGACCTATCAGTCAGCAGGTCATAATTCAATTTCTGGTCAGGGCACATGCCCGGGTTATGGGATCAATCCCCAGTAAGGGGTGTAAAGGAGGCAGCCGATCAATGATTGTCTCTCATCATTGATGTTTCTATCTCTCTCTTCCTCTCCCTTCCTCTCTGAAGTCAGTAAAAATATATTTTAAAAAGATATACTGGGAAAGAAAAAAATACAACAGTCTGTTCACAAGTGATATGATTGTCTATGTAGAAAATCCAAAAAAAATCAACAAGGTTAAAGGATTCAAGGTTAATATACAAAAGCCAATTGCTCTAGGTACTAGCAATGCACATTAGAATTAGAAATTTAAAACACAACATCATTTATCGTAGCACCCCAAAAATAAAATACTCAGGTATGAATCTAACAAAATATGTGCATGGGCTATATGCAAAATCTACAAAACTGTGGTGAAAGATATCAAAGAAGATTTAAATAAATAGAGAAATGTTCCATTTTGATGGATTGGAAAACTCAACATTGTTAAAATGCTTGGCCTCATCCTGGCTGGTTTGGCTCAGTGGATAGAGCGTTGGCCCACGGACTGAAGGGTCCCAGGTTCGATTCCAGTCAAGGGCACATGCCTGGGTTGTGGTCTTGACCCCAGTGGGGGTCTTGCAGGAGGCAGCCAATCGATGATTCTCTCTTATCATTGATCTTTCTATCTCTCTTTACCTTTCCCTTCCTCTCTGAAATCAATAAAGATATATTTAAAAAAAAATATGCTTGGCCTACAGATTCATTGCAATCTCAATAAAAATCTTCTGTAGATGTCCAGTTGATCTTTGAGAAAGTAGCAAAGACAATTCAATGGAGATAGTCCTGTAACAATTAGACATCCATATGCCAAAAAAATAATCTAGACACAGATATTATACCTTTCACACAAAAATTACTCAAAATGAAACCTAACCCAAATATAAAATGAAATACTACAAAGCTTCTAGAAGAAACACAGAAGAAAATCTGTGTGACCTTTGACTGGGCAATGACGTGTTAAATAAAACATCAAAAGCATAATCCATGAAAGAAAATATTAAGTTAGACTTTATTAAAATTAAAAAACTTCTGCTTTGTGAAAGTCATGTTAGAATGGAAAGAAAGCAGACTAAGACAAAATATTTGTAAAGTACATTATCATGAAAAGCTGCTCATGTCCCATTTACTACATCCTTCCAGCCAGGTCCTGTAATGTAATGCATTTACCCTTTGCCCCATAAGAAAGCCTCCCCTCAAAGACAAAATGGTTTTCCCTATCCCACCACACCTGCCAGCCATCTGTCAAGATGGAACCACGCTGGGGACCCATCCTCTGCCACATCTACTCTTATTCTCTCTCTTCTCATCTTTAACATTGTCCAAAAAATGTGACTGCAGCCCGAAATGGGTTTTCTTCACTTTTATGTGGCTCTGAGCTCCAGCCCAAAACAAGAGTATCATGTCTCAGATCATCTATAAAAGCTGATTCGACCATACGAGGTGTCCTCAAGGCTCTAAGACAGCGGTTCTCAACCTGTGGGTCGCGACCCCTTTGGGGGTCGAACATCCCTTTCACAGGGGTCGCCTAAGACCATGGGAAAACACATATATCATTACATATTGTTTTTGTGATTAATCACTATGCTTTAATTAGGTTCAATTTGTAACAATGAAATTGGGGGTCACCACAACATGAGGAACTGTATTAAAGGGTCGCGGCATTAGGAAGGTTGAGAACCACTGCTCTAAGCCCTCTCGACTGGCCATCCATCAGAGCGGCAGCTTCCCCGGGTGCCTCAGGCAGGAGGGGCAAGCTCAGGCGCCAACAGGCAGCCGGAAGAAGCAGCTTTAGGTTCTGAACTTGGCGTCTAAATTAAGCGGCTTGTTCTCCTTGCAGCCACGAGGGGGCGCCGCGCGCTCCCTGCGTACGGTACCTACAGCCTCCTGCCCCTGGAGCCACATCCCTCCACCATCAAACTGAACAGACTGGCCACCCTTGGAAACTCACTGCCTTTCCAGAAGCAGGCGGGGGTCAGGAGTGTAAGTAGCCTATTTACCTTTCGGAACAAAATGGAGATAATGAAGAATGAGCCTGGAAAAGGGAATTCCGACTATCTCCCGTGTGGGGAGGGAGGCGAGGCACTATGGTTGGAAAGAGGATGCTCTGCTGTCCTTAGAACAGGCCTGGCCCTCGCGTCCTCAATCTTCTTCGCGCTGGTGGAGTTGGGGAAGGAATCTGTCCTATATCCACTTCCCGCAGGCCAGTCCTGCTTCCGATGATGCCTGGCTCACCTGTGCCGGGCACCTGTCCACCCTAACTCCTGCTCACACCTGGGCCCCTCGCCCCACCTGGGCCCTCATTCCGCCTGGAACCCTCCACCCACCAGGGCTTGCGTTTCCAGCGCTGCCTTCCTGGGGCTGCTTGCTGCCCCTCTCTGATCCACACCTCCTTACATGTGGAACAACTGTGGGTTCTTCCTCGTGCCCCCAAACTATTTTGTTTTTTGTGTGTGTTTTTTTAAAATATATTTTATTGATTTTTTACAGAGAGGAAGGGAGAGGGATAGAGAGTTAGAAACACCGATGAGAGAGAAACATCAATCAGCTGCCTCCTGCACACCTCCCACTGGGGATGTGCCCGCAACGCAGGTACATGCCCCTTGACCGGAATCGAACCTGGGACCCTTCAGTCCGCAGGCCGATGCTCTATCCACAGAGCCAAACTGGTTAGGGCCCCCCAAACAATTTGTAGCAGACTTTTACTAAAAACGTAGGGGTATCAGAGGAGCGTTTCCACCCAGCACTTGCCTTCCTCACTCTTGGCCACTGAGCATAAGTGGGCCCTGGCAGGGTCTTCCCCGGCTGCCCATGATACATGCCCCGAGGGAAGGAGGGGCAGCCTTGTCCAGAAGCTCGGGCCTCGGGTCTCTGCTGGAAAGTCTGACCCTTGTAACACAATGTATTAAGTCATTTGAGTATTTCACGCGTTGAAGGGAGCTGGTCTTCCATTTGCATTCCATAAGCCTATTCATCGAGGTCTCAACTAATGTTATGACTAGGGTGGGTCCACAGGTAAATAGGAGCCTGTCACCTTCAGCAGTCAGACCAATGCCACCCATCTGCCCAGGGGACCCCTCCTCTGAGAGGGCTCCTGGAACTGTCAGGCAGAGCCAGCCCCGCCCTCTTCTGAACTTGCACAGCTCTGGTGGTTGCCCTGGCGAGGCCGCACATCCACTTCCCACGCGTGGAGCAGTTCTCTGGCTGCACATCTTCCCCCACTGTGCGCGTGGAAAGCAGATAAGGACTTGGGGCTGTATCCCAGTCACTCATGCATCCCCCAGAGCCTACCACAGCGTGGGAGACAGGGGGTAATGATAGATGTTTGCAGAAGGAATGCGTAAGAGGACAAGAAGGAAGGGGAAGGGAAGGGAAGGGAAGGGAAGGGAAGGGAAGGGAAGGGAAGGGAAGGGAAGGGAAGGGAAGGGAAGGGAAGGGAAGGGAAGGGAAGGGAAGGGAAGGGAAGGGAAGGGAAGGGAAGGGAAGGGAAGGGAAGGGAAGGGAAGGGAAGGGAAGGGAAGGGAAGGGAAGGGAAGGAGGGGACGGGGCAGAGATGAGGTGGAGAAAAGGAAGGGAAGGTAGGAAGGGAGGAGGGTCCAGCAGAAGAACATGGCCAATCCTGTATCCCTGCCCAACTACAAATCCTCCTCTCTCCAGAATGCCTTTTTTTTTTTTTTTTTTTTTTTTTTGACAAGACATTTATTACCACATGCTCGGACATCAGAGTCAACTGGGTTCACATTTAAAAACATCTGTATACTCTAATGTTTGAGAGGAATCCACGGGTAGTCAAGAAGGGAATAGGACATTCTGCAGAGCCAGATGATCAAATGGAGCAACCCTGGGGATCCATCAGCCACTAATGTGATGCCATATGATGGTCCCTCCAGAATGAACGAATGCATGAATGAATGCATGAATGGGAACTATGAGTCACTAAATGCTAAATATGCCAAACACGGTATAAAAATGATGCAACTAACCTAGGACTTGGGAGAAAGCTGCACAAATGCCCCCAGGAGCCACTCATTTTTAAATGCCTGGCCAGCTCTGTAAGCGATTTGCTCTTGGAAGCTTCTGACCAAGATTCGCTGAAAATGTGTTTTCTTATGATTCGCTGGATTCTGAAAGGCATATGGACTGCTTTCTCGGACAGGGGTGATTACACCTATTTGAAATATGAATTATAGTCTAACTAGAGGCCGATGCATGAAATTCATGCAAGAGTAGGCCTTGATCTCGCGGCTGCAGCCCTGGCTTCATCCAGAAGGATATCCGGACACCCATTCTGTCAATTTGCATATTATGCTTTTATTATTAGAGATGCATCTGACTTTTTAGCAAATGAAAACATCATAGTCAACAGATTAACAGCTCTGTCGCCATAATTAGAGAAAACAAGGTAGTTTGAAAAAAACACTAAAATATTAAAATGTATCTCCTTATAAATCAGTCTGAATTTGCAAAAAAATTAGTTACCGTTATGATCCCTGAGCTAGAATCTGAGAAGCGTGTGGGCATGCTGATTTTCATATTGTCTCCCCCCCCCCCCAAGGAAATATTCGTGACCTACTTTTCTATTTTAAATATACACCATAGTTACCGTGTAAATAAGCACTTCCACATATTTGAGGGCATGCATTTATGAGAAGTTAATCCGCTGCCTGGATCTCATATAGGCCAAGGGGTGCTGAGCAAACTAACAGCAAGTTGAATGTTGGAGTCAAGACGATTATCTCTTCATTTCCAAAAGGAAGTGGTTCCAACAGATCCATTTTAAGTTTCTGCTTGACACTTTTTCTTAGAAGATGAATGGGTCACACAGCTGGATAGCAGACCAAGCCCAGCTCTTTATAAGATGTACAGTGAGCCCTAGCTCAGTGGCTAGAGCATCAGCCTGCAGACTAAAAGGTCCTAGGTTCTATTCCGGTCAAGGGCATATGCCCAGGTTGCGGGTTCCATCCCCAGTAGGGGGCGTGCAGGAGGCAGCCAAGCAATGATTCTCTCTCATCATTGATGTTTCTCTCTCCCCCTCCCCTTCCTCTCTGAAATCAATAAAAATATTCTTTTTAAAAAAAGACCTACAGCAAAAGGGGAGCCCATTGTTCAAATACCCATCATTCGTTTCTGATGACGTGATTTCCATGTTATCTACCCATTTGGAAAGACTCTGTGCTAGCTGGTCTGAGGTGCGCAATCTGCCCAGGCGGCAGGTGCAGTGCTTAGGAAACCCACAGACAGAAAAGAAAACTCCCCTCCCCCAATGTGTGTAGCTCAGGCATTTTTGTGGGGCATAAATTGGGAAAGTGAAGTGGGGAATGAGAGAGAGAAAGAGAGCTGCGACAAATATTACCTTGAGTCCAAGATTTGGAGTGTTAAACATGATGCTGAAAGAGTGCAAAACATTTTAGCTCAGGTCAGTGTTCCCAATGGTTAGAGCATTGGCAAGTGCACCGAAGGGTCTCAGGTTTGATTCCCAGAAAAGGGAATTGTCACTTTGTTCAGCGATGCTACCTTAAGTTAATGGTTTTACTTTGCAATAAAATAAAAACCTAATGAGATCTTTCTAAATTCCTTTCGCATCCTTTCTCACCCCTCTTGGTCTAATAATAGCAACTATCGTATACTAACTGCTTGCTCTGAGCCACGCTTTGTGTTGCCTATGTCCACAGGTACTAACTGTATTAGGTATGGTTTTTTATCTTCTCTATCTCATGATGTTTTGACATCTGTTGGGGGTCTAATAGTCCAGAGAAAGATGGCTCCTCCCAAGGCTGGCTAATTCCTAGGGCTGGTGGACAGCTTGCCTGGATCAGGCCTTTCATGTGCAGACCAGCCAATCCAAGGCCACACCCTGACCCACCTTCTTATCTAACTCTCACTCACCAGGCCAGAATTTCATCCCAGGGCCGGGTACCAGACAACCACAGAGAGATAGCATCCCAGGTACCAGACAGCCACAGAGAGAGGGCATCCCAGGTACCAGACAGCCACAGAGGGATAGCATCCCAGGGCCAGGTACCAGACAGCCACAGAGGGATAGCATCCCAGGTACCAGACAACCACAGAGAGAGGGCATCCCAGGGCCAGGTACCAGACAGCCACAGAGAGATAGCATCCCAGGTACCAGACAGCCACAGAGAGAGGGCATCCCTGGGCCTGGTACCAGACAGCCACAGAGGGATAGCATCCCAGGGCCGGGTACCAGACAGCCACAGAGAAAGGGCATCCCTGGGCCTGGTACCAGACAGCCACAGAGAGAGGGCATCCCAGGTACCAGACAGCCACAGAGAGATAGCATCCCAGGGCCGGGTACCAGACAGCCACAGAGGGATAGCATCCCAGGGCCGGGTACCAGACAGCCACAGAGGGATAGCATCCCAGGGCCGGGTACCAGACAGCCACAGAGGGATAGCATCTCAGGGCCGGGTACCAGACAGCCACAGAGGGATAGCATCCCAGGGCCGGGTACCAGACAGCCACAGAGGGATAGCATCCCAGGGCCGGGTACCAGACAGCCACAGAGGGATAGCATCCCAGGGCCGGGTACCAGACAGCCACAGAGTGATAGCATCCCAGGGCCTGGTACCAGACAGCCACAGAGGGATAGCATCCCAGGGCCGGGTACCAGACAGCCGCAGAGGGATAGCATCTCAGGGCCGGGTACCAGACAGCCGCAGAGGGATAGCATCCCAGGGCCGGGTACCAGACAGCCGCAGAGGGATAGCATCCCAGGGCCGGGTACCAGACAGCCGCAGAGGGATAGCATCCCAGGGCCGGGTACCAGACAGCCACAGAGGGACAGCCTCTATGCCACAAAGCCCATCAGAATTATTCAAACTGTCCAACCCTGAACTGCTTACTCTGCTCCGCCTGCTTTTCTGATGGAAACCCCAGTAAAGGCTTTGGCCTTGGCTTTTCTCTGGCTCCTGTCTCCTGCCTCCTGACCACCCCGATGCTTCCCGTGGGGCCCTGTGTGGAGTAGCATGTCTCCTTCTCACAGGAAAAGTAAATCAATCATTTCCTTGACATTTGGCTTCTTCATACCACCACTCGGTCCCTCCTCTATAGATTAAATCCCGGGTACACATTTAGTACACTAACTCATCCAGGCCTCCTAACAACCCCTTGAGAGCAGAGGAGGAAACTGAAGCACAGAGAGGCTAACTGTCCTCTCAGCGCGGATCAATGGTGACGGAAGGAGGCTTGACTTGGGGTGGTAAACACTCACCATAATATACAGATGATGTATCAGAGAATCGTACACCGGAAACCTCTATAATTTTATTAACCAATGTCACCCCAATACATTCAATAAAATAAAAATAAAAATAAGTACTAAATGTCTTACCTGATTCTTTCAGACAATAAGCAGAGCTGGTATTTAGGCTGAGGGTCTGGCTCCAGAGGCAGGCTCCTAATCACTGCACCACACTGCCCAGGTGACTGCCTGGACAGCCCCTCCTCCTGCAGAGCTCTGGTCACTCTTCCTTCAGGAAGCCGTCCCCAAAGGTCAAGTCCCTTCATCAGAGGCTCTCAGGACACTGCATGCTGATCTTTGGCAGCACTTGTGTCAGTTGTAATTGTATGCTTATGTGTGTGAAGATATTAACATCTGCCATTCCCTTCCAGAACAAAAGCTCCATTGCTTTGCTGGGACCATGTCCCTCTCTGCTTAGAGTGCCTTTCCCATAGTAAGTGGTCAGCAATTATTGGTGGAATGTATGGTAGTTGCCATGTATTTAATTATAAAGCAAATTATAGCCCTGGCCGGTGCTGCACAGTGGTTACAGCATCGTCTCATGCACAAGGCGGCTGTGGGTTTGATTCCCGTTGATGTTCTCTCTCTCTCTCTCTCTCTCTCTCTCTCTCTCTCTCTCTCTCTCTCACTAACTCACCCACTTACTTCCCCTCTCTCTAAAATCAATAAGCATATCCTTAGGTAAGGATTTTTTTAAATAAGCAAATTACAAAACAATGTGGTGTGTAACTTCATTTACCTAAGCGCATATATATATATATATATATATATATATATATATATATATATATATATGCATGTGTATGCAGCCATAGGAAAAAGAGCGCTGTACAAGAATAACAGTGATAAGACTGTGAATATATTTAATTTTCTGTCTTCTTCTTCTTTACATACTTTCTATGAGAAACGTGTATTACTTACATAATTGATAACTACGTATATTTTAAAGTTTTAGAGAAAATACTTCACAAAGTAATGATCGGTACTAAAAAGTATTAGAGGTTCCATTGATCCGATACTACTTCAAATATAAAGTCACACAATAAAAACTACGTTTCAAGAAGAGAAAATTTAATCCTGATGTTTCATCCTTTGCGGGTTTTATATATATACTAGAGGCCCGGTGCACGAATTCGTGCATGGTTGGGGTCCCTTGGCCTGGCCGGTGATTAGGGCCATCTCACCTGGTCTCAATAGGGGCTGATGGGGGCCAGCAGGCCAGGTGGAGGGACTGCGGGAGGTTATTTGTGGGAATGCACTGACCATCAGGGGACAACTCCTGCATTAAGCATCTGCCCCCTGGTGGTCAATGCGTGTTATAGCCACTGGTTGTAATAGTCACTTAGGCTTTTATATATATAGATATTGATTTCAGAGAGGGAGAGAGAGAGAGAGATCAATGATGAGAGAGAATTTCTGATCAGCTGCCTCCTGCACGTGCCACACTGGGGATCAAGCCCAAAACCCAGGCATGTGCCCTGACTGTGAGCTTGCCTCTGTGGTCCCTCAGGTGACTTACACATGTCCTGCCATGCATTTTATTGGGCAATGCTGAGATTTCAGGCCTTAAATGACAGAATTCTAAAGCAGAAGGGGTTCTTGGACATCATCTAGTCTAGTCCAAAGCCCTCATTTTGTAGATGAGGAAACTGAGGCCTAGGGAAGAGAAGGGACTTGAGCACACAGATCAGGAGCTTGAAGACACTTATTTTTCTAATGGTTTTTCTTCAAACGACAAGTAATCATTTAAAGAGTGCATTTTGAGCTGTGTGTGTCACCATTTCTTGGTGTTGATGGTTCGTCAGCAGTCACATCTGGGAGGCATGGATCGCTCAGCTTTCCCGCAGCTGGTGTAGAGGTTAAGTGGCAAAATGAATGTGAACGAATCTCAAACAGTACACACAGCCTAACAATCCTAAAGCACAATCTCACTCATAATCATCATCAAAAAATAATCCAGGGCCAAAAAAAAAAAAAACACTCAAGGATGATGCTGGTGGATTTTTATCTTGGAAAACATACATTCAGTATTTCTAAAATCATATGTTGGGTGATTAGAATCATTTTTCCTCAAAATTATGTTGATGATAAGGTCAGCATGATTAGTATTGGAAAATGATCTCAAATATTTCTCTTTATTCTGGCAGGACCAACTGTCTCTACTGAATGACAATGGCCTATTACCTAATTACCATGGTAACTTCTCAAGTATTTAAACACCCAGTTGGGACAGGTAAATTTATGGAGAGAGGAAAACAGTTCATTGATATCATTCCATGATACTTTGTAACAAAATGACTTAGTGATTGACCAACTTTTTCGCTTTTTGGCAGCGTTGTCTCCGATCAACACAGATTTATTGCGAATCTTCTATGCTAGGCACTGAGTATGACAATGGCCAATAATATAGACATGGTTCCTTGCACTCACAGGGCTAGAGAGGGAGACAATAAAATGCATGACAGGACCATGTATAAGTCACCTGAGGGACCACAGAGGCAAGCTCACAGTATTTGAGGGAGACACCCATACAAGCTAGAATGTAATGTGACTGGGCCTATCCTTGCCCCTGGTCAAAGTTGGGGGTGAGGGAGAGAGGCACCCATCAGCTCCTCTTATGGAGAGTGTGACCTTTAACTAGGGCCTTAAGGGATCTAAGGGAATGGAAGAGCATTCCTGAAGGGAATTTAGTGGACAGACATGGGGAATGGAAGTGACTGGCTGCTCCGAGGAGACCAGAGCCGTGGAGCAAAGGGAGAGAGACCCTGGAGAAGTCAGCCTGCCCAAACCTGCCAAGAATTCCCGCTAGTATTTCTGTCCATTCCCCATCACTGAGTGCAAGCCCTCCGGAGAGCCAATGGTGGGAGAGGACCTGGTGAAAACCCTCTAAAAGAGCCAGGGGAGGCAAGTCAGTGCAGTAATGAGGACCAGGGCTTCCGGCCCAGCAAAGACCTGAGCTGAAACTCGCTGCTCTGCTCATGTGTGTGGGCAGAGGTGTGTGACCCATCCCCTCATTGGGTCTGTGGTGCTGGGCGTGGAGAGCGTTACATGACATGCTGATAAAACCCTTGGCACGTTACCTGGCGCCAGAAAGCCAGTTCAGTAAGTGGAAGTCATTATTCAGTGCTGCCACCGGGGTATGGGAGTAACAGGGTGAGGAAGCATGTAAAAGTCAGTTGTTCTACGGACCTTCTGTGAAGTGTGTTGCAAAAGGGACACCAGCTGTCCACAAGGCAGGTGAGGGGCATGGGAGTGGTGAATGCTGGCTACAGGCAGCTCCCATCTGCAAGATCCCCTTACGCAAGCAGGGGTAAGGACAAAGGAGCAAAAATGTGAGCTCTCCACCAGGGCGCCCTGGCTTCCGCTGGGGGGAAGACGGGTTGCAGCTGCAGACAGCTGAGGCAGCCACAAGAAAACGAAGCTGACTGCCTCCAAGGACGTGGCTTCTCAGGCCCAGGTGTGCTCTCAGGAGCAGCGCCTCCTCTGCTGCCCACATCCACCTCACCCAGGTGAGAGCCAGCTTCCCTGCAGAGGCAGCTGTGCTCAGGGGCCCTGAGCCCAGCCTGTCCAGGTCCCCTGTGGCTTCCTCCTCTGGCTCCTGAGGTGACACACACGCTCTCTTCTTCTTCTTCTTTTTTTAAAATATATTTTATTATTATTATTTTTTTTACAGAGAGGAGGGGAGAGGGATAGAGAGTTAGAAACATCGATGAGAGAGAAACATCAGCTGCCTCCTGCACACCTCCCACTGGGGATGTGCCCGCAACCAAGGTACATGCACTTGACCGGAATCGAACCCGGGACCCTTCAGTCCGCAAGCCGACGGTCTATCCACTGAGCCAAACCAGTCAGGGCACACACTCTCTTCTTGCTTTGCCGTCTTCCCCTCCTAGTCTGGCTAATGAAAGGAAGTTTCTTGTTTCCCTAAGCAGGCTCCCTCTCCCTGCCTCTCTTTCTGGCTCAGTGAGGAAGAAGAATAAATAATAAAAAACATCAATAGTCTCATTCATTTTTTAAAATATATATTTTGTTGATTTTTTTTACAGAGATGAAGGGAGAGGGCTAGAGAGTCAGAAACATTGATGAGAGAGAAACATTGATCAGCTGCCTCCTACACATCCCCCACTGGGGATGTGCCCACAACCAAGGTACATGCCCTTAACCGGAATCGAACCTGGGACCCTTCAGTCCGCAGGCCGATGCTCCATCCACTGAGCCAAAACAGTTAGGGCTCATTCATTTGTTGAATGAAAAATTATAACATAATTTTTAAATTAGAAAAGCATAAATAAATATTTATCAGACCTGGAGAGGACTTTCAAAACTTACATGCTGTAGAAGAAATCACAAAAGAAAAGATGGACAGATATCGTTGCATTTTTAAAAAACTTAAAAGGCAAACAGGCTATAAAAAAAATATTTGCCACAAATAAATTTTATCTTTATTCCAAGAAAAATACTGACACCCTAGTACACTAATAAGCAAAATATACAAATAGAGAAAGAACAATACAAGAATACATATAAAAGCATATTCAATGCCCTGGCTGGTGTGTCTCAGTTGGTTGGAGCATTGTCCCATACACCAAAAGGTCGTGTGTTTGATTACCGGTCAGGACACAAGGAATTACCGGTCATTCCCTGGTCATGAGCGAAAGCAGGAGGCAACAAATCAATGTTTCACTCTCATATCAGTGTTTCTCTCTCTAAAGTCAAAAATTTTTAAAGCATATTCAACATTTCTAGAATTCAATGAAATTTAAAAATAAACAATGTTATAGATTTTTTCAAGCACAGCCATCTAGATATTAGTGGAACATATCTCAGATAATTTTGGAAAGCTATGGAAGGTATATTTGGAAATTAAATGACAATATACTTCAAAATATATTGGAGTATTTATACTTTTTGACTCAACAATCCTACTTTCTGGGAATCACTCCAGTCAAAATAATGAAAAGCTACAGCCAAGATATTCATGGCATTCTATACAATAGAAAAAAAATAGTAAAAGAAAGAAAGCAAACCAGTCTTCACTAAGGGAATAACTAAGAGATTAAAGTACCACCTGTGATGGTAGGTTTTGCATCTATTACAAAGACAGTTAGGGACTTCTGCTTCCATCCGCTTGCCTACCCTCTTCAAAAAATTAGAAAACTGGACAAAGTATATGAAGTAGCTATTTTCAGATGTTAGACAATACAGGAGCGATCTCCAAGAGAAGTAAACTAGAGGAGCTATATTATCATGAGAAAAAAACGGACTTCAGGACAAGAGTACTACTCAGATTAGAGAGTGACATCACATAAAGTAATCTACCAAGAAGTTTTAACAATCCTAAGAGTATGCACCTAACAACAGCACTTCAAAATATACAACACAAAAACTGGCAGAGATTAAAGGAGAAACACACCAGTAATATAGTTAGAGATTTGAGCATTCCTCTCCCAGTAATTGATAGTAGACAGATAGTCATCAAGTATTTAAAAGATCTGAGAAACACTATCAAACAACGTTACCTCACTGACACTTCTGGAACATTCTACCCAACAACAACAGAATACAGATTCTTTTCAAGGGCCCACCGAACAAGGACCATAGTCTCGGCCAGGGGTTAGCAAACTACAGCCTGATGGCCAAAGCCCACCTGCCGGCTATTTTTATACAGAATATTTTATTAGAACACAGCCACTCCCATTCATATTATAAATTTCATTCTACATCAGCAAAGTTGACAGAGATCAAATAGCCCACAAAGCCTAAAATCGTTTCCATCCAGCCCTTTAAAAAACAATAAATTTCCAACCTCCATTCTAGGCCATAAATCAAAAACTCAACAGATCTGAAAAAAAAATTGGAATCATATAAATTATGTTCTCGAACATAAAAAAAATATTTGCCACAAATAAATTTTATCTTTATTCCAAGAAAAATACTGACACCCTAGTACACTAATAAGCAAAATATACAAATAGAGAAAGAACAATACAAGAATACATATAAAAGCATATTCAATGCCCTGGCTGGTGTGGCTCAGTTGGTTGGAGCATTGTCCCATACACCAAAAGGTGTCCCATACACCACAATGGAATTAAATTAGAAACAGATTATAGAAAGATACCCAAAAAACTCACAAATTTTGGAAACTAAACATTACATTTCTAAGTAACTCATAGGTTAAAGAGGAAGTCAAAAGAAATATTAAAATAGTGACAGAAGGATGAGGGAAGAAATTACTGGGAAGGATCACAGGGGAACTTTTTAGCGCGATGGGATGTTCTGTCTTAATTATAGTGGTGGTGAAGCGTAGGCATTCATCAAAACTTATCAACTGAACACTTTAAATGAGTGCATTTGGGCGCCCGGCTAGCTTAGTCGGTAGAGCATGAGACTCTTAAAATGGGTGCATTTTATTTTATGAAAATTATACCAAAATAAAGTTAATTATTAAAAAAATGAAGAACTACATAGCAAGAGAAAAACATAAGTAAGGGTTAAGTGAAAAGGAAAAAAATACATATAGGCCATAATAACAACAGTGTTAATAAAACACAGCTAAATATGGGAAACAGCAGAGTATAAAGGTGAAAAGTACAAGGTCAGAAGATTCAAGTCCTTACAGTAAGTTTCTTAAATTCACAGTGCCTCAGTTTCCTCATCTGCAAAACAGAGATAACAGTATCTATATCATAAAATGCTTAACAAGGTTAAATAAGTTATTAGATGCAAAATCCTAAGAACAGTGCCTATTAAACATTCAATGAATGTTGACTATCATGATTAGAACAAATGCACATGAGGAAAAAACAGAAAGGAAAAATGATAATATAGTAGCTGAGTTAGAGTGATGAGATTATGGCACATCTGTTTTTGAAAGTGACTGTAAACTATAGCTACATTGCTTTATAATTAAAATTTTAAATTAAAAAGTAATAATTGTCATACTTTGCTCCACAACAGCTGATAAAGAACCTTCTAGCTTTTGAAGAAAGAGAGGATTAACTGTGGGAAAAACAAAAACAGAAAACATAGCAGACCTAAATGGAAGAAGGAGCTGTTTTTGAGTGGAAAGAAGATACAGAAAAGTAGGACATGCCTTTTTATTTTTCTTTAAAACAATTTTAGTCAAAAAATTAACTAGAAACTTTTCATTATTACCATAAGTGGCAAACCCTTCTTATATGCCACAAATAGATAGCAGTCATATAAAAATAAATGCATTAGAAAGCAAACAGTGTGAATAAATTCTCGTTAGATACAGTTCTCTTATTAAAAACAGATTGACATGTACTTAGTAGAGAGACATTTAAGACAAACTTGTACCAAACTGACTAACTCTTGGCATAATTAGAAAAATTAAAACAGAATTGAAAGGATCCAACCTCCCCACAAGGGAATCAAAGTTATTAAAGTCTATCCCTGGCCCACCTGATTGCAGCAAGTAGCATCACAGAGGCACCTCCCACATTGTCGGGTACACTCCCAGCGGCTGAGCTTGGACTTTGGAGTCATATAAACCCTGCCTCAAGGTCTGACACTTCCTGCAGCTGGAAATCTAGAAATAATGACTGCACCCATGTGGTGGCAGGATTTAATGAGACTTTGCATAATGGGCTCCTAATAAACTTATTAAATAAAAATTTGTTTTCTTTGAATACTGCTAAGGTAACTTCTCATTAAGAAATATCCTTCCCGCCCTAACCGGTTTGGCTCAGTGGATAGAGCATCGGCCTGCGGACTGAAGGGTCCTGGGTTCGATTCCTGTCAAGGGCATGTACCTTGGTTGGGGGCACATCCCCAGTAGGGAGTGTGCAGGAGGCAGCTGATCGATGTTTCTCTCTCATCGATGTTTCTAACTCTCTATCCCTCTCCCCTCCTCTCTGTAAAAAATCAATAAAATATTGCCGGAAGCCGGTCCATCCTTGCTGCTTGACACAGTCGCTGCAGGAAAGAAACATCTGCACAGCATATGTTTCAAGGGACCTGGCATATATAGCATACTGTTCTTAATATGTTTGCTCCCCTTAGCGCTGTGTGTTTTAACCAAGGTCACCTCTCCAAGAAAGGTTGTTTCCCCAGGTAGGAATTTTTCCCTGAAGTCAGGGAGGGGATGCCTCTCCTAGAAAGGTTGTTTCCCCAGGTAGGAATTTTTCCCTGAAGTCAGGGAGGGGATGAAACTCCTTAACTAAGTGCCAGGCGGGTAGTTAATCACTACAAACAATCATGCTTAAGCTACATAATCTTTACTCCCTGGAATGGAGATAAGAAACGCCCTAACCTTTGTAATAGAAATTGACAGGATTAAAATCAACTGGGATAAATACGGATGTAACAAGACAATAAACAGCAGAACCTCTCTGGAGATCCAGACCAGAACTTGGCTGGCGATCCTGGCTAGAGATCCTGGCTAGGCTGCTGATCAACTGAACACTGTCTCCGTGTCCTTCCTTCTTCGCCGACTCCGTCCACACCTTTGGGGACCCCTGGACCCGCTGGGGTTGGACCCCGGCATCTGGCGCCCGAACAGTGTTCCCTTAGGTAAGTCCCCCCGTACTTGGGACGGATAGGACTGCACCGTAGGGTGCTGCAGACCCCCCTCCCCCATAGAGAATAAGTAGGGTAAGCGGGTAGTTAGTACAGAACTTAGATTGACAAGATGGGTCATACTGAGTCTAAAGAAAAAAGACTCTGTATTAATCTTTTAACGCATATGCTTACTAGCAGAATTGGAGTTGAGGTTTTTCCCAGTGAGACAGAAAGTTTTATAGAAGAAGTATGTCAATGGCTTCCAGAGGATGGAACTGTTAATTTAAAAACTTGGGTTGAAGTAGGAAAGCAATTAAAGAAACACCATGAATCTGACAAGGTCCTGCCATGTTTCTTTTCCCTCTGGGATTCAATCTGTGACACCTTGGCACCAGAGGCAAAAACGGTTGAACTTTCTCAAAATTTAAATAGTCCCTCGGCTCCACCCAGAGAGGACACATCATCATTGTCTTCAGCTCAATCTAAAAGCAATTTAGCTATGCCTACTGATCGGGAGGAGAATAAATATCATAAACATGACCATTGTTCCTTTCCAGTCAGTAGAGAGGAGAATGGCCCTCCCATTCAAAACAGGCTCCCCAAATTAGAAAGGAAGCCTAAACCAGGTCCTGTGGCTCCTATGAGCTCCATGTCTAAATTTCAAAGGGCGATAAGAGAAGCTGAAGCTAATAGAGATCTTGAATTCTCACTCTGCTTCCCAGTTACATATGAGAATGAGTCTGGTGGGAATAGAAACCCCACCTTGGAGCCTATACCTTACAAAGTACTTAAAGAATTAAAATTGGCCTGCTCTGAATATGGACCTCTAGCTCCTTACACACAAACCTTGGTAGAAACCCTAGCCAGTAAATGGATGACTCCTTATGATTGGTCACAGGTTTGTAAATCCTGTCTCTCAGGAGGCGATTACTTATTATGGAAAACTGAATATGAAGATCTTGCTAAGAAAGCTGTAGCCACTCGCGAAAAAACCAGAAAAGGAATAACCCTAGACATGATATTAGGAGAAGGTGATTTTAACACGGCTGAGGAGCAAATGAATATGCCCACAGAGGCACTTACCAAAGTAACCAGTTGTGCAGTAAGTGCCTGGAAATCCCTACCTTATACAGCAGGAGAAACAACCACCCTTACAGAGGTTAAACAGAAGGTCGAGGAACCATATCAGGATTTCCTTTCTCGCCTCATACAGGCAGTCAAGAGAGTAATCAATAACAAAGAGGCAGCCGATATCCTAATCAAACAACTGGCTTTTGAAAATGCTAATAATACCTGTCAGGCTTTATTAAGGCCGATTCGCAGAACAGGAACTATAAATGATTTTATAAAACAGTGTGCTGATGTAAGTCCAGCATTTATACAGGGTGTAGCTATAGCTGCAGCTCTCAAAGGGGAGACATACCCTCAATATGTACAGGCTATAGGACAAGCCAGCAATACTACAGGTAATAAAAGAAATATGAACTGCTACTCTTGTGGCTTATCTGGGCACTTTAGCAGAGAATGCCCAAATAAAAATAATAATACTCAGGCCAGATGGCAAGCTCCTCGACAGCCTGGAAATACATTACGGAATAATATTAATCCTCCAAAAACCGTTTGTCCCCGATGTCAGAAAGGATTCCATTGGGCAAAGGAATGTAGATCAAAATACCATAAAAATGGTCGGCCTTTAAACTCTACAAATAGCTCCCAAGGAGGTTATATCCCATCACCTCAATCGGGAAACTTGAGAAGGGGCCAGCCCCAGGCCCCTGCAATAATAGGGGCATCAACCTTCAACCCCTTTGCAAATTTCGATCAGTCAGTGACCTCTTCAGGGCAACCCCAGGCAGTGCAGGATTGGACCTCCACTCAACCACCCATGCAGTACTAACCCCAGACTCGCCAGTAGCAGCCATTCCTACAGGAGTGTCTGGGCCACTGCCTGAGGGAACTGTAGGTTTAATATTAGGACGGTGCTCCACCTCGTTACAGGGGATCTTAGTCATCCCAGGAGTTGTTGATGCAGACTACACAGGAGAAATACAGATTTTACTTTCCCCACCCACCACAACTATACAGATTCAGCCCAACCAGAGAATTGCCCAATTAATCCTGTTACCAATACATAAAATAGGGACAGCTGTTACCCAGGAAGCTAGAGGGGCCGGAGGCTTTGGATCTAGTGATGCAGCATTTTGGATACAAGAAATCCATGCTACTAGACCTACAAAAATTTTACAAATTCAGGGAAAACCAATTGAAGGTCTGTTGGATACAGGAGCAGATGTTTCCTGCATAGCAGGGAAGGATTGGCCCTCTTCATGGCCCACTCACACCACCTCCACTTCCCTAGTAGGACTAGGCAAGGCATCTAATGTAAAAAAGAGTTCTCAGATTTTAACTTGGGCTGATGAAGATCAACATTCAGGAACATTCTGTCCCTATGTAATTACAACTATCCCCTTTACATTATGGGGAAGAGATATCTTATCTCAAATGGGAGTTCTATTATATAGCCCCAGCGGTGTTTGATTTAGTCCTGTTACAAAATATTACAAGAAAATGAGTTTAAATATTCCTCTCCTCATCGTGTTCTACAACATACTCTATTTGTAATTAATATACTAAATGTAGATTCTGAGGGAAATTCCCCAATGTACAGGCATTGGAACCCTGATTTAACTAAACCTAAAGCCCTCGTCAAATGGAGAGACTTGCTTACAGGAGCCTGGAAGGGACCTGATGTACTTTTAACCCAGGGGAGAGGATATGCTTGTATATTTCCACAGGACGCAGACTCACCTGTGTGGATTCCAGACCGTCTAGTCCGACCTTATGTCTCACCGCCCGCCATCTCTGCCTCATCATAGCACACCTGACCAGTGCCCATCTGCAGCAGATGTGCAGTCCTGAGCTGGAACAATCTGTCCATTGGGAGGATCACATGTGCCTCCGTTTTGTCTTTCCACATGTCCCAGCTTTGCCCCACATCTCCTTTCCTTTTTCCTTTTTTTTTAAATCTAACTACTTGTTTGCTGGTTCTTTGGCCTTTCTCCTTCTTTCCTGAACACAGCCTTTTCTAGAATCTCCCTACCCTACTGTTCCAGGAAGGGCACCTCCCTTTTATGCCGTGACTAGGGGTGTTTGGTATATGCCCCATACATGGAGTTGTCTTGTGCCAAGAGCCTGACATCCTGGGCTGAGAAAGCCCTGTTCCAGGACTCTCCTTTGTCCTGTATTGGTGCCTCTTACCCTTGTGCCAAGAGGGACCCTCTTCTTTAAATCCAATTGCCCATAGCTGTTGCCTGAGCTCTCTGTTCATGCTGAGGTTGAAGCCGCATGGTGGCTGGTACCATGGATCTGTCTCTGGCCCAATGGCGTAAGCTGGGCCCTCTCTAGAGAAGAAACCTGAGTTCCCTATGATCAATGCCAGAGCCCCGCCAGCAGGCAAGGGGATCCCAAGGCAGTTGCTGGGCATGGAGGCCAGAGGGACATAGGCTATCAAGGAGACAAAACTGAACCTCACATCACCCTACTTGGCCCAGAGATGGCTGGTAGTCAACGACGGGTAAGACTCCACAGGGTGGGGCAACCTAAGACAGGCACAGTCGGGGGCCAGTAGGAGAAAACTTGGGGTGCAACAAAGGTGGGGCACAGACCCCCCTCCCCAATGGTGCAGGGGCTTGAACACTCGCCCCTTCTGAGGAAGGTCTCCTGTCCCCATGGCTGCTTCCTGCTTCCCATGCCCAGCTCAGATCGGGACCCAGGTAAAGACAGAGACTGGCTAACAGCAGCTGCCCTCTCACTGCAACAGGACTTGTTTCCCATTTCTACCTTGGACCACAGGGAAAGGGGCAGCTGAAGGAAAGGGCTGTGTCAGGATGCTGCATTCTTCCCTTTCTTCTCCCTCTTTTTTCTAAACACTTCCATGCCTTGTAGTTCTTTTGCTTTCTCTCCTTTTTCTACTACCCTCCATTTTCCATATCAGCTGGATCCAGAGGGCACAGCTTACTCCTCCTCGGACATCGACACCACCATCAACCACGGCCCTGATGGACCCTTTGATGCAGCCCTTCAACTTGCTGACGCTTCGGGAAGCCTGTCGCCAGTGACGCCGCCCGCTAGCCAGACCAACAAAGACAACCAAACCAACAACTTGAGGACAGCTGAAATCCCTTGACTGAAGAGGCTGGCAACCTTCTACAGGAATGGGGCTCCTTCTGCGCTCCATCCACTATGTTTATAGCTATGCTCACTATCATTGCTTGCCACTCTTCTTCTGAGACTTAAATGGCCCAATCTGAGAGGTGGACACTGATTTGCATGCGCTATCATTTAAAAAATAAAAAAGGGGGAATTTGCCGGAAGCCGGTCCATCCTTGCTGCTTGACACAGTCGCTGCAGGAAAGAAACATCTGCACAGCATATGTTTCAAGGGACCTGGCATATATAGCATACTGTTCTTAATATGTTTGCTCCCCTTAGCGCTGTGTGTTTTAACCAAGGTCACCTCTCCAAGAAAGGTTGTTTCCCCAGGTAGGAATTTTTCCCTGAAGTCAGGGAGGGGATGCCTCTCCTAGAAAGGTTGTTTCCCCAGGTAGGAATTTTTCCCTGAAGTCAGGGAGGGGATGAAACTCCTTAACTAAGTGCCAGGCGGGTAGTTAATCACTACAAACAATCATGCTTAAGCTACATAATCTTTACTCCCTGGAATGGAGATAAGAAACGCCCTAACCTTTGTAATAGAAATTGACAGGATTAAAATCAACTGGGATAAATACGGATGTAACAAGACAATAAACAGCAGAACCTCTCTGGAGATCCAGACCAGAACTTGGCTGGCGATCCTGGCTAGAGATCCTGGCTAGGCTGCTGATCAACTGAACACTGTCTCCGTGTCCTTCCTTCTTCGCCGACTCCGTCCACACCTTTGGGGACCCCTGGACCCGCTGGGGTTGGACCCCGGCAAAATATAAAAAAAAGAAATATCCTTCCCAACAGATTTCTTAAGCAAGTTATCCCTGTTTAATTTATATTTTAGAATCTGCAAGGTACATACTAAGCCCTCAGTAAATGTTTGCAATCCCTATTGTTATTGTCAATGTTAATATTACATCAACTGCAAATGTTTGCAGCCTCAGTGATATCACTGTACTTATTACAGAACTTTATGACTAAAAGTTATGAGAATATCTAATAACTGGTCAAATGTCCCTCTGAACTTTTTCAGAAATATCTCTCAATATTTTAAGGCTTTGAAATTTCTATATTCAACTGCCACACCTCCCACCCCCCAACCCCAATGACCACAGCATCTAACTTGAGTGATTTTTACTGATAGCCCAAAACTGTTATTTTTCTTTTCTTTTCTTTTTAACGCTTTTTATACTTAAAATGTAAGTCAGTGGGAATGTAAATTGGTACAACCTTCCTTGAGGGCAATTTGTGAAGGTATATCCAAAGCCTTTTCAAACGCCCAACCATGTGGTTCAATGGTTGAGTGTCAACCTATGAACCAGGCGGTCATTGTTCAATTCCTGGTCAGGGGTTCAGGAGGCAGCCGAACAACGATTCTCTCTCATCACTGATGTTTCTATCTCTCTCTCTTCCTCTCTGAAATCAATAACAAAAATATTTTTTAAAAAGCCTTTTCAAACTAGTCATACATTTTTGCCAAGCATTCTAATTTTAAGAATTTATTCTATTTGTCTCTAAGGATTTATCTCCGAGGATTTTCATTGCAGCAATATCTATAATGGCTTAAAAATAGGTAACAAACTAAACTGGATAATGATGACACTGTCATGATGAATTAGTGCACACTCATTAAAAGATACCTTGTAAAAATATTTATTTCTAATAATGTTTACCACATATTGGCAAATAAAGATAATTATAAACAACATTATTGGGTGATCCTAATTTAATTTAAAAATATATGTTAAAGGAGAGCAACTAAGATGGCGGCATAGGTAAACACCGGGAAATTATTGCCTCACACAACAATTGAAAATTACCCCAAAGGACTCAGCAAACATCATCCAGAACAACAGGAAGGCTGGCTGAGTGTAAATTCCACAACTAGAAGGAAAGAAAAGCACGCTGAGAGCCAGAGGCGCTGCGGAGGTGAAGTGCAGAGGTACGGCGGCGCGCGCGCGTGCGCGCGAGGAAAGGGGGTGGCGCCTGAGGACGCGGCTGTCTTTTTGAATCACAAACTCCCGACGGCTTTGAACTCCGGGTCCGGGAAGTCTCTGGGGACCCAGGTCTCACACGGGGAGAAGCTGGTCTGTCCGGCAGCGAGCGAACTTGAGGGCGGCTTTCCCTCAGAGGTGCTTGCAGCCTTTACCGGAACACTGAGACGCGCGACTCAGGGCGGAGAATCAGCCATGGCCGCTTTCTCCGCCCTCTGACTCCCTGAGACCCCGCCCCACCCAGGCTGCGGCAGAGGCTTTTGCATGTGAATGTACCTAACTGCAGCCGAACCAGGCAGACCTGGAACTTCCAAGAGAAGGCCCAAGGCCCCGCAGCGGCTTGCATTGCTTCACAGCTGAGCCTCTTCTTGGCTCCTGCTGTGTGGCCT
The DNA here is from genome assembly GCF_014108235.1 of Myotis myotis. Lineage (NCBI taxonomy): Eukaryota > Metazoa > Chordata > Mammalia > Chiroptera > Vespertilionidae > Myotis > Myotis myotis. Next base: position 200,411,114 of record NW_023416335.1, read on the forward strand.
CAGGCAGAGGCTGAATTAGCACCTCCTTAGATCCAGGAGCCACTGTACCCAGTGGTCAGAGGGGGTCCATCCAGACTGCAACTCCTCAGATCCATAAGGGACGCACTCAGGGAGCAGACTCAGTGAGCACCAAAGCCCCACTGAAGCAAGTCTTGCCCCAGAAGGGTGTCTTCAGCACAGAAGTTCTCCCACTTTAGACACAGCTGATTCTCACAGCCAATTGGCCTGGAGGTCAATTCCTCCCAGTGATTCTACAACAACCAAGGCACCAAGAGTGCACCAAGAGTGTCCACCCCAGGTAACTGGGGAGGCTGAGCTACTGGGCCCTACAGGACACCTGGCGCACAGGGCCACTCTATCAACACAGGGAAGCTGCCAAAATGCGGAGACAAAGAAACAGGTCACAAATGGCAGAAATGGAGGAAAGCAAACGATTGGATATAGAGTTTAAGGCCACGGTTATAAGGTTTTTCAAGAATTTGATGGAAACCGCCGATAAATTTAATGAATCCCTCAATAAGTATAGGGAGACCATGGAGGACATGAAAAAGGACCAACTAGAAATTAAGCATACACTGACTGAAATAAAGAATAATTTACAGAGATCCAGCAGCAGAAAAGAGGATCCCAAGAATCAAGTCAAAGATTTGAAATACAAAGAAACAAAAAATACCCAACCGAAAAAGAAAAAAGAAAAGAGATTCCAAAAATATGAAGATAGTGTAAGGAACCTCTGGGACAACTTCAAGCGTACCAACATCAGAATTATAGGGGTACCAGAAGGAGAGAGAGGGCAAGATATTGAAAACCTTTTTGAAGAAATAATGACAGAAAACTTCCCCTACCTGGTGAAAGAAATGGACTTACAAGTCCAGGAAGCGCAGAGAACCCCAAACAAAAGGAATCCAAGGAGGACCACACCAAGACACATCATAATTAAAATGCCAAGAGCAAAAGATAAAGAGAGAATCTTAAAAGCAGCAAGAGAAAGAAAGTCAGTTACCTACAAGGGAGTACCCATACGACTGTCAGCTGATTTCTCAACAGAAACCATGCAGGCCAGAAGAGACTGGCAAGAAATATTCAAAGTGATGAATAGCAAGAACCTGCAACCAAGATTACTTTATCCAGCAAAGCTATCATTCAGAATAGAAGGTCAGATAAAGAGCTTCACGGATAAGAAAAAGCTAAAGGAGTTCATCACCACCAAACCAGCATTATATGAAATGCTGAAAGGTATTCTTTAAGAAGAGGAAGAAGAAAAAGGAACTCTTACCATTTGCCACAGCATGGATGGAACTTGAGAGCGGATAAATACCACAGGATCTCACTCATTTGTGGAATATAATGAACAACATAAGCTGATGAACAAGGACTGATCCAGAGACGGAGAGGCATTGATTGGACTGTCGGGACTTGGAGGGAAGGTAGGGGAGGGTGGGGGTAAGGGGGAAAGATCAACCAAAGGACTTATATGCAAGCATATAGGCCTAACCAATGGACATGGACAACGGGGGGGTGAGGGCATGAGTGGGGGTGGGGGGGGTGGGGGGTAGAGGGTAACGTGGGGACAAGGACACATATGTAATATCTTAATCAATAAAAAATATATTAAAAAAAAATAGAAAAAAAATATATGTTAAATATTAATAAAGGCACCAAGATGCTAATAGTGATATATTTAATAAAGGAATATGGGTTATTTTCATTTCTCCCTTGACCTTTTTTAATTTCTAATTTTTACTAATACATATTTGTATCTTTTAAAATCATAAAAAGGTAACATCTCTTTTTTATTTAAAAAAAAAAAAAAGCCTTAAAACTCAAGTAGTCAAGAGGCATGTGGTGGCTAGAACAATATAAGAAATTTTTTAAATATGAGTTCCACTTTGTTCTGCCATTACCTAATGCTGGGACCTCATTTAATTTCTCTGGACCTCAAATTTCCTAAGCTTTTTATTTATTTATTTATTTATTTATTTCCCTAAGCTTTTCATTTAACTTTTCTCGAAAGTGTGGCTGGGGAGGCTTATGATGTGAGTATAAATTGGTAGAGCCTTTTTGTGGAGGAATTGTTAAACATCCATGGAATTTTGAATGCACATTCTTAGACCCCAGAGCAAGGACGATGGGCCAGGTACAGAAACTCACCAGGGCAAAAAGCCTCAGATGCCCAGCAAAACTGGGGGCAAAACTGGGAAAAAGAACCGCACCCCCAGGGTAACCTACCCTCTGGATCTTTCCTGTCGCTGGTCAGGCAGTCTAGACGCCCTGACCCTTTCCTCCCTAAAGATAACACCTAGGCCTGGTGGTATTTCAGCTCCAGGCCCAGAAAAGCAGCAGAACCAGACAAGTGACACCTGGTAGCCTCAGGACCAGCTACATTGACTAATGACCCCCTGCCCTGGCACCCCCCAACCAGTGGAGACCACGGTCCTGAAGGAGCACAGCTGGAAAGCTGAGGAGTATTCTATTAAGACCCTTCCCGGAGACCTCTCCTAAGATGTCCACCTGCAAGAAAGCTAAATAGCTCAGGACAAAGAAGCCAGTGCGAGCTCTCCTCCAAGGAGCCTGCCTGTGCCATTCCCCCACAGGCACCTATTCCCCAACCCCTAAGGCAGCAGTAGCCAACTGGTGGTCCCTGAGGTCTGAAAGGTTGGTGACCGGTGCTCTAAGGGATCCCAAGAGACTGCAACCAGGGGAGCAATGGGCAGCTGCAGCTTGTCCTGGGCTCACCCCCTGAACCTGATGGAGGGGGCCCCTTTTCTCTGACTTCTCAGTGAGCCAAAGCAGCCCCGCATAGTCTCTCCTGGTGCTCCTTCTCCAGTGTATATTTTTGCTGCCATCAGGGACCCAATACCCTTTGGCTATCTCCATCCCCCAACCCCTTTTCCTTAAATAAATTCAAATTTTTCTTTAATCCACCGTCTGAGATGGCTATTTGGCCTGCCCACACACCACCCACCTTAACCTTTCACACATACTCTTTGACCTAATTATCCCAAAACTGAAAATTTATCCTCCACATAAACTTACACAAACAGGACAACTTGTGCATATTAAAATATTCCCTGAAGCACTGACTGTAATAGCAACAAACTGGGAACAAGACAAATGCCCATCACATAGGGGAGTAGATAAAAGGAAATGAGACATCCAAGGTGCATTAAATGTAATGAGCCAATATGCAGAGTACTGTGCCATTCATCTTTTAAAAACTAAACATTTCATTTTTTATTTTAATACACACGCGCGCACGCGCGCGTGCGCGCGCGCACACACACACACACACACACACATTTCTAGAAGGAAGCATAAGGACCCTCTACCAAGAGCAACCTCTAAAGAATGGGTTGAGGAGAACCTGATACTTTTACTTATAGTTTTCCGTACTAATTGGTTTTTTAACCGGGAAAATATATTAGTTTTCTAACTTAAAACCAAAAGGGAGCATTGTGGAACTACATGATTTCTAAGATCCCTTCCAGCTCTAAAACACTGTTAACTCCCTATTTTCAGTTATCATTAACATGGCCGATTTGAAATACAAAATATCAAATTTATCTCCACAATTTAAAATTTAACAAATCCCTTATTTGAAACTAGAGGCCTGGTGCACAAAATTCATGCACAGGTAGGGTCCCTAGGCCTGGCCGGTGATCAGGGCCAATCTGTGGGGCAACCCACGGGGCGATTTGGGCCACCCCTCGCCCACTGGCACCTGCCCTGGCCAGCCTAGTGCTGCCCCGCTCCCCAACACTACACCAGTTGCCTCCCTCAGTGAGGCGACTGGAGGGGCGATAGAGGGGGCCCCGCTGGCACCTGCCTTGGCTGGCCTGGCATCTGTGGGCTGAGGGCAGCTCCTGCATTGAGCATCTGCCTCCTGGTGGTCAGTGTGCATCATAGCAGTCGTTCCACCCATCATTCTGCTGTTCAGTCGATTTGCATTTTAAGCTTTTATTATATAGGATTCAATTAAGGCAGACTCTAGGGAGATGTTTGTTTTTAATTAACAGAAAATAAAATGTAAACTATAAGACTAGGGGAGTGAATTTTATTTATAACAGGTTTAAACTTTTCTCGCCCTGACTGGTTTGGCTCAGTGGATAGAGCGTCAGCCTGCGGACTGAAGGGTCCTAGGTTTGATTCTGGTCAAGGGCATGTACCTTGGTTGCGGGCACATCCCCAGTGGGGGGTGTGCAGGAGGCAGCTGATCGATGTTTCTCTCTCATCGATGTTTCTGACTCTCTCTCTCTCTCCCTTCCTCTCTGTAAGAAATCAATAAAATATACTGTAAATAAGAAAAAAATTTAATAAACTTTTCTAAGTGTAAGAGAATCACAGTACCCAGGAATTTTATTAGCAAAAGCAGGTAACCATTTTACAAATTCAAAGTCAATTCTGTGGACAAGAAGGGGCCACATGCTCACCTGACAAGCTCAGAGAAGGCCTGTGTGGCAGCATTACAAACTCAGAGACCTAAAATAACCACAAAGGAAGGTCTGAAATTAAAACTTTTTAACTCAAAGCAGTGTAGGGCAGGTATTCATGTCCTAAGCTAGAACCTTCCCGGACAAAGTTTTACCTTGACTGAGCCTGTCTATTGTCTTTTGCATCTAAGATAACGTGCCTTTGGAATGTCTGGGTAATTTTCCTTTTCCGGAACCCTCAGGGCACAACCAATGCACCAGAACAGAGACTACAAATCCTCTCGTTATTTTTTATTGTGTTAATTGTTGACGATTAACTATCCTGTACCCACCAATGTAAAAGAGGTACATGCCTAACATTTTACTTTTTATCCAATCCCAGAGGTTTGCTTTCTGCCACCTCCCTAATGCATCGCCAATGAATTTCAGGTAACGGGCTTCTCTTTTGATTGTAATATATAAAATAAGGTGCAAAACTGCCATTCTCTGGAGCATTATCTCAATCCATTGAGATTTTGTTTTCTGGAAATTGTCAACAGTTTGACTCAAATAAACTCAGGAAAGTTCTTTACAGGTTTGAGTGTTTCTTACCTTGACAATTCTCAGGCAGGATAATATGGTGAGCTGGTGCAACGGATAAGGAAAAGATCACAAAGAATCCAAAATTACAGATAAAACTAGTCAAAAAGAAGATATATATAAACTATAAGTACAGGTGCAAGAAACACATTTGTTATTTTATAGCCAAAAATAATACAAGTTCCATAGTTTGGAAACATTAAACATCATATAAATTGCTTGATGAAAAGTCACCAAAAGGTTAACATGAGAAAATAATTGTGGTTGTCTAATGCCTTAGCTGAAATCTTCATATTTTTGAAACATTAAAATAGGACCAAGGGCTCCTATTATTATCTAGATCTACATTCTTCAGTTGACCCTTGAACAACACAGGTTTGAACTGCATGGGTCCACTTATATGCAGATTTTTTTCAATAAATAGGTACAGCGCTGTGGATACATTTCCTCTTCCTTTGATATGATACCATTGTAATAACCTGGTTATTACTTAACAGAAAAGGAGGAAAGGAAAGACTAGATATAGGCGTACCATTTACACAGCTTTGCCAAAAAGCTGCATTTTACATTCTCCGAGTTTATTTCCTGCTGATTGACAGGGGCAGGGACTTGACAAAGGCAATTTGGACGCATGACCAGTAAGGTCTGAGTGACGTAGTAAAATACTTGACCGTCAATCACACCTGGAAACAGGTAATTGGCCAGGATGGGTGTGGCCACTGCGAGAGTGAAACCTAACTAAACTTCTAAACAAAGAAGTGAATGCGTGTTCTCTCTCTCTCTCTCTCTCTCATAAGCGCACGCACACACACACACACACACACACACACACACACACACACGCTATGCTCCTCTGTGTCCCCATAGCACACTGCCTTGTTGGACTCCTCACATGGGACTAATGAGCTGTAACCACCTGAATGCTGGACCACACTGGCTGCAGCATAGCATGGAAGTTCTGGGCGCTGGTCTTCTTTCTAGCTCTGCTGAACTCCCAACTGCCCCTTTCAGGGCTGGCTTGGGGGAAATGGGACATGGCCACCTGAGACATGTAACTCTGTGCCAATAAAGCCTTCTTCCACGTCCCATCCTCCATGGGGGCTTTGAAAATGCCTCTTTTAGCCATATCCCCAGAGCCTCACTCCCACTCGTGTCTGGGAAGTCTGGCCCATTAATTTCTCTGGCATCAGATTTTCTTAACATTTTCTCTAGCTTGCTTTATTGTAAGAATACAGTATATACTACATATAACATACAAAATCTGTTCATAGACTATGTTATTGGTAAGACTTCTGGTGAGCAAAGGCTCTTAGTAGTTAAGTTTTGGGGGAGTCAAAAGGTATGGACAGATTTTTAACTGTGCAGGGGATCAGTGCCCCAACACCATGCTGTTCAAAGGTCAACTGTACTATGATGGACAATTTGAAGCAGACTAACCCTCCTGTCAAAATAACTAGAGAAACGGGATACGATACTTGAGAATGTATTTAAAGGCATCAGACAGCCACCCAGGCCACCAGGATTTGAGGAGACCCAGGCAACATGTGTTGAGCAAACAAGATTCCAGAGAGAAAGGAAAATTAGAGAAGTGAGCTCTACATTCTCTGCTGCTTTTTGCCTACAAGTACTTACTGATTCTTGTGCCACAAAGAACCAATGATCTTAGAAGAGGGTGGCAGGCTGATAAGCTAAGCAAAGCTCAGCAGCCTCATAATGCTAGTGCCCATAATACAAAATTGGAGTTCAAGGCCCATCAAGGAGGAGGCCTGGTAAATCTAAGGCTGTCCATTGTGTTTTCTGGATGCTGAATCTTGGTTCAGAAGATCTCCCTAACCCCTAGCGTGTACTCACAGGCTCTCTTACTTTCTTCTAAGCTGGTTTTATTTTCTATATGGTGTACTAGTAGGACAGGAGTCAACTTTATTTTTCTAGAGATGGGTAACCAATCAAAGCCAGCATCATTTATGAAACAAACTATCCTTTCCCTTGTAAATTGAAATGTCACTTTTGTCGCCTATTAAATTGAAACTATTTCTGAATCTCTCTTCGGTTGCACTGATCTCTTTGCATATTCGAACAGAGTGGACATTTATTATTATTCTTGACTCTGCAGCATCTGAATCCCCTTCCTGGATTTGGGGAAATTCCCACCTTATGCTTCTTATCCCCAACTTATGAGCCGATCCTTCACGAAAGAAGCTGAAAATGACAGAGCTTTTCTCTTAATAAAGTGAAGGTCAGACCCTAACTGGTTTAGTTCAGTGGATAGAGCATTGGCCGCTGGACTGAAGGGAGCCGGGTTCTATTCCGGTCAAGGGCATGTACCTTGGTTGCAGGCTGGATTCCCAGTAGGAGGCGTGCAGAAGGCAGCAGACCGTGTTTCTCTCATCGATGTTTCTAACTCTATCCCTCTCCCTCTCCATAAAAATCAATAAAAAATATATTTAAAGATAATAATAAAATAAATAAAGCGAGGGTGTGGGCAGCAGTCAGCTTCTAAAAAGGCCCCAGTGATCTCTGACTGCTGGTATTCACATGCTTGTGTAATCCCTTCTCTCACTGAGTAGGGTTATTGGGGGAAATGATGGTTTTATGATTTCTAAGGTTGGTCATGGATTACTACAGCTCCTGCCTTGTTTCTGACTTGGATCAGCACTCTCTTTGGGGGAAAGCCAACTGCCATACCATGAGCACACCCTCAAGCAGCCTTATGGGGGCCATGTGACAAGGACCTGAGACCTCCTGCCAATAGCTATCCGAGTGAGCCGTGATGGAAGGACACCCTCCAGCCCAGCCAAGCCCTGATGACTGTGGCCCCTGAGAGACCCCTGAGCCAGACCAGTCAGCAAAGTGCTCCTGGATTCCTGACCGACACATACTGTGTGAGGTAATGAGTGAATGTTGTTTAACCTGCATAGTTTTGGGGTAATTTGTTACAAGTTTTAGGGTAATTTGTTATACAGCAATAGATAATATGTAGGGTATGGTACTTGACCCAAGTCCTCCATTTGTTTTATGTTCTTTTTAATATTTTTTAATCCTCATCTGAGGATATGTTTATTGATTTTTAGGGAGGAAGGGAGAGAGACAGACACATCGATGTGAGAGAGAAACATCAGTTGGTTGCCTCCTGTATGTACCCCAACTGAGGATCGAACCCGCAACCTAGGTATGTGCTCTGATCAGAAATTGAACCCACAACTTTTTGGGGCATGGGATGATGCCCCAACCAATTGATCCACTCAGCCAGGGCTGTTTTATATTCTTTAATAAGATTTTATCGTTGTTTTTTTCATATAGGAGCTGTCTTTCTTGTCAAGTTTATTCATAAGTATTTTATAGGTTTTGTCTCTAATATGAATGAAACTTATTTAAAGTTTCTACTTATGTGTTTTTGCAAGATTAGAGTAAGGCTTGATGTTTATATATCTATCATATAATCAGTAATTTACCAGGTTCTCGTATTTATGCTGTGTGTGTGTGTGTGTGTGTGTGTGTGTGTGTGTGTGTGTTTCTAACTAGAATCTCTTGGGTTTCTGGGATATACAATCATTTCACCAGTAAGAAGGAATTTCAAAATAAAAGACTTCAACTTTTCTAAAATCACTTCATTTTCTTGTCATACTGTTAGATGCTCTTAAGCAGTATGGGACAATACTGGCAACAGCAGGCATCTCTGGTTCCTGATTCCTCCTAATATGGGCTTTAGTGTTTTGTTGTTTAGAATGATAGCTGCTTTTAGTTTGTTTGTTTTGTTGTTGTTGTTCTTGCTTGAGGCATAATTTACATATCAGAAAATTCACTCTTTAAAATGTACAGGTTGATGAGTTTTAACCACCAACATCAACAACAGCATTTCCATCACCCCAAAATAGTTCCCACATGCTCTTTTGCAATCATTCTTTTATACTTTTGCTTTAGTTTAAATAAGATACATGTGCTTATGATGCAATTCCACTGCTAATATTTGTTCAAGCTCTGTATGAATAGAGACCATATCCATATTGCTTACCTCTACACTGCCAGCACCTTGCATAATACCTGGCACATACCAGATCTCCAACACATACTGAGTGAATGAATGCATGAATGAATGAGTGAACCAATCAACCAACCAACAAATTCACCCTGGTGCTCAGCCCCATTCCTTCTTGCTCCGATACCAACTTCTCTCCTGCCATGGTCTCCTGCATTCTCCCTGACTCCTCACTGCCGATTTCACCTGTAATTACCAGGTGAACCATCCACCGTCCCTAATGGCACCCCTTTGCCTAGCTAGTTTTTCCTTCCAAGAAGCTTAACAACAATAGCAAAACAACAAAGGGAGCTGTCTCCAGTATGTCCATGGATATATAGTGTCAAAAGGGACAAAATAAAATTAGGAAGGGAATCAGATCGAAAGGTATTCAATTTAATAATCAACCTGGAATATAAGTTCTGAAGAAACTATGCGAGGATGGGAACTGACGAGCCCAGCCAGCGTGGCTCAGTGGTTGAGCATCAATCTAGGAACCAGGAGGTCACGGTTCAATTCCCAGTCAGAGCGTATGCCCAGGTTGTGGGCTCAATCCCCAGTGTGGGGTGTGCAGGAGGCAGCCGATCAACGATTCTCTCTCATCGTTGATGTTTCTATCTCTCTCTCCCCTCTCCTCTCTAAAATCAATAAAAATATATTTTAAAAAAGATAGGAACTGACGATAAAATAAAGAGTCAGAAGAGGTGGAGCCAATAGGTGAGAAACAGGAAGGCTGGGAACTGAGTAAGCTTCCCACTTCTTTTACAGGACGTTCAGCTAGGGATCCTGTCTTAAAGGGGCCGAGCTGAGCCAGACAATAGCTGGCCATCTTCTTCTGCCAGCCTACTGTCTTGTGTTTGTCTGTCTCATAAATACCCATCACCACCTGCAGAAAAGTATAGCTTCAAACAATGCATCTGGGCACGTCTCATTCTCAGTTCCCTTCAGGTGCAACACAAACTACCCACCACTGAACGGTTACAATGGAATCTGCAGTTTCAGAACTGGTTGCTTACTTGTTCAGAGCTAGAGAAAAATGTAAAAAAGTTGAGCTGTGAAATGTAGAAAAGTGAAGGAACTCATCTTTTTTTCAAAATACAAAAAGTAAACAAGAGGGAGCCACTTTGAATTGCAAGATGAGATGCTGCCCAATTCATGAATTGCTTAATAAAGCCAATTAAATCTTCAAAAAACATTAAAAAATAAACAAGAGTTAAAACATACAAAAATGCAATTCTGAGATTTCTGAATGTAATTCACACCGTAGTATCCTCTTTATATAAAAAAAAAAAAGATGCAAGCACAGAGGCATTTTAAAAAGCTTTGTAAACTACCTTTTGCTTACTAATAATAAATGTAGGTAATTTGGGCAGATGTAAATAAGGCACCACCACAATGTGTACACACCAACCACAGAAGTAAGACTGCACACCTAAATAAGGGAAGTTATAAAAGATTACGATAGACGATCACTGAAAAGCTTGTCTTCAGGAATTTGGATGATTATCTGAAAACAAATTCGAAGTTCAATTTTCCTAGCAATAAGAAAGGGAGTGTTTTTCTTGGAAACGGAAACCGGAGAGAGAGGGTGTGGGTGAGGGGTACCTAAAGACTAGGTTAAAGAGACAGAAAATATGTCCAAAGGCGCAAGCTGAGTGTGAGGACTTCCCTCCCAGGAAAGACACCTGGTGGTGTCTGTCCTTCTGGACGCTGACTGGGTATTTCTATCAAGTTACAAAGTTACACTCCGTCTCTCATTTGCAGCCCCACAGGTTTTGCTTTCAAATACCTGCAGGTGTATCCTCCTGCCCCTGTGAAACTAAGAGTTTTTTGTTTTGTTTTTTCTTTTCCTGTGCTAGACCGGACCTCGCGACCATTCTCCTGACCTACAGCAGACTAGGGCCAACTTTAGGAGCAAGCCGAGGGCATCAAAGTTGCTCGCAATTTCCATTAAACCAAACCAAACAAAACAAACCCTCTTCTGTAAACCAAATTAGGGAGGCTTCGGGATTCCGGCAGCGGAACGGGCAGAGGAAGTGAAGACTCAGGCTGCCCCAGTGACTCACGAGAAGCCAGTTTTCGGAAACGTGCGTCTCCGAGTCAGAGGCGGAATCCAGACCCAGAGAGGCCGACTTGCCTAACACCAGGTGGCCTTAGCCCAGGCATGGCGGCTTTTTAGTCCCGCTTCTTAAAGCTGTCAGCTACCGCAATCAGAACAAAATATAAATTCTAAATCACGCAGCGCAGACTTCACGTAAAGACAAGCTGGAAAAATGCAGACGAAAAGGCCAAACTAGGCTGCTGGTCAAAGACTACGATTCCCAGTGTTCAATGCAGTGTACCCCAGTATGTTGCATGCCGGGAACTATATAGGCTCACAACTCCCCCATCTCTACACGCTTCATCTAAAAGCACCCTTGCGATTTTCAACCTCTCCCGTGTTTCTCGTTTCCGAGATGCTCTGCCAAATAGAAAGCTGACAGGGAAGTCACACTGGAATCCTCCCAGCGTGACCCCACGCGTAGATAGGGGAAAGCTGAAGAACGCGTCGCCACGGCTACCGTTCCCCTGGTCACGAAATAAACGCTCTCTAGGATCCGGAAGTAGTTCCTCTGCGACCTCAGCAAAAAGAGGGATGTGCTCTGACCTGACGTTTACCGGACTGTTTCCCAAAGAGGCCAAAGCTTCCCAGGCAAAGGGGCGGTCCCGCGTGAGAGGGACCCGCGGAGCCATTTGATTGGAGAAAAGAGGCTAAGGCTGACCAATCGGAAGGAGCCACGCTTCGGGCATGGGGCACCGCACCTGGACAGCTCCGATTGGTGGACTGCGGTCCCCCCCACAAGTCCCCATTGGGTATAGAGAGTGCGTGGTGCGGCACGATTGGTGGGTTCGTGTTTCCCGTCCCCCGCCCTCGAGAAGTGGGGTGAAAAGCGGTCGGACCCGCTTGGGGGTAGTGGGCGGACCGCGCGGCGTGAGGTGTGAGGATCTGAGCCTTGGGGTGGCGGGGCGGAGGCGGCTCCTGCGATTAAAGGAGACTTGAGACTCACCGGCCGCGCACCATGAGGGCCCTGTGGGTGCTGGGCCTCTGCTGCGTCCTGCTGACCTTCGGTGAGTGATCCCGGAGGAGCGGGCACCCTGGGACGTCCCCCCTCCGCAAACGCGGCCTCTTCTCGAAGATTCTAGGGGCGTTGAGCCTGGGAGGGGGACAAAATAACCGGGTCTGCGCTGCGCCTTGGGGACCATCGCCTTTCCTCGAAAGAGGCTTAGGGACTGTCGTTTACTCTTGCTTCGCTGGAAAGAAAAAAAGAGAACGGAGTTATTTAAATCGCGTGCAGCTCTCCTAATGTCCGTGCCGGCAGATCTCAGCCACCTCGCAGGGGGGCCTCACTCAAGCTCCCGCTCCCCCGAGAGCATTGCTGGGGCCCCGTCGGAAGGACTTCTGCCCACGCCTCAACCTTTGGCCTGAGCTCCGGGACCCCCGCCCCCCATGTTTTGCGACTCCTCGCGAACGCGCGTTTCCTTTCTTAGGTCCGGTCTGGGGAGCGGAGGTCCTGGATCACCGCAGAGGCAATGTTGGGTTCCCTTGTGCTCCAGCTCCTTACATGTCTTCCCCTTCTCAGGCCCCTGGGCCCGATTTCAGTTCCCCTCGCCAGAGTTTGCACAAAATCCTGTTTGTACTCTGACCTGTGATTTCAAGGCTAGTTTTTGGCATGGTCAGTTTGGAGGCCCTGCCTTGGCCTGCGCGCAACACGTGTGAATGTGGAGGGATCCTGGTATCAAATCCGCTAAGTTATAAAGGATCGAGGCTGGCTCCGTAGAAGTGATGGCAGCCTCCGTATTTCAGCTTCTACTGGGGAACCTCAGTATCTGAACTTAAATAAGAAATATGCGGACGTGGGTTTACATTGGATATTTAAACCAGTGGATCCATTCTCCCACACCCATCTCCCGTATTTAAAACTGAATTTTGCATCCCCTGTCCTTACCTTTTTTATTTGCCCTCTGAGAACTACATGAAGCATCGATGTTTTAAGAGGTTTTTGGTGTTAAATCTTCCTTCAGGGTCAGTCCGAGCTGATGATGAAGTCGACGTGGATGGCACAGTAGAAGAGGATCTGGGTAAAAGTAGAGAAGGCTCAAGGACAGATGATGAAGTAGTACAGAGGTTTGTGTTCATTTATAACTATATGTATAAACCCTTCTAAACACTGGAAAACTGTGGCTTTGTTTGTATTCCAAAAGTCCAGATGAAGTGTAGCACCCCGAATTTAATTAGCTGAAAAATGTATCAAGCATGTGCACACATAAGAATCTCCTAATCTGCCCCTAAGAATGGTCCGACTTGAATGAATGCCTTTGAAAATTATTTTGATAACTACATGGCAGAATACTTAGCACGATATACCTTAGGAATTTAGAAAAGACCTTTAGTTGATTTTGTACTTGGGGTGTCCTTAGTAATTTTAAAAAGAGGATTTCTGTCAGTTGAACAGTGCTTTAAAGTATGTCCTCCTAGGACTTGGTTTTGTAGACCTGTAGAGGCCAAAGCTTCCCTGGGCAAAGGGGCGGTTCCACGTGTGAGGGAACATAAATGAGTGTGACTTTGCTTTTTAGTAGAGGAGAGTTGGGTTTATTTTTCTGACATTTTTAAGAACTGAGTATTTCCAATGCAGTGTTAAAGGTAACCTACTGCTGTGGTAAAATAATAATGAGATGATAGATTAGTAATATTTTATAAAGGTCTCCAATTTATCCTTTTAACCCTTTTAATCTTAAGAGACTCCTGTGCTCTCAGCACAGATCATACAGTTTTGGAGGGAACCAAGCAATGCTTATTTGTTTGTCAAATTTACTTTTTAGGGAAGAAGAAGCTATTCAGTTGGATGGATTAAATGCATCCCAAATAAGAGAACTTAGAGAGAAATCAGAAAAGTTTGCCTTCCAAGCTGAAGTAAACAGAATGATGAAACTTATCATCAATTCATTGTATAAAAATAAGGAGGTAAGCAACATGTGGCTAGGATAAATATTTTTCTCTGTATGGTAGCACACTTGTTCACTTTCATAGTAAATGTACTTAGTGATTCTAAATAAGTAGTAAGATTTCAATTCCCTGTAGTGTATATACAAGAATTGCTACTAGATACAGTGTGTGTGGAGTGGGGGTGGGGTATTATGGGGGATGGGAGGTTGTTAAGCATTTTCCCTTCTTTTTTCTTTCCCCTCCAAATATGTTCATGGCCTGCTAGACAGTTGTGAGTCTTTACAGACCATTGCTAACCAGGCTTCATGCATTTCTTACCTGAAGATCACAAGTAGAGTGGTGTTACTGCTCTTAACCAATTCAGATATCCCTTCTAGTTGCTACAGTCTTTTGTGTAAAGAGCTGTACCTCCTTTTACCAAGAGAGTAAAGCCACCTCTTTACATAGAGTGCTTTTTTAGAGTACAGAGGAGCAATAAAATGAGTTTGACATTAAATCTAACGTCTTGTGTATCTTGAGACTAACCTAACTGTATTAAATCTGGCCTCCATTTAGATTTTCCTGAGAGAACTGATTTCAAATGCTTCTGATGCTTTAGATAAGATAAGGCTAATATCACTGACAGATGAAAATGCTCTTTCTGGAAATGAGGAACTAACAGTAAAAATTAAGGTAAGCTTAAAATAATTTTCTTTTAAAATAAAAAGAAACCTTCGTGACAGAGAACCCATAATCGGTCAGGATAGACTAGGTTATGCTGCAGTAACAAATATTCCCCCAAATTTCAGGGAATTAAGTCAGGGGTCAGCAAAATATGGCCTATGGGCCAAGTCCAACCTGCTGCCTGTTTTTATAAATAAAGTTTTATCAGAACATTTCCATGCCTGCTTGTATATTACCCGTGACTGCTTTTGTGCTGCATGATCGAGTTCAGTAGTAGTTGTGACAGAGAACATGTGGCCCATAACACCTAAGATATTTACTCTCTGGCCCTTTTACAAAAAAAGTTTGCTACTCTCTGGCTTAATTCAGTCACAGGCTGCCTGTGGCCTTTGTTTTATATCATCATCACTCCCTGACATAGGCTGTTAGAGCAGCCATCTGGAGTGTAGCTGGTTGCCATGGTGTAAAAGCTTGGAGGGTCTTCCATCAATTAGAGGCTCCACACTGAAAGCCACACTCTTGGTTGCAAATTATTGGCCAGAATTAGTCATATGGCCTCACACAGCCATAAATGGAGGGAGCATATTCCTATTATGTTTCTAGAAGGCAGAGAGTCGGGAATATTCAATAAAAACATTGATCACCACAGATTCTAAACCCAGAAGTCATTCGAGTTGTGGATTTTTATTTTCTACCAAAGAAATAGGCAAAACATAAAATTTTATTACTGAATATTTTCTTAAAAAATAATTTGTTTTGTTTAGTCTGTTTCTGCCCTTTGACAATTAGATCAGTCTCTGCCCTCTTTATATGGATACTTTCGCAAACACACTAAATTTAAAATTATTCTCTATAAAGAAAGATGCTTATACTTAACATGTGCATTTTCTGAAAAGCCCATAAAGGAGTATGAAGGAAAATATCTCAATTTAGTTTTCTGTTTTGGAATTGATGTTGCCCAAAGCTGAGAGTTTTTTCAATAATAGCTCAATATTTACTTGTCATACCATGAGTATTAAGCAAATATAATTATCTTGTTTTTGTCTTTCCTTTAGTGTGACAAGGAGAAGAACCTGCTACATGTCACAGACACTGGTGTAGGAATGACCAGGGAAGAGTTGGTTAAAAACCTTGGTACCATTGCCAAATCTGGCACAAGCGAGTTTTTAAACAAAATGACTGAGGCACAAGAAGATGGCCAATCAACTTCTGAATTGATTGGCCAGTTTGGTGTCGGTTTCTATTCTGCCTTCCTTGTAGCAGATAAGGTTATTGTCACATCGAAACACAACAACGATACCCAGCACATCTGGGAATCTGACTCCAATGAATTTTCTGTAATTGCTGACCCAAGAGGAAACACTCTAGGCCGGGGAACGACAATTACGTGAGTGTTACTAATTCCTAATAATAATAATTGATAGTCCTAATGAGGATCTTGACTCTCCAGTTCAGGCTCTCTAGGCAAATGGCTTATTCTGGGCCAATAATTTCCTTGCCTATAAAATGAGGAAATTGAATTGTTCTCATCACTTGAAGAAATGTTTGAGGACCTAACACAGAGTTATGATGGCTACTGTATGTAGAGGACATAAGTAGGAAGGGTTAGCTCTTCAGGGGCAAAGGCAGATGAGGCCTCAGAGCAGTGGCTTGGTCCAGGTTTTCAGGGAAGCAAGACTTGGACTCAGTCTGTGGAGTATCATGGATAAAGGGATGGAGGAAGAGCGTGTTCACAGGATTCAAGTTTTCTGGAGGATGGCAGGACTGGATGAGAGGAGACTCCTTGGGTGACCATTAAAATATTTAAGATCTGTGATAGTAATTGGGTTGTAGTCCTGTTTGAGGATAATTAGAAATGATTGAATTTGAAATCATTTTAAGCCAATAACTATTGTTAGTATATATGAGACAGGTCTTATGCCCAGTATCACTTGGTTACATCACAGTGAAGTAGACTTACCCAGTCCTGCAAGTTTCTAGAATAGAGAAATTATTTCTCACATGTTATATGCCTGAGGTCTCACTTTTTTCCCCCTTAATTCAGTTTTAAATTTTCTTAGCACTAAATATCCAAATAGGAAAAAATGCATATATCTTATTTTGACCAATTTTCTTTATCCCAAAGGGTAACATTTCCTGTCTTCATGGTCACAGATGTTCTTTTAATGAAGGCTAATTAGAGGACTTCATTTCAGTACTTTTACTAATTTATTCGTCCCAATTTACCTTTCCCTGCCTTTGTTATTAACATTGACACCTCCTAGTCTCATTAGGAGGCATCACTAATAATCATACCCCAGTGCCCTCTCTCATTAAGTATAGGTAATCACATCTCTCAACTAGAAAGAGCTAGAAAATGATGTCCCAAGAGATGCTAATGTGCTGAGAGAGGGGCAAGATTGCCGAGATGTAAGCTTTATGAAAGCAAACATTTTGTTGACTGCTCTGTTCCCAGAACTAACACTTGACAGGTAAATATTTGTATGAATGAGGTAATCAGAGCAGTTTTATGCAAGTCCCATGGATGCTTGATAAGTAAGTGAAACTTTACAACGGATTCTGCTTTCCCTGGGCAAATTGCCTTTTCCTTCAAGTCTTCCTACCCCACCATTCACTCAACAGATACTCATTTGAATGCCTATTACCTGCTAGGATTTAAGGCTACTGCAGAGAATAAGACAGGTGTGGTCCCTGCTCTCACATGGCTCATTCTAGTAAGTGGGGGAGAGCATGAAGTCATTTCAGAGTGGCAAGTGCTAGAAAAGAAGCTAAGGGACGCCTTCCTTACCAGAAAGCCTTTCTGAAGTAGCGATAAATTCAAATATTCCAGGCAGCATGCACAGCATGTTTAAAGTTTCAGAGACAAGCCTATTTGAGGAACTGAAAGTCTAGAGTGGCCAAAGGAAAATGGAGAGTGAAGTCCAGGAAATGACATAGTCAAGATCCTGCCCTATATCCAGGACTTCATCTCTGTTCATACCTTTAAAGTAGCCTCTACTGTGCCCTTATGAGAAATTTTGTGAGGATTAAATGAGATCATGAAATATTATTGCTTCTACCATAATGAAGGTGGTGGTATTCTACATTTTTTCCTAAAACTAGTCTCCACTTGTGATCTCTCATCTTACCTCCTTGGAGACTAGCATAAATTAATTCCTACCCCATTTTTTAAAGTCAGCCCTCCCACTCACCTCCCTCTTTCCCATCAAAGTGTGAGCATGTCCTGGTCTCTGAGGTAGGGCGAAGGCAGGTGGTGCCATCCTCTTTTGGGCACACTATTTCTCTCCCCTCCACAGTTGAGTTTAAAGAAGTACACTTGGCCCTAGCCAGTTTGGCTCAGTGGATAGAGCATTGGCCTGCGGACTCAAGGGTCCCAGGTTCAATTCCAATCAAGGGCATGTACCTTGGTTGCGGGCACATCCCCAGTGCGGGGTGTAGGAGGCAGCTGATCGTTGTTTCTCTCTCGTTGATGTTTCTAACTCTCTATCCCTCTCCCTTCCTCTCTGTAAAAAAATCAATAAAATTAAAAAAAAAGAAGAAGTACACTTGGCCCTAGCCGGTTTGGCTCAGTGAATAGAGTATCGGGCTGTGGACTAAAGAGTCCCATGTTTGATTCTGGTCAAGGACACATGCCCAGGTTGCTGGCTTGATCCCCAGTGTGGGGCATGCAGGAAGCAGCTGATCAATGATTCTCCCATCATTGATGTTTCTATCTCTCTCTCCCTGTCCCTTTCTTTCTGAAACCAATAAAAATAAGTAAAAGAAAATTATTTTAAAAAAATAAAAGGGGAAAAACAACAATTTATTAAAAAAAAATAAAGTACACTTGCCTTTGCTGCTACTTCACCTTTTGTCATGCCTTTCCATTGAAGTAATTCACCAGTAACCCTTGTTACTAAATCCAGTGGATTTGGGGATTTTTTAAATGACATTGCTCCCAGCAATAGATTGTCTTTTTTTCTTAGTTTTCCTGTGGTGTAGTCTACAGAATTGGCTTTTTCTACACACTCCTTAAGACTGTCCACTTACCTAGCTTCCATGACCCTACAAATCTTTTTATATTTCCTTTGCCCATTTCTTAAATGTTGATGTTCTCTTTCTTTAAAAGTTAAGTTTGAGTCCTTTTCTCATTATCCTTATGTTCCTCATTTAATTCTTAAAGTGCTAGCTAGTAGATAATTTAAGCTTGCAATCATAGGATTTGTCACGTCTCAACTCTGCTTTTGTCGCTGACAGCAACCATGGACAACATATGATGAGGTTGTGTCCCAATACAATTTCTTTTTTTTTTTTTAAGAGAATTGGAATATTTTTTTATTTTTATTGATTTCAGAGAGGAAGGGAGAGGGAGAGAGAGATAGAAACATAAATGATGCGAGGGAATCATTGTTTGGCTGCCTCCTGCACACCCTACACCGGATTGAGCCCGCAAACCAGGCATGTGCCCTTGACTGGATTGAACCTGGGACCCTTCAGTCTGCAGGCCAATGCTCTATCCACTGAGCCAAACCAGCTAGGGCCCAATAAAAGAATTTCGTATGTGGGTGCCAGCCGTACACAGTTTGTTGACTCCGGTCAAGAGCTCACTAATGGTCTGTTCATATATCTAATTGCCATTTAAATATCACTAAGATGTCAAACCATCAGCTTCAGCTTGCATCCAAAATTGAACTCTTCCCCAACTCAGCAGCTCTAAGATACTCTGCTCTGAGACCAGAGACTTTGTCACCTCATTAGGCTGTGTCATGTATACTGTCTGTCTTCTTGTTGGCAAATGCTACTAAACTATTAACTTTTTAAAAAAATATGTATTTTATTGATTTTTTACAGAGAGGAAGGGAGAGGGATAGAGAGTTAAAAACATGGATGAGAGAGAAACATCGATCAGCTGCCTCCTGCACACTCCCCACTGGGGATGTGCCCACAACCAAGGTACATGCCCTTGACCGGAATCGAACCTGGGACCCTTGAGTCTGCAGGCCGACGCTCTATCCGCGAGCCAAACCGGTCAGGGCAAAACTATTAACTTTTGAAGGGGGAAGGGAACCATGGATACATTTCCTTCATTTTTATTGGGAGCACAAACATCAAAATATGGGCTACCTGCTCTGTTTAAGAATATGTTGTGATTTGTTATTTTTGGTGGATGGAGGGAAGGGTTTGCAGAGGGGGCAGTAAGGAAGAAGAAGATGCAGTGCTACAATTTTCTGTATTGGAGTTAGCTAAGCCAGTGTGTCCAGTAGAACTCTGGTGGAAATGTTCTGCCCACATGGGAATTACTAAGTACTTGGAATGTGGCAGTGCAAGTGAAGACCAACTTCAAATTTTATTTGAATACTTACATTTGACTGATGGCTACTGTTTTGGATGGTTCAGATATAACAATAGTTCAGATTAATTTTCTAGTTTTTTAAAGGAACATTTTTATTAGGGGTTTGCTATCTATAATAATCATTTGATTTCTAGACTAACTTTTAGAGTGCATATAATTCCACTTTTCTCTAGAATGTTTTCTTGCCTTGAGCTATCTTAAGATTTCAGTTTTTCAAATGAAAAAGCCCAATATATTTAGAAGGTTGGGGACATTTTCATTTTCAACTTGGAACTAAGGTTATTCTCCACTTGGGAATGCAAGGAAAGTTTTTTTTTTTTTTTTTATCATACCCATATTTGGTGTATTTGCTCACAAACCCTTATTGGTGATGAAAGTTCTTAATATTTTCTTAATAGAGAGGATATCTTGGATTAAACAGAACTATTGGCTATTAGCATTGTTATGAAGGCAAATTTATAATCAACTCTTTTAAACCATGGATGTGCCTATAAATATCTTCTTTCCCTTGCAGCCTTGTTTTAAAAGAAGAAGCATCTGATTACCTTGAATTGGATACAATTAAAAATCTCGTCAAGAAGTACTCACAGTTCATAAACTTTCCTATTTATGTATGGAGCAGCAAGGTAAATCTGTATTGCTGAAAATTTATATGTATCACCTTCGCACATTTTAAAATCTTCTATA
Organism: Myotis myotis; assembly: GCF_014108235.1. NCBI lineage: Eukaryota > Metazoa > Chordata > Mammalia > Chiroptera > Vespertilionidae > Myotis > Myotis myotis. The sequence continues at coordinate 200,431,804 of NW_023416335.1, forward strand.
ATAATAAAAACGTAATATGCTAATTAAACTGGACGTCCTTTGGACGACCTTCCAGACGAAGCCAGGGCTGCCAGGGAAGCTGGGTCGCTGGTGCCGGCAGCCGGGGAAAGGAAGGCGACTCTTGCACAAATTTCGTGCATCTGGCCTCTAGTATTTAATATTTAAAGAAAGCTAAATGTGGTTTTCTCTAGTTCAGGTATTTGGGTTTCCTTACAGACCACCTATTTTTTTGAGCTGTCCTTTTGTTCTGTATTCTACAGATGAAATCCGAATCTTTAAAGAAATGAGTTTAACCATAATTCTACTTTCTACTTCAACAGACTGAAACTGTTGAGGAACCCATGGAAGAAGAAGAAGAAACAGCAAAAGAAGAAAAGGAAGAATCTGATGATGAAGCTGCAGTAGAAGAAGAAGAAGAAGAAAAGAAACCGAAAACTAAAAAAGTAAATCTGGTTTATGTCCTCCTTAAAATATTGTTCAGGATATATTAGAAAACCCCAAGTATGCACTCATTTGAGGCAAGCTTCAGTTCTTAAAGGTTCTTTCCAAATGCTGAATCCATCTTATAAAAAAATCAGAAGTGTGTGTGTGTGTGTGTGTGTCTGCACATATGTTTCTCCTAGAAATTTGTAAGTGCCAAACGGCTCATTTTTATGAGAGTTTCCTGACTTCTATATATTGCTCAGGACTGGTGGCTTATATGTTTTGAAGTTTAAAATCTTTAAAAAGCATTCTGCATCTTCTTTTGTCATGTAGGTATTAAGTAGGTATTAACTATAAAAGTAGTTCTCTGGCCTACTCAGGAAGCAGAGTAGGTAGAAGTTGTGGTGGGGTTTTAGGAATATTTATTGTAAGATGTTGGCTTTCTATAAGTCAGGAAATATATAATATGTATATCCTTCTAGTCTCAAAACATATTCAAGAAATAACATTTTAGCTAAAAATAATGAAAAAAATTGGCTTTTTAATTAGAATGATAACCAATTGTCTTTTTATATTAAATATCAATCTTAAATCACTCTTAAATGTTGACCCTTTTTTATTTTAATTTTTTATATAGTTGGCAGGAACCATACTAGATTAGAGGTATCCTTTGTTCCTTCCATGTTCTCTTCTGAAATGTCCTAAAGCTATGGTTTCCACTATTGTAACTGCTGGGAGAGACTAATTAAATATTGTTAACTTCAGGTTGAAAAAACTGTCTGGGACTGGGAACTTATGAATGATATCAAACCAATATGGCAGAGACCATCAAAAGAAGTAGAAGAGGATGAATATAAAGCTTTCTACAAATCATTTTCAAAGGTAAATATTATTTAGAAAAATGTGATAAAAGGTACTAAATTCCAAAATAAGTTTAAAATAATTTGTAACTACTTTACAATTGATTTCCTTTTTAATCCTGTGTATTTTATATTATGCATTAAAAAAATTACTCTGAGAAGAAATCTGTAGGCTTCACCAGGTTGCCAAGAGGTCTGTGTTATAGAAAAAACTATACCTCCATGAGTATGTTTGGTTTCTACTATAGAACCCATAAAACAAAGTTGTGTTATTGAGTGGCTTTTAACTGATTCTTTAAAGAGCTTCTTTACAACATCAAATAATTACTGTGAGGTCATTGCATGCCTAAGTAGGAATAATTACTAACTCTGTTTTTTCTTTTAATGATCCCTTCTTTTAACTCTTAATCCAAAATTAGCAGAGATTAAGACTGTTCCAAGTTAATGTTTTCCCAAACCACATTTTGTACAAAATAGAATAGTTTAATGCACTTATTTAGCATACTAGATAGAACTTAATATTCCATGATTCTGTTTGTCCTTTACTCTTTATTCCATTTATTGATTTGTTACTTAACCTTCTTTGTTTTCCTTAATATTAACATCCAACCATCCTTTAAAAACTCTAAAAACTTTCCCTTGGTTCTCAAATGTTCTACTGTATATAAAGGTACTTCATCTAGGGCAATTGTGTATTAGAAATATAATGTAAGCCAATACTATTATCTTAAACTAGAGGCCCAGTGCAGGAAATTCATGCACTCAGGGCTGGGTTCCCCAGCCTGGCCTGTGCCCTCTCGCAGTCCGGGAGCCCTTGGGGGATGTCAGTCGGACATCCTTAGTGCTGCTGCGGAGGCAGGGGAGGCTTCCGCAACTGTTGCTGCACTTGCCAGCCGTGAGCCCAGCTTTTGGCTGAGCGGTGCTCCCCCTGTGGGAGCCCAATGACCACCAGGGGGCAGCTTCTGTGTTAAGCATCTGCCCCCTGGTGGTCAGTGCACATCATAGCGACTGGTTGTTCCATGGTTCAGTCAATTTGCATATTAGCCTTTTATTATATAGGGTATTTTTAGAAGCCACTTTTTTTTATGTTGAAACAAGTTAATTGTTAATATATTTTATTTAACCCAACATACCCAAAACAATATTAGTTCAACATGTACAATATAATTACTAGAGGCCCGGTGCACAAAAATTTGTGCACTCAGGGGGGAGGGGGGTCTTTCAGCCCAGCCTGTGCCCTCTCACAGTCTGGGACCCCTTGGGAGATAACAACCTGCTGGCTTAGGCCCCCTCCCGGGTGGCAGAGGGCAGGCCCAATCCCTAGGTGCAGCCCCTGGTCGGGCTCAGAGCAGGGCCGATTGGGGAGTTGGGGCACCGCCCCCTGTCATGCACAGAGCAGGGCGGATTGGGAGGTTGCGATGCCACCCTCAGTCACGCTCAGGGTAGGGCCAATTGGGGGGGTTGGGGCACCGCCCCCTGTCACACTCAAGGCAGGGTCGATGGGGAGGTTGTGGCGCCACCCCTTGTCACACACAGAGCAGGGCCAATCAGGGGGTTGAGGAGCTCCCCCCCCCCCCCCGTCACTCACAGAGTAGGGCCGATAGGGGAGTTGGGGCAGCGCCCCCTGTCACACACAGAGCAGGGCCGATCAGGGGGTTGGGGTGCCGCCACTGGCACACTCAGGGCAGGGCCGATGGGGAGGTTATGGCTCTACCCCATCACACACAGAGCAGGGCCCGTGGGGTGGGGGTTGGGGTGCCGCCTGGATCAGGGTGGGGGTCCCCACTGGGGTACCTAGCCAGCCTGGGTGAGGGGATGATGGCTGTTTGCAGCTGGTCACACACCCTTGAGGGTGGGGGTCCCCACTGGGGTGCCTGGCCAGTCTGGGTGAGGGGCTGAGGGCTGTTTTCAGGCTGGCAGGTGACTAAAGCTCCCAACCTCTCCTTTTTTTCTTTTTTTTTTATTCTGGGCCAGCTTTAGTTTTGAGGCTTGGCTCCAGCTCTTAGGCCTCCGCTGCTGAAAGCAGGTTTCTGGCCTTTGTTTACCTTCTGTATTTGAAACAATGTTGCGATCCTGCTGGCTGAAGCCCGACGGACTAAAGCAGGTTTCTGGGGTTTTGTTTAGCTTCTATATTTGTAACATAGTTGCTTAGAGTTGCAGCTCAGAGGCCTGCAGCGGCAGGCGAGGAACATTGGAGTCCTCCGTCACTGAAGCAAGCAAGCCTCATGTTAGTTTCAAGCTGCCTGGCTGCCGGCCGCCATCTTGGCTGGCAGTTAATTTGCATATCGCCCTGATTAGCCAATGGGAAGGGTAGCGGTCGTACGCTAATTACCATGTTTCTCTTTTATTAGATAGGATAGTTTACTTTTTGGGATTTTCTTGTACTGTGTCTTCAAAGTCTGTTTGTATATTTTACACTTATCATAATCACATCTCAATTTGGAATAGCCACATGTGGGTACAGTAATGGAAAATGCAATGTAGAGAATTTCTGTCTTTACACTTTTGTAGCTATTTACATACCTCTTTATATCTACTGCTATAGTCCAAAACCCTGGGAAAAATCTGTGCCTGAGTACTTTCTATGGTTGCCAGTACACTCATGAATTAGTGTATTTTGCCATTTAGGCAGGATGGCGGTTTCCCCATCTTTTTCTCTCACACAAGTGGAACCTTCCTGAGTTTAGGAATAATGTTATTGACAGTCACCATCAAAACAACCATGTCATCTTAGTTGCTTCTTTTTCCCTCCAGGCCCTCCCCCACCCCTTTTTTGGTAAGGGAACTTTTATTTTTATTTTAAATATATATTTTTATTGATTTCAGAGAGGAAGGGGGAGACAGAGACAGAAACATCAGTGATGAGAGAATCATTGATCGGAGAGAATCATTGATCGGCTGCCTTCTGCATGCCCCCTACTGGGGATCTGACTGGGAATTGAACCATGACTTCCTGGTTCATAAGTTGATCAACCATTGAGCCACACCAGCCAGGCAGGGAACTTTATTATTAAGAGCTAAACTGGACTGTACCACATAATAAATTACTTAGTCTTTGTACCACTGTTTTTTATGCCTTTCGCATAACGAAGTACCAATTTTCCATAGGAAAGTGATGACCCCATGGCTTATATCCATTTCACTGCTGAAGGGGAAGTTACCTTCAAGTCAATTTTATTCGTACCTACTTCTGCTCCACGTGGTCTGTTTGACGAATATGGATCTAAGAAGAGTGATTACATTAAGGTGGGTTTTTAAGTAATGTAAACAGAATTTTAAATTTGAAAGTACAGTTTCCCAAAGTAACCTTTTTATTGTCTCTCCTTAGCTATATGTGCGTCGAGTGTTCATCACTGACGACTTCCATGATATGATGCCCAAGTACCTTAATTTTGTCAAAGGTGTTGTAAGTATCTGAAGATTGCGAGAAGGGGGAATTTTGTTGTTTAGTTTGTCTTTTTCCAGTGTTTTTATTGCTCACTGAACTTTCTTTTACCATATGTAGGTGGATTCAGATGATCTCCCCTTGAACGTTTCCCGTGAGACTCTTCAGCAACATAAACTACTTAAGGTGAGCACCTCTGGGAAGAGACTGGCTGCTTTGCTCTTTGATTGGGCCACAAAGGACAGTTTCCATTAATAGAGTTACCAGATTTTGAAACTAGTCTTTGGTTGTTCAGGTGAATTTAATTTTATTCTGGAATACTCAAATCCTGAGAATCTTATTATTTTCCCCAGTTATGCAATTAAAAAAAAAAGCAACTTCAAACATATAGAAAAGTCAAAAGAGTTACATAGTGAACATATACACACACACACACACACACACACACACATGCACACCCTCTACCTAGTCTGAAGATAGAACATAAACATTAAAGCAGTCTTGTGACTATGTCCACTGACAACTAGTTTCTAGTTAGTCCAGCATAGGAGTGCTCATCATAACCTGCCTCTTGATAGATGGCAAGGACAATGCCCTGTCCTTGTCTCTTTTGCCTGCTACTTTACATCTTGTATTGAGATGAAGTTCTCTAATCAGTTATTCTTTAATTTTGTTTAGGTGATTAGAAAGAAGCTTGTCCGTAAAACTCTGGACATGATAAAAAAGATTGCTGATGAGAAATACAATGATACTTTTTGGAAAGAATTTGGTACCAACATCAAGCTTGGTGTGATTGAAGACCACTCAAATCGAACACGTCTCGCCAAACTTCTTAGATTCCAGTCTTCTCATCATCCAAGTGACATTACTAGTCTAGACCAGTATGTGGAAAGAATGAAGGAGAAACAGGACAAAATCTACTTCATGGCTGGGTCCAGCAGAAAAGAGGTGAGATGAACGCCAATTGTCAGGGATTGTGGTTTGTAGCGGGAAGTTATAGCCAATGTTTGAGAACAAAAGGGAAAACTTAAATGTAATTTTGAACCGTAGCAGGTATGAGGTCTGGTCAGTCACTGTATTCTCTGCACCTCTTTAATGCTCTACCTGTAAATGAGGTTGTTAGTAATATGTAAACATAGCTATTGGGATGAACACGTTAACATATCAAGGCTAGACTTGGAAAACTTAAATCTCCTTTATTTTGTAGGCGGAATCTTCTCCCTTTGTTGAGAGACTTCTGAAAAAGGGTTATGAAGTGATTTATCTCACAGAACCTGTGGACGAATACTGCATTCAGGCTCTTCCTGAGTTTGATGGGAAGAGGTTCCAGAATGTTGCCAAGGAAGGAGTGAAGTTTGATGAAAGTGAGAAAACTAAGGAGAATCGTGAAGCACTTGAGAAAGAATTTGAGCCTCTGCTCAATTGGATGAAAGATAAAGCCCTCAAGGACAAGGTATTCTTGTGGAAATTAGAAAGTGTGAAAATTTTAGTATTTGCATTTTTAAAAAATTTGTCTTGCCAACAAATTACACTTAGAAACTGGTTACTTTACAACCATTAAAACTTGTCAAGACAACATTTAATATGGTTAAATTATTGGGAGGACAAGCTTAAAATTTAGGAACTGCAAAGAATTAAAAGGATAATAGTGGTTATTTATGTAGGTGCTGGGGGGTTTTTTCTATATTTTTAAAGTTGGTGTTTAAGTATTTCTGACAGAAAAATTCAGATTATAAAATGACAGTGGCTCTGACGAATATGAGAGGTACTTTAATGAATGGCCTGCCTCTATGTTTAGGATCTTAAGTGATGAATCCTTGAAGAGTTGAAATGCAATTATCAAATGACCTTAACTGTTGATATTTATAGGTATCTAACTTCGGTTTCTTATTCCCAGATTGAAAAGGCTGTGGTATCTCAGCGCCTGACAGAGTCTCCATGTGCTCTCGTGGCCAGCCAGTACGGATGGTCTGGCAACATGGAGAGAATCATGAAAGCTCAAGCGTACCAAACAGGCAAAGACATCTCTACAAAGTGAGTGTCCTTGGGAAAAGAAAGCTCCTGCCACAGTGTTAGCTCTTGTCCAGCCTTCCATATTGAAGCTGGCATTATATTCTAAGGAACTGATGTGTTATAAGTGTCCACTATATGTTAGGTAGAAAACAAGTTTACAAAGGGATTCTTCCTACATCAGATTTCTAAGGAAAAGGTTTTAGACTCATGATTTATTTTATAGTACTTTATATACAAATGCAAGTTTTCTTAATATGTTACACATAAACTGTATTTTTTCATTAGACTGTATGTTTGACTTGGTATTTAGACTTCTTTTACATTTTTAGATTTAGTTTCAGATGAGGTCAATGACAATTGTGTTTCTCAAAAAAGAGTTAAGTCTTTTTTTAACCTAAATAGTATGAGCCACAAAATTAAAGCTAAAATATGACCCATGAGTTAAGTATTTTGAACTCAAGGTCCAGGTATTGGAGGTAAGTGGATCTTTAGTACCTTTTACCTTTAAGAAATATTTCAAGCTTACATTTTATTGTCACAGCAGTGGCCTTGAAAATAGTTTTTTCCCTACTTTTATTCTCTTATTCTACTTGGAGTAGCTTCTTTCATATTTGCTACCTAGTTATCATACTTTTTTCCCCCAAGGCTTAGCTTAAGGATTCTTCTCACAAATGTATTTACTAAGATAAGTATGTATTTACACACATGCACATACATTTCATAATTAGCACGACTCATCAATACATATTTATACAACAAAATGGTAAGGTGCTATCTTGCTTATTTGTTTTGTTCCCTGACTAGATTATAAATGTCAGGTGGAGAGAACAGGTTTTTGCTTATCCCATTGCAATGCCATAGTAGTCATTCAATTATTCATTAACAGGAAGTTAGTTACCTTTCATTCAATAAGCATTTGAGCACCTACTGCACTTACACATTGATGATCTAAAGTAGGTATTACTGCTGTTTTTGTGCCATTCAGACTAGTCGGGATGACAAATGAAGTCCTAATCTTCTAGCCCAGCACAGACCCTGGGTATACCACGACGGGGACAGCTGTAGTTCCCCTGTCCTCAGCATGCAGCTATAGGAGAGAGGACAGTCACCACTGACAGTAAAATGCTAGGGACTGTGAGGGTATGTTCAGAATTGGGAACTGAGCTCAGATAAAAGCAGCGATTAATTTTTTATGGAACCAGTTTGGTGAAGGCATCATGGAGACTGTGTTATTTGCACACACCCAGAGTCTGCCTAGACAACTCAGATCTCTGTGGGAACCAGAGCTGCAGTTAAGGTAGTGAGAATGAATTAAGTGGGGATGAACAAGACATTAAGTCAGTTCATCCACTCAACAGCGTTCTAGGCACTTGGGATTCATTAGTAAATAAAGTAGTTCTCTTTATTTAACTCTATCATCTAAGCATGTCCATCCCCCTTTAAAAGGGAAAGCATGATGTAGCAGTAAGAGTACATCTTGATCTCTCTAAGAGCTGTTCACTGTAATTATGAAAGTAATAGAAAAAAGGAATTGTATGGACCCTAAAATCTGGTGTTTGTTAATGTTCTTTTTTAAAAAAATATTTTTATTGATTTCAGAGAAAGGAAGGGAGAAGGAGAGAGATAGAAACATCAATGATTAGAGAGAATCATTGATTGGTTGCCTCCTGCACAGCCCACACTGGGGATTGAGCCCACAACCTAGGCATGTACCATGACCTCCTGATTCATAGATCTGCGCTCAACCAATGAGCTGTGCCAGCTGGACTGTTAATGTTCATTTTTTATCCCTTAACAGTTATTATGCCAGCCAGAAGAAAACATTTGAAATCAATCCCAGACATCCTCTGATCAAAGACATGCTTCGGCGAGTTAAGGTGAGTCACACTACAGCCATACTCCTTCATCTTAAATACTCTGTACCTTTTAATAAAGTGTGATTTCTTCCATTTCAGGAAGATGAAGAGGACAAGACAGTTTCGGATCTTGCCGTGGTTTTATTTGAAACAGCAACACTGAGGTCAGGATATCTTTTACCAGACACTAAAGCATATGGAGATAGGATAGAAAGGATGCTGCGCCTCAGTTTAAACATTGACCTTGATGCAAAGGTTTGTATTCCCAACCTTCCCACATAGGCTTCATTTTCCTTTAAGAATAGGCTTCCCAGGATTGATATGCCTCAGAAGTTGGACTAATTTCTACTTTTTAGAAATAATTTATTAAGTGTTTGAATCCCAAGTGTCTTGTAGTATGCTAAAAATTAAATTCTCTTTTTATAGAAGAAATTCTTTTTTTTGGTCTTATCTCAGTTTGGTAGCTTGGGTGTTAACTCTAATTGGAGGATTGTGATCTTATATATTTAAATGAGCAAAGTGAAAATAGATTCATTAATGGGTTCATAAATGTTGCCCCTTAGGTCGAAGAAGAACCTGAAGAAGAACCTGAAGAAACAACAGAGGATGCCACAGAAGACACAGAGCAAGACGAAGACGAAGACATGGATGCCGGAACAGATGATGAAGATGAAAAAGCAGAGGTACTAATCAAGAATGGGACTTGCATTCTTATTTCTGGCAAAGCTAGGACTGTAACATAAAGAAGTCAGACTTACAGAGATCTGCCCCCAAATAGGCATCTCATATCAAATTCAAAAGCTGGAGCAAATCATTTTTATTCTTTAAAGTGTATACTTTGATCTCACTTCTTTTATTCCTTTACTTTAGTCATCCATTCTTGAGATGTTTTTAAACAGATCCTTCCATAGCCCACAATGCTACTATCCTCTTTGCCATTTCCTCTCCCTTACTATATGGTAACATTAGGGTGTATTAAATTTTTATTGTGTTCAGGGGCCATTGACCTTTGGTGGGTTCTAAATTATCTAAAATTTTTTGCAGATTAGCAAGGTAAGTTTTAAGTCTACAGCTGAAATAATGGAAATAGGCTTGGCCCATTCTTTAGTTTTTCCACATATGAACCTTTTGAGCTAAGGGTTTTATTTCTGCTAGCTTTTAATGTCTTCTGATTTTTGTTTTCACAGAAATCTTCAGCTGAAAAAGATGAATTGTAAATTACACTCTCACCATTTGGATCCTGTGTGGAGAGGGAATGTGAAATTTAAGTCATTTCTTTTTGGAGAGACTTTTGGATGCTTCCCCCAGCTCCCTTCTCCCCTGCACTGTAAAATGTTGGAATCGTGGGTCACCTAAAGAAGAGGGTTTTTTAGTTGAATTTTTTTTTTTTAACATTCCTCATGAATGTAAATTTGTACTATTTAACTGACTATTCTTGGTGTAAAATCTTGTCATGTGTATAAAAATACAAAAGGTCCCAAATATCCAGTGTCTTGCATTTTTATTTTTAAAAATGTTAATTTATAGTTAGAAAAGATAATCCTCTTTTTGAGTGTGGGCTGGACTTTGTGACTGTCTTCTAAAGAATAGAGTATGAAAGGGGAAAATAGTGACTTCACAGCATAGAAACCTGGCAGCCACTACCTTCACCAAGTGATCAAGGTTGGTATCACCAGTGATGTCATGTATCCTCTCACAGGATGTGATAAGGACACTTCACCTCTGGTATTCTTTCCAGAAATCAATAGCCTTAGCCTAATGAGAAAAACAGACAAACCAAGAATGTGTGAACAGTACTCTTCAAAAGTTTCAAGGTTAGCCCAGCTGGTGTGGCTCAGTGGTTGATCATTGACCTAAGAACTGGGAGATCAAGGTCCCATTCTTGTTCAGGGCACATGCACCAGTTGTGTCCTCGATCCCCAGTAGGAGGGCATGCAGGAGGCCACCAATCCATGATTCTCAACATTGATGTTTCTCCCCTCCCTTCCTCTCTGAAATCAGTAAAAACATTTAAAACACTTAAGTTTTAAGGTTAAAACCAAGGAAAGAAATAGCCACAAATTTAAGGAGCTAGGGCAACTAAATGCAACTAGATCAAAACAAGTCCCAATAAAGTCTGGGGTATAGTTGATAGCTTTGACATATGTAATATGTACCATTTTAACATGAGTACTCATGGAAATGGAGAAAGGTAGACGAGACTACTAATTTCCCTATAAACCTAAATTTGGAGGTAAACAAATTGTGACAGTCCAAGTCACAATTGTTAGAATTTTTTATGTACACAATACCAAAAGAAGTTCACACTTTAAATATTTCAACTTAATACTTTCTATTTTAAAAAATTTATTGAATATATTGGGGTAACAATAAATTATGTAGGTTTCAAGTATACCTGTTGTCTGCTTAATCCCTTCACCTTTTTCACCCCTCAAACCCCCTTCAGTCCGACAGTTGGCAGTCTGTTTTCTGTATCTATGTTGCTATTTTGTTCATTAGATTCCACAAATAAGTGAAATCATATGGTATTTGTCTTTCTCTGACTGGCTTGTTTCACTTAGCATCATAGTTTCGAGGGCCATCCATGCTGTCCCAAAAGGTAAGATTTCCTACTTTTTTACAGCCAAGTAGTATTCCATCCAAGTAGTATACCACAGCTTATCCACTCATCTACTGATAAGACACTCGGGCTGCTTCCAAATCTTAGCTATTATAAATACTGCAATGAATATTGGGGTGCGTATGTTTTTTTTAATTAGTTTTTCTGGTTTCTTGGGTATAATTACAGAAGTGGAGTTGTGGGGTCATGAAGCAGTTCCATTTTTAATTTTTTGAGGTAACTCTACTGCTTTCCACAGTGTCTGCACCAGTCCACATTCCCACTAACAGTACATGAAGGTTCTCTTTTCTCCACATCTTCCGCCAACACTGGTTGCCATTGTGATAGGCGAGAGGTGATATCTCATTTTAATTTGCATCTTCCTGATTAGTGACAGTGAACACTTTTTCATGTCTCTTGACCATTTGTACTAGTATGTGCTCTTTGGAGAAGTGTCTGTTCAGGTCCTTTGCCCATTTTTTAATTGCATTGTCTTTCTTTGTTGAGTTGTATTAGTACTTTATGTATTTTGGAAATTAATCCCTTATCAGATGTATCATTGGCAAATATGTTCTCCCACTCAGTGGATTATCTATTTTGTTGATGGTTTCCTTCGCTGTGTAAAAATTTGTTTTACAAAGGCAGTCCCATTTGTTTTTTTCTTTTGTTTTCCTTGCCCAAGGAGATATATCAGAAAAAAATATTGCTGAGAAATGTCTGAGATTTTACTGTCTATGTTTGCTTCTAGGATTTTTGTTTTTAAGTCTTACATTTAAGTCTTTAATCCATTTTGAGTTTATTCTTGCATGTGGTGTAAGAAGATGGTCTAGTTTCATTTTTTTGTACATATCTGTCCAATTTTCCCAACACCATTTATTAAATAGATTGCTTTTACCCCATTGTGTGTTCTTGCCTCTTTTGTCAAATATTAATTGACCATAAAGGTGTGGATTTGCTTCTGGGCTCTCTATTCTGTTCCATTAATCTGTATCTGTTTTTATCCCAGTACCATGCTGTTTTGATTACTATAGCTTTGTAATATAGTTTGATATCAGGTAGCATGATTCCTCTTAATTTTGTTCTTTCTCAGGATTACTGTGGCTATTCGGGGTCTTTTATGATTCCACGTAAATTTTTGGAATATTTGTTCTAGTTCTGTGAAATACATCATTGGTATCTTGATAGGAATTGCATTGAGTTTGTAGATTGTTTTGGGCAGTATGGACATTTTAATTATGTTAATTCTAAAACTTCTGTTGATTCACTGTTAACCAGAGAGCATTACAGAGTCATTTGAAATATACAGACAACTTCTAAACCCACAGCTGGTTTCATCCAAATTAAGAAAAATGCTATGATTATAGCTACATGATGTCAGATTAGAATCGTTGAACAAGAAAAGCAAATCTGATCTTTCTAAAGATTTGAGGAAGTTACAAAAAATAGCCCCCCCCAAAAAAAAACACAAAAAGAAAAAAAATGGTCATGTTAAGACCCAAGGCTTGCCCTAGCCGGTTTGGCTCAGTGGATAGTGCATTGGCCTGTGGACTAAAGGGTAAGGAATGGGCAAAGGGTGTGGTGCTTCCATGCCCTCACCCGGAGCTCCACTCTCCCAGAATCTCCACCTGTTCATCACCCAGAAGCTCTCCGAATGGAGTGAAACTTTCTATGTCAGTATTATTTTTTTTTTTTGTCAGTATTATTTAAGAGTATATTTGGCATCCATTTGGTCATCATTTTAAATGTTTTGTTATTTCCAGTCAAAAAGGCATCCATTGCATTATTACACTGTTGTATGATTAGAATGCTTGTTTGTAATTTCTTCTAGATGTTTCTTAAGTTTTAAAAAAATTAAATTTACTGGGGTGACACTGGTTAACAAAATCATACAGATTTCAGGTGCACAATTCTATAGCACATCATCTATACACTGTATCGTGTGTTCACCACCCAAGTCAAGTCTCCGTCCATCACCATTTGTCCCCCCATACCCTCCTTAGAGAACTACCTTTTATTTGTAGTGAAATATGTTCTCTAAGATGCTAGTGAATTAAAATGTAAATATGGTGATGTTTTGTATAATTACAATCAGGACAGAGAAGACTAGTACAGAGATGACTGATTTCACATGTAGTCCTGGGAAACAATCTTTACTGATGCAACATAACTTTGTTTATAAAGATATCCATTGATTCAGCTACTAAGGTGGGAAAGGGAAACTAGGAGACAATTCAGCTACCCACTCCAGCCTGCCCTATTCAGGAGATATTAAATTGGTAGATCCTACGATACTTGAGAATTTCTAGTTCTAGGTCGTTTGCTTTTGTTACTTTTATCTATAAAGCTGTACAATTACATCAACAACTACTTCAGTTTCCAGAGATTTCACATGGAGTTCTATGTATACTATTGAATCACAAACCACATGGCTGTGTGAAGGTATGTTAAGGCTGTGATAATTTAATTTAGAACTAACTACATAAAAGGACCCCATTGTGTGATGAGGAATTAGTATATTTTCAGACCCTGTGGAGCATGAGGACATGTTCCTGGAGCATACTCCTTAGGATCTTTTCAGAATTCAAGTCCAGGAACACAGGGTTAATCTTGTCGAGGGGCAGAGAGAGAGATCCTCCTGTTGAATTCTAGTGTTTCAACTTAAACCTTCTATCAAGAGAACTCTACCAGGGGGACCCTGTAATGACTACTTTCTCTAGTAGTTAATTGTCAACATTGACTGCAAATTATGTATCAGTGTGACCTTTACTAGTTTGAATTAAATAAATTTGACATGTAACATTGTGTAAGTTTAAGTGTTACTTTGATACATTTATATATTGCAACGATTGTCATTGTAGCAATATTTATCATACTACATAATTATAATATTGTCTAGATCAGCAATTTTTAACCTTTTTTCATCTAATAAATTCTGTGGCACACCAAAAAAAGAAAATCATACTTTTTGCCAATCTGACAAAAAAATAAGTATGACCAGCCAGTGTGGCTCAGAGGTTGAGTGTCGACCTATGAACCAGGAGGTAACGGTTCAATTCCCAGTCAGGGCACATGCCCAGGCTGCGGACTTGGTCCCCACTGGGGATGTGCAGGAGGCGGCCGGTCCATGATTCTCTCTCGTCATTGATGTTTCTATCTCTGCCTATTCCTTCCTCTCAAATAAATAAAAAACATTTTAAAAAATAGATATAATTTTGATTCATTCACACCAGATGGCTACTGTTGTGTTGGCTGTTGTCATTTTTTTATTTGACAATCTAAGGGAAAAGAGGTCAGTGTCCCTGACTAAATAGTCAGGTATTGCATGTTTTTAAAAATTCTTGCGTCATAAAGGTTGAAAATCGCTGGTTTAGATTCATTATACTGTGCTTTAGATCGCTATGGCTTATTTATTACTTGTCACAAGTCTGTACCCTTAAATACCATCACTCTTATCCCCACTCCCCAGACCCTGCTAACCGCCATTTTACTCTCCATTGTTGTTGCTTTTAATAGGTATGACTTTTTTATTTTTATTTTTTTATTTTTATTTTTTTTTATTTTTTTTTTTAACTTGAGAAGACTGTGATAATTCTTTTATATATATATATATATTTTATTGATTTTTCACAGAGAGGAAAGGAGAGGGATAGAGAGTTAGAAATATCGATGAGAGAGAAACATCGATCAGCTGCCTCCTGCACACCCCCTACTGGGGATGTGCCCGCAACCAAGGTACATGCCCTTGGCCGGAATCGAACCTGGGACCTTTCAGTCCGCAGGCCGACGCTCTATCCACTGAGCCAAACCAGTTAGGGCAGGTATGACTTTTTTAGATTCCATACATAAGTTATATCATAACAATACTTGTCTTTCTGTTTGACTCATGACATTAAGCATAATGTGCTCACGGTCCATCCATGTTGCTGCAAATGGCAGGATACCCTCCTTTCTTATGGCTGAATATATGGCTGAATATATATGTACAACATCTTTCTTATCCATTCATCTGTTGATGGGGATTTGGGGTTGTTTTTGTACCTTGGCTAATACTGCAATAAACATGGGAGTGCATATATATATATATATATATATATATATATATATATATAAAAGAATTGTAAGAGTAAGAGTCATTGCAAATACTCTATCTCATATGATATTCACAGCTAAATGACTATCAAACCACATTTAAGAATGCTTTGGCAGTTTTCAAGAAACACTGGTCAAACCATAAATAAATCTCAATGCATCAGTTAATACCTTCTGTGTACCTCCTCCTGTAGTTAGCATTGTATTAGGTGCTTAAGTGCAAGTAGTTGGACTCAATCAATTTTAAAAATATATATTTAAGACTTATTCACAGAGTTCTTGGCAGAGTTGTATTTTGAGGTTTCTACTGCTGAGAAGTTTGAGGGTTGTGTTGCCTCTCTTTCAGTCCCAAAAGCTCCGTTTTGAGTTCTCCAGGCTTTGGTGGGATTTCAGGTATTGTCTATTTAAAAAAAAAACAAAAAAAAACACACACACATAAAAACACAGATGCCAGTGCTTTCTTAGACTGTCATTAAATGTGACCTGAAAGACTTTAAAGCAGGGAGAGTAAAAGAAAGTCCCTTGCTACTCAACAATAAATCTGTATCATGAGAACCCACAGTTGATCTAAGTCCCTCTCTAACCCTAATGACTCTATTGTCCATGCTGGGTTTTAAGTTCTAGAGGGGGAGAGTTTGTATCACTATCACAAATTTGAATACAACTTTCCATATTTGGAAATTTACTCCTGTACTATTTACTGACTCTCCACCTGTATCAAGCAGTGAGCAAAAAAAATATAAAACTACCTTCACAGCCTTTCCAGCGGTGATGACCTCCCCACGACAATATGCCTCTCACTGAGGATCTCCTCCACCCCTCTCCAGAAGCGAAGCGCCTGGTGCAGAGCCCCGATTCCTACTTATGAATGTGAAATGCCCAGGATGCTATAAAATCACCATTGCCTGTAGCCATGCACAAACGGCAGTTTTGTGGGTTGGTGGCTCCACTGTTCTCTGTCAGCCAACAGGAGGAAAAGCAAGGCTTACAGAAGGATGCTCCTTCAGAAGGAAGCAGCACTAAACACACCTCGAACCAAGACGAGTGGGAAACCATCCCAATAAACACATTTTGGAAAATAAATAAATAAATAAATAAATAAATAAATAAATAAATAAATAAATAAAACTACCTTCAGAAAAGATGGTCAGGAAAGGCCTGAGATTACTTTTTTAACCACTTTAGTGAGATAATTCACATACCTACCATTCACCCATTTAAAGTATAAATTTAATGGCCTGTAGTAGATTCATAAGGTTGTACATGCATCAGTACATTAATTTTAGAACTGCACCCCCAAGAGAAATCCCATACCCACCACCAGTAACTCCCATTCCCACAAAGCTTTCCCACATCCACACCACTGCCCTGGACAACCGTTAATCTAGTTTTGGCTCAATAGATTTGTCTATTCTGGACAAATTTCATGTAAATGGATTATACAATATGTAGGCTTTTGTGACTAGTTTCTTTCCCTTAGCATGTTTTTAAGGTTCATCCATGTTGCCACATGTAAGTACTTTGTATCTCCTTCTAGGAACAAATAATGTGCGATTATATGGGTATACCACATTGTATATGTCCATTTATCAGTTTATGGACAATATGGATTGTTTCCACTTTTGGGTTCTTATAAATAATACTTCTATGAATATTCATGTACAAGCTTTTGTGTGGACAAATGTTTTCATCTCTCTCTAGAAGCAGAATAGCTGGGTCATATGGTAACTCTGTGTTTAACTGAGGAGCTGTCAGACTTTTCCACAGCAGCTACACCCTTCTACATTCCTAGCAGCACTGTATGAGGGTTCCAGGTTCTCCACATCCTCACCAGCACCTCATTAGCAAGGTGCGTGTTTTTTTAATTAATACCCACCATAGTGGTTATACAGTGTTATTGTATTGTGGAACAACGCTTTTGTGGACCTTACATTCTAGTGGAGGAAACAAGATTAAAAACAAGTAGAGACAAAGGAATAAAATAATTGCAAATTGTGACAAGTGCTCTACGAAAGGAAGAAAGGAAGGACTGAGAATAGCAGAGGAGCAATCCTTCTGAGGCTATCCTCATAGACGGAGGAGATATCTAAGCAGAAACTTGACATTTTGAAGAAGGAAACCAAGCCAAGATCTGGGAGAAAAGCTCCCCAAAAACAGGAAAGGCAAGGCCTTCAGATGGGAAGAGGCTTGATGAGCTTGAGAAACAGCAAGGAAGCTGGTGTGGCTGCAACATGGGGAAAGGGGCGGAAATGTATAAGGTAAGGCCAGTGGCAGGCAGGTGCCAGGCTGTGTAAGAGCAGGACATGGCATTGCTCTCCATGCAACTGGACGCCATCATCGGATTTTAGGCCCAGTGCCGGGAGCCGGTCCCTGCTTGCTGTTTCAAGGGACCTGGCATATATGGCATACTGTTCTTAATATGTTTGCTCACCTTCTTGGCACTATGTGTTTTAACCAAGGTCTCTGAGAAAGGTTGTTTCCCCAGGTAGGGATTTTCCCCTGAAGTTAGTGAGGGAATAAAACCCCTTAACTAAGTGCCAGGCGGGTAATTAATCACTTTAACTACGAACAATCATGCTTAAGCTACATAATCTTTACTCCCTGGAATGGAGATAAGAAACGCCCTAACCTTTGGAATAGAGATTGATAGGATTGGAATCAACTGGTATAAATACAGATGTAACAAGACAGAACTGAGAAGACAGAACCTACACAGAACCTAGAGACAGAAGAACTTCGCTGGAGAGAACATGGCAAAAGATCCTGGACAGAAACTGGCAACAGAACCTAGAGACAGAACCTAGCGAGAGAACATGGCAAAAGATCCTGGACTGAACCTGACTACAGAAATTGGCAAGAGAACCTGACTAGAACCTGGTGACTGAACCTGGCTGGAGAACCTGGACAGAACCTAGCAAGAGAACATGGACACAGAACCTGGCTGGAGATCCTAACCAGAACTTCGCTGGAGATCCTGACCAGAACTTGGCTAGAGATCCTGGCTAGGCTGCTGATCAACTGAACGCTGTCTCCATGTCCTTCCTTCTTTGCTGACTCCGTCCACACCTTTGGGGACCCCTGGACCCCAGCAGCCCAGGGCAGAAGCGCTCCTGGTTCGTTTAAAGATCCCTTTTGCTCTTGTGGGGAGAATGCAGGGCGAAGCCCAGGGCCCTCCTGCACTCACCAGGTCCGGCAGGTAGTACCTGTGCACCACTTGGGACCCCGCGAACATGGCCAGGAGGCTGGCGGTGAACATCTTCAGGTAGGTGGTCCAGGGCACGCCCGCGGGCATGGTCAGTGGGCTGGCGGGGAGGGAAAGAGGTTGGTGTTCGGTTCCCAGCTCGCGACTAAACCAAGTCGGGAAACACCGGGTTCTCTCCCACCCCTCTCCCCCTTCCCCCCAGGCCGCTGAGAGCGCGGACGTGCCCTCAGGCCCGAGACCGGTCTTCTTAGCGCTGGTTTCTTAGCGCTGGGGACTGGGCCTTCGGGATCCAAAGGCAGCTCTGGGGGAGCAAGGAAAAGGCGGCCCGCGTGGCTTCCCCGCGCCCCTTCAAACTCCAGGAGATGAACTGCAGACCGCACCCCCACTGGCCCCACAGGCGGCCCAGGGAGAGACGGTACCGCCCACGGAGAAACGGCACAGGGAGAGACCGTACCGGAGGGCACGGCCCGGCAGCGGCTCAGAGCACGGGCGGAAGGGGCTTCCGGAGCCGGAGCGAACGGCCTGCGGACAGAACGGAAAGTGCGGGGTCTGGGGCCCCGCCGGACAGGAAAGCAGGGAACACTGCCGCGCGCATGTGCCCCGGACGGAAGTGGGACTTAGGGCCGGAACCAGAAGTGTTTGCTAAACCTATTCCCAGAACTTTCCGGCTCCGGCTTTTGTCTCCCTTCGTCCCTTTCCCTACAGTAGGGTTTCCGTGGCGGACGTGCAGACGTGGGGCCGCTCTGGCTGTAGTGCGGCAGCGCTTGTCCTGTGACACGCGCAAACGGCTCGCGATCCATTAACCACCCTTCACCGGCCAGGGGAGACGGGCACGCTGAGCAGCGAGCGCTTAGGGGGGTCACCCTCGCGTGAGTGCAGTCAGAAGCCTGTCTCCTGGTGCCCGGCGTCCTTGGATACTGAAACAGCCACACCGAGGCAGCTAGCGATGCCCCCGTGCTGTGGTGCTACTGGAAGACAGGGAACCCGAAATGGACAATATTTACGCATTTTTAGGTTGTGCTTTGGTTATGGGTTGACTTATGTGAAGCAAAAGGTTAATGCAAGACAATACGGAAAGATTATGGGTTGTGTGTATAAGGTGAATTATGATGCACTCATTTTTTAAACAATTCGGGAGGTCTATTTGACATAAACCACACATTTAAAGCATACAATTTGATGAGGTTTTACCTATGTGTATACCTATGTAACCATTATAACAATCAAAATAATGAACATATCTATCACAACCAAAAAGTTCCCTTGTGCCTCTTTCTAATCCCTCCATATCGCCTCCTTCGCTGGGCAAGCAGGGTAAGCAAGCTTGCCAGGTTCTTGAAAGGGAGAGGATCGCGAGGGGAGGGAAACACGGTGAAGGGACTTGGCCCTTCTTCCGTTGTCCCATCATACAAGGTCTCTTAAAGTAGAGACCTATTTGGCAAAGACAGGAGACTTCTCCTGGGCTTCAGAGCTGAACAAGTTTGTCTTCCAGACAGATTCAGGATGAAGAGAGAGGCACTGACGGAATAGGAGCCCCTTTGCCGATTGCTTCACCATTCCCAAGTTCCGTGTCCTGCGCCCCAACAACTCTCCCAGTGAACTCGTCCTTTTGTAAGACAGAACTAGGTAGAGAAGCAGAGGCCCCTGGTCTGCTGGGGTTACGAGTGGAGCTGGCAGACCCAGAAGATGCAGCCCCCACAGTGGAGGAGGTCCTGGGTGCCCAAGGGTGACTCTTCCTGAGTGAAAACCTAAGAAAAGTTTGTAGCTCTTTACACATACTCTCAGTCACTAGAATGACCTTTCTGAAATCAGTGAGGCAAGCCAACTGCTTAAAAAATTTTCTTAGACTGTGATCCTAGGTCAGTGATGGCGAACCTATGACACGCGAACTCATTTTTTTTGGTTGATTTTTCTTTGTTAAATGGCATTTAAATATATAAAATAAATATCAAAAATATGTCTTTGTTTTACTATGGTTGCAAATATCAAAAATTTCTATATGTGACACGGCACCAGAGTTAAGTTAGGGTTTTTCAAAATGCTGACACGCCGAGCTCAAAAGGTTCGCCATCACTGTCCTAGGGGGTTAGAAAAACCAGAGAAAGAGAAGATACCCTGTTCATTCATTCATTCAAGAAATATTCAATGGATACCTACTGTTTTGTACTGGTTTCAGCCTATCAACAACCAATGTTGTGATGGAACCAGCCCTTATGGATATATACACTGAGTGGCCAGATTATTATGACCACCCCACCAGTACTTCATTGACACTTCCAAAAATACTGAATATTGAAAACTTCCTAAGCAAATACTCTCAAGGTTTTATTATTATTATTATTATTATTATTTCATAACTAATTCACTTCATTGTACTGATGGGGTGGTCATAATAATCTGGCCACTCAGTGTGTATTTATATAATATATATATATATATATATATATATATATATATATTTATTTATTTATTTATTTATTTTAGAGTCCCAGTGCACAAAAATTTGTGCCCTGGCGGGAGGGGGGGGGGGGTTGTCCCTCAGCCCCACTTGTGCCCTCTCACAGTCTGGGGCCCCTTGGGAGATAACGACCTGCTGGCTTAGGCCCCCTCCCGGGTGGCAGAGGGCAGGCCCAATCCCTAGGTGCAGCCCCTGGTCGGGCTCAGAGCAGGGCCGATTGGGGAGTTCGGGCGCCGCCCCGTCATGCACAGAGCAGGGCGGATCAGGAGGTTGCGATGCCACCCCCAGTCACGCTCAGGGTAGGGCTGATTGGGGGTTTGAGGCGCTGCCCCCTGTCACACACAGAGCAGGGCCCATCAGGGGGGTTGGGGCTCAGTACCCTGTAACACACAGAGCAGAGCCAATCAGGGGGGTGGGGAGCTTCCCCCCTGTCACGCACAGAGCAGGGCCAATCAGGGGGTTGGGAAGCTCCCCCCTGTCATGCACAGAGTAGGGCTGATAGGGGAGTTGGGGCGCCGCCCCCTGTCACCCACAGAGCAGGGCCGATCAGGGGGTTGGGGCACTCCCCGCCGGTCACACTCAGGGCAGGGCCGATGGGGAGGTTGCTGCTCCACCCCGTCACACACAGAGCAGGGCCCATTGGGGGTTTGGGGCGCCGCACCCTGTCACACACAGTGCAGGGCAAATCAGGGGGTTGGAGAGCTCCCCCCTATCAGGCACAGGGCAGGACTGATCAGGGGGTTTGGGCACTTTCCCCTGTCATGAACAGAGCAGGGCTGATAAGGAGGTTGTGGCCCCACCCCCTGTCACACACAGAGCTGCAGGGCGATCAGGGGGTTTGGGCACTGCCCCGTCACACTGCTCCAGGGGCCAGGAGGCCTCGCGGCTCCGCTGATCCCGGTGCTGGGAAGCCTCGCAGCTCCGCTTGACACAGGGGCAGTGAGGCCTCGCTGCTCCATTGATTCCGGTGCCAGGAGGCCTCACGGCTCTGCTGATCCCAGTGCCGGGAGGCCTCGCAGCTCAGCTGATCCCGGGGCGTGAGGCCTCACGGCTCCGCTGATCCCAGGTTCGGGAGGCCTCACAGCTCCGCTGATCCCGGTGCTGGGAGGCATATTACCCTTTTACTATATAGGATAGAGGCCTGGTACATGGGTGGGGGCCTGCTGGTTTGCCCTGAAGGGTGTCCCCCATCAGGGTGGGGGGTCCCGCTTGGGTGCCTGGCCAGCCTGGATGAGGGGATGATGGCTGTTTGCAGCTGGTCACACCCCCTTCAGGGTGGGGGTCCCCACTGGGGTGCCTGGCCAGCCTGGATGAGGGGATAATGACTGTTTGCAGCTGGTCACACCCCCTTCAGGGTGGGGGTCCCCACTGGGATGCCTGGCCAGCCTGGATGAGGGGCTGAGGGCTGTTTGCAGCTGGTCACACCCCCTTCAGGGTGGGGGTCCCCACTGGGGTGCCTGGCCAGTCTGGGTGAGGGGCTGAGGGCTGTTTTCAGGCTGGCGGGTGACTGAAGCTCCCAACCTCTCCTTTTTTTCTTTTTTTTTTTTTTATTCTGGGATTTATTTACCTTCTATGGCTGTCACTGGAACTGAGAGCCAGCTTTAGCTCTGAGGCTTCTATAATTGAAACACTGTTGCAACTCCAGCTCGGCCGGCTGGCTGAAAGCATGGGGTATGTTTAGCTTCTATAATTGCAACATTGTTTCTTAGAGTGCAAGCTCAGAGCCCAGCAGCGGCAGGCGGGGAACCTTGGCTTCCTCCTTCACTGGAGCAAGCAAGCCTCCTGTTCGCTTCAGCTGCCTGGCTGCCGGCCGCCATCTTGGTTGGCAGTTAATTTGCATACAGCCCTGATTAGCCAATGGGAAGTGTGTCAGAGGTACGGTTAATTACCATGTTTGTCTATTATTAAATAGGATATATATATATATGATGCCTAAGCAACTGGAACACCACAACTACCAGTTGCTGTGATGCTCACTGACCTCCAGGGGGCAGATGCTCAATGCAGGAGCTGCCCCCTGGTGGTTAGTGCACTCCCACAGCCAACCTCCCACGTGGGCCAACCTCCCCTATGGCTGGCCAACCTCCCCTGGTCCCTCCCCGAGGCTGGCAGGCCCCGGCTGGCAGCTGGCAGCCAGCAGGAAGGCCCCGATCAGCCCTGATTGCCGGTCAGGCCTAGGGACCCCACCCGTGCACGAATTTCATGCACCAGGCTTCTAATATATATATATATATATATATAAAATAAAAGCCTATGTGACCTTTATAGCAGAACGACCGGAACAACAAGTCACTGTGATGCACACTGACCACCAGGGGGCAGACGCTCAACGCAGGAGCTGCCCCCTGGTGGTCACTGTGCTCCCACAGGGGGAGCACCGCTCAGCCAGAAGTCAGGCTCATGGCTGGGGAGTGCAGTGTTGGTGGTGGGAGCCTCTCCCACCTTCGCAGCAGTGCTAAGGAGCAGCGAGCTGAGCAGTAAGGAGCAGTGAGCAGGCGGGCGGTAAGGAGTGAGGGGTCCTGGACTGTGTGTCATAGTGACCGGTCAACCAGTTCCAGTCATTCAGTCGTAACGGTCACTTAGGCTTGTATATGTATATGTACATGTACATGTACATGTATATGTATACACACATATATATGTATATGTATATTTTTTATTGATTTCAGAGACGAAGATAGAAACATCAATGATAAAAGAGAATCATTGGCTGCCTCCTGCACGCCCCCTACTGGAGATCAAGCAACCCAGGTATGTGCCCTTGACTGGAATCGAACCCAGGACCCTTCAGTTCTCAGGCAGACATTCTATCCACTGAGCCAAACCAGCTAGGGCTCTTATGGTCCTTATTTTGGTTGCAAGACACCTCAGCAATAACCATCAGGAAACTGTTAGGACTGATCAAATAACTGAATTGATACCCCCTCCCCTGGGAACTGACCTTTTGACTTCACAACTGACATTCCCTTTCACTTAGACCACATTCCACTTGCTAAGACCACATTCCACCGGCTAAGACCACATTCCACTTGCTAAGACTATTATCTTTCCCTTCCAGACTTTCCCAGGATCCAGACCCACCCGGAGAGTTTCCTGCCAAAAAAGCCCACCTAGAATCCTTTAAAACCTCTGACTCCCCATCCCTAGGTGCTGGCGCCATTTTGGGGTTCAGCCCATCTGGACTCCAGATGACCTAATAAATTTATAATCCCTTACCACTTTTTGGCCTCCTTTGGTGACCCCAACAGAAATGTTGAAAAGACACTGGTTCATTATTTACAAGACCTCACTGGGGCCCCACAGCAAGGTCGCAGTAGAGAGAGTGAGCATGCATGTGCATGGGCCTGGGGTCTGCTTTATTGGGGTCAAGGGTGGGAAGTCTAGGGTTTCAGAGTTCACTATCAGTGGATTTAAAACAAAAGAGCGGAAATTAAAGCACTGGAAAAGGAAAAGAAACAAGTAGTCCAAATGGTCATTTATTGAAATCAACCAAGATTCCTAAAATAAAGGAGCCTCAGTTAGGAGAGGCGGCCTGGCTCTTTAATCTACGTTTGTGTGTGTATGCATCTGGCAGTGTGTGTGTGTGTATGCGTGGCAGTGTGCGTGCGTGTGTGTGTATGCCTGGCATTGTGTGTGTGCACGGCAGTGTGCATGTGTGTGTGTATGCCTGGCAGTGTGTGTGTGTGTGTGTGTGTGGCAGTGTGCATGTGTGTGCATGCCTGGCAGTGTGTGTGTGGGTATGCCTGGCAGCGTGTGTGTGTGTATGCCTGGCAGTGTGTGTGTGTGTGTGTGTGTGTGTGTATGCCTGGCAGTGTGCATGTGTGTGTGTGGCAGTGTGCATGTGTGTGTGTATGCCAGGCAGTGTGCGTGTATGTGTGTGTGTGCGTGCGTATGCCTGGCAGTGTGTGTGTGCGCGCGCGTGGCAGTGTGTGTGCGCGCGCGTGGCAGTGTGCATGTGTGTGCGTGTGTTACTGTGTATGTGTGTGTATGCCTGGCAGTGTGTGTGTGGGGGGGGGTATGCCTGGCAGTGTACGTGTGTGTGTGTGTATGCCTGGCAGTGTGTGTGTGTGGGGGGGTATGCCTGGCAGTGTGTGTGTGTGTATGCCTGGCAGTGTGCATGTGTGTGTGTATGCCTGGCAGTGTGCGTGTGTGTGTGTGTGGCAGTGTGCATGTGTGTGTGTATGCCTGGCAGTGTGTGTGTGTGGCAGTGTGCATGTATGTGTGTGTGTGCCAGGCAGTGTGCGTGCATGTGTGTGTGTGTGCGCGTATGCCTGGCAGTGTGTGTGTGCACGCGCGTGGCAGTGTGCATGTGTGTGTGTGTGTTACTGTGTATGTGTGTGTATGCCTGGCAGTGTGTGTGTGTGTGTACGCCTGGCAGTGTGTGTGTGTGCATGCGTGGCAGTGTACGTGTATGTGTGTGTATGCCTGGCAGTGTGTGTGTGTGTGTGTGTATGAGTGGCAATGTGTGTGTGTGTGGGTATGCCTGGCAGTGTGTGTGTGTGTATGCCTGCAGTGTGCGTGGCGTGTGTGTTGTGTGTATGCCTGGCAGTGTGAATGTGTGTGTGTATGCCTTGGCAGTGTGTGGTGTGTGGTGTGTGTGTGTGTGTGTGGCAGTGTGCAATTGTGGTGTGTGTATGCCTGGCAGTGTGTGTGTGTGTGTGGTGTGTGTATGTGTGTGTGTGTGTGTGCGTATGCCTGGCAGTGTGTGTGTGTGTATGCCTGGCAGTGTGCGTGCTTGTGTGTGTGTATGCCTGGCAGTGTGCATGTGTGTGTGTATGCCTGGCATGTGTGTGTGTTTGTTGTGTGTGTGTGTGTGTGGCAGTGTGCATGTGGTGGTGTTGCCTGGCAGTGTGGTGTGTGTGGTGTGTGTATGCGTGGCAATGTGTGTGTGTGTGGGTATGCCGGTTTATGCCTGGCAGTGTGCGTGCATGTGTGTGTGTGTGTGTGCCTGGCAGTGTGCATGTGTGTGTGTATGCCTGGCAGTGTGTGTGTGTGTGTGTGTGTGTGTGTGTGGCAGTGTGCATGTGTGTGTGTATGCCTGGCAGTGTGGTGTGTGTGTGTGTGTGTATGCCTGGCAGTGTGTGTGTGTGTGTGGGTATGCCTGGCAGTGCGTGCGTGTGTGTGTGTGTATGCCTGGCAGTGTGCGTGTGTGTGTGTGTGTGTGTGTGTATGCCTGGCAGTGTGCATGTGTGTGTGTGTATGCCTGGCTGTGTGTGTGTGTGTGTGTGTGTGTGTGTGTGTGGCAGTGTGCATGTGTGTGTGTGTATGCCAGGCATGTGGTGCGTGTGTGTGTGTGTGTGCCTGGCAGTGTGCATGTGTGTGTGTGCCTGGCAGTGTGCATGTGTGTGTATGCCTGGCAGTGTGTGTGTGTGTGTGTGTGTGTGTGTGTGTGGCAGTGTGCATGTGTGTGTGTATGCCTGGCAGTGTGTGTGTGTGTGTGTGTATGCGTGGCAATGTGTGTGTGTGTGGGTATGCCTGGCAGTGTGTGTGTGTGTATGCCTGGCAGTGTGCGTGCGTGTGTGTGTGTGTATGCCTGGCAGTGTGCATGTGTGTGTGTATGCCTGGCAGTGTGTGTGTGTGTGTGTGTGTGTGTGTGTGGCAGTGTGCATGTGTGTGTGTATGCCTGGCAGTGTGTGTGTGTGTGTGTGTGTGTATGCGTGGCAATGTGTGTGTGTGTGTGGGTATGCCTGGCAGTGTGTGTGTGTGTATGCCTGGCAGTGTGCGTGCGTGTGTGTGTGTGTATGCCTGGCAGTGTGCATGTGTGTGTGTATGCCTGGCTGTGTGTGTGTGTGTGTGTGTGTGTGTGTGTGGCAGTGTGCATGTGTGTGTGTATGCCAGGCAGTGTGCGTGTATGTATGTGTGTGCGTGCGTATGCCTGGCAGTGTGTGTGTGCACGCGCGTGGCAGTGTGCATGTGTGTGCGTGTGTTACTGTGTATGTGTGTGTATGCCTGGCAGTGTGCGTGTGTGCGTGGGTGTGTGTGTGTGTCTGGCAATGTATTTATTCTAGATAGCCAGTCTATGAAGTGGATGCCTCTTTGAAATACACTGAGTGGCCAGATTATTATGACCACCCCATCAGTACTTCATTGACATTTCCAAAAATACTGAATATTGAAAACTTCCTAAGCAAATACTCTCAAGGTTTTATTATTATTATTATTTGCATAACTAATTCACTTCATTGTACTAATGGGGTGGTCATAATAATCTGGCCACTCAGTGTTAATGCCTTGGCAATCAAAGCTTAAGTTAGGCACTTGCATTAACAAAAGAAGACAAAAAAAATCAATTGTCAGGGTTTAAATATACCTACCATGAGTCAGGTTCTAAGTAGTACCTATTAAGGGACACAGTATTGGTAAAAGTTCTGAAAAGTTTCAAAATACTAAAAGTTTTAAACAATTGGCATAATACAAATTAATGTGTATTTACTCATGAAAGCCCTTTTCTTGGATCCTAGAATGAAGAAGCCAAATGACCCACAGAGCCACAGCCATCTCTCAGCCCACATGTTACGTTAGTGAGAAATAAACCTTTGTTTCTGTAAACCACTGAGCTTTTGGGGTCGTCTGTTACCACAGCTTAACTAGGGAAAGCTAACCAATACAGCAGCCATATTTTTCATTATGCAAACTAGAGAAAGATAAAAAGCTATCTCCACTAAGGGTTATTTAATGAAGTCCTTGTACAAACACTAGTGACAACTTGAGAAATAATGAGACAAAAACTAGCTGTAAGAGCCATTGAGAAAACAAAACACTACAACACAGGGGTAGTCTGGAAGGTTATAAAGAAAACGTTCCCTGACCGGTTTGGCTCAGGGATAGTGTCGGCCTGCGGACTGGAGGGTCCCGGGTTCGATTCCAGTCAAGGGCATGTTTCTTGGTTGTGGGCACATCCTCATCGATGTTTCTAACTCTCTATCCCTCTCCCTTCCTCTCTGTAAAAAATCAATAAAATATATTTTTTTTTTAAAAAAAGAAGACGTGATGCGTGAATGACATCTACTATAGACTTCAAAGACTAATATTTTTATATATCCAAAGTAAACCAGACAACAATTTATGTGAAGTTTTACATTTCACAAAGCAATTTTACAGTCACCTCAATGTACAGATTAGGAACCGGAAGCCCAAGATAGTACAGGGGCCTGGACTCCCAGGTTCTTTGATTCCATAGACGCTTCTTTCTCCCAGATCATGCTTGATAGTTAATGCAAACCAGTTTTTAATCAGGATAAAATTTGGGGTGGAAAGGCCCGGATAATCCTGACAAGCATAACAGCCCCACCTACCCAGCGCCCCCAGAACACATCCTCACCCATTCACCCCCATCACCGCCCACCACCGAAGCGCGGGGGTGGAGGGCGACAGGAGCCTACGTCAGCGGCGCGCTCCCCTCCTCCATTCTGGTCCTCCACCCTTCCCGAAAGGCCAAGCGGCCGGCAGAGGAACCCAGAGGGGGACCAACCTGATTGGGCTGTCCTGCGACACGTGACCCTCACAAGTCCTGGGATTTGGCTAGGCGCAGCCGGAAGCGCCCCGCAAAAGAGGGGTTTGCGCTGGGGGGAGGGGCGCTAAGAGCCTGGGGGCGGAGCTTGAGCGCTAGCCGCGGCCCCAGTTCTGCCGGCCGTCAGGTCCAAGCCTCTGGTTATTGTACCGCTGCACCTCCGCCACGGTACGACAGCGACCAGTCGCTCGCTTGCGTGGCAGGAGCAGCCGTCCGCGGGAGCGGCAGCCGGGCATGGAAGCGGAGAACGCGGGCAGGTAAGGCCAGGGCGGAGCGCCGCCCCTCCCCCCGCGCCCCTCGCGGCGGGCGGCCGCGGGCGCGCATGCTCGCTGGGGGGGTCTTCAGGTGCCGCCGCCGGTACAAAGGCCGGGGCCGCGCGTGCGCAGTGCCTGCCTGCCGGCCGGCCGGCCGGCCCCTCCGCACCCGGCCCGCCCACGCGGGGCCGCCGCACCTGGGCCCCTTCTCGGCCTTTTCCGGTACCTCGCCGGCTTTCAGATGCATTAGTGAGCGGCCTGCAGTCTCCTGTTGTGCTTCTGGTGGCCGTCCTTGGCTCCGTGATCGTTTCATTTTGTAGTGAGATTTATGGGGCTTCCCACCCCAAGATTTACCAAAAGCAGCATCCGGGGCCGCACGATAGCCAGCGCTGCCATCCTGGAGCTCTTGAGTTCTGAGTCTGTGAACACCGCTCCCAAAAGTCACCGAAATGTCTTCCAAGGGTCTTGAGGACGAACTTAAGAGTCCATTTTTAACACGTTCCTTTGGGGAGTGTTAGGCGTGTGGGAAAACGTTGCCAAAGCAGAGATTTTGAGATTTGAACGGGCAGAAAACCAAATTAAAAAAAAAATCAGATATGGTAAACAACAGGGTCTTTTTATAAAATGATGCTCCGTATTGGAATAAAATACTGCCAGACCTATGAAGGCTTATCCTGACTTGCGGTGGCTAATGGGCCCCGAACTTAGGCAAGATCCTCCCTTCTCTGGGCCTGGTCGTGTCTGTAAATAGGGCGTCGCTGGAATGTGGTTCCGACGTGCGGTTCCGACGTGCGGTGAGTCCGTGTTAGCTGGAAAGGGTTAAGCCACCAGAACCGCCTGAGAGTTTAGGAGAGGAGAGAACCTGTAGATAAAGTGGGAACTTTATCCTGACCTTGTGGATCGAATCCTGGAGTGAAGTTACTCCACTTCTTTCGCAGAAGAACTTTACAAAGAAAAGAATTCACCAGACCTTGTGGAAATCGCTCTGACCTTTGCGATCTTACTTCAGATCAGAGTGGGAACTTGGGTAAACACTACCATCAAATGAATTCCATGTTCTAAGACCTTGTTTAGTGTCTTATAAAGCAAAGTAACAGGATGGTAGTGTGTTTAGCTCAAAACTGACTTACATTCTGTCTTCACTTAAATCCGTAGAGTCTTAGACCATTTTTTAAATGTTGGCGTGCAAAACTTTAACCTCAGGAAATATGAAGAATTCTGCGTGAATACTGTAAGGAGTTTATCCTTGGGAATTCCGAAATGACAGGCTCCCAGAATCCAAAGAAAGTGGTTCCCAGTTACCCTTACTTTATGCTAATCAAGGAGTGGAATGGGATGCTGGGTAATAATGAGTTTGCTTTCTATTTTGGAGGAGTCATTTCAAAACATCCGAAGAGCCCTGGCCGGGTAATTCATTTGGGTGGAGCATCATCCTGTAAAGTGGAGGGCTGTGGGTTTGATTCCTGGGCAGGGCACATGCCTAGGTTGTGGGTCCCATCGCCCTGGAGCGCTTGCAGGAGGCAGTCGGTGGATGTCTCTCTCGCAGGAGAGGGGCCTGAATACCGAAAATAAAACCATGGGCCCCTGTTTCTTCCAGAGGTGGAACCTGTCTTCTTAACGTATGGACTTTGATCCTAAACAAAATGTTTGCTTCTCAGTAGTTATTGAGCACATTTGTAAGGAACCAGTGACCACTAGGCTATAGTATAAGTTCAGAAAAAAGCAGGAGCCACCAAGCTAGGTCATTCCCGTTTAGCTAATGATAACTAGAGTAGACAACATCAGGAGGGATGAGAGAAGGTACCTAAAATATTTAATCATCTCCTGTTTTTGTTATTGTTATGGCAAACTTACTACATGCCAGGCACTGTTTTAGGTGTTTTGCACAGGTTACTTACTGTAATCCTCATAACCAGTAAATTAGGTGCAACTATTCCCATTTTACAGATGTGGAATCTGGGGCACAAAGAGGTTAAGGAACTTGCCTGCAGAGCTAGAAGTGGCAGTGCTGAAATTTGAACCCAGGCAGTGTGGCTTCAAAGCCTGCCTCCCTAACAATTGTGCCATACCACTGTGTGTGTGTGTGTGTGTGTGTGTGTGTGTGTGCGCGCGCGCGCAATGAAGATAGACTGATAGCAGTCTAATTAGGTGAAATCAAAGCTGGTTTACTACTGAAAGAGTCAAATGCAGGCTGAAGGGAAGTCTGTACTGATGTGCCATTTCGTTCTACCCCAACTTTGTACTTTTCAGAAGTTGATGAAATTATAAAATGTGTCCCTGACCTAACTCTGGGACCGCTTTGTGGAGTGGATGGGTTGAATCAGAATCCTGATCAATCCCAACCTGCTGGAATGGTGAATCAGCTTTTACAAAAAGAGACACAATGTTTTGCTGAGGTGTGGAAAAATCAATGATACACGTGAGAGATGATAAAAGGGCAGTTTTCATTGATGGTGAACTCAGTATGAACGACTGGATACTGTGAGTGCCCTACAGCTAATGTATTGGGTTCTGTACTGTGTCTCCAGAATGAGGAAGTAGATAGCCCGGCTCAGTTTCAGGATGATGAGGCTATATCTGAAGTATTTTTGTTTGTTTGTTTGCTTCTGAGCACCAAAAATGACCAAATAGTGAGGAAATTTGAAATCATACTATATGAAGAGTAGTTAAATGAACTGGCTTATTCTGTATCTTTGTGTTTACAGTTTCTAGTGAATGTGCACAGTGAGTACCCAGTAATACATGGTGAATACACACACTTAAGCATTATTGAATGTAGCCTTTAAATGGTTATGATGGAATCATACTACCCAAAGCAATCTATACATTCAGTGCAATCCCTATTAAAATACCAATGGCATATTTCACAGATCTAGAACAGCACTCCATAAATTCATATGGAACCAAAAAGATACCGAATAACTGCAGCAATCTTGAGAAAGAACAAAGTTAGAGGAATCACAATACCAGATATCAAGTTATACTACAAAGTCACTGCACTCAAAACAGTCTGGTACTGGCATAAGAACAGGCACAAAGAACAGAACAGATACCCCAGAAAGCAACCAAGCCATTACACTCAATTAATATTTGACAGAGGAGGCAAGGATATACAATGGAGTATAGACAGCCTCTTCAATAAATGGTGCTGGGAAAATTGGACAGGAACATGCAAAAAAAAAAAAAAATGAAACCAGATCACCAACTTACACCATACACAAGATTAAGCTCAAAATGGATTAAAAACTTAAATGTAAGTCGTGAAACCATAAAAATCTTAGAAGAAATCATAGGCAGCAAAATCTCAGACATTTCTTATAGGAATATGTAATACATATCCTAGGGCAAAGAAAACTAAGGAGAAAATAAACAAATGGGGCTGCATCAAAATAAAAAGCTTCTGCACAGCAAAAGAAACCATCAGCAAACTGAAAAAAGAGCCCCCCGCATGGGAGAACATATTTGCCAATGATACATCTGATAAGGGGTTAATTTTCAAAATATATAAGGTACTCATACAACTCAACAAAAGGAAGACAAATAGTCCAACCAAAAATGGGCGGACGACCTATATAGATACTTTTCCAAAGAGGACATACAATTGGCCAAGATACATATGAAAAAATGCTCAACATCACTTATCATCAGAGATGCAAATTAAAACAACACCTGTCAGAATGGCTGTCATCAACAAACAACCAGTGTTGGTGAGGATGTGGAGAAAAGGGAACCCTAGTACACTGCTGGTGAGAATGCAGACTGGAAAACAGGATGGAGTTTCCTCAAAAAATTAAAAATGGAACTCTCATTTGACCCAGCAATCCACTTCTAGTAATATATCCTAAGAAACCCAAAATACCAATCAGAATGAATGCATCCCTATGTTCATAGCAGCGCAATTTACAATAGCTAAGATTTGGAAACAGCCCAAGTGCCCATCAGTAGATGAATGGGTAAAAAAGCTGTGGTACATTTACACAATTTATACAATGTGAACCAACTCTTACCGTTTTTGACAGGATGAATGAAACTGGAGAGTTTTATGCTAAGTGAAATAAGCCAGTCAGAGAAAGATAAGTATCACATGATCTCACTCATATGTGGAATCTAATGAACAAAATAAACTGATGAGCAAAATAGATCCAGAGACATAGAAGCATAGAACAGACTGACGAATTTCAGAGGGAAACTAGGGGTGGAGGTGGGGCAGGAAGATTAACTGGGGAACTTGTATGCATATTTATATAGCCCATTGACACAGACAGTAGTCTGGTGAAGGCCTGGGAGGGGCTGGTATGGGGTGGAGGGGGTCAATGGAAAAAACAACCCACAAAGTGGACATCTGTAATACTTTCAACAATAAAGATAAATAAACAAAAGTAAATAGTTATGATGGTATTCCATCATAGTTACATAACTAGTCCTTTGTATTTGAGCTTATGGATTATTTAGTGTTGATTGTTACTTTTATAAGTATTCAATGTTGTATATGCTTGTTTAAATGAAGATAATAAAACGTTGCCATAGACTGAATATTTGTGTCCTTCCAAAATTCATATGTTGAAACCTAACAATCTTCAATGTGATGGTATTTGTAGGTGGGGTGGCCTTTGGGAGGTGATTAGGTCATGAGTTCAGAGCCCTTCTAAATGGGATAAATGCCCTTATAGTAAAACAGGTCCCAAGCCCTGGCCAGTTTGTTCAGTGGTTAGAGCATGGGGGAGGTCACAGATTCGATTCCTGTCCCTGTTCAGGGCACATGGGAGAAGCAACCAGTTGATGTGTCTCTCTCACATCGATGTTTCTTTCTCTTTCTCTCTTTGCCCCCCTCCCCCCTCTATGCAAAAAATAACCTTGGGTGAGGTTTAAAAAAAAAGGTCCCGAGAGAGATGTGTCACTCCTTCTGACGTGTGAACCCAGAATCAGGCCCTGGCCAGAAACTGAATCCCCTGGTGCCTGGAAAGGGGGTTTTCCAACCTCCAACACTGAGAAATAAATATTTGTTGTTCGTTATCCATCCAGTCTGTGGTATTTTGTTGTAGCAGCCCAAATGGACTAAAACAAATGTATTTGGAAAGAGCAACCTAAAACTTTAAAATAGTGGAAAATAATTGCAGATTAAAGGGGTTGAAGTTGTTTCTTTTAGGGAAAACCTTAAAGAGTTAGTTTACAGGAAAATCTGAACTGAACTCCTCAGTCAGTTGGGTATATGTGTGTACGTGTACGCATGTGTGTATGTTTTGAGAAAGACTGTCGGAAAATAGACAGTTCATCAGGAAAAACTCAGTTTATCAATTTCAAACAACTGTAAAAATCAGCCCTTTGAGCACTGCTTTTCCAGAGAAAGGGGGTGCATTTGGAGGCTAGGAGAGAGGAAGGGGTTAGCGGCAGGGAGAGGAGACAGGTGGCACCCAGCAGGTGGGGACAGACAGAAATGAAAGGGACAAATGGAGAAGGGGAAGTAAAGTCATTCATACTTATAAGTTTGAGATCAGGGAATTATAGACAATAAAAGCTCTTTGGGGTGTGTCTGCAATCTGGACAGATTTGGTCCTATTTTCTATGCATTCTCCATGTATGGAGAAGTCACCAAATCTCACCTCATTTTCATGGTGAGGCAACGGAGCTCTCTCGAGGATGAATGACTTGACTAGCTGCTCTTTTGTGGCTCTTCCCCTTGTACAGAGACAATTATTGTTCATAAATATTGCAGAATTCTGAGTTATGAAGTGGCAGTTACCATATATAAATACAGCAGTGTATTTAAGAGGTATTTTAACATTAAGGATGAAATAACTTTATGTTTATAAATTTATTATTACATAAAAGAAAATGAGATTACTCAGAACTCTTTAGTTGCCTAGCATTCAAGTTCATGAAGGTTTTTGTACAGATGTCATGCTTTCTTCTGCCAACTAATAAGAATGTTGTAACCCACGCTGTTTCCTTTTGTTCTGGCTGTAAGTTGATCAGGCTAAATTTAACACTCAAAGATAGTGTTACTTTAGAACTCACACATTCTATTTTCCATAGCTTTATTTTTGTGTCTGTTCTAATTTAATTTACTGTAAAGTGCCGGAGATAGTTTTTAAAAGATTAAGGGACACATCAGTATTCTAGATAAATTTCTAGATTTCTTTCAAAATTGATCTATAAAATAAAGCTCCAGGTATTTTTCTTCATTATTTTTTACTTCAATCAGCTGATTTTGAAAATATTAATTTTTCATTTCTGAGCCCCAGAATTTCTGAAGATCCTTAATGACCCCCTAAGTATGCTAAGGGAGCCATATTTCAGAAATCTATTTTTTAAAGTCTGGAGTCCTTGCCCTGTCCAGTGTGGCTTCATTGCTTGAGCGTTGTCCTGTGTACCAAAAGGTTCAATTTCTGATCAGGCACATGCCTATGTTGTGGGTTTGATTCCTGGTACGGGAGTCAGCTGATCAATGTTTCTCCCTTCCTCTCTCTCTAAAATCAATGAAAACATTTATTTTTAAGTTCAGAGCCCTTTTGTAATGTGAATGGTGTCTCCCCAATTTTTATATGCTTTAAGTTTGGATTTTTCTTTACTTTTAAAAATGTTTATGTATTTACTTGAGGGAGGGAAGGAAGGAGGAAGGGAGGGAGGGAGGGAGGGAGGGAGAGAGAGAGAGAGAGAGAGAGAGAGAGAGAGAGAGAGAGAGAGACATCAATTTTGCTGTTCCACTTATTTATACATTCATTGGTTGATTCTTGTATGTGCCCTGACTGGGACTCGAACTTGCAACCTTGGTGTATTGGGCCGACACTCTAACCAACTGAGCTACCCAGCCAGAGCTTAGGTTTGGATTTTTGTGAAGTACTCAACATCTGTTGAATTCTGAGAGTGGTAGCAAGAAACATGGGGGAGAGGGAGGTGGTAGGTTGCCTTCCTGATAATATGACAAAGAGCAGACCTCGTGCATTCTTTGGCCACTCATTTACTGTGACCACATGTCTTTACTTTTCTATATTCTAACCGAAAGCGCTGTTAGCCTTTCTCCACATGCAAAGAGAAAGAAAACTAATAAGTGGGGTATCTTGCCCCAGAACATAGTAAACAGTACTCATTCACTTTATTTCCTAGTGTTTTTTCTCCTACTGCATATCCTGTGGCAGCATTTGGCATTAGCGTAACTTGGGTTTCATAAATTGTGTTTACTTCCCTAGCTTTGTGCTGATGCAGCAGCTTGAGATAGTGGTTTATGGGCATCAGAAATATTTTTGGGAAATTGTTTTCTGTGAAGGCCTCTGTCCCTGACATTGAACACAATACTTTGAACAAAGCTTAAATCATGTTCAGAAGACAGGTCTAAAGTGGTTTTTTTCTCCATAAATTCATAGACACACTATTCATTTCTAATCCTCATTTAGTGACAGAAAAGCAAAAACCCAGCAACAATTAAAAAACAGACCCAATGAGTAAATAAGTAAACAGGCAAAGAAACCAGG
Organism: Myotis myotis; assembly: GCF_014108235.1. NCBI lineage: Eukaryota > Metazoa > Chordata > Mammalia > Chiroptera > Vespertilionidae > Myotis > Myotis myotis. The sequence goes on from NW_023416335.1 coordinate 200,467,922, forward strand.
AGAACTTTAGATTGGAAGAGGAGTGGGAATGGGGAGATGCTGGTCAAAGGGCACAAGCTTCCAGGTAGAAGAGGGTAAAGGGGGGATAAATGGAAGGAGACTTGACTTGGGGCGGCAAACACACAACGTTCAGATGTTGTCTTACAGAATTGTACACCTGAAATCTATATAAATTCAATAAATTTAAGAAAACATGAACAAGTTCTGGGAACTGATGTACAGCATTGCCATGTTATTTACTTGAAGGTTGCTAAGAGAATAGATCTTAAATGTTCTCACTACAAAAAAAAATATGGTGATTATGTGACATGATGGAGGTGTTAGCTAAGGCTGTTCCATGGTGGTCAGCACTGTGCAATGCAGGGTGGGGCAAACGTAGATTTATAGTTGTCCATATATAAAGTGAGACAATAATCTATATCTATCTATCTATACACACACACACACACACACACACACACACACACACGTATGGCTAATATGCAAAGTGTTCCCTCAGGAGTTCAACCGGGAGACCAGGAGTTAAATGACGTGCGCTGACCACCAGGGGGTGGCGTGGAATGAGGAAGGCCTGGCGGCCAGCGGCCCAGGAAGGAAGGCCATGGCCAGCAGCCAGAAGGCCCCGATCGGCCCTGATCGCCAGCCAGACCTAGGGACCCTACCCGTGGATGAATTTTGTGCACTGGGCCTCTAGTTAATCTTACATAATAAAAGGCTAATATGCAAATAGGCCGAACAGCGGAACAACCGGTCACTGTGATGTGCACTGACCACAGGGGGTGCGTGCGGAACATGGCGGGCATTGGCAGCAGACGGCAGAGCACGGAACATAGCAGGCGTTGGCTGCGGTGGGATGGTGCGGTTGATGAACAGGGTTGCCAGACCAAGGCGTGGCACTGGTCGCTGTCATCAGGGCGAGCCTCTGGTGGTTACTGAAAATTTTTTGCTCCCGCACACCGCGGTCCCACCCGCCACTTGCACCCACTACCAGCACCTGGCGCCAGTCCCGATTGCTCTGTGCCGTCAATGGGTGCGAGCAGTGGCTGCCAGCCCCAATTGCCCCTAAGGGATTCTCCACCTCCCCTTGCTCCTGAGGGGCAATCGGACCAGCATCCGCCACTCGCACCCACTGCTGGTGCCGGCCCCAGTTGCTTCGCGCCATCAGTGGTGCAAGCGGGGCTGGTGCCATCAGTGCATGGGAGCAGCGGGAGCGGGGCTGCTGGCAGACAGGGACTAGGGGCCACAGCAGGCGAGGCTGGGCAGGGGCGCAGAGGATGGGCCAAGACCCGCCCCTGTGCCCACTGCAGCCTCACAGCCCACAGTTTCTTTCAAGATACACGAATTCGTGACTGGGCCCCTAGTAAATAATAATACAAGAATAAATTTTGTTTCGTGTACTCACAACAGCAAACCTACTCTTGCCCCACCCTGTATGTAAGTGTATCAAATCAACATGTTGTACATCTTTAACTTACACAATGTTATATCAAAATTGGGGGGAAAGTTAGGCCAGGGGAGGGTTAGATTAGAGGATTCAATACTGATGGTAGTAACACAAATTGTTTTTGTGTTCCTGTGTGGACTTGTGGGCCTTTTCTGTCTCCCTGCTAGAAATTCCCATGATCTCATCTCAGGGAAAGTGCAGGCTGACTTGACGGACTGGTAAGTTGTATTGAGGACACATCTTGCCATTAAACAGTGTGAGAGTGAATTAGTGTTGGTTCGTAAAGGTTGGGTGAGTGTGTACATATGACACTAGATCTTCCTCCTCACTTTGACCTGTTGTCAACTCCAAATAAATACCACATTCTGGTTTCAACATACTTGGAACCTGAAAAGTTACGTACAGCTGATCCTTTAAACTTCCATTTGGGTAATTTTACCCTCTTATCTTAATTTAATTGTTCTTTCAGCTATTCTCTTCAGCCGGCTCAAGCTTTTTACACATTTCCATTTCAACAAATGATGGCCGAGGCTCCTAACATGGAGGTTATGGACACAGCGCAGATGCCAGCGGAAGTTCCAGAGCCAGCTCCTGCTCAGGCACCTGAACAAGGTAGTTGCACCAGGAGAGCATAGAAAAGTAGCTATTGGATTAGCCCGCTTTTTAAGAAAGGGTTTAATGATGAATTTTAGTGTTAAAATTTTTTTAAAATTTTTTTATTGATTTCAGAGAGGAAGGGAGAGGGAGAGAGAGAGAGAGAAACATCAATGATGAGAGAGAATCATTGATCGGCTGCCTCCTGCACCCTCCTTACTGGGGATTGAGCCCACAGCCCAAGAATGTGCCCTGACCGTGAATCGAACCGCGACCTCCTGATTCATTGGTCAATGCTCAACCACTGAGCCATGCCAGCCTGGCTAGTGTTAAAAAATTTAACCCACTTTTTAGGTACTTAGTATCTGCCAGGCACTGTAGGTTTGTGGGGCAGAAGGGGTGGGAACATGGATCCTGTCCTGGCTGGTATGGCTTTATTGGTTGGGTGTTGTCCCATGTACCTAAGTGTCTCTGGTTCAGTACCTGGTTGGGGCACATAACTTGGTTGCAGGCTTGATCCCCAGGGAGGGTGTGTGGGAAGCAGCCAGTGGATCTTTCAATCTCTCTCTCTCTCTCTCTCTCTCTCTCTCCCCATCCCTCTCTCTCTCTCTCTCTCTCTCTCTCTCTCTCTCTCCCCCCCCCCATCCCTCCCTTCCTCTCCCTCTCTCACTCTCCCTTCCTCTTTCTGAAATCAATAAAACATATTTTTAAAAAGGGATATGGATCCTGCTCTAGAATATCTCATAATCTAGTAGAGGAAAATAATAAGTAAATACACGTCATGGCTCAGCACACAGAGCAGTGACGAGCGGCGTAGGATGCTGTGAGAGCTCATGGCATTGACACCTAACTCAGACTGAGGCTCAGAGGCAGCTTCCCGGAGCTCAGAAACTCCAGGGGAAGGAGACGTTATCCCCAGGAAGAAAGGGCTGGGGAAGTTCCAGGTGGAGGGAAGCATGCACAAAACACAGACAAGAAGAAGCACGACAGTTAAAAAACAGTGATTCTGACATTGGAGTCTGGGGTATAGCAAAGAAATGGTGAGAGACGAGGCTGGAAAGGGGTCATTGAGGCTTGTTTAGCCTAAAAGATGTATATCCTGTTCTGAAGGCAATAGGGAGCTGTTGAGAGAATGTAGGTAGGTAGTGGCGTAGTCTAGTGGCATTTGAAAATATCAGCCTCAGGTATTACAGAGGATAGAATGGGTGGTAGAAAACAAGCAGAACTTGGAGGCAAGGAGTGGATTAGAGATCCTTTGAATAATCTGGGGACAAAATGAGGAGGATGTAAAGGGGTGGAGAAGGACAGAATTAGGAACTACTCCAGAGGTAGAAGTACTGGCCATGGTAGATGGATTTCATGGGGAGACAAGGAGGAAAAGGAATCTGGAAATAATTCCTAGACAGTTGGATGAAGGAGGTACCATTCACCAAGCTAGAGAATTAGAAGAAAGGAGAACAGATTTGGGGGTGGGGAGATGGAGAGCTCCTCTCCAGCTACTCTCTCCAGGGTAGCTGTATTGCATAAGAAATGTGCTCCAAGTTCCAGGTTATGATCCCAGGAACATGCTTCCCTTCACTGCGTTGGGGATACCCCTGCCCTTGACCGCTTTTTTCTGGGCAGGCAGCACTGGGGCTTCCCCAGCTACAAGCCAGTGGAGGTGGATCTCTTGGCATAGGAGTGGCTAAAGCAGTGTGAGGTAGAAAAAAGGAAGGACGAGAGGCTAGGGTGGAGAAATGCCAAATAGTAGTAGAATGGGAGAGGAGCCTGAGAAGTTATAAGAGATGTTAAAGAACTAAGGTTAGAAAACCAAGGCTTCCTGTCGGATATTTTAGGACAGTGGTTTGTGACCAGAGATGATTTTGCCCTCTAGGGACGTTTGGTATTGTCTGGAGACACCTTTGATTGTCATGACTGGCTGGATGCTACTGGCATCTAGTGGGCAGAAGCCAAGGCTGTTATTAAATATAAAATGTTGCCAGCCCATGTGACTCAGAGGTTGAACAATGACCCATGAACCAGGAGATCACGGTTTGATTCCTGATCAGGGCACATGCCTGGGTTGCAGTCTTGATCCCCAGTGGGAAGTATGTAGAAGGCAGTCAGTCAATGATTCTCATCATTGATGTTTCTGTCTCTCTCTCCCTCTCCCTTCCTCTCTGAAATCAATAAAAAAAAAATATATATTTTTAAAATATATAGAATGTTAAACATTTTATAATATACAGAACAGTCTCCCACAACCAAAAATCATTCAGTGTAAGATGTCAGTAGTGCCAAGACTGAGAAGCTCTGCATTAGGTCCTGAGATCAGATTCCTACTGCCAGCCTGAGGTTTCCTCTTCAGCACCTCTGAGTTCAGAACTCTTTGCGTGTGTGTGGAACAGACACTCAGAATCTCTAAAACAAGCCCACAGGCCTTGCTTTTGAGGCTGTCTACTGCTGGAATTATGGGGAAATTGAGTTAAACGGTTTCCCTTCCTCCCTGTTTCGCTGTCTACTTTTTCTGTCATTTGTTAACTTAGCTATTCATGTATTTACATGTAGAATTCCTATAAAATAGTACATAGATGCTTTGTATCCCAGGGGAGGCCAAGATGCTAGGTAAGATTGTGTAGAAAATCAATTGATGATTCTGATGGAGGTCTCATCCCAACAACAGCCCGCAGAGGAGGGAGGGTCGTGGATGGGGCGACATGAACCCAGTTGGAGGGTGAAGCAAGGGGAAGACATTGTAGTGGAAACTGGCACTTGGAGATTGAGGAGAAAGGTAAAAAGGATGTGGATAGGGTGGCTTTTCTGGGAAAACTGCCTGGGCTTTGCAGTTGTGGTTTTCTGCATCACATCCTGGAAATCATTGTGTTTCAGAGGCTCCCAAAGGAAGGAAAAGAAAACCCAGAACAAGACAACCAAAAAAACCAGCAGAACCCAAGAAAACTGCCAAGGCCCAAAAGCCTGCCGACGCCAAGAAAGCTGCCGAGGCCAAGAAAGCCGCCGAGGCCAAGAAACCTGCTGAGGCCAAGAAGTCTGCCAAGTCTGCAAAATCAAAAGAAAAGCAAGAAAAAATTACAGACACGTTTAAAGTGAAGAGAAAAGTTGACCGTTTTAATGGTGTTTCAGAAGCTGAACTTTTGACCAAGACGCTCCCGGACATTTTGACCTTCAATCTGGACATTGTGATTGTAAGGATTTCTGTTCTCATTTGGTTTTATAAATAGCACTAGAGGCCCAGCGCGCGAAATTGCACAAGACTCAGACCCACTGTGCTGCGGGACCCATCAGTGCACCTCCTGGTGACCGGTCGTTTGGTTGTTACAGTGTTACGGTCACTGGCCTTTTATAATATAGGACATTGGTGGATTAACTTAACCTTTATCCTTGCAAATAATTTTGCTGAAAAGAACCGTTTCTGAGAATCCTTTTGGTAGTACGTGATGTCACCTTCATGAGGTCCTATTACTGGGGAGTATTTGAGAGGGTGGGCTCCAGAGTAGAGTTGTCCAGTGTCCAATCCTGCCACATGGGTATGACCCTAGGCAAGCCTTAACTTTCCTGAACCCCAGTTTTCTCCTTGGTGAAACGGTTGATAATAGTGCCTCTCTCATAGGGTTTCAATTAAATTAAATAGTCCATGTAACTCAGACTGCATGACATCTGTGAGTTCCCCACGAATGGTAACACTGATTTTGAACTTTGATTTTTGTCTGTAACTGTAAGAAACAGCATGCAGACAGCTGTGCAGATGTTGTGAAGTCAGCTGCTTGCTGGGAGCTGAGAAGGAGACTTGTGGCTAAACCTGGGCTCAGACTCACCGATGGCTCCAGAGCAGGGGTCTTCAAACTACGGCCCGCGGGCCACATGCAAATACAAATATTGTATTTGTTCCCGTTTTGTTTTTTTTTACTTCAAAATAAGATATGTGCAGTGTGCATAGGAATTTGTTCATAGTTTTTTTTTAACCTATAGTCCGGCCCTCCAACGGTCTGAGGGACAGTGAACTGGCCCCCTGTTTAAAAAGTTTGAGGCCGAAACCGGTTTGGCTCAGTGGACAGAGCGTCGGCCTGCGGACTGAAGGGTCCCAGGTTCGATTCCGGTCAAGGGCATGTACCTGGGTTGCGGGCACATCCCCAGTAGGAGATGTGCAGGAGGCAGCTGATCGATGTTTCTTTCTCATTGATGTTTCTGACTCTCTGTCCCTCTCCCTTCCTCTCTGTAAAAAAAAACAAAACAGTTTGAGGGCCCCTGCTCCAGAGCCTCTTTCTTTCCAGCCCAGTGGGTGGGGGTGGGGCCTGGGGATATGCGGGAATCAAACTGGTTTTTAAAAACAACAGCATAACTTCTAATATAAAGGAAATTTTTTTCCTCAGACTGGAGTACTTTATTCAGATCAAGAGGAGGTAATTGGTAAATGATACTGCGTATGATGTCAGATTACACTTTTAATAAATTCAATTTTGTCCACCACTCTGTCGCCCTTACACCCTACTAAAATGCATGAACATGTTTTTAGATTGGTATAAACCCGGGACTGATGGCTGCTTACAAAGGGCATCATTACCCTGGACCTGGAAACCATTTTTGTAAGTGGTTGCTTTTTTATTATTACTGTAATTTTAAACTCGATACCTGTGTTAATAGTTTGGGTTGTTTTTTTAAACCAAATTGTGTTTTTAATAAGAGAGATTGTATATATGTATCAATATACATCCATGATTTCTGTGTGTGTATACACAGAGAAGGTTTGAATGACATGTCACTTGGTTTCCAAGAGTAGAGGGGCATGAAAAGGAGTACTTCCTCCTTTGTTTGGATTGTTTCAAGTGAGTGTTACTACTTTTTTAAAGGATTTTTTAGTTGTCACCTATTGATGTAGCAGCCATAGTGCATCGCTGAGCCAGTGCAGACAGAACACTGACTCTTGCAGATTTCTGCTGATGGCCATCGCATTTCTAGGAGAGATGAAATGCTTGCTCATTGGCAGTCAAGTTGAGAAGTGCTGTGGTTGGAGACATTCTGTACAGAAACTCCATATCTAGCAGAAAATAGTATTAAAGACCTTCATACTTGTCGAGTGAGCTTTAAAACCATGTATAACTATTGAATTGTCCTGTATACCAGTCGTCTTGTCAGCATGCCTAATGGAACAAGGCATGCTGTAGGCCCTCGGGAACTAGCAGCTAGTGGGTGATCTAAGAGTAACATAAAAATATTTAGGACAGCCCTGACCGGTGTGGCTCAGTGGATAGAGCACCAGCCTGCGGACTGAAGGGTCCCAGGTTCGATTCCAGTCAAGGGCATGTACCTTGGTTGCGGGCACATCCCCAGTAGGGGGCGTGCAGGAGGCAGCTGATCGATGTTTCTCATCGATGTTTCTAACTCTCCCTCTCCCTTCCTCTCCATAAAAAATAATAAGAAGAATGATTAAAAATTAAAAAAAATATTTAGGGCAAATGATAGTAATGTGTTTTTGGAATGAATAGCATATTGTCTCCATTATTTAAAAAGTTTTTTTCTGCTAAAAATGTCCAGAACAACATAGAAAGAAGGAGAAGAAAGTAGAATAAATGGATATAGCCTTGTGTCTTTCTGATCTTTAAAAAAAAATAAATAAAAATAAAAAGTTTTTTCCTAGGGAATTTTGAACTTTTCATTTTCTCCACTGTCAAGCCCATCAGTGTATGTTTACCTGTTTGAGGTATTCCCGGGCAGGTGGTGGTATCACCAATGATTAGAAAGGAGAGCTGTTTCAGAGTTTCCTATACTGACTAGATGTATATTCTTGACAGGCCTTTATCCTAACTCCCCTATGAAAAGGGAATGATAATAGTAATATCTCATAAGTATGATGATTAAAATACAGGCAAAGGGCTTAGCATGGTACCTCACACACAGTAATTGTTTGATACGGTTTTTGACCTATGTTATAATATTATAAATTTTTTTAAATTTCAAGAATAGGATATAAACCAATGGACAGATCTCAGAGGGGAGGAAGGTGGAAAGGGACTGGAAGGGATTAATCAAAGAATATATATGTATATATGCTTAGCCCATGGAGACAAACAGTAATGCCATAACGGCCTGGGGTGGGGTAGGGACTGGGTGGAGAGGGGCAAATGGGGGACATCTATAATACTGTCAACTATAAAAATATAAGAGAGCATGCCCTGACCGGTTTGGCTCAGTGGATAGAGCGTCAGCCTGCGGACTGAAGAGTCCCAGGTTTGATTCCAGTCAAGGGCATGTACCTTGGTTGCAGGCACATCCCCAGTAGGAGGTGTGCAGGAGGCACCTGATCGATGTTTCTCTCTCATCGATGTTTCTAACTCTCTATCCCTCTCTCTTCCTCTCTGTAAAAAATCAATAAAATATATTTTTTAAAATAAAGAAGAACAATTTTTAAAAAATAGACTACTACATCAACCCGTAGGGCAGAAACCTTTGACCTTCTATGGGAATAAATAAACTCTCTTTCTCACAGGGAAGTGTCTATTTATGTCAGGACTGAGTGAGGTCCAACTGAACCATATGGATGATCACACTTTACCAGGAAAATATGGTATTGGATTTACCAATATGGTGGAAAGGACAACACCAGGCAGCAAGGACCTCTCCAGGTAATTACATAACATTTATTTTTATAGGCTGAACCTTGGCCGTGCTGGTCCCTCATACACCCTAGGAATACCATATGTGTCTAGTTAGCTGAACTTGACAAACAGTATGTGATTTGATCTTTCTTGGAAAGCTATCTGAATTTAGTATAGTATAAATATTGCCATACTTATATTATGACTTTTTAATTTAATTTTAGTAAAGAATTTCGTGAAGGAGGACGTATTCTAGTGCAGAAATTACAGAAATATCAGCCACGAATAGCAGTGTTTAATGGAAAATGTAAGGTTTTGCTTTTAAATTTTATCTTTTTTCTTTGCTAACATTATGGACAATGTAAATATGTTTGCATTTCATTTTAGGTATTTATGAAATTTTTAGTAAAGAAGTTTTTGGAGTAAAAGTTAAGAACTTAGAATTTGGACTTCAACCCCACAAGATCCCAGACACAGAAACTGTAAGTCCTTAAAATTATATTTGCAGATCAGCTCAATGTGGATTTTTTTTCTAGCCAGTTGACCTTTTTTATTTGTCCTACCCGTTGTAATTTATGCTGTGAAAAGAAAAACTCAACCACGTATGTTAATTTTGCATAAACTGCTAAAGTAATAAGTATCAAGTCATGAACCCAGAGAAAGACACATTTTCTCTCTCCGTAGCAGTGGGTTGAACAGATCTCTATAACTGTCCAATTTTATGATTCTAGCTCTGCTATGTGATGCCATCATCCAGTGCAAGATGTGCTCAGTTTCCCCGAGCCCAGGACAAAGTTCATTACTACATTAAGTTGAAAGACTTAAGAGATCAATTGAAAGGCATTGAACGAAACACAGACGTTCAGGAAGTTCAGTATACATTTGACCTGCAGCTTGCCCAAGGTGTGTCCCCGTTATTGCTCCTTGTTTTCATTTCATGTCTGCATACACTCCAGAAAGTATGTTGTGGATTTAAAAGCAGGAGAGGAGAAAGCAGTTATATCTGCAGCCAGAGTGCTCTGATAATGGCTGTTAGTCACTGTTAGAATCTCCTTTTACTGAGGTCTTCCCGTGCTCTTACAGATGTTGAGGATGTAAGAAACATTGTAACCCACGCAAAATTAAATCTTATAGGCTGTAAGAGTTAAGATAGTGTTAACTCATAGTTCTTATGAGTTAATATAGTATATGTTACGAAGAGTGCAAAAGGTCATACATAGCAAAAGGCATATCTCAGTGTACATGAATATTTAAGAAAAAGATTTCTTCCTCATGATTTCTGAATAAAGCTATCTCTTAAACGTGTGGTACAAAATTAACTTTAAATCTCTTTTGCCCTCCCCACAGAGGATGCAAAGAAGATGGCTGTTAAGGAAGAAAAATATGATCCGGGTTATGAAGCAGCATATGGCGGTGCTTATGGTGCAAATCCATGCAATGGTGAACCTTGCAGCTTCTCTTCAAATGGGCTAAGTATGTCCCCTCCCTATGTTTGTTCTCTCAAAGACTTGCTTTTGTCAGGATTGAGGGGTAGGGGAAGTTCTTTTAAAAAGAGTAAATTATTGAAGAATGGGAATTATTATATAAAAATCTGGTTAGTGATTCGTAGAGAAAATGTGATGGTTATTTATGTGTTTACACAAACTTACAGCCCCTTTACTTTTAAGTCACTAACTACAGTAAGTCATCTTAGTTACATTTTCCTCCTTGGATAACAAATGAGGACTTATTAGTCTGGTATCTGAAAATAGAACAGAAATATACTGTATTCAAGAAGCTTCTTGCCCTCGCTGGTTTGGCTCAGTGGATAGAGTGTCGGCCTGTGGACTGAAGGGTCCCAGGTTCCATTCCAGTCAAGGGCACATGCCTGGGTTGTGGGCTCAGTCCCCAGGAGAGGGCATGCAGGAGGCAGCCAATCAATGATTCTCTCTCATCATTGATGTTTCTATCTATCCCTCTCCCTTCCTCTCTGAAATCAATTATATATATTTAAAAAGAAGAAGAAGCGTACTTAACTATTCTAATAACAGTTGTCATTCACTGGACAGTTAAAATCCCCTAATTTGATCATTTAAAACAGCGGTTCTCAACCTGTGGGTCAAACAACCCTTTCACAGGGGTCGCCTAAGACCATCGGAAAACACATATATAATTACATATTGTTTTTGTGATTAATCACTATGCTTTAATTATGTTCAATTTGTAACAATGAAATTGGGGGTCACCACAACATGAGGAACTGTATTAAAGGGTCGCGGCATTAGGAAGGTTGAGAACCACTGATTTAAAGCTTTTAAATGTAAGAAACTAACACTCTCTCTCTCCCCTTCCTCCCCGCCAGCAGCTGACTGTGGAGAATCGACTTTCAGTGATGTTCCCAATGGGCAGTGGATGAGCCAATCGTTTACGGACCAGATTCCTTCCTTCAACAATCATTGTGGGATGCAAGAACAGGAGGGAGGAAACCTTGCTTAGGCACGGTGCTTCTCAGCCCTGCTCCAATGCTGCAGTTTTATTGCAGTTGTCAGGAAGTGGCCCTCAGTTTGCTAACTGAAGTATTTTATTAGTGTTTTCCTCTGGTGATGTATCCATAGTACAGTTGTGTGGTAGAATCAACTGTATGAACCTAGGTAGTTTGGAAGGAACATTTAGGATTTTTTTGTATATGAGTTTTTGTATTTGAATGAACCATCATTCCAGCATTTTATAAAGGCTTTTTCATTTAGGAAGAAAGTGATTTTTTGGGGGGTGTCACTTTTAAACTGTAATTTAAGAAATGCAACAGTCTGAATATTTATATTTGATTATTCACTGTGCATAAACCTAGAAACACCATTACCCCTCTTATGCCTAAGAAGGGCATGCTGTTAATAAGTCGCCACTGGTAAAGAGGCAGATGTGTGGATTTTCATGTGAAGTTAAGCCTCTGGAGTCACGTTCACACTCAGACCTCTTTACCAATGGTGATCGTTTGTGAGAGTTGCTTTCTAGTACAAACGTAGAGTGTGGCCTTGAGCAGCAAGACCAACCTGGCCTTACGTGACAGGGCATTCAACCCTGGCTTTGGCCTCCTCACCCTGTGTGTTAGTTCTCTGATAGGCAGAACCTACTCTGCTGGGATGGTGGGCTCCAGGGAATGCAGCAGACCTTTTAAATGTTGTTACTTCGTCTGTTTTACTTGAGAGACATACACTCGATAGGGAAGGAACTGAATTTCTCTTTCAGTACCTATCACCGTTTGAATTTCATCTTCCTCGGCTTTAGGGGTGTAACATGGCAAGTGATGAGAAATGAATTTTCAGGCTGAGCGGCAAGATGCCGGAGGTGTTCGATAATCTTTTTTAAACTGGTGCTTTATGTACATGAGATGTGCTACTATAATTAAGACAGAAATTTTCTTGCTAGTTAAATCTCATAAGCCAGTAATTTACAAACTTCTGTCTCTGCATCATTGTTCTTTGTTACTGTGGACTATGTTAACCTTATGCAAGGTTAGTTTTTAAGTAATGTACCTTTGTGATTTTTAATGCATTTTCCAAGGTGCTACAGATAGTCCAGACTTCTCTGCCAGGCAGATACAAACCTGGGTGTTTGGAAATGCTATTTGCATCTCCCCTTGATCACTCATACCCACAGAGCATGCTTTTCAATATGGAAATATTTATCAAAAGGTGTTTTTCTAAAAGGTTATATGCCCTGTTCTTTTTTTATAATAAGAGAAACAAATCCTTGTTGTGAATCTTAACATGCTGTTTAGCTGCTGGCTGTGATGAATTTTATTTTTCCTTTAGTCTGGATCAAGCTGTGTAGGAGTCATTCATGTTATTTAAATCATGTACTGTACTGCTGTTTACATGGATGTTTTGTGCGGGTGCTTTGAAGCGCCTTGCATCAGGGACTAGGAACAACTGAATTATTTTTTCATGGGACTGTGTAAAGCATGTAACTAGGTATTGCTTTGGTATATAATGATTTGTAAGCCTTACAATGGATTTTTTTTATTTAAGTGGAGAAAATACCCTTTAAATTATGGACACTTACTAGAGAATGGGTTTAAGGACTTTCCAAACGTACAACAATGGTGTGTTTCATTAAATGACAGGTAGTAAATGTTGATATATTCTATACATGACAGTATGAGACTTTTTCATTAAAAAATATTGAAAAAGTTTTTAAATTCATTTGAAAGTCTGATGATTTTTACAATAAAAAATATAAGAATGATTATCCTTAAGTTGCAGGCTTTTCTGTAGTGAGACTTACTGGTATTCTTTCATCCTTTAAACCTGAGATCAGTTTGCCTTCTGTTATATTTAACATATAGAATACTATATACAATGAGAATCATTAAAAATCTATGACTATTTTATTTTTCAGGCATTCATGTTTTAAGTGTAATACAAAAACACAAGACTGGCAACCTGTTAAAAAAATACCTACATGTGAAAAATACATGTAGAAATTTTGAAAAGTTTTAGATATAATTGTCACTGAGTTAAGCAAATTGGTTGCTGGAACCTACATGGGTTTCTTTCTTTCCAACAATATATTTCACTCACATAATCTTGATTTCCACACTCAGTGCTTGTACTTAAGGAAGTAATCAATACCTATGTGATCCAAGGTATTACTTGCACACAGTAGTATCTGTTTTTCATATTGTGGATCATACGTATCGAAGGTACTGTTCATAAAGAATGATGTTATAGTAGGTTGCAAATGGACAATTCCACGTTTTTATACAGAAAATATTTAAAGTGTCATCTGTTTTGGTGACTGAGTTTAAATATCCCTGCAGGGTCGGGAACAAACCAGCTTTCCCATAAGTCATTGTGAACACTGGGGAAGTCCCAAGGTTTATGTCTTCCGTTCCAGTGGAGTAATTTTGCTTCTTGCAGAAAATGCTCTGAATATCTGGTATCTGGACTCCAGCCTTTATTGTGTTTAGAGAAAAAGAATAGGCTTGTTAGAAAATAAAATTTTATATATTAAAAGTTGAATATAGGTTCATTATAAAAAAAAAATTAAAAGTAAACAAATTAAAGGTTATACAATGAAGAGTTTACCACCCACCCTGTATCTCTAAAATGACCATGGTTTGCCTGGCTGGTGTGGCTCGATGGTTGAACGTCATCCTGTGAACCAGGAGGTTCCCATCAGGGCACATGCCAGGGTTGCTGGCTCGATCCCCAGTAGGGGGCGTGCAGGAGGCAGCCAATCTGATTCTCTCTCATCATTGATGTTTCTATCTCTCTTCCTCTCCCTTCCTCTCTGAAATCAATAAAAATATATTTAAAATATAATAATAAAGTGACCATGGTTTGAGGTTCTCATGAAAAACTATTCTACCTGTACACCAGTATGTGTGTAAGTGTATATAGTATGTATTTGCGTATATACATACCCATGCATGTTATATATGCATTTTTAAAAATTTGTAATTTGCCTTTTAAAATTACTCTTAGGAAACTTTCCATAGTTACACATTGATTTACTGAATTTTTTTATTTTTTTAATGTTTTTATTGATTCCAGAAAGGAAGGGAGAGGGAGAGAGAGATAGAAACATCAATGATGAGAGCGAACCATTGATCGGCCGCCTCCTGCACATCCCCCAATGGGGATCGAGCCCGCAACCCAGGCATGTGCCCTTGATCAGAATTGAACCTGAGACCCTTCAGTCCGCAGGCTGACACTCTATCCACTGAGCCAAACCAGCCAGGGCTGAATTATTTTTAATGACTACATAGAACGCATCTATGATTATTTATTTACTGAGTTTCTTATTAAGGACATTTTGGCTGTTTCTGTCCCTTCACTAGAATCAACAATGCTACAGGAGACAGTCTTCTATGCATGTCTTATGCATGTATACAAATAGTATATCTGTAGAATAAGAATCTTGTAGGTGGAATTGTGAAATTGAAGGGTGTGTGCCTTTTAATTTTTGGTAAGAGATTGCCAATTGTCCCCAGAAGAACTTATAACGGTTTGCCTCCCATCCAGAGTTTATAGGAGTTCTTATCTTGCTACATTATCCAACAATATGGCAAGATTTTCTTTTTAAACAGTCTTATTTTGACTATATGAAAAGTGACCAAGAATAAGATCCACTTGTTAACAAACAGCTGTCTCCATGTGAGTATTATTTCCCTCAGAAGATTCACTTAGAGACTATGTATGCATTTACCTTAATACTGCTGTTGCTCAAATATTTTTAGAATACTTTTTCCAGAAGTACATTAAGATCTTGAGAATGTAAGTCTTTTTTTTTTAAATATCCTCTACAGTGTTTTTTTTCCTAAGAAAGAGAATTTGATATTTTTGAAAAAACAACAGTCTATTGAGTAAAGAGGGTGAATAGCCAGTTTATCATACGATGTGAGACAACCAAAAGCCTGTCTTCTGTTATTCATAAACACAGCTGTGAAGGTGGGTAGGAGAGGAGCTCAGCGTTTCGGGTTGCCGTGGAGTCTACACAGAGGAAACAAAATGCTCATTTGGGAAGAGGGACCTTCCTGCCAGAAGCCTCACTAAGTAGAACCTCATCTCTCAGCTCTTTGACGGGAGGACCAGAGGGCCTCGCAGTTTTGCTTTTAGCCAAATACGTTTCGTCAATTTTTAATATTTTAAGCCTCCCTGTTTAGACCCAAACTTAACACTGTTAGCATTACATTGCTCTCTGTTTTCAGAACACTCTCAAATCGAGATATTTCTGAAATGATCATTGTGTAGATTCACTTGGCAGACCACCTCTGATTCCAAAACCCTCAGCACAGACGACATTCCGCTCTACAGAGAAAAATGACTACTTTCTACAGAGAAAAATGACTTCTTTCCCTTGGGAAGATGCTGCCGCTTTCTACTTGTCAGTAAGTTAGATATTTCATAAAATGTAATTCTGAGTCTCTGTTCCAAGCTCATAAATGCTCCAACCTTATCGATCCAAGCTCCGCATAGCTGTACCTACACAACATTTTTCACAGACATTCTACTTTAATGGGATTTTCTGCACATTCATTACATTGAAATGTTGATATTTGACCTAACAGTGAACTCAGCATCAATATAAATCAAATCAGACGGAACAATAGTGTCCTTAGCTTCCCTGTGTCGCTTTTATGTGCTTACAGAGGCTCAGGAAAGTTCGGGGAAGAGTCTGGGAATGAGGCAGAAGCCATCCAGACGGAATCACTAAGGAGACAGGAGCCCAGCTTCCACAGTTTTGTCTGTCCTTGTAAAAGGCAGAGTAAGGGGAAGTACCATCTTAGAGGATTGTTCATCTTTATCGTCGGGACTGGGCCCAGCACTTGGAAAAGCAATGGGCACTTGGCAAATAGAAGTCCATAATCCATTGTCTCCAAGTCTGTAATCATCCCCAAATGTCTGAAAACAAAAGAATTTCTAATAACTTCTGTGGCAGCAAAACCTAGATCCCACTCAGGGAATTGCATAACATAAGTATATGCATTTTAGGGTTCAAAAATCATTCTCAATTTCTAAATAGGTCCAGCTCAGTGGTTTTAGCTAAAGGGTTGTGGCCATGTGTTTGAGTGAATGTGAATGTCTCTGTGCTAAGCAATTTATACACTAATTGGCCAGATTATTATGACCGGCCAGATTATTATGACCATCCCATCAGTATTTCATTGACACTTCCAAAAATACTGAATATTGAAAACTTCCTAAGCAAATACTCTCAAGGTTTTATGATTACTATTCTTTGCATAACTAATTCACTTCATTGTACTGATGGGGGTGGACAGAATAATCTGGCCGGTCATCATAATCTCGCCACTCAGTGTATATGTTAGGTCATTTATTCCTTACAAAAACTGTGTAAGGTTCTATTAGCTTTGATTTACAAGTGAAGAAGGTAAGGCACAGAGAAGTTGAGAACTTGCCCAGGACCATAGGCAGAGTTGGGACCCCAACCCCTACCCTAGAGCAGTGATGGAGAACCTTTTGAGCTCAGCGTGTCAGCATTTTGAAAAACCCTAACTTAACTCTGGTGCCGTGTCACATATAGAAATTTTTTGATATTTGCAACCATAGTAAAACAAAGACTTATATTTTTGATATTTATTTTATATATTTAAATGCCATTTAACAAAGAAAAATCAACCAAAACAATGAGTTCGCATGTCACCTCTGACACGCGTGTCATGGGTTCGCCATCACTGGTCTAGAGCCTGCACTGCTGTAGTGAAGAGTGAATACATATAGGACACAACCAGTAAACAACTTCTCTTTGAAAGATACATTGCCAGCCCTGGCCGGTGTGGCTCAGTTGGAGCATTGTCCTATACACCAAAAGGTGGCGGGTTCGATTCTCGGTCAGGGCACACACCTGGGTTGTGTGTGCAATTCCCAGTTAAGCAGTGTATGGGAGGCAGCCAATCGATATTTCTCTCTCTCTCTTCCTTTGTCTCTCTCCTTCCCTTTCTCTAAAGTCAATAAAAAGCATATCCTCTGGTGAGGAAAAAAGAAGATACCCTGCCAGCTAGATAAATGTATCATAAACC
Source organism: Myotis myotis (assembly GCF_014108235.1). NCBI lineage: Eukaryota > Metazoa > Chordata > Mammalia > Chiroptera > Vespertilionidae > Myotis > Myotis myotis. The sequence goes on from NW_023416335.1 coordinate 200,485,074, forward strand.
ATTATGCTAATTCATTTGGTTTTGTCCACGGTAGGTCACTTCAAAGAGTTCAATAAAGTTATGAAAAAGTTTTCACAGTGAAAGTTCTAACAATAGTTAATGTTAATGAACTGGCACGTCCTATGTGTATGCTAAGCATGAGTCTAATTGCTTTTCATGAATTCCTAGAAACACACCTCTCAGGCAGGCCATCTTTATCAGCTGCATTTGCACATCTGAGCAATGACGGTTAAATAAGGAGTCCAAGGTAATCTCCAAGGTCACATGGAGGATGTGACTGAGGAAGCTGGTGCTCTAGCACACTTTCCCCAACCTCCCGCTCAAGCGATCTATAAAATGCACATTTGCATGGTTTTTCCACAGTGCTTACCCAGGTGCCTTATGTGCCACAGGGGGTTGATGGTGGAGTATTTCCCATGAAACACAATCAGCATTGGAGAGGTGGCCACCTCTCCCCCCAGGGAACTGCTGTAGAGATTCTCCCTATGAAAATGAATAGAAAAGAAATATTTTAAGCCTGGAGCCCCACAGACTCAGATAAAGAAGACTCTAATCCTTTTAAAAGATGCAGGACAGTCTCTCACTATATAATAAGACTATAATCTTGCACTTTCCTCCAACCTTGTATTTTGAAAATTGTTAAACTTTCACAAAATTATAAGCAGAAAACCATGAACTTGCATGTACCAGTTTCACGGTGTTAATATTTTGCCATTTTAATTCTCAGGCTTCTTAATGGCAAACACAGAAGATCACATTCTGATCCTCCATTATTTAGAATAAATTTGTTCACAAATTCAAGGTATGGTGGCATTAAAAATATCCAGAAAAAAAGCAGGCAAGGAAATACAGTGACATGATCATAGTGATTGTGTTAGCATTAATCCTCTATTTAAGACTTCAGTAATGAAAAATGATACATTTTTAAAAATTCAACCCTAAGAAACAAAGTTGACTTCATAAAATAACCCTTAAAAACAAATTTCTGTAAGAAGGAGGAACTCGACTAAGGTAAGTGATTTTCAGTGGAAAAGGTTCAGTAGGATTCTGGGAGAAGATTTACAGTCGCATTATTAAATAATTTTTTAGAAAAATGTTTGTATTATAAGGATTCCGCAGGATCTTGCTTCCTCTGACATATCATTTGAGAATATATTTTCATCTATTGCCCCTTTTCTTCCCCAGTGAGAAAGTCTGACCTAAGATGTCTATAAAATATTTCTAACCCCTGAGCTATGCATAGAAAATTCATTGTATAATTTTGTTTTCAAGCACAGGGGGGAAAAAATGACAGATGTGCACGTACTCCACATTTTTCTGCATCCATCTCTCCAGTTGTTTGGTGATACGCTGGTGCTTCCATTCCGTCATGTTGGCAACAATCACACCAGGGTTGAACGAGCACGTGCTGGGGCTGATGCCAAGGTCTTTTATAGTCTTCTTCCTGTAGTCCAGGAAGCCCATGTAGGTGTTCTGTAAAGGAACAGGATATGTGTGCCACATGGGAAACAATCTGGAAACAACCATTTTCTTGAAACCATGGTGTGGTGTCTCTGGGTTTCCTCCTGTGTCACTGGCCATTTCCTAGAGCCCTTTGCTGGTTTCCTCTTGTTTCCCCAACTTTTAAAAGCGGGGTTCCCCAAGTCTCATTTCCAGCACCTGTCTCTTCTCTAGCACTGACTCCCTGACAGCCTCATCTAGTCTCATGGCTCTAAACACCATCCGTGTAGACAGCCCTGACCTCTCCTCTGGATATCCCACTCCTGCTCCACCTGCCAGCTCCGTGTCTCCTCCTGGATGCTTAATCCTGTCCCAAATGTGCTTTCCTACAACCTGCCCTATCTCAGTTAGTGCAACCTCGTCTTTCTAGTAACTTGGGCAGAAAACCCAGGGTCATTAGGTCATCCTTGACTGGTCTCATTCACTTTTCATCCAATCTGTCAGCAAGTCCTGTTGGTCCCATCTTCCAAAATATATCCCAAAGCCAAGCACATCCCACTGCCTCTCCTGCTGCCTTCCTTGTCCGGGCCATAATGACACTCACTGGATTTCTGCACGTTCCTCCTAACCGGTGTTCCTGCTTCTTCCACCCCTTTCAACCCCACTCTGTCTCTATGTTACTCATCTGCTCCAAGCTCCTCTAGTGCCTTCCATCTCTCTCAGAGTAAAAGCCACAGTTCCTAACATGGCCTGCCCTGCCCTACGCCATCTGCTCCGCAATGTCCATTATTCTCCCCCTGGATCCCTCTGCCACATCGACCTTGTTCTTTAATCCGCCAGATACACCCCTGCCTCAGGACCTTTGCACTTGCTGGCAACATTTTCTTGGAATGTTGTTCTCCCTGCTTAAGTGGTTCCCTTCATTCTTTCAGGTATTGGTTCACGGACACCATCTCAGTGGAGCCTTCCATGGTCACCCTAACATACAGCCTACCTCCACCCTGATCCTCTGTTAAGTACCTTACTTGTCTTCCCACTAGAATGTAAGCTATGCAAAGGCAGGGATTTTAGTTTTGTTTGCGGTATTATTAGAACCTAAAACTGTCAGGCACATAGGAAGCACTGGGTGCATAGCTGAATGAATGTAACACCAGGCAGGACAGAATGTTTCACACACGTGGGCTGCCATAATCTACCTCAGTGGAGTGCCCAGACATGACACGGAAGTAACAGACATACTCGAGCACTTTCTATGTGCCAGGCACCGTTCTAAGAACTGCACATGCATTACCTCATCAGGTGTGTGCCATAACTTCACATGTATTAACTAACTTAGTTCTCACAGTGACTCCCCCCTATTTGGCAAATAAAGGAGAAAACAATTGGTTAAGTAACTTGCCTCAAGCTACTTAGGTGATGGAGCCGAGATCGGGTCTGACCCCAGAGCGTAGGCCTTAAAGCATGTCACTTCTTGAATGTCACCATTTAAAAATTATTCCCTGGAACTTTTTTGAAGAACAACATTCGATTCTTAATAACACCTTGCATTTTAAAGCCATTCTTTTGGTTTCAGTATTATGTACAGGTTCACCTTTTCTCATTTCCACCCAGGTAAGGAGCTCTTTACCCTTGAACAAAATCAGCATTTCCCTCTAACCGGGGGTGGGGGTGGGGGTGGGGGGGATAGGGAAGCAATGGCTAAAACTCTGAAAGCAGAACCAAAGACTCAGCAAGTCTCTTTTACAGAAAACACCACCTCTGACAGAAGGGAGGTTAAGAGGGACCTAGATAATAACTATCATTCCTGGTGCATTCACTGAAGACCGGACACGCTATTTCATCACAGCTCACAGAGACACGATAACATGGATATTATTGTTGCCATGTTTCAGATAAGAAAAGTGGCTCCTGCAGGGTTCAGGAACATGCCTGGGAGTCACCACAGAGTGGAGCTGGGGTGTCCATCGGAAGCCCAGGCCCCTGGGTCCCGCCTCCAGCAATCCAGATGGTAGCTTGCACTCATTCTGAGTTGGGGGGGCGGGGAGGGGAGGGGTGAAGGCAGGATTTCCGAGACAGTGTGCTCACCTGCAGCCCCACAAGTCTGTGCCTGTCCTGAAGCGAGGGCAAATCACAGTCATCTGAAAAGGCGGCCGCGTGGCCCAGGGCCAAGGTGGTGTCATACAGCTCCTGGATATCACCTGCGTTTAGAAACACCAGGAGTTCAGAGAGTGCAGCATGAGTTTTAGGGCTGTATAGAGCCTTAGAGTTTAAGCTAATCCCTGGTTTTGCTGTGGGGGAGAAGTGTGTGACCCCCGATTTCATGTGGTTGGCGATTTACTGAATAAGAATAGCTCAGCTCAATTTAGAAAGCCACCTGATAAGAAGCTCAGCTGGGCATTGGACAAATGTCTTTATTTCTATTGCTATGTAGGTACCCCACCAATGCTTATCTTATTTGCATTTAATACGTTTTCAATTAATTTTACAGAGAGGAAGGGAGAGGGAGAGAGAGAAACATTGATGTGAGAAGAAATGTTGATGAGTTGTCTCTCGGAAACACTGAACTGGTGATCTTTCGGTGCATGGGACGATGCTCCACCAACTGAGCCACACCGGCCAGGGCTTTCTTATTTGCATTTAAACACTAAAACTTAGTTCTAAGAATGTCATCAGTGAGACTATCACTCCATACATTTTAGTGGTGCAGAGAATGGAAAGGCAGCCAAGCTATTTATCTCAATCTTTAACAATCTGAGAGTGGCTCTCAAAAAGCCAACTGGACTGTCCAGGGAAGTAAGTATCAACCCCTGTTTTCAAAATATTCCTGAATTTGCAACAATACTATAGTCCTAAATTTAATAAGCAGAAAAAAAATCACTGAGCAGCTAACTCTTTGGAAAATGAAGACAGACAGTCATTCTACTTATCAGCGGCTCCTTTTCCAAGTGCTCCGGGCAGTCGGCGAGTATACCTTGCACAATGACATCGTCGTCCAAATAGATGACTTTCTCATGTTGGTGGATCAGCAGAGGGAGATAAAACCGAACAAAGTTCAGCTGTGAAACAACAGAAGAAGCGACAGTGGAGAAGAGGCACATGGCACAGTGTCTTCCAAGGGTGCTGGGGTTCAGTGGGAGTCGCAGAGGCTTCCTCCTGAATCTTCAGGCCACAAATTGCCTGTCTCCCTCTACATTCAGTAATTTGACCGCTGTGAGCTAAATCAGCCTTACACACACACACACACACACACACACACACACACACACACACACACGGGCACCATCCTCAACTATAAGCTCAACCTCAGCTCCTTGAACCAGAAAATGGAGGAGCATCGGCAGAGAGTGGGAGTTTATTAGCCACCACACAGCTTAATCCAAAGGCCCAGCCCAGCTGGCGCTCCAATAATAAATATCTGGAACTGGGGGAAGATCATGTCATTAGGCAGAGGGCTTAGAATTGAGTCCATTTTCAAGGATGGGTTTAAGTAGCAATTATATGTAGAAGGTGGCTACATTTCCTGTAAATCTGCCATCGACACCACTCTTTTTGCAGGGGAGAGTCGGTCCCTTTGGTAAGAACCCTTGCAGTAAAATACCTTAAGATTCCAAAGCTAGGAAAAGAGCTGGTGTCTTCTGAAAATATTATCTTAGTCGATACTAGGAAGTATATAATCCATCATGCTACCAGATTTCCTTGGTTGCTGGGATATTCCAAGATAAATGTTATGCCCAATCACAGCAGTCTGTGGGGTTGGGAATGTTTTTCCTTGGCCTCCCTACCTGGCCCCTTCCCCCACCCCCTCAGGCATATCCACACACAGAAATGCATCCTACATGTTCTTAAGCGTCATTCCTTCCTTGACTACTCTGTTATGTTGATGTAAACCATCTTAAATCCTTTCAGAAGCAAGTGACTTACAAATCACAAAGAAGCAGAGTTTGGTGAAGATCTAACAACTGTGAGGCTTCAGAACTATTCCGTCTGCATCCCAGTGGCGAGAACTCCATACGGAACAGAACAGGGGCTCACCGAGGACCACCCCCAGCACAGCACAGTCTTACTCACAGGCTGGAGCAGCTCCGGCCTCGCTGAGTCTGGTCGGATCTTCCCTTTGAGGACCATAGGGTTGAATTCCACGACTTTAAAGTTTATTTCTCTCAATTTAGAATGTTCGATCCATTTTCTAAGGAGATAAAAATCAAACAAACAAAAAACAACCTCTAGTATACACATCCCACCTTACCTCAATTTGACTATTGCCTCAATCCATTGGCTCCTTAGAAAGTTAAAAATAAAATATGTAGCCTAAACCGGTTTGGCTCAGTGGATAGAACGTCGGCCTACGGACTGAAAGGTCCCAGGTTTGATTCCGGTCAAGGGCATGTACCTGGGTTGCGGGCACATCCCCAGTGGGAGATGTGCAGGAGGCAGCTGATTGATGTTTCTAACTCTCTATCTCTCTCCCTTCCTCTCTGTAAAAAATCAATAAAATATATTTAAAAATAAATAAATAAATAAAATAAAATAAAATATGTAACCTTAGTAGAGTTTAGTCTGTAATTCCCAATTTTCCTCCCATCTGGTCTGGTTTAAATCTTTCCGTTATTATTATTATTATTCACATAACTTTTTCTGCAAAGGAAATAAAACAAAATAGTAATAACCAAATATCTCCCCACATCTATGTCATCTCCACAGGTAACTGGAAGAACATACTAGTAGCATTCCCCCTTTCTTATAAGGCAGCATCTGTAGTTGCCAGTACCATCCTTGTCACGTGTCAGCAACTCTGTAATATTATGAAGCAAAGCGGGATATTATCAACCTTCTGCGGTGACTGACATTACCTTTACCCTGCCGTTTTGACTCCAGGGCCATTTTTTAAAAAATACTTTATTGATTTTTTACAGAGAGGGAGGGAGAGGGATAGTCAGAAACATCGATGATAGGAACATCGATCAGCAGCCCCCCGCACACCCGCCACCGGAGATATACCCGCAACCAAGGCACATGCCCTTGACCAGAATCGAACCTGGGACCCTTGAGTCCGCAGGCCGGCGCTCTATCCACTGCGCCAAACCAGTCAGGTCACTCCAGGGCCATTTGAATTTACCTGTGTTTCTTTGTCTCTGTCTCTCAGTCTTCCCCATCCCTCCTCATCCCCTGACTTCTCCCCTCACATTTTCTCAGTCTTACAGAACTTCTATCTTTTAAAAAATATTTTTTTATGGATTTCAGAGAGGAAGGAAGAAGGAGAGAGATAGAAACATCAATGATCAGAGAGAATCATTGATCGGCTGCCTCCTGCACACCCCACACTGGGGATTGAGCCTGCAACCCAGGCATATGGCCTGACCGGGAATCGAACCATGACCCCCTAGTTCCTAGGTCAATGCTCAACCACTGAGCCACGCTGGCCAGGCCAGGCCAGAACATCTATCTTTTAATCTAACTCATAAGAGTTTTCTTGTAAGAAATCATCTCAAAATAAAATTTCCAACACGTAAGCCACACATAGAAGTATTTCTTGTTGATTAAAAATTGACAAAGGCCCTGGCCAGCATGGTTCAGTGGTTGACCTTCAACCTATGAACCAGGAGGTCAAGATTCAATTCCCAGTCAGGGCACATGTCCAGGTTGCAGGCTCAATCCCCTACTCACAGGCTGTGAGTATGGGGTGTGCAGCAAATCAATGATTCTCTCATCACTGATGTTTCTATCTCTCTCTCCCTCTCCCTTCCTTTCTGAAATCAATAAAAAATATTTTTTTAAATTGACAAAGGAATTAAATCTTCCCAACAAAATTTAGATCAATTTGAATCATAAAAAGTAGCCATTTACACAATGTATTATATCAATTATTTCTCAATAAAGCTGCAGGTGGGAGGCAGCCATGCCAATAAGAAGTCAGTCATCCCAACTGAAAAATCGGCAAGAGACTCAGGCATGCATATCCAAACAGCCAAGAAGTGTGTGAAAAAGTGCTCAACCTCATTAGAAATAAGGGAACCCCACAATGAGACACTGCTGGCACTCCTCAGAATGGCAAAGTTAAAAAGACTGACTGTACCAAGTGTTGGTGTGGTGGTTGTTGAAGGGTGTGTCTATTACACATTTGTGATGATTCACTAAGCTGTACATGGGTTTATACAATTTCCTGTATTTGTGTTATACTTCAGTGAAAAGAGTTTTTTAAATATTTCAAAATAAGGGGTGGTGAACTGGGAATCATTCCCTGCTCAAATGTCATATAATCCTGAAGCTCATAACTACTGTTCAAGTACAGACCCTTACTCAGAACATATCACACAAGCCATCCTTTGGGTTTGTTATCTATATCCACAGATAACAGAGGGGCAGACTAAATGATCCCATGTTGCAACAGTAAATTATAAGAAGAGTGACAAATGAGACAAAAACAAAACAAAACAAAAAACCCAGAAAGCACATATAAGCCCCCAAAACCCATAGCAACCAAGGACCATTTAGGTTAGAAGCAAATGTCTTACATATCTCAGTATCTCCTAATATTGATACTACCCACAAATATGGTTATAAAAACCATCTGTAAATACGTTCTTCTTGTAACTGATGGGAATAACACTTGAGATACCTTGAAATTCCCTTCATCACTGCTTTTCCCAAATATTCCATCCTCCGCAGAGATGGTCACTGTTAACACTGGAGATCTTTCTGGTCTTTTTTCTTTTTGTTTTGTTAATTCTTACCTGAGGATATTGTTCTATTGATTTTTAGAGAGAGTGGAAGGGAGGGGGGAGACAGAGAGAGGAACATCGATGTGAGAGAGACACATCGATTGATTGCCTCCTGCACATGCCCCAACTGGGGCCAGGGATCGAGCCTGCAACTAAGGAACGTGCCCTTGACCAAAATCGAACCCGGGACCCTTCAGTCTGAGGGCTAATGCTCTACCCACTGAGCAAAACTAGCTAGGGCTAGTCTACATTTTTATAATACATTTAAAATTTGATTTTCTGTATATTTCTTTTCAATCCAACTCCAATTTATTTATTAGTGTGGTGAGGGACATGAAAGATATCACTTTGCAGTTCAAAAATTATAATTAGTGACAAAGGAATTTTTAAATTGGGCTTGTTATCTATATGATTCTGAGCCATATTAAAATGATTATATTACACTAATATTCTTTCAGGTTAAGAAAGTAAAGAAAAGAGAAACCATTTTAGAAAGAATGAATTTCATATAAACTGCTTAAGGATTGGGGTTCTTTAGTTCATTAGACAATTCAATTCTGCACCATGACACACAGCCCTACCAGATTAGTGAGGCTTTGCTAGAAATTCCTTAGTGAGGCAACACATTTATCAAGTCACCACATAAACCTCAGGTCATCCCCTTCTTAATTTGAATGGCATTTCTCAAATGAGAAGAAAAAAAAAAGGAAATCCATTTAAGGAAAAACAAGGAAGATCAAAAAAAAGTAGAAAACTCCAACATCTATAGCAGTGGTTCTCAACCTTCCTAATGCAGCGACCCCTTAGTACAGTTCCTCATGTTGTGGTGACCCCCAATTTCATTGTTACAAATTGAACATAATTAAGCATAGTGATTAATCACAAAAACAATATGTAATTATATATGTGTTTTCCGATGGTCTTAGGCAACCCCTGTGAAAGGGTCGTTTGACCCCCAAAGGGGTCACAACCCAAAGTTGAGAACCGCTGAAGTATACAACTTACCGTATTCGAGACAGAGTATTCCGGAGCCCAACTACATAGAACAAAATGTTGGCATCCGTGTTGCTGTAGATGCTATTGATGGCGGCCATCGCAGCCCCCATCCTCCCTGCTGCTGCACAGATCACCACGGGGATCTCAGCGTCCAGTTCCTCCGGAGTCCCAGAGTCCTCACCTGGAAACCAAAGGAATTTCACAGTCGAGTCCATTAAACTTGTCTTCCACACCCCCGAGGGAAGGAAAGCAGAGTGTGGAAGAGGCTGTGGATTGTTCATCAATATCCAGTCTTTCTTCTTCCCTTATAACGTTGGAATTTTCGCTGGCACATGGCCAACGGCTAAGAATGTTTTCCAGACTCCCTTGCAGCTCTATGTCGTCAAGTTCCGACCAGTGGGATGTTAGTTCAAGTGATGTGTACAACTACTGGGTTTGCTTTTATAAGAAACTTGCTCACCGCCCGCCCCCACCCCCCTCTTTCCTTTTCACTTCCCCGTGGCTGGAATGTTGCTATGATAGCAGCCACCTTAGACCACAGGTGGAAACTACCTATTGAGGACACCAAAACCGTAAGATAGAAGGAATCTAGCTTCTTCCATTTAGCATAATGTTTGTGAGGTTTATCCATATTATAAGGGGTATATTTTTTTGAATTGTGGTAAAATACACAACATAAAAGTTACCATCTTAACCATTTTTAAGTGTACAGTTCAGTGGTATTAAATACATTTACCTCATTGTCCGACCATCTCTACCACCCATCCCCATAACTCTTTTCATCTTGTAAAGTTGACACTCTACCCATTAAACAATAACTCCCCATCTTCCCCTCCCCTCAGCCCCTGGCAACCACCATTCTACTTTCTGTCTTAGGATTTTGATGGTCTAAGTACCTCACATAAGAGGAATCACACACTACTTGTCTTTTGGTGCCTGGCTTATGTCACCTAGCATACCTGCTTCATTCTTGAGCACAGTCCCCTTGTGAACTTTCTTATACAGAATCCCACAGAGGGTCACAATCAGAAGGAACAGCAGCACCTGATTAACTGTAATTAAAAAAAGAAACAAGTTCAACCTATTGAGCAGGAGTTCAGAGCAGCCGTGTAAGGAGTTGCCTTCCCTGACATACAGAGGAGTGGTGGCCTGGACCTTCTTTAAGCAGATGGCATGCGCAGGAAAGACTTAACCTGCAATGCTGTTGATACTCAAGGATACGCACATGCAGTTTCAGGAGGATCCAGGGATAACCCCAGGGAGTTGGACGGCAGAGGCTACAACCTTAATGACTATAGGATGCTGCCTTTTCTGTGCACGAACTTTGTTTAGAATTATAGCCAACGTTTATTTAACACTCGTGATGAGCCAGCACTTATTTTATGTTCTTAGCCATTAGCACCCAGCTACTTCTCAGATAATTCAGTCACCGGTCAAGAATGGCACACAGAAAATGTTTTACCTTGTCCTAGCTAGTCTGGTTCAGTGGGTACAGCGTCAACCTGAGGACTGAAGGGTTCCAGGTTTGATTCCAGTCAAGGGCACATACTTCGGTTGCAGGCTCCTCCCCGGGCCTGGACCCCTGGTTGGGGCGTGTGCTGGAGGCAACCAATCTATGTTTCTCTCACAGCGATATTTCTCTCTGTCTTTCACTCTCTCTAAAAAAAATCAATGAAAAAATATCCTCGGGTGAGGATAAAAAAAAAAAAAAGAAAGAAAATGTTTGCCTTGGGTAAGAGGTTAGAAGACCCACCTACATGTCTTCCAGTTCTGAGCCTCCAGGAGCATCTGTTTCAGAACAGTGGCCCTGGCCCCTGGGATCTCCTGAGAAGTGGGGTGATGCAGAACAGTGTTGTCATAGTAGGAAGCATGTACCACTGGCTGTACCAGAGATGATGGGGGAGGTTTGTGCTCATAGCATTAAGTCACATTAAATCATAGCGTGAGAAATCAGTCCCAATTTCATATGCAGGAAGATAACAAAAACTACCCAGAATTGAATAACATTGTCTAACCACATACAGTTGTATAATTTCTTTATTTTTATGATAGGAGATAACCGGTGTTCTAGTTTCAGTACAGATATAAACTTTCTATTATAAAGTACACTTATGATTTTTAAAATGAGTTCATTTAAAGAAAATAGTCATGCATTGGACAGAAGGAACACAGATGCTGAAAACTGAGAAGTTACGACATCACCACAAAGGCTGCAGTTTGGAAAATGCTGGTAGAAGGGGAAAGGTCTGGGATTTGAAGTCAGACTCAAATCTCATTTCTATTACTTCCTAGCTGTGTGGCCTTGGACAGGTTACTTAACCTCTCTGAGCCTCAGTTTGCTCATCTGCTACATGGGAATTGTAATAATAACCATTACCTCACAGGGGTATTCTGAGAGTTAACAAAGGCAATGCAATCCCAATAAAGGTTTTACAATTGTTGTGCATCAGAATATTTACTTACAGTGGCCTTGTACTAATCTATTTGACGGCCCCTAGGCTTTTCTCTTCACATTTGTAAAATCCGTAGAAGGAAGGAGTTGAACAGTAGCCACGGATGCCTCCCAGAGCTACGTTAGGAGGCTCAGTGATCCTACCTTGCTGACCCGCAGCTCCTCTCTGCCTCTGGGTTGTCAGATTCAGCCAGAGACAACCAGATACTACTTGGTTTAAAACAAAACTATAGAGAAGCAGAAGATAAGGGTCAACGTTCTATAGGTTATCGGTACCTCTGATTCACATTTACCTGCCACAGCCAGTTTGGGGAAGTGGCCCATGTCACTACCGTCTGACCCTTTCAACCATGGCTGCTACTGCTGATGCCAGGTTAACAGAGAAAATACTTTAAAAAAAAGAAGTATGTCTCATGAAATATTTGTCATATAGTGATACTAAAACATTTATTCACAGTTTACCTGAAAGTCAAATCTAACTGGATAGCTTGACTTTTCATCTGACACATCAGGCAACTCTACCCTGAGGGCAACAGTAGCACAACTAGGTCACTGTGTTTCTTCCCAGATTCACAAACGACTGGATCTACAATCGGGGCAAACCCAGGTTTTGATGGAGTCTGAGATTATATAATTTGAGATAACTCTTTAAGAATAAGAATACGAAATTACAGATGCTAAATTAGATGGGAACATGAATCTTTATTTAGATCAAAAAATAATAATATTTTCAAACTTTTAAACTTACTTTTTCGTAACAAAGCCATGTATGTTCATGTGGATAAAAACTGTGACCTGTGGATTAAGAACAAAGTTTTGTTTAAAATAGAATCCTCTCTCTCTAAAATTCAATAAATAATTTTTTTAAAATATATTTTATTGATTTTTTACAGAGAGGAAGGGAGAGGGATAGAGAGTTAGAAACATCGATGGGAGAGAAACATCGATCAGCCGCCTCCTGCACATCTCCTACTGGGGATGTGCCCGCAACCCAGGTACATGCCCTTGACCAGAATCGAACCTGGGACCTTTCAGTCCGCAGGCCGACGCTCTATCCGCTGAGCCAAACTGGTTTCGGCAATAAATAATTTTTTTAAAAAGAAGCAGCAGTGGGCATTAAGAAAAGCATGGGATAGATGGGCAGCTTTGATGTAAAAATGACGTTAACCATTAGAAAAGAATTTTACATTATAAAATTCATTTTAGTCTGTAAATCTAAAATCAAATTTTGTCACATTTATGTGTTCATTCATTTCTTTGTGGCATGTTACCAATCACCCCAGGAGCTGGAAACTGACTCCCTTTATGTTAGGAGAAAAAAAGTTAATTTGTTATAAATAACAATTTGTCTTGAAAACTCAAAGTCTATTTTAAATTAAGTTGATTCTTCTTAATTAAGGTCCTTCCAAGGAACTTCTGAGCTTGAGGTGTGGCTGGAGGCAGCAGGCAGCACACAGGGAATAATAATACCCTTTAGAAATTAGGATGTGACAGAGAGCCTGCGGGAACCGAACAGAACAGGCAGATGTCACAGCACCCCAGGGTGTCCTCATGAGCGAGAGTGTGATGAGAACTCGTCGGAAGTGATCGAGGAGGAACTTCAACGGGGCTTTGATTCAGGTGCTTACCTCAGTGTAAACAACCAGCTACAATGTCCTTTTCTTTGCCCGGGATGGAGGCTATAGAGGCTGGATACCCAGAGCTAGCTCAGAGCGCATTTGCAGTGACCCTTGTCCTCTTGCCTGCTCGCACTTGGGAAAGAATCGAGCCCAAACAGTATTTACTTAGGATTCTTCTGAGGTTGGTTTCATGTGCTTTTTATCCATTTATGATTTTAGATGACATGCATTTAGCTAACTTTATGAGACAATATAAGCCTAGAATGGTCGTTGGCCACAGGACAAACCCCCCCACTCTCCCCATCCATGAAGGAAGGCCATCTAGTCCCAGGGGAGAAAATGGGGGTAGGGCGGAGGGGTGGCGAGGCAGGGAGACCAGAAAGATCCCAGCTTCGAGTCCCTGAGGTCAGTTCCTCCCTGGGTCAGCCAGATAGCTGAGCCAATAAATCCCCCCTTTTTTCTTTAAACTGCTTTGAAATGAGGTTCAGTGTCTTGCAACTAAAAATCCTTACAAATATATTCCCTGTGGCCAGCAGGGTGTGCCCATATAGGGAGATGTTTGCCAAATACTACGACTACAGTGGCTACCGTTTATTGAAAGCTTCATTTGTACCCAGCTCTATACTGACCATCTAGGCACATACTTGCCTTAAATTCTTTTTTTCTTCTTTATTGATTAAGGTATTACATGTGTGTCCTTATCCCCCCATTGCCACCCCCTCCCACCCCGCTCATGCCCTCACCCCCCTGGTGTCTGTGTCCTTTGGTTAGGCTTATATGCATGCATACAAGTCCTTTGGTTGATCTCTCCCCCTTACCCCCACCCTCCTCTAACCTTTAATTCTTACAACACCTTTCCGGTGGATATATTACTATTTCCATGTTTCAAATGAGGAAATTGTGGCTCAGAGAGGTTCAGTGACTTGCTCAAAATCACACAGCTAGTAAATGGCAGAGCAGGGATTTGAGATGAAGGGCTCTCTGGCTTCAAAGCTTATGTTTCTTTAACCACAGGTGCTGGAGCTCTTGAAAGGCTATTTTGGCGACCCCAGGAAGCTGGTGAGTTGAGGTAACAGATGTCACTGCATGCAGATCAAGTTGTGCAGCTCACAAGCAAGGTTGGTCTGCTAACCCCCGAGTGCTCGGTTACTCTAACTACTGAGATTACGCCAGAATCACAGAAATCATAAGTGTTGACTCATCTGAGGAGGGGGGCCACCTCTCCCTTGTCCAGCAGGTTGCCAACTCTGAAATCTCTTTATGATAAAAGAGTAGGCTTCCGGAAACTGAGGGTGGCACACTGAACTGCAAGGCGCAGCAGTGGTGAGACAAGGAGGGAAATTCCTCAGCAGATTCTTGGAGGAAACCGAAGCCACTTTTAGAATGTGAGGCAGAGCGAAGTCCTTGAGAAGTATGTGCTTTAAAAAGAAAGCTGGGTTTATTTAATTTTTAAAAAGTATGGAGTTGTATACAGATTCCGCATGCCTTCTCTCCCTCTTCACCATGTCATTGCATCTGTGACAGTGGTGTTTGCTGTTTAAGCGGCTATATATGGGTGTTTCTGATACTTGCAGTCAAAAGCATTTTAATAGATTAAGTAGGTGCTGTGGGAATGTCTGCAGCTCCTAGATCATGTGGATTTGGCAGAGGGATCAGAGTCGGAAGGGGATAGAAAACTGATGGAGGAAGTCAGGGCCAAGAGCTGGAGGGACCAGCCACGTGAGGAGAATAAGGGGCCAAGAGAAACTGGAATGTCTGGGGCAGAGCCTGGGAGAGGATCCTCTGGGTTAACACGGTTCCAGGGGAGGAAACGCACCCTAGGACTCATTCCTGTACGGGAAGAGGCCTGGGTGCATGGGAGGTGCAGGCCCACCAACCGGATCCCTCCTCCTTTCCACACTTCCTGTGGGACTCCACACCGAGGCCTCCCTGTCTCTCTCAGAGTAACAGCAAAAGTCCTACACTGGCCTACAAAACCTCACATGATCCCACTGGCCTCCTCGCCAGACATTCTCCTGCCTCTGAGCCTTTACACTTGCTGTTCCCTCCACCTGACATGCTGTTCCCTCCACCTGGAACACTACTCCCAGATATGCACATGGCTTGCGCCTTCACTTCCCTCAGACTCCTAGTCAGCAGCCCCTAACCCCAACACGCATAGATTACTTCTCAGCAATCGCCACTATCCAACATGCTCCCCATTTTACTACTGGCTTATTGTCCGCCCTCCCAGTGATGGATTACAGGCTCCATGAAGGCAGGGAATTTTGTCTGTTTTGTTCATTGCCATATGCCCAGTACAAGTACCTGGCAGTATAATTCCTAACCTTTTTGGCTCAGTGGATAGAGCGTCAGCCTATGGACTGAAGGGTCCCAGGTTTGATTCCGGTCAAGGGCATGTACCTTGGTTGCAGGCACATCCCCAGTAGGGAGTGTGCAGGAGGCAGCTGATTGATGTTTCTCTCTCATCGATGTTCTAACTCTCTATTCCCTCTCCCTTCCTCTCTGTAAAAAATCAATAAAATTTAAAAAAGTAAAAAACTATTTACAGACAAAAGGGGTGCGTGAGTGACTCTCCTCAGGGATGGTGCACAAGCACCTCAAACCCCCTGTGTTCACAGCACCTCCCCATAGATGCTCCTCCTCTGGTGTCCTCCAAGCATCCTCTTTTTAAAAAACATATATTTTATTGATTTTTTACAGAGAGGAAGGGAGAGGGATAGAGAGTTAGAAACATCAATGAGAGAGAAACATCAATCAGCTGCCTCCTGCACACCTCCCACTGGGGATGTGCCTGCAACCAAGGTACATGCCCTTGACCAGAATCGAACCTGGGACCTTTCAGTCCGCAGGCCGACACTCTATCCACTGAGCCAAACCGGTTAGGGCCCAAGCATCCTCTTCAACTTCTCCCTCTTCATCCCTCACTGAGTCAATCACAAATTCCTACAATTTCATTCCTAAGTGTTCTTTAAACCCATCTCCTGTCTCATCTCTCTCGCTGGCTGCCTCATCTCATTCACTCGCTGACTCTGCAGTAACTGCCCACCTGGCCTTCCTGCCTCAAGGATGTCTGCCCCCTTTCCTTCCTCAATCTATCACTGGCACAACTGTGACAATAGTGACTATTTTTGTTGTTTGATAATTATATTAAATTAATTGGAAACATACATGCCATTGGAATACCTTTAATTTTTTGTTCAATTTTTCTTATCACTTGAAACATTTCAAGTCTATCAGAAAGTTGAAAGAATGAATTCCTGTACACGCTGTACCAGATTCATCATTTGCTAACATGCCGCTATACTTGTATTTGCTTTATTTCTCTCCTCCCCCATACATACATATGTCATCATGACATCATGACACTTCAGCTCCTAATACTACTTCAGCAAGCAACCCTTAAGAACAAGGACATTCCCCTACATAACCATAATGTCACAATCACACCTAGGAAAACGACATGAATTTAATCACATCTGGGAAGCAGGTGTTATTAAAGTTCTCCCATTGTTCCAATACCATATTTTATAGTTTGGTTGTCATATCTTTTACTCTTTTTTTTAAAATATATTTTATTGATTTTTTTACAGAGAGGAAGGGAGAGAGATAGAGAGCTAGAAACATCAATGAGAGAGAAACATCGATCAGCTGCCTTCTGCACATCTCCTACTGGGGATGTGCCCGCAACCCAGGTACATGCCCTTGACCGGAATCAAACCTGGGACCTTTCAGTCCGCAGGCTGACGCTCTATCCACTGAGCCAAACCGGTTTCGGCGATATCTTTTACTCTTGATCAACCCCACCTCACCCAAACTGCCTTTTTATTTTGTTATGGCATTTTTTTTTTTTTTTCAGAAGAGAAGCCAGTTGTCTTGCAGAATTCTACTGAATGATTTAAAACACAATGCTGAGTGTCCCTTTCCTGCCTAAAGCTCTTCTCCAGAAACCCACTACCAGAGGGTTAAGGTTGGAACTCTAAGATGCCCACAGGTCCTCCATGCTACACCTTCTGCCCAAACCGAACTGTCTGAGGGCTAGTCTTCAGCCCTCCACTGTCCTCCACACCCAAGCTGATGCCTCTGGACTTTGGTTCATGCAGTCCCCTCTGCCCCAAATGCCCTTTCCCCTCCTCTTTCCCCAGTTAATTGTTACTTGTGCCTTAAAGTCTCAATTCAGGCAGCACCTCCTTCAGGAAGTCTTCCTGATTACCCTGCCTGGGTGCTCCCCTAATCTCCACTCCTATCCCCATCCCTGCACTCAGAGCACCGTGTTCTAATATTATGAGTGCCAGCCTCTTTCCCCAGATCACAAGAGGACTCAGGACAGGGACTATGGCTTACCCACCTCTGGGTGCCTCAAAATGTGTGTGGAATGAATGAGTGAGAAACAGGAGAGAGGAAGAACGGGAAAGAGGTGGAAAGAAAGGTGTCAGCACACCTTCACTAAGGAAGAAAGCCAGAAGAAGGGCACTGTTGATGGTCTTTATCCAGGAGGAAAAGCAGAGGGCTCTCATGTTCTTATCAGCCTTCCTCTGACCATCACAACAAGGAGCCCCAGAACTGTGTCCCCTGCCCCTTTGAAAGCTTTTCTAGGCTAAATGGCTTCTGCGCTTTGGTTTACCTGTAGTAATAAGTAGGCAAGCCTTGAGCATTAAAGAGCCTGTAAGCTTGTTTTCAAGACAGCAACAAAGGCAGAGCTGGGAAGTCGCCCGGCAGCCAGCATAGGACAGAGGAATCCCCTCAGCCAGGCATGGGACGACGACAGCTGCAAAGAGGGGAGGGAAGAAGGCCGAGGTCCCAGTGCCCGTGACTAGGAAGAAAAAGAGAGCTTAGGAAATTGGCCTGGACCCAAGAAGAGGCCACTAAGTCTAAAAACTTGAAGACCGCCCTCACCGGTTTGGCTCAGTGAATGGAGCATCGGCCTGCAGACTCAGGGTCCCGGGTTCGATTCCAGTCAAGGGCATGTACTTTGGTTGCGGGCACATCCCCAATGGGGAGTGTGTAGGAGGCAGCTGATCGATGTTTCTCTCTCATCGATGTTTCTAACTCTCTATCCCTCTCCCTTCCTCTCTGTAAAAAATCAATAAAAAATATATTAATAATAATAATAATAAAAACCCTTGAAGACCTAGCATGGGCTGCTATTTTACCAGATGCCAAAGAGTTTGGGCTGGTGACAAAATCTAGGAAGAATGTTTTCAGACCTGGCAGCGGCTAAAAGGATTAGCTCTGGCCTAGAAGAAAAGACAAAAGTGGGAAGAACTCTTCAGAATAATGTTTCAAAAAGCAGAGCTCCTAGTGGGTTTGATTCTACATGCCAACTCAGATCAGTTGGTAGGGCTTTCGGGCTGCTAAACTAAGATGGAATCCAATGCTATCACCAGACTCAGAAAGTTTTTTTTTTTAAGTGATTGAGTAATCCTGTGTGTCCTGGGTTCTGGTAGGGAGGCCTTAGAAAGGACCTGGGGGATCAAAAGGGAACATGAAAGAGGAGACCCTAAAAGGCACTGTTGAATGACTTAAGTCCGGCAGGCCATGAACCTGAGTGGAAATACCATGGGCTTTGTCATCAGGCAGAGCTGACTTTGAATCTTGGTTCTGTACCACTTCTTAGCTGTGTAATCTTGGGCAATTCACAAACCCCCCACTCTCTAAAATGGATCTGCACTGCGTGTTCAGTTAAATAACCTAGAATAAGAGGTAACACTTAGTAGTTTTTATATGCCAGGTATGGTTCTGACACCTTTATAAACATTCCTTCAATCGATTCACACACAACAACCCTAATAGGCTGTCATCCGCAGGTTTCTAGTGAGGAGACTGAAGTTCAGAAAGGCTAAGGTACTTGCCAAGGGTGACATAACTAATGAGTGGCACGCCTGGGATTCACAGGCAGGCGGTCTGGCTCTGAGTTCACATTCTTCACCACCTTAATAGCTACTCCAGGCCAACACTTTCCATTGCTAATTGTTACCATTATGCATCAAGCAACTGACAAGCTCTGGGATCTAACTTAGCTCCGTAGACTTGCACCCTGAAAGTGTACACATGCACAAAAGCGATTCACAGAGCACGTCATCTGAAACCTGCCAAGCTACAGACTCACGAACAGGACAAGAGCATGGGTGCACCTGAAGAGACAGAAAGAAGGAAGAAATCGGGACTCAGGAATCTGGCTTCCAACAAAACACACTGGCCTTTTTCCTTTTGACTGTAGCATGGAAGGCTTACTCAAGACCCACCAAAAGCTGCAGGACAGGGAAGCCAGGGGAGGGAGTCCTCAGTATGTGGAGAACCCGTCCTGCCCTCTCCTGTGTGGAAAGGAGGCGTTCTTTCACAAAATGGCTGTAGATCAGGTACCAACAACCACACCCCTGGGCCCAATCCTGCCCAGCACTGGTTTTTGTAGATAAAGTTTTGTTGGAACATAGCTGGACATATTCTTTGACATTTTGTCTATGGCTGTTGTCACACTATAACAGCAGATCTGAGCAGTTGCAACAGAGACCACATGGCCAGTAAAATCGCCCACTGGCCCTTGGCAGGAAAAGGTGGCTGGTCCCTGCTTTCCACTTTTGGCCAGATTTTCTAGATATCAATAGGGCACATGTAACCCATCTTAGGTCCCTGACCAGGGGAGGAAGAACAGGCCGTCCCCTCAGGTATTCACCAGGGAAGGTATGAAGTAGGATGTCTATAAGAAAAGCCGAAATGAAAACAGACATGGCCAATAGGCTATGGCAGAGTGCTCCGAGAAATGTTAATCGGTGTTATGGGGAAGCATGATTCAGGGGGCAACTTGGAACCCTGCGTTAAACCACTTTCAGCAAATTTCTCTACTGCGGGACTTCTCAGGACCTTTGAAATGCCATCATACCTGGAGATTTCTGAGAGGGTGATACGGTTCACGAAGCTCATTTTCCCCATGGGTCTGTCTTCTTCTGAACATCCCTGGGCAAATGCTGAACTAAGGGAAGTCTTTAGAATCATGCTCTCTGGGGACTAGAAATGAAAACTCTGAGTGCTGTGGCTTACTGAGCATGACTTTCTCTCAGCAGGGAAAGAGGAAGAATAAAGGAGAAATCCAGAGACCCAGAGTGGGACAAAAGCAAAGAGGTGTTTGAAGGGAGGAGGAAGGCCCCGGAGAGACACGTGAGGATGGGAGGAACATGTGGATGACTTGACCAGAAAGAAGGATGTATCAAAGGCATGGCTGCTGCCCAATGCAGGATGAGTGGTCGCTTGTCATCATCATCACCATCATCGTCATCAGCACCACCAGAGAAGCTAACCTTGCCTGTGGCCTCCTCACTACTCTACAGATTCTTGAAACATACGATGCCCTTGGGTCCCATTTTACAGATGAGGAAACAGTCACAGAGAAGTTAACTCCCCGAGAGTCAGAGATTATAAAGCTTCTAGGTGGCAGTGCATAGATTCAACTCTGGGAGTCTGAACCTTGAGCCCACGTTCTCACCACTGCACCGCACTGCTCTACTTCTAACTGCATTAGACGGAGGGCAGGAATTTCATTACGTAGCACAGACAGGATACTGTATAGGAACGCAGCACCAACACTTTGGGGGAAAAGACAAAACAAACCAACCAATGTCGCTTTGCACATGGCCGAACAGCTAGAGTACTGATTCCCCACCCCCCACCCCCGGCAAAACAGCCAGATGTTTACATATCATCATGTTCTCTCTCCCTCTCTCTCTCTCTCTCTCTCTCTCCTTTCTCTCTCTCTCTCTCCTCTCTCTTTCTTTCTCATTTCTTGTATTAAGTATCCCTTCTTGTGTTATGTATCAGGTTTATCCAATATGTTACACTTGCTCATAAAGTGGATATAAGAAAACATTTTTTGAAAGTTCAAAAGCATTTTCCACTTGAACACTGACTCAGCTCTTGTCCTGTTCATGACTCTGTATTTACAATGAGCTTCATTTAGATTTCCACAACTGCCAGTCCTTCGGTGGGGGCAGGGAGTTGGGGACCTCAGAACAGCTTCCTGGGACAGATTCCGAAAACATGAGTCCAGATCAATGACATCTTTTGTGGCTCAGAACCGTATCTGCACTGAATGCTAGACTAGCATTTATCTGTGTCCTGGCTAACCGCTGATTTCCATGTTTAAAATACGATGCAAATAGTAGGTCGCAGCATTTTGGGTGGGTGGGGATAAACCTGGGTCAGGCAAAGCAGTCCAGGTTGTGAGCAACTTGCACATTGAGTGTCCTGGATTTGCTACAATGGCAAAAAAAAACAAAAACAAAAACAAAAAACCCACCAAAACAACAACACCCAAAATACAAAAAAAAAAAAAAGTTCCGCTGGAATGCTGCAAACATTGGCTGGGCCTCCTGAAGGCAAAGTTTGTGTGGGCCAGTCTCCCTCTGATTTACTTTCTTGCATCTACAGAAAATAAAGGACTGGGGCAGGGTGAAACGGAAAGGCTGCCACCCGGCTTGTAAATTTCTGTTTACCTGGTGACCGGCGAGGGCAGGGCTTTGGGCTCCTGGGTCCAGAAGAGCTGCAGGGCTGAGCGTTCAAATAGCGACTGGCCCGGGGCTGCTGCCCTTCACTGCCGCCGCTGCTTCTGAGATCCCATTGGAAAACCCCAGGGGCCGGAGAGTCCAAGGCCAATGTTATGTTTCCAAGACAGTATTCCTCCCCGGCCCGCACCTCCCTCTGCTTGCGTTGACTCTGCAGCAGCTCCGGTGTCTCCACCCCTGGGCGAAGCAGCTGGGGATCCGGGTGGTGCGCTGGCGGCCGCCGAAACCACTTCCAGATGTGCTGGCAGGCCAGCTGGGATGGGCCTGCCTTCCCTGGAATCCCGGTCCGGGAGCCTGCGTGCATTTCAAAAACAGGGCTGCTCTGGAGGGAAAGAGGAGAGACCAAGGAAAAGCAAATGCCCGGAGGGTGAATTTCTACCACATGTGGGGGCCAGCAGAAGAGGAAAATAAAGTTCATAGTGATTGTAAGAATATCTCTGTGGGCACCAGCTTCTCCTGAAATCCAGTGATTAAAATGCTGTTGTCCCCCCTCCTTCCCAAAGCGGCCAGAGGTGACCTCTGAAAATGGTTCTATTCCCTCTGACCCAGAAACCCCCACACAATCATGCCAATCAAGAGGCTCAAGTCTTCGTGTTCACTTCCAGAACACTGGTGAAACTGCCCAGGCCATCAAGGGGATGCCTATTCGAAAAGCCACCAAGTATCTGAAGGATGTCCCTCTACAGAAGCCATGTGTGCCATTCCATCGTGCCAATGGTGGAGTTGGTAGGTGTGCCCAGGTCAAACAGTGGGGCTGGACGCTGCATTTTTGCTGCACTTGCTTAAAAAATGCAGAGAGTAAAGCTGACCTAAAGGGTTTAGATGTAGACTGTCTGGTCATTGCGCACATTCAGGTGAACCTCGCTCCCAAGATGCAGCGCAGAACACACCGAGCTCACGGGCGTATTAACCCACACACGAGCTCTCGCTGCCACATCGACCCCTCACGGAAAAACAGCAGATTGTTCTTAAACCGGGAGAGGAGGTTGCACAGAAGTAAAAGATATCCCAGAAGAAACAAAAAATTATGGCCTGGAAGTAAATTCAGCATAAAAAAAAAATACTAATAAAAGTAATGCAAAAATGCTGTTGTCCCCAAATCAAAGCCCAGATAACAATTGTGGTCTCATTCTACCAAGGCAAGGATAAGCGACAGACGTACCAAGAGGGTGTGTTTTGTGCCTGAACATGGAAAGGAATCAGGCAAGGAATCAACCCCGCCCCCTGCTGTGCTGTTCTGAGCTTCTGTCTCTGATTCTCTGAAACCCAGGAAATGGTGCCAGCAATTTGCCTGGGATCGTGGGCCTTAGGACTCTATTTCTGGAATGGCCTCTCCCCCTAGTTCCTGTAAGGAAAGGAGGACCCACCCCTCACGCCTCCTTCTGCAGTGGTGCTGCTGGAGAGAAGTTAGATGCAAGTCACACTGTAATTTTAAATTTTCTAGTAGTCACTTTAGGAAACGTACAAAAAGGGAAAATTAATTTTAACGATACATTTCATTTAACCCCATATGTACAAAATAGTATTTCAACTCCTAATCCATAGAAAACATTATAAACCACACATTTTATGTTTTGGGGGTACTAGGTATTTAAATCTGGTGTATACTTTACATTTGCAGCACTCCTCAGTTTAAAGTTTAAAGTTTAAACTTTAAACACTAAATCTCATCGGAAACAATTGATTTCATAAAATGCATAGTTTAAAAACGATAGAGGGGATAAATGGTGGTGAAATAAATAAATAATAAAAGTAAATTCACATACCCAAGTTGTTCCAATCATTTTAAAAAAAAAAAAAGTTTTCCAATGACTGAATCCAGTATCTTTTTTTTCAATGAATTAAAATTAAATAAAATTTAAAATTCAGTTCCTCAATCGCACTAGCCACATTTTAAGAAGAATTAATAGCTAATGTGGCTAGTGTCTACTATACTGAATGAACAGTAATTGTAAGAAAAATGATTTCGTGGGTTGTTGTTTTTTCAGACTTGAACTTGAAGAGGGGGGATATCCTGAATTTGTACAGAACTTTTAAAGGGCAAAGTGTTTTTCATATCTTCTACTTTATTCTCACAACATTCCTGTCAAGTAAGTTGAACAGCTGTGTTTTGCCCCAAATTGCAGCTGAGCAAACTGAGGCTTTGAACAAGTTAAACTCCAAGTTCCCAAAGCAAATTAGTGATGAATCCAGGACTGGAATTCCTGTTCAGCATTTCTCAACTGTTTCTTACTTGAGGCATATTTCAGATACTGGGGTTTCTGACAGCAACCCTAGAGTTCAATTGCATCCATAGTGATTGCATTCTTCTCTTGGTCTTTGCCGGAAGCTGGTCCATCCTTGCTGCTTGACACAGTCACTGCAGGGAAGAAACATCTGCACAGCATATGTTTCAAGGGACCTGGCGTATATGGCATACTGTTCTTAATATGTTTGCTCACCTTCTTGGCACTATGTGTTTTAACCAAGGTCACCTCTCCGAGAAAGGTTGTTTCCCCAGGTAGGGATTTTTCCCTGAAGTTAGGGAGGGAATAAAACCCCTTAACTAAATTCGAGGCAGGTAGTTAATCACTTTAACTACGAACAATCACCCTTAAGCTACATAATCTTTACTCCCTGGAATGGAGATAAGAAACGCCCTAACCTTTGGAATAGAAATTGACAGGATTAAAATCAACTGGTATAAATACAGATGTAACAAGACAATAAAAGGTAGAACCTGGACAGAACTTGGCTGGAGATCCTGGCTAGAGAACCTGGCTAGGCTGCTGATCAACTGAATGCTGTGTCTGTGTCATTCCTTCTCCGCCGACTCCATCCACACCTTTGGGAACCCCTGGACCTGCTGGGGTTGGAACCCAACATATGGCGCAGTAGTTCCTGCAGGTTCTCTCTTCTGTCTTCGGAGCCAGTGGTCCTCCCTGTGCTGAGCAGCTAGGAAGCCCCTGTCAGTGAGCTCGTAGGAGCTTGAAACCTTCATCACCCCTCCGACTCTTACCAGGAGGGAAACATGGTTGAAGCTGATCGCCCAGAAAAGCTCTTCATTGGTGGCCTCAATACAGAAACAAATGAGAAAACCCTTGAAGCTGTATTTGGCAAATATGGACGGATAGTGGAAGTACTCTTGATGAAAGATCGTGAAACCAACAAATCGAGAGGATTTGCTTTTGTCACCTTTGAAAGCCCAGCAGATGCTAAGGATGCAGCCCGAGATATGAATGGAAAGTCCTTAGATGGAAAAATCATCAAGGTAGAACAAGCCACCAAACCATCATTTGAAACTGGTAGGCGTGGACCACCTCCACCTCCAAGAAGCAGAGGCCATCCAAGGGGTCTTAGAGGCAGAAGAGGAGGAAGTGGAGGAACCAGGGGACCTCCCTCACGTGGAGGGCACATGGATGATGGTGGCTATTCCATGAATTTTAACATGAGTTCTTCCAGGGGACCACTTCCAGTGAAAAGAGGACCACCACTGAGAAGTGGGGGTCCTCCAGCTAAAAGATCTGCTCCTTCAGGTCCAGTTCGCAGCAGCAGTGGAATGGGAGGAAGAGCTCCTGTATCTCGTGGAAGAGATAGTTATGGAGGCCCACCTCGAAGGGAAACCCTGCCTTCCCGTAGAGATGTTTATTTGTCCCCAAGAGATGATGGATATTCTACTAAAGACAGCTACTCAAGTAGAGATTACCCAAGCTCCCGTGATACAAGAGATTATGCTTCACCACCAAGAGATTATACTTATTGTGATTATGGTCATTCCAGTTCACGTGATGACTATCCATCAAGAGGCTATAGTGGAGACTGGGGACTAAGATGGCGGCATAGATAAACACCGGGAAATTTCTGCTTCCCACAACAATCGATAAATGCATCAAAAACACAAGGTGGACATCATCCAGAGCTACAGGAGGGCTGGCTGAGTGTAAATTCTACAACTAGAAGGAGAGAAAAGCACACTGCGAGCGGGAGGAGCTGCGGAGGTGGCGTGCAGAGGTACGGGGCTCGCGCGCGCACGGAAAGGGTCTGGCACCTGAGGACGCGGCTGTCTTTTTGAATCCGGAGGGAGACACAAGCTCCCGACGGCTCTGAAATCCGGTTCCGGGAAGTCTCTGGGGACCCAGGGCTCATACGGGGAAATACTGGACTGTCTGGCAGCGGGCGAGCTTGAGAGCAGCTTTCCCTCAGAGGTGCTTGCAGTCATTGCCGGGACACTGGGACCCGCGACTCCTTAGGGCAGGGCTGAGGCTCCGCCATAGCTGCTTTCTCAGCCCTTTGATTCCTTGAGACCGCGCCCCACCCAGGCTGCGGCAGAGGCTTTTGCATATGAATGCCCCGGCCATTTGCAACCTGTAATTACCTAACCGCAGCCGGGCCAGATAGACTCAGAGCTTCCAAGAGAAGGCCCAGGCCCCACAGCGGCTTGCATTGCTACACAGCTGAGCATCATCAGGGCAGCTGATTCTCGCTGCCAATTGCCCTGGAGGTCAATTCCTCCCAGTGATCCTACAACAACCAAGGCATAGCTACAACAAGACTGTGCACAAAGCCCACGAGGGGGTGCACCAAGAGTGTCCACCTCAGGTAACTGGGGAGGCTGAGCTACTGGGCCCTACAGGACACCTAGCACACAAAGCCACTCTATCAACACAGGGAAGCAACCAAAATGCGGAGACAAAGAAACAGGTCACAAATGGCAGAAATGGAGGAAAGCAAACGATTGGATATAGAGTTTAAGGCCACGGTTATAAGGTTTTTCAAGAATTTTATGGAAACCGCCGATAAATTTAATGAATCCCTCAATAAGTATAGGGAGACCATGGAGGACATGAAAAAGGACCAACTAGAAATTAAGCATACACTGACTGAAATAAAGAATAATTTACAGAGATCCAGCAGCAGAAAAGAGGATCCCAAGAATCAAGTCAAAGATTTGAAATACAAAGAAACAAAAAATACCCAACCGAAAAAGAAAAAAGAAAAGAGATTCCAAAAATATGAAGATAGTGTAAGGAACCTCTGGGACAACTTCAAGCGTACCAACATCAGAATTATAGGGGTACCAGAAGGAGAGAGAGGGCAAGATATTGAAAACCTTTTTGAAGAAATATGACAGAAAACTTCCCCTACCTGGTGAAAGAAATGGACTTACAAGTCCAGGAAGCGCAGAGAACCCCAAACAAAAGGAATCCAAGGAGGACCACACCAAGACACATCATAATTAAAATGCCAAGAGCAAAAGATAAAGAGAGAATCTTAAAAGCAGCAAGAGAAAGACAGTCAGTTACCTACAAGGGAGTACCCATACGACTGTCAGCTGATTTCTCAACAGAAACCATGCAGGCCAGAAGAGAGTGGCAAGAAATATTCAAAGTGATGAATAGCAAGAACCTGCCACCAAGATTACTTTATCCAGCAAAGCTATCATTCAGAATAGAAGGTCAGATAAAGAGCTTCACGGATAAGAAAAAGCTAAAGGAGTTCATCACCACCAAACCAGCATTATATGAAATGCTGAAAGGTATTCTTTAAGAAGAGGAAGAAGAAAAAGGAACTCTTACCATTTGCCACAGCATGGATGGAACTTGAGAGCGGATAAATACCACAGGATCTCACTCATTTGTGGAATATAATGAACAACATAAGCTGATGAACAAGGACTGATCCAGAGACGGAGAGGCATTGATTGGACTGTCGGGACTTGGAGGGAAGGTAGGGGAGGGTGGGGGTAAGGGGGAAAGATCAACCAAAGGACTTATATGCAAGCATATAGGCCTAACCAATGGACATGGACAACGGGGGGGGTGAGGGCATGAGCGGGGGTGGGGGGCGTGGGGGGTAGAGGGTAACGTGGGGACAAGGACACATATGTAATATCTTAATCAATAAAAATATTAAAAAAAAAAAAAAAAAAAAGAGGCTATAGTGATAGAGACGGCTATGGTCATGATCATGACTATTCAGATCATCCAAGCGGTGGCTCCTACAGGGATTCATATGACAGTTATGGTAACTCACGTAGTGCTCCAACTACACGAGGGCCCCTGCCATCTTATGGTGGAAGCAGTCGCTATAATGATTACAGCAGCTCACGTGACGGATATGGTGGAAGTCGAGACAGTTATTCAAGCAGCCGAAGTGACCTCTACTCAAGTGGTCGTGATTGGGTTGGCAGACAAGAAAGAGGGCTTCCCCCTTCTATGGAAAGGGGGTACCCTCCTCCACGTGATTCCTACAGCAGTTCAAGCCGCAGAGCACCCAGGGGTGGTGGCCATGGAGGAAGCCGATCTGATAGAAGGGGAGGCAGAAGCAGATATTAAAAACAAAACTTTGGATCAAAATCCCTGTTCAAAGAAACAAACAGAAAGTGGAACCTATTCTGTCATAACTACCCAAGGACTACTAAAAGGAAAAATTGTGTTACATTTTTTAAATTTCCTGTTAAGTTCCCCTTCATAATTTTTATGTTCTTGAGAGGAATAAAGTAAAACATGCTTGAAAAAAAAAAAAAAAAGACAGAACCTGGCTGGAGAACCTAGTGAGAGAACATGGCTAGAGAACCTGGCTACAGAACCTGGCTATGATGATCACCTGAACGCTGTCTCCGTGTCATTCCTTCTTCGCCGACTCTGTCCACACCTTTGGGGACCCCTGGACCTGCTGGGGTTGGACCCCACCAGGTCTCTGCAGCATCAGGTCACTGCTTGTATAGAATTATTGTCTGTCCTGGTGGCGTTCCCTTTTGTATTCTCATCCCAAAGCCCTCCTACAATCCAGCAAGTGTGTCATTTTTCTTTGGACCTGGCTTGACATTCTTTTTTAGTCCTCTTCTTTCTTGACTGCCAGCAAGGTGTACTCATTTTTTTTAAAAAATCCTCTTTTTATTGATTTTAGAGAGAGAGGAAGAGAAAGGGAGAGAGAGAGACCAACATCAATGTGAGAGAGAAACATCGATCGGTTGCCATATGTACCCCGACCAGGTATCAAACCTGCAACCTGGGCATGTGCCCTCAGTGGGAATAGAACCCAGGACTTTTTGGTGTACAGGACTATGCTCCCACCAATCAAGCCACAGAGGCCAGGATGGTGTAGTTGGACTCTGTTTTAAACCACAACTCTAGTCAATGCTTTAGCTAACAGGCATGGTTGTAAGATATGTATCTCTAGTTGCAGCAAAAGCATTTTTATGCATTGGTCCTGTGGGAAGTCAGAAGGTGCAGTGGCAGCACAGGGTACTGTGCACTAAGTACTCTTGTTCCAGTCCTCACTGCACCCACATGAGCAAAAATAGCATCAGCATTTCCTTGCCCCGGGCTTGCCACCGCTCTTCCAGAATTGTGTGCTGTCAGGAGCAGCAGGCCGGTCTCTCCAACACTCCAAGCGACCTCCTGACATTTCTGTTTCCTCCGAAGACCGTGTTTTCTCCTGTGTATCTCTCATCCACCTGGCAGGATGCCTGACCCAGTGTAAGAGCTCCTGAATAAGTGAGTTCAGAGAGGAGGACAACCAAAGCACTCAAGAGGAGGACTTGGAATTGGAATAATGATTATGTGGTTTTCATAGATCCTGCCTGCTATTCAAATTAACTTCTATGTGGACCCAAATCTCTCTGGTCATTGATCCTCGTACACTTTCTTGCTGACCCCCTGCCGTCTCCAACTTAGAGTCTTTCTCCTTTATTTCTGCTGGGCAATGTCCTGAGGATGCAAGAGGCGTATTATCCATGACCTAGATTTCTACACAGTATGTACATATTCTTCCCTGGAGAAGAAATGAGGACAGAAAGAGACATGGGGTATAAGTGCAGTGGCTACCAGCATGGGCTCCGGAGACAGACAGACCTAGGTGCTAGCTCAAGCCATATATATATATATATATATATATATATATATATATATGTGTGTGTGTGTGTGTGTGTGTGTGTGTGTGTGTGTGTGTTACTAAAAATCTCACTTCAGTTTCTCATCTACAGTATAAAGGAGGGAAGCCTCATATGCCCCTCATAGGACCCTGGTAGGGTTAAAAGGCATCATGCATGTAAAACCCTCATCAAGGACTCAATACATGGAGGTTATTACTGTTGTTGTCTGGAGAAACGCACGGTATGAATAAGGGAAATGAAATGTAACAGTAATATACTTGGGACAATAACAACAACAACAAAAATCCAAGTGAGTCAGTTATACAATGTTGCAAACACTGCTGGTAGCCTACTTAATAACCTTCTCTGCTTCCTCCCTTCAAATAGAAACGCTATCTTTTCGGGCAGAAGGTGCCCGTTAAGGGTTAACAATAGTCGTCTTCTCAGACATCCTAAGCTAGAGTGTCTGTGAGCAGAGCGGCTGTCTGACTTCCTAGAAAGCTACATTTTCCTGGCAGAGAGCGTGTGGTACCTTTTGCCCTTTCTTCCTGTCTGAAATCCAACTTCGATGCCTGGAGGTGGAGGAGCATCTTGCAGCTCTGAGGATCAAGGTCCACGCTGGGCTGCTGCATATGGTCACAGTGACTGTGCATGGAGACTGCAGTGTCGAGTCAGCGAGGGGTCTGGCAGGACACAGATGGCTCAATCCAATAGGCTAGTGGTGGAGATTTTGGAAAAAAAAAAAAAAAAAGGCCATTTGAAGTGTGTAGTTGGAGGTGTTAGGGAAATGTGGTTAAGAGATCGTTCGGTAGCCTGGGGTTAGAAAATGCAGGGAGCCATCACTGCCCCTGGCCCTGAAGGGTGAGGGAAGGGAGTGGTTAGCAGGACTGCGAGGAAGTGGCTGCATGAACAGGGCAGCCCAGTAGCGGCAGCCGGTGCTGACCCAAAGAGAAGGGACTAGAGGGCGAATTCCTCAAACCTTAAAATCTCCTCTTGGTGGTGCCTCCCATCGGCCAAACCCAAATGGAAGTCAGAGGGCAAGGGAGCTCAAGTGATGTAATCGACTTCTGTCAGCCTCTCAGGGCACTGAACAGGTTGAAGAGTGGAGGGTTGATCTGTACAAGCAAACAGAAATATCCTTGCACAGGGTGGCCAGCAGCCTTGCACGTGTTAAGAGGGCAGAGCAAGGACAACGGAGGAGCCCGAGTCGCTGGTAGCATCGGGAGCCACCCGGCAGCTCTGAACTAACTACTTAGGACACATCTTGCTAAATGAGGAAAAGAAGCCCTCTGTGCTAAGTCACTTTGGTCATGTTTCAGTCCTATGCCTGAATGCAGTCCTATGCCTGAATGCAGTCCTGTGTGACCTTGATGCATTTCACGTGCATTTTAAATTTGTGGTGTCAATATATTGTATATCTGGCTCATTAGTATTCCATGTTTCTTTTCTGCTGAAAGTCAAATGGTCATCATTTCTTCTTGCCCAATGGGCCTGCCCTGCTGAGTTATAGATAAACCTTCGATAAAAATTTATTAAAGCTGATAAAGGTGACTGGGAGGAAAGGAGAGCGTATTCTGCAGTAGCAGTGACTCACTCAATGGCTGGTTGGTCTGACAAGCCTCTACTCATTGCCTCTGTCTCCCTAGGCTGGGCTCCAAGATCACCCATGTGGGGCAGGAAGCACAACTATAGGAGCCCCAATTCCCTCTTTTGCCTGGTGGAGCTCAACGATGGGTCCTCTCCTTGTCTGGAGCTTAGGTCCCCTGTTACCCCGATCTGCACAATGGCTCCTGCACCCTACTCTTTGCACCTGGGTTCTCTCCCACACAAGATGACCGTTTTTTTTTTCTTCCTTGGCTCTTGTGCCAATTTCCTTTCTTGTAACTGGTGTAAGCTCTCCCTGGCATAGAATTCTGCCTTGCTCTTGCCTGCTGCCCTCTCCACGCCTTGGCCACAGCTCCAGCCAAGACCCATGGCCAGAGCTGTGCAATCTGTGAACAGGCCTCTCAGACACCATCTGCTCCCTTCATCTTGGGAGCAGTGCCTGCCCAGACTCTCTGCTGCTGGAGTCCAGTCGACCCGCTGGCACTCCCCAAAACCTCTCCTCAGAGCTCTGCCAAAAAACCCTTGGCCCGAGTCCTCAGTTGAATTAAGGTATCCCTCGGACGTGCAGTTTATCCTCTTGGCCGAAAACACAGCACTGTCTGCTGCCTCCCAGTGTGAGTCCCTCCCTCGGAGGCAGGTACCTCGGTGGCTCAGAAGGAGGAGTAGAAACGGTAATGATGTAATGAAAACGCTGCTGCTGGAGTAAAACCATTTACGACTCCCCAAATGCTACCTACCTGCCAGGCATTGCTTAAGTGCAGCACTGTGCTTGTTTGCATGGCAACAGCACAAATTTCAGTTACCACGGTGTAATTCAATAACATCATCCCTCTCCCCCAAGCAACGCAGTTCAAATCTGTCACCATAGGACAGTGACGGCGAACCTTTTGAGCTCGGCGTGTCAGCATTTTGAAAAACCCTAACTTAACTCTGGTGCCGTGTCACATACAGAAATTTTTCGGTATTTGCAACCATAGTAAAACAAAGACTTATATTTTTGATATTTATTTTATATATTTAAATGCCATTTAACAAAGAAAAATCAACCAAAAAAATGAGTTCGCGTGTCACCTCTGACACGCGTGTCATAGTTTCGCCATCACTGCCATAGAATAACTGTAATCCCATAAGTGCAAACGTTGTGGCTAGCTTTTCAAAGCAACTGTGCAAATCGCAGAGCTACATCAGAATCAGCGGCCACTCATGTCACTTCTTTGACACAGTGGCTGTTGGTGACTGACTGGTCACTGGAATCTGTTGTTCAGTTTAGGTATAGACAGCAAAGTGTGTAGTTGCAATGCTTCCTTCCCACCCAGCAATAAACCCATGTGATGTTTACAAATATGGGCAACAGAGAGAACTGACCAATAAAGATAAAAGTGTAGTAAAGAAACAAAAAGTGATCCCGGTGGGAGTGAAGTCCAAATCCAAGGTAAATGGCCGTGAGCTATAACTATTCAACTCTAGATATGCAGCCAGGAAAAGTTAGTAAAAGTGAATTTATGAACGTAAGCGAGGAAAGTGGTGGTGATGAAAAGGAGGCAGACGTTGCAGAGAAAGTGAGTGAGCGAAAAATTCACACCGAAGGAACTCTCCAAGGTGTTTTGTGACATTGAAAGTGTGAAGGATAAAATATGGGAAGCTGATCCAAATTTAGAAAGGAGTACGCCAATTTGCCAACTTGCCAAGGCACAGAAAAGCTGCTCGCGCTGTACAGTAATAAGAAGGTCCTCTTGGTAAGTTTTATACAAAATTAAAACATCTTGTTCTCCATGTTTCTAATGTTTTAAATTACAGAATGGCGAATAAATATTAGGTTAGCTAACTTTTCATTTCCCTAGATATTTAAAGCCAACAGGGAGAGTTTTAAACATTCTGACAGAAATTTTAAAGGTCACCGAACAATTGTGATTTTTCTCATTGAGAAGACCCCTTTGCAGTGTTTAAGCTTGCATGGTCATTTTTACAGAACAGCACCACCATGCAAGGCAAGGGCTGCCTGTGTTTTACATCTATTCTCTCATTTGATCTTTAAATAACCCTAAGCAATAGATGCTAGCATCATCCCCATTATATAGAAAAAGAATCTGAGGCTCAAAGACAATAAATAATTTGACCCAGATCAAAAAGCTAATGAAAGGCTGCACCTCTTGGATTCTAAACCCCATGATCTTAACCTCTATGCTATATTATCAGTCCAGGTAGATGATGGGTATTTGATATGGGGGAGCAGGTGTGAAGGAGAGAAAGTGATGAGAGATGAAGGTACCTTCTCTAGTGTAATCTAAAAAGGCTAGAACAGTATTGTCCAAAAGAGCTTTCTGTTTTCTATTCTATTTTTTAAAAAATACTTTTTTATTGATTTCAGAGAGGAAGGGAGAGGGTGAGAGAGATAGAAACATCAATGATGAGAGTCATTGATTGGCTGCTTTCTGAACACCCCCTACTGGGAATCGAGCCTGCAAGCGGGGCATGTGCCCTTGACTGGAATCGAACCTGGGACCCTTCAGTCTGCAGGCTGACGCTCTATCCACTGAGCCAAATCAGTTAGGGCTTATATTCTATTTTTAAAGCATATAACTATCTATATAATTTATAATCTATAATACAGAAATATATATTCAACCTTAATATACATGTAAATCTATGTGTACTCCTTAGTCTATCTTTTCTTGATCCTCCAGGATTTTGCTCCACCAAGAAACTTGAATATTACCTGAGTACATGGCTATATATATATATATATATATATATATATATATATATATATATATATATATAATATGCAAAGTCCCCTCAGGAGTTTGACTGGGAGACCAGGAGTTCGATCACTCACTAAGACGTGATGCTGACCACCCAGGGGTGGCATGGAATGAAGGAAGGCCCCAGCCGGCACCAGAAGGCCCCTATTGGTCCTGATTGCTGGCCAGGCCTAGAGACCCAGCCCATGCACTAATTTTGTGCACTGGGCCTCTAGTTCTAAATAAAAGCTACATTTCCTGGCTGGTGTGGCTCAATTGGTTGGAACATTGCTGCATACACTGAAAGGTTTGATTCCTGGTCAGAGCACATACCCAGGTTGCAGGTTTGATCCCCGCTGGGGTGCATTCAGGAGGCAACTGGTTGATGTTTCTCTCTTGCATGGATGTTTCTCTTTCTCTATCTAAAAAAAAAAAAAAAAAAAAAAAAATTAAATTAATAAAAACATATCCTCAGGTGAGGACTAAAAGAAAAACACTATATTTCCCAAACTTCTTCAACTGGCCTGTGACTAAATATTGGCTTATGGGATAAATAGAAAAAATATGTATAATCCCAGGATGTGTTCTGGAGAAGGGAATGTTCCTTTCCCTTGCTCTTTCCTGCTGGCTGGAACGTGGATGAAATGGCTAGAGCTGAAGCAGCCATCTTGGGCCACGAGTTGGAAGGAGGAATTCTAAGCTTTAAAATCTACAAATTCCTGAGGACTTGTGAAACAGAGCTGCCATGCCAGTTTTGGAATGCCACCTCCAATATTCATTTACATGAAAAAAACAGCAACTTTTAAAGCCATTATTATTTTGTTTTTATATATTTCTGTCACTGCAGCTAACGTCATCTTAATATACCAAAGGCCTGGGGGTTCTGGGTGGCTTGTGGGCAAGATGCTTTTTGTCCCTGCAAAAGGAAAGTCCTATTTCTCCATCCTGGCTATCCTCCTGCTTCATGCCTTTGGGCATGTTATGTGAGGACACAATGCCCAGGGCTGCAAAAGCCTTCTTATGACCACAAAGGAAAGATCGAGAGAAATCCAAAGCAACCACTCAGAACCATGACACCATCGAAGTGCTGAACGAACTCTGGAGCCACCTACCCCAGATTTCTTATGTAAGATAATTATGAGCCTTACCTTTTAGTTACTATGTGTTGAATATTCTGCTACTTGTGGCAGAAAGCATTTCCAAATGACATTTCTCTTCCTATGTTCTGAATGTTTATGTCCCTCCACAAATTCATCTGTTGAAAACCTCACCCCTAAGGCAATGTTATCATTAAGTGGGGCTTTTGGTATTTTGGTGCTTAGGTCATGAGGATGGAACCCTCATGGATGAGATTAGTGCCCTTATAACAGAGACCCTAGAGACTTGCCTGGTCCCTTCCAACATGTAAAAATACAGGGAGAAGTCAGCAGTCTGCAACCTGCAGACCCTGACCATGCTGGCAGCCTGATCTTGGACTTCCAGCCTCAATAACGATGAGAAATAAATTTCTAGTCTACGGCCACACCACCCTGAACGCGCCCGATCTCGTCTGATCTCGGAAGCTAAGCAGGGTCGGGCCTGGTTAGTACTTGGATGGGAGAAATAAATTTCTGTTATTTATAAGCCACTGAGTCTGTAGTATTTTGTTTTAGCAGCCCAAAATGAGACTTGATTGTGACCCTAAAGAAGGATCTAGTTGAAAAAAGAAAGACTGACAATCAAGATGTTAAGAACAGCTTTCCCTGCACCCATTTCTCTCCTCCAACCACTGTTCGTTCTTTCCTTTCATGGGCGAGTCTCTGTAAAAAGTGGACTACACATGCTATTTGCACTTTTTCACTTGTTATTCATTCTTCGATCTTCTCTGCCTTCCTTCCTCCCACTCTGCTGAGCATTTTAATCTAGGCCACTAATAACCTAATTTTCAAATCAAATAGACACTTTTTTTGTCTTCTTCCTCTCTGACCTCTCTATGCCTTTGGCTTTGATAACCACTTCCGCCTCTGTGAAATCCCCTTCATGGGTGGCTTCTTTGACATCACCCTCATCCAGTTCCCTTTTGACCTCTCTGGCTCCTCAGTCTGTACGTCCTAAATGTTGGCTTCTTCTCTTCCCTTTCTACACTCTCCTCCTAGGTGCTAACTTCTAATCCTGTAGTTTCCAAGATTGAAGGTAGCTTTCTTGGGAACAGGGGCCCTAGTCTAGATTTGTCATTTAAACAGAGATGAGTCAAAGCTGATCTGGTAAAGGTATTTTTCCCATTGGATTAAGCACTTAGTCATGGATTGAATTGTGTGCCCTCAAAGGATATGTTAAACCCTTAACACCCAATACCTGTGAATGTGACCTTTTTTGGACACAGGGTCTTTGTAGATGTAATCAAGCTAAGATGAGGTCACTAGGATGGGCCTTAATCCAATATGACTGGTGAATGTATAAGAAAACAAGAGACAAAGACAGACACGGACAATACCCTGTGGCGACGGAGGCAGAGATTGGGGTGATGCAGCCACAGGCCCAAGAATGCCTATGATTGATGGCTCCCACCAGAAGCTAGAGTCAAGGAAGCATTCTCCCCTATGGGTTTCAGAGGGATGAGGGCCCTGCTGACACCTTGATTTTGGATTTCTAGCCTCCAAGACTGTGAGACAGCCCATTTCTGTTGTTTCAAGCCACGTGGTTGGTGGTGCTTTGTTATGGGAGTCCTAGGAAATGGATACATACTTCCTCCATTGTCCTGCAGTTCCTTATCTGACCAACCATTTATAAGTTGCAAATATCATACACTAGTTTTGTTTAACTTAAATATCAACATTGGGTTTGCAACTTTTTTTTTTAATCCTCACCTGAGGATATTTTCCATTGATTTTAGAGAGAGTGGAAGGGAGAGGGAAAGACAGAGAAAAATATCAATGTGAGAGAAACACTTCGATTGGTTGCCTCCTGCAGGGCCAGGGAGGAGCCTGCAACTGAGGTATGTGCCCTGGACAGGAATCAAACCCGGGACCCTTCCACTGAACCAAACTGGCTGGGGCAGTTTGCAACTTTTTAATTTTACTCTTAATCTTTTTCTTAAAGAACATTAAAAAAAACTTACCATCTACTTACATAATGACTCATAAAAGTTGGACATTTTAACAATGACCTTACAGTTCTTTTAAAAAAATATATTTTTATTGATTCCAGAGAGGGAGAGGGAGAAAGAGATGGAAGCATCAGTGATGAGAGAGAATCATTGATCAGCTGCCTCCTGCACATCGCCCACAGGGTATAAAGCCTGCAACCCAGGCATTGCCCTGACTGGGAATCCAACCGTGACCTCCTGGTTCATAGGCTGACACTCAAACCACTGAGACACACAAGCTGGGCTGAAGTACAGTTCTTAATCAAATATCTTATGTTTTATGAAAAACATATTGCTCTATCCCTTCTCCAGTTTTGTTTTAGATACATAAAAACTTTATAACAGAAACATTGAAGGGCCCCTTGGTATGTGACAAAGAAAACCTTCCTACATAAATATTCATATCCCCCTTCGTTTCCAGCCATCTTTCGCCTCCCTTCCCAAATTTTCTCTGACCCTGTTTGAAACTGGGGCAATAGTGAGAAGGAGAACTTGAGAAGCAGGAGCTGAAAAGAACAGTGAGAATTCCTTTTTAAAAAGGTAGAGAATCACCCCTCAGAAGAAAGTTTAGATGGATGAGAAGGTAGAGAGGGAGCTGGGAAAGGGGGCTGCGCTCGGCATAGGAGAGAAATTGAAAATGACCAAAGAGGAGGAAGAAGGAATGTTAGGAAATTTTATAGATGTTGTGTGTATTCCTGCTTTTTTAGAGTTTGAGGTAGGGGTTTTAATTGCTTCCAATATTTTTTTTTTTTTTCCGGCTTGACTGGTGTCTCTTTGAGTGTGATTCTGTGTAGGACTAGGTCACAAAGCAGCCGAGCCTGACTTACAAGGGTTACATCTAACCACGATCAGAGGCGGTTCAGTGGTGAAGGGTAGGGGCTCTGCAATCAGAACCCCGCGCCTGAACCCTGCTCCCCATCCTGTTCTGCTCGG
The DNA here is from genome assembly GCF_014108235.1 of Myotis myotis. Taxonomy (NCBI): domain Eukaryota; kingdom Metazoa; phylum Chordata; class Mammalia; order Chiroptera; family Vespertilionidae; genus Myotis; species Myotis myotis. The sequence continues at coordinate 200,523,113 of NW_023416335.1, forward strand.
AGCCCCGGGGACAATTCCTTCTCTGTGCCTCATTCGCCACCGCGAAAAGGAGGTAACAGTACCCGCTCCCTGGATTGCTGGGAGGATCAAATGAGACAGCCAAGGCCATGAGGACGGTGCTTGGCAACGGAGGACGCTCACCTGTCGGCAATAAAACACGACTCTGCGTATAACTCTCACCTGCTTACACGGAACAAAAACAGAACCTTTGGGGGCTCGCCGTTCCTCAGCCCCTTGGAACGTCATCGCCAAGCCTGCCCGTCCTGAGCGGCCTCTGCAGGCTCAGCTCCCTTCCTCCCTGCGGTTGTGGTCCAGACTCCCTCCCTCGCGCCCGCGTTCCAGGGCATCCCCCGGCCCAGGCGGCGCGTCCCGCCTCCGCGGAGACAGACTTCGCTCTCCCCTCCCCGCGTCCCGACGCCTCGAGCCTCTACGCGAGCTTTCCGCCCTCGGAGCTGTGACCGCTGAACGGGTCTGACCCGCCCGCACATCTCGATGCTCAAGGCGGCCGTAAAGGAAAACGCTGCACCTTCTCTCGCGCACACAAACCGCGGGGCCCCGGGTGGGGAGGGGAGACTTGGTCGGTAGGAAACGTCCTCCCACCCAAAACCTGTGGCCCCGCTGCCCCGGCCCGGCGATGTAGCCCGGGGGTGGGGGCGAGCTCCCCCGCTAGACCCCCTCCGCGGCCCGCTGGCCTCCAGCCTTGCCCCGGGGCGGCCGCCGTCATGTGACCGCCCCCGCTGCCACCCCCGCGCACAGCTGGAGGCGGGCCCCGCCCTCCCCCGGGAGCCCAGGCGCCCGAGCGACGCGCGGCATTGTGGGTAGAGGGGCGGGGGTTGGGAAGATGGCGGCTCCCAGCCTCCTCAACTGGAGGCGGGTTTCTTCCTTCACGGGGCCGGTCCCCCGCGCCCGGCACGGACACCGGGCCGTGGCCATCCGGGAGCTGATGATCATCTTCGGTGGAGGCAACGAGGGCATCGCGGACGAGCTGCACGTCTACAACACGGGTAGGCGCGGCGGCGGTCTCCGGCCCCGCCTGTGGGAGCCGCGGAGGGGGAGGGGAGGCGAGGCGGCGGCCGGGGCCTGACAGCTGTCACCGCCGGGTCAGCGCCTCCTCCCGCGGGCGGCGAGGGGCGCGGCTCGGCCGGGCGGCCCGGGCCCCGCAGTGTCTTGGGGGGCAGCTTCGTTTCCCCGGTGCCCCCCCCCGGGCGGAACCGGCCCCCGAGCGGGACGCGCCGGCCCTCCGGCGTGCGGTCCCGACAATCACCACCCCCCCCACGCCCCGCCATCGCTAGCGGACGTCGGCGCGCGAGGGTGGCTGTTTCTAACCGCCTGTGCCTCCTTCCCAAGTCTCGTCCACCCCCGGTCCCTCTTCTGTCAAAAACCCAAACCAACCCCAAACCCAGGCGCCTCCGGACCTTCCCGGTCTTCGCCCTCTTTCCTCTCGGGAGGAAGGGAGGCTGGGGGCTGGGGTGCGGAGGGAAACCCAGAGGCTGCTGGTGCTTTCACTCCGATGCAGCCGGGTCTCGGGCAGGTGGCAGGTTAGATCCCCCCACCTCCGCTGGTAACCCCCTTAACTGTCGGGGAAGTGGTTGGGGTGGCGCAGCGCCTGTCGGTGCACAGTGGGGGGTGTGAGCCGCCGCTCCGCCCGGGAAGGGGACGGTCAGCCCGCGCGCCACCGCACGTCCCCTGCGCCCCTCGCCCGGGAGGCCTGGCCTTGGAGCACCTCCGCGGGTTAGAAAGGAAGTCGGGCTTCATTTTTCCCACCTGTAAATGCGCCCGCTGCCGGGAGCAGCCGGTTTCCTCGGTGTAAGGCTAATTCTCCTGAATGTGGGGTCTGGGCCACAGTCCCTTCTCTTGGACCCGGCCGCTCAGTCGTAGTGGTCACTGAAAGGCTAACACGGTGGCGGAATAGGGGGCATTTTATTTTTCTCACCCTCCCCTTCTCCTGGCACCCCGACATAGGAAGTGCTAAAGTTGTCTGGGCCCTGCCGGGCCGGCGTGGCTCGGCTGGTGGGAGCTCGGTCCTGTGCACGGAAAGGTGCTGGGTTCGGGTCCTGGGTCCGGGCGCACACACCGAGGCTGCGGGTTGGATCCCGGTGGGGGCGCCTGTGGGAGGCAGCCGGCTGATGTGTTTCTCTCTGTGTCTCTCTACCTTCCTCTCTCTCTCCAAAGTCAATAGAAAACATTTTTAAAACGTTATTTGACAATGTGGTGTAAAGCTTTCGCTTTGGGATAAGTTAGACCTGGTTTGAGTTTTGTTCCGCCAGTTTCCTAGAATCCGTGCTGTCGGATTTTTCACTTGTAAAACGGAGATGATGGTATCCAGCAGGGTTTTCGTAAGAGCTACATGATGTAGATCAGGGATTTCCAGCAGCAGCATTATGGACATTTGAATGAGAGAATTCTTTGTGGACGGGGACTGCACTGTACTTAATTGTAAGTTTGGCGGTATCCATAGCCTCTACCCATTACTAGCCAGTAGCACCATCCCCCTCCCTCCAGTTATGACAACTAAAAAATTCTGGTTTGCCCCTGGGTGAGGGGCAAAATCATCCCCAATTAAGGACCACTGATGTAGATGATATACATAAAGTACATACTCATAGTTTGTGATAAATTGCATTTAGGCCCTGGCCAGGTAGCTCAGTTGGTTAGAGCGTTGTCCCTATAAGCCAAGGTTGCAGGTTTGACATCTGGTCAGGGCACATACAAGAAGCAACCAATAAATACCTGAATAAGTGGAACAACAAATCAATGTTTATTTCTCTCCCCCCGCCCCCATTTCCTGCGCCCCCCCCCTCAAGTGCCAATAAATAAATAAAATAATTGCTTTTAATTTTGTTTCTGTTTTGGCAACTAGTTACAAATCAGTGGTTCCTACCAGCTGTTAGAGGAGACATCCCTCCAGGCTGTGCTGCCCATGGATTTGTCTGTGATGGTACCAGAATATTAGTATTTGGGGGAATGGTTGAATATGGAAGATACAGCAATGAGTTATATGAGTTACAAGTAAGTGTATTTCAGATTTATTATTTCAATGATATTGCTCATAATTCTTCAAAATATTTCATTAACATACTGAAAATAGTGTGAGCTTCACCTTGTATAGTTCAGAAGAAATTATTTCCACTTCACTGAAAAACTAGTTTTTAATGTAATCTTTTTCCAATACCCAGTGGAACATTTGTATCATTAAGATATCTGTTACTTAGCATCATTGTACATATTACATGTTTATGGCTTTGTATGTTAGTGCAGTTCTTCAACCTCAGCCTGCAGCAGAAGCACTGGGAGGGCTTGTGAAAACATAGGTGGCTGGGCCCTGCCTCCAGAGATTCTGATTAATATTGTCTGTAGTGGAACCTCGCTATATGCATTCCTACCAAGTTCTCACCTGCTGCTGCTGGTCCCCAGATAATACTTTGAAAACCTCTGCCTTAGTTATAGAAATAGTTACCCTCACACTAAACTTTTTTTTTCTGGCTAGACATACAAAAGAAGGATAGCAGTTTTACATATCCTTTCTCAATTTGACAATCTACTAAACCAGAGTCCACTGTCACAGACCTAATTGACTTTTATTCCTGAATTGTGCATATGTTCTCAGGGCCATGATCTATGTTTTCACAAGCCCTCCAGGTGCTTGTGTTGCAGGCTGAAGTTGAAGAACTGCACCAAAATACAAAAGCCTAAAAATATAACATGAGAGCATCTGGTAATTGGCAGATGTAGGTGGATTATACCTATTTGCAAGCAACTAATTTTAAAAATCGTTTTAGAAAGCATGTATAGCTAGAGAATAAGTTTTTGAGTTTGATTTGTTAAATTGTCTTTGTGCTTATTTAAAGGATAAAATATATACCATTAATGGAGTACCTAATTTCAGAAAGTAAGACTAAAAATTACATTTAATCTTAAAGCTATATATAATATTTAATGTTTCATTTGGAAAATATTTTAGGACTGTTAGTGTTTATTTTTATAAGCTTGATTTGCCATTGTATAAAGTTGTGAATATGACCCTAGCTGGTTTGGCTCAGTGGATAGAGTGTCAGCCTGGGGACTGAAGGTCCCAGGTTCTATTCTAGTCAAGGGCACATGCCCCTTTTGTGGGCTCGATCCCCAATAGGGGGCGTGCAGGAGGCAGCAGATCAATGATTCTCTCTGATCATTGATGTTTCTATCTCTTTCCCTCTCCCTTACTCTCTGAAATCAATAAAAACATATTTAAAATAAATTTATGAATATGGAGGATTAGACAGAATTTCTTTTGAAACATTTATTTTAATTCCAGAAGTTATTTGCTTAATTGTCATTTGTCCCAAAAGTACCTTTTTGGAGTCTTCTGATTGGATTCAGATTTAAATGCATTAGTATGATTTTATACTATTAGCAATATAGGAATACTTTCCTGATTTTGTCTGAGTGTATTTATGCTCTTTTTTAGGCAAGTCGTTGGTTATGGAAAAAAGTGAAACCCCATGCCCCTTCTTCTGGTTTACCTCCTTGTCCTCGGCTTGGACATAGCTTTTCTTTGTATGGTAACAAATGCTATTTGTTTGGTGGCCTGGCAAATGAAAGTGAAGATTCAAATAATAATGTTCCCAGGTATGCTGACCCTTTTTCAGGCCAAATGCTTATCTTATGATTAAGATTAAGAACATTTAGTTTCTTCCATCTTTAGTTATTAGAGTGGATGAAGCTTAGCCTTTTTTGCATAACTTAACAGAACAAATTTGTGTGCATTTATATTTTCCTTAGTCCCTGGAGTATATGTTTTCAAAACTGTGTCTTTTCTCATCAGAAATACTTATTAAATTGATACTAATATAACTGCTTATAGCAATATATTTGTATCTTTTGAACCTGCTAATGTATTTTGGTTGACATAAATGATCATGAAAAGTAACAAATGGTTATTTTCACATTGATTTCTCTGGGAATTTAGTGACAAATATTTGACTACAAAATGAAGGCCATCATTTCCATTATTCACACAGAAAGCTACTAGAATGGTTCACACAGGCAAATACTTTTGGAACCAATCCTTTCTTTTTCCAAACAGAATCACTACCTCTTTTGTTTTCACATAGTGTTTTGATCACACTGTCATTATAGCAGTCAGGATTTGGAGATTTAGAGTCTAAAAGGCTGTTTCTGATTCACTGTTCACTATGTGTGTCCTTTAGTAGAAGTAATCTAAGCCTGCTTCCCTTCATTGAAATCGGAGTGATTAAATACCTACCTTTTAGTGTCATTGTGATGGCTAAAAAAGATCATTGGCATAATTTTCAAAGCACTTTGAGGTTGCCACCAGCACATAATACAGTAGTTATTATGACCATGATAATGGGTCTTTTTACTACATTAAATTAATGTTAGAGTCTTAGTTTTTATTTTTAAACTTTAAAAAATAACACTTACTAAAACATGGAAAATTTGGAAACTGGAGAAAAGGAAAAATAATTTATTCTACCACACTAATGCAGATACTTTTACTTTGAGCATGTCTTTTTTTCATTTTTTCTATTAAACAGTTTTTTTTAGATAGAGACTCATAAAAATTAGAAAGTATGTAAAGTTCTTTCTCACAGCATCAATGTCCCCCACATAGGCAAACACATAATTCAATTTGATATGTATCTTTTGGGACCTTTTTCATGTAATACATTGTATTACTCAACTTTTCTTAAGTTATTGTATGTAGCTGGCAAGCTTCCCGAGTTTATGCTACTTGAGGGTGCAAATAGATACATGCAGTATTTTCTAAAGCTTCTGACTAAAGCTAGTACATTCAGTTCTGTTCACATTCCATTGGCCTAAGCAAGTCATAAGGCCAAGCCTTCAGGAATGATTCCAGGGATATATGTTCTACTTACTGGGAGAGGAGAATTGGAAACATTAATTTGATCCTACAAAGACATGTATTTTCTTTTATAGAAGTGGGATATTTCTTTTTGCTCTTGACTTTGGGTGTGTACTTGTTTGTTTTTGTTGTTTTATTCTTTTAAGGATATAGCTTGGAGCTCTTTTCATGGCAGCAGGTATATATTGACCTTGTTTTTTAAAGGCTGAAAGTAGTGTGAATTATGCAAATTACTTAACCAGTGCCCTGCTGATGGACATTTAAATATCTTTCTTTTTTGCTATTAGTCTTGGCACATGTATAAATATTTTTGTAAGACTGATAGTTATAAGTGGAATTGAGGAGATGTCAAAGGGTATTTACATTTAAATTTTTTAGGTACTCCTGATACTCCTGAGTCAGTCTCCAAAGAGAAAGACAATTTATATTCCTAATAACAGTGTACAAGAATGCCTACACCCTTGGCAATACTGAATTGTGTCACTCTTCTTAATTGTTGCTAAGCTAATTGATGAATATATTACACTAGAGGCCTGGTGCACAGATTCGTGCACCAGTGGGGTCCGTTGGCTTGGCCTGTGCCTCTTGCAATCCGGAACCCCTCGGGGGATGTCAGAGAACCAGTTTCAGCCTGATCCCCACAGGCCAGGTGGAGGGACCCCACCGATGCACAAATCTGTGCACCGGGCCTCTAGTATGCATATAAGATCTTGGGTTAATCTCTTCCGCCCTCCCCCCTCCTCCCTTCCCTTTGAGATTCATCAATCTGTTCCATGTTCCATGCCTGAGGTTTCTGCTCCTGCATTGAGCATCTGCCCCCTGGTGGTCAGTGTGCATCATAGCTACCGGCCAGTTGAACAGTCGGCTGATCAGCTGGTTGCTTAGGCTTTTATATATATAGATAGATGATTTTATTTTGATATTTTTTAAATTGGAAATGAGTTTCATTAATTGCTTTTTGGACATTTGCAATTCCTATTTTGTATAGATTGCATGGATATAGCACATTTGTTTATCTATATTATCAGTTGATGGACATTTGGATTATTTCCAGTTTTGGGCTTTTATGAATAATGCTGCTGTAAACATTTACATACAAAGTTTTGTATGGACATATATTTATTTCTCTAGATTAGAAACCTAGAAGAATTACTGGGTCATATGGTAAATTTACATTTAAGTTCTTAAGAACTTCCAAGCTGTTTCCAAAGTGACTATTTCATTTTACATTCCCACCAACAATTTATGAAGGTTCTTGTTTCTTCACTTTCTTGCTAACACTTGTTATTGTCTGCCTTTTTTATTGTCACCAATGTAGTGGTATGTCATTGTGGTTCATTTTCCTATTGACCAATGATATTGAGCATCTCTTCATGAGCTTTTCAGCCATTTGGTGAAATTTCTATTCAACTCTTCATTGATTTTTAAATGAAGTTGTTTATGTTCTTATTATTGAACTAGAGGCCCGATGCACGAAATCCGTGCAAGAGTAGGCCTTCCCTGGCTGCCGGCACCGGCTTCCCTTCGGCACCTGGGACCCAGGCTGCTCTCTGGCCGCCGGCAGGCATCTGGGACCCGGGCTTCCCTCTGGCTGCCGGCAGGCACCTGGGACCCGGGCTTCCCTCACAGCCCTGGCTTCATCCGGAAGGTCGTCCAGAAGGACATCTGGAAGGATGCCTGGCCTAATTAGCATATTTTGCTTTTATTATTATAAATTGTAAGAATTCTTTATATTCCTGGATACAAGTTTGTTTTTAATCAGAAATGTGATTTATAAATATGTTCTTCCAGTCTAGCTTGTCTTTAATTTTCTTAATGGTATCTTTTTTTTTTTTAATATATATATATTTTTTTAATATATTTTATTGATTTCCCACAGAGAGGAAGGGAGAGAAATAGAGAGTTGGAAACATCGATGAGAGGGAAACATCGATCAGCTGCCTCCTGCACATCCCCCACCGGGGATATGCCCGCAACCCAGGCACATGCCCTTGACCAGAATCGAACCCGGGACCCCTCAGTCCGCAGGCCGACGCTCTATCCACTGAGCCAAACCGGTTTCGGCTTTTTAAAATATATTTTATTGGTTTTTTACAGAGAGGAAGGGAGAGGGATAGAGAGCTAGAAACATCGATGAGAGAGAAACATCGATCAGCTGCCTCCTGCACACCTCCCACTGGGGATGTGCCCGTAACCAAGGTACATGCCCTTGATCGGAATCAAACCTGGGACCCTTCAGTCCGGAGGCCAACACTCTATCCACCGAGCCAAACCAGTTAGGGCTTAATGGTATCTTTTGAAGCACAAAGTTTTTAATTTTGATAAGCCCAACATATTAATTTTTTATTTTATGGATCAGGCTTTTAATGTCATATTTAAGAACTCTGCCTAGCTCATGCTTTTGAAGATTTGTTCCTCTATTTTCTTCTAAAAGTTTCATAGTGTTAGCTCTTACATGTATATGTATGATTCATTTTGAGTTAATTTTTTTTCCTGGGGGAAAGTAAATGTCTAAATTCATCTTTTTACATGTTGATATACAGTTGTCCCAACACCATTTGTTGAAAAGACTATCCTTTTCCCATTGTATTGCCTTGGCATCTTGGTTGAAAATCAGTTGACCCAAAGTGTAAGTGTTTATTTTTGGACTCTCAATTCTGTTCCATTGATCTATATGTCTAGCCTTATGCCAGTACCACACTGTCTTGATTACTGTAGTTTTGTAGTAAGTTTTGAAATTGGAAGATGTAAGTTCTTAAATATTATTCTTTCTCAAGAGTGTTTTGGCTATTTTGGGTGCTTTACATTTCTATGTAAATTTTAGGATCAGTTTGCCAATTTCTGCACAAAGTTCTGTTGGAATTTTGATAGTGATTGTGTTGAATATATAGATTGAATTGTGGAGAGTTGCTATGTTATTAATATTGAGTTTTCCAATCCATGAACATGGAATGTCTCTCCATTTATGTAGACCTTCTTTCGTTTCTCTCAGCAATATTTTGAGGCTTTCAATGTACAAGTCTTGCTCTTATTTTGTTAAATTTATACTTAATTTTTTATTATTTTCGAGTTCATTACTAGTATATCGAAATACAGTTGGTCTCTGTATATTGGTCTTGTATCCTCTGACTTTGCTGAATTCATTTATTATTTTAATCATATTTTCATGGATTTCAGTTTTATTATTGACTCTTGGGAGTTCTTTGTATGTTGGTTTAATATGTTCCAAATACTCATTCCAAATCTTCTGTTTCCCTTTTTCTTTTATAGAGTTCTTATTTTTGTTTATCAAGTTTGACAATATTTTATTTTATGGCTTTCTGGTGTTATATCTTGTTTAGGAAGACTCTTTTACTCCAAAACTATAAAAATAATTTTTTAGGTATTCTAATACATTCACAACTTTGTTTTTTGTTTAAAACATTAATACATTTAGAATGTATTTTTGTGACTATTGTTTACTTTTCTTCATAATGGAGTTCCAATTCTCCCACCACCATTTATTAAGTAAGCCATTTTTTTCTTGTTAATTTGAAGCCCTATCTCTGTCATATCTTTATCCTCAAATAAATGGGTCTTTATCTAGGCTCTCTAGACCAGGAGTTCAAACTATACTTACTCTGTGGGCCAAATTTGGCCTGCTGCCTATTTTTTGTTAATAAAGTTTTATTGGAATGTAGCCATGCCCATTCATTTACATATTGACTCTGACTGCTTTCTATTGAAAAAGCAGAGCTGAGTAGTTGTGACAGACTTTATGACCTGCAGAGCCTAAAATGTTTATTTTTTGACCCTTCACCAAAAAAGTTCGTCAACTCTTGTGCTAGGTTCTATTGTTTCATTGGTATATTTATCTTTTTATCATTAATTGTGATATTTGCTGTAGGTTTCTAATATATATCTTTAATCAGATTAAAGTAGTTTTCTTAAAAATCATTTGGGAATAGGTTACTAGTTTTACCTTTAAGCCTTTTTTTTATGCTTACCTCCTTTTTCCATATATTCTTAAATCTTATTTTAGATTGAAATAATGTTAATAAATTAATTTTTTGGTCAGTCTTTCTTAGTGATTATTTAGACCTCACAACCACAGTTATCAACATCAATTTAAATATAATTATAAATTGCTATTTTCTTTGCTCTTCTATTTCTCTTATTCAGTGTATTTTTTCTTGGATTTCTTTTTATTTTTCCTGATTGACATCTAGAATCACTTTTTCCTAAAACAATTATATGGCTAAACTTTGAAATTTTATATACCTCAACTGTTTTAATTTTGCTTTCATATTTGAGTAGTAATTTAATAGGAAATAAGTTTCTGTAAACATTATTTTATTGAAAACATTCATGTCACAGATAAGAAGTTTGTGCCAGTTCCAAAAGTAAAAAAGTTGTATAGGACATTGTTGTATAGGACATTATAGAGTGAAAATTTAAAAAGAAAGAGAACTTGCAAAACAACATTTGTAATATGCCTCATTTATACATTTGTGGATATCCACACAGAAGTCTTACCAATTATTATCAGTAGTAATATTTTTTGTAACCTCATACCATGTAATAAATTGCTCTAAAAGTTAGTGATGCAAAGTAACCATTTTATTACACTCAAGGATTCTGTGCATTAGGAATTCAGACAGAACATAGCAATAATGATTAGGCCTCAGATGGGAATGCATGAATGGTCACTTGCATGTATGATGCCTCAGCTGAGATGGCTGAAGGGTGGACTCAGCTGGGACTGTCATCCTTTGTCCCTACGTATGGCTCCTCTAGATGGTGGTTGTATGATAGTTGGACTTACATTCTGGTTCAAGATTTCATAGTGAAGCTGCATTGGCCTTCTGTGACTCAGCCTCAGAAGTCACATACTGTCATTTCATCATACACTACTAGTTAGAGCAGTCACAGGCCTGCCCAGGATCAAGGGAGAGGACATAGACCCTACCTCCTGGTGGGAAGAGTGTCACAGAATTTATGGCTATGTTTTAAAACTATAATGGTTATTGTCATGGACAAGAGTGTTGGCTAAATGATGGCAGAATTTTTTAGATCTCTTCTGTTCTACTTATCCCCAGAAGGGTGCCTGATATATAGTAGTGTTTGGTAAATATGTGTTGATGATTAGGTATGGGGTTTCTGCTCTCATAATGTTTTTCTGTACTATATGAATTTTCACAGTAAGCATATATTACCTTTGTAGGTAGAAAAAAATGAAAGGTATACATTATGCTAATGTTTTCATTTTTTTAATGATATCTTAGATATTTAAATGATTTCTATGAATTGGAGCTACAGCATGGTTCTGGTGTTGTGGGTTGGAGCATTCCAGTGACTAAAGGGATTGTGCCTTCGCCAAGAGAATCTCACACAGCTGTTATATATTGCAAAAAAGATTCTGGAAGTCCTAAAATGTATGTTTTTGGTGGAATGTGTGGTGCTCGCCTGGATGACCTATGGCAACTCGACTTAGGTAAGTTTAACTTGATTCAGGCTCAAGAACTGGTTATGATTGATAAAAGCAAATATAAAAATTGCTTTGAAAAATATTTTTTATTACAGTATTGATTGAGTTGCACTTAGATTTATTTATAACTAGAGGCCCGGTGCATGAATTTGTGCACCAGTGGGGTCCCTCGGCCTGGCCTGGGGGATCGGGCTGAAACCGGCTCTCCAACATCCCCCAAGGGGTCCCAGATTGCAAGAGGGTGCAGGCCAGGCCGAGGGACCTCACCAGTGTACACTCAGGGCCGGGGAGGGAAGCGGGAGGTTGGCAAGCTGGGGAGGGACCATGGGAGGGCTCCAGGGCATGTCTGGCCCATCTTGCTCAGTCCCAATAGGCCAGACCCCAGCAGCAAGCTCACCTATTAATTGGAGCATCTTCCCCCAGTGGTCAGTGCACATCATAGGAAGTGGTTGAGCAGCCTTAGCATATCATTAGCATATTATACTTTGATTGGTTGAATAGATGACTGGACATTTAGCATATTAGGCTTTTATTATATAGGACTAGCACTGTAGACATTACCAGGGGCAGCAGGGTGTGATGTGAATGGTTCCTGCTGATCAATTAGATTGAACAAGTGGGTGTTTATGACAGTGACTCTCCTGTATTTCCTGTCAGTAGGATCACCATATGTCCTGGTTTGCTTTAATGGTCCTAGCTCATGCCTATTATCCCATGTAATTATCCATAGCATCCACTTTCACTCTGAAGTGTCCCAGTTGGGGATGATCACATTTATATCGTTACTCTTATCTACAGGAAATGTAGCATTAGTAATGTTACTGCTGGTCAGCGAAAAACCTTGGGTACCTCTTTTTAAAAAAATCCTCATCCAAAAAAATAAAAATAAAAAAATTCTCATCCAAGGATATGCTCTTTACTGATGAGAGAGAGGGGGTTTGGGGGGGCAAAGAGATATATCAATGTGAGAGAAACATCAATTGGTTGCCTTCTTGCATGCTCCCCAACAGGAATCCAACCCGCAACCTTTCAGTGCTCGGGGTGATGCTCCAACCAACTGAGCCATACCAGCCATGGCTTGAGTAGCCCTTTTTAAAGAGATCCTAGGAATAAATAATTGGGGAGTAGGTATGCCTCTTACTTTTGACTGTCTCTGCCCAGTGTACTCTTACGTAAAATATTAAAATCCCTAATGTCCCAATTCAGAATTGATGGCATTCTAAATACATCCCTCTATTACAAGTACTAACAATAAAGTATAAATAGATTTCTGTGACTAGCAATTTATGTCAGTTGGAAATGTTTAAAATAAAATTCAAGTAACAGTTTTGAAATATTTTTTCTTTATTTTAGTAAGACCTTTTTGGTTTTAATTTTTAAAATTCTGCAAGTTGAGATAGTTTGCTGTTATTAGATCAAGTTGCTAATATCCTTATCTTTACTTTTAGAAACTATGTCATGGTCAAAACCAGAAACTAAAGGGACAGTGCCACTTCCACGAAGCCTTCACACAGCCAGTGTTATAGGAAACAAGTATGGTGCTTTTTTGTTTTCACTGTTTTTAAACTGAATAGAAACATCGAACAGACTGTCAAACCTCAGAGGAAGGCAGGGAGAGTGGAGGGAGGGCAATGGGGGAAAAAGGGGACATATGTAATATTTTCAAAAATAAAGATTTATTTTTTTTTAAAAAAGAAAGATATACCCAAAGAAGAGTGATGCTACTAGTTTCTTAGAAATATATTACTGAATTTAATAATGTTTGTGCTTACTGAAGCTAAAAAAATATGCCTACAGAAGCTAAAATGCTTAATGTGCCATTTTCTTATCATGCTGCCTCTTATACTTCTTACATTCTTTACAATGCCTTGCACAGAGTACGTATTACGTAAGTGTAACGCAAAGTGTTGTCGAAGTGATCAGTCCTCCATTGACAGGTTTGACACACCTCACTGTTTCTTTTTACATATTTTTGGTAGTGCTTGATTTGTACTCGGCTGTTACTCAGTATGTGCATTCCATGGTTATACTTTTGATGGAGTTATGGTTAGACTACAGACTCTGAAACTAGATTGCCTGAATTCAAGTCCCAGCTTTGCTGTTTGTGCTATATGACCTGGGGCAAGGAAACCTAACCTATTTGTATCTCAATCTTCTGAAATATAAAATGCTGATGATAATAAAACCTGCTTCACAAAGTTGTCAGGAGAATTAAATGGGTTGATACATTTAAAATATTTCAAACAGTGCCTGGTACATAGAGGCACTTAATGGTTAGCTATTACTGTTGTCAACAAGTAAATGCCCTTATTTGTGCAACACTGGGCCAGAATTAGTTTTTTTTTTTTAATATATTTTTATTGACTTCAGAAAGGAAGAGAGAGGGAGGCAGAGATAGAAACATCAGTGATGAGAGAGAATCATAGATTGGCTGCCTCCTGCACGCCCCATACTGGGGATCGAGCCCATAACCCGGGCACGTGCCCTGACCCGGAATCGAACCGTGGCCTCCTGGTTCCTAGGTCGATGCTCAACCACTGAGCCACGCCGGCCGGGCTTGAACTAGTATTTTTAAAAATAAAATTTAAGTATTTAATTAAATAGGGACTTTACCCTAAGAGCAGTGTTTTTGGAAACAGTTGCAATTTAGATCCTCATTAGTTCTTTTTAAAATTTTTTACTAAATTGCCCTAGCTGATTTGGCTCAGTGGATAGAGCTGCAACCTGTGGATGGAAGGATCCCAGGTTCGATTCCAGTCAAGGGCACAGACCTCGGTTGCAGGCTCCTCCTCCCTGGTTGGGGCTTGTGCAGGAGGCAACCAATCGATGTGTTTCTCTCACATCTATATTTCTCTCTGTCTTTCCCTCTCTCTTCCACTCTCTAAAAATCAATGGAAAAATATCTTCAGGTGAGGACTGAACAAATGAAAACAAACAAAATTTTATTAAACTTACTGGAGTGACATTGGTTAATAAAATTATATAGGTTTCAAGTATACAATTCTGTAATACATTATCTGTATATTGCATTGTGTGTTCACCACCCAAAGTCGTCTCCTGTCATCTTATTTATTAGTTTGTTTTTCAAAATAGACAAGCAAAATATGTTTTAGGAAACAACTAGTTGTAATTTAGAACCTCACTAGTTTTATTTAAAAACATTTTTTAATTTATTGATTTGAGAGAGAGAGCAAGAGAGAGAGACATCATTTTTATACATTCATTGATTGATGTTTGTATGTGCCCTGGCCAGGGATCAAACTTGCAATCCTGGTGCATCCAGACAGTGCTCTAACCAACTGAGCTACCCAGCTAGGACTCATTAGTTCTATCTATCTATCTATCTATCTATCTATCTATCAATCATCTATCTATCTATTTATTTATTTATTTATTTATTTATTTTTCAATATATTTTATTGATTTTTTACAGAGAGGTAGGGAGAGGGATAGAGAGTTAGAAACATCCATCAGCTGCCTCCTGCACATTCCCTACTGGGGATGTGCCCGCAACCAAGGTACATGCCCTTGACCGGAATCGAACCTGGGACCCTTGAGTCCGCAGGCTGACTCTCTATCCACTGAGCCAAACCGGTTAGGGCAGTTCTTTTTAAAAAGTAGACATTTTTTAAAACAGCAGAACCCTTTTATAAAATGTAGCTTTTCATTGGAACTCTAATATATAAGAGATTAAAAATAGAGCTTCTCTGGTTAGCTTGAAGTCACATGGGACCCAAGCTCTACTGGATGAGCCTTTCTCCTTCATTAGCCATTAGGGGTGTCTCAAGAACCGCGAGGGCACTAAAAACATAGTTTAAAGTTTTTTATTTGAGTGATATCAGTGGCCAGACTAATAAGAAACTTAATTCTCTTTGGTTACTATATGCATACAATTCTAAATTTGACTTTGAATGTCATGGATCATTTGAGTATCTTTCTGACTGAGATACCCTTAGTATATTACATCAGTATTGATTTTCAAATGCATAATAATCGAAATATTCCCCACTTTGAATAACTTGCCAGAGAGAGATAATTTTGATTCTTTTTTGCTTCATAAGATTGTAAACTCTTGAAAGACGTCTACTTTATTCATTATCTTATTTCCATTACCTTGGCATTGACGAGTGAATAGTTCTATAGCTTGGTGTCAACAAATAAGACATTTAAGTCTATTATTAGGATTTTAAATCTAAATAATAAAATTAAAGCTTTAGGAAAAAATTTAACTACTTTATGTTCTTTTTGTCTGTTCATTTTTTAGGATGTACATTTTTGGAGGATGGGTTCCACATAAGGGGGAAAATATTGAGGCTTCATCTCATGATTGTGAATGGAAATGTACCAGTTCATTTTCTTACCTAAATCTGGGTGAGTCTTTTAAGAGTTGCTTATTGAAATAGAATTTATTAACAAAAGAATTTTTGTTTTGTTTAAGAATAACAGATTAGTCATGGATATTTCTATCTTTTTAGATACAGCAGAGTGGACCACCCTAGTATCAGATTCTCAGGAAGATAAAAAAAATTCAAGACCAAGACCAAGAGCTGGGCACTGTGCTGTTGCAATTGGCACACGATTGTATTTTTGGAGTGGAAGAGATGGCTACAGAAAAGCACTGAATAGTCAAGTTTGCTGCAAGGATCTTTGGTATCTTGATACTGGTAGGTAAGAATATTCAACAGATAAATATTTTCCTTTAGGTAAATAAGTATTGGAATAATGTCTGTCTTTTGAGACATTATTCCACTGCTTGTCTTTCCCATAATTAAAAATACATACGAGATGGGTGGCGGGGGCAAAAAGGGGAGAAATGGGAGACATCTGTAGTACTATCAGCAATTAAAAAATACAAAAAAAAATAAATATACATGGAAGAGCCCTGGCCAGAGTGGCTCAGTTGGCTGGAATCACATATTCTGAAAGGTTGTGGGTTTGATTCCTGGTCAGGGCACATACTTAGGTTGCGGGTTTGATTTCTGGTCACGACACGTACAGAAGACGACCAATTGATGTTCTCTCTCGCATCGATGTTTGTCTCTCTGTCTCTGTCTCTCCCTCGACCTCCTCTCCTCCCTCCTTTCCTCTCTCTCTCTCTCTCTCTCTCTCTCTCTCTCTCTCTCTCTCTCTCAAATCAATAAGCATATCCTTGGAGGAGAATTTAAAAAATTCATGGAAGAAATAATATATGTAGATACTTCCCACTCCAGGAGAGTTTCTTAATTTCCCTCTCCTTGAGGGTAGACTGGATTTAGTGACTCCCTTCCAAAGAACAGAGTATGAAAGGGAAAAATAGAAGCTTTACAGTGGAGAAACCTGGCAAACAGCACCTTAAGTGAGTAATCAAGGTTCATATCACTAGTGATAAGTCATGTTGATATCATTTGCCCCTGCCTCCCATATCATGAGATAAGAAGAAACTTCACCCTTGTGATATCCCAAAAATCCATTACTCCATTCTAACTGTGAGAACATATCAGACAAACCCAAAGTGAGGGACATTCTTTTCTGCAGACTGTGTGAACAGTACTGTTCAAATTTTCAAAATGATGGAAAACAAGGAAAGACTGAGAAATAGTCACAAATTGGAGGAGACTAAGGAGACATGAAGACTAAATGCAAGGTGATGCCCTAGATTGGATCCTGAAACAAAAAAAAGACATTAATTGAAAAACTGGTGAAATCTGAATAGTCTGTAGTCTATGTTAATTTCTTTTTTTAATTGATTTTTTAAAGAGAGAGGAAGAGGGAGATAGAAACATTGACTTGTTCCAGTTAGTTATGCATCAGTTGGTTGATTCTTATATGTGCCATGACCAGGGATAGAACCCACAACCTTGGCGTATCAGAAAGATGCTCCAACCAACTGAACTACCAGGCCAGGGCCTCCAATGTTCATTTCTTAGTTTTAACAGATGTGTTAGCATTAAGGGAAAACAGGAAAGGATATATGAGAATTCTTTGCAATTTTTCTATAAATCTAAAATTATTCCAAAATAAAAAGATTTTTTAAAAAAGTATTATAACACCAAAAATATTTTAAATATGGAACTCACTGCTGGGAGCCGGTCCATGCTTGCTGTTTCAAGGGACCTGGCATATATGGCATACTGTTCTTAATATGTTTGCTCACCTTCTTGGCACTATGTGTTTTAACCAAGGTCTCTGAGAAAGGTTGTTTCCCCAGGTAGGGATTTTCCCCTGAAGTTAGGGAGGGAATAAAACCTCTTAACTAAGTGCCAGGCGGGTAATTAATCACTTTAACTATGAACAATCATGCTTAAGCTACATAATCTTTACTCCCTGGAATGGAGATAAGAAACGCCCTAACCTTTGTAATAGAGATTGATAGGATTGAATCAACTGGTATAAATACAGTTGTAACAAGACAGTAAGACACAGAACTAAGAAGACAGAACCTACACAGAACCTAGAGACAGAAGAACTTCGCTGGAGAGAACATGGCAAAAGATCCTGGACTGAACCTGACTACAGAAATTGGCAAGAGAACCTGACTAGAACCTGGTAACTGAACCTGGCTGGAGAACCTGGACAGAACCTGGCTGGAGAACCTGGAGAACCTGGCTGGAGAACCTAGCAAGACAACATGGACACAGAACCTGGCTGGAGATCCTAAGCAGAACTTCGCTGGAGATCCAGACCAGAACTTGGCTGGAGATCCTGGCTAGAGATCCTGGCTAGGCTGCTGATCAACTGAACGCTGTATCCATGTCATTCCTTCTTCGCCGACTCCATCCACACCTTTGGGGACCCCTGGACCTGCTGGGGTTGGACCCCGGCATCTCACATCTATTTTTTCAATAAATATTTCTTGATTGACAGCTGTGTACCAGAAATTGTTCCAAATGCTAAAAATACAGCAATGAACAAGACTGATAGTTTCTCTGCTTTCAAAGATCTCATATTCTAAGAGAGTATGAGGGCAGGGAGATGATGGACAATAATCCAACAAATTAACAAAATAAGTTTCTGGTCAGTATGTGAAGACAGTAAGAGAGATCAATGAGATAGTGAGGGGGAGGGGGGGAGTGGCTACTAGGAATGAAAGGAGGGGTGGCTACTTCAGAATGGGGAGTTAGAAAAGGATGAGATGGCATTTGGGATGTAATCCCAATGGTGAGAAGATGCCATCCATGTAAAAAGCTGGAGGAAAACTAGAAGAGGAGTGAGTGAATAGCAAGTGCAAGGGCCCTAAGATGGGAATACTTGGCATGTTTGGGAACAGATTTAAGCTGAGGAAAAGTAGAGAGTGCAGGAATGGAGGTTAGAGACGTGACCATAGGACAGATCATGTAAGGCCTCCAACACCTTAGTAGAGTTTAAATTGTTTTTAAAGTACAATAGTAACTTTTTAGTTTGAAGGAGAGGCATGCTATGATCTATTGAACATTTTGGAACAGTCACTGCAGTTGTGTGGAAAATAAATGATAGCGGTCAAAAGTGCACACATGGGAGACAGGAGGCTTTTGCAGTAGACAAGGAAGTCAGACGATAGTGGTGACAGTGGAGATGAGGAGAAATGGATAAATTCAGAATATATTTTGGAGTTCTTGTTGATGGAATTTGCTGTGGCAGATGACAGAAAGAGAGGAGTGGAGGATGAAGTTTTTTGCATGAAAAATGTGGTGGTATTTCCATTTACTGAGATGGGGAAGACAGGTGAGAAAACAAGCTTTGGGGAAATTGAGTTCCATTTAGACTGTGCTAGACCATGAAATAACAAGATCAAGTAGGCAGGTTAGTGAATAAAGAAGTCTGGAGGCCAGTAGAAAAATCAGATCTGGAGATGTAATATGTGTTGTTATATGAGAAAAGCAGATGATAAAACATACCTATGTTTTTTATAGTGTATAAACAGAAAAATCTTGAAAGATTCACTGTGTACCACAATATTATCTACGGGGCTAGATCAGACATTTCTTAAAAGGTTTTCTCTCTTATCTGTATTATCTATAATAGCATATATTACTTTGGTAATGTAAAAAGAGTTTAATTTTAAAATTAAGATTATGAAAAAATAATAAATGGAAAAAGTTAGAGACTATGAAAGAAGCACATACTAGCAAGCGGGAGAAAAAATATAGAAAATCCAACGTACTGATTCATATTTGAAATTGGGAATTATTAAGTGAAGTCCAAAGATAAGCTTCAGTCCCTGAGATTGGAAGAAAAATGTGTGCATGTAAGTTTTTCTCAGTAGCAGGTATGTCACTTTAAGCAGAGTCTCTAAGAGATCTATGACTTTTATAACACTTATTTTTATTTACTTACTAATGGGAGAAAGAGGAAGGGCTAGAGAGAGACAGACAAACAGACCTCGATTTGTTCCATTTATTTATGCATTCATCGGTTGATTCTTTAAAAAAAAAAATGTGTGTGTGTGTGTGTGTGTGTGTGTGTGTGTGTATAATTGATTTCAGAGAGGAAGGGGGTGGGAAGAGAGAGAAAAACAGCAAAGATGACAGAGAATCATTGAGTGGCTACCTCCTGCATGCCCCCTACTGGGGATTGAGCCCACAACCCAGGCATGTGCCCTTGACTGGAATTGAGCCTGAGACCCTTCAGTTCACAGGCTGACGCTCTATCCACTGAGCCAAACCAGCTAAGACCATCGGTTGATTCTTGTATGTGCCCTGACAGAGTATCAAAGTTACAACCTCAGTGCATCAGGATGACACTATAACCAATTGAGCTACCCAGCCAGGGCCCTGGATCTGGGACTTTTAAAAGGATAAAAGTCATTGGCTTTAAATAGCCATTTTTTCCATAAATCTTTCCATAAAAGGCGTTAGACATGAATATTTATCTAAAAGTAATTATGGCTCTCTGTGTCTGTCCCTCCATCAGAGGGCAGGCTCTCTCTGTCTGTTCCTCGAGTCAGAGGGCAGATACTTAAAAAAATAAAAAATAAAATAAAAGTAATTATGGCCACTAATCATAAGGGCCATTTTGCTTTTCCTTTTGATAAGTTAGCATCAGTTTTGTGGGTGGTGTATGAGGGCTCTTCATTTTGCTTTTTTTCACTTTTAAACTTTGTGCACTTGATAATATTTAAAAGAGTAATATAATTCCATAAGGCTTTTTATGAATAGTGGTCTTTTGCTCCCACTCTCCTCCCATTATCCTTGCCTCACAAGCATCCATTTTTAACTCTGTTCATTCTTCTTTGATATTTACTTCCATATCTACATATAACATACGTATACTGTTACTTGGATTTTTTTCAGTTTAGGCATAATATGCTCACTTTCTACTATAGAAGTTACGGATTTATCTTTCCCCACCATTCCCTACTTCCTATTCTCTCAATATAAATACACCAACATTTTGTTAGAGTAATATTCAATGTTTATATCGTGACTATGTAAACATTGTTCACAGGTGGGCCATATAGAGTATGCTGAATACCTTCCTTGTCCTATTTTTTATTTGCCATGGATTAATAACTATCACTTTTGTTTTAGATTTGTATGTTTTTTTTACCACTAATTCAATCCATACTCTGTTATTTGCTTAAATTTTCTCTCATCTCCTTATGGTTAGATGCATCAGATGTTCTATCAAATTTCATCATCTTGAAGAGATTACTTCTGCTTCAATCTGGGTGATTGCTCTCCACAGATTGAGCACAGCTATCATCTTGGAGTCTCCCTTCAGCATCCTCCTGGGGATATGTTTTGCCTCTCACTTGTACCGGATTTCCTGTTTCCTGGATCCTGTGTTTTTCCCTATCTTAGTTTATGTCCTCATTTTTGTGGAACACATCCCAGGAAAAGGGTGCATAGGTGACAATTTATTTTGAGATCTTGCATTATTTGAAAATATGTTTAGTCTCCCTTTTGACGTAACTGACGGTTTGCATGGATATATAATTCTACAATAGAAATCATTACCCTTAAGAATTTTAAAAACATTTTTATATTGTATTCAAGCTTCTAATGTTTTTGTTGAAAAATCTGAACCACTTCTGATTTTTGCTCCTTTTAAATGTGTCCTTTCCCCTCACTCCTGATAACATTTAGGATTTTTTTCTTCATCCCCAACTTGGTCTTAATTTTCATGATGATGTGCTTGTTGTGTGCCTGTTTTTAATTGATTGTTTTGAGTACTCAGTGGACTCTTTCTGGAATTTCGTGGTCTTCAGTTCTGGGAATTTTTTTGATTTATTTCATTGATTTGCACCCTACTGTTTTCTCTCTTCTCTCTTCATGTAACTTCTGTTAAATGCTTGGTTTACCTCCTGTAACCATACTTTTGTTCAGGTGTAGGTTGCTGTACTTTGAGTAACATAAATAAATTGGATTGTTAATAGGGTCATGGAGGAATATACATGGGAGTAGTTAAAGGATCTAGGCTTAATTATCCTCTAAATTAGGCCCATCAAATTTTTTCTGTAATGGCTCAAGTAGTAAATATTTTAGGTTTTGCAAGCCATATGGTCTCTGTTATAACTACTCAACTCTGTTGTTGTACCATGAAAGCAGTCATAGACAATACATAAAAAAATGAGCATACCTTCAATAAAACTTCATTTACAAAACATTCATATGAGCTATAGTTTGTTAACTGCTACTCTAAAAGATACAAAGAGATATTAGATGTACTCTGTAGGGGTTAAGTTATCATTTATAGATTTCAGTTCACTAGAAGAATTAATTGTCTTATATAACTGTGCAAAGATGTGATATACTACCTCTGGAATTGTGAGTTCTGTGGTTTGGCAGGTAACTAAAAGAGGAAAAGGATATCGTAGAAATAATCTCAGTTCCTTTTTTCAAGTTCTAAGAGTCTGTAATTTTTATTTGTTTTGGAAATGTTGGTAATATTTTATACCACAGTAATTACCTGTTTTGAATAGTACAAGTTTTGATAAAAGGGTATTAACTTTAAAGAGGTTTTGTTGTTCCAAAATATCATACCCAAATCACCTAGCATTAACAGTATTTCTAACATGTATACTCTTGCCTAAAAATTGACTCATAAAATTAAAAACTTAGAGTAGGTAAAATTATGTAGCTATTACTATGTAATACTTCCCCTCACTTCTAGGATTAAACATTTTTTTTCTTAATTTGATGATTCAAATAGGTTGGAACTACATTATTTTTAAATTTATTTATATAAAGGATTAAATAAAAAAGTAGAACCCCAAACTATTTTCACTTGACCTTCCATAGCTGTGTTTATTTGAGTAAATTTTTTCCCTCTTGGTAAACAGATGAAATATTCATTGCTGACATTTTCAGAGCTCCGAGTCTACACAAACTTTTATAGGCAAACTATTGACATATTTGAGGCTTATAATATCAATATCAATATTGTTCTTTAGAGAAACCACCGGCGCCATCACAAGTACAACTGATCAAAGCCACTACCAACTCTTTTCATGTCAAATGGGATGAAGTGCCTACAGTTGAGGGCTATCTTTTGCAGTTGAATACCGACTTGCCATACCAAGCTGCATCGTCAGATTCTTCAGCAGCAACAAATATGCAAGGTAAATTGCATACTTAACATAAATTGTCACATTTATAGCATGTATGCTTTTTTTTTTTTTTTAAGATACTAAAAAGCCTATTAGTATGCCTTGGTGTATGAAATCTTATATGATGTTTCCTGCCTGGTAAATCAAATATGTTGTTTCAACTTTGTAACTTGACTGTTTTACAATTACAATGTAGTAGAACTCAGATATGTAGGGTAGCCTGTTTCTTCTTCAGTTCATTTTGATGGACTTTCTTAATTTGACAAGCTCCTTAACTCCAGGAGATGATTTTTTAAAAAAATATATATTTTATTGAATTTCTACAGAGAGGAAGGGAGAGAGACAGAGAGTCAGAAACATCGATTAGAGAGAAACATCAATCAGCTGCCTCCTGCACATCTCCTACTGGGGATGTGCCCGCAACCCAGGTACATGCCCTTGACCGGAATCGAACCTGGGACCTTTCAGTCCGCAGGCCGACGCTCTATCCACTGAGCCAAACCGGTTTCGGCCAGGAGATGATTTTAATTAGCTTTCAGATGTATTTTGGCTTCCCCCCACCCCCAAATATTTTTAACTAACAGGTACTTGGAAAATGAAAGCAAATTTAATTTTACATGTTCCCCAAGAAATGATTTCAGTCAATTATTAAGAAAGCAGATAAACTTTGATAAAGATAACTACTTTTTAACCTTTAACATGTAACTCTTGAAAATTTTTTGATTGTAATATATTTTATTGAAGCTAATTTAGATCATATCAGTCTGAACTTTCTTATTCTTGCAGGAGTCAGGATGGACCCTCACAAACAGGACAGTAATAGCATCATTCCTAACAGTGTAAGTTTAAAAAAATTTAGGATGATAAATGAATGTGTATGGTTACAGTCCCATGTTTTAATATTGTTAGCATATTATCTTAGGACAGGAGTTTTCAATCCTGGCTGTACATCCGAATCACCTATGAGATTAAAAAATAAACACATAGATTCCCAAGCCTTTCCCCAGATCTAGTAGTAGCAGAATCTTTAGGATGATGCTCAGGTAGCTGTGTTTTTAAAGTAAGGTCCATAGATCATGGTGACAGTAGCCTGAATTAAAAACCCCTGACCTCATTACACATGGCATCAGAGGCTAATCCATTATTTATACTTTTGCCATTTCTAAATATTATACACATTTTAAATTTCTAAAGGTGTACTTTCAAAATACATATGAAATATATTTCTTTAACTATGTATTTTGTTTACCAAAGAATATGAGTTGCTAAGTTGAGCACCGGTGTGTGTGAGGTTCTTTCTTGTTTATGAAGTGCTTCACAGTAGGTTTTTGTAGAGATTAATGAATAAGCTTACTAGGATTTACACTGATTTTATCTGGCAAACTGTGCTTTACATTCACAGTACATTCTTTTCAAGGGAAATGATGTAGATATAGGCTCAGGTGTTCTGAACATGGCAGAGGACCTGTAATAAGCAAAAAAGACTATTATGCCAAAAAGGGGATATAATAAATAAAGTCCATACAGCCATTTCTGAATAGCCCATATTTATAGACTCACACAACACACATAAAGTAATCCCCCCCTTTTCTGTGGGGAGGTACACTTCAAGACCCCCAGTGGATGCCTGAAACTATGGATAGTACCAAACACTATATATTGTTTTTTCCTATACATACCTGTGATTGAGTTTAATTTATAAAATAGGCACAATAAGAGATTAACAACAATAGTTAATAATAAAATAGAACAATTGTAACCATAGACTGTAATAAAGGTTATATGAATGTGGTCGCTTGTTTCAGGAGATCCCTTGCTAAAGCCTTCATATGGGCTAAGTGCTTTCTGCACAACATGTTAGGACCCATTTTCTGTTTATTCTTTCACCCACAAATTTAATGTCTTCTCCATCTTAAGCACTTACCATGTACTGTGGCTGTAACTTTCTCAGTTTTAGGTGCGGTAGCAAAACTAGCACAAATTTCTTTTTCCTTCACAATTTCACAGATGGAAGGTTTGTTCTTATCATAGATCTTAGCAACCTCAGCATATGATTTTTAAAAATTTCCTTGTTGAGAACTTTCACCTTTTCACTTAAAGAAAACACTTTATAGCTTCTCTTTGGCATATTTAAATTGCCAACATCACAACTCTTTGCACTTTGGGGCCATTGTTAAGTAAGAGTTATTTGAAGGCAAGCTCTGCGATACTACAACAATCCATCTGATAACCAAGATGGCTATGAAGTGACCAGTGGGTAGGTAGTGTATACAACATTGCTACACTGGACAAAGGGTGGATTCTCATCCAGGCAGGATGGAGTGGGACAGCGGGAGATTTCACCATGCTACTCAGAATAGCATGCGGTATAGAATGTTTGAATTATTTATTAGTTGTTTATTTCTGGAATTTTCCATTTAATATTTTTGGCCCATGGTTGGTTGACAGCAGGTAACTGAAATCACAAAAAGCGAAACTATGGCTAAGGGGTGCTATACACACATATGTTATATGTTGAATTTATATTTTATTTATATACTAGAGGCCCAATGCACAAAATTCATGCAAGAGTAGGCCTTCCTTCCCCCGGCTGCTGGCACCAGCTTCCCTCTGGCACCCGGGACCCAGGCTTCCCTCCGGCCACTGGCAGGCACCCGGGACCCAGGTTTCCCTTGCAGCCTGGCTTCATCGGGAATGTCGTCTGGAAGGACATCTGGTCTAATTAGCATATTATTCTTTTATTATAGATTCTTAAAAAATTTTAGATAGTACTACAAGGTTTATAATGAAGTATAATAATTTCCCACTCTGTCCCTCTTGATTATGCCTCTCTAGAGACAGATATTCCTTTATGACTATTTGAGTTGGATTTTTGGAGGAATCTCCTGAAACGTGTTTAATCTGCTATGTTTAACCAAAAATCCTCAGGGCTTATTTTTTTCTAATTTTGAACAATTCTAGTTAGACTAGATAGATACCTGATTTTTAAGCAAAGAGTACATTAGAGACATTATAACATGGAGACTTTGGAGTGACATACACTGTGGTTCAAATTCTAGCTCTGTTATTACTGACTGCCTGACTGTGGGTAGATTATTTATGATCTCTGAATCTCATTTTTTTAATGAATAATAGGGGTCATATTATTCAACTTAAAGAAATCCTATCACATAGTATAATGCTTCCTAATGCTTGTGGCCAGCATCATTATTTATTAATAGTAGCACCATCACTATCAATTAGAAGAGAAGTATAGGGCATGTTAAGTCTCCTTAGAACCATGAGAAATTATAGTTGACAATATAGTTATAAAAATAACAAAAAACAGGTAACTAAAAAGGAGCAGCAATATTGGAGTATCAATGAAATCAGATCATTTTTATGGTTCATTGGACCTATAAATATCCTATATAATAAAACACTAATATGTAAATTGACCGAACAGTGGAACGACTGGTCGCTATGATGCACACTGACCACCGGGGGCAGGTGCTCAATGCAGGAGCTGCTCCTGGTGGTCAGTGCACTCCCACAAGGGGAGCACTGCTCAGCCAGAAGCTGGGCTCATGGCTGGTGAGCGCAGTGGCAGTGGCAGGAGCCTCTCCCACCTCTGCTGCAGGCGGACAGTAAGGAGTGAGGGGTCCCAGACTGTGAGAGCCCCGGACTGCGAGAGGGATATCTGACTGCTGGCTTGGGCCCTAGGGGGATCGGGCCTAAGCCGGCAGGCGGACATCCCCCAAGTGGCCCCGGACTGCGAGAGAGTGCAGGACTGTGAGAGGGCGCAGGCCGGGCTAAGGCACTTTCCCCACCCCAGTGCACAAATTTCATGCACCGGGCCTCTAGTGATAACAATAACAATGAGGGAATTTGTGGTCCGGGCCCTGGTGCCATTTGTTGCACCCTGAGAGATCCTGAAAGAGCAAAGTTACTAGTCTATATAATAAAAGCCTAAGCGACCATTACGGTGGAACAACCAGAACGACCGGTCGCTATGAAGTGCACTGACCACCAGGGGGAAGACGCTCAACGCAGGAGCTGCCCCCTGGTGGTCAGTGCGCTCCCACAGGGGGAGTGCTGCTCAGCCAGAAGCCGGGCTCACGGCTGGTGAGCGCAACAGCAGGAGCCTCTCCCGCCTCCGCAGCAGTGCTAAGGAGCAGCGAGCTGAGCAGTAAGGAGAAGTGAGCAGGCGGGCGGTAAGGAGCGAGGGGTCCTGGACTGTGAGAAGGTGCAGGCCGGGCTAAGGGCCCCCCCCACTTCCAGGGCACGAATTTCATGCACTGGGCCTCTAGTTGTAATATAATAACTGATATTCACGTTAATGACTTGAAATAGAAAAAAGTTTAAATGTGTTCTTTATAGTATGTTTACTAAGAAAAATAAAATATAATTAGAATGATTCCTATCTAAAATGTTTAATGGTAAAGTATATTGATATGTCTGTGTATTAAATCTTGATATCTATATGGGAAGTTCAATTATACAGAATAATTATTTTGCTTGAAGAGTCCATGTAACTGAGATTTTACTTTTAGTAGTTGTCAGATCTGTAATATACATGTCTCGTCCTTGTTAAGAAAATTTGACCAGAATGTTAGACTCAGTAGCTATGGTGCTGTCTCCTGTGTTACATACATATTTACTTAAATACTAACTACAACTTATAAAAATGTAGATTTTCCCCTCTCAAAATATACCCTCCCTTTTCCCTTTAGAACAAGCCATTTGAGAATGGAAATTAAGTAAAAAGAAATTGTCTTCTTAAACTAATATAAATTTTAAAAATAATTCTTACAAATTAAGAATATAATTTACACTGTTTCATATTTTGGTTAACTTATTTTCAAAATCATTAAGTTGAAAGTTATTTTGCTTGTTTTTTACATGTATTTCTATGCAATTGAGCATTGCTTGCTACAACAAACTATTTTATTTCTTGTAGATCAATGATATAATGAACAGTGCAAAAACTGAACATACAGCTATGAAAGTAACTTCAGTGAAAAACAAACCAGATCTCAAATCATCAACTGATTCTAATGCTGTTTTACATTCACCTTTGGCAACTAATGCTTCTAATCATAATAGTTGTATGGTGGATATGCTAAGGAAAAATGAAGGTAATAAAGATAGTGTTTTAAGTAAAGCTAAAGCTTTTTATAATAACAGTAGGGAATTTTTGAGTGTTTAAAAAAGTAAATGTTACATGGTTTTGATCCATTTTCAAAATAATAATATAACAAACAAATTGACTAGAGTGATTTGTGATGTCAATTATAAGCACTAAACTGAATAGTAATGAATAATTATGAGCTATGGACTTTAAATAACAATAAAAAATACATTTAAAAATGAAAAAAAAAAGAATTTAAATGAGGAAGCTCTTGTATGACATTTGCAATTGGCCAGTGTGTTTGTAGTTGGCCAGTGTGTTCAGTGTCACTATCCTATTGCTCTGTTTTCTTAACATTTATAACTGTTTGATATTATTTATTTTGGGCAGGGAGTTTTTGTCTATCTTGTTCACCTCTATTTTCTTAGCACCCAGATTCATGCCTGGTAAAGTAGTCACTTAGTAAATATTTGTTTAGCAAATAACTGTATTATTTTCAGAAAGATGGTTCATTTATGAGAGCTGTTGCAATCATGGAAAAGCTTATAATTTGGTGATCTTTATATTTAAAATAACTTAATTTGAATATTCTGAAGCCATATGAGATATAAGCATTGCCTCTGATTTTAATATCTAAAATTATTTTATAAATCTCATTCTGATACATCCCTGACATAGGATCATGAGACTTTATTTTCAGTTTGAAAAAATTATGACAGCTGATTAAATTTAATTCCTCTTTAATGATTCAAACTTAGCAAGAGGAATATTCTTTTTATTTCCATTTTTCTTCATAAGTTGATGGCAGATAAAAGTATTCAAGGAAAATAATTTCCTATAAGTTTTGTCATTTCATTACTTGTGGAAGAGGAGAGTGCTTTTGTTTTATTGATTTTCTGATGTAAGAAAATTATTTGGTCAAAATTATAGAAACTTGGACCTAGATCTCACCTTTAATTTCTTTCTTATAGTGATGTTCTATGTCTGTTTTATAAAGAAGTTTATACTCTTGAAAACATGAGCTTTGAGATTTCAAAATCTTAATGTACTCTAAATTCTACATTGTAAGGCAGTCTGGATAAAATGAATATTAGGCAAATGGGAAAATCAAAGTAGTTATACATTGACAGTACCTGGCACATCATCGACACTCAAGGGTCTGAGTGAATAGCTACCCAATCTCAGGTTAACATGAGCAGATTTGGGTCTTTTGTCTGCTGCTTGGAGTAGCTGGTATTTTTCAAGAGTGGAAGAGTGACATGATTAGTGTTTTGTTTTGGAAAGGGCACTCTAGTCTTATCATCAGGAAGAACTATAATAGAAATTAATTGGGAAACTTGTTAGGAAACTTTTAGGACTGAGAGATACATCGAGACTAAAGCAGTGGGTGAGTTGGAGGAAAGAGAATACATCATTTTGGAGACTATTAGACTTGAAAACTTGTTGGATATGATAAATAAAAATGAGTTGAACATGACTCCCAGTGTTGGACATTCGATGGATGATGATACTTGTCATCAAGAGAAGAAATATATATAGGAGCAAGTGTGAATTTGACTGTTTTCGAGGCATTTGAGGGACATATGGTAAAGATTTCTAATGGATAGTTGGATACTTAGGTCTGGAGTTTAGGAGGCAGTTCTTGTCTAAAAGTATAAATTTAGAAGTTAAGGGTCTCTAACATGTAAACTTCTCAGCGCAGGGACCCTGTTTGATGTGTTCACTGCTCTAGTTTACAGCACTTGGCACAGTGCCCACGTGTACTTGAGAGAAGTATAATCATGAATGGTAGTTAAAGCACAGGGAAAACATGTAAAAGGAGAAAAGAAAAGGCTTAGGAATACCTGCATTTAAAGGATCATTTGAAGGAGAGAAGCTAGCTGAAGAGATTGAAAAGGGGTTCCTAGCAGGTTAGGAAATGAACCAAAAAGATTGGTATCATGTTTTCCCCTCTGTAGTAGGCATCACAGTTTGTGACTAGTGTATGCATCTCTCTCTCTACCGTGTGACTGTAAGTTCATGAGATATGGACCATACTTTCTTTGTTTCACCATTATAGAAACAAGCACAAAGTCTGGTAAATAGTAAATCTTCAATATTGTAGAATGAATGAAGATAAGTTATAGAAAGGAGTATATGGTCAGCATAGTTTACATTGCAGAAAGGTGAGGTAACTTAAAATTGAAAATTATCCCTTAGAAATCATTGCTGTCTGCCAGAGCCATTTCATTAAAGTAGGTAGTGTTTTAGAAACCACATTTGGAGAGGGCAGGGAAATAGGGACTGTTCTGCAGGGAATAGTAAGGGGAGAGAGTAACTGGGGATAACTGCGGGGGCGGGGTCAAGGAAGGTGAGTGTTTGTTTGCTTGAGAGACTTGATAATGTTATGGACTGAGGGCCAAAAACTGGAGAAAAAGAACCTGTAAATTCTGAAGAGAGAGGAATGATTGGTAAGAGGGTCCCAAAATATGGGGGAGGAATGGGACCAGGAAGATAGATTACACTTCCTTAGGAGAGAGGTCAGCTCATCCTCTGAAATGAAGAGAAGATGGAGAGAATGGACACAGTCATACATACCTTTCTAGTTTAGGGCAGGAGAAGGCACAAAATTGATGGCATTCACGCCTGATGACCTTTATTTTTTCACCTAAAATGGGAGTAAGGCCATCTGATGCATCATTTAGTAGAGTTGGAGAACAATGATTCAGTGTTTAGAATGGAAGAGGGAGCTGAGAAGTTGGACATCTGTTTTGGATATTATACACTTTATTTTTCTAAATATTTTCTGCCTAATGGCTAATTAGTATGAGTGACATTTGTGGTGCTCATGTTTATGATTTTAAAATGGGAAAATACCAAGAATTATATGATAAGAACTATAAGATACAACAATTATCTGCAGGTATTATGTTAATAATTGATCTTTTCCCTTTAATTTTAGGTCCTCACACTTCAGCAAATATAGGTGTTCTAAGTAGTTGCCTGGACTTAAGAACAGTAATTCCTGAAACTTCTGTATCCAGTACTGTTTGCAGCGCACAAACTATGGTAACCCAGCAGACCATTAAAACTGAATCATCCAGTACAAATGGGGCAGTTGTTAAAGATGAAACTTCACTAACAACATTCAGTACCAAATCTGAAGGTTTGAAATGTGTTTCACATACTGTATTTTGACCATTTTTATATATAAATTCATCAAACTTACTTGTTTTAAATAGGAAATGAAATGTGTTTCACATACTGTATTTTGAACCTTTATTTGTATATAAATTCATCAGACTTGTTTTAGATGGGAGTTGCATTTCACCTTGGATTGAATTATGTATAAACAAATAAAGCATTTCAATTAAAATGATTATGTAATATACTCTCTGCTGCCTTACATAAAATATTGAAATCAGCACACACTGAAACACAATACCGTGAATATATTCAACAATTCTTTTTTCCCTAGAAAAGATTAGTTCTAGACTATGGAGTAACAATTCTCCCAGCTTGAATGATTTCTGATTTTGTAAATTCTCATTTTTTTTGCAATTAGGAATTGTGTTTCATCTTTGGTAAATATTTGCTGAAGTTATAGCTGGTTATCAAACCCTGGAAAAATCAGCTTTGTGAATTAGTTTGAATTAGAGGGTACATATTTCTAATTATTGTGATTTTTCCCCCCTCTGGCTAATTTGGCATATTTATAAATTATATTTTAATGTGTCTGTTTGATAAGTGATTATATAAGTCTTACCTGATGAATTGTTTAATTTTCAGTTGACGAAACCTGTGCACTGCCTGCAACTAAGATCAGCCGTGTGGAGACACATGCTGCAGCAATGCCGTTTTCTGTAAGTATATGACCTGGAGACAGCGTGTGTTTACAGACGAGTAAATAGACTTTAAATACTGAGCATCTTTGACATAAACTCACAGAAAGATTCATGTGTGTCCTCTAGTAATGATTTGACATAGATTGAGAAATAAAGGTTTGAATAGGAAGAATGTTCACAGTAATGATAAGTGAAAAAAGATATATACACACACACACACACAGAAATACATTCATACTGTGGTCCCAATTTTATTAAAAAATACACCTAATACATTCATTTATACATCACATGAGTTCACACACATCCACACTACAATGCTAGATGAATTTTTCTAGGTTGTGGGGCCACAGACAATTTTTACTTTCTTCTTTATGCTTTCTATATTTTTCTATAATAAATGTGTATGTAGATATATATATGTAAATTATATTAATGGTTTTATGAGTAAAAGGATATGTTATGGAACATAAAACTTGAATGACTCTATTGCTAGCTGCTTAATAGGAGAACAACAGAATATTGTGATACTGGGTTAGACATACCTATAGGGTAGCCCAGTGTTCTCTGACATTGGACAATATTATTTGCTACCAAAAGAGAGGCCAGAATGGGTCTGCATGGCACCAAACTTAAAATGCTAGGAAAGTGCCTCACAAAGATACCAAGATTGTCTTAATTAGGTAAATATAGGGACAATACATGTTTGTGTGCATGTGTGTGCATATGCCTTTTAATTTATTTTTAAATTATCAATCATTTCAACTTTATTGCTATGAGCAAGAGTTTTTATTTGACCTAATATTTACGTTTTAGAGTTTTCAATTGTCTATGGTTTTAGTTTTTTTTAAATCATGATTTTACGGATTTTGATCATATATTTACCATCATCAGCTTTTACCTTTACAAAATGTTAAATCCTAGTGTTCTAAGACTCTTCTCAGGGAAGAATTATTAAAGTGAACTTTTTTCTCTTAAATCTATTTTGTGATGCATCAGCCAGAATGGTATTTGTTATTTCATTTGGAGCCAGTTGTTTTATAAAAGTTGTTGAAGAGAGTTTTTACAACTTTAAAAATGAAAACAAGTTCAAAGCTATTCCTTTTTTTAAAGAAAAACCTTAAAGATTCTTGGTTAGTTCACTTTGTCATGTGTGATAGCCTAAATAACAAATAATGTGAATTGTAAGCATGTACCTCTGCTGTTATATATTTAAGACAGAAATAAATAACTGAAGTGCACATTTGTTTTGAGCTTCTGGAAACAGTGTCTCATTTATAAAGAAGATGGCTTAAAAAGGTTAGTTCCAGGGATAAGTATAATTCACTTATCACTAAAAGTAGCTTAAGGTAGAGGAAGTTTATTTGTTTTAAAGCAAGGCAAAAAATGTAAAACTGTTTAATCTGTTCCTCTTTAGTATATATACTAAAGTGTATTCAAATTGCATTTTAGTTTTGAACATTTTTTCTCCTTTTAGGTTTGGAGAATCACAGGTATTTCATTCAAGTGCAAAGATCACTGAATTTCTGCTAGTTGTTTTTGAATCTAGAAATAAGCCAGCTTGGAATGAATTTTTCCTTATTAGCTCCTTTTGGAGCAAGTTGTATTGTCACACTAAAGAGATGACATTTTCTGAGAGAGTCTCTGAAATGACAATGTTCTATAAAACAGCTGGCATTTTAACGTACCACTAGTGGATTGGAAAGCATGCTCACTCCAGCGAGGGTGATAGTACAGAGCTACTGACCTGGAGAATGCCTGTCACTCCCTGTGTTTGAATTGGCATCCCTGTTTCACTGTCAGTTGACCTAATCTCTTAAGAGTTTATTTACTTATGAACTATTAATGTTGTGGTGTTTACCCATATGCCTATTTGTAGATCACTGCATGGAGTTATTAAATCTAGAAATTTATTATATGCTCAATAAGAGTCTTCATAAATTTTTTTTCCTCTGAAATCAGAAAGAGACTTCTTCAAATCCAGTGACCACAACGAAAGCAGGAGAACGACAGTGGTGTGATGTAGGAATTTTTAAAAATAACACAGCGTTGGTGAGCCAGTTTTATTTGCTGCCAAAAGGGAAGCAAAGCATTTCAAAGGTAGCTATTGATGTATTTTCTACACTGTGAGTTATAAGCCTCTAGAATGAGGTGGTGTTGTTTTTATGTAACTTTAATTGAAGACACTTGAATGCATGAAATTAGGATCTGTTCACTATCTGTAATTGAGAATTCTATATATCTAGTTATGTTGTATTCTTTTTAAAGGATCTTTCTATAAAATACATCACAAGCAGGTTATTTATTGATTTTTATTTTTTAATCCTCACCCGAGGATATTTTTCCATTGATTTTAGAGAGAGTGGAAGAGAGAGGGAAAGACAGAGAAATATCGATGTGAGAGAACACATCGATTGGTTTCCTCCTGCATGTGCCCTGACAAGGGCCCGGGCCTGGGAGAAGCCTGCAACCAAGGTATGAGCCCTTGACCGGAATTGAACCCGGGGACCTTTGGTCCACAGGCTGACACCCTATCCACTGAGCCAAACCGGCTAGGGCACAAGCAGGTAATTTAAAAATCTTATACAATCACTGGGCTGGATTTTGAGTCATAAATAATATAGTCTATCCTGTATAGATAAGGATTTTTTGAAATATCTCTAATTATATTATGTGTTGTGTTTAGAGAATAGAATATTTTTCTTACTCTCAACTTTATTTCTGAATTCACAACTTAAAAAATTTAAAAGCCCCTGTAGGCTAGTGAATACAATTTAAGTTTCCCTTGGTTCTGAAATCCCTTAAAGGAGGACTTCATATATATAAGTGAGACATTTACCCTCTGAGGATTGTGAAACAGATAACAGCGCCAAAGCATACTGAACTAATTTTTATCTGGAATGGTAAATTTCAGAGAGAGAATTGCCACGAAATAGATTGAATCTCCCCAAGATCTGCACAAATGGTGAATATATCATTTATCATTATATTTTAGTTTTTCTAATATTACTACTGGTGTCCCTCTTTTTCATATTGAATTTTTCCAATTCTTAAAAACAAAATAGAAATCTTGGTTAATAATTTGTTAGTATTATGCCTAATAAAATTTCTAGCTGCAGTTTGATTTCATATGTAAGGAAATACCTATATAAGGCCCTAGCAGCTACTTGTTTTTCCTGAAAGGTAAAAAGAACTTAACATTTAGAATCAATAAACTTGGTTTTGCATGATTAGTTCTAGCACTCAACAGTGTGACCTTGGACAAATCACTCATTTAACCTCTTTGAGACTCAGTTTCCTATGGAGATGACATAGTTTCTTTAAAATGGGATGATGTGTTGGTGCTACATGTTTCACCGAGGTGTAGTAAGAGTTAGGGAGAATATGTAAAAATTATTTGAAAGTTATAAATATTACAATCTTCCCACTTAGATTATGAAACCCAATTATTTAACATTTATTCAGCATGGAGATGAGATGGTTGTTACTTTGTTTATACTGATCCTTAATTTTTGCTACCTATGCACTCTTCATGTGCAGAATACCCTTGCACTTCTTTTTGTGATCAGTGATTCTCAGCTGGAAGGGCACTTTTCCTCTGAATACGAATCACCAATTTATGGGCTCTGTTGTTTTGGTGTTGGAGTTCTCATTCCATGTGTGAAAAGGGGGAAATACATAAATGTAGACTAGAACCTTTAAACAATTCATTCTTTAAAAGTTTTGTTTAATTACAAAATAATTAATTGCACCTTTTCTTTACTTTTGCATATATTGCATTTTAGATAGGAAATGCAGACGTACCTGACTACAGTTTACTTAAGAAACAAGATCTTGTTCCAGGCACAGGATACAGATTCAGGGTTGCTGCTATCAATGGTTGTGGAATAGGCCCTTTCAGCAAAATCAGTGAATTTAAAACTTGTATTCCTGGTTTTCCTGGAGCTCCTTCTGCAGTCAGAATTTCAAAGGTGAGATGCCAGGTTAAGACTTGGTTATGTAAATTATTTGAAACTTTGTACATGAAGTAAAACTGTCAGTAAAGAGATTCTTGTTAGTGTCTAATGAAATGGGAGATATTTAAAAGGGGCGATTAAAAGGTTAAAAGAATATTTTTTGCTAATCAATCAATATTTTTAAGGACCAAATTTCAAGTAGAATTATAACATCCAAAGTAAAGAAAGGGAAATCTGCTATATTTCTTAATATTAATTTTATACTTATTTATGGAACCAAAGATTTGTGCTAGAAGAATTTAATAGAATACATAAAATTGGATTATATTTTATCCTAAGGTCCTGCCCCTTTAAAATTTTAGAGAAGAAAATGTCTGCTTTCAAGCAAGAAAAATACCTTTCTTGGCATAGGACAAGCAGACAATTAAGCCTAGATATGTTTTTGAAAAGTGGGCATTAATTACACATTGCAGATTCAATTAAGATAGGTTTTTAAAACTCAGCAATAAAAGTTCTAACATCTAATACAAAAAGCATTTTGTATTCTAAAGATAGAATTAACATGGTAGAGAAAACTTCAGAACCTTTACCTGTTTTTTTTTTCTCTCCTCTCTTCAAGAATGTTGAGGGTATCCATCTTTCCTGGGAACCTCCAACTTCACCTTCTGGAAATATTTTGGAATATTCAGCCTACTTGGCAATCCGCACAGCACAAATACAAGATAATCCAAGTCAACTTGTTTTTATGAGGATTTATTGTGGTCTTAAGACATCATGTATAGTGACCACTGGGCAACTTGCAAATGCACATATTGATTACACATCCAGACCTGCCATTGTGTTCAGGATATCAGCAAAGAATGAAAAGGGATATGGACCAGCTACACAAGTTCGGTGGCTTCAAGGTAACAATAAAAAAACACCTTTAAATTGAATTGTTTTTACTAAAGCTATT
Organism: Myotis myotis; assembly: GCF_014108235.1. NCBI lineage: Eukaryota > Metazoa > Chordata > Mammalia > Chiroptera > Vespertilionidae > Myotis > Myotis myotis. Next base: position 200,559,797 of record NW_023416335.1, read on the forward strand.
GTGATTATGATTATTTATTAGTAACTGGTTATGAAGATTTGTCATTTAAAAAGAGTATTCTTTGTATTTCTAGCAGTTATGAATTTGAATTTGTAAGCTGTTCTTAAAATGTATTTGCTCAATTCTAGATCCAAATAAAAATAGAAAAGTCGCAAAGACTCTCTGAGATTTAGTATATGGATTCTTTGTTATAGTTATAGCTCTTTTATAAAGGAAAATAGTAAAATTAAGATAAAAGCTAGAAGACATTATTACCCCAATGTATTTTATAAAGGTCATGTAACTCAGTCATCCTAGGGTTATTGAGGAGATTCTAGTAACTGGCTGTTGTACAGTGTGCTGTCTTATACCGTAAACATTCCCTACATTGTAAAGGCCCTGTCTATGAGTACGTCCTCTAACTTTATATGATCAGTGATCCTCTACCAACTGTCTTCTATTGGTTAATATTTGTTTTACTGATTTTAGCAGCCATTTGATTTCTTTGTTTATATATAGTTAGCACAGAACTTAATGAAATTAAAAAAGAGGCAAGTTCAGAAACTGCTTTTGAATTTTTATTATTTTTCCAGAATCATGGCAAAATATAATGGATTTTCTTGATTCATACCAGGGTGATATATTGGAATATATTTTTGGCCAAAGCACTTATCTGGCCCTCAATTTCCTCATTAATAGATGAGGGAGTTTTAAAATTTTACCTTTAAGGTCCCTTTCAGCACTTAAATTCTATATTTTCATCAGAAGTGAAGCATATCCCTGAATATTTTAACATCTGTTTTCATGGCCCTAACTTTACTTTTGCTGAAACTAAAACATTCAAAATTAAAGTGCATGTTCCCCTTATTGCAAAAAGAAAGAAGCACCTTAAAAGGACACAAATTTTGAAATAGTGTTTTAAACATTTGTAAGATTTTTGTAAATGCTCTAAATATTTTATTTTTGCATTGTTTTTACCTCAAAATTGTATAAACTTTTTTACAACTGAAATACAAGCATTAGATAGCTTACTCAGGTTCCATTGCGATCATAAAGATGCAGAGAGGCATTGTGGATACTCTGCTCCAGGTAACCTGTTTTAAACCTTTTAGTAATTTCTGGGTTCACTGCCTATTCAAATCGGGAGTAGATAGAGAGCAATAATTGCAGAAAAGATATTTCAAACTAAGAACTGCAATAACTGCAGAGGCACAGGTCTATCTTTTTTATACCTTATAACCTATGCCAGTTTAGGTTGACTGAGTAGCTATGTCCTCCAACTTCATGTATAATGCTCCAAGCAAAGATAGGTTTAATTGTGCAGAATTGATATATATGTATGTTCCAGTTACTAATTTAAAGTGTATAGAATATTTTAATATATAATTTTTGTAAAGAAGTGGGATTTTTATACTACAGTATTTGTAATTAATGTGTCTCACTAATTAAATTTCTCTTGAAGAAAATATGCAAATTGTTAGATGCATACTGAGTGATTTCCAAACTCTAAAGGTAAAATAAATGCACTACTATGGTGTTATTAGAATACCTTTTTTGTGGCTGTATGAATCCTTAATCTTTAAATGTGTATTTTACAAACAATGTTTACAAGGAGCTTCTCTGGTTTGTTAATCCCAGCACCACCCTTGGTGAGAGCTTCATTCTGCATTTGTGTAACTCATATGCTTTGCTTTTTGGCATATGCTTGCTTTTTGCACTAGTAGAATTTTAACTTACCTCATTATTATGTTTGTAATCATTTGTATAGCTTCTATAATGTGACTGATGATAGGCTAAACAAAAACGTAACCAAAGTTAAAATAAATGGTAAGCAATTTTGCACATATTAAATGCTAGGGTTTGTTGTGTATGTGTGCGCGTTTAGTTATAAAGAGTAAGAATGGAAAGTTATAATAAGTAAGTGTATCAGGCCCAATTATTTTAATGACCTTTTTGCTTTATCAGAAAAAGGTCTGGCTTTAAACCCCTTATTCTCTATATTAATTAACGGTTTGTATCTTGAAGCACTTCTCTTAATAATAAGGAATAAGCTGATTTTAAGCAAAGAATGGATTATTTGTTTGAGTATGCACATTTATACCTATTTTGTATTTGATTTAGTTTTCTTTGCTTAAATGCTTCTACTGTCCTAGATCAGGAGGTGAATATGAACTTTTGGTTCTAACATCTTCCTTATTTTCTAGAGAGAAAGGCATTCTTTTTTTCTGAAAGGATTTGTTAAAATAGCAAATGTTTTTACTTTGAGAATTAGCCCAGAGTTTATCATTTTTTTAGCATTTGTACATTAAATATTAGTCACATTTATCTCTCTGATAAGTGATTGGTGACTGAAAGATGCCATTGAGAAATCTCTATGGCTTTGACATTAACAGTTAATAAGAGATCTTTGAGCTGTGTGTTCATGACTAGAATGGATTGGGGTAAATAATAAGAGAAACACATTTAGCTTATGATTGGTACATTTCTAAGGTGAGATCCCGTTGAGTAGCAGTGGGCTATGTAATGCAGATATCATAAGAGGATTTACACTTAGTTAAATTAGTTTCTTTACTCCTCCCAGCTGGGTAAGCAATTCAGATGTACAAGTCTTTGTGCCACAGTACTCTTCCTGGGCTCTGCAACTTTGGTTCATTTATGTAGTAAAAAGATTTTGATGTTGCATGCTCTTCGAATTATGTTTTCTAAAATATTGTATTGGTTTCATTTTAGTTTAGTAAACTGTTTTTGGCAATTTAACTAGAAATAGGGTATTATAAACTCACTTTCACCTGCATTTTTAAAAAAATGGAAATAATCTCATTGCATGTATAAGGCCCCCCTGCCCTATAACCCAATTACATAAATATAATGATCTATAAGAAGGTGAAACTGTTGATCATTATTTCAAAGACTTGTAGACTAGCAAAAGTTTGTTCTGATTAGAGATATGGTCTACTATAACTGAAGATATTTTTATTATTAAAAGTGCAGCACTTGTAGCATAAAAATCACTTGTAACATTGGATATGAAGAGATTATTAGTATTTAAAATTATTGTAGTCATCTGATCATAAATGAAGTAAGTTGCAAAATAGACTTGGTCTTTCACCATTTAAGGTTTAACTGACAGTTATGTTTCTCAAGATTTACTTTAGGCAGTTTTATGTATTGTGTACCAATGATATGTAAAATAAAGCACCTTTTCTACTATTACCAAGTATAGGTGTTATTTATTTTGAACTATATGAAAGAAAAATTAGTGATGGCAGAGTAAACTTATAGAAATGTTGATTTTATATTAGTCGTGTAAAATAATATAGGCAGGTTCATAAAGACTGGATTGTGTCTAAAAAATTTGTTCTTAAGTTAGTGGATTGTGTTAGGTAGTCATTTTCTTACAGAAATGTAAAGCCTAACCCTATTATAGCTGAACTAGTCTGTTTGTAAGTAAAAAGGTAAATAGCTCCAAAAACAGTCTAAACTGGTCAACTCTTTTTTAGTCTTCTACTTACTCTTTAAATTTTTTTTTATTAAAGTATAGTTAGTTGGCATATAGTATTATATTAGTTTCAGGTGTACAACATAGTGATTCAACATTTATATACCTATCATGTGATCACCACGATAAGTTTAGTACCTGTCTGTCACCATGCAAAGTTATGATGATATAATTGACTATTTTCTGTGCTCTACACTATTCATCCCCATGCATTTTTAATTTATAACTGGAATTTTGCATCTCTTATTCCCGTTCATCTTTTCACCTATCTCCATACCCGCCTCCCCTTTGAAGGTTTGTTTCTGTTTGTTCTGTTTATTCATTTATTTTGATTTTTTGGGGGGATTCCAGATATAAGTGAAATCTATTTAATCTTTTTGTCCTTAAGCTTTTCACCCATTTTTAACTCACAGCAGCCAGGCTTCTGTCCTGCTACAACATGGAAATGGATCTTGCAAAGGTCAGGGATACTTCTCATTCCCAGATCCAGTGAATTCTTTGATTATACTTAGTCCTTTTAACCATTCTCTTGAAACTTTCACAAGTTTTTTTTAGTTTCTTTGATACCATGCTCTACCTTTCTTTATGTATTTCTGTCTCTTTTTCCATCCCTACTGGTCTCCATCCATTTTTTTCAAGACTCAGGTCAAATTTTGCCAATCTTATGAAATGAAGCCTTTCCTGACACTCCATTTCCAGGTAGATTCTACTCCTTCTTGTACCCCCACTGTCCTTTTTTAAATCTTCTGTCACAGCCGCCTCTAGACTGTGTGCCCTATTTGTTAGAATTGTTCCTCTCCCTCTGCCAGGTGGTAGATCTCTGAGGCAGAGAGTGGGTCCTTAGGTCTCTCCCATATTACCCACTTAGCTGGTACTTAAATATTTCAACAAATTATTACAGAAAATTGTCACCTTTATATCTCTCATACTTTCACTCCCCTTTATCAAGTTGGAGTTAAAAGGGGAGGGAGGCTTTGAAAGGGAAAGAGTTTTTAGCAGATTTAATAAGGCTTTGGAGGAAATGAAGACTCCAGCTTTGTCTTCCCCTGTCCTGCTATTATTACTTAGGTTCCTGAGAGAAGTTCTGGGATAAATAAGGGATATGTCCCATATTTACTAGGCTAAAAGGAGTTTAATGTAAGTGTGCATAGATTTCATGAGGAAGCCTTTGGTCTAAAAGATCTCAGCATTTAGTGTGAAATCAGTGGGCATTGCTGGAATATGATTTTAAACATTGGATGATCAGAAAAATGAGCTAAAAATATTTTCAAAGTTAATTTCTCTGTTTCCCTATAGGAAAGCCATGGGTAGTTGTCTAACATTAGAAAAAGCTACCTATTGTTAATATTTAAGCACAGGGAACTGCTGGAGCCACCAGCATTAGAGCCACACTGGATTCCGTTACATTTCCAGTCAGGTCACTTTGTCACCTCTGACCTTGTGGGACAAAAGATTCTTATACTACTGGAGAACAAAATAACATTGGCACACCTTCCTTCCAAGTTTCCCAGGTGTAATTGGGAATTCCCATACTTATATATTCTTATGATCAGGAAAAGACTTTTTTATCAGGCGTGGAAAAACATGAACTACAACATTCTGCGTAGAAACAATAATTTCTATAAACTCAATGAAGAAAGAAAAGCTATAAAATTCAAGGATATCAGCCTCCTTGTTAAAAATAGATTATTTTATTAATATCCATTTTCTTCTTTTCCAACCTCTGAAGAACTAAAATCAGGAAAATGTCCACTTGTGTGACTATTCCTCTCAGCGCGGACATCTGAAAATGAGTATGTTGAAGGTTCTTTTGTTTTGCATAGTTGGTATCTTGCATAACTTGATTTGAGCAAGAAGCTTGTACTTAAAAGTTCATGAAATTCACAGTCTGACTACCGCTCATGGTAGTACTTCAAATTCAAAAGTCTTGAGAATACAGGGTTATGAAGCCTTTGGCTTTGGATAGAGAGAAGGGTAGGAAGTCATAGATGTGAGGCTGTGGAGGGAACAGAAGGATTTCCTATTTCCTGATTTGATTTGCTGGTTCAGCAAAAAGTCTTTGCAGAATGCTCAGAGATGTCAGGGTGTTTACATACAACCTCTGAAGGTGCAAAAAATATGGATTGGAGGCATATCAGATATGAAAGCTGTAGTAGAGAGGAAATGGTCCCTCATCTACCCACTCCCCCTTCCTGGTCTCCTTATCACCCAGAGACAAGAAGCTGAAGACCTCATTCCTTACTCAGCATGAGAATTGAGAAAGTACAAAAAGAACCCTCTGTGTCGGAGCATACACACGTTAAAAATAAAGGTAGCAGCTGGTATTTGTTTTTGAACATAGAGTTAACTCTTCCCACTAGCAAATCGTGGTCCAATACGTGTCCAGCTCTGACCAAGAGGATTATCTGTTCCTCCTCCTATCTGGGGAGATAGAATGGAAGTTCCCTAAGCACTTGAGAAAGGTTCCCTCCTACTTTCTCTGTTTCTTATAGGAGACGGAGGAAAAGGCTACAGGTGTGATAATTACCATCCAGTATAACAAAGGTATGCGTGTGCCACTCATGGCTGCATAGCATGTGAGAGAGTGGGCATTGTTCTGAAGGTCCAGCTAACTGCTCGATCCAAAATCATTTTGCTCTCAGTTGCAGGCTAGCACCCCCTGGTGGCATTGTCCATGCCAGCTTAAATATGGGTAGGATTTGGGTCTTGTAGCCACCTGAGATTTGTTAAATAGCTACAGCAATGTCTGGAACTTTCTGATGAGTTGGACCTGGGGAATCTACTTCCTACTTCCCCATTTCCTGGGAGTGGTTTGCCAGCCATTTACTGCCGGGCTTAGTCTACCTCTTGCACCAACTCCCTAACTCAAGATAATACCTTTAGCCTGCCCTGTTTGGGTATAGGGAATAGATAGTTTTAAGATCTCTTTTTCTCAAGTTTTTAAATGGTATACTGAAATTGGTAGCTAATACCCTGAATCAGGAGAAGACATTGTACCTTAACTGTATCTTGTTTGATCTGCAAAGTATCACTGCCATTGATGAATTGACAAAGATAAGATTGCAAAATTGTTTATGACATCTGAGTGATCAGCTTGGCACCTACGACTGATAGATGTGGAGAAACTGTCAATAGCTATGCACTTTCCATGTTTTTTTATTACTTAACAAATAAATGCATTATTAGAAGAATGTGCCAAAGAGAATTTGTGCTTTTGATAGTCAACTGAATTCAGTAAAGAGGCGGTGTCCTTGTCAGTTTATTTTGGAATTTGCATCATCTATCATTTCATTCTCACTTTATTCAAATAATTATACCCAGTGTACAAAATAACCAGTTAACCAGAATTATGCTAGTGACTCTGAGCCTGGCACTGCTTATAATACCTCGTAGGATCATGATCCTATGGGAACTCAGTTAACTTCTGTAAGAAATAGCCCATGCTCATTCCTTTTCTCATATTATCATGTACTTCTTCCCCACCAGTTACAATAATTGGTTAATTTGCAATGCACAGAAGTGGTTGAAATATTGGGGAGATGTTCCCTCTCTTTGTTGATGAAATTATATATTATATAACCTTATGCCACTTTTCTTTTATATTTTTTGTGAAGTAAATGATCATGCATATGGTCAACCAGCAGTTTAAGAACTAGAACGTTCTCAGATGCCTAGAGTCCTCCGTTTGTCCTCTCTTCACACACACCACATGAGGCAAACATTATTCTGTATTTTTTTGTTAATAATTCCATGTTTTTATTTATGATTCTACCATCTATGTCTGTATCCCTAATATGTTGTTTAGATTTACCTGTTTCTGAACTGTTATGTAAGTGGCATTATGCAGTATGTATTCTTCTGTGACTTTTTTTGACAGTTTTTTTTGAGATTCCATCCATGTTTATACATGTAACTGTATTTCATTTGTTTTCACTGCTGTATAGTATTCCATTACCTGGCTATACCACAATTTATCTGTTCTGTTCATGGAGATTTGGGTTTCCAGTTTTTAGTTGTTATGAATAACACTGCTATGAACATTCTGCCAATTACAATGTAAACTCTGTGCCGGCAGGGGTTTTGTCTGTTTTGCCCGTTTAGACATTCACAATGTCTAGAACAATGCCTGGCACATGGTAGATGCTCCACATCTATTTGAGGAATGAATGAATTTTTGAACATGTATCCTGGTGGCACATGCTCAAGAGTTGCTCTTGAGCAGTTGTTTTCAAAGTGTAGTCCGGGGACCTCTAAGGGTCCCTGAGACCCTTTCAGGGGGTCTCTGAGGACAAAACTATTTTCATAAAATCCTAAGACATTATTTGTCCTTTTCACTCTCATTCTTCATGAGTTTAAATGTTTTCCAGAGTTATGATGACATCATCACACCGATAGCTGATCAAGTATGTACCTGTGTATTTTTGTGTCTTGAAAATGTCTCTTAATTTCTAATATGGCAAATATTTATAAATATAACCCACATGAACAACAGCAATTTGAGATCATCAGTAATTGTTAAGGATGTAAAGAGGCTCTAAGACCAAAAATTTGAGAACCGCTGCTCTAAGAAGCAGGTTTTACTTGGCCATGCGGAACTGTCTGGTAAAGCATTTGTCCCCGTTTACACTCCCACTGGCAGTGGTTGAGTGGCATTGCTCCACGTCTTAGCAAACTCGTGGTCTTGACTGTCTTTTATACTCATCAATTGGATAGCTATTATATTGTGTTTTACTGTGGGTTTCATTCAAATTTCCCTGGTTATTAATGAAATTTAGTTTTTTACCCCTGTATGTAAACATGTTTCTTTTTCTGTGAAATTTAGTTTTTTCCCATATATAAAAATGTTTTCATGTCTTTTGCCCATTTTTCTGTCTGGTGTGTGTCTTTTTTCATTGATTCATATTTCTTTATATATTCTGGATACCAATCCTTTGTCATTTAAACATGTTGCATATATCTTCTCCCAGTTTGTGTAATATCTTTTGTAATTGTATTGAATCTGTTGATCAATTTGGAGAAAATTGATTTTCAATAATGAGTCTTCCTAGCCAAAAACATTGTATGTCTTTCCACTTATTTGGTCTTTTAATATCTTTCAATAAACTTTAATAATTTTTCTCCATAAAGGCCTTCATGTCTTAGATTTCTTCCTAGGAGTTTTGTATTTTCTAATGCTGTGGTAAGTTGTGTTTTTTTTTAATTACACTTTTTATTCTAACTGGTTGTTGCTGATTATACATATACTAGGGGCCTAGTGCACAAATTCGTGCACCTTGAAAGGAACTGAGGGCCACGAGGCTGCGGTGGGCACAGGGGCAGGTCTAGGCTCATCCTTCACACCCCCTCCCGGCCCCTCCCACCGCAGCCCCCGGTCCCCTGTCTGCCTGCAGCCCTACTCCTGCTGCTGCTGCTAGCCATGTGCTTATGGCGCCAGCCCCTCTCGCACCCACTGACAGTGCGGAGCAATTGGGGCTGGCGCCAACAGCAGATGCAAGCAATCAGGACCTGCTCCAGGTGCTGGCAGCGGGTGCGAGTGGCGGTTCCAGCACCAGCCACAGGTGCAAGCCAGACTGGTGCCAGCTTTGTGTGCGAGTGGTGGCTCCAGCGCCAGCAGCAGGTGTGAGCAGCGGAGCTCCGGCGCCAGCAGCGGGTGTGAGCAGTGGCTCCAGCCCTGATTGCCCCTCAGGAGCAGGGGGAGGTGGAGAAGCCTTCAGGGGCAATCGGGGCCAGCAGCCGCCACTTGCACCCGCTGACAGTGCCAAGCGATCAGGGCCAGTGCCAGGTGTCGGCAGTGGGTGCGAGCAGGGCCAGCGCCAGCAGCAGGTACGAGTGCCGGGCAGGACCATGGTGCGCAGGAGCAAAGAATTTTCAGTAACCACCAGAGGCTCACCCCAATGACAGTAACTGGCACCCCGCCTTGGTCTGGCGCCCCCGCTCACCTGCTCCACCATCCCGCTGTGGCCGATGCCCACCATGTTCCATGCTCTGCTGCCTGTTGCCAACGCCCGCCATGTTCCATGCTCGCCCCCTGGTGGTCAGCGCACATCATAGCGACCGGTTGTTCAGTTGTTCTGCCATTTGGTCTATTTGCATATTAGCCTTTTATTATATAGGATTGTTACTATGTGTTGATTTTTGGATCCAGCAACCATGCTAAACTTTTATTCTAATAATGTGTCTAGATGTCTTTTTGAATTTTTATATAATTATATCATCTGCAAATTGTGAAGTGTTCTTCCTTTCTGACCCTTTTACCTTTAAAAACAATTCTTCTTACATTTCTGCAGTGGCAAGGACCTGTAGTATAGTAGAAAAGAACTAATAATGAACAACATCCTTGTCTTAGCCCTGATTTAAAGGGAATGCTTTCAACATTTCAGTTCAGTATGTTTCCCCCCACAAAAGTCCTTTATTGGGTTAAGGAGGGATTCCCTTCTAGTTCTAGTTGGCTAATAGTTTTATTATGAATGGATGTTGAATTTTATTTTTATCATCTATTTAAATGGTAGAATTGTTCTTCTTAATGTTAATGTATAAAATTATGGTAGTTGACTTTTTAATATTCAACCAATCTTTAATTCCTAGGACAGACCCAACTTTGTCATGGGTGTGTGTGCATGCACTCGTGCATTTTAATACATTGTTGGACTCAGTTTGCCAGTGTTCTGTTTAGGATATTTACGCCTGTATTGGTGAGTGAGATTGGCCTATAATACTCCTTTCATGTCTAGTCGTGGTATCAAGGTTAAACTAGCCTCATGAAATGCGTTTTTCAGTTGTCTGGAAGAGTTTCAGATTGAACCTTTTTTTTTAACATTATTGACTTCACAGAGGAAGGGAAAGGTGGAGAGAGAGAGAGGAACATCAGTGATGAGAGAGAATCATTGATTGGCTGCCTTCTGCACACCCCACACTGGGGATCGAGCCTGCAACCCAGGTATGTGCCCATGATGGGAATCAAACCTGAGACCCTTCAGTCCGCAGGCCCACGCTGTATCCACTGAGCTACACCGGCCAGTGCTGGACCTTGTCTTTAAGGCCATTTGTCATTAAGAGAAGAATTTTAACTATTGCTTCCATTTCTTTAGGGGTTGTAGGATCATGAAGATTTTATATTGAGTTAGTTTTGTATATGTGCTACCAAAGCAAGCACACAGTTTTCATTAATATTTTTTTCTAGTGATTTCTCCATTTCATCTTAGTTTAAAATTTTTTTATATGAAGCCATGTTACCTTTACATTTTTAGTTTCCACAGCATCTGTAGTTATGAGCCTTTCTCATTCTTATTAATTTGTGCCTTTTTAAAAATTAAAATATTAAATATTCCAGAGCTTTGAATATTAGCCCAATTGTTATTTTTAAAGTTATTTCCACATGCCAGGGTGTGTTATTTGTTTTTTGGTGGAGATGCTGGGGACTGAAGTGTTATAGTTTATTAGCATTTTGTAGAGAATATGAGCTATGAGGTTTCAGTTTTCTGAAATGAAAATAGCTTTATGATTTATCAAGTGATCAGTTTTCATGCATGTTCCACATATACTTGAAAAGAATGTGTGTTCCCCAATAGTGGAATATCATGTCTGTTAAGTCAAAGTTGTTAGTTGTTCTGTGTAAATCTCTATACTGATTGACCTTTTACTTGATTTCTTATTTCCTGAAGTCTCACGATCTGATTATGATAGATTTTTCAATGTCTCTTGAAGTTATCATTATTTGCTTTCTTTCTTTTTTGGCTTTATTATTAGATACATACTAATTTAGAATTCTGTCTTCCCTGGTGAATTTTGGACCCTTTATAACCATGCAGGGACTCTATCTCTATGAATGTTGTTTGTTGCCTTAGTTTTATTATTTTGTTACTATAGCAAGATTTTGGTTAGTCTTTATCTGAATATCTTAGATCTGTCTTTGGTCTTATATTTTGAATTTGCAGGAGACACACTCAAAAGACCAAAGAGAAACTATCTTTTTAATTGCATTGTTTTGTACATTTATATTTATTGTGATTACAAATATAAGTTGGATTTATTTCTAGGTCCTTGTCAGAAATTATGTCTTGGGTTTTTTTGGGGGGGAGGTGTTTATTTTTCCCCCTCTATTTGTTGGGTTTTTCTTTTTTTAAATCTTCACTAGGAGATGTTTTTATTGATTCTCAGAGAAACATGGATGTGAGATAGAAACATTCAATGGTTGCCTCTTGTACATACCCTGACAGGGATCGAACCCGCAACCTAAATATGTGCCCTGACTGGGAATAATCAAACTGCAGCCTTCTGGTGTATGAGATGAAGCTGCACCAACTGAGCCACTTGGTCAGGTCTTTATTTCAGTGGGTTTTATTTGGTTTACAAATCTTCTTGTTTGTTCTCTGTGTAATCTTTTGCTCATTCTTCGTATTTTCCATGCTTCTATTCCTTTACAAGTTACTTTTTCCTTTAGAGTCCTTGTGAGTAATTCCACTGTTGTATACACTGTGTTGTTTTTCCCTCATGGTGCCACTTTCCCTCGAGTTTAAACTTATTTTCCTTGGGAAATAGGAATTATTTGAAGCATGGATTGAAATTGAGGTCCTGAGGAGAGTTTGCTCTGCCAGACACTGCAGGAAGAGCTACCAACCTGAAACCACTTGACCAGCTTGAAGGTTCTGTGATTTCAGATCACAAACGTGGAGGGCTGGCCTGTCTGAATTTGAGGGAGCTAGTGATTTATCTCCCTCCACCCAGCACCACAGTGGAGGCAGGCAAATTTCCTACCTGCTCACTTTTCTGTGGTGGCCCTTCTGGACTTCAGTGAGCCTCAGGCTTTAGGTCCAGTCCCCCCGCTGCTGCTGTTTCATTGTCTCCGGTTCAACACAAGTCTCAGGGCAAAGTGGGATTTGGTACTGTCTTACCTCACAGGTTTCCTATTTTCACCTCATTTTGGGAGTTTTGCGATGACTTACTTTCATGTCAATTCAGTGATATATTTTAAGATATTGTGTATTATTTAACATTAATTTACAATGTTGCTTATATTTTATCCAGCCTTTGGTTTTATAAGCTGGGGGTTATCAAGGGTATCTAGACTGCCTTTCAATTGGAAATGACATCCAAATTAAAATTTGCTTTATTGTGCTCTTGATGTAAGTAGGAAACATGGTAGTGTATGGTCTATACCAGCCGTGGGCAAACTACGGCCTGCGGGCCGGATCCGGCCCGTTTGAAATGAATGTAATGATGTTTACTTTGAATTTATATTAGTTCACACAAACACTCCATCCATGCTTTTGTTCCGGCCCTCCGGTCCAGTTTAAGAACCCACTGTGGCCCTCGAGTCAAAAAGTTTGCCCACCCCTGGTCTATACAGAATTCCAGGGTGCCAAGCTCTCTGCTTTGCACTGTTCTACAAGATAGCACTTTTGTGAGACTGCTACTTGCAAGGTTAGAAATGTGCAGAAACCATTCTTTAGTTATACTCTTCCTCTAAAAGAATGGCTCTGCATTTCCTTTAATGGCTGCTGGCCCAAATATTACTCCTTTGTGTTCTTTGATTAGTCATTGCTTTGGTCTGAAAAAAGGATTTGGATCTGATTTCTTGTAAACATAGGATTGGGGATTATCTATGCATGAATAGGCCTCTTGGCATACCTGTCCTGGCTGGAGGCACTGTCTGTTATGACTTATCTTTTGCCCAGCAACTTGTTTTTACATCAATTATCCGGTGTTTAAGGTTTGAAAATATCTTTCATTCACATGTACTCTGAAATTGAATTTTGGAAAACAGGTGCAAAAGACACAAAATTGTTACTGTTTGTTTTAGAGGACGAAAATGACCTAAATTATACCTTAGAGCAGCGGTTCTCAACCTGTGGGTCGCGACCCCTTTGGCGGTCAAACGACCCTTTCACAGGGGCCGCCTAAGACCATCCTGCATCTCAGATATTTACATTACGATTCATAACAGTAGCAACATTACAGTTATGAAGTAGCAACGAAGATAATTTTATGGTTGGGTCCCAACATGAGGAACTGTATTTAAAGGGCCAGAGGTTGAGAACCACTGCCTTAGAGGCAAAAGTTTACGCTGTAGTGTCAGAACTTTTTAATCTTAGGTATTTTTGTGGAAGATGGAAAAATTACTTATCAAACTTATAACTTGCACCCCCAGAACTAATCCATGAACATTGGGTTACTATAGACAGAGCCAGCACATATCTGACTTTTTTGGGGGCACACTTGCTGGCATTAACCTTTGCATAGGAGTTCTTATAATACATTGCCTTATTTATTTAATATGCAGTGCAAAAGAAAACTTTCTGGAAGCACGGTTAGGGAAACCTGTATGTACTATTGCACAAGTTTACATTTTGAAAGGTGATGGCCAGAAGCCAGAGAAATTAATCCATCCAATGTCAGCTGTGGCGCATGATTTGAAGGGATTCTGCCTTACTGTTTTAAAATCCTTAAAATCAGGTATAAATAAAAAGTCTTGAAATAAATATCTAAGGGACTATAGCTTCTTCATTAGCTCCTATCTGCCCCTTCTCTGCCTCATAATAATAGAGATGCTTTACTCCAGAGAGAATTTTACCTTCCTAGTGTCATATAATTGGGTATGAGGACGTTTTAAGCTATTTGTATTTCTCTTCCTCCTACTGTGTAGTATCCAGTATTTTCCTTTCTTTAAAAAAAAAAAAAAAAAAGCCTTATTGCCTGTTTTCTGGATGGCCTTGATGTGTTAAAGGAATACTGGTTACCTTTAATAATGCTAACTGAACACAGTTATGAGGGTCCAACTAAAAGGATTTCCTACAGCAGTAGCAATTAGGCATGAAACATGGGGGGAAAAAATACCTTCTACCATTTGCTAAGAATGAAATCTTGCAGTGCAAGATTTTTTTTAAAAATCTCTTATGGAAAGTTATTTTATCAACAGTCCCAAACAAGAGAATATTTGTTGCTTTATGTGATAAAATATACTTTTCAGCTGCTCATATAAATGATACTAAGTTAAGAGCTACACCAAAAGCTAGTCTATTTTAAGTGCATATTTTTGGTGCCCCTGAATTAGATCATTTATATCTTAACTTTTATATATATTCTATCTATGACTTAGTCTCTGAGCCCATTTCTCTCTTGGATATTTATAAAAGCAGGATGTATAAACTTACATTTTTTAAAAACACACACTTGTAGGTTAATGTAGGAACTTATATACTTACGACATTCCAGAGGGGACAAAAACATATTCAGTTCAGTGCAACATAAGCCAAGAAAGACTCCATCACTACCTCTTACATGTGTCAAAGGAGATTATGTACCTGGCACATGCAGAATTCTCATTCTCTCAGAGTATGAATGTCACATAACCCAAAGTGACCTGGTTTTACCTACTTTAAAGCTTTTAGTCAGGACTACCAGTGAATTACTAAATTTAGAAATTTGTTTTGGTATATATTAAAATTTTAAAGTTGTCTAATTTTTCTTTATCTAGATGCTTAAACATAACAGTCTTTAAACTACCAAAGACCAAATGCTTTTTATCAATTATACTAGAGGCCTGGTGCACAACATTGTGCACTGGTGGCTGTCACTCAGCCCGGCTTGTGCCCTCTCACAAACCGGGACCCCTCAGGGGAAGTCTGCCTGCCAGCTTAGGCATGCTCCCCCTCAGCTTCTGGCTGAATGGCACTCCCCCTGTGGGAGGGCACTGACCACCAGGGGGCAGCTCCTAAGTTGAGCGTCTGCCCCCTGGTGGTCAGTGCATATCATAGCGACCAGTCGTTCTGCTGTTCAATCAATTTTCGTATTAGGCTTTTATTATATAAGATAGTGACATACTACCTGGATCAAATAGAAGATATTTCAAAAATACACTTATATGTAAGTATCAAAAGCCTAAAAATTTTGCCTGTTAACCCTGCAATTCTACTTCTAAGAAATTATTTTAAGAAAACAGTCATGGATGTACACAAGATTCAGTGAAGTATTGTTTATACCTGGAAAAGATGTATACAGTCAAAATGTCCTATAGAGGATTAAATAAATTATGCTTCAGTCACACGATAGAATAGAGGAATAAAATTAGGAGACTAATGACCTGGAAAATATGTTTGCAATATATTCCGTGAAAAAAAGCAGATTATGAAACAGTATGCAAGCAAGTAAGAACCTACTTTTATAAAAATATACATATTTAGCAAAGTAAAAGGACAAATGATATTTACCAAAATATTAACACTGGTCATTTCAACATAGTAGTAGAATGATGGTTGTTTCACCACTCCTCCCCTTTTTGCTTATTTGTTCTCTGTGATGACTATATTTTAAAGGGGAGGGGAAGTTATTAACCTCAGATTAGTCCAAATATGCCCCCAAAGGCGCCTTCTGGCAAAGTAAATGCTTCTGTTCAGCCTATATGTGGGAAACTGCTTATACCTTATAAATATGAGCATCCTTCCAAGATCACATTCTCTCAAACACTCGCCCTTTTAGGCAAAATATACAATAGCAATTATTGATTTTTTTTAAAAACCACACTCAAGTTAATTATCACCTAAAAGATGAAAAAATACAAATCCTAATTTCAAAAACAGAACAACCCAAATACATGCTACTAAATTATGCAAAGTTACATTATATAAGTTTAGTTTATTGCAAAGATCAAGACAGCACATTAGAAGTTGGCGGCTTCTCTTTCACCCCATTCATAGCACTCACTCAATTCTTCATGTCATTCACTCACCCATGCAAAAAAATGTCAGTATACAGACTGATGTCTGATGCTTCTTGGTTCCCATAGTATAACCGGAAACTTGACATTTCAATTAAAAAAGTAAAATGAGGACATTTACCATCAGACTATAAAGTCCCTCTTCTGGAAGAGGATAGTAAGATATGTTTTGGAAAAATCTTATACAAAATGAAAGGGGCACCATTTCAAGAGCACTAGGACTACATTAAACTTAAATGAATTCCAACACTTATAATAAATAAATGTAGTCTTAACAAAGCTCCAATAAACTAAAATTATCTTAACAGGCACAATGAACAGTGTTAACACTGTTAATGGGCACCAAATTTAATAGGGCAGACAATATTTGCCTCTGCATTCACACTTAATTTTTCAGTTACATTTTTTAAAAATGGTGCTGCTTATGCTATGAAGGTTTTACAAAAAATTAATTTTAATAAATATGGCAAATGTTAAAAATCTAGCTAGGTTATCATGCAAGATAGTATATAACCAAGACAAACTCAAACTTATAATAAAGGCAACTTGCATTCAAAATGAACTCTACCCTTGTATTTTATTAAAAGGGCAAACATCATGAATTAACCCAGCTGCTTACTTGAATTACAAAAGTAACATGATTCAATATGAAAATAAGAAACTGTCTACAAATCTCTGACAGTAATAAATTGCAATATACAATGCATACAGGAGTCATACAGAGCAACAAACTCTTGTACAAAACAAAAATATTTTAATACCTTTAAAATCCAAATTTTTCTTTAAAATCATTCATGAAAAAGATCCTCAAGTCAGAATTAACACCTCAATTAGTCAAGCATCAGGAAGCTACATTACAGCTATTTAATATACAGAGAGACAACTTTTCCCAGTCCTTTCCTTCTAATGTCTCTGCTTCGGAATCGTACAGACTTGCTTCTCCTACTCCACTCCATCATTTCTTCAGATCATGAAAACTGAATTTGTTGAACACCAGAAATCTAAGATTAGAAAATTTAAGTTGACAAGAATGAAAAATTAGTTTAAAAATAACATGCATATTATAAACATTCAATGAATAAAAATAATAGACAAGAAAAACAACAATAGAGATGAAAAATAAGTCTTCTCACCCCAAATCTTCTCTCTCTCTACCCAAGGAAACTATTTTATTAATTTCTTGTTTATATTTCTAGAAATCTATGCAAATATGACCGTGTGTGTGTGTGTGTGTGTGCGCACACACACACACACACACACACACACACACATATAAAAGCCTAAGTGACCGTTAAGACCAGTCGATCAAACGACCGGTTGCTAAGATGTGCACTGATCACCAAGAGGCAGACGCTCAACGCAGGAGCTGCCTCCTGGTGGTCAGTGCGCTCCCACAGCCAACCTCCCACAGTCCCTCCCCCTGGACTGGGCGAGGCGGCCCTGATCGCCAGCCAGGACGAGGGACTCCACCCTTGCACAAATTCGTGCACCGGGCCTCGTGAGTGTGAGTGTGAGTGTGTGTGTGTGTGTGTGTGTGTAACATTACGAGAGTACCAAACAATTATATATTCTGAGAAAATAATATTTAACCTTTTAAAAAATCAGGTTAATAATAATAATGTGTTGAAATTAACTACCTGTGATCAAAATCAATGGATATAATAAATTCTTAAAATAATTTAAAATACAAAGAAGGTACTCTACCTGTTGATATGATGTTGTGTAAACCATAACATTTTGTTGTTGACCATCTGCAGTTATTAAGCCAGCTGGTAACTGGTTAGCTAAAAGACCAAAAAAAAGTTAAAGTGAGAAAAGAATTGCATCTACTTTCTTGGTCTGAACTGTAAAAATGTGCCATTAACATCTCTCATAATTCTGCTGTTTATCAATGTAATCTTGGGCCAAAGCATAACCCCCAAATATTCCATTTTAAAAAAGCTCCTAAAGCATTTTTGATTTTCTGAATCTTCATTTCTCTGAACTGTACTTTAGCTAACTACCCATGTGGACAAACCTGCAGAAATGAGTTTCTGAGTCAGGAGTAGACCTACACCATGAGGGTTGGCTGGAAGCAACACTCACATACCTAAGCAGCATATATTTTATATATAAGAAATCATATGAAGTTTATATGAGAAATATAAAATATTTACATATAAAGTTTATATGAGAAATATAATCACCATAGACCTTTTATTTCACCATATAACAATATGATAATTAAAAAAATAAATCAGTTCTAATTTATTTAAATCACAAGATTTTTATATTGCAAACTACAGTTCTCAGCATTCCTATCTCACGTGAATCTTAAATGAAAAAATAAGGGCTATGGCAGTCAGTTGAACTACTGGTGAAAGATTATAATGTCTGCAAAATTTAAATTTTATACTTATCCCTCACTGACTTCAAATATACGGGCATCAACTAAGAAGGACTATTCAAGACAGTGCTATGTCAAAACACTCAGTGCTGATATTCCTAAAGTACCACCACTGACATTAAATTACATTAAATTTAGTTGTATAAACGTATAACAACACTGCTTACTAAATGCCTCTTCTGTTAGTTCTTCACTTAGTCCATCTGCAGTTGTGACTGCTCCACCAATTCCTTTCTCCCCTTTCATTGCCTGGGGGAGGAGAACCAAAAAAGTAATCACTGCTATTCAAAAGAAACAGTTTTCTAAACAACAATGCTTGATTAATTCCTAAAGTTAGGAGCTTCTCTTTTTACAAACACTACACAGAGTATTTAACAACACTTCTGGTTAATTACATATGAAGAAGTCTTTAAATGCTAAAACTTTTTTTTTTTTTTAATATATTTTTTATTGATTTTTTACAGAGAGGAAGGGGAGGGATAGAGAGCTAGAAACATCGATGAGAGAGAAACATCGATCAGCTGCCTCCTGCACACCCCCCACTGGGAATGTGCCTGCAACCAAGGTACATGCCCTTGACCGGAATCGAACCCGGGACTCCTGAGTCCGCAGGCCGACGCTCTATCCACCAAGCCAAACCAGTTAGGGCGCTAAAACTTTTTATACAAGTAGTAATCATCAAAAGATAGTCTTAATAATGACCTAGAAAATCTAAATTATTTATGGGTAAAATTAAATAAATTATTCTAATTCCACACTACATCAAAAGGAAAATAGAACTCTACTTACAGATGATATAGTCTATAAAATAGTATAAATATTCAGCTTATGAATCTACTACAAATGACCCAAGTTATCAATTACATATACACTTTCAGCCAACTGGGCAGTACTGTAACAGCAAATTTAAAGTTTACTTTTTTTTTAAGAACAACAAACACCTTTATTACATGAACTAAGATAAGAAGGAGGGTTTATTTGCCTTTCTGGGCCTTGATTTTCCTCAGATAGATGGAGCTTAAAATTTCTAAATCAAAATTACAGTTTGGACCAAAGACCTCTAAGTTATCTTCCATTCTAAGGTCCCATGATGCTAAAGATTTGGAAGAATACTGTGAAGAATTTACATATTTCTTCCTACTTTAATCATTCCATAAAGTTATCACGAATTTAATGGTATCCTAACACTAAAGATACTAAGAAAATATTTTGAAAGCAAAGTGAATCATATACCCAACTTGCAGTGCAGAAATAAATATGCCGATTTTAACTCATTTTCATAAAATTCACAGGCAATGATTAATAACAATACCCGCACACACTGACATTACTGAGCACTCACTGTATGCCCAGCTAAATGCAGTCATAGGCTGTGCCACCTGGCCCTCTCCATATGCTGGGAGGCAGGGACTATTATTACCTCACCTTACAGATCAGGAAACCAAGGCTTAACGTGCTTAAATAAGCTGCCACGGGTCACATAGTTTACATGTGGTGGAGCTGGGATTCACCCTTCAGAGTCCACGATCTTAATCATTACGTAACTATGCTGTCGTTAGTAATAACCAAAGGAAAAAGAAAGGACTTGCTACTTAAGTACAGTAACATAAGTGATGACACACATCTGACAAATGTTATGTAGTTTGCTATAAAATGAATTTTTAAGCAATACATTTTACAAGTTAGTGAATAGTGTATCTTATTTTCTTAGAAGCATAATGGAAGACATTTTACTCACCTCTCTGAATTTCTGAAGGTATAATTTTAGAGGTTCTACATAACTGTCAAAGCCTAAGGTGGACATGGCAAAGAGGATATCTTCGCCATTGATTGTCTTCCGTTTCTCTTGATGGCATCTTTCACTGGCCTCCGATGTTATAAAGCTGATGAACTCACTCACACATTCCTGAACACATTCTTTGGCATCTTTCGCAATCTGAAGAGAAAAATGAAAGGTAAATTTGCAGGGAATATAATCATCACCTTCCTAACAATGTGCAAAAGTGAAAGCTATTCAGAATAATACAAACTTCAGTTTATGACTAAACCTTTAATCTTTGAAATATATGCTAATAACATAAACACAATTTGTACTATTAAAATTCCACCCTCAGAGTGAAAATTAAAAACTCAAATACAAGTCAGAGAAGCCTTGACAACTATTCACAGAAAACAGATATAATCTATAATAATAAAAGCGTAATATGCTAATTAGACTGGACAACCTTCGGGATGAAGCTGGGGCTGCAAGGGAAGCCCAGGTCCTGGGTGCCAGCGAGAAGCTGGTATCGGCAGCTGGGGGAAGGAAGGCCTGCTCTTGCATGAATTTCGTGCATCGGGCTCTAGTTTAGTTATAAAAGCAACCACTGGATGTCCCTTCCATCCCAAGATAAAAACCCTTACTAATGAGTGTCCCAAGAAAACCAGGTTGTGTGTAGATAGTATACTGTGGGCTACAGACTTCGGTACCAGTTCTGCGCTCTACCATTTCTAAGAATAACGGCACCAAAATTTTGAAAAACAAACACTGAAGTCACATAAGACTTACAAGGGAATGAAAGAATGACACCTGGTGACATTTTTTCTACTGAAGATACAAAGTGTCAGGCATAGGTTTTGAGTTTATTAAAAAGCCTACCCAGCCCTTGCTGGTTGCGCAGTGGTTAGAGTGCTGGCCCAACTGAAGGGTGGGCTCGATTCCAGTCAAGGACATGTACACCTCTGTTGCAGGCTCGATCCCCGGCCCAGGTTGGGGCACATGCAGGAGGCAAGCAATCCATATGTCTCTCTCACTTCGATGTTTCTCTGTTTCTCTCTCTCTCTCTCTCTCCCTCTGCCTTCCACTCTCTCTTAAAAAAAAAAATATCAATGGAAAAAATATCCTCTGGTAAGGATTAACAACAAAAAAGCCTACCTAAAGAAGCACACACCCACCACCTCATAGAAACCATTCTCTTAAGGGCCTGGGGTTTGAAAGGAAGACTCTAATGGACTAAATTATGCAATTCCAAAGCCACTCTAATAGGAATGACACTCAAAATCCTTGCTAAAACATACTATCTTTCATCTCCATACCTAAACAGCATCCTGGAGAAAAGTAAACGAATTTCATAAATGCAGTCAAGCAAGATAATATAATGTGAGCTGTATATATAACTTTAGATAGCTAGTAGCCACATTAAAAGAAACAGGTAAGTTAATTTTACATGTTTTATTTAACCCAATAAACCTAAAATATTATTTAAACACAGGATCAATTTAAAAATTGAGGTATTTTCATTCTTTTTTTCATACAAACTTCTAAAACCTGGTCTATGTTTTACATTTCAAGTGCATCTCAATTAGCTCAGTAACATTTCAAGTGCTCAATAACCATTTGTAGCTATGGGTACTGGACAGCAGTGCAGGCCTAGCCTCAGCAATAATAAGCAGTTGTGCTTTTCCCCCTTAAAATATAAAGAGACCCAGCAGGCATGAGTCAGGAGTTGAGCCTTGGAGCCCATGGTTCAATTCCCAGCCAGGGCACATGCCCAGGTTGCAGGCTCGATCCCCAGTGGGGGATGTATAGAAGCAGCCAATCAATGGTTTTCCTTTATCATTGGTGTTTCTATCACTCCCTCTCCCTTCCTCTCTGAAATCAATAAAAAAATATATTTAAACAAACAAACAAACATAAAGAGGACCTCTCAAACTGGAACTTCTAGGCTGAGTGATATATTTTATTAATATATTTATTTAAAAGCTTTATTACGTTCACGTATACTTTATAAGCTATAATAAAATGACAGAAGTTTATTATGCAATATAAAACATAAAAAGTGTGAATTTTATTTGAGACCAAGTGGTGAGTACAGTGACGAATTTTTAAAATTGTTCTAACAAAACTACTTAAAAAATTACCAGTTGAATTTAAATGTATGTTAAGATCTATAATTTTATAAAAAAGTTGTTTCACACTGGCCAGGTGGTTCAGTTGGTTGGAGTATCGTCCTGTACACCAAAAGGTTGTGGGTTCAATTCCCAGTTAGGACACATGCCCAGGTTGCGGGTTCAATCCCAATCGGGGCAAGTATAGGAGTCAACCATGAGAGGTTCTCTCTCACATCAATGTTTCTTTCTCTCTCTGTCTCTCTCTAAAACAGCGGTCGCCAACCGGTAGTCTGCAGACCACTGGTGGTCCATGAGGTCCGACTGCTGCTCTAAAAATCAATTTTAAAAAATGTTCTCTCGGGTAAAATGACAAAAACATAAAAAACAAAATAGTTGTTTCCAAATAAAAGGATTTTTTAAAAATATATTTTATTGATTTTAGAGAGGAAGGGAGAGGGAGAGAGAGATAGAAACATCAATGATGAGAGAAAATCGTTGATTGGCTGTCTCCTGTACACCCCCTACTGGGGATCGAGTCCACAACCCAGGCATGTGCCCTTGTCTGGAATCGAACCTGAGACCCTTCAGTCCACAGGCTGACACTCCATTGAGCCAAACCAGCTAGGGCATAAAAGGGTTTTTAAAAAATCCTTGTAATACATGTATCAGTCCAATATGACCCAATTTTGCTGTCACATTATGGAAGTTACCTCATATGCCCAAACCCGATAGCTCTGACAATACACCTATTTTTTTTAAAGTTTCTTATATTTCATCTGCTTATAATAGGTGGGAGAAGGAGCACATTTTGGGGACATGATA
Source organism: Myotis myotis (assembly GCF_014108235.1). Classification (NCBI taxonomy): domain Eukaryota; kingdom Metazoa; phylum Chordata; class Mammalia; order Chiroptera; family Vespertilionidae; genus Myotis; species Myotis myotis. The sequence continues at coordinate 200,583,065 of NW_023416335.1, forward strand.
GAACTGAAAATGGAATGTTGTTCAGTAACTAAGTATTAGAATTGAAAGAAATACTTGATTTGCTGAAGGACTGAAATCAATAACTAACTGTAGTCATGAACTATGTTCACGTAGTTTTACATCCCACCCCACCCCATCCCCAAAATATCCTAGTTAAGCTTCTCCTCTACATTACCTTTCCCGTCTGAGGTATGGCATTTTTCATTATCCTTGCCACATTTGCAATTGGAAGATATATATCTTGTTCTCTGAAACTTTCTTTTGAACCATTTGTGTCTTCATGATCATTCATGCTGTCCTCAGTATCTAAAGAAATAAAAGTAATTTAGTTTAAGGCTTCTCATAAGTTTTACTTCAAGGTAGAGAAGACTGTCTATAGCAATCTAGGATGAGAGCCATTCTGGCTCATTTCCTAACCCTTTTTAGGGGTTGGGATATAGTAGTTTTTTTTCACCACTTTCTCAGGGCCAGAACGAAACCCACTCCTTAATTTCAAACCTACTGTCTAGAACACTTTGGTCCTCAACTCTCCTACTCAAATCCTACCTACTCATTCTCCAAGAGCTCAGTAACAACCTCGCACAGCACTTCAGAAGTGAGCTCTGCTTTCACAAAACATCACAAGTGCCTCTCTGCATCTTTTCTGACACACTGTATGATTCTTTTTATTTCTGACTAGAGGCCCGGTGCAAGAAATTGGCCCTCTCGCAGTCCAGGAGCCCTTGGGGGATGTCCGACTGACGGCTTCTGACTGCCATCAGTTGGATATCCTTAGCACTGCCGCGGAGGCGGAAGTGAACCCGGCTCAGGGTTTCTGGCTGGGCGGCGCTCCCCCTGTGGGAGCGCACTGACCACCAGGGGGCATCCTGCATTGAGCATTTGCCCCCTGGTGGTCAGTGTACATCATAGTGACCGGTCATTCCACCGTTCGGTCGATTTGCATATTAGCCTTTTATTATATAGGATTCCTTCTATTAGATTTTTTTCTACTTGAGACCAGGGGTCAGCTTTGTCTCTTTCCTAGCACTTGGTAGCACCTATAACAAAAGAAGTGCTCATAAATGTGTCTCATGACTGAGCTATAAAACTTACAGACCCTGACCTATGATGATGGCTCCTTGACTATTGCTAGATTAAGAGCTTATATGTCTACCCAAAGCCAAATTTACCTACAAAGGGAAAATTGGACTTGAATATTACTGATCTAATTGGTTTATTACAAATGTAGTTATAGTTTTGAACAAAGCTATAGCAGTGATTCAATGTTATTACAAAAAGTGAATTTTCAAATTATGTAGACTTAGATATAACTGAAGCTTTCACAGTACCAATAATACCCTTTGATGATTAAATGCATTATCTTGTAAGGAAACTTCCCACTCTTTATATGAATTAAATAGGAAAGTCACTTAAGCTGATTCAGTATACATTTTCATGTGTTTAAAAGGATGTTGTCAAAATTAACTTGTTTAAGTATGTTTTAGGATGAAGTAACTAATTGCCTCCTCTAATTGTCTTCTACAAAAATGTATCTTAATGTTTTTAATCTTACAAATCAGAATGCCACAAAACCAAATTATTTCTGATAGGCGAATTTTAATACCTGCAAACTCAAACTTAATATTGAAGGAAAAACAAAAATCTGTTTATAAGTACTAAAAATAATAGCTAGCAACTCACCCTCTAAAGAACTTTTTATTGTTCCAATTGAGTAAGAATTTTTTATATTTCATTCTCAAATAGGAAATCAGTAACAAATTTTTAAAGAAACTTTAAAAGGTATACTCTTACAGAATTCTTTTCTATAACTCATCACTCTTTGAAGACTGTTGCTAAATAAAGTAGCACAGTACATCTTTATACACTTTCAATGAATGGTGATGCAAGATTGCTAATTTTCCTATAAAGACAAAAGTAGCCTATAGCATCATATTAACAAAATTCCCACTTCCTAATTTGCTTCTACTTGTGAAGCTGTTCTGACTGTGGCTCTTACCATCATGAGGCTGTATAACATAGTGACTTCCTCCAATATAGTCTGCAGAAATTCCTAATTGAGAAGCATCTGTTGTAGAACTGTCACCATCCATCTAGGAAGAAAAAGTGTTTCAACCTTCTTCAGTAAAACTTGTGTAAAAAACATAACAGAGTCAGTGCTCATGGAATATCATAGGACAGGTCAACTACATTTTTCATAGCTTAAGCTTACTAAAAGAAAACATTTCTCTTTCTTGATTTGGAAACCTTTTGATAATTTGCCAACTATCCAAGAGTTCCCTACCATCCTCCATAAGTGAAAACATAAGACCAACAGGGAAACAAAATAAGGAAATGAATCTAAAACACACATCTCTTTATTTTCAACTGCATAACCCTGAAATATAGTATAGACATCTCTGATTTATAACCTAACTTACCCCTGGATTAAGCAAAACCAAAATTAGTAGTCTCCTAAAAGCCACCTGCGTGCGGCACGTTCGGCTCGCCTGCTGAAGCCTAATATTCCTAGGAAAACCTCTGGTTCCTCTGCAAACTTCCTTTGTGGTCTCACCAAGTTCCACAATAGACAATGTCTTGATTCAAACTGTTGTCTGGGATAAGAAGTATGTGAATTCCTTGCACAATCCGTACCCATGTAACCAAGCATGCACCCACATTTTGAATGAGCCCATCAGCCTCTAATTCTAGCCAAAGGTTCATTTTCTCTTTCCCCTACCCTCAAACTTTTGATTCTTTAAAGAAAAAAAAAAAGGAGGGGTCAAGGAGACTGGAGTTCTGCATATAAGGGTAGGAAAATTATAACCACAGACGAGAGTGAGAGTTAAAATGGCTATTTGAAAAGATGCCTGCTTAATTAATTTTGGTCAGAGCTAAAAGAACTTTAAGAGGGGAAAAATCTGGAAAAAAACAGAACCTTTAGTTTTAAACTACTACACTTTACTTCACCAACATGACAAACCCTGGAAGTCTTTCGGCTTTGCAGGTAATACTTAAAAAGAGAGAGAAAAAACAACAACAAAAACAAAAAACAAGGGACTGGCTAGTTGTGGGTAGAAAATTTGTAATGCATTATCTGAATAAACAGTATAGCAAAATTTAAGTGGAATATATACATGCTTTCAGGCCAAATCAAGAGACACTTGATCCTAAATATTAATCAAGCCCAGAACCCAGCTATTTGAGATAGGGAAGGTGATATTATTTCCATTTTATATAGAAATACATTTAACCAATAGGGATTCCTGTTTTCAGAGATCAGTAGAAAAGGCAGAGTCATAACTCACTGACTGTGTATCACTTCTTAGAGGCCCTGGCTGGGTAGCTCAGTTAGAGTACTGTCCTGATACGCCAAGGTTGTGGTCAGGGCCCATACAAGAAACAACCAATGAATGCATAAATAAGTGGAACAACAAATTGCTGTCTCTCTCTAAAATCAATCAATCAATCAAATATTTTTTTAAAGTATGAGTAAATAGGTACCCTGTACTTTCACAAATTATGAAAGGTATGTGAATTCTGTTCTCTATCCCCTAAAAAAACTATGTAAATTATGGAAATATATCTGTATTTCCAATTACATTAGATACCGCAATCAACAGATGTATCAAATAAATGCCTTGTTACTGAAGACTTTGTAAAGTCCAACAGAGATGGAAAGAAGTATTAGACAAGGACACAAATACTGCAGTTAATATAAATGCATGGGAAACATTACCCAAATATAAAATACTGTATTGATCCTAAAATACAAACAAGATACTAGGAGAGTAGTCTTTAATAGACAGACATGATGATAGGTTTTATTAGCCATAAAAAAGCTCAATTAGAATAAATGTGAATTGACTAGTTTTTACAATGCCCTAGGGGAGATCACGGTGCAGGAGACAGGACCAGTGGTTGTTTCAGAACAAACAACTGAAAACAACTCTTTTTAATAGGGGAGAAAATAACCACAGTAAAAAATTCTTTCCAAAATGAATATCCACAGGATCCCATGAGTCTTTTTAAATTAGCTGATCTGCAGGACACTGTTCAAATAACTAGGATCTGAGAGATTAATTTATAAATATAACATAACAAGTATTGAAGGCAAACGTTAAAAATCGCAGTATCTTGTCATGCACTGGAATTAAGCAGCAAGATCATCATTTGGATTAGCCTCTAAACCTCAGCTTTTAAAAAATGCTTCTGACAGTATTTTGGAGTTGTCAGAATTAAACAAAGAACAGAAACCTGCTAAGGACAGTGTTTGGCACTGAGCACTCAGGAGACATCAGCTATCACCTCCCCTTCTTTGAAGATAAGCCTCCCAGCCATCACGGGCTTAGCTGTGTCTCTGGTTCCGCAAGTTTTAGCTTCCCTGTCCTTTCACCATACCTCCTGTCTTCCTCCCATACTTTAAACCCAGTGTTCCCCCATCCTCCTGAAATCTTTTGGGTTTACTCCATTCTGCAAGCCAAAACTTAGTGTTCCCTTCTCTGAATCCCCAAAGCACTTACACCTTTCATTCAACAAATGAATGAGCACATCAACAAATTAGCCTCTTTAATGCTTACAATATGCTACCTGCATATTGGGAGAGACGGAACTTGCTACATCCCAAAGATTTCTTTCTAGGTCTAAAATATCCTATAAATATTTCTAAAAATAGATTATCAATTGTAAGCAAGCCAGTCAACAAACATTTACCAAGTAAACACTTAGTACTTATCAGGTCCCTGCTATGTGGGAAAGCAGTCACCAGCACAGACAAGTCTCTGTCCTCATCTAGCAGAGAAGACACGTTACGCAAACTGGGGGCATGGGGAAGGGGTGGTAAGCATAGCCTATCAGTACTTCCAAGGAATGTGCTGGAATTGGATCACCTGGTTTGAATTCCCTACAACTTGCTGGTCATGAGACCTGGAGCAAGTAGGATGAGAATAGAACTTGCCATGTAAAGACAGCATTGTACAATAGGAGCTATTAAATAATTACAAATGATTAACTGTTAGTGCTAAGGAAAACAAAGATGTTTTGTTGTATGTTTGGGGAGTTTTTCCCGAAAGGGACCTCATAGTCCGAGAGTCAAGGAAGGCTGTGTTAGGAAATCACATTTAAACTGAGACTAAAAGATGAATAGAAATCAGGCAGGGAAAGATGGGAAAAGAATGTTCCAAACAAAGAAAAGAGGGAAATATAGTCCTGGTGGATTACAGCAAGCTCAGTGGGGGCTAGATCAAGCAGTGCAGTGGACAAGAGCAAAGGGGGCAAATCAGATTTCTTTTTTAAAAGACCACTCGGGCTACAGTCCAGTGTAACAATGAACTGAGGGGGGCTAGGACAGGGGCAGACCAGCAAGGACCACAGTGCTGCAATCAGGGCAGGAACTCAGGCAAGATGATGGTCACTCCAGTATCTGGAGACTGGAGAGAGCAGAGGCTGAAGAGATGTTAGCAGTAGGTAAAAGCAGCAGCAGATCTGACCGAACCAGAGCTGGAGGAAGAACCAAGGATAATGCTGGGATTCTCGCAGCTGGGCAGACGATGCCACTGCTGCAGAGAACGGGAAGGAAGAGCCTGGCTGAAGTTGGTGACCAAGAATGTATAAGTGGTACCAGGATGCCCACTTGTGACACTTACTGGTGAAGGACAGGGAACAGGGGGAAGAGCAGGTAGGAAAATGACAAGAGAACGGGTAAAACGATGAATCATTAGGATCAAGGGAACTGGTAGGAATAGAGTAGTGAAATCCCACTGAATTCCTTTAGTGACGATTGTTGAAAATAGTATTCTCTAAAATATGTGATGTTAATGGTCAGTTGGCTAAGAAATGCACCTGGTTTCGGATTCATCTTACCAGGAGGCATGATGGACCAGTGGCTCTTAGAACAGACCACCTGGGTTTGAAGCTGAGCTCCCGCTTCGTAGCTGTATGTCTTTCCGTTCCATCCTCTTTGTGCTTCAGCGTCCCCATTTAAATGGGGTTGCTGTGAGAGGTGAAGTTATTGTGCCTTTTAGCACTTAGCAAAGAGCACCATATGTAGGAAGAACTGGACAAATGAAACCTTCTATGACGACTGTCCCTTCAAATGCAGTTCTCATCATCTTTCCAGGCATGAAGAGTGGGTCCCTCACTTAACCTAACTAATCTTGTTTTCATTTCTTATAATCTGATAAAAAAAAATCTTAGTGCTAGAACGTGCCTTTCTAAGGATCACCAGATGCAGCTCTTTTAATTTAGCAGTGAGGCAATCACTGCTCAAGGCCTGATGTCACAGATATAGTAGCAGATCCAGGACTAAGTATCCAGACAGGCCAAGGGGAATCTCGTCACTCGATTATCCTGTGAAATCCCCCCTTGGACCATGCAGATGTACTCTCCATTCCCTAAACATAAGTTACTCGCCTTCAGGCTTCTGCATTTGGCAATACCCCCCACCTATCCAAATCCCATTCAACCTTCAAAGCTCATTTGGAGGCCTACAAGCTCCCTCCATGACACTCCCACTACCCAGGCCTACCCACCTCTCGTCTTTTCATTTGTACTGTCCTTATTTAGAGCCAGCATTTTCCATTCCACTCATAACTGTTCTTTGAAGTACTCAATTCGACTAAAGCCTGACCAGATAAACAGACAGGCTCTTAAGAGCCGGGACAAGCTTTGTATCCTGTAGCTCTCTGACAGCCCTTTGGGGGGCCCACAGCAAACACTATAGACCAAGTCACTAAAAAGAAGGAAGCTTTGGGAATGAATAGTGGTACTGTCTGTCTAGACTTGAAAGGCATTCATCCTATAAGGAATCTCCAATATAAAATCAGTTGTAATTTCCAGCTAATTACTATGCAAATCTAATTAACAACCAAAATGGTAAAGCATACTTACTGTCATGAAATACTGTCAGAACGGTGTTGTCAGTGGTGTTCAAGAACACCCTTCCAAACCGGTGCCTAATATTTGCCCAATTTCAACCTGGAATATAAACATGTATCAGTAGGAAAAATGTATAGCCTACAGGCTTTCTTGTTTATAAAATTTTAAAAGGCAGGTATAATTTTACCTACAATTCTTATTCAATGGAGTGCATGGTGTAAAACGGTGCAAAAAGCAGGCACCCAATAAATGTTTGTTAAATTGGAAGGTTTATTTTGGAGAACTCAAATTTTAAAAGTTGATTCTATTGAAGAGGGGATTGTCTTTCCAACATAACTCTCAGTTTAGTCATGCTCACCATATTCATCACAACACACCAAATTATATAATATGCAAGAGACAAAAAATTACACATCTAAACTACTTAAAATATTAACAGCCAAGACACAATATCGACTTAATTTGGAGATGGTTTTCTTAATGTTTTAGAATGAGATTCAGGGGCCCAAAAGGGGAGAAAATTTTATCTCAGAATATAATGCTTTAAAATTAAATATCTCAGATTATACTGGAAAGATACATGCTATCCAGAGAACATACATAGAACAACACAATCAATTAAGACCTCTATTTATAATTTTAAAGCACCACCAATCTGGACTAAAATTGCATCTGAATAGCTCTTCATTCTCACTGTAAATAGCTGAATAAATTGGTATCAATTACTAATGCTACAATCTCCATTTCTCATTTGTTCTTTTCCTTTTTTCAAGTGAAACAATTAGAGGAGAGGTGTCAAAACAAAAACATCCTTTCAGTGTTAATTTTAAGGGAAGAAAAATAATAGGCATTCCAGCATGAAATCTAGTAAACAGCAGGAAAAGATTGTAGCCACTGAAATTGAATTTTCAAAAAGCCATTACAAGGGTAGAGGCAGCAAAGACAGGCTGACATTGTCTGCTGTACTCGTAAAAGCAATTTTTAATTTCTTTTCAAATATTGTCCTCTTTTTAACCCCAACATTGCCCAAAAAATTATTTCCTGTAACTAGAAGTGTTATTTTTTTTAAGGGTGTCTTTGGGGGGAAGGGGGAAATCCTCACAACACTTAAAATATAAGATATATATAGATATATAGATATTTGTGTATTTTGCTTGGGGGTGGGGGCGGGGGTGGGAGTGGGGTTGGTCTACCCCTCACACCACACTCACCCAAATAGTTGAGTATTTAGATTCAGTAAATTAAAGAAAAACGTTCTCACCCCATATGGCATATATATTTTAAAGACAGGTTATGATATATATGAAAGCTCAAGGGAATGCGTACATCTGTTTAATGTTTGAAGAAATGCAAATGATATCCAAGAAAAGCGGCAGACCCCTCCTCCGCCCTCCCGTCTTCGGCATCAACCACCGGAGTTTTGCATCAATAAAAGTCCTTAAATTGAGCTCCAAGAGCAGGGATAACTGAACTGCCTTTGAGGGGATTCTGGTTGAACTTGCAATACTTTGCAAATAGAGCCCCCACTTGTGAATGCCACTCGCACCGACGGGCTCACCCCCTCCCTTCCCGCCGCCGACTCGTTTGCATACGGAGCCCAAGCCACCCGCTGACCAGCGACTCGCGCGCGGCCCACGGACGGTGAAGTCCAAGGTGAGTGGGATGCGCTGTGTTTGGTTTGTTTTGAAAGGTCGCGCCCTACCTGAGCTAAGTCACCCCGCTAGAGGACTTTGGGGGAGACTGCGACTGGTGGGTGTTCTGTACTGCTTTGTTCTCGGAGACCAGTGCTCCGAGGGCCCGACACAGCCTCCCGCCTCCCCCGCGAGGTTCCACCTGAGTCCCACCTTCGGGGCCAGTCCCCGGACCGCAAGCCGCCAGATGGCTGCCTCCTTCCCGTGCAAACCCGACTGCGGGGCGACCGGATCCATTCCTTCCTCCCGGGGCCTCGCTTCCTCCCCACGACGGTGCGCGGGCGGACCCTGCACCCCAGCCGCCAAACTGTCAGTCCCGCCGGTGCGGGGCGGCCGCTCCCGCTCCCGCTCCCGCTCCCGCCGCGCATCCCCCCGGCCCGCCGGCCCAGGCCCGGGCCCGCGCCCAACGCCCGCCCGCCCGCCCGCCCGCCCGCCGCGCGGGGCCCCGGTGCGGGGCAGACAAAGCGGCCCGACCCGCATGCCCCACGGACGGCAGAGGGGCGCTCCCCGGGGACCCCCGCGCGGCTGCCGGCCAAGAGGGCAGGGTCCGGGCAGGGGTCCGAACCGCGTCCCCTCCGCCCCCGGCCCGCTCCCCGCACAAAATGGAGCCGGCGGGGCCCCGCCGAGAGGGGGGCCGACGGCGCCCGGAGCCCCTGGCTCGGCGTCCGGCCGGAGCTTCGCGGCGGCGGGCGGGAGGCGCCCTGGCCCGCGTCCCGCCGCTCGCAGCCCGGCGCACAAAGACCGCGCCGCGGCCCGGCGCCCGCTCCCCGGCCGGGCCCGCAGTGGGAGCGGCCTCGCAGGCGCCGAGCCGGCCCCGGCCCGGGCGGGAGGGCGGGCGGGCGGGAGAGAGGCGAGTGCCCCCGGCCGCGGCGGCGTTGGCGGCGGGGACGGCGCCGGGAGGAGACGGACATTTCATTCGAGCTAAAGTGGAGTCGGTTTAGGAGCGATCATTGGCCGAAGCGAGACACAAACCTCCAATGCAGCCCTGGTTGGCTCCCGTCTCCAATCGGCTGTTTGGTTGGACAGAAAATGGCTGCGAAGGAACCAGTCCCAGCGCGGAGCTCCGCTTCCAGCACTCGGCCTCCCCTCCCTCCGCCGCGGGCCGCTTCCCTCCGCCCGACACCCTCCCTCCGCGCCTCCCGCGCGCCCGCCCGCCCTCCGCGGCCCCGCCCCGGCCCCTCCTCGTGCGCCGAGCAGCCGCCCCTGCGCGCGCTGGCGGAGCGGGCTGCACGCCGCGGGGTGCGGGTCTGGGGGGCCCCGCGGTCTATTGGCCGAGCCCGGGGCTTCCAGGGGCCGGGATCTGGGGCGCTGCTGAGGTCTGTAAGGCTTTCTTCCCACGGTGTCTCCCCGGGCCCCTGCGAAGCGGGGGATCTCGGGCTTCCCCTTTTCAGCCCCCACCCTCTCGCACGTGGAGCTGTCACACCTGCCTGGGTGCCGCCGGCCTGCGCCTCGCTCTTTAAGAAGGGGAGACCAAGGGCAGGAGCCGCGGGCCAGGGCGACACCCGAGCCGCCGGGTGGATTTGAACGGCAGTTACCTCCTGGACCGCCTTCAGCACCTCGTGTTTTCCTTGTGTCCTTGTTCCCGTTGCCAAATGCACAGCGTTCCCTCTGACTCGGGCACTGAGCTATGGTGGTCGCTTTTCTTCGGATTTCACCTAAAAATACAGCCTAGCCAGCCTTCACCCCAACTTAAAAAGTTGCACCCGCCCCTTCCCCCCACCCCCACCCCCCCAATCCCCGTAGTAGTTGCAACTGACAGTGGCTTTTCCCAACCAGATGACATTTGGGCTGCAAGAATCCTTGGCCCGTTCTCTCCTCCGTGCAGCCGAGCGCCCTTGCTGTCTTTCCCCGCCTGCAGTCTGGGTCGGGCTTCCCCCTCCCCGGGCGGCGACCATCACCGATGGGCGCTGAGCCAGAAGCCACTCACTGTAAAAGGGTGGCAGGATTTCTGCAAGGGGAGCCGGGAATCGCCTTCCCTTCGCTTCCACTAAACAAGTGGCATCGTGCCACATTAAACTTTCCAGCTTTAATCATTTAGAAATATACAGGCATGTTTTATTTATAGAGCACCTACTGTTTCTCCACATATTTTAACATTTCTGGAGCAAATAATGAAGCAAAAGACAAGTGAAAGCCTCCAAATTATTCCAGGAGCAGTACGGAGCAATGCCGCCGTGGAGTCAGACAAACTGATTTAAATTCAGGCTCCTAAGGGCTTGTGACCCTGGCCAAACTGCTTTACCTCTGTGTGAGAGTTCCCTCACCTCCACAGTGGGGGGTAATACTAGCTACAGCTTAGGCTTGTTTAGAATGAACATAGAAAGTCCTAAAAAAAAAAAATTGGGCTCATTATCTCAAGATCTTTATATGATATGAATTTTAATATGTATCAAACTTTTTGAAACTGTTATTGGGTAAAAAAAAAAAAAGGAAAATATTAAAATTGGCTTGCATTTCTACCTTCCTTTCTCTATGATTACTTACAAAGGAGTGAAAGGATGTGCTCAAAGGCAGGAAATATAAAAAAGAAGTAGTAGAATCAGGAGAAGTATGACTAATCCACACACTGGGTGATGAACCAAAAGATGCACGGATGACTGTTTTCTCTGAGCTAATGTATTATTTCAGTACTGTTGATCTAATCTATATGCTTAATTCAGATTCAACAAAAAGGTGATTCAGCTCCTACTGTTTACCAGGCAATGTGCTAGGAGCCCCGAGGCTACAAAGGTGAGTAAAGCGCTCTCCTTCCCCTGGTATCTGTTCATTGGAGGAGACTGGAGACCTAGTCCACACCCTCTCTGCTGTTGAACCCCCCAGGTCATCCTGCCTTGACAACCTGTCTTTTTATACCGATATTCAGGAAGCCCTCAATACTAGTAACCTTAACCATTTTTCATGATCAGCTGGTGAAAGAGAGACGTGGATCACAATTTAGTCTTGAGAAAGACATAGCTAATCCAGACCTTGCATTAAAGTCAAAAGACAGAGGATGGGTGACTGCATGGTGTATGGGCACCACAGCTGCCCCTTAGTTTATACCATTATTTCTGAGTCATAATTCAGCAAACAATGAAATAATCTCTGGCACAATGAAGACGTCTCAGTTGGATTTTACTTTATGACTTTAATGAGGCCTCATAGAATTCCCAGGAGGACAGTGTCTATTACAGTATTTATAGTATTGTCTCCATTCTTTTCTCAATCCATTTTATGCACTGAAGGCCTGGAGGGTTCTGGCCTCTGCTTCCCTCCTCCCAGCCCCCTAACCTCAGCACCTTCTCGACACACATACACACACACCAGCCTCTTGCCAGTAAGGTCTTAACTGGCTTCTTTTCATCTTTGAGGTCTCATCTCTTCAAAGAGGCTTTCTCTTGACTCCTCCTTCTAAAACAGCCCCTCCCAGTTACTCTCTGTAATGTCAGCCAGCCATTTCATCCTGTGTGAAGGCAAATATTCTGTTACTTCAATAGGATTGGCTTAATTGGATTATCATGGCATGTTTTTGTTGTTGTTGTTGACATAAATATATCCCAAGTGGGAACACTTCCTATTACCTCCCTTACTACCACCATAGTTCAAGGCATATCTCCTCTCCCCTCCTAACTTGTCTCCTGTTGAGGTCCAGCCCCAGCAGGTCCAGGGGTTCCCAAAGGTGGGGACGGAGTCAGTGAAGAAGTAATGACACAGAGACAGCGTTCATGTGATCATCATAGCCAGGTTCCTCTTGTCAGGGTCTCCAGCCAGGTTCTGTCATCTCCAGCCAAGTTCTGTGCTTTATTGTCTTGTTACATCTGTATTTATACCAGTTGATTTTAATCCTGTCATTTTCTATTCCAAAGGTTAGGGCGTTTCTTATCTCCATTCCAGGGAGTAAAGATTATGTAGCTTAAGGGTGATTGTTCGCAGTTAAAGTGATTAACTTCCCGCCTGGCATTTAGTTAAGGGGTTTTATTCCCTCCCTAACTTCAGGGAAAAATCCCTACCTGGGGAAACAACCTTTCTCGGGGAGGTGACCTTGGTTAAAACACATAGTGCCAAGAAGGAGAGCAAACATATTAAGAACAGTATGCCATATACGCCAGGTCCCTTGAAACATATGCTGTGCAGATGTGTCAAGCAGCGACTGTGTCAAGCAGCAAGGATGGACCGGCTTCCGGCAGTCTATAATCCTGCTTGCTGCCTTAGCTAAACTTCACTTCCTCTCTAAACAGTCCAGTTGCTAAAAGTGCTAATTAACCAACTCCATGCTTCCAAAAGGCTATGTAAGACCACAGATTTCTTTGTCCAGAGATTTGTTCTTGCAATGCACCCGTCCTTCGCTTAGAAAAAAAATATGCTCAGTACTCACTTGTTTCTTTCCGATATGACACTGGCCTCTTCACTGGACAAAGGCCTAAGGGATCGATGATCTGTCTCCTCTCCACTCCCCATCTAATTGGATCTCCTCCTGCTTTATCCTTTGCTCACTCTACTCCTTGTTCTTATTTCTGGCAGGAACACTCCTGCCTCAGTGCCTTTGCATTGGCTGTTCCATCAGCCTTGTCCATTCTTCCCTCCGATATCCATACAGTTCACTTCTCCTTCCTTTTCTTTTTTTTTTTTTTTTTTTAAATATATTTTATTGATTTTTTTACAGAGAGGAAGGGAGAGAGATAGAGAGCCAGAAACATCGATGAGAGAGAAACATCGATGAGAGAGAAACATCGATCAGCTGCCTCCTGCACATCTCCCACTGGGGATGTGCCCGCAACCCAGGTACATGCCCTTGACCGGAATCGAACCTGGGACCCTTCAGTCCAAAGGCCGACGCTCTATCCACTGAGCCAAACCGGTTTCGGCCTCCTTCCTTTTCTTAATGAGGCAACCCTGATCACTTATCTAAAAATTGCAATTTCAGCTCCCTACCCCCACTCTCTCTTAACTGCGTTATTTTCTTTTTCAATAACATTTATCACCTTCTAACAAACGGTAGACTTTTCTTATATATTTTATGTTTTGTTTACTGTCTGTCTCTTCTCACTAGAAGGTAAACTCTATGACGACAAGGATTTTTGCTTGTTTTGTTTACTAGTGCATCCTAAGCACAGAGTAGGTACTCAATAAGTACTTGTTGAACGAGTGGATTTTAATACTTTACCATATTAGAATATAAACCCTTCGAGGGCAGAGACCTTGTGCTCACCACTCTGTACTCAGTGCCTGCACAGAGCTGGCACTCCACATATATATGAATGAAATGAGTGCATGAGCGGGCAGCGGGAAAGTGTTTTAATTGATAGTGTACATGACCTTGAAATTACCAAAGTTTTGTATCGTCTTTCTCCAGAGAAACGGAATTCATAAGCATACTTAGCGTTTTAGCAAGTTATTATAAAGTGTTAATCAAAATATTTAAAACATGTTAATCACCATTTCACCCTGGATTAGATGAGTTAAAATACAAAGATGATTAAAATATCCTTGATGAACTTGAAAAAGCAACAAGATCACTCTCCTTTCTAGGGCTGCCCAGGCAAAGGGCAGGAGGGAAAACTCGACCTTAATAGGAAGGAAAGCCAGAAAGCACCCTTTTCTCATTTCGTCTGCTTTTTGCTTCAATAGTTGTTTCTTCTCTGAACTGGCGCTCCTATCTATATTCTCTTTTTGTTGTTGTTAATCCTCACCCGAGGATATTTTTTTCCTTTTTTTTTTTTTTTGGAGAGAGAGTGAAAGGGAGGGAGGGAAAGAGAGAGCGAGAGACAGAGAGAGAGAAACATCAATGTGAGAGGGATACATTGAGTTGCCTCCCACACCTGCCTCAACTGAGGTCAGGGATTGAACCCATAACATAGGTGTGTGCCCTTGACCATGAGTCAATTCCTGACGCTTCAGCGCATTCCAAACACTGAGCACACTGGCCAAGGCGTCTCTCTCTCTCTCTCTCTCTCTCTCTCTCTCTCTCTCTCTCTCTCATCGATTTCAGAGAAGAAGGGAGAGGGAGAGAGAGATAGAAACATCAATGATGAGAGAGAATCATTGATCGGCTGCCTCCTGCACACACCCTATGGGGACCGAGCCAGCAACCAGGGCATGTGCCCTTGAGCAGAATCAAACCCAGGACTCTTCAGTCCCCAGGCCCACGCTCTATCCACTGAGTCGAACCAGCTAGGGCCCAATTCTCTTTTTAATCTATTTAATATAACAAGCCACATTCATCTTCCTGAAACACAGTTCTTACCATGTTAATACCTTTAAAAATCGTGAAAATGGCTCCCATTTATTGCATGGTTACTGTGTATCAGGTAGTCTGCCAAGTGCTACACGGGTGTTTTCTCATGTCAGCCACACTATGGCCTTATGAAGTAGGTGTTATCATCCCCATTTTAAAAACTTGAGCATAAGCCCAGAGTTTAAGAAACCCAGAAAACACCTAGCTTGTAGGTGGGGAAGCCAAGTCTCAAACCTAGGACCCTCTCTTAGTCTTGCCCTGTTGTAGGTTCATTCCGGGCCCAATCTCTCTTATAAAAATCCTACACATTCGCAGTTTCTGAATAGACATTTCTCTAAACCAGCAATTTTCAATCAGTGTGCCTGCCACAGAGGCAACTGATGTGCCACAAGAATTTTCAAAACATGCAATAACTGACCATTTAGTCAGGGGCACTGACCTCTTTTCTCTTAAATTGTCAAATTAAAAAAAAATCACAATAGCTGTCCAATGTGAATGAGTCAAAATTATAAGTATTTTTTTGTCAGATTGGCAAAAAATATATTTTTTGGCATGCCACAGAATTTTAGTAATTAGTTTATGTGTGCCATGAAGTAAAAAGGGTTGAAAATCACTGCACTAGGCAGATATTTAGATGGCCAAGATGCACATGAAAAGATGCCCAACATCATTAATCACAAGGGAAATCCAAAGGAAAACCACAATGAGATACTAATTCACACCCATTAGTTTGGCTGTACTAAAAGAGGCAGATGCTCAGCTGGGTGGCTCAGTTGGTGAGAGCATCATCCCACGGAGCCAGAGTTTCAGGTCTGATCCCCGATCGGCACAAACAAGTCAGCCAATGGATGCATGGATGGGTGGAGCAACAGATGGATGTTTCTCTCTTCCTCTCTCTCTAAAATCAATTTTGAAAAATGACAGATGATGACAAGTGTGGTTGAGGATGTGGAGACATCAGAAACCTCATACACTGCTGGTGGGAATGTAAAATAGTACAGCTGCTGTGGAAAACAGTGACAGTTCCTCAAATAGTTCAACACAGTTATCATATGACCCAACAATTCCACTCGTAGGTATGAACCCAAGAGAAATTAAAAAATATGTCCACACAAAAACTCGTATGTGAAGGTTCATAGCAGTATTATTCATAACAGCCCAAATGTGGAAATATCTCACATGTCCAGCAACTGATGAATGAATAAACAAATGTGGTATATTCACACAATGGGACATTATTCATCCATAAAAAGGAATGAAGTTCTGATACGTGCCACAACATGGATGAACCTTGAAAACTTCACCTAAGTGTAAGAAGCCAGACACAAAAGGCCACGGCATATGTGATTTCATTTATTTTAAACGTCCAGAATAGACCAATCCATAGAGACAGAAAGTCAACTAGTGGTTGCTTAGGGCTGGGGGAGGGGTTGGGAGAGTAGGGATGATAGCTATAGGACATGGGGTTTATTTTTGAGGTGATGAAAATGTTCTAAAATTGACTGTGGTGATGATTGCACAAATCTGTCAATATGCTGAAAAGCATTAAATTGTATGCTTTAAATGGGTGAACAGTATGGTATATAAATGATATCTCAATAAAACTATTACCAAAAAAATCCCACCTATTGTTAATATCTTTATGTGTGAAGTACATATATTTTTATAAAAAAACACACGGTAGGGTGGTGGTGGGGGTGTCAATTGGGAAAAAAGGAGACATGTAATAATTTAAACAATAAAAAAAGAAACACATTGTATCTTCGATAGAAAAATGAGCAAAAAAATCATAAAATTCATATAAAAATACAAATGGATAATAAAAAAGATTTAACCTTAAATGCAAATCAAAAGGAGAAACATCAAATAAGCAAAAAATGTTACAAGTATGATGGAGATGCATTGGGATGGGTGTTCCCATACACTGATGATGGGAAGCTTTCTGGAAAGCAATTAGTCAGTGTGCATTAGCAGCCTTTAAGATGTCCTTACCCTTCTGGCCAATAAGTGTATCATAAGGAAATAATTTGTAATGCAGGTAATAAGACAATTAGGTAATAAGATATTCAGAAGAGCACTGGTAGTAGTGGAAAAACTAAGTGGTAGGCAGACTCTAAAATGGCCCCCAATGACCCCCCTCATGGTATTCATACCTCTGGAGTGTGGGCTGGACTTACTGACTCACTTATAATGAATAGAATACAGAAGGTAAAATTAGATTACAAAAAGGCTGTGAGATCTGTATTGGGTACCTTTTCTCTAGAAAGATAGATGTGTAGATAGATATATACATATGTATATAGAGATATAGATAGATATAGACATATAAATAATATATATATAATATATATATTTGTATATACATACATACAGAGAGAGAGAGAGGAAGGAACCAATGTCTCCAGCCTACAGCCAGCAAGGCATCAAATTCTGCCGACAGCCAAGTAAGTTGGAAGTGGGTCTTCCCCCAGTTGAACCTCAGATGACTGCGGCCCACCTGAAACCTTGTTTGTAGCCTTGAGAGGCCCTGAGCCAAAGCCACTACCAGATTCCTGCCCCATAGAAACCATGGGATAATAAATATTTGTTGTTTTAAATTATTGAGTTTTGGGGTAATTTGTTACAAAGCAATAGATAAATAATACAATCCAATACAATCTAATTGTCTAACAATTTGAAAATGGTCGAATAAAGTATGTCATGAAATAGAATATTATGCTGCTATTACAAATTTTTACAGAAATTTTAATAACATGGGAAGATGTTTAGAATATGTTGAGAATACAGCACACTACCAAAAAGAAAAAGGGGGAAAAAAAAGACACATAAGCCCTAGCCAGTTTGGCTCAGTGGACCAAAGAGTCTCAGTTCAATTCCGATCAAAGGCATGGACCTCAGTTGCAGGCCCCTTCCCGGCCCGGGCCCTGGTCAGGGCACGTGCAGGAGGCAACCAGTCAATATGTTTCTCTCACATTGATATTTCTCTCTGTCTTTCCCTCTCTCTTCCACTCTCTCTAAAAATCAATGGAAAAATAACCTCGGGTGAGGATTTGAAGAAAAAAAAAAGAAAGAGAGACATATAATACAACCCCAGTTTTTAAGTCTATATTTACATGAAAATTAATAGAGAAAACCTGCAAGTTCATAGGTTGAAAGTCACAGTTTTCTTTGAAAAACAGAATAAGTACTCACCTCACACATTGATTTCAGTTAGGAACTCATTCATTTAGTCCCCTTTTATGGATGACCTCAAATGTGTCCGCCATGGTGGTTTCTTCTAGGGTGGCAGAGCTGGAGATAGAGAGTGGATAGACTGGCAATACATCCTAGAGGGGGAACCAAAGGAGTAGTGAATAAATGGGGTTACTCTTGGGTGATTGGCATGGGTAACTGAGACAGGCTCTAGAACTGGGTTGCTTGGTGTAAAATCCTGATGTTATTAACTACCAGCCACGTGAACTCGGGGCTACAGGCTACACCTCTGTCTACCCCAACCTCCTTATCTGCGAAGTGATGCCTTTCCTCATCCGTTTTGGAGATCATGACCTAACTCATAGGGTTGTTGGGAGGCATGAAAAGAGCTGAAAAGAGTCCCTGGCACATTGAAAAACGGCCCAAAGTGTTAGCTATTACTGTCATTGGTGTAAGTATTGAGAAGGGGACAGCTGAGAAAGAAATCAACATTAAGAAAGACTGTGAGTACTTAGGAAGTGTAACAGCTACTAATATTTTGTTATTACAGTGGAATCCTGCCATGTTTAAAGGTTATCTGGTTTACCCAGTTATGGGAGTAATTTATATGCAATGTGATCATTAACACTCATCGTCATTGTGGATTAGAGGTGCCTGGGGAAGGAATAAAAGGGCAGTAAATGTTAATAGGGACTTTAGGAAATGGTCCCATAAGGGAGGTGTGCAGAGGGAAGGAGCTGCTGAGGGAGGCCCTGGAGGAGAGGAAATGGGAGGTCACAGCCCTCCATCCACCCCTGGGTCCAGACAGCTCCGGGGGCTTTTAATGGCTCTGAGGCCCGAAAAAATGATGATGCCATGTCTCCCGTATGTAATTCCAAATAAAGAGGATGCTTCACTGCAAATACATGGATGGAAGTCCCGAAGAGTTCTCTTTCTCCAAAATGAGCACTTTGACATGTTTCTCAATTTCAAATTATTTTCCCAAAAAATTTCACCTCATTTTTTCTTTTGTTCAGCCACTCTCTCTTTTTTGAACTTAAAAAAAAAGTGTTGACAGTAGTACAGATGTCCCTCATTGCCCCCCACTTTGCCCATCTCCACCCAGTCTTCCCCTCCTCTGGGCATCACCATACTGTGATGTTATCTGTGTCCATGGGCTGTGCATGGATGTTCTTTGGCTCAACTCTTCACTTCCTTTCATCCAGTCCCCCCTCACTCCTTTTTTAATTTTTTTCTATTGATTTTAGAGAGAGAGGAAGAAAGGGAGGGAGAGAAAGAGAGAGAGAGAGAGATTTTTGTTCCACTTACTTGTGCATGCATTGGTTGATTCTTGTTTGTGCCCTCACTGGGGATTGAACCCACAACCTTGGCATATAGGGAAGACACTCTAACCGACTGAGCTACCTGGCCAGGGCCTCCTCTCATTTCTGATACCCCTGCTTTGCTGGTCCCTGAGTATATTCTTGGTTTGCACAACAGGCAATTCCACCTGGGAAGTTTGGGCCACTGACCCCCACCCCTTTCCATTTCCCTGGCACACATCCTTCAGAATTTAACTTAGATTTCACTCCCTGCGGGAAGCCTTCCCTCATCCTCCAAGTCCAAGCCTCAGAATTACATGCGATTTGTTCACTAAGCACACCCTCTTCTGGAATGTGGATTCTGCAAGAGCCTGGCCATGTCTGTCTTGTTCGCCGCTGCGCCCTAAACAATGCCTGGCTCCAAGATGAACGTTTGCTGAATGATCAAATTATTGAATGCATGCCAGCCTCTGCCATGCCCACCCCACTCCCTCCAGTCCTGTCCCTCACCCTCACCCTCACCCTCACCCTCACCCTCACCCTCACCCTCATCCCCAGCAAGCACCTGGAGGAGAAGTCCCCTACCAGCTCTGTAGAGCTCCCTCTAGCTAGTCTCCAGGACCCTTAAAATGCCCCTCCCTCAGCGTCAGCGACCCTCCATCATGCCTTTGACTTGACACTGATCGAGTCTGATGACAGCCCAATGCAACCGAAGGACACAAAGTTATAAAGCACAGACTGAATTTACATGACTGAGTTTTCTGAGCCCAGAGTGGTAAAGTTTTATTAAAAGGCCTGTATGACCTCACTCTGAGAAGTCGCCAAGTTTATGAGATGTAAAGTGAAGGACGCCTTGCCGAGTGCCCCTCCCCACTTGGCAGTTATCCTTCTGAAACAGCGTTTCCCCATCTGGAAAAGTTCCTCCCACCTTTGTTTACCTATCATCAAAGTCACAGTTTCATGTGCAGAATTGCTAAGACATTCTTGAGATGCTCTAGCTCAAAGGTTACAAACTCCTACCCAGCCACTGCCACCGTCTGGCTTGACCCACACCCGCCTCTCCACCTGCAGACACAGCCAGAGGCCAGGACTTCACACCGGATGCTCATTCTGCTGGTTTCTATCGTGGAAGCTCCCCCCGCCCCCTGTGTGTAGCCCGTGTGTGACTGTTGGCTCATTGGGAGGTCTCCCCTAGTGAACCTGGCCTTGAAGAAAGACACAAGCCTGTGTGACCGACTCTCTCGGGAGACCCTCCCTGGCTCACCACGCGCTGGTTCAACCTCCACCCCATCCCAAGTGAAAACCCTCACCCAGGACTGAAAACTGGACACCAAGGAGAGCAAATGTCAGTCTCTCTCTGGTGTCGAAGCTGGGCGGAGCCTACCGGGTGGCGGTTGCTGCCAGGCCACCAGCCCCGGGGAGAAAGCCAACCCACAAAGAGGGAAGCAGAGAGGACACACAGGCCAGTCTCCATCGAGTTCTAGTCTCTGGTTCTGCCTCTGGTCTAAGCTGGTGTTAGCCGGGTTTTGACCTTGACACTGAGTCCTGAGTAACACGCCCTGTGTCTGGTACAGGCCCAGACACAATAACCACAAAGAGGAACTTAATCTGAGTTCATATGTGCAGGATGGGACAGAAGTAGGTTTACAGTTGTTCGTCTGGAAAATAATACAATAATTAATAAATAAGGACACAAGAATAAACTCTGTTTTGCATACTCACAACCGTAAGCCTATTTCTGCCCCACCCTGTATCCCCCCCTCTCCACCACCCCAGTGATATGCAATGCAAAAGAAGTCACCACAAAGCTTATAAGGAGGGAGGCAGACCAGGATTTGAGAGAGAGCCAAGAAAGGGGAAAGGAAGTTCACAGAGTGGGAGGCAGTAAGAGAGTCCAAAGAGGGAGGCACGGTGAACTGGACTTCCTTTTTTAAAATTTTCGGCTAAAATAAAGACGGATGGCTTTAGAATCAAACTCTGACAGGTCTGGCCTGATCACCTGGAAAACTATTGGTGGAATCCCTCTACATTATACCTTAAATCAGTGGTTCTCAACCTTCTGGCCCTTTAAACACAGTTCCTCATGTTGTGACCCAACCATAAAATTATTTTCGTTGCTACTTCATAACTGTAATGTTGCTACTGTTCTGAATCATAATGTAAATATCTGATATGCAGGATGGTCTTAGGCGACCCCTGTGAAAGGGTCGTTCCACCGCCAAAGGGGTCGCGACCCACAGGTTGAGAACCGCTGCCTTAAACGGAATTGATTCCAGATATTCCGCTCACGGCCCTCTCCTCTGACAACAGGGCAGGAGTCAGGAGGCCGTGCCTGTCCTGTAGCTCGCCCTAAGGATCTTGGCACTGTAATCATGGCAGGCACATAGGAAAAATGGTTATGTTCACATGATTAGAGCCGGCGTCAGTTGTGAATACTGTGCACACCTGGCTGCCCAGCATACCTTTCTACCCTCTTCAGGGATCATCCCTCTCCTTCTTTGGGTGCCATTGCCCTCCTCCCTATCGCTCCCTGCCCCCCACCCCCACCCCAGCTGCAACCACCTGCGTCACCAAACATTATGTGGGTGGTTGAAAGCTAAGAAGATCATAAGACCTCACCTCCAGCCACAGTACTTAGCTTGAGTGGGCACATAACCACCCACATCAGGACAGACAGGGCCCTTTCATGGACTTTGAAAGATCCAGGGGAAGAAGCAAAGAACTTCCCTCTTAGATGGTAAAACCACGATGTGACCAAGGGTTCTCAGTGGGTACCTCTCTTGAAGTATGGCAAATACTAGTCCACATAGAAATAGAAATGGAGGCAGGAAGGGGCAGGGAGGGAGGGAGGGAGAGAGAGGTTGGAGTTTAGTCTCTGAAAATCCTGAACTTGCCTAGTTTCGATTTCCTGAGGCTGAATTGTTATCCTTCGATTCTCAGAATGACTCCAGTATCCTATACATCACCCCAGCTGTCTTCCCCCTTTTATGAGTTTCAATTCAGTTTTATTGCTGGCAATCAAAGAATCCTGATCAATATATAAATTGAGATCTATTTTGGATTTGGCTGAGGAGTATTTATTTTTTAGAAATATATTTATTTCTGAGAGAGAGAAAGGAGAGAGAGAGAGAGAGAGAGAGAGAGAGAGAGAGAGAGAGAGATCACTTATTGCTGTTCCCCTTATTTATGCATTCATTGGTTGATTCGCGTATGTCCCCAGAGCGGGGACAGAACCCCCAACCTTGGCATATCAGGACCAAGCTCTAATCCACTGAGCGACCCGGCCAGGGTGGAGGAGCATTTAGAGAACCCAGATGAAAAAGCCTGTAGATCCTGGGAACAAACTTCAAGAACCAACAGTCTTCAGGAAGACAGTAGGAAAGGACAAGGAAGAGAGAGTTTGGAGGTACGAACGTATTTTGTTACTCCTTGTAATAATAGCAGCTATTGCTCTCTATGAGGTGAGTATCAGCTTCATTTTACAGGTGAGAGAACGGGCTCAGCAAGACCAAACGGTGAGTAAGTGACACGTTTTCAACTCAGGTCTGTAGGGTTTCAAAGCTTCATCTTCATTTCACCAGACTAGGGCCTGGTTCATCAGCTGCACATGCATTCTTTCTTAGACATCTATAGGAATTGAAGCAGAATCTCCTGACTCTTTCACTCCTGGTACCCTGTAAGAGGTTCAGATTGCTTATCTGTCAGAACTGGGGGAAGGCCCATTCCGATAGATACATCAAAAGTCTCTATCACTTGCCCTAACCAGTTTGGCTCAGTGGATTGAGCATCGGCCTGCGGACTTAAGGGTCCTGGGTTCGATTCCAGTCAAGAGTATGTACTTTGGTTGCGGGCACATCCCTGGTAGAGGGGGTGCAGGAGGCAGCTGATCGATGTTTCTCTTTCATCCATGTTTCTAACTCTCTATCCCTCTCCCTTCCTCTCTGTAAAAAATCAATAAAATATATATTTTTAAAAAGTCTCTATCCCTTGGCCAGTGTAGCTCAGTGGTTGAGCGTTGACCCATGAACCAGGAGGTCATGATTTGATTCTGGTCAGGGCACATGCCCAGACTGCAGGCTCCATTCTCAGTGTGGGGGAGTGCAGGAGACAGCTGATCAATGATCCTCTCTCATCTTGATGGTTCTCTCTCTCTCTCTCTCTCTCTCTCTCTCTCTCTCCCCCCCCCCCTTCCTCTCTCTGAAATCAATAAAAACATATATTTTTTAAAAGTCTATCTGAAGGCAAAGTGATGAAAAAATTCTTAAGTTGGCCTACTATGACCTGCAGGCCTGCTGCCTGTTTTTATAAATAAAATTGTACTGGAACACAGCCACACTGTTCATTTACATATCATCTATGGCTGCTTTCCCACTACAAATGCAGCTCAGTTATTGTGATGCAAAACGTAATATTTACTATCTGTCCCTTTAAGAGTCGGAAGCCAGCTCAACTGTTTCACAGCTACATCTGCTTCAGAATGACCTGGCCCAGGGACCTGCCCACCAGCGGACTTCCTGGTGCTCAGTGAGCAGCCTTATCCTACCTAAATCAGCAGTACATCCGGCTCCCTGCTCCTGTCCTGCCACTCTCCTTAATTTTCTTTTCATTTTGATTTTTCATGTCCATAGCCCACAGCGCACATCTTCCCTCTGCCTCCTACTCCCTAAATCACACATTCGCCTTTGCTCAGCTGTTTCCAGCACTTTTTTCGGACACAAGCTCTACTCTTGAGTTTGGCCAATGGGGGTGGTACCAGCAGGAGATCAAAGGTGGGAAGTATTTGTACCCTGGTTCCTTTCCTGCTGAACTGTGAGTTAGAGGCCTCCCTCTACCAAAGGCCTCAGTCCTGTCTGGGCATCCCTCCCCATTGGTTCTGAGCCTGTTCCCTCCACTTGCTCCTGCAGACCTATGGGTGCTAATTGTTCCTGGTCTTGCAAACCCTGGGAAACAACTCTGTCTCCTATTGGTTTTCCTAAACCCTACTCACATCTTTGGCAACCTGTATATCTTCTTTGGAGAAATTTGCCCATTTGTTAATTGTATGTGTGTGTGTGTTTTATCATTGAGTTGTAAGAGTTCTTTATATATTATAGGTATCAGTTCCTTATCAAATTATGATTTGCAAATGTTTTCTCCCATTCTATGGATTGTCTTTTCATTTTCTTGATGGTGTTCTCACATCGATGCTTCTCTCTCTCTCTGTCTCTCCCCTTCCCTCCTACTCTCTGTAAAAATCAGTGGAAAAATACCCTCAGATGAGGATTAACAAACAAAGAAAAAGACAATCCAAGTCCAGGTTGTCACCTGTACTTCTGACAACAAGCTGTGAATCAGAGGTTTCCCTCCTCCCCACTGGGGTTCAATCAATTTGCTAGAATGGCTCACAGACCTCAGAGAAACATTTACTGACATTTACCCATTTATTATAAAGGACATTATAGAGGAAACAGATGAACAGCCAGATGGAAGAGATACACAGGGCAAGGCATATGGGCGGGGGCGCAGAGCTTCCATGACCTCTCCAAGGGTGCCACTCTCCCCAAATCTCCAGTGTTCAGGTGTCTGAACCCCCTCCTTTGGGTTTTTATGGAGACTTCATTACATAGGCATGAGTTATAAAATCACTGGCCATTGGAGATTGAACTTGTGGAGGAAAAGGGGCCACATGCTGACCTGATTAACTGAGGGAAGGCCTGCGTGGCGGCCTTGCAAACTCAGAGACCTAAAGTAACCACAAAGGATGGTTAACTTAAAACTTTTTAAAATTAAAAGGCAGTTTATAGTAGGTAGTCAAGTTCCAGGCCGGTATCTTCCCTGACAAAGATCAACTTTGATCTTAACTGAGCCTATTGTCTTTTTGCATCCATGATAACATACCTTTGGAATGTCAGGGTAACTTATAACTTCCCTTTTTCCGGACCCCTCAGGGCACAACCAATATGCCAGGGCACCAGGGTGGAGACCACAAATTCCCCATTGTTATTGTTATCCTGTTAATTGTTGACAGTTAATTATCCTATACCCCTCTATGTATAAGAAGCATGTGTCTATCATTTTGCTTTTTTATCCAATCCCAGAGGTTTCCCTGCCTTGCTTTCTTTCCCCCCCCCCCCCACCCCCCCCCGCCCTAATCTATCACCAATGGATTTCATGTAACCAACTTTCAGCTCCTCCTTTGATGGTAATTTATAAACATGGGTGAAAAACCGCCATTCTCTGGAGCATTGTCTCAGTTCCTTGAGTCTGCTTCTGGGCAATTGTTGACAATTGGGTAAGAAATAAACTCACAAAAATTCATTGCAGGTTTGAATGTTTCTTACTTTAACAAACTCAATCTCCAGCCCATCTCCTTTCTCTGGAGGGTGTGGAATTCTAGGACTGAGAGTTCCACCCGTCAATCATCTGGTTGGTTCCCTGGCAACCAGAGGCTTTACTTAGGGGAGTCCCGAAGTCACCTCATTACCATAAACTCATGTGTGGTTAAAAGGGGTTTGTCATGAATCTCTAGACACCTTTATCCTCTTACTACTTAGAAAGTTCTAAGAGTTTTAGGAAGACCAGGTATATATTTCTTATTATAAATCACAATATCACAAAAAACAACTGGTTCTGCACCACAAATAGCTTGACTCTGGCCAAGGGATTTCTCTCTGTGCCCACCCCACTGATCTGGACTTCAATGTGAATAATGGCCTGCAGTGGTGTGTAGCCTAGCAGGCTAAGTACAATACAACATTAGGTTGTTTTGTAATTATCTACTTAGCTGTCTGTCTTTCCTTGACCATGCATTCTTGGAAGTCTAGGGGATCTTTCGTTATCTCTAGCATGCTCAGAAAACCCTTGCCTGGTACACTCAGGACTTCGCATCAGACCAACCGTAGAAAACTTCATTTCTGTACCATCCTCATCAATCTTCATAAGCTTGAACACAGATGGCTCCATCCTTCTCTGGTTTACCTTCTCAGTGAAATCAGGCTGTGTTTCTGGCTCTGAGTCTTATTTGCCTTGGGCCAATTTCCTTAGCATCGAACAGGCCAACTCTTACATTCTAAAGACCTCCAAGCACACAGAGGGGCAGTGCAGGGACCAATAAAGAGAATTCAACTGGTGGCACTTGATTGACTCACTAAGGAAGGATGGAACCAATACTAGCAGACTTTCGCCTTTGCAGTTGGCTATATGCTTGCCCATGAGACCACAAAGCCAAAATCCTTCAAGTTTGCTGCCAATACAAATTTGCAAACATATATTTTGGAGAGAAAAAAAAATTGATTTGGCCGTTCAACGTTCTTCTGCCCTCTTGATCTTTGAGTCAGTCTTTGCTTATCTTTTTATTTCTTGGTACATTAAGAACGCTCATTAAATCATGCTTGAAAAGCATGCTTAATCTGTGTTCGGAGTTATCTTTAGGGAGGGTTCCAGGCTAATAGCTCTCCCCAGCAGGTGAGGGGCCCAGGGCAAATTACACTCTGCCCCTGCCTCCCAGCTCAACATGTCTAGGGCAGATGAAGTGATAGTAAGGGTAATGCCAAGAACAGCCTCCAGTGGAAAAAACTAGACACACAAGGTGACTGAGGACCACGCAGGATCCCAGGGTCCTATTGCCCGCCTGCCTCTGCTATTAGAGAAATTCAGAGCTGACTCCAGGCAGATCTCTTTATTTTCTCTTTTTTTTAAGTTAAACTATTGCCTAGTTTTCAAAATAATGAGTAGGTTCTCCAGTCTCCTCCAATGGTGCCCGAAGAGTGCTGTTATTTAGGAGTCAGTGCTCCACAGTGTGACTATGCTGACAATTGGATCCACAGTTTACTTCTTGTCCTTTTGCTTTTACTACCAGATACTGCTTTTTATTTATTTTATTTTTCATAGTTACATAAAATAGTGCATGGTTCCTTCAACCTACAAAACAGGCTCTAGTCAAAGACGTCTAGCTTTTCTTTCTGTTCTTTTCAGTCAGTTTCTTCTCTTCCCCTGTTTTTTTTTTTTTAATGGTATGTTCTTCCACTGTACTCCGCTCTGCCAAATAAGTAAATACACACATATATCTGTATCTCCCTCTTTTTTATATCAACTTTGGAAGAGTACACTCACTTTTCTCCATCTTCTTTATATAACATTTACAGCCCAAGCCCAGAAAGTATATTTAATGTGTTGTGTGGTTGGGTACTATTTTAATGTTGGCTATAATAGGTAGGCTGGCCTACAACAGCTCCGAAAAAGCCAAGCCGCTTTTATCTTCCCACCCAGACCAAATCCATCCCCGGGCGCGCGCGCGGGCCAGTCTGAGGTCCACAGAGAGGCTGAGATCAGCTGGCCGCACGTGGGAAGCGTCCTGGAATGGGGAGGAACTGCGGTGCTTGCCAGAGGCAGTGCCGGTGAGGGAGGAACAGGGTGCAGAACTCAGTCTCCAGCCTCGTACCTTGGAGATGGGCGAAGCATCTGAGGAGGAGGCCTCCATCTCTCAGAAGGTGGAGCGGAGGGTCTCCCTAGGTGGCTCACATTGGCTGTGTGGGTGTAACCATTGGCACCTTCGAAAGAACGAACACTTGCCGGTTGTTCTGTTTTGCTTTTTCTGTTTGTTTACAGACTCAAAACAACCCCTTGGACAGGGAGGCAGACCAGGCCAAAGGTCTCTGATCCAGGCAGGGAGAGAGTGGGCGGAGCGTGGATGGCGACAAGGGGGGTGGTGCTAAAGCCGAGAGGTGGGTGGAGCTGGGGCTTGGGGGCGAGGCCTGTGGGAATACAGGGCAGGGCCCCATGCCTGGCCGGAGAGGGAGATTTGTGGTTTATTTTTTAAAAAAACATTTTTAATTGAATTTTAGCGAGAGAGGAAGGGAGAGGGAGAGAGAAACATCAGTGTGAGAGCAAAACATTGATGGGCTGCCTCCTGCACGCCCCCTCCTTGGGGATCCAGCCACAGCCTGCAACCTTTGGGTGCACGGGAGGGTGCCCATCCACTGAGCCACACCAGCTAGGGCTGCGGGGCGATTCTTACTGCTAAGCCAACTCCCTTCCCGCCTCCCTCATGGTCCCCAGAACCTGGCACACCTGAAGCCAGAGAAGGAGGCTAGGGGGCCGAGTAGAGGAGCAAGGAAGGGAAGAGGGAAGAGCAAGAGCAGGTGCAAGTGGCTAGAATAGTCTGGAATACTCCCCCTTTTCAAAGCACACGCAGTCTCAAGCGACTCCTACCAAACATCTGCCCTCTCTTGCTCCGAAGGCTGATTTATTTGCTCAGACTGCCTTTGGTGTGTATTTCCCAGTTCTGGGATGGGAAGAATAACAGGAATTTGCCAGTGCTCTCTCCTCATGTCTTCTGAGGCAGAAAAAGGGCAGAACATAAATGACCATGGGTAGAATCACACTGATTAGGGCATATCCTGCATAGAATTCTCGGCAGCCATGGAAAAGGCTGAGTTATATCTCTATGTATTGCTGTCGAAGGATGTACGTATATGTTGATGACTTCAAAATAAATCAAGTTGCAAAATGATACCTATGTTTGCAAATGTTTCCGCGAAGTTCACAGTAATATGTTACCAGAAGTTTCTCTTGGGAAGTGAGATGGGAGAGGAATTGTATCAGTGGCAATGCTTTCATTGCAAGTCAAGAAAACCCCCACGCAGGGGCTCACACAGTAGGAAATTTATTATCTTACTAGAAGCCGGATGCACAAAATTTGTGCAAAAGTAGGCGTTTCATTCCCCAGCTGCTGGCACCAGCTTCCCTCTGGCACTCCAGACCCTGGCTTTGTCCAGAAGGTCATCCGGAAGGACGTCTGGTCTAATTAGCATATTACGCTTTTATTATTATAGATACAACAAGCCCGTGGGGGGAGGGACCCTGGGTCGATTTACCCAGCAGCTCGGGGCATCATTGGGGACCCAGGTTCTTTCCATCTTTCTGCTTTGCCCTTCTCGGTGCGTGGGCTTTGTTGTCAGGCAGCTCCTCTCAAGGGGGACAGAGGTAGTAGTTTTAGGAGAAACATCCAAACTTAATTTCCCCAGCAGAGGAGGCCAAAGCCACCTGTCAGAAACAAGTCTGTCTGAGTGTGTTAGCCACACACCATCGCTGCTCCCAGCAGCCCCTGGGACTGCAGTTAGACACTGCCACGGCCACCAGTCAGCTATGCTTCCTGCAGCTGAGCGCTGGGGGACGGTCTCATGACATCCACAAGCATTCTCTCTTCTGAAGTTCAAATGCACCAGCTCACTTCCCCCGTGTGTCCCACGTGTCACAGGTCCTTGTCCAAACCACTGTAATCGATGTAAAGATAGACCAATCAGGACCACACTTTCAAGCTAGGCTAGTGCCCACCTCCCCAGATGCATGAGGCTATAGAGGCAGGTGAGGGCGCCGCAAAAAAATCCAGGTTCTATAAGGAAGTAAAACATGGGGAATGAATGGCAGGTAAATAACCTGACATTGCAGCCTGCTACAAGGACGGAGGAGGAGCTTTTTAATCTGTATATTTCTGTATAGTTTGGGTTTTATGAACATGTGTTCCTTGTACAAGAGTTATTCTTTTAGTTAGGCCAGTTAATGGGATTTGGCTTCAAAAAGAAAAGTTTTTGATTCCATCTCTATGATTTATAATCTGTTGCCTTGGGCAAGTAACTTAACATCTTCAAGTCTTCATTATTAAAAAAAAGTTGAAAGTGATTCTCAGAGAAAAAAAAAAAGGTACAGAAAACATTAAAGGGATGTGAGTTTCTCTTATGTCCTGGAGAACAAATTATTCTCTATCTGTAAAGATTCAGAAACATATGTGTTATATTACACTACTTTAAGTTTAGTTATTGTTCTCATATTTCAGAGAACTGGAAATATACAGTTCTTCCATAAGCACAAAGAATAAAAAAAAGAGAGAGAGAGCCACAATGACTTCCTTTCAATAAATTTTGTAAAATGTTCTTCTATTGCCTCTGAGCTAGTTTTTGTTTGGAATGATAGAGAAAATAATATGCTTCCCAGAAGGTTGAGGTTTGATTATGAAATTAGGTGGCTATTTTGAAAATGATGAGTCGAGTTCTGTTTATACATTTATATATAATCTTGGTTCTTAACTATTTAAAATGGAAGCAAAGCCCATTATCTGAATATCACTTTAGGATGCAGGCTAAGAAAACTCGAACGTTGGGGAACTGTGATTAATTAGAGGATTTAAGCTTGGGTATTTCTAAGAAACACTGGAGGCGGCAGAGACGAAGCGGCCTTTAGAGTCTCAGATGCAAAGTAAGAATTCAGATCTACCCTCACACTAGGGTGAGATCGTAGAAGAGTCATTTATCTTTGCTGCCTTTAAGTTTCCTTGTTTCAAAGCAAAACATAATTAGGCTGTTTGAAGATTGTGCCATATCAGTTATCTTTTGCTCCATAAAAAATACTCTAAATTTTAGGGGTTTAAAACAACAGTCCTTTCGTTTGCTCAAAATTTCTTTGGGATTGTGATTTGGGCTGAGCTCAGATAGATGGGTTTTCTTCTGGTTTTGTCTAGGGTCACTCATGTGGTGGCAGTCAGTTTGTAGATTGGCTCGGAGGCCTCCGCTGGGTTCCTCATCTCTGTTCCTTACCCTCTAGGCTAGGCTAGCTCAGGCTTCCTCGAATGACACTCTCTGGAGGAAGAGCAGGCAAACCCAGTGTTCAAGCACTTGTTAATTCTCCGCTTGTATCATATCTTCCAGTGTCCCGTTGGTCAGAGCACATCACATGGCCACACCAGACACCAGTGTGGGAAGCGTCCACACAAGTGGTCGGACCTAGGAAACCCTGACTGAGTGGAGCCTTTGTTGTAACAATCTACCCTGGGACATCGAATAAATCAATCAGCAGGTGTGAGGACTCATATCGTACATTTTAAAATACCAAATGAGTTACAGTCACAAAGCCTTGAGGTTAAGTCAAGCCAGTGTTGTTACTCAGAGTGCATTTAAAACTGAAAGAGATGCCTGACGGGCGTGGCTCAGTGGTTGAGCATCGACCTATGAATCAGGAGGTCATGGTTCAATTCAGGTCAGGGCACAATCCCCAGGGGTGGGGGTGGAGGGCATGCAGCAGTCAGCCAATCAATGATTCTCTCTCATCATTGATGTGTCTGTCTCTCTCTCCTTCTCCCTTCCTCTCTGATATCAATAAAAATATATTTAAAATAAAAACAAAAAATTAAAGAGGCACTCTCCCTCCAGGGAGCACGCTGGTGCCATTCCCTTTTCCTTCTTCCCCCACAGGCACGTATCCCCTGGCCTCTAAGGGGCCCCATGAGACTGCATCCAGGGGAGCAATGGGCATTGGTAGCTAGTCCCAGGTTCACCCCCTGAACCTGTCTCCAAGGCCCCCCTTTCTCTGACTTCCCAGTGAGCCAACACAGCCCAGCCCAGTCTCTCCTAACGCTTCTTCTATGCCCTTCCTTGTTTCACTGTCCTAAGTATATTTTTGCTGTGGTCAATAAATTCTTGCTTGCTTCTCTACCAAAAAAATAAAAAGAAAGAAAGAAAGAAAGAAAGAAAAGGAAGGAAGGAAGGAAGGAAGGAAGGAAGGAAGGAAGGAAGCAAGCAAGCAAGCAAGCCCAGTTGGTGTGGCTCAGTGGTTGAGTGTCAACCCATGAACCAGGTGGTCACAGTTCCATTCCTGGTCAGGGCACATGCCCAGGTTGGAGGCGTGCAGGAGGCAGCCGATCAATCATTCTCTCTCATCATTGATGATTTTATCCCTCTTTCTCCCTCTCCCATCCTCTCTCTGAAATCAATAAAAACATTTTTAAAAATTATTTAAAAAATCAATTAATTAAAAAATAAAATAAGCCCTAGCCAGTTTGGCTCAGTGGATATAGTGTCAACCTGTGGACCAAAGGGTCCCGGGTTCGATTCCAGCCAAGGGCATGTACCTCGGTTGCAAGCTCCTCCCCAGCCCAGGCCCTATGTGTTTCTCTCACACTGATATTTCTCTGTCTTCCCCACTCTCTTGTACTCTCTCTAAAAATCAATGGAAAAATATCCTCAGGCGAGGATTTAAAAAAAAAAAAAAAAAAAAAAGACACGAGCTTTAAAAACAACCTGAAAGATATTTGGGAGAAAGAGTAATTTGTGAGGTCAAAATGAAGTTTATCACCATAACAAGATTTGCATTATTTGAACATCTGCTGGGCTAGAACATGCCCTCCCCAGATGAGAGGCGATGTGAACAGTCCCACTCGGAACCCAGCCTCATCTTGACCTCCCACTTTGGGAGGCTCTCGGCTCCCTATGCCTTTCTTTTCATCGCACCCAGAATCCATTACCTCCATACACTCAACACGGTAAACGTCAATTAAACAGACATTCGTTTGTTGTCCTTGTCCCCTCGTACACAGACAGCTCCAGGAGGAGAGGCATCATGCCTGTTCCACTTTCCAGTCTCTACCCCGCGTCTAGCACAGGTCTTGGCACATAATAGGAGCCTAGTAAGCATTGGTTGGGCAGTAAATGAAATGAAAAGCTGCACTTATGCAACAAGTACCTCCTGACGTGGTTTCCCAGCACCAGGCATCTGCTGTTCTGAGAATACAGAGAACTTTCCCATTGCTTAATGGATGATTCACTGTGTTAATTATTTGCCAGGGGAGGGCAGTAGCTCCTTGCTCCAAACTCTTGTCTCCATCTACAGCTTCTGCTAATCAGTTCTTCCCCGAACAGTGGCAGAACCAAATCCCATGGATTCTACCTGCGCTCTACCACCGGAATCCCGCCCTTTCCTCTACTACTGCCTTAGGGGTCCTTGTCACTTCTTTGCTAGGGCTCCCACCTTTGCCTCCTAATGGGGCTCCTTGCCAGCAGCCTTGCCCAATCCCCTTCCCTTCAACTGTCAGAGAGATCATCATAAAAATATTTGAAAAATTAATTCTAGGATTAAAGACCTCCCCCGTCCCCCCAAACCGAGAGATCAGACTAAAGTCCAAACCTTTTGGCATGAAGTTCAAGGCATTTTGCAATCTGCCCTGAGGTTCCTCTCTGCTGCTCTCTCATCACCAGCCCCCTTCCTCGCACGCAGCCTCTGCCCCAGCCACAGAGAACGTTCCTGTGTTGAATGAAATGTGCCTACCCTGCCAGGACGCCATAATCTGGTGCCAGCTATCTCTTTTACCTGACCTGTCTTCACCTCTCCTACTTAACCTGGCAAACTCCCTCCTTCTCATCACTCAGACCTCACTCGAAATTACGTTCTCGGCAAGCCTGACCAGCCTCCGTTGCTCATACCCCTATTAAAATCCTCCTATGTTGTGTTGAAAGTCTACAGTCACAGCTCCTGCTGCTGCTGTTTCCAGCAAGCAAGAAGGTGTGTTGCAAGAGATGAGTAAAGGAAAGAGGAAAGGAGGATCCTGGAAATTAAAAACAAAAAAAGAGTGTGTCCCACAGTTGGTGCCCCATCCCTGACTTCTGACTTCCCGCTGCCTCTCTGTCCCACGAAGTCGCTCTGAAAGGCTTTTTGTGGGGACTGTGTGTTGTGTTTGTTGGCCGGACATCCCTTCCCTCTTCTGGAAGCAGCATTCTTCTTCCCTATGGGAAAAGCCGCCCTGTGTAGTTTGAGTGGGTTTGGTCCTATCCACCTCCCAAAGGATTCCATGCCCTTGGACATAATGCATGGTTTAGAATTGGGCACATGAGCCCACTGAGACCATTCAAAAGTCCTCCTTGAGCATTTTCTGCCAAAGAGGTTTGGAAAGATGCCCTCCTGCCTGAGAATGCTAAGCTGGTAAAATGCAAGTCTGGGCTCTCGGTCGTCATTATGATCCCCATTAGAGAAGGCCTATTTAAGGAAGAAGGGAGTGTGCTTTGATGACATTTGAGCTCCTGGATCAAGCTGTGCCTGAAGCCAACTACTTTAGGTGAGCCAATAAATTACCTTTTCATTTATTCTAGTTATTTTGGGGGTTTTGCCAGTTACATGTGAAAGAGTCCCCAGAAATATATTTGAAAAACAAAAAGGCTTTGTTATTATCTTAACTTTACCCAGAAAAAGGTGTGGTTAGATATGAAAAGTAAGGCTGTGATCTCACAGGAAATACAACAGAAGCAAAATCTTTGGGTGAGAAAACTACGGGTCTCTGACCCTTCTGAGCAGTTTCTCCAAAAGTAGTTTCATTCTTGACTACAAATGTGGTAAGAAAGTTACCAGAAATCAGGCAAACCCATTTCCAAGTGTAAATACCAAAATTTACATTTCTTTCCCCAAGATAAGCTTTTTTTTTTTTGGCTTTTTTCTTTTTTTCTTTTTTAAATATGTTTTTACTGATTTTAGAGAGAGAGATAGAAACATCAGTGATGAGAGAGAATCATTGATTGGCTGGCTCCTGCACTCCCCCTACTGGGGATCGAGCCCACAACCTGGGCATGTACCCTGACTGGGAATTGAACCTTGACCTCCTGGTTCATGGGTTGATGCTCAAAGCCTGAGGCACACTGGCCGGGTGGCGTAGTTCTTTTTTTGAATATTATTACCTTTAGTATTATAGATGCTATCTGTATAACCCCTTAAAAGGGCCAGATTAAGAAACCTGGTGCTCATTTTCTAAGTACTAAAGCCAAGGGCAATTCCACTGTTGTTGTTTTTGTTTGTTTTTTTTTTGTTTGCTTCCAATGGTTTCAGTGAACCATCAAGTTCATTTTTATTAATACTCAGAAAAATTTAAATGAGTACTTACTCATAGACCCTTCTGTTAAAGCCCATCTCAAGCACAAAAGGTGTTTCTTGACTACTGAATAAAAATAATATGGAACTTGAGAGAGACCTCATATATTTTTTAGGTGCTAGTGGTGTTTAAGGGAGAGAAAAAGAGAGAAGTTTAAGAAATGGCCCTAGCTGGTTTGGCTCAGTGGATAGAGTGTCAGCCTGTGGGCTGAAGGGTCCTGGGTTTGATTCCAATCAAGGGCACATTCCAGGTTGTGGGTTCAATCCCCAGTAGGGGGCGTGCAGGAGGCAGCCAGTCAATGATTCTCTCTCATCATTGATGTTTCTATTGCTTTCTCCCTCTCCCTTCCTCTCTAAAATCAATTTTTTTTAAAAAAAGCAAATATTTTTTAAAAAAGAAAAAGAAATTATGGCACTTTAAGATATCTCTAGATCCAGGACTTCAAAAGACTTTTTTTTTAAGTGTAGAGAATTCCTCTCTTTAGAGGTATTTAGAGGAAAGCAAATTTATGGGCCATTTTTTGAAAGTGAAACTTTAAAAGAGGCAGGATTGACAAAAACTAACTAGTACCAAAAAAAAAAAAAAAAAATCTGCTTTTAAACCATCCTTGGCAGTTCAAAAAAGGCCCGAGAGCCCCTGGGGTGATGGTGACAAAGGAGCAGGGGTGAAATGTCTGCCAGAATAAAATCAGTTGAACTCTCTCATTTCAGGACAACTTATCTGGAAGGAACCATGTCATCAGAAAGGTGTGTCCGGGAGGCCGGGAGAAAGAACAAGCTTGATGGTGCCAGCTTATTGCCCTTCCTTTCTTTCACTCTGTAGCAAGTCCAACTAAATAGAAATTTATTTTTCCTCTCATTTATTTACTCACTTGCGAAGTGTTTACGGAGCAGCTATTGATGAGCAGTCTGTGCAACTCAGGAGGGAGCAGAAGGAGCTGGATTGTAGGACTCCTGTCCTCACTCTTCACTCCTCACCAGCTCTAGCCTGGACTATTCAACAAATATTTACAATAAAAGCATGTTTTGTGCCAGGCACTGGGCTACCACAGTACCAGTTCTTCCCCCTGGAAGTGATGGTGGCAGGTAGATAGGCTTTGATTCCTAAAGACACCAAAGGGGGCCCAAAATGACAATGTTGCAGAAAAGGCTAAAATATAGCAAGCGCATTAAAGTGAGTTCATGCATAGAAGGAGCCAGAGTCTGCATCACGACAAAGGGTCTGGAGAGCCAGCTGCGGGCACCAATTGTCCCCTTTCTGTAGAGCTGAACAGACATGCCTCTGCTTTTAGATCAGGAACCACCACCATGGGACTGAACACCTTGGAATCACAGTGCCCAAGATGCAGCACAGGCCGGCCTTCTGCTGGTCCCATAGGCTATTCTTGGTATGGAACTAACCCAAAGGCAGAGCCTCCAAGGGGGTCTCATTGAGATAAGATGCAAATCATCAGTCTCACAATTATCAACAGTGTTGACAAGCTGATACAAATTGCCCTGAAACTTGCCTTGGATCCATGATTACAAAGCAACACGATTAGTGAGAACATTTCATATCTTGGCCAACGTCCAGTGCTGTGCAATTTCATCTCTCACTTCAGCCACTCACGACTCTGCATCCAGTGAGTTAAAAAAAGAAAGAAAGGAAGAAAGAAAGAAAGGAAGGAAGGAAGGAAGGAAGGAAGGAAGGAAGGAAGGAAGGAAGGAAGGAAGGAAGGAAGAAAGAAGAGAAAGAAAGAAAGAAAGAAAGAAAGAAAGAAAGAAAGAAAGAAAGAAAGAAAGAAAACAGTGTGGAAAAAAAACCAAAACAGTCCTAGTCAGTTTGGTTCGGTGGATAGAGTATCGGTCTTTGGACCAAAGGGACCCGGGTTTAATTCCGATCGAGGGCACTTACCTTGGTTGTAGGCTCCTCCCCAGCCCTAGGCCCTGGTCGGGGCTCATGCAGGAGGCAACTAATCAATGTGTTTCTCTCACATCGATGTTTCTCTCTGTCTTTTCCTCTCTCTTCTACTCTCCCTAAAAAAATCAATGAAAAAATATCCTTGGGTGAGGATTAACAACAATAACAACCAAAAAACAGTGTGAAAAACAAAACAAAAAATAAGAAGTGTTGGTGAGGGTGTGAAGAAATCCTTGTGCATTGTTGGTGAGAAGGTAAAATGGTGCAACTGCTATGGAAAACAGTATGCAAGTTCCTCAAAAAGTAAGAATAG
Organism: Myotis myotis; assembly: GCF_014108235.1. Taxonomy (NCBI): domain Eukaryota; kingdom Metazoa; phylum Chordata; class Mammalia; order Chiroptera; family Vespertilionidae; genus Myotis; species Myotis myotis. The sequence goes on from NW_023416335.1 coordinate 200,620,188, forward strand.
CCCGGCCGGTGTGACTCAGCAGTTGAGCATCGACCCAAGAACCAGGCGGTCACTGGTTCGATTCCTGGTCAGGGCACCTGTCCGGATTGTGGGCTTGATCTCCAGTAGGGGGTGTGCAGGAGGCAGCTGATCAATGATGGTCCTCTCTCATCGATGTTTTTATCTCTCTATTCCTCTCCCTCTCTCTCTAAAAAATCAATAAAAACATATTTACAAAAAAATTTAAAACAGAACTACCTTATGATGCGCAACTCCACTTCAGGTATATATCCGAAAGAACTGAAAGCAGAGACTTGGAGAGGTATGTGCGCACTCATGTTCACAGCAGTGTATTCACAATAGCCAAGAGGTGGAAGCAAGTGTCCAAATGCCCATCGACAAATAAATGGGTGAACAAAATATGCTACCTACATAAAGTGGAATGTCATTCAGCTTTAAAAAGAAAGGAAATCGATCAATAGGGAACTCAAGCACAGACCTGCCCCTAGGTCAGGGATGGTGAACCTTTTGAGCTCGGCATGTCAGCATTTTGAAAAACCCTAACTTAACTCTGGTGCCGTGTCACATATAGAAATTTTTTGATATTTGCAACCATAGTAAAACAAAGACTTACATTTTTGGTATTTATTTTATATATTTAAATGACATTTAACGAAGAAAAATCAACCAAAAAAAATGTGTTCGCGTGTCAGAGGTTCGCCATCACTGCCCTAGGTCTTTCTGTGAGCCTATACATTCCTGTTTTAGCTTAACCCAGTTTGAGTCTCAGTCGCTTGTATCCAAAAGATTCCTAATACAGAACCGTAAGTGCGTTGCAACCCTGGGAGGTAATTGTTTCTTGTTTTCTTGTTAATTGAGGTGGAATTTATATACAGTGAAACATACAGATCAATCTGATTGTGCAATTCAATCGGCCGGTGAGGTCATGTTTTACTTAGGACATTTTGAGTTGCAAATAACAGAAACCTATTTCAAGTGGCTTAAGGGGGAAACGGAGTGGAGGAAATGATTATAACAATACAGACACATCTCATGGAACTCAAGGTCTCTGCTGCCGCCTAACAAACCACCACAAACTCTGCAGCTATAACAACACCCGTTGACTATCTCCCAGCTCAAGACTGAAATTCAGGTACCAGCCAGGCTGAGTTCCCACCCTGAGGCTCTGTGGGAAAATCTGCTTCCCAACTCATTCATACTGCTGGCAAATTCAAGTCCTTGCTGTTGTAGGTCTGCGGTCCTCATTCCTTTCTGCTGTGTGACTTCTGGAGGGCATCTAGGGTTCCTTGCCACATGGCCCTGTAGGCAGTTCACAGGTAGTTCTCAATGGGAAGGGGCGTGGTTTTGCCCCCCAGGGAACACTCACGGGGCTGCTGTTGGCAGGAAGCCTTCATTGCCCACTGCGTGGACCTCTCCATTGGGCTGCGTGAGGGTTCCCATAACACGGCCACTGATGTCCTCTAGAGCAAGGCCAGGCATTTGAGAGAGAAGCCACATGTCACTTAGGATCCAGACCTGGATGACACACAGCCCCCATGTATGCAACGTGCTCTTAGTTGGAAATGAGTCACTGGCTTCAGCTCGAACTCATGGGCGGGGACGCTGGGCTCCACCTTTGGAAGGGACTAGTGTGATAGAATCTTCAGACATATTTGGAAAACCACTCTAGCATTTGAACCGATGTAGGAACAGATTCTGATTAAAAATGACTTACTTTTCCTAAGCTTCTGTTTACTCAAATGACATGACCTTAGTGATGGGGTATGTGACTGGCCTGGTCTGGGTTCCCTTGAACTTCGTGGTCTGGGTTCCTCCGCCCGAAAAAAGGGTTCTGTTTCCAGAAGGAAGAGGAAGGGGATGCTGGGCAGTCATATGGGTCCGGAGGTCCACTGCACACATCATTTTTGTTCCAGCAAGAGACAGGATGGGCACACTCCCGTAGAGTCTGTCCTTGCCTCTCGCCCTTTGTCCTGTCCGAGCTGGTATTAGAGGAGTCTCAGCATTTTTTCTTTTTAATTAAAAAAAAAAATTGCAGTAAAACACACATAACATAAAACTTGCCATTTTAGCCACTTTTTAGCGTAGAGTTCAGAGGCATTAAGTACCTTCACATGGTTGTGCAACCGCCACCACCATCTGCATGCACAAAACTCTTCATCTTCCCAAGCTGAAATTCTGTGCCCACTGAACAATAACTCTCTATTTCTCCCTCCCTATTGCCCCTGGCAACCACCATTCTACTCTGTCCCTATGAATTTGTCTACTTTAGATACTTCTCTGTAAGTGGAATCATACTATTTGTCCTCGTCAGGCTGTCTTTTTCTGTTAGCATGTCTTCAAGGTTTATCCATATTGTAGCATGTGTCAGAATGTCCTTCCTTTTTAAGGCTGAATAGTCATCCATTGTGTGTAGCTACCACATTTTATTTATCCATTCATCCATCCCTACACCCTTAGCTTGCCTCCACCATTTAGCTGTTGCAAATGCTGCTGCTCTGAACATGGGTGTGGAGCCTCAGCATTTTATGAGTAGTTCCCTTGCAGCAATTAAAGACTTTCTCATGGACTTTATTTAGGTCCTGGGCTCTCAGAGCTGCAGCTGTGTCGGGGAAAGCGCATTGGATGTGCAGGCGGAAGATGCAGTTGTGGTCCTCACTCTGCCACGGTTAGCTACTTGACCTGGGTGAGTCTTTTTATCTCGCTGGACCTCGTTGGGGTCTGGGAGACTTGGATGACATAATTATAATGGAATAGCTGGAAAGACAGATAAAGAGGGAAGCAGAAATAACAACCGTGTAGTTGCTTAACTCCTTTTCCCAGCTCCTGGCACGCGGGAGGCTCGGAACATCTAAGTGTAGCATCTAAATATCTGAGAAGTAAATAAGTTCTAGAACCCCTTCGTATATTTGATTTGTTGTTTAAGTCTCCTTTGTGAGAACATCATTAATTTGTGGTAACTCCTAGGTTCCATATTTCTTCTGTTATTACTCTGTATGGAAAGATTCCTCAGGACAATATTTTTAGATAGGGCACAATATTTTTAAAAATATAGAATCTAGTTGCAAGAGCATCTTTCCATGGGACATGTGGGTCCAGAAGCTCAGACTTTAAAGTTCTGTTCCCAAATTGCTTGGCTTTTTTTTTTCAAATATATTTTTTATTGATTAAGATATTACATATGTGTCCTTATCCCCACGTTACCCCCTACCCCCGCCCCCCCCATGCCCTCAGCCCCCCCCCCCCCATTGTCCGTGCCCATTGGTTAGGCCTATATGCTTGCATATAAGTCCTTTGGTTGATCTTTCCCCCTTACCCCCACCCTCCCCTACCTTCCCTCCAAGGCCCGACAGTCCAATCAATGCCTCTCCGTCTCTGGATCAGTCCTTGTTCATCAGTTTATGTTGTTCATTATATTCCACAAATGAGTGAGATCATGTGGTATTTATCTGCTCTCCAGTCCCATCCATGCTGTGGCAAATGGTAAGAGTTCCTTTTTCTTCTTCCTCTTCTTAAAGGATACCTTTCAGCATTTCATATAATGCTGGTTTGGTGGTAATGAACTCCTTTAGCTTTTTCTTATCTGTGAAGCTCTTTATCTGACCTTCTATTCTGAATGATAGCTTTGCTGGATAAGTAATCTTGGTTGTAGGTTCTTGCTATTCATCACTTTGAATATTTCTTGCCACTCCCTTCTGGCCTGCATGGTTTCTGTTGAGAAATCAGCTGACAGTCGTATGGGTACTCCCTTGTAGGTAACTGACTTTCTTTCTCTCGCTGCTTTTAAGATTCTCTCTTTGTCTTTTGCTCTTGGCATTTTAATTATGATGTGTCTTGGTGTGGTCTTCTTTGGGTTCCTTTTGTTTGGGGTTCTCTGCGCTTCCTGGACTTGTAAGTCTATTTCTTTCACCAGGTAGGGGAAGTTTTCTGTCATTATTTCTTCAAATAGGTTTTCAATATCTTGCCCTCTCTCTTCTTCTGGTATCCCTATAATTCTGATGTTGGTATGCTTGAAGTTGTCCCAGAGGCTCCTTACACTATCTTCATATTTTTGGAATCTTTTTTCTTTTTCGGTTGGGTATTTTTTGTTTCTTTGTATTTCAAATCTTTGACTTGATTCTTGGGATCCTCTTGTCTGCTGTTGGATCTCTGTATATTATTCTTTATTTCAGTCAGTGTATGCTTAATTTCTAGTTGGTCCTTTTTCATATCCTCGAGGGTCTCACTAGATTTCTTGAGGGTCTCACTAAATTTATTGGCAGTTTCCATAAAATTCTTGAAAAACCTTATAAACGTGGTTTTGAACTCTATATCCAGTCGTTTGCTTTCCTCCATTTCTGTCATTTGTGACCTGTTTCTTTGTCTCCGCATTTTTTATGCTTCCCTGTATTGGTAGAGTGGTTTTGTGTGCTAGGTGTCCTGTATGGCCCAGTGGCTCAGCCTCCCCCGTTACCTGAGGTGGACACTCTTGGTGCACCCCCTTGTGGGCTTTGTGCACAGTCTTGTTGTAGTTATGCCTTGATTGTTGTAGGATCACTGGGAGGAATTGACCTCCAGGCCAATTGGCAGTGAGAATCAGCTGTGTCTGCAGTGGGAGAACTTCTGTGCTGAAGACACACCTCTGGGACAAGACTTGCTTCAGTGGGGCTTTGGTGCTCACTGAGTCTGCCCCCTGGGTGTGTCCCTTATGGATCTGAGGAGTTGTAATCTGGATGGTCCCCCTCTGACCACTGGGTACACTGGCTCTTGGAGGTTACCCAGTAGGAGCTATGAAGAGAACTGCAGATTCCCCTTCCTTTTTTGGAGTTTGGAGGTGCCCTGATGAGACCCAGCTGTGAAGCAATGCAAGCTGCTGTGGGGCCTTGGGCCTTCTCTTGGAAGTTCTGGGTCTGTGGCCCAGCTGCAGTTTGTTAGGTAATTCTCAGGTTGCAAAGGGTCTGGGCATTCATATGCAAAAGCCTCTGCCGCAGCCTGGGTGGGGCAGGGTCTCAGGGAATCAAAGGGCAGAGCAAGGAACTATGGCGGATTCTCAGCTCTGCCCTAAGGGGCCGCGAGAGTCTCAGTGTCCTGATAATTTAATTGCTGCAAGCACCTCTGAGGTAAAGCCGCCCTCGAGTTCCGAGTTCTGCCCGCTGCCAGACAGTCCAGTTTCTCCCCGTATGAGTCCTGGGTCCCCAGAGACTTCCCAGTTCAGAGCAGTCGGGAGCTTGTGTCTCCCTCCTGATTCAAAAAGACAGCCACGTCCTCAGGTACCAGCCCCTTTCCGCGCACTCTCGAGCCTCTGTACCTCTGCACTTTACTTCCGCAGCTCCTGACCCTCAGTGTGCTTTTCTCTTTCCTTCTAGTTGTAGACTTTCCACTCCGCCAGCCTTCCTGTAAGTTCTGGATGATGTCCGTTTTGTCTTTTTATTGTGTTTTGAAGTTGTTGTAGGAGGCAGCAATTTTGGTGTTTCCCTATGCCGCCATCTTAGTTTCCTCCTGCTTGGCTTTTGATCATCCTTAATCCTCAGTATTTATTCAGGCTAATCTGCCCTCCCCCCCGCCCCCAAGAGGTTGACTGATTTGCAAAATCACTGACATTAATTTTTCATTTGCCTGATACAGAAAAAGGACTCAATTCCCACCGTAAAGCTGTGTCCTCATTATCAATGCAAAGATTCTTTCTGGAAGGATCCACAAACACTAACCGTAGTTGCTTCCAGGCAGGCAGATTTGGGGTTTGGAGTAAGGTGGGAGAGAGCTTATTTTTTGGTGTAAACTCGTATTTCAGGGGAAAAAACCAATTTTATGTTGTGCATGCTCTACTCTAAAAATAAAAACACTATTCTTGAAGCAAGAATAAGTCCTAACCATGTGTTCAGCCAACTGTGAGTCACGGGGGAAAATAAGGATTAAAATGGCAGGGGAAACAGTTCTTGAATCAGAAGACAAAGCCAGGCCAAGAAAATGATAAACTAGATGAAGTTGCTTCAGAGGCAATAGTGTGTCACATCTGTCACCAACGTGGGAGTCAGATAAAATTGAGAGCAAATTCTAGTTTGGCCACTCTTTTACAGAGGAACGTATTTAACACCGTTAGTCTCAGACTCCTCATTTGCAACACGGGCATAGTAATGCCCATGTGTTATTATTACTAATGTAAGAGTATTTGGAGCTTTTTTTCAGGGGACCTTGAATCACAGCTCCCAAGGGGAGGCAGAAACCACCCATTAGTGGAGTGTGTCCTTGGTGCCAATTATGTTGAGTGTTTACTCTTAGTTACTCTTCATAGCTACCCTGCCATGTAGATAGTAAAATAGGTCTCGGTTTATAGAGAAGGTGGAGGCCCAGAGAAGCTCAGCAACGTGCTCAAAATCAGACAGCTCATGGTTGCCAGAGCAGGACTCAAGTTCAGTTCTGTCTCATGACAAAGCTTGCTTTTCTGCTCTTCTCACCTGGGATGACAGTGGCCAGGACAAGGGCTGTGGGAACTTCTTGAGGCAGGAGGCGATTCTGACTGGAGGCATCAGGAGGTGCATCTCCCAACCACCTGCCACAAGCAGTGTTGATGTCTACCTTTCCATCCACAGCAAAACCAGCGTGCATTTATTTTTATCTTGCCTGACGTACTTAGTTCATTGTGTTGGATGACTAGAGCACAGGCAGTCCTACAAACAGGTGACCCAGTGTTATACTCTCCTTTAGAATGGAACATGGAGTGCATGTGTGACTCAAGCAAAAAGTTCTAATAATAGAGAAACTGCTTTATTTATTATTATTATTTTTCATTCATTTTTTTATTTTCCCTAATCCTCATCTGAGGATATTTTTCCCATTGATATATATATATATATATATATATATATATATATATATATAATTTCAGAGAGGAAGAGATAGAAACATCAATCATGAGAGAGAATCACTGATCAGCTACCTCCTGCACGCCCCACACTGGGGATTGAGCCCACAACCTGGGCATGTGCCCTGATCAGGAATCAACCCATGACCTCCTGGTTCATAGGTTGACACTCAACCACTGAGCCACGCCGGCCGGGCTAGGTAAATTGCTTTAAAATCTAATTCCCAGGGCAAATTCAAACAACCAGAAAACTCAAACAACTAGGATGTTTTTCAATGTCTAACTGATGATTGATGTCATGTGATAGGCTGTTCACGTTCATTCTTTTAGGCACTGAGCCAGGTGCTGGGGACACAAAGGTGAATTAAACACACACGGACCGGCTTTTATAAGTGGGGAAAACACGGTTGGTGTCAAAGGGTAGCTTGGGGGACTTCACTTCTCTGCTCCTCCCAGCCTCCCAGCCACCTCCAGTCTTTGATGGGAAGAGTTAGCGTTTTCTCAAGCTTACGGTGAAGCTGTTCTTTTTCTACACCATCGCTGCCCCTGGAAGGCCCCTAGAAGAGACCTTCTGGAGCTGCGCTGAGGGGGTATCGACAGTGCAGCCGAGGGCAACAATGATGGAAGCATTTGGTCCAGTGAGCCCAGCCCTGAAAGATGAGGAGAGGTACGTTAGCCAAAGAAGGGCGGTGGCAGGCACCTGAGCCAGCTTCCTAATCTCAGGGCCCCAAGGTGGCCTGGCTTCACTGTGCACGTGGCTCTGGGGAGAGCAGGGAGAGAGGAAGATCACTAAAGGGCCTCCTTGCATGGTGTGCTGAGGGATTCGTCTCCTCTCTTCCAAATCCCTGTACATTTCAGTGACGCAGGAAGTTTTGTTTTATTCTCCTCTGAAGTCCTAGGTCCCATCACACTGACTGGTTGGCCTGTAGGTAGCGTCAAATGTGTGTGCTGTATGGAGACAGGTTTTGGGGGAGTCATGAGGGGGCAGAGATGGCACAGATCTGCCCCACAGAGGCAGGATGCGAGGGGAACAAGACACAGCGGAGGGGACTAGATCCTTGTGCCATAATTGGAGTCTCAGGCTCTGTGATCCTCAGCAATTTACCCACCGAGGGTCAGGGTTTTCACCTGGAAAACAGGAATAATAATAATGATAGTCCCTGCCACATAGGGCTCTTGGGATAACACGGAATGATCTGAATAAAGTACTCAGCAGGGTGCCCGGCTCATCTTAAGTGCCTCAGAGATGGTTGGTATATGTTTGGATGACTCAGGTAAGCACATGACTCTCAGCTACCTTCTCCTAGGTATTAAAAAAAAAAAAAAAAAAAAAAGGAAAAGCCATCATTTTTGTTAAATGTGCGCTTTAAATAGAGAAAAAGAAAAGACAACCCCAACTGGAATGTTGCTGACAACATAGTAATTTTAGCATAAGTTGAACAGCATGTTCTTAAAAAATTCTCTGAAACAAATCATTTGAACTGAACAAAGAAAAATGTGGACCTGGCTCACAGAGGGAGGGAACTTTTCTTGGCTTTTAAAAGGCCCACTTAGTTCTATTAGTTGCTGTCAGAGACTGCAAACACCTGGATGAAGGTTGTTACTCAGATTCACTTTGGCCTTGGGCCGTGTCCGTTTTTAAAAGGCTTTGGTTCAGCTTTTGTTTTCTGTATTTAAGCAAATAAACACCCAGTGTTTTTCAAGAGCATTTGCCTCTGGTTTGCTCCCAAGAAAAGCAGGAAACAAGCTTGCCCACAAACCCAGATAAAAACAAAGGGCCTGCACCACTACCACACATCTGGGGACCAGACAAGTTCACTAACGCTCAGCTGGGATGGGAGTTCATCGAGAGCAGGAAACTTGGGTTAGACACCCTGTAACCCTAGAACAAGGCCGGATTTGGGCTGAATGCTTAACATATGTTACTTCATTGGAAGAAGGAAAAACAAAGCACTGCATTGGTGGAGAACCGTGACCCCACCTGATGTGGCACAATGTGCTTTTGGTTTAAAAAAAAAAATCCCTCCCAGGTTCATTACCACTGGGAGTACAGATGGGGAACACCGTTCCGGAAAAGCCATTTGACAATGTGTAAGGGGAGCCTTAGAGCTCTAAACACAATGATGCTCACTGCAACCAGGGGGGCTGGAAGCAAAGGTGCTATTCTGGGAGGAGGGACATGTGGGCTGGGGATTGAGCCTGCAACTGAGGTACTTGCCCTTGATCAGACTCGAACCCGGTACCCTTCAGCCTGTGGGCCAAGGCTCTATCCACTGAGCCAAACCGACTAAGGTTGTCAGTGCTATATAAAACCGAAGTGCAAGATAAGAGGTGGACGTGGAGGTGAGGACGGGGTGAACAGGCTTCTGTTTTTGTTTATTTTTGTTAAGCTTCACCCCAGGATATTTTTCCATTGATCTTTTAGAAAGAGTGGAAGAGAGAGGGAAAGACAGAGAGAAACATCAATGTGAGAGAAACACATCGATTGGTTGCCTCCTGCACTGGCCCTGACCAGGGCCTGGGCTGAGCCTGCAACCCAGGCATGTGCTCTTGGCTGGAATCAAACCTGGGACCCTTTGGTCCACAGGCAGACACTCTATCCACTGAGCCAAACTGGCTAGGGCCTTCTGTTTAAAATAAGACTGTCTGTGTAAGTCTCATTCATTGGCAAAACCTGAGGAGAGGGTGGAAGACAGGCCATTATTTGGGTGGAAAATGCTAGTAGAGCACCCCCACCTCCATCCAGAAGCAGAGTGTTCCTATGAAACCTTTTGTAAGCAATTGCCATTCATTGAAAAGGAAAAAATTTTTTCGCAGTCTTAGCCCCCCCCCCCCCCCCGGAAATAACCTACAAAATCATACCAAATACCACATAAAACCTAGAAGAACACTAACATAATAGTAAAAGCAGAAGGCACACAATAAATGGAGGTGAAGCAAGATGCTCACAAATAGTTAATGCCGCCACAGCTGGCTCCTGAGATGCTGAATGTGGCTCCCAGGGAAGGAGCGTGGCGGGGCGTTCTCGGGTGCCCGGGTGCGCACCGCCTCTCTAATGCTCAGCTCGCTGTAAAACAAACGCCGAACGTTATTGCTTCGTAGACGCGGAAATGCTCTTTACATTTCTTCCAGTTAGTGAAAACGGGCACTAAGGCAGGTCGTTGGTGAAAGCGAAGTGGCTTAACCTGCAATTCCGAAAAGCGGGAGATACCTGTGTCCAATGGAAAGCTGGGCGTAAACTATTCAAGGAGGCGGGAAAACGGGAACAAATAGTAAACACAGCAGTTTTCACGATCATATTTTGATGCTGCTTTTGATTTTCTTCTTTCCACTATGCACTTTCTTTTTTATGTTTAGTGAGCGCGTTTTAATATTTAAAAAAAGAATCCACAAGGGTAGGCACCCGGGAGTCCCAGCGCCCGCTCCGCCGCGCCAGCCCCGCCCACCCACCGTCCTCGCCGGCCCCGCCCACCACCCGCCCGCCCCGCCCCACAAGCCCCGCCCACCACGCCACGCCACGCCCACCACCCGCGGCCAGCAGGGGGCGCGCGGCCCCCGCTCGGAGTCCCTCAGCCCAGGAGTCCTCACGGGCGTCGCGCTCCATGGGCTGCTGCGGGAGCACCGACGTGGGGGAGGCCGCGCAGCCTGAGCGGGAGGCCAAAGGCAAGAGAGACCCGGGCCGCGGTTCTTCAGGTACGACCGAGAGGAAGGCGGGCGCTCGGCCGTGGGGCCCGGGAGGACCTCGGGCGCCCGCCATGGTGGTCCCGGAGCCCTCGGCCTGGCTGCACGTGGCCGTCGTCGCGGGCCGACCTGCACCAACCTGGAGGGTCCAGAAAGGGGCGAAGCCTGCCCTGGGGATGCCCCGCCGACAGAGAAACGTGACCTACCTCCGTTTACCCGGAGACACAGAGGCAGGCGCTGGCCGGGGGCTGGCCCGGTAGCTCTGAGAGGCAGGAGGTGGAAGGAGGCAGTGCGGGCCGCCTGCCGGAACACACACAGGCTCGGAAACCAGGGGGAACCGCTGGTCTGTGTTTATTTTATTTTATTTATTTTTAAAAAAATATATTTTATTGATTTTTTTTACAGAGAGGAAGGGAGAGGGATAGAGATTTAGAAACAGAGATGAGAGAGAAGCATGGATCAGCTGCCTCCTGCACACCCCTCCTGGGGATGTGCCCGCAACCAAGGCACATGAGCTTGACCGGAATCGAACCTGGGACTCTTCAGTCCGCAGGCCGACGCTCTATCCAGTGAGCCAAACCGGCGAGGGCTATTTTATTTTATTATTATTATTTTTATTTTTATTGATGAGAGAGAGAGAGAAACATCAAATGATGAGAGCAAATCATCCATCAGCTGCCTCCCGCACGCCCCCTGCTGGGGATGGAGCTGGCAACCCCGGCTCACTGTTTCTCATTTGCCCTCAAGCTGGGCAAACCTTGTTGCAAACTCCATGTTCCCAAAGAACTATTAGAGAGGAAGGGATCACACATCTGGCTCCTTGCGGGGAATCCACCTTCACCTCCCAAAAAGCCAGGACTCTGAGCTGAGGGTGACAGCACCCGAATCAAAGGAGGCTAAGTGCCAAAGGGGGAGGATGGGGCGTGGGTACCCCCCTTGCCCACACACATCCTCCTGAGCCCTGATGTTACCAGGCAGACCCCTCCCCCTCCTCGAGTCGTAGGCACATTTCCCCCACCACCATCCCACTGTATCCTTTCAGTTCATCTCTGAAATGAGAAAGGGGCTCATGTTTGCTCCACTTTGCAGATGATGGTCATCGTGGGTAACAGTTACTGAACACCGACTTAAGCACTTTACATGGATAACCTTTCACCTTACCAACAACACTGTAAGGGGTTTATCGTAACCCCCATTTTACTGATGGAGAGACTGAGGCACAACGAGGTTATGAAACTTGTCCCAAGTCTCACAACTAGTGAGTGGTGGAGCTGGGATACAAACTGGGGCAGTTTGACGCCAAAGCTCAGATTATGACCATTATACTGTCCTCCCCCCGCTCCCTGTTTATATAGGTGTGAAAAGTGAAACCCAGACACCTAACTTGCTCGATGGATGGAATTGTTGAATGCTGTGGGATCTGTCTCTTGTGATTCAGTTACAAGGCAGCATATGGTGAAGGGCTAACAGGAATGGTAGAAACAGCCAAGTGGAGAGAGCAGCTCCCTGGAAAGAGTTAGGATTTGGCAGGGGTGTCTGAAGGGGGAGCAGCTGATGAAAGCTTCCTGGACAGAGTGAGGGTTTGCATCCTGCTGGAGTTGAGGACTTGAGCTGGGGGGGAAGGGAGAATGGGAGAGAAGTTTGGATGGGGCCATCACCTGAGTTTCTTCTGAGAAACAAAACCACAGGCCTAAAATAGCATCACTGGCCCGGATCATGTTGCTCAGTGGTTGAGCATCGACCTATGAACCAGGAGGTCATGGTTTGATTCCCAGTCAAGGCACATGCCTGGGTTGCGGGTTCTCAATCCCCAGTGTGGGGTGTGCAGGAGGCAGCCGATCAATGATTCTCTCTCATCGTTGATGTTTCTGTCTCTCTCTTCCTCTCCCTCTCTGAAATAAATTTATATACTCGTATCCTATTTAATAAAAGGGTAATGTGCAAATTGACACTAATAGAGGAATGACCGGGAGCGACTGGTCGCCATGATGTGCACTGACCACCAGGGGGCAGATGCTCAATGCAGGAGCTGCCCCCTGGTGGTCAGTGTGCTTCCACAGTGCCCTCAGTCAGAAGCCAGCTCATGGCTGGCCAGCGCAGTGGTGGTGGCGGGAGCCTCTCCCGCCTCTGTGGCAGCACTAAGGATGTACGACTAACAACTTAGGCTTGCTCCCCGTGGACATCCCCCGAGGGCTCCTGGGCTGCTAGAGGGATGTCTGACTGCCAGCTTAGGCCCAGTCCCCTGGGGAGCTGGCCTAAGCCGTCAGTCGGACATCCCCCGAGGGGGCCCAGACTGCGAGAGGGTGCAGGCCGGGCTGAGGGACCCCCCTGAGTGCACGAATTTTTGTGCACCAAGCCCCTAGTATGTGTTTGTGTATATATATAATAAAAGTAAAATGGTGTCACTGGTGCTGTAAGCCCATGATACTGTTGATGGTGAAATTGCACTAGGTTAGATTGGTGGAGTTAGACTGGACCTTAGTTCAGCAACCTCAGTGCTTGAGTTCTCGCTAAGAAAGAATTCAGAGTCAAGACTCAAACTATAAGAGAAAGTTTATTTAGAAAGTCAGGTAGAATACGTGAGCTGTGGAAGAAAGGGGCTCAGGAAATAAGTTCCAGAGGCGAAAGAAAGGCCAGTGGAGCTTAGGAAAAAAGAGAGGTAAGGAGAACACTCCTGGGGGGAGGGAGCACATTGGGTCCTCCAGCTTGAGGGTATTTATCTGGAGGTCTGAGGGGAGGATCCCAATAGAATACTCATCAGCTCTGCCGGTGTGTCCTTTCAGGGTCATGGTCTCTACTGATTGGATGGTGCCAGGACAGGGAGTCATTACTCAGTGCAGCTGGTCCTGAGATCAGCCATGGCATCACTTGTCTGGTATAGCTGCTTTTCTGGGCCTGGAGCTGAAATACAACTGAGGCCTAGACATATTTGATGCAGGTCAGAAACTCATTGTCCTGGGAGCTTACTGCTTAACACTAGATTGCCCAAGGAAGTCATTTTGACTGCTTTTTAATTTCAATTAGAAAAACAATTATGTATATAAGGACACAATGTCTTAGAATTTTGTGACTTTTTGTACAACATATAAATGCGTTTATTAATAATTGTAGTTACCTCCCCCTCCTTCATTTCCGGTATGTGTTATACCTATATTGCCCAAAAGCAGTCATTTTGACTGCTTGGGGGGCGGGGGGGATTTTAACTCTTATTATTGAATTGAGTAAATTTCTTATATGACCAGTTCGGCTCTGTATTGAAATAACAGTTTTCATTTTTTTCCGATTACCATCACATGATAACATACAAGTACATGAGTTGCTCAATAAGCTAAACTAGTACTTGTTATTCGAATCTTTATGCAGTGATACTTGTTCTAATAAGTTGTTTATGCCGAAACCGGTTTGGCTCAGTGGATAGAGCGTCGGCCTGTGGACTGAGGGGTCCCGGGTTCGATTCCGGTCAAGGGCATGTACCTGGGTTGCGGGCACATCCCCAGTGGGGGTGTGCAGGAGGCAGCTGATCGATGTTTCTCTCTCATCGATGTTTCTAACTCTCTATCTCTCTCCCTTCCTCTCTGTAAAAAATCAATAAAATATATTTAAAAAAAAAATAAGTTGTTTATTTTATTTCTTTTGCGCCCTAAATTCATGAAAGAAATGTCGAATAGAAGTGAGTTATTGGAAAAGCTAAGGAACGTAAGTGAAGAGTGCTCCGATATTATTCTTTCACAATGCAGTCATTTTGACTGCTTTTGCGCATTATAGGTGTATACTAAATTTCAGTCTTTCTAGTGTTAAGGACTATTCTCCGGCCCCTTTGTTCATTCTCCCTCTGAGGAAGTCTAACCTGCATAATGAGCAACATGCCAGGGGAGGAAAGGTCAGGGGTGGGTCTGATGAGCCTCATGACTAGCGATTTGAAAAGTCAGGAGGTCTAAACCTCAGGACCAGTGATATGTTCGGGGAAGAAAGGTTATCCTTCGGGGCGAGGTCTTTGTTTTGCCCGTTGCTAGGCACCCGGAGTTTTCCATCCTGGTGACCTTCTGTACTTGGCCCACCATCCTTGCTCTCTGCTCATGTCTGTCTAACTGCCTACCACAAAACCAAACCTGATTTAATACGTGACATAATTGCAGTGTCAACCTTTTTCAGAAATACAATCAACCAGTCTGGAATTTTCTAGGCAAGCACCAGTAAGGTAATCTATCATGTGGGCCCAGTCCCCAACCCCCAACCCATAGCAAGAGGCCTAAAAACAAGTCTTTCTCTCTTTCCCAATAACTCCCTTGCCCCACCCTGCTTCCTATGAAAACCTTCCTGATAAGATTCTCTGGAAGGTATCCTGGCCCTGAAAAAATGCACCCTTTTAACTTCATAGTCCCACCCTCTTTCTGTCTATAAACACCTTCCATTTTGTACAACTCATTGGAGTGACCTTCTAGTTGCTAGATGGGATGCTGCCTGATTCATGAATCACTTAATTAAAGCCATTTGGATTTTCAGATTTACCCAGTTGCATTTTGTCTTTTTTTTTTTAAATATATTTTTATTGATCTCAGAGAGGAAGGGAGAGGGAGAGAGATAGAAACATCAATGATGATAGAGAATCATTGATTGGCTGTACCCTACTGGGGATCATGCCCGAAATCCAGGCATGTGCCCTCGATCGGAATTGAACCTGGGAACCTTCAGTTCACGGGCCGACGCTCTATCCACTGAGCCAAACCGGCAAGGGCGCATTTTGTCTTTTAACACTTTTTTACCAACGGAGTTTGAGTTGGTGTGTCCCAAATTTGCCTTTTATGTACAGTGGGGCCTTGACTTACAAGTTTAATTCGTTCCCTGATGGAGCTCGTAACTCAAATTACTCATATGTCAAATCAAAAAGTGAATGAGTGAGACATGTGATGCTGGGCTGATGTTGTGGCATTCACTGTGACGTTCACTGCGCCAACTAGTGGTGGGGTATCTGAAGCTGGCTCATAACCCGAATTTTACCTCGCAACTCAAAGCAAAAAATTGGCCGAGAGACAGCTTGTACCTCGAAAAACTCGTTAGTTGGGACACTCGTAAATCAAGGCCCCACTGTACCATCTTCAGGATTTTTCCAATATCCATGTTCTACTATTTATTTACTTCTAGAGCAGTGATGGCAAACCTTTTGAGCTCAGCGTGTCAGCATTTTGAAAAACCCTAACTTAACTCTGGTGCCGTGTCACATATAGAAATTTTTTGATATTTGCAACCATAGTAAAACAAAGATTTATATTTTTGATATTTATTTTATGTATTTAAATGCCATTTAACAAAGAAAAATCAACCAAAAAAATGAGTTCGCGTGTCACCTCTGACACTGTCATCACTGTTCTAGAGGCTCGGTGCATGAGTTCGTGCACCAGTGGGGTCCCTTGGCCTGGCCTGCAGGATTGGGCCAAAACTGGCTCTCCAACATCCCCTGAGGGGTCCCAGACTGCGAGAGGGCGCAGGCCAGGAACATTTTGTAAAATATATGATTAACTAACCCCATGTCCGGCTAATCGGGACTGAGCAAGACGAGCCGGACATGCCCTGGAGCCCTCCCCACCAGTGCACGATCAGGGCCGGGGAGGGATGGGGGAGGTTGGCCATCTGGGGAGGGACTGTGGGAGGGCTCCAGGGCATGTCCGGCTCGTCTCGCTCAGTCCCGATTAGCCGGATCCCAGCAGCCAGCTAACCTACTGGTCAGAACATCTGCCTCCGGTGGTCAGTGCATGTCCTAGGGAGCGGTTGAGCGGCCTTAGCATATCATTAGCATATTACGCTTTGATTGGTCAAACAGATGACCAGATCACCAGACACTTAGCATATTAGGCTTTTATTATATAGGATTGTTACCACATCCACCTTTTAAAATACTTATAATAATTAAAAAAATTTAAAATTACAATTTATACTCAATATTATTTTTTATTAGTTTCAATTGTACAGCCTAGGGGTTAGTTAATCATATATTTTACAAAATGTTCCTCTTGATAATTTCCAGGACCCAAGTGGCACTTTTGATGGAAGTATACAGTATGCACAGAAAAATGCAATTATCGTAATACAGTTTACTAAAATTTTATAAACTGAACATCCCTATATAGCCAGCACCCATGTAAAAAAACAAAATTTCCAGTACTCCAGAAGCCCCCTTATGCCTCTTACCTCCTTCTCCCATACCAAGGGCCACCACTACTATGATTTCTAATAGCTATAAAAGTTTCACCTGTTCTACATTTACTTTTTGAAATTTTAGCACTGTTTTAAGCATTAATCTGTAACGCACTGCTTTGTTCTATACATTTTCCTCTACACATATTGATATTTAAAATTTTCTTCCATGCATCACCTGTAAACACCTAGATCAGTGGTTCTCAACCTTGGCTGCACATTAGAATTACCTGGGAATCTTTTTGAAATCCTGATTTCTGGGCCTCATCCTCCGGAAATTCTGTTTCTTTGTTACTAATGTTGTGGCCTCACCCCATAACAAAGAAACAGAATTTCCGGAGGATGAGGCCCAGAAATCAGGATTTCAAGAAGATTCCCAGGTGATTCTAATGTGCAGCCAAGGTTGAGAACTACTGTTCTAGATCCTATTTTCCTCGAGTACCACCAGTGATCCCCACATCAAATTTAGTGAAATGCTGGATCACTGAGCTCTGAATTCCCTACCAATGTGAAATTATGTGGCTAGGTTTCAAGAAACTGATTTCCTTCTTTCTTTTTTTATTGTTTAAAGTATTGCATATGTCTCCTTTTTCCCCCATCGTCCCCTCCACAGCCACTCCAACCCCCAGGACAAGCCCCTACCACCCCAGTGTTCGTGTCCATTGGTTATGCTAATATGCATGCACACAAGTCCTTTGGTTAATCTCTTATACACACACACACACACACACACACACACACCCTCACCCCCCGAAAATTGATTTCTTAAATGAGCAGTCAGTATCTAATGTGAGATTTCTCACCATCTGGCCCAGGTTCTAGTGATGAAGGTCTTGAATGAATGAGTCTTCAACCAAGCACTTATTAATTTGTGCTTGGTGGTGGTGGTGGTGGTGGTGGGGGGGGGTCCTTAGCCCTGCCTGCTTCCTCTCTCAGTCAGGGAGCTCTTGGGGGATGTCAGTTGGACATCCTTAGTGCTGCCACAGAGGTGGGAGAGGCTCCCGCCACTGCCGCTGCACTTGCCAGCCATGAGCCTGGCTTCTGGCTGAGCGGTGCTCCCCCTGTGGGAGTGCACTGACCACGGGGGCAGCTCCTGCGTTGAGCGTCTTTCCCCTGGTGGTCAGTGCACGTCATAGTGACTGGTCGTTCCGCCGTTTGGTCTGTTTGCATATTAGCCTTTTATTATATAGGATTAGGCACTGGGGATTCAGGAGCATACAAGGCATGGATGTACAGTTGAGTAGAGGGGAATGACATGGAAGATGTCGTGTCATGTGTAATCATAATCATGGCTACAAGATAGGAAGAAGGCAGAAGGAGTTAACTTCTGGTTGCTTAGAGTTAATTTGTATTTCTGCCATGACACATTCCATTATATTTTAGTTCACTTGTACACATTTATTTTCCTTGCTGGATTTTTTTTTCCCCTTGCTGGATTTTTTGAGGATCAGGAATGTGTCTTGTTCATTCTTGTATCTCCCACAGCCCTTGGCACAGTGCCTTACAGATAGTTGGGACTCAGTAAATGTATCCATCTGGTCCCTGTGGCAAAGTACACTTTCTTATATGTGAGGAATTTTCCAAAAACTGGTGTTTTAATGATGATCAGCTTCTCCAGAGGCGAGGAGACAGTGTTTCTCAAAGTGTGTCCTAAGATCACCCTCAAGAGAATTAATAAGGGATGAGGATGTGTAGGTTAAAAGCTCATTCTCCTGGTCTCCACTCCCAACCTACTAAATCAGTTTTAGGGTACTGGGCCAGGAATCGCCACTTCTGGTGCCTCAGGTGATTCTGAGGCAACAAGGTCTGAGAACTCGGCAGTGAAGTTGTTGGGGTCAGAGTCAAACCATCTTTTCCTGTGCAGAGGCTCCTGTCCTCAGCAGTGGGGGTGAGGCTTGGGTGGAGGTGGCCACTGCAGATCATTGAAGCTGTTAAGGTGAGTCAGGTGTAATAAAAAGAAATTGAAAGCTGTGGTATTTAACCAAAGATTACTCTGACTGACATGCTAGGAATTTGCAATCAGAAGTTAATATTACAAGATTTACTAGATGATTCACAAGAAAACTTGCCTTTAGTATTAATGTGTACTGAGTATAAACTTTTTACACTAGTCTTTTAAAAATAATTTTTAATCCAGCTATATATTTTTATTGATCTTAGGAAGGGAGGGAGTGAGGGGGAGAGAGAGAGAGAGAGAGAGAGAGAGAGAGAGAGAGAGAGAGAGAGAGAGAGAGAGAGAGATTATATGAGCCTGAACTGGGGATTGAACCTGCAACTTTTGGGTGTACCAGACGATGCTCCAACCAACTGAGCCACACTGACCAGGGCCTAATTAGTCTTTCTTGAAAAGTGTATTTTGGATGTACAGTTGGGTTAAGTCTGTGAAAGAAGAGATTCATCTGTATGCCTTTTTTTTTTTTTTAAGCCTTCATACAACATCATTGAGTATTTCATGAATGTACCTTAAATGCTGGTTTCTAGCTCTGAGCTTTATTTTGCTGATAGAAACTAGTCTTCACTATTTGATGTTAAAAACAACTATTTGTTATCTATTATATTAAGCCAGTGATTTTCAGCCTTTTTCATCTCATGGCACACAGAAACTAATTACTAAAATTCTGTGGCACACCCAAACAAATATTTTTGGCATACCTGACAAATTTTTTTAATTCATTCACACCAGATGGCTATTATTGTGTTGACTGTTGTCATTTTTTCATTTAACAATCTAAGGGAAAAGAGGTCAGTGCCCCTGACTAAATAGTTAGGTATTGCGTGTTTTAAAAATTCTTGCGGCACTCCAGGGTGCTTGCTGCCGCACACCAGTTGAAAATTGCAGGGTTAAGTGATAGTGTCATGGTTTCAGCTTTCAACTCTCAGGTGCATTGAGACTGCAATATAAATGAATTACCAACTTTTGATCAATATGTAAAAGTTACTTTTTTGCCACAATTGAGTGTGTGTGTCTGTGTGTGTTAAGGTGTGTATACACATGCTCACATTCATACTTCAAGTGTCGTATCTGTTAGATGAAAAATTGAGCTGAGCCAGTGGTGAGAAGTGGTATGGACTGAGAAACACTTTGCTATGAGAAGAATTAAGAGGTCATAGCTGCCCAGCCGACGTGGCTCAGTGGTTGAGCCTCAACCTATGAACCAGGAGGCCATGGTTTGATTCCCGGTCAGGGCACGTGCCAAGGTTGTAGGCTCGATCTCTAGTGTGGGGCGTGCAGGAGGCAGCTAATCAATGATTCTCTCTCATCATTGATGTTTTTATCTCTCTCTCCCTCTCTGAAATCAATAAAAATGTATTTTTTTAAATAAAGAGGCCCTACTTGAGGGGTTGAAAACTCAAGTATCTATAGGGACAGGCAGGTAATACAAATGAGGGAAGCAGGCAACTGGTAAACAATAGGGAGAGGTGGAGACTGGGATGAAATGAGGAGAGAATGCTCTGAAAGGGGCAACCTCTGCTTAGTTCTCCTCCCGTTTGGTGGGAAGATGAGTCTAGTGGGGCCAAACCTTCTAATTTTTCAAGAGAAACTAAACACCCATATTTATTATTTTTGCCATTTCTTTCAGTTTGTGAATATCAGCAATAATTCATTTAAATAAAATAAACAGTGGGGACCAAACAAGGTATAATTGCAGGCAGTGAAGGCCTGTGAATGTGTAGCATGATGTCAGACTGGCACACATTAAGAAAAAAATAAAATAAAGATGGTGCCCTTTGAATGTATAGAAGAAGTGGCCAGCCAAGGCAGAAAACAATTTTTCTTAGCTAGTAACACAATGCAGAGATATGAAATGACTGAGTGAACAATGTAAGCCTGTTGTCAAAGTATGGTTTTAAAAAAATTGAAAAATGACTTTTGTACAAAAATAAAATGAACTTGTATAAAAATGTATTAAACTCATCAATAAATGAAGGAATCAATAAGGAGGTAAAGCTGACTTAAAGGAGAATTCAAGGAATAAAGACTTACATAATCAGCCAAAGAATTGAGTTTGCTAATAGTTACAAAGCTAGTCAATGTCCTACAGGGCAATAAAATGGTAACCTTTGATATTATTGGACATAAAGTACAAGTTAACATGAAACTTTTAACATGAAACTTTAGTGTCTGACCTCTAATAAAATAGCAGATAGCAAAGTGAAGCACAGGTACATTCTCTTAGAGAATTAAGTGACTCTTGAGTGGGCTTGTTAATCAATGCCCCCGGATGGCATTGAAAGGGTCCTCTTTCTTTATTTCTAAGTTTTGGATACCTTTTATTAAAATGGTGGATATTACACCATAGTTATGGTTACCTTGGAATCATTGCTCAATTCTTTAGTGGTATTTTAAGCTGATTAGTCTCCTAAAATGCACTGCCCAAAGTCGACTACTTTTTCAAGTCTGTGCAGCAGCCTGCAAAAGGCTTAAAGCCACTGTGAACATATTGAAGGCTTGCTGCCCTCTATATCTAGTTAATGATATAGTTGAGTGTTTCATCACAAAGATTTATTTTGAAAAGGGCACAGTGCTCTTGGCATCCCATTGGTTTAGGTTTGTGGAAGTAATTTTACCTATTGGAGCAAGAGCTAGATTTTTTTTTAATGTATGCAGTGTGATAAAGGAAGAAGTGGGTGTAGAAGGAACTACTATTCAGTAAGCAGCTCCTCACTCCCAGGTCAAGTTTAACAGAAATATAATATTGGGCTAAATAATCTTTGTGTTGGGAGAGCAGGAAGCATGGTTTTTGTGTACCCATTTGCAAAAGGTTCCATGGTATCTTTCTGGATGTGATTTGATCAGCTAGCTGGTAATGCCACCCTCAGGACTGGTCAGGCTGATCTGGCTGGGCAAGAGAGGTTTCTAGGAGTAAGCAGAATGGGAGGAAAGCTGAACTGGGATTTGGCCTTCAGCCAAGCACAGGATGCAAGCAGTGAAAGATGTCTGCTGTCACTAAGAGACAGCTGAACGTAGGGACTGGCAAGGAGGGAAGAGGGAAGCATGAGCCAGTGTGTGTCTGGTAGCTGATTTTACTGGAGGAGCAGGCTTGCTAAGGAGTGTTAATTGTATTTATTAAAACAACAACAACAAAACAAAGTTAAATCAACTTCTCTGGCTCTGGATATGGGCACAGTAATGTGTATGTGTTGGGGGAGAGGGGAGATTTAAAAGGAATTGTATGTGAGATTTATTTTTTTGCATAGACTCGGATTAGTAATCATCATACTAGATTAGATAAATGCTGTAATTCATGGTGAACTTTGCTTTAAGAATAAAGGACCTTTGACAGGTGTAGGCCTCTTTCTAAGCCCTCCTTTTTTGTATTTGGTGCAATTTTTTTTTTCATGTTCCCTGACCTTGTCAGGTGCCCTCATTCATCTCTTTGGCCTGGAATCCTCTTCCCTCTCCTTTTTGGCTGGATAAGGTCTCCTTACCCATCAAAACCCAGTCCAAATGAGTTTTGTGGTTCTCCAAGTAGAACAAATGTTGCCCTTTGTGGACACCTGTGGCCCTCCCCATTTCTGTTATGACATATAGGGTATTGTATTCTATTAGACTGAGTTCCCGGAGCATGGATATCTTGCTCAGAGTTGAATTTTTGTTTGGGATACTGTATGGTACACTGTTGGTTCTCAGTAAGTGGAAGTGAGTCAAGTTATTTCCTCCTGTCTGATTTTTCTCTCTTACTGTAGATCAATCCAGGAACCTCATTTTCCCCTTGGAAACTTCTCTTATCTAATTATCTTGCCTCTGGCTCTCTGGATTCCTACCAATGGAACATTTTAGGTGGGTAAAATTGCCCTTGTCATGTGGGAGAGGGAGTGTTGTAGTTCCCAATAATACAGTTTTTTGAAGGAGGAGATAACTCCTAAAGTATTGTGAATTAAGCTGCATTTACTCATTCAACATTTATTAACCACTAGAGGCCCAGTGCACGAATTCATGCATGGGTGGGGTCTAGCCAGCCTGGCCCTGCCCTTGATAGGGGTGGGGGAGGACAATCAGTCAGGGCCGGCTTGGGGGAGGGGTCATGGGCAGCAGCCTGCCCTGCCCCCTAGTCTAACTCCCAGTTGAACTCCAGGTCGCACTCCTGGTAGAGGGGACAATTTGCATATTAGCATTTTATTATATAGGATCTTCTAGGTGTTAGGCATTGTAAGTGTTGGGTATATGAGTGAACATGCCCTTCTGGAGTTGTTTTCTAGAGTGATGTATAACTTCTGAGACCTTTTATGAAAAATAGTAATATTTATCAAATGCTCATTATGATCCAGGCACTGTGCTGAGTACTTTACATGTATTAACTCATTTAATCATTGCAAAAATCAAATGAGAAAAATGAGGCACAGAGAAGGGAAGGGTAAATAACTAGTAAGTAGTGGCTCCAGGATTCTCACCCATTATGCATACTGTTTCACTTAATAGATTGATTAGCCATTTCCAAACTGTATGAGAATCTGTATCCCTCCATCCTCTCATGAGACTTGAAAGTAAAGCATTGTGTTCCCATGATAACAGCAATTGAATGAAAAGATTTTGGAAGATTGCCACTACCTGGAAACAATGGAAAAAGGAGCATATTCAGTACGGTTTAACCTTATATTTAGGGACAAGTAGACTAAAAATGAATCATAGAAATCATGAATGTAGCTAAAAATGCCCACCTTAGCATTGGGCTCACTGACCCTTCCTACAAAACAGAGTAGAATCCTTTAGCATTTCATGTTCATTAGCTCAATCGTGTCCCTGGAAGGAACCTTGAACTGAAAGAGCCTGATAGAAAACAACTTAGCTTCTAAGGCTGATCCCCAATCGAGGACCATCATTACAAAGAGTTCCTACTATATTTGAGGGCTGGTTATTCAGATTATGGCTCCACAAGTAACTTGACGGGAGTGGGAAGAGATTAGAGTTAAGAGGAGAGAATTCTAGTTTTTGTAGTGTCATCAACTAGCTGTGTGATCTTAAACAAGTTCCATAGCACTTCTGGGCATCAGTTTCCTCATTTGCAAAATAAAGTGAATGGACTAACATTAAGTCCTTTCTAGCTCTAAAATTCTGTGGATCTGTCTCCCAGAAAAATTCAACATCAGGTTCCTAAATACATAGGAAATATAATTCCAAATAAAAATACCTATCACTCTGTAGGATTCCACAATATGCAAGGTAATTTCACATGTATTATCTAAGACATGTCTTTTTTCCTGTCTTGGCTTTTGGGATGCATACCTGAATAACTACTAAGATTTTTAACTCATTCACTTCATTTTATATGGGCAAGTCAGCAACTTCTAGATAACAAGAAAGAACTTGCTTTAAAGTAATAAATATATTAAGATCCAAAATAATGTCTTCATTGCATTTGAGAAAGATTTGAGTAGAGGAATTTGCATAAATACCGGGCATTTCTGGAACCAGTTCACTGATGGGATTGATCCCTAAATTCATGTCCCTCTTCTATGTATAAGTTCTCTAGTGTAGTGTTGTTTATATTTTATAACAACTACACAGGAGATGAGTATATCTTTTGGGATATCTTTTAAAATTTTATTTTTAAATTAACTACAGGTAAAATTGACTTTTTTGGTGTTTCATGAATTTTAACACAGTTATACATAATCAAGATACATACAGTTCCATTACTCCAAAAAACTCCCTCATTCTATCTCTTTGTAGTCACCACTCCTAACTTTTGGTAACCAATTATCTATTCTCCATCAATATAGTTTTGTCTTTTCATATAAATGGAATTACGCAATCTGTAACCTATTGGAATTTGTTTCTTTCATACAGCACACTGCTTTAGAGATTCATCCAATTTTTTGAGTGTTATAGTTTATTTCATTTTATTGTATTTATTACATTGTATGAATGTACCATAATTTATTTACCTTTTACTCATTGAAGGATATTAGGATTGCTTTCATTTTTGCTGATTATAACTAGAAGCACTATAAACATTTGTATACAGATTTTTTAAAAATTGAGCTATAACTGCCCTAACCGGTTTGGCTCAGTGGATAGAGCATTGGCCTGCAGACTCAAGGGTCCCAGGTTCAATTCCGGTCAAGGACATGTACCTTGGTTGCGGGCACATCCCCAGTGGGGAGTATGCAGGAGGTAGCTGATCGATGTTTCTCTCTCATCGATGTTTCTAACTCTCTATCCCTCTCCCTTCCTCTCTGTAAAAAATCAATAAAATATATTAAAAACAATTGAGCTGTAACTAACATATTATCAAATTCACCATCTGAAAAGTAAAAGTAGCTCAGTTGGCATGGCTCAATGGTTGTGCATTGACCTATGGACCAGGAAGTCATGGTTCAATTCCTGGTCAGGGCACATACCCGGGTTTTGGGCTCGATCCCCGGCGTGGGGTATGTAGGAGGCAGCCGATCAATGATTCCCCCTCATCATTGATGTTTCTATCTCTCTCTCTCACTTCCTCTTTGAAATCAATGAAGATATATTAAAAAAAATAAAAGTACACAGTTCATTGTACAACCATCACCACTATGTAATTTTATAAACTTTCACTCCCCCTAACAGAAACCCCGTACCTATACCACTCCTCTCTCCCCCAGACCCTGACAACTACTAATCTACTTTCTGTCTCTGTAGATTTGCCTATTCTGGACAGTTCATAGAAATGGAATCATCCAATCTAATAATAGATGAGCATAGTAATTAACCATACCTCTGCTACGCTTCCCATTAGCTAATCAGCAGGATATGCAAATTAACTGCCAACAAAGATGGCGGCCGGCGGCCACGCAGCTGAAGCGAGCAGGAGGCTTGCTTGCTCCATTGATGGAGGAAGCCAAGGTTCCCTGCCTGCTGTGCTCAGCTCTGAGCTCCGATCTCCGGATGCAACAATGTTGCAATTATAGAAGCTAAACAAACCCCAGGTACCTGCTTTCAGCCAGCGGGGACTCAGAGCTTAGAGCGGCCAGTGATGGCAACAGAGTTTCAATTATAGAAGCTAATCAAACCCAGATACCTGCTTTCAGCCGGCAACGGCCTCAGAGCTGGAGCGGGCTCTCAACTCCAGTGACAGCCATAGAAGGTAAATAAATCCCAGAATAAAACAAAAAGAAAAAAAAAGAGGCTGGGAGCTTCAGTTGCCCACCAGCCTGAAAACAGCCCTCTGCCCCTCATCCAGGCTGGCCAGGCACCCCAGTGGGGATCCGCACCCTGTGACCAGCTGCAAACAGCCATCAGCCCATCATCCAGTTGGCCAGGCACCCAAGCGGGACCCCCACCCTGATCTGGATCACCCTTCAGGGCAAACCAGCCAGCCCCCACCCGTGCACCAGGCCTCTATCCTGTATAATAAAAGGGTAATATGCAAACTGACTCTAACAGCAGAAGGACTGGGAAAGACTGGTCACTATGACACACACTGACCACCAGGGGGCAGACGCTTAATGCAGGAGCTGCCCTCTCGTGGTCAGTGCGCTCTCACAGGGGGCAGCTCTGCTCAGCCACAAGCCAGGCTGATGGCTGCCAGTACAGCGGTGGTGGTGGGAGCCTCTCCCACCTCCTCAGCAGCACTAAGGATGTCTGCAGCTTAGGTTTGCTTCCCACTGGCAAATGGACATCCCCCGAGGGCTGCCGGGCTGCCAGAGGGATGTCTGGTTGCCATCTTAGGCCCAATCCCCCGGGGAGCAGGCCTAAGCCAGCAAGTGGTCACCCCCGAGGGGTCCCAGACTGTGAGAGGGCACAGGCCAGGCCGAGGGACCCCCCTACCCCTGAGTGCACAAATTTTTGTGCACTGGGCCTCTAGTCCTATATGATAAGAGAGAAACATGCAAATTAACCGTCCCTCCGCTATGCTCGCTAACCAATCAGAGTGAGTATGCAAATTAACCTGACAAAGATGGCAGTTAATTTGCATATGCAGGTGTCAAGTGCCCCAGGAGGCGATGGTGGCCGTGGGCTCCTGGGACCATTACTGGTCTGGGAGGTGAGGCTGCCTGCGCCTAGCCACACCCGCGGGCTCCCAGGACCTTGCTGGTGGAGAGCAGGTGGAGAACGGGAGGTTTGGAGGACTTGTTAGAGCAGGAGACTGCTGGACATAGAGCAGAATGAGAGAGAGGGCGGCTTGGAGGTCGCGGCTCCCTCTGTCACCCCAGTTTTCTCATCACAGCTGTGGAAACTGACAGCAGGGAGGAGGAAGTCCCACCCCAACAGAATCAGCTAGAATCAGCCTTTGGTCAGACAGCTCTCAGTGGCCTGACAGCCAGGACTCTCATTCACCTGCATCTCAGACCTGACAGGAGAGAGGTAGGACTATGTCTAAAGAACAACTTTTGATACAACATAGCTTTTCAGCCGAAAGATGCCAGCGTTATCAACAGAAAATGTCTTCAGAGCAGCGTGCGTCTGATCTTGAAAGAAGGCAGCGCCTGTGACAGAATGTATCTGAACACCAGCTACTGGAAAAATGTCGCTCTGATGCCAAAAAACACCAGCGTTATTGACAGAAAATGTCTAAAGACCAACATGCCTTTGAAGTTGAAAGAAGGAGGTGGCGATGACAGAATATGTCTAGAGAACAGTCATCAACAAGTACTACCAATACCGGTAGGAACTGCTTTCTCAGCAAAAATGGAGTACTGAGGATGCAATTCTTGAACATAGTGTGGTGGAATGACTGTTCGATGTGAATTTTGCCTATCACTAAATTTCTCTGATGAAAAACCATCTGATGGGAAATTTACTCGATGTTGGAGCAAAGGGAAATTCTGTCCAAATGATATACATTTTCCAGATTACCCAGCATACTTAAAAAGATTAATGACGAACGAAGATTCTGATAGTAAAAATTTCATGGAAAATATTCGTTCCATAAATAGTTCTTTTTCTTTTGCTTCCATGGATACAAATATTGCATTGCCATCAGGATATGGGCCATATTGTTTTAGAATACACGGACAAGTTTATCACCGTACTAGAACTTTACATCCTTTGGATGGTGTTTCTTGGAAGTTTGCTCAACTCTATATTTTGGATACAGCCGAAGCTACAAGTAAAAGATTAGCAATGCCAGAAAACCAGGGCTGCTCAGACTCATGATCAATATCAACAACCTCATGCATGAAATAAATGAATTAACAAATTGTACAAGATGCTACATGAGGTAGAAAAGGAAGCCCAGTCTGAAGCAGCAGCAAAAGGTATTGCTCCCACAGAAGTAACAGTGGCAATTAAATACGATCGTAACAGTGACCCAGGTAGATATAATGCTCCCTGTGTAATCGAGGTTGCTGTCATATTCAGAAATGA
The DNA here is from genome assembly GCF_014108235.1 of Myotis myotis. Taxonomy (NCBI): domain Eukaryota; kingdom Metazoa; phylum Chordata; class Mammalia; order Chiroptera; family Vespertilionidae; genus Myotis; species Myotis myotis. The sequence continues at coordinate 200,648,183 of NW_023416335.1, forward strand.
AGATGGAGAACCTCCTTTTGAAAGGGACTTGCTCATTCATTGTAAACCAGATCCCAATAATCCAAATGCCACTAAAATGAAACAAATCAATATCCTGTTTCCTACATTAGATGCAATGACATATCCTATTCTTTTTCCACATGGTGAAAAAGGCTGGGGAACAGATATTGCCTTAAGGCTCAGAGACAACAGTGTAATCGACAATAATACTAGACAAAATGTAAGGACACGAGGCAGACAAATGCAGTATTATGGATTTCATCTCTCTGTGCGGGACACATTCAATCCTATTTTAAATGCAGGAAAATTAACTCAACAGTTTATCGTGGATTCATATTAAAAAATGGAGGCCAATCAGATAAATTTCATGAAAGCAAACCAATCTAAGTTGAGAGTTGAAAACTAGAGTGGTTTGATGGATTATCTCAAATCTAGATCTGAAAATGACAATGTGCCAATTGGTAAAATGATAATACTTCCATCATCTTTTGAGGGTAGTCCCAGGAATATGCAGCATCGATATCAGGATGCTATGGCAATTGTAACAAAGTATGGCAAGCCCAATTTATTCATAACCATGACATGCAACCCCAAATGGGCAGATATTGCAAACAATTTGCAACACTGGCAAAAAGTTGAAAACAGACTTGACTTGGTAGCCAGAGTTTTTAATATTAAGCTGAATGCACTTTTAAATGATATCTGTAAATTCCATTTATTTGGCAAAGTAATAGGTAAAATTCATGTCATTGAATTTCAGAAACGCGGACTGCCTCACGCTCACATATTATTGATATTAGATAGTGCCGGGAGCCGGTCCATCCTTGCTGTTTCAAAGGACCTGGCATATATGGCATACTGTTCTTAATATGTTTGCTCACCTTGGCACTATGTGTTTTAACCAAGGTCTCCTCTCTGAGAAAGGTTGTTTCCCCAGGTAGGGATTTTCCCCTGAAGTTAGGGAGGGAATAAAACCTCTTAACTAAGTGCCAGGTGGGTAATTAATCACTTTAACTACGAACAATCGTGCTTAAGCTACATAATCTTTACTCCCTGGAATGAAGATAAGAAACGCCCTAACCTTTGTAATAGAAATTGATAGGATTGAATCAACTGGTATAAATACAGATGCAACAAGACAGCAAGACTCAGAACTTAGAATACAGAGCTTAGAACACAGAACTAAGAGGACAGAACCTACACAGAACCTACAGACAGAAGAACTTCGCTGGAGAGAACATGGCAAAAGATCCTGGACTGAACCTGACTACAGAAATTGGCAAGAGAACCTGACTAGAACCTGGTGACTGAACCCAGCTGGAGAACCTGGAGAGAACCTGGCTGGAGAACCTAGCGAGGGAACATGGCTACAGAACCTGGCTGGAGAACCTGGACAGAACCTGAACAGAACCTGGCTGGAGATCCGAAGCAGAACCTCTCTGGAGATCCAGACCAGAACTTGGCTGGAGATCCTGGCTGGAGATCCTGGCTAGGCTGCTGATCAACTGAACGCTGTCTCCGTGTCCTTCCTTCTTCGCCGACTCCACACCTTTGGGGACCCCTGAACCTCCTGGGGCAGGACCCCGGCATATGGCGCCCAAACAGGGACCCCTAGGTAAGCGCCCCGCACTCGGGACGGATCGGACTCCACCGTAGGAAGAGGGTGGATAGTCTTCGCCGACTCCGTCCACACCTTTGGGAACCCCTGGAACAGGATTCCCCTAGGTAAGCCCCCTCAATTGAGAACCCCCACACTCGGGATGGATAGGACTCCACCAGGGTGCTACAGACCCCCCCTATAGAGGATAAGTAGGGTAAGAAGGTGGATAGTACAGAACTTAGATTGAGAAGATGTGCCATACTGAGTCCAAAGAAAGAAGACTCTGTATTGATTCTTAGATTGAGATGATGTGCCATACTGAGTCCAAAGAAAGAAGACTCTGTATTGATCGTTAGATTAAGAAGATGTGCCATACTGAGTCTAAAGAAAAAAGACTCCGTATTGATCTTTTAACACATATGCTTGCTAGCAGAGGAGTTAAGGTTACTCCCAGTCAGATGGAACATTTTATACAAGAAATACATCCATGCTTTTCTGAGGAAGGAAAGGTGCCGGAAAGGTAAATGTAAAGGCATGGGAGGAGGTAGGCCCAAGGAGCCTTATCCTTAACCCCACTACAGCCTTTCCACCCCAGGAAAGTGCAGGATTGGCAAGCTCTCCCTGGGGTGATAGATCAGGACTCAGGTAATAGCGGAAAGCGCCAATCCTACTCTTAAAATGGATACAAGAGAGCATTTCGGGGTTTTCTTTTTAATGCCCGCTTTTAAAAAATAAAAAAGGGGGAATTTGCCGAGAGCCGGTCCATGCTTGCTGTTTCAAGGGACCTGGCATATATGGCATACTGTTCTCACCTTCTTGGCACTATGTGTTTTAACCAAGGTCTCTGAGAAAGGTTGTTTCCCCAGGTAGGGATTTTCCCCTGAAGTTAGGGAGGGAATAAAACCTCTTAACTAAAGTGCCAGGTGGGTAATTAATCACTTTAACTACGAACAATCATGCTTAAGCTACATAATCTGTACTCCCTGGAATGGAGATAAGAAACGCCCTAACCTTTGGAATAGAGATTGATAGGATTGGAATCAACTGGTATAAATACAGATGTAAGAAGACAGAACCACCACAGAACCTACATAGAACCTACAGACAGAAGAACTTCGCTGGAGAGAACATGGCAAAAGATCCTGGACTGAACCTGACTACAGAAATTGGCAAAAGAACCTGACTAGAACCTGGTGACTGAACCTGGCTGGAGAACCTGGACAGAACCTGGCTGGAGAACCTAGCGAGGGAACATGGACACAGAACCTAGCTGGAGATCCTAAGCAGAACCTCTCTGGAGATCCAGACCAGAACTTGGCTGGAGATCCTGGCTAGGCTGCTGATCAACTGAACGCTGTCTCCGTGTCCTTCCTTCTTCGCCGACTCCGTCTATGCCTTTTGGAACCCCTGGACCTGCTGGGGTTGGACCCCGGCAAGATAGTGAGTCCAAATTACGTTCCTGTAATTCCCTTTCAATTTGCATGAATTTCGTGCACTGGGCCACTAGTATAATATGTGGTCTTTTTGTTACTGGTTTCTTTCACTTAGCATGTTGTCAAGGTTTATCCATGCTGTATCATGTATCAGAACTTCATTTCCTTTTATTGCTCCCTCCTTTTCTATTTTTTGAAAGAGTTTGTGAAAAATTGGTATAAATTCTACTTTAGATGTTTGGTAGAATTCACTAATGAAGGCATCTGAGCCTGGGCTTTTCTTTGTGGGAAGTGTTTTGATTTCTTGTTCAATCTTTTTATTTATAATAGGTCTATTCAGATTTTCATTTATTCTTGAGCCAGTTTGGGCAATCATATCTTTCTAGGAATTTGTCCATTTCTTGTAGGGTATTTAATCTGTTGGCATATAATTTATCATGTGGTTTTTCTTTTTAGACTATTAAATATGGTAGGTTGCATCGATTGATTTTTGAATATTAAACTAAGTCTTGCATTCCCAGGATAAACCCCACTAGCTCATGGCATATTATTATTTTTATATATTAACTAGAGGCCTGATGCATGGATTCATGCCCTGGTGGGGTTCCTCGGCTTAGCCTGTGGGGATTGGGCCGAAATCGGCTCTCTGACATCCCCCGAAGGGTCTCGGATTGCGGGAGGGCAGTTCTCGGGTGACACACCCGGAATCGGGCTCCTTTCTCTCTGGTCTGGTGCATCACCCAAGGACTGCAGCTGCCAAGTCACCGCAGCTCAGCAGCTCCTGTGTTGAGCATCTGCCGGCTGGTGGTCAGTGTGCATCATAGCTACCAGTCAGAGCATCTGCCCCCTGGTAGTCATTGTGCATCATAGCTACTGGTTGGATGGTTGAACAGTCGGATGGTCGCTTAGGCTTTTATAAATATACTAGAGGCCTGGTGCACAAAAATTTGTGCACTTGGGGTAGGGGGGTGTCCTTCAGCCCGGCCTGTGCCCTCTCGCAGTCTGGGACCCCTCGGGAGATAACGACCTGCTGGCTTAGGCCTGTTCCCAGGTGGCAAAGGGCAGGCCCAATCCCTAGGTGCAGCCCCTGGTCGGGCTCAGAGCAGGGCCGATTGGGGAGTTGGGGCGCTGCCCCCTGTCATGCACAGAGCAGGGCGGATCAGGGGGTTGGGGCGCCGCCACTGTCACACTCAGGGCAGGGCTGATGGGAAGGTTATGGCTCTACCCTGTCACACACAGAGTGGGGCCCATGGGGGGGGGGGCCGGGGTTGGGGCGCCGCACCCTGTCACGAACAGAGCAGGGTGGATAGGGAGGTTGTGGCCCCGTCCCTCGTCACACACAGAGCTGCAGGGCGATCAGGAGATTTGGGCGCTGCCCCCTGTCACGCTGATCCCGGTGCCGGGAGGCATATTACCCTTTTACTATATAGGATAGAGGCCTGGTGAATGGGTGCGGGCCGGCTGGTTTGCCTGAAGGGTGTCCTTGATCAGGGTGGGGGTCCCGCTTGGGTGCCTGGCCAGCCTGGGTGAGGGGCTGATGGCTGTTTGCAGCTGGTCACACCCCCTTCAGGGTGGGGGTCCCGCTTGGGTGCCTGGCCAGCCTGGATGAGGGGCTGAGGGCTGTTTTCAGGCTGGTGGGTGACTGAAGCTCCCAACTGCTCCTTTTTTTCTTTTTTTTAAATTCTGGGCCAGCTTTAGCTCTGAGGCTTGGCTCTAGCTCTGAGGCCTCGGCTGCTGAAAGCAGGTATCTGGTTTGTTTGGGTTCTATAATCAAAACACTGTTTCAACAGCACCTGGAACCCGGGCTTCCCTTGCAGAGGGAGGCCCTGCCCAACCACCGCAGCCCACCGATGGGTGGCCTGGGCCTCCTTCTTTGGGGCAATAATGGAGCCCCCAATTGATCGCCCTGCCGGCCAGTGGCCTGGGCCTCCCTCTGTGGGGCAATCATGGGGCGATGGCCGGGCCCCCAACCAATCGCATCACACCTGCCTTGGCTGGACTGGCGTCAGTGGGTGTCATAGCGTGGTCCCAGATGGTCATCCGAATGGTTGTTCCACTGTTCGGCCATTCAGTTGATTTACATATTACGCTTTTATTATATAGGACTAGAGGCCCTGTGCATGAAATTCGCAGTCAGACATCCTTAGCGCTGCTGAGGAGGCAGGAGAGACTCCTGTCACCGCTACTGCGCTCACAGCCTTCAGCCCAGCTTGTGGCTAAGCGGATCTCCCCCTATGGGAGCGCACTGGCCACCAGGGGGCAACTCCTGTGTTGAGCATCTGCTCCTTGGTGGTCAGTGTGTGTCATAGCGACCTGTCATTCCTGGTCATGCTGCCATTAGGGTCAATTTGCATATTACCCTTTTATTATATAGGACTTCTAAACCTTTTATGGGAGAACTGGAAAGATTGAGAAAGTTTCTTTAAAATCCCAATGCTGATTGTATTGGCTGAACATTTTAGTTTACTCTGGTTATTCCATTTATTGGCTATTCTTAACATTCATTAGGCAACAAAGAATACCAAAAAATGCAAAATAATTTCTGTATATTTGTTCAAAGCAAGCTTAGTGACATTGTGAGAATTAAAAGTGTAGTGTAGGTGAGAGCTTTTTAGTTAGCTCTTAAGTGTTATTTAGTAGTTAGGTGTGTGTGTGTGTGTGTGTGTGTGTGTGTGTCTGTGTGTGAGAGAGATCAGTTTAGTCATTTCCCACATATTTCTTTTATATTTTAATGACTGTAATTGAGGTTTTAGGGTGGGTATATTATACAATCAAAAGTAGCGCCTACATTTTTTCATGTACGTACCATAAAAATATATTTGCAGAAATTTTATATCACAGATAAAGAAATTGAAGTCCAGAGGGCATTATTAAGCCAAGGATATAGTTCTAATAGATAAGAAAAATCTCTTTTCTTAAGTCACTTTAAAATGTTGATATAGTAAGGAAAACTTTATTTTTTTACATGCAATAAACATTAATATTTCAAGAAAAAATGATTTTAAATATAATAATGTTACCTGCAATAAACATTAATTTTTCAAGAAAGGAAAACTTTAAAATTTTATTCATTCATATAGCATTTTGTATATTTTTATACTTTTTATTTTTAAAAAGTTCTGTAGCATTGCCTTTAAAATGATTTTTGTATCTTAGTAATGGCATCAATATGAAATTTAAAAGCTAGGCAAAAGGAAATTGGAATATTTTCTTCTTCCATTTGGCCCATCAGTAATCCTTCCAAGGTCTTTGTGGTACATCCTAACCGTGACAGAATACTCTAGGGCCGAGTGTCTAGTAAACACAGACTAACCCACCCACCCCCATCCCCACACAAATAACTTCCGGAGACAATACACTTGAACTCTGGCATGGTTTCTCCTATCATAAATCATTCTGCACACCAGTCCTTAGGGGAAGAGATATTTCCTTTCAAATGTGTATTCTCAGGTTTACATAGCCATTGAATCCTGTACATGGAAGAAGAGCTATAACTATGATGTTGTAGGCCTTTTTGTAGCAGTTTGCTTAGAATATAATAAGTACTTCTTATGGCAAGTTCTTTGTAAGAACTAAAAACCCCTTTTAAGTCAACCCCCCCTGATCCTAGTGTTTTATTTCAATTTGGTAAATAGTACTAAAAACCAAGATGTATTTATTATGTTCAGCATCAGAGAGTCATGATCATGTCCTTTAAGGAGTCTTTAGTCTTCCTTGTGTTTCCACAAATACTTATGTTTTATTTTCCAGCATGTCTCATGCCCTGCAGACTTTAAAAAGCACATGTAATTACCTTGTCTTCTGCACTTTATAGATCATGTCATGCTTCGTCATTGAAGCTTCCCCACTCTTAGGTTTTTTATGGAATAACTTCACATACGATGGAGTCTTATTAGACTCTAGTGTAGCAATATTCTGTGTGTTTCATGCATTGAATAAAACAATATTAAAAATATTAATTTCTTAAAAGAAATCTGACATGGCAATGTGTTTGCAAAACTCTTTGCACTTGAGCTGAATAAAAAGTGTTGTTAATAGTTATGGGACCTGCAGAAATTCTTGATTGCTTCTGACATCTCCCAGTCCAGATGCTTCTAACCCCAGGCAACCGAGTAAGAACATGCGCATGACAAACCTCCAAACAGGAAAGTGATGAGAGCAGGCAGAGTGGAGTGTTATAAAATTTTTATCATCACATGTGAAGTGATCATGCTGCTTGTTAAAGGCAAGGACTCAAGTTCCAGCAAGTGGCAGTTTCAGTGTGGGTTCAGCTTTGCCATTTGACTTTCCTTTGTTTCCTGGCTTTGAAGTTCACAAGTTACTTCTCTCATCCTTTGAGAGCCTTGGCCTGTTCCTCTCAAAAGTCTGATCGGTCAGCTCTCATAATGGGCTTCTGCTGGTTTTTTTGTTAGTTCTCATGACCACAATATAGAAACACAGGCCTTTGTAGCCTCAAAGATGTGTAAGGATCAAGAAAGGAGGAAACACTGGTGAATCTATTCCTTAGTAGGAGTCAAGCTACATCGTCATCTTTCTTCCTTTTTTGTTACATTTTGTTTTAAGTGGCATGGAATTAGAACTCACAACAACACCAACAACAACAAAACCATTGTTTTTCTTTTGAAGAGAGGCCTAGACTGAAAGACTGCTCTGTTCCAGTTAGTTCTGGGGGCTTTGGAAGAGAAGTCAACTTGTGGGCACTTCATTTAGTTTTAAGAGAATTTGCGGGTGGGAGGGAAATTCTAGGTAAAAATTTTAGCTCCTATGGAAACCCTACTTTTCGCATATTCTTTCTTTCAAACTTTCAAAATGTCAAGGTTGGTGGTTTTCAAACTTTTGATCTCAGGATCCCTTTACTTTTAAACATTATGAAGGACCCCAATTGTGAAAAAGGCAAAGAGCATCTTGAAAATAGTTTTGACCTTAGGGACCTTCAAGTGTGTGCCTACTACATTTTGAGGGCCACTAGTCTAGGAAACTAAGTTTAGAGATATTTATATTGCATCAGAGAAGTCTTTGCGATTCTGCCTGAACAAAGGAAATCAAGAAATCAGTCCCAGAGGTTCCTTATTAGCTACAGATGGAGGTATCCAGATTTGGCTGCTTACACTTCCTGCGTTTTTCAACCAGCCTCCATGCAGGAACATGACTGACGGTGATAGAATAAAGATGAATGAGCCAGACTTTCCGCACAAATCTGAACAGCAATATACTATTATGGGCTCGATAGGAAAGTTTTGAAAAGTTACTTCCTCAGCAATCTAGCAATTCACCCAGTCAACAGAAAAGTGGAAAGAATAATATGATGAATACCCATAATCCCTTTGCAAGATTCACATTTTGCTGCATTTGTTTTATTTTCCTTCTCTCCCTCTCTCTGTCCCAATCTCTCCCGCTATCCACACATACATTTTTACTGAAATAAGTTGCAGACCCCTTGACTTTCACCCATAAATATTTCAGCATGTGTCCCTAAGAAAAAGTATTCTTCTAGAGCAGCGGTCCTCAATCTGTGGGTCGCGACCCCTTTGGGGGTCGAACGACCCTTTCACAGGGGTCGCCTAAGACCATCGGAAAACACACATATAATTACATATTGTTTTTGTGATTAATCACTATGCTTTAATTATGTTCAATTTGTAACAATGAAATTGGGGGTCACCACAACATGAGGAACTGTATTAAAGGGTTGCGGCATTAGGAAGGTTGAGAACCACTGTTCTAGAGAAACCCAATGGATTTACTGTTGATACAATGACATTGTCCAATGTAAGTCCATATTAAACTGTATTCAGTTGCCTCCCTAATTTTTGCATCCAAGATCTAAGTGAGGATAATATATCTGTGGCCAGTTCTAATGTTCTAAAGAAAAAAAAGTTGGAAAAATACAAGAAAGGAGAAGCCATGCATTGTCCAATCTGTGCCATTATAACTTATATGACCATTTTGCATATCCCTTTTTAGGACTCCTATATACAGAGTTTCACATAATTGTAAAACTGTGGTACATAGGATTTGTTATTCTGTTTCTTTTCAATTAACATTATGTCAAGCCATTTCCATGTTGTTTTGAATCTTGAATAGTATGTAGTCATTGAAATTACTAAAAACAAGAGCGCTATTATAATTTAGCTCTTCTTCTAATGTTGGACATCTGTTGCTTCCAATTTTTTACTATGACCAATGATGTTGTAATGAAATTGTTGTTCAATAATTAATAAAAGAGGAGACTGAGAATTGGGAATAGAAAGGAGTGAAGTAGCCCTGGACAGTGTGGCTCAGTTTGAAGCATCCATCTTATATAAAAACTGCTGTTTGAAATTTTAACCCTGCTATTTTGGCTTCTGTAAATGCTTGCTTGACTAATAAGGAAAATAAGACTACTCCCATTTCAGAGAAGCCATTAAAGTATCTCTTCCCTAGACGACGTTATCAGTGCTGGTACCAGGCTAAGCCTTTGGTTGAGGTCTCAAAGCCCCAGCACATAGGGGCTCTTTAAGAACTTGCAAAGGGGACTGGAACAGAACCCCATACTTTGGGAGACAGAGAGGGTAAAAAGGTATAAATACAGGAAACTTCCTGTGTAACTTCGCCCAGAATTCTAGAGACATTTTTCTCTGGGCCCGTGCGTAAGAATAATAATAATAAATGTAACTCCATCTCTCTAAGCGTTGCTTGGTTCTTCTCTGTTCTTCTGTAACAAGTTGGTTGGGCATTGACCAGTGCACTGAGAGGTTGCTGGTTTGATTCCTGGTCAGGGCACAAGCCTGGGTTGTGGGCTTCATCCCAGGTAGGGGGCCCACAGGAGGCAGCCAATCGATATTTCACTCTTACATCGATGTTTCTCTCTCTCTCCCTCTCCCTTTCTTTCTCTCTCTCTAAAAATCAATTTTTTAAAAAAAGGAAGAAAGGAGTGAAGTAGGCTGGAGAGCAGGGATAGAATCTGTTTGTAACGTAGCCTTTGGAAGGATAAAGACAACTGAGATAAGATATAATGCGTCTCTGTCTCCAGAAAGGCGACAGACACACTCCGGTGTAGGGAGTGCAGAGTGTTGATAGGCCAGTGGCCTATTTTGTTCTATTGAGTTTTACAGGAACTTAACATGATTAATCCTAAAGCTATAGAACTCACATTGAAAAGGAATTTGGAAATTTCCCCTTTAGCTAGGTGATGTAAGTTATAAGTAAAAAGTAATAAAAGCTTTTCCTTTGAGAAGAATAGGAGGTACGGGGTCCTTTTTGTTAATATAATGTTTCCATTACCTTAGATTTTTTAAAAGGTAAATTCCCACAAGTAAATGTTCCGGGTTAAAAGGTTTGGCCATTTCAGTGGTTCTTGATCCACACCGACACATTGTTTTCCAAAAGTATTAGTTTATATTACACTCCCCTCCCCACCCCTTGTGTCCATGGACTTACCTCAATGTACATTTACCAGCACTGGGAGTTTTTGTTTTTTATAGGTAGGAAATCACACTTCATTGCTTTAATCTGCATTTCTGATTGTGAAATAACAGGAAAATAAATTGACCTTTATAGTTTAGCTTTGCCATTTTCTTTCTATTGATTTGGTTGTTCATGTTCTTTATTCATTTTATCATTTGTGGTCCTGCTGTTTTCTAACCAATTTGCTTGAGTTCTTGTTTTTTTTTATGTAAATACTTTCCATAGGCTGCTCTTTTGCTTTAAAAAAATATTATTGCTATTATTATTTTGCAGAACAATTTGTTGCTCCTTTTCTTTGTGTTTACTCTTATTTTTATTTTATTACTACTATTTAAAAATATTTTTATTGATTTAAGAGAGGAAGGGAGAGGGAAGTGCCAACTGGGGATCGAGCCCGAAACCTGGGGAATATGCCCCGACCTGGACTCGAACTGTGACCTCCGGGTTCATAGGTCAATGCTCAATCACTGAGCCATGCCAGCTGGGCTATTTTTATTTTTAATGTTTTTATTGATTACAGAAAGAGGAAAGGAGAGGGAGAGAAGGACAGAAACATCAATGATGAGACATAATCATTGAGCCACACCAGCCAGGATATATTTACTTTATTTTTTTTTTTTAATATATTTTATTGATTTTTTTACAGAGAGGAAGGGAGAGGGATAGAGAGAAACATCAATGAGAGAGAAACATCGATCAGCTGTCTCCTGTGCACCCCCTACTGGGGATGTGCCTGCAACCAAGGTACATGCCCTTGACCTGAATAGAGCCTGGGACCTTTCAGTCCGCAGGCCGGTGCTCTATCCACTGAGTCAAACCGGTTACGGCGGATGTATTTACTTTTAAGCTTTGGAAGTTATCACCCGATTAGAGATATGGAAAAAGTTTCATTTTACATGCTTTGTTATATAGTCAGATAAGTGAAAAAACTTTTTTCTCCCAAATTATCAAGCCATTATTACCATACTATTTTAAAAAATACATTCTCTCTTTATTGCTTTGTGATACCTTTTTATCATAAGTTATTCTATATTTATCTATTTCTGAGCTATCTAATCTCATATTGATGTCTCTGTAACTATGGGGCATATTTATTTTTACCCTGTAGTTTGAATTTTTCCCAGTGGATAGTATATACTTTATGGATCCAAATATTAGGAATTGACCTTAGGCAGAATAGTTGGGGCAAAAGGGAAGGAACAAATAATTACAATTTTATATAGGTTTTTCTGATCACCTATTTCTGTACTGTCCTTGCAACATTTAATTAATATATTACTTTGCTTCTTTAAATTTTATTTCAAAATTGAGGGGGGAAATTTAAAAATAAATGATAAACTTCTAAACAAAAGTTTAATTTCCTTTTAATGTTAGAGGCAGACTTTAAGGAAAAAATCTGATGATTTTAATTAGCTGGACAATTTCTTATTTATTTATTTATCTATCTATCCATCTATTTATTTATTATTAATTTTGGTGAGCAGACTCTTCCTAGTCAGATTGCAGCTCTTTCAATCACAGAAGATAATGCTTTCCTTGTAGTGGCCCTGAATACTGTGTTCTGAGTATTGGCAAATATCTGAGCTTAATAGGTGGGTGGGGCCCTCAGCATAGATGTTATGTAAGAAATTGTCACCTGCTTTTAGAGTTAGTCATCCCCTGAAGTCAAAGGAGTCAGTAAGGCATTATGAAATCAGGAGGCTTGTGTGGCAGCCCTGACTCCAACACTAATGAATTGCCTGTCTGGACATCAGTTTCCTCACCAGTAGAATGAATAGGTTGGCCTAGTGACCCCAAATATCTTTCCCATGCTGACATTCTGTGAGTCTCTTTCCATGAGATGTTACCACTAAGAATCCTTATTTTCACATTCCTTCTAAAATTCAAAGACCAGGGAAGTAAAGCAAAATTAACGAATGGGACTATATCAAATTAAAAAGTTCCTGCACAACAACAACAAAACTGTCAATAAAACAAAAAGGCAGCCAACCCAATGGGAGGAGATATTTGCAAACAACACCTCTGATAAGGGGGTAATATAAAAAACCTATAAAGAATTCAACAACAACAAAACAATCCAATTAAAAAACGGGCAGAGGACCTGAACAGACAAATAAACGGTCAACAGATATATGAACAAAATGCTCAACTTCAATGGCTATTAGAGAAATGCAAATCAAAACCACAATAAGGTACCACCTCATACCTATTACAAGGGCTGTTATCAACAAGACAAGTAATAACATGTGTTGGAGAGGTTGTGGCAAAAAAGAAACTCATACACTGCTGGTGGAAGTGTAAATTGGTGCAGCCAATAAGCAAAACAGTATGGAGGTTTTGCCAAAAATTAAGAATAGAGCTACCATATTACCCAGCAACTCCTCTTCTGGGTATTTAGCCAAAAAAATTTATTTGTAAAGATATATGCACCTTTATGTTCATTGTAGCATCATTCACGGAGACCAACAATAGAAACAACCAAAGTATCCTTCCATAGATAATTGGGTAAAGAATCACACACACACACAAACAATGTAATCCTACTTAGCCATAAGAAAAGATGAAATACTGCCATTTGTGACAACATGAATGAATCTTCAGAATATCATGCTAAGCAAAATAACTCAGAAAGTCAAGAACTATATTATTTCACTCATATGTGGGATATAAAACTGAAAGCAACAAATGAACAAACAAGCCAAACAAACAAAAACTTATAACAGTATGATGGTTACCAGAGGGAAAAAGGGGTGGGGTGGGATAGAAGAGGGTAAAGGGGTCAAATATGGTGGCAGAAGGAAACTTGACTTTGGGTGGTAAACACAATGTAATATACAGGTGATTTATTATAGAATTGTACTCTTCAAACCTATATAATTTTATTAAGAAAGGTCACCCAATAAGTTTAATAAAATTTTTTAAAAAGCAAAAGAGAAAATGAAAACCAGAGTTTAATTAAAAATTTTGAAAGCCATTGGTGGGGCTGTAATCATGTGTCATGCTGCTTTAGTCTAACAGTTCTTAATTAGAAGTGTGCATTAGAATTATCGGTGAACATTTAAAATATATGCTTATATGTAGGTGCACATACACTATGATGGCCAGAATAAAAAGACAGATAATAAGTATTGGCAAGAATGTGGACAAATTGGGACCCTTGTACATTTCTGTGGTAACGTAAAATAGTGTCATAGATTTCGAAAGGAGTGGTGGTTCCTCAAAAGATTAACTTGACTCCACAATTCTACTCCCCAGTATTTACTCAAAAGAAGTGAAAACAGGTGTTCAAACAAAACCTCTTCATGAATGTTCATAGCAGCTCTGTTCACAACAGCCAAAAAGTAGAAATAACCCAAATGTCCATCAACTGATGAACAGATGAATAAAATGTGGTAAAACTATACAATAGAATATTATCTATCTCTCTATATAAAAGCCTAATATGCAAATTGTCCCCTCGGGAGTTCGACCAGGAGACCGGGAGTTCGATCGCTCACTATGACGTGCACTGATCACCAGGGGGTGGCGAGGAACTAAGGAAGGCCCCAGCTGGCAGCTGGAAGGCCCCGATCGGCCCTGATCATCGGCCAGACCTAGAGACCCTACCTATGCACAAATTTTGTGCACCGGGCCTCTAGTTTGGCAATGAAAATGAACGAAGCACTGGATACATGCTATAGCATGGGTGAACTTTGAAAATATTCTGGGTAAACATGAATATCAACTATGAAGATGATGATGAGACTGAAGAAGAATGGGCAGCTCTTAGATGAGCAGAAATTAGAGGAAATCACTTATGAAGCAAGTCATAAGGGTAGGATTAAGCTTGGTTTGCAGGTCCTGAAGCCAATAGCTAGTTAAAAGCATTTACAAGCCAGAGGTAGCAATCTCTCAGTTGCTTTGGCTGGTGGTGATGCCCAGGATGATGGTGCTGTCATGTGTGGATGACATGCAGCTAGGCTGGATCACGTTTGTTCTGGTGCCAAATTGGGCCACGGCAAAATCCTGGGAAGGAAACCGAGAATCTGAAGAAAGTATTTTTTTGGAAGCTTTTTGTGTCTGTGGCCTGAAGGTCCCACAGATTTGTCTGCTTATCCAGAAGTTGGAAGAAAAATAGTAAGCCTTGGCTTGGGTTGTGTATGCCTGTGTCTGCAAGCAGGGTTGTGTGAGAAAGGGACATAACATCTGATCCTTGGCCTCTGCATTTAAACCATAGTGGGGAGTGGGAGGTGGGGGCGGTAAAAGTCCTCCATGACTAGAACCTGTTACTTATTCTCCTGCTTCCAAGGATAGTTCAGACTCTTGCTTTCATTTGTCCATATCCCCTGAGAACGAATTTTGAGTGTAACCAAATGAGTTGGGAATATTGCATGAGTTGCCCAAAGTCTCTAGTCAGATGACAGAACTAATGTACAATCCATGTTAGAGTCCTTCCTCACATTGCTTATTTTGGCCCTTGGGGCTAAAATTGCAAGGCTTTTAGAGTGAGCCTAATATTAGAAAATGCATCATCCTGTTTTCCTTTCTGGTAATTACCATCTTTGCTTCCATCACTTCTAGCAAAGGATCTTCTCTCTAGTCAAACTTTGCCAGAAAACTCAGCCACTGGATCCACCAGCACAGCCATCACAGATCTCAGAGCCCGGCTGCAGGCCTATGTAGACAGCCACTCTGTGGTCATCTTCAGCAAGTCCACGTGCAAACGCTGTACCGAGGTAAGGCTTTAACCTCAAGCAGTGGTAACAAGCTGTTGAATTATAGAAATCTGATAGACTTTTAAGCTAAGGTGTAAACAACTGGAATTCTGCTTAGTACAGAGTCTGTGTAGGTGTAACTTGCTTTAGAATACTTGAGGAATGTTGATTTGAGAAGAAAATAGTGCTTGAGTCATCATTTTCTGAGCCTTTGCAAAGTACTCGATGTTTTCAGACAGTCAGGGTCAGGGTCAGGGAAAGTTTGGGTGGGGGAGTTACCAAACCAAGTGATTTGCTACTCTTTTAGGCATGTCTATAGGGAATAATTCTGAAGGAGCTGTTACTTAGGGCACTCCGAAATTTTGATAAGTATCTCCTCATGCTCTGGTTTATTATGGGGAAAACGATTTCACAAAGAATAAACCGTGCTTCCTACTTGGATCTTAACCTTAGATGATCAGAGAGAGAAGCTCAGTGATGACTCTGATTTCACCTTAGCATGAAGGTGAGAGTTTAAAGACAAACCTGTTTTGGTGCTTTATAGGAGGGTTGAGGGAGTTTAAAGGTTGCTAGAGTTTAGCTTTAAATTGTACTCAGGGTAGCTCTAGGACTAGACACAATGGACTCTCAAGTAAGCAGAACTGGCCATCTGTCCAGCTTCAGCTGTAGGGTAATTTAGTAAGTTCAGTTTTCTCTCAGCTTGTTTGTTTCTCTACTTACTCCCCAGCTCTCAGGGAAGTTTAATTCAGAAGCCTTTTTATTCAGAAAGCCTTATGAAGAGATAGACTTTTTTGACTCTGTGTGTGTGTGTGTGTGTGTGTGTGTGTGTGTGTTCTATTTTTTCAAAAAGAAAAAAAAAGGGAAGGTGGGCAAGCAGTGGAAATAGTTAAGGTAGGCAGAACCTTTCATGTAGTTTCTCATTGAACATGCTTGTGGCATTGGCCCCGAGGCTTCATCCCTCCTTCCGTAACGTCGTATTACACAGAGATAGGAGACACAACTGCCATACTAGGGGTTTAGTCAAACTGAGAAGGCAGAACAGAGGCTTAAAAAGAAAAAGGACTTGAGGTAACCCATGCTAAATTCTAAATGATGAATGTACGTGATAGAGAATTTGGGAGAGGGCTGGATGTTAGAAATCGGAGGTATAATTCCCGGCCTCTGGGGGCTAATCGTCTAGCTCTGGTGATCTTATCCACTTTTGGGGCTCCTCGCCCTTGTTTGTTTCATCTTTAAGTGAGAGGCTCGGACTAGTTGATTTCTGAAATTTCCTGTAGCTCTGAAACTATGTAGTTGTTCAATCTTTTCTGTTACCGAATATAGTTAAGAGCTGGGACTCTGAACTCAGAGTTTGAATCTTGGCTCTGTGATGTATTAGCCATGTGACCTTGATTAAAGTTATTTACCTGCTGTGCCTCAGTTTCCTCACCTGTAAAATGTGTATAATAATATACCCATGTCAAGTTTGTTGTGAGGATTAATTTCTTTAAAACTTCTAAAAGCCATACAACATGCCTGGCACATAGTACTAGTAAATGCTATATAAATGTCTGTTAAATAAAAGAACTTGCTTTTCCTGTTTTCCTATCAGGACCTAAAACCTTGGATGGTGATCCTTCTCCCAGCAATAGAGAAGCTTGGCTAGACAGCAATCAACAAATATCTGACCCTATTCCAAGTACAATTAGTCCTATTACGGAGGCGTTACTTTTTCTAGGCTAGCCTCTCCCTTCAGAGCTTCGTGCTCATGTTGGACAGCAGAAGGAACACGTGCAGTCACAAGAGCTCAGTTCTCATTTTGTAAATCTGTTTCCTCAACAACAAACTAAGGATGATGATACCATCTTATCTATTACCTGTTAAGCACACAGCTTTATTATGAGGCCCAAATGATTTCAAATCTATGTGAAAGGACTTGGGAGTGTCCACTTACATTAATAATAGCTACTGTTTGAGTGCCTACTATGTGCCATGCATGTTTTGGTCGCTTCACTTATATTTTAAAAACACTTTTAAAGAATTGGACAATTCCAATTTTGATGCTGCTCTAGTTCTGCGATAAAGGGTTGGGCTAGGCGGGTGATCAGCATTGCTACTAAGATAGGCAGTTAGAGTTCCTGTTCCCTGCAGATCTCTTCGACCCGTAATGACTCTTCTCCCTACTATCTTATCCCTGAATTTTACTAACTTCATTTCCTAGCTCTCCTCCTTGTCTCTAAAAAGGCAAAGCCTGGCCTTTTTCTTTTTCTGTTTTACTTAATTAAATATACTCTGGGAATGTTCAGCTTGTCCTTAAAAATCTGTGCCAGATATTTGCATTCTTATTTTAGTATTTTTATTTACTGTTGTTACCTGAAAAATTTCTGGCTATGCCAAGTCTTCTTAACAGACATCTGGTTTTACCTTTAATAAATACCAGTTGCTTAGCTTTTCCAAATGCATAATATAAAAGCTATTTTCAGATTTGTGCCAATTGAGATAAATTAATTTTCAATATTTTTGGCCATGAAGGATGGTTAGGTGTCTCTCCTGGTCAAAATGGTGATTTTCTTTTGTGGGGGTACAACGTATATACTTGGTTATTCACATTCATTTTTTAAAAAATTACCATTAAGTAGAATTTTCCCAGGTTATTTCCTTCAGTTTTGATTTTATCATCTCATTTAACAATCATGATGTGAGTAAATGAGAATATAGCAACTAAATTTATAATTGCTCTGATTAATTTGTATTTCTCTCTGGGATTAGTAATATAATTTGCATTAATTCAAGTTGGGAAATGCCCATAAAGAAATTAACTTCTGTATCAGGTTAGTTTCTCCCTTGTTGCCTAACACATTACCATGTATGCTTTGAATGCATCTTACTGCAAAGATAAACCCTCTCTGCCCTTGCAGGAAAATATGGTATTTGTTTCTTACAGATATTTCCGTGTGAAGTAGGGTATGCAATTGGAATTAGCAGATGATGTCTTGTTACAGCTTATCCATTGTTTGATATACAGATCCACTTCTACTTCTCAAATATATTTTGCAGGCATAGTATCCTTCCTCTAGTTTTCTCAATAAGAACACTCTAGAACAGCCGTGGGCAAACTACAGCCCGCGGGCCGGATCCGGCCTGTTTGAAATGAATAAAACTATTGAAAAAAAAGACCGTACCCTTTTATGTAATGATGTTTACTTTGAATTTATATTAGTTCACACAAACACTCCATCCATGCTTTTGTTCCGGCCCTCCGGTTCAGTTTAAGAACCCATTGTGGCCCTCGAGTCAAAAAGTTTGCCCACCCCTGCTCTAGAAGCTGGCACTTTTGATATTCAAGTCATAGTGAATCTTGGATGGTGGAACTGTGCTAAAGTTCAATCAGTGTTAAAATAACCTACAAAATAGCTTCGTGAAGTGGGGTCATGTTTCTCTGGAATCTAACGAGTATATTTTCTATATTCACATATTATCAAACTTTGAGAACTACTTTTAGGAGCTGCTTTTAGGGCTCACTCTCTAAATCTGGAAAACTTGGTGTTGTTGTTTTTGTAGCAAATTGCAAATGGTTTATTTCTAAACCTAAGTGGCTAAGAAATCTAATAAGTCCATGATTTTATATGTGTATGAAATTATTTTTAGTCTTAGAAAATGATCATTGTAATATGAATTGACTTTTATCCAGGTGGTCTCCCAGCTATAGCTTTCCTGCCCTATCCTTAAATTACCTCTTTACTTACCCCATCTTTCTTCAAAAGGATGCCTACATTTTTAAGTGTATGCTGCCAGGGGAAGCTAATTTGACTATTGTAGGGTATGTTTTTCCCCTCAGGATCGCAACATAATGTTTTGGAAACAGTAAGTATTCCAGTGGCTTGTTAAACATGGTTAATATTAAACCCATTTTATAGTGGGATTGACTGACTGAGTCAAATTAACATGTAAAACATATTTTATGAAGCCATACAGGTCTCTGAAAATAGAAGATAGCCCTAACTGGTTTTGCTCAGTGGGTAGAGCATCGGCCTGCCGACTGGAGGGTCCTGGGTTGGATTCCAGTCAAGGGCACATGCTCATATTGCAGGCTCGATCCCCAGCAGGGGACGTGCAGGAGGCAGCTGATCAATGATTCTCTCTCATAATTGATGTTTCTATCTCTATTTCTCTCTCCCTTCCTCTCTGAAATGAATAAAAATTTTTAAAAAAGAAAATAGAATATAACCCAGAGACTTCAAATACCTCTTTAAACAGCAGGAAGATTTCTATGAGTTATGTAAAAACGAACTGGAAAGTGTCCAAAGGAAAAGACTGATTTGAGGAGGAAAGTAATAAAGCTGGATAAGAGACTCTTCTGTTGGTTATTACTTTTAAAAAATATGACATTATTCCCTTGTTTTTCAACTTCTTGCAGGCAAAGAAGTTCTTTAAATCAATGTGTGTTCCTTATTTTTTGCTTGAACTTGATCAGGCAGGTAAGATTCTGTTTAATATGTTAATTATATCTGCTGACTGTGTACTTTATGTAATTTATTCTTTCTGGCTTTTATTTTCTTCCTTGAGGATTTTATTATTTAGTGAACTCATACACTTGATTTCTTTCTTGTTACCATTTAGATGGGGCTTTACCCTGGGACAAATCATATTTAGCTTTAGTCTTTACCTAGTTTATAGCCTTGATTCAACTCTGAGTTTCCTGTTGTTGAAATCGTTCTTCCTTTTTGAGTCTAGTTTACAGGTACAGTATTTGCTGGTTTTATGATTAATTTGTTATTTTTGTAAATTTGTCTCCTTCCTGGCAAATACCAAGTAGTATTTGAGTTAAATATAAATTGAGATGCA
The DNA here is from genome assembly GCF_014108235.1 of Myotis myotis. Lineage (NCBI taxonomy): Eukaryota > Metazoa > Chordata > Mammalia > Chiroptera > Vespertilionidae > Myotis > Myotis myotis. Next base: position 200,668,180 of record NW_023416335.1, read on the forward strand.
GTCAGAAATGTGGCAAGGACATACAAAGACCTGTAGGGATAAAGATCCACAAAAGGAGTCATTGGGAAATAGTTGCATGTGGCTGGAAATCCCAAGGAAAGAAAGGTTGATGGAATAAAACAGAGTATCTTCCTAGAACATGGTGCTCATACGTTTTGATCATGAGTCAGAAAATTCCAAAGATTCATCAGTTAAACATTATTAGCAATCTGATCAAGTGCCCAGCATCATTGTTTCTATAGGAAAAGTAGTCTCCACATTAGTAAGCATAGGTGATCTTCATGTCTGGTAGCTTGGGGAAGCAGAGTCCTGGGCATTTATAGTCTCAGCTCAGAATCTATAGGAATAAAACAATAGGGAAGAGACTCAGCTAGAGAGAGTCATAGTAATTGGGATTGATAGCTCATTTCTAGGGTCAGGAGGAAGGTGGTACTTGTGGGGCAGGAAACTATTATGTATTTGATGCTTCTAAAGGCAGACTCCCTAACACAGAGAGAAACCAATAATAATTGAATGCCTACTATTTCATAGGGACTGTGCTGGGTTTATACACAGTGTCATTAATCCTCACAAGAACTCTGCAAGGAAAATATTATCCATATTTTATAGATGAGAAACTGAGTCCCAGACAAGTCAAATAACTTCCCTGAAGTCATATAAGTTGTGGGTCTATAATTTGGACACAAGCCTGTCTAATTACAAAGTCTGTGTTTTTTCCATAATGCCATGTTGTCTGTCTTCTCTAGCATACTTTTATTTTTTATTTATTATGTTTGTATTGATTTCAGAGAGAGGAAGGGAGAGGGGGAGAGCAATAGAAACATCAATGACGAGAGAATCATTAAACAACTGCCTCCTGTAAACCCTGCTCTGGGAGATTAAGCCCGCAACCGGGCATGTGCCCTGACTGGGAATCGAACTGTAACCTCCTGGTGCATGAGTGGATACTCAGTCACTGAGCCACACCGGCTGGGCTAGCATGACCTTCCTATTCTTCCATCATGGAAGGTTCCTACCCATAAACACTCCATAGTATATGGAAGAAAAATCCCAGTAATTAAAATTTCACCTGGGCCAAGAAGTAGCCTTTTGAAAATGTAAGTTTTCCTGGGAGAGTTAAGTCACTTGCAACTTGGTATGAATTAGAAAAAAGCCACAACAAGATGATTAAACTAATAAGATAAAGCAAATGAACATGTCCATAAAGGATGAGAAGCTTAAGGGAGGTAACATTAGAAGAGGATGGGAAAGACGAAGGTACCAAGCGCTTCCAGAGCAAGAGTCCTTAGGCAAGGTGGTTGGCGAAGGTGCCGAAAGGTGGAAGGGGCTCAGTAAAGGCAAGTGTCAACTACTTTTGAAAGTTTAATTCTCGCAACACTAATCAGACAGGAAGCTCCTTTTCTTTACCGTGGAAGTGGCTATAGTTCTATAGGTCACGGCTGGAAGCTTCCACTCAGCCCTTGCTAAAGTCCTGCCTCGGAAAACCTGAAGTATGTGAGTTGGGATCGGATTGATTAGACCTGCTCTGTAGTTGAAGGATGGGAGTCTCTGGCTAGGTGAGGAGCTGATGGTCCTCTGTGTCCTCACTTGTTGCTTCACTGCACATAAGAAGCTATCATCCTTCTCATGCTCACTTACAGTCTGGGACGTGGGCAGCTTGCAGGGACAGATCAGGATTTATAGAGTAAGGCAGCCATTCTCAAAAGGTGGTCCGCAGACCCCTGCAGTGCCTAAGACCTTTCCGGGGCTTTCAAGGTCAAAACTGTTTCATGATAATGTTAAGATGCTATTTACCACTTTACTCTTTTGACTCTTTCATTGATAGTGCAAAAGCAATGGTGGGTAAAACTGCTGGTGTCTTAGCATGAATCTAAGTGGGGGCATCAAACTATACTAGTTTATATTATAGTCTTCACTACCACACAGTCACAGTAAAAGAAAATGTCAACTTCCCTTACGACTATCCTCATTAATGTAGTACAAATTATTAACTTTACTAAATCTCAACCCCCTGAGTATACATATTTTTAGTATCTGTGTGGTGAGAAGTCTACATAAAATGTCTTTGCTGTATGAAGTATGATGGTGTTTCAAGGAAAAGCACTTGTGCAATTAATAGTCTGAGTTGCAAATGGAGCAAACTGCTTTTTTCATGGAACACCATATATACTTGAAGGGATGAGAGTCAAACTCTGGTTATTCAGACTTGGGTATTTGGCAGACTCCCCCAAAATGTATAAAGTAAGTCTATCACTTCAAGGAAAACAACTGATAGTATTTGTTGTCAATTATAAAGTTTGAGCTTTCAGGTGTAAATTAGAATTTCAGAAGTTGTATCTGCCATGTGAGTTTGATAGCTTACTTAAAAGATTTTTCTGATAAGGTTGGTGGTAATATTTCTGAATATATTTTTTTGATATTGTATACTGAAATATGTCAGTATTTGGAAGATCTGTATAACTTAGTGAATGGATATTTTCTGAATGATCCATGTATGATCTTATAAAGTCTTTCATGAGTAAGAGAGCCATTCAAAGTGTAAGACAGACCAGTGGATTTTAATGTGATAGAGTGTGAAAAGCTCATCCACATGGTTTCAGAGTCCACGTTGCAGCTAACCTTTAATCAGCTACTACTGGTTGAGTTTTGGTGTCGTATCAATGGAGAATATCCACAATCATCTGAAAAATCTATTAAATATTTCTCCTTTTCCCGACCATTGTCTTTGTGACTCAGGTTTTCGGCATATACATCTACCAAAACAACATACATCATAAATTGAATGAAGAAGCAAATATGAGAATCTAGCTATCTTTTATTAAACAAGACACTAAAAAACTTGTAAAAATGTACAATAATGCCAACCTTCTCACTATATATTTTTGAAAATATAGTTATTTTAAAATTATGTTGTGTTGACATGTAATGGGTTTATTATTGTTAATTTAAAGAGAATTAATAAATATGCTTACATTTTTCAGTTTTAATTTCTAATATGATAAATATTAATAACTATAACCCATATAAACAAAAGTTCTTTGGGGCCTCAATAATTATTCAAGAGCGTAAAGGGGTACTGTTACCAAAAGTTTGATATCTCGTGATCTAGGGCAAGTAAGAAGTGTGAGTGCTATTAACCCAAGCACTTTGGATCCTGTGAAATTTTCTTGCCCCGGTATAGGAGGAACACCGTCGAACATGTGCAGGGCCTCACACAGGAGAGATGTATGATCTGGCCCATGTTTCCTAGAAGGTTTTAATTTTGGAACTGGAATTGCTGATGTGGTCTCTGAGTTCTGATCTCATGAATAAATAGCTTCTCATCTGTTTCTGCTTGGTTCCACGAACAACCCTCCACAGGCATGATTTTCACACTGGCCTTGGCTACCTAATCTCCCTAGTGCCTAGATCATAGTAGATCCTCAAAGAGCCAGACGGTCAGTTGGTAGAGGTATCTGGTATAGAATATGGTGGGTGCATTTATTCATCCAGCATGTTTACTGAGTGCTTGCTGTGTTAAAGCACTGGAAATAGAGTCAGGAACTAGGCAGGTGTGCTTCCTACTCTTATGGAGTGAGGCTTGCTTCCCTCCCCGCCCATCCCCCCAGGAAATCCCCTGTATTTTCATTTGGAGTTGGTGGCCTGTGGCAACCAGGGCAGTGTAGCACCTAACTGGATTGGTAATGGAGTGACTCTGCAGTGATTCCTGCATTTGCAATAGTATCTCCTCTTAAAATCAAGATGGAAAGCTGTGCTACCAGGGACCCATCCCCCACCACCCTGACATTTTCCTCTTCCTTCTTTTGGGCTGTATTTTGGACCAGTCTATATAAATTAAGGTTATTACTTGAGAACAACCATAAAGATCAACTCAGATCTATTGAGTTTGGTACTGGAGGGAGGAGTTTAGCACCGGAAGACAAGGCATTAGCATGTGTGTGTGGGCAGTGGTAATAGTCATAAATGCTGCCTTCCCTGTGCCCGAAGGGCATGTTCTCCTACTCAGTCTTCAAAGTACATCAGTGAGATGGGTAGTGATATCACCTTCTTATGATGAGGAAACAAACTATAGAAAAGTATTAATACAGAGGATAGTTGGCTTGTTAGTAAACCCATTGGTAATTCCTGGTCCCTCCCTGTGCTTCCTCCCACTACCTCCTTAGAACTTTTCATGCCTCACCCCACCTGCCTTACGTATGATGTGCATGGTATTGATACTATGGTAGGTGTTCCTAGATGTGACGGCAGCTATTGTCACCAAAGGTTGTGTAACCTGCCACCATGCCAGCTGCACTGTGCCTACCCCTGTGGATGAATGAGCTGCCACTCACAGGGCTTGTTGATAGATGGAGCCTTGTATCTTGGCCTCAGGTATCTATCTGCCCAGTGGCTTTGATCTGAGTAACAGACATCATCAGTGTAATCATCTTAATTTTGGCTGGCAGCTGCTGTCATTCTTCAGCTATCAATATGGAAAACAGTGTAAGGTTTGAGAGGACTTGTGTGTCAGTTTGCCAAAAGTGTATCTGGATGCCATATGTCACTAATTTGGGGATTCTGATGTGTATCACCTTTGTTCCCTGGCTGCTAATAGATCACATGGCTTTAATGACTTCAGCAAGAGGGAGAGAATCTAACATTTGAATTTCTGTTTTTATGCCAGTGTTTCACATCTCTCTCTCTTTATCCTCACAATAACCTTGTGAGTTGCTGGATTTAATTCTGTTTACAAGCAAAGAATCAGATGCTCCACATTTTAGTAACTTGCTCAGTGTGGCTGTGGCAAGCCCAGGCCTGTCTGGTTCTCAGTGCCCTTTCCTTAAACAAATAAAAGCCCCTTGCATGCAGAGGTATCCCAGGCTGGCTCCGATTTCACCGCTTTGATATTGATGCTTCTTCATTCAACAGATGTGTTTTGGGCACCTATTTATTTACCAAGCTCTGGCAGGAGAGAAAAGACGAATAAGGCACAGTCTCATTCTTTAAGGCCACTCTACTTGTTTGCATCTGTGTAATCAGGTGTCTGGAAAGGCTGTCAGATCACAGAGTAGCTGTGATAGGATATTGGGTAGTTGTTCTCCTGGTGGAAAAAAGCAAGGAATTCATGGCTGTAAACAAAAGCAAATTAGAAAACATCATGACTTGTTCACTTAGAGTAAATATAGTAAGGAGTGTGCGGCAGTGAGATGATGAGAGATAAAAGTGGGCAAGGAGTCTTTTCCTATAGGAAGTAGGGATCCATGGGAGGTCATTCTATTTATTTTAGGAATTAGGCTTAAAATATTCTTTAAGCATTTTAGTTTTGTCTGTAAAAATGTTCATTTTAGAAAATTTGAAGACTGCAATACAATAAAATTTTAAAATCACATATACTTACATTCAAAGATAACCACTATTAATAGTCTATATATCAGAATATTCTATAAATAATATTCTCATTTATTTATTAAATACTTTGCATGTTATTAAAGTTCTTTTAAAAAATATTTTTATTGACTTCAGAGAAGAAGGGAGAGGGGGAGAGAAAAAGAAACATCAATGATGAGAGAGAATTGATTGGCTGCCTCCTGCACGTCCCACACTGGGGATCAAGCCTACAACCCGGACGTGTGCTCTTGACCAGAATTGAACCAAGGACCCTTCAGTCTGCAGGTCGATGCTCTGACCACTGAGCAACCGGCTAGGGCTAAAGTTCTTAATAATTTACTCAGTTACTATAAAATATTCCATATATTTACTTGGCCACTTCACTATTATTGGACAAATAGTCTTTTTGTTACTATAGAATAGTAGGTTAGAATTATTTTTCTTTGTACATAAAGTTTTTGCTGTATTTAGAATTTTTCCTTAGGATAGATTACTGGAATGAATTTCTGGGTTGCAGTATGAACATTTCTCAAGTTCTAGAGCCTTTTAAGTGATGTGTACTAATTGATAACCCCACAAGCTCAATGAAATGTTAAATAGTAATCGGTTTTCAAAAATTATTGTTTGTCAATTTGAGAGGTAAAAGGGTCTGTATTTTAATTTGTATTTCTTTGATTATTAATGAGGCAAACTTTTTCTATATGTTATATTACATTATCTGAATTGTATCTTATTTATTGTAATTCATTATCTGAATTGTCTGTTTCATGTTCCTCATGGAATAATAATAATGGCAGGAAGGCCTGATATGGCAATTGCTGTGAACCACTGCTCTAAGCACTTCAAGTGCTAACTAACTTAATCATGTTCTGTGAGATTATGTTCACAGATGAGGAAATGAGGCATAACGAGGTTAGATAACTTGCTCAACGTTGTACAACCAGTAGCTGACAGAGCTGGAACTGAAACTAGGGCATCTGGCTCCAAAGGCCAGGCTCTTAATGCTGACTTGTTCTCTGAGCTAACCTGTGCTTATAATCTTGTTGGTTATGGTGCTCCCCTCCCAGGTCTATACACAGAAACAGACACACCCCACCAGGCTGCTCTTTATACCTGTATTAGTGCTACTTATGGAAATAAGCACTGCACTGATTGGACCCCTAGTGTGTGCTTTGCTCTTATGTAAATGGGTCAAGAGGATGGAGACCAGTGGCTATGTAGCGTTCATTTAAGGATCCATACATATATACCACTGTTTAAGTAAATGTCTGTTTGGAATGAATGCAAGGAGGGTAAGGAGTTGATTATCCATTTAAGAAAACAACTTACAGCCTTGGCCTGGGTTGCTAAGTGGTTAGAGTGTTGGCCCCAGGACCTAAGAATCTGGGTTCAATTCCTGGTCAAGGGCATGTACCTGGGTTGCAAGTTTGATCCTCGGTCCCATTGGGGCACCTGCAGGAGGCAGCTGATAGGTGTCTCTCACATCAATGTTTCTATCTCTCTCTCTCTCTCTTTCTCTCTCTCCATCTCTCTCCATCTCCCTCCCTCCCATTCTCTCTAAAAATTAACGGGAAAAATTTCCTTCAGTGATGATTAACAACAACAAAAAGAAAATAGCTCACACATTTTATAGAAGGTAGAAAATATGGTTTTGTACCATGCAGACCTGGGTTCAAATCCTTCCCTACCAGGTAACAACTTCTCTGAGTTGTTAGGATTAAATAAGATAATGTTTGCAATGCATCTAACATAGTGTTTAATTAATGTCATCTTCCCAATGTACTTAGATATAAAAAGGATAGATTTAGATTAAGCTTTTTATAAGGCAAGATAAATCTCTTTTTAATTGCTAGGTGTACATTCTTTCAACAAATATTGGAGGACCTGCTCTTATACATAAATGATAGGAGTCTTACCTTCATTAATCATAGTCATAAGTAGAGGGGTCTTTGCTCCTCTGAGCTTTTGTTTCCTCATCTATCAAGTGGGGATGTAATGAGGATGGATATAAAGTGCCTGGTACTGTTCCTGGTACATAGTCAGTGTTCAGTAGTAGCTACTAACTCATGTACTATTAGCTGCCATTAAAAATGGTTCACATAGAATTTTTAATAGCATGGGAAAATTTTCTATAATAATGTTTAATTAAAAAACAAAGCGCTTATTGAATAAAAATAAAAACAATATTTCAAAAAATAAAAAAGCAAATCATGTTAAAAAAACAAAGAGCAAGGAAAACCAAGATGGCGGCATAGGTAAACACCGGAAATTGCTGCCTCCCATAACAACTTCAAAAATACAACTAAAAGACAAAACGGACATCATCCAGAACCACAGGAAGGCTGGCTGAGTGGAAATTCTACAACTAGAAGGAAAGAGAAAAGCACACTGAGACTCAGAGGAGGTGCAGAAGTAAAGTGCAGAGGTATGGAGGCGCACACGGCAAGAGCTGGCAACTGAGGACGCGGCTGTCTTTTTGAATTGGGAGGGAGTCACAAGCTCCTGACTGCTCTGAACTCCAGTTCTGGGAAGTCTCTGGGGACCCAGACTCATACGGGGAGAAACTGGACTGTCTGGCAGTGGGCAGAACTCAGAACTCGAGGGCAGCTTTCTCTCTGAGGTGCTTGCAGTGATCACCGGGACACTGAGATGCGGGGCTTCTTAGGGCAGGACTGAGGATCAGCCATAGTTGTTTGCTCTGCCCTGTTGATTCCTTGAGACCCCGCCCCACCCAACCTGAGGCAGAGGCTTTTGCATATGAATGCCCTGGGCCTTTGCAATCTGAAAATTACCTAACAAACTGCAGCTGGGCCAGACAGACCCAGAACTTCCAAGAGAAGGCCCAAGACCCCACAGCAGCTTGCATTGCTTCACAGCTGGGCCTCATCTGGGCACCTCCAAACCCCAAACAAGGAAGGGGAATCTGCAGATCTCTTATAGCTCCTGCTGGGTAGCCTCAGGAAGAGGCTAAATTAGCACCTCCTTAGATCCAAGAGCCAGTGTACCCAGTGGTCAGAGTGGGACCATCAAGATTACAACCCCTCCGATCCATAAGGGACACACTCAGGGGGCAGACTCAGTGAGCACCAAAGCCCCACTGAAGCAAGTCTTGCCCCATAAGGGTGTCTTCAGCACAGAAGTTCTCCCACCATAGACACAGCTTATTCTCACAGCCAATTGGCCTGGAGGTCACTTCCTCCCAGTGATACCTACAACAATTAAGGCTTAACTACAACAAGACTGTGCACAAAGCCCACAAAGGGGTGCACCACCTCAGGTAAAAGAGTGTCCACCTCAGGTAATTGGGGAGGCTGAGCCACTGGGCCCTATAGGACACCTAGCACAGAAAGCCACCCTATCAACACAGGGAAGCATAAAAAATGCGGAGACAAAGAAACAGGTCACAAATGACAGAAATGGAGGAAAGCAAACTACTGGATATAGAGTTCAAAACCACACTTTTAAGGTTTTTCAAGAACTTTCTAGAAACCGCCGATAAATTTAGTAAGACCCTCAAAAAGTCTGGTGAGACTGCCGATAAATGTAGTGAGACCCTCAAGAAATCTAGTGATACCCTCAAGGTTATGAAAAAGGACCAACTAGAAATTAAGCATACACTGACTGAAATAAAGGATATTATGCAGAATTCCATCAGCAGACTAGAGGATCGCAAGAATTAAGTCAACGATTTGAAATACGAAGAAGCAAAAAACACCCAACTGGAAAAGCAAAATGAAAAAAGAATCCAAAAATACGAAGATAGTGTAAGGAACCTCTGGGACAGCTTCAAGTGCACCAACATCTGAATTATAGGGATGCCAGAAGAAGAGAGAAAGCAAGATATTGAAAACCTATTTGAAGAAATAATGACAGAAAACTTCCCCTACCTGGTGAAAGAAATAGACTTACAGGTCCAGGAAGTGCAGAGAACCCCAAACAAAAGGAATCCAAAGAGGACCATACCAAGACACATCATAATTAAAATGCCAAGAGCAAAAGACAAAGAGAGAATCTTAAAAGCAGCAAGAGAAAGACAGTCAGTTACCTACAAGGGAGTACCCATACGACTGTTAGCTGATTTCTCAACAGAAACTTTGCAGGCCAGAAGGGAGTGGCAAGAAATATTCAAAGTGATGAATGCCAAGAACCTACAACCAAGATTACTTTATCCAGCAAAGCTATCATTCAGAATTGAAGGTCAGATAAAGAGCTTCACAGATAAGAAAAAGCTAAAGGAGTTCATCACCACCAAATCAGTATTATATGAAATGCTGAAAGGTATCCTTTAAGAAGAGGAAGAAGAAGAAAAAGGTAAAGATACAAATTATGATCAACAAATACACATCTATCAACAAGTGAATCTAAAAATCAAGTGAATAAATAATCTGCTGAACAGAATAAACTGGTGATTATAATAGAATCAGGGGCATAGAAAGGGAGTGGACTATTTTTTGGGGGGAAAGGGGTGTGGGGGATGTGGGAAGAAACTGGGCAAAAATCGTGCACCTATGGATGAGGACAGTGGGGGTGGTGGTGAGGGCAGAGGGTCGGGGGGGAACCGGGTGGAGGGAAGCTATGGGGGCGGGGGGAAGAGGAACAACTGTAATAATTTGAACAATAAAGACTTAATTAAACAAAGAAAAGAGAAAACAAACAAACAAAAAAACAAAGAGTGTAAAATAGTCACATCTTGCTTTAAAAAGCATAGGAAAGGACTGGAAAGAAATACATAAAAATGAATAATCACTCAAATTTTTGTGCATCTGTCTTGCCAGTGCAGTAGGTTCTGAGGAAACATAGGTGAATAAGATCTGGTTCTTCTTTAGGGGCAAGTTTTTTTTAAATCCTCACCTAAAGATATTTTTTCCATTAGAGAAAGTGGAAGGGAGGGGGAGAGAGAGGGAGGGAGAGAGAGAGAGAGAGAGAGAGAGAGAGAGAGAGAGAGAGAGAGAGAGAAAGAGAGAAAGATTGGTTGCCTTCTGCACGCGCCCCGACTGGGGCAGGAGGATCAAACCTGCAACCGAGGTGCATGTCCTTGACTGGGAATCGAATCCACAACCCTTTGGTCCAAAGGCCAATGCTCTAACCACTGAGAAAACCGGCCAGGGCTAAGGGATGTTTTAATGCAGAGATACATGATCATAATCCCATGCAGGATGAAGTAGAGGAGGAAGTCAAGCATACTGCATTGATTTCTGCCATAAAGAAAGATGATGGTGGAATCATCATTTAGAGAGGACACAGGATTTAGACTAGGAAGATCATGAACTTGGTTTTGGACACGTTATGATTGTCCAGTGTGGATCTATAGGCTAGTGGGTACATAGGTCTGGATGAGTGGGGAGGTTTACTCTATAGGTGAGGTTTGAAGTTGTGGGAATGAATAAGAGAAATTAGAGGGGATGTTCCTCTCAATATCAACTCAAATAGGGTTTAAACATTTAGAGGTTAATAATAATAAGCTGTGTTATTTCTTCCATCTGTTTACCACTATTAATGAATACACATCTTGGTTGGGGGTGAGGGTGGTTGATCTCGTTTTACAAGATGAGACATCTGAAAGTTTACTGCAATAGAGCCTGTACCTCCTGAAGCTCTGCTGGCCAGAGATTTTCTACATTAAAAATGTTTTATTTCCACTATAATCGAAATCTTGAGTGAGTGCCTCCTATGGGAAAGACACTGTGCCAGGTACTAGGGATTCAAAGACCAGTCCCTCAAGTGAAAAATAGTGTGGTGGAGAAAGAAGAGAATGAGGGCGTAAATCCCGGGCTAGCTGTCAGACCTTGAGTTTACTCATCTGCAAATGGAGATGGTAATACATATCCCAAAGGCTTATTGAGATGATTCATGAGGACATGTGAAGCTCCTGGCACACAGGTGCTCAGTAAGTGGCAGTACTAAGGTTGGCAGGCGTGTACACAGACGGCATTACTGCAGCTTGTTGTATGTAAAAGAGTGACTAGTCCTATGTTTGCTCAGAGGCTTCTCAGAAATCATGGTTCCCCCGAGCAGTTTTCAGGGCAGGTATTTCATGCATGAAGTCTGCCCTGGTCATTGTCAGAAAGTTAATGCTTCTTTTTGTCCTTAAATCATGTTGCTTTTACTTCTTTTTAGTCTGTACCTCACTACATACACTTTTGAATTGTAAGACAAACAGTGGATTTAGGGATAGACACACCTGGATTTATATGGCAAATCTAACACACCTGCTTTGTGACCTTTGGCAAGACTCTTCATTTCCTGGAATTTCAGTTTGTAATTTTGTAATATGGGTGTAATACATGGATGATTTTGAGAATGTAGGGGAAAAGAGCTAAATCCCTAGCTGCCTTGTGAATCCCAAGCTAAATCTAACGTATTTATAGTTTCATCTTCCCTTATGCTTCTGTATAACATGCAACAACAAACAGTATCTTTCCTCTTGAAAATCTGTTCAAGAGCTGGGACAGCACTGTGGTAAGAGCCAAGGGCTGAGTGGCAGTTTCAGCTCTGTCAATTATTAGCTCAGTGATCATGGGCAAGATAATTATCCTCACTGTCCATAAGTGGGGTCTTTTTCAGCCGTAAAATGGGGAAAATAATAGTATCTCACTCACTGGATTGTGGTGAGGATTAAATGAGTCATGTAGAGACCCAGATTTACGCTGGGCACATAAGCAGTGAAAAATCCTTAGGGGTTACTTCTACTCCCATTATTCCTCAAGATATGGTTCCCTTATAGATATCACTTGCTTTTTAAGGCCTTCTCCCATACTATTATTTGCTTTCCCTCTGTGAAGTTGATGGGCCATCACATCTGAGTACCTACTATGTTCCAGGCATGCTCATAGGCATATTACAATTGTTATTTTACTCAGACCACCCAGTATGTTCTCATTTATTATCCCATCTACCCTCTGGGATAGAGCAAATTCTTAAAGACCTCACGTCCAAGGACGTCAGTCCCTGGCAGAGGGTCTCAGACCCAACAGTTAGTGTAGCGGAGCAGGGTCAAGGAGAAACTTACTCCCCAACAATTTGTGTAACAGCAGGGTCAGGGGTGTGTGCAGGTTCGAGGAGCAGCTGTGCTCCCACACCATATAAAGTCTTTTTTTTTTTTAGATATATTTTTATTGATTTCAGAGAGGGAGAGAGAGATAGAAACATCAATGATGAGAGAGAATCATTGATTGGCTGCCTCCTGCAAGCCCCCACTGGGGATCGAGCCCGCAACCCGGGCACGTGCCTCTGACTAGAATCGATCCCGGAACCCTTCAGTCCACAGGTTGATGCTCCATCCACTGAGTCAAACCAGCTAGGGCACCACACAAAGTCTTTTTCCCCCTTTCCTCATTGGAAAAAGATGGGACCCACAAATTAACTAATAATATACCATTTTACAGATTGAATCTTTTGACAAATATTTATTAAGCAACTACTATATATGTAGGCCCTGTATTAAGGTCTGGGAACATCATGATGAGCATAAATAATCCTGGTCCCTGCCCACATGTGGCTATTTACATTTAAATTAATTTGCCGAAACCGGTTTGGCTCAGTGGATAGAGCGTCGGCCTGCGGACTGAAGGGTCCCAGGTTCGATTCCGGTCAAGGGCATGTACCCGGGTTGCGGACACATCCCCAGTAGGAGATGTGCAGGAGGCAGCTGATCGATGTTTCTCTCTCATCGATGTTTCTAACTCTCTATCTCTCTCCCTTCCTCTCTGTAAAAAATCAATAAAATATAAAAATAAATAAATAAATAAATAAATAAATTAATTAAACAAGTAACAAAAACTTCAGGTCTGTACTTGCACTAGCCATATTATAAGTGCTCAACAGTCACACGTGGTGAGGGCTTTTGGGTTGGATAGTATTGATATAGAACATTTCTATCATCACAGAAACTTCTATTGAGCTGTGCTATTCTAAAACTGGAGACTGACATTGATCATATTCTTAGATCTTTCTTGGCTTCTGTCAGGGAGGAAAATTTTATCCTCTACTCTTCTAGATGGTTTAAGAATTAAATTGAGATGAGACAAGTTAATTGCAGAAAATCAAGTTTAATTTCATCTGAGGCCCAAAAACAGTCAGGTAATTGGCAATGGCTTATATGCCATCCAGAGCTAAAGAGAAGGAATAGGCATTTGGGACTTCACATGGAGATGGCAAAATAAATGTTTGGTAAACAAATGTTTGCTATGCCATGCAAAGTCTATTAGAGGGAGTACTTTGAATAAGCAGGCTTTGCTAAGGTCCCCGGCTCACTACACCTCATATTATTTGCAGTTATCCCTGGTGATAGATCCTCTTCCTGGAACAGGCTCTCTATCTAAATCAGTGGTTCCCAACCTTTTTTTGGCCATGCCCCACCTAAGCATCTCTAAAATCCTGATGCCCCCCGTGACATATAATTCTTATTATTCAAAAAGTGAATTCCCATTCACGTGGAGGAAGCCTAAAAGGCCATTAATTTGGTCTAAATAAGCTTCCAAAGAACATGGCATCCATGAAAGAGAAAAATAAAAGTACAAAAGGACAGGTGAAGTACTGAGGAAGAAATCACTAAGAAATTGTTAAAAAGATAATATAAAATGATATGAAAAAATAGCAAAGTTTCAAAACATAATAGAGAACTGAAATGCATAAATCTCACAATATATACTTATATACTGTATATGAGTCCCCTAGAACCATAAGAAATGCAAAAAATTCACTGTTAATAACTCATTCTCCAGTTGCCCCCCCCTTAAAAATCAAATTGCTTCCTTGTGGGGCATGTGCCCCATGTTAGGTACCACTGATCTAAATTCTTTTAGGCAGTTAAGGGGGAGTTAAAAAGCTCTTTCTGCGCCTTTTGTTTCTTAAAAATAATCAACCTAAAATAAACCTCATGCAAAGAGACATGCTTTCCTACACCTCCCTATCCTACTTTATTTTTTTTTTTCAGGTTATAAAGAATTTTCCCTCATTTTTTTTTTTTTTTCTGTGAAGGGGAGCAAAGAAATGGGATGGTAACTATGAGGGTTGGAGCACATGGGATGATGGAAGGCTTTTTTTTTTTTTTTTTTTTTTTTTTAATGTGAAAACTACAGTGTGTTTGTATGGTGATGGGAATGATCAGGTAGAGAACAAGAAATTGATGATACCATGAGTGAAGTTACTGAAGATTGAGAAGACAAGGAAAGATGAGAATCCACACACAAGTGGAGGTCGAGAGGGAAGTAGGAGGGAGTTCTGCCTATTTGATTCAATGTTCTTAAGGTAGAAAAAGCAAGTTATGAGCCCATGATAAGCTGTAGGTGTATTAGAGGTTTGACAAAAGAGGAATAAGAATGCAATAGTAACTTTGGAAACAGGGAAAATAAATATATCGGAGATGCAAAGCCTTGTTGGGAAGCTTTGAAGCATACCTCAATATGTCACTTGACTTTAAAGTGAAATCACTTTTAATTTCTGTGTCTTTTCCAGCAATGTTTTGGGTGCAGAATATGTGGACATCTAGGTTTAACAAGAGTGAGCCTGGCCAAGTCAGTACAATTGAGGAGTTTGGACTTTATCTTGAGGGTCCTGGAGAGCTACTGAAGGTTTAAGCAGAGATTTGGGTGTCAGAAAGGTGTTCTAGCTCAGTGAGGTGAGAGAAACTTATTTGTAGGAGGAACAGTAGTTCAATGCAATAGGACCCTTAATCAAACACCTGCATAGATCTGTTTATAGAGTGCTTAGATGTTAGCTCAGGAACAGAGGGCCTTTTCAAGGATTTTTTGAGTACTTACTATATATAGCAGGTTCTGGGGTGACAAGATAAATCAAACAAGGGTTTGCCTTCCCAAAGCTCTCTTGGATTTAGATGACTTGTAATTATTTTTAGTTATTTGGGGACACGGAAAAGGGGAGGATCGATAAACAATGAGTTGGAATCAGGGAAGCCCTCCCAGAGGAAGTGACATTTCAGATGAGCTTTGAAAGAGTAGGCCTTTAGGGAGGGAAGAGAAGTCAGGCAAGGGGAATAACATAAAATGTATAACTAGAACAAATGCTGCATCATGGAAAATGTGAGATGAGACACTTCTTCCATTAACCAGCAACTAAATAGAACTAAAGAATTCTCTATTTTGTGACAAGGGTAAGGCATCTGGTCCCTAACAGTAGCAAAAAGGGCTTAAAAAAAAGTGAAGGTTTTTAAAAATGGTGATTTTTTTTTACTTAAAAAAAAATAACTGTTGCAGTATTCTAGCTATTTGTACTATAATTTGCTCATTTAAGAATAGTGTGAACTTAAGATGCCTTATTAGCCTTTTCTGGTATGCTGTTAGAAAATATTAACTATGGTAATGCTGACCTGTCTGTCATACAGGGTTCTTAGAAATCAGTCCTTATCACTTGCTTTTAGTACTTATTTCAAGGTAAATGATTTTAAAGTCCCTCTCCTAAGACTTTTGAATAAAGTATAGTTTCTATATATTTTTAAGAAGGAGGAGTTTATGACCCTGGTTCATGGCTATTACTGTATAGATTAAATGAGCTACGGCCTATAAAATGGTTAGTACAGAGTTTGCTTTCTCCCTTAGTCCCAGCTTTCTTTCTGACACAATTTTCATTCTTTGCTCCTTAAAACATTGTATCCTGACCATCGTCTGTTCTAAGGGCCCCAGAATCAGGTGAGGCACGCTCTCAGTTTCCCTACCTAATAGTGGTTATCAGGTAGGGAAAGTGTCAGGTTAGTGCACACATGCGTGCGTGCGTTTGCGCACGTTCAGAAGCTGAGAGGATTGGAAGGGGCTCAAAAAAGTGGATTGTGTTTGTCTGCCAGGTCATAAGTGTGGTTTCTCACAGCCTTAAGAAACCAGCAACCCTTTCACCTAAGTCTGCTTCAGTCTGGCAGTATCCAGACAAAGAGGTGGGGAAGACATTCATTTATTTATTTATTCAGCAAATATACATAGCTGGCCACTAGTGCAAGTGTCAGAATATGACAGAGCATGGATATATGAGAGAGCACGGGTACTTCGGCAGCTACACCAGGCTTGGCATGGCTGGAGTTGTATACTCTTCAGTGTTCCTTAAAACATCCATGACAAACCTAAACCTGAGTGGGACAAGGAGGAAGAACTCTAAGGGGAAGTTGTGTGTTGGTGCAATTTGTCACTTCGTTTCAGGGTTAGTCAGGGTATAGTAACTTCCTTTAGGGAATTGCCAGGCTGACTAATCCATTACCTGAGGGCACTGGGTCCCCCCTCACTTTGCTGTTCACTCTATAGAATACTCAGGAGTTAAAAAAACAAAACAAAACTCATGCCCAGGTGGCACCCCATACCCATTCCATCTGAATATGGGGGGGGGGGGGCGGGGGGGGAACCAGGTGCCAGCGATTTTTATAAGATCCTCCCGTGATAACACTGGGCAGCAAAGTTCTGAAGTCACCGCCTTAGGGCATAGTCCAGTGTTGTTCATTGAAAACCCACTCTTATTTTGGGTTCTGGTTCCAGACATTCCTTAAATTGTTTTTGTTCTTTTCTTGGGTTGGGGGCGCTATCAGCAGGAAGAGGATGTGGCGTCACCCTTGGGGGAGCCTAGCTAGCCGAGCCGCGGGCGTAGGTCGCCAGGGCTGCACGAGCCGCGGATTTCTGCTTTGTCATTCTGACTCTGGCTTTCTGCCACCGCTCGGCTCACACGAGGCGTGGCTTCCCGTAGCCACCGGGAACCCGCAGCGGCTCCACTGCTCGCTTCAGTCCCGCATTGCATCGGAGCGGAGCGGGCGGCGCGGGACGCCTGAAGGAGGGCCGAGGCCCGGGAGCGCGTGTGCATGTAAGCCTTGGGTGACCTGACGGCCGACCCAGCCCCGAGCGAGCGGCCGGACCCGAACACCGCCTGCTGGGTGCCCGGAACGCGGGGAGGGGAGACGTGCAGGGGTGCCTGAGGGAGGGTGAGGCTCTTAGCCCGGGTTAGTGAAAGCTTCACCTGTGGTAGGGGACACTGGCCCCCTGGCGGTTTCCTTCCCCTCGCTCTTCTTTGTGGAGACAGTTTGCTTGCAGAATATCCGAGAAAATGGTTTTTTGTATCGTTTCTTAGTGCACGACCTTGACAGATCCTCGACAGCATTAAGAGAGTGTAATAATTTCACGACGCTTTTCCAGGATTTCCACACCAGCGAGTCCCCGGAAATCCTGAGAGGTTGGCAAATTACATGTATTTACATGTTCAAGGCTCAGAATCGTTGGACTCGCCCTAGGCAATTAAGCGGGGACAGCTGAGAGGAGCCAGGGCTGTTACCTGACTTCTTCAGGCGATACAGGACAGTGTGTAAAACCACACGCCACACTGCCCGAGTGTGGGTCCTCCACCTGCTGTTGACCAGCTTGTGACCTTGGGCAAGTTAGCTTTTCTGTGCCTCAGTGTCCCTGTCTGTGAAATGGACCTGATAGGTCTTGCTTCAAGAAGGTTGTGAAGATTGTGTTTATATATGCACAGCCACTACACAAGTGTGTTAGCTATTATTGCTGTTATAAACAACTCTACTTTTAAGTGGTGGTGTGGTTTTTGTCTCATGAATGGGCCTGGTATCAGTGTAACTGGCGTCTTTTTAGTTCTATCACTGACGCATTCTCAGAGCTCACCTGTAAAAGTGGACCATTAGGTCCCATATGTCATGGAGGGTGTTGCTGTATTGCTTAGGCCGGGTAAATAATCACCCTAAGTGGAAAGAGTGTTCGTAATTCTGCCCTACGGATTCAAATTTCCAAGAAACGCTGGAAGTTGGATTTTGACGCCCTGTACGGATGCAGTTTAAAGGAAGATTAAGTTGGGAGGTGTTTTACAAACCGCTCCGTTTAAAAGCTGAGGTAATTGTGCCCTAAGCTTCCTTTTGGAGGCTTTCCTGGGTTCCGGATGTCCTGGAAAGGCAGCGCGAGCACGTCTAGGAGACTGACTCGGGTCTGATCGGAACGCTGGCCTGTGGGGCCCGAGCCGGGCGCGGGCGAGGTCGCGGTCAGGCTGCGGCAGGGGGCGCTGTTCCGCGGGAGGCGCGGTGCGGGGCGCCGGGGGGCGCGCACTGGGCTCGCGGAAGCCCCGCCCCCGGCGCGCACTTCCCGCCGCGGCCGGAGCGCCCGCCTCACCGCGCCCGGCTCGGCTTCTGTGCCGCAGAGGACGGGCCGCGCCTCGAGCGAGCGCTGGCCGAGTGACCTCGGAGACCGACGTGCCCGTGTTTGTGAAACGGAGAAAGCTGGGCGGCCATGGTCCGACCCTGAAGGTAGGTAGGAGACGCCAACGTTTCTTTCGCCCGCCGCGCTGGGAGGGGGCCCCGCGTGGTCGCACGCCGCCTTTCAGAGCCGGGCGGATGTGCACCGACTCCGCAGGAGCCGGGCCTTGGAAATGACACGGAAACGCGCGGGCTGGCCCACGTGTTACTGGAAGTGGATGAACCGTGGAGTAAAGCGAACTGGCGAAGGGAATATGTAACTCTCTTCATCTTTAAAAATGCATTTTTGTAAAGTGTCCCTTTCCTCCTATTGTCCCTTCCTCTTTCCCCGTAAACCTAAATAACTTAAGAACTTTTAGGAGCAGTGTAGACTTGTTTGTTTAGGGAACTGCTGAGAAAAGGGGATCAGGAAATGCTTGTCGTTTTGGGCCCCTGTCCGCCTGTTCTGTTCTCTGGGAGGGAAACCCAGACACCTCCGGTGCAGGGAGAGCAACCAGGAAGCTCGTGGAGTGGTTTTGTTTCTCTTCAGGTGTCTCCTTTCTAGCCCAGAGTTAGCAATTGTGTGGAAGGAAGAGGGAAGTCTTTCCTTTGGCCGGTGGCAAGCGTGCTGCACTCCTGCCGCCGGCCCCTGAGGGAGGCAGGGGTCATGCCCTGGCGCTGGCAGAATGCTTGAGGCTGGTGTAGGGGCTGTGTAACAGGGATGATCGACATCGGGTTGGTGACCATCACCGGACACATCTGCTTTAATTTCTGCTAATTATCTTTTGTCCTTGTCTGTGCCTATATAATTTTTAAGAAACGGAACTCATATTTGAACACATTGCCTTCTGAGAAAGTAAACTTGTGGCACAGTTAAATGCAAAATCTATTTAGACATGTGTGCCTTTAGGAAGGATATTAGCAATTAATTTGCATTTTTATTATTCTAAAAATTTTATTTACGTTTTTGAAAAATGGTTATAGGAAATGGAGATAGACTTCAAAGACAAATAGCAAATTAATGGACAATAAAGAGATAAAAAGGCTTTTGGCTTCATTTAAAATACGTTGTGTTACTCAGACCTTTAGTTTGCAGGGAAAATGAGACAAAGGTCTATTAATATTCCTGTCTGATTGTTCTCTTTGTTCCACCTATTTCATAAAATTGCACTTAAAAAGTTATATAGGCATTTGAGCTTTATATAAATTCTACAGATGATCCTGGTTTTAACATCAATGGGAGGAAAAAGAATCACTGTTTTTATACGCTTTGGACCCATTTTACTGATATAATCTGATGTTTTCAATGCCATATGATCATAGGTAATTTCAGACATTTAGGGAAGTGCAACACCATGAAAGAAAAGCACACTACCAACTCACAATTAAATCATTTAGCACATCTCTTTTAAGTAAACTTACCACTCAGCTCTGTATCATTTGGTTTATTTTGGGTTTTTAGTGAGTACTAAGGAATGGAGGAAGAGACACAAGGTAAGGACCACTGGTTTGAAACGTTTGTGAATTTCCAGCCAATTGTTGCCCACATTTGGGGCTAACTGGTGGGTTTTGAAAACCTTTAAGGAACATTGGGTTTGAGTAAAGAAAGGCATTTATTTAGTGGAGAATTGAGTGTTAAGATCCTAAAGTCTACACCTTAAAAAAAGGTTAGGGTTTCATACTCTGATGGCAACATAAATAACGGAGAGGGCGTTTTTACAAATGTCTTCTTCTCCCTTCTCTTAATAGTTTTTTCCTTTGCCTCCTTTCCTCCTCAGCAAGTATCAGTGGCAACAGCAGAACTCACCTTGCTTTCATAGTACTGTAGAAGACAAGGGAGTGAGATTCCTGTTTCAAGGAACTGATAAGCTCAGATGACCACCTACAGGAAGAAGGTTTTAAAGAAGCGTTTCAAAAACTAGTCTACGGAACACCTACACAGTTCTCTGGAGTGCTTATTAAACATGCATGCCTGGGCTTTACCTGAGGTCTTGCTGAATAAGCCCTCTGGACGGGGCTAGGAGCTGCCTTTATTTATTTATTTTTTTAAGCAAGCCCCCTCAGGTAATTCTTATAAATACCAAGTTTGGAACTTTAATGTTTAAGGTAGGTTAGTCAGGATTGGTTGCTAAATAATTAGAAGCGAGGAAACAAAGAACTATTCTTTAATACCCAAAATATAATAGAAGATAGCTAATGGTAACTCAACAGGTGAGTAACAATTTATATGTGAATAGAAAAATAGGGAAATATGCTGTCTGTGGCTAGGACTTGTATGTCCATGTGTAAAATTAGAACTAGGGAGCTACTAAATTCTGAGAACTATAAATAGAGCTCCCATTGCTCAAAGGAACTGGCTTTCATGAACATTTGAGTTCTTAAGGGCATAATGCAAGTATTCTTTATAGGGAACCTTATATGTAAATCAGTGTCTCTAGGTTTCCAGAGCATTGAAACCACTTGTATAAATGCCTTTTGTTGGTATTGAGAGGAACAGCAAAGTGAATGAAAAAGTGCTCATTGGAATACTAAGTGCTGGACATACTTAAGACTTTAGTAGTCCCCAGTAGTTTGAAATAGTAGTTTGGGAGATAAGACTTAAACTGTGGCAACATGGAACTTAATTTCTTCAGGTGACAGACACAAATCTGTGCATGATTAACAATCCAAGTGAATTATGAGACGGTTGTGAGAGGAGCTCAGATGTGATCGGGTAGTGGTCAGGCGCGGTAGCCCCGTGTTCCAGCCTTGAAGGTGGGTACACACTGAAACAAAGGCAGGTCTCCTCCTTTCAAGCCTAATCTCCAGTTACCAGAAATCAGACTCTTAACTGAATAGACACCAGGAGATGAGTGGTAATTTAGTAACTCTCCAACCATTACCTTTCTCTCCTAATATTCTACCAAAACTGACAGAAAACATTTCTTTTTATTCTTTCCTCTGAGACAGTTCCATCGAGGGAGATGAGGAGGGTACCTGCTTTTGGTCTAGTTAAGGGTTGAGTCCTGAGGAGAACTTTGAAGATGAGGGAAGTGAACAGGCTCTGATTTACTTAAGAAAAGGGAAAAGGGTAAGGACTAACAAGAGTTTAAAGGAGGATAGATTATTAGGACCGAAAATGAATTTATCTGGTGCTGAATCCATGTTGCGACCCATTGACTCCTCCTCCCACTTTAACCCAGTGACAACACAAGTCTTTTTTGCTGTGTAGCTGTTCTTTTACTATTTCACTATTCTGGTGGTCCAGGGTTCAGATTTCCTCTGGCCTTTCCTGTCTGTTCACTTACCAGGACCTGACTGCTTCCTATGTGTGTGCCTGCAGTCTATCTGAACTTTGCCCAGGCTATTTCAGGTACTTAATTCCTCTTGCCCAAAGCATTTCATCAGTCTCTACCTTGCCTTCCACTGCTGATGTCCCTCTCTTTCCAGTCCATCTGTGTTCAGAGTCATCTTGCTGATTGCTTCTGTGCTGCCCCCAGATCTGTACCGGTGATAACGTGCAAACTCCTTACTTTGGTATTCTGTGTCCTCAAAGCTCTGGGTCCCACCTATTTTTCTGGTTATTTTCTGCTCTGCTCCCTCACCTACAGAAAGCTCCTGGGAATACTGTTACAGCCATAGTCCCCAAATGTCCCTTTTTTTTGCTCTGCTCTTTGTTTCAATTCCTGACTTCCTGCTCAAACCCACTTCCAACTGCCTGTGTTAGAGTACAAGGCCAGCTTTGCCCATTCTTTCTCTCCTATGTGCTCCCACAGCACTCCCATAAATCCTTCTCTGGAAAAGGAGGAAGCCCACCAATGACTTTTTTTTGGCTTCCATATCAGAAGTAGAGAGTTAGTCTTAATTCTTTGTGCCTGTGATCCCAGATCTGTATTATATAGAGCTCAGCAAATACTTAAAGGCATTCCTATTAATGACAGTAGCTACCATTTATTGAATGTCTACTGTGTGCTAGACTCTAAATGCTGTAATAGCTGGTTGAGTAAATCCTCACATTAGTCCTATGAAGGAGATGGTTTATCATCCAGTTTTACAGATGAGAAAATGGAGGCCCTGAGAATTTAAGGAGCATGTCCAGATTACACAGCTAGTTAAGTGGCAGAGCCAGGAATGGAACCCAAGCCTATCTATAAAGTTCACTTTGGTGTACTCACACTTCTGGTACTTGGCTGTGTGTTATTGCTGTTGGGATACATGCTGATCTCCCTGGTGTGATGGTGTGCTCATGACTCAAGGCTGAGCCCATGCAAATCTTAGTATTCCTAGCATAGCTCTGGCAACTTGGAATTCATTCATTAGATGCTTGCCGAGTGGAACTGCATTCCTCTGTGCCTACTAAATGGTAGCTTCCTTTAAGATGAAAATGATTTATTTTTATATTTTCTCTGTGTTGTAATACCTAATGTGCATTCAGTTAATATTTGTTGAATGAATGATGCTAGGGCTCACTTAAGTGAGGTGTTTAGGTACAAGGTGTCTGGTTTTGTGAAGGTGGGCTATCTTTGTCAGAGACCAACCCCTAAGATGTTCAGGAGAGAGTCTAGGAAGCATATAGAGCAGTTCAGAATTTTAAAGAGCTGTATGACAGCAGTGTTGTCCACCAGTCAACACTGTTCAGCAGTCTATGCAGGTGTGTCCAGGTCAGTTGAGAAGAAATTCACATTATGTCTATTTTGCTACTTATTGAGCACCTGTGTTTTCGTCATTTAGCTAGGTACTCTGTTATCTCTAGCACAGGTTTGTAGGGCAGAGTGTGTACTTTAAAATACGTTTGTCAACGAATGTTTGTATATGACTTTTTACGTAGAGTCACAACCCCTCTCTACGGCAGAGGAGGAAACTCAAACTCTGAAGAAAATAAGTGGAAACTAACAAAGCACTAGTTTTGATTTGAACCCAGGCCTCCAGGGCAGAGTTCCTTCTAGGTCGCTTCCTCTGAAAGCCACATACCCAGTGCTTTGCTACCCTGGTCCATGAAAACTATGCTCCTGGTCATTGCTGACTCCTGAGGTGTCCCAAGAGAGCTGCTAATTGCTCTTCTAGCCTGAAAGGCTCTATTCTCCTCTGTCACACCCTTGTTGACATTAGTTCTTGAGGCTTGGCAAGTCAGTTGCCACTGGGTTTTCCTAAGTGTCAGTTAAGTGTATGACTTTTACCACAGACTAAGGTGGAGGTTTTATATACTGTGAAATATTTCAGGGAATGGCTCCAGATTATTTTGTGGGACTCAACTGTCATTTTATCTTTTATTTCATTAATAATAAAGCAGTATTATCTGAATATAGAATAGTTATTCAACACCTCTTTCGGATACTGTATTTTTAAAGGAATTTGCTGAAATCCAAGGAGCCATTCATGGGAAAAATACACATAAATAATTTTGCATGTCGTCTCAGACTTTGTGGACTTGCTTCAGAATATTTAGTAGATTGGATTACCTTTCAAAGTACTATACACACTACATTAGTTGAAGCCTTACGTTTTAAAATTTTATTATATATCAAATTTCTTTTCACTGGTATTTGTTATAATGGGATTTTGTATTCCTCCTTACAGATTTAATCTTTAAAACATTTTTCGTTTCCTAAATCAACATCAAGGAGTGAAACTACTGGTTTGATTTTTTTTTTTCTTTCTATTTGATGTCTGATATTTATTAAACATTTGTTACCTTTGGGATAATTTAAGATTAAGTACTCAACAGTTGAAAATACTGTCAAATCTATCACATAATTCTCACTTAATACATAGAGTAACTTCATGATGTAAGAAGTAGTATTCCCATCTTACAAATGAGGAAACTGGAGCCTGAGGTTAAGCAACCTGCCCAAGATAACAGTAATAGCTAATAGGTCAATATTGGAACCCAGGTTTGCCTTCTTCCACTGTTCATGGTCTTTTCAGAAACCCGTTTGAAAAACACATATCTGCCTTGATCATAGCACAGTTTACCTTTAGTCTAAAGAACCAAACAAAGCAAAACTATACACTCAGAAATATAACATTAAAGGAAATTAAAAAGAAAAAGAAACTATACCTAGTATCCTAGCATCCTGCTACTCTGACAAATCAAATAGGACTTTTACTACGTCTCTTCACTATTAAATAGATACCCTGGCAGGATGAGGAGAGAAAAGCTGCTGTGAGAGAAGAAACAAAATTATTAGGGAGGTAGCTAAAGGCAGAATAAGTCTTATCTGTTGGAGTACAGGACTCAAACCCTTAAACATCTATTTGTTATAGATTAATCCTGAAGTAAAATCCCACTGGAAAAGGTGGTGGGCACTATGTGAGCTCTTTTTTTTTTCTTATTTGGCCAGAAAGAGACCTGTGATCTGTGACATACATCCCATCATGTTTGTGTTGAGTGCTGGGGGTTGTGGGACAGAGCTCAAGAATGCTTGGAAAGAATGAACCTGAATTATTAGCAAAGGGACTGAAAAAGAACGCAGGAAGGAAAACTAAAGAAAGGAAGAAAGAAAATGGAGGGCCATGTTGATCCCTTAGAGCCACTCCTGAAAGAAGAAAAAGGGGAGAAGAGGAGCTAAGTTATCTTGCAGGCCAAGTTGTGTCATTGGTTGCCTGAACTAATACTGATGCATTTTTGCTTTATTTTACAAATCATAAAGAAGTTTACCAGTATAACTGCAATTGTGTATTGCTGTCATTTATATAATTACTATAGGCCCGGTGTACAAATTCTTGCATAGGTGGGGTCCCTTGGGGTGGCCTGCAGAGTTCGGGCCCCAGCTCACGCCCCTAGCCTCATGGCGCCACCCCCCTCGCTCCACCATCCTGCCTGCCTGGTGATCAATCAGGGCCAGGCCCCCACCTGGCTCCTTCAGGGCCTGGGAGTCAGGCGGTGGCCCTGCCCTTCACGGCCACTGCAGCGACTGGCAAGGCAATTGGGCCTCCGCTCACACCTGCCTTGGCCTGGTGAACCCGCTCACGTGCTCCACCATCCTGCCTCAGTCCTGCTCTCATCGGGGCCCATTGGGGCTGGCAGCACCTCCACTGCCGCCCGCTGCCATGGCATGTATCATAGCGAGTGGTCAAACTCCTGGTTGAACTACTGCCTGAGAGGACAATTTGCGTATTAGGCTTTTATTATATAGGATTACCAGTAATTTGACCTTAGGTTAGAAAGTCACTGTTTAGTGATTTAAGGATTCAGAAGAGTAGAAATTCCCATTCTATAAATTATTAGGGAAAATCATTAGACATGAAATTTTTATTTTGAGGCTACATTTGAACCTTGTGCTCCAAAGGCAGATTTAAGAAGGCAGAATATAATGCAAGTATGTCTTCTTTCTGAGGCTGATTTAAGTTATGTATTACTAAGGTTTCTTAGGGACAGGGACCTAGCATAGAGTGAATTAAGTACTGGAAATCACACCTTAATAATATGATGCTTGTCTTTTTGTGTTCTGTTGCTTCAAGCAAATTGTGTGGGCTGTTATCTCCTGAGAAATCCCTGTAAAATGTATTAGTAATACTTTATAAGTAGGTTAGGAGAAATAATTTACTTTTCTAAAGTATTTTGAAATTCTTAGATGAAAGGCTCTGTATGAAGAAATTGGTGTCAGCTATTTTCTCTGAGTTCAGAGAAAATAGGCACCTTAGAGTGGGAAGGTTGGCTTATCTTTAGCACTTCTTTATAAGTTACTTTTATTGACTTGCAAGTGAATATCAGAAGCTCCCAAGAGTATGGTTAGCTGTAAGAGCAAACATTTTTGGGTTTGGGACTTGGAATTAGCTATGTGTTTTCATCTAAGATTTAAAACAGGTTTAAATATTAGTTTGTAATTGGCTGACTTGGAGGCAAAATATGGCCCTTTGTTGATCATGGGTCCCAACTTTTTCTCTTGCTCTTTCTTTATTTCAGAGACGGGATAAGCCTGACTTTCTGAAAAGCATCAACTTTCATTTCCTATTTGAAATTAAATCTCTTGCTGCTAAGTAACTTGTAATAGGTCTTGGAAGAAAGTGTTTCATCTATATTCATTTATACATTAAAATCTACATACTCAAATGCATCCATGTGAAAACAGTTTTGCTTGGAAGACTTAACACATTCTTGCTTTAGAGAAGCTAACAGTCTAATAGGGCAGAACTATATATATGCACAACTAATCGTAATAACATGGTGTCTTTGAAAAATGCATGCTTCTTCCTCAATTACCCTTACTTAAAGAAATAATGGTGAATGGTAGTAATAGAAATATTTTGGAATAACTTAGTAAGTTTTGCGTTTATGGATTTGCAAGAAACTTTCTGCTAATGTCCAAGAAAAATGGACCATTACAACATGTATCCCAATTTCGGTTTTGAACAAATAGTCGTACAATCTTCCACTCCCCATCGTGTTAAAAGCTCCCACTTCCCAAACAATAAAGTTAACTTTTCAATGAAAAAGAGAAAAAAAAAAGACAAATGAACCAGCCTAGGTGCAAAGGATGGAAGGTAGGGCTAATTTCCTTCCTGGTGCCTTAAAACCAGAGCTGATAGATGAAGTGTGCTGTATCCCCTCTCCTTTAAAAGGAACACCTGTTGCAGTGATTAAAAGCTTTTTATCTTGTGGGCTGAGTGCATGTTATCTTCAAAAACAAAATTATTCCCTTCCAGTGTTATGTATAATTTGTTGCTCATGTGACTGCTGAGCTGAGCCCTTTCTCCAACTGTACTAGAATTTCCAGTGAACTAGTGTGTGAATTTTCCAATTTAGGTTAGTCACCCGATTTACAGCATTCACTTGCATATCCTTATAACAGATTGTGTTTAAAATCTTCATGGCTTCACCTTTTAGGGTTCAGATTTACTATCCATTCAGTCTGTGGCCTTTAGCCTTTGGCAAGCTTTCAAATAAACAGCTCTTGCAGAGACTGTACCCACTTTATTCTCCCACCCTTGGGTTGTGGAGAACTGAAGATCACTTGAGTAATACCCCTCTCCCCATCTTCGAGCTTGCTCTGGCGCTGAAATTCGATCACAAGTGACTACTTCCTCCCCCTTCTCCGCCCCCCTCCCCATCACCAGGTAGGTTGGAGGGGGGTTGGGCTTTAGAGGGCTTAAGAGGGCCCACCACGGTAATTGACGCAATTTACATTTGTATAATAAAGAACTGAGTTACAAACAGCCATCTTGCAAATGAGCCCTTGGAGTTAGGCCTACTTGTAATAGGGTTTTGCAGTCTTGCTCCTTGGCCTTACGGGCATGGGCAGTTTATAATCTAGACAGATTTAGTTCTCAAAAAATGAAAGAATAATCATAGTAACAATAAAAAACCAGGGTCGACCTAACTGCAGTATGTGACAGCAATCTAAAGCGCAGGACCTTGAGTTTCCCCACAGTTTTATCAAAGATCATCCAGGTGTTTCTTTGAAAGCTAGAAGACACTGTCAGTAAACGCTAATACCTATCGCCTACACGGGTGTTCAGTGTGGGGTTGGGAGCCATTGTTGCGTCGTGTGTTCTGTGCGCCGGCGCGGTTCCGTGCATGCGCCGCCTTCCGCGAGGTGGGCTTTTTGCAGGGCCCTGCGCCTGGGCTCCGCGGGGCGGGCTGTCGGGAGGCGGGTGAGCTTGGGGCGGGGCCTCCTGCGACGCCCCCCTGCGCATGGGCGGACGTCTTCTCAGCTCGGCCTGACGCCGGCCTTCAATTGCCGCCGTTGTTGGTGAGAAACATCTGCGAAGGCCCGGAGCAGAGCGCTACCCGAGCTCCGCTGTCCCCGACATGTCTGATGAAAAAGATTCCCTGCGGGGAGACGAAGAGAAAGGAGAGGAGCCGGTGGTGCGGGCCACCCCCGGCAGTGCCACCCCCGGCAGTGCGCTCTCTCTGAAGCAGGCCGAGGAGGTGGACCCCCTGAAGCTGGAAGTGGCGATGGGGGCTGACGGCTTCTCTGACAGCTGCTCCGAGGACTGCTCCGACGACCTCAGCTGTGCGGCAGCCCACATAGATCCAAATCTCCTATTGCTTGTGGCTGACGAGGAGAAATGCCGGAATATCCGCAGGCAGTACCGGCAGCTCATCTATAACGTCCAGCAGAACCGGGAAGACATCGTGAACACGGCGAGCGACTCATTAACCGAGGCTCTGGAGGAAGCCAATGTCCTGTTTGATGGAGTGAGCCGAACGAGGGAAGCAGCTCTCGATGCCCAGTTTCTTGTTTTGGCTTCTGATTTGGGTAAAGAAAAAGCAAAGCAGCTGAACTCTGATATGAGCTTTTTTAATCAAGTAGCATTTTGTGATTTTCTGTTTATTTTTGTGGGTCTGAACTGGATGGAAGATGATGAACGTGATGCGTTGAATGGTTGTGATGATAACATAGTTCTTTCCTTCTGGGAGACAGTACATAAGGAAGCAACATCCTGGATATCGCAAGCTGAAACATTCCACTTTCTCTTTGGTTCATTCAAGTCAGAGTCTTCTGCCCCGAAGCGGCGACCTGGACACCATAAAAAAGCTCCCAGGGTGGAGGAAAATGTGGATATGCCTACAAAGCTGAGGAGGCTGGACCTGAGTAGCAATCAAGAAGGGACAGAAAAAGAAGTAGAAAGAATCTTGGGGTTGTTGCAAACGTATTTTCGAAAGTATCCTGACACCCCCGTATCCTATTTTGAGTTTGTGATTGATCCAAATTCTTTTTCTCGTACTGTGGAGAATATATTCTATGTTTCTTTCATTATAAGGGATGGTTTTGCAAGAATAAGGCTTGATCAAGACAGGCTGCCAATATTAGAGCCCATTAATGTTAACCAAGTGGGTGAGGAAAATGATCCCAGTTCCCATGGCAGGAAACAAGGAGTTATATCTTTGAGTTTACAGGACTGGAAAAATATTGTGGCGACTTTTGAAATTTCAGAGGCTATGATTAAAAGCTCTTACTAAATATTTTTGTTCTTAGTATAGGGTGCATTTCGTGGCCTTTCTAAAGTATCATCTCAAAATAGAGTGTAAAACCTAAATAGAAGCCCATATTGTATGTCTTGTAAAGTGAGAAAATATTTTCAAGAACATCAGAAATTGTCTTACTGTGCAGTGTATTTTTCTTGGTAGTTTATAAAGTTGTCATGATCTGTTATTTAAAAACAATCACTAGCATGTTCATGGAAATTTTTTTGAATGTCCTTTAAGACTTTATTAATAAAATTCAGTTCCAAATTTCATAAATTAAAAGGTATGTTATAATTTGCAAAAAAAAAAGGTATCGGTTATGCTCTGTGATACTGTATTCCTGTTACAGGGAATAAAATGAATCCCATATGGGATTCCTAATCAGGTTGGGGAAGGAGTGGGTAAAAAAATGCTAAATTAAAGAAAGACTATCTGTAGGGCAGTGAATGTGCAATGTTAACACACACACACACACACACGCACACACGCACACACACACACACAAACAGGTGCTTTGCTTCATTGCTAGGAAGACTTAGTAAGATTAACTCGTGGGTATCCACATTCTAAATAATTCTCCTGTGATTAGTTCAAAAGAAATATAGTATCTACTGTAGTAGATGAGGTGTCAACTAAGTGCTGAAATGTGAGTAGGAATTGGTCACAGATAGGAATGGTATACTGGACATGGAGGCAAATATAGGGAATTGTGAGAGGTTTGTGGCATTAGAAAACCATAAGATCTTTATTCCAGTTGAATGTTAAACTGGGCAAAAATGAATTACCTTTTCTGTTAGTATTCTCAGAGGTAGAAGATACTTTTGTTAGATTATTTCAAACAAAATCTTTTAACATCTAGTTCTAGTCTTTATCTGCTTGGTTAATTTCTTCTTTGACTCCTAGTTTTTCTTTGTAATTTCTGCTAGTACACCGTGTGTCCTTCAGAAATCAGTGATGTTTCATTATGTAACAACAGCCTTGAATATCTGTTCTCAATTCAATTGTGCATTTCTTAATAGGGCGTTCAATGCCTGGAACTGCCCCTGTTTCAACTGAAATAATTGATTAATTTATTCATAAAGCCATAAATGCTCCTTTTCCTTCTTTTTAAAACATAAACTAATGCCTTATTTGGAGGTTATTCCCGAAAATTTGGGTTTGTAAGAAAGCAGTTTTGAAGGTGCAGTGAGCATGCCTGTAAGCTTCTTTTCTTGATCCCTATAGGAATTTAATCTTTGGTACTAGTGGATTTTTGCCATTAAACATTATTTGGCGGGTGGATACATATTTTGCATAGCAATAATGATAAATTTTCCTATTAAGTCTAGTGTGGTATGGAGAGGGGAAATCCAAAGACTAAATGAATGACATCAAGATTGAGAGGAGAGGTTTTTGTATGTGTAATATTGAAGGGTTTTTTTTTAAGCAAAAATAGAAATTTCTTATGAAACTTGGCCAATTATTTTCCTAACAAATTAACCCTTAGATTTCCCAGTCAGTTTGAGTGGAGGTTCTGCATGTCATGACCCTTGACCTCCCCCACAGTTCATAATGTAGACAGATTAGTTCTCACACAAAATTTTGAAGGAATGCTGACCCTTCCTGGTTGTCTATCACCCTTTTATTTAGCAGTCAGAAAGCATCTTTTGGTCTCACTGATCTTCACTTTAGCCTGTTTCTTTCTACCAATTGAGTTCCTTGATTTCCAGAGACTTGCTGTTTGCGGAAAAGATACTCTTAAAATGATAGCAAAAAAAAGAAAAAAATCTTGCCTCAGTTCTTTACTTGCCACCAGATTGCTCTGTTAAATGCCTAGTGTATTTACCAGGAGTATTTGAGACTTAGTGATGACTAAAAGCAATAATAGAGAATGTGAAGGTTTGGGGTCTTCTCTACAGTTATAGCTGTTAAAATATAAATAAAATTAACCACTTGTTTTGTTTTTACTGGTTGTCATGATACCTGGGTTGCCTTATCACTTTGAAATTAAAATGACTGCTTGCTTACCTTGAAGAAAAAGGTGAATTGACCAATAGGTAATTTAATTATAGAGACTTAGGTATCCACCAAATTGCAAATCTTGTGGGTTTCCCACTAATACAGTTAGAGTGGCTCAAATTTCAGATTTCAGTAAAATCAACTGAACTTAGGAGAATATTATGGCAATTTTTTTTTTTTTTTACTAGAACTTTCTTATATAACAACCACTTTCTGTTCAAAGGACCTGGGATTAGATCCTGACCCTCTAATATTCTAGTAGAGACTTTGGGCAAATCATTGAACCTGTAAACCTTAGTTTTTTTTTGTATTTTGTTTTTTTTACTAAGTGAAAATAATACCTATCTCAAGTTTACAGTAAAGATAAAATTAGAAAATGTATGCGACAGGTACTTTAAAATATGAACGATTGGGTATGATATAGTGAGAAAAAGAAGAGATTTTTTATCATACAGACTTGAGTTCCATTCTTAGTTCATGGCAAAGCTCTTAATCTCTAAGTGTTTTTATATTGTCATTTCTGAAATGGGAAAGACATCTGCTTGGAAGACTATTGTGAGAATTAAATGGTAATACACGTACGTACAATGTGCACGCGTGCACACACATACACCTACCCCACCCCACCTCCTGTAGCACTCATCGTGAGCACTCATATTGGTGCCTCATTCTCTAGATCAGGGTTAGAAAATCCATGCTGCCACCTCCTTCCATGGTGACCATCTCTGTCATGGTTTATGCACTTTATTTGCGTGCACACACATACACCTACCCCACCCCACCTCCTGTAGCACTCATCGTGAGCACTCATATTGGTGCCTCATTCTCTAGATCAGGGTTAGAAAATCCATGCTGCCACCTCCTTCCATGGTGACCATCTCTGTCATGGTTTATGCACTTTATTTTAAGTTTAGATATGACTTCATTTGTTTTAGGAAATCAGTTACCAAGAGATTGGAATTGGTGCTTTGTTGATTTATGTACCAACTACTTGAGTGCCCACTGTGGCCAGTTACTGCTCTAGGCACTAGGGAAAAAGTGGTGGACAGAATATGACCCAACTCTCATGGAATTTATATTTTACTGGGTGTATTAGTTTCCAATTGCTTTTATAACAAATTACCATTTAGTGGTTTAAAACCAATTATGTTTTATAGTTCTGGAGTTTGGAAGTCCAAAATTGGTTTCTCTGGGCTAAAATATTGTTTCTGCACACTTGAGTTGCTTTCAGTATTATTTTTGCACACTTGAGTTGATTTCGGTATTATTTTTGCACACTTGAATTGTTTTTGGCATTGTTTTTGCACATTTGAATTGCTTTTGGCCTTTTTAAGGGGAATCTGGAGCAGTGTTTTACTGGGGTGGGGGAAAGACATTACTGAGAGGCAGATGAAAGAGAGAAAAGAATAGCTAATATGTAAGCCCAGCAAACACCTGCAGTGGGGTGTTGTGTATTAACACTTATGTCCTACTAGAGGCCTGGTGCATGAATTCCTGCATGGGTGGGGTCCCTTGGGGGTAGCCTGCGGGGATCTGGCCCCAGCTCGTGCCCCTAGGCTTGCAGCCCCAGCTCAGCCCCCAGCCCCTCAGCTCCGTAGCTACTCCTGGCACACTGCCTTGGCCTGGCTGGCGCCACCCCCTCACCTGCTCCACCATCCCACCTGCGGGGCGATTGATTGGGGCTGGGTCCTCCACCGGCTCCCTCAGCACCTGGGAGCCAGGCAGCAGCCACCACCCCTCACTGCTGCTGCTGGTCGCAGTCTGTGGGGCAATCAGCAAGGCGATCAGGCCTCTGCTTGTATGCACTTTGGCCTGGCACTGCCCGCTCACCTGCTCCACCATCCTGCCAGGGTCCCACTCTCATCAGGGCCCATTGGGGCTGGCAGCGCTTCCACTGCTGCCCGCTGCCAGCGCTGCATCACCGATGCCTGCCATGTTTGTGCCGCCCCCTGGTGGTCAGCGCACGTAATAGTGAGCCGTTGAACTCCCAGTTGAGCTCTCAAGGGGACAGTTTGCATATTAGGCTTTTATTATATAGAATAGCATGGTTCTCAGTGAGGTCTGGATTCCTATAGGGGCCCCTGAGGCTCGTTCAGGAAGTTCTTGAGATCAAAAATATCTTAGTAATACTAAGATGCTGTTTGTCCCTTTCACTCTAATTTTTTTTGCAAGTCTACCATAGAGTTTTCCAGAGGGTACATGCATGACAAGTGATGTTACAATAGAGTGAACCGCAGAAAAGATATGGGCTGCCTTTTATTAAGACAGACATTAAAGAGAATTACCAAGATATAAAACAATGCCACTGTTCTTGCCAATTAAAAATGTTTTAAATAAATTGTTTAATAAAATATTAAGATATTTAATGACTTACAATATTTTAAATCTTTTCTTAGTTTTAATTTTTAATATGATAAATATTATAAATAAACCCCATTAATCAAAGCTCTTTGGGGTTCTAAAAATTTTAAATTGTAAAGGGATTCTGAGACTAAAAAACTTTGAGAACTCTTCTGTATCAGCTACTATAATTAGCAGCCACTATTTCTAGTAGTTGTAATTGAAGGTGAAAGGAAGGAACATTTTTCTCTAGTCTGCTTACCCCATCTGTATGCTCCTTTCTTACAATGCCTGGCGGAGGGAGCTGTCTTCTACTGTCTCTTCTTTATATTTCAGACGGGAAACCACTTTCCTGCAGCTGAATTACAGTAGTGTCACTTTTAATTTAGATTAAAATTTGAAGACATCATGTTTAGTTCTGGAGTCAGCTGAATGCTTCAGTTGCCTGTCTTTGTGATTTTACACAGTTAAAAATGTTCAGGCTCTCTCAGAGCTTGCTTTGTAAAGTCTCTACACTGGTTGATATAATCTGACTTTAACCTTGGACCATAAGAACCCAGGACTGATACAGAATTTCAGCACAGAACAGATTATAAACATTGTTGGAGGGAGTATGTGGCATGACAATGCTGCTTTTTTTTTTTCTTGCTCTAGTAGCTATGTTGGGGGAGGTGGTTGCAAGAATGGGTGGTTTTCTTTTAGGCAGCCAGTGACTGTGTTCTGGCATCATTTGTGTCAAGTAGATGCAGATAAAATGAGGCTGAGATTCAAAATGGTTATTTTCCAGAAGAACATCTAAGTGCATTTATTAATTCTTTCAGGCCAGCAAGTCAGCTTTATGTTCTTTAAAAAAAAATTTTTTTCTAGCTTTATGCTCTGTGATACCAACTAGAGCAGCGGTTCTCAACCTGTGGGTCGCAACCCTTTTGGGGGTCGAACGACCCTTTCACAGGGGTCGCCTAAGACCATCGGAAAACACATATATAATTACATATTGTTTTTGTGATTCATCACTATGCTTTAATTATGTTCTATTTGTAACAATGAAATTGGGGGTCACCACAACAAGAGGAACTGTATTAAAGGGTCGCAGCATTAGGAAGGTTGAGAACCACTGAACTAGAGAGTAATGCTTGTTATCTGAAGATTATATTGGTCCTTTGATCTGAATGGCTATTGTTACCAAATTGTTTTTCCCCCCACAGTGCCTTGTGTTGAAGGAGGAGCCTCTGCCATAATGCCAGTTGATGAATACTGGCTGTGTTTACCAGCCTCTCATGTTAGACCTTTTGTACAGACCGTCAGGGTGATGCAGACTTGTCCCCACTGTTGCTGGTTTCCAGGTGTTCTGCCTTGCATCCCTGGACCATCATGTGTACCTGCTATGCTGCCAAGGGGCAGCCACAGTGCTGCACCTCCCCCTCCTCCTCCTCTTCCTCCGCCATCACCACCACCTCCCTCTGTTGCACCCCCTTCCACATCCCAAGCATCCTGTTCTACTGACCCCAAGCTCAGCCTTTCACCCTCAACATCCGAGGTAGGCAGGAGAAAAATGTAAAGTCTAGGCTGGTAAGTTGGGGGCTTTTTTTGAATTAAGGTTAAAACTTGATTTTTAAAAAACATTTTTTATTATGCTTATTAACTTTTCCAGTTATTATCACATATTAGCACAGATTTTTTATTTTAATGAACGGTAATATTAAGTATATCACCAAAACTGTATTTAAAGCTAATGTGAAATGGTAAATAATGTGTATAAAAACCAGGGGAATGAACTTTTTTAAAATTAAAAGTCCAGCCCTGACCAGTTTGGCTCAGTGGCTAGAGCGTCGGCCTGTGGACTAAAGAGACCCAGGTTCGATTCTGGTCAAGGGCATGTACCTTGGTTGCGGGCACGTCCCCAGTAGGGGGTGTGCAGGAGGCAGCTGATGGATGTTTCTCTCTCGTGGATGTTTCTAACTCTCTATCCCTCTCCCTTCCTCTCTGTAAAAAATCAATAAAATATATATATATAAAAATTAAAAGTCCAACAGTTATAGTATAAAGACTGTTATGGTTGTAACCGGTTTGGCTCAGTGGATAGAGCGTCGGCCTGTGGACGGAGGGGTCCCAGGTTCGATTCCGGTCAAGGGCATGTGCCTTGGTTTCGGGCACATCCCCAGTGGGGGTGTGTAGGAGGCAGCTGATCGATGTTTCTCCCTCATCGATGTTTCTGACTCTCTATCCCTCTCCCTTCCTCTCTGTAAAAAATCAATAAAATATATTTAAAAAAAAAAAAAAGACTGTTATGTGCCAAGTATATGGAATCTAAATACCGAATACAATACAGGAGGCTTCATGTACAGGTAGATTAAATAAATGAGCTTTATAGAGTTTTTATTTCTTTACCCCCACCCCTCCTTTTTTATTCAAAATGCCCTGCAGAATTAGAGACTTTTCCATTTATGTCAATTGATGATTTATTTCTGAATTTCTAGATTTTATGCCTTACCTAAACAATATAGAAAAGTCTTAAGTATTTGGCTAATCTGTTTCAATGGCTAGTCACCAGGCCACTCACTATCTTCATCTGAGACCCTAGCCCACACATTATTGTACCTTTGACTGGAAAATAAAGATGATTGACAAATTGTATTGATGATTCTATTAAAAACATACAGTACAAATGTTTAAAAACCTAATTTAAAACCTAGTTTAAAAATTCTGGGATTTGCCCTAGCTGGTTTGGCTTAGTGCAGTGGTCGGCAAACTCATTAGTCAACAGAGCCAAATATCAACAGTACAACGATTGAAATTTCTTTTGAGAGCCAAATTTTTTAAACTTAAACTGTATAGGTAGGTACATTGTTATTAACTTAATTAGGGTACTCCTAAGGCTTAGGAAGAGCCACACTCAAGGGGCCAAAGAGCCGCATGTGGCTCGCGAGCCGCAATTTGCCAACCACGGGCTTAGTGGATAGAGCACTGGCCTGTGGACTGAAGGGTCCCAGGTTCGATTCTGGTCAAGGACACATTGCCCAAGTTGTGGGTTCGGTCCCCAGTGGGGGGCCATGCAGGAGGCAGCCAATTAATGATTCTCATCGTTGATGTTTCTGTCTCTTTCTTTCCCTCTCTGAAATCAATAAAAAAATATTTTTTAAAAAAGAACAATCCTGAGTTGCTTCTTCAATATTAAAAAAAAAAGTTCTAGAATAAAAGGACGGATCAAATTTAATTTAGGCCTAAATTGATTTTGTTGGGCCATCAGCACCTTACTTATGTGACACTTCGAGTAGCTATCTGTGATGTGAGAAGATTGACTGTTTCATTTGTGTGCTGTAATATAAATGAAACAACATTTTTTCTTTGAAAAACTCCTTTTGCTTTTCTTTAAAGAAAGGTTTTTCACAAAACTTCAGACATTGCTGCTTATAAGTTAAATTATTTTCCCTTTCATTGTTTTTGTTCTTTAGGCTTATCAAGAGGGCAGACTTCAAAAGCTACTAAAAATGAATGGCTCTGAGGATCTTCCCGGGACCTACGACTATGATCTCATCATCATTGGAGGGGGCTCAGGAGGACTGGCCGCTGCTAAGGCAAGTCATTTTATGTGTTATGTGGGTTACAGCAGTTCTCCAGATTCTCTGTGGAATTTGAGCCACTTTTGTGACATTTTGCACATTAACTTGGGTAGGGCATGTTAAGGGGACCACTTTATAAGTCATTTTTCCAGCTTGAACTAAATGTTCTTTATTTTTTTAAAAAGATACTTGTATTGATTTCAGAGTGAGGAAGGGAGAGGTGGGGAGAGAGATATAGACAGCAATGATGACAGAGAATCATTGATCGGCTGACTCTTGCACACGCGCGTGCGCGCACACGCACACACACACACATACACACACACACACACACACACACCACTGATGATCAAGCCCGCAACACTGGCATGTGCGCTGACCAGGAATTGAATTGTGACCTCCTGGTTCATAGGTCGATGCTCAACCACTGAGCCACGCTGACCGGGCTGAACGATACGTTCTTTACATAAAAGTACTGGACTTAGTATTGTTGGGATGCATTTTTTTTTTTTAATATATTTTATTGATTTTTTTTTACAGAAAGGAAGGGAGAGGGATAGAGAGTTAGAAACATCAATGAGAGAGACACATCGATCAGCTGCCCCCTGCACACTCCCCAGTGGGGATGTACCCGCAACCAAGGTACATGCCCTTGACCGGAATCGAACCTGGGACCCTTGAGTCCGCAGGCCAACGCTCTATCCACTGAGCCAAACCGGTTAGGGCAAGGGATGCATTTTTATTCATTTTAAGTTTGGTGGATTTTTCAAAGATAATAAGGGTGTTGTGTGGAAATGGTTTGAAATTAAATATATTTCTTATTCTTAATAAATATTTTTTTTCCACTTTGATGTTCCTATTCACAACTCCTCCTCCACAATAGAAAGATGGAGAGTGGTTAGATTTCTTAAACTCAGTAAAAATGATTTGCCTCTTGTGTACATACTGTGAGCTAAGAGAATAACCACTAACACTGGCCTGGGGGTGGCCGGTAGAGGATTACAAATAAGAGAGGTCGGAGTGAGGCTCCTAGCCCTGAGTTGAGATTGATTTGCCATGTGTGAAGGGGCCCTTGGAACTGTCATTCTTGCTGAAGAGGTTCTTTTAAAAGATGAGGTGCTTATACTCCTTGTATCTTGTGGTGAATCAGTAAAGGTAGATTCAAAGGAAGCTGCCCAATATCGGAATAGGCCAATACCTGGTATTAAGCAGTGCTTTGCTATAAATGACTAAGGCCTAGTACTGTGTATATGTATTTTACTGACGTGATGGTGGTTTTGGAGGACACATAGACTCAGTATTTTCAAATAACCCTTGGAGGTCTAGTTGCCAATACACAAAGCTTATTATTCTCTGAGAAAGGTAAAGGATGCTCTTCAAAATGAACTTTTGACTGTCATCACTCCCCTAAAATAGATTGGGAAATCTTATAGATATCAACTTTTTCATTGGCTCCTCACATTAGTAAATCTGACAATTTTAAAGGAAAAACTTCTCCAATATTCTGCCTAGAAACAAAACTTAAAAGTACTTTAAAAAAGATTTTAAGATACAGGCTGGATCAAGGGTTATAGATTATCAGTAAGTCTGTTTTACTGGCTACTTAGCACTTGCTTTGAAATGGTCATGTTTTTCAGATGATCTCTTAATTTGTTACTGTTTGAGTGGAATTATGTAAGAGGATGCTAAGATTTCCAGCTGATGGACAATTTTATAACTAATTTGTGTGTTCTTAAAGCCACTCATAGGATTATCTAAATATTGCTTAATTTTTTTCTTGAAATAGCACTAATTTTGGTATATGAAATTCCCAGGTATTAATAACTGGTGTTGCTTTAGGCATTGTAGCCTAATAAAAATAGCATGGATTTTTTAACATCCCATTTCCAGTCTGTCATGTTAACTTTTCTAACTCATTTTAATAATTTTATTTTCTAGGAGGCAGCCAAATATAACAAGAAGGTGATGGTCCTGGATTTTGTCACTCCAACTCCTCTTGGTACTAGATGGGGTAAGTTTTTAAAATATTTTAGAAGTGAATATTTGTAGGAGCAGGTTTTTCCTTGGTATTGGTTTAAATGGCTCCTAAAATCCAATTATAAAATTAAACAACCAGCCCTGGCTGGTGTGGCTCAGTTTGTTGGAGCGTCATCCATCCTGTACACCATAAGGTGGAGTGTTCAATTCCTGGTCAGGGCACATACTCAGATCGTGGGTTCAGTCCCTGGTCAGAGTGTGTGGGAGGCAACCAATCCATATTTTTCTCTCACATTGATGTTTTTCTCCCTCCCTTCCTCTCAAATCAATTAAACAAAACAAACCCCAAAACATGTACCTTTTACTTATGAAAATTTAGGTTCCTGGAAGTTAAGATCATACAAAACTTTATCCACAACTTTTATGATGATTTAAAGCTAAATCATACCATTTTGTTCACCTTCTCACCTGCCTACATTTTACTCTCATGGTGACAGCTACCATGTTTTAAGCTCAAACATGCTAATCTTTTTTTTTTTTTTTTTTTTTAAGAATTCTTTTGTGAGAAAGAATCTTCTTTAAAACATGCTCCATCTTCTTTAAAACATGCTCATATATTGAGGCCTGCGCAGGTCCCAACCTGACTGTGGTTTGGAGTTGCTATCCGCCTCATAAAGTAAAGCAGAGGATTTGTCTTCTGGGAGGACTAAGTCGTCTTCTCCTTTGAAAAAGCCTCTCACATAGTTTGTTTTGTCATCTTTTAGGAATAGGAGGGCAAGTATTGAGGCCTCAGGAGTCTGGGTTTTCATTTGAGGTAGAAAGAGAAGATAATGGTTAGAACTGGAAAGTTGAGAGTGGGGTGTAGGTACTTCCAGAATATGTCACTGTTAACCCAGTCTGGGCTTCATGATAGTCATAGAGATGGATTCCTTAATAATAAAATAGTAATAAAAATACAGTTTATAAAATGCTCATATATACCATATCTTATATGTAGTTCCAGGCCCACTACAGTTCAATTATGCTCAGTTTCACAACCCCTTTATCAGGTAGTTCTGCTCATAGATTCAATGGCAAGTATGGGTTGTGCACAAAGTAAAATTTCAATTTCTAGCATCTTTATCAGCAGGCAATTAATTTTGAATCTTTGCAGTATGTGGACATTTGCTCATTTTTGTGTTTTCTGATGTCTGTGTTTGGAATATAAGGCTATCTGAACTTAGAAATGTCACGAGACTTAGGGATAAACTTGTCTAAACAGTATTGGCTACATTAAGCAAATAAACTGTGGTTCATAGACTAGTAATAATTGTGGATCTTTTTCTTTGAAGGATTGTAAAGCAGGTTGTGAACTGATTTCTCAATGTTGTTGCAGGTCTCGGAGGAACATGTGTGAATGTGGGATGCATACCGAAGAAGCTGATGCACCAAGCAGCTTTGTTAGGACAAGCCGTGCAAGACTCTCGGAACTATGGATGGAATGTTGAGGAGAAAGGTATGGGGGGGAAGCTGTGTTCC
This sequence comes from Myotis myotis, assembly GCF_014108235.1. NCBI lineage: Eukaryota > Metazoa > Chordata > Mammalia > Chiroptera > Vespertilionidae > Myotis > Myotis myotis. The sequence continues at coordinate 200,708,993 of NW_023416335.1, forward strand.
CTTTGTGCTTTGGGGGGTTTGAGCTGTGATCTTGCAGTACATCATCCATTTTATGGGACTAGCAATAACCTGGAAGTTGTTTTTATTTACATTTTTAATGGATAAAATCACTACAGTTATCTTGTGTCAGGTGGTGACATAGCTATTATGGTAAGAACAGATATTACACTTAGAGTTTCTTTCTTTACTAGAAAACCAGAATTCTTTCAAAGAAATCATAGAGAATTTCATAGAGGAGTACAAATTACATTTACTTTCCTTTGAAGCTGTTACATTTTTCTCAGTTCAAAGAAGTCTGTTTCATGAGCTGATATTTTGGGGGTGGAGGATGGTTAGTCTTTGTCAGATTAAAAGTATTTGGAGCCCAGTCAGTGTTGCTCAGTGGTTGAGCATTGACCCATGAACTAACACAGTGGTTCTCAACCTTCCTAATGCCATGACCCTTTAATACAGATCCTCATGTTGTGGTGACCCCCAACCATAAAATTATTTTTGTTGCTACTTCGTAACTGTAATTTTGCTACTGTTATGAATCGTAATGTAAATATCTGATATGCAGGATGTATTTTCATTGTTACAAATTGAACATAATTACAGCATAGTGATTAATCACAAAAACAATATGTAATTATATATGTGTTTTCCAATGGTCTTAGGTGACCCCTGTGAAAGGGTCGTTCGACCCCCAAAGGGGTCTCGACCCACAGGTTGAGAACCGCTGAACTAACAGGTCGCTGGTTGATTCCTGGTCAGGGCACATGCCCAGGTTGCAGGCTTGATCCCCATTGGGGGCAATGCAGAAGGCAGCCAGTTGATGATGTTTCTCTCTCATCGATGTTTCTATTTCTTCGTGCCTCTCACTTTGTCTCTAAAAGTCAATAAAAGCATATTTTTTAAAAAAAGCATTTAGAGTACCCTAGAAAAGTTGAAGAGGAATTTGTTGACTTTATCTGGTAGGAGAATGACATGAGGTCTGGCACAGCTTCATGGCTAATTAATGACGTAGGTCACTAAGTCCTTGGAGAATGAAACTCTAGCCCCTATCTGATTTTAGCTTTGAGATCTATGGGTTATGGGACATTTGAGGGACATCTTTCATCCAGAAGCTAGGGTAAATTATTTTGTGGCTTTTTTTGGAGTTTTAATTAATAGTTGATTATTTTTTTAAAAAGGCCTGCATACATGCTTTGAAAAACTTTGCTTCCACTCAAACTAGTCAGGCTTCCTTTATTGATGCTTTTCTTTCTCATTTAAAATTAACTTTTTTTATCCTTGGCATCTCCACCAATAAATAAATAAGTAAATAAATAAAAAAATAAAATAAAATTAACTTTTTTCCCAAGTCTGGAAGAGCAGGGCCAATCAGGGGCTTGGGGCGCTGCCACTGTCACACTCAGGGCAGGGCCGATGGGGAGGTTGTGGCTCTACCCCATCACACACAGAGCAGGGCCTGTGGAGGGAGTGGGGGTCGGGGTGCTGCCCTCTACACCCACAGAGCAGGGCCGATCAGGGAGTTGGGGCGCCTCCACTCTCACACTCAGGGCAGGGCCGATGGGGAGGTTATGGCTCTACCCCGTCACAGAGCAGGGCCTGTGTGTGGGGGGGGTGTTGGGGCGTCGCACCCTGTCACACACAGAGCAGGGCCGATCAGGGGGTTGGGGCGCCACACCCTGTCACACACAGCCGCAGGGCGATCAGGGGGTTGGGGAGCTCCCCCGTATCAGGCACAGAGCAGGGCTGATCAGGGGGTTGGGGCGCCTTCCCCTGTCACGAACAGAGCAGGGCGGATAGGGAGGTTGTGGCCCCGCCCCCTGTCACACACAGAGCCGCAGGGCAATAAGGGGTTTGGGCGCTGCCCCCTGTCACGCTGATCCCGGTGCCGGGAGGCCCCTCAGTTCCGCTGATCCCGGTGCTGGGAGGCATATTACCCTTTTACTATATAGGATAGAGGCCTGGTGCATGGGTGGGGCTGGCTGGTTTGCCCTGAAGGGTGTCCTGGACCAGGGTGGGGGTCCCCACTGGGGTGCCTGGCCAGCCTGGGTGAGGGGATGATGGCTGTTTGCAGCTGGTCACACACCCTTCAGGGTGGGGGTCCCCACTGGGGTGCCTGGCCAGTCTGGGTGAGGGGCTGAGGGCTGTTTTCAGTCTCGCGGGTGACTGAAGCTCCCAACTGCTCCTTTTTTTTTTTTTAATTCTGGGCCAGCTTTAGCTCTGGCTCCAGCTCTGAGGCTTCTGCTGGGTTCTATAATGGAAACAATGTATAACTCCAGCTCTGAGATCCCGGCTTGCTGAAAGCAGGTTTCCGGGTTTTTTTTTAGCTTCTATATTTATTACAATGTTTCAAACTGCAGGCTCAGAGGCTGGCAAGGCAGGCGGGGAACGTTGGTTTCCTTCATCACTGAAGCAAGCAATTCTCATGTTAGTTTCAAGCTGCCTGGCTGCCAGCCGCCATCTTGGCTGGCAGTTAATTTGCATATCACCCTGATTAGCCAATGGGAAGGGTAGCGGTCGTATGCTAATTACCATGTTTCTCTTTTATTAGATAGGATAATAAGCATTGGCTATTTTTTATGTTGAATTTATTTCTAAGTTATATAATAAGAACTAATAAATGCACTGCAACAGGGGTAATAAAAGCCACTAGAAGCATAGCCCACATCTGTGCAGCAAAAGCTCCCTGAATGTCATGGGAGTTTTAAAACTTAATTCAAGGTTTTTTTATTTGTCTATCCTTACAAAAATTATTTATCCAACCAATTTAAGTTTTGCCACTTTTGTGTCTCCTCCCCCTTTCCATATTTTAAAGTAGAAATACATAGTTTTCTATTTTTATACCTTACACCTCTTGTATTTGTCAGCCACAAAAGCAATCTCCGTCTTTGTAGTTAAATCCCTTCACTCTTCCCAAGTTGAAGCCTGGTGGTTTGCTTATTGTAATCTTCAGCTTTTCTCATTAAGCTGAAGCAGGCAGTGGCCTTGCTGTGAGGACCAGAGGCGGGCTTTGTAGGAGTGGCCTATCAGGATCCACTGAGGGAGCAGTAATTACTCCCTTCCTTTTGTGTTTAAATGATTGTGGTAAAGAATCAGTGGATTTGGACAAATGTTTATGTCATTAGATCTTAGAGGAAGAAGGAAACTTAGAGATGTAATTTTCAGATGAGAATCCCCTAGAGACTGCTGATTCATGTTCCTAACAGATAAAGTGAGAAGGCTTATTTTGCATTTTTCTTATAGAAACAGATCTAATTGTGTGTCCTTGAACAAAGAACAGTGCTCAGTTTTCTGGGAAGAGTCTTCTCTGACACTGAAAATAGTTCCCAGTGTGGTGAGGGAGGACAGGGACAGCTAAGTCTGCCCAGTGACAGGGGAGTGACACCTACGGGACGCAGCCTGTGATCTGACATTTCCCTGAAGCTCCAAATGGAGAAAGTACGGAAAGCATCTAAGGCCTTAAAAAAATTACTTGAGCTCCGTTATGTAAATTGGATGAATTGGTCCTTTCTGGAAGATGTATAGGCTTTATATTTTCTAAGATTTCCCTATTTGAATTCTCTTGTACTTAAGAATTATGTGTATCTTTAAAATATTAAATATTTGGAAAGCTTTAGAATCCCTTTGTCAATAGAAAGAAAGCAAGCTCATTGGTTTGCAATTGGGGGCTTGTAGTTTGGGATAGATTCTCCTACCACACACCTGTCTTTTCACATACACTGTCTGCGTTTGCCACTGGGTTAGTGTGTGGCCTTGGGCAGGCCATTCGTCCTTCTTGGGTTACAACTGGTAGGCCAGGCCAGTGGAATTGGGAGGCCTAGGAGAAATGCTGGGGCCATGCCAGCAGATGGGTGAGTGTGGGGATGTGGAGTATTCAAGTAATATTTGGGAATGCAGTGCATTTATTCCTTATTATACAATTTAGAAGTTTTTATCCATTGAAGGTGGTGGATTTAGGCATTATCAGAAGACAGGGCAGCCCTGGAGAACTGGGGTTCAGGAATGCTATGACGAATAGTCCAACAAGGATCCAGTGACCATAATAGTATGTAAAGTAGGAATTTGGGTTTTACAAGACCAGAAATTCAGTTTCCAGACTGGAATGCAAGGTCAGGACATAGGAGCAGCTAGAGTGCCCTTATGCTAAATCCCAAACTGGTGGGTGGAACTTTTAAAATCCTTCTGCCTGATCAGAATCACTCTATAGAGACTGGGGATGGATGGTGGTTGGCTCTCCCCTTATCAGAGGATCAAGGATCTCTGGTAGAAAAGGGGGTTTGAGAAGTTTGGAAATCGGGGGATCTGACGGCAACAAAGGAAGGCTGACTGAGATTGGAACAGGTCTAATCGTTGAATTTGGATTTCTGTCATTGAAATAACAATTTGTTGGTGCTGTTATTTACTCTCAACTGTGTCTTCTTTTAGAATATGGTATCTGCTATAGGATTAGCAGAGTATAGTTCACTTAGTAGTTCTACAACTGTAAAGTTTCAGAAGTGAATCTTCCCTTTAATCTAGTCCACTTTTTCTTCATGGGGGTGTTAATGGCATTGGGTTAATGGCACTGGCACTTTGTTGGGCCAGACAGCTCCTAGTTGTAAGGAACTGTAGTGAAGGATGTTTAGCATTACTGGCCCTTGGGCATCCCTAAATCACTGTAACTAAGCCAAAATCACCACTAATAAAATGCTGGGGTTTGCTTAAATATCCTAGTTTTTTTTTTTTAAAAAGAGTGGAGCCTGGCCAGTGTTGCTCAGTGGTTGAGCATGGGCCTATGAACCAGAAGGTCTTGGTTCAATCAGGGCACATACCTGGTTTTGTGGGCTTGATCCTAGTAGGGGGCCTGCACGAGGCAGCCGATCAATGATTCTCTCTCATCATTGATGTTTCTCTCCCCCCCTCTCTCTCCTTCCCTCCCCCCACCCTCCGTCCTTCCCTCCCTCCCTCCCTTTCATTTCTAGATAAAGAAGAAAAAAGTTGAGAATGGTTATTTTAGTCTTAAGAATGTCCAGGAAGCTTTGCATTATTTAGTATTATGGTAGTTTTCTAAAAAGGAAAGAATATTTGAAGATTAAAAGGTTGTTTATGGCTTGAAATGAAGGACTTGCCCTTTTCAACTGAACGCTCTGCTCTTTGTATTCCATGTAAATAGTTACTGAGAAACGATCTTCTCCAGGCAGTTGAAAGGCTAAATGTCTTGTCTTATTTCCTTGTGCAGTTGGACATGACTGGGGGAAAATGACCGAAGCCGTGCAGAATCACATTGGCTCTCTGAACTGGGGCTACCGCGTGGCTCTGCGGGAGAAGAAAGTCACCTATGAGAATGCATATGGGCAGTTTGTGGGTCCTCATAGGATTAAGGTAATTGTGTGACAGCCTAAGTAGCTCCTTTTGGTTTGTGTTGGAGGCAAGGGAGGAAAGGAGAAGGGGATTATCCTCATGAAAGTAATAGCACTGTGACCCAGAGTGCCCAGTGTGGAGATTCTGCCATCACATCTCCTTGTGGGGCTTTCTTCTGTGGTGTTGGAGAGAGTAAGAGAACTAGATTCAGGGCCACACCATCTGGATTTGAGTCGTGGCTCTGCCATTTACTGGCATAGTGACCTTGAGCAAGTCCCTTAATTGCTCAGAGCCTTAATATCTCTTATGTATTACCAAATTTATATGCGGATCAAATTGGACAATGTGGTGAATGGCCTTTATTAACTGTGAAGTTACAATTCTACGTCATGAGAACTATTAAAAACTGACATTTTGGTTCCTTTGTAGACAACGAATAACAAAGGCAAAGAAAAAATTTATTCAGCAGAGAGATTTCTCATTGCTACCGGTGAAAGGCCACGTTACTTGGGCATCCCTGGTGACAAAGAATACTGCATCAGCAGGTAAGGAAAAAATCGCAGGGAGAAAAGAAAAACCCATTGTGGATTTATGCTTTTGCTTTTGTCTTAAAACCCATTATGTCCATTTCCTGTAACTTAGTGGATTTTTTTTACCATATTTTTGCCCAAAGGGGCAGGGGTTTGGGAAAAAAGAGAAAGGAAAAATTATTTTAGATATGAGAATATTTTAAAAATTAAAAACTATAAACATTGGTTATCTTACCACCCAGAGTTTACATCACTAACATATAGATGTATGCTTATATTGAAATTTATATATGTGTGAATATGTTTTATGAATGTATTTTATAAAACCAGATGGACAGTCACAAACATTTTGTGAAATGATACATATGTGTGTATATATATAGGATCGTCTGTTACCTTACCCTTTAACACTTGCAGTGTGACACTGAAAGAATGAGAGGATGGCAGACCATTTAGATTTATCAAAGCTTGGTCCCTATTCACTGTTCAATTCCCTGTTCAAATGTTTGCGGTGTCAGTGTAGATGAATCTTCCAAAATAAGTGAGTCAAGTAAGAAGGTTTTGCTAAGTGATTTATTTTTGTCCAAGTGATAATACTGGTGACATTGTTTTTCAGATGTTTTAAATTATCAAGACATTAAGATAGATTGTTGATAAACATGTCCTCTTGGATGCTTTTTCCCCAGTGTATCTGATTGTGTTATAGATTACTCTTTTTCAGGCCATTTTGGGAGGGGGGGGATGATTTATTTCCTCTGTGCTTCATATAGGAGCAGCTCTGATGGCAACTGTTGTCTTTGTTGTTTTGAATAGGCTTCCTTCTCAGAATTTAAAAAATTTATTTTCTAATGCTTATGTGATTTCACTCATATATTCAGTATTCTTCATTGAGCAAGAAGATTTTGTCAGATTTTACTTTTTATAATTGACGTTTACATACAAAGACTGTATGTTGGGTTTTTCCCCACTCTTGATAATTGGTATTCCAGATAAGAAGTACCTGACTTTCCACCTCAGGGAGAGCTGAGTGGTGGGATGAGGGTTTAGATTTTCAAATGTAGGATATTAAACACAGTAGTGAAGAATTGTTCCAGACAATTCAGAATCGGTTTGTTTGACTGTGAGTTGGACTGTGGTCAGAAGTTACATAGTTTGCTGTGTTTGGCCCCAGAGTAGCTTGAGCTACTCCCCAAGCCACTGGGTGGCAACAAAGGGAGAGTCTAAGTCCTTATAAAAACTTCTCATATTATGTATGTAGTAGTAATTAAATTTTTACATCTTAAAGGTGTCTCGCTCCGAAGAAAGTAAAAATATTTGCTTTGATTTGGTCATTATTCCCATGAACATTTTTTTATTTCTGCCTTTTTTTAAAAATCTCTTTTCAGTGATGATCTTTTCTCCTTACCTTACTGCCCGGGCAAGACCCTGGTGGTCGGAGCATCCTATGTCGCTTTAGAATGTGCTGGGTTTCTTGCTGGCATTGGTTTGGATGTCACTGTTATGGTACGATCCATTCTCCTTAGAGGATTTGACCAGGACATGGCCAACAAAATTGGTGAACACATGCAAGAACATGGTGTCAAGTTTATAAAACAATTTGTACCAATAAAGGTAAGTGGAGTTGCCTATAAGTTTGTTGGTTCTATACACATATTAAAAGTTAGGAAATAGATTTCTATAGGTGATAGAAGCATCCTCTCAGAATTATAAACCATAAGGGACACTGTAATTCCTCAATTGTGTGGTAGTGGTATGTAAACTTGTACCTACCTACCGCCTAAATAGCTTTGTTCTTATTTGCAGAATAATAATTTCTTCATTACCTTTGGTTCTCTTCTGTTTAATACTTCCCTTTATGCATTCCTTTATTATCTTTGGTCTGTTATACTTTATTCCTTCATACATACCAGTGATTTAAATAAGAGTTCAAGACTAGGCTGATTTTAAAAAATTTCCCGTAAGACATTTCTCCTTGGTGTACAGTGTAGTCAGTAGATGTGCTATACTATTCTGGCTTCCTTGAATACAATTATCTATTTTTATTATGTGGGGTGGCCTTTTTTGTTCATTTCATTTTCTCTTGAAAGGGCCGAACAATATGACAAGTTATATTGGGACTTGTTAATATTACCATGTTTGATATGTAAGAGTGACAAAATCAAACACTTTGTGAATCTCAGATTAATAGTTTCCTTTAGTGCAGGTGAGGATGGAACTGTTTTGTTAAAGTTAAGGAATTTTAGCTGTTATTTTAAAAATTGCTTCGTGGGTTAACATAGTTTCATTGTGTGACCATGAATCTCATAGTGTTGATAGCACATGGAGCACTGAGGTCAGAATGGCGTGGATTTAATACCGTTCTGCCAGTTTCTTGCCATATGACTTTGGGGGAATTACTTAACCTCTCAGAGCTTCAGTTTTTTTTATAAAATTGGGATGATAATAGCACCTATCTCAGTTCTTGTGAAGATCGCAGTAGCTTACAGTTAGAAAGACGGTTCTGGCTCAGAGTAGGTCTAAGATGAATCTATCTCATAATATTGTAGTGAGGATTAAGTAACAAATGTCCTGAAGGTTATCAGTACTTATTACTGTAGCTGTTTTTTAGGGAGTGGAGGTATATGATAAGAAAACAACGGCTATCAGTAATGCCATACTGATAGGAAAGCAGCATCTTTTTTTTTAATAACATCTGGGGACTTGTGGGCCCCTTTGAGGACCTGGTGGACTATTCCTGGTGAAATAAACCTGTTTCTGTGTACATAGCATCTTGCTGAGGCTACCTGGTGTCTGATTTCCCAGAGGCTAGTGTGAATGCTTGCTACATTATAAAGCGACTGAATGGAAGAAGCCTCTGCAGAGAGGAGGGATAGAGGGCATTTTGGGCAAAGAACAAAGTATGAGCAAAAATGCTGTTGGGAATAAAATTGTTCTAAATGCAGAAATTGTTCTAGATACAGAAAAAGCCTGACTGGAACAGAAAAGTGAGTAAGGCAGGAAGGAATTAGAGGTGGGGTGAGGCCCTTATAATTTTTAAGCAAATCTAAGTCATGGACCAGTTCAACTTTTCTCCAAAGATTAGAACATTATACCTTAAATTAAATGGGAAAGACATTTCTTAACTGTATAAGAAAGCAAGGGAGTTCAAGAAGGAAATCTTGACTGTCTATTTAGATGTTGAAAATAAAATCAATCGTGACAGTTTCCCACACAGAGCGGTTGTATTTTAAAGGGAGGGTAGACATTGCAGGTTATGTTTATGGATTTCTCCAGTAAATACTTTACAGAGACCCATGATTTGGCTGTCATTCAGAGACAACGAAGGTTCACTACATACTTGCAGAAGCCTCAGGTAGTAGGGTTTCTTAGTCATTGTCACCACGTTACCATGGACATCTATGTGTAGTAGGCTAGTATGTCCAGTCTCATCACAGCACAAGAACCAGGACTGCTCATTTCCTCCCTGCATCCTAACTGAAGACAGCCCATGGTGATGACAGACAGACACACCTCCTTGCCCACTATGCTTTTTAGGGCTTTCTAGGTGTTATCTGTATCATGACTGATCTACCCTCATGTCTGTTCTTTGTATAGAGCTGAGCATCTGTAGTCAAAAGAGAACGTCTGAATATGAGCAGCAGTGGCTCTCCAGGGGATTAGTGATTCTGGGTGACTTAAAAGACTGTTAGTCATTGGTTTGATTTTAGGGATTGTAGTCTGCTTTCTCTGGCTTTCCCTTTCACTTTTCTCTCTGAATTCTGCATAAGAGCTCTGTGAAAGAAAACCCCTCTAGCAAACATTAAGCAGTGAGAAAAGGGATTAATAAGAGAATCACATTATCCTAATGATGCTGGGGTGAGGGAGATAGGACATGAAAAACCTTTCAAACCAGATTTTGTGTTAACGTTGGGTTAACCAGACAGAAAGGGAGAAAGTATCCACTTGATACATGTCTTTATCGTTGAGTAAAACCTTATCACTTTTATAGGTTGAACAAATTGAAGCAGGGACACCAGGCCGACTCAAGGTGGTAGCTAAGTCCACCAATAGTGACAAAATCATCGAAGGAGAGTACAATACGGTAAGGAATGGATATAGATCCAGGTTCATACCTCATTTTAGATTTCAGATTTCTCCACTGTAACTTAAAATATTGTTTGTTAAATGGCTGTAAAAGGGCATCAGCATTTTTAAATGAGCTAGAATTTCTCTGTCCCATGTTCTTCCCTTTTAGCTCCCCAGCCCACCACTTTTTTTCTTCTTTATTGATTAAGGTATTACATATGTGTTCTTATCTCCCCATTGCCTCCCTCCCGCCCCCCCCGCCCCCCCCGCACCTCTCACTCATGCCCTTACCCCCCAGGTGTCTGTGTCCATTGGTTAGGCTTATATGCATGCATACAAGTCCTTTGGTTGATCCAGCCCAATACTTTTACTGTTTAAAATAACTGAATTCAGTCATAGGCTATGCTGTCTTTGTCTTTAATCTTTTCTAGATTAATTGAGGAATTGTTAACTTCCTTTTTCTTAATACGAAATGGATAAGGATTTCTGCTATATCATGTTTGAAGGATTTTTTTTTTAAAGGTTGTAATTTATTTTAACTCTTGCATTATTTTCTTAATGAAATTTCTTCCCAGGTCTGGATAAATCAGGTTGGCTTAATAAGCAGAAAAAATAATGATTAAATAACTCATGCAGAGCCTTTTTGTTATAAGTCACTACCTATATGTTAATTTTTTTTTCAGGTATTGCTGGCAATAGGAAGAGATGCTTGCACAAGAAAAATTGGCTTAGAAGCCGTGGGTGTAAAGATAAATGAAAAGTAAGAAAAAAACCTTTATTATATCTTATCGAATACTATTTCAGGTACTTATAATATTGATTATTGCTGGAGTTTTGATTTTTGAAGTTAATTTTTATCATAGTTGAAGCGTTCTCTTTTTAAGTTCAGAAAAAGTCTTCCAGCGCCACTCATACATAGTATTTTCTGTTTTCCTTTTTTCTTTTCAGAATCGAATTGAGAGCTATATTGGCTTGCTTTATGTTTCTTTAGTGTGTATGTGTACAGAAAAAGATCCATCCACGGTTAATTGTAGGGATATGCTTTAGCTTCACTCAGCATGTAGATTTGAACCATGTTTAAAGCTACCAGGTTTTAAGGTCACTAGGACTAGGGTGGTCACTACGTTTCTAGTGACAGCTGCAGGTATGAAAACACATTTCTTCAAGGCTTTTAAAAGTTAAAGTCCTTCCATCTCTCTCCCAATTTTTTTGAGGGGGAGGCAATCAGAATTTTTGGTGGCCTTGTTTTGACAAGACTTTTTAAAAAAAGGTAAAGTCCTTTGGACTGTACTCCTGCACCAGATAATTGAGACTCTGGTATCTGCTTACGGGAGCAGCATGGGGTATTTCCCAATACTGCCTTTCTTACATCCAAGTATAAAAACACCTGCTGTGAATGGCAAGCTCCCTTGGAGTAATGGCAAGCTCTTAATCCTTGCAGGAATCACATCTGTTCAGGAGAAGAGATTTCTAATCTTCCTGTGAAGATTATTTTTTCTACTTTTTTTCATAACTTGCTAGCCTGTTTCCAATTAGATCTAAGGTTTAGATTTCATATGATGTTAATAGTTATTCTGTATTTACTGTGAGCCATGGACTATTGTGCTGAATGTTTTATTCACATTCACATTCAATCCTCACAATCCCTTACGGTAGATAGAGATGGTGTTCTTTTTCTTCCTACTATTATTCCCATCATCATTATTCCCATTTACTATATATGTGGGGGGGATGAAGCTTAGAGATAGTAAATAGCTCTCCCAAGATCAAAGAGGTAATAACTAACAGACCTGGTTATTACAGTTTATAATTCTTATTCTTAACTGCTATGTTCCAGTTTTTCCATTCCAGGGTTTCTGTCAAGTTTTCTTAATTCCTTTATTTTTCAGAATAGCAGCGAGAATGGTCTCTAAGCTTTTATTTCTTCTGAAATAAATAAAGTTGTTTTGTTTGGTGTAATACATTAGAACATTGTCCCCAGCTGGAGTCATAATTTTGGGCTTCTTTGGGATAAAGGGGATTTTGTTCTACTTAATTATTAATGGTAATTAGTCATGATTTTTAATGGGATCAATTTGCAGGAACGGAAAAATACCTGTCACGGATGAAGAGCAGACCAATGTGCCTTACATTTATGCCATTGGCGATATTCTGGAGGGGAAGCCGGAGCTCACCCCTGTAGCCATCCAGGCGGGAAGGTTGCTGGCTCAGAGGCTCTACGCTGGCTCCACTGTCAAGGTGAGTGACACTTCACCCACTGAAAGACTGTTTTTAATAATATGCCCAGTTCTCTATTTAGGGATAGTTGGGAAGTTTCCCAGATCTTAAATAATTTAGTTACTTTGATGATGGCATCCTAGATGTGCTTTATTACTGAATTCCAAATGACATTGTTAGGAATGCTGTACCTTTGTGATTTTATTAAGAAAACTGTCACTCTTGGAATTACAATAAGAATAAAATGAGCTTGATTAATCAAGTTTCAGCACTGTTATGTTCCATTTACACATAATAGTTGCATTTTATATCAGTTTTATTATTATTAAGGTAAGAAATCTTGTTGTGGTACCTATGTAGGGTATGTAAAAGGATTTGGGGATCTAGGGAATAATGCCAGTGTACAGAGCTGCTTAAATCAGTGTTTAGGCTTTATTTCCCTGTCCTTTCTAAAAATTGGTCTTCTGTGCTTAGAATGTTGAATGTGTTCTATTAATAACAATGTGGTTTTTAAAAATCAAAGTAGGAAATTGAAACTCTTAGGTATCTTTCATGGGACCAGTTACTGAGTGTATGTCTGCTCATGGTGATTTTGCTTGGGGGCGGGGAGAGAGAGGGGGTAATGGGGAGTGACAGCTAATGGGCATAAAATTTCTTTTTCTGGTGATAAAATCTTCTGGATTAGATTGTGGTACTAGTTGCATACTTTGTGACTATACTGAAAACCACTGAATTGTTAACTTTGAAAAGTGAATTTTATGGTACAAGAATTCTATTTCAAATGTTAAAAAAAGTAAGAGAGGGAGGGAGGGAAGGAAGGAAGGAAGGAAGAAGTGAGAAAGGAAACATTAGCACTGAGAGAGAACACCCAAGTAAGATACAAACTTGGAATGGGACGGGGAGAAGAGGGCTCCCCAAGGCTGAAAAAAATGTTTTATTTTTCATTCATTTTCTGGAAGGTATTTTTACTGAATATAGAGCTCTAGATTTACAGTGTTTCTTTAAATATTTTAATGATTTTTCCATTGTCTTGTGGCTGCAGAGATTATAAAGAGAAATGCACTATCATTTCTATGTTTGTTCCTCTTAAGATTTTCTTTTTGTCATTTTTTTTAGCAGTTTGAATATTGCATGACTTGCCATGCTTTTCTTTATAACTGTTCTGCTTGTGATGTGCCCAAGATTCTTGGATTTATCTGTTTATAGTTTTCACCAAATTTGGAAAATTTTCAGCCATTCAATTATCTTTTTTTTTTTTTAATATATTTTATTGATTTTTTACAGAGAGGAAGGGAGAGAGATAGAGAGTTAGAAACATCGATGAGAGAGAAACATCGATCAGCCGCCTCCTGCACACCTCCTACTGGGGATGTGCCCGCAACCCAGGTACATGCCCTTGACCGGAATCGAACCCAGGACCTTTCAGTCCACAGGCCGACACTCTATCCACTGAGCCAAACCGGTTTCGGCTCAATTATCTTTTTATTATTTTTTTTTAATCCTCACCAGAGGATATTTTTTCCATTGATTTCTACAGAGGGTTGAAGGGAGGAGAGAAACATTGAAGTGAGAGAGACACATTGATCCATTGGTTGCCTCCTACACATGGTGACTGGGGATGGGGAACCTGCAACCGAGGTATATGCCCTTGACTTGGAATCTAACCCCAGACCCTTCAGTCCACAGGCTGATGCTCTTAACCACTGAGCAACTGGCCAGGGCTTCAATTATTTTTTTCTGTCTCCTCCCTTTTTTGTTTTCCCTTAGACTCCAATTAATGAATATTGGTTCACTCGATACTATCCCATGATCTCTGATGCTCTGCTCCTGTGTCCATTTCCTCCCCACCCCGACCCCATCTCAGTGCTCCATTTTCTTAGAAAACCTATTGCCATGTCTTCAAGTTCACTGATTTTTTTTCTTCTGCACTCTCTTGGGCTATTAATCCCAATCTGTGTGGTTTGCAGTTCAAATAGTCTTTTTCATCTCTAAGTTTTATTTATTAAAATAAATTTTTCATTTTTTCTCCTCAGCAGGTTGATGGTTTCCTTTACCTGGTTGAATAGACAGAACATATTTATAATAGTTCTTTTAATGTCCTCTGCTAATTCCATCATCTTTTGTTCAGTGTTTGTTTCTGTTGGTTGATTTTTCTCGTGGTATTGGTTCACATGTTCCTGCTCTTTTGCATGTCCAGATACTGTTGGGTGGACGCAGATACTGTGTATTTTACATTGTTCAGTGCTGGGTTTTGTTGAGTTCTTTTATACAGTGTTAGGATTTGTTCTGACAGTTCGTTAAGTTACATAAGGTGTTTTATCCCTTTTGTAACTTGCTTTTAAGCTTTTTTAGGGTTCGGCTACAGCAACCTTTCACCTAGGGCTTAGTTTCAACCATTAAATTGATGCCTTTGGGCATCAATTAACCCCATTTCTCTCACATGATGAATTCTTTCTGCTTTGACTATGGGAACAGGAACTATTTCCAGTCCTATTGGAGCTCTGGTCATTTTGGAGCCTACTGCTTTCCAGTGGTTCTTTCCTCTGAGGCGTTTACAGATCAGTACTCAGCCCAGATCCCAGGAGTTCTTGTCCAGCTCTACTGGCTTCAGGGCTCTGCCCTGCAGCTGCCGCCAGATGTTTAAACAGTGTTGCTTCATATCTGTCTGGTTTTCTAGTTGTGTAAAGCAGTGAGGTAGGTCTGGTCCCGGGTACACTATTGTGGCTGTCAGTGGAGATCTGCCTTTACTGTTGAATCAGAATTCCAAAGGTTTATGTTCTTCTTAGAGAAAAAGGATTCTATTTATTGTTTGCACAGGGTGACTCATTTGAAAGATTTCACCCTACTGTTTTAGAGAGTGAGAATTCAACTTCTCATATTTTAAACGCAGAATGGCTCACCTCTGTGGGTAAATGTGACTGGGTAGGTTTTTATCAAATAGCATTTACAAACATTTTGCATTTACATAATAACAGAATTTACATCAGCATATTAGAGACTGAGATATTTGGTAATTGAGAAACATTTATTTGCTTAATACAGCATTTTACAACTTCTTTGACTTCAGAATTCGTTTGTCATCTATGTCTATTATCATAAAATGTGCTTTGGAAATAGAATCCTTAACTTTTTTTGTTTCTCTAGTTTTTATTTCACTTTAATTACTGCATATTGTTACATAGAGTGTATGTACTATAGAACTACTTCCTTATTTGCTCTTTAAAGCTGCTCCATATTGCCACTATTGAAGAGAGCTACAGCATTGCTCAGTTAATGCACGCAGCTGTTTCTGTATGTTATTATAGATGTCTAAGAATAGGTTTATTGGGCCAAAAGGTATAAAATATTTTTATGACTCTTAATATGTATTGCCTAATTAATTTCCCATAGAAGTCTATTAGTTTCTGTCACTGATAATGAGACCATCAGCTTTGAGTACACTTGTATTGTTTTTGGCTGCTTTATTAAAGGTAGAGAAAGTATGTCCTTGTTGTTAACATCCATGAATCATTTATTCATGACTAGTCTTGCCAGACATTAAACCTCTGCCAAAACTTCATGACATCGGTTCATGGTTCTCATGTGGTAGGTTTACACCTGGGATTGTTGTGACTTCCCATATTTTTGGTAGAAATTTATTAGTCTGCTTTTCTCCCCTAATTTTGAACCTTTTTGAAGCATACCCTTTTTTTGAGTTATAACTTCTCTTGTAACTCTTCTCCATTTTGAAATAGTGTGACTATGAAAATGTTCCAACAACTGTATTTACCCCTTTGGAATATGGTGCTTGTGGTCTTTCTGAAGAAAAAGCTGTGGAAAAATTTGGGGAAGAAAATATTGAGGTAAGTTCTACTCTACTGCTTTCAAAATTAAAAATAATTTCAAGCATACAGAAAAGTAGGAAAATTGTACAAAGAATTTCTGTACAATTATCCAGATTCACATACTATTAATATTTGTTTTTTATGTCGCATAGTCTCTCTTTCTCTATTTCTGTGTATCTGTGTGTATTTTCCTTCCTGAACCATTTGTGAGTAAGTAGAATGCCTCTTTTCTCCTAAACATTTCAGTATATATTTCCTATGAATAAGAGCATTTTCTTATAAAATCACAGGGTAGTTATCACATTTAGGAAACTTAATATTGATACAACTAGAGGCCTGGTGCACAAATTCGTGCATGCTGTGGTCCCTAGTCCTGGCCCGCGATCAGGGCTGATCAGGTTCCCTGCCTTCCCACCTTCCCCTCTCCTTCCCTCGCCACCCACATCCGCTGCCACCCACCTCCGGTTCCCCATCCCAGCCCAGGGGCCTGGCTCCGATCAGGCGATTGGGGCCTTCAGGCTGGGGGCATTTCCTGTGTTGAACATCTGTCCCCTGGTGGTCAGTACGCATCATAGCGACCGGTTGTTTGCTAGCTTTTATATATATATATAGATGGATACTTTTATGTGATCTACCTTCTGTTTTTCAGTTTCATCAGTTGATCCAATAATACTTGCTTCTACTTTTTAAAACCAATGTTACTGGTTTCTTTTTATTATTAAAACAATATTGTTGGAAATAGGAAAAATATAGGAAAATAGAAAGAAAAAAATTAAAAATTAACTTACTTTCTGCTGTTCTATTAGGTTTTGTCCCTCTGCTGTTATCCTCTAATTTACACTAACTTTTATCATATAGTCAAGGAAAATGCACATGAAGTGCACTATTTTCATATACACAAATAATGCTACACAAAGTGACTGCTATTTTTTAAATCATTTGAGGAAAAGTTTTTAGTAAAACCTTCTAAAAGACCAGAGTAAGTTTCAGGATGTGAATTTATTTTAAATCTCTTACCAAGCTTTTTCTTTATTATGTGCATTAGTAATCGCATGCAATATCTTGGTCTAGGAGTAATATTAACTTTTTTCTGATTCTAAACATAATGTATCCTTGTTATAGGAAGCTCAAAAACATAAAAAAGGAAATTTTAATTCATGAAGTAGTAACTGCTGTTAATATTTTGGCATATTCTAGTCTCTGAGCATTTATGTATGTTTTTATATATTGAATGCATGTATAATTTTGTGTAGGTACATATGTCTTAATTTTTTTTATTTTTTAAAATGTATTTTATTGATTTTTTTACAGAGAGGAAGGGAGAGGGATAGAGAGTTAGAAACAATGATGAGAGAGAAACATTGATCAGCTGCCTCCTGCACACTCCCTACTGGGGATGTGCCCACAACCAAGATACATGCCCTTGACCGGAATCGAACCTGGGACCCTTGAGTCCACAGGCTGATGCTCTATCCACTGAGCCAAACCGGCTAGGGCTATATCTTAATTTTTTTAAAAGTGTGATTAAGTTATGTGCAGTATTCTGGCCTACTTTACAATAATATTAGATCATGAGCACTTCCCCCTAAAAACATGATTTTTAAAATGACTTGTGTAATTCTTTTTAGGGATGCTATACAATAATTTGTTGTGGCATTCTTTATAGTGAAAACCTGTTTACAGTTTTTTACTATTAATAGAATAATGAACCTCTTCATTGTTCACTGTCTGTCTCTCTGATTATTTTCTGAGAATAGATTCCTATCAAGAGGTATTTAAATTTTAAGGTTCTTAATATACATTGCATATTTCTTGGCAGACCATCTTTGGATTTTTTTTTATTAGAATTTGCATTTTTTACTATATGAATAATGCATTTGTGTTGAAATTTTGGAACATGTAAAGGAAATAGGAAACAGTTACTCTTTTTTTGGTAACAGTAATTATTAGCAATTGGGTAAAATTTCTTTAATCATCTTTTTCCTATATAATTGTTATCTTACTATGATTTACATTCAATTTGGTAACCCATATTTTAAGAAAAATTACATCATTTTTATAATATAAAAGAACACTTATAATGTCTACAAGATCAGTATGTTTTTAAAAGGTAGCCAGCCATATATGTTTCGAATTGAGGCTAGCAGTTAGAGGAGAAAATAAATCCCTTTAGTCATCCAGGACTTAAGTTTATGAAACATCAATAAGGATGTCTGTGTCCTTCCATTTGCCTACCTTCCCTCCCTCCTCTGCTTCCCTTCGTTACTCCTGGTGAATAATGTCAATGGAGGGAATATCTTTGGAAGCATTAAGCAAGAAAACTTGATAATTGCTATAATTGTTGCTGGCACTTGACTTGTTTCATGCCCAAAGTTGTCCTTCCTCTCAGGTAACAAAATAGAGGTTTTTTGTGTTTGTTTGTTTTTAAATTCGTATGTTAATGCAAGACAGCATGTAGTGACATGGCTCTTTCTCTCATTTGCTGGCTCTTTATTGTTATTATGACTTAACGTTTACTCTTTAACCTGAGTTGTAATTAAGGGATGAGCTTATAGCAAAAGGATCTGACAACAGGACTTTTAAAGTCATTTACTTTCTGACCAGTTCCTATTTCATGAATTTTTTGGGAGGTGTTTTGTATGTGTTTTCTTAACTTTGATTTTTCAATTGCAGTTGACATTCAATCTTATTTTATATTAGTTTCAGATGTACAGCATAGTGGTTAGTTATCCTATATAGTAAAAGCCTAATATGCTAAGTGTCTGGTCTTCTGGTCAGCTATTCAACCAATCAAAGCATAATATGCTAATGATATGCTAAGGCTGCTCAACTGCTTGCTATGATGTGCACTGACCACCAGGGGGCAGAAAGTTGACCAGTCGACCAGTTGCTATGATGTGCACTGACCACCAGTGGGGAGATGCTCCAACTGGTAGGTGAGCTTGCTGCTGAAGTCCAGCTGATCAGGACTGAGTGAGATGGGCTGGACGTGCCCTGGAGCCCTCCCGCAGTCCCTCCCATGGCTGGTCAACCTCCCATGTCTCTCCCTGGCCCCGATCGTGCACCAGTGGGGTCCCTCGGCCTGGCCTGCACCCTCTCGCAATCCAGGACCCCTTGGGGGATGTCGGAGAGCAGGTTTGGGCCCAATCCTGCAGGCCTGACTGAGAGACTCCACTGGTGCATGAATTCGTGCACCAGGCCTCTAGTGTAATTTATAAAGTGATCCACCCGCCCCCCCGAATCAGTCTAGTACCCACCTAGCACCATGCATAGTTATTAGAATATTATTGACTATATTTTCTATGCTGAACTTTGACATCTCTATTTTGTAACTACCAATCTGTATTTCTCAATCCCTTCACTTTTTTTACCCAGTCCCCTAACCCTCCTCCCCTGTGGAAACCATCAGTTAGTTCTCTGAGTCTGTCAATCTGTGTCTGTGTCTGTATGAATTCTATTGCTTAGTGAAAGTCTAAATACTAAAGAGCTTCCATTGTCTTTGTACCAGAGCTAGTGTTTGACAAACATGCTTCCTAAGATGCTGAGTCTAATTGTGCTTATATCTTCTTAGGTTTACCATAGTTACTTTTGGCCATTGGAATGGACGGTTCCATCAAGAGATAGCAACAAATGCTACGCAAAAATAGTCTGTAATATGAAAGACAGTGTAAGTACAATTTTCATTTAATCCTTTCAGCTAACTTCATTTTGTTTTTAATATGTAGCTATATTTTGATCACATGTTTACACACTACACTTCTTTCCTGTTTTACCTGTCGGTCTCCCCAGCTGCATAGACCTCTGAGAGCAAGGACCATGGTGACACAGTGCTCTCCCCCCAGCTTCACCGGCACAGAGCCCTACACATAGGAGGCAGGCAGCTAAACTTGCTGAGTGAAGGAGCCATAGGGACAACTTGAGAACTCTCTGTGTTTGTGTGTATGAAAGGAAACCAATTAAGTCATCAATGACCTAAAAATGGCAAAAAGAAAAGAACAGGAGCACTGCAAGTTTATATCCTAAGCAGCTGTCCCGAATGAGAAAGCGGTAATGGGAAGACCTCTTAATTGGGTTCTGATTTAAGGTTTCATTATCATCTGATTTAAGGCTGCATGTGTCAGTTGATAATGAAGGCCTAGGGGCAAATTCTTTGACCTCACAGTTTGTCTCCATACGTACAAAGCGAGTGAATAGTCATTGGTTTTCAAACTTTTCTGACTGCTCCCCCCATTTTATATTGTAACCCAGGACACGTATTTGTTGTGCACATGCTCTGTAAGTATTGTGAATTAAATCTTATGAGAACTGGTATATTTAACTTAGCTAGGCTCTTACTTTAAGAAAAAATACAAATGATGCTAAAGAAACCATATATTAAAAGCCTAATAAACTCATAATTTTCTTATGTGGGATTGAATATAATTAAGCTATATATCCTGTTGAGAAGTTACTGCTCTCGACAGTAGCACAGTAGCAGATTGCTTTTTGCAGAACCCAGGGTTCTAGGAAAACCTGGATCCTGTGCAAAAAGACATCATCATAAATACATCTAGTAAGTGAATATACTAGGATAACCATAACAAACTCTACACAGTTGGCATCAAAAACAATTTTAGGTACAGTTTTTTTCTTTTCAGACAAGTTTAATGAAAAGGTTATTTGTGTGAGCATACATTAGATAGAAGTTAAGTAATTGTGCCAGGGCATGTAGTAGCTAATGGAAGGGCTGGAATTCAGTCCCAGGCAAGGTCGATTCCATGTTATTAACCATTATCCCATGCCTTTTGTAGTCTTTTGTAGTCCTTGATCCTGTACCCCTCATTTCTTCCCTACCCCACAGGCAGCAGTCTTGAAGTTGGAGTGTCTCACCTGTTCATATTTTTATGTTTGCCACCTCTGATGTATCTGTAAACATTATAGATTGTGGTTTGATTTGGTGGTATCCTTAGCTAATTAGAGCCTGCAACTTGTTTTTAATCTCAGTTTTTGGGATCTATCCATGTTACTACATTATTTCGAGTGTATTTTAAGACCTAGTGTATTTTGTGCTTTGTTTATCCATATGCTGAACCCCTGATTGTCAGGATGAATGATGTAAGTCCAACATGGAATATATTACAGTACTTTGGCAGCAGAATGACTTCTTGATTGCTTTCCATAGAGTGATTGAGCCTTAGGCTGAGCACCCCACAGCCTGAGTTGCCTCGTCGGTTATGAGGAGATTGGACTAGACAGTCTATCTCAGTCAGAGTTGGCTCTCAAAGTCTGAACAATGGAGTGAATCAAATTTCTCTCTTCTTGGCAGAGTTTCTCCTGAGTTTGGGATAAAGAATCTACCCCAAATAATTCCTACACAGTTATTTCAGAGTTGCAAAACATTTTTCTATTGTTTTTCAAAAATGCTATCTATCCCCAAAACCTGACTTAAAATGATTTTAACTTGAATGAGTGCTCTGAAATGTTTCAGCTGTCACAGATAGGTTATTTGGGGCTTTGAGACAGCCCATAGAGGAGATGACGACATAACTGCCCTTTGAAAACATTTTCCAGAACATTTTGAGCTTTTGGAGTTGCAGGCAGTTCTGCTTTCAGTGTTTTCCCTCGTCATTTGTCGCTAGTGCTCTTCTCTTCCTTCTTGCTTGAGGGGACCCCACACTCTATATGGGCCCATGTTGGAGTTATCTTCAGCCTAAACAGCTTTTAGCAGCAAGCATTAATATAATCCTATGGCCACTTCTGAATGGGGTTTTTAGAATGGACTGGGAAAATACTTCAGGCTGCTAAGGGGTGGGTGGGAAATCAGCATAATTGTATTACTTTATTTTATATTTTAGGAACGTGTTGTGGGCTTCCACATACTGGGTCCAAACGCTGGAGAAGTTACACAAGGCTTTGCAGCTGCGCTCAAGTGTGGACTGACCAAGCAGCAGCTGGACAGCACCATTGGGATCCACCCCGTCTGCGCAGAGGTGGGTCATCTGCACTTTCATGGCTTTGCCTAAAATGCACACACAATCTGGCTTACAAGTGGCACATCTAGCATTCTGGAGCTAGTGTTCTTCCTGCTGTATCGAGCTGCTTCTATACCTCCTTGCAGCTTGTGAATGAGTGAGAATACCTCAAAAAAAGACCTTGTCTCTAGAACCCACATTTTCCTCTCTCAAACGGTTCTTGTTCCTGGTGTGGACTGGATAGTACTGCCATGCTATTAATTGGTAAAAGCCATAGAGTGATTTATAGAGATGTGCCTTAAATCTTTTATTTGTCATGTCTTCTAAATTATTTTTATGGCAGTCAGTTAATAATGCCATTCATACCCAGAAACAGCTTAAATACTTGGTATCTCAGATGCACCTCGAGGATAAATGATAATGGGTGCCTCTTTAGCTTTGGATATTAGAGAATGAGATTTGAAAATGATGATTTTAAAAGATCAGGCACATGATAATAGAATTGGAAATTGACCATTCTGGGCCTGGGTGTTAGTTTTCTTCATGTTTGTCAGTGATTATTGTGGAGTTGAATGTTGTGATGCTTACTGTTAACTACAAATTGTAAACCCAAAATGTGTCTATGTTGAAGAAGTTGATGAAGACTGGGAAGAGGTATCTCATACTAGCTTAGGTATGGAATTGAAATTACAACTTATCTGGCCACCAGTCAGTGGTTTCCATAGTGTACGTTGTGCTTGTGCACACATGCACACACGCACACATGCACACACACTCACTCCTGCCAGATTTCGTTCAGCAGCCTGCTAACTGGTGGTCTCTGTTCTTCATTGCCCTCGTACAACTGAACTCATTACTGAGTATGAAATGTCAGCTTCAAGGCCTGGGAAAATATTTTCATTCTTTTGCTTTGCCATGTTAGGGATAGTGTCCTCGACCTTATTATGCACCTGGCTGGGATAGTAGCATGAAAGTTTAACATGTTCAGTAATTAGGGCATTATTCATAGAGAACTACTGTCTTATGAACTCAATCTAAGCTTCAAAAATATAATGTAAAAATTGAAAATTGTCTAGATTAATGCTCTTAAACAATGCGCTGTGATAATATATTTTATTCAGTGTAATGAATAAGACTGTCACTGTCTGCCTAGGGGAGGAGCCAATTAACTTTTTCCCCCCTAACACATAACTTTTAGCGAGTATGTTAATGTCCTAGGGCTGCCTTAACAAAATAGCACAAACTGGGTGGCTTAAAGCAAAGGTATTCTCTCAGACCTCTGGAGGCTAGAAGTCTGCTGTCACGGTGCCAGCAGGGCCACGCTCCCTAGACGCTCTAGGGAAGAATCCTCTTGCTCTTCCCATGGTTGCTGGCAGTCCTTGGTGTCCCTTTACTTATAGGTGCATCACTCCGGTTTCTGCCTCTGCCTTCACGTGGCCTTATCTCCTATGTGTCTGTGTCCAGATTTCCTTTTATCGTAAGGGCATCAGTCATTGGGTTAGAGCCCACTCTAATCCACCGTGACCTCATCTTAACTTGATTACAAAGACCCCATTTCCAAATAAGGTCACATTTACAGTTGCTAGGGCCTCAGACTTGAACATATCCTTCTGGGGGGCTTAATTCAACTCACAACAATGAGTGTATTTAAATTCTTGATGCCAGTCCAAGAGGCTTAAAAGCTACCACAATCATCTCCAATGTGGATGAAAAGATAACTTCCCAGTTTACATCTGTGTGTCTAATGTTTTAATCTGAATTCAGCTCTCACTGGGCTGGTTAGAAGGAAGACCGCTGAGGGCTTGGCTCCTGCGGCCCCCCCTTGGTAGAGTTGTGCTGTGACTCAGCAGTGGTGGGCCCGGCAGCATCTGGCAGGGTAGCGGCCAGCTGGGCAGAGGGGTGCAGTGAAGAGGCAGGACATCTTCCTGACGCCCCCCTACAGGGAGGCCAGCCAGAAGCCTGTTTCCTTGGTACACCTGGCACATTGAGAGCCTTTTCTAAGCATTTACCGCTGTGCATCTCCATCTGTTGATTCTCTTTTTTGACGTTGAAGCTCTGAAGCTAATTTCACTGCTTTGATAGCCCCGCGCCCCCC
Organism: Myotis myotis; assembly: GCF_014108235.1. Taxonomy (NCBI): domain Eukaryota; kingdom Metazoa; phylum Chordata; class Mammalia; order Chiroptera; family Vespertilionidae; genus Myotis; species Myotis myotis. The sequence continues at coordinate 200,733,006 of NW_023416335.1, forward strand.
TTTTTCCCCGGCTATTGGCTGATTTATGAGATAAAAGTTGGGTGCAATGTCACTCTGTGAGCACACTTGTTGTGCAGCTATGTGCACAGCACTGTGCTGGGCCCTTGAGGATACAGCAGGGATGTAAGATGCACTTAAGAGCAGGGAGGCAGGTGAGTGAAGTGCAGTTCAGTGTGTCAAGCCCTAGGACATGGTAATAGTATCATGTGCCGGGGTCCAACCCCAGCAGGTCCAGGGGTCCCCAAAGGCGTAGACGGAGTCGGCGAAGAAGGAAGGACACGGAGACAGTGTTCAGTTGATCAGCAGCCTAGCCAGGATCTCTAGCCAGGATCTCCAGCCAAGTTCTGGTCTGGATCTCCAGCGAAGTTCTGCTTAGGATCTCCAGCCAGGTTCTGTGTCCATGTTCTCTTGCTAGGTTCTCCAGGTTCTCCAGCCAGGTTCTGTAGCCATGTTCCCTCGCTAGGTTCTCCAGCCAGGTTCTGTCCAGATTCTCCAGCCAGGTTCAGTCACCAGGTTCTAGTCAGGTTCTCTTGCCCACTTCTGTCTCTAGAGAACGTTCTGTGTAGGTTCTGTGCCTAGGTTCTGTCTCTCTTGGTTCTGTATTCTAAGTTCTGTGTTCTAAGTTCTGTGTTCTAAGTTCTGTGTTCTAAGTTCTGTGTTCTATGTTCTGTCTCTTGCTGTCTAGTTACATCTGTATTTATACCAGTTGATTCAATCCTATCAATCTCTATTACAAAGGTTAGGGCGTTTCTTATCTCCATTCCAGGGAGTAAAGATTATGTAGCTTAAGCATGATTGTTCATAGTTAAAGTGATTAATTACCCGCCTCGCACTTAGTTAAGAGGTTTTATTCCCTCCCTAACTTCAGGGGAAAATCCCTACCTGGGGAAACAACCTTTCTCAGAGACCTTGGTTAAAACACATAGTGCCAAGAAGGTGAGCAAACATATTAAGAACAGTATGCCATATATGCCTGGTCCCTTGAAACAGCAAGCATGGACTGGCTCCCGGCAATCATGTGGTGTTTGGAGTAGGGATACGGGGCAGGGGGGCTGAGGAGGGAGTCTTGCCTAAAACTAGAAGAATGTGTTGTGTTAGCCAGTCAGAAAGAGCACCAAATGCAAGGCCTTTGTGGGAGCAGCATGGCTCACTCAGGGAACTGAGAAACCCTCAGTACTGCTGTAGCTTGAAGAGCTTATAGGTTTAAAAATCATATATATGTAGGTACACACTTATACATACATACACATACACATACTGGAGAAATAAGTGGAAGGTCATGGCCTTGTAAATCAAGGTGCAGGTCACTTTTACTTTATCCTGAGGCACTGGGCTTCAGCTGAGAGAAGCTTAAAGTGGGAATAACATGATCAGACACGTTGAGAGAAATCACTCTTGCTACACTGGAAAATAGACTGGAGGAGACATGTCTAGAGGCAAGAGTGGCAGCCTGAACTAGGATGGTGGCAGTGGAAATTGAGACACTGATCCATTGAAATAGAAGGGCGAGTTGATAGTGCTGGCCAGCTGGTTGGAAATGTGAACAGGGAAGAACTGAGAATGATTCACATTTGTGTCTGACGTAGGGAGCGATAGAAAGAGCAGGTTCTAGGGGAGAACTCCGATGACAGCACTGATGTTTGTGTGGGTTCCTGTGTGTGTCCAGCACTCTGCTCTATATGTATCGACTCAGCCCTTGGAGGAAGCCCAGGAGGTCGGTGCAGTAGTATCTCCATTTGACAGATAAGAACAGAGAGGTTGAGCAACTTGCCCACAGTTACCAGCTTGGAGGTGGCAGAGCCGGGATTCAAATCCAAGCCATCTGACTCCTGAGGCACCATGTAGTACAGATGATAGGCCATTTCCACAGACCGTCTTACAATATTTAACAGAATTTAAAAAATGGAAATGATATTGGTGACAACATGAGCATAATGATGACACACAGACCTGGGTTGTGATCTCAGCGAATTCTTCTCAGTGAACCTGGCATGTCACCTGGCTTTTCAGGAGCTTAGTTTCCACGTTAAATAAATTAGAGATAATATCTAACTCATAGGGTTGGTGAGCAATGCTATGTGGAAAGTGGAAGCGTCTCAGACAGTTCCTGGCATATGATAGCTACTCAGTGACTGACTACATCTGATAGATGGGTTTCCCCAGGGTATTTCATTATAGAAGTGCCTTGACTAAATGGTCATCACTACAGTATTTTTAAGGGGAAGGGGGAGGGTGGGTGGGGAAGGAATATGTATTTTGAAAAAGCTCCTCTGGACTTTTTAAATCCCTGGTTATGAACTATTTGCTTAGAAATTCGAATTTGAAAAACCAAAGGCTTCTAACCCCTGGCTATGGAAATCTTTTTTGAAGCTACTTGATTGAGGGAAAGTGAAATTTGATTGGTAGGGCATTTTAGGGACCCTTCTCTGTGCTAAATGCTGGGGTCTGACATGGACTTGCTACTGGACCACTCACTGCCTCTTCATGTCAAGCTATATACTGTAGAGGGGCGCTGCTCCAATGCTGGCCACAGAATGTTTGTTACTGTCCTTAGTGAGTTAAGGATGGAAATGAAGAAAGGTTTAGAAACTTGGAGAGTAATTTGACAGCATTGGATTTAATAATTAAAAGTAATATGCCTTTTAAAAATTCATTTTCCTAATACATTTTATTGCATTTCACAAGTGTCAGTCCATTGGATGGCTTAGAAATAATAATTTAAACACTGGTCCTGAACACTGCTTTGAAGTGCTGAGAACTAGTCCCAGCTCCCAGGCCAGCTGTGGGCGGTTGGCAGAATGAATCATCAAATGATGTCTGTTAACACTGTTTTGACAAAATAACCCAGGCAATTGAGCAACCTTTGCTTTTGAAGAGTAATTACTTAGAAAAGTGGACAAATTCCTCAGTTGAGACTTTGCTCTTTGGAGCAATATCACTTCTAAAGGGTTTTCTTCTGGAATTGCTCTTGTTTTTGTGTGTGTGTGTGTGTTTTAAATATATTTTTGTTGATTTCAGAGAGGAAGAGAAAGAGAAACATCAGTGATGAGAGAGAATAATTGATTGGCTGCCTCCTGCACCCCACCCCTACTGGGGATTGAGCCCACAACCCAGGCATGTGCCCTTGACTGAAATCGAACCTGGGACCCTTCAGTCCCGCAGGCTGATGCTATCCACTGAGCCAAACCATTAGGGCAGGAATTGCTGTTTTAACCAGAAGCCCGTTGGTGTCAATATGAGAGGGAATCTTAGCTCGGGAGCATCAGTGATGCATTAGCATTATTCAGTGTGAAGATAGTATGGTGATAATTTATTCTGGACATCTGAGCAGCAGTATTTGAATGGGAAACTGGTTGTACATCATTTGGAGTCATAATTTCAACTTGTCAAGTATAAATGTAGGGGAAATATAATAGCTCAAGAGGAAAGAACATTAGAAAGGCCCCTGTGAAATGTCTTTAAATGAACTTCAGTGCCAAACATCAAACGTTTTAATAGTCAACATAATCATAGTCTAGAGCAGCGGTTCTCAACCTGTGGGTCGCGACCCCTTTGGCGGTCGAACGACCCTTTCACAGGGGTCGCCAAAATACATCCTGCATATCAGATATTTACATTATGATCCATATCAGTAGCAAAATTACAGTTATGAAGTAGCAACAAAAATAATTTTATGGTTGGGGGTCACCACAACATGAGGAACTGTATTAAAGGGTCACAGCATTAGGAAGGTTGAGAACCACTGGTCTAGAGTGAGGGGTTCTTGTGAGGCTGGGAGGTGTTGGGAGCAGATGTGCGTGTGAGGTGAAGCCCGAAGCAGTGTTTGACCCTTTGTTAGTGTTCTTTGTGTTGCACAGAAAAATATGAAGGGGCAGCCTCGGTGCTCGTTTTTTAAAATTTTATGAAGCTTCTAAAGCAGTTATATGCAAATGAAATCTTTGTAAAAATCGACCCCATCAGTTTTTTCATGTCTACGAACAAACAGTGGCAGTATATTGGCTTCCCCCATCTTTTTAATGTGAGTGTGTTATCGGTATAAGAAAAATAGATAAGAGCTATTTCTTATCTGCTTGCATGTTTGATAGGTTTTATTTTCTTTCCAAATCGTAGGTTCTATTTCTAAATTAATTCCCAAGAAAGAAAACTTAAGCTGGCAAATTCATAAGCCTGAAATTTCTTTGAATGCATTCCCTGGCTCTTTATTGTTCTTTCATTGTAAAAATTGAAAAGAGAGTGTGTTTGTTGATATTTTCAGTTGCCCATGATATCATTCTAACAGCTATTTTCATTATTGAATATTGTCTTTCTGCCCTCTTCCACAGTCACACATTTTTTAAGCAAAGGAACGTTATTGCTTTTCCAAAGAGTCATACTAACTTACAGTGTCATCAGCATTGAATTCAAGAGTACTAATGAAAATGCTGCAAATTCAGTGTAAAATAAGTTATGGGGATAACTTATTTCAGGAATTTTCACATATCTTTGCTAACAAGTATGAACTCTTTTCTCATCATTACTTTTCTGGATAAGAATTGTTTATAGTTTCCTCCAACTTCCTATTTTAAATGTTTTCGGGTACAGGCATTATTTCTTGGATCTGAATTTTTTGAGGTGCTGATGACATATTGGTATATCAGGAAGGGGAGAGGCTTTGTTACTGTTTTAAGCTAAAACAGACCAAGGGTTTTTCTCAGTATTGTTTCTCCTTTACATAACAGCATTTCCCCCTTTTATTCAAAAGTACTTTTGATGCTGATAGCTGTTGTTTTGATTTGTATAAGTCAAAGTGGCCTTGATATTTTTGTGCTCTTTCATTTTTGTATTAAAAACCAGCAAATCACTTGTTTCTCAGGAGCCAAAGAGACAGCAGACTAAAAAAAGAAATCCAGGTGCCAACAAGGATGCAGGCACTCAGTGAGTCCACACAAGAGGCCCCCAAATAAGCCATGGCGCCCAGTCTCAGTAAGACAGTTACTGGCTTCAGAGGTTGGTCCATCCCTGTAGGGTAGGACTGATGGACTCGACAGAATCTTAGCAATGTTACCTCCCAGTCTACTTAGTGCAACCAGAACGATTTGGATTAAAATATCAGTTGTACTCAGAGATCAAATATGTTTCTAACTTTAATTTATTGGACACAAGCCCTTTTGTGTTTTCATGTCTAGGCAGTATAGATGGACAGTTGGGTGATGTTTTGGTTTGGTGTGTTTTGCCTATAAAAGCAAAGGTTTATTCCTTGCTGATGCTCTCTGGTCTTCATGGATGAGCTCAGCTTCTATGCATCTTCACCAGGACCAGGCTGATGGAGCCGCTTCCTGAGGCAGTGCTGGCACGTGGCAGAGGGGAAGGGAGGTAGGCAAGCACACTTGGCGTTCAAGAAGTCATGCATCCCAATTCCACACACGTGTCTTTGGCCAGAGCAAGCCCCGGTCCCCAGGTCTGTGTCCCAATAGGGTGGAAATGTGTGGTCCACACAAAGGTCATCACAGGGAGGTGAAAACACTATATGAGTTATTATAAAGTGTCAACACAACGAGAGATCAGATTTAACAGATAAAAAGCAAAATATGTGACTCAGTAATTGACGACCTATCATAGTATGAAGGTGGAAGAATTAAGAACTAATTCCAGGTACGTGGCCTGGGCATCCAAGTGGTGGTGATGCCAGCATTGGGAGGAACGGGGTTAGGGGAAGAGAACGGGTTCAGTGCTGGGCATTTTAAGTGTGAAGTGTCATCCAAGAAGAGGCACAGTTAGGTCTTACTGGTGTGTAGCTCAGGAGAGACACAATGGCTGGAGAGATGGCTAATTCATCTGCCTAGGAGGGTGTAGTTGACTGAACGAGACCACTGTCATAGGAGGGTATCTAGATGGGAGAGAGCTGAGGATAGGGCCCTGGGGTGGTGCTTTCTGGCCTTGTCATGTCCTGCATGCATGGGCAGTGGCAGTATTTATGCAACACATTGGAGTAAGTACATTTAGGTAGCTCTGGTCTACAGCCAGCCCGCCCAGGGGCTTGGCCATTGCGAGGGCTGGGTCAGTCGGTGCTTCAGTACCCCTATGCCAGGGCTGAGGAATAGCCACAGAAGAAGGAAACAGGGAAGATTACTGTCAAGGAAACAAAGGGAGGAGAGAATTGTAAAAGGTAGGTGAGATCAGCAGTGGGAAATGCTGCGGAGAGGCTGTGTGGAATGAGACTGCAAGGTGCCCTCTGGATCTGGCAGCTGGAGTTACTGACGAGCTCAGGAGAGGTGTTCACGTGGAGTGGTGGGGGCAAAGCCAGATGTCAGTGAAATGGGGAATAAAAATAGACCACAGATTCCAACAGCTTACGGTTTTGGCTGAAGGAGGACAAGAGACATCAGTGATAGAGCTGATCATAGTGTTGAGGGAGGATTGTGTTATGATAAATGCGATCTAAGAAAGACCAATGGAAAGAGCAAGGTTAAGAATAAAAGGGGTGAGGTCAGGTGATGTGTGAAATAACGTGAGGAGATGAGACCCAAATCCCAGCCTGGAGGGGGCATTCTTGCCCTGAATTGTAAGGGGGGAGGTTTGATCATAAGAGCAGTGGGTGTGGCGCACCAGGCAGGTGATGGTGACTCTGTTTCCCCTTGTAGGGAAAGGTGTCATCTCTTGTTACTGTTTCCCTCGCTGGAAAAACTTTTGAACATTTTTTGGTGGTGTTGGTCTGCTAGTGACAAAATCACTCAGCTTTTGTTTGTCTGAAAATGTCTTTATTTTGCTTTCTTTATGTATTTTTTGTTGACTGTAGAACTCTAGGTTGACAGGGTTTTCTTCTTTCAGCACTTTGAATCTGTGCCAGATACCCATGTTTTGTTGTCCTCCTTTCAAGAGTCCCGAGTTTTCTTGTGGACCATTAATGTCCTTGTGGCTCATTGGATCCTTTGGGGGTTTGTTTTAAGCTTTGTTAGGGTGGTCTAGGGTAGGTGTTACTCTGGTAATGCTTAGCCTTATTCCTAGGTATGGCTTTGTGGGGGTCTCCACTGGTTGTCTCAGGGGTTCAGGGAAGCCACTGGACTCTAGGTCGTGAGAACTGGGACTTCTCCCAACCCCGAGTGGGCTCTGGTGGTGGTTCAGCTTACAGCTGTCTGGCTGTGGCTTCTTCCCTGGCCTCGTGAGGGCCTGCCCCCTAGACCTGCACAGCTTGGTATTCAGCCAGAGATGAGGGACCTGCATGCAGATCTCTGGAGCTCTTTATCTGCATAGCTCCTGCCTCTGGGAAATTCTGCCCCACAAATCCAGCTGCCTCAACCTCCCCAGTCTCCCTTCTTGTCGCTGCAAGTCACCAGGATGTCTGTGCTCTCTGGCTCCTGCACCAGCGTCTCCTAGATGCCTCCAGGTAGACAGCCAGGCCTGTGGAAGGCTCATCTTACTTGTTTCTTTGAGTACAGGAATCACAGCCCAGTGCCTGTCGTCCCATATCTAAAATAATGGTTTCATATATTTTGTCTAGTTTTTTGTTTTTTAAGCTGAGAGAGATGGTTTGGTACCAATTACTCCAGTAGGACAGGAATGAAGATCTGTTTCTAGATGTAGAAATATGATGTTTTTTTAAATCTCGACTCTGTTTCCTGTTTGGTGAAACTACAGCAATAAGCAGCTGTTGGTTAGGCTACCTTTCGGTAGACTTGTAGGCCAGGATTGCGACACTGGTGTTCCACGGAAATCCTCATATGTGGCAACCTGTGTTACAACCAATCACTTAGGACTCCTGCTAAAAATGAGATTCCTGGGCCCTACCCTAGCTCTGCCAAATGAAAATCCGTATAATTTCTGTGTGTTTCAGTCAGTCTAAACAGGCTGTGTTCACTAAAGTTGGAGAAGCATTGTTTTACATATACGCCATCTTGTAAAGCAGCAAGTTAAAGCTGCCTGAAGATGTTAATTAGCTGTAAATCCACCAGTGCCACATGTTTGCAAGGATGTGAAATGAGAACTTGTCAGTCACTGCAAATAAGAGTGTCAGTTGGTCGAACACCTTGGAAATCCAGTCAAGTCAGAGCTGCATTTCCCCATCCAACCCAGCAATTGTACCTCCAGCTGTAGGTATGAGGAGACTCCTGGATGCCGCAGAGCATGTTGCACATGGCATGTTGGCAATAGCTTGGATGGCCAACCAAAGGAGCCTGGATATGTAATCGTAATAGATGCACCACTTGAATGATTTGGATATGTAGTGTACAGCATGTGTAGCATACTGTAGTAATTGAATACTCTTCAGTGAAAAATGGAAGAATTAGAGCTGTGTGTCCGTCCATATGGGTGAGTTACAGAAACATGTTTAGCCTAGAAAGCAGGTAGCAGAAGACACTATCTTGCCATTTTCATGTAAAGTTTTAAAAACTTACAAAAGAAAACAGGAAGAAATTCGTAGGAAGGGTTGGCAGTGATTGGGGGAGAAGTAGGGAGGAGGCGACCAGGAGGGGCACACGTGGGACTCTAGCCACATTCCTAAAGCACCCTGAGCTGGTTGGGTACACGGGTGTTTGTAATGATACACCTTGCACATTTCTGCGCGTCCCAAATAGTTCATGTGCGTTTTCTTAGAGAATAGACAGGCAACTTGGGTAACTTGTTTTAATTACTCTTTTCCTAATGAAGTTTGTCATTAAAACGTAAGTATTTATCTCTTTCGCCTTTGTTTTAAAATGTTTTCCCCTTTTATTCTCTGGAGAAGTTGAGGATATCAGTGGTTATATCACTTCTCTGTTTCTTTCCTTTTAAGTCGTCATTTTAACTCCATATGTGTGGTGTGATCTGAACTCCTGTTAACTCATCTGCTCGTGTGTCTGAGAATCTCGTGCTTTCTCCTCCCACAGGTATTCACGACTCTGTCGGTGACCAAGCGCTCCGGGGGGAGCATCCTGCAGGCTGGCTGCTGAGGTTAAGCCCCAGTGTGGATGCTGCTGCCAAGACTCCAAACCACTGAGGTGTTTCCTTGCCCAAGTCCAAGGTGAAGTTTTCAGGAAGCTTCTTTGGCTTCGACACCTCTGTGTCCTGGGCCTGTATCACCCGAGGCACCCTTGGATCTTATGGGTAGGAGGTGGTGAGTGGAAGGCGGGCAGCATCACACTGGGGTCACCATGACGGACTCGAAACTGACCTTCGGCAGTGCATCGTAGGGTGCGTCCATGAAGTCACTGGCCTAAAGCCCCCGCGGTGGGCCGTGATGGAACTACTGGCGAAGCAGTTTTCGCAAGACTCTTTCTGTGGGTTTCTTATCCCCTTTGCCAAGCTTCTGTTGTTGATTACTGTTTTCTATTTTCTCCAAGGTGTTAATGATACTAGAGATGAAAAAAAATGTTAGGGCTCGATTTTTGTCCAAAGCAAGTCTTGGCTCGCGTATGCTCATGGCTGCCTTGTTGCTTGGGAGGCATGGTTTGGCTCACTTGGAGGCTGATAGGCTCATCCCATGATCCAGAACTGCCCTGAGATTCAAATGTTCTGTTCTACTCGACTGACCCATTCAGTGTCTCCCCTAACAAGTTACATGTTAAAGCAAGTAAATGTGTGGTCGACTCTGGCCAAATCTGCCCCATGTGTCCCATCACTAGTTACTGTTTTTTGTTCTGCTTAGGAGAGGAAATGGCTACTTAGCCAGCCCATCTGGGCGATATTCCACTGCACGGACCCTACTGGTCCAGTACGATCGCCATCATTATTCATCATGGAGGCAGGTGTGCTCCTTAAATGGGGAAAAACAATACATGTCTTTATTGAGTCTGTTGCATGCTGGTCTAAGTGAGCTGAAATGCTTAATACTTGTTTAAAACATTTTTTTTTTTTGAGGGGGTTAGCTTTAGCTTTAAGCTAAAAGCACAAAATGTCACGGCTTTATTTTTCATGTATGTTACGTATCTGTCCCTTGCTAAGAACTACATTTATAGGAAAATGGGTCTTTCCACACTACCATTCAACACTTTTGTGGTAATTACTTTTTTAAGGTAGCTCATTCTATATCATAAGTTATTATTTTTGAACACAGGTGGATGTGAAGGATTTTTGTTTAAAAACCAAATGGTTTTGATACTTCTGTTGAGTGAATGACTGTACCTGGTGGGGTTTTAGCGGAAGTGTCTGTGCTTCATTAACATTCCAACTTGTGTTACCAAGAGGAGGTATCCACAGTTACAGACTCCTGTGTGAATGTGCTGACTGAGGATCATACTCGGGCATCTTCTCACTGTGTAAGTTGGATTTAAATGTGTGCTGTGGCCATCAGGCCTCCCACCAGCAGTCCTGTAGCTCCTGTTTCACTCCCTCCCCTCTGCTGGTATCTGTCAGCTACAACACCGAGTAGTTGATTCCAAGTACATTTCTCGTCACCTCAGGGAACCCCTGCTTGTGCCTGGCATTCCATCACAGAGCATAACCCTCCCACAGGGCCCTGCCTCGCGCCCTCATCCCACCTGGTTATGACGAAAATGAGAAAAGGAAAAACAGAAAGGGAAATTGAGGCAGTTGACATCTAGTTTTATTTTTTTTTTTAATATGTTTTGTCTCCAAGTCTGCCAGTCTCTGAAATTTGAACAGGAGGCAGTGAGAGAGGATTGTGCCGAATCATGTGGTTCTCCCTGCTCAGTGGAATGGAAGCTTCTGCCCCCACAAGAAGGATTGTACTTTATGGACTTGTCTTGTTTAGATTCTGTACTTGCCCATTGTATTGAAACATATTAAGTTCTATGTATTTTTGTTATAATTCTTCTGAAAAAAAAAACAAACAAAAAACCCAAACACCAATGTGAACCATTAAAAGGTATTGATAACCAACCCTGTGTGCCTTCTTACTGAATGGTGGTCTTGGGGTTCTTTGCATGAGCCTTCTTATCAGCGATCGCGAGAACCAGCTGCTGAGGAAGCGGCAGTGATGGCCTCTCAGGACTGGGCGGTATGCTGACGTTTACAAATTTATGGCATCGACTTTTCACATTCCAGTTTTTAGCTCGTCCTGATTTCACCTGTCAGTCTTGGCCTTCAGGGTGACGAAACCACCCCTCCTACTCCAAGTCACTCTGGGTCCCGGGACTTGGTACGCCCATGGCTGTCTCTCTCTGTTACTGAGTGAAGAGACGAGAGGAAAGTATGGAATGCTTACATCCAACGCACGGTGGACACAAAGTGAATAAACACTGGTTAATATATCTTTCAGCTTGACTGGGACATGGGGTGCTCAGCTATTTGGCTAAACCTCATTTCTGGTTTGACTGGGAGGGTCAGATGTTCCTGAATGAAGTGAGCACTCGAACCCGTGGACTGGAAAGCAGTTTGCCCTCCCCGGTGTGGGTCGCATCATCTGTCCCCTGAGGCTCCGACCAGAGGAAGAAGGAATTCAGCTCTTCCTACCCGATTGCTTGAGCTGGGACATCCACCTTCTCCTGCCCTCTGGACTCCTTGCTCTCAGGCCGCTGGACTCGGACTGAACTACCCACTGGCTTTCCCACCGGCTTCCTGCATCTCCAGTTTGCAGACGGTAGCAGGTCTGGGACTTCTCAGCCTTCACAATTGCACGAGCCAATTCTTTATAGTAAATCTTTTCTGTATGTGTGTATGTATATTACATATGATTAAAACAGACCTTGCCCTGAAGCTGTGCATGGTTAGGAGGGCAGTTGAGGCCAGCAGTGAACAAAACAATAATCCTTGTCCTCAAGGTATTTACATTACAGTTGAGGGAAATGTGCAGAAATACCAAGTTAGTTACACAACGTGAAGTGGTGGTGGGTGCCTGGAGCAGCGGTTTTCAACCTGTGGGTCGCCACCCCTTTGGGGGTCAAATGACCCTTTCACAGGGGTCACATAAGACCATCGGAAAACACATATACAATTACATATTGTTTTTGTGATTAATCACTATGCTTTAATTCTGTTCAATTTGTAACAATGAAATTGGGGGTCATCACAATATGAGGAACTGTATTAAAGGGTCGTGGCATTAGGAAGGTTGAGAACCACTGGCCTAGCGCATGTAAGAACCGGCACCATTGGGAGCCGTTGGAGGTCTCTGGGCAGAGGAGGGGTGTGGGTCAGGGTTGAGGCAGCCTGAGGCTTCGGGCAGGATGGAGGTGACCGCAGTCATCCAGGGGAAAAGCTCTTGGTTCAAGGTGGTGGTAGATGCGGTAGGCAAGTCCTGGTGGGATTTAGCGTTGGATTGGATGTGGGTGGGAGAGAAGTCAGGAACGATTTCAACTTTTGGGGCTTTGACAACTGGGAGGATGGAGGCAGGAGGTGTCATTTCACTGAGATGGGAAGTGATGGGAGGAGGGGCAGGTTTGAGGGGAGCATCAGAAGCTCAAGGTTTGGGTCCTGAATTTGAGATGACTGTCGGACCTCGGAGTAGAGGTGGCGAGGTGGCAGTTGGACATGAGTCTGGAGCTGCAGAAAGAAGGTCAGGATGGAGAGTTAAATGTGGGTCAGCCCAGAGAGGGTGTGTCAAGTCCCCAGGAGGAGGCCCCCAGGGCACGAGTGCAGGGAGAAATGAGGAAATCCCTGCTAGAAACCAGCAGCTGCCCCAAAGGAGAATAGAGCAGAGCCAGAGAACCTCTCACAGATTCTTCCTTTCATGAAGAATGGCAGGTTTTAGACCCGTAAATGTGGGCAGGGAAAGGACATTGCAGGCAGGCAACCAGACAACATGGAAACAGAAAATAAGAGGAAGATGGACAGGTGAATTGTAAGCAGCCTGTGAAAGGCCCCAAACAGCAGGCCAATGCTTTGAATGGCATTCTGGGGCCGTGGGGAGCTGGGAAGGTACCGGACTGCAGGCTGGGACTGGAGTGAGGAGAGGCGTGCACATACTGGATTAGACTTGCACCATCATTTCCCCTATTCCTGGTCCTGCATAACTGATGGGCTGTTCAGTTGGGAGCAGATTAGCATCCTATTGCATTCCAGACTGAGATAACACTAGTTTGAATCAGCTTTGCCACCTCTTGGCCAAATTTTCCATGCTTAACCTCTCTCTGCTTCAGTTTCCTCATCTGTAAAATGGGGATATTCATTGAGCCTTCCTAGGGTGGCTGTGAGGGTTACACAAGTTGAAACACATGAAGCACTTAGAACATGACCTTACTATGCAGAGAGTAAGCATGTGGTCAAATTGACTTCTTATACAATTTGGTCAGAGTAAAGAGAGATGAAGTCACAGGCAATTGCAAGTCAGAGCAGCGGTCGCCAACTGGTGGTCCATGAGGTCCGAAAGGTTGGCGATGGCTGAGTCAGAGCAAGAAAAAGGGGCAGTTGTCCTGGAAGAGCTGAGATGGATATTACCCTGGAGGCTGGAGCTCTGAGACCAAGGTGCTGACCAGTTCACTTTCTTTTTTCCTGAGGCCTCTCTCCTTGCTATGAATAAGGCCACAGACTTAAAAGTTACAGGGCTTGCGAATCAAAAGGGAAGGACAGCCTGGCCAGCATGGCTCAGTGGTTGAGCGTCAACCTATGAACCAGGAGGTCACTGTTAGATTCCCGGTCAGGGCACATGTCTGGATTGCGGGCTCGATCCCCAGCAGGGGTCATGCAGTAGGCAACCAATCATTCTTTCTCATCATTGAAGTTTCTCTCCCTCTCCCTCTCTGAAATTAATAAAAATATTTTTTAAAAAGGGGGCAGGAGGAGAAACAGCTCAATCACTGTATGTTCAACTATAAAACGAGTGCCAAATAACAAAGGTAGACACGGAACAGATGAAGGACCTACATGTATATGGTGCAGCCATAAAGTCTTTATGGTAAAGGTAGAAAAATATCTCTGTGACGTAAAGGTGGAGAAAGACTTCTTAAGCCACGGCCTAAAAGCATGAACCATAAAGCAAAGACATCGTGTGGGCCAACTGTATCACAAGTTCTGACCCCAAAGACCACCAGGAAGGAGTTAACAGGATTAACAAGAAAATCAGGAGAAGCTAATTTCAGTGTCTAGAACTGACGAGGGACTTAGACAATGAATTCTGCCCAATCAACAAGAAGACAGGAGCCCCAAAAGAACATGGACAAAGGACATTGAATCGGTTATTCCTGAAAGAGGAAACCCCATAATCTAACAGGAGAGATATACACAAGCTTCTGGCTAATTAAGAGGTTAATAGGATAATGAGGGCACGTTATACTCACCAGATCTGCAGACATCAGGAAGCTGATTAATGCGTAATGAGGGGACCTGGGGCTCTGCTGACGGGAGGATAGACTGCTTGTTGCTCCGTGGGGAGACAGATCAGGCACCTCAGACCCCAGAACCCAGCAGTCCTGCTCCTGACATCAGCCCCGGAGAAATTCTCACACATGTCCCCAAGGGAAAGTGCTTAAAGATGTCCGCTGAGCATCTTTTTGGAAGTTGGACCCAATCCTGCTGTCTCTCCCTGCAGGGTGGACAAGCAGGCCAGGGTGGATGCAGGACACACGGCATTCTGGGAGGTACCATGACATGGGTAGATGCAAATGAAGAAAACCAAGGAAGAGAATGAGCCCTACAACTGCTGTTGTGTATTAAAGTGACACACCTCTTACAAGAACCTCTACAAGCAGCACCCAGCCAGCATAGCAGAGCGGTCGACTGTGAAGGGCAGAGGAGGAAGCAAGTGGAAATAAAAGGAAGTTAAAGAAAAAGAGGGCACACACTAATGCCAGCTGTCCTGCAGCCCAGGTGGCGAGCAAGGACTCTCCAAGCCTTGCTTTCCTTCCCCATAAAGTGGGGATAATAATGGTGCTCACCTCCAGAGTTGCTGGGAGGATCACATTAGCTAATACGTATGTAGAACTACTCAGAATAGTGGCTGACACCAAGCGGGTGCTGGGTGAGTGGGCGCTACTATTCGTAGCAGGAGGAGGAGGAGCTCAAATCTCGGCATAGGAGGTCCAAAGAAGTAAAGGTGCAGTGCTGGGCCCTAGCTGGTTTTGCTCAGTGGATAGAGCATCAGCTGTGGACTGAAGAGTCCCGAGTTCCATTGCGGCTGGGCACATGTCTGGGTTGCCGGCTCGATCCCCAGTGGGGGGTGTGCAGGAGGCAGCCAATGTGTCTATCTGCCTCCCTTCCTCCCTCCGTCCCTCCCTTCCACTCTCTCTGAAAACAATGGAAGAATATCCTCTGGTGAGGATTTAAAAACAAAACAAATTAAGGGGCAGCTTTGGGATTCAAGCCCAGGATGCTGACCTGCCTCTTTAGACTTCAGCCAGGCCCCCTCCTGCCCAGGCAGCAGCCAGGGAGTCTGTTGGTCTGGGAAGGACCAAGTGACTCTGAGCCCCTCTGACTTGGAGTGTGGCTCAGAGCCCCATTTGATGCTCAAGGAAGTGAGGGTGACCTTAGGGAGAGCGCTGGGCCAGCAGGGGGCGACCCAGAAGCACAGGCTTGTCTCCAGCAGGGGACAAGCACAGAGCCAGCGTGGGAAGCATTCCACGCTCTGCCCCCATCGCCCACCTGGAACCCCACGTAGGCCTCCCCTAAGAGAATAATTACAAAATTAAAAATGGCCCCATAAAGTATCTTTCCATTTGGGAACCCTAGAAGGCGACACTGATGGGTGTTATCGGGGCTGACGCCTTCCTCCCTGCACCCCCAGCCCTAGTGTGGAAACAGCCCTGGGGATTTTGTGGGATGAGTTCCCCATCCTGGAGGTGGGTGGTGACTGGTCCATCGCAGGCACCTCCCTTCCCTGACTTCCTTCCTACTGTAGTAAATTTGAGCCCGGTAGTTGGTGAAATGAATTTCTCATGGTGAAGTGAGGAGCTGGGAAATGATTAGGAATGCAATTGCCTTGCCTCCTGTGTGGCTCACGCAGCTTGAAGAGTGCTTTGTTATAAATGTATTTTTATGGTTTTGGTGGCATTCTGCCGGGGTTCACGTCCAGGACCATTCAGCAAAGGAAGGGAAGAATGTCAGCAGCTGATCATAGCAGGACTCATCCCTGGGGTGGGGGGTGGGGGACAGGTAGCTCTGAGAGACTGCGGTGGGGGCTCCGGCTGCCACAGGCACAATTTTAAAAGCTTGTCGCCAGCATCATAAATCCTGCTCTCCCCCAAGCTTCTGAAATAAGGCTCCTCTGATAAAAGCGCCCACCCCGCTGCACGCCAGGACCTCACTCGGCTCCCAGGTGGGCCAGAAAACAGGGCATATTGCTCCATTTCCCAGAAAAACCTCGGGGTGGTGGCTCAGGCTCAATGTGGACAATCTGGTGTCTTCAGCAAATCAAGTCAAGGGAGAGCAAAGAGGTGGAGGGAGCCTGGGCCCCCAGGTGACCGGCCCCGAGTACCTGCCCACCTCCATCTGCTGGGTGAGAGAGAAAGACGCGTGTGTCTTATTGGCCCCCTCTTGGAAGGGACTGCACTTGGGGACTCTGATACAGCAGCTTTACCAAATATAGCAGCATTCCAACTAATACAGCAATTGGAGGAAATTTTTTCAGAAAATAACGATATGAGAAAAAGCTTATAGTTTCTATTTCAATGAAAGGAAATCAGTATATAGACACGAGATTTTTAGGGCAGTGAAACTATATGATACTACAGTGTTGGTTACGTGACACTATACATTTGTCCAAGGGTGATCCCCATTGTAAACTCTGGACTTCGGGTGATAAGGATGTGTCAGGGTAGGTTCATGGATTTTACAAATGTGCCGCTCTGGTGGGGGATGTTGCTAATAGGGGAGTGCGTGCGTGTGTGTGTGTGTGTGTGTGTGTGTAGGGTCAGGAATTAGAGGAAAGCTCTGTATCTTCTGATTAACTTTGCTGTGAACCTAAAACTGCCCTTAAAACAATAGCCTATTAAAAAAAAACCAAAACACCCAGTTTTAGAGACGTGCACCAAATATGGAAGACCCAGATGGTGTGGCCTCCGTCCGTCTTCTCACGGCTAGTGGAGAGGCCCACGTTTATTTGACAGAGCACCTGGGGCTTGGAGTGTTTTGTGAATAACTCTCTATGAAAGATGCCCAGGTAGGTTCCCCGAGGTTCGCCTGGGCCTGATGGTCTGAGGATCCCTCCAACCAATGAATGAGCAAGAATCTCATCACAGGACAACCCAGCCTGTTGCTATGGAAGTGACGACCATGGGCCTCACAGAGTGGCTGGGACAAGTGCAGGCAGTTCCCAGCATGTTTTCCTTTTATCCTTTGGGACATTGATCTTAGAATTGCTCCGTGCGATGGTATACTTGTCCCACCTCTTTTGGATTCAACACAGCTACTAAAACTACTAGAATTATGCAGCTTTGCGTTAGAAGGGCTGATTTTGAGTCTGCGTATGTTTCAGAAATCTGAATTTAGTTTTAGATAATGACAGTATGTGACTCTCATTAGATTCATGAGGTGTTGTATCTGAGGAGAATGAGGGCATTAATTGTATTTATAATGAAATTCATTAGTGCATAAATAAGAGGCATGAATATTTTATTCATGACTATTAAGCGCTGGTAGACTAGGCCAGCGCTGTGCTGGGTCTGAGTTTGGAGTCATCGCTCTGTTTCTGTAGCTTCTCTGCTCCTTCCCTCAGGCAGCCACACAGGCACATGTGTACACACCTCTGCCCAGGCCCCTCGCGCAGCAGAAGGAGAACAGTGTTCAGGTGACATGTTCTTTCTGGAAGCAAAAACATGTCAGGTCTGATCTAACAGGAGTGGGGAACTTTTCTTCTGCCGAGGGCCATTGGGTATTTATAACATCACTAGAGGCCCGGTACGTGACATTCGTGCACTGGGGTGGGGGGCGGGGGGAGTCCCTCAGCTCAGCCTGTGCCCTCTCACAGTCCGGGACCCTGCAGGGAGCGGGCCTAAGCTGGCAGGAGGACATCCCCCGAGCCCAGCTTCTGGCTGAGTGTCTCTACCCCTGTAGGAGTACACTGACCACCAGGGGGAAGCTCCTGCATTGAGCATCTGCCCTCTGGTGGTCAGTGTGCATCATAGTGACTGGTTGTTTGGCTATTTGGTCAATTTGCATATTAGCCTTTTATTATATAGTATTCACTTAATATAAAGTTGTGTTGCTATGAATAAAGCTCCTAGATTTATTGAATTTCAAGTCCCACCTGCAGTTGCCTTGGCAGGGCCAGATCAAATGATTTCATGGGCCTTATGCAGTCTGTGGGCCAGATGTTCCCCATCCCTAAAACAGAGCCTCCGTTATGTGGATGCAACAACAGAAACAGGCCCTCAAAACTTCTGACGTTCTGTGTGACTTGGGGTCCAGGTCCCAACGATAGATTCCTTGGATGGCTTCCCTCGATGGCTTGGAGCCTTCCTGGTGAGGGCTGTACCCTCCCCCAGGCTCCCTTCCTCCCTAGCTGCAAGGGAGGCTGGGAAAGTGAGTTCCTTTTAGCTTTTCCAGTCTATTGAGTGGATCAGCCAATGTACAGTGTATATCTCAGTATCTAAAATAGAGGCAAACTAGACAGTGGAGGGAAACGGAGGAAAACGAATCTTTGTTTCCTGTCTGCCCTCCTCCTGCAGGCTCCCCCACTCCCCCTACAGTTGTAGGGCTCAAAGAGCTCCATAATGTGCTGCATGAGTTATAGTCATCATCTGGAATGTCAGAGCTGCCAACGGGGAAAGCAAAGTGAACCATCAAAGTGGGCTGCCTTGACCCCTGTTTACTTATTAGAAGGTTTGGGTTTGAGTTAAATCATCATTAAGCAGTCGAAGCACTCGCTTTTACACCTCACCTCTCATGACCCCTCCTCGTCTGGCCATTCTTTATCCTCAGTGCAGCAGGGGCCAGTCCGTTCTCTCCTTAAATAAAATCAGTGAGAAACCTCCAGGTACACTGCAGGGCGTACACAGGCGCGGTGAATGCCGACTGGGCTGGGAGCGTGTTAATTCACCAACAGGGAGAAAAGTGTCAATATTTGTGGGGAGGCGAAGTTGCCACACGTAAGAAAAGGCCACATTATGGAGATGGAATGTTGTATGCAGAGACGTTTTTAGAACCCGGGAGGATCAATAAAGAAGAGTGAAGTACGTGTGTATAAGAATTAGGCACAGACGAGCCTACTGGCTAAGACATAAAGCAAGACTTCCATAAGCTACCCCAACCCTCACCGCCCCACATCCCCATTTCAAGAAATAATGGACATTTCCCAGGGACTGTTCTGTGCAAAAATCTAAAGGTGCTCATGCCAAAAGATGGAGGGGGAACCACTGCTACCAGCCACCACAGCGGTCTGTATCCTGAGTGGATTGGCTGCTTTGTTCTCCAGTCATAAAGGGATTAGAGAAGGGCAGTTCAAATCCCAGCTCAGGCACGTGCTGTGTGACCCTGGGCTTGTTGTTGGACCTCTCTGTGCCGCAGTTTCCTCGGGTATGAAATCACCCCATAGCATCAGTACTTTCCTCCCATGGTTGTGATGATGACTAAACAAGTCAACTTAGGTCAGTAAGGAGCTGGCAACAGAGCTGGCATGTGGGCAGGGCTCCGTGGGAGTCAGCGATTATTGGACGTGAGCGCCGGCAGGCAAGCAGCGGATCTGGCCACAGGATGCTGGCTTTTCCCAGCTATGCCTGCGAATGTCTTGTGCCGAGCAGAGATTTTGAAAGCAACGCATGTATTTTCTAGAAGGAAGGCCCAGAGAAGGGGTGAAGGGGGGAAGTGGGAAGAGGGTTGACCAAGTGTTGTATAAACAGCATAGGAATTCAGACTTTTCCATCAGATGCATTTCAGTTTCAGTTTGAACCCTGTTGCTGGTCGGCACTAGTGTGATCCTGGAGTAGTTCTCTGCCCTCGTGTGTGAAGGAGAGATGGTAAATGCTCCTGGCCCGAGGGCCGCTCAGAAGGTGCAATAGGACACTGATAGAAAAAAGCTGGCGCATGCCTGGCACATATGGCGTTCAACAAGTTAATGCGGCAACAATAACTCAGTCAGAAGCAGCCTGCGGCTGTGGGAGAGGGATTTGCCTCTTGACTGTCTGCCCCATAATCCATCATTTCACTAAACAGCAGACCCTGATGGGGTGCAGGGTGGAAGCGGTCCCAGCTGTGTGTAGGGGGGTGCTAGCCACTTGGGATCCTCTCTCAGCCGGTGGGTGCGTGTGAGCAGTGACTGGGGCTGGGCTTTGAGAGGTGGGGGTGTCAGGAGCTGGTGTTGGGTGGGGCAGGGGCTGTAAGCGGAAGAGACTGGATAACCTCCATGTAGCATGGGCCGGGATGGGGGCCTCCAGGTGAAATAGCAGGCCCCAATCTAGGCTTTCTTGGCTGCAAATGCTACCATTTCTAGTTCAGAGGATTGTTTTTGTATTTGAGACCCACTCAGGAAGATCAGGAATGATCAAGATTATTAAAATATAGAATGTTTAGCCTTTGGGGCAGAGACTATGTCTGCTTTGTTCACTTATCCCCAGGGCCTCAAAGAATAGGTACCCAATAAATACAGGTTGATTAAATAACTGAAAATGAATTTAAGTAGCTGGTATTTGAAGCTCCCATATATACAAAGACGTTTGTTACAGCATTATCTATATATATAAAAGCCTAAGTGACTGTCTGACCGTTTGACCATTCGACCAGTAGCTGTGATGTACACTGACCACCAGGGGGCAGGTGTTCAACACAGGAGCCAAAACCATAGCATGGAAACATGGAACAGACTGATGAATCTCAGAGAGAAGGGAGGAAGGGGGAGGACAGAAAAAGATTAACCAAAGATCTTATATGCATACTAGAGGCCCAGTGCCTGGATTCGTGCACCGGTGGGGTCCCTTGGCCTGGCCTGCACCCTCTCACAATCCAGGACCCCCCAGGGGATGTCGGACTACTGGTTTTAGGCCAGGCCGAGGGACCCCACCAGTGCACAAATCTGTGCCCCGGGCTCTGGTTTATAATAGAGAACTAGTTTTTTCTAGTCTGGTTAAGAAGTCTGTGGTATTGAATACAATGTAGTGGATGTTAGTATTAGAGTTAACAGGAGGAGTATAAAACATGAAAAAGTGTTTATGGAAAATACAGGAAAAGATTATAGATGAAATTTAATAATGTCGTGATTAAAACAATATAAATGTGTAAATCTAGATGAAGATGCTAAGGCACATTTAGAAAGGAAGTTATTATTGTGTAAAATTAGTGGGCTTATGAGCAATTAAACACTTCTGATAATGTTTTACACTGGCTTCGAGAATATCTTTAAACTCTTTTAAAGACGCTTTCTAAACCGATGAGCCAGTTCACTGTTTTCCAGGGTCTGCTTGGTGAGCTGTGAAGGCCTCATTGGACAGGAAGGGGCCTTCTGGAAATTTCCGTCTCCCCACTTCCTGGCTCAGGGCAACAGGTTATTCCAGGCAAACACAGTGGCCTCAGGTTCTCAGTGCAGAGGGCCTCCCGGGGACCAAGGTGCCATCATCTGTGCTGGTCAGACGTGGCCAACAGAGGGCTTTCCGGGCTTTTATTTCCAAAGTCTGTTCCTTCTCTTCTTTTTTTCTTTCCCAGATTTAGTAAACAGCCTGGTCTGTGGTTGGAACGTGTGGAAGGTAGCCTGGTCCCTCCCCTCCACTGCTCGTCCCTGCTGCTTGCGGAGCCCAGGCCTCTGCCCCCCTCCCACCCACACCCTCCTGTGGTCTGACGGGGACCCAGCACTCGCCCAAAGCAAACCTTTGCTTCTGCCCATGTCCTAACGGACGTTTGATTCTTTGTGGGACCCCCTGGTATCCTGCCCAGCTGTTGGGTTGACTTGCTTCTGGAACTACAGCTTCGAACTATCCAGGCCTTTGTTTGCAACAACCACACTCTGGGACGGGGAAATAGGTCTCTGTGGAGGTCCAGGCGGAGCTGGGTGGGCTCAGCCCCACACAACTGGGCACCAGCGAGACAAAGCCCAGTGCCACACAGCAGGCGAAGCCAGGTGGGCCCTGAGAGAAAGTCCACTGCACCTCCTGTGGGGCCCTTCTTTCTGCACCCATGTCTGGGATTCCTCTTACGTGAGTTAGAGCAGAACTCTGAGGGTCAGCTTTGGGGGCTGACAGGCTAGAAGGGTCTTGGTGTTTTTCTGGCCCCACCTGGCATTACAGGGAATGAGCAAGAATGTCCCTTCACTTCCACGTCCCAGCTCAGCCACTTACAGGGCGAGTGTAATAACAGCTCTCATCCATTCATCTAGTTTGGTAGATGCTGCACGTTTTATATGCTTCATCCTTTTTCTTTTTTTTGCTTCCTCCTTTCTCATCTCTGCAGCTGTGGGCTGTGTCTACGCTTCAGCATTGAGGCCCAGAAAGGGCAAGCTGCTGGCCTTGGGGTGCCCGTCTTGTAGATGGTGAAACCAGGATCCAAACACAGATGGGTTTTGCTCCCACGCTGATAACTTAATCCGTATCCTTATTACCTCCTTCTGTCCTGCTAAGCCAGTTTCCCTTCTGAAGCAGCAGAACTGTGTACCGTGCTCACTTCTCCATAAACCCAAACTGCACAAATCCTGAACACCCAAAAGTTGTGTTTTAAAAAAACCAAACACACACACTTCTAGCTCCAAAACTCATACAGCAGCAAAACCTGTGCAGAGCTGCCATGAAGCTCCTTGTGGTCTCGATTTATCCAACTCACTGGGAATGTTCATACGTTTACTGAGGAAACATTAATGATGAGTTGGACTGTGGGTCCGCCCCATATCTGCTGGAGGCGAGGCACAGTGCACGGAATGTACACAGCAGAGCTCCTCTCGAACCCGGGAAATCCCGATTTCTGAATGGCGTATGGTCCCAAAGGACTGAGCTGAGCGCTGAGGTCTGTGGAACCTTGCCCACTCTCGCTTCCTGGCCCCCTGCTTGGCCAGGCCCTGTAGGAACTCTGGAAGCAGTTGGGTAACAAAGGTCAAAGGTTGACAGGTACACACCCTTTGACTCAGCAGTTCCTCTCCTAAGAGTTTCTTCTAAGGATTCAGCATGTGAAAATCTGGAAATAGAGTAAATACCCTAAACTCAGGAAATAGCTTTGAAAAAGGCTGATACATTCAAACAATGGAACCCTATGAGCCATTGGTGCTTGACTTGTAAGTCTTCTAATCTGGAAAAATATTCATTAAGTGCTGTAAGTGGAGGAGAGACCCCAAAGTTACAAGCAGTACATACTATATGGTCCTATATTTGTTAAAAGGAGAAAAACCAACAAGAAAGAACAGTTTTTATTTATTTATTTACTAGAGGCCCTGTGCACAAAAATTTGTGCACTCGGGGAGGGGTCCCTCATTCTGGCCTATGCCCTCTCGCAGTCTGGATGACCACCTGCTGGCTTAGGCCTGCTCCCTGGGGGATTGGGCCTAAGCTGGCAATCAGACATCCCTCTGGCAGCCCGGCAGCACTCGGGGGATGTCCACTTGCCAGCAGGGAGCAGGCCTAAGCTGCAGTCTGACATCCTTAGTGCTGCTGAGCAGGCAGGAGAGGCTCCCACCACCACTGCTGTACTGGCAGCCTTCAGCCTGGCTTGTGGCTGAGCAGAGCTCCCCCTGTGGGAGCGCACTGACCACCAGGGGACAGCTCCTGCATTGAGCATCTGCCCCTGATGGTCAGTGTGTGTCATAGTGACCAGTCATTCCCAGTCGTTCTGCTGTTAGGGTCAGTTTGCATATTACCCTTTTATTATATAGGATAGAGGCCTGGTGTATGGGTGGGGGCCGGCTGGTTTGCCCTGAAGCGTGTCCCGGATCAGGGTGGGGGTCCTGCTGGGGTGCCTGGCCAGCCTGGGTGAGGGGCTGATGGCCGTTTGCAGGCTGGCCAAGCCCCCCGGTGATGGAAGCTCCCAGCCTCTCCTTTTTTTCTTTTTTTTTTTATTCTGAGATTTATTTACCTTCTATAATTGAAACTTTGTTGCCTTCAGTGGAGCTCAGAGCCAGCCAGGATGGGTGGGTAGCTTGGCTTCCTCCATCACTGGAGCAACCAAGCCTCCTGCTCGCTCCAGCTCTGTGGCCACGGCCGGCTGAAAGCAGGTATCTGGGGTTTATTTATCTTCTATAATTGAAACTTTGTTGCCTTCAGTGGAGCTCAGAGCTGGCCACGACAGGCAGGAAGCTTGGCTTCCTCCATCACTGGAGCAACCAAGCCTCCTGCTCGCTCCAGCTCTGTGGCTGCTGGCCGCCATCTTGGTTGGGTTAATTTGCATATAGTCACTCTGATTGGCTGGTGGGTGTGGCTTAAGGCATAGTGAAGGTACGGTCAATTTGCATGTTTGTCTTTTATTAGATTAGATGTATTTATGTATTTATTATTTTTTATTGATTTCAGAGAGGAAGGGAGAGGGAGAGGGAGATAGAAACATCAATGATGAGAGGAAATCATTGATTGGCTGCCTCTTGCATGCCCCCTACTAGGGTTTGAGCCCTCAACTAGGGCATGTGCCCTTGACCAGAATTGAACCCAGGACCCTTCAGTCCGCAGGCCAATGCTCTATCCACTGCGTCAAACTGGCTATCGCAAGAAAGAACAGTTAATCAATCCTAGCCGGTTTGGCTTAATGGATAGAGCCTTGGCCTGTAGACTGAAGGGTCCTGGGTTCAATTCTGGTCAAGGGCATATGCCTAGGTTGCGGACTCTTCGATCCCCAGTAGATGGCAGTCAGTCAACGATTCCCTCTCATCATTGATGTTTCTCTCCCTCTCTGAAATCAATTATCCTATATAAATAAAAGGGTAATATGCAAATTGACCCTAATGGAAAAATGACCAGAATGACCACTGCACCAGTCACTATGAGGTGCACTGACCATCAGTTGGCAGGCTCTGATTGCCTGACAGTGAATGGGGAGCCAGGGGTGGGTGGCAGGGGAAGCGGGCAGCACCAGGCCAAGGCCCCTGCCCTACCAGTCACCCCACACACAGAGGGCAACCTGCGGGCAACCTGCAGGCAAGAACAGCTGACCTCTTGGTTCCTTCCCCCAGCTGTCAGGCACCAATCACCTGATGGCAAAAGGGGAACTGGGGTGAGTGGTGGGAGGGGGAAGGGCCAGCTAGGGGCAGCCAGGGAAGATGGCCCTGATCGCAGGCCAGGCCTAGGGACCATACCCATGCACGAATTTCGTGCACCAGGCCTCTAGTATATATATCTCTCTTTATATATCTATCTCACTGTCAATCATTTCCACCCCGGGAAGAACAGTTCTCCAGCTTTCTCACCCAAAGGACAGCACTGGGCTCTTTGCCTGGAGCTGGCTGGCTGGCCGTGGATCTGCAATGAAAAGGATGCTTTCCCACTGATGTGATTAGGATGCTTCCTGTCCTCAGCACTGCCCATCCAGAGCCAGCAAAGTGAGGCGGGCATGCTCCCCCCCACCTCCCCACCCGCCCACCCCCCTCCACCCCCCAGCCAGAGCGCTAGGTGGATTGCAGTGGCTGCACTTTCTGCAACCTGAGGTGGGTCGTTTAGGGATTTTCATCTGTTCCTTTGACAAACATGTCTTCTATTTATCAGGCCCTGCGCTAAATGTCAAGGATGTAGAAATCAGTAACAGGAGGCTCCTAAGTTGTCTTCTTCCCAGTGGCTGTGGTGATACCTTACTCATCTCTGTCTTCCACGTTTCTCATTTTACCTGCTGTCGCATAGATGGGGGCTCAGCAGATGAAGGACAAGTGAACAGGGTCCCTGTCACAGTCCTGGGAAGGGTAACAGATAAAGAAATAAGCTGGATAAGGTTATGGGCAGCATGTCCTGGTGGGGACACACAGGAGGGACGATTCACTCTGGGGGCAGGGTGAGGGGAAGACTGGCAACTGGTCTGGATGGATGATCTCCTTATTCCCAAGCCTGTGTTCAACTCCATGGCGAAGACAACAAGCTCACTCAGCGCCTCTGACCCAGTCTGCATGTCAATGGCAATGCCAGTGCTGCGGAGGAGCCCGGACAAAGGTGCTCTCCTGCCTTAGGTTCCTAAGAAAGGATGGGCTGACAAAGACGACTTAGGCTCCTGCCTCTTTAATCCCGTGTGTTCTCCTTTCCTTTGCTGTCTCTCAAAGTCAAGGGGGCGGTGGGGAGAGGAGAGTCCTGGGGTCGGGGGGCTGGGAAGGGGGGTCCACAGGTAGAGTAATTTTATTTTTCAGAATTTCGGTTTCACTGCTCTAAAAATGCCCTGTGCTCTGCTCACCCCCTGATAACCACTGATCTTTTTCACTCCCCCCCATAGTTTTGCCTTCTGTAGATGTCATATAATTGGGCTCACACAGTGTAGCCATTTCACACGAGCCCCATTCCCGTAGTGATATGCATTTAAGGTCCCTCGTTGTCTTTTTGTGACTTGACAACTCACTCCTTTTTGTGCTGAATAAGATTTCATTGTCTGACCCCTTGCCTTCCCACTTTATTCTCTTCTTTCAAAATTGTTTTAGCTATTCCAGTTCCTTTGCCTTCCCATATAAAATTTAACACAATCTTGTCTATTTCTACAAAAATCTTGCTGAGAGTTTGAAAGGGAGTTTCGTGTTACTGATTTCTACATCCTTGACATTTAATGCAGGGCCTTATATAAAACATATCAGTTTGGGGAGAATTGACATCTTTTACTGTATTGAGTCAGCCAATCCATGAACACGTTATGTTTCTTCGTGTATTTCGATCTCCTTGGATTTCCTTCATAAATATGTGTGGTTTTCAGCATACAAGTCCTATACATGTTTTATTATATTTACAACTAAGTATTTCATATTTTTATGAACAACTGTAAGTGGTATTGTTTTCAAATTTTGATGGCCAGATGTTCATAACTATTATATAGAAATACAACTGATTTTTGTATATCTCTCTCGTATCTTGTGTCTTTGCTAAACCCACTTATTTATATAGCTTGAGGATATTTTTTTTTTGTAGATTCCTTGGCAATTTTTTACATGGACTATCATGTCATCTGCAAACACATCTTCCTTTTCTGGTCTGTATGCCTTTTATTTCCTTTTCTTGCCTTATTTCACTGGCTAGAACTTGCAGCACCATGCTGACTAAGTGGTGAGAGTAGATATCTTCGCCTTGTTCCCAGTATTAAGGGGAAAGCTCTCAGTCCTTCACCATCACGGATGTTAGCTGTAGGGTTTTCTCAGGTAGATTTATTTATTAAGTATTCCCATTTTTCTGTAAGTTTTTATCATGAATGGGCATTGAATTTTGTCAAATACCTTTTCAACATCAGTTTATATGTACATGTGATGTTTTCTACTTTAGTCTGTTAATATGATGGATTCCACTGATTGATTTTCAAATATATATATATATTTTTTTTCTAACACTTTTATTTTTAAAAAATCTTTATTGTTGAAAGTCCCTTTTTTCTCCCCATTGATCCCTTCTAGCTTGCCTGCCCCCCCCCCCCCCAGTCCCAGACCTTCACCATCCTATTATCTGTGTCCATGGGTTATGCATATATGCATACAGGTTCTTTGGTTGATCTCTTCCCACTGATTTTTAAATATTGAGTCAGCCTTGCATGCTAAGGATAAACCCCACTTGTTCATGGTATACAATTCTTTCTATATATTCTGAATCCTATGTGCTAATCTTTTATTAAGGATTTTTGTGTCTATATTCATGAAGATATTAATCTAGTTTCTTTTTGTACTGTCTTTGTCTGGTTTAATATCAGGGTAATACTAGTTTTATAGAGTGAATTGGCAAATGTTCCTTCCTCTGTATTTTCTGATAGAGAATATAGAGAGAGACAGTGTTACTTTCTCTTTAAATGTTTGGTAGCATTCTGTAGTGAAACCATCTGGGTCTGAAGACATCTTTTTTTTCCCTTTCAGTTTTTAAATTACAAATTCAATTTCCTTAACAGTCGTGAGCATATTCAAATGATCTAGTGCATATTGAGTGAGTGGTGGCTGTTCGCATTTTTCGAGGAATCGGTCCCTTTTATCTAAGTTGTCAAATAATGTGTGTTCTCGATAGCATTTTTAAAGCTCACTTTCCTGTGTTCGTTCTTCTCACATTGAAATGAGATGCTGATTTCCCTGCATGCCGTACCCACCCTCACTCAGGTCAGAGATGAGAAACGACATAAAGCTGTAGTCTGTGTCTTGGACACTCAGGCAGAGCCCAGGATGGGACAGTCCCAGTGAAAACTCACAGAGTTTCAGGGAATCAGCTGTCCGTGGGCTTCTCTAGTGTCCTGGAACCCGAAGGGCTGGAGACCTAAGCCTCCCAGAGAGACCTCAGAGGAAGAGAGGTGGAGCCCCTTCCCTCACTTGAGAAGAATCTCCAGGGGCCCCAGGTACCACTAGGTGGCGCTCAGAACGCACAGTTGCTTGCATTGGCCAACGTGGCTCCAAGAAGCTCAGCTCAGCAGGACAGGTCTGTGGGGGCATTTTGTTCTTTCCGTGAGATGAACACAAGTCTAGAGCAGGTTGGTTCTCAACTTTCTGGCCCTTTAAATACAGCTCCTCATGTTGTGACCCAACCATAAAATTATTTTCGTTGCTACTTCATAACTGTCATGTTGCTACTGTTATGAATCGTAATGTAAATATCTGATATGCAGGATGGTCTTAGGCGACCCCTGTGAAAGGGTTGTTCCACCGCCAAAGGGGTGGCGACCCACAGGTTGAGAACCGCTGCTCTAGAGCCTGCAAGGGCCACAGGAGCTCTGGGCTGGTGGAGTTTGCAGCGCGTTCTCAGACAAAAGTGCTAAGGCTTGAGAGGCTGGCTGGAGGCTCCTGAGAGGTGTCCGAGGACCTAAGAGCAGAAGGCCCACTCTGAGACAAACATGCCCCCTGGGGCTTCTGTCTGGTTAGGAAGCAGTGACACCCAGCCAGGCCTGGAGCAGACTCCAGAACCCATCTGCCCTGGTCCCCTTCCAGGCCTGGCTCTGGGAGTCCGTGGGGAGGCCTGGGGTCAGCCTGCCTCTGCCACTCGTTGTGTGCCTTGGGCAGGTCTCGTGCAGCATTTTTGCTGGCTCTGGACTAAGTCCAAATCCTGACTCAACCACGCCGGGGCTGTGCCACCTTGGGGGAAGTTACCTCAGCTGTGAGAGCCTCAGGTTCATTGTCGCGCGGGGATAACCATGACACTCACCTCCTCGTGCCGTGAAGCTTGAATCCAGGTAGATGTGCAGCACACATAAACACTCGGTGGGCATGAGCAGGTACCTTTATCATCACTCTGATGATTAATCCTTGTGCCTTTCCCATCCCTACCCTAGGACCAGATGTATTTGCTTCCCACTGCTGCTGGAACAGATGCTACAAACGTAGTGGCTTAGGACACTGTAAATTATTCTCTCACAGTTCTAGAGGCCAGAGTCTGTAATCCAGTGGCATTCTGTCTGGGCACTTCAGGGAGGACCCATGTCCTTGACTTACCGGGCTTCCAGATGCCACCACATTCCTTGACTTGTGGCCCCTTTCTCGCATCACGCCAGCCTCTTGCTTCCACCATCACATCTTTTCCTACTAACTCCAACCCTGTTTTTTAAATATATATATATAGATTTCAGGGAGGAAGGGAGAGGGAGAGAGAGAGATAGAAACATCAATGATGAGAGAGAATTATCTATTGGCTGCCTCCTGCATGCCCCACACTGGGGATCAAGCCTGCAACTCGGGCATGTGCCCTGACCGGGAATCAAACCTCCTGGTTTATAGGTCGATGCTCAACCACTGAGCCACGCCAGCCGGGCTAACTCCGATTCTCCTGCCTCCCTCTTTTAGGGATCCTTTTTACCTTGGATCATCCAGGGTAATTTCCCCACCTGAAGCTTCTTACCTTAATCATGGGACCCAGTGAGCTGAGGCCCAGTGTGTGGAGACTCCGGGGATAGTTCTCTCTTCCACGGGACAGGAATGAAAATCAGTGTAGGCAAGTGGGTGTGTACATATGCCACATGCAAAAGATTTTCATCCCAGCATTGCCAGTAACCGTGAACGGCGGGAAGACATCGTGAGTTTGGTTAAGTGGGCAGTGGTGTAGCAGGAAGCAATGCAGTGCTGTGGTGACTGTAAGACTGGAGGGAAACTCTGTTGAATAGTACTGAGAAAAAAGTATGCACAAAACTGAATATACATATTCTATGATTATAGCCATGAAAACATTATGTGGGTTTACAAGGATTAAAATTAGAAGGCCCTTATTAACGAATGGAAATAATTACTTTGTAAGACTGCTTGGGGTTATGAGTAGCTAAAAATACCCTTTAAACTATTCTGCAGTGGACAACTATATTTTATTTCTTCTAAAGAATTCCTGCAGGGATTTCTTCTTGTTTGTTTGTTGTTATTATTGTGTGTGTATAATCTGATTTTATTTTCTGAGGGTCTACCTAAATTTGATTTACAAACTTGGTGTCGCATATCCAATTTTGTGCCCTATTTTCCCCACTTTACAGTAATAATGATCCTTTTTAGAAAATGCCTTTTTAAAGAGCTTCATAATATTTCGTAGATAAATTTATAACTCTGGTATTTATCTATGTTGCTACTCTTACTAGTAAGATGGTTTAAATTTTTCGCAGCCAACCCAGCATTAACATCTTCGTACATTCATTGTTGTTCCACTTCAGGAAAGATTTCTAGATATGTGGATTATTTATCTACATACCAGTATATACTAGAGGCCCGATGCACAAAATCCGTGCATGGGTAGGGTCCCTAGGCCTGGCCGGCTATCAGAGCCGATCTATGGGGCAACCAGCGGGGCAATTGCCCCCCACCCACAGCTGGCACCCACCTTGGCTAGCCTGGGGCCTGTGGGCTGGGGGCAGCTCCTGCATTGAATGTCTGCCTCCTGGTGGTCAGTGTGCTCCCACAGCCAACCTCCCACAGCCAGCCAACCTCCTGTGGTTCCTCCCCCGGGCCAGCCGGCCCCAATCGGCCTGATCACCAGTCAGGCCCAGGGACCCCACCTGTGCATGAATTCATGCAGTGGGCCTCTAGTTTTCAAATAAAATTCTAGAACTACGACAATATAAAGAGTGGAGCCTTTATAGCTGCTGTTTCCTTAGCATTGCGATGGTGCTCTGCTGCAGTCATTTCTGAACGGGTGGACCAGCTGGTTGCCATTTTCCAGGGTCTGCCTGGTGAGCATGTGACACTGATTTCCTGATTTCCTGCCCTCGAACTTGAGGGTTCCAGCCTTCGGATGGATGATATGTGTGGAGAGTGGAGGGACAGAAGGGGACAAGGGCCCTCATGGTCTCAGCGAGCTGCTGGCAGGCACTTCTGACTTCCTCCTGGGTGGAAGGAGAAAGCATCATAAACCTAACCCTCTCCACGGCCTTCTCCTCATCTTTTACCCTATTTTAACAGCACTGTAAGGGCAGCAGACTATCTTTAAAAAGGAGCCACTTTGGAGAATGTGTTCTGTAGAAATAACCTTTTTTTACACTCCCCTTTCCCCATGTCCCTCGTTCCCATCTTTTGCCCATTTTTTGTACCATCTTTTTTTCTGGAGCTGTGACCCTCAAGCTTTGGTTGGGTTGGAAGCATGGGGAGGCCAGTTCTTTAAGACATAGATTCTTGGGCCTCCCTTCCAGGGTCTGCTCTAGGCAGATCTTCGTCTCTGCATTTTACCCACCTCTCCAGGTGCTTGTCCTGCAGCTGGAGTGAGTGAGGACCACTGTTCCCCTGCACTGAGGCACATGCCCTGGAATCATGGGTAAAGCCCAGGGGGGATGAAGGGAAGAGACTGTCTGAAGACAATCAACATGGTGCTTGCTGCTTTCTCCTTCAAATGCCTAATCAAACACAGGAATGAAACATGACCTGACCTTCCTTTCAGAATCCTTGATGGTGACCTTCACGTCCCAGGAGAAACGTTAGTCAAGACTTAGATACACCTTATCTGGATTAAAATTGAACAGCTGTACTGAAAGCCATGTCCTTGTGGAATGATAACTGGATGTGCTCAAAAGGTTTGTTCGAATGAGTGGGTGGAGATCCCAACTGAGGTTAATAGTTCTTTTTTTTTTTTTTATTAATTTCAACTATTTCTTTTACTTTTTAAAAAAAATATATTTTATTGATTTTTTACAGAGAGGAAGGGAGAGGAATAGAGAGTTAGAAACATTGATGAGAGAGAAACATCAATTCAGCTGCCTCTTGCACACCCCCTACTGGGGATTGAGCCCGCAACCCAGGCATGTGTCCTTAACTGGAATTGAACCTGGGACCCTTCAGTCCGCAGGCCGACGCTCTATCCACTGAGCCAAACCAGTTAGGGCAGTAATTCTTTATGATCAGGTCCATCCAAGATGGACTCAGATGATTCAAGCAGCTCAGGAATCTTCATCTGTTCTACTGATATTGAGAATGCATTGATATTAACATATTTCATTGATTCTAAGATCACCTACCCCCACAAGCACACACCTTAGCAGCTGTGTAATTGGGATGAGTCCATGATTAAAGGTCTCATTGTCATTGGCATGAGGTCATGATGTGGCTGCCATTGTTTGACACCTCCCCTCAGCCCTAAAGTGCAGACCCTGGAAAGAAATGCTTTGTCAATGCCATCAGTTGCCTGGAGGGTGACTTCGTGTTAAAAAAGATGAACACTGACAACATTCAGGATTCAGTTGAAAATCATGAAGAAAATGTGAACTCTGAAGAAGTTTTAAGAATAACTTAACCAATTTTTTTTTCACTTCTATTTTTCTTTCTAGGTGTGCCCAAGGGAGATAGGTGATATATCCAATAAGTCACTAAAGGAGTACTTTTGATAAGTCTACAGTAAAAATTTTAAGAGATAAGAAGCATTGAATAGTTTAATTGGGAGTATTTTTTCCTTTCCTAGTGGTACATAAAACAGTGGTGCCTCTGACAGTTGATGGCATCTTAGGTACAATGAAATGCAGTAGCAGCTCACACACAGGGCGTTTCCTGCACCGGCTGTCAACACTTCATGCGCACAAACTCACACAGATCCTCATTACTGTAAGCCCCAGAACAACCAAGAAGGAAACTGAGGCACTTGGGAGATGAGGAGATTGGTAGAGTTGGGTGGGTTCCCATGCAAGCAGTATGCTCTGGGGCCCAGGCTCATTGCTGTACTGAGGGTCTGACTGAGAAGTGTATAAGCTTGCAATGTGTTGGATAATAACCCGTGAAGAATATCCCACCAGATTTGTATTTTAACGAGCATGGTATGGATCAGGAAGAAAATGTGCAAACCTTTTGCAAAGATAAGGCCAATTCTGTGCAGGCAAAGGGCCGTGGTGGGAGCCTACATCATGGTTATTTCTTGTCCCGAAGCCCCCAGCAGGCACGCCCTCATCCACCAGGAACACCGCACATCAGAAAGTTTCTTGTGGCTTCTCATTGCATTGGATGGAGACTTCAAAAGAGTAGACACAAAATTTGTTTCTACATTGAAATAGGGAGTGACTCCCATGATGACTGATCTGCAGATTTTTGCTGCCTTTGTCAGGGGGAGAGGCAGTCCCAGCTTTCAGGGACTGAATTTATATTCTTTGCAAAGGATTACGTAGCCACTAAGGCCAAGGGTACAAATGTAGATTCAATGTTTGACCTAATGGTAAAGCCTATCCCCCAAGTTTACTTCATGTAGCAGCTTCTAAAAAGTCTGAATTAGCACAAATTTTATTGCTTTTATTGCACACGATGAGATTGATATGGTAACAGTGACATTTGGGATATGAGTGATTGGAGTTGATCATGGAGACCATCTTTGGGGGCTCAGATCATCAGCAGGTGACAAAACGTACAGCTTTGGTGATAAAATGGAAACCAAAGAATCCGTCATCTCTGCTCATGGAACATTTCCTTTGAAAACTGTTTTTCTAGGACAAAGACAACAACAAAAGAGAAGACTGGTATCAGAGACCCTTAAAGCCGCTGTCTGCCCCAAGCTTCTTGCTCTCTCAGCAACAGGACGTTTAGGAAAATGAAGCTGACCTAGACCCCCAAGCACCCTGGGTTCATTTTTGTCTGCCCCAAGGGAAACTGGTGTGGAAAAGTTTGAGAAGCTCCGCTTTACAAAGAGTCCCTTGAGCCTCATGGCCATTGGTCATGGAAGTAGGAAAACACGCCTGGTTCCTTCTGTCCTGGGCTGCCTTCCATTGGTGTCCACCCATGACCATGGCCTGCCCATTGGCGGGCAGGGTCTTCGCAGCTGAGGGCTCCCTTGGCAGAATGTCCTCGGTAGTTTCAGCCCAGGAGGCCCAGGTAGTGTGGTTTGCAAGGCAAAATTAGAGACCACCCTGGAGTCTTGGGTCTGAAATAGTCTTTTCCTCTGTTCGGTCCCCTCTGGTTTGGTGATGGGGAGGTGGAGCTCTGAGGGGCTCAGTCTGGAAGTCCAGTGAGACAAGAACACGTTGCAAAACCAATAGAGTCCACACCTCTGTGTACATAGAGGTTGGAATGTTTGCACATTTTAGAATAAAGTTTTTCCCATTGTATTAGGATTTTGAAAAAAGAGAACACATTTCCATGTATTCTAATATTCATTCATTCAACAGTATTGCTGAGCTGCTCTGGGCATGGAGAATGCAGCAGCAGCCAACAAAACAGGTGAAATCCCTACCCTAATGAAGTTTACCTGCTAAGGAGAAAGAGAATTTAAAATATGATAAAAGTATCTAGAATATCTGGTGGCGATCTATAAAGACAAATAAGGAAGGAGGGATGAGAATATGTGTGTGTTAATGGGTTGGCCATGATATTAAGTAGGATGACCAAATATCGCTGAACAGGTGACATTTGAACAAACAATGGTCGGATGCTGGGTCTGTGGTTTTGAGGGTACAGCCTGTTGAGTTGCCTGATGGACTGGGTGTAAAAGGAGGGAAATTGGGAATGACTCTGATGGGTGACAGGCAGCTGATGATGTGGCTCCTAATGACCCCGCCTCCTGGTACTCATGTCTTTGTGTAATTTCCTTCCTCTTGAGTCTGGGCTAGACCCAGTCACTTGTTTCTAATGAGTAGAAGATGGCAAAGTTGATGGGATGTCATGTCTACGATTAGGGTACAGAAGATTGTGGCTTCCTCTTGTTAGTGGGTTCTCTCTGCTTCCCTGCTGGCTTGCACACTTCATTGGAGCAAGCCGCTGTGTTGGAGAGGTCCCCAATGGCAGGGATCTGAGGGCAGCCCTCGGTCCAACAACCCTCGAAGAACTGAATCCTGCCAACAGCCACATGAGCTCAGAGGGGTCTTTCCCCAGTTGAGCTTTGAGATGAGATCACAGCCTCTGCTGACACTGTGATTGCACCTGTCAGGGACCTTAGAGCTGAAGGCCCAGCGAATCATGTCCAGCTTTCTTACCCTTAGAAACCGGGAGCTCGTAACATGAGTGTTTTAAGATAAGCTTGAGGATAATTGGTTATACAGCCATACATAACTAATACACAAGATTTTTGGTCAGGGCAACTGGACGAATAAAATGACCATTTCTCATATCATAAGGTGAGTGTAAATTGAAGGTTTTTTTATGGGAAAATAGAAAATTTGGTTTTGCATATGTACAATACATTCATATTTCTGTCTCTGTGATAATGTTTCTCATGGATTTTTCAGATGGTAGTGACCTACCAATAAATATGATCTAAATGCTCTCCCATGGACCATTTCTTGAAATGTTAATGAGTGCATGTTCAGAGATAAGATTCTATGATCATTTAAGTCACAGTTATTTCTAGAAACCGAGAATCTCAAATACATACCAACCCATTAATTCTGACGTCTCACTTGTAGAATTTACTTATTCTTTTACAGTTTGCACAAAACTGGGATAAAATTCATTATGTTGACTCTAAGGAAGAGATTTGCTGGAGCAAATTGACAGTACAGGCCATTGAAGGGAAAGAATGTTTAATTTTTAGCATTTGAGAAGGATGTAGTTATGTTAACAATTTCACTGACTATTAGTAGAAGTTTGCCCAGCTTACTGAGGTGCTGAATTATGATGGCCTAGGTGGAGACCAGGAGCAAAGCATGGAGCCCAGAGAACGAAGGAGGCAAACGAAGGAGGTGACTGGTTGGACATTGGAGTAAGGAAGAGGGAGTGGTTGACACTCTGTGTTGCTTATCTACTTTCTCATCTTCTTGGGAAAGAGTACCATTTTGGTGCTGGTATCAGGTGGCTAGTGTGACAAGAGATGCCGGTCTTCACACGACCCCGGAAGGCAAAGAGTTGTTCATTTCAGCCATTCTGATGGCTCCACTCCCTTTGCCCTGCTGGTGTAGGATGGGCACGCGGCACAGTCAAGGTCAGTGAGACGTGAAGGAACTCTCCTCTGGGGCACCTCTGTGAAGGGCTCTTTGCTCTTTAAGGGGAATGTTGAGGGGAAACCTTCCTTTCCTGCTCCTGGACATTGCTGCCTTCTCCTGTTGCTTGGAACCAGGTGAAGTGATCCAGCCAACAGGCTGAGGGTGGCCCCATGGAAAGACAGGGGAATTTGGTCCCTGGATGCTGAGCTTGAGCCGAAACATTATCCGCTCCTGGACAGTCACACTGGGGACCTGTTTTTCTATGAGATAGAACATTTTCTGATGGTTTTAAACCATTTTGAGGTGGGTTTTCTGTTCCTTGCAGCCTGAAGCATTTGGAGACAGGAAAATTCTAGATAAGATCTGGTTTTCTGGCTTAGTCAGAGAACTCATTTACCGAAACAGAGAATTCAGAAGGAGAAGGTGACTGGGCTGGGATGTGAGAGAAATGATGACGTGGGCTCAGGTATGTTTAGTTGGAGGTGCCTGCGGGACACCCAGGTGAGGACATCTGCGGAAGGTCTCATGTCAGACCTGGAGGTGAGGAGAAAGCTGAGTGGAGGTGAGGAGCGGGAGTCCTTGTGCAACCGAGAGGTGGTGGTTGCAACACAGCCTTTGATTTGGGTTTGAACCCTAGCTTTATCTCTAATACCTGTGTGACCTGGGGGAGGGCACTTAACGTTTTTAAGCCTCCATTTCCTCCCTTGGAAAATGGAACTACTTGCATTAATATTTCCAAAGTAGGGATCCTTACCTCAGTGTGGCAGAGGTGATGTTACATCTCCTTTAAACCTGGTTTCCACTTCTCTAGGGCCCATGGGCCAACCACATGTCCCAGAATCCCCTGCTGTTAGGTAAGGGTCCCATGGATGAGTTCTGACCAATGGGATGTGATACTCTCTCTTTCCTCACCTGTCAACTGGGTGCAGAGAATCCAGGGGAGGCCCTGAGACCCTAGGGGAATAGGGAACCTTGAGATGGAAGGAGCCCTGAGAGACTTGTGGAGAACCCCAGGCCCTCCAACCACCTACATCGAACTGACATGAGCAGAAAACCAACCCTGACTGTGCTGTTTCTATAGCAGCTAACATTCCTTACCCAGTGTATCCCAGTGGCTGATACACAAGATGATTTTAAATTTCAGTGTTATACGTTTGATTGATGGCTATTAGAAAAAACACATGTCTACATAAAACTAGCTCATCAGTCTTATGATTTTAGATGTATTCTTACTTAAAATAAGGGTTGGTTTAATCATGTGAGTTGGTTTAAGAAAAATATCAGGTAAATTAGAGCAAGTGTTAGGTGGGGATGGCAGAAATGCTAACAGTGGCACACACACACCGGCTCACTTCATGAGGTGGTTGTGGGCTAAAATGACATAATGTACGGGAAGGACCTCTCCGAGGCCTGGCACATAGTCAGTGTGATAAATGGTAGCTCTCACCTTGTGATGGGCAGACCTGTATCACAGGATTGAGCCCACCGCACCATAGGACTGGTTCACTGTTGACATGCTTATCACATACCCTGCTAACTCTGAGCTTAAGGATGGGGAGCTGCCTTATTCCTCGTGGAATTGTCAGTGTGGCTCAGTGCCCGGCACCCAATGGGAAACCAGTAGATGGTTTGGGTGTAGACAACCTGGGCAGTGAGACGTCCTTTCTAGGATTACAGATTTGAATCCACTGGACGATGAGCCCCTTGCAGACAAGATCTATGTCTGACTCAATGCTCGGTCCCAGAACCCAACACAGTACCTGGCACATAGTGGGTCCTCAGAAATAGTTATTATGAATGTACCGATTTTAATCATTCTCATAGACTCCTACATGCTCCAAATTTGGGGTTGGTCTCAAGTTAGCACCCCAAGGTGGTGCCAAGGTTCTTCCCAGAAGCTGATGAGTGGAGCCCATGGGACTCCCCATCCCTTGTCCCCTGTCCCCTGTCCCTTCTCCCAGCAGCTCAGCCCTGCCTGGGGGAGGAGGAGAGCGTGCAGCAGAGGGGAGAGTGTGGCAGAGATAAATCTCCCTCCGAGGTAAAAGCTGGCTCTGCCTCCTAATAAAACTCAGACGAGAGTGTGTATTTTAAAGCAAATAAATGTTTCAGGGCCTGAGAAGGGAGACGTTAATGGCTCCATTCGAGTTCGCGGAATTTATTTTCCATCAGGGCCGGGCTTTCTGAGAAGCCTGGTTCAGTCAAGGTTAGACATGAAAGAAGCGCTTGTGGGCTCAGTGGCCCCACGTCAAGCCCCCGAGAACTCACCCGCTGCACACTTCTTAATTAGATCTCCGACCCCGCAGCCGCCACTGGCACAGGGACACGCTGGCTGTTTCTTGCTCCTTTTGGCTTTTTCCATGTTGGAAAAGATAATCTTTCAAACTTGTTTTTCACAGTCAGCACTGAGACAACCAACCAACTATCGGGCTGAACCATCCGAAGGGTGCCCGTCAGCCGGCAAGGAGGGGTCTGGCTTGCCCTTTCAAGAGGAGTATTTTAAACAATGAATGGTGTTGACAGAAGTGAGGTTGGGAATAGAGATTCCTAATGAAGAGCTCCAGCAATAATTACTTATTGTCTATATTTATCGAAAATGAGTGCATACAGTATTGCTGTTTCTCTGAAGAGAAGAATGCGTAATTATCACAACCATTTATCTACTTTCCTGTTTTGATGACTAGCAATTGCCATTTTTTAATTACTAGGGCAAAAGAGAATGTTACCCTTAGGTGAGATGGCTCTAGTGTCATTAAGAATGCATTTGCACATTAATATCAGTAACTTAGCATGCAGGGAATAAGTAGAAAGTATTTGGGCTTACCATCCAGCTATTAGACCTGTGATAGAAAAATAGCCTGGGGTTGGAACAATTTGTTTCTGGATTCCTGAAATGAAATGAGTTAGTTTTCCTCGGAGGTATATGGGAACCACCTCTCTTAACAAAGAAGACATATCTAATAGTACATGTCCATTTATGTTTAGTGAAGTGCTCGTTAATGTTTAACAACCAGCTTTCCAGGCAGAAAAATTCTTGATATATAGCATTGGCCAATTGCTGTGGTGTAAATACTGCCATCATGAGAGATAGCAATGTGGTATCATGGAATACACGGTTGGGATGGGATGTGGGCAATTAACTTCCAAAGCTGGTGTGAGCTGGCTCAGCACATCACTGGTTATACATTATATATTAAACACATTGGTTGAGGGCATACTCTGTATCAGGCACTGTCCTAGCTGCTGAAGTCACAGCAGTGAACCAATAGACAAAGCCCCTGCCCTAATCAAGTAGACGAAACAGACAATAAACAAACAAGCAAACTAATAAATATGTAACATCACGTCAAGGAGTGATGAGTGAAAAAGCAGAGTAAGAGGAAGGGTTGTGACAGGTGAGGGGGAGTGCTTTGGGGTACAGTGGACAAGACAGCCTTTCAGAGGGATGTCATGAGCACACATTTTAATAAAGGGAAGGAGTGAGTCCATGAGGATGCCTGGGAAAAGAACATTCTAGAGAAAAGGGAAAACAAGCACAGAGTCAATGAGGTGGGAGTTGGGAGGATGCCTGGGGGTGGCACTGAGTCTGTTTCCGAAGGTCCAGAGATCTGGGAAGCTGGGGCTGCCCTGTAGGACACGGATGAATGTCTGGCTGTCTCCAGGAAAGCATTTGCACCCTAACTTTAGGCAAGGGCTGAGACTGGGGAGACCCATGGCTCTGCCTCCTGTCCAAGTGCCATGGCTTTCTGTGGGAAGTGTGAGCCTCGCTTTTACTCTCATGCCTTCTATACCTCCAGCTCCTTCATGTTCCTCATACGGATTGGCTCCTGACATTCTTATTCCTCTTACATTCAAATGTACGCCTGTACCTAGAATGGCACTCCACGGGGGCAGGCTAGTGCACAGCTCATTCTCTGTCTCCCGGAATAGTGCCTGCCCCATCGTCAACATTCAGTAAATATTGAATTAATACAGGAAGATGCCAGCGTCTAATTAGGTCATTAGGACTTCCATTGAGGTGCTGCCTGAGCTCCTACCCTACACCCTCAACATTTCCTATCCCTCTTCCTGCCACTTTTGTCCACTGCTTGGCACCTACAGAGTTGCCTGGGAAGAGGTGCTCACAAACACTTATTGAATGATTGAATGCATGGCTATTATTTTATCCTAAGTGACTTTAATTTTTATTCTAGATTACTTTTCTTTTATTCCTCCTTCGTATTATGGATAGGATGTTCTATTGATATTTTCAAAATTGTGTGTGCAGGGAAATAAAATGATCTATGAATTTCATTGGAGTACAGTGAAGGAAGCATTCAAATCTTTATGAAGGGGCTGCTGGGTCTGACAGGTGTGAGAACTTCTGGGTTAGGCAGAATGATTCTCAGTTACTTTTCTGTTCTAACAGGCCCTGGGGGTCACCCTGAGCGTCTCAGAAGCTGTAAGAACTTGGGCAGGCCGAGGGCAGCTCTGGGGACCTTGGGAAACTCCGCTGGTGTCTTCAATGAGACACACATCTGGGACAAAGGCGGGCCTTCCTTTCTGGGCATCTCCAGTGAGCACCAGGAATCGGAGAGAAGGCCATTGGTCTCCAGTGTTCTGAGACCCCGGTCAGCGATCAGAGAGCGGGGGTTTGAGGGGAGTGTCCCCTTCATGCCATACTTGATGTTCAGTGCACAGAGAGGTACCAAGTCCAGCCAAGGAGTGAGGGTTCCTTTCTTGTGGGAGCAAAGTCTTGTTGGGTTTAAACACAGATCAGTCTGCTCTGAGCCAATGATGAGAATGGAAAACATATTGACATTGCAGGTGTTTAAGTGTGAACATAGATGCTTCTTTCTATCTGTTCCTTAGTGACTGGACAAGTCTCCCCACTCGAGAGACTTTGTTGTTGTATTTTATTTTCACACCGACTTCTAAGGTGAAGACATTTATGGCAGGACTCAATCTTCAGAAATAGGGACCTGGCGGCTCAGCGTTGAGAAAACAATGCAAAGGACAGTCATGGCAGTCGTACCATTGGTCTGAGATTGAGGCTGGAATAGTCACCTCTGTGTTAGAGATGAGGACAGCAGGATCAGAGAGCTGCATGGATTCACCCGAGATCAGCCTGCTGGTCAGAGGCAGCCTGGGATTCAAAACCAGGTTCCTGACCCAGGACTGCTGGTGTCTTTGATGGGGAGTTAATAATAGAAGGCAGGAACCATACCGCGCAAGTCAGATTTCTCCACAGAAACAGAACCAAGAGGATGTGTACACATGTATATCTAGAAAGATTTTATTCAAAGGAA
The DNA here is from genome assembly GCF_014108235.1 of Myotis myotis. Lineage (NCBI taxonomy): Eukaryota > Metazoa > Chordata > Mammalia > Chiroptera > Vespertilionidae > Myotis > Myotis myotis. The sequence goes on from NW_023416335.1 coordinate 200,774,399, forward strand.
TTGGCTCTTGTCTACAGGGTAGACCAGCAGGCTGGAGACGCAGGGAAGAGTTGCAGTTTGAGTGCAAAGGCTATCTGCTGGCAGAAGCCCCTTTTGCTTTGGGGAGATCAGTCTTTGTTCTAGTAAGACCTTTAACTGATTGGATGAGGCCCACCCTTGCATGAAGGGAATCCGCTTTACTCAGAGTCCACTGATTTAAATGTTAACTGCATCCAACAAACACCTTCACAGGAAGATCCAGAATACTGTTTGACCACATATCGGGGCACTGTGGCCCAGCCAAATTGAGACATTAAATTAACCATCACAGATATATTTACTTAAAAATACGTTTCTTAATGATGGCAAATGTAGTACATATTCAGTATAGAAATGTGAAAACTGCAAAAATATTAAAAAAACAACGTTCAGTTCTACCAGGTTCCACTGGGATGGATATTTCTTACTACTTTAATTCTAAGCACATGGAATCTTTCTGTAAAGAATATATTCATACCCCTGAAAGGTATAACTTCACATTAATGTTTTCAGCCTACATTTTTTTTTTTTTTCATTTTGCAAGACTCCATGAATTTTTCCCTAGGTTAATAAATATTCTTGAACATCCTGATTTGTAATGATAGCACAGCAGGCCTGTCTCATGATGGTTATAGTGAATGGCTTCCCCTTCTGCTCAACATCCTTCTCCCCCCCACCTTTTTTTTTCCCCTCTCATAATAGCACCTTGACTTTCTTTTAGGGACCTTCCCCTCTCCCCCTTCCAGTCTGTTTGGCTCAGGATGGGCCTGGGGCCAAAGCTATAAATATCAAGGAAGAGGGGTTTCTTTTCTCTAGGTTGCTAGGCTGGTAGACTCTAGGTCTAGGACAGCTGAAGGTCATTTTTGTCAATATTTGGACTTGATCCAAAAAATGAAGCCAGTATAAAGGAAAGCAAAGTAGAGAAGTGGACAGAAACAGACTCCTGATTACATTGTTTGCACACCCGAATGCAGCCATGCCTGAAGCTACTCTGCTATAGTTTCCAGCTGTGGAAGATAATAAATGCATCATTTGTTGCCTCAGCCAGTAGAGTTAGATGTTGTCACTTTCCCCTAAAAGAGTTCAGAGTCCTTTCTGATACGTCATTCCACCTGACATGACTGTACTGTTTGGGCGTTTTGTTTGAGGTTTTTTTTTTTTTGCTAATTTACCCATAGGCGAGATGTTGCAAGAGGATTTGGAGAAGACAAAGATAACTAAGACATGTTCTCTGACCTCAAGGAGCCTGTGACTCAGTGACTGGGACCGCACACACTTTAGTCATCCATAAGGATGTGAATTCTAACTCCCTGTGGGGATTCCTGTCAGCTTATGGCGATCCGGACAAGCTTCCCAGAAGAAGCATGTACCCTTGACCTGGAAGGAGGGGGGAAGGGATTGCAAATCCCTTTCCAGGGTCTAAGAGGACCTGTGTGATCTGGTCCAGAATCACAGCGTTAAAGAATGTACATATGAATCGCCTAGGGATCTTATTAAAATGCAACTTATGGTTCAGTAGGTCTGGGGTGGGGCCAAGATTCTGCATTTCTAATGTGTTCCCAGGTGAGCTGGGCGCTGGCCGAACTTTCAGGAACTTTGAGTGGGGAGGGCCTGGACCTTGACCACTCCCTCCAGTCTCGCCTCACACCAGGCCTCCACCTGACCCTCTGCCCTTTGTGTCCTGGACCCACCCTCTGGCTGCCTCAAGGCCTGCAACCCACTGGCCCTCCGCTGGGATTGCTCCTTCCCACGCGGAGGGCTTCTCTCCAGTCTCTGCTCAGATACCACACGTCAGACAGGCCACCGGCACCCCCGCCTGTTTCACACAGTACTTCCAAGCTTTCTTCACATCGTAGCGGAGGCAGAAGACAATACTGGACTAAATGGATGAGCAAAACCTCGGGGCTCCGTTTCTTGCACATTTGTAATCTGTTCTGGGCACGTGGCCAGGAAGCTCAGCCGCGTTGCATCAACCTGTTTGACCAGAATCTGCAATTATCACGTTGATTGATTGGCTTACTGTCTGCCTTTCCCAGGAGAAGGGAAAGCCCTGGAAGGCAGACCCGTTCATCTCGCTTGTCACTCTCCTCAATGGTGTCAAGCATGTGCTTAGCAAATGTTCCCCCCGTGGATTGAATGAATGAGTGGGTGGGAGATAGAGTGAGACAGGAAGCAGGACAAACAGTGCTGGCAAAGGGGAGATGGTGAGCAAAAGTGGGGGATAAAATGAGTCACCCACTTTAGCTGGAGCCCGAGTAGAGTGTGTAGAGGAGGTGGTTGGTGAGGAAGGTTGGGAGCATTCTGTGTAGGCCTCCTGGTGATGGGTGCATTGGTCAGATATGATCACAGGTCAGCTTGAGGAGTAGCCATCTGGCTGATGGGGAGAGGGAGAGGGAGAAGGTGGGTTGAGAATGGGGACCAGGAGCTGCCAGAGGCTCTTGAGGCAATTTGTGTGAAAAGGAGTGTGGTGGTAGCAGGGGAGCAAGGGGACCAGCGGGAAGCTGGGGAGGGCTAGGTGTGGAAGGCTGGTGAGAAACAAGACTGGTGATTGAGCCCAGCCAGCGTGACCCAGTGATTGAGCATCAGCCTCTGAACCAAGAGGTCAAGAGGTCTTGTTTTGATTCCCTGTCATGGCACATGACCCTGTTGCGGGCTCAATCCCCAGTATGGGGTGTACAGGAAGCAGCTGATCAATGATTCTTTCTTATCATTGATGTTCTCTCCCCCTCCTTCTCCCTCTCCCTCTCCCTCTCCCTCTCCCTCTCCCTCTCCCTCTCCCTCTCCCTCTCCCTCTCCCTCTCCCTCTCCTTCTCCCTCTCCCTTCCTCTCTGAAATCAATAAAAATATATTTTAAAAAAGAGAAACTGGTGATGGAGTGAGGGTGAGGGACCAGGGGCCTAGACCCTTGAGGGCGGTGCTCTGATCAGAACGGGTTAAAGGGAGGGTCAGGTTCTCTGGGGAAAGGTGAGTAAAAATAGAGGAATCGGTTCCTGATTCTAGTTTGGGAAACTGATAGGGTTACATAACCCGAAGTCTAGAGCTTAAGGAAGGGCTCAGCCTGTGATACTGAGGACAGTGGCAGGGGATGCATCACCTCCTTTCTCAGGCCTGCAACTGGGGTGCAGGCATACCTGGAAGTGCCGTGAGTTTGCAAGGTAGCACAGGTAAGTGAGTGACTCACAGGATGCAGTGTAGTGTGGGTGTCGCTGGAACCGCTCCAGGATGGATGTGTTTATTCCCCCAGTTGAGGGGTGTGTTGGTAGCTGATGGCTGACCACTGAGTCCCTGCAGAGCCCTGCCTCGCCCAAGGATGTGCCTCCTTCCCTGGGATCAGCTACATCCAGTGACTGAATAGGTGTGTGGGTGCTAAGGCTCAGCTTCCCCGCCACGTTGGGACAAGTCTGCAGCCCCAGCCTAGCTGCAGAGCCCATGGGATGGGCGGAGACTTGCTTGTGACTGTCCCTTGCCCCTGCACCCTCCCCCCAGCCAGACCTGCTTCCTTCACTGGCCCTCCAAGGCAGGTTTTGCTCCTGAGTGAGTGCGCTCCCCGATAAACTCCCTGCATGCCAGCCTCCATCTCCGAGTCTGCTTCCCAGGGAACCCAACTTGCAACAGATGGTAAGATCTTGGCAGAAGGCTTTTAAGGACTAGAATATCAGGTGTTGCTTTTTGGCCAGGATCTTAGACACGATACTGCAAATCTTGAGTACAGAGCTGAGAAGGAAAATAATATTCTGAAGGCCCGGGCTCTGGGTCAAAAGGCTCCTCCTACACCTCAGCAATATAGAAATGATTGGGATGTAGTGCTACAGTTAATGAAAGACCAGAGGGGCTAATAATTCAGAAGAAGCAACGAGCATTAATGACGTTTCCAGATGTAGATGGCAGACGTAATGTGATAAGGAGACTATCTGACTTTGTTGATGGCAAAGTTGCAGGGTTTGCAAATACTGAGGTCAATGAAAATAAAAGATGTAATTTTCCCCCCACGAAAATCATGGCACCCCTGAATTCTATGCATGGATTCCCTGAAGGGGGGGTGTCCGTAAAACACACACACATTAGTGTTACAATGTCTGTTGATACTTTAAGATAGTTCTAGATAGTGTGATATAAATGTGTGTTAGTGACCCTCTTAGCCAGTTGGATGCCACACTCCAGGGCAATAAGATAATAGTAGATCAGAAGGGTTCATCGCTGCTCACCAGGCGTCTTACTGATTAGCACAGAGAACAGCACAAGTGCATTTTCATCGGTGAAATGTGTGTAGAAATGGGCTCTCCTTAGTGCTGTTCAAGATTAGCAGATTGGCTGAAGCGCTCTGAGACCCGCCTCATGCTGCATGGATGGAGCGTAAGGACCCATCGAGGCTTGTCCTGTATTCTCAGGGAGGGGCCTGTGTGCAGCCCTGGGGTGGGAGGCCAGCTGATTGCCTAACAGCAAACACAGGGATGACAGACTCCTGCCTCTGAAATGTGGTTGTCTCGTCCTTAAGAAACAACCAACAGGCGAGCAAATCAGCTAAAAAGTCAGAAAGCTGGAACATCACCAAGTTTATAATTATGCTTGTTAATCAATAAAAATAGGTGAGGTGAGGTGAGTTTGGTGTGAGGGTCACTTTCCATATAGCCAGTGGTGAGGCAGCAGAGAAGCAGCCCACCTCAAACATTCTGGAAAAGTCTTACATCTATCAAAAAGAGCCCAAGAGGTTGTGCCTGGCCGCATTGGCCTAGGTCAGTTTGCAACCTGGACAGTTAAACTGTCCGCCTGTAGTCATTGAAGCCACCACCAGTACTTCACGGAAGGCAGGCTGAGGGGAGGATCGCAGGCTCCATAATGGGCACAATGCCATTCTGCTGGCAGATTCTGGCGCTACTGGCCAGCACGTCGGTGTTTTCCGTGGCGGCGAGGGTTGAGGGGGTGTGTTCACCAATCTTCAGCACATAGCGCCACTCGGCAAAGTCAGCTCCATCCTTCTTGTACTGGGCACAGCGCTCAGACAGCCCATCCAGCCCTTAGGTAGTAGTCTCTGCCAGGGGTACCATACCCTTGTCCACCTTGATGCCCACAGCACCACTCTTGGATCTGATAACTTGGGGGAAGGGATGCCCATCATCTGTCTTCTGATAGAGCATCTCATGGAAGAGGGTGACACCCCAATACAGGGGCTCTTGCAGTCATCGGCCGTCACCAGTAGCTGGCAGGAGAAGCGCTGGTCTCCTTGGGGTTCTCAGTGCCAATGGACTGCAGCCGTGTGGCAATGCTCCCAGTGGACTCATCTGCAGCCAGGTGCCCTTGCTCAGAGCCACGATGCGGTGAGCAAAGTCAGATGCCTCCTCCTTTTGCTCTGGGGTCAGCCCTGGGTATTGGTAGGGCCTGGGGCCAGTCAGTTCCTGGCCCAGGAGAGAGGCGGGTTTATGTGGTACAACAGTGGAGGGCAGCGGGCTGGTGAGTGGACTCTGGATTTAATTCTTGTTCCGGGTCAGGTGGAATCTTTTCAACGACTCCAATGTGAAGGCTTCTGCAGATGTCTTTAAAATAGTTATATTCTTGCAAATGTATTCTACACTACCCAGCCCTCAAATCTGTGATATTTACATAACTCAGATGTCTGAGCTGGGGGGTGTGCCACTGATTAAGCGTTGAGGAATTTAGACTTTGAGACTTACAGCGATGATTCTCGTATCCTTAAAAATCCTTGTTACGTACGTAGACTGCATTGCCTGGATCTCTCTGGGAGCTTATTATTTCTGCAATATTCACTAATCCCACCCATTTTTCTATCCATCAACAACATACCTGGTCTACCATTTCTCATCAATAGATCCCTGCATTAGTTTGGGTCAAAGGTGAATATTTGTATTACACAGTTATTAGCTGCTCAGTGGTGTGCTGGCTAATTGGGAGGGAAGCCCTGACTTGTAGCATTTGCCAGTTTCTCTGGTGTTAATATTCCCACCATATAATGTCAAGCTACCGATGTTTAACAACTGTCTCGCAAAAGTCCTAAAGACTTACCAAAGAGCACCCCATTGGAGCTGTGTGACCTTTATCAATTTATTTAATATCCTTGGGCTATTTTCCTTGTCTGCAAAATGTGGATATTATTAGTGCCTACTTCCTGGGGAGGGTGAGAATATTAAACAAGCTGATGGGTGAACGTGCTAGCCAGTGTGATTGTATGCACTCTATAAGTAATGGTTGCAATCATTGTTACAGTTTACAAACACCTGATTATATCTGATGAATTAAGCCCCAAACAAACAAAGTACTGCCCTCCATCTCCTATTAAGTTTGTGGATTTCCACAGATTCCCAGATAGGTGGGTCATGTATAAGTCATTTTGCTGCATATGAGTCTTTTCTGAGTAGGATCTGGTTCGCTTTCATTTAGCAAAAGATATTTCTATAATTGCATCAAGAGTGTCCTGCTAGTATATTGTTGGAGTTTCAGGGCTTTGTCATCTAAAAAAAAAAAAAATCTTTTGCTTTTCATGATTCAAAAAAAGCACACCTTCTTGAAAGCTTGAAAAATGTCCCTTCTGATTTTCACTTTCATATCCAGAAAGGACTAAATTATCCCCGGCTCCTTTGTGTACTTCAGAGGGAACAGAAATGGACTTGCCTGCTTAATGCAGCTAATAATATAGCACACTTTGCTGTCAAACAGCTTTATCGATTGGCAACACTACCTGTGAATGCCCTACCTGCTGCTTTTGGAAGGTATATTAATGGCCAGCTCCTGAAATTCTGGCAGAGGCAGCGTCTGAGTTAATGGTTTCGGTGAGAGCTTCTAAAAAGTCTAGGGGAGGAGTTATAATCTTTCATTTTCATAATGAAGTGTCAAGATGTGTCTGGCCGCATGGTAGAGAATACCTCACAATGGCTGGGGCAATCAAGACATTTAATTATCTCTCACAACAAGATTTCTGCAATAAGCAGTTCCAGGTTGGTGCAGGGGCTCACTGATGACTTCCCACCTCCCCTCTGTCATCCTCATCATGTTCCCTTTGATCTTCGGCTGGTTGCCTCATGGTTGCAACCTGGCTGCTGCAGCTCCAAGCATCTCCTCCTTATACAACCATGTCCAAGACAAGAAATGAGGAAGGGAGAGTGGTAGAAAACTCTTTCCACTTTTATCAGGAAGCAAAACATTTCCTGGAAGCCCCTGAACAGACCTCTTTTTGTATCTCATTGGCCAGAACGTGGGCTCATGGCCACCTCCAGCAGCAGTATCTGGAAAATCACAGTAGGTCACCATGTTGGTTTAGATATATCCCCTGGAGCTTGGGGAGGAGTCCTTACTCCCTGAACTCAAGGGCTCTGCATCTCATATCAGAGCAAAACTCAAGTTCAGGTTCTATTAGTAAGGAATGGGGGTATGGAGGGGTGGGGCAATATTTGTCACATGTAATGAATAAATGTCACATGTATGACCCTCACATGTTAAATTTGACTCTATGAGGCGGGTCAGGTAGACGAGTGGACACCTGATCCTGCCTGCCTGATGTCCATTCCTCTTTCTTCTGTTGGCCGAACCTTCATTCTCCTTTGGAGAATCGCCTCTCCCTGACCCTGGGAACACATGCAATGGGTGGAGACACCCAGGGTTGAGGTGACCCTGGCTGATCGATCGATCAGCTCCCTCCGCCTCCTGCCCACAGTGATTATTTCAGGGATGGGCATAGGACTCAATCTGGTTCGATGAGCCTCAGTCCTAGGAGATTTTTGGTAACTGTCAGAGAAGATTCCATTTCTTCAGGGGTTGCTGGGAGGATGTGGGTGTTGCCCTCTCGGGTGGGAGAGTTGCTTGCCTGAGAGGAAAGCAGGCCAAGAAGTGAAGAAAGACAGGTTGGTGCCAACATTGTCTGAGTGCCTGATTCCAACTGCGGCTCGTCTTCTCAAATTCACACACACAAGCCATTATAGTTCTTCTCTTGCTTTTACCAGTCTGTGGGTTTTTTGTCTGTTGTCATAGAAATAGCCCTAAGTTACCTTCTATGTGAAACTTTCCTGACCTCCTGACAACACCTCTTTTATTTTTGACTGCACTGACCTTAGACCTTAGATCAGGGGTGGGCAAACTTTTTGACTCAAGGGCCACAATGGGTTCTTAAACTGGACCGGAGGGCCGGAACAAAAGCATGGATGGAGTGTTTGTGTGAACTAATATAAATTCAAAGTAAACATCATTACATAAAAGGGTACGGTCTTTTTTTTTTTTTAGTTTTATTCATTTCAAACGGGCCGGATGCGGCCCACGGGCCGTAGTTTGCCCACGGCTGCCTTAGGCTCTTACTGTTTTGCATTGCTTTATTCTTTACTAGAGGCCTGGTGCACAAATTCGTGCATAGGCGGGGCCCCTCGGCCTGGCTGGCGATTGGGGCTGATCGGGGCCATCTCATCCAGTCCCTATCAGGGCGACCAGGGCCGGCAGGCCTGGGGGTGGGGGTGGAGGGACCACGAGAGGTTAGCTGGCCAGGGGTGGGGGGTGGGGACCACGGGAGTTTGGCTGTGGGAGTGCACTGACCACCAGGGGGCAGCTCCTGCATTGAGCGTCTGCCCCCTGGTGGTCAGTGCGTGTCATAGTGACTGGTCGACCGGTCGTTCAGTCGTTTGGTCGCAGCGGTCGCTTAGGCTTTTATATATGTAGATGTATACAGATTGCAAAGCTTCTCGTGGCAAGGACCGTAGTAGCCAAGAGCAGGGATGCTGGAATCCTGACTCTGCTGTTTCTGGGCCGAACACTCTGGGCAAGCTGTTCAACCTCTGCAGTCCATGGCTTTCTCATCTGTAAAATGGGGATGATAACAGCTCTGTGTGTATTAGTTTCCTGCGGTTGCTGTAACAAGCTACCACAAATGCTTATGAAGCTTCTTCACACAGCCATGAGGGATGAGTATGCCCCCACTGTACCTGCACCTTGTAGCAACCAATGGAAATGTGAAAAATTCAAGGATGGCCACTTCACTTGGCTGAACTGGCCAGAGGCCTTGACCCAGCCCTGTGAGATGAAGCTACTTGGAAAGGAAGATTCCGGAGCTCACTCTGCCACATAATCCATCCCCACCCCCACTTCCAGGCCAAATCCTGAGGGGGGGTGGGGAGCTGGAGTTGGGTTTCTGGGGGTTGGAGGATTGCGTCCCACCTAGCTCTGGAATCACACAGAGTGACATTCTCATTCAGGGACAGCCCAAGGTTGGATTACATCCCTAGCAAGACTGCTGAGGGGAGAGCACAGAGGCCCTTTCAGACGAGAAAGGCATTAAGAATGCAACACCAAGATCTTGATTTATCACGTTCACGTTTACCTGTCAGTCTCCTTGGATACGCCTCTCAATTGCAGGGTGCGGGTTTCGCTTAGGCATTCTGCTCACAGCCCGGGCTTGGTAGCTGCATAATTAAACGGAAAAGAGCCACCCAAGGAAGCTGGAGAAGGATGACTGCTCTCGAGAGGGGGGTGGGGGGGCTGGGGAGGAACCTGGAGGACTCAGGGTCTCAAAGGGGTTGCAAAGCAAACCACTGCTCTTGGCCACATCTTCCCACTGAAGCACCAGGTGTTCGTTGCCTGCAGAAGGCCGGGTTCGTCAGAACTCCCTTCTGACCTTCATTATTGAGGAGGTGACATTGGATGCATGCACAGGTCCGACCAAACGACTTAATGCATACGTGCCCTCTCTCACTCTGCATGAGGCCGATTCACCTGCCTGGGGCCGGGAGGATGAATGCAGGCTGGACCATCATATTGGGCTGAAGAGTGTGACCTGGTTTAGAAGTGGGGTCTTTTGCAGAGGTGACTGGTTAAGATGAGGCCCTACTGGATTAGGGTGGCCCCCAATGCAATGACTAGTGTCCTGATAAAGAAGAGAATAGGACACAGACACACAGAGAAGAAGGCTCCGAAGATGGAGGCAGACATGGAGCGATGCAGCTACAAGCCAAGGAATGCCAGGGTTTCTAGCAGCCCCCGTAGCTAAGCAACAGGCACGCACCAGATTCTCCCTCATCTCCAGAAGGAACCAACCCAGTGAGCACCCTGATTTCAGACTTCTGGCCTCCTGAACTCTGAGAGAAGGAATTTCTGTTGTTTTAAACCCCGAACTGGTGGTCATTTGGGACGGCAGCCCCGGGAAACTAACACAACGGTCTCGGACTGATGTCAGGCTACGGAGTGAAAGACAACAGAGGGCCAGAGCTGGAATGCCCTGGTCCTGCCCCAGCTCACCAGGATGATGAGTCACTTTGGGAGTCCGACGGGGAGCCCAGAGTGTGACCCCAACCAGCTCATTCACGTGGAGACTTGAAGCGAGCTGCGAAGTGTCTTCCCCTGACAGCACCGCTAATAAAAACCACACCATTGGAGCAAAGCCTTAATTAAAGCTTTCATTCTGGCCGAGCTGGAGTCCTTCTGTAATTAACTTTTATTCTTTCCTCTCTCTCCACTTGTCAGGAAAACAAGCATGCTTATCTCAAGTACTTAATCAAAACACAGCCGTGTCCATAACCACGTACAGATGTTTTTATCTGCTGATTAGCATGTAGGCTGTGGGTCTTGAGAATAGTGACTGCAGCTGCCCAAGATGCCACGTCGGAGACTTTAGTGAACCCCCTTCAGATGGGTTCATGGGGCTAGAATTACTAAGGCAGGAAAGGCCACTAAGAAATTTATCTTTTCAACCGTAAGAGCATTCCATCAAACAGAGCACATATTTGCCTCGAAAACTGTACTTAATCAAATTTCGCTTCTGTCCAAGCCAGTCTGAGGGTGGAGCCAACCCAAGGTGATGCAGAGCAGAGCAATGGATCCTGGTGACATTGCCTGACGCCTGGATGAAGCTGTGCCTGAAGCCATCCTGCCGACCAGCTTCTAAAAATATTGGCCCTCATAAGCCTCAGGTCATAGCACTTTATGTAAAATATCCAACTTGTTTCTTTAGTTCCAATAACTGGTGGCCTTTTCCCTTCTCTTCCTGTAGGCAGTCATCCTTGTGTGTTTATCATGTAACTTTGTGTTCGTATCCTTTGTTGTAGTTGTAATCGACCCAGATGGTTTTGTCATGTCTCATTTTTTCTTTTACTTTTTTCACTGGGTGTAATGTTTTTAAGGTCCACACATGATGCTATGGGTACCATTTTACTAATTGATTCTCATTATTGCGTGCTTCTCCCTGGTGTATATTTACTATAGTTTACTAGTATATACCTGTTCCTCTGCCACAAAACACTGTGATGAACATGCTGTGTGTGTGCCCTGTGGATCTATGTAAGAATTTTCTTGGGTCCTAACACTAGCAGTGGGATTTCTGGGTCCCGGGGGGCACTTGATTTGACTATGTAATGCCTGATTTCTCTCAGTAATGGGTGACTCAGTCTACACTCCCAGAAGCAGTGTCTGAGGGTTCCCATATCTCTATTTCTCCTCCCACCCCCAGGCACTTAGCATTTTCCAGTTTTTTAATTTTCGCCAATCAAATAAAAATAAGGTAACTTCTCATGCGTTTAGAATTGGCATTTCTCTGATTACTAATAATTTTGAGTATCTCTTTATATACCTATCAGTAATGTGGGTTACCACTTCTATAAACTGCCCATTTCCATTTGTTCATTTGTGAGGGTTCCTTATATATTATAAATATCAACCCCTTGTTGGTTTCAGAAATTGAAACTATTTTCCCCTTTCTTTCATCTGTCCATTAACTTTGTCCACAGTGTCCTTTGTGGATAAGAAATACTTAATTTTAATATAATCATGGTAGGCAGAACTCTAAAAGTGTCTCCCCAGAATTTCTGTCTCCTAATTATTTTTTTTAAAAATATATTTTATTGATTTTTTACAGAGAGGAAGGGAGAGAGATAGAGAGTTAGAAACATCGATCAGTTGCCTCCTGCACATCTCCCACTGGGGATGTGCCCGCAACCCAGGTACATGCCCTTGACTGGAATCGAACCTGGGACCTTTCAGTCCGCAGGCCGACGCTCTATCCACTGAGCCAAACCGGTTTCGGCATGTCTCCTAATTATTTAATGAAACACTAATAGAGGTATTGTAGTGAGGGGACTCTGCAGATGTAATTAACGTTAAGGATAGTATTAGTCTATTCTGGCTGCTATAACAAAATAGCAGAGACTAGGTGGCTTATAAATTTCTGTTTAAAAGAAAACAGAAATTTATTACTCACAGTGCTGGAGGCCGGGAAGTCAAAGATCAAGGTGGGGGCAGAGCCGGTGTCTGGGGAGACCCACTTTCTGGCGTATAGGGCACCTTCTAGCTATAACCTCACAAGACAGAAGGGCAACAGAGCCCAGTGGGCCTCTTTGTAAGGGAGCTAATCTCATTCATGAAGGATCTGTTCTCATCATCTAGTCATCCCCAAATGACCACCCTCCTAATACCATCATCTGGGCTGGGGGTTTGTGATTTTCAACATACAAGTTTGGGGAGGACACAGGCATTCAGAGCGTAGCAGGATTGTCCTGGACCATCTGGTTGGGCCCAGTCTGGTCACTTGAGCCCATAAGGGCAGAGGCATTTCTTTGGCTGACATCGGAGAGATGCAGGAGGAAAAATGAAGGCGACGGGAGGTCAGAGGGATTTGCATCCTGAGAAGGACTTGACTGTGTGTTGCTGGCTTGGAAGGCAGAGGAAGGAGTCTCAGATCCAAGGAATGGGTGTGGCCTCCAGGAGCTGAGAAGGACTCCTGGGCTGCTGGCCAGCAAGAAAATGGGAGCTCAGCCCCACCACTGCCTGGACCTGAACTTTGTCAATAACCTGAGTGAGTCTGGAAGTGGATTCTCCCCCAGGACCTCCAGGTAAGGGTCCAGGCCAGCCTGGTGGGAACCTGGGCCACGCACCAGCTGAGCTCACTGGGCTTGGGACACAGAGCTGGGAGGTAACAATCAGTGAGTGGCGGGCGAAGTCACTAAATTTGTGGTAACTTGTTATGGCCATGATAGGAAACTAATATACTAGTAGTAGTCAAATCTATTGATCTTCTGTCTGAGGGCTTGAGCTTTTGGATTTTTTTTTAAGTCCCCCCTCACCTCTATGCGTGTAACATTCTCATGGGTAGGGCAGGAGGTGGAAGGTGATTGCCCCAAGAGTGAACATTGTTTTTCAAGGGAGTGAAAAAAGTAATACTCTTTGTAATTAAAGTACAGATATACATACAATATCTAAACAGAAAATTGGTATAACTGTGGTATTAAAATTTCCCTGTTGTGAGCATGGCAAGGGGGGGGGGTCATAATTAGGAAAAAAAAATGTCTAAGAAAGCTCCTTAGGAGGCAATAATAGAAGGAAAAGTTGGAGAAACACTAACTCATGTCATAATGATATTCTTTATTTTTTAAAATCATAGTTTTATCTTAAATATTGAGGTCTTTAACATATGTAGAATTTTTTAAAAAAAATATTTTATTGATTTTTTTACAGAGAGGAAGGGAGAGGGATAGAGAGTTAGAAACATTGGATGAGAGAGAAACATCGATCAGCCGCCTCCTGCACACTCCCCACTGGGGATATGCCCGCAACCAAGGTACATGCCCTTGACTGGAATCGAACCGGGGACCCCTCAGTCCGCAGGCCGACACTCTATCCACTGAGCCAAACCAGCTAGGGCAACATATGTAGAATTTTACTGAGTTCTTCTAAAAATACCTATATAAAATTTTTACTGGAATTGCATTGAATTTATAGGTTAATTTGAGGGAGAACTGACAACTTTATAATATTAAATCATCTCATCAAGAGCATAGAAATCCACTTCACTTATTCAGATCATCTTCTGTACCTTTTATTAGGTTTTTAAGGGTTTCTCCATAGAGGTATTTGTGTATTGTTTGTTATTGCCAGGATACTTTAAAATAGCTATGGAGCTGAGAATGGTGTCTTATTTTTGATGCTGTATTTACTCAAATCCAAGATGCCATCAATGTAAGATGCATCCCAATTTCAGAGACATTAAAATGTGAAAAAAATGTATTTGAAAGTTATATTTTTCTTTTTTTTTTTTTCCACTTACTTATGCATTCTTTGGATGATTCTTTTTTTTTTTTAATTAAATCTTTATTGTTCAGATTATTACATTTGTTCCTCTTTTTTTCCCCCCCATAACTCCCCTCCTCCCAGCTCCCGCCCCACCCTCCGCCCTCACTCCCCACCCACTGTCCTCTTCCATAGGTGCACGATTTTTGTCCAGTCTCTTCCCGCATCTCCCACACCCCTTTCCCCCCCAAGAATAGTCAGTCCATTCCCTTTCTATGTCCCTGATTCTATTATGATCACCAGATTATTTATTCACTTGATTCTTACATTCACTTGTTGATAGATGCATATTTGTTGTTCATAATTTGTATCTTTACCTTTTTTTTTTCTTCTTCCTCTTCTTAAAGGATACCTTTCAGCATTTCATATAATACTGGTTTGGTGGTGATGAACTCCTTTAGCTTTTCCTTATCTGTGAAGCTCTTTATCTGACCTTCCGTTCTGAATGATAGCTTTGCTGGATAAAGTAATCTTGGTTGTAGGTTCTTGGTATTCATCACTTTGAATATTTCTTGCCATTCCCTTCTGGCCTGCAAAGTTTCTGTTGAGAAATCAGCTGACAGTCGTATGGGTATTCCCTTGTAGGTAACTGGGTTTCTTTCTCTTGCTGCTTTTAAGATTCTCTCTTTGTCTTTTGCTCTTGGCATTTTAATTATGATGTGTCTTGGTGTGGTCCTCTTTGGATTCCTTTTGTTTGGGGTTCTCTGCGCTTCCTGGACCTGTAGGTCTATTTCTTTCACCAGGTGGGGGAAGTTTTCTGTCATTATTTCTTTAAATAGGTTTTCAATATCTTGCTCTCTCTCATCCTCTGGCACCCCTATAATTCTGATGTTGGTGCGCTTGAAGCTGTCCCAGAGGCTCCTTATACTATCTTCATATTTTCGGATTCTTTTTTCATTTTGCTTTTCCAGTTGGGTGTTTTTTGCTTCTTCGCATTTCGAATCTTTGACTTGATTCTTGCGCTCCTCTGGTCTGCTGTTGGGTGTCTGTATAATATTCTTTATTTCAGTCAGTGTATGCTTAATTTCTAGTTGGTTCTTTATCACAACATCGAGGGTCTCATTAGATTTCTTGAGGATCTCACTACATTTATCGGCGGTCTCACCAGTCTTTTCGAGGGCCTTACTAAGTTTATCGGCAGCTTCTAGACAGTTCTTAAGAGACCTTAAAAGTGTGGTCCTGAACTCAATATCCTCCATTGACAGTTTTGTCCTGTTTCTTTGTCTCTGCATTTTTTATGCTTTCTTGGTGCACCCCCTAGTGGTCTTTGTCCGCAGTCTTGTTGCCTTTAAGCCTTGATTGATGTCGGCAATACCGGGGTGATTTGACCTCCAGGCTAACTGGCTATGAGAGTCTGCTGTGTCTGTAGTGGGAGGGCTTCTGTGCTGGATCTCTAGGGCGGTGCTAATCTAGCGTTTGCCTGAGGCTATCCGGCAAATGGTTCTGTGCAGGGCTTGGGCGGGGCGGGTCCCCGGGGATCTGAGTATTTCACTTCAGCACTGCGCCTCCTCTGAGTCTGAGTATGATATTCTCTTTCCTCCTAGTTGTAGAATTTCCACTCAGCCAGCCTTCCCGTGGTTCTGGGTGATGTCCGTTCTGTCCTTTAGTTATATCTCTGAAGTGGTTGTTTGAGGCAGCGATCTCCGGCGTTAACCTATGCCGCCATCTTGGTTTCCTCCTGAAAGTTATATTTTTCTATTGATTTATTGCTGGTGTAGAGAAATGCTGTTGATTTTTTATGGGCTAATCTTGTATCTGGCAACATTGCTGATAAGCCCTAATAATTTGTTTGTTGCGCCTGTTGGTTTTTCTGGGTAAATGATGAGCGTTTTATCTCTTCCCTTCCAATGTTTACACTGTTCCCTTCTTTCTTTATAGCTCTGGCTGTGACTTGTAGTACTATGCAATCATTAGTACTGAGAGTCGATTGTGGACTTTCAGTTAATGGGGCAATAGGTTATTTTTTTTAAGTCAGCGTGCTTGGGTTTTACAATCTAAGAACTGTGACTGATATAAAGTAGTTTCTTCAAGGATACAGAGTGCAGAACTCTAGCCAATTGTTGAAGGAATCCAGATTTTTTAGCCATCTATCTTCACACCACCTGGTACAAATGGAGTGGCTTAGCACCACCTTGGTCTGTGGATGAAGGCAAATTCTTTTAGAAAGGTGTGTGGCAGGAAGAGAATAATTGGTGGGTTCAGTGGAGTGAGAATAATAATTAAGATAATTACAAAGATGATGATGATCCTTTCATCTTTATGACTATAAGTTTTCAAAGTAATCCTTTATCACATCTGATTCTTGTGACAGTCCTGTGAGGTGGTAGGAAAATTATCATTCCCACCCAGTCTGCTTGTGAAACTAATATAGTGGCTGAGTGTCGACCTATGAACCAGAAGGTCACAGTCTGATTCTCGGTCAGGGTACATGCCGAGGTTGTGGGCTCGATCCCCAGTGTGGGGCATGCAGGAGGCAGCCGATCAATGCTTCTCTCTCATCATTGCTGTTTCTCTCTCTCTCTCCCTCTGCTTTCCTCTCTGAAATCAATAAAAAAAATTTTTTTTTAAAAGAAAAGTATCATTCCCTTCATTTTCTACATGGGGAAAGGAGATCATTACTTTCTACTTGGGTCCATGGATAGCTTCTGATAATTCTCCTATAAGGGTTGGGGCAGCTGGGCAGAGGGGTAGGAGGGCCCCTGAATCAAGTCAAGTAGAGTTGGGGAGGGGGTGTTGCTTATTCAAGACAATCTTGATCAACAACTGGAAAGTACAGCAGTGGCCCAGCACACCAAGAAGACCCCGGATGACAGGCCAGGGCCGTTTGATAAGGAAAGAGCCGGTCACCTAAGATGGCGTTTGGAATCTCAGACAATGGCAGAAGAGCGTGGCTCAGGTGAAGAACCCCAAACGAGAAGATGTGCGATGTCAGAAAGAGTTTTGGGTCTGAGTGGAAAAGGAGGTCCACATGAGTGCTTCCGATCTAAGACCGAACCAGAACTTCTACATGAGAGTCCTAGAGAGCCCCGTTCTGTGAGAATTCGTAACTGATTTTAAAAAACACCCACCACCAACACACACGTTATGTTTAGAATTTTATGTCTGTACTATGCTAGCATTTGCAATAAAAGACTGATGAAGCAATTTGGTTAAAGGTCCTTCAGCCCCCTGTTTCCACCAGAGAAAAGAATGAGTGGAGACAAGAGATTTATTACAAGAAACCCGCTTACGCAATTGTGGGACTGCCTAGGCAAGTCTGAAATCTGTGGGGCCGGCCGTGAGTTCTTTTTTCCTGGGTAAAGCCTCAGTTCTGCTCTGAAAGCCTTTCCACCGATTCAGTAGGCTCATCCAGGGTATCCAGATATTCCAGGAAAATCTTCCCTCCTTAAAGTAAACTTATAGTAAGTAATCACACCTACAGAATACCTTCACAGCAACACCTAGATTAGTGTTTGATTGGGTAACTGGGATCTACAGCTTAACCAAGTTGACATGAAATTCACCATCACAGCCTCTGTGCAGTGTATAGTTGAGTTGCCTTCATCCACTGAGTTATTCTCACTTGAGCCCATTGTCTCGAGACAGGGACACTGCTGAACACTGGTGAGCTCTGGATGGCACGGAGGGGGACAGCGGGCTGGCGACATCAGCTTCTCCTTCCCTGTGGCCTCCCCAACCTCCCTTACTCACTGCTGACTGGCTTATAGGGGCAAACACTCCCTACAGGTGTAATATCAGAACATTTAAGACTAATAAAAAGTAATTTTTACCCACTGTGCCTCAGCCGTGGCAGACACTGCAAAACAGACTGTGTAGGTTAGAAGAGAGTTGCACTGTGAACTTTTTGCATTTGTTCAACCTTTTTGTACATTTGTCATGCCCTTGGCCTTTATATTGTATTAACATTCGTGTTTTATTCTTTTGAGAGTCAGGTGGCATGTTTCACAGGTCAGGTATGACGTGAAAGAGGAGGATTGGTCCAGGCCCATGGGCAGCCTTGCTAAGGTGAGGGTGGAGGATCACAGGTGAGACCTGGAACCGGAAGTCGGGGAGGAGCTAGTCTTCTGAGACCCTTCCTGCACCAGTCAGATAAGGGACACAGAGACGCTGTTCTTTACAGGGAGAGGCACTCATCAACCGGCTTTCACAGGCTGGGGAGCTGCGAGGTCCTGGCCCCCTGGGTCTGTGTGACGAACAAAAGTACAGCAATGGCCCAGCCCACTGAGCGGACACTGACGACAGGCCATGGCCATTCGGAAAGGAAAGGGCTGGTCTTTTGAAATGGGTATCGGAGTCTTGAACAGTGTAAAGCAGTGGAGAAAAAGTCACAGCAGTTGCAGGAAGCAAATTATTCAGCAAGAGAACTTATTGCCCCAGAAAAGAGAGGTCACACAGTGGGCGAAAACCTAATCACACCAGTAAAGGTTCAGTGAGTAACATGCAGGACAAGATGCAATGTGAGAAATCGGAAAGGTTCCACTCGCAAAGGATCAATACAAGTCAACATATTGATGACATGTCACATGATGCTGAAGAGATCTAACTAGTAAATTGAAAAACAATAGCTTCTCTACACAGGTTGAGATGTTAACAGATTTTACCAATACACGTCATGGTATCTAGCATTTGTAGGATTTGTAAATGGTGAAATTCAAGAATCTTTTTCTGGTTGCAAAGAGTTGCCCCCAAACAAGTAAAAGCCAATATGTATGTTTTTCATTACTGAGTTTAGTTTTCATTACAGCTTTATTGAGATATAATTGACATGCAATCAATGGCATAACGTGGTGAGTTTTGATATATTTGTATACCTGTGAAACCATCATTACCGTCAAGATAATGAATACACCCATCACCCCCAAAGTTTCCTCATGTGCTGTGTGATCCATTTCTCTCTGCTCCCCAGGCCCAGGCCCAGGTGAGAACATTGATCTTCCTGTTACTATAGATTAGTTTGCATTTTCTAGAATTTAATACAATGCAGTTAAACAGTATGTATTCTTTTGTGTCTGGCTTCTTCCACTCGGCATAATTTTTTGAGCTACAACAGAATCACCCTGCTGGGTGTACCTATATGTTCTTGTTTTACTGCTGGGTTGCACTCATTCCATGATATGGATATACCACAGTTTATCCATTCACCTGTTGATAGACATTTGATTTGTTTCTAGATCTTGGCTGACAAAGCTGTGATGAACATTCATGTGCAAGTATTTGTGTGGACATATGCTTTCATTTGTTTGGGGTAAATGCTTAGAAGTGGAATGGCTTGGTCATATTGTAGGTATATGTTTAATTTTGTAAGAAACCACTTTTACAACGTGCGCTTTATTGTATGTACCACCTACAGACTATGAGAGTTCCAGTTACTTTGTATCTTCGCCAGGATTTGAGATGATCAGCCTTTTTAAATTTTAACCATCCTAGTGGGTTTTCATTGTGGTTTGAATTTGTGTTTCCTTAATGACCATTGGGGTCTAGCATCTTTTCATGTGCCTATTTGCCATTTGTATCACTTCTTTGGCAAAGTATTTGTTCAAATATTTTGTTCATTTCTTTTTTCTTTTTCTTTTATTTATTTATTTATTTATTTATTTATTTATTTATTTATTTATTTATTTTTTATTGCTTAAAGTATTACAAAGGGTATTACATATATGTCCATTGTTCATTTCTTGTTAGGTCATCTTCTTATTGAGTTGTAAGCACTCTCTATATTGTAGCTACCAGCCCTTTGTCAGCTATATGTTTTGCAAATATTTTCTCTCCAGCTGGGCTTGCATTTTGATTTTTGTCGCTTTCTTTTGAAGAGCAAAAGTTTTAAATTTTGATAAAGTCGAACTTGTTGATTTTTTTCTTTTCTGGTTCACATTTTTTGTGTCCTACTTGAGAAATCTTTGCAAGACCCAAGGTCACTGAAGTGTTTTCTAATATTTTTGTCTAGAAATTTAAAATAATTAATGTTTTATTTTCAAAATAGAAATGCCAAATATCTCCTCTGTTTTAGAGGATCTATTTGGCATTTGTGTATGGTGCCCCTTCCATGGTTGACCCCAGGAAAAGTTCAGCCTCTCTCATAAAACAGAAAATCTGGATGTTGTCACAAGATACTGCTCTTTTCATTGTGATCTGATGATGCCCCAAACTCTTGGTGATGAACTGAAGAAATTCTAGTTGATGCTACAAAAATAGTTAACTTTATTAAATGAAGTTCATTCCAGATTGTTTGAGTTGTGTGAAAATCTGGGGTGAGGAAGAAAGACTTCTTCTTTCTTGGAACACTGATTCTTGTCCACAAGCCCAAGCAGCCCCGTGGGGAGGCCACGGGGGAGGCCACTTGAGGAGGCCACGGGGGGCCACAAAGGGGAGAGGCCACGGGGGAGAGGCCACGTGGAGAGAGGGAGCCTTCTAGTCCTGCTGCTGTGGTGCTGGACACGTGAGTGAAGACAGTTTGAATGCTCCAGTGCCCACCGCCATCACACTGAGAGACCTCAGATGAGACCAGTGGCGACGATCCAGCTGATCCATCTACGGAATTGTAAGAGCTTATGAAATGGTGGTTGTTTTAGTCATTAAGTTCTGGGACGGTTTACTACCCAGCGATGGATAGATGAGCACTCTAGGACAAAAGTTCCCTCAGAAGCTTCCAGGGTGGAGAAAACGACCGTGCTGAAGAGTGTGCCGCGACACCTGCTCTCTCGTGGCCTTGTTCTTGCTGCTCTCACTACGGGAGAAGAGGAGAAACTCAACCTCTGCGCCGCTGTGCCCGGCTGCCCATCACCACTCTGTGCCACGTTCAGCCAGACGCCCGTCCGCTGTGCCCAGGGCAGGGGTCTGTGGGGCAGAGATCTGGACTCCCATCTCCCCCTGCACTCCTGCCTTGGAACCGTTTTCACTTGTACCCCATCGCCCCTCACTGCCTTTTCTCTAGAAAGGTCCCTGACCCTCAGGTTTGTTGCGATTGTGACTTGTGAAAATGCAGAGTCTGGGGTCATGATCATGCAGACCCTGCTTCGGTAGATCTGGGTTTGACTTAGGAGGAGGGACTTTGTCACACAGCAGGTTGGGTGACATAGGACATCATGGGGCCATGGTTTGAGACACTCCTTGTCCACTCTCCTGGTGGGCAAGGGCCATTTCTGCGTCCTGAGTTGTTCCTGATGAATAGGAGTGTGAGTGTGCATGAGAATGTGTGTGAGCATGTGTGTGTGTGTGCATGTGATGAGTGTGAGTGTGTGAGCAGGGGGTGAGGGTATGACTGTCAGCACATGAGCATATATGAGTGCGAACATAAATGTGAACATATGACTATGAGTGTAAGTATGAACATGTGTGTGAACATATATGAGTGTGAACATATACGAGGACATGGGGTTGGGTGGCAGTGGGAGGAAGGCACCAGCCGTGGAAGGGGTGTCAGTGCCCTGGGAGGAAGCGAAGGGCTTTGGTGTGGGACACATGAACTTGATGGCAGTGGCTGCTGGCACTGGTGACTGGCAGCACCCAGCAGCTGAGTTAGTTGCTTTTCGTACAAACACATGTGCCTGTGCTCTGGCAGAGTCCAGAAGCCACACGTTATAAGCAGGTGTCCTGGGCGGGTAATGGAAAAGGGAAAAGGAAACCAGATGGACCTGGGAAGGGATCTGGGCTGCACTGGAACTTGGCAGTGGGTGGGGGATCTCACCTCGTTTAGTACTGCCCCTGCCCCCTTTAAGGGAACTCCTGGCACTGGAGCGGCGAACTAGCCGTGGTGTGGTTTTCAGAAGTTCTCCACTGCCGTTTGGCAAGTCAGAGCCACAATAATCATAATAATGACACTTGCTAGCACTTGCTGAGCATAGTTCTCCGGTCCAGACACCGCGCTAAGTCCTCTTGGGGCATTAGCTCACTTAATTTCAACTTGGATGATTGCAGACATCTTCTGAAAACCTGATCCTGAAATGAACATGTAGAACAAAGTATAGATATCCATGCTTAAGAGAAAAGTTTTTTTTTAAATTATAATTAAAAATATTTTTATTGATTTCAGAGAGGAAGGAAGAGGGAGAGAGATAGATAGAAACATCAATGATGAGAATCATTTGTGGACAGCCTCCTGCATGCCCCCCGTAACCCGGGCATGTGCCCTGACTGAAATGGGGATCGAGCCTGTAATCTGGGCATGCGCCCTGACTGAAATGGAACCATGACCTCCTAGTTCGTAGGTCAATGTTCAACCACTGAGCCATGACAGCTGGGCAAGAGAAAAGTTTTAAATAAAATAGAACATATAGGAAATGCACAAACCATAAGTGTGCACTGCAATGAATTAGCACAGGTGAGCACACCTGTGTCACAGCCCCCAGAAACCCCCTGTGGGCCTGCCTAACCACAGTCCCCTGCCTCCTACAGGAATTGTCATCCTGCCCTCTAACCCAGGGGTTAACTTTGCCTATTTATAAACTTTCTGTGAATTGAACCACACAGTAGGTGGTTTTGTGTGTGTGTGTGTCTGGCTTCTGTCCCTTGACATGTGTCCATGAAGTTTGTCCAGGATGTGGCACGTGGCAGTTTCCCTTCATTTCCTTTGCTGTAGATGTGGAGTCTTGCATAGTGTGATTGCACCACAATTTATTTGTTCATTCTGCTGTGGGTAGATTTTTTTTTTTTTTCGGTTTGAGCTATTACAAGTAATGCTTAGGTAGCTCTACGTTTTATTGTTTGGCTTAAGGAAATATTATCTGTTCATATTGAATACATAGTACAGGTGGCCACGGTAGCCACTGCGATGGCCACTTAATGCATATCTGCTGAGTCATCAGCACTCCAAGGACGCCAGTCCTGCCTTCAGGAACCAGAACTTATTCCAGGTAGTTTGCAAGGGGTCCAGCCCCATTATGGGGGTGGTCAGATGAAAGAGCACTGGAGTTATCTGGTCAAGAACTTGCCTCCTCCCAGCCTCTGTTTTCTCATCTGTTAAATGGGAAGACCGACAGCTGCCTGTACAGGGTTACTGGGGAGACTTAAAGAAAATATACATGAAGTGCCAGGCACCTCCTAAAAATAGCTACATTGATTGAATGTTTACTATATATCAGCATAAAAAGTGCTGCACATATTCTAACTCAGTCATCTCAACACCCTTGAGGGGGTGGCATCATTATTGTCAATTTACAGATGAGGAAACCAAGGCAAGGGGGTTGGGGAATTTGCCTAAGTCTACACTGACACGGCCGTAAGCAGCCGAACTGGGAAGTACACTGCGACTTTGACCACCACTGTGACCTTGGCCACTGCAGGCCGCCCTGCCCAGGAGCTGCAGCAGCCACCTTGGAGATTCAGTTCAGAAATGTCCACAGAGCAGGTTAGCACAAGTTTCAAGCATCTGGCTGATCTTTCTCTTTACCTTTCACTTAGGGCCGATTCCTGGCTTTGGGCAGTAAAGTGAGAGCCAAACACAGCTTCCTTTGAAGTCCAGACTCTGTTCTCTGTCTCTCCCCATGGGGCCCCGGGGCAAATGAATTCTTGCCGAAGATAGTAGCAGCTTGTCTGTGGGGGAAGCTCAGGGAATGTTGGACTGATGCATTCAATTTCAAATGTATTGATGATGAAATGAATTGATAAATTCACTCATTTATTTCACACGCATTTACTGGGCAGCTGCTCTGTGCTGATGTGGAGCACTAACTCTAAACATGACGGGTGGACGCCCTTGCCCAGAAGGACCTTGTGTTCTTGAGTTGGGAGGCACAAAACAGCAAGTGAAAGATATTTTCAGAGTGACAAGTGCTTTGAAGAAATGAAATGGTGTTCATGACTGAGGCTGGCTGGTGGGGAGACACTACGTTAGGAAGGGTGGCCAGGGAAGGCCCCGGTGAGGAACTGACATTTGAGCTGAGGCTGGACCAGTGAAAGGTTGGCCATGAGCATATCTGGGGCCAGCATCCCAGGGGAGGGAGCAGCAGGTCTCTAAGGCAGGAACAAGCATAGCAAATTCAAAGAGCATCAAAGCAGGCCAGTGTGGTGGGATTGTGCTAAGCAAGGTCAAAGAGATGCGGCTAAATAGCAGGGAAGGGCCCAATCACAAAGAGCTTTACAAGCATATAACGCAGGAACTGCTGGTCAGCCCCCCCCCCCCCCCCCCCGCCGACACACACACACACACACACACACCTGGTCTAGCCTTCTTCCACGGCAATGAAACCCCACTTTTAACTGGGCACACAGTTGCCTTAAAGGCTACATCTTCCAGCCTCTCTTTCAGTTAAGAAGTTATGTGACTAAGTTCTGCCAATAAGGTGTTAGCAAAATAATCTTCTTCAAAAGTGCTCTTTGCCTTGTTTTTTCCATATCCCCTTGCATCCTGCTGCTTGGACCTCTGATGCAATGGCTGGGACTCTGCTGCTATGTTGTATCACAAAAAGGTAGATTACACCTGGGGATGGTGGCACAATGATGTGGAAGTTACCTGCATCCCTGAGGGCTTCGTGAGTCGAGTCATGTTGGCCAGTCTTTGACTGCCTACCTCTCTTCTCTCTAGGAGGAAGAAATAAACAAAATGCATTTTTGTTTTGTTTAAGCCACAGTTATTTGGGGTCCTTGTTACCCCTCAACTGAACAAAAGCTGCCTTTGCTACTGAGTCCCACAATAAAGATTGTGGATACTCCTAACTTTTTAACTTGAGCAACTGGATAGATGTTGCCATTTAAAGGGATGGTGGAGAGTGGGGGGGGGGGGGGGATTGGGTGCAAATCAAGAGTTCTCTTTTAATTATATCCAAACTGAGATGCCCATTATACACCCACGAGGTGCTATGGACAAGCAGGTGGCTGGATATTCGAGTTGGGAGCTCGGGGGTTGGGTGGGCGCAGAGCTGATAAATTTGGAAGCTATCATGGTGGTGGTGGTGGGGGTTTGTGACTTCTCCAGAGCCACATGGAGAGACCCTAGCAGCACTCAGTCTTCCAAGGGGGTAGTGAGCTTGCCATTGCTGTTATAGGTAAGCCTCACTTTATACCATTAATTCTTGGACAAAAAATTGAATTTTGGTCAATCCAATTCCATTATATATGTGCTGGACAAATGTGCTACTTTTAAAAAATTCCTTTTGTGAATTATTTCAGGAAGGCCAAGTTTCTTTCCATCACATTTTATTCTCTTTACCTGTTTAATTTGTTCCAATTTTGTTGGGTGTTTTTCACGCATTTCATTCTTGCATTTCCTTCCTTAAAATATAAATTGAGAATTAAAAACCTTTAAAAAAATAAAAATGAGGGTGTTCAAGAGGGATTCATAAATCTAAGAAACATGAAATTATAGCATTGCAAAGGAACTTGCTAATCCAGACACCTGCCTTTGTGAATTTAATAGGAAAGATCACAGCATATGAGAGCTGGCAGGGACTTCTGAGGTCTACAAGGCTAATGTTTCCCAGGCACCAATTTATGGAATGGCCTGGATTTCAGGGAATTTTTTCCTACTTACAAAACTTCACTTTTTAAAATAGTCACCTGAGGATATGCTTTTATTGATTTTAGAGAAAAAGAGGAAGAGAGAGGAAGGATGAGAGAGGAAGGATGAGAGAGGATGAGAGAGAGAGAGAGAGAGAGAGAGAGAGAGAGAGAGAGAGAGAGAGGCGGTACAAGACCCTGGCATTTGAACTGCTCCCTCTGCCTTGTTTTCGCTTCTTCCCACAGACCACTGAGGTGGGAACAGGTGGCATCCCACGCCTTCGAAGTCACAGCATTGTATTCAGAGTAAACTGGTGTCTGGGCAGCCAGGTCTGACTGTTGTTAATGTACTCATGGGAGCTAAAGAAATATAGAAAGTTCTTTTTCCTTCTGGCAAATCCTGGCTTCCAATGCTACTCAAGATTCAAAGCTGACGAATGACTTTTCTGCTCTAGCTGGGACTGTTCCTTTCATGGGGAGCGTCTCATGGCCCCTGCCTGGCAGGGATGGCTGCAATAGTGGGTGGAGTTTAATTGCTCACATTTCATTCCCAAAGGGGTTATTTTCACTTGCATGATGCTTTGCAATGTAAATGCGCTTTTATGGGTACAGGGTGGGGCAAATGTAAGTGTAGGGTTGTTTGTATGGAAAATAAGACACTAATTAATAAATAACAATACAAGGATAAATTCAGCGTTTTGTGTACTCACAACGGTAACCCTACTTTTGTTCCCCAGCCGGGCCCTCCCCCCCCCCCCCCCCCCAGGATTATGCCGCAACAACTTAGTGACTGAGATAAGCATATCCATTGTATGGATAAAGACGCTGAGACTAGAAGAGGCCTAGTTAATGGCAGAGTTTAGGCTTGAACTTATGTCTTCAGACTTGATGGCTACATGACATTCATCACTGGCAATAGATCTCTACTGACTTTGTACTCTGAACCGGTGCAGATGTGGTCGAAATCATCCGTTCATCTGTTCCCACCCAGCGTGGTGAGCTGAATACTGGCCCCCAAAGATGTCTACATCCTAATTCATGGAACCTGTGAATGTGTTACCTTACACGGCAAAGGAACTTTACAGATGTGACTGAGTTAGTGATTTGAGATGGGAGATTATTCTGATTATCTGGGTGGACCTGATATAATCACAAGGGTCCTTATAAGAGGGAGGCAGGAGGGTCAGAGTCAGAGAGAGAGAGAGAGAGAGAGAGAGAGAGAGAGAGAGAGAGAGTGAGATTACAGCGGTTCTCAACCTGTGGGTCGCGACCCCTTTTGGGGGTTGAATGACCCTTTCACAGGGGTCGCCTAAGACCATTGGAAAACACATATGTAATTACATATTGTTTTTGTGCTTAATCACTATGCTTTAATTATGTTCAATTTGTAACAATGAAATTGGGGATCACCACAACATGAGGAACTGTATTAAAGGGTCGCGGCATTAGGAAGGTTGAGAACCACTGGATTAGAAGATGCTTTGAAGATGGAGGACAGGACCACAGGTAAGGGATGCAGGCCGCCTCCACAGGCTGGGAAAGGCAAAGAAACAGACACTCCTTAGAGCCTCCAGAAGTGACACAGCCCTGCTGACACCTGGATTTAGGTCACTGAGCCTGATTTTGGACTTCTGACCTCCAGAACTGTAAGATGATCAACTTGTGATCAACTTTGAAGCCACTAAGTGTATAGGAATTTGTAACAGAAGTAAGATGACACAAATACATCCAACATCCCTTCTTGTTCCAGAATCTCAACTTGGCCTCTAGGGTTGGTCGCCTGCCTCTTGGGGAACCCCCTGCCCCTACTCTTAGACCTTGTGATAGGGGTGGGGCTGAGCCCATTTCTGGCTCCAGAGGACAAGTTGTTACCAGGTCTGGCCAATGAGAACACTGCATTCTCTGTCTCAATGGCTGGCGGGGTATGAGCAGGTGGCCACAGTTGGGCTCCTCAGAATGAGGCTCTAGATGCTTGCTGGAGCCGCCAGGGAGGAAGCCTGCACTTTCCACAGTGGAGGAGGTGCTGAAGAACCTGTAGCA
The DNA here is from genome assembly GCF_014108235.1 of Myotis myotis. Taxonomy (NCBI): domain Eukaryota; kingdom Metazoa; phylum Chordata; class Mammalia; order Chiroptera; family Vespertilionidae; genus Myotis; species Myotis myotis. The sequence goes on from NW_023416335.1 coordinate 200,801,930, forward strand.
GGTGGCGGTCATCTGAGAACAAAGACAACACAAAGGACATCGGAGCAGAGGGCTGGAAGGAGACATGTCCCTTAAGACACAGCTTGACATCTTGAACCCAGTCATGCCTAAAGCCAGTGTTGCCCCTTGAAGATCCCAATGAGAGAAGCCAATGAAAGTCCCATTTTGTTTATGCGAGCTGGAGTTGGATTTCTAAATCCAAATGTTCTTGACTTAATATAGTTGCTTGGTAAGGAGTCACCTAAATAGTATTATTTGATGATTGATTTTGTTGAAGTTCAACACTATTGAGCAGAATCTAGTACTACTCAAGAGGAGCCAGCTCAGCAGGCATGGCTCAGTGGTTGAGCAGTGACCTATGAACCAGGAGGTCCCAGTTCGATTCCCAGTCAGGGCACATGCCTGGGTTGTGGACTTGACTCCCAGTATGGGGCATGCAGGAGGCAGCCGATCAATAATTCTCTCTCATCATTGATGTTTCTCTCTCCCTCTCCATCTCCCTTCCTCTCTAAAATCAATTATATATATATGCCATGTTCTTGTCCCAATGGTATTGACCATACAATTAAAGCCTGGTAGAAAATAGGACTCCTCCCCCCCCCCCCCCCCCCCCAATAGAATGTTACAGCTGAGAGTTACTACGTGAGACCTAGTACATAAGAGAGCCTAACACTTGTGTATCGGTACATTGCTTTCCTCAGGCTTTACCTCATGCGGTATGGAGACCCAGGAAAGGGGAATGACTTGTTTTAAGCCATATGGTCAGCTGGTGGCCAAGCAGGATCAGAACCCCTGCCTCTGACTCCCAGCACTGAGCTCTCTAAAGCGTGCTGCCTGGAGCTCTGGAGTGAGCCTTATCCCTCCCCCTCCGTGGCTCCGGAAACTCACACCCCGTGGCATGCAATTAGACTTTGCTTCTCTCCCTTGTTGATCAGCATTCTTAATTTCATTTCCAGAGCCCTCGGTTGGTCATTATCATAATGAGATTACTAACATCTTGAATATTAAAAATATGACTCTACAGAATAAGGTTTGTGTTCCAAGGTTATTGTTGTTTACCAATACCCATCATTCAACCTGCTTTTTTTTACATCACTTTGTGGGGGCAAGAATCCCTCTGCCATATCCTATATTCGAAAGCATCTCCATTTGAGTTCCTGATATTGACGGCATTGATATGACACAGCTACATGAACCAAGCTCGCCAGACTATTCTAGATTCACCCCAGTATCAGAACAGGAAGGGATCTTAGAGGTTACCTAGTCTGATCTTTGCTTTTTTCCATTATATTTGTTAAATATAATTTAAAGATGTCCTTTTAAAATTAAGACTTTATTATTTTAAAATGTTTTTTTTAATTGATTTTGGAAAGAGAGAGGAAGGAAGAGGAAAAGAGATAAAAAAAATCAATATGAGACATTATTTTTTCAACCATGTGAGCAACAGACATGTGAGCAACGCGCTCTTGTCCAGGGAGCATCAGCCCCGTGAGCAGCCTGCCTCGAGCCTAAGAGCAGCAGCCTCATGTGGCCTGCCCCTGTCCAAGGAGCAGCAGCTGTGTCAGCAGCCCGCTTCCCCACCTGAAGAGCAGCAACCACACGAGCAGTCTGACCTGTCCGAGGAGCAGCAGCTGCATGAGCAGCCTTCCTACGTCTGAGGAGAGGCAGCCCTGCGCAGCCTGCCCCCATCCGAGGAGCAGCAGCTGCGCCCAGCCCGCACCCTGCACTAGTCTGAGGAGCATCAGCTGCACAAGCATCTTGCCCTTGCCCAAGCAGCAGCAGCTGCACCAGCAGCCTGCCCAATCCGAGGAACAGCAGCTGTGTGAGCAGCCCGCCCCCATCCGAGGAGCAGCAGTTCTGCGAGCGGTCTGGCCCCATTTGAGGAGCAGTGGCAGCCCACCCCGGTCCGAGGAACAGCAACCACATGAGCAGACCGCCCACATCCGAGGAGTGGCAGCTCTACGCAGCACACACCGGTCTGAGGAACAGAGCCACAACAGCTTGCACCTGTCTGACGAGCAGCAGCCGGTCCGAGGAGCAGTAGCCCCACAAGCAGCCCACCACATCAGAGGAACAACAGCAGCATGCAGCCAGCCCCCATTCAAGGATCAGCAGCCATGTGAGCAGTTTGCCCCAGTTCAAAGAGTAGCAGCTGCGTGTGTAGCCCACCCCATCCAAGGAACAGCAGCCTCGTGATCAGCACATCCTCTGTCTGAGGAACAGCAGCTATGTGTGAAGCCTCCCCCCACCAGCCAGAGGAGCCACCACAGCGGTGAACAGCACCCACTGCAGGAGCTCCTGCCAACTGAGGAGCAGCTGCTACAACAACTGCCAGAAGAGCAACCACAGTCTGAGGAGCCACTGCCACCCAAGGAGCAGCCCCTGAACTTCTCAACATCTAGATATGTCGGTGAGATCAAACATGGGTAGACAAAGAAACCCCCAAAGGAAAGAAAGGGAGGACTCGCCAGAAAAGCAACTAAGTGAAACCGAGTCATGCAGCATGACAGAAAAAGACTTCAGATTAAGGGTCCTAGAATGCATAAACCTGATGGAGGAAAAAATCAACAACTTCTGCAAGAAGCAAGAAGAAACAGATGAAAAAAATCAATAAATTATGTAAAAACCAAGAAGAAATGAAGAGTGATATAGCTGCAATAAAAAACACCATTGGAAGTTTCAACAGTAGACTAGGAGAAGCAGAGGACCGAATTAGCGAATTAGAAGACAGGGAAACAAAACACACCCAACCTGAACTGCAATTGGAGAAAAAAATTAAAAGACAGAAGGAGAGCCTAAGGGAGCTTTGGGACAACATGAAATGAAACAACATATGAATAATAGGGGTGCCAGAACAACAGAAAGAGGAACAAGACTTAGAAAACCTATTTGAAGAAATAATATCAGAAAACTTCCCTGAGGTGGGGAAGAAAAAAGTCACACAAGCACAGAGAGTCCCAAACAAGGTGAACCCGAAAAAAACCCACACCAAGACACATCATAATTACCATGGCAAACGTTCAGGACAAAGAGAGAATCTTAAAGGCTGCAAGAGAGATACAGAAAGTTACATACAAGGGTTTCCCCATTAGATTATCAAATAATTTCTCAACAGAAACACATCAGGCCAGAAAAGAATGGACGGAAATTTACAAAGTGATGCAAAGCAAAGGACTGAATCCAAGAATACTCTATCCAGCAAGGCTATCATTCAAACTTGAAGGGGAAATAAGAAGCTTCACAGACAAAAAAAGGCTAAGGGAGTTTATCACCACCAAGCCAGCAATGCAAGAAAAGCTAAAGGGACTGGTGTAAAAAGAAGAAATAAAAAGCTCAGAAAGAAAACAGCCACAAAAAATAGAAATGGCTGCAAACAAGTACCTTTCAATAATAACTTTAAACGTAAATGGACTAAATGCTCCAATCAAAAGACATTGAGTGGCTGAATGGATAAGAAAACATGACCCATACATCTGCTGTCTACAAGAGACCCACCTCAGAATAAGGTACTCACACAGACTGAAAGTGAAGGGATGGAAAAATATCTTTCAGGCAAATGGAAATGAAAAAAAAGCTGTGATAGCAATACTTATATTGGACAAAATAGACCTCAAAGTGAAGGCCATAACAAGAGATAAGGGAGGCCACTTCATAATACTAAAGGGATCAATACAACAATAGGATATAACCCTGATAAATATATATGCACCCAATGCAGGAGCACCCAAATACATTAAAAAAAAAAAAAACAACTCCTGGAAGATATCAAGGGAGAGATTGGCAACAATACAATCATAGTAAGGGACTTTAATACACCACTGACAGCACTGGATAAATCCTCTAGACAAAAATTCAGCAAAGAAACAGCAATCCTAAATGACTCACTAGATCAGATGGACCTAATTGACATCTTCAGAACATTTCCTCCCAAAGCCACAAAATATACATTCTTCTCAAGTGCTCATGGGACATATTCAGAAATAGACCACATATTGGGTCACAAACAAAGTCTCCCCAAATTCAAGAAGATTGAAATCATAAAAAGCATCTTCTCAGACCACGATGGCATAGTATTAGAAATAAACTACAATAAAAACAACCCAAAATACTCAAACACTTGGAAGCTGAATAGCATGTTATTAAATATTGATTGGGTTACCAATGAGATCAAAGAAGAAATTAAAAACATCCTGGAAACTAATGACAATGAAAACACAATAATCCAAAACCTATGGGACACAATGAAAGCAGTCCTGAGCGGGAAGTTTATAGCTCTACAGGCCTATCTCAACAAACAAGAAAAAATGGTAGTAAGTCATCTAAATCTACATCTCAAAGGATTAGAAAGAGAACAACAAGAAAAGCCCAGAGTAATCAGAAGGAAGGAGATAATAAAGATTAGAGCAGAAATAAATGACATAGAGACCAAAAAAACAATACAGAAAATCAATGAAACCAAGAGCTGGTTCTTTGAAAGGATAAACAAGATTGATGAACCTCTAGCCAGGCTCACCAAGAAGCAAAGAGAGAGGACCCAAATAAGCAAAATCAGAAATGATAGAGGCGAAATAACAACAGACCCCACAGAAATATAAATGATTGTTAAAAAATACTATGGACAACTCTACTCCAACAAACTAGACAACCTGGAGGAAATGGACATATTCCTAGAAAAATACAACATTCCAAAACTCAATCAGGAAGAATCTAAAAATCTCAACAGGCCAATAACTATGGATGAAATTGAAGGAGTCATCAAAAAGCTTCCAGCAAACAAAAGCCCAGGACCAGACGGCTTCACAGGGGAGTTTTACCAAACATTCAAGGAAGAACTAAAACCTATCCTCCTCAGACTACTACAAAAAATCCAAGAGGAAGGAACACTTCCAAGCTCATTCTATGAAGCCAGCATCACCCTAATACCAAAACCAGGTAAAGACAACACAATGAAAGAGAATTACAGGCCAATATCCCTCATGAACATAGATGCCAAAATCCTCAACAAAATCTTAGCAAATCGGATCCAGCAGTACATCAGAAAGATCATACACCATGACCAAGTAGGATTTATCCCAGGAATGCAAGGATGGTACAATATCCGCAAATCAATAAACATGATACATCACATAAACAAATTGAAAGAAAAAAACCACATGGTCATATCAATTGATGCAGAAAAAGCATTTGACAAAATTCAACGCCCATTTTTGATAAAAACTCTCAGCAAGGTGGGAATAGAAGGATCATACCTCAACATAATAAAAGCCATATATGACAAACCCACAGCCAACATCATATTCAATGGACAAAAACTAACACCATTTCCCCTAAGAACAGGAACAAGACAGGGATGCACACTCTCACCACTCCTGTTCGACATAGTACTGGAAGTATTAGCCATTGCAATTAGACAAGAAGAAGAAATAAAAGGCATCCAAATTGGAAAAGAAGAAGTAAAACTGTCCTTATTTGCAGATGACATGATATCATACATAAAAAACCCTAAAGACTCCATCAAAAAACTATTAGACTTAATAAATGAATTCGACATTGTAGCAGGATACAATATTAATGCCAAGAAATCTATGGCATTTCTATACACCAATAGTGAACTTACAGAAAGAGAGACTAAAAAAACAATCCCATTTACCATTGAACCAAAAAAAGTAAGCTACCTAGGAATAAACTTAACTAAAGAGGTAAAAGACCTCTATTAAGAAAACTACAGGACGTTGAAAAAAGAGATAGAGGAAGACATAAACAGATGGAAGAACATACCATGTTCTTGGATTGGTAGAATCAATATCATTAAAATGTCCATACTACCCAAAGCAATCTATAAATTCAACGCACTTCCCATTAAAATACCAATGGCCTATTTCACAGATCTAGAACGAACTCTCCAAAAATTCATCTGGAATAAAAAAAGACCCCGAATAGCTGCATCGATCCTGAGAAAGAACAAAGTAGGTGGGATCTCAATACCAGATATCAAGCTGTATTACAAAGCCACTGTTATCAAAACTGCCTGTTACTGGCACAAGAACAGACATATAGATCAATGGGATAGAATAGAGAGCCCAGAAATCGGCCCGAACCAATATCCTCAATTAATATTTGACAAAGGAGGTAAGAACATACAATGGAGTCAAGATAGTCTCTTCAATATATGGTGTTGGGAAAATTGGACGGATACATGCAAGAAAATGAAACTAGACCACCAACTTACACCATACACAAAAATAAACTCAAAATGGATAAAGGACTTAAATGTACGATGGGAAACCATAAAAATACTAGAAGAATCCAAAGGCAACAAAAATCTCAGACATATGCCAAAGCAATTTCTTCACTGATACAGCTCCGAGGGCATTGGAAACTAAAGAGAAAATAAACAAATGGGACTACATAAAAATAAAAAGCTTCTGCAAAGTAAAAGAAACCATCAGCAAAACAATAAGAAAGTCCACTGCATGGGAGAACATATTTGCCAATGTTATCACTGATTAGGGTTTAATCTCCAACATTTATAGGGAACTCATACAACTTAACAAAAGGAAGATAAGCAATCCAATAAAAAAATGGGCAATGGATCTAAATAGACACCTTTCAAAAGAGGACATTCAGAAAGCCAAGAGACATATGAAAACATGCTCAAAGTCACTAATCATCTGAGAGATGCAAATCAAAACAACAATGAGGTACCATCTCACACCTGTCAGAATGGCTATCATCAACAAGTCCACAAACAACAAGTGCTGGAGAGGATGTGGAGAAAAAGGAACACTCGTGCACTGCTGGTGGGAATGCAGAATGGTGCAGCCACTATGGAAGACAGTATGGAGTTTCCTCAAAAAACTAAAAATGGAACTCCCATTTGACCCTGTGATCCCACTTCTAGGAATATATCCCAAGAAACCAGAAACACCAATCAGAAAGGATATATGCACCCCTACGTTCATAGCAGCACAATTCACCATAGCTAAGATCTGGAAACAGCCTAAGTGCCCATCTGTAGATGAATGGATTGGAAAACTGTGGTACATCTACACAATGGAATACTATGCTGCTGTAAAAAAAGAAGGAACTCTTATCATTTGCAACGGCATGTATGGAACTGGAGAGCATTATGCTAAGTGAAATAAGCCAGTCAATGAAGAAAAAATACCACATGATCTCACTCATTTCTGGATAATAAAGACCATTATAAAATTATGAACAAAAATAGATACAGAGGCAGAGCTGCCTCGAACAAACTGTCAAACTACAGCGGGAAGGCCGGGGAGGGTTGGGGTGCAGGAGGGAGGTGGGGTAAGAGATCAACCGAAGGACTTGTATGCATGCATATAAGCATAACCAATGGACATAAGACACTGGCGGATAGAGGAGGCCAGGGGATTGTCAAGGGTGGGGAAAAAAAGGAGACATATGTAATACTCTTTGTAATACTTTAAGCAATAAAACAATAAAATAAAAAAAATAAAAAAAAGAACAGAGAAAGACAAACGCCATATGATTTCACTTATACATGGAATCTATAAACAAGATAAACGAATAAGCAGAACAGAAACAGACTCAAAGATACAGAGAACGTTTTGATGGGTGTCATATGGGAAGGGTTTGGGGGGATGGGAGAGAAAGGTGAAGGGATTAAGAAGTGCAAATGGGTAGTTACAGAATAGTCATGGGGATGTAAAGTACAGCATAGCCAATAATCCTATCTAATAATAGACAAACATGGTAATTAGCCATACCTCCGCTATGCTTCCCATTGGCTAATCAGGGTGATATGCAAATTAACTGCCAACCAAGATGGCAGCTGGCAGCCACGCAGTTGAAGCGAACATGAGGCTTGGTTGCCCCGGCAATGGAGGAAGCCAAGGTTCCCTGCCTGCTGCGCCTGGCTCTGAGCCTGAAAGCAACAGCTCCGAAATGCAACTATGTTTCAATTATAGAAGCTAAACAAACCCCAGGTACCTGCTTTCAGACAGCCGGCATTGGAGCTGGAGCTGCAACAAAGTTTCAATTACAGAAGGTAAATGAATCCCAGAATTAAAAAAAAAGAAAAAAAGGAGAGACTGGGAGCTTCAGTTGCAGGCTTGGCCTGCCTGAAAACAGCCCTCAGCCCGTCATCCAGGCTGGCCAGGCACCCCAGTGGGGACCCCCACCCTCAAGGGGCTGCGGGCAGCCTGAAAACAGCCATCAGCCCCTCACCCAGGCTAGCCAGGCACCCAAGCAGGACCCCCACCCTGATCCGGGACATTATTCAGGGCAAACCAGCCAGTCCCCACCCGTGCACCAGGCCTCTATCCTATATAATAAAAGGGTAATATACAAACTGACCCTAACAGCGGAAGGACTGGGAATGACTGGTCACTATGACACACACTGACCACCAGGGGGCAGATCCTCAAGGAGCTGCCCCCTGGTGGTCAGTGTGTTCCCACATGGAGGAGCTCTGCTTAGCCACAAGCCAGGCTGATGGCTGCCAGTACAGCGGTGGTGGTGGGAGCCTCTCCTGCCTCCTCAGCAGCGCTAAGGATGTCCGATTGCAGTTTAGGTCTGCTCCCCGCTGGCAAGTGGACATCCCCTGAGGGTTGCCGGGCTGCCAGAGGAATGTCTGATTGCTAGCTTAGGCCCAATCTCCTGGGGAGAAGGCCTCAGCCAGCAGATGGTCATCCCCCGAGGGGTCCCAGACTGTGAGAGGGCACAGGCCGGGCTGAGGGGAACCCCCCCCAAGTGCACAAATTTTTGTGCACAGGGCCTCTAGTATTATAATAACTATGCATGGTGTTAGATGGGTACTAGATGTATGGGGGTGATCAGTTAATAAGTTCTATAAATGTCTAATCACTGGGTTGTATATCTGAAACTAATATAATATTGTACATCAACTGTAACTGAAAAATAAACAGCTATTTAAAAAACCAAACATGGCCTTTGAGACCTGGATGTAATAATTCTGAATGCCTCCTGCTGCAGGCAGAGACTCGGGTAATCGAGTGCAAAAAAAAAAAAAAAAAAAAAATCAATGTGAGAGAGAAACATTGATCAGTTGCCCCCCGTTCGCACCCAACCAAGGATCCAACATGCAATCTGGGCATGTGCCCTGATCAGGAATCGAACTGGTGACCTTACCGTGCATTGGACGATGCTCAATCAACAAAGCCTCATTGGCCAGGGCAAGACTTTATTTTTTTAAAGAGCCATTTAAAGCTCATAGCAAAATTGAGAGGGAGGTATAGAGATTTCCCTATGTCCCCTCTCCCCACACACATGCCTCCCCATTATCAACACCCCCCACCACCACCAGCAGAGTGGTGCATTTGTTACAGTAGATGAAACTACTTTGACACCTCATCATCATTCAAAGTCCGTGGTTTGCGTTAGAGTTCACTCTTGGAGTTGTACATTCTATGGGTTTGAACAAATGTATAATGACATGTATCCATCATTATGGTGTCATACAGAGTTTTTTCACTGACCTAAAAATCCTCTGTGCTCTGCTCATTCATCCCTTTTCCCCCTTCCTCAGTCCCTGATCTTTTTACTGTTGCCATAGTTTTGCCTTTTTCAGAATGTCACATAGTTGGAATCATACAGTGTGTAGTCTTTTCAGATTGGCTTCTTTCACTTAGAAATATGCATCCACCATTGCATTTTCCAGTTGGAAAAGTGAGATTTGGAATATCAGTGTTCTTGGTGAAAGGCTATTACTATTCTGCTCATTTATGAAGAACATTGCTATTTTAAAGAATGTTAGGTAGCTCACAGAAATTCCAGGAGTGTCAGAGGAGCAGGTACATGCCTAGTCAACAAGGAACAAGACTCTTATGGGGCAGCTCCAGTAAAGACATCTCTGTTACCATCAGAATAGGTTGACTGGTGGCCACCAAAAAGGTATATCCACACCCTAATCCAGAGACACCGAGAATGTGACTTTATTTGCAAAAGGGGTCTTTGCAGATGTGATTAGGTTAGGATCTCGAGATGAGATCATTATGGATTCTCTTGGTGGGCCTCAAATTAAAACAAAACCAAAACCAAGTATCTTTATAAGAGGCAGAAAGGAGAAAACACAGACTCAGAGAAGGCCAAGTGAAGATGGAGGCAGACATTAGAGCGATGCAGCCACAAGCCAGGAACACCTGGAGCCGACAGAAGACGGAAGAGGAACAGATTCTCCTCTAGAGTGTTCAGAAGGAGAGCCGCCCTGCCGGCATCTTGATTTTGGACTACTGGTCTGCAGAACTGTGAGGAAATACATTTCTGTTGTTTTCAGCCATCAAGTTTGTGGTAATTTGTCAGGGCAGTCACAGGAAATGAATATACTGCCACTGGGTGCATGGGTGAACCTGAAATTGCATCCTGTAAACTCCTGGCAGCTGTTCCAAAGAGCCAGACACCTCTGCCACTACCCCGGCCACACAGCACACATGTCTGGTTGGCAGAGTCTAGGTCCCAGGCTGCACCCTAGCTGCAAGGGATCCTGGGAGAGCACTTCCAGGATCTGGCTTCTACCTTGAGTGGGAGAGACTTGTAATAAGGAATGCTCAAAGACGCTGGGTAGCTCTAAACATGACCAGCGTCCTCTAAAAAGGTGATTTACCCAAAGTCAGTATAGTATTAGTGTGCTCAGGCTACTATAATACCACAGACTGAGTCGCTTACACAGTAGACATTTATTTTCTCATAGTTCTGGAGACTAGAAGTCCAAGATTGAGGTGCTGGAAAGGCTGGTTTCTGGGAAGTCCCTCTCCTCGGCTTCTAGGTGTCTTCCTTCTCGCCGTGTCCTCACGTGGCCTTTTCTCTATGTGCCGGCAGAGAGAGCTCTGGTGTCTCTTCCTCTTCTTATAAGGACACCAGTCCTATTGGATTAGGGACCGACCCTTATGACCTCATTCAACCTTAATTACCTCCTTAGGATTCTATCTTCAAAACGTAGTTACATTGGGGGTTGGGCTTCAACATGAATTTTGGGGGAACACAATTTAGCTCATGACAGTCGCACAGTTAGTTTGAGATGTGTTGATATTTGAGGACAGGCATCCTGGTTCCCAAACCACCTCCTAGCTCAACTCCCACTAAACTTGGACATGCTGGGTCACAAGGTAAAATACAGAGGTCTGTGTTAGCTTATTGCCTGGCAGGAACGAGGCAGAGAAGGAGAGGAAATGGAGCATAGAAGGGGAGGAAACTGGCCAAATTCTCTCAGATACATCAGTGGCTCGACTGTAAGTTCTGCTTTTCCATCTATACCAGTGCTGGCGAACCTTTTGAGCTCGGCGTGTCAGCATTTTGAAAAACCCTAACTTAACTCTGGTGCCGTGTCACATATAGAAATTTTTTGATATTTGCAACCATAGTAAAACAAAGACTTATATGTTTGATATTTATTTTATATATTTAAATGCCATTTAACAAAGAAAAAAAAATCAACCAAAAAAATTAGTTCGCATGTCATAGGTTCGCCATCACATATCTATACTTTGTACTCCGTATATTCTGAGTCCTTAGTGGCAAGCAACAGAAACTGACTCTGATTTATACAGAAAAGGAGTTTATTAAGAGGATAATGGATAATTCAGAGAAACGCTAGAAGGGCTGATAAAGAGCTAAAGCATTAGGGAGACGGCTGTCGTCATTATCACAGCACAGAGGCCATCCAGAGAGGCCACCACTGCTGTGGACCCCGGATTCAGCAGCTGCCACCACTAACTCAGAGCCTCTGCGCTGTCTCTGCTTCTCCGCATCAGCAGCGCCTGATTCAGCATATGCAGTGGGTGCCTCTGATTAGTCAGACTTAGATGTGTGTAGGCTCATAACAATTCTAAAAATATGCATTATCTCTCCCACTTTACAGACAAGGAAACTGAGGCTTAAAGACATTACATGACCTGCCAAGGCAGTTAGGTCTGCCTGACTCAACAGCCCATTCTGCCAGGAACCACATTTGGTGCCTCAGCGCCATTGCTCAGAAAAGGACACAGGGCTGTTCCAGTGTTCTACCCACGAGGTAAGGCGGTCTGTCCCCTTCTCACTCCACCCTTCCCAGCATCAAGAGCTACATATCATTTAGCACACACCTTTGTGGATTTGATAGACTAAAATGGTGTCTTCTTGTCTTGGTTTTCTTTAACTATGAGGTTGAACATTTCCCCATATTTTGTTATCAAACTATGTTTCCTTTTTGGGAAAAAGCCCATCCACGCTTTTTGTCCCTGTGTCTATTGGGGTCTCAGGGGCATCATCTTAATTGTTCCTCTGAGCGCTTCCTATTGCAAAGAAACTTAACGCTCATCTTTCTTTTTTTTCCCCCCCAGTGAATATTTTCATCGCATTTTCACTTGCTGTTTAACTGTGTTCATTTTCCTTTGACACAGAGGAGTTTCACATCGTAGGAACAAACATTTCACAACTATTTCTCAGGCTGCCCACATAACACAAGGGATTGTTTTAGGGCAAAACATCTCTAATACTGGATACTCAGATAATTTCCCCTTTTCACGCCTTGCTAGAGCATAATACTTTTGGGTCCATAGGTCTTCAGTGAGCCCTTTCATCTGGAGAGAGAGGGCCATAAACAACTCTGAGAGGCATGGTTCTTCGCCAAACCCCAGGGCAAAAAGATGACAAGGGAACATTGTGCCATTAATTTACAGACTCATCTTATCCTCCCTCCCATCTGAACAGCTATTTGCAGGGAGAGAGGAGAGAAGGACCAGAGAATGCTAAGGCCCTGGGCTTAAAGGTCACCAGCATTTGAGCTGTAGGAAGCAAGGGCTCTGAAAGGGAGCATGTCCGTGCGTGCAAAGGCAGGAACCCCGATGAGGGGTGGAAAAGCTCTCCTTTAGCCCCAAATGGCCCACCTCCCATCTCCCCTGTGCTTAGGTGACCTCTGCCCCCAAGCTCCTTTAAGCTGGACCTTGATAAGGCATGATCTCAATGAGAAGTCTAGAAGAGATGCTGTCAGTTGTCTGTAGAAGACATTGGCATGGTCCGTGCTCTAAAGCATGGGTCTCGGTACCACATAACCTTGATTCATATCCCACCTCCCACCAGCGCTTAGCAGCTGTGCAAATGCGAGCAAGTCCCTTCATCTTTCTAAGACTCCGTGTTGTCACCTGTGTAAGGGGAGGCTTGCGCTGTCCTTGTGTGATTGCTATGAGGGTTAGCGGTGGGGCATGCAACGTGCTCAGCAGAGCCCGGCATGTAGTAGGGAGCCCATTCTACCGTATCAGAAAATTAACTGGCAGGGGCTTGTGGGTCGTCTGCTTCGTGCTATGGCATCAGGTCTGTGGCAACGGTCCCAACACTCCACCTTCATGAGCTTCGACTTGGGGCGGCCTAGGAGATGGGGCACAGCTCACCAAGTGACCCTGCAACTAACTGTACAGGATAGTGTAGACTGCGGAGTACAGGGACAATTTAAGAAACACAATCTTCTCGATTGATGGAAGTTATACACCTGTAGAAATTTGCTAAAACCCAGCAAATGATACTTAGGACGAGGGGGGTTATTTATGTCTATTATACTTTAAAAAAACCAGGAGAAAAAAATCAGAAACAAATTCAAACTTTCTTCATACCTCTTCCTGCTTTGGTCTGCTTTCTAGTTTGAGTTACACAGCGGAGCGGCCAACACGAGGTTTTCAGTTACAGGTTAGGTTCTCAGCATCTTAATCTAGACCTGGCAGCAAAGCATCAGGCCCTTTGGGTCAGGCCTGGGTCACACTGGGCATCGCCCAGGCATCTGCTGGCCTTGTCTTCCCAGCTCCCTTTATGCCCTGCTGGGGGCACTGGGATCCTGGCTCAGGGGCCACTGTGCCAGGGTCCAGCCTCTCCTTTTAACTGCAGAGACCCTCTGCCTCCCAGGGCACAGAGTGGGAGGGCTCTCACTCCTCCCTTCAGAATCTCCCCCAAAGCTCCCCTTCTCTCCCTGGCATTATTTCTTTCATAGTTTGCTTGTTTTTTAATTTTTAATTTTTCTTTTGATGAGAGAGAGAATAAAGGGGGGGGGGGGAAGAAACATTAATTTGTCATTCCACTTATCTGTACACTCATTGGTTGATTCTTGTATGTGCCCTGACTGGAATCGGACCTATAACCTTGGCATATCAGGATGACGCTCTAACCAACTAGGCTACCTGGCCAGGGCATCTCTTTCATAGTTTAAAAATTTTTCCCAAGAAAGTCTTTATTAACCCCCTCAGGCAAGGTAGCACAAAGCTTATCTGAAGTGGAGGGGTGGGGGGGGGGGTGTGGAGAAGTAAAAAATACAGGAGAATAAACACAAATACTTCATTAAGTACTGCTCAGGGAATGTCAGAGGGCCTACGTAATGCTAATGTCCTAACTGTGGAGCAGCAGGAGGCAGGGGGCCTGGAAAACGGGTCACAGGGGCTCTGGAGGGGCCCGCAGAAGCCCAAAGAGTCATTGAGTGCCATGTCACCCTCTCTGGCATCTGGCCAAGGAGGCAGCTGCAGCCACCTTCATGTTACAGGCGGAGAAAGCAGGGCTCAGAGAGGTGAAGTGACCTGCTCTGGGTCACACGGGTCCATCTGAGCCCTCAGCCCGACGAACGGTCTGGAGAGGAGAGAAGGGACCGTGGGGCCACTGCCACTCGCTGCCTGGCTTCTGGCTCTGTGACCTTGGGTCTGCCAACACCACTGTGGGCCTGGGTGTGTTAGGTCACCTTTTCCTCCTCTGTGAGAGAATAACACTGGCCCCCATCTGGAGGGCTTGGGTCAGGGGCAATGTGTACCGAGCGGGAGCGGGACCTGGCCCGGAGAGCTGTGGAGATGGAGATGCACCCCTGTCTTAGTGGGGGTGCCCTGGTGGGCGGGGTGTGTGGGGGGGGTCTTTTGGTTGCAGCCTGAGAGCTTCTGTCATCTGGATGGGAGTTTGGGAGTTGACCAGGGGCCGCCTCTGAAGAAATACTTGAGAAGGATGAGCAGCTCCAAGGGGCCAGGAGGGTGATGGAGGCCACCTGGGGGCAGGTGGAGTGGGCATGGGGCAGGGTCCAGGTGCCGCAGCCCTGTCTCCTCGGGAAGGGGGCAGCATCCGATAGTCAAACAGTAACAGTGGGCACATCTTTCCTCCTCCCTCTCCTCTAGCTCATTTCCTTCCCATTCTCTCTCCTTTCTTCTTTCTCTGTCCCTTCTTCCATCCGTTTCTCTCTCCCCGTCCCTGTTCTAAGAGGCCCGTGAAGCGCAGCCTGCTCTCCTCTGTCATGAGTGACCCGCTTGTGTACCTGCGGTTTACCTACCTGTAGAAGATTTGTACCCTGGATCTCCACACGCTGTGGACAAATGTTTTTAAATTCAACTCCACAAATATTTACTGTGCTCTGGGTAACTGAGCGTACTTTGTGCTGGAGGTGACAGAGAGATGCAAATGGGCAAAGCCAGTCCTCGGAGGAGCCAGTGTGGGGCCCCTGGCCGGTGCTGGCAGGACACATGCCCTCCTGCCCCAGGGAGGCTAAGGAGCTCTCTGTCTACCAGAGCCCCGGGCCCACTCCTCTCCCCCCACAACGTGCGGAAAGGGCCATGGCTGCCAGTCCCGCAGGATCTCAACAAGATGGTGCATTGAAGGCGTCATCTGCAGGAACGAGGCAGCACTCGGCCTGCAGGGCTTGGTGAATATCTCTCTGTTCACCGCGGGTGGCAGAGGAGCCGGAATTTGGGTTTTGCATCCATTTCTTCCTCTCCTTATGAATGATCTGAGATCAATCTACGTAGGTCTTTTCCTCAACATGTTTTTCGGGCCATACCTCACTTTGACACAGACAGGCCCCAATTTCATTTGCAGGTTATTGAATTTGGAGAGGAAGGGTTCATGCCTAAGGATCAACCAAAAGGTTAAGCCAAGTCCCACAATGAGCAACGGGGACTATTTGCAGAAGCTCTTGGGGCAAAAAGGAATTTAGAAAAAGGAGGGAAAGTAAGATCCAAAAAGGGACTACGAAGTTGCAGCCAGGAAGACGGTGTCCCACATACTTTAGGCTCTCTGACTGCCTGGCCTGGGCGTAGAGTGGAGCAGTATGTGGGTAGTTCTGGCTGATAAATGATGGACAGAGCCACACGTGCGACCTTGGGCTGGATCTCTGAATTGTGCCACATGTACAGCTCCTCTGCTGATCCCGCAGACATGTGGTGGAGTGAGATATGAGCCCTGGTTGCTTTAAGCCACTGAAGTTAGGGCTTGTTTGTTACTGCAGCAAAACCAGCCCATCTGACTGTTACACTGGAAAGACAAAAAGCTTGATTTGAGAGGCAAACTTCTGTTTCCCTCTCCTCAAAGTTCAAAATATCAAATCTCCTTTTCCCGCCATTTTATCAGTCAACACTGTCCTTTATAGGACCAATACTTATCATGTAGCATGCACAAAAGTTGTAACCGAGTTTTGTTAGGATACTAATGGAAAGGAAGCAGTGACTCTACTTTTCCCCCAACCCTAAAACAACTAGTTGAACTTCCTACTCCAAGAAGGCATCACCTCTCCATCTCTGACTTATTTGTACCTACTAGGTGCCAGCTGCTATGCTGAGCATCACAGAGACAGAAACGAACAAAACTCAGCCTAGTAGGTACAGTGACTCAATAGGGGTTCGGACCTAGTGCTCAGAGCACAGAGGAGGAAAGAGGCCACTTCAGGTGAGAAATCAGAGCAGGCTTCTCGGAAGAGGTGGTAATTTCCCTGTCAGAACCTTACCCCTCACTGTATGTTTAGGCCAAACCCTGATTGTGGAAGGCTGGGCATGGCTCCCCATCCTTCTCACCACGTGGGCCACCTTGACCCCTCCATGAACCACCAGGATTTGACATCTGACCTCTCCCTTGGCCCTGTGGCGTCCAGACTGCTTTATGCATGTCCAGGCCTTTGTACAGGTACAGTGTGGTCTCTGCCCTGGAAGGTGAGGGAACTGTTGAGTGAGCAGGGAGCAAATCCCTTCACACAGCTGTTCCCCCCACCGCATTATGTGAAAGCAGGAGTTAAGGGCAATCACTGGAGAATGACTTTGTGCTGAAGCTTGTTCAGCTAGGCTGCAACTCATTCACATG
Organism: Myotis myotis; assembly: GCF_014108235.1. Classification (NCBI taxonomy): domain Eukaryota; kingdom Metazoa; phylum Chordata; class Mammalia; order Chiroptera; family Vespertilionidae; genus Myotis; species Myotis myotis. The sequence continues at coordinate 200,818,994 of NW_023416335.1, forward strand.
TGAGCATACACGGATACAGTACAGACCAGCTACACACATATTGTGCTGTAATTGATTGTCTTCTGTAATCAAAGGCAAGGCTGCTGACTTCGCTGCTTTCCCCCACATGGTGACTGCTGGAGGAAGACTTGGGGGGAAGGGAACTGAGGTCACAGTGGTGGTGTCTGCCGCCGCCTGATCTGTTTGCAGGTTGTGTCTCTGATGTATTGAGAGGATGAGGCCCATTACATTCAGACTCAATAAGTATTCGTCAAATGCCTATTATGGGAGAAGCATTGAAAGACACATTATCTTGTTTCATCGTTAAGTTATAGTAGTAACAACTTGATTACAAGGCACAAAAGTCAGAGAGTCTTTACAAGAATATTTTTCCTGGTATATATTATTGTTAGAGTTTAAATAATGCTTTAGCTTTTAAAAATACTGCGTACATTTGTAAGGAACATAGAAGGACACGACAGTGCCTGAGTCTGCTTACAGAAACCACAAAGGGCATTAGAACAAGATCTGGGGTTCCGGGTGGTAGATGCGTGGGCTGGGTTGGGGAGCCTGTGATCGCGGTATTTGCCCGCATCCACTTTATTGATTGCGAAACAATCGAAAGGCATGGAATCGAACATTTTAAATCACTTCACACAATATAAGAAAGCGATAGTCAGCCAGGCTTGGTCTTGGATTTGGATGAGAGTGACTTCGCGGGGCATCCTCACACTCACATCCATCCACGAGGCTGAGACTCAGGGAGCTCTCCCCGTAGGAAGCCAGAGCTTTACAATCCACAGCCCCCTTTGCCCCGTGGAGGGGTGGGTGTCAGAGGCTCTGCATAAATCCCGGGAAAGCTCAGCCCTCGCCTGACCCTGCGGGTGTGCAGCTTCCCTAACCTTGACCTGAACTCAGCCTCTTTAACACCTTTCCACAACTTCGCTCCAGCTGGGCTGTCGTTTCAAAGACAAAAAAACACCACCACCACGAAACCACCCCGTTCTGGGAGTCGGGAAGGGGTACTCGCTCCCTGGGGGGCAGGGACAACTTCCCGGCTACCTCCTCCGTCCAGGGGTTTTAAATCATCGCATCCCACCAGACCCCCTGCGCGCTCCCGGTGCCCCACCGGCTCCCGCCACTTCCTCGTACAAACGCCGGTACGAGCGGGTGGCAGCACCGAGGCGATTTTATGCGTATTTTTTTCCTCCGGGTTTTGTCATGGAAACGCTGACACAACCTCCAGCCGGCGGCCCAGCCGGCCGGGGACTGAGGGCTTTTGGGACCCTGCGGGAGCGCGGCGCGCACTCCGCACTCCCCGGGAAACAGCTGGACGCGACCAAGTCCCGGGCAGGGGCGGGGGGACCCCGACGCTCCGCCCCTGCGCTCGGGGCCCTCCCTCCGCCCGGCTCTCCGCGGGCGCCCTCCCCTCGCCGGGGGCTGCGAGTTGCATTTGGTAAAACCCAGCCCCGGAATATATAGATCATTGGAGCGCAATGAAGTAGCCTTTGGAGGGGAGGGAGGGTGCCGGTCCGACAGCCACAGCGGCCAGCGCAGCGGCAGTGGCAGCGGCGGCGGCACCACCATCACCGCTCGCACCCCAGCCGCCCGGCCCGCGCGGAGGCGGCGGCGGTGAGACGAGGAGGAGCCGGAGGATCCGAGCGCGCAGCCGGCGGGTCCACGCATCTCGGCACTTCCAGAGCAACTCCGGCGTCTTCCACACCCCAGCCCGGGGCTAGGGGCTCCGAGAGCGGCCGCAAAACCAGCCCGAGCCTCCTCTCGAGCCCTCCCAGCCCTGCCCTGCGCCTCCCGGGCTCCACTCCGCGCCGCGGGGTCCCCGCTCCTGCGCCCCGGGCGCGCCTCCCGGACACCCCGGTCCCCGCAGGCAGGACAAAGCCATGAAGCCGGCGCTGCTGGAAGTGATGAGGATGAACAGAATTTGCCGGATGGCGCTGGCCACTTGCTTGGGATCCTTTATCCTGGTCATCTTCTATTTCCAAAGTATGTTGCACCCAGGTAGGGGGCGCGTTAGCGTGGTTTTGTTGGATATTTTCTTCTCTCTCGCGCTCTCGCTCGGCCGCTCCGCCTGGCTTCTCTGCCTCTTCCACCCTTACCTCCTCTCCCTCGGCCACCTCGGGGCCCCTCGCTGCCCGGTTCGGCCGGGGTCACCGCGTCAGGATGGGAAGGCGGAGGGAAGATGTGCTCCCTCCTCGGCTTCCTCCCGGCTCCGGGCCGGAGGATGGGACCAGGAGGGGCGGTAGTTTTTTTTCTTTGTGTCTCCTGTCTGTCCGTCTGCGAGGTAGCTGGGAAAGGTAGAGGCTGTGGGCAGCTGCTGGGGAGCGGGGTCGGTTTGAAGAAAGCGAAACTTCCTCCCCATTCCGGCCGAAGTCGGAGGATGAAAGAGGCGCCGGGAGCCGGCCGCGCTACGCCCGGGCACGCTGCCCCTTCCCGGTGGGGGTGCCAGGGGCGAAGGGTGCGGGCTCGGGCGAGGTATAGAGCCCCTGCCGCGAGCCCTGGAGCCCGAGGCCGGGCTCCACGTGTCCGGGGCTGGGCGCCGCGCCGAGCAGGTGTGGGGAGAGGGTGGGTGCCCGGCCCGGCGCTGCCCCTCCTCCAGGCAGGGGAAGGGGCCTGGCGCTGGCTGTTTGCCCCCGGGGTCCGGATCCGCATTGACCTTGCGGCTGGTTCCGTTGGGCCTGGTCCAGCTGCCCTGTCCCCTGCCCCCTGCCTCCTGCCCTCTGCCCCAGCCCCCTGCCCCAGCCTGGCGCGCCCCAGTCCCCACCCTGCACCCGGGAACCCGGCGCTCCTGGGTCACGCCTTGGCCACCGCAGTTTTGGAGGAAACTTCTGCTGGGACCTGGGCTGACCATCAGGTTGCAACCCCCCCCCCCCCCTTCCTGGGCTCCTAGCACCTGGAGGCCCCGGGCCGCGTGGGAATGAGATCCCTCCTCCCAGACCCCGGGGCTTAGGTGCTTTCACCTCTGACATCTGGAGGGGGAGAGCCAAGGCTCCTCCTCCCGAGGGGCGCGAGGGAAAGTTTGGGACCTGGAAGGGTCGGGCGCCCTGGAGCGCGGCGGCCCGGGGCCCCCAGCTCGCCTCTGAAGCCCAACAGGTAGAAAGAACCTTCTTCAGGGCAGGCTTCCGGGGTAACTGGTCTCCCCGCCCCACCAAGGGCCCCCCCCCACCCAGCACTGACTCTGAAATCCGTTTTTTACGCCTGTGGGTTGTCTTTCTCAGCATAGTCGCAGCAGTAATTTGCTTTTATAATTTTAAGGAGGAGGGAGCTGGAAACACGTTTCCTTCCAGGGAAACTGGATTTCTTTTTTTCTTTTTTTTTTCTTTTTGCCTCGGTCTTCTCCATTCTGCGAATCTAACACTTTCAGCAGACCTGGATTCACCCAGCCTGCGTTGGGGTCGATGGCAGAGGAATAAAGCTGTTCTTTCCATCAGATAGGCAGGCTGCGGACTGTAAGCTTCCTTGACAGCAAGGGGTCAGAATGGCCCTCGGTCCCCCTGGAGGAGCAGTTGTTAAGGCGGCCACGCTGCCAGGGACATGGTCTGACACCATCCCTTGCAACCTCAGGACATCTGAGCCAGCCCTTGTCAAAGATGGCTTTTGTTGGCCGTTGGGTATTTTTAGTTTCCTGTCAGCAAACGACAGCAGGGTTTGTCACCTCACCCAAACCCGTGTCTGTGAAACTTCTAAGGGGATTTAAAAATGGACCTCGCTTGCATCGCCCGCCGTCCGGCCGTGGTTGCAGGGGCCGGACCAGACAGACAGTGGCATCCTGGTGGCCAGGCCAGGCTCCACCCCGAGGGCTGGAGGACTGGGCAGCGTGCACAGACACTGAGGCTCAAACAATTTAAACAAAGGACCAAGTGCTTTGCTCTAGACTCTGGAGATGTGTTTAGGCCACATAAAGCTTTGCCTGGACTGAGGTGCCAGGTAATTCTCTGCCGAAATGCCCGGAACAGGGAGAAATGCCAGCCTCGAGCAAGAATGCCCTTTCCCTTCTCTGTACCTGTTAGCTGTCCAGTGAAACAGTAATAATACTAATATCACCCATGGTTTCCAGCACAGCCTGGGCTTTTTTCTTTTCCTGTGTGAGAATAGGGAAGTAACTTTCTAGCCAGAGATACCGGGAAGAGATACCAGAGATACCAACTTGGAATGGGCACTTGGCTAAGAATTCCAGCTCTAGTTAAAGAATCGGAACCCAACTGGAAAGCGGCATGAGCCCTTGCCAGTCTGGGCCTGTGGGACCAGCGGGAGGATGCTCTCTAAGGCTCTCCGGGTCAAGATCCTCTGTCCTTGCCCCTCTGCTCTCAGCCTTTGCTTCCCTTCCTGGTTCCGTTTCCTCCTAAGAAATGGCATTTGTTTATTATTCTCATCTATGTGAGTGTGCTGTCCTGATATTTTCTCCCCCAGTCCATAGAGCAAATACTACTTTCAGTACATCCTATGGAATGTGGAAAAGAATTGTGGAGAGCTCGACTAAAAAGTCTTCCTTATTGTGAGTTACCTTTGGTTCTACAAAAACTCTGTTCAATGATTTATTGTTATATGGGACATAAATATAGGCTTTGAAACCCATAGGAAACATTTTCTTTCTTCTCCATTTAAAAAAACAAAAACTGCTCTGTTGATGACAGCGGATGCGAAAGCTTTGGCCTACTGCTTTGATTTTCTTTGAAAGTCAGCTGATCGTTGCTCCCCTGAAGGATTTAGGGCAATGATAACCGATCCTTTCCCCTGGTGCTTCCGTTTTAGTCTCTCCGGATCACCCTGCAAGAGGCAGAAGGCACAGCGTGGCACAGATTGTGTAGCTAAAAATTTGGAGCCCTCTGGCAGGAGTTCTGAGTACCTGTATCTGAGATAGAAAAATTGTATTCCAAGTGACATGGATTCATTGGCGGCTGGAGAATGCCTGGAGCGTATGAGGTGCGAGAGAAAGAATGAAAGGAGACAGCTCAGTGATGGTGGTGGGGGGTGTCTCTTACTCTGAATTTGACCTGGGTGCCATTGTCTTTCATAAACTTGAGTAATTTGTACACTTGAGTGTTTGAGCGTTCATTTGGTTGGGAGGGTCAGCAGAAGTGGTCCTTGTCAGTCAGTAGGCAGTTTTCTCAGTGATGGCGAACCTTTTGAGCTCGGTGTGTCAGCATTTTGAAAAACCCTAACTTAACTCTGGTGCCGTGTCACATATAGAAATTTTTTGGTATTTGCAACCATAATAAAACAAAGATTTATATTTTTGATATTTATTTTATATATTTAAATGCCATTTAACAAAGAAAAATCAACCACAAAAAATGAGGTGACACGCGTGTCATAAGTTCGCCATCACTGCTCTAGATCTTTGATGCTCGGAGTCAACGGCCTTTGTTAAGAGTGTCTTTTAGGGCAGGGCCCAGGTTTCAGGCCGCGTTCGAATCCTGATGTTTTGCACAGTGCCCGACACAAAGTAGGTTCTCAATAAAACACGTGCTGGATGAATGCATGAAGTGGCTAAACTCTAGAAGACAGATTTCTCTGGTGTTCAGGGATGCGTGCCAAGCCTTGCCAAGCACGCCTGGTCCGTAAGTCTGGCTCTATCCGGTGTGGACGCATCCCTGCCTTTCTGGTCTCTAAGGGAGCTGCGTGGTGCCAGGCAGAGCGGAGCGCCCCCAGGCTGCCTGCGTGCCCAGTGCCCAGCTCCGTGCACCTTCCTTTTGTGTTCCTCCCAAGGCCTGTGCTTTTGTGTGAAGGCCCCTGTTCATAGCAGCCTGCAGAGGAGAAAGCCCTTTAAAGGCCTTGTTCCCTTCCTCTCATTGCAATTTTTTTTCCCCCTTTTGCAACATGTTTACTTTCACTGTCGCCTGGGATTGCTTTGGTTGAATGTATTGAAAGAAAGGCTGTACTCTTTACTTAAAGACTTCTTGAGTTACCCCTTTGTAGTTTCGCTTGATGAGATTTCAAACACTTTTGCATTGCAACTTTAATCTACTTATAAACAATGTGTGCTCATTTTAGAAAACGTAGGAAGTACAGAAGAGAAACAGTCCTTCCTTATTCCAGCACCCAAGGGCAACTGGTACTTTTTTCTAAGTATTATGGAATATATATGTATATATTATATTTAAAAAATAGTTGCGATCACATCATGCATTTTGTACCCCGTTTGATACAAATACACCATTATGGTGACTATTAAGTTTAAAGACTGAAAATTTAACCACAGCCTTTTCATTTTATAGACTTGCACATACCTCTACCCTCCCCCCACCTCCTTTGCAAGATATCAGTCTAATCTTTTTCTTTTGCTTTTTAATTTTAAATTTAAGAATCTTACTCGTAAGTTGAGTCTTGGAGTTGCAGGGGCTGTGCTTATGTTCTCTATCTGCGACTTCCTTTGAAAAGGTCTAAATAGGAGACGGTTATGAATCTTGAAACAGCGTTAACATTTAACGGACGGATGAGCCATTTCCAGTGTGGGGTGGCCCCTTGGCAGTTTAAGTGTTTGCGCCTCCATGGGGCGTGTTCACAGCTGCATTCAGATAAGACAGATGCACTAGGGCAGTTTCCTGAGACAGCTCTAGCCATTGCTGAGGAGTCCTCTTTCATTGCCTCCTGAGATAAAAGTGGTGCTCAGGCCCCAGAGAAATGGGGGTTGGGGGGCTTCTTGGGGGCACGGGGCCAGGGAAGCCATCCTCAGCAGAGGCGGCTTCTGTTTATGTTTATCTGGTTGAAAAGTCGTTTTGTTTAGTACCAGCTCTATTAGCACAGCCATTTAGAAACAGGAAATTAAAGGCACCACCCTTTCCCTTCTTAAATCCAGCAAAAGGACAAACCTCTTAATCTGGGGAGGGTTAAGTGAAAAGGGCTCCCTAGAAAGTCCTAGCCGGCAGGCCGCTGGTCAGTTCAGATTCTAAGAATGAACCAGAAGTTGTTATGCTGACTCATTTTCTCTTTGTAGTTTTTCCCCAGTTGAATTTTTGAGACCTCACCTTTCTCACAGGGGAAGCTAGAGGCAGGTCTTCCGATGAGATTATTGGATAATCTGATCTGTCCATCAAAAATTCTTGGAATTGGTAATTTGATGCATCTTAGATCAAATAGGACTCATCAAAACTTGAGAGCAGAGTTGCTCTCTCCGTCTCTCTGTCTCTCGCTTCTGCTTGGTGCCAGATTCGTTCTAGGCACTGGGGATAAAACACACACTTTCATTTCTGTCCTCAAGGAACTTACATTCTAGTGGGGTAGCCAGACTCGAAACAAATGCAGAAATAAAAAATGTATGGCCTGTCAGATGTGTAAAGAGAGAGAAACAAAGCAGAGAAGATGGGTGAGGTGGGTGAGAGGCAGGGATTGCAATTCCATCCAGGTGATTAGGGAATGCCTTTGATCAGGTGACATTGGAGACCTGAAGGAGGCGAAGAAGCGGCCAGGTGTCCGTCCCAGGAAGAATGCCCCAGGCAGGGAGCAGCACCGTCTGGGTCCCTGAGGTGGGAACATGCATGGCCCGCAGCACTGAGGGAGGGAGCAGCCACAGGTTATGAGCCCGAAAGAGACTGTGTGGGCTTGGCCTTGGGCTTGGCCTTGACTGAGTTTGGGATGGGAAGCTCTGGCGGGGTTAGACCAGCGACACTGGCAGGAGGGGCATGGGACAGGGCTGGAAGCTGCTTGCATTTTTTTTTTTCAAATATATGTTTTTATTGATTTCAAAGAGGAAGAGAGAGAGGAAAACATCGATGGTGAGAGAGAATCATTGATCACCTGCTTCCTGCACACCCCACACTGGGGATTCAGCCCGAACGAAACCCAGGCAGGTGCCCTTGACCGGAATCGAAACCGGGACCCTTCAGTCCGCAGGCCATTGCTCTATCCACTGAGCCAAACCGGCCAGGACAGCTGCTTGTCCTTTTGAGCTGACCACTTCATCAAGTGGTCGCCATGTAAACCCTACCCCCCCTCCGCCAACCCCGCCCCACTTAGACCACCCCTCTGCCCCGCGGTAAAGTAGTCATGTGCACATCAGGAGAAGAGCCTTGAGAACTTGTTCCACTGAGCTTGAGCTGGGAAATGGCATTCATCACCAAAAACCATCGGAAGTCGCCCTGACTTACGTAGGTACTCAGTAAAAATACGGAGATGGAATAGACTGATGACTTGGGAGCGGAAGACCTGGGTCCTAGCGTGGGGTTCCCCCGCTTCCGAACCCCGTGAATTACTGGAAGACACTCGTTTTCTCAGGTTCGTGCTCGTGAGACTTGGCCGTGTTGTCACTGATGGCGTCTCGGCACTGCTGTCCTGGTGGGCAGGTGTTTCTCTTTCAGGGAACGCAGAGCAGCACCTGTGTGAGTCCTGACCCGCTTCCCATAATTGTGGGAAGGCCCGGGAAAGGCACTCCCGCCAGACCCCAGGCTCCGACCCAGAGGGACCTGGTAGGCCACGGCCCCCTGCTTCCTAACCGCCTTGCCCCACCTTTGCCCTCCGCAGGCCAGGCCGCTAGTAAGGCTTTTCTGCCCAGCCCCATGGGGAATCTGCACCTGTTTTCAGAGCCGGAGGGCCTGCAGCTAGTGTCTCTCTGACAAGCTGATGAGGCTGGTAAGAGACTGGGAAGGGAGGGGAAGTTCTTTAACTTGGGGCTTGAGCCTGGAAGTCCAAATGGAGGTAGACGGGGACATTGCTTGGGGAAAGGCTCGCCGCCGCTGAGCTCTCTCTCCTTGCCCTTTAGAAATGTGTTGTGGTTGTTGGTTTACTTGTGCTTTTTCCTTTCGGATTCAGCAGGGGGTAGGTTCTGCCTCTGAGCTGGGCCCGGAGGTGTTTAAGAGGCATTTAGAGAATAAATACAGTCACGCGCTGCGCTGCTGAGCCCGTAGGATGAATATGTGCTGAGAAATGCGCTGAGAAATGTGTCTTCAGGCGACTTCGTCCTGTGGAACCTCACAGAGTGCACTTATACAAACCCAGGCTGGATGCCACGCTAGGCTGTCTGGTCTAGCCCAAGCATGTCAAACTCAAGGCTGACACGGGTCAAATAAGCCAGGCGTAAGTTTACGTGGGCCACAAAAAAACCAAAAGCTTCAATTTTCATAGAAACGTAGGTTTATTTCGAAAAGTATAGTATAAAAAAAAAAAAGGACAAGAGCAATGATAAAATGAATTTTTCTTCCTGACACTTGGCATCTCTTCTCTGCTACTACCTTTCGTACTTCGGGGGAAATCTTGCTCGCAGTGATTGCTTTCAAAACTGACCCAAGGTGAATGTCAGTAATTCTGGATCTGACAGGAGACTTATTTCCTTTCATAATTGTAAATAAGTGCTCACACCGTTATATCATCTGGGCCCCAAAAATATTTGTTGTGGGCCGCATGCAGCTGCAAGTTTGACATGCTTGGTCCAGTGCAGCCGTGGGCAAACTACGGCCCGCGGGCCGGATCCGGCCCGTTCGGCTGTTCTATCCGGCCCACGGAGCCAAAATAGCGGAGGGTTCTCTTCCTCTCCCCTCCGCTCCTTCACCAGCAGCAGTGTTAACATGGCAACGTCGGGAAACACGGCCGCAGCTCCTTCTTCTGAGTCCAGTTTAAGAACCCGTTGTGGCCCTCGAGTCAAAAAGTTTGCCCACCCCTGGCTAGTGCACTGGTCGGCAAACTGCGGGTCACGAGCCACATGCGGCTCTTTGGCCCCTTGAGTGTGGCTCTTCCACAAAATACCACGTGCGGGTGCGCACGTACAGTGTGATTGACACTTCGTGGCCCATGCGCAGAAGTCGGTTTCTGGCCTGGGCGAGTCTATTGTGAAGGAGTGCTGTTGATATTTGGCTCTGTTGACTAATGAGTTTGCCGACCACTGATCTAGTGTATTGCTCCTTGGCCACAAGCCTGCACACCTGTTTCTGTACTGAATACTGTGGGCAACTGCAACAAAATGGTAAGTATTTGTGTGTCCAAACGTATGTAAACATAGAAAAGGTGCAGAAAAAATAAGGTTATAAAAGAGAAAAATGGCACCTGTATAGGGCACCTACCATGAATGGAGCTTGTAGAACTGACAGTTGCTCCGGCTGAGTTAGTGAGTGAGTGATGAGTGAATGTGAAGGGCCTAAGGCAGGGGTGGGCAAACTTTTTGACTCGAGGGCCACAATGGGTTCTTAAACTGGACCGGAGGGCCGGAACAAAAGCATGGATGGAGTGTTTGTGTGAACTAATATAAATTCAAAGTAAACATCATTACATAAAAGGGTACGGTCTTTTTTTTTTTTTTTTTTTTTTAGCTTTATTCATTTCCAACGGGCCGGATCCGGCCCGCGGGCCATAGTTTGCCCACGGCTGGCCTAAGGCATTCTTGTGCACTACTGCAGACTTCATAGTGTACAAATTTCAGGCCACACTGAATTTATAAAACAACATGAAATTAAAGCAAGCAAGAAAATGATGCAATCCAGAGACACAGTAAAAACGAGATATATGAAGCTGCTGCTGGTGTAACACGGCATGCTGCTTTATAGCAAAACTTTTTTGTTTTATAAGTAGAAAGAGCACACTCTAGAATAATAATAATAATAAAGTATAGTATAATAAGTACATAAACCAGTAACATAGTGGTTTAATATCAAGTATTTATCGTACATCATTGCATGTGCTATACTTTTATATACAGATGGGTGTAAGGCATTGCACTACAGTGTTACAATACTGTCATGTCACTGGGCTGTAGGAATTTTTCAGCTCCATTATAATCTTACTAGAAGCCTGACGCATGCAATTCGTGCAAGAGTAGGCCTTCCTTCCCCTGGCCTTCCCTCCAGTCGCTGGCAGGCACCGGGGCCCTGGGTTTCCCTCGCAGCCCCGGCTTTGTCTGGAAGGTCGTCCGGACGGTCGTCCGGTCTAATTAGCATATTATGCTTTTATGATTATAGATGGGACCACAGTGGTGTAAGTGGTCCATCCTTGAGTGTAAGTGGTTCTCAGACACCTCTTCGCTCCTGTCCCCACCTCACCGATATGCACAGAGCCAGGCTGGCCTCTCACATCCAAACTGCTGCTTGTGTGGTTGATCCCACTCTGCCCCACAGGCCTCTGTGCTCCTGGTCTGCTTGGAGTCAGTGGACTCAGGGCAGAAACTGGGAAGCAGTCTAGGCATTTAAAGCAGGAAAGCATTTCATGCAGAGACTCTGGTGCTTATAGAATTGGTGGGAGGGTCTGGAGGCCCAGGGATCTCTCTGGGCCTTCAGGAATGAGTCGCAGTTAATCGCAGTATATGTAATAATCTAGAAACACATGTATTGGCATGGCTGCTCAAAACTGGCCCACCAGGGGTTCTGCTACCCCCGAGACTGTCCCCTGGGACGTCCCAGTTCAAGAACAAATTGATGACACATCAGGAATCCTGATTTCAGAACTGGGACATTTACCCACTGCAGCTGCCTGTCGATACCCAGAAAACAGGAGAGCGGACCCTGTGATGCTGTAGCCAAAAACCCGTATGTCCCCATCACTAACTTTGCCAGCAGCAAACAACCCCAGGGGCAGGGAGCTGGCCTCACTCATGCTTTCTGAATCTTGAGTGAGTGCTTCTGTTTTGAGGGAACCATATTCACATCCAAAAACCTGGCTTCAAGGCAGCCTGGGAAATACGGCTTTTACCTGACCAACCTCCTCGGTGTGGGAAGGCCTTCCCGTACAGGAGGGGGTGGATGGGTGATGAAACATCTGCAGCGCCCGCCACACCCTGCTGGTGAAACATACTCGAGCCGCCATCCTCAGCATACTTTCTTTCTAGAAAATCTGTGCATATTGCTACCAGTAACTACGTGTCTAGGATAAGGGTACTGTATTTCTAACTTTCTAACAGTAAGTGATTGTAAATCCACACATTTATTCTCGTCTGGGTGGTTCTGTTGGCTGACTCCGTGTCAGCTCTGATGCTATCGTCCTTCTTACCTTGCAATTCTTGTGTGCGTGTGAGTATTATCTCCCAGCCGTGGTTTCCTGGCTGGGATCTCCTTAAATCCCCATTCCGTTTTGTGAGGATTACTTTAGGTGGAAGTAGATAATATAGCCTGTAAGCCTATGTATGATTCAGTGGTAAATGGTGAACCATTGAAATGTGCTCAGAGCAGTGGGATTATTGAGGCGGCCACCAGAGTCCCTGTAAGTGTGGCTTTCCAACTCCTTTCTCAAAAGTTTCATAAATGGCTTGTAACTTGATATGGTGGGTTAGGTGGGGGTGTTTGTATCCATTTGTATTTAACATTAATTCCTTTTTTTAAAAAAATATTTTTATTGATTTCAGAGAGGAAGGGAGAGGGAGAGATAGAAACATCAATGAGAGAGAGAGAGAGAGAGAGAGAGAGAGAGAGAGAGAGAATCATTGATCAGCTGCCTCCTACATGTCCCCACTGGGGATCGAGCCTGCAACCCGGGCACGTGCCCTTGACCGGAATTGAACCTGGGACCCTTCAGTCCACAGGTCGACACTCTATCTGCTGTGCCAAACCAGGTAGGGCAACATTACTTCCTTTTTAAAAAATATATGTTTATTGATTTCAGAGAGAAAGGGAGAGGTAGAGAGAGATAGAAACGTTAATGATGAGAGAGAATCATTGATTAGCTGCCTCCTGCACAACCCCCACTGGGGATTGAGCTCGCAACCCAGGCAGGAATCGAACTGTGAGCATAGGTCAATGCTCAACCACTGCCTGGGCTTACTTCCTGTTTTTAATATGAGTTTGTTTGTTTTTTACAATAAGTACAATGGAAGGCCTGGTGTCTTCTTCCTAGGCGCCTTGGTGGCGGGAAGCATGTCCACTGGACTTTGGAACCCCAGGTCTGGACTTGTGAATGGAATTGGTGATTGTCAGACCCATCATAGTCAACTGTGAATGAAAGTCCGGTGTTCACTGGGGCTAGTCCTAGCACTGGGGAGTCCGAGTTGGCTTTAGATAAATAGTATGGGGAGGACCGAGTTCAGTTCGAACTCGGGTGCCTGTGGATAGAGATACGGAGACCCCATAATATAAGTGTTTAAGTCCTTATCAAGCTCTGGCTGGAGTGATTCTCTTAAAAGCCCTGGGAAAGAAAAAGACACACCACTAAGGCAACTCGAGTGAAATAGGCGGGTGGCTGGGCTTCTGCTAGATGCTGTTCGCTTCAAAGAATCCCAAAGAAGGACAGCACAAAGGCCCCTCTGAGGCAGGCTGTAATGTGACACTTCGCCCTTCTTAATGGTTGACGAATTTTACCTTTAATACCATCGTATACGTGGCCACTCGCCATAGTGAGACGAGCCCAGACTCTGCAGTCCAGAGACCCACTTTCTGCCCCCCATGTCCATCCAGCATCGCTCAAGACATTTCCCGTGAAGGCTTCCTACGAGGTAGGCTGTGTTGTAGGTGCTAAAGACACAGCGGGGACCAGAAGAGACACACATCATGGCACATGCAACTGGGGAGACACAGTAAACAAATGCATGTTTAGCAGACAGAGATGCCGGATGGTGACACGTGCTTCGGAGAAAAAGCAAAGCAAGAAGAAGGCTGTGCGGTGCAAGCGGCGAGGGCGGCATTTGTAAACAGGGTGGTGAGGGACGCTCCCTGTGGTGGTGGCTTTAAAGATCCAGGGGATGAGGCTGTGTAGGGGGTGAGCTGGTGAAATAATACAGGTATTGCTTCCTGAAGGTTGCCATGGGTCAGGTGTTTAGTGTATATTATTCCTCACGGGCATCTTATAACGCACACCCTGTTCTTATCACCGTTTTACACGGGAGCCACTGAGGTGTAGAAAATGTCACTTGTCTGAAGCCCCACGGGAGAGGAATTGATGGAACTGGAATTAAGCTGTGGGTCTGACTGAAGGCCTGTTGCTCTGGATGTCTGGGGGGGGAGGGGGGGGCGGGGGGGGGGGCGAGCGGGGCTGTCCATTGGGGGTTACCCCACCCCCACATTGGGGAATGTGTGGGGATGCTCTTGGCCCCCTCAAGGATTGAAGGCATCAGTTCAGTGGGCAGGGCCCCGGATGCTAGATATCCTGCAAAGGGTGGGATCTTTCTGCCCGTCCAGGAATCATCCGCCAACATGTTCCTCCCTGAGAAATAACCTCCCGACTCCACGCTCCAGCAGCATCTGGCATGGCCCCTGCTTACACCCCATGACTCGGCCAAGTGCCTGGCACAGTGTAGGGTCTTAATAATTGATCGACTGGTGACTGAGTGAAAGTCACAGACTCAGAGATTTGGTCCCTTCATTTGCCAGGTGACGGTGGTAACATTACCTCTCTGACATGCTGGTGAGGACTGAAGGAGAAAAATGAGAAAATCGGTGCGAAAACGCATTGAAAAGAGGTGCAGAAACAGCACACGTACTGTTCTTACAACAAATGCACCGTGGAGCCTCCTTCTCAGATTTTAATCTTCGTGTTTGCAAAGTGCTGTTGTATTTTATCCTATTGGAAACCCGGCAAGTGCTCATCCTTCTCATGTGTGAGCCCCACGCGGTAAGGGTTACTAGGAGTCGCTTCTGGACTCCTGTGAATGTCTTCTTTCTGAGGGTACCACCCTCTGCTGAGCTGGCGCGCCTCCCGGCCCAGGCCTGGGCTACGCTCTGCCTCGTGCAGCGTTTTGCAAAAGCAGAATTCATTTGGTGAAAAGTCAGCCTTGTGGTTTCATGCCGAATGCAAAGGCCATAGCTCCTCCGCCCCCAATTATACACGTAATTACCCCTCAGGTTCCCATTAGCTTGAAAAAGTGACACTTGAAAAATAAAACAACATGGGGCGCCCGTCAATGCCATTTCCGAAGCTGAGCTCCGAGGAGGAGGAAAGTTCGTTATGGGTGGGGGTGGGGGGTGGGGGGGTGAAATAGCCGTGTAACAGCCGGCCTTACAGGAGCGGTGGTGCGAGGCTTAGGGTGGCTCATGGCACAGGCCAGCACGTTTAAGCCTGTTGTGTGCGGACGGGGACTCTACCCATAAAGTCCTCTTGCCCAGGGGCCAGTCACGCCCACTCTTTTAAAAATATATTTTTATTGATTTCAGAGAGGAAGGGAGAGAGATTGATAGAAACATCAATGATGAGAGAGAATCATTGATCAGTTGCCTCCTGCACGCCCCCTACTGGGGATCGAGCCTGCAAACGAGTCACATGCCCATTCCGGGACCCTTCATTCTGCAGGCCGACGCTCTCCAGCCGTGGGCAAACTACGGCCCGCAGGCCGGATCCGGCCTGTTCGGCTGTTGTATCCGGCCCGCGGAGCCGAAAGAGCGGAGGGTTCTCTTGCTCTCCCCTCCGCTCCTTCACCAGCAGCAGTGTTAACATGGCAACGTCAGGAAACACGGCCGCAGCTCCTTCTTCTGAGTCCAGTTTAAGAACCCGTTGTGGCCCTCGAGTCAAAAAGTTTGCCCACCCCTGCGTCTAGCCAATGAGCCAAACCGGGTAGGGCCCCCATTCTTGGCTCAGCTTCCTCTGGTGCTGGGATTTCCAACCTTCCTCATCTCATGGCACACATAAACTCATTACTGAAATTCTGTGGCACACCAAAAAAGGTGTTACATTTTTTTTGCCGATCAGACAAAGGAAAAAATAGTATAATTTAGATTCATTCATACTGGACGGCCATTGTTGTGTTGGCTGTTGTCATTTTTTTATTTGGCAACATAAGGGAAAAGAGGGCAGCGCCCCTGCCTAAATAGGCAGGCATTATGTGTTTTAAACATTCTTGAGGCGCACCTGTTCACAGCCGCTGCTCTGGGGGATGGCGGAGACCCATTTCTGCCCATTGTCATCAGAGCAGGCACTGAAACCGAGTGAAAAGGCTGTGATGCTGCTGTGGGTGAGGCCCAGGGTTCCTCAGCCTGAGGCTGTGGGCATAGTCGACGCTCTTCCCTGCTCTGCCCCTCGCCCCTCAGAGCCAGGGCCTGCTGAACCTGATACTTAACCGAGGGTGAGGAGTCTGTCAGGGCTTAGGGTTTTTTACAAGTTGAAAAAGTCTCTTTCTTTTTAGGCACTCGACCCTCCAGTGAACTTTCTGCCCCAACTCATTATTGGTTTATAACAGTGGTTCTCAATTGGGAACCATGTTGCTCCCTTCTCTCCCCCTACCTGCAGGGGGCATTCGGCAGGGTCTGGAGACACTTGGGGAGGGGAGTCCCATTGGCATCTAGTGGGTAGAGGCCCCGGATGCTGCTAAACATCCCACAATGCACAGGACAGCCCTCCCTCCCCTCAGTAAGAATAATCCAGTTAGAATATCAATAGGAAACCCTCACTTAGGTACCAATATTTTTGTGATGCGTCACTAAAAATAACACTACAGTGCTCATTTCCTGGGAATTACGGCGTCAGGTAGTATGCCACCCTTGAATCATAACATTTAATCTTCATTACAACCTTGTCAGGGGAGCATTTACCAGTCCCATTGCACAGATGAGGAAACTGAGGCTAGAGAGGTTAAGGAGCTTGCCTAAGGTCCCAGAACTGGAAAGCTGGAACAGGATCCTGGCTCAGGCCTGACGGACACAAAGACTACGCTATACCGCACCAGTATACCCCTTGTGCATGTTCTTGGTCTCAGCTAATTAGGTCAAGAGGCAATTATTTTACAAGAGCCTTAACCTCGCCATAGACTCTAAGTGGGACATTCAGTGATAGCCCTTTCTCTCCTTACCCTACACTCTATCCCTGGGTGAGCTCATCCCCAGAGGGCCAGTGCTGTCATCTGTGTTCAGATGATACTCATTCTTCTCTTCGACTTGGATGTGTCTTAAGATCAAATGTTACATCTGCGTGAAACCTTCACCCCTCTTAGACAGACGGAGGGGATGGATGTCCTCCTCGGCGTCCCGTGGTACTTGGTGTGTGTACACTTCCATTATTATACTCTCTGGCATTCTGGCTCATTAAAGGCAGCCATGACCTGCTTACCACAGTATCCCAACATCGGGAGTAGAGCCTGGTACATAGTACTTGCCTTTTGGGGGCTGCTGCAGCAAAACCACAGGCGAGGTGGCTTATGAATGACAGGAGTTTATTCCTCACAGTTCTGGAGGCTGGAAGTCTGAGATCAGACTGCCGGCACAGTTAGTGAAAGCTCTCTTCTGGGACACAGAGTTAGTTTTGTTGTATCTCTGGAGTCTCTCTTATTAAGGTCACTAATCCCATTCCCGAGGGCCCCACCCTCATGACCCAAAGACCCCACCACTTAATATTATTGCTTTAGACATCAGGTTTTCTTATTTTTTAAATAGTTAGACTAGTGATAAATTTTATTTTATAGTAGGACTAGAGGCCCGATGCACGAAATTCATGCAAGGGGATTGGCCCTTGCAGCCACGGCGGCTTGCCTCAGCCCTCGAAACCCCAGCTTCGTCTGGAAGGATGTCCGGAAGGTCGTCCAGCTGTCTGGTCTAGTTAGCATATTATACTTTTATTATTGATTGCTTGGAAAATTTCACTGTACTTTTTATTTATTTATTTAAAAATCAAACAACATTTTTTCCAATTACAGTTGACATACATTATTATATTAGTTTCAGGTATAGAACATAGTGATTAGCCATTTATATACCTTATGAAGTGAGCACCCCGCTAGTACCCATCTGACACCATGCATAGTTATTACAGTATTATTGACTATATTCCCAACGTATGAATTTGGGTGGGGACGCAAATGTTCAGACCACAGCAGTAGTCACTCAGTGACTATTTGTTGAATGAACAACTGCACTGCTGGTGATTGGCGGCCAAGCAGAAGGCCCCGTGTACTGGGATGGCCCTTAGGGAATTCTCAGCCACAGTCCTCGCCGGTTTGATTTTCCGTTTGATGCTACAGTGAGTGAGCTGCCGTGTGAGAGCGCACAGGACAAGTCATCACAAACCTAACACCACGGCTCGATGTAGACGCAGCCAAAAACCAAACAACTGGCAAGATGTGGTGCTTCTATGCTGTCCCCCGAGAGTGACCAGGGGCGGGGGGGGGGGCGGGTCGTCCCAGGAAGGGACCTACTCACTCAGCTCAGAGGGAGGGTCTGCAACAAGACTCTCCCGGGCCAGCCCTGTCCAATGGGAATGTTCTGTCAGCTACATGTGCAACTACTAGGATGTTTCCTGGTAGCCACAGTGAAAAAAGAAAAGAAACAGGTGAAATTAATGTCTAAAATGTTTCCATTTTCATAGGCAATCAGCATTAAAAAATTATTGAGATATTTTACATTGTTTTGTACGAAGTCCTCCGAAGTCCAGTGTTTATTGTATATAACACCTCAGGGCAGATGCGTGCTCAGTGGCCACCTCTGGCTAATGGCTAGCTACCATATTGGGTACTGCAGCTCCGAAGTGCTAGAGAACTTTGTATGCATTGGATTGCAGTTTTATGCTTGCCTTCCCCCCTTCCCCCACTCCCTACCCCTTTATTTAAGGGCAGGTTTTCATTCCTGGCTTTAAGCTACATCCTTTGGGAAGACTGTTGACTCTCTCAGGACTTAGGTGTTCAATCAGAGAGATTAGCCGTGGAGTCCTACGGGTCTAGCTAAAGTATTTCAGGCCCCTAAGGTAGGTATCTTCAAAGCCTTCTGGTTAATCAATCGCCAGCCACGAGGCAGTGAAACTCAGAGGGGTTCAGGAAATGGCTTAAATTAGGCTTAAAATGGTTCTCACACAAATGTTGGCATGTAAAGACCGGCCCAGGGACCATCCGTTCTGCCGGCTGGACAGAAGCACCTGTGATGAACTGTCTTATGGGCCAAACATGATGGGGCTACACAGAGAGGCAGATTGGTAAGGGAGGGGGAGGGGGGGATTGGTTGAGAGTGGGGTGCTGAGGAGGACTTCCTGGGAGAGGTGACGTTGCACTGGGCCCTGGGGGAGGAGGAGAGATTTGCTAGGGGGAAATGGGGGAAGGGGAGGACAGACATTCCAGGTGACGGCTCCTGCCTGAGCAGGGTGAGATGGGAGGGAGAGTGGGCTCAGGGCGGACACGTGGTTGGCAGTGGGCCTGGAGGCCCCTGAATACTCTGAAGTTTGAGTTTTATTCTTGGGACCAGAGAGCTGCAGGGTCTGCTGTTTTACAGATGATGAAACCTAAGCTTGTTTTAGTGAAACTTGGGTTTCACTGGAAGGGCAGACGTTTTCAACTCACTTTCTCAAAATGAACGCTGGGCCATTTTTGAAATAGTTGCGATTATGATCATTTCATGGAGGTAAGCTTATTCATGAATGTCTAATGTGCCGAGTAAGAAATAGCTCAGAAGCACTCTGGTGGGCTTTGAAACTCCGCTGTTTGCATTGCTTGTGCCCAAACGGTAGGCTGTGGGTCTGAGTTTCAGTGTCTCGGTCGCTCGGGGTGCCCTGGGTCACCCGCTGAGTCCCGAGTAGCAGTGGCAGGAGCAGGGGAAATGTGTCCGTAGATTCTGGGAGAATTTCTCGCTTCGGTGTGAGCTCACGGAGGGCCTGGGGTCAGGGTGCGGCTGGGTCTGGCCTGGAGATGAGCAGTGTAGACAGGCCGAAGCCAGCCACTTCTTCCTGGGAGCCAAGACCCGGGGGTCAGGCTGAGGGCCCCCAAAGGACACTCACCCTGTGTGCTGTGTGTGGGATCCGATCTTGCCCTCCCCCGGAAAGGTGCTGCCCTATGTCATCTTCGTATCAAAAGGCCGCCTCCTTTGAGGTCCCCAATCCCGGGCTGTGGGAGGGAGGACGGGTGAATTGTGGAGCTCATGCACGACATAAAAAAGCATCTCTGGCCCGAGCCAGTTTGGTTCAGTGGATAGAGCATCGGCCTGTGGACCGAAGTGTTCCGGGTTCGATTCCAGTCAAGGGCATGTACCTTGGTTACAGGCTCCTCCCGGGTCCGGGCCCTGGTCAGGGCACGTGCAGGAGGCAATCAATCGATGTGTTTCTCTCACATCACTATTTCTCTCGTCTTTCCCTCTGTCTTCTACTCTCTCTGAAAATCAACGGAAAAATATCCTTGGGTGAGGAAGAAAAGAAAAGGGGAGGGGAGGGGAGGGCAGAGGAAGGGAGGAGAGGAGAGGAGAAAAGAGGCGTCTCTGGCTTTCAGATAATTTCTGGGGGGCATCGTGCTCGTACAAAACAGAGGGCCCCCTTCATTCCTCCACTAGCCTGTGCCGCCTGCCAGCTGTCGACAAATATCCCAGGGCTGGTTTCCTCATAGGGCATCTCACCAGCTTTGATCCCCCCATCCTTTTTTCCCCATTAAAACAAAAACACACGGGGAGAACTCTCCCCAAGGTTTCATTAAAAACAAAAAGTAATATAATGTCATTATAGATGCGCAGCATTTTTTAAGGGGGCGTGTGGCCATACAGACTCCAGGGGGTCCTGGATTTACACTTGTAAACTTCTAAGGATTTAGGGATTAGCGGTTGGAAGGTCTCATTAAAGCAGTAATTATTATTGGACGTCTATGCAAAAGTATTGGAATGGAGATCCCTTTGAAAATGGGAGAATTAGATAGGGGAGCCTCTAAGCCAGCGGTTCTCAACCTGTGGGTCGCGACCCCTTTGGGGGTCGAACGACCCTTTCACAGGGGTCGCCTAAGACCATGGGAAAACACATATATAATTACATATTGTTTCTGTGATTAATCACTATGCTTTATGTTCAATTTGTAACAATGAAATTGGGGGTCACCACCACATGAGGAACTGTATTGAAGGGTCGCGGCATTAGGAAGGTTGAGAACCACTGCTCTAAGCCCTCAGGGTTTATCGTCGCGCTTTCTGTGCAGCTTTGCTCTTTAAAAATGGAAGTGCCGGTTCGAAATCAGAAACGGAGCAGGCAGTCTTTTAGTCACTTGTAATGCAGCAGCTTTTGTTGGGAGAGCGTGAGCCATCAGATGAAAGACAATTATGCGCTTAAAAATATGAATTAGTCACAGCAGCCCTGCTCCTGTTAGGCGAATCCCTTTAATTCAGGAGGGGAGTGGCTCGGGACTGCGGGGAGAGAGAATTCTTTTGAGGTTTTCACAGGCTTTGTTCCCTGCATCTGTGAAAGCAAATTGAGATCTAAAACAACAAATACAGATCTGAGAGCAAGTGGCTTCTTGAAAATGGAATTCCAGTGGACGTGGAGGATGTTGTCATTGGAGGGCCGCAGGACATTCCTCCTTTATTGTCGTCGGAAATAAACGAGCGATGGGTCAACAGCAACGAGTTCTGAGCCCAGAAGCCTTTGCTGTCGTCGCTGAGCGTTCGATTCTTTACAAAACACGGTGACCCCGACAGGAAGAGGCGGCGCAGGGATAGAAAAGGCCCCGGGGTGGAAGTCAGGAGACCTGTGATCTGGTCCTGGTTCTTCTCCTCAGTTCTGGGGACCTTCTCACGTGTTACTAACACATGGCCACGTTGCCCCTTCACGCCCAGGGGGCCCAGAGCAGGTCATTCCAGGCCCAGGAGGGTTTCGGTAAGCCCACCCGTATCAGAGTGCCTCCCAGCCTCGCTGTTGTCTGTTTTGGGGTTCTGGGTAAAATTGTGCTAAAAAGAAAGTGTTTCAAGGCTAAAGCCATCAACAACTTGGCAGTTGACTGCTTACTGTTTCTAAGACTATTTCCCCCAACTCAGATCTCCTTCTGTGAACAGTTCTCCAAATTGATACACACTTACAGTTAAGGGTAAATCATAATTAAAGTGAGAATTCCTGCTAATGCAGGAGGAACAGGTTGACATCTACCCACCCCTCCATCCATCACTGAAACATTTATGGACCAAACATTTATCCGACTCAAGAGACACATCTAAAGGGGACTTAGTTCCTGCATTCAGATAACTTGCAATTTAGCAAGTGGTGACAGACCCATAATTGTGAGCTGCTGTGCTTTGGGATAATGGCTATGGGCAGCTAGAAAAAGAGGGCGTAATTAGTTTAGGGGAGGTCGGGGAACTTTGCAGAAGAAGGACATTTGAGCAGGACCCCGGCCAGTCATTCAGCGACTCAGCAAGCCTACCGTGTGTGCCAGGACCGGTCCAAATGCTACGGAAACAGCAGGGAACAAAACAGACGACGATTCCTGTTTCGGTGGAGCTGACATGCTTGGCCGCCAATTTATCAAGTGGCAAGGTTGGCCACACTACTGCTGGCTCCTTCTCCACCATTATATCTCTACACCCCCCCTCCCGCCCCCTCCCGCCTATGCGATGTCAAAGTAAAGCAATGTTCACATGTGTATTTATTTATATTTCTGATTACAAAGTTAACCCATAGAGAATTTTGAAGAAAGGAACCTACTTAAAATTGTCACTCCTGATCCCTGCCACCCAGGAAGAATGTCTGTTAAACTTTAGTCTGTTTATCTGTGAAATATTTACAAAGATGCAATCGCTGTGCGTATATTACAGTGTATCTTGCTTTTGCCACTTAGTGCTGCATCATGGGTATTTTTTCATGTCATCCAATTTTCTTTGAAGACACCACAACCTTCCATCGTATAGAAGTCATAATATTCCATCATACTATGCTGCTCTAAAAAGGAAGGAACTCTTACCATTTGCAACGGCATGGATGGAAATGGAGAGCATTATGTTAAGTGAAATAAGCCAGTCAATGAAGGAAAAATACCACATGATCTCACTCATTTCTGGATAATAGAGACCATTATAAGCTTTTGAACAATAATAGATACAGAGGCAGAGCTGCCTCAAACAGATTGTCAAACTGCAGCGGGAAGGCCGGGGAGGGTTGGGGGACAGGAGGTAGGGGGGTAAGAGATCAACCAAAGGACTTGTATGCATGCATATAAGCATAACCAATGGACATAAGACACTGGGGGATAGGGGAGGCTAGGGGACTGTCTAGGGCGGGGGGGAAAAATGGACACACATGTAATACACTTTGTATTACTTTAAGCAATAAAAAAAAAAAGTCATAATATTCCATCATATGGTCATTCTCTCTTGTTGAACAATTTTGAAAAGGACTTTTCCCTTTTAAAAAATTACCATGATGCACCGTTTTGTGCATTAATCTTTGCCTGAGTTTCTTTACGTTTCTTCGAACTGAATTTTCAGAAGGAGAATGCCGGGCTGCAAACGGTTGAGGGCGTATGAGAGGCCTGGCCGCATTGTTTTCTGGAAGGTT
This sequence comes from Myotis myotis, assembly GCF_014108235.1. NCBI lineage: Eukaryota > Metazoa > Chordata > Mammalia > Chiroptera > Vespertilionidae > Myotis > Myotis myotis. The sequence continues at coordinate 200,842,034 of NW_023416335.1, forward strand.
GTGTCCGTTTATGTTCCAGCCAGCAGGGTATATAAATGTGTGATGTCTGAGCCAGCCCCATGTAGCTGTGGCCTGGATGCCTAGCAGCCTACCTCAGACTCGGCCTGCATGGGGCCTATTTGGTTTCTGATCCACACTGGGTTACAGACAGTGTCCCCAGTGCCTGCCCTCTCACAGACTTGCCATGAACATGTGTTTGTTAAGTACATGCCTGCATGTCTGCATGAATGAGCCAAGGAGAATGGGGCAGTTTCTGTGGGAAGAAAATAGAATCTCTGTCCTTGTCCCAAAGCACCTTATAAGGGACTTTCAGGGGACGGGAAGCCCGTCTACAGACAAGTGCTGGTCTGGAAGCCACCTCCACAAGCTCAGGGCCTGTCCAAGGCCTGTGGATAGAGCATCCTCAGGGCTGAAGTTCATTGCAAAGAAATGTCTTGACTGCTTTCTCTCTGGGTACCATTTAGTCTTCTCCGCAGCCTGACCCGGGAGGCACTCTCCTCATCCTCATGTTTAGGTGGGACTCAGAAGTTTTAAAATTCATTTAAGATAACACAGAGCTATGGCCCACCCTCCGCCCCCCAATTCATATGCTGGAATCGCCAGTGTGATGGTGTTAGGAGGTAGGAACTTGGGAGGTGCTTAGCTCATGAGGATAGACCCGCATGAACGGAACGAGAAGACAGCCATCTGTGGACTGGGAAGAGGGCCCTCATGGACCATGTTAGCACCCTCATCTTGGACTCCCGTCTCCAGAACTGGGAGAAATCAATTTCTGTTTTTTTTGTTTTGTTTTGTTTTGTTTTGTTTTGTTTTGTTTTGTTTTTAAGCCACTCAGTCTGTGGTGTTCTGTTACAGCAGCCAGAATGGACTAAGACACACTGCTGGTAAGCGGTAGAGCTGGGATTCCCAAGTCTGTCGGACTTCAAATGCTTCACTAAGATCGTACCTCTGTGTGCAGATCACGGGGTAGTGTCTGTGTGAAAATCTCCTTCTGTGATGGAGAAGGAAAATGTGTGGTGGGATGATCCCTGAGCTGGAATAGCAGGATGATCCGTGAGCTGGAAGGCAAGTGGACAATTGCTTGACGGTTAACAGGGCCTGATAACAGCTCTAGGAGGCATTGTGCACCCAGTGGCCCTCGGCAGGTGTGAGGAAGGGATTCGGATGCAGGAAGTTCATGTAGTGACAAGGACCAAGATATTGTGGCACCAATTCTTTTTTTTTTTTTTTAATTTATTGATTGAGAGAGAGAGAGATGGGGGGAGAGGAAGGTGGGGGAGAGAGAGAGGAACATCGATTAGTTATTTATGCTTTCATTGGTTGCTTCTTGTATGTGTCCTGACTGGGGATGGTGCTCTAACCAACTGAGCTACCTGGCCAGGGCCATGGCATCCATTCTTCCATGCATCCTGCCACTTTCAGAAGGGTGATGGCTAGCAGTGCCCCGAGAATGAAACCTCTCTGGGAAACTACTTCTTGATGAAGCTCTCACGTTCCCTAACCAGGAAGCAGGGGTGAGAAAAGCAAAACCAAGCCCAGCCCATGACTGTGTTTTTTCTTTTGCAAAAGTGAAAGATAGTCACACACACACACACACACACACACACACACACACACACACAAATACAAATAACACGTGTACACACGCACATGTGCCCAGCAGATGGGGCTTCTGTGAGACATCTCTGTTGCCTGGGCCTCCAGAGGGGACGCCTGGATATATTTCATCATTCTCTCTTCTTGAACATTTTACGAGATTTTCTCTTTAAAAAATGCCACGATAAACATTTTCACACAGCAGTCTTTGAGTTTTATGTCATTTTTTTGAAGCAGTAATGGAAAATCATTATTCTTGATATCAGAGTGAGACTGGCTGTCCACCATTCTAGTGGCAGCACCCAGGGGTGGCTTGGGGGAAACTTTAGGTCCCCACAATTTCCACCAACCCACACTAGCCCACCCCAAAGACACACTTAGGGAAAATGCCATGTTTTTTATGCAAATGCAGTGCCAGCACCACTCTCCTATCCGGTCGGCTCTCCCATCTGCCTTTTTGTATCAGAACTGTCACTGTCCCTTTCCTCATATTCTCTCTCTCTCTCTCTCTCTCTCTCTCTCTTTCTCTCTCTCATCCTCTCCAGGGTATATTTCCCCCCATTTTTAGGGAGAGTGGAAGAGAGAGAAAAACACAAAGAGAAACACATTGATTGGTTGCCTCTTGCATGAGCCCTGACCAGGGCCTGGGCCTGGGAGGAGCCTGCAACCAAGTACTACATGCCCTTGGCTGGAATCGAACCGGGGGCCTTTTGGTCCACAGGCCAACACTATCCACTGAGCCAAACTGGCCAGGGCCTCGTATTCTCTTTTATGCACACCCTGACTCCCATCCACTTAGCACTGTGGTAGAACCGGAGGAGGGGAAGTGAGAACGGGTCTAAAATAGCTGGCTATTAGGTTTCCTGTTAAATAGGATGTGGTCAGTTAACTTCGGTTATCTGTGTGTCTCGTTCAGACACGGCTAACAGTAAGCATACCACATGCCCGGAGCACAGTGGGGCCTGCCTGGGACTGAAAGGTGTTACCAGAAACACTGGGCCCACAAACAGCCTGAGGAAAGTCACTGTGACTTAGCATGTGGGAAACAAAGGTGACGTCACCTGGAGCCCTCTGCAGCAGCCGGCGATTTCAAGAGCTCCAGGAGGCAGCTGGGAACATCTCATTTAGGGCCATTGGGGGCCGTGGTTATGGTTTGGTTCTTAATGCACCGTGGGCGAGACCCTGAAGTTGTCTCTCTGGTCTAGGAGGTTATAGGAGGGAGTGTTTTTGTTGTTTTTGCTACTGGAAATGACAACATGGACAGAGCTGTTAAACAGGGACTGGGGTGAGGCATGTTGATGGATGGGCCATTTTCAGAAAATCTGCCTGTCTTTATTTGGCATTTCCAGACTTGTCTCAAATACTTGTCTGAGGAAGTCTTAAGGTATTGGCCAGGAATCTTTTAGATGTAAATTATCCCTCCCCATAATTCCATTCACATTGGTTTTAAGCAGAAAAGGGACTTTTTTTTTTCTTTTGGTGCAGGGAACTGAAGGAGTCCAAGGACCCTAGGACCTGGTCTCCCATGCCTTATCTCTCTCCTCCTGGTGGCAAGATGGCTGCCAACAGTTTCAGCCTCCATCCCACCCTCTCAGAAATCAATAAAAATAAAGAAGAGTTACTCCCAACTCCCCCCACCCCGCCCCGCCCCCCACCTACCCTGCAGCAGTTTCCACAAGAGCTTTGGTATGCAGACTCATGAGGGCAAGGATTTTTCTATTTTGTTCACTGACATTCCCCAGCCCTTGGGTAACAGTACTTGGCTTATATAGTAAGTGTTCAGTAAATACACGAGTGAATGAATGAATGAATGAATGAACCTCATTGGTGTGGCTGGGTTCACAGGCCCAGTCCAGGAGTTGTGTTGAGTGTAGGAGAGAATGGCTCCCTAAGCAAACTGGGGGTGCTGTTACCCAATATGGGGCATATGATACTGGACAGAAATCACCTCGTGTTTGAGTTGAGCTGGACCAATGGTATTGGACCTGCGTTGAGAGCATTGGAGGAGCCTTTTAGCAAAACCAAAGTGGTCACTGAGTATTGATCGGCCTCATAACCGGGCAGCAGGCATTCTCGCCGGGCTGTGGAACCCTAGACGTCACAGTGCCTTGATTGAAGAGCTCAGGGAAGAGCTGCCAGCACGTATCCTGTGACTGAAATAAGAGCCTTAAACTGGCTGTTGAAATCTTCTTGAAAAATAAGACAACACTGTGACATGTTCAACATGCTTACTCCACGTATAACTTAGGGACATATGGCATCCTGGCTGCCTTTGACCCAGGGTCACCGAAGGCTGCAGACAGATTTTCTCCGGTCCTTAGTTATCTCAGTTCTTATCTTTAGCCTCGGTTCTCTCAGCCCTTCACCTTAAAAAAAAAGCAAAAACAACCAGCTCAGAGAAAGTCAGCCTCTTATCTTCACACAGAGATCGGGGATTCCGAGAAACCCCGCCCAAGGCCACGGATGCAGAGCGAGAAGCTGGAGGGGTACCGTGGGGCCCTGCTGGTGCCTCACCCTGGCCCAGGTCTGCGAGGCGGTCCTGGGTGGCTGCTCCGGGATCCTGCCACACAGTCCAAGTCACGCACCTTCACGTTGGAGGCGGTAGAACGGCCGCCAGTGTTAGCTCAGTGGGGTCACGCGGACCTCGGTTCAGCAACCTCAGTGCTTGAGTTCCGGCTAGGAAGTCATAGAGGTAGAAGTAGTACTTTGTAGAAGAAATGGGCTTAGGAAGCAAGTTATGGAGGTAAAGGAAGGGCCCTTGGAGCTTGGGAGTGAGGAAGGTATGGTAATACCCTGGGGGAAGGGGGAGGAGGAATGAGAAAGGCAGGGGCATGCTCCTGGGCGGGAGGGGCACTGGGTCCTCCATCCTAAGGTTTTAAGGGTGGAGATTTTAGGGGAGGTCCCAGGGGATGATCTTGATAGAATATCCATCAGTTTTCCAGGTGTGACCTTCAGGGTCTGGGTCTCCACTGATTGATTGGTAGGGGCCAGGGACGGGGGGCATCACCCAGTGCAGCTGGTCCTGAGGTCAGCCGTGGGGTTGTGTGTCTGGTTTTGCCACTTTTCTGGGCTTGGAGTTGAACTGCAACTGAGGCCTAGATGCTATCTCTAGGGAGGAAGGGTCAGGGGGTCCAGACCGAATGACCAGTGATTTGCTAGGAGAGGAAAGGTCACCCTGGGGCGAGGTCCCACCCTACCATTGTCCGTTGCTAGGCACCCTGGGCTTTCCACCCTGGTGACCTTCTGAACCTGACCCATGGCCCTTGCTGTGCTCATGTCTGTCTAACTGCCTACCACATCCATTGTCAGACTCGGGAAATGGGTCGTGGGGAACCTTGAATTCCAATCCAAAGCATCTCTCATGTCTGTCTAACTGCCTACCACATCCATTGTCAGACTTGGGAAATGGGTCGTGGGGAACCTTGAATTCCAATCCAAAGCGTCTCTCGTGCAGTAACTATAGTGCTTTTGGGATTCATGGGGCTTATGGGGAACTCTGGAGCTGAAAGTGGAAACGATGGGAAAATGAAAAGGTCTCCAAACGCAGACTTCCTGCTGGCCCACCTTCCTCCTCCGTTTGGGGGCACCTGGCATACCATTTTTAGGCGGCAGGGCGATCTCAGGTGGATTGGATCTCGGTTTGAAGCTGGAGTGTAAATCATCGCACAGATGTGTGTGTGTGTGTGTGTGTGTGTGTGTGTGTGCGCGTGCGTGTGTGTGTGTCTCCTCCTCTCCTCGCAGCCTTCTCTGCCTGGGAGTTTCCCTCTGCTGGGTGCCGTCCAACGCATGATGCCGCTAGTCATTCCTGCTTGACCTTTAGATTGTTCTCTGTAGGGAAAATATGAGTCTGTGTTCTTGAGCCGATGTCTCTCAGTCTTCCTGCCTCACTCCCTGTCCCTGGGAGAAAACAGGTTTAGTGTGAATTTCATGTTCACAGGATGGAAACGACGATCAGATGGGAAGGCCATGCCGTGGCTCCTGGCTGTCGAGGCGGGAGTCTGAGGATGGCCGTGGGGCGCCTGGCTCTTGAAGGTGATGACTTCAGCTATTTGGGGGTCTGGCTTTTTGCCTGTTGGCAACACAGCCTGGCTGGACTGTGGGGCTCATTAGCCCGTGCGTGCCTACAAGTGTGACAGCCCGGCCACGTTCGTGAGCTTCGTGCTCTGGTCCCCTCTCCTGGATGGGGAGATGGTCTGAGGCTGTGTCCCGGGAACTTTGCAGTCGGCTGAGCCATGGCGCCTGTTTAACGACCACACCTGAGAGGCCAGCCTGCCAGGGCTGCTCCGCAGGAGAGACTGAATCATAGGGTCGTGACGACTCAGAGCTGCAAAGAGCCCCTACAAATTAGAGGGACGAGACCTTCCCTGGGAGTAGAGAGACCCCCAACTCGGGGCTCCAACTCCACTCCTGTTACAGCTGAAAGGGGTTTCTGATGGTGGGGGTGTTTATAGGCGGGTGTGTGTGTGTGTGTGTGTGTGTGTGTTTATAGGCACGGGGAGGGGTGGGAAGCTTGCTAGCTTTCTACTTTCGTTATGCAAATACAGAACAGTCCAATTTAGCAGCCTCATAGAGCTAGGTTTTCATAAAGAGGCACATCTGGATAGAGTGAAGAATAAGCCACATTTCAGTGTGAGATTAAAAAAATATATTTTTATTGATTTCAGAGAGGAAGGGAGAGGGAGAGAGATGGAAGCATCAATGATGAGAGAGAATCATGGATCGGCTGCTTCCTGTACGCCCCACACTGGGGAGTGAGCCCTCAACCCGGGCATGTGCTCTGACCGGGAATTGAACCGTGACCTTCTGGTTCATAGGTTGACGCTCAACCACTGAGCCACGCCAGCTGGGCTCCGTGTGAGATATTTTAAAGTCTCACTTTGCTTTTGGTGACTCGACGGGTCACTTCATGAGGAACACAGCAGGGGGTGATCGTAGGTCTGCCTGCCTGTAGTCTTCTCCTCATCCATGACTCCGTCAGAAATTCATGCTTAAAATGACCCCATTGTTCCCAACAATTACTAGACTAATAACAGTGGCGCCTCTTCTTGAGTGCCTGTGACTGTCGTGCTGGCCACTTGAGAAACAGTGCCTTGTTTAACACAACGGCTTTGGAGAGGTTCTCGTTGTCCTTATGTGACAGCTGAGGAAGTTGCACTTGGAGAGGCAGAACATTCTCTGAAGGGCACCAGCCGAACATAGACTGCTGGCTCCTGCAGGTTCAGAATCCCGTTACAACGCACCTGTAACAGTGTGGACTCATTTTTGTAAAAAAAGCAAGAGCTAAATCTTCCCGGGTGGGAAGTAGGGCTACAGATCATTTTATTATTTGTGTTTTCTACTATGTATTCTTTGCATGTCTAAAATACTGGTAAAATTTTCAAACAGACACACGTCTGACAACTTAAATTTTTTATTTTTATTTTATTATTATTATTATTATTAAATATATTTTTATTGATTTCAGAGAGGAAGGGAGAGGGAGAGAGAGATAGAAATATCAATGACAAGAGAGAATCATTGACTGGCTACCTCCTGCACGCCCCCCACTGGGAATTGAGCCCGCAACCTAGGCATGTACCCTTGACCGGAATCGAACCCGGGACCCTTCAGTCCGCAGGCTGACACTCTATCCACTAAGCTAAACCAGCCAGGGCAATTTTTTATTTTTTATTTTTTAATTAAGCTAATGGGCCAGGGGCCCAAGACTTCTGGGAATGGGCCTTTGCACAGGGGATGAGGGTCCCGGGGAAGGAGGAGGAGAAAGAGGCTTGCTCTGTCCCAGGAGGCAGGTCCAGCTCGGGGCACCCTGGAATCCGAGGATTCGCTCCGTTTCTAGGTGCACCTACGCCTGTTTGCTGCTCACCATTGTGTCAGCTCAGGCCGCCTTAACCAGATGCCACAGGCTGCCTGGCTTCAACCACGGGAATTTATTTTCTCTTACTTTCGGAGGCTGGAAGCCCAAGATCAAAGTGTTGGCAGGGAGGTTTCTCCTGAGGCCTCGCTCCTTGGCCTGCAGATGGCTGCCCATTGCTGTGTCCTCACATGGTCTTTCCTTTGTGTGCATGCATCCCCGGTGTGTCTTTTTGTGCCCAAATTTCTGCTTGTAAGGACCCCAGTCAGTTTGCATTAACGCCCACCATCACAGCCTTATTTTACATAGTCACCTCTTTGAAAGGCCCGTCTCCAAATACAGCCCCATCCTGTGTTCCTGGGGTTAGCACTTCAGTGTGTGAATTTGGGGAGACACAGTCCAGCCCACAGCAACCCTTCCTGGCATATTTGGGCAGAGATCCGTGCCTCCAGCATTTCACAGGTGCCAAGGGCCACGGGTTCCCCATGTTATCCGTCGTGGGGATGTTAAGACGACAGCAGGCCTTAGACCAAGTCCTGCCTCGTGTACACTTTTGAGCAACCAGCCATGCCAACCTTCACTGTAGCGTATGCTTGGACCCCGAGGGAGGCCCGGTTGTGTGATCTCAGGCTGTCGGACAGCACCTTGCGTGGAAGTTCCTCTCACAGCAGGTGAGAAAGTTCTGGGGGCAGCAGTCGGCTTGCTAGTTGGATTAGGCAACAGAATCCCCTGCAAATGTCTGGCGGGACCCTGGGCCAGAGCGTATCCTGACAGATGTCAATCTTGGCCTAGAGGGTGTCAAGTCTAGCCAAACCATCCATCTTGAACACCCCTCACCCCTCACCATTGTGAAATTATTTCTAATATTCATGATGCTAAATTTCCCACCTTCTGGTGCATATGGGAGATAAAGATGGTGGATGGGCTATTAGACCGCCAATGGGGAGTGGGCTTCTGACTTCCTTCCTTCCTTCTTTCCTTCCTTCCTTCCTTCCTTCCTTCCTTCCTTCCTTCCTTCCTTCCTTCCTTCCTTCCTCCCTCCCTCCCTCCCTCCCTCCCTCCCTCCCTCCCTTCCTTCCTTCCTTCCTTCCTTCCTTCCTTCCTTCCTTCTAAAATTATTTATTGGTTTGAGAGCGAGAGGGAGAGAGGGGAAGAGAGAGAATTTCTTCTTTCACTTATTTGTGCATTCATTGGTTGCTTCTTGTATGTACCCTGACTGGGAATTGAACCTGCAACCTTGGCGTATGGGGACGCTGCTCTAACCAACTGAGCTACCCAGCCAGGGTCTGATGGTCATATTTCAGTTACTAACCACCCTGGCAGTGTGTGTTTCCCGTGTAGGGACCTTACATATTACCTGGCTGCATCTAGTGTCAAATGAACATACACTGTGTCATCCAGTTGCTTCTATTGTATTTTAAGGTAAATTGCAGACAATATAAGATTTTGTGAGAAAACTTCACCATGTTAGCATTTAGCCCTGAGCCCGCAGTATTCCCAGATCAAGGTATGAGCATGATGATTTCCCGTCTTGAAACGTTCAACAAAATCAGGAGAGGGATTGGAACTGATGCTGCATTTTTATTAGATGTTAAGTCTTGAAACGGTTTTCCCCCAACGTTGCCCTGGGGAGTTAGAGAAGCAGAAACTGAGTTTCTGTTTTCACCCTTTGAAAAGAGAGGATGGATTCATCACAAGAACTGACATTTCAAAAAAAATAAAATACGGTTTGGTATGTGTGATGGGTCTGAAGAGACATGTAGAACTCAGGAGTACATATTTTTGAACTGTTTCCAAAATTCTAGCGTAAGATTTGAGGAATAATAAAATATTGACCATCGTTCAAAGAGGAAAAATACAGGGCGATCTTTGGCAAAGCCTCTCACTTTGCTCACATTTCACTCCTTTCTGTGACTTGCTGAGAGCCAGCCTCCACTGTGATCTCCTGATGCTAGGGGAGGTCTCTGAGGGTTTTTTTTAAAAATCTTATCTCTTAAGCCTCCAGCCTCGTGGACACAATATATTGAATCACTTACTCGTTCATCCCAAAGATATTTCTGAGAGCCCATTGTGTGTAGGCACTGGTGCTAAGCTCACTACAAGCAGCCTCTCACTAGGTCCATATTAAATCCTGTTAGATTTCCCCTAGATAGCTCCCTTCCTGGCCATCAGAGAGAATTGTTGCCCTAACCCACCACACCCACTTCATTGGATGCAGACTTTTTTCTGAGAATGACCTGGGGTAGGATAGACAGGAGAGTTTAGCAGGAGCCCTTAAGTAAAATCTGCATAATGGAGAGTTGCCCCCAACTCCCATGATCTGTTCTTCCCATAGCAGTCTTAAAGAGATTTTTAAAAACAAACGTCAGTTTACTTCAGTCACCTCCTTAAAACCCTCCAGAACTTCCCATTGCCCTTGGGCTGAAATTTTCACCACTTACTGGGTCTACAAGGCTCTTCAAGACCTAGGCCTTGTCCACCTTTATGATCGTCTCCTGCTACCTGTGGTCTCACTTGCTGTGCTCTAGTCATGTGGATCTTCTTGGTCTTAGAATCTGCCTCAGGGCCTTTGCACTTGCTGGTCCCTCTACTGGGAATGCTGTTCTTGAAGGTTGCCTGATTTCCATCAATCTGACCATCTGTTCTGAAAAATTACCTCTTGTAACACCACCCCTTTAAATAAATAAATAAATAAATATTGATTTCAGAGAGGAAGGGAGAAGGAGAGAGAGAGATAGAAACATCAGTGATGAGAGAGAATCATTGACAGGCTACCTCCTGTATGCCCCTACTAAGGATCAAGCCCATAAGCCGGGCATGTGCCCCCACCAGGAATTGAGCCATGACCTCCTGGTTCATAGGTTGATGCTCAACCGCTAAGCCACACCGGCCAGGCACTTCTTTTTTCTTCATGTTTGACTCCTTGAAATGAGCTTCTTTTTCTTTGGCATTATCCATTTCCTCAAGTCAGAATAGAGGCTGCCTGAGGGCAGAGCCTTTGTCTGTTCATCCTCCCTATGTATCCCCCACACTACCCCAGTGCCTGCCCCAGAGTAAAAGTTCAATGAATATTACTGTTGACTCATGGAATGAATAAATCTCTTTTAATGCCCTTGGGCAGCTGTGAGTTAAGAATGGAATTCCTTTTTAAAGTTAATGCTTTTGGCTGAGGATGTGATCCTGGAACAAGACTCAGCTTGAAGGTACCACCGTGGGGTATGGCATCTGTTGATTTAAGTTTTTGTTTTTTTTTAAACAAGAATCCAGGATGTGCCGAAACCGGTTTGGCTCAGTGGATAGAGCGTCGGCCTGCGGACTGAGAGGTCCCAGGTTCGATTCCGGTCAAGGGCATGTACCTGGGTTGCGGGCATATCCCCAGTAGGAGATGTGCAGGAGGCAGCTGATCGATGATTCTCTCTCATCGATGTTTCTAACTCTCTATCTCTCTCCCTTCCTCTCTGTAAAAAATCAATAAAATATATTAAAAAAAAAAAGAATCCAGGATGTAACTGAGGAAAATTTCAAGTTGAATTCATATCTGCACTTACCTATAACTCTCTTACTGACTTTCAGCCAATTTACATTTTCTTGACCAAAGACAGATCAGCAAGTGGAACAAGACAGTCATGGAAATGGTGTGTTAGGGGTCCGGTTTGCTCGCAACATAGGCAGCTCAAACCAGTCACATTCATGGGGCTCGGGGTAGGGCGGGGCTCTGATCCCCGTGCTCATCCGAGGATGGATGGGGAAGAGAACATTGTTGCCTGGAACCAGGTAGGTCTTGGGCTATTTAATTTGTTCTTTGGTAGACAGACAGGTGTTTTTCGAGTGCACCAGTCCAGGTATTTGCTGAATACCTGCTAGGTGGGAGGTACCCGGCGAATAAAACAGACATGAGGACTTGTAATCGAGTGGCTTTGGACACGTCCTGCGTGAGGGAAGTGGAAATAGTGTGTATGTGCAGATATGAGTCAAATGCTTCATAACTGGTGAGGGTGTTAGTTAATCGCTGGGATTTGTACTAGAAAAAGCAGGCTTCCGGTGGGCCATGGAGGGGTGATTTGATGGCCCTGGGACTCTGGCTCAGGCTAATGCTGGAGGTGACTCACCCAGGTCCGAAAGGAAGGGCTCACCTAGGGTCTTGTATATAGGGAGACCCATTAAAGGTCTGTGGAGGGAAGTCCCTCCTGAAGCATTGAATCCATTGGTGCGACACTGACAGTGGAAGCGAGCTGTATGTCATTTGTAAACCCTTCAGTGCACCAGGACTTGGGGCTACAGTTGGGTGGATAGAATTGGGCCGATTTCCTAACTCTCCACCAGGGTCCCCCCTGAAGGGATGCCAGATGAAAGCTAGAGCCTGCCCCACTCGCTGTCACTGCCTGGGAGCCATCCCATCCCATGTTAATGTTCCTCATCACGGCTCTCCTTCCAGGGGCTCAGTGATAACATCTCAGAAATGACACACACAGTCTCCACTTCTGAGGATGTGGTGAATTGGAGGCAGTTTTCCAGGGGAAGGACTGTGTCTCAAAGCATTAAAATAGAATCTGTTCTAAATCAATATTTCTTTTCAACTTCTCTGAACTCCTCCAATCCACCACGAGATCCTCCACTTCAGCAATTTTGTAGGCGTATTAGTTCTGTAAGTCACCTTGAATTCAGAATAGTAACTCTGGGGTTGGGGGCAGGGGACTAGCTGATTGACTGGAGGCATTTAGCGTGCATTTAAAAAAAACATTTAAACCCAGCAGGTGGTGTGTTTTATAAAGAGATTTTTAACAATTAAAAAATTTAAAACTACAAAAATCATGTAACATAAAAGTTACCATTTTAACCATTTTAGGTGTACAGTTTAGTAGTATTACGTATATTCACAGTTCAGATCTCCAGAACTTTTATTTATCTTGCAAAACTGTATTTGTTAAACAATTCCCCTACTCCCAGCCCCTGTTAACCACCATTCTACCTTCTGATTCTATGAATTTGACTACTTAATACCTCATAAAGTGGAATCATATAGTATTTGTCTTTTTTTTTTTTTGACTGGCCTATTTCACTTAGCATAGGGTTCTCAAGGTTCATCCATGGTATATAGTATGTATCAGTTCTTTTTACTTTTTATTATTTTTCATTTCAGAGAGGAAAGGAGACTGGGGGGAGGGGAGGGAAGAATCATGATTGGCTGCCTCCAGCATGCCCCCCACTGGGGGTCGAGCCTGCAACCCCGGCATGTGCCCTGACTGGGAATCGAACCCTGACCTCCTGGTTCATAGGTAGAGGCTCAACCACTGAGCCACGCCAGCTGGGCAGATCTTTTTCCTTTTTAAAGTTGAGTAACACTCCATTGTAATGTATGTAACACACTTTCTTTGTCCATTCATTCAGTGATGGATGAGATGACACATGGGTTGCCCCCAGCACTTGGCTATTTTGAATAAGTGTTATGAACATATATATGCAAATCTCTTTGAGACCCTGCTTTCAATTCTTTTGGCTGTATACCCAGAAGTGGGATTACTGGATCACATGGTAATTCTATTTTTAATATTTTAAGGAACTGCCATACTGTTTGCCGTAGCCTCTGCACCATTTTATATTCCTACCAACTGTGCATAAGGGTTCCGCTTTCTGCACATCCTTGCCAACACTTGTTGTTTTCTGTTTCTCGATAGTAGCCATCCTGATGGTTATAAAGTGGTATCTCATTATGGTTAAACAATGCAGTTTTATTACTTTTTACTTCATGTTGTAATCATTCCCTAAGTTGTAATCAATACAAAATGGAATCAATGCATAATGTAACCAGCACACTCATAGAAGTTAAGCTGCTGTTTATTGTTTATTAAGTCTTCTGTGCACCCTGCATGACTCAATTCTCACCTCAGTTCTATGAGGGACATTCCATGTTTACCCCATTTTACAGATGAGGAAATTGAGGCTTGGAAAACTGAAGTAACTTACTCAAGGTCACACCTAGCAAAAACCAGCATCTGAGAATTTGAACCTGGCTGTCTGGCTTTCGGGGAAGCCCCTGCCTCCTCCCTCTTTCTAAGGAACTAAGCTACGTAAAATCCTGAGCTGACCCACGCCAAGAGAGGTATAGACGGCGAGATTCTTCCTTGGGAATAGTTTCTTGGTGGGCTCAGGAATAAGAAGATTCTAGAATAAGGTTCATGCCTCAGTCGTCACTGAAGCTGCACGTAGCAGCCCACAGCCCGGCCCCATAGGGGCCAAGTCTCTTTAAGCCCGTAGCTTGTAAAGGACTCGACGCTTTTGGTTCGAATTCCCATAACTCTTGAGTAACTAATAGAGAAAGTGAGGGACAAGGCACCTAATTTTGAACATTTTCCTTGACAGTATTCAATTCCTGAATTTGGTTTCTATTCTCTGTGAATGTGTGTATCTGTGTGTGAGGAGGGAAGGATGTTGAATTAATAAGTTAGAAGGTTCATTCTTAGATTTCCCCCAGGTTTTCTGGAAAGCCATGGAAGCTCTGGAATGCCTGTCAAATTACAAATGTCAAATATTTGGTTTAATTTTTGTTCATCTTCATCTTATTTACTTTTGTTTCTTGGTTAGGCCTAATGTAGTCCAGTCCCCTGTAGGTGCAGTGGAAGTGGCTGCTAGCCGTAATTCCCCATATCGGTTCTCATGTTTGTGTTGGATTGTCATCTTAACAAGTGCTTCAAATTACATTAGGAAAAATACATTACGTTATTCCAGGTCAGGGGAGCAATTTCACACTCACATCTGCTAATCCTATTTGTAAATAATGGCACAGGGCCACCGAACAGGGCCAATTAAATCGGCAGGGCCATTCCACCCTCTTTGATATGTTTTATTTATCTTTTTCTTATTTTGGCACCATAAAATAGAAACCAAAATCTCCATTGAAAACTCGACTCACAGACTAATGCCCTAAAACTTTCATTATTAAAACAAAGACAGATTTGAAAAGCAGACGTGTCATTTCCTGCCACAACGTCCTGGACAGAGTTTGAAGGATGAGTTTGGTGTGTTCTGAGGACCATTGAACTGGGGGAGGGTGTGGGGGGTCTGGAAGAATTTGCCATCCAGAGACCGCCATTTCCGCTGGATGGGAGAGGGAGGCCTACTCAGCCCCTCCTGGGCTCAGACCCACCTCTGTGGCGACGCTTGTGGATGACTTAGCCACCTTCTAACTGTGTGACCCCTAGAACCCTTATCTATGATGCCCAAAGGACAATACCTGCCTTGGGGGACCTATGCACAGATTTCACAAGCTGAGGTACATCAGATACCTGGTAAAATATGATTGTCGCTTAAAAGGCGGGTGATGCCTTAGAGGAGAGTTACTGTCCTTATCATTCGTTAGGGGCTGAATTGTGTCCCCTCCAAATATGTATGTTGAAGCCCTCATCTCCATGACCTCAGAATGCGACTGTATTTGGAGATAGAGTCTTTAGAGAAGTGATTAAGTTAGAATGAGGCCATCTGGTCTGACTGGTGTCTTTGTAAGGGGAAATTTGGACGTGTAAAGTGTAAAGACATCCCGGGGGTACATCCCAGAGGACAGACTATGTGACAACACAGAGAGAAGGCGGCCGTCTGCAAGCCAAGGAGAGAGGCCTCAGAAGAAACCAACCCTGCCGACACCTTGATCTCAGACTTCCACCCCCTAGAGCTGTGAGACAGTAACTTTTTCCAGTCTGTGGTGTTTTGTTATGGCAGCCCTAGCAAACTCATCCACCCTTTCATTCCGTTCATGCTTTTACAACTTCTTGAGTACCTCGTGTATGAAAAAGAAGCTCACATCCCATTTTCTCTGCAAATAGTTACCTTGAAGTTTTTCCTTTAGTTTTTTTTTTTTTTTTTTTTTTTTTTTTTTTTGAGTTTTTCTATGAGGGGCCGAAGTCTCTTGGCTTTCACTGGCTGTTGCCTGCCCTTTCTGTCTGTTTTCTGTCTGTTTTCTGTCTTCTTCCTCCACCCTCTCTGAGGACCGCTGGACTGTTAGGCTGCTGTCGGGCATCCTGCAGGCCATCTTCCTGTCCCCGTCCTTGTTCCATCCTATGGCTCCAGGGATGTTGGGCCACACCTTTCATCTTCATGAGAGTCTCCATCTGTGAGAGGGGCGCCTCCTTTCCCTTCTGGTCTGTGCGTGGGTCAGATGTCAGCGTCTTCACTTTCCTAAGCATGCGGGTCCCTTTTATTTTAAAGGCTTTATTGCCAACCATTACTGGGACACAGGCAGATAGAATGGGAAGTGATTAGATTTTAGGGGAATGTTAAACTGCCAGGGTGGGCTTCCCTTCAACCCCGGGGAAAAGCCAGGAGAACAAGGGGATGGGCCCATGAGGACAGGGCGGTGTTAACCCTCGTGACAGAAATCATCGATGGGGCTCACAGGAGGGCCTTCCAAGATGCTTTTTTACTGGAAACTTCCCTAAGAGACCCTCTTCATTGAGGAATTCAGCACTTTCACTTCTGGTTTATCTGACTTGGCAGGAGGGGTCTTGGGTATCTGTGCAACTCAGAGATTTCTGAGAGCCCATTGCAGGGCGCAGCTCAAGAGCTGGGGTCCTTGGGTTAACCATTGATTTTAATAGCCTTTTGCAGCTGATAACATTGTTAAGGGTTTCTTTTAAGGAAACTTTTAAAATAAGAGTTTTTAGGTGGTTGGAGGGAAAAGTTATTTTTTATTTATATTGTTTTCTATCAGTAAGAAGAGAGAGAGAGAGAGAGAGAGAGAGAGAGAGAGAGAGAGAGAGGTGATTATTCAGTTTTGAATTTCTTCTCACCTTTTCTTGACTTTTTAAACCCCTCTCAACATGGTCTCCACTCTCCTGCTCCACAACCTTCAGTGGCTCACCATCGCCAGTCCTTGTTGTGTTTTTTTTTTCCCTTCTCAGGGCTTCTTTAGTATAGCTCTCCCTCTCTGGACCATTTTTTTTTTTTTCCCAATTCGATGGATCCCAAAGAATAGAGCAGGAATTCAGCAGATACTTATTGGTTGGTCTTTCTTGGGAGGAGGAAGGGGTGCTTGGTTTTTCTTCTTTTATAGGCTGTCGAGAAGCCGGAGGTTAGTTTTGATTTACTCTTTAGTGCACGGGCCTTCCCTAGAGGCCAGTCGGGGTGGGGAAGAGGGTGAGGGGTGGGTAGGTGTCTTTGGGCCTGGATCAGAGTTGGGGTGAGGCCTGCGACGAGCCATTGGAGCCCCAACGGTTGAGGGAGAAATGCTTGGTCCCCTGCTGGGATGGGCTGGGAAGGGAAGAATTAGGGAGCCCAAGTCCTGGGCTGTTCGTTGGGAGCCAGAAGCAGCAATGGATTGTTGGGCCGTTAACTTTATGCAGCTCTGGGCCACACTCTACATTTCTGCCAAACAAAACAAAACAGAAAAACAAAAAGTCAAGGGGAAGACTGGGAGGAAATGTGTCCTGACAAGTGGCTAGAGGTCCACCCTGGTGGTCATGAGAGCTTTGATTATAGAGAAATCATTATTATGTAAATCAAGTAGACTCTGAAGTCTGGACAGCAGGTAGCTCAACATTTGAGAACCAGTCAGGAAGGGGAATTATAAAAGGGGGGGCTCTCCTGGCTTCAGACTGCCTCCTGCAGGGCCTGGGCCCTCAAGGCCAGCTCCTCTCATTCTGTCGCCCTGCTCACTTGCTGTTCCCCATTGTCCCCCCCCCACCCCCCCCGTGGCCTTGGGGCTGCCACCCTAGGATCGAGGGCATTTTCTGAGCCCTGTGCACCCGGCACAGCCAGCCTAGGGCCCGGTGGGGATATACACCATAGTGTATTGCTGTGTCTCTAAATAAGACTCATACAGCTTTGCAGTATTTGTTTGTGAACTTTTACTCCAGCACCCTCAAGCTCTTTCTATTTCTCCCTGGAGCTGTCTTTTGATTTCATTTGCCAGGTCTTGTTAATGGTTTGTGTTTTCCTGTTCTCATTTATTAGATTAGAAGCTTAGTTCTTGGCTTCCCCCCTCTTTAGGGGAAGTTCTTGCTTTGTCTCCATAAAACGTTGCTGTGGGGCCTTTGCTTGGTTTATTACTTTGCATGAATACCTGGCAGCTTCTAGCTGAGCTTTCCTTTTATTTCTTTTAAAGTGCAACACTGCCCCCCCTTCGGAGGGCCTGGGGCTTGCTACGGGTTTGACCTCTCATTTTTCACGTTGCGAGGTAAGAGTTTGCATTTGTCAGTCCCAGCCTAGTGATAAGTGGCACAGAGAATTTTAAATGGGTTAAAATTAAGCCATGTGGCTAGTCAGGAGCAAAATGAACTAAGGACACCAGAAAGGAACAAGAAAGGGAGAAGATAAACGTACTCCTGAGGTCTTCTGCCATTTGATAACTTACCAATACAAGACCAATTTGTTTTTAGCTTGATGTTTCGCTGTGAACCAGGTAGAAAGGATTACTCAAACCTTCAACGGGAAAGGAATATAGGAACGAAATGCCGCCATGGTTCAGATGCTGGATCTGTTGAAGTTACACAGGCTTTCCCCTCCGTAGCCTGTTTTAGTGGAGGGGTTACAATCCCTTGCATTGGGGGGTTTCAGTTGGATGACAAAGCTGTCAGTCATTTTTGCCCTGGTTGGTGTGGAGCTCACCCACAGGGCTTTAGCTCCAGTGCCTCTGATTCGCTGAAAGAAATAAGGAAGGAGAAGTGGAATCGGATGAGTACAGCAGGATGGCGGATTCATCTGCTGACTCCAGGGCATAAACTGGCGGGAGGTTCCTCAGGTTCAGAGTTCTGGAGGGCCCCAGCAGGAAGGCGGGTTTGATCGAGGGGGTTGAAGAGACCCCTTGGTTTCCATCCCGAGCACAGGGCTGGCACTCAGTGCAAACAGGACCTGCTATCAAGGACACTGCATTACCCTCGCAGTCCTTGAGGGCCGGAGGGGCCCCGAGTTCCTCAGCCTCAGAGATGAGAGGCAGGAAAGTGGAGCCACTTCTCAGAACATTCTGCAAAGGAGCTAAGAACAGGCCTGGAGGCAGAGAAGGATGCTGGAGATAGTAGCCCCGTCTTGCAGTCACAGCTGGGCCATGAACCCAGGTCTGTCCTTTGCAGGTTGTGTGCCCTTGACCCTAAAGCAGTGGTTCTCAACCTTCTGGCCCTTTAAATACAGTTCCTCATGTTGTGACCCAACCATAAAATTATTTTCGTTGCTACTTCATAACTGTAATGTTGCTACTGTTATGAATCGTAATGTAAATATCTGATATGCAGGGTGGTCTTAGGCGACCCCTGTGAAAGGGTCATTCGACCGCCAAAGGGGTTGCGACCCACAGGTTGAGAACCGCTGTTCTAAGTGCTTGGTTTTTAGAACCGAGTGTATTGGTCAGATAATTCAGTTAGTGAAGATGTACATTTGGCCCAGCTGGCGTGGCTCAGTGAACCGGGAGGTCACGGTTCGAGTCCCGGTCAGGGCATATGCCTGAGTTGTGGGCTCTATGCCCAGAGTGGGGCGTTCAGGAGCTAGCTGCTAGCCGACCAGTGATTCTCTCTCATCATTGATGTTTCTCTCTCTCTCTTCCTCTTTGAAATCAATAAAAATATATATTAAAAATATCTTTAAGATGTACGCTTGGAGTACCTGTTGGTTGCTGTGGGACAGAACATACCCCCACCCCAAACACAGCTCAGGTGTTCCCCCCAGACTGCTGGAGATGCAAATGGAGGGAGGTGGTGTGACTTGTGAGAGCTAATTGATTTCCACCCCCTCTGCAATCAGCCTTTCAACTTTTCAGCCCCACCCCTGCACGTGTGAAACAGTTAACACGCGAGGCAGCCGGGAGGCAGTGCGGATGCTAAATCAGGCGGCTGGTAGACGTTGTGTGAGTCCAAATACCAAGTGCAACGTGAGTTAGGGAAGGAAGAGGCTGATGTGGGGAGTCCATCAGGAAAGAGTTCGAGAAGGACGCACAGGGAATCAATGCTCTGTTGGAATCTGGAAACTCCTGAGGCCCAGGGCCCAGGAGAGGAGAATTCAGAGGCAGCTCCTTCTGCTGAGTCACCAAGATACGTATCTGCTCAGCGCTTCTGAAACTGCACGCAGTGGGTCTGCGCAGGGCCCAGGATTCGGCCTTCCTGACAGGCTCCCGAGTGATGCCGAGGCTGCTGGGCTGAGGACCAGGCTCGGCGAACCGAGGTCTTAGGTAACATTTAGATCGGGCGTTAGTCTGTAGATCAGATCATGTAACTGAAGGTGTTAGTTCCAGGGAGAAGGAGCTGTTGTCACCTGGGATGACATACCTGTCCACACATCCTCAGGGTGGTGAGCGGCATTGCATGGCCTGTGTTTAAACGTCACCCATGTCACTTCCTAGGTGTGTGTGACTGTGGTGTCTTAGTGTGTTTGCGTTGCTATGACAAAATATGGACAGAGGAACTAGATACAATAGAAATTGATTTCTCAAAGCCTGGGGGCCGGAAGTCAGGGCAGGGTGCCAGCATGGCCCGGTGAGGGGAGGAAGGGGCGGTGCTCCTGGCATCGAGCGGATGGAAACCAGGGAAGCTGCTAAACATCCTGCAAGGAATTATCCAGCCCCAAATGTCTCTAGTGCTGAGGAGAGAATCCCTGACCTAGACCAGTGCCTCTCGGACTTAACTGGGCACTGGGTCCTCGATTAGTAGGTCTGGGGTACGACCTGACATGCCCCTGGTTGATGTTGATGCTGCCCTTTGGGGGCCACTCTCCTTATAGCAAGTGTTTTCTAGAGTAATCGGTGTCAGAGTGACCCTGGTGTGGAACCACAGCTCCCCCACGTAACTTAGCTGTGTGACCTTGGGCCAGTCACTGGACCTCTAGACCAGTGATGGCGAACCTATGACACGCGTGTCAGAGGTGACACGCAAACTCATCTTTTTGGTTGATTTTTCTTTGTTAAGTGACATTTAAGTATATAAAATAAATATCAAAAATATACATCTTTGTTTTACTATGGTTGCAAACATCAAAAAATTTCTATATGTGACACGGCACCAGAGTTAAGTTAGGGTTTTTCAAAATGCTGACACGCCGAGCTCAAAAGGTTCGCCATCACTGCCCTAGACACTTAAGTTTCTTCATCTGTGAAATGGGGGTAGTATTACCTGGGTTAAATGAGATAATATCTGTGAAGCTTAGTGGGGTACTTGCCGTGGTGAGCAGTCAACAATGTGGCTGTTACTTTCATCACCATGATTATTATTTGCTTAGCAATTTGGCTCTATTTGTCCAGCGTTTCATTATTTACCTCCTTTGTGCCAAATGGCTTTGCTAAAATAGGATCCATTGGGAGGAGGTAGAAATGACCTCCGTGACAGTGAATTATAAAGATAGCTAGTATCATTTTCACTCGTAAGTCACCCCGCTCTCTGACACCGGGTGGGGGCCGAGGCTGGAGCAGGATGTGTAACATCGACTTCGTTCATCACGTCTGTGAATCATAGCAGTTACACTGCACTCACTTATCGAAAGAGTGTGGGGAGAATTTCCTAAAAAGAAAGGGCCTGTTCCCTGGGTTTTCATGCTACAGTGGTTTTATGGATAATAGAGAAGCATGACAAGTGAATCTAGATGTCCATTTTCATTGGCATTCAGAAATATTTGCTGCCTAGTGTAGGAGAATTTCAGAGCAGGGGTAGAACATGGGGCCGACCTTTACTCAGAGCCCAGCATTGTCATGTATTAGCCATGTGACCTGGGAATTATGTCACATCTCAAAGCCTCAGTTTCCTCATCTCTAAAATGGGAGAAAAACAGCACGTCCTTCTGGAGTTGAAGTGAGGCTGACAGGAGATGAAGCGTGTACATGCCCCGCTGACTACTGAGCAGTGTCGTTCTAGGCCTGCCCTGGAAGGTTGTCTATAGGAAGCCCGCTGTCAAGTGTTCGTGCATTAGACTCGCGCTGGGAAGTTAGGAATAGAGCTTCGAAGGCCTTCCATCAGGTCTAACTCACGAGGGCCCGGGTGGGGCTCAGGAGTCACCGGAGGGGATTCTGGGACTGGTGTGCCACCCTGAGAAAGTGCCAGTGCTGAGGTTGGAGCGGTCACCTTTGGTGCCGTGGTGTCCAGCAGAGGTGGAAACCTGGCCGGGCGGAGCGGGAAGAGGACACACTAACTCCCGAGAGCTGTTCTGACAGGCCTTTCATTTTGGCAGAGGCTTCTGCTTTCTTTGCCAAGCCATCATTCATTACTGGGAGAGAGGAGGGGCCGGGGAGGGGAGGGGAGGTACACAGCTGGCTGTCAGAACAGCTGCCCTCCAGGCGGGATAACCCTGGAGCCTGCTTAAGCGATCTGGAAGTCAGAGGTGGAAGTGAGGGAGGAGAGAGCAGAGGCAGGTGCCACAAGCATTTCTGGGTTTCCTGGCAAATGTGCAAAGATGATACAGAGCAAGGGGGGTGGGGAGAGGTGAGTGCGGGGGAGGGGGGTGGGTGGCGAGGAAGCCCTGTGGGCTCCAGGTGCTGGCCCCCAGGAGGATCTTTGGAGGAAAAGGGTCTGAGCTGTGGAGTGCGGTGTAGGGAAAGGCAGGGAGAGAGCTCAGGTGTGCAAGCTGCCCCCCTCATCCCCCCAAGTGTCTGCGCAGAGCTCCCGGGCAGAGCAGATGGCCACTGTCACTGCCAATGCTAAATCAATGACTAGAGGAGGGTGAATGGTGCCAATTAGCAGGATACCCAGGCTCCCTTCTCCCAGCCTGAAGGGCCCCATCTGGGAACCCTGGCAGAGAACACTTTGCCTCCTATTGATAGAGATTCAGCTCTTACTGCTTTATTGAGAGACATTAAGGTGAATGAAATGGATCAAAGCAAAGACTATAGAGCCACTGCCCGTTTTCAAGTTCCAACTTTGCTCCACATCGGCTGGGTAACCCTGATAAAGTTACTTTACCTCTCTGTGCGTTGGTTTCTCCATCCATCAAATGGGCATGGTGACTTAGTACCCTCAGTTATTGCTGCAACAATACTGCCTAGCAAACAGCCAGGAGGCCTGCGTAGAACACGCTGATAACTAGTGTTATTCACACATCTGGGTGGTCAGAGGGCTCTGTGATCTTGGCTGGCCTTGCGCACGTGTCTGAGAGTCACTTGTCCAGAACAGCCTTGCCTGGGGATGACTGAGGTGTTGACTCTGCCTCACATGTCTTTTCCCCTGGCAGGGGGGCCCAGGTATGTCCTCACAGAGATGACAGGTGCAAGAGTCTGCTCCCATCCCACTGACCAGAGCAAGTCACTTGGCTGAGCTCAGAGTCAGAGCCTGGGGCACAATGCCTGCTGGAATTGGCATGCAAAGCTACTTGCCAAAGGAGTGTGTCAGGGAGGGGTGAAGAGAGATAGCCCTTTTTGTAATTTATCACAATTACAAACTTCAGTTTTTCTATTACGAGCGAACCCTCACCCACCCAATTATCATCCTTATGACGTGAGATGAGGTGAGTGTTTTTGTGGCTTCGATAACCACGTGAGACAGTGTGATGGTGGCGATGGGGTTATTTGGTGGGACAGTCCTTCTCATAGCTGAGCCACCATGACTACCAGCACCACCACCACCAGGACAACCAGAATTACTGGTACCATCCACCATCCTCCATCTTCTCTGGTGACTTTCCTAACCAGTGCTCCACGTTTTGTACCTGTACCTGCTTCTGTTAACTCACACTGTGTTTGACGTGCAGTATTTATTGATGGGTCACCTGTTTGCCTCTCCCTAACATGGCAAAACAGGTCCCCGTAGCTTAGTATCTAGAGCAGAACCTGGCTTATAGTGGGCGCTCAATTAATACCTGTTGAGGACTATTGACAAGGGAGTTTGACCTCGCTCTTGTGATACCCTTATTCTAAGACCAAAGACTAGGAGAAACCCCGAGTCACATAATTAGAGTCTCAGTCACAAGTGACATGGGACACTGGATTCCATGGGTGGGCACACGTCAGGAAGCCTCAGATTCAGTAGGTGCTCTAACTTAGATATGTATAAATGACCTTGTCATGACTGCCCACATTATTTAAGGTGACACTAGCTTCTGTATCATAAATCCCCAGATGTCGGTGAATGAACACAAGAAAAGCTTATTTCTCACTCATGCAACTGTCTACAGCAGGAGTTCTTCGTTAAGCTGCTCATCTCCACTTGGTGTTTCAGGGACCCAGGCTCTTTCCATCTTGTTGATCTGCTGTTTTCAACACAAGGCTCCCACGGTCACTCTGAAGGTCACCTTTTTTATTATTATTTTGCTTTATTTTATTTTACTTTTTTTAGCCAGCTAGCCAGAGGGTTAGATGAAGACATTTGGTTTATTGTGCCAGGCCTGGAATTGGCTCCCATCACTTCTGCCCCCATCCCCTGGCCAGAGCTTGGTCTCAGTGGGGCAGATCTAACACAATGGCGACATTCTTTTTTTTTTCCACTTATATCTTATTTTCCACTTTTTAGCCAATCTTCACCAAACCCTACTTTGGTTCCATGTAACGTTGGGTCCTAGTCTGCAGCCCTGGGACAAACGGGGGTCTTCGGACTAGGCAGGCGGGGTGGTTGGAGAACATGGGCTGTTATTTACAGTTTTTGCATGGCGAAGGTAAAACTGTTACTCTGTGCTGTTCTTATAACACAGTTGATTTTTAGGTTAAATATTTATAAGGTACCGCTGGCTGCCAGCAACAGGGAACTCGGTGCCCATCGTGCTTGGTTTAAAGCCTCTGAGATCAATGATGGCTGAATGTGCTTTCCGGAGCAGAATTTAATCTGCGTGGAGTCGGGGACTATTGAATTGAGTGACTGCAGCAAAACTTGGCTCCTTTCTCCTTGTCGTGAAACATTGTACAGCCTGCCCTCCATGATCAATACAAGGGAGACGTTGATGCTGGGCGTCGGTGTGGCAGACAAGGTGTTCCCTTTGTCAGGATTCAGATGCTCTGGGAGTGTATGGATGAGCAGTCAGCTTGTGATTCTTGTGTGTATGTGAGATTCTTGAAGTTCTTTACAGAGGAGTCAACAGCCCACTGTGTTATCATAAAGTATGCTGAATGCTTGTAATATGAGGACTGTGCCCAGGAAAGCCCCTAGTTTTATAGATTTGGGAAGTTTGTATGTACATTAAAATGGGTAGGGGAGAGGGGATACTTTACATTTAAAAAAAAATGTTTTTATTTATTTCAGAGAGAGAAAGGGAGAGGGAGAGAGAGATAGAAACATCAATGATGAGAGAGAACCATTGATCAGCTGCCTCCTGCATGCCCTCCTACTGGAGATCTAGTCCAAAACCTGGGCATGTGCCCTGACCGGGAATTGAGCTGTGACCTCCTGGTTCATAGGTCGACCTCAATCACTGAGCTACATACAGCAGCTGGGCTTGAGGGGGGTACTTTAAACATGCACATATCACTTACAAAAACACCCCCAAACCTCTTGTGTTTGATGCCATAAATCAAAGCATCATGGGAGATGAATTTTCTAGACTTTGCTGTGTGGAATTTCACTGAGAAAAAGTAGCTGAACAAAATGCCAGGGCAGTTTGGGGCAAACCCTTGGCTCAGCCAGTCTCCGCCATCATGGAGTTTACAGCCTAAATCGCCTTCTCTCTGTAAATGCAGCTTTCATCGGTTTTGTTTATAATAGAGTCTCTACCCCTCCTCCCAGAGTCCCTTTCAAGCCTCCCCGGCCCCCACCCGGAAAGCAGTGGCTCACTTCTTTCCATCACTTGGGAAATTCTGTTTGGGGGTCCAGTGCATGAGACTTTTTTGGAACCTAGAAATCCACGTGCCAGCTCCTGCCTTCCTGTTTTCTCTCAAAGAAGGGCTGTGCTGTATGCTACTATGTTCCCCGTGTCCTGCCGGCATGCTTCCGCATCTTCTCGTCGTTCAGTTCGACGCCACATGCCGTTACGTGGTAAGGACCACCGACAGGCAGTGGTGTCGTCGGACCATGCATGGCCAATTTCACGGCTTTGCATGGTTTGCTGAATGTTATGCCACCCGCCTTGGTCATGAAATGGTTTGGAAAGTAACCCTTTGGAGCAGATGTTCTGCTTGGTAAGTTTCCTAGTCAGTGGAAGGGAGTGGGCTTGGCCAGAGTCTGTGACCTCACGGGAATGATTTCTCCTTGCCGAGCCTCGGTTTCCTGCTCACTGTCTAGGTATATACTAAGCTTTCCTTGTCAGGGTTGTCGGGAGAATGTGCGCAAGGCTCCCCGACTGTCACGAACACACACAGGCCCCAGTGATGGATGACGGCTATTAATTATTAGTGCTGCATACAGAGCCGCTCTCAATGAGAGATTTAAAACATCCGTGGTGCGGACTGAAGGGTCCCGGGTTTGGTTCTGGTCAAGGGCACGTACCTTGGTTGCAGGCTCCATCTCCAGCCCTGGTCAGGGTGTGTGTGGGAAGCAATCAATCGATTTGTCTCTCTCACATCTACGTTTCTCTCGCTCTGTCTCTCACCCTCCTTTCCACTCTCTAAAAATCAATGGAAAAATATCCTCAGGTGAGGATTAACCAAAAAATTAAAAATAAAAACATCCGTGGTGGAAATAAAACGAAATAGGAGATCAGAAGTAGAGATTTTTCTGGTATGATTTTATTTTAATCTATAGCAGCCTTCGTGGGGGCAAATCCATGGTAGCTGGAACCTGTGCACCAAGCAGGATTCCTGTTCACAGATTCAGTTCCATACATACTATCATTAGGAGCTTATGGTGTTCCAGGTACTGTGCTGGGAACTATTTCGTTAAAAAGGAGGGACAGAGTTAACAGGTAAGCCAGGGGGCGCTTACTTTAAGGCCTTACTGTTGGGGTGACCCTGTGCCCTTTTTTGCCGCCCCGGATAGTCCTGGTTATGGCTGTTGTCCTGAGTGATTACTAACAATGCCTTTTTCATGTCAGAAGTCAGAGGTGCCCTAGTTTTGGGAAATCAATGATCTGTCAATTACCAATAGAGTCGATTATTGAGACACAGGGGGTTTATTGAGAAGAGGACTGTTGGAGTTCTCTGCACAGGAAGGAGCACACAAAAAGCTATTATTCCTCAGTGAGTCGAGTCCAGGCTAGATGGACAGCGTAGGACCAGCGAGGAGGAGGCAGAGGGAAGGCGTTTTGGAGATACAACAAGCTAAGCGCCACCAATGTGATCGACGGAAACCCCACGGGAGGCACCATCTGGAATTGCAGGGGGAAGAACCAGCCTCGGCACCCAGGCTGTTTTTTTTCTGTTTCACCCCTTAGCCCATCCCAGATGTTTTCATTGAGATCCTAACAATTAGGCTTTTTTAAAAAAAGTATAAATTTATTGATTTCAGAGAGGAAAAGAGAGAGAGAAACATTAATGATGAGAGAGAATCATTGATCAGCTGCCTCCTGAATGCCCCCTACTGGGGATCGAGCCCACAACCTGGGCATGTACCCTGACCGGGAATTGAACCAAGACCTCCTAGTTTATAGGTCAATGCTCAACCACTGAGCCATGCTGGCTGGGCCTAACAATTAGGCTTTAATGTTTGCCTTAAGAATTCTCTAGCAGAGGGATTTGGGGAGTAAGCAGCCAGGGAGGGGCCACTGCCTCAGGTGCTGAGCTGGGTCATTCCCCTGGTTTTTATGTCCATTTCCTTCCTGACTCCAGGTGCACAGGCCCTATGGGTGCAGCTCAGGGTGACTTTGCATTCCCACGGGTGCTTCAAAATGACCTGATTCCAGGGGTGGGGGGTGGGGGGTGGGCAGGGGGCTCAACCCTGGGGTGACATAGTGACTGCCATCGGGGGGCTTTGCTGTTTGATTCCCTGTCTCCCACACGCTGAGAGGACATTGGTTGCGGTAGATCTAGGGAAGTGTTATAAGTTGATAAGAATGCATGTTCAGAGTTTATTTCTAAGACAGTAATCACAAGGAATGTACATTCAGACTTCCTGGATTTGAAATGTGAATCCCCCCCCCCCCCCCCCCCCCCCCCCCGAGTGCCTGCCTTCGGTTTGAGTGTCTGTATGAAATTAAGGTGGGACAGGGTCACGCCTGGCTTAGGTATTAAAGCATCACCCTGTGTGTTCATGATGAAGCCTTCACCTTTGGAATTCCTATTTGCAATCCGGGGAATTGCTTGTTCATACAAGCGATTCTCTGTGTCGTTAACTTTCCCCTGTAGCACCAAAGGGCAGGAGGCGGCTGGTGCCCGCGTTCTCTTTCTCCAGGGCAGGCGGCACTGCCGTGTTCTGTGAGATGGATGATGCGTGATTGCCCTCCTGTTGGCGTGGTGTTTGTGCTTTCATACAGGAATCCTTGCTGACTCCGAGGTGCACTCCACTGGGATGTTCCCTGGTAATTCTCTGAAATCAATACTGGATGAATGGAGGGCTTCCTATCCATTATTAACAAGGTTTTGTGGCAGGCTCTTAAGTGCAGACAGAATTCTAGCACTGGGCTGAGAAGGCCAAGGCCATGACCTCGGATAAGTCATGTCAGGCCTCAGCTTTCTCCGAGGTAAACTGAGGCAGACAAGGACATGGAAAATCCGCCTTCCAGGGTTGTTTTGAGGATGAATGAGATGATCGTGAAAGGACTCTGGGTCATTCTAATGTGGTGTAATGCTATTATTGAGTAAGTTGCCCAAATCCATGGAGGACTAGAACAAGGGTGAGCATCTTCGGCCTGTGAGCTAAGAATAAAGTTACATTTTAAAATGGTTGGAGCCCAGCCAGTGTAGCTCAGTGGTTGAGCATTGACCTATGAACCAGGAGGTCAGGATTTGATTCCCAGTCAGGGCATATGCCTCGGTTGCAGGCTCGATCCCTAGTGTGGGGCGTGCAGGAGGCAGCCGATCAATGATTCTCTCTCATCATTGATGTTTCTATCTCTCTCTGCCTCTCTTCCTCTCTGAAATAAATAAATAAATAAATGAATAAATGAATGTGTGTGTGTGTGTGTGTGTGTGTGTGTGTATAAATGGTTGGGAAAAAATCAAAGAAGAATATTATTCCCTGTCACATGAAAATTCTATGAAATTCGAATTTTCAGTGTTCTTAAAGTTTCCCTGGAACTCAGCTACGCTCATTTGTTTACGGCTCTTCTGTGGCTGCGTTCGCACTGCCACGGCTGAGCTGGATAGGAGAGGAGGCTCCGGTTTACCTGCCGTGTTTCCTTCATTAGTTATTTGGGTTCTGAGGGACTCAGCTTCTCCGAAGCCCAAGAAGGGACATGAAGGAAGGTTGTCCATGGCCTTTGACCAGGTTCAATTTGACTCTCGCAAAGCCCCGGAAGAGGACTTCACTCTCAGACCCTTGAGGCCTGAGCATGGTGTTCAGGAGGGAGGGTCCTGTTTTAAGGCTGGGAGGGGCCTGGGCAGATGCAGTCACCCTTGTTCATACGCCCCGAGCCTGTCCCTCGCTCTGTGTGTGGTGGCTCCTGGGAAGAAACCGGAGGCCAGAGAACCATGTGTGTGCCACTTGGAAGAAGAGCACTCTGGTAATGAGACGGGATCGGAGGACGATTGGGACGGGGATTACAGCCAACCCTTCGTTCCTTCTCCGCACAAGAGCCAACCTGCAGAGTGAGTGCAGCGTCCATGGGGCACGTTGGGAGGGCTTATTTCTTTAAAATCTGTGATCCCATATTAATTTGCCTTAAACAAAAGAAGCAATTTACTGTGTGATTCTGGGGTTTATGGTGTTTCTGCTAAGTCCTTTCATCTTTTGAAAGGTGGTGTTTTGCATTTTAATAGAAACCATTGTTTTCCTGAGAAAAAAATTTTAATCCTTTTTTTCTTCTCTTCAATCGAATGATAGAGTCAGAGCTAATATCATAAGGAGATTTGAGGCCCAATGCTGCAAATCTTGAGCATTCTCTCTCTCTCCCTGTGTGTATGACGTATACACACTATCAATTACAGACTTCCTTTAAGGAATTTCCAGGAAGTGCTCTTACCACGAGGGTACAAATTAATGTTTTTCTAGTTTAATTACAGCAGTTTTGAAAGGAAGCACCTTTCAGACCATTATCTAAAGCCGACTTCCTTTAAAATTAGAGGGGCACGGTGTACAGATGGAAATCTGCCCTGGCACACCAAGACTCACCGTGCCTGGGGGCAGCTACGCAGTGCGTGTGTGTTTTTTGTTTTTTAATATATTTTATTGATTTTTTACAGAGAGGAAGGGAGAGAGATAGAGAGTTAGAAACATCGATGAGAGAGAAACACCGATCAGCTGCCTCCTGCACACCTCCCACTGGGGATATGCCCGCAACCCAGGTACATGCCCTTGACCGGAATCGAACCTGGGACCTTTCAGTCCGCAGGCCGACGCTCTATCCACTGAGCCAAACCGGTTTCGGCGAGTGTGTTTTTTTTAGTTTTCTTTTTTACTCCTCACCAGAGGATATTTGTCTTTTGATTTTTAAAAAAATATATTTTATTGATTTTTTACAGAGAGGAAGGGAGAAGGATAGAGAGTTAGAAACATCGATGAGAGAGAAACATCCATCAGCTGCCTCCTGCATACCCCTATTGGGGATGAGCCCGAAACCAAGGTACATGCCCTTGACCGGAATCAAACCCGGGACCCTTCAGTTCACAGGCTGACGCTCTATCCACTGAGGTATACGGTTAGGGCTCTTTTGATTTTTAGAGAGTGGAAGAGGGAGGGAAAGACAGAGAGATATATCAATGTGAGAGATCGATTGGTTGCCTCCTGCATGTGCTCTGAGCAGGGCCGGGCCAGGGAGGAGCCTACAACAGAGGTACATGCCCTTGACCGGAATCGAACCCGGAACCCTTCAGTCTGCAGGCCAGGCCGACGCTCTGAGCCAAACCGGCGAGGGCTGCAGTGTGTTTTGACCTGGGAGAGGAGGTGTGTTTTGAGAGGCTGTGATAGGGATGTCTGCAGAAAAGCGAGGGGAACGCTTCTCTCTTACCGCTGTCATCATACTTATCCAGTTCCAGCTCCCGCTTTAGTAACCGCCTCGCTGCCTTCCAGTGGAGTGACCCCAAGGAGCCATTATTACGGCCCTCGCTTGATGGGTAATTACTGGTTGTGAGGTTTGATTTGACACCAGCAGTTTGCGTGATCGCCTGTCGGGTTTGCATGGCTGAGATGGACATTTCCATTCATCTGAGGCTGCAGCGTGGAGACATGGTTGCAGTGGGCTTTGCCAAAACGTGACAGTTCCCGCGCAGGACCAGGACAGCTGTTCTGAGAACGCGGCAGAGCCTTTACACTTGGTTGCAGTGAAGTTTCTCTTGCAGGTGCAGGGTTGGTTCTTCTTCTTCTTCTTTTTTAATTCGCACCCGAGGATATTTTTTCCATTGATTTTTTATTTTCATTTTCAGAGAGAATGGAAGGAGGGGGAAGGAGAGAAAGAGAAGCATTGATGTGAGAGAGACACATTGATTGGTTGCCTCCTACACGCACCCTGACCTAGGCTAGGGATCAAACCTGCAATCCAGGTACATGCCCTGAACTGGGAATCGAACCTGAGACCCTTTGGTGCGTGGGCTGACACTCTAACCGCTGAGCTACACCAGCTAGGGCCAGGGTTGGTTCTTAAAGACTAGTTGGGTTTTCCCGGGAAACTACTTGTGTGTGTGTGTGCATTCGTGGTGTGTGTGCGAGTGTGTGTGTGAGTGTGTGTGTGTGTGTCTTAGGAGGCCCAGCTGTAAAAGAGAAGGGGACTCCTGGGGGAAAGGAGCTCCTTTGGCCTCAGCAGTCATTCCTGGCTGTGGGCATCAGAACTGAACAAGGGTCCAGCACTGCCATTGGGGTCACTTTTCTCTCTGCACAGTCACGTAGCAGGCAGTAAGGGATCAGACAGCAAAAAAATGTTATGGCTTATCCGTTGTCAGCCCTCAGGGGAGTCTCTGAGCTGCTGCTGGGCATCGGTTTCCTCATCTGTCAAATGGGTCTGATCATACTCACCCTGCTCATTTCACAAGGCCTTACACATCCTGTAAGATAACCGACCAGCCATAAAGGAACAGGGGTGGGTCATTCCATGAGAGGCAGGCAATATAGCTTAGCAGTTAGTTATTAGTTAGCAGGGTAGGCATAGTAGTTGTAGCTGTTAGTAGCAAGAAAGGCTAATTAGTACACGGCTAGTAGTTACACGCTGCTCCTACTTAGCCAAATGCCTTTTTTAAAAAAAAAACAACAAACCTCTGTTTTACTATAGGACAGATGGTTCCGTCGCCTGAAATCCCAAAGCGCCTGTTGAAGACCTTAGGATGTACTGATTTTGTTCAGTTATAGTTTTTTTCCTGGAGCTGGAGTTTGGCAGGGGGAGGAACATGCTCTCTGCATCCAGCCAGTGCTGCAAAGTGTTTGTGGGTGGAGTCACATCTGTCGGTGCCCTGAGCATCAGAGGGGGAGGTTTGAATTCCCTGGCGATCCCTTGACCTTTGCTGTCTCTGCTCAGGAAGTCAGGCAGGCCATGGCCCGAGGTGCCTATGTTCACCCCTTCTCTTTTCTGGCCTTGGAGGTTTGCTTTGAGGTCGACTGCCTGCTTTTCCTCTGGACTCTGTGAGCTGAGGGAGAAAGAATCGGACACATTCTGAATCTTGCTGGTGGACTTTTTTCATCTGTCAAGGGAATCCCAGCATTCCTTAATTAGACATGTCTTTTCCCCAGCTGCTTTAGCTAAATAATAGTGATGATGATGATGATGATGATGATGATTGACTTCAGTTTCCCCAGCTTCCTGTGCAGGTGCTCACACACATTGGTTCCGTGAATGAATGACTCGGAGATTTACAGAGGAAGATTTAGAGATTCACCATGAGAGTCAAGTCAGGGGGCCTTTGAGACAAACACTCATTTCCTCTGGGTTTCTAGCCTTTCATTTTCCCATGTAACCGCTTGCTTCTTCTCCGAGTGCCTTTCTGTCACGCATAGCCCCACAGATGAGCGTGGGCAGGTATGACTACGGGCAGTTGGGCTGTCCTCCCTCCTGTGGCTTCTCTGTGGGCAGCAGCTTGGGAACGCCCCCCTGCAGACCTGTCCTGGCCTCCTGGCTGCTACGGAGGGTCGAGGTTTTCAAGATTGCCAGCTGGCACGGAATTCAGACATGGTCTCATGCCACCTCTGCGTTGTAGAAACTCAGGCCCAAAGTGAAGTGACTTGCCCAGGGACACACGGACTTAGGGGACAACTAGATGGAAACCTACATCTCCTGACTCCTTCTAGCCCTGACCTAATTCCAGGAGGGCAGGCTGTGACTTCTGTCCCAGCGTGTCCCATGGGCAGAGATGATACCCCGGAGGGAGATGTCCTGCATAAGGTGTCTGCTGGGGGGCGGGGGGAGGGGGGATTCCCAGGGCGACTCTTTGGTTCCGTGGACATTGAGGGAAATGGATCTGGGTCCTTTCCACTGTCTGGTTGAAATGAGTCCCCCTCTCCCAGCCTGGCGAACTGTATCCTCTTCCCGGCCCGTGGGCACTTTCTGCCTCTCTTCCCCTCACGGCTGCTGCACGGGACACCAGGCTCTGGCCCAGGGAGCTGCCGGGTGAGCTTGTTTGTCCGAATTCCTGCTCCGTGGTGAAATCCCAGGCAGGATGTGAGCAGTCTCCCTACGCACAGGAAATGTGGCTCTCCTGGAGCTTATAAAACTGGTGTCTGTCTCCACCAGCTTTTCTTTCCCCGCTATATTTATCAATAATAGGAAATTCAATCAAAAGAGACATTCCTTGAACCAGCGCCTGCTTCTCCAATCCACTTCTGGTCTCTATGCTCCAGTACTGGCTCGGGCTCTTGTCCGAGGAAGGGAACGTTTCTATGCACGGTAGGAGTACAGAGCCCGCTTCCCTGGGAGCCCGTGAATCCAAACCTGCGGGCAAGTCGGTGTTCCTCACCCAGCCCGTGTTCTTCTCTGTAAATGAGGAAGGTGTTGTAAGGGTGACATGAGATTGTATTGTGTGTGGAATAGGCCTCCCTCAGTGCTTGCTACTTGGTGAGCCTGCAAGTCGAGGTGGGTGCTGTCCAGACAGCCTCGCTCTGGAAGGATCTGTGTAGGTGTGTGGCAGGGGTTCTCAAGCAGGCTGGTCATCAGAATGACGGGGGTTCTTAAAACACCAGTGCCATTAAAAACACCAGCACCACCAGCACCACAGACTCATTCAAATATCCAGAAATGGGCCCACTATTCCACCATTTTATAAATGCCTTTTTTTTAAATTGATTTTTTAGGAAGAGAGGGGAAGGGGCGGTGAGAGAGAGAGAACGAGAGATCAGTTTTTGTTGTTCCATTTATTTGTGCATTCACTGGTTGATTCTTGTATGTGCCTGACTAGAGATCGAACCCACAATCTTGGTGTATCGGGACAATGCTCTAACCCAGTGGTCGGCAAACTGCGGCTCGCGAGCCACATGCGGCTCTTTGGCCCCTTGAGTGTGGCTCTTCCACAAAATACTGACTCTGCGTATGGGCCACAAAGTTTCAATCGCACTGTAGGTGCACACCTGCACATGGTATTTGGTGGAAGAGCCACACTCAAGGGGCCAAAGAACCGCATGTGGCTCGCGAGCCGCAGTTTGCCGACCACTGCTCTAACCAACTGAGCTACCCGGCCAGGGCCAGCATCCTACCATTTAAAAAGGCTCCCTAATGCCTCTTCTGATCCCCAGCTATGGTTGGGAACATCTGCTGGATGGGTTTTACTTTTTTCTAACCATCTTTGGTAAAAGCAAGACCGTGGTGCAGTATAAATGCGTGGAGGATTTAAATATTCTGGCCATTTTTCATGCTTGGTTTGGGCTCTGCTATTTCTATGTGGTGGGACAGCTGGGGTGGGAAATGGGACCATTAAAAATTGTCTGGTAAGAGACGCTGTGATGCTTCACTAACTAGAAAATGGATACCTTGCTCCTTAAAAAAGCCTTCGTCTTATTACTAAAGACATCTGAATTAACTCCACTCAGGAGATTATTTCCTGGACACCGAGGTTTGCTTCTGAGATGGCTGTGAGATGGAGGGTGAGAGGCAGCTCACGGCTTCCTACCACTTTTCAGTTGGGTGGGTGGGGTTTCTTTTCCCTCTCCCTCTCCCTCCAACTCCTTCTCTCCCTCCTCTGCCGCCATGGCACTGGGAGAATGCGACTTAGCCACTTTCTGGAGAACTGTGGTGTTTGTGGAGTCAGGCAAGCCAGCTTAAGTTCTGGCTCCAGCCCTTAAATGGCTGGAAATTTCACAAGAAGGTAACTATTCCCACCTAGGAATGTACCTGCATCCAAACTGGCACGCAGCGTGTGGCCTGAAATGTTTCTATTGAGCAATGAAAAATATACCAGACCAGGATGCCATGTGGCCCTTTCCGCTTCCTGGTTCTGTGACCCAAAACATGTCCTTGAACCCCACAGAGTGAGCCGTGGTCCCCTTGGTGGTTAAGTGGGTGTTCACATGCCTTTTCTGAGCTTTCCCAGGTGAAATATTGTTTCTCGTATAAGGAATATTGTCATTGTATAAGGAATATTTAGTTGTACTACTCAGCATTTTTGCTGGCTATTTATCTGTTATTCCTCTGTATGTTTAACAGAACAAATTGTATGTAAGTTTCTTTCTTCTTTCCTTTTCCTTTTTCTCTTCCTTTCCTTTTCCTTTCTTTTTGGCTCTTTAGTGCCCTGGGAACCTGCAGTGCCCACACCCTTTGAAGAAATGTTCTCTGGAATCTCACGCGGGATTCCCGCCCCCCACCCCAGGCGCTGTCTTTAAAGATCCACCTCGCGGGCCGTGTTTGCTGGGGAGGGAAGAGGACGCCTGCGTGAAGCTGCTCTGACCTCGGGGCTGCAGTCTTCACAAAGCCAGACAGTTCTTCTTTTTCTTTGCTTCTCAATCGGAATCGATGTCTCTACAGAAGGACCTGTTTATGGTGGTGACTAACCCAAAGTGTCCCTCTGTGGATCAATGTTTGCTTCCTACTCTAGCGACTCAAGAGTGAGAAGGACACGCGGAGAAGATGGCAAATATGTTCTGGTGCCAACCAATGGGGCTGCCTTCCAGAAACATCATTTGCATTCAGCACGTGTCTGTTCAGTGGGCAGTTATGGAGTGTGCAGTTGCTGGCATCTGCCTGCCTGCCTTGGGGAAGGTCGGAGTTCAATAGCAGCCCCCATGTGGCCCCGTCGTCACTGAGCCAGTGGGTTCTGCAGCTGGGCCGTGCGTTTATCTGACTCTAGGATTCACTGTTGAAAAATGTGTATCTGGTTAGAAAACAATCTTAGACATAGAAACATTAGAGATTAAGTTTCTTACAGATAATTTCAGTATTTTAACCATTGGTATAAGCATCTCTTCATCCATCCATTTATCTACTCATCCATCCATCCATCCATCCATCCATTTTGGCAAGTGGTTATTAAGCACCTATTATGAGCCAATTCTGTGCTAGGCTGTAGGGACAAAAAAGTCAAATAAGACAGGTCCCTGTCCTGAAGAAACCAGCAATCTAAGATGCAGGATGTTTTCCTAAATTTTAAGTCAACTTCTTACCCGACATCTCCCTATTTTTATTTTGTTTTCGTTCCCATCTCTTTTGAACAAAGCACGGCATGTGACCACTGTGACATTTTCACTTGTTTTCATAAACCCCAGTTCTAGAGTTGGATTTCAGGTTTTGCATAACTCTAAGCACAGAGTCAGTGCTTGTATAATTCAACAGGAAAAGAGAGGAGAAATCATGGTTCTGAGAAGAAGATCAAATCTTAGGAGTGCAAACATGTGTTAAGGTATCCACTGGAATTCAAGTGTTTTGTTTTCTTTTTTAGCTCTCAAACTGTGTATTATTCAAAATTCCTTTTTGAGCTTTGGGTAAATTAAAGTGCAAAACTTCTAAATCTGTTATTTGAAGGCCATTTGGGAGGCAGAGACTCCCATCTTTCAAATTAGCATAGGGACCGGATTAAAATGAGTGGTTAAGAGCATGGGCTTTTGGAGTCTGACAAACCTGGGTTTGGATCTTCATTTTGCCACTCTCTTCCTGTGTGACCTTGGGCAAGGGACTTAACCTCTCTGAGCCTCAGCTCTCCTCTTTGTAAAACAGGGACAGCGACAGTATTCACCTGGGGGAATGATTCTGAGGACGGAGTGAGATCAGGGATTTTGCAAAGTGCTTGATGCAGGCCTGGCATACTGCACTGTCACATCTCGCTGTTTTGATTTTTTTATCAGGAGCAAAGGGATTGTATGACCCCAAAGAGAAAAGAAAAATCTTGGCAACTTGTAGTGTCAGTGGTGAAATGAGATGTGCGGCGATGCCTCTGGGGTTACACAACTAGCAATCCCCTGAGAGAGACGAGTGCTTCTCATACCATCTTTTTTTTTTTTTTTTCCCACTGTTGCTTTGACGGGGATGAATGGTGAACAAGCTATTTTTGCAGCTAAGGGGTGGTGAGTGTTTGTGTCCGTAGAGAGGTGGGCGGAGAGAGAGTTTTAAACCTCTAAGCAGAGCCATAGATTTTTACCTGACACGCCTGAGGATTAGCATATCACTCAGGCAGGCCAGCCACTCCCAAGAAAATCTGATCCTGAAATTAATTCAACAAATCAAAATGGCAATTATTGGTCATTGTAACTGACATATATTTTTTAAAGGGCCTGCCAGCAAGTTGGATTTTATGCTAATGCTTGAGGCAAAGAGTTCAGTGTAGTGGAAATTATTTTCACAAAAGGATTGTTTTCTTTTAAAAAGAGAGTTTCTCTGGGTGTTTCGTTTTGTTTTGTTTTTTTCCTGGGAGGTAGTTCTCTATGCTGTTTATAGAGGCCTTGATCCTTTTTAAACTTAAGGAGCACGGTTGGCCTCCATGGTAATAAATCGAGAGCCATATGGGGGCTCAGGGGCATTGAATTTATGTGCTTGACTCCTTCCCCCATTCAGCTGGCTGCTTCCTGGGATGGTGCGCTTGATTGATGATGTTTCTGGTGTTCTGCGCTGCTGGGATGTCTTTGAAGTTTCTCCTGCCACGGCCTGAGGTTGGCCCCTGTGAGGTGTTAACGGGCTTCCTGCTGGGGCTTTATTTGTGAGGGACGCTTGTTAGAGGGGCCTTGATGGGCCAGCGGGGACCCTGAGCCCTTGTTCTTGTTTGTCCACTAGGAAGGTTGATTCTCAGACCTTGCGTCCCAGATCCCCAACTCGTGTTTGGAATTCAGCGCCGCATTGGTCTTTATTCTTGCTCAACAGACTACTTCCTGTTTCGCTTCAGGGAGGTTCCAGACCCTGGTGGGTTTTGGTGGTAGGCAATCAGGCCCAGCCCAGGAATATGCTGGAACAGTAGTTCCGAGAACCCACACTGGCAGGTAGACTCCAGCAGGGGATTTGCAACGGGTACGTAGAGCTTGTGTCTTGAGGGAAACCCCCAAGCTCCCAAATGTGCTCAAGGTTGCTCATGGCATTGTCTCACCGGTGGCCACCCTGCCCGTACGCTCTCTCTCTCTTCCCAAATCCCATTCTCCACTTTCTAAAATGAAAGCCTGTTCACGTCTCTCTCCTCCTTCAAACAGCAAGAAGAATGGTGTGACCTCCCAAAATTCCCACGTGAAGTCCTAAACCCGGGGACCTCAGAGAGTGACTGTATTTGGAGAGAGAGCCTGTGAAGAGGAGATCAAGATAAAAAGGGGTCAGATGGGTGGGCCCTCATCCCACCTGACTCTCTGTCTTTATGAGAAGAGATGACTAGGACACAAACATGCTTGTGTATAAAGACCTGTGAGGACATAGGGAGAAGGCAGCAAGCCAAGGAGAGAGGCTCGGAAGGAGCCAGCCCTGCCGACACCTAGATCTTGGACTTCCAGCCTCCAGAACCATGAGAACATAACTTTCTGTTGTTTACGCTCCCCGGCCTGTGGTGTTTTGTTATGGCCGCCCCAGCAAACTCATGGCTACCTTTGACCTATGGGATACATTTCCAACCCCAAGGAATGTCATAGGAGGGCCCTTGTTTTCTGGCTTCTGTCTACCTTTCCAGCCTTGGGCTCCTCCATTGCCTGATGGACTACAGACCCTTCAAGGCTAAGTTCAAGGCCACTTGCTCTGTGTGGCCCTCCTAGACCACCCTGTTTGTTCCCTCTCCTCCCCACAGAGCTTGCATATTTCTCTGGATACTCCTGAAACTACGTTATCATAACTTTATGAATCATCCTATAATTGTTTGTTCTTTTGTCTCTGTGAGACCTTGAGGGTAGGGATTTTGTTCATCTTTGCTCCCTGGCACTCAGCTCTGAGCCTGGTAGCTAGTCAAGGTATATGGACATTACTGATCTGTTTCCTTAGGACCCTGCCCCCAATTCTGTGCTCTACTAGAAGAGATGACAAACCTTAATTCTCCATGGGGAGTTAGTTAATAGCACCACACAGGTGTGTCCTCAGGTGACAGTGATAACAGGTGACAGCGATAGCACCAGTAATTGTAGTTAGTGTTTATTGAGCACGTTCTATGTGCCAGATGAGCATGAAACTTATTGAATCACAGTACGCTGTCAGGTAAGCATATCCTCAAGTAAACTTGAGCCCAGTTTCCCTGGAAGATGGTGCGGCCTTAGCTGTGAGCAAGAAGAACCAAAGGGAAAGCCTTCTTTATCCCCAGCTCCTTCCCGCAGGCCAACGCCCGAGGCAGGTTTTCCTGAAGATGCCCAATCGCATAGTAAAATTTCAGTGAAACTGGCAAAAGAATGAAACCTCCTTTAACTCTCTCTTCATCTGAAGACACAGAAAGACATAGAAATCGCTTTCAGCAAGAACTCTGGTCACTAGAGCCGTCGGAATCCACTGGGCGCCCTGCTCCTCGGGAGCTGGTGGCCAGGGGCTGTCCCCTGGTGCCCGCCACTCGTTGGACATGGAAACGGAGACCTGGAGATGATTTCTGAATCGCCATCAGGTCATAAGAAAAGTTCGTGAGTGAACCAGACTCTGTGCTCCTTTCCCTGTGGTGCCTGGATAGAGAGAATTTTCAATTCCAGGTACTTCTGGACTTTTCCATTGCTCTCAACTTGGAAAACTTGTGCAAGAAGAGCGATGACTGGGTGGTTCTGATTGGATACACTTGACAGTATTTCCTCGTGTGCTGTGTCCCCAGGACTGATGTCACAGTTCTGTCTGCACTGTGCCACACCCACAGGGTCCACGGAGGGAATGGGAAGATTAAAGAAGTGTAGCAGTGCAATCAGCAGGTCCCGGGCTTACAGGATCTTAGACTGGGGTTGGGAGACCCAGTGTCTGCAGCACTTGCGCCTTATTCCCATTCCACCTGTCATGCCCCGACAGACACTGCTGAGGAAATGCAGTTTCAGTGGAAAGGTACAAGGGGCTCTCCCTGAGCTTCCCTGAATCTGGTGAAGGAGAAGGGCGAATTGATCACCTGGAAACCAGAATGACTAAGGACAGCCGAGGATACCTGCCTGCTTGGCTTTGGCTGGAGAGATCGTTAAGCCAATCCTAACAATTGGACTCGGTCAGAGTCCTTCATTGGGTCCGTATGCTGGATGTATGGCAGGAAAGCGGCATATTCTAACCCCTGGGATCTGGCTGCCTGATTTCAGTCTGGCCCTGCCATTTGCTTAACTGTGAGAACTTAGCCAGATGACTTGCTCTTCCTGCCCCGGTATCCTCTGTGGCAAAATGAAGATAACCACAGTGCTTGGTGTATAGGCTGCATAGAGATTAAATGGGATAATGTATGTAGATAGCTTAGGACCCATTTTAACAGAGAGGCTCAAAATAATAGTGGTTTCAAAAAGATGAACGTTGCTTTTTCCTCTTACATATAGGCAGGGTGTATACGCGTAGGGCTTGCTAAGAACAAGGGACCCAGCTTCCTTTACGTTGCTGCTTTGCCATCCTTCATATGTGCCTTCTACCTCATGACCCACGATGGCTGCTTCAGTTCCTGCCATAGTCCAGCCAGGAAGGGGGAGGGGAAGTGGAGGGCGTAGTCTGAAAGTTGCCCACACCTCTGCCACATCCCACTTAGTCATAGGACAACATTATTCAAAAGTGAGTTTTAGGTTTTAGATGGGTGTTCCACTAAAAGCTCTGTCACTATGTGAAAAGGAGAGATTGGACATTAAGGGGCAACTGGCAATGACTCTTCAAGAGTTAAATACTCAATAAATGGTAGTTTTCACCACCACCACCACCATTCGCACCACCAGCATCATTATCATCATAGTCATGGTCATCATCATTTCTGAGCTTAGCCTATACATTCCTCCGCTTCCTCACTTCCTGATTTGCCCCCTTATTTTCCATTTTAGTTTGTGCTTTGTTTTCTTGCACTATTTGGTCCAAGTCCATGTGCTTCTGGCACCTTCATATACCTAGAGGCTGGGAAGTAACCACAGTCCTGTAATGCCCTGCGTGACGGAAGAGAAGATGAAAGCTGGTGAGGGCACTGGCAATTTAGGAATAGGGGAGACGAGCGCATAAAGTCTCAGTTGAAATCGTGCAGGGCAATTTGGTGTGGGAAGAAAGCAGTGTAACCGCCTTTCAATGTAGGTTAAGAATATGTTTTGTTTTCTTTTACTGCTTCTACTCGCATGTTTGTGAGCCTCCACTGAGGATGCCTTGCCTCTCCAGGGAGTTCTTCTCAAAGTGTTAGTCTAGCTATCCAGCCTCTTGGCTCACCTTTGGGGTTTCCAAAACACACGTTCAAAGTCCTTGGCCCCGGAAGGATGTGGAAGCCGGGTTCCTTCTACTTTACTTGCATGTTGAATGAAGGAAGAGATTCCTTCCATAGACTCTTCCTTATTCATGATTTAAATGCTCTGCAAGTCTGTCATGGGGGAGATGCTTCACTGAGAAAT
This sequence comes from Myotis myotis, assembly GCF_014108235.1. Taxonomy (NCBI): domain Eukaryota; kingdom Metazoa; phylum Chordata; class Mammalia; order Chiroptera; family Vespertilionidae; genus Myotis; species Myotis myotis. The sequence goes on from NW_023416335.1 coordinate 200,883,200, forward strand.
CATGTGGACTTTGGACTCATGAAGGTGTTAAGGGACGGATACCACTTTCCTGCTATAAATCCCGGCGAGGCTAATGGAATGGACCTCTAACTAGCCTTCCTGCATCCCAGAGCCAAGTTTTAGCTTCATCATTTGTCTTCTCCCTTACTTAGCCTTTTAAAAATACAGTGTCAAAAAGTGACACGTTCTCCAAGGAAAGTTACTCCAAGATTATGGCCTTGCTTCTTCCTACCTTTAAAGATCAGGGGCCATGGAGTCAAGGGACTGGGAAATCCCCAGAAAGAAACATTAAAGTCGATGTCATTTTTCTTCTCTTCCGCATCCTCTCCTCCTCCTCGCCCCTGCTGATGCTCCCTGAGAACTCTCTGGGGAATTCCTCTTCTTCGCTTTATTCCTTGTTATTGTTCTGGTTCGGGCCTTCAGCATTCCTTGCTAGGACGGTTGCAGTAGTCTCCTGGTTTCCCTGCCTCCTGCCTCTGCCTCATCCCAAGCACGTTCTCCCAGCACAGATCTGAAGAGTCAAGGTCTTGGTTGTAGGTAATCAGTTCTTTCCATTGCAATCAATGGTATGAAGTCAGCCTTGGTACCATGTCCAAAGCCAGGCCATCACTATGGGTGTCTGCTAACAATTAATAACAGGCAGAATAGCTGGCATGGTGGTAGGTATTACTTATAATCCTCTTTTACAGCTGAAGAAATGGAGGCTAGAGAGAATAAGTTACCTACCTAATGGCACCTGCTAAAATGTAGTGGGGTCAGAATAGGACTGTGGGCAGCGAGACTCAGAACCAGTGCTGTCAAGTATATCATGTGTTGGGCTCATTTCTTTCCCCTCTCTGGCCCTCTCCTTCCCTCAAGCCCTGGCTTCCAGCCCCACGAATCAATTTCACACCTGTCTTGTCACCTTGAACCACAAGACCTGGGAGTTGTCCACATCACTGTGCCTTTGCCTAGTGGTTCCTGCTGGCTGGCAGGGAAGAGTGCCTGCCCTCGCCTTTTTGGCTGGCAACATTTTACTTCAAGGTCTAGTTCAGTCTCCTCTGGGAAGATCCCCCCTCCCTCTCCTGTCAGGTATATGAGCCAAAGGTGGCCACAGCGTATTGGCCCTCTAGGTTTTTATTTCTTTACTGCAGGCTGAGACCGTTAGCTCAAAAACACGCCAGCGCCAAACTCAAGTTTTGACACATCCAATTGTTTAAAAAAAAAAACAAGAACAACAACAACAAAAAAACAGCTCAAACAAACACATTTTTAGCTATTTAGGACCTGCCTGCTTTGTATACCCTGCAAAATTACAAGCATATGTTGGCCATTGGTAAAACAGAGCCTTATGGTTATAAGTAAGATACTAGCGGTATTACAGCCATAAGACAGAGCCTTATGGTTATAAGATACTAGCAGTATTACTGCCAAAAGACTGAGCCTTATGGTTATAAGATAGTAGCGGTATTACAGCCATAAGACAGAGCCTTATGGTTATAAGATAGTAGCAGTATTACCACCATAAGATCAAGCCTTATGGTTATAAGATACTAGCGGTATTACCGCCATAAGACTGAGCCTTATGGTTATAAGATAGTAGCGGTATTACCGCCATAAGACTGAGCCTTATGGTTATAAGATAGTAGCGGTATTACAGCCAAAAGACAGAGCCTTATGGTTATAAGATACTAGCGGTATTACTGCCATAAGACTGAGCCTTATGGTTATAAGATAGTAGCGGTATTACAGCCATAAGACAGAGCCTTATGGTTATAAGATACTAGTGGTATTACAGCCATAAGACCGAGCCTTATGGTTATAAGATACTAGCAGTATTATCGCCATAAGACTGAGCCTTATGGTTATAAGATAGTAGCGGTATTACAGCCATAAGACAGAGCCTTATGGTTATAAGATACTAGCGGTATTACCGCCATAAGACTGAGCCTTATGGTTATAAGATAGTAGCGGTATTACAGCCATAAGACAGAGCCTTATGGTTATAAGATACTAGCGGTATTATCACCATAAGACTGAGCCTTATGGTTATAAGATAGTAGCGGTATTACAGCCATAAGACTGAGCCTTATGGTTATAAGATACTAGCGGTATTATCGCCATAAGACTGAGCCTTATGGTTATAAGATACTAGCGGTATTACCGCCATAAGACTGAGCCTTATGGTTACAAGACTCCAAGCGGTTATTGCCCTTTGGAGCTCTGTGACTAACAGCTTCCCCTCCCTGCTGTGGAGGGATGTCACGTGGCACACATGAGCCTCCTCTCCATTTTCCCTCTCCCCCAGGACTTCCCTCATCTTCCCCTTCTGAATGAGGACCCTGAGCCGAGCCTCTGGTTGATCTCAGAGGCTTCCCTTCCCTGCAGCCCTGCTCAAATCCCTCCTCCCCCAGTGAAGTCATTGTGTGTTACTGCCTCTCCTGGTCATGCTTGTTTCCTGATCAGCCCACAGACCCGATGATGCTCTCTTACGAGTTTCCATCAGATTCTGAGACTGCCTCCCTTTACTGTACTCGTTGGTTCTGGCATAGTTGGCGGTGGACTTCATGGCTGTCCCTCTTGGGTTATAGACCAAGAATCAAGGAAGCTGAGGGTCCCTGAGTTCGGCAGGACTGAGAGAAGGTGAATGAACCCTTGGACACGGTCCAGCTTTCCCAGCATTATAAATCCATTTGCTGTTTTGCATGTGATCGCACCTCATCTTGGTATCTATATATATAAAAGGCTAATGTGCAAAGTGTCCCCTTGGTAGTTCGACCGTGAGACTGGGAGTTCGATTGCTCGCTATGATGTGCGCTGACCACCAGGGGGTGGCATGGAACATGGCAGGTGAGCAGCGGCGGCGGCGGTGGGGCGCTGAGGGAGTGAGGGAAGGAGGAGGTGGGGAGGGAACTGCAGTGGCGGTGTGCAGGCGGCGAGGGAAGGAGGAGGCGGGGAAGTGGGGAGGCAGGAAACCTGATCAGCCTGATCGCTGGCCAGGCCTAGGGACCCTACTAGTGCACAATTTCGTGCACCGGGCCTCTAGTCAAGTATAAATGTGTTGGTATTTTGTGAAGCACCAGCGGTAGGGCCCATGAGGAAAGGGAGAGAGAGATAGGAACATCAATGCTGTTTTGATGGCTGTGCCTCGCCACCCCTTTAATCTAGACTTGCCAAAGGAAACAGAATAAATAGGTAAAAAAGGAAGTGGGGGGGGGTTGTTGGCATTACAAAAGGATTCTTCTCTATACTTTCCCTCCCAAATTGTGTTAGAGTGAAATTTAAATTTACTGCCTCCCCCCCCCCCCAAATATTTTAATTGGGATTAAAGTTATTCCATAATAAAGTTAGGTCTTGAGTTAGTAAAGATCCTTTTTTTTTTTTTTTTTTTTTAGAAAAATAGAATTGAAATGTGGTTTTCTTGGCATTTGGCAGGGTTTGTTATGAAGTAACTGAACTCTTTTTTCCTTAAAAATTATTAATGTAATAGTGATATAAAGTTTTAAGGGTAAGTAAACGTATTTAGCAAAGCAACATGTTAAATATTTCTGTGACAAGTTCGGTTTCTTGTTCAGAATATTTTATTCAGGAAGGAAAGTGACTTTCAAAGGTCGTGCCTCTCATTTCAGTTTTCTTCGATGGCGTAACGGATGCCAGGCGTGAAGACATGGGCCCGCGGCATCTGCGGCGTCCCTGGCCCCTCTCAAGGGTTAGCTTCCAGCTCGCTTCCCTCGGAGCCCGGGAAATAGAGCAGGAACACATTTCCAACCGTATTTTCCCTCGTGCAGTCACTCACTTGCCGCTCAGGATTCCTGTTCAGCGATTTCCATTTCGCTGAACATTTTACTTAGCGTTGAGTGACTTTTCCATTCATTTTTATCCCAGTGGAAACACATCCATGAAGGTGGCCAGGTGCGTGGATAGTAAGCTGATTCATCCTAGAGTCCTGGGCACAGTTGGATTGTGAAGGACAATCCTTATTGGTAGATGACATTCCCGTTCCTTCACGACATCTATCAGTTCAGCTCTTTTCAGTGACCGGTCAGCAGCGTTTAGAAGGGACGTGCATTAGAAACCGAGGAGGTGAGAGAAGCTGTGATCACCTTAGTATTTTTGGGGGTGTAGATCCCGTCCTCTTTATGTAAGTCTTCATAGGATTAACGCAAGGCTGGCAATATGAAGGCATCTTTTTAGAGTGAAACTTAAACTTACTCCCCCCCCACTTCACCACCCACCCCCCCATACTTTAATTGGGATTAAAGTTACTCCATAATAAAGTTAGGTCTTGAGTTAGTGGAGATCCTCTTTTTTTAAAAAAAAAACAACTAGAAAAATGACAATTCTGGAAAGGTTACATGTGACTCGCTGTGAACATCGATGACTCAGAGAATGTTCTTCTCGTTGCTTATTGATCAGCTTTTGCTATGGGCTCCTGCATTGCCATTCTCCCCAACAAGCCTTAAGGATCCACAGACTACCACATAAGGGTCCCAGGAAGGAAGGAAAGGAGGGAGGGAGGGAGGGAGGGAGGGAGGGAGGGAGGGAGGGAGGGAGGGAAGAAGAAGGAAGGAAGGAAGGAAGGAAGGAAGGAAGGAAGGAAGGAAGGAAGGAAGGAAGGAAGGATGGATTCAGTGTTTAAGCTCGTGCTGGCTATGTGTGGTTCTTTCCATGAAAGATGCAGGATCTAGAAGCTCTGCTAGTCTCCAGGCTGCTGGATTGAGGAACTAATGGATGTGTAGAGTGATTTTGCAGGAGCTTTTTGATCGGATTGTTTTCATTTGCACACTGGTTTGTTAGTTACCAGAATATAAGGACACATTTTTATTTACTTAATTGTATTAAGGAGCTCCATTTTTCTTAGTTCACACAAGCCGGGTTTCTGATGAGCTGTGCCACCCCACCTTCATTAGGCAATTTAAAACGGGAATTATACGTTTTTCGAAAAGTAGCTAATTATGGTTAAACCCAACACATTTGCATTTTTGTAGAACTGCTGAGGGAGGCAAAGATTCTGGGTAGAAGACTACATCCTACTGGGTTGCAACCACATTCGTGGCAGGAGCTATTTCGTCTGATTCTAAGAAGACTTGGAAATGTGACATGTACCTTCTCATTCTCTCTTCAGAGACCTCACTGCCTTTTGGGGTCTGTGGGCCGAGTTCTAGGTCAGGCGCTCTGTCCTTGATGTTGCCATGGAGACTCCCTCACCTTCCTGGATTTCAGGGTGGAATGGAGGTGTGTGTGCGGCGGGAGGGGGGTGGGGGGGAGTGTGGAATGAAAAGACACCAGCATCTGGGACTGTCTCCTGCGCTGGTGGCAGCTTGTCTCTGGGAGAATCTGTCCTGGGTGCTCCCTGGGTCGCCGTGCCCTGGGTGTCAACTGCACCATGTCTGGGTGCGCTGATCTGCTCATCCTGAGAGGCTGGCGTGTCCTTACACCTCAGGGCCAGAGCCCACACTGACTCTTTGACGGCGCTGCATTCCAGGAGCAATGTGGAATGTTGTTTACCTCTAGCAACATAAACCTCGCACTGTGGGACAGAGGCATTCGAGAATATCGTCCTGTCTCCTCTGGCCAAGGTGGTTCAGTATCGACTAAAATTAAATCCACATGGGTACACCGAGCACAAGGGGAGACCTGGGGGGCCGGAGAGCATACTGCCTGTGTGTCTGTGATGACATTTATTTGCCCAGTGGTAACCTCAGAGTTATAAGTCAGGGCATTATTTCCCAGACAGGATCCTGTAGTCATTCATGATGCTATAGGAATTCCAGTTTATAATGTATGTCTACATAGACAGGCAGAGAGCATGAAAGGCATCCTAGCTTTGGATCAGGGTTAATAACAAGCGGATTCATCCTAGAGTCCTGGGCACAGTCGGATTGTGAAGGACCATCCTTATTGGTAGATGACATTCCCTTTCCTTCACGACATCTGTCAGTTCAGCTCTTTTCAGTGACCGGTCAGCAGCGTTTAGAAGGGACGTGCATTAGAAACAGGGGAGAGGCTGTAATTTGATAAAGTGTATCCATTTAATTTGTTAGGTTTTATTTTCTATATAAAATGGAGAGAATAGGAAACTGGACCAGTCTTCCTGCCTAGCAGGGGCAAGATGGACTAAGAAAGTGTCTTAGGGACATGCGTTCAGAAAGGCTGAGAAATGATGCCTGGAGTTGATGAGAAATGAGAGTGAGCACTTTCTCACCCCCTTTCAGGGCAGAGTCAGACCATGTAACTTCCTTTAAGCCTCCTGTGGGTGTCCATAGACCCAGGATGTAAGACTAATGAGACCAGCTTCTTCATATGGAACTGGCCGTGAGTTGAGGGCCTTTGGGACAAGGTCAGGGGTGTGTGGTCCGAGGACCAGCATCATTGGTGTCCCTGTTGTTAGATGTTAGAAATGCAGAGTCTTGGGCCTCACCTGCCCAGGTAATGCCCTGGTAGGATCTGCCCCGCACTTGGCTTCACTGTTCTCCCTGGTTCTGCACATTAACTTATGATGCATTTTCTTGCTTTCTCCTGGGGATACTGAGGACTCCAGGTTTTGGGCCGTGACACTGCTCATTGTGGCTCTGCTGCTTGAAAGTTATAGCTCTCTGCCTTGCTGTTCTCATCCGTAAAGTGGAGATAAGAGCACCCAGCTCAGAGGGGCTTTTTAAGCAGTAAGTAAGCAGTATTTGTAAAACACTGCTCCAAGAACCAGTCCGATAGTACAGGGAGGTTATGAGTGTGATGATGGTGAGGCTTGTGACGTATGTCCCTGCTGATGGCCCATGCCTTCGAAGAGACTTCATCTTTGTTTTCCTCCATGTCCCTTCTCTGTGCCTGGAATGTGGTTGATGGTGATGTAGCATCCGAAGCTGAAAATCCTGGATCTTTGGAAAATCAGTGTGAGTCAGAGGCAGCAGCCCTAAAAGCTAAGCTCCCTGGGGAGCATTCTAGAAGCCTTTAATGAGACTGTTCCTTCGCCGTCAGGTTTGGGCAAGTCCACGGCTGCTCTTCGGGGAGCAGACCACATTGCACACAGGTGTAGTTGCTAAGAAAACACCGGCCCAGTTCCCATCACCGTGTCACTGTGGAATGAGATGGGGAGTGACGAGCTCCGACACATTTGAAATTGATTTGACTTGTCCGTCAACTGGGGAAGATGTCATCTTGGAATGGGGTGTGGTTGTGAGACACAGAAGATCTAAAACAGCAAATTCTAGGGAGGTGGGCTGGGCTGCTCCATGGACACATGGTCCATCAGGTGGGACTTTTAACCTCAGGCCTTGCGGGTGCCCAGGTAGTTCTTGGCAGAGCTGGGCAATAGAATTTGGAAAGCAAAGAGTGATGTCTCTTTGCTAACCTTTCTCCCTGCTACCCACACCTGCTGATGCCTCCACTTATCGCCTTCCTCCTGGAGCAGCAGAGTCCAGGCGTACAGCGCAGCGCCCTGCGTTTATTCCTGGCGCCGGCGCCTGCCCGCTGTGTGACCTCCGGCAGGTTACTTCCCTTCTCTGTCTCTGCATCTGTACAATGCAGGTAACAATATTGGAGGCCCTGGTAAGATAATGCATGGAAAGCTCCAAACCTAATATTTATCTTACATTACAAACTAGAGGCCCGGTGCACTGGTGGGGGGTGTGGCCTGCAGGGATCAGCCCACTGTGGGAGCGCTGCTCATCCTGGTCAGCCGAGCAGTGCTCCCCCTGTGGGAGCGCACTGACCACCAGGGAACAGCTCCTGCATTGAGTGTCTGCCCCCTGGTGGTCAGTGCACATCATAGCGACTGGTCGACCGGTCATTCTGGTCGTTGTGCTGTTCAGTCGCTGGGCTTTTTTCAGTTATCTTTTCAGACGTAACAATGATGTAAACGTAACTGTAGAAGTTATGAATAACATGAATAAATAAAATTTGCCATTACATTGACCTGTTTTAAAATGGTATTGTAATTTAGGATCCATAAGAAGAATATAGGTGCATCTCATATTTAGGGGGAGTCACCATTTTAGCTAAGAACCATAACCATCAATTCCCAGACTTTGTAATTTTAGTTTCTGGCTGGAGCTCTGGCAGGCAGCTCTTTGGGGAAAGCCATATTTTTGCAAAGAAAGAGAGAGAGCGAGCGTGCACAAGATGGGAACCGCAGCTCTCGGGCCCAAAGGGCAGGTTTCTGGTGACCCCAGGCCCCTCTCCTGTCCTCCGCTACCCTCCCCTGGATGCTCTTGACTCAGATTCGTGTCACAGCAAAATCAGAAGCGCCCGATGACATGTCAAGGACCTTTGGGGAAACTTGCAAATGGGTAAAACCGCAGCGTTCAGCCTGGGAATGCGAGGGCTGCCTCCTCTCTAATTACTAAGCTAATGAGAACTGGAGACGCAGGCTCCAGGGGCCCGCGGGGAGCCAGGAGTGATTGCGATGCCCTGCCGCGGCTCAGGGTTCCACTCTGGAAACATGGTCTGATCTAATCACGCGTGGTGTGTGTTGCATTGAAGAAGTGGAGTGGAAATCGAGCTTTCCCTCTAAGATTCCGCTCCTGGAGTTAAGGTTGAAGTCAGGTTAGAAAAAATACTTTTTCATCTGCGACGTTTTGATAGCGAAAGCTGGAAGTCCCCAGTGGCAGGGCTTCCAAGGGACTTTCAGGAGAAGCCCCGAGTTGCTGACGTGCCGGCTTCTGGGAACAAGGATCTCAATGCAGCTTCAAGTTTTATCCCACAAAATATTTTCAAAGTAAGAAAAATCACTGGGATTATATCCAGCAACTTCTTTACACACACACACCATTTTTATCTGCCCTGGTCATGCTGTCCTTCTTTGGTGATTCACCGGCAGCCTTTGGCTTTGCTCCAGAGATGTGAAATTCTCGAAGGTGACCTGCACGGAATGGTGTCAGCTCACAGTGACTCATCACCTGTCTGAGAATTCACATCTTCCATGGCCGTCTGCCTGAATATTCCTCCTGGGGACTTCTTCTCTGCCTACGAGACCCTTTTCATGAAACGTGGTCCGTGTGCAGCTTGCATGTCATTTGTCATCTCTTGGAGTTCTTTCTTTTCACTACAACAGGAAGGACGATGGCGATGTGTACGAAGGGGTTCTCTTTAACATGTGTTCCATTTCCATGGTGGCCCAGTGGATGTTCTAAAATAGACTTTGGATCATCACCGCTTCCTTTCCAAGCCCCCGGTTAAGGATGGGACAGTTACTCAGGATGCGTTTGCCTGATATTTAAGGGGCACCCTTGCTCTTCGTTCCATTTCATGGGGGGAGTGAGGAGACAGTTGAGGAAAGGGCCATGAACCTTGTGTCAGGACCGCTCATCTGGACGGGAGGCAGTGTCTCAGGCACAAAGACCACCAGGCAGCCTGCTGGTGTTGGCATGCCCCAGCGTCACTGGGTAAGAGCACCCCTGCATTTACCCTCTTGCAACACCCTGGCTGTGAGGGATCAAGTTGGGGTGAACAGTAACTTCATCTTTCCTCAACTGAGAAGAGTGAGGAGTGCTTGAGATGCTAGAGTAAGAACATTGTGGAGAATATGCCGGCAACAGTTTGAGAAATAACCCACAGGCAGCCACCCCGGAAAACAGCCTGGCGGTTCTTCAGAACTTGAACGTGGAGTGACCAGCGGCATTCACTTCTGCGTACATACCTGAGAGAATTGAAAGCAGGAACTCGAACAGGTATTTGTACACCAATATTTATATCCCTATAACAACCGCCAAATAGTGGAAACCACCCAAATGTCCATGGAGAAGTGGATGGGTAACACAGGGGGTCTGTCCACACAGGGAAATATTATTCAGCCTTAAAAAGGAAGGAAGTGCTGATGCGTGCTACAGCATGGATCAACCTTGGAGACGTTATGATAATGAGCTGTCAGTCACAAAAGAACAAATACTGCCTGACCCCCCTTATATGAAGTTCCTAGAATAGTCCAAATAGAGACAAAAGTAGACTGGTGGTTGCCAGGGCTGGGGTGGGGGGATGGGGAGTTATTTAATGGGTACAGATTTTTAGTTGGGAAAGATGAAAAAATTCTAAAAAAGATGAAAAAGTTCTGTAGATGGATGATGGTGATGGCTGCACAATAATGTGAATGTTCTGAATGCCCTGAACTCTATACTTAAAGGTGATTAAAATGGTAAATTTTATGTGACGTGCTTGCCCTGGGTCTCTGGGAGGTAGGTCCTCAGGGACAAAGGGGGGTGTTGGTGAGAAAAGGGAGGGTGACACATGGTGTGTTTCCAGTTTTTACACGAGCAGGACAGGTCGGTCTTTTTGTCAATGTCATATTTGTCCCTGAAGTGGAGAAGGGGCGTGGTGATCTCCTCTGGCCTCACATGCCTTGTGAATTTTCCTGCAGAGGAATGTGGTCTTTCCCCCCACCTCCCTGCCCTGGATTTGACTCGTCTCACAAGCACCCGGAGGTGTAAGTTCAGGGAAATGAATACCTGTGGTGGAATCCTGCCTGCTGTACTTTATCAGCAGCATCATGAAGCGCACGGGGGTGGCGGCGGTCACTAAAGTCACTTCATAGTTTCCTTGCTTCCTCCTGCCTCTTTCTCTACCTCCCCCTCTCCCACCCTCATCCCAGTAGCCCACAGATTCCACCGGGCTGGGCTGATGGTTGATGTTCCGCCCTTCGTTTACTTTGGGCACCGGTTTAGAAGTATGAATTGAACTGATTGCTGTCCGGACGTAGGGTTTCTGAAGAGAACCTTCTTGGTTGTAAAGGCAGTACTCAGAGCCCTAGCTGGTTGGCTTAGTGGATAGAGCGTTGGCCTGCAAACTGAAGGGTCCCGGGTTCGATTCCAGTCAAGGGCACATGCTCAGGTTGTGGCTCGATCCCCAGTAGGGGGCGTGCAGGAGGCAGCCGATCGATGATTCTCTCTCGTCATTGATGTTTTTATCTCTCTCTTCCTCTCCCTCTTTGAAATCAATAAAAAAATATATATTTTTAAAAAAGACACAGTGGCCCTAGCTGGTTTTGGCTCAGTGGAAAGAGCGTCGGCCTGTGGACTGAAGGGTCCCAGGTTTGATTCTGGTCAAGGTCATTACCTTGGTTGTGGGCACATCCCCAGTCGGGGGTGTGCAGGGGCAGCTTATCGATGTTTCTCATTGATGTCTCTAACTCTCTATCCCTCTCCCTTCCACTGTAAAAAAATCAATAAAATATATTAAAAAATAAAAATAAAGAAGACACAGTGCTCAGAAAAGAATGAGCAGAGTTAAGGCTGAGAACAGTGTAAACTATAGAGATTGGGCCCCGTGTGGGCACAGAAAAAGGACCGGGTTGGTGGGGCGAGGGGAGGGAAAAGGAGAAAATGAGTTTTGCTGTTGTGGGAAATCAGGAGTCTGAGCTGCAATAAGGAGTGTGGTGGTCGCAAGCCTTCCCCGGAGGTAACGGATTAGGTGCTTTCTCTCTGGTCTCTTGCAGTCATAATGAAGTCATTGACAAGCCCATCTGAATCCCTGCAGTGAACACACTGGGTGGAGGCTGGCCCTCGCACAGGCCTGCATGGTCTATAAGTATGCCGTCACCCTGCCCTGCGGCGGGGAAGTGGGGAGGTGTCGTTTATGAGAGCCAGCCTGTTGCGTCCTGCTTCTGAGAAGTGGGAGGCGTCCGGGAGTGAGTGGCACACTGTCCTTTCAGTGTGGGGTGTCCCTGTGGGAAGTGAGAAATCCCCAGAAACAGGCACAAGTCCTGGCTGAGCATCCTTACCCGTTAGTTACCTGCAGAATGAAAGTGAGAAAAGGACCCCAGCCGAGTTTTGGTACAAATTGTGGGGGAACTATCAAGTCATTGCCTTCTCAACTTCTCTGTCCTGCTGTCCTTGTGAGGTTTAAGGACCCAGTGAGTGAGTGGTCCCTCGAGGGCCCGAGGCCTCCTGGCTTGGCTGAACCTGCGGAGGCTGGGACCCTGGGGGCTGACCAGCATTCCTTTTCCGAGTCTGTCCTGGTTTCCTTTGGAGAATGAATGTGGACTGTGTTCCGATGGAGGATGGAGGGAAAAAGCCGCTCTGAGTCAGGGTTTTGAGAATAACAGCCCTTGTCTCTGGCCGTCGGGCACATGCTTGGTTGATTGACTATCTAGAAACCTAGGCTTAAATATAGAACAAATGGATATTAAGATACTTAATCTGTTTTTTAAAGAGGGGAAACTAATAGTTATTGAATGGAAACTCTATGTTCTAAATATGTTATTTTCCGTCGTTCTCCCAAAATCTGGTGAGGCAGATGATAATAATAAGTAACATTAATTACAAACATATGTTGGGCTCTCTTCTAAGTATTTTATGTGTAAAGTAGACAGACTTACTCCTCTCAACAGTGCGCTAAACGTAGATACAAGAACTCATGACACTGAGACACACAACTGGTTAAGTAACTCGCCCAAGATTTCGCTTAGTAAGTGACAGAGTCAGGATTCGAACCCAGATATTCTGGCTTCAGAGCCGAAGCATGGACGTACCCCCTACCCCCAAGAAGAAGAGCCCCAGTGTGACTTGCCGAAGGTCATGGAACCATAAGTGACCAATTTTATTTCTCGATATTTCTCATCGATCAGGGATAGTCAAGGGTTTAGCTTTCCTCCCCAGGTTCTTCCTAGCTGGCCTCCTAGGGATACCCCGAGCAACCCAGAGCGCCCCCTGAGAAAGGTCTGGGGTTCGCGTCCACACGTAGTGAAAAGGGAACTGAAATGCGGCCCCACCAAAGGGCGAGTGTGGCACCTCGTCTTTTTCCCCAGGGTGGGGACCGATTCCATCACGGCAGGCTCCCGTCGGTGTCTGCAGCGACCTCAGTCCCCCCACCCTTCTCCCTCCTGAATAAAACCCGAACAAAGCCAAACAAAAAGTCCAAAAGCGAGAGAAGCGGTGGCAGGACCAGCGTGTTCCCTGGGGTAGTTGGCCCTTGCCCAGGGGGTGAGCCCAAACCTGCCGTGACAAACAGCTCCAGGCCGTGCCTTTTGGAGCAGCACCCCCCGAAGCACTAGTTGGGTGGCACTAAGGTTTCCCAACCAGATGATGTTCTGCCGTCAGAGCAGTATTTCTGATTCGGGCCTATGTCACAGAAACACCAGAGAAACCAAGTAAACTTACCTTTTCTATTAAAAAAAAAAAATCAATAATAAAGTACTCAAGTCTTTTGGCCACTCTCACAAATACTGACGTGTTTGTCTTGCTGGTTCCAGGGAGGAATGCCGGTTTGTGGGGAGTTGAATTCTATTGCGAAGGGGAGTAACTGGGCCAGTACAAATTGTTAAGCTCTTCCCGAGCACTGGGTACAATAAAGAGGGAATGCAGCTCCAGAAAGGGGCTGGGGGTGCAGCTCCAGGCAGATGGGCCAGATGGTGTGATGGCCAAGTGGACTGGAGCCCAAGTCTTCAGGTTTTCAAGTGGGTAATTAGACCAGGAAGGAGCCAAGGGCAGGCCTGCTGGCGCCAGGAGCCGCAAGATTTTCCCCGTTCAGGTAGGATCGTCTTAGAGCTGAGCCGGGAGCATGCCAGTTAACAAACACCTGATGCTGTGTCCGTGACTGGGGGCAGAGGTCATACAAGAGCGCGCAAACGGGATTCCTGCCCCTGAGCAACAGGAAGTCTTCGGCTGAAGAGAGACGAGAAGAAGACAGTGTGATTAAGCAGCAGGCTGCACGGTCCTGCTCCCAAGTGCGAGCATCTCTGGTGAGCGGAACATCTGACATAAAGCACAGGCTCTGGAGTCGGAATGTTTGGGTCTATATTCTAGCCGCTCAGGCTGTGTGGCCTGGAGCAAATGATTTCATCTTTGGGGTCTTCGGTTTTTCCTATAAAAGGAGACTAGTCATAGAAGCTACCTCATGAATTTGTTATGAGGATTAAATGATTGTCCTCCTGGATAAAGAGAAAAAAGGCCTTTGTCCCTGCTTCCGGTTTTTGAATTCAGTCTAAATGCCTGGAACTGCAGCAGCTCTTTTGTGCCCATAAGACAGTGATCAGGACCGGGGGGGGGGGGGGGGGGGGGGGGGGGGGCGGGGGAGGCGGGTGCGGGAAGAGGGGATTTGATATGCAAAGGATGGCTGCTGAGAAGGGTGGAACTGTCAGGATCCTTGATGACTCTGCTGGTGGCCAGGCCAATGCCTACCTACCTCCAGATTTTCTTATGTGAACCACTGCTGGTTAAGTTTTCTGTTATTTGCAGCCAAATGTACCATAATTGATACAAATTTGTTGCTGTACTGTAAACTCGTTGAAGGTAGGGCAATGATTTATTCACCTTTGAGTTCTCAAAGAGAACTTGACATAATGCCCTGCACACAGTAGGTACTCAGTGATTTAAGACAGGAAGATGGATGGTTGGAAAGAGAGGGAGGAGGAAGGGAGGCAGGTGGAAGTGGTGTGCTGGTAAATGCTTAACTGTTGTCTCTCCGTGGAAAAGAGTCTGGATTTGTGGCATTTGTCCATTTCCAGGGTGTAAATATTCCCATCATGGCCGAGTTCCAGCTACAAGGAGATGATGCTGAACTCAGCTCTTATGAGTTGGTGCAGACAGCCCCGGCTCACCACTGGAAGGATAGAAGGTGAAAGGAGGGGGAGAGGAAAGGGAAGGAAAGGTTTTATTAAAATGAACAATAGTGATAATGATAACAACAGTGACAATATCTAAAGTTTATAGGGAGCTTACTCTGGGCTAGGTTCTGCTTCAAGTCCCTCCCTGTGCCCTTCTTACACCTCCTTGTCCAGAAAACTGGGTCACATGGCCTTTCCTAGCAGCAGGAGAGGCAAGGAACAGTGAACCAAGGGGGGGCGGGGTGAGTGGGCTATCACCAGCATAGACCCTTCACCAGCCTTCCCTTACAGCTGGGCCCCTGCCTCTCTGAGCACAGGCAGGCACCTGTCAGCGATGAAGACGGCTGTGGGAGGGCAACCGAGAGCGTCCAAAAGGGCAGACTTTCCAAGTAGAACGGGTTAGTTTTCAGACTCCCAAACCGCCTTTTCAGCAAAGTTAACTAGTGCCATTATCAGCCAAATCACACAGTGCTCCCCGCCTTCCTCCTTCTCCGTGAAGACCATCCCAGATGTCATAACCTGACCTTGCCCTTCCCAGCAGAACGGTTGGTTTTCTCAGACCGATTCCAACTAGAGCGATAAATCAGGTGGGCAAAAAGGAAAATATATGCAGATCGCCACAACACGGGGCAAGAGAGCACCCACGAGAGAAACCAAGGGCTCCCATGTGCGGATTCACTGCCTTTCGGGTGGGCTGTGCAGTCCTGCCTGCGGTCGGGGCAGGGACTGGCTGTGGGGAGTGAGGAGGAGAGAATGAGGTGACTGGGGGTGTCCTTCCTTTCCAATCAACTTCCTGCTTTACATACTCTCCCTGGAAATTGCTCATCTCGGAGTCCAGAGTTATCACCACCCTCTGGCAGGTGGAAAATCTATATATATCAAAGCCTAATATACACAGCTTCCCCTTTGGAGTTCGACTAACCAGGAGTTCAATCGCTTGCTATGACGTGCGCTGACTACCAGGGGGCAGTGTAGAACGAAGGAAGCCCCCAGCCAGCAGCTGGGGAAGGGAGGCCCTGGCCCACAGCCGGCAGCCTCTAGGGATCCTACCCGTGCACAAATTTCATGCACTGGGCCTCTAGTATATGATAAAGGAAAAAGCCAAAGTTGGGACCATTGTTGGGGGGTGGGGGGGAAGGCAAGAACTATGCTAAGGGACATTTCTGTATCATCTTCAGGATTTTCACAGATGTTATATTCAGGTGTCAGTTTCTTTAAAAAAAAAAAAAAAGATTGTGAGTTATTTACTGGTTCCACCTCATCAGAGGCCCAGAGGGGAGCGCAAAGGCAGCGAAGGAAGAGATGTGGGAGATTGATGATTTGCTGAGAGGACTCTGCGTGACGGGCGAGCCTCAGCTGCCGCCTGTCCACTGAAGGGGAGAGGGATGAACTGCTGGACGACCCAGACCAGGTTTTGAAACAAGGACTCACTTCCGCTGGAAGAAACGCCTGGAGAACGGGGTTTCAAAGGGGCCGTCGCCTGTCAGCAGGCTGCAAACTGTACCCTGGGGGTCTGAGTCGGTCCCCACTTGACCACCCTTTGGACACTGAATCAGAGGCACCCCCTCGGCCATGCGGAGTGGACGTCCAAGGGGACATTGGTCGGAGGGATGGTGATTTAATGCTGGGGCTTTTCCCAAAGGAACAACCGAAAACCCACAGCAGAGGAGCAGGATGGGTTCCTTGTTATTTCTAGCGTTTCTCCCGGTCACCTGGCCTCTTCCCACATGGTTGGTGCATCCTGTTGTGTTAAAAGGCAACCTTACTTTTTCAGTTTAGAGATCAGGATCTTGGGGAGTCGGTCATCATCCAGATACCTTGATCTTCCTTTAAGCAGAATGCAAAGGGCCTTGCTGTGAGTATGGCCTCTCTCTTCTAAGGCATGCTTGTTCTTCACGGGCCAGGTATAAACATTTCAGGCTTGGAGGGCCATGTGCAGTCTGTTACAGCTTCTCACCTGTGTAGCTACAGAGCGAGAGCATCCATGGGTGATAAGTGAGCGATGTCATGGCTCTCTTCCCATGAAACCATTTATAAAAACAGGCAGCCAGGCGGATTTGGCCCAACAGTGGCCAACGGGAGCTGGGAGGGGTCTTAGATGGACTGAAAGCTTCTGTCTTGGATCATAATGCATTGCAAAAGTCAATGCTGCAAGACCCTTCCCCACTGGAAATCCCAATGGGGAGCAAAACGGGGTCAGTGGAACCCCTCTTTTCCCATTGGTGATGATGCGCCAGCCAAACGGTAGGAGGCAGAGAACATCTTTGGCCACTTTAGTGAGAGCACTGCTCTTGTCTGGATGGTGCAGCGCCTGGGGCGTCCAATGAGATGGTGTTGGCATGTTTTATGTTGGTTGGCAGGTGGCCATAGTTTAAATTTCTCCCCGGGACTTTGCTAAGCCCTGGTTTCTCTTATTCCCTTCATCCTTCTGGTAGTGTGGAGAAAGGGAAAATTGGGTGAGTGCTGACGATCCCTATTTGAGCTTATTTCTCAGCTGTTTTCAGGCTTTGGTCTTATTTCAAAGGCGCCTATTCTACCATCTTGAAGTGTGGGTTGGGACTCACTAGCCTTTCCTCCTAGGCTGGGAAGAGTTCGTTTCCAATTTTACAAACGTGACTTCCCCGACAGGAACAATGATCACCCAATCGCAAACCGCACAAATCTATTTTCACATGAAGGCCAGAGGAGGTATGGGGCCAGGCAGACACCTTGTGGACCCATGTGTCGGTGTTAAGGTCTCCTAACACTGACAGCACGGATTCGGTGGGAAGTCGCCTGGTCTTCAGTTTTTCTCTAAGTGTGTATTGGTTGTAGGTTATTAGAAGCAGTTCCGCTTCAAGTGACAAAAGCCCTGCTCTTGTTGCTGGAAGCACCCAGTTTCAATGCCTTGTAGGTCTTGCAGGAAGAAGTGACTCACCTCACCCCCCTTCCTGGCTTGCTCTGCACCAGTGAAACTTAGAAGGGTGTCCTGTCTATGGAAAGTCTGGATTGACATGTTTTGTTGATTATGGCTGTCAGATTCTTCAAGGTGATTTAATGGTGGGGAGACCTAGCAGGCTTGGAGAGTATTTTACACCAACCTGTGTGGGTCTGGTAGCCATTTAGGGACTAGTAATGGAATCTAGAGCTCCGTGTGAGGCTGTGGGAATGCAGTGAGGGGTGCAGGGAGCCCAGGCTGTGGAAAACTTGGGTGTGGGCAGCTGTTGGGTGATTTGATCCTCACGTGGGCTGGTGGTCTCCTCCCCTGGTCTGCTAACAGCTGTCAGTCATCCTGCTTTATAGAGTCTGTCCACCACAGGCAGCAAGAGGGGCCAAGGGTGGGAAAGAGGGGGCAGGCCCGGTAGAGGGAACAGCATGTGCAAGGGCACAGAGGCACAAGGGGCCCTGTCCTATTGAGGAAATAAATGCCTGTCTTGGAGGGCAGAGCTGACCAGTGTTTGATTGGAGATGAGAATGGACCAGGAGCAAAGGATGTGTGGGTCCTGGCGCTGGTACCCCTGCTCCTGGCGATGACTGAGCTATGCCCCTGGCGTAGCCTCCCGTTTCCTGTGCTGCATAACATGAGATCAGGCATTGCCGCTTAGGTGCCAGGGAACCTGGGGTTCCACAGAGGAATCTCAGGGCTGCGGGGAAGAATCGAGGAAGGGGGAGGTAAGCATCCCCTCCCTTCTCATCAGAGCAGCTCTGCTTCATCCTGTGTCCGATACTGGCTTTGTTGCCCAAGGTTTTCGTTTAACGGAGACTTCCGTGACTTGACAGGTTGGGCACGCCTGTACTAGCTGCCCTCGTAGGGCCTTCTTATGCTGGCCCCACGGGGCTCTGTTAGGATTCATATGAGCTTGAGTCAAGACCAGAACCTTAGACCCTGAGCCTGCCAATTCCACTGGCATAGTTTTCCCCATGAAGAAGTAGGAGGGAGAGGGACTTGAAGCTGCAGTGGGGTTGGTGGTGGGGAGGTGGGTTACTGAGTTATCGGAAAACCCAGTTTCTAAGCTTGTCATTAGAAGAGCCGTCAATGTCACTCATCCCTGCACTCATCCAGTCATTGATTAGTTTATTCATTCAATGCCGTGTAGGCTCATGCTGTTCAGTGTCATCATGGGGCCTCCTCAGGCTCACCTC
Source organism: Myotis myotis (assembly GCF_014108235.1). Lineage (NCBI taxonomy): Eukaryota > Metazoa > Chordata > Mammalia > Chiroptera > Vespertilionidae > Myotis > Myotis myotis. Next base: position 200,901,831 of record NW_023416335.1, read on the forward strand.
CGGTGTGCGTGGTTAATGCCAAGCAGATGGATAGGACGCTCATGTTAGGGCGGCAGGTGATAATGGAGGTTCTGCTCACTTGTGACTTGCTCTCTGGAGGAGGGCCGGGGGCCCTGTTCCTTTGATATCACCATATTAGGGTCATTGTCCCTCCCTTTAGGGGAAGCATGTGGAGTGAAGATGAGCAGGGTAAGGAGGACTTGATGCACAGGAGAGGGAAATGTATTTTTGTCATAGGGTTTTCACTCTCTAGACTTGTGGGTTCCAGTCCAGTCATCTGGAGTGACCAGCAGAAAAATCTTCTGCTCATGGTTGAGACTGGAGGTACACACCTCCCTCTCCCTTTTCCTCTGTCCCCCTCACTTGCTGTCTTCATCTCTGCGGATTTGTAGCTTCTATAAAAGATGCCGTTCTTTGTAGAAGTCAGAGACAGCTGGTCCTAGTTTGGGAACTGACTGCCAGGAACCAGCTGTGGGACCTTGGACAAGTCACCCAGCCACCCTGAGCTCAAGTGCAGAGGAGGGGGTTGGTCCACGTGGTTCCAAGGCCCCCCTGGCCATGCCTGGATGCCTACATTCTGTCTGACTGCTGTGTCCGGAAGCATTAAAATTTATTGTCTTCCCTGGAGCCAACTCCTGCTCCATTAAACAGCTTGTCCCTGGGGCAGATGGAGCTGGCAAAGGGCCTGTCCTTAAAAGCAACAGGTTGGGTGCTGGCAGGCTCACAAAGGAAGTCTCCAGGGAGGTCGCCTCCCTGCTGCTCTCTGCGCAGGGGGTCCGGGACTCTCTCACAGCCTGTGGACAGAGAGGAGCCCTGCCCCCAGGGAGAAGGGATTACTGAGAAGGCAGGGGGGCGGGCGGGGGAAGATGGGAGAGATGCTCCCAAAGGCAGACCCTGGGACACTTGGCAGAGGTGGCGTCAGTCATTGGGATCTCGGGTGACATGTGTGGCGGACGTTCCTGGGATGAGCTTTGGAAGGACAAGAAAGACCTCCCAGAAAGAGAGGTCATAGTAATAGCAGCTGATGCTTAGTTACCTTCCATTCTATGCAAATTCGTTACGTATATTATCAATAATACCTGAGAGCACATAGAGCCTCCATGTTACAGAGGGGAAACGGAAGCTCAGAGACCTCAAGGGACCAGCTGCAGGTGACTTGGCTGGGAATTCATGGAGCTAAGATTGGAAGCCAGGTTTGGCTCCAAGCCTCCCTTTTCCATTGCACCAGCTGAGAGAGTATGATAGGGACGGAGGGAGGGGCCCTCCATCGCCCTGGAGCCCGGGTGGAGGCGTCGGTGTCCTGGGCCTGCCATAACAAATGACCACAAAGTAGATGACTCGACACAACAGAAATGTATTCTGTCACGGTTCTGGAGGCTAGAATTCTGGAATCAAGGCTTGGTTATTTCTGGAGGCTCCGAGGGGAAATTTGTTCTGTGCTTGTCTTCTAGCTTCGGCTGGTTGCTGGCAATCTTGGTCTTCTTGGCTCATAGAGGCATCCCTCCAATCTCTGCCTCCATCCTCACACGTCGCTCTCCCTCGTGTTCTGTCTTCACATCATCCCCTTCTCTGAATGTCTCTGTGTCCACATTTCCCTCTTGTAAGGACTCCGGTCATGGGATGAAGGCTCACCCTACTCCTGTATGACCTCATCTTAACTCGAAGACCTTATTTCCAAATAAGGTCACATGCATGGGTTCCCAGCAGCTAAGACTTGAGCAGATCTTTTCAGGGGTACACAGTTCAACCCACAGCACTGGACATGGCAGTAAGGTGGGAATAGGGGGGTGGTTAGGGCTCATTCGCAGCTAGGACCCCGGAGGCTGGAGAAGCCAGCGCATGGAGAACTTATAGACCATGCTTAGAACTTTGGACTCAGTCCTAGACTAGGCAATGGGGAGTGGGGGGGGCATTGAAGAGTCTGAATTGGGGATGGGTGGTCAGACAGGCTTGGTGAGCTTTGGGAGGAAGGGGCAGGGACAAGAGGGGACTCTGGGTGCCATCAGGAGTCTTGTATAACAGCCTGGAGGAGAGATGAGCAGGGCCTGAGCCAAGGCACTGATGGAAGAGGGTTAGATCACGCAGGGCCTTAAAGGTCAAGGTTGGGTGTTGAATCATTTCTAATCCAGGTTGACAATGATCTGGATACACATCAAGGGCCTATAGGAAACTGAAGTTGAACTGGAAAAAGACAAGGCAATTGTATTAACACTCTTCTCAACTCTGCTTGCGTTTACCCTTGTCTGTATACAGAGAGACACAGCTTTGGAGTTAACCTAGGACAGCTGTGGGCAAACTATGGCCCGTTTGAAATGAATAAAACTCAAAAAAAAAAAAGACCGTACCCTTTTATGTAATGATGTTTACTTTGAATTTATATTAGTTCACACAAACACTCCATCCATGCTTTTGTTCCGGCCCTCCGGTCCAGTTTAAGAACCCATTGTGGCCCTCAAGTCAAAAAGTTTGCCCACCCCTGACCTAGGAATTCAACGTGGCGGAACAATAGGAGGGTTTGGTTGAGCCATAGTGGGGTTCATGGTGCCTTCTAGGAACCCTGTCTTGTGTGGGGTAAATTAGAACTCTAACATGGATCAGCATGGGGAAAGCATCTTGAGACAGGAGGCAGCAATGGTCATGGCCCAGCAGGCAACGCTAGCAATTGATGATGCTTTAGAGTTGGGTAGCAGAAAAGACGCCTGACTTGAACTTGGAAGAAGATAAGAATCTAGTTTCAATTCCCCTGCTTACTGAGTGATTCGTCATTTAACTTCTCTGAGCGTAGTTTCTGAAGCCGACGTCCTTGTTCTGTTTATGCATAAAGAATAAAGAAGACTGTTGTAAACTCTCGCCACTATTCTAAAGAAGGTGCTGGGCCTACATGAAAACCCCTCTATTAAACCATAATACATTGAACTTGGGGCTGTGTTTTATCCACCCCGTGTCTCTTGGACTTAGAACACCAAGGTTACTGGAAGGGTTTAAAACACACACACACACACACACACACACACACACACACACACACGTTATATATGTGTGTATGAGCATGTATGTGTATGAGCATGTATGTGTATGCATGTATGTGTATATAAACTATGTGTGTGTGTTTGTGTGTTTTCCCTCATACCTTTAAATCTGAGGTTCTCCATCAGGACAAGTTCGCCAGAGGCGAAATTTGCCAGTGTTTCTAAAGAACACAGTGTACGATCACCTTGAAAATATCAGAGCCACTTAAGCTGGCCAAGCTGCAGTCTTTGGGAAATGGAGCCTCATGCTTCCGACGGGCCACACCCCCTGGGACAGGTGAAATGCATCCGGGATGGAGGTGCCTGGCAAGTCGGGACCTTTTCAGGTGGGCAGAGAAGTGCAGTTACAGAGTACCTTTGAGGTTTACTCAGACCTGGCAGGAATTCATTTCTTTCTTGGAAGGCAGCGGAAGCTCTGTTTTACATGCTGTTTCTCTGTGGACAGAGAGGTGTTCCCCGGGGTACACTGGACTGTGTCGCTGCCGCTCTTTCCCCGCCTCCTCTTCCGTTCGCTGGTGTCCTTTAGGATCCAGGCCCTTCTCCAGGACACGTCCCCTCTGCTGAGTGCCTGCAGCACCTCTGTCTTCACCCCTGTTAAAACGCACTGCCTTGTGATGTTCTGTCCCTGGTGAGACACTCCCCTGAGCTGTGCAGAGCATTTAGAGCAGCCGTGGGCAAACTACGGCCCGCGGGCCGGATCCGGCCCGTTTGAAATGAATAAAACTAAAAAAAAAAAAAAGACCGTATCCTTTTATGTAATGATGTTTACTTTGAATTTATATTAGTTCACACAAACACTCCATCCATGCTTTTGTGCCGGCCCTCCCATCCAGTTTAAGAACCCATTGTGGCCCTCGAGTCAAAAAGTTTGCCCACCCCTGATTTAGAGGCCACGCTATGCATCTGCGGCTTCCCGGGACCGATGACCATGGGAAAGGTCACTGTATCTGTTACCTGTCCAGACCTGGATTCAGAGGGACGGGCTGGGTGGGTGGGCTGCTGATTAGGGCTGGGGTCCCCTTGCCTTCTGGCCTCCTGGATGGTTTGGTGCTCTGACTGGGGTGGCACTGATGGAAGAGGGAGGAGCCAGGCTCTCCTTCACTGCAGTCTGTTGCTGTTTGGCTGGCTGGCAGCGACCATTGCCATGCAACAGCCAGAGGTACTGCACCAGTGGGCCTCTCCCCACTGTCTGTGCATTGGCCCCTCTGTATGCCCCCTTCAGCCCGCAGCCCTGCCACAGGAGGGGACAGAGGGTACTGGAGCCGTGAACTGGGCCAATTGTCATTGAATTCTACTTGCTATACCTTTACTGATGAGCTGTAAGTTATTAACTTTGCACAGAGCTAAGATGGGGTGAGAGTGGCTCATGGCTGGCTACCTGGTTGCTTCTTAAGACTTGGAAGGTCATCTTGACTTTGTATAGATGTGACCGTGGGAATTGCTGATGGGACCTAGAAATGCTGTAACTGTCATACTCTGCTATTGCTTGCGGTATGTTTCACATTTATTAACTCACTTAAGCCTGAAGGCAATATTCTCCATTTTATATATGAGGAAGCTCAATCTCAGAGATGTTAAGTAACTTGCCCAAGGTCACACAGCAAACAAGAGGAGGAGTTGGGATTCAATCCCAGGCCATGTGACTTTATAGTCTGTGCTCTCAACCAGTATTGTACACTTCTTTTCTACTTCTAAAATGAAAGTGGAAACCCACCCATGGAGATCTTTAAAATAAAAGTAGGAGATTAACTCTTTAAGTTAGTGCTATCTTATCTATAAAGTTACAGTTTTAAGTATTTTCTTAATAAAGTAAGTAGTTAAAGGTATGCCAGACACTGTTTAAGTGATCTCATAATAGCTTATTTATCTCACAACAACCTTGAGGGGGAAAAAAAATGTTACTGTTATTCCCATTTTATAGATGAGAAAACTGAGGCATAGGGAAGTTCCATTACCTATCTAAGGTCGCAGTGCTAGGATGTGACAGAGCCAGTATTGGAACCCAGTAGTGTGGCTTCAGATGACACACCCATAAACAAAACTAGCTTACACATCGCAACAAGACAAACTTCTCGGTGGAAGAAATTCTAGGCACCGAGAACACTCTTGGAGTAGCCACATTAGTTATCAGAGCTCAGTTTATGAGACCCCCTCCAATTTTTCAGAGTGTGTTATATTCAGAATGAAAATAAAAGGCGTATAACAAATACAACCTCTTGAATTCATTGAACGCAACAACCACCAGGATTTGTGGACAGTTTGCCTACCGTTGAGCATCCCTTATGGTCTCAGTTTTCTGTTCTGAGCAGTTACTTTGAAAACTCAGCGAAAAGCTCAGAGGCTGTCTCAGTCCATTTTGTAATCTCCTTACCACATCGAGCTGTGGCTGAGCACATCACAGCCAACGTGCTGGATTGAGGGGAATTTGAAGTGTTTTGTTCCAGTAGCAGAACCTAATGAAGTGGGGAGATTCCAGGCTGGGAATTTGCGGTACAAATTCTGTGCTGTCCCAGCCTGTCCATCTACCTGTCCCAGCTCAGGGGTCCCTGGGAGGTCAGTCTTGGGAGGTCAGGCAGAGAAGGTGATGGTGGTACCGGTGGTGTTGGGTGGTACCATGGACCACACTGTGCTGGGAGCCCCCAACGCCTGGTTTTCCCTTTGAGGGCCCGCGCTCAGTGCAGCCCTCCTGTTCAGCTTCATAGCCTTATTTTACAGTTGGCAGAAGAGGACACGTTGCGAAAGAAACTCCCCTTGCAGTCCAAGCTCTTGGCCATCTGAACAGCCCCACTCCACAATCTGCCAAATTGCTAAACTCAGAAACAGTTAACGGTCTTGACATATCTGACAGCTTACAAAACCGGCCCGCCCTGCGTTTGATCGCCGCAGTGGTGTACGTGGAGTATGAAACGAACGTCTGTCTTGGGAGGGTCTGAGTTAATCACACTCCCCCCCCCCCCCCTTATTCATAAAGGGTTAAGTTTCATAAGAGTCAGGCTCAGGTGCCTGTTTCTCTCCTCTACCCACACCCTGTTTATGCCTCTCCCATCACCTTCTTGGTTGTTGTTCTAAGAGAAAATTGACTCATTTTTAACATTTAACAAGCCTCCCCCTCCCATCAGTAGGTGTGTGAGCAGCTGGGGATTTTACCATCTGTGAACCCTTTACCCTCCCAGCAGATAGTCTTTCTACTTCGTGGCGCTGTGCATCCAACCCGCTCCACGTGCCTTCTCTGTGCCCCTCTACTCTCTTTCTCGCGCCAGGAATCAGGCTGGATGGTGCTGGGCATGGGGTGACCTCAAAGCTTTCCTTCCTTCCGGAAAAATGTGCCAGGCGTTTCGTGTCGGGGAAGAGAAGTGAGTACACAGGGTTCTTGCCCTCAAGGGGCTCGTGAATTTGGGAGGAGAGGCAACAGCATGGACGTTACTAATTGCCGTTTATCAAGTGCTCAGGATGCGCAAGGCACTGGTTTCCCTGAATGGTTCCGTCTAATCCTCACACAGCCCTGAGAGTTTGGGAATTTCCTTCTCATGTTAGCGATGAGAAAGTGGCCAGGAGGATCCTGGGCCCAGGTTACATAGCTAGCAGGTGGTGGGGCGAGCAGCCCGTCTTCAGAGGACAAACAATATTATAACCATTAGTAGTAGTAGTAGTAGTAGTAGGAACAGTTATTGAACGCCTCCTACGAGCCGCATGCCAAGTGCTTACGCCCACTATCTTTCTGTCTCCATGAAATGCTACGGGGACGGTTTTATCAGAAGGCCACGACCTGCCGTGAACACACGGTGGGAGGTAACAGCATGGGGCTGATAAAGCCTGATTCTAGAGCTTCCAGGCTCCTCACCCCTGGCCTATCCCCTCCGGCTACAGCAGTGCCCACTTGTCCCCAGCCCAGCCACATGTTAGAGGGAAAGGGAGGGAGACTGAATATGACGGCAGCACACAGGCCTGGAGTGGGATGATCCCGAGGCCTGGGTTCTGTGTTCACCCCAAATGGGGTGTATGAGTCCGTCAGCAGCATTTCCAGGCCCTGTGGTCGCAGTGAGCCGGACAGAGGGACCCCCGGAGCTTGATGCTCAGGGCAAGGGGACCGCGATGAGGTAGGTCCCTTCCGGCGGGGGTGAGCGCTATGGGAAAACACACAGGAGAGTGGGGTCACAGGGGACCCCAGAAGGCCTCTCTCAAGCGGGGACACTTGAGCTGCAGTCCACGTGATGATCGGGGTGAAGAGGGGCGTGGCTGAGGCAATGGAAGGCAAAGAAAGTTCTGGAAGCAGCAGCAGCTTGCTGGTTGGACCAGAATGTCCTGGGTGTGCTCTGAGATCTGTGAGTGGCTCTCTGCGGCTGAAGGGTGGCATTCGGCGGGGTGAGGTGGACACCGTGTGGCTCCCTCTGAGGGGGCTGCTCTGTAAGCAGCAGGGTTGGGGCCTCCTTTACCAGAAGGCCCCCTGTGAGCCCAGGGGTGAGACGTGCTCCCTCATCCCTTGGCCGCTTGCCTGGAGGGTGGAGAAGCTCACGTTTGAAATAAAAGGGTTGGCACTCTTGTCACCTCTAAGCCCAAGGGCCATGATTTGTGACCACAGGGTGAATGGCATGAGTGCATACCTGTTCATCTTCTTTTAATGATAAAAGTATGAAAACTGCCGTCTCTTCGATTTGTCCCCTCCCAAGCACATCCACACGCAACGGTGACAGTCACACTCCTTCCGTGCTCGTTGTGTGCGCCTCATTGGGTTGAGCGCTTTTGTTGCATTAGGCCTTTTAGACAACTCTGTGAGCCGAGTACTGTTTTTATTCCCACTTGCAAGATGTGAAAGCTGAGGTCAGGAGAGATGAAGTATAAAGAGCCCAAGGACACACAGTTGGGAGAACAGGCCAGGTACCATTGTGCCCGTTTTACAGAGGGAGAAGACTGAGGTGCGGTGATGGAAGAGATTTGGGCCTGGAATCTGGGTGATCTGATGGTCTACCAGCAACAGGAAAGGTGGTAGAATTGTCTCCTGTGTGCCTTGCCCTGACTTGTTCAAGCCCTCAAGGCGAGCAGGAGCGGCAGTCCCGGCGGCCAGACCCCTTTGGACATTTCTAAAGCCCATGTCAGGCCTGCCTCTGGTTCACCTACCTGTTCTGTGCAGCCCGTTGTCCCCAAATCTCTCATGCGCCCCAGGTCCCCCCAGCTCACCTGGGCCACTTTTAAAAGGGCTGTTTCCTGGGCCTCCACATAGGCCTGTTGGGTCAGGATCCTGCTCACCAGGCCCCGGAATCTGCATTGACCTCACCCCAGGCAGTCCTGAGAGATGTTTAGGTTAGAGAACCATCAGCCTCGGCCTCAGTACTGAGACCTCGAGGCGTGGAAATGGCCGTGGATTCACTCTGAGGTTCACTCTGATGCTGAAACACAGGACCGTGGTTACTTTGGCCAGGGGAGAGGCTCTTAGATCATCCGCCCCAGGCGTTTGGGGACGTGCTGGAAATAGCTCAGTGGCCCAGTGTTTCTATTTTGTATCAGTGTGATTAGGTGTGTCTGGGGGCTACAGCCTAACGTTTTTTGGGTAACTTTTAAAATTTTTGTAGTAAAATATATATAACATTTTAACCATTTTTAGTGTTCAGTTTAGTGGCATTAAGTACATTCTCATTGTTATGCATGCAGCCCAATCTAGAAGGCTACTTTGGCAACACCGAAGGAAGGAAGGAAGGAAGGAAGGAAGGAAGGATGGAAGGATGGATGGAAGGAAGGAAGGAAGGGAGGAAGGAAGGGCGGGCTGTGCACACAGTAGGTGCTTAATTTTTCAGATGACAGTGGAGCCCTGGGGATTATTGGGGTGATAGGGTACATTATTTTGCATTTAGTAAGCTGTTCCCCTTTTGACTTCCTTATGAGCAACTTAACCTCAGTCTGAGATGGTGAAGGAGAGGCTGGCCAGCTATGCTTACCGTTCGCTTTCTATTTCTGGGCCAGGCAGGACGATGAGTTCATTGTCTGGTCAATGCCAAGGGCCACGTCCCCTGCCTCCCCCAATTCTCCCCATAATGGAGAAGATCTCACAGTAAAAAATCCAAGTTTCCCCCCAGCTCGTGGGTGGGTGTAAGAGGCAGCCCACGGTCATGACTGGGACTAAGGTTTCCAGTGCTGCCCACTGCAGACCGCTCTGGTTGAGAAGCAGACAAATGGGCCTTTTTATATTTAAGAGGAGATGTTTTTTTAAACCGTGTATCAACAAAAGATCTGTAGACGATTTTGTTAGACATTTCACACTGCTGACTTCATAAGTGCAAGAGCACTCACGACCCGTTTGTGTTTTTGGTGCGTTCGGGTTTATTTCTGTGGTTGCCAGGCTCTGAGGAGCCCACAAAAGCTGGCCTGTTCAGGGGTGGAGCGTGTTGCCAGTGGGATGTTGGTGAGGCTCACGGCAGGGTGGGGAGGGCATGAATCAGCCGGTGGATGCAGAGTTCCAGAAGCACTGAATTTTGCAGCTGGGAGGGATCTTATACAGAGTACACCCCCCCCCCGCCCCCCATTTCAAGATGATATTGAGACCCAGAAAGTGGGGGGGGGGGGGGGGTCCTTTCCCAAGTTCACAGGACTCATAGGAACTCAGCCCAATGCTGGCTTCCGGGTCTCAGTCCTCTGACTCTCCAGTGCCTCAGACCTTCCGGAACCTTGAACTCTGGCTTCGGTCGAGTACAATAGAAGTGTTCCTGAAGCCAAAGGTCCTTTCCAAATTCCCTCGTGTAGCTTGTGACTTCCCTGTTTTTCTTTTCCTGTGTTTGGGTAGAATCCATCTTTGCTCCAGAGCAGACCTTTCCATTTGAGTTTCTTTCCCAAGATCTTTATCTTCTTGATTATGTTTTGGACACCCAACCAGCCCCCGCCCCCTCGGTTCTGAGGAGGCCCCTGGGCGCATTGGCTCTCTCTCTCCAGGATGGCAGCACAGCTGGTTGGAAAATGGAAAATTGAGTCATCGGCTTTCTGGCGTGGCTTATCTTTTCTCAGAGGTCTGAAGTCCCATCTGATATTATTTAGTCTGGGAAGTGATTTGGATGTAAGCAACAGAAATGACTCAACAGAGCTCTCTGTGATTCGCATTCTGGACGAGGCCTTGGAAACTGGCTGAATTCCATGGAGAGAGACCACCAGGTGAGAGCCAGACCTTCACATTCCCAGCAAAAACCAGGAAGGTCCTAGGCCAGTGGTTCTCAACCTGTGGGTCGCCAACCTGTGGGTCGAGACCCCTTTGGGGGTTGAACGACCCTTTCACAGGAGTCGCCTAAGACCATCGGCAAACGCATATATAATTACATATTGTTTTTGTGATTAATCACTATGCTTTAATTATGTTCAATTTGTAACAATGAAAATACATCCTGCATATCAGATATTTACATTACAATTCATAACAGTAGCAATATTACAGTTATGAAGTAGCAATGAAAATAATTTTATGGTTGGGGGTCACCACAACATGAGGAACTGTATTAAAGGGTCGCGGCATGAGGAAGGTTGAGAACCACTGTCCTAGGCTCTTGTGACATGCTAACCTCTCAGCTGCGAGGTCAGATTAATTAACTAACTCCGGGGTGTTTATTGAGGACTTGTTTTGTGCTGGCTTCACTCAAAATATGGGATAGAAAAAGAAATTTAACATGGCCTCTGACATTAGAAAGAGGCATGGAGTAGGCGCCCAGGTGTCTATGGAAGGGCTTAATTCCATGTTTCTGTTTCCTTGCTATCCTTAAAGAATGAGAGATGGTATGGAAAACAGTATGGAGATTCCTCAGAAAATTAAAAATAGAGCTACTGTATGACCCAGCAGTTCCACTTTGGGTATTTTTCCAAAGAAAACAAAAACACTAATCGAAAAGATATGTGCACCCCTGTGTTCACGGCAGCATCATGTACAATAGCCAATATATATACATGGAAGCAACCTAGGTGCCCATCGATAGATGAATGGATAAAGATGTGGTACATATCTACAACTCAGCAATAAAAAAGAATGAACTCTTGCCATTTGCAACAACATGGGTGGACTGGGAGGGTATTACGCTAAGTGAAATAAGTCAGACAGAGAAAGACAAGTACTGTATGGCAGCTGTTGCGTAGAAGGAGTAAGATTGAACTTGGGTCCGATTGAGTTGAGTCTCTGCTCCATCCCCTGACTGCACCCCTGGACAAGCCATGCAGGTCCCCAGCCCCCAGCCCCTCACCATGGAATGGAGGCACGCTGATTCATCTTGGGACCATAGGCACGTCACTTAACCTCTCTGACCTCTCATTTCTCATCTTTAAAATGAGAGGCTATGAAGATGCGTGTGGAAGGCCCATTGGGACAGGCAGGCTGCTAAACAGGTATTCATTATCGTCATTCCCATGTCAGGAAGGGGCTGTCTACTGCTTTATCTCGAATAAGGTTTAAAAAACACACAACTATATTCTAACATGGGTAACTTCTCTCTCTCTTTTTTTTTTAAGATTTAAAAAAAAATTTATATAACTTACAAAATGATCACCCAATAAGTCTAGCACGTCAACGTGGGCAACTTCCAGTTGCCAGGGGGTAGACGCGTCCCCTGGGCTGTGTCCTTGGGTTCCCAGCCTGACTGTCCCCAGCCAGCCATTCCCACGGGGTAACTCTTTAGGCCAAGCATATTGGAGATAAAAGCAGACTGGTTAAGCATCCTGCTCGGCAGGCCCAGCTGACCAGGAGCCATGTTTCGGGTTACCTGCTGCCTCTGGGTGGCCTGGCTCACCACCCTCTTCATCAGCATGGATAATCAAGAGACACACAGAGCTGTTATTTGTGATCGAAAAACACAGACAATGGTCACATAAGATCAGCCCTAAGTAACTGGTCCCTTTTATTTCTGATAGACATTTGAGGAAAAAGGCCCGAATTTGAATAAAACCATGTGCTTTGCCCAGCTGGTGGTGTTCATTGGTTGAGTGTTGACCCATGAACAAGGAGGTTAGGGTTCGTTTCCTGGTCAGGGCACATGCCCAGGTTGCAGGCTTGATCCCCAGTGGAGGGCATGCAGAAGGCAACCGATCAATGATTCTCTCTCATCATTGATGTTTCTCTCCCTCTCCCTTTCTTTCTCTGAAATCAATAAAAATATATATTTTTTCAAAATAAAAACCACATTTGCTTTTTGCTCTCACCACCCTTCAGTCGTTTCCTTTGGGGATTGAAATTAGAAATCATTTGTCACTTTCCCCCATACATTATAGGCTTGGGGGATAAAATATCTTTTTTGGTTTCTGTTAACAAAAGAAGATTTCAGGCTAAGTCAGAGGATAAAAGAAAATGGAAAGTAAAGATTGGTTTCTGAATTTGCGGAAGTTTCCAATACTATTCAACCACAGGAAAGCCAAAAGCTTTAACTATAGGTACAGACTGGAATAATAAAGTTCAGAACATGAAAAAGGGGGTGGGGATTAGTTAGGTAAATTAGGTTAGAGGTCAGGCTTCCGGTGTCCAAATACCATGAGACTCAATTTCTTCTTTTGAGTTGGAGTTAATACCCTCTGCGCCGTAGACCTGGAGATTGTAGATAATTGAGAGACGTGTGAACGAATGAACGCTCAGTGTCAGATCCAGTCAGAGAACGGCAGACAGATGTGTACCTTCAGCCTCTGCATCAGAGACAGAATTGTGTCCCGTTGAAACAGTGGTTCTCAACCTTCTGGCCCTTTAAATACAGTTCCTCATGTTGTGACTCAACCATAAAATTATTTTCGTTGCTACTTCATCACTGTCATGTTGCTACTGTTATGAATCATAATGTAAATATCTGATATGCAGGATGGTCTTAGGCGACCCATGTGAAAGGGTCATTCGACTGCCAAAGGGGTCGCGGCCCACAGGTTGAGAACCGCTGCGTTAAAAACTTCCTGGATGTGTAAGGAGCCCAGTTTTTCTCTCTTTATATCTGGTCTATTCTGCTTCCATGAAGTACCTGGACCCAGACGATACTTGTCGAGAACGGGGCGCCCAGTCCTCTGCGGCTTCCTGCCTCAGTTGGAAGGACGCGGGGTTCTTCTATGTCTTAGTGACTTGCTTGAGCGAACTGCTGAGAATGTTAGGTTCCCACATACTGACTGAGGAAAGCCCTGGGCGTTGACACGTATTGAGATCAGAAGGAAGTGAAAGACAACAGTGCCCTCCCTGCTGTTTCTGTGGCCCTCCCTGACCTGGCCCAGCTTCCCTCTCTGCAAAGTCGCTCCCCCTGGACCGTGGACATCCAGGAGCCTACGTCTCCTGCCAGCCTTTTCCGAGCAGAACCTCCTGTAAACAGATGCTTCCTGCGTCCTCACTCCTCCGGACAGACGGACGGACGTTGGGGCCTGCTCCCAGGGATGTGAGCTCCTTTGGCTCCTGCTGGAGGAGTGACCTGGATCATGGAGGAAATGTTATCCCTCTTTGTTTATTTGGGGTGGTGTGGTTTCTCAGATTTTGAGAAAGCTGGTTATTACTTGATTTAGTGACCAAAGATTAGAGATTGACTGGAAACCAGGATTTAAAGGAGCACTGTCCGGGAGCTCTGGGGCTGTTCTTTGGAGGAGGGTTAGGTCTCATGATAGAAGGTCTTTCTTGGTGCTGCTGAAGACCCACTGCGTTCAGGACACCGGGGCGGGGACCTTGGTGTGATGAGTGGCTTGGGCATGGGCCTGTCACGGCGTGGGTTATCCTGAAGCTGTCTGCCTGCGCCTGAGCAGGCCCTCTCTTTGGTGTCACCCTCCAAGGGCAAGAACGTTTGGATGATGTGACACTTTGCCACTCGGACTTGAAGATATTTGTATTGGCTTGGAAAACATTAAATGTGCAGGAGAGAGAGAGAGCGCGAGAGCGAGAGAGAGAGAGAGAGAGAGAGAGAGAGAGAGAGAGACCTCTTTCCAGGGGTTTGGGCTTTAAGATGAGGGCTGGGGTGGGAGTGGAGGAGGCCCTTGGTTGTGTGAAGGGAGGAAGGGAGTCAGGAATGTTCTTCATCATCATCGTTTCGTATTTGATCAAATCTAAGAAGGCTACAAGTGTAAGATGCATCCCTATTTCAGAGAAGTTAAAAACACGAAAATAATGTGCACCCAGGAATCGTGGCTGGCCATCTACTTGGCGCTTTCCTTTCCTCCCATCTTATGGGTGAGAAAACAGGGACACGGATGGGCGAGGAAATGTGCAGAAGATCCCTCAGCCGGCTAGTGGATTGCCAGGACGCCCTAGGGCTCACTCTTAGCCACCTCGCTCTGCTCCCCAGCAGTGAACTTGGCGTTACGTCTCACATGTGTGTCTAAACACTTTGATGTCGACACGTTGACCCTGCTGCACTCCATCACCTTCACGAAGTAACCTAAACCGCATTTCCATGACTTCACAGGACTCCTCTTTGTCGGGATGGACCCAGGGTTGTGAAATGCTGCTTTCTGTGTGTTTCAGGTTCACTCATCTCCCCCTCCTCGCCTACATCAGGTAGGTCTCTATGGATAACACTCAGAGATAATGACCGTTTGCCCGTTATCTCGGTCTAGAGAACCTGTCGCTACTGGCTGTGTCACTTTGGCAGATGCACTTGTTTCCTCACCAGTAAAAGGGGAATAACACTTGTGTTCAGGATGGTCTTGAGAAAGGGAAGGCTAAATAGCGTTTACTAAAGCGGCTGGCATTCAACCTGGCATAGAACGGAAGCTCAAAGTATATTCTGCTTATTTCCCCCTCTGCCCTGGGTCACCCAGATGGTAGGTGGCCACAGGCTCAGAACCGGACCCCTTTCTAACGCCCCGGGCCACTTCCCACAGACACAGAGAGGGGGTGGCCCTTTATCCTCTTGTGCCTGTAACCACTGACAAACGCCCTGTTATTTTACAGCATAAAAGGCCCCACCTGGCTGACTTTGAAGGGAGTTTTAATCGAAACCCAGCCTGAATGTGTGCACTGCCCCGGAGACACCAGGCCTTCCTGCTTCTTGCAATAACAAGGGTCTGTGCCCGGCTTTCTTACTTTTGGGAGAAAGATGGGACTGTCTCTATATTGTTACAAAGGTCTGTTTTTTTAGTAAGTCTGAAAACGCTCAACATTTCCCTGGGAAACTCACTGCAGCCGCGTTGGTTCTCCCTTTCCCCTCCTTGGGTTCATCCCCATCCCACTGCGTAGCCTCAGAGGGACAGAGGAGTGAGGCTCGGTGAGTGAGGTTCGGCGTTGCATAGACTCACTAGGAGGGAAGGAGGAAGGGGAGAGATGGGGAGGGTGAGCTGTTAATAGGCTACAGCTGCAATGGTCGTTCCCTCTGACCACACTTCAGGAAGAATAACATCTGAGGCGCCGCATGGCTCCCCCCAAGGCCCCGAGTGCCTCTTTGCCCCCAGCCCGGGGCTCCCCACCCACTTCTCCAACACCTTTATCTCCCTCACCCCGATGGCAGCAACTGAAGAGATACTTAGGCACTTGACATCCTGGACAGGCAATAATTCGACACACTATTGTGCTCTCAATTTTCAAAGATCTGTCGGGGAAAATGTCGGCATTAGTGACTACAGATAATTCTGGGACTTTCTTCGGGAAAGTCTCTATTTAGAACTTCCCTAGCTTTTGGCAGCATCTTTAACTCGTTGAGTTGATTTGGATCTAGTGTTATAATAAAGCCATCCGTTTTAAGTGGGAGAAATAATATACAACATGGAAGAAGCATAAAAGCCTCTCTAGCCCTGGCTGGTTTGGTTCAGTGGTTAGAGGACTGAAGGATCAAGGGCACGGACCTCAGTTGCAGGCTCGAACCCCAGCCCAGGGTGTGTGCTGGAGGCAACCCATCAATGTGTCGCTTTCACATTGATGTTTCTCTCTCTCTCTCAGTCTCTCTCTCTCTCTCTCTCAGCCTCTCTCTCTCTCTCTCTCCCTCCCTCCCCCCCTCTTCCCTTCCACACTCTCTAAAAAATCAATGGAAACATATCCTCTGGTGAGGATTAACAACAACAACAACATTGTTTTTCTCTTTACACCGTATATGTGTTCACACAGCTGAGATCCTGACCCTCGTGGTCGTTCGAATTCTGCGGATTTAACGTAAACCCCTTCCCATGCCTCACGTTGTTACCTTTACCAACACTGCCATGTTCTGAGTAGTCCACACACTGTAATTTAGTAGCGATGTCCCTAAGTGAACTATGATTTATGAAATTCTTCCTCCAATCTTGGACATTGAGGCTGTTTATAGTGTTTGGCCACTGAAAGGGAAGTACTATAGGAAACGTCTTTGCGCATAAATCTTTCAGCTTCTGTTCAAATCCCGCCTGGGTGTAATTTCCCAGGAGGGAAATCGCTGGAGGGGAAGGCTGTAAACATCTTCACAGCGCCAGCCACGCGGTGCGTGCGGGGGTATTTTAAAACTCCGTGTTCTCTGTTAGCATCTTGGGCCGGCGAAATGTCGGGAGAAACAGAGACACATGGACAGTTAAGAAGATAACTCCCATCTTTAACTCACCTAGACATACGGAGATGAACATACGGGTGTGGGCAGGTGGGTGGCTGCCTGGAAGGCTCTTCAGGGGTGGGCAAACTTTTTGATTCGAGGGCCACAATGGGTTCTTAAACTGGACCGGAGGGCCGGAGCAAAAGCATGGATGGAGTGTTTGTGTGAACTCATATAAATTCAGAGTAAACATCATTACATAAAAGGGTACAGTCTTTTTTTTTTTTTAGTTTTATTCATTTCAAACGGGCCGGATCCGGCCCGCGGGCCGTAGTTTGCCCATGGCTGCTCTAGCTCCTCGTTGCCCTGAGCATGTCTTTCGTTGAGGGAGACCTTACCTGCAACGCTGTCTCTTGCTCATGGAGAGAAGGTACTGTCTGGCCAGCAGCCGCACGGCCGCCTGCGGGAGCTGCCTCCCTCTCTCCTTGAGCAAAGCCGACATGGTTGGACCTCCCTCGTGCATCCCCAGCTCCTTCTGTGCACTGACTGGCTCATGACCTAATGTGTCTACAGCAGTGATGGCGAACCTTTTGAGCTCGGCGTGCCAGCATTTTGAAAAACCCTAACTTAACTCTGGTGCCGTGTCACATATAGAAATTTTTTGATATTTGCAACCATAGTAAAACAAAGACTTATATTTTTGATATTTATTTTATATATTTTAATGCCTTTTAACAAAGAAAAATCAACCAAAAAAATGAGTTCGTGTGTCACCTCTGACACGCGTGTCATAGGTTCGCCATCAATGGTCTATATCATGTCCATGACAGTGAGATTTGGGGCTGGAATAGAAGAGGGTTTTGAGGTGCTCTCTTGGGGGATAATTAGAAAAAGAAGGGGCTGGGTGGGCATCAGAACGGTAGCTTATTTAACTTACTGCGTGCTTACCTTGTGCCCCGCTGCTCCAAACACTTGACATGAATTAACTTATTTAGGCCTCACAACAGCCTTACTGAGTAGGCATGTTGTCCCCATTTTACAGATGAGATCACCGAGGCCAGGTGGTTGAGCATATTGTCAAGGTCACATAGGATGTGAGCCCCTGTGTATTAGTTTCCTTGGACTGCCCCCACCGAGCACCACAAATGGGTGCCTTAAAACAGCAGAATGTATTCTCTCACTGTCTGGAGGCTAGAAATCTGAAAGCCAGGTGTGGGCAGGGCTCTGCTCCCTCTGTGTAGGGGAGAATCTTTGTCTCTTGTTAGCTTCTGGTGGCTCCAGCAGTCCTTGGCTTGTAGCCGCATCGTTACAATCTCAGCCTCCATCTTCTCAGGGCCTTCTTCTCTGCATATTTCTATGTGTCCTCTCCTCTTCTTATCAGGACACAGTCATTGGACTGAGGGCCAACCCTGGTCCAATAGGGCCTTATCTTAATTTCACTAATTACATCTACGGAGACCCTATTCCAAAAAGGTCCCATTCTGCGGTTCCAAGCTGCCCAGCCTTCTGTACCGGAGGGAAGAGGGTAGGTGTGGGGTTCGTGCCCTGCCATGCTTGAGGTTACCTAGAATATCTCCCCTCGCAAGCAGCTGCGTATTCAGGGGGACTCTGAAGCTGTGGGGGACCCCAGAGGCAGACCTAAATGTCTCCAAGTCATAAAGTCAGACTTGGAGCAGCAGCCACCGAGAAGAAAGTATTTTGGCATGTTATCTGCATCACTGCAAAATTAATTTATAAGCATTCCAGGGAAACCGGGGGGCCGAGGGGGAAGAGCGTGTGAAATTCTCCAGGGGGAAGGGCGGGCACATGGAAAGTGAGTGCACAATGCCCATAGTTACTCATTTAAAGTGTGCAGACTGTAATTAATAGGATCTGGACTGCCGGGGCTGTCTCTCTCGTTTTATTTAAGTGAACATAAAACGTAATTTATAAGGGCTTTCCTAGGTTAACTGCCAATTTCAGTTCCTTGAACTGTTTTTCCACAGGGTCTTACGTTTCTCAACAATAAAATCCGTCTACCCCGTTAGGGTTTTCGGGACAGAATTTGCGCTGAGCTTGGGGGTCAAGGCGGGTTCTCCGTCACCCCAGACACTCGGACCCTCTGCCCTTAGACCAGCCTGAAGGTGCCAATTCCTGTTAATTCTCTGTTAATGTGAGCGTTTTTATGTCATTGAGGTGACAGTTGTGTATAAAAAAGACTCCTGAAAAGACGAAAGCTGCAAATCATGGGAAGCTAGCCTTTAAGTTAAGAATCTTACTCTTCAACTTATAAATGTAGTAAAATGCTAACACTCCCGTTTAGGGTAACTGTTGTAAAACTAATTTTTTATTTTTCAATTATAGTTGATGTACACGTTAGTTTCAGGTGTAGAACATAGTAATTAGACATTTATATACCTTACTAGAGGCCCAATGCATGAAATTCGTGCAAGAGTAGGCCTTCCTTCCCCTGGCTGCCGGCACCGGCTTCCCTCCAGCACCCAGGACCCAGGCTTCCCTCCAGCCGCCAGCAGGCATCCGGGACTCAGGCAGCCCTGGCTTCGTTGGGAAGGTCGTCCGGTCTAATTAGCATATTATGCTTTTATTATTATAGATGAGGTGATCACCCCAGTAAATCTTGTACCCATCTGACACCACTCAGTTATTACAATATTTTTTACTATATTCTCTATAGGGTAGCATTTGATTCATATTTGAGCCTTTAATAAACTTAACTTTCTTTTAACATTTTAAATTGCATTAAAAAAATTTAGTATATTGCACTAGCTGGTTTGTTCAGTGTAATCAGCGTTGGCCGGCAGACTGAAGGGTCGCGGGTTCAATTCCGGTCTCAAAGGCATGCACCTCTGTCACAGGCTCAACCCTGCCCCCCCGCCAACCGGCCCCCCAAGTTGGGATGTGTGCAAGAGGCATCCAATCGATGTGTCTCTCTCATGTCGATGTTTCTTTCTCTCTGCCTCTCCTTCTCCCTTCCACTCTCTCTAAAAATCAATGGGAAAAATATCCTCAGATGAGGATTAATAAATATTTTTTAAATTTAGTATATTAATATCCTTTTTAGTACTTCAGTTGTCTGACAAAGAAATACTTACATAATATCAATCTAATACCTCAAACTTAGAAATACAGTGACTCTTAAGTTTCTTCAATGCTCCAACATTACATGTAAACTTAGAAGATTTCAACTTAAAATCGGGAGGCAAATAAATTATTTAATTAAATCTTTCATATTGTTATTGCAAGGTAGACCTACTCAAATAGGTCTAAATAGGTCTTAAAATATAGTAATCGTAAGGATTTTCTTCTTAAACATTTCTGTACTTACTCTTTTAAATAGCCTTATTGAGACATAAAATTCACCTATTTTAAGTGTAGAACTGAATGAATTTCAGTATGTTTACGGAGTTGTACAACCATCGCCACGACCTAATTTTAGAACATTTCCATCACTTTAAAAAGAAGCTTTGTGTCTATTTACCGTCACTCGCCATTCCAACCCCAGGCCTTAGGCAACCACCAGCCTACTTTCTGGCTGTATATTGGCCTGTTTTGGACATTTTCCTTATTTACCTTGAAATCATGCTGGGTTGGGGTTTTAAGAAAACAATTTTGCCACGTCAAACAATTTTGGGGTCCCCAGCAGTTTGGGGGGTTACTGCCTCAGTGGCCTGAAGTTGATGATCTGACCCCTAGCTGGGGAGCTAAGCTCCCCCTCTGATTGGGGCTCTTGCAGCCGATGATCCAGGCCTAAGGCCCTTCCTACCTAACTCAAAAGTCTCCCCTCCGCTTCCTGCCTGTCTGCTGGGCTCGCTGCTCCAAGACCTGAAGTGGGAGCTGACTGAGCACTCCATGGGGGTCTCCGGCCCCGAGGCCACGGTTCTGAGGTCATGCTCAGGCCGCCATGCAGCCTAGACCACGGTCCATCATCCTCACAGGCTCACCCAGGGGCCACGCCCACCCAGCAGCCTCTTGGCCCAGCCTTAGGTTCCGCCGCTCCAGGTTCCCCAGCAGGATGGTTTAGAAAGCAACCCCCCAGCAGGGACTTACAGATCTCTGTTTATTTAGAGATCCGTGCTCATGGCAGCATTATTCGCAGTAGCCAAAAGGTGGAAACGGCCCTCATGTCCATTCATGGATGACTAGATAAGCAGAATGTGGTCTGTACACACAATGGAATATTATTCCCTCTTAAAAAGAGTGAAATTCGGACACAGGCTATAATATGAACGAAACTTGAAGTTTCTAAGTGAAATAAGCTAAGTCAAATAAGCCAGACACAAGAGGACAAGCACTATGTGATTTCACTTCTATGAGGGATGAGAGTAGTTAGATTTGTAGAGAAAGAAAGTAGAATGGTGGGTGCCAGGGGCTGAAGGGAGGGGATTGGGGAGTTAGTTGGATACATTTTCAGTTTGGATGATTAAAAAAAAAAGTTCTGGAGATAGATGGCGTTGTTGGTGGCACATCAGTGTGAATGTACTTCATGTCACTGAATTGTACACCTAAGGTTGCTCTCCATGCTCTCTCAGTGGGCGGGCTGCAAACCCTACTGGCCAGAAAGATCATTTTTTCAGTTTTGCATCCTGCCATTTTTCTTGCTTAATCAGAACCATTTCTGAGCGTACTTTTCTTCAATCTTATATAATCGTACCTTGAGATCCACACAGCATGGCTCTAGGACACCCCCGCCCCCAGATACCGAAATCCGCGGGTGCCCAAGTGCCTTACATAAACTGGCATCGCACACTGCGCCTCATTTTCTTTGCTTGTGTGAGAGTCATCGGACCACATTGTCTCCGAAGACCCTTCCTGTCCGAGATGCACCTGATTCTGCACTCACCTGTCTGATTGACAGCTGGTTTGCACTTGAGCAGGGACCCTGTGCTTTTTGGAAGTAGGCACGACCCTCTGCTCCAGGCATGTGCCTTTGCAGATGGGCTAGAATCATCCAGAAGAGGAAATGCGGTGACTGCAGAGGCCCTGGTTTTGGTGAGTGTATTTGGTGGCCCAGTCTCCGGCAGGTCAATGGTGTAATGTAGACAGTATATCTTCAAAGCTGAGTATCAGAGTCATCGTCCCCCCCTCCCCGCCATGGCAGGTTTCTGTGGCAGTAAATTGCCCGGCTTTTAGGTGAAGCCGTGTCTTTTCTCTTCCCGAGTTCTACCAAGTGCATTCATCTAATGCTCAGATTTATACCCTTGACCTTCATCTGCCAAAAGTTTAATTTGCTTTTTCTACAACCACCTCCCAGGCTGGGCATCAGGAGCTCCGAGGAGCTTGTAGGAGGAGGAGAGACTGACATGGAACTTAGCTATAATTAGGTTCAGATTATTCCCAAGTGACATAAAACCTCAAATCCCTCCGTATTCTTTAGTCGTTGCTTCTAGGGGCTCCAGTAAGGAGAAACGATCTGGAAATGGTTTTGAATGGCTCTGGGCTGTCCCTGCCCAGGAGACCGTGAGCAGGAAGGAATAGAAACTGGAAAATTGAAGTTGGATCATGGGATTAATGAAAGCTTAGGGTGAACTCGTCCCTTACCTCAGAGCTTTGGGGCTCCTGAAAGGTCACCTGGAACACGATGTGTGAATGTCTATAAAGCACCCAGAGGCCCTGGTGAGTTGGAGAACCTGGGCCACCGTTCAGCACGGCCTTTTTGCCTGGCCTCTTCCAGGCCTGAACATTTCTAAGCTGTGATGTGGCTCATTTCAGAGAAGTGGGGGAAAGCTTGCAGGTTTGGATCCCAGCTCTGCCACTGACAAGCTGGGTCATTGGGGAAATTCTTCAACCTCTCTGAGCCTCAGTTTCCCTGTCTTTAAAATGGGTGTGATACCGCCTATTTCCAGGTGGTTGTGAGGAATAGAGGAGAGACACCAATAAAGATGAGTGCGTATCGAATGCGTGTAGAGTTGTTTAAGGCACCTGGTGGTTCCACAAGAATGTCTCCGCTTTGTTTTGCTTTATGATTTTGTTTTAACGCCTTTGCTAAGAAGGCCCTTGGAGTAATTTTGAGGAAGTCTGGTAGGAAAGGGCATGTCAACTTCTTTGTTCTTTTGCTGTGAGGAAGTGGTCTGACCTGATACCCTTTAGCAGAAAGAATATCTTCCGTGAAACCCTGAGGTCACTTGACCTGTTGTTTTATTTTCATTCATTTGGACCCAATGTGCTGAGTACCTACTATGCACTAAGCACTTGGGCAGAGGGCACATAGGGAGGGCCTACAAGAAAGGCAGGCCTGGGGGCTCGGCTGCTAGGGACGAGAGTGGGAGGGGGTGAGAGGCAGGTCCTGCTCCCCCAGCTACCCCTGTGGGACCTTTGACCTTTGGCTGTTCTGCCTCCTCACTGGGCCCAGTTTTTGGTGTGTGTTTCCCCTGCAGTGTGCAAAAGGGCTTGTACTTTGTGTTAATTGCTCATTCAAGTCTGGCCTTTCTCACGTCTACTCCAGAAAATAAAAATTAAAAGCCACCAAATGTCTAGTAATGAGAGTGCTTAGCTCCGTTTTATCCCCAGAAAAAGCGAAGGGCTTAAGGGGAAGCTTTGAGCAAAGCTCTTCCAAAACAGTAAAAAAGCAGAGTTTAGTATTCCGCCGCGGTTCGCCGTTTCATCATGCCGCGTTCCTTTGGCAAGAGATGCTTTAGTCTGGGGCGGCTGAACGCGTGTAAGCGTGTTCTGTCTTGATGTGGGGACGTTTTCTCCTCTGAAAATGAGTGGCATCTGGTGGTCAGATGTGAGATGAGGACCCTTCAGACGCCAAACCTGAGTCTCGACTCTGTATTCTTTGCTGGGCAGGCGCCAACAAGGAAAGCTAAAACCTGGGCCTAGCCAGACATGAGAGCATCCCACGTACACACTGGGTTCAAAATGCCTCAGATTTCTTAAGATAAAAGTAAATCTCTCCTATTGACCAATGTCACCCCCATAAATTTAATATTTTTAAATGGGGGGAAAAGAGTAAATCTCCCAGAGATACAGGTTCCTGAGTATTTGAAAACATTTCTTACCACGTCGTAGTGTTTCTGAGGACCGACTTACCTCTCTTTCCCCTCCGCTTCCTGAGAGCTGCGTAGGACTGGGCCAGTTCTGTGCCCGATGGTGACAGGAAGAACCCTTGGCTCTTCATCACTCCCTCCTGCCCCTCCTGTCCTCTTTCTTCTTCTGACTATTCCTTCTAGAGCAGTGGTTCTCAACCTTCCTAATGCCGCGACCCTTTAATACAGTTCCTCATGTTGTGGTGACCCCCAATTTCATTGTTACAAATGGAACATAATTAAAGCATAGTGATTAATCACAAAAACAATATGTAATTATATATGTGTTTTCCAATGGTCTTAGGCGACCCCTGTGAAAGGGTCGTTCAACCCCTAAAGGGGTCGCGACCCACAGGTTGAGAACCGCTGTTCTAGAAGTTGAGCCAGAACAAAGAATTCCGGTTCTAGCCGTAGTGACTCAAAGGGAGACTCTCCTGTTGCATTTAAAAGGTGGTCCGGCCCTAGCTGGTTTGACTGGGTGGATAGAGCATGGTCCTGGGTTCAATTCCGATCAAGGGCACGTTCCTCCCTGGCTCCTCCCCAGCCCGGGGCTCATGCAGGAGGCAACCAATCGATGTGTTTCTCTCACATCAATATTTCTCTCTGTCTTTCCCTCTCTCTTCCACTCTGTCTAAAAATCAATGGAAAAATATCCTCCGCTGAGGAGTAAAAATAATAGATAGATAGATAGATAGATAGATAGATAGATAGGAGGATGAGGTTCTTCCCCTCTGAGACCTTCTAACCCCGCCCCCTCCAGTGGAATGTCAGGCTGGAGTCCTGGGTGACTGGGACAAGAGGGTTTTGTTCCAAGAATGGCCCCTGTGGCCCATGCTCCCCCAGGGCTTGAGGCCACCAGCTCTGCTTTCTAGAAGGTTTTTTGGGGGAGAGGGGAGTCCCCATAGTTATTGCTATTATTATTAGATGGCATTTTTTCCATATGAAAAACCTAGTCATTCCAACCAAGATGCCAGCCTTTGGCCTTTGGCCTTGGATTGTAAGCTGGGAAGACATGGATGACGCATCTGTTTCACAGCCAGGATTTATCTTTCCTTTCACATCCTCTCCAGTCCCTATCCTCTTCTCTCCCTCCTTCCCCTGTTACTGCTTAACTGCTCTGCCCCAACCCCCCACCCCGGCCCCTCACACTCGACTGCCCCGCCCCCAGCGCTTCTCCAGGGCTGTGTAACCGTGTTTCTCCAGGGAGAGCCACTGCTCTGTGCTTACGAATTAGGGATTTCGAGTTGGAAGGCGTTTAGAGATGACCTGGTTTTACCTCTTTGCCTGACCAAGGAGAAAGCTAAGGCCCAGGGAGAACTTGTCCAAGGTGAGGCTCTTGGTTCAGTGGTAGAGCTGGGGGCAGGATCCAGGCCTGTGACATTGCACATGGACGGTGTTGGGTGCCATGTATCAGGCTGTTCTACACTTTCATATAATTCCCATAACCACCCTCGGATATAGGCACTATGACTGCATTCAGCGATTCGGACATTGACTCCATGTCCCAAGAGGAGTTGATAGTGAAACCAGGCTCTGGATCCAGTTCTGGTTAATTCAGTCCCGAGTCTTCTCAGTCCCAAGGGCACTGCCTGGTGACCGGTTTGTCCCAGTTTGCCTGGGACTTTCCTGGTTTCAGCACTGAAAGTACCCTGTCCTGAGAATGTCCTCAGTGCCAGGCAAACCAGGACAGTTGGTCACTCTAGCTTCAGTAGGGTGACCTCCAGAGGGGGTGGGGAGAGCTGTGACATAGCGCCTCTCCGGGCAGACTGTGGTCCCGCGGTTACAAAGCAGAGTGGCCTGTCCTTACAGAGGTGGCTCCCTCGGAGCAAGCTGGGTATGGCTCACCCTTCTTCTAACCTGCTGAGCTTGACTCGGACACTCCCCATCTCAGCGCCCTGTGACAGATAGACTAGACCACGCTGGACGGCAGGAGTCTGTGCATTTGGAGAAAACATCTCTGTAATTACAGCACCTCTCCGGACTCTCAGAGCGTGGGGAAGAGGAGGACCCGTGCCAGGCTGTTGGGAAATCAGTCTGGGAAAGGTCTGAAGTCAGCTGGGTGTCAGAGCTGTGTCGCCAGGGACAGGGGTGGAGACCATTTGGGCCTGAGTGACTCGGTCCAGGAGGCTTCACTTTGAATGTTGAGGGAAGTGAGAGCACTGGTTTTTGCGGTGGGAGTGCTAAGTGTGAAAGCATCAAGACCACTGATTCCAGCCCAGCTGGCGTGGCTCAGTGGTTGAGTGTTGACCTATGAACCAGGAGGACACGATATGATTCCAGGTCAGGACACATGCCTGGGCTGTGGGCTTAATCCCCAGGGTGGGGTGTGTAGGAGGTAGCCCATCAATGATTCTCTCTCATCATTGATGTTTCTCTCTCTCTCCCTCTCCCTTCCTCGCTGAAATCAATAAAAACATATTTTTAAAAAAGAATCACTGATTTGAGAAACAGATAGGCCTAGGTTTGAATTTGCTTCTTTCTCTGCCATTTGCTGGCTGTCATTTGGGGCAACTTAACCTCTCGGAGCTTTTGTGCTCAAATGGGTACAGCCATCATCAGGAGCAGGGCTGTGAGGGCAGAGGGGAAATAAAAAATGAAGCATCAAAAATATAAATAGCCCTGGCTGGTGTGGCTCAGTTAATTGAGCGTCATCCCATGCACGGGAAGGTTACCGGTTCGATCCCGGTCAGGGCACATACCCAAAGTTGCAGGTTTGATCCCCTGGTCGGGGTGCGTACAGGAGGCAACCAATTAGTGTTTCTCTCTCAAATTGATATTTCTCTCTTGCCCTCTCCCTTCCTCTCTCTCTAAAAAAAAATCAATAAAAATATTTTAAAAATGTATATGTGGATAAATAAGGTGGGGATAAAGGATGTTATTATTCATTATTTCTAACAGGATTTTTATAAGAATCTAATGAAGCAGTGTAAAAAAAAAAGGCTTAATTAGCGTTGTGTCAGGCCTCTAAGGCACATGGTAAATTCTCAATGTGTATTTCTCATGATGATGATTATTAGCGATTGCTGTGTTTTATAAGACCTGAGTTCCAGGCCTCAGAATTGGTTTTATGAAATGCATCAACGGCAGGTTCCCACCCAGAGAACCACAGCATTTCCGTTTTGTGTCTGTAGACCTGAATGAGTGGTGCCGCCGCTGCTCCCTTCTGCCCCAGCAGCACGGGCAGGGGCATGGGGAGCCGTCCCGAGAATGAGTGGGCCCCACTGGGAGTGAAGCGTCCCCTTAAAACCAACAGTGCTCGTCACCATAGTGAAACAAACACCAGGGGCTTCGTTTTAATTTTAGCTTCATTTATGTGTTTGGAATACACACAACTGTTCCCGGTTCCAAGAAATCATACTGTAAATGGAGCTAATTAGATTCTTCCAAAAACGGTCTTGAATTTCATTGAGTCGAGTTTGGAAAGGAGAAAATAAGTGTTGCTGCTAAATAGAACGCGTGGTGGTGGGTGGACAGTGGGAGGCCAGCATTAAACATCCTCAGGGATTCCTTTCTTAGGACTCTTGATCATCAAACTTTTCATTTTCAAAGGGGAAAAAGTAACAGCATCCTGATGCTACTGGAAGTTTCCTCCATAGATAGCAGGAAACGAGCTGTCCGCTGTGCGCAAAGGAAGCCTTAATTCCTAGATCATTCGTAAACTTCTTTGAGTACCCACTGTGTGCCAAGCACCAGAGAAACAGCATGAATAAGATGGGGAAGATCAGTATCCCCCCATACCTAGTGCCTGGCACATAGTAGGTACTTGATAAGAATTAAGTGAGTGAGTGTAGTAACTGTTAGCTAATAGTTTGGCCATCATCTCGCTCCAATTTGATGAACCCTATAACACTGGATTACATTTTAAATCACCTGTCCTAGGAGTGGCCAGCCAACCAGGTCTTGGGCCAGGAAGGAACGATTGAGACGTGGTGGATTGGGCACTTGACATTGGTCCTGCGTGGCACCTGAGAGCATAGGCTGCCTGTGCTAGAATCCTGTCTTCCCCTCTTACAGGTCTTGAGATCAAGGCTCAGTATTCCCATCTGTGAAGTGGGGACATTCGTGGTACCTACCCCATAGGGCTGTTGTGCCGATTAAATGTGTGACTTCTTGCTGTGCTCTGAACGCTCTCTGACTGTTAAAGGCCACTGTCTGTGTGTCTTGGTGGCTCAACCTCCTCTGATGCCTTTTTTCCCTGAGACACACACAGGGTCGATGGACTCACATTGAAGTGCGTGATTGGCAGCCCTTCCTTTGTCTCCCAGGCCTGCAGTAGGTCCTGTCATTGGATATGAAGAGTCCAGTCGTCAGGTTTGAGTCTCAGCTTGGCAACTTTCCACCCATGTGGCCTTGATCTTGGTCAGGTTCCTGAAGTTTAGGAGGTGATCTGTAAAAGGCAGGTACTTCCTTCACTGTGTGAAGGGTCACGCTTCACCAAGTGCCTGGCACACAGTGAGCGCCCCATAAATGGTGGGATTGTGATCATTCCCATAAAAAGCACACAGGGCCCCTTTGGCTTCTGTGGCCTGGGGTGCCAAAGCTGCTTCACACGGCGCCCGGTGAAGTCCGGGCAGGGCTGCAGGAGCCGCCGAGGGCAGGCGGCCTCGGGAAAGAACCCGTGCTGCAGGCCCCACACGGTCAAAGCATTTTAAAGGCCTTGTATTAGAAAAATAAACCAATTAAATAATACTGCCCCCCATAAAAGCTGACTTTTAATGGATTGCACGCTGGGGTTCTCTCCGTGGCGGTCCCGCAGCCACAGGTCTCGGCCAGCCGGTCTGCCGCCATGGGGAGAGTTTAATCTTGCATGGCGTGGGCATAATTTTACAAGCTTTATGGCTGTTTTTTTTCTCCTCCGAAGTGTTGCTATGTCATTGTGCACCAAGGGCAACTTGCGTGCATTTAACAGTTTACCTCGTTTTGGGTGGAAATGAAAAATGAAGTAGTAAATTAAAGAAAAACACAACATGGATTTTTTTCTCCCCTCTTCTTGAGGCAACCGTGGAGGAACAAAGGACCAGTGTTTCCCCATCAGCCTAATCAAATTCTAATAGCTTTTATGTGGGGACAGTTGCGCGCAGATCGCCTCCTGCCCAGAGAGGGCTGTAGGCCGTGGCGGTGCGCTGGGGATCACACTGCTGACCCCAAGAATACTTGGGGCCGTTCTCTAGGGCAGGGGCCAGCAAACTGCAGCCTGGGGGCCACATCTGGCCCATCATTTATGTTTGTGAAGCGGTTAAAAAAAACAAACAAAAGAAAAAGCATATTTCCTGACATGTGAAAATGAGGTGGAATTCAGATTTCAGCGTCCATCGATGTGCTGGCGCACAGCCGTGCCCATTCATTTCTGCGTGGTCTGTGTGGCCGAGTGGAGAAGCAACGACAGAGACCGTATGGCACAAAGCCAAAACAGCGTCTGGCCCTTTGTAGAGAAAGTTTGCTGGCCTGGCTGTCGGAAGGGACGGGGGAGAGAGAAAAGGCAGCTTGGAGTGTCCCGGAGTTGAGGACTTACCCTCGGGGTGTTCATGCGGCTCAAAGTGACAAGTCCAAGGAGAGGTGCATGAGGAGTGGGTTCACCCGGAGACCTACCAGAAGTGATCGGCTACTGGCGATGGCTTCCCTCACCTTTTGGACTGCAGGTTGGTCTGCGTGGCTTTCCTGGCAGAGAATCCGGAGCCCGGCCTGAGGTCTGGTAACTTCTCATCAGCTCACCCGACGGCTCAAGAATGGAGAAGTTCCCACGTCCCCTCCCAAGGACAGGGGGAGTGATTTTGGTCATATATTATGTGCCAATCTAGTTTATGATCTCCAGTAGCTTCAGAAATTTCTAACACACACTTTTTTTTCTTTTGCCGCCACCCAGTTGAAGCATTCTGCATATAGTAGTAACTCATTTAATCCTCACAGCCAACCCAGGGAGCCACGTGCTTTTGATGGGGAACTCAAGCGGTTAAAAATGGTTCACTTTAGTTATGCCGTTAAGAGGCTTGGGAACTGGTGCACGTAGAAAGCTATTGTTCCAGGGACTGGAATGTCTGGCTGGGCCTGGCCTGACTCGAGGGGACCCGCAAGGGATGCGACCTTTGTGCCTCAGGAAGACTGCAGGCACCAAGACAGTGTCCGAGCCATTGTGCTCAGGATGCAGAAAAAGAGTCACCGGTCAGCTGACGAAGGGGTGCTCGGAAAAGCACCCAACTGTAGCTCTTATCTGATTAACCTTTTCCCCTGAATTCCAAACCCTTCCCCTACATTTTTCTTCTCTTTATGAAAAAGGGTCGGCTGGAGATGAGATGTAAGACGGTCTTTTAGGGTACGTAACCTGCCACCCTCTCGGATCGCCGGCCGCCTGAATAAAGCGCCCCCATAAAGATACAACCCTTGCCTCGGCTTATTGGCACTGGTAGTGACGGGTAGCATGCGTGCCGACTTTTCTGGGCTCACTTTTCTCATCCCTGTTTGACAGACGAAGAAACAGAAGCACAGAAAGGTCAGGCACCTTGCCTAAGGTCACACAGCTGGTGAGTGGTAGAGCCAGGATCCAAACCCCGGCTGTCTGCTGCAGAGAGTGTCCTGCTGCCGCTCTGTAGGGGTGGAATGTTTAGGCCACGAGAGGACCCGCTTTGCTCGTTCCCATCATGCCCCCACCATGTCCGTGCACAAGAAAATCGCCTCCTGTATGAGAAGAAGGCACTTGTCCATTCATTCATTCCCCTCCCTCCCTTCAACAAATGGTTATCAGGTGGCTAACGAGGAGGGGCTGCACAGAGGGAGGGTGTTTGGGAACAAGAAGAATGAGACCAGAGAGAATCTTTTCCATTTAAAAATAGTCCTCGATGTTGGGCTTTTGAGACATTCACCTAATTCCCCTCTTTTGTTCATTGTACGCGCCACCTCTGTCTGTCGGAGCCACACACGCTCTTCCTTTCTGCCTCTAGCCGATATTTTCAGGAAAAAGAACCTCATTTACCAGAGGCTTTGGGAGGCCAGGCCCCGGACCCATTCCGTGGAAGAGCCCCCCTGGGGACTCGGGGAGGGAGGGGCACGGTACTGTTCTGGGGACTGGATGCCTTGGGGACCAGGAGCAAGAGGTTCTGACTGACTGTTGAGGGAGGACGCTGTGGACTCTTAGAAAGGTCACCAAGGCTGGTGCTGGCACAACTCACCGTCTTAGAACAGCCTTTACAGTGTCTTTTGTAGGTAGCTTCATTTCAGTGTTTTAGAGGCCTGTGTGGTTGCCTTAATATTTGCTGGGAAGGACTTTTAGCATTATCGCTGCCCTGCCGGGCGTGGCGATGCCTGGATGTTGGGAAGGCGGGGTGGCCCCCGTGCCGTTAAAGGTACAGCTGTGCTAGAGCTGCTTATCTGTCTTCCTTCCCCACCTGTTTCTTCTTCCCGCCCTGTGCCTTTTCCTTTGTCAGACAACAAACGTTGGTTGCTCATTGCTGATGAGCCTTCACTTTCTTTCCTCAGTCATGCGGAGGAGCCCCTTCGGCGTGGACATCTGCTGCCGGAAGGGGTCTCGAAGCCCCCTGCAGGAACTCTACAACCCGACCCAGGTAAGCCCGGGAGCTTCCTTGTCTCCGTGCATCGATTCGGGGGGTGGGTTGGGGGGCGATGAAAAACTCCGAAATGCTATGCTTTGGGGATTTGAAACTCCTTGCACTGCCTGGTGTGTTACCTTCAGGGGTTGCTTTCTGGGTCACCCTTTCTCTGTACAATGGTTAGAATTAGGTACTTCCATGGGGTCATGCTGGAGTGAGCCCCCGAGATCCACACGGGTGCCAGCAGTGGGACTCCCATGGCAGAGCTGGCGGGCTGTGCAGTCTCCCCTTTGGCACCCCAAAGAAGGTACTCATGGGGGTGAACGTGATTATGAAAGCCCAGGAACGCCCCAAGAGTCCCACCTCACTGCGCCATTTTGGCAGGACGCCCTGCATGCGTGGGACTTTTGCTAAGTGACTATCAGGTATAAATTGGACTTGATTGTGAAAAGAGTTCCTCTGAGCAAAAATACGCTCCAACCGCGGAAAAGTGTTCTCCGTGGAGATCTGGGAGCAGAGGGAGGAGTCCTGGTCGCCATGATGCGTGTGGGTCTTGATGAGGAGGCTCCGAGGCTGGTCCTTTTGTGGGAACGTTAATTGGCACTTGATGCTGAGAAGTGGTGAGTGAGCAATTAGTGGCCCGTCCGCTGACCTTTGATCGCTGTTAAGAAAGGGAAAAGAAATTTACTGCTTTGGCCATAGTCTCTGAGCTTTATTTTATATCAAATTCTTAATTTAGTGTGTCTGTGGACCAAGTTGCTTGGTGGAGGCCAACACTGCTTGGTCCTCGAAGGTACTGGACTTCCAGAAGTTTTGCAAAGGGATGAGCCTGCGGATGTTCAGATCCCACATCTCTTCCCTGTCTCTCACCTGTACTTCCTCCTGGAACAGTGGGCTCCTGAGGTTGCTCATCACAGGTGGCCTACCCAGGTCAATGCACTGCTCCATCAGCCCCTCCCTCCACCTCGGAGCTCGGTGTGACCGGGCCAGGTGGACTAGGCCCCTACAAACTGGGGCTTCCTTTACTGGGAGCTTGATATTCGGGTTTTGTTTGGTGCCCAAATATTCGATGATAGCAGGCAAGTCTCCTCTGTCCTTAGGAAGAGGCAGAGCCAGCTTCGACAAAGGGCAGGATCTCTGGTCGGCCACATTGACAACAGCACAAGCAACCGAGATGCAAGCTGCTCCCCTCTTTGTGTTGCCATCCTCTGTTCTCAGATCATTCCGCCTTCAAACCAAACTGCC
The DNA here is from genome assembly GCF_014108235.1 of Myotis myotis. Classification (NCBI taxonomy): domain Eukaryota; kingdom Metazoa; phylum Chordata; class Mammalia; order Chiroptera; family Vespertilionidae; genus Myotis; species Myotis myotis. The sequence continues at coordinate 200,934,065 of NW_023416335.1, forward strand.
AGAGCACTGCTGCTTTCCTGAGGAATGTCATGGGCAACATATGGTATCAGGGGAAGAGCCTCTGTCTGAGGTAGATGGCCCTCTGGGGCTGTGTCTGTGCTGTTCGCTGCTGTGTCCCCAGCCCTAACGCAGGGCCTGGCCTCTAGCAGGTGCCCCCAAATATCTGTGATTGAAAAATGAATGTCCAGGTTCAAGTCCTACCTCGCCACCAACTGGTAGTGCAACCTTGGATGCACAATGAGTCCTCCTTTAGGCTCAGTTTTCCCATCTCCCTGGGGTGTTGGTAGGGTGAAATAACTGATGTGTCAGAGGCTGTGTAAATATGATTCATCAGTATCATGGTCATGAGGATGGATTCAGTGTTGGAAGTCTTGACTTTGAGTCAGACCAGGTTCCAAGAATGGCTTTCTCACTTATTGGCTATGTGAATGTGGGCAAGACACTTAACCCCTCTGAGGCCACTTTCCTGCCTTTATAACATGGTCCTCAAAATACCAGCCTTGCCCGGCTGGTGTGGCTCAGTGGTTGAGTGTCGACCTATGAACCAGGAGGTCACAGTTTGATTCCCAGTCAGGGCACATACCCGGGTTTCGGGCTCGATCCCCAGTGTGGGATGTGCAGGAGGCAACCGATCAATAATTCTCTCTCATCATTGATGTTTCTATCTCTCTCTCCCTCTTCCTTCCTCTCTGAAAAAACTAAAAATATTAAAAACAGAAATACCAGCCTTGCAGGCTTACATGAGAAGATATGCCTTCCTTGGTGCCTCTTATGGAGTTTGTTCATCCCTGGATTCATTTCACCCATTCACTCCTTCAGCTGCTATTATGAGTATCTGCTCTGTGCAGCTCAGTGCCAGGGGCTGGGCACAAAAGGGTGAGCAGTGCGTGCGGTTGGCCTTCCACATCTGGTTCCATCCCAGGGTTGGCATGAGTGAGTAGACGGGCAAGTAAACCAGTCAAAGGAGAGAGAACCCTCCTGGGTAGAGTCCATCTCTCACTCGGTGGTGCTGGGAGCTTGTGTGGGTGAGATGCTCATTTAGCCGCAGTAGCCCCGGACCTGGGAGGAAAGATGGGGCTGGAGAGGCGGCTCCGGGAGCATCTGCGAGGGCGTAGGTGGGTGAGTCACCGCCCTCCATCAAGAATGCCAAGGGCAAGCTGTCTGGCCCCCGTCGCTGGTCACCAGGAAAGTTTCCCTGCAGGAAGATGGCCCTGTTTCCTCGGGATGTTGTCCCGGGATGTTTTTTCTTAGGCTGGTTTCCTTTACAAGCTGCAATTATGTTCCACTCCCACACAAGGTCGGTCCATGGCGCTTCTTGGAGAAACTCTTGGTGCTCCTTTGGGCTGCCCTGGGGCGCTACGGGGAGAGTTTAGTTAGGTCAGTGGTTCTCAACCTTCCTAATGCCGCGACCCTTTAAATACAGTTCCTCATGTTGTGGTGACCTCCAACCATAAAATTATTTTCATTGCTACTTCATAACTGTAATTTTGCTACTCTTATGAATCGTCATGTAAATATCTGATATGCGGGATGTATTTTCATTGTTACAAATTGAACATAATGAAAGCATAGTGATTTATCACAAAAACAATATGTAATTATATATATGAGTTTTCCCATGGTCTTAGGCGACCCCTGTGAAAGGGTCATTCGACCCCCAAAGGGGTCGCAACCCACAGGTTGAGAACCGCTGAGTTAGGTTTTGTGTCCATGAGGCACTTGCAACTTTGCACCTGATTAGGCCTGGTGGCTGGTTTCTCGCGTTTTCCTACCAGCCAGACTGTTGGCGTTGCTCAGCCTGGGCTGATGGTATCACAGAGGCAGAGGACCACCCCTGCAATCGCTAGAAACCAAACTGCTCCTGGAGACCCGGGTCCCCCTTGGATGCTGACTGGGTATTTGCGTTTGACAGATGGTGGTGAAAACAGGAACCGTTTATTTCAGACGATAAGAAACCAACATTGCGGCAGGAAGGCACCGTCTTGTTACTGTGTACTGATGCCATAGACCAGATGCTTATGCACATTTCATCCAGTGCTTATAATAAGCCCCAATCTAGGCATTACACCCTCATTTTATGCATCGGAGAACTGAGCTGAGAAGATCATACAGCGTGCCCAAGGTCACACCGCTAGTAAGAAGCAGAGTCAAGATTCAAACCCAGAGCAAACGACACATCTGTTTATCTCTATGCTGTGCTCACTGTCCCCAGAAAACTTGTCTTGGCAGGAATTATCCTTTGTCCCCTCAAAAAAAAAAAAAAGCATGCAGATTTTTGTTGGAAAAAAGCTTAAAACCTCTCTTGGGAAAATTGGCAATAATCTGATTTTAGTGCCCAAGGTTTCTTATTTTAGTGCCTTGCAAACCTCTAACCATTGAAACAACAATCGGTTAAAAAAGTTTGTAGTTGATATTCTTAGAAAAACTGCACTCCGATGTCTTATAATTTTCCCGGTTCTCTGCTGCCTCCCTGGCCCCAAAATAAAACGTAATTGCCAATCAGATCAGCTGGCGACAAGTCACCGAAAGTTCAGGAGTTTCCAAGTGCACATTTGTGGGCCGCGCACATCTGTGGGCCGCCCTGGCTCAGCTCAGATGCAGGGCAGAGCTCCGATGTCAGCCATTAATAGGGCATAATTGTCCCTAAATGCCAGCGAGGGCGAGACAGCTTGTCCTTCTGCCTCGCCCACCTCCTGGCCCTCTCGCGGGCTCCCTGAAATCTTCACAGCATCACTCATGTGGTTCAGCCCTGCCCTGCCCTGCCTGGTTCTTTCTTTAGCATTTATACTCGCTCTGTGATTACCACGTTCGAGAAGACAGATGCACAGCCCCGGGCTGACCAGCAATTCATGAGCACGGAGCCAGGAGGCTTGCGCGAGGTTCACTGGCTAACAGGCGTTCCTAGGGGTCTCTGAGGACCCGTCAATGTTTTATTACAAAATAATAAAACCGGACCCTTATTGGTCCATTCTTCAATGTGTTAAAGTAAATTTACTTCTCCATAAGGCAGGCCCCAGGAGGAAAGATGGAAAGAGGGGGAGAGAGAGAGAAGGAAGGTAGGGATGAAAGAAAAAAGAGAGGGAGAAAGGTACTATTCATGGACTATATAATGCGCATCAGTGACTATTCTAGGCGTTTTTCACACATCTCTCATTGCGTTTTCACAACAACCCTAAAAGGAAGGTATCTGATAACCCCATTTTCAGGTAAGTTAACGGAGGCTCAGAAGCACTGAGTTATTTGCTAGGATCTCTTAGTTTCTAAATGGTAAGGCTGCGTCTGTCCAACCTGGGGGGATTGTAGGAAGGTCAGAGCCCATCACTATCTTTTCTGGGTGGACAAAAATGCTTCCTCGAGGCTCCTTCTGCACCCCCCCCCCCCCCGACTAAGCTGAGACCTGGGATGTACCCAGGATAGTTGCAGAATTCCCAAAGCCAGAGCCAGGGCTCATGAGATGGGATGGCATGGGATGCACAGCAGTTGTCCAACAAACAATTGCAAATTAGTGTTTTGCTTATTGAACCTGATATTTGGAGACAACTTTGTCTGCTGGCCGGAGCCACGCTAAGCAGGACTCATCCCCAAGAACTCTGCTATGGGACAGCACACCTTGGTGAAATTTGGAAGCCGAGGTCATTGATTCGGTCGAGGGTTTTAAGTTGATAAAGGCCAGGGACCTCTCCTCATCCCGACCTAAACAGTTTCTCAGCAACGCTTGCCAAAAGATGCTTCTCTTACAGGCATTTGTAGAATAAACAGAGGAAAAAGACATGGGGAAGAGAGGCACTTAGGTATAGGATGTGATACGTGCTGGGTGAGAGGCTTTTAGCAAAGTTATGGGACAATCAGGAGTGAGCAGTTAACCCTCCGAGATGCAGGGCACAACGGGAGGCGCTGGGGAGGAAGTGGCATTTGAGCCAGGCCTTTGAAAGCACATCAGACTTCACCTGAAAGAAGAGGGAACAGTGTCACGGAGGGAAGGAGCAGCAGGCGCAAGGACGGCAGGGGGGACAACCCATGGCACATTCAGAGAACAGGGAGGAGTTTGTGGCTAGAGTCGGGAGCTGGTTGGAGACGAGGCAGGAAAGGAGGTTGGTGCAGGTGGACAGGGCTTGTCCACTGTTCCGGAAGGTTTAGTTTTTATTCACCGTCAGGGTTGGAGGCCCTGAAGAGCCCACAGACGATAGTGTGCAACGTATGGACCAGCTTCTGCTTCTGGCTCAGCCTCTTGTTAACCGCGGGGCTTCTCCAAGGCAGGCCATGTCCCCTGGCCCCTGCATGGCCTCACCTATAAGATGAAGGGTGTGGACTAGATCGTGGTTCTCAACCCCCCTGCACATTAGGACACTCAGGGAGCCTTGAGCAAATTCCAGTGCCCAGGCCTCACCCCGAGGTTCTGATTGTACTGGTTGGTCTGGGATAGGGCTGGATGTCAGTATTTCTCCAAGTTCCCTAGAAGATTCCGATGGGCAGCAGGGTTCCGGAGCCCTGGATGGGAACAACTGAAAGGACCCCTCCCCTTCTAAAAATCGTTGATTCTCACATAACCCGTTACATGAAAAGCAGCTCAAGGCTCGTGCCCTGAGGTTGTTCATGATCATTTCTGCTGGAAGCCCCCAGGTCAGTTTTGTGCGTTGGCCTCGTTCACTAGGGTGGGGATCCCATTGGGAAAGGTGTGTGGGTCAACGCCCTGAGCGCTGGAGATCGGTCAGTATATATTTTGTGGACAAACCCAAGAGAGAGCCCCCAGGCAGGCAGAGAACTGGGAGGAGCCCTGCGTGAGGACACTTGAGCCACTCGGACTTGTTCCACGCCAGGTGTCTGATGGGCGCTTCTGAGAAGGGAAGAAGGGCTCCCTGCCCTTTGAATTGTTGTTGAGGAAGAATGATGCTGAATGGTCATATCCACTGGGGACAGCAAGAAAGAGCAGACATTGTCCAGCCCCAACTCTGGTCAATTAATCCCTTCATTACCAACCACCTGGTAAATGACGAGTCTGTCTAATTATCTTGCTTTGACCCAACAGCTGCCTACCAGCCGAAGAGGGATTAATTGATTTAGTTGTGGACTGGCTCCCTATGCAGAGATATTACTTACTGTCAGCCTAGCAGAACGGCAGCTGGCTGGCCAAGATGAAATATTACATTAACTTGATCTTACACACAGCACTTGGGAAAATGCTTCATTATTAATTGCAAATTACAATAGACGAGCAAAGCCCATTTCAAAAACCAAGGACAGCGAGCGGCCTCTTTCACCGTGGCCAGTGGCTCCATTGTTCTTGAACCTGGGAAGGCGACCTGGTCAGATTTCCAATCAAGCCAGGACAGAGGGGGACTCCAGAGCCAGGCATGATCTGGGTCAGAGGAAAGGGTTGGATGCTCAAAGGAAGTGGGGGGAACCCAGCCCAGGTGTGTGACCTGGGGCAACTCCTTAGCCTCCCAAACCTTGGTTTCCTTAGCGGTAAAATAGGCATGCGAGGCCAGGCTTGCAGGTCGGTGAGATTCTACATCATGTCTAAAAAGCACCCAGGAGAAGTGCCGAGGGCAGAGCTGGTGTTAACCGGTCGCCGTTAATGCGCTGAGTTTGGTAACCTGGGACTTACCTTATCAGGTCGGGGCCAGGCTGTGCCCTTGTACCGCAGGCTCAGTCGTTTTGCAGATACACACTTGGAATTTTGTTGAAAAATAATAAGATAGATTATTTCCTCTTGCCTGGAAGCTACTAGCTAGTCATTGTGAGCACTTCCTAAAAATGTTGATTTATGTGTTCTGTCTGGTAGATTGTTATTAGTAAGCTTGATGCACTGACTTATAAGGCCATGGGTGTGTGTGTGTGTGTGTGTGTGTGTGTGTGTGTGTGTTGGGAAATGGGGAGATACAGCTGTTAAGTTTTAAAGGCCTCCTGTGGTTGTGTTTGTCATACCCCCAGCACCTAGCTAAGTGCCTGAGTAATAACTCTGGGCGTGTTAATGTGATGTCATTGATCTCATCGATGGGTCCGCATTCATTCAGGCTGTCTTTGTAGGCGGTTGTTCTGTTTCAGGAAGCCTAATTTGACCCACTGTGTTCACATCTGCAGAGTAAGCTCCGTGTCCGTCTGTGTGGATATAATCTGGCGTGTTTCAATGAGAGAAGGGCATTCGCGTGATGAAACGACCTGGGCAATTTCCAAATGGTAACACAGCTGTAAAATCTGCCATTTTCGGAAGTTATTTCCTAAATTACCCTCAATTATAAGAGGCCTCTACATAATTTGATTTTTTTTTTTTTTTGTAAGTTACACAACTCAAGAAGCTTCTCAGCCCATTGGATTTAACCTTGTCGGCATGGCTAGAGCTGAAACAAAGCCCTAGTTTGTACTCAAGTTTTCTGTGGGGGAGCCTGGCTGGGGATGGGTGTCGGCACAGCCCTGTCTTCCTGCCTCCCGTACCCCTCACTTCCCAATGGCAGTCGGCCTGCAGATCTGGGGGGAGAAGGGTTTTTCCTCTACCATTACTACTGCAGTGAAATCTGGGGCAAAGAGCTGAACCTTTCCTAGAACTGGAAACCTTGGTTGTAAAATAGAAATAAAATACCAGCAGTTCCGTTATTAAGGATTAAGTTAGAAAATATATAGAAAGTTCCAGGCATGTGGTGAGCTGCTCAGTAAATTCTGATTTTTTAGTAGCTTTGATGAAACCTCCTTCAGGAAGCTCTCCCTGATTTTTTTTTCCTCCTTCGAGTTCAGGTTAAATGTCCTTCTAGAACGGTGCTGCTGACTCACAACATAATGCAACTCACACATGTAATTTGAAATTTTCCAGCAGCTACATTTTAAAAAGTAACAAGAAAACTGGTAACATTCATTTTTAATAATGTTTTATTTAACCCGGTGTATCTAAAACATGATCCTTTCGACATGTAATCAACAAGAATATTTAAGATATTTTAATATCTTGTTTTCATTCTAAGCCTTTGAATTCTGATGAACACATCTCAGTTCACACTGGCCACATGTCGTGTGCTCAGTAGCCACATGTGGCTGGTGACTGCTACGTGGCCCATGCGGGTCTGTAAAATGTCCCCTTATCCCCACCCCCATGCTCACGTTCCCCTTGCTCATGACACCCGTTCACACATTGGACATGACTTTACTAGGCTCTGCGCCCCTGAGGGCGGGGGTTGTGTCTTATTCATCTTAGGGCACCCAGTGGCTCCCCAGACAGTCACAGAAATGGGGCTCAGGAGGTGTGGGCTCTGAGGGCACCTCCTGTGTCTGTGCCTCCAGCAAGCCCGGTGCGTGGAGATTTGTGCTGAGGAGGTGGCCAGGGCTTCGTGCCCCTGGAGGCACCGAGGCAGCCACCCATCCAGGCAGGAGGGAGGTTTCCTGGGGCCCAGTGAGGTCCCTGCTGTGGAGAGTACGTCCCTGCTCCAGGCCGAGACCTGGTGGGTCCCCGACAAGCATCCTTCCTGAAGTGTCCGTGCCAGTCCCATGGAAGGGCTGCCCCTCGGAGAGTGTCCTTACCAGTGGTTCTCAACCTTCCTAATGCCGCGATCCTTTAGTACAGTTCTTCATGTTGTGGTGACCCCAACCATAAAATTATTTTCGTTGCTACTTCATAACTGTAATGTTGCTACTGTTATGAATCGTAATGTAAATATCTGATATGCAGGATGTATGTAGGCGACCCCTGTGAAAGGGTCGTTCAGCCCCCAAAGGGGTCGCGACCCACAGGTTGAGAACCGCTGCCTTAGACTCTATGAGATTCCTTCTGGAGACTAGCACGGGGCGGGGGGTGGGGAGGGGAGGTTGAGAGAACAGTGCAGGGGTTGGATGCGTGAAGGGACTCGGGAGAGACAAGTAGGCGCTCACTCCATGTGCCCTGAATGAAACGGAACTGGAATTCCTTTGCACCCTCCGTTCCTCCCCCACTTCTTGCAAACCCCCCGTATTCGGTTCCAGAGCTGCCGTGACAAAGGGCCACAGGCTGGGGCTTCCACAGCAGAACTTGAACCTGGCAGCCTGGAGGCTGGAAGCCTGACTGAGCTCAAGGTGCGGGCAGGGTCGGTTCCTCCACGGGGCCGTGCGGAAGGCCTTGCTGCCCCAGCTTCTGGAGGTTTGCTGGCGATCGTTGGCGTTCCTTGGCTCGCGGCAGCGTGACCTCAGTGTCTGCCTTCGTGTGCACACAGCGTTCTCCCTGTGCCTGTCTGTGTCCAAATCTCCCCTTTTTATAAGGGCACTGGTCACATTGGATGAGAGGCCCACCCTACTCCATCTAGTATGACCTCATCTTCACTAATTACAGCCACAATGACCTTGTTTCCAAACAAGGTCACATTTTGAGGTACTGGGGCCAGGATTGCAACACACGAGTTGGGGCCGAGGGGAGGACACAATACAACTCATACCACTTGCTGTGTGCAGAGCACTGTGCTGGATGCTGGGCTCTGGGGACAAGAAGGCCTGGCCCTCTGTTAGTTCAGACTCCGATAGCAGCGAAGGGCCAGTAAACTGTTACAAAACAACAGCTGTGCGAGTTCAGTGCACGATGCTGGAGGGGCGTAGAGATGAACTGTTACCTGGACTCGGCGTGTGCACATGGAAGTGTGTGCGTGTCTGTGTGCTCATGCGTGTACAGTCTTTGTTGCCCCATGGAGCAAAGGCTCAGGAGAGATGGCACACGGCCGAAGGGTGGACTTCACCCTCCCAGGCACAGTCAAACCTGGGCATAGGGGCAAGGACGCCCTGTCTATCAAGGGACTGAGCATCGCCCCGGGGCCCTCCATCGTGCCCCTGTGGTTAGGACAGAAGCCAAGGATGCATGAACACCAAGTGCCTCCGTAGCTCCAGAATTCTAGAGCGGTCGGCAGCTCGAGTCCCAGCCGATCCGCGGTTCAGTGTCTACGTGACCATGCCGCGAGACTCTGCCAGGTTGGCCTTGCCCCAGCCTTGGCAGGTGCTGGGCAGGCCTGGAAGGGAGCTGGCTGTTCTGGAACATGCCACAGGGTGTGACGGCCAGACAGACTCTGGTGCTGCCTAAAATGGCCTGCGGCTGAGTTTCCTTCTCCTCATCTTAAATCAGGGGTTTAAAGCCACACATGGCCAGCGCACAATTCTGGCCGTCATCCTGAATGCTGGAGAGAGCGCTCTGACCGACGTTCTGTCTCCATCGCGTTCCCTGAAGGCCATGTCCACAGACATATCCACGGACATAAGGACGTCCTGCCGGAGCAGAGCTTGGCATCTGAGAGCCGGGCAGGCTCAGTGCCAGCTGGGAACCAGGCCTCCCATCCCGTCCCAGCATCTGGGGGAAAGCTCTGAGAGAAAGGGGAATGTCTGAGGCCACACAGCCTAGAAGTGGTCAGAGCACGGGGCTGGGACCGGCCCTCCTGGGCTGGCATCCCGGAGCCCACACCTGCCAGCTGTGTGGCTGGGGAAAACTTCTTACTTTCTCCGTAAAATGAAGACCATACCAGCACCTACGTCATAGGGTTCTTGTGAGGACTGACTGAGTCCAGACACGTGAAGCACTAGAGCAACGTCTAGCACTGAGTGAGGCCAACATAGTGTTTCTGCTGTTATTATTATTCAGGCGCAAAGGCCGAGGAGCAGATGACCCCCCAGGACAGATGAGCATGTTGAAGTTCAGAGCTCTCAGAAGTCAAGCCCCCCTACAGCCTGATCATCTTCCACCCGTTAAAAGGGAACTTTAGAATTTTTTTTAAAAAAGAGAAATTCTAAAAATTGCCCAGCTGGTGAGGCTCAGTGGTTGAGCATCAACCTATGAACCAGGAGGTCATGATTCGATTCCCGGTCAGGGCACATGCCTGAGTGGTGAGCTTGATCCCTAGTAGGTGGTGTGCAGGAGGCAGCCAATCAATGATTCTCATCATTGATGTTTCTCTCTCTCTCCATCTCCTTTCCTCTCTGAAATCAATAAAAATACGTATTTTTTTAAAAATTCGAGTGCTCGGGCCACACCTTCAACTTCCTAATTTAGAATTTCTGTGGTGTCAGTGCTTTTTGAAAGTTTCTGGTTGGTTCCCCCTCGCAGCCGAGTTTGAGAACCGCTGCTCTAGGGTTTATTACTCAGGTAGGCCTGGGGACCAGCAGCCTTGGCACTACCTACCTGGGAGCTTGTTAGAATTGCAGAGCCTGGGCCCCCACCCAGCCTGATGGATGGAAACCTACATTTTAACAGGGTTGCGAATGGTCTGCACCAGCGATGATGGGAGAAGGCTCCTGGGGGAACAGCCGCTCTCTGGGACCCCGGGGAGAAGCAGCTGGCCGGTGCCTTAGATAACAAGACAGGTGGTGGATTTGGGAGCCAGGAAAACCAGAAGCGGTCCTCGCCTGTCCCAGAGCCTGGCACGCGTCTGCTTTCTGGAAAATTGGAAAATAGAAGCTGTGTTTATGCAGCATGGAGTGCTGTCAGTGGCCGGGAGCTGGAGTCCCCGAGGTGGGCTGGAGGGATGGCCAGCCTCTCCTTCCTCTGGAGGCATGCAGCACTCACAGCCGACTCACCTCGGGGAGAAGAGATAGCTGACTGAGTGGGCACCCTGGAAGCGAAGGCCACTGTGGTGCCTTTAAAGGCAGCCCCGTCCTTCCTGGATGCTGTGTCCTGGGGTGAAGCGGATTTACAGGGTTTGGAGCTGAACTGGGCTCCCTCGGGCGGCCACGGTCCAAGTTTGTTGGGCTGTTCCTGACCTTTGTCAGGGAACTGGAAGGGGGACCCCAGGGTAGACCCTCCTTCCCCCACCCTCACTCCAGAGGCCTAAGTCCTGAATTCAAGCCCTGTTTCTTCCGTTTACTAGCAGTGGGATCTTGGGCAAATATCTCAACCTCTTCGGGCTTCAGTTTCCTCACCTGGAAAGTAGGAATAATTTATTCAGCTCTGTCTAAAGAGGCCACGTGGTGTAGCAGGTAAAACTTGGAATCAAGCTGCCTGAATTCAAGTCACATTTACTGGCAGACAGCCGTGTGTCAGTTACCTAATCTCTGGGTGCCTCCGTGTCTTGATCTGTAACGTGGGTATAACAGCAGTGCCCGCCTCTTCGGATTGTTATGAATATTTAATGAGTTGCTTTGTGTTAAGGGCCTGGAATAGTGGCCAGCACAGTCCACACTCAGATTTGTCAGCAAGGATTATTTTCTCACCTTGATGTTTTCATCTTAAAAAATTCCCACTATTTGTCCTTAAAAAAAAAAAAAGATAATCACAGTTTGGGTCCTAGGAACTTTCCCTTCAGAGAAACTCCTTTTGCCCAGTGACTTTTACAGTCCCTCACATTCAAGCCACCCGTCATTGGCTTTTCAAACGCATCCTTCCCCACTTTACAGATGGGGAAACTGAGGCACAGAACAAGGTTGTTGACGTTTAATGTAACACGTGTGCGGTCCTCCAGCCAGTTGAGAAGTTAATTGCGGAGCCGAGGTTCCGTGGCTCTTGGCACCAGGCCACCTCCACCAGTTCAGCTGCTGTAGAGGTTCTTTGAGGAAAAGGGGACCTGAACTCCTTTGAGTCTCCATTCGCAGTGGGTAGTAGAGATGAAACCCCTCCTCTCCGTGCCCACTCTTGGTAGGTCGTCAGCCGGCATGAAATGCAGGCGAGGCCTGCTCTGGGCACCCCTGGGTGAAGGATGCCCCTTCTCTCCCAGTGAGCGGATTCAACGAGGGGATTTAGTATTGGGCTGTGTGTCTCCCCTGCTGTGTACCAGCACCCTCTCTCTGCTTCCTGGCGTCACCTCTCCTAGAAACTCACTCAGACCCCTAGTGAGTCAGGCCAGAGCATCCCTGAGTCCAGAGCAGCCGTGGGCAAACTACGGCCCGCGGGCCGGATCCGGCCCGTTTGAAATGAATAAAACTAAAAAAAAAAAAAAGACCGTACCCTTTTATGTAATGATGTTTACTTTGAATTTATATGAGTTCACACAAACACTCCATCCATGCTTCTGTTCCGGCCCTCCGATCCAGTTTAAGAACCCATTGTGGCCCTCGAGTCAAAAAGTTTGCCCACCCCTGGTCCAGAGTGACATTGCTCAGGCTAGAAACAGCGCCTGGCATAGGAAGTGGAGGGAAGTCCTCCTGTTGGTTGAGGAGTTGGGAGGCTGCTTTTAGACGTGCTGGTGTTGAGCTCGCCCCTGCCTAAGTAGGCACAGGGCCCATCTGTAATTTTCTCCTAATCCCCTCTTCCCCCCGCCCCCCGCCCCGCCTTGCTAGGAGCAGCTCCATGGAGACACCATTGGATGGTCATCTTTGATCCACTTGCCAAAGCGCCAACCAAGAATCAGTGTTCAGACAGGAGCACAGTGATGTGGGTCTCTTTCCTGATAACAGGGAGCACAGAGCCCGTAGAAGCCAGCCTCACACAGGCTGCTGGGAAAAGCCGGGGCAGGGCTGCCCCGTTGGGGAGGGTTGGCTGCACTGATAGGAAGACCCATTGGGTTTCTGTGGGGTCTGTATGACTTCTACAGCCTTGCACAGACAGCCCGCAGTAGCTGGTAAAAGGAATTAATTATAGGAAAGGGTCAACTCAACCCTCACACCCACGTATCCCTAAAGGTAAGGTTTTAAATAAACTCACACTAAGCCCTTGGTTTTTGCGGACGGAACATTCTGGGTTCCACTTTGCAAGAGCAACCCAGAAGTCCGTTAACAAGGAGCAACTGGTCATCTTCGGAGAGGGACAAATGTGAATCAGAGAAAGCGATTCCTGCCGCTAATACTAGTAAGTGAGCCCCGCCATCCACTCAGCCCAGCCGCTGGGGAATTCTGTACTTGTTATGCCCAAAGGAACCTTTATCCCAGGACTGATGGGCCTACTTGAAAATGTCATTGCATTTTGTAGGGCAATTGCATGCCAGAGTGACATTTGGAAATTGGGAGGTTGTCTTGGGACAGGTCCCCTCAAAGGTATTTAGTCACCCCCATAGACTGGCTCCCAGATGGAACCCCGCTTTCTCCCACTTGCTACGCGGGGTCTCTCTCAGTTCATCTCCGTTTAGAGTCTCAATCTCGCTCTCGGTAGTTTTTCCTTCATTTTACAGGATAAATGCACGGATGTCTGAAAAGAAATGCGGCTTTTGTAAGGAATTGGCAGGTACTAGGGAAGTTCACAAGCAGCTGACATCCAATTATTCACGGTCACGGGGGACAGGGATGAAATGAGAAGCAGAAATCCACAGATCATCTCCAAACCTCGTGATAATCAATAGCCTTCTCTTCCAACGTGCCTTTCACCAGGGCCAAGAAATAGGCTGACTCACCCTGCTCTTCAAAACGGAGTCCTGAGAGATCAGTAAAGAAGGGCTAATTTGCCAAACCCTATTTTAATGAGAAGCATCTAGAGCAGCGGTTCTCAACCTGTGGGTCGCGACCCCTTTGGGGGTCGAATGATCCTTTCACAGGGGTCGCCTAAGACCATCGGAAAACACATATATAATTCCATACTGTTTTTGTGATTAATCACTATGCTTTAATTATGTTCAATTTGTAACAATGAAATCGAGGGTCACCACCACATGAGGAACTGTATTAAAGCGTCGCGGCATTAGGAGGGTTGAGAACCACTGATCTAGAGGAACCAAAATTATTATTTTTTTTTAAATGTGTTGTTTTTCTAAAAATTATTTAAAGTGTCATGTTTCTTGAGCAAGTGGCAAAATGAGCGTATTTTGTTGGTTGGTTTGTTCATTGTTTAACCACTGGATAACATGTGACATTGTGATTTTCTTTTTGCTAAAAGGAAATTATTGGGATTCAGGCCTAGATGATCTTGAAATAAGAACCAGGAGCTAGGAGAATGAGAGTCAATTGCAATTGATAATTGAGTCTCCTTCCCCCAGGGCACCATGGTGTAACTCAGTCAGAGGGGAAGAAGTGATAAGTATCTTGTTAAGATAAGGCCTTGCCAACAACAGCCCCTGGCAAATTGCTGCCATTCGTTTATCTGATTAGTGCACAAGGTGCAGTCTTTCTTGAGCCTAAGGAACCTGCTGGTCTTTATCAGTTCAGTTGTTCTAATTTCACTTGCTAAAGAGCAATGTCCAAATCTGGCCAAAGCTTGGAAGGCGGTGGTGCCTCCTATCTCCAGCTTTGCACAGGGGCATCCCAGGAAGTCCCCCAGACCATGGCCATCGGTTTGAGGGGCACCTTCATCGAGGTGAGGAAAAGGATCTGTTTGGGGAATAAAAGCCAGCCTTGTGAACGCATGTGGCAGGAGCTGCTAAACCCAGATGAGGGAGCCAGAGCAGACATCTTATTTTTCCTCTCTGGTGCTGCCCTTGACTTTGCCCTTGACCCAGGGCCATTCAAAGCCCAAGGCCTGCAGTTACTTGCCTCCTGAACTGGGAAAAGCAGGATGTCCCCCCCCCCAACCCCCCCCCCCCGCCCCAAAAAACAACAAACACAAAAACAAACAAACAAAAAAACCCCAAAACCACGATGTCCGCATCCTAGTCCCGGGAGGCTGTGAATATGTCACCTTGCATGGCAAAAGGGACTTTGCAGATGTGAATCAGTTAAGGATTTTAAGATGGGAAGATTATCCTGGTTTATCCGGGCAGGCCCAGTGTAATACCAAGGGTGACAAGAGGGTCGGTGTCAGTGTCAGTGATGGAGATGGGATGATGGGTGGAAGCAGGGGTCAGGGTGATGGGAGGATGGGGCCATGAGCCAAGGAATGCAGGTGGCCTCCAGAAGCTGGGAAAGGCACAGGTATGGTTTCTCCCTTAGAGCTCCCAGAAGGGATTGCTAACACCTTGACTCTAGGACCTGTGACCTCCAGGGCATAGATTTTTGTCTTAAGCCACTGATTTTATTACAGCAACAATAGGAAACTAATACCTGAGCACTCATGTCCAGGGTCCAAGGGAGGCGTGGGAGATGCTGGGTCTGTGACTCTAGCGTGGTAAGTGTGAAAAGTGGGAAGACTGATGATGTTGGTGGGGACACTGCCTTGGACAGAGTGTAAACTGAGGTACTGTGAAAATGCGTAACAAATCTAAGCTGTGAGCCAGCAACCCTGGTGGCCGAGGTACAGTCGAGGTCTGGGCTGCCTGTCGTAGATAAAGCAATGCACGGGCACTTGGTGTAAAATGTTGGGTGCCGGCCGACCGGCTGGACTGTCTGCAGTTGCATTATGAAGCCAGGAAAAGGCTATTTCATTTCCATCTTCCGGGGACAGGAGAAAAGCAACAGCCTCTCCAAGCTTCCCTTGACTTCCAGGAGAGGTTTATCCAGCCACAAAGCCTATGGGTGAGCCCAGATTGATCTCCACTCTGAAAAATGCAATTGAGCAAAATGATTGTGATGAACGGCGGCTCCAGAGAAATTCAGTGCCCCGCTTCCATGTCTCAGGCTGGGGAAGTGAAATGTGGAGGGAAGGTGGGTGGTGAATGAATTGCCCGGCTGAACCACAGAATGGAGGCAGATAAAAGCATTGTGCAGAGCAGTTATGCATCTCATTAAGATGCACGCAGTCTCGGCCTCTGGTGCTAGGGGAATTGTCAGAGCAATTATGTGCAAACCTCAATTGTGAGATTTGAAAAGGGGTCAGTGCATAATTGGCAGGTGAAGAAAAAGAAGGGAGATGGTTTGAAACAATCGGTATTCAATGGTTGTTGCAGCAAGAAGACAGGGATATAAAGAGGCAGACACCCCGATCACTCAGGACTAAGTGTGTGTGGCCTCAAATGCAGGCCAGGTGGACAGTGCATGTGGTGCCCTGAACAGGCCTTAGAATCAAAGTGGTTTGCTCTGTAAGAAGTTACAGTGTGGTGCTTAGGACACTTTTGTCTAATGAACGCATGATTGGTGCTTGCCACATGTTTGTCAAGGAAGTGAATGAAGGAAGAAGGGAATGAATGAACCAAATGAATAAGCCAATAATCCATGTAAAATGAGGATACTAACAGTACCTACCTTGTATGGCTGGTGTGAGAATTAAATGGAATAATGCACCCAAAACCCTTAGCACAGCGCCTGACACTAGCAGACACTCATATTTAGCTCGTATTGTTTGTACGTTTTTTCTCAGGTGCTTTGGTGAGCTTCGGCTGCCGTAACAAGATACCCGACTGGGTGGCTTAAACAATAGGCATTGCTTTTCTAAGCTCTGGAGGTTGGAAGTCCAAGATGAAGGTGCTAGCAGAGTTGCTGTCTGGTGAGGCCTTGCTTCATGGCTTGCAGACCACCGCCTTCTAGCTGGGCCCTTACATGGCGCCTCTTCTCTCTGTGAGAAGAAACAGAGGGAGCAGAGGGAAAGGGAGATTTGGTGTCTCTTCCTTTTTGTCTAAGGACACCAGTCCTGTTGGGTTAGGGCTCCACCCATAGACCTTATTTCAACTTAATTACCTCCTTAAAGGTCCTGTCTCCACATAGGAGTCAGGCCTTCAACATACGAATTTGGGGGAGGACACAATTCCGTCTGTAATACTTACTGGTAAAGAATCAAAACTTTCCAAAAAAAACCCAACTAGTTAAAGAATCATTAGGCCCAACCTGATCACTAAGCTGCTACACAAAAACCTCTGAAACCACTGAAGTAACCTTTTCCTGGGACGAGAGATGGGAGTGTTCCAGAAATTGGACAGACTTCCAAGAACCCCTGTCCTTCATGGGTGGGGTACCTGATCCCATGCTCCCCCAAAGACCCCAGAGGCCATCCTTTTACTCTTCACTGTTAGAAATAGAAGCAACTCACGAATGCTTTTTTCTTCCCTAAAAGAAGCAAATTCCCTGAACTCTCTCTCTACCAGCTTCCCTCACACAGATGCCCCGGGAGTGAAAGTCAGCCACGTGAACCTACGTGAGCGCTTCTGGGTAGCGTTTCCTTTTCTATCCTTTTCATCTCCGAATCCGCCTGGAAGACCGTGGAAGCTCATTAGTGTGGCCCCTGCTAATTTAGAACATGTAACATTTCCTCCACGTCCACCATGGAGCAGGAATCTGTGAAGCAAGTTCACAGTGTGAGCATAATTAGAAAAGACGAGCCCTGTGGAGCTGGGAGGTACCTGGAGATGATCCCCTCCGTCTGTCCCGTGGTGGCTCGTTTCCTTTCCAGTGAAAACATGCCGGCTCCTCCCAGCGCACACAGTGGGACTGTTGACCCTCCTTGCGGACACCGGCCTGACTCACGGCGCCTTGTTTGTTTGTGAGAGACCCAGGCGCTTTATTGGCTGTGGGTGCTTTTTACTATGTGGACTTCGAGTATTAAACGTGCATTTAAAAGCAATAGTCTGCGTTTCAGCTTTTCCACTAATGACGACTGGCCTCCTCCCAAGGTAGTTTGCGTTATTTTGGTGAGGTTTTATAGTTATTTAATAATAAATACTTCATAAAACCTCCTGTACAATTCATTCTAACCAGCACTCCCTCCTACAATTATGTCACCAACAGCTTCTTTTTGAAGGACCAGAACTTTTGTCTATTCATGTGAACCTTGAAAGTGGCATTCACCGAACCCCGAGAAGCAGGGAGAAGCGTAGTCCTTTGCAGGACAGGGGCCGAGCGAGTGGAAGAATGTGTGTGAAAGCGTTCTGCGCCTTTGGGGAGGGTGAATAAATGCTTTATGTTTTTCTTCGCTGCCATCTCTGGCTTGGTCAGCCCCCCAGGAGGGGTCAACATATATTTGTGGGTGCAAATGCAGCATTTCCTAGGACAGTCCTTGGGGAGTGGGCTGCTTTTCAATGTGATTTTTTTTTAAAAAATAAATGAGATGCCTACTTATTCATTTAAATCAAACTGGAGCTGCCACAAGGATGGGAATGTTCTCATTAGCAGATCAGCACTCCCGTTCTGGAGTTAGGCCTATTAGGGTGCCAGACTTCAATCAGTGGGTTATTTCCTGAGCCCAGGTTCAGAGCGCCGGCGAGGTGGACAGCATGACAGCCGTTCCTTAGCCTTGGACTCGAGGAATTCTCTGCCACAGCCCTGGCACACAGGAATGGAACACTCAAGTATTTGGGGCGGGGCTTCTTATTCTCTCCTTCCTGGGTATTTAATGTATCCTCAACTCCAACTCTGGATTAAGGCTTATTGCCAAAGTGTCTTCTCAGCATAAAGTTAATTCTATACTTGGTAGGATGATGGTGGTGATGATAATGGTGATGGTGATGGTGGTGATAGTAATGATGATAATGGTGGTGATGCTGATGATGGTGGTGATGGTGATGATGATGATGGTGGTGATGGTGATGAAGATGGTGATGATGGTGATGATGATGGTAGTGATGGTGGTGGTGATGATGGTGATGGTGGTGATGATGATGGTGGTGGTGGTGATGGTAATGATGATGGTGGAGTTGGTGATGATGATGATGGTGATGGTGATGATGATGGTGATGATGGTGATGATGGTGGTGATGATGATGATGGTGGTGGTGATGATGGTGATGGTGGTGATGATGATGGTGGTGGTGGTGATGGTGGTGATGGTAATGATGATGGTGGTGATGGTGGTGATGATGGTGGTGGTGGTGGTGATGGTGATGATGATGATATAGCAGTGGTGGTTGTAGCGGTAGTCATGGTTGTTGGTAACATTCCTTACACATTTTCTCTGCACCAGGCACTATGCTGGTGCTTTGCACACATTATTTCAGTCATCATAACCCTAAAATGTAGAAACTCTGTTTGACAGATGATGATGCCAAGGCTCAGAGAGGTTAATAACTTGCCTTAGGTCACACAGCTGGCAAGTAATCACAGTGGGAGGTAGTCCCCGGCCATCTCATGCCGTTACAGCCCGCACTGCTGCCTGGCACAGTCCTCTAAGTCTCCATCTGCCAAGACTCTTACGTCCTTGGATACATGCTACTCCCATTACGGTGACTCAACGGGCTCGGAGTGGAGGGTGTCAGGCAGGCCCCTACATTCGCCATAAAGCCTGTGGTCAGGAGGCAGGAGACTGTAGGTCCTTTGCTTAATCCCAGCGTCCCATTCTTCTGTGCTTCCTTTAAGGACCTATTTCCAGCTGGACAGTCGCTGACAGGTGGCCCCTCACCTCACAGAGACCACTGACCACAGGTGTCCAGACAGTCTCTTTAAGGTTCCGTTTTTCACATTCAAGAGAAGACAAAGGGCAGAAGATTTCTGTCTTCAGCTGCCAGGGTCGCAACATGAGCCTATACTGGTAAAGGCTTGTCGAGTCTGGAAGCATTTCCAGTTTCCTTCTCAGAAAGGAGTTTTGACTTTGGGCCACTGATGCCCAGTGAAATGTGTTTCCCACTGTCCAGGGCAACGGTGGATTATTCTAATGGAAGAGGGTCAGCATCAGCTAGAATGAGCAGCAGCATTTCAAGTGAGCTGGCCTCTCCCTCATTCTTTACTCTCCTCTTGGGCCCCTCTTTCTCTTCCAGCCACGCAGGCCTGGGTTAGTTCCTCTGCTGTACTTGCTTTTCCTGCCATTGGGCCTTTGCACATGCTGTTTCCACTTCCTAGAAAGCTCTCTTCCTTCCCTTTACGATTGCTCAGCCTCAAGCCAAAAGTTGCCTAGAATCTGTTATATGTTTCCTTAGCACCTTTTCCTCTCCTTTATAGGCCTTGGCCCATTATAATGGTTTTATTTTGTTTTTTATTACTTGTTTAGTGCCATCTTCCCCATTGGATGCTAAGGCCCAGGATGCCTGCCTCTGTGCCTGCTTTATGCCCAGTGTAGCTCCTGAAACATGGCAAGTGCTGGGTAGCGGGGGTGAGAATGCGGCACCTCCAGCTTTAGAATAGCTGAGTGTTCTGACAAATCTACTCCATATCTTCTTTTCTATCCAGATTCCAGATCAAGAGCAGCAAATAGAAAGGCGGTTAAGAGTGAGAACTCCAGAGCCAGGCGGTCTGGGTTTGGATCCTAGTCTGGCCTCTTACTAGCTGTAGCCATTTCTACTGCCATGTAGCAAATTACCACAAACTTCGCAGTTTACCCCAGCACACATTTATTAGCCCTCAGTTTCCGTGGTTCAGGAGCCTGGACAGCCTCAGCTGGGTCCTGGGCTCAGAATCTCACCAGGCTGCAGTCCCATGCCAGGCCCAGGTCCCTTTCCAAGCTCTCATGTTAGTGGCAGAATTCATTTCCTTTGAGCTGTTGAAATCCCAGCCCAGCAGGACAGTCTCTTGAAGATACTTACCTGATTAGGTCAGGCCCATCCAGGATAACTTCCCTTTTAATGAACATACTGTCAACTGATTAAGGACCTTAATTACTTCTGCAAAATTTGTCTGCCATTGCCTTATAATGCAACAGGAGTGATGTCCCATCATATTCCCAGGGTCTACCTATACTCAAGGGAAGAGGATTATACAGGGCATGTACACCAGGGGAGCAGCACTCTCAGGGACCCCATCTTAGAATTCTAGCTGTGTGGCCTTGGGTAAGTTGCTTAACCTCTCTGTGCCACTGTTACCTCATCTGTAAAGTAGGACTAACAGTAGTACTCACTTCACAGAGTTTATAGTGAAGATTATATGAGTTCTTTTATGTTAAATGCTTAAAACAATTCCTGGCAGGTGGTGAGTACTCAATAAATGTTAGCTGTTTTACAGCCATAAAGATGAGAATCCCAACCTAGCCAGTGGGATCCACACTTTAGAAACACACTCCCAACACTGGCTGGATAATGAAATCTGAGAAGCCAGGCTGAAGGGAGAGGAGAGGCAGGAGAATATCAATGAGCTTGGAAAACTGGCCATCTGAGAGAGGAAGGACAGCTTCCCCTCCACAGCTGGAACATGGACGAGGCAGACAGAAAGCTGTGTCAAATTACCAAAGCAAATTGGATCTAAGTGGACACAAGTGCCCCCATTACAGTTCCGGTCACTAAACATCTTAAGGCAGAGAGTCATGTTGTCTCTTTGGAAAGCTTAGAAATCCTTTATGTCAGGGATTTGAATCAAGATTGACATTTTAATTACGAAGAATTGCACATAACTGGATATTTGGGCAACTTTTGTAAGCAGCTGTACCCCAGAATATAGGTCTGACCTAAAGAAAGACTCCCAGTTGGTTCAGTTTATTTATTTTTAAAAAAATATATTTTATTGATTTTACAGAGAGGAAGGGAGAGGGACAGAGAGTCAGAAACATCGATGAGAGAGAAACATCGATCAGCTGCCTGCTGCACACCTCCCACTGGGGATGTGCCCACAACCAAGGTACATGCCCTTGACCGGAATTGAACCCGGGACCCTTCAGTCCACAGGTCGACGTTCAACCACTGAGCCACGTTGGTCGAGGGACCTTTATCTTTTTAAACTGAATCAACCAGGCCCTGACCGGTTTGGCTCAGTGGATAGAGCGTCGACCTATGAACCAGGAGGTCATGATCCGATTCCCAGTCAGGGCACATGCCCAGGTTGCGGGCTCGATCCCCCATGGGGGGCCTGTAGGAGGCAGCCAATTAGTGATTCTCTCATCATTGATGTTTTTATCTCTTTCTCCCTCTCCCTTCCTCTCTGAAATCAATAAAATATATATATTTTTAAAAATGAAAAGATAAGGGTCCCTGGTTACCCAGGTGAAACTCGAGTGCGGGTGCGATGTGGCTGGAGGGAGGTCTGCCTAGAAGTTTGCTCCGCGATGCACGCTTCTGGCTGGAGAGTGTGAAGCATCGACTTGTTGATCAGGCTGGGATGCTGTTAACCAAATGTGGGGAGACAGCGAGGTGGGTCAATGAAGCAAGTTCACGGTGGCATGTTTACGCGCGCCAGCTGACAGCGAGAGAGAGATGACACAGCTTCTATCTTTGGCAGGAAGTTGCGTCAGAGAAACCCCTTTCAGTGGGGTCCCCTGGGGCAGGTCATTCCCTCTACTGTAAATCTCATAGTTTGCATCTGACAATTCAACTCAAGTCCTGTTATTGACAGTGGTGGTGGGCACCATGGATGCTCTGCCCAGATCCCCCTGGCTGCCCTGTGGTTTCTGGGTGCCCACCCGCCAGTGTCTACCTGCTTTTACCTAAAGGCCAAACCTGGGACTTGCTTCGGAGGCTGCATTTGGGCTCCTAGAGCTGCTTCCTCTTGTGCACAGAGAAGGGCAAGAATCCAGGCATTTGCCGCTTCCTGGGCAGCCCTTACTTAGCCCGGCTCCCTCACCTCGAGTGGGGGCAAACTCGGAGGAATCCAGTCACGCTCCCAGGCTCCCCGTGAGATCAGGTTTAGGACTGGCTTTAACGCCTGAAATCACATCCTTGCTGGGCTTCTTCATTTCCCATCCGACTCCCAGCACCGGCTATGTAATTTGCAGAGCCCCTTGTTAAAACATTCTTAAGAATTAAGAATCTCAAGACAGTGATAGTAAAGTGTTACACCAAGCATGAGGGCCTGTGTGATGGGCAGGCCCCGTGTGACTTCACAGGTCACACACCTACCAAGCCAGCACTGGCCTGCCCCCCCCTCCTTGTCCCCCACTTTCCTAGGAGCACCCCTTATTAAGTCATTGTGTGTGAATTCTTGTCCTGAGCTCTGTTCTGGATAGATTCTAAAATGCATACGCACCAAGCCTTCCCTCTGGGAGCCGAGGGAAGACAGATGAAGGCACCGATCATTACATCACACATCTGACCACGAGGCAAAGCCTGATCCTGCAGGTACCCGCAGCGAGCGGTGTGGGAGGAAGTGCTGTCTAGGAGCACGTGAGGGCTCCTGGGTTCCAGGCCAGGCTTCTTTCTTCTGCCCTGGGAACTTGGTGTGCATTCCCGATGATGGACAGGGAGGACTGGGCTTGATGGAGTTAGAGAGGGGATGGGAGGTGCAGCATGAGCAATGGTGTGGAGGTGGGACTTCTGTTTATTTAGCAGGTGCCTACTGTGTGCTTGGTGCAGAAGATTTGAATTTAAGACGACCAAGTCCCTGCCCGCAAGTGGCCCATCAGAGATGCTTACAAACCAGCTCTGGTCAAGTTCTGGGCAAGGGAAGTTGAGCTGAAGGGGTTAAGAGGAAGTACAAGAGATGAGGGAGGGAGTCTGGTCTTCTAAGAATTTACCCCTAGGTGTTAGGAATCTTAGAAATTCACATCAAAGAAAAGATTTCCTTAATTTTGGAATTTCAGAAACTAACACGCTCCCGGGGTTGACTTGGGTGGTGGTGGGGGGCCGGGGGGCGGGAACCTTTGGAAAACCAGCCCTGTAATTGGTTCCCTAGCCCGTAGGTTTGCCCAGATGACATTGTTATTCCTCTTCTAAGTTTGTTGGACTCTTACTTGAAATAACCCCGGGCCCCTCTGTGGCCTGGCTGGTGACAGTGCTAGGCCGAAGGTGCTCACTTCTTCCTGCTCCTCTCCAGGGAGCCCACAGACCAGCCCCAGCTTCCCAGAACCATGAAGCACTGGGCCCCACGCCTCCCCCGAACCCCCAGAAGCCGGGAAATGCAGGCTGTGGTCCTCCCAGCGAGGGTGGGAGGGGGAGGCCGTGTTGAAGTGTGTGGTTCTGCGGGGGCCCTGGACCACTCCTTTCTTTATCATCAGCGTTGCCAGGCTATGGCCATCCCTCATTTTCACAGCAGGCCGCCGGGCAGGGAGGATAATCGCTCTTCCTTCCGGGAATAAGTGCATAAATGCCCTGAAAACACTGGGTTGTGCCAGGAAGCAGGAGGAGGGGCTGCCTCTCCGTTTACGCTGTGGCTGTGCCGCCTCCCTCGTTAATGCCTGAGCTGGTTAGCTGTGCGTCAAGTTCAATGTGAGCACCCGCTGATCACGGCTCATGATTCTTCCTCGACACATATCCCACTTGTGGCAGTAACTCATGATTTCCTCACCGTCTTTATTAACCCATCCAACGAAGGCACACATTATTCTCTGAATATAGATAATCGAACGATTTTTAATTATTTCGTCGTGTTGGAAGCGAGAAGAGAGCGAGAGAGCTTCACATCTTCCTCTCTCTGCCTCCACTGTGGTAATTTGGATTTTTTAATTGTTTTTGTGGTGGTGGTGGGAGGGGTCGGGGGTCAGGCTTCGAAAGCATCCCTCAATGTGGTCTGCAGAGTCCGGCCCCGGCCGGCCTTGGGTCACGTCTCAGAGCCCTGTTTCCAAGGAGACTTCGTCTGGTCCTGTGACATTCCCCACACCTGCCTGTTCCCTCGGCCTGTCTCGCCCTCCATGGTCCCAGCTGCCTGGGACCCGGTTTCCTCAGGAAAGCTTTCTCTGGCCCCCCAACTAGCTCGGGTTCCTTCTTCACGTGCTCTAGCCGTTCCCTGTGCTGTGCTTTCCTAGCACTTCACTCCACAAGCATATATTGAACACCTACTGTGTGGCCGGCTCTGGTGAGGCGCTTCTGCCATCAGTGAACAGAGCAGGCACAAAGCCCTGTTCTCGGGGGGCCTGTAATTCTGCATTTTTTGAGCGTGTGATGATAAAGAACTATTTGGTAATTAGCTTATTAGCATGTCTTCCCCACTAGCCTGGAAGCTTCATGAGGACAGAGCCACATCGGTCTTGTTGGCCAGTCTGCAAGGCACTGCCAAGGATCATGACTTTCTGGCACATCGTAGGTGCGCAGCAGGTTCTCAGGGGGTGAAAGGTGGCTTGTGATCTGATGGCTGCTTGATCCCCCAAGGCTCTCCAAGGTGGCAGTGCCTTCCTTTGGAATCCAGGTGTCATTATGTGGAATTTCTTGGGGCCGAGGAGAGGGGATGTGAGGGAGGAGGAGCCGGCTCAGCTGCAGGTCTCCCAGAACCCCCGGGGTCTGCTCTCTGTCCACCCTCTGCGATGCACCCCGCAAATTTTGCACTATTTCCAAATCTCTCCTTGTGGATCGCTCCTCATTTCAGCTTCTGTGTATTTTTACTCTTACAGTTTCTTGGGGTCATTTCATTTTTTGTCAGCTGTGTATTTGCTGGGTGATTACGACGGCCTCCTTTGCTTGCCCCGCGGCCACTTCACCAGGTGTCAAGACGGGTCTTCCCTCTGGGTGGGGGTTGGTTGGTCCATGTCTATTTCACCACTTTGAGCCCATGCCTGGCTGCTTCCTGCTGATTTGTCTAGATGAGTCATTAACCTCCTAAGAACCCCACACCCTCAGCTGAAAAACATATTATCGCCCTCCTCAACGAGATGTATTTGCTCCATTTATCTTATGGGACTGCTCATTCGCCCACTCGTCCATTTATTCATTCATTCATAAAGTGAGGGAGGGGAGCGGGGAGGAATGGAGCAGGTCAGGACTAGAGTTAGGCAAGCAAGGCTCCTGGTTAAGCTGCATTCACTGGCAGTCAAGCGTCCTGGCCCTGGGAGGGAGGAAGAGTATGAAGGTCTTTCTCCCTGGAGCAAGGGCCTCCACACAGCTTTCCTGATCTCCCCACCGTGTCTGTGCTTTGTATATATCAAAGCCCGTGAAAGACCACTGGGGGGAGAGAGGGCCAGAATCTCCACCTTTTTAGGGATGAAAAAATACATTTTTACCCTTAAATCATCACCTAAAGGCCCCTTCCATGGCAAATACTACCTGGTCATCTGGTGGCACGTGCCCAAGGCTTCTCATCTTTTAATATATGCCCAGGCTCTTAAAAGGGCTGTAATAGCCCGCTGTCTTACAAGCAATCCTCTTATCACAGGGGGTCGGGGAGGGAGTTCAGGAGGCAGCATGCACACCTGGCACATCCAATGCAGCTGGATAACGTGTTTGAATAAGACGGAAAATGGCCGTGCTGATGGCTCGGCGGTTCCCAGACACTTGGCGGACTGACATAGCCGTAGGACACGTCCATGGCACAGCTGCTGCCGCAGCCCTCAGCTGAGTCCGATGAACCCCATTTCTCACTCTGATGCGGGCGGAGTTCGCCAGGGCTGCTTTCATCCGAAGAAGTGAATTAGAGAGCCGCTGATTGCAAATGTGGGGGGTGATGGTGGGGGGTGGGTAATCACTCAGCAGAGAAGCAGCTGCCAGTGGTCCTCATCTTTTGTTCAGCAGCTCCCAGGCCAACGCACATGACACAGGCTGAATGAACGTTAGTCGCATTCAACCCCGTGTGGTTTTCATTCTAGGCTGGATGGAATGGATCAATTACAATTTAATAATAATAATAATAACAATATAGCTAATACGTATTATGCATGATGTGTTAAGAGCTTTACATGAAGGGTCTACTATGGATCCCATTGTATAGATGTGATCACTGAGGTCTAGGGAGCTAGGGCAGCGGTGGAGTCGGGATCCAAATCCAGGTCATTGGCCATCTCATATCCTCCTATCTATGTCCAGTGTTCTCAGGGATCCTGCCTCACTTTCCCAATTCTGCCACCTTCTACTTCGGCCAGACGGAGTTAGATCCTGCCTCACTTTCCCAATTCTGCCACCTTCTACTTCGGCCAGACGGAGTTACTCTCTGACTTGAAGAAACATTATGGTCCACCCCTCACTTTACAGGACAGTGGAGGCCTGGAGAGGGAAGGCGGGACCAAGGAAATATCTCGGGTCCTAACCCTTTGCAAAATTCTGTGTATTTGTTCTCTGTGTTCTCTCTGCCAGCTGGAGGTGTTCTTCAAAGTCCTTGGCCCTTTAGACACGCTCTGTACTGTCCATCCCTATAACACCTTTCACGGCCACCCTCTTTCTTTCTCTAACAGTTGGGTTTTGTGCATTTATTTATGTAATGGCATTGTGTCGTGTTTAAGGCCTGGATGTGAATCTTGGCTCTGCCACTTAGCAGCTGTGTGACCCTGGGTAAGTCACTTAACCTCTCTGTGCCTCAGTTCTTCGTCTGTAAAATGATATTAGCAGTGGGTGTGGAGTGAGTGTCCACCATATGCTCTCATGTAAACTTCTACCCTTCCTATTGGAGGTGGGATGGGAAGGGTGGTTAGCACCCAACAACTGCTTGAATCGCCAGCACTCACCACTCTCAGGATGAAGGGAATTCTTGGGGTTTGGGTGTTGGCGTGGGGGGAGCATGGTACAAAGTTGGGGTGGGGTGACACAGAAAACAAGCTTATGTATCTGCTAGGAATCCCCTGCCATCGGCCTGGTCGTCTGAAGAGAAAGGGCTGTGGGACGTTTGTCTCCAGTCCCCCTTTCCTGGGTGCCTTTGGTGGAAATCTCCAGCGAATCCTCGAGGGCAGAGTTTCTATATCTGGATGGGTCCCAGTTCTGCAGTTCCCTTTAGTGGCTCTAACTTCAGTTCCTTTAGTTCTCAGCTCCACTCTCCCCGCTTCCTAAAACCAGAAAGCTCCAGCAATCTTCAGGGAGTTTAACAAGTCCCAGAACCAGTGGCAGGTCCCTATGCAGAGAGCTAGGCACTTGCCTTACTCCTGGCACTCCAGCGGAGATTGTCTTTGCTAGAGATGTCAGTCTGGGAACTCGGAGCTCGGAAGTGTCAGTGTCAAGTGCATGTCCTGTCACGTTACTCTGGATGCACCTGGGCGTGGCAGCTCTCAGGGACTGGGGTTCCCAGAGTCCCAGCTGGCTTCCCATGACCTTTGTTAGAAGATTGTGCCATCCTGGAGTCAGCGGGACAAGTGACAGTAACTTCTGTCAAGTGACAATAACATTCATTCATGTGCTTTGAAATTCAGGTCTGTAGTCATATTTCATATTGCCCTTTTTGGAATCGGTGGACATGGTTTGGACTATAATAGGGTATACTTGTATATTACAGGCGGAAGATTAATATAACAAAATATTTTAAAACAGCCAGTCCCAGCACAAAATTTGTATATGACCGTTCATAGCTTTATTCATAAAGGCTCTAAACTGGACACAACCCAAATGTCCACAAACTTGTGAATGGATACAGAGAAGTGGTATATCTATACAGTGGAGTACTATTTAGCCATAAAAAAGGAACGACTGTGGATACATGCAATACTATGAATCTCAACATTATGCTAAGTGAAGAATGCCAGGCTCTAAAGACTACAAACTAGTTCAATCTGTCTGGCAATCTAGGAAAATGGAAAGCTACATTGATAGCAGATCAGTAGTTGTGCTGGCCTCAACCCCACTTTTAAGGGGCAGACGTGAGCTGGGGGTCCTGATATTTTTCCCCCACCTACACTAGCCAGTCCTGCAGACAGAACCACCATCAGGACTCGGTGTGTGGCTGCTGTTGTATAGCCGTCAAGCAACAGCCAGGCTGGACCTAGGAGGAAGAAGCAAGATGAGGTTAGCAAGAGTCCAGGGCAGCCGGTAAGACAGACACTGTCTTCATGTTTTCCTGGTGAGGTCAGCAGGCCCCTCTTTTCTTTAAGTTGAATATATTGGGGTGACATCTATACTAATAAAAGCATAATATGCTGATTAGACTGGATGTCCTTCTGGACATCCTTCCGGATGACCTTCTGGACGAAGCCAGGGCTGCAAGGGAAGCCTGGATCCCGGGTGCCAGAGGGAAGCCAGTGCTGGCAGCTGGGGGAAGGAAGGCCTGCTCTTGCACGGATTTCATGCATCGGGCCTCTAGTTGGTTAATAAAATTACATAGGTTTCAGATGTACAATTCTACAGTGCGTCATCTCAACAGGCTCCCCCTGGAAGCTGGAGACAAACACGTTCATTTTATATAAAATAAATTTCCATTTTCTAAATATACCAGAAAAGCTATTTTTCAAAGTGCACCTTTTCCAGATTATACCCATCGATCATTTTGGAAAACATAGGAAGACTGAAATGACATTAGAAGGACTTTAACTCCTCTACCCAGAGATAATCATCATAAACGTTTAAATTTATATTCTTCCCATTTTTTGATGAATATATAGAAATACATTTTTTAAAAAATGGGATCACATCTTGGTCTTATTCTTTTCCTTTAACAGATTGTGAGCATTTTTACTTCATTAAATATTATCCCAAAATGAGATTTTTACCTACTGTAGGATGTTTCCATTTACATGTTATTTATTGATATAACAAATCGCCCTAAAGCTTAGTGGCTTAAAATCACAATACTGGTTATTTCTCACAGTTTCTGTGGGTCAGGCATGTGAGGGTGGCCTGGTTGGGCGGCTCTGCCTTAGGGTCCCTGGTTTGGTGTGGGCTGGGCTGGAACAGGGGGACCCGCCCCCAAGGTGGTTCATGCACATGGCTGGCTACTGGCACTTTTCCTCTGGCCTTTCCACAGGGCTGCTTGAGTGTCCGCACAGCGTGGCACCTGGGATCTGGGTTGAATGGTGGGGGGGTGGGGGTGGGGGGCAAAGAGAGAGAGAGGGAGAGAGAAAACCAGGCTGGAGCTGTGTCTCTTCTATTGTCTAGCCTCAGAGGTCTCACGCTGTCACTTGGGCAGGAGTCTGTCACTCGGGCCAGCCTTAGTGTGGGAGGACAGGAACACCAGGAGGGAGGACCATTCGGAGCCCCCATGGTGCTGGCTATCCTGCCACCCCCACTTAACCAGCCCACTGCTGCTGAGCATCTATCTTGTTTCCACTGTTTAGCTATTATGTGGAATGCACATTCCTGAAAGGCTTAGGCAGCTGATGTACACGTGCCCGGTCTGCACTTGGTTGCACTTAGTCCAGTCAAGGTTTCAGCTGGGACCTAGGAGCAAAGGCATCTGGGGCCCCCGCAGCTCCCAGCCCCCTTTAGATCATCTGCTTAAGCATCCTGATGACCAGCTCCTGAGGGGATCACCGTAGAGTTCAGTGGATTAGCAGGGTCTGGCAGGAAGCAGAATTGAACTCAGAGACTCAAATGGAGAAACCACTTACAGAGATTTGAGTGAGGACGAGGAAACCAACAAGATTTGAGGCACATGAGACTGGCCAGAGGCCTGAAGGGGTGGGGGAGTTCGGCTGCCCAGTGCAGTGGAAGCAGGGAGGGTGCACCCTGATCTCCTCTGTCCACTCTCCTCTCTCTGCTTTTCTCTCTGTCTCTCTCTCTCCCTTGCTCTCGCTTTCCTTGCCTCCATCTCTCCTTCTCCCTCCCCGTCTCTCTCCCTTTCCGCTGGTTCCTCCTCTTGGCCAACTGAAACAAGTCAAGCAGTAGCCAGCATGGACCCCATTTGCTATGTTCTGTGGGGTCACCTCCCGAGGAAGAGAGAACCGTGGAGAATGAGCGGGAGGCAGGACCGAAGAGGAAACGGAGACTAACCAACTCATTGTCCGTCAGTATTTGTGGCACATCATTCGGGCCCAAAACAGTGCATTAACCCTTTGCGGTCCAGTTTTATTTTTGGAATTCAAACAGTCTGGTCCAAATTAATTGACGGGATTGAATGTTGAACCGGTTTGCGGTGTCAACTTCAGGCTCGATGTTGGACCTGCTCCTAGCGCCTGGTCTGTCGAGTCAGCCTCGACGTTGGACCGAAAAGGGTTAAAACAGGTACCTAACCCCTGCCATGTTGTAGATGTGGGGCGATTTTATTATTAATAATAATCCTAACAGCAGTTTAGCTATAATGTGTTAAGTATTTTCCATGTACAGGGCAATGTATTACATTACAGGGCATTTTATACACACTCTTTCCAATCTTTACAGCCAATCTGTTAGGCACGTGTTCTCGCGAGCCTCTTCCAGGCGGGGAAAATGGTTTGGAAAGGCTCAGGCTCCTGCCTGGGCTACACAATTAGTAGCAGAGCTCGACGGAGCCCAAATCTGCTTTATTCTAACTCCAGGTGCTTCCCTCGCGACGCCGCTCGGGCCAACCTAAGGGGCTGGACTGACGTGATTTCTGCAAAAGCCTTCAATAGCTTATCCTACAATGGAGCAATTTTTTAAAAAAAGAAGAATATAATCTTTAACACACCAACTCATCTGGACAGTTGCCCAGAAGTTAGAGTATCGTCTGTTTGTCAGATTAGGGGGGCTGTGCCAGCGCATACAAAGTAGACGAGTAGAAGAGTGAAATGAGGAACCCAGCGCTGCGAGCGGCGGGCTGACGTCACAGGGGTCACCTTCCAGATCTTAGCAAGTGATCGTTTGGAGGCTGCTGTTGTTGGTGGACGAGGCTTGCTGGCATCCCCTGAAAACAGTGTCCTGGCAGCCCTGGGCACCCAGGAGGCAGGCTGTCAAGTCCTTAGTTCTAGAAGGAAAGTTTCCCCCCTACTGCACATGATGGATGTGAGGGGGATCAGAGGGAAGGGGTGGGGGAGGGAGGGAGGGAGAGACGCCACATAACGACATTACTTTGCACTCAGCACATCACAGTAATGGAAATGACCTGCTCTGTCTTCAGTGCTGGCCACGTGATAAAATAAAAAACAGCAACGTAGGAACTTCCCTGTTTGATTTTATTACCTCCTTCAGCTTCTTCCTGCGAGGGGGCAGTGGCCTTGATGACAGGATGTGGTACTGGGGGGTCACCTAGGTGGAGGAGGGGCTTTGGCAAGGGCTTCCTGTGCAGCCAGAACCTGGTGGGTTTGAGAGATGTGTGTGTCTCCTCCGGGCAGAGAGTCTTCTCTTTATCTGCCACCCTCTAGGTGCCATGATTGAAACACCTGAATGCTTCGGTTATTGCCCGGTCATTCTCTTGGAGATGCAGGCTCAGAGGTAGCAGGGCTCAGGGGGAGGAGATGATAGTGGGGGTGGGCAGCCCATATGTTCACAGAGTCTCCAGGGCAGAAAAGAGGGGGCCAGGCTCCCATCCAAGCCTTTGCCCGCCCGTGGGGCAATGCCACATGGACTAGACTTTAAATCCAATTTTAGCCCAGCCGGTGCGGCTCAGTGGTTGAGCATCAACCTATGAACCAGGAGATCATGGTTGGATTCCCAGTCAGGGCACACCTTCCAGACCTTAGCAAATTATCAATCCCCAGTAGAGGGCATGCAGGAGGCAGCCGATCAATGATTCTCTCATCATTCATGTTTCTATCTCTCTTTTCCTCTCTGAAATCAATAAAAATATATATTTTTTTAAAAAATAGAATTTCACTTGAACCTAACATGTGGGAAGTGCAATAGTGCTTGGCGAACATGGACCTGGGGTCCTGCACACAGTAGGCACTTTCTTAGGCAGCATGGCTCAGAGCCTAGCCAGTGTGGGGTGGTTAAGAAAGAGGCCTTGGGAGCCACGTGGCTTGCGTTTTGCATCCCATCCTCTGTCATCATGGGTGAGTCACCATGACAATAGCCCTACCCGCCGAGGTTGTACAAGGATTAAACGATGTAGCACTTGGGAAGAGCTTGACACATGGTGGCTGTTAGTCATTATTATTATTCCTAAT
Organism: Myotis myotis; assembly: GCF_014108235.1. Taxonomy (NCBI): domain Eukaryota; kingdom Metazoa; phylum Chordata; class Mammalia; order Chiroptera; family Vespertilionidae; genus Myotis; species Myotis myotis. Next base: position 200,966,124 of record NW_023416335.1, read on the forward strand.
TTTTAGCCCCACTTCCAAGTAGCTATGGTGGCCTTTTATGGTGGATTTTTTCAGTAGCCCAGTTGTCAGCTCCTCTCCTGGTTCCTCGCCATCCAGCACAATGCCATCGGATTAATTTCCAAATTAATCTAAAGCTTTGTGCTCATTCCTTATCTGCATTAAAAGAATTAATACCAATGTCAGAGCCCTGCCTTACAACTTGGCGTCCGTTCACGTGGACACGATCTGCGGGTTCGCATTGGAAAGTTTGAGCCAAGAATGTGACACCCGGGGCGGGTGTTCGGGTGCATATAATTGAATTAACATTATTGAACAGCTACCCTGTTCCAGGTGCTGCTGTTCACCATTTTACACCCTACCCCCACTGGTGTTTTTGAGGAGAAAAAACACTTTAAACACAATATGAACTTGGAAACCCCGGATGAAAGAGAAGGGTTTCAGCTTGGGGGTGGAGGTGGGAGAAGCCCAGAGCCCCCCTCTGCACCCCAGTCTTTCACCTTCGGGCCAATCATGTGTGGAGTGCCCCCCGCTTGGCCTCCCCTGGTCACTGCCGCTCTGTGCTGTCGGAGAACTGACCAGAAGTGACTGACCCCAGGCCATCCTGGGAGGCTCTGTGGAAACAAAGCCAGAGCCCTTATTTCTTGGCGTATCGTCCATCTTCCCACTCCTTCCTCCCCCTTCCCTTGCCTCTCCTTCCCTTCCCCTCTCCATGAGCCTTGCCACTGTACCCTAGATTTATGATGAGCTGATATTAGGCAAGGAAGGGAATGCTCCTGAGCCTGAGTTTCTGTATCTGTAGAGAAGGTATAAATATACCCACTTAGCTGGGCTGTGGGGCATGAAGGAGGTGTGACTATACCCAACACAGTCCCCAATCCATGTGAAGCCTCACCCTTCCCACCCAACCCAACTCTTAGAGTCATGGAAGATGCAGAAATAGGAGGATGGGGGCAGGCTGGAGGGGATCCATGGAGGGGGAAAAGGAGACATACGTAATACTTTGAACAATAAAGAATTATTTAAAAAATAAAATAGTATTGAACAAATACACACACACACACACACCAAAAATAAAGCAAAGATATTACTATTCCCCAGCTTTCACAATTAACAAATGTTCACTTTTTAAGAAATAATGTCTTTGGTACTTAGAGTAATTAACTCTAGGGATAAAGTTTAAGACATGTTTTATTTTTTAAAAAGAAAGAAAATGCAGAAATATTTTAGTGTTTCTCAGCAGTCATTTACATTCTCAAAGCACTCAAATTTGCAGTTTGATTGAGAGAAGAACCACCAAATGAACTAAGAATGGCGCTGGGCAATGGCAGTCCCTGTGGGCAGGATAATCTAATTACACAAAGGAAAGCAGCCCACTGGGAGCCCTGCCTGCCAGCCCCAGGCAGCAGCAGACTGTGGGGTCCCCTGTCCCCGTGGCTACAAAGGACTGGAAGGTACAAGACAGGTGAGGGGACAGCGAGGGGTGAGGGGCTCAGCGTGTCTACAGGGGGAAATGGTTCCAACGAGCTGCAAATGATGATCACTGGTGCGTATCTTGCCGGGTCGCCTCTGGAGAACCACCTTTGCATTTGGGTTAATTTAGAAAATATTTTACATCTGCTGCGTTTATTGTTAACTCGCCCAGTTCTGGCGGGTAGCTGTTAAATTCCTAAGGCCAAGACAGAAGACAGCGCTTACAATCCTAGACCAGGCTCCTCCCGCTCCCCCCCCCCCCCCAGGTTGAAATGAGGCCCTGTCTGCTGCTACCCCAGCATCCCTACTCCATGTGCCAGAATGTGCCAGGCCCTGGGCTGAGGTCTGTATTCATGTCATCACTTTACGTTAGTTCATTTAGTCATATCAACAACCCTATGAAGTGGGTGCTACCATCATCTCCAGTGAGGAAACAGAGGCTCAGAGAGATGGAGTGACATGCCCAAGATCACAAAGCAGGGAGGGGCAGAGGCAGGATTAGAACCGGCGCAGACTGGCTCTGGGCTTGTAATTGCTAAGCAGTAGAGGGGTAGTCAGACCTTAAAGTCGGGCCCAAGCATTGAGGAGTGTCCTGAAAAAGCTCCCCAGGCATTTCCCTGCTGAATGACGTAGCCTTGATGAATGACACCAGACCTTTGTCCCCACCCCGTTCCCCAATAAGAGCTGCAGGGACCCACGGAGAAACCTCGGGAGGGAGCTGTCTTTACACCTCAGTGTCCCTGACATCTGCAGGGGGCCAAGATCCTGTTCCCAGGGCCACTACCCCGCCCCCACCCCCAGGCTGGAGCAAAGCTTGGATGCGCAGGTAGTCTCCCAGCTGGCAGAATGTCATGGGGTGCTGGGCACCCCGTGTGGCCCCTTGCTGTCTGCACATGTTAAGGTAAGGGGTGCTAGGTTCACAGAGTTCACTTCACAAGTATTTATTGAGCACCTAACAGGCACTAGGTGCTGGGGGTGCAAAGGTGATCTGGAAGGCAAGGTCCTGACGTCCTAGGAGGAGCTCTTTGAAGAGATGGCCAGGGGAGGAGGGGCGCTGCAGTCACTGGAGACAAATAACCCCCAGCATCCGAGTCCTCTGGGCTTATCCTAGCACTGGGTGGAGCCCCAAGACCTTCCATCGGCTCCTCCCGTGGAATTTTCTTAAAAGGCTTTATGGTGCGTGTGAGAGAAGCTGCGTGGTTGTCATAACAGCATGGTGACGAGCTCAAGAGGAAGACGCCCACAGACTCAGTGGGAAACAGCCAAGGACGTGGAAGCGCGCCGAGAGGGTTGTAAAGGGGAAGAGAACACGGGGCACTCCAGGCGGGGGTGCGGCTTTCCCCGGGTCCCTGAATGCCCCTTGCGGGTGGCCCTCTGCACAGAGTGAGAGCAAGGAGGAGGGGTCCGCCTGGGGGGAAAGCGCCCTTCGATATTCCTCGGGGGGGCTTATATCTCCTGTGCACCCCCTGCCACCACCCTGAGGCCCCGAGGCTTAGGCCACTTCACTCCGCAGGGGCAAGGGGCTCATGCCAGACAGCTCCGCCCGTTGCCGAACTGGGGTGATGCCGGGTCACCTCCGGATGGATGCCAGGGAACTGGTAAAACCCCACAGCCCCGCCGTTCTCCTGTGACTCTCCACTGCCAACTTCCCCCAAAGTCTGGACCTCACCGTGGATCAGCAGGCTCCCAGTCTCCAACGTGGAGATGGTCCTGCCTGCGCTGGCAGGACTGAGTCAAGTATGTGAAGCTTTGGGCACCGAGCCAGGAGCTGATTTTTCTCATCCTTTGGCCGCTGGCATATGTGTTTGGGGTCTCTCTCTCTGTCTTAGCCCTTCATGACATTCTGGGAAATGCTCAGAATTGAGGGTGGGGCTCATTCATGCCCAATAACTGTGGGCGGACGTGGTGGGGCTGTGGAGTGGACGGGGAAGGCTCCTGCATGCCCTGCTTTCGGTGGTGGACGGGGAGCGACTGCAGAGCCCAGAGCAGGCCTCCAGCCGTGCAGTACGGATCCCCCCACCTTGGAGCTGGGCTGCAGGCAGCGTGTGGAGGACACTTCAGGCTTTTCTGTTCGGCTTTCCTGGTTGATTTAAGAGATGCCAATGGGAGGCGGCTCTGCCACTCCACCCTCAGCGGGCTCAGCTGGACAGCGAGGGTGGGTCCCTTCCTCTCCTCACTCCCCTGAAGGTCTGTCAAGCCTTTGCCCAGAAACCCCAGCAGGAGGTAAAGGGCGGAGCCTGAGGCGGGAGAGGAGGGACAACTGTCTTCTTGTTTGTGTATTTGGGGAGCAAGAGCTTGGTGGACAGAGAAACAGTAAATCAGGTCTCGACCTTCCTTTTTCCTCCACTGTCTCCCGCTCCATCCCAACAACCCCCCCCCCCCCCCCCCGTGGTTATGAAGATGGTTTTTTTTCTCTCTATCTCACTGGCGGGGCAACATTCCAGTGCCTGTGAGCTAAGCTGGCTGGGGCCACTTGTGCATAAGTGGGTCCGATTGTCAGCTGGTCCAATCGGAGTTCACCTTTTCTGACCCCTTCTAGGTACTGAGGCTGCAGAGGTGCTCAGCCAAAGCCCCTGCCTCTAGTTCACACTCCAGTAGTCAGTGTTTCGTGGAATTCTTTGCAAAAGGATGACATTCTGGGAAAGACCTTTAGACTTTGCCCAGTCAAATGTCATCTTTTTGCCTGGCTAGCGTGGCTCAGTGATTGAGCATTAACCTATGAACCAGGAGGTCACGGTTCGATTCAGTGGTCAGGGCACATGCCTGGGTTGTGGGCTTGATCCCCAGTAGGGAGCGTGCAGAGGGTAGCTGATCAATGATGCTCTCTCATCATTGATGTTTCTATCTCTCTCTCCCTCTCCCTTCCTCTCTGAAATCAATGAAAATACATATTTTTAAAAATTTCATCTTTTTTTTTTTTTTAATTGATGAAGAAAGGAAGTAACTGGCTTTGGGAAATTGAGTTACTCCGGCTCACAAAGCTTGCACAGCTGCAGAGCCCAGCCCAGCCTCAGCCGCGGTGCTGGGTCTCTGGGCTGTCAGTCAGGCCCGGCTACCACACCATGCTCTTCCAGTTACATAACAACCCAGCGGGACAGGACTCCCTGTTCTAGGAGCATCTAAAATTCGCAGTTTGCAGGTCTCTCTCGTCTTTGGGCGAGAAACAGAGAATAAACTTTAAAGGTTTCCCATCCTTCACCCGAAATGACCCTTTGCCCACACGTTACGTGGTCAGTGCCCTGCATTTTATGGTAGAAGACATGCGACGTTTAGCTAGTTCTCCCGGAGGAACGGCGGGACTGACGGGACACGGAGCTGTGCGGGGAGGATGGGCGGGACCCGCCTCCCATGCAGCGGTTTTCAGGAACAGAGAGCTGGCCTGGGAACCCCAGGACCGCCCTCCTCCCGTGGCAGATGAGAGGAAACCCCTCGGCATGTTCGCAGGTCCTGCCCCTCCCTGGCCCGGTCTGCGATCAGCATGTGAGAAATAACGCACGCCGCATTCCCAGCCTGGAAAATTAGCCATCGCCGTCTCACATCGCTGGGGTCTGGGCAGGAAGGAAAAAAATGTAACACCCCAAGTGCCTCCTGTGTTTGAATCAACAGGTCATCCTGGCCCCGGGGACCTGAGCGGCTTCTGCCTGCGCCCGCGGTTGCCGCTGCCCCTGACGGGACGGGCGTCCGTGTGTTTTTGAGGGTCCCAGGCTCCCGGGCAGCGTGTGGGGAACACGCAGAGGGAGAGCCTTGCTCAATGAGCCACTGTGTCTGTCTTGGCGCGGGCTCCTGGAGCGTGGTGTCCAAGGGAGCCTGGGCCCAATAAAGACGGGCTTTCTTTCCCTTTCGGTTGACAGAGGGGGTTTTGAAGGTAGCAGGGGAAACAGAGTGAGCAGTGTTCAGGGACGCAGCCCACCTTCCCGGGTAGTTTTCCACTGCGACAGACCTGCCCGGGCAAGCTGGCCCGGGAGCCGGAGATTTTCCAAGCGCGCTGTGTGCCCTGGGGCCGGCCGGGCCGACAGGCGCTTTTGCAGAACCTGGTCTGCAACATCCTAGGTCAGGGGGGCGAGGAAGACGCGTGTCCCCGGGTGCATTAGGGTACTCCAGCTGCCAGAACAAAGTCCCCCCCACTGGGTGGCTTAAACAACAGACATGTATTGTCTCTTCTGGAGGCTGGAAGTCCAGGACCAAGGTGTGGGCAGGGTGGGTCCTTCCCAGGCCTGTTGCAGACCCCTCTCCTTGGCTTGTAGACGGTCCCCTTCATGCTCCCCTGGCTTTCTCCCCGCGGAGCAGGCAGGGTCCAGATTTCCCTTTCTGAGATGGACACCAGCCATGTTGGATGAGGGCCCCCCCTCGTGACCTCATCCTAACTTGATTTCCGCTATAAAGACCCCATCTCCAAACATGGTCCTATGCTGAGGCCCTGGGATTGCGGATGCCGATACTGGAACTTTGGGGGAGGGAGGGAACACAATTCAGCCCACAGCAGTGTGTACCTTACGTTCCAGCCTGTTTATCAGGAGATGGGGAAGCAGCCCGGGGGCCATAACTCGGTCGCTTCACAGCGGATTGATGACTGGCCCTTCTCGCTGCCTTCTGGTTCCATGTTCCTTCTTCCAGACACACCAGTCAGAACCTGTTTATACCACAACTAGAGGCCCGATGCATGAAAATTCGTGCAAGAGTAGGCCTTCCTTCCCCCAGCTGCTGGCACCGGCTTCCCTCAGGCACCCAGGACCCAGGCTGCTTCTTTCCTCTGGCCACCGGCAGGCACTCGGGACCCGGGCTGGCTTCCCTCCTGCCCCAGCTTTGTCAGGAAGGACATCGGAATGATGTCTGGAAGACGGCCAGTCTAATTAGCATATTACCCTTTTATTATTATAGATAATTAGAGCTGCTCCTTAGGTACCAAGCAAGGTTCTAGGCCCTTTATTCATGTCATCCTTCCATGGCCCTTGACAGAAGCTCTGATTGTCCAGACAAGGGAACGGAGGCACAGGAAGGCTAAGTAACTTGCCCAAGGCCACACAGCTAATAAGCGACAGAGCTGGGATTCGAACCCAAGCCATCTGGTTGCAGGGGGTACATTATAAACTACTTCTTGAGTTAATAGACTCCATATTTGGTATGAAGCCCGTCATAGCTTCCGTGCTCAAGAATTGGGATGATGCAAGGGGTAAGAGCACAGGCTATGGGTTCCACGTCTATGTGTCCTTGGTTATCAGCTGTGTGACTTCGGGCAAGTGATGGAACCTCTCTGTGCCTCACTTTTCTCATCTGTAAAGTGGGAAGGACATTCTCTCAAGGTTATTTTGGGAAGGACACATGAGAGACCAGCACATAGTAACTGTTAAGTAAATATTATTTTTGGTGGCAACATTATTTCACCATTTTCCTCAAAGAGCCATCACCCATCCCTGTGTCCACCTCATTCTCTGTCTGCACAGTCCAGAGCAGCACTGTCCGGTATGGGAGCCCCAAGCCCTTGAAATATGGTTAGCGTGACTGAGATGTACTATAAGGGCTAAATATACACCATCATTTAAAGGTGTAGCATCAAAAAATCTAAATTATCTCAATTTTTATATTGGTTATATACTAAAGTGATCATGTTTTAGATATATTGGGTTAACAAAAATATATAATTACAATTAATTTGTCTTGTTTAACTTTTTTTAATGTGGCTACTAGGAAATCTAAAATGGCCTGTGTAGCCTGGCTGGTGTGGCTCAGTGGTTACCGTTGACCTAGGAACCAGGAGGTCATGGTTCGATTCCATGTTAGGGCACATGCCTGGGTTTCTGGCTCAATCCCCACTAGGCGACATGCAGGGGTTAGCTGATCAATGATTCTCTCTCATCATTGATGTTTCTATCTCTCCCTCCCGGTCCCTTCCTCTCTGAAATCAATAAAAAAAAATTAAAAAAAAAATAAAATAAGTAAGGTGGCATGTGTAACTCATACTGGGCAGTTCCGATCTAGACTATAGACTGGAAGCCCCAAGGACCACATCTGTTTTGTCCACTGCTTTATCCCAGCACCTCTCTCAGACCCCACCTAGCCTTATAGAAGACACTTTAAAAAAGAAATAGTTGATGTACTTTTGATTATACAGATGCTCTGCTCTTAGACCCAGAAAGGTCTGTAGGGCCCTAAGCCAGGAACAGGGGAAACTGGAGTTTTCAGCTCTCAGGGTCTGTGGCGTTGATGGCTGGGCCTTGCTCTCCTGTGGCAGCCCCGCTAGTCAGCCCAAGGGAAAACACGGCTGTGGGTGTCGCTTCTATTTTCAGCAAGTTAGAGAAGCCAGTTTGCACAGCGGACATGGAAGCTCCCTTCATAGGCCCAGAGGCCATGAAAGGGATCACTGTGCACTGTGTGAGCAGGAGAGCAAGGCCTGGAGGAAATTTCCACCGAGTCTCAGGCCCTGTTCTGGATGTGGCTTCTCACACGGAGCTTTGTGAAGATAAAAAATGCAATCCTTCCACCTCTGTTCCTCCTCCATCCCCCTTCTTCTCTAGAGCAAACCCCAAACCCAGCCCTTCACCTCAGGTTTATGGAAACAGACCAGCCTCACCTGCAGTCCTGACAAAACCCAAGAGGTAAGGCCTCTCGGGGTAGGGATTTCAGTCAAAGAAAGCTGGGTCTGGAAGGGGCCTTCGAGACCGGTCCAGTCTCTTCCTTCTTGGCTGTCTGTGTTCTCCTCCTTCCCGAGACATCCGTGCTGCTGGTGAGAGCGCAGCGTGCAGGAGACGTGAACCCAGGTGACCACGTCCACAGCTTAACCTGCCCACTGTCCCCTCGCGTCCATCGCAGATTGCCTGGGCTCCCCCATGCGCCCTTCTGAGAGGGATGCTGCTGGATTCACCTCCGCCCAAATCCTCACGTAGCTTGGCTTGAGTCGTGTGTCTTTGCGCAAGTGACAACTTCTCTGCGACTCCTTTTCTTCCACTGTAGAGATGGGAAGAGTTGCACCAGCCTGACTCGTCACTGGGGTTAAGTGAGATAATATGTGAGCAGCAGCAGGCGGTGCTCGGCACGTGGTAGACAGGTGAGCAGCAAGGGAGGGGCTTCCTTCCTCTGACCAGGACAGGTGACCACAGGGATGCTGGGCTCTGTGGCCGGTCTCCAGCACACACAGGATTTTCACCCCAATTTATGTATTTTTAAAAATAGATATATTTTATTGATTTTTTTACAGAAAGGAAGGCAGAGGGATAGAGAGTTAGAAACATCGATTAGAGAGAAACATCCATCAGCTGCCTCCGGCACACTCCCAACTGGGGATGAACCCAAAACCAAGGTACATGCCCTTGACCAGAATTGAACCTGGGGCCCTTCAGTCCACAGGCTGACGCTCTATCCACTGAGCCAAACCAGTTAGGGCTTCACCCCGATTTAATGACACTTGGTGAAGAGTTCTCTCCCATGCAGATCGGGAATCCGGAAGCCGGAGATTCCCAGTCCTTCTGCATTGCTCTCCAGGGCCACCTGTTCTTCCTGTTTGTGTCGGGATTAGAACAAGGAATCTTGGCAAAGAGGAGATATTCCTTCTAATTAAACATCCTGAGCCTCATTTCCCAGTTGGGGAGGATCCAGTGAGCTCCATATGGGTGGAGGAGAAGGGGAGCAGGAAGTCATTTGTAATAGAAATATAAACTCAGATGGTCACGGGTTATTAACGAAAGTCAGAGGTCCACATTGCTAACACGGCACCCGGCACACAGTAGGACCTCAGGGCGTGCTGGTCTCTTGTCCTTGGCGTGATACCGAAAGCAGGTGGTAGAAGAAAGGAGAAGGACTTGGAGGCCTGGCCCCGGGTTCAAGCATTAGTGTTGTCTCTCCTGAGCCGTGACCCCCTCGAGCAAGCCACTCTCCATCTCTGAGTCCCAGGGATTTCTCAGCTTAAAAATTGGTCGTGAAGATGGAATACCAAAATGAAAGGGCTTTGTAAATGGCAAAGCACAGAGTATTAGCTCCCCATCCTTAATTGCTGTGGATAATGATAATGATTTTGTGCCTCTTTTTAATTTGATTTGGGTAAATATTAGTCAATTCCCAGTTATGATTCAACCTAGATTTTTTTTCTCTCGAATGCTACAGTTTCTAGGCCATCTCCCAACTCTTGCAACCAAATATCAACCACGTTCGCTTCCTGGGAACAGAAACCTAGGTTTCCTTCATCCTGTATTCCTTCTTGCCTGATCCGTCAGGGGTCCCCGGCTCCCCGAGGCACCAGATGGGAGAGCAGGAGCTCTTTTTGAGAAGAAAGAAAAGGCCCTTTGAAAAAACAGCTGATATCGAATGTTTATTTAATTCCGGGGCGGGGGGGGGGGGTCCTGTTTTTGTTTGGTAGGTGTAATGCAAGTAGAGTTTATTGCTACTTGAGCTTTTAATTGGTTTACTAATATTTTTTATAGCTTCTTATTTTAATGTTTACAGGCCCCCCGATGCTGGGGTTTACTGACGTCCGTGAAGGGATTGATAAATGATTTAGTTGAAACAGCAAAACTGGAGGCATTGTATGATTGGAAACTGTGCCAGGGAGCCCACTCCGGAGCCACTCATTGCATGCGATTTGCGTGCTGCAGCTGTTTCTCACCACAGTCAAAGGAAAAACAAATATCGACTGTTCCCCTCCCCCGGAAAAGCAGGGGGTACCCAGGGGACTGGGCAAGGTCTTTGGGGAGCAGCAGGCAGGACTGGCAGTCTGGTCGGGGTTAGGTCTTCAAGGCAGGGCTTCCTCCTCGAGGTTCGGGCAAGCCCTAGTCCCCCTGCCCTCACCTCTGTGCGCTTCTGGTGAGGTTTACCTGCCCGGATGGAGGAACCGGCGGACACGTCATCCTCATGTCATTCAGAGCAGCCGTGGGGCTTCTGCACACACTTTCCCTCAGATGTCAGCTGGGGTTGAAACCCTCTAACATCTCTTTTGACCTGGTGGTTATCTGTTGAGTCTGTGGTTTAGCCTGGGCTGATTTCGGTGGGTTTGCTTGGCTATTGCTTTTTCTTCTCTGGTGCCATCAGAGATTGCTTGCAATTTCTGACATCTTCCCCCCCCCCCCGCCCCCCCTCGGATATGAAAGAGATGTTTGTGTATTACAGAAAATATATAAAATATACACATCAAGGTCAGGCTTATGGTGCCCAGGGCTGCTGCACACATTAATAAAAGGTGGCCTGGGAAAAAAATCAAATGAATATACACATCAAATGAATGAACTAGAATTCACCAGCAAACCCACCATCTAGAGATAACGATTATTAGCAATTTTGATAAATATCCTTTTAGACTTTTTTCTCTGATATACACCTTTGTGGTGGTTGGTTTTTTTTAATGGACATAGCCTATGTTTTTTTTGTTTTATCCATTTATCTTTTTTGTGCAGTTTTGCTCCACAGTAGTCAATGGCTGATGTCCAGAGGGGCATGGGCACACCGACCCTGAGAGCAGATAACACACGGGGAATGGTTTGCCCAAGTGCCTCATGCCCTTGCAGAGAGGTGACGTTGGCTGCAGCTGTGCGTTTTTGTTTGGGGTCCTTCAATGTCATTTCAAGGGCACTGACATAACATAGATGCCTCTCGTCCTTTCTTTAGTCCACTTCAGGTACTATTCTTAACAAGTTCCTGAGGGTGACTTAGTTATTCTTGTTCCCTTCCTTTCTTCCTTCTGTCCATTCATTCATGCATGCATGCATGCATCCTTCCATTTATTCATCTAACATACTCTCTGTCCTCCTTCAACCCAAACATGTATCCATCCATCTATCCACCCATCCATCTATCATTCAACATACTGTCCATCTGTCCTTCTTTCCATCCAAACACCCATCCATCCATCCACCCATCCACCCATCCAACGTACTCAGCAACTAGGTTGTGTCAGGCCCTGTATTTGGCGGGAAGGACGCAGAGGTACATGATGCGGCCCCTGCCCACTAAGAGTTAACAATCTCCATCCAGAATCTCCATCTGCCCTGGGCAGGAGATGGTACCCTCCATCTGCTTTCCCCACCCTGGCATCCGTCATTCCAGCCCGCTACCTGGCAGAAAACCAGGGGTATGACAGGTAATTCCTCTTTTCCAGTGGAGGCATCTCAAGGGTAGAAACTGTATCACTTCCCTGTTATAAATCCCTAAACGCCGACACACCAAAGCCCAGGACTGCGTGAGACCACAAGATGAACTGAACATTAGAGTAGAGGGTGAAGTGGCGGCAGCAACATTTTTAAAAAGCTCTTTCTCAACACAACAATTCTGTATCTCATACATCACAGAAGAAAGGGGACGCTGACAACGAGCTTCTGGATAACTTTAGGTGTTTTTGCTTGTTTTTGTTTTTTTGTTTTTTGGTGTGGTCTTCCCAGGTTTGTGAGAGGCAGCAAGGCTGTTCTCTCCAGGTTTAAGCAGCATTCCCCCCTCCCTCGTGATTTGTTCTGGAGAAGCAGGGCTTTGTGTAAAGAGGTAAGATTTATTTTGCCGGGGAAATAGAACGCGGAGCATCGCTGGAGGAAGCCCTCCTTGGCTGCCGGCTGCAGTGACTGTAAAATGTTCTAAGTGTGAACAGCCCCACCCCCTCAGACGGAGTGGGCTGCACTTTTTCCAGGAAAACGGAAAAAGTTCTTTCTTTTTTACGGTGCCATTTCGACTTCCCCGGACTGCCATAGATTTACAAGGAAGCCGTTTCTCCAGCGGGTCTTGGTGACATCCTACAGCTTTGCATGTGCCACTGATGAAGGTGCTAGAACCGTTCCATGTAAACATTTTTCCATGTCACCAACTTGGGCCCATTCGTTACTTTTATGGAGCTACAGCACATGTGGGTGTTGTTTTTTTAAAGATACCAAAATATTTTTTAGTAACCCAACCCCGAGGCAAACCTCAGAGGTTAATTATAACAGCGAATGAGGCCGACGTTCAGGCTGTTCAGAAAGAAATAGACAGACAGACCGTGGCTCCTCGCTCTTTCTGTGCCACAGTCACACCTTCCACATAGTGTGTCCCGGAGGCCCACCCCCACAAGCCCCCTCGTCTTTATCCTCTCCTCCCTGCCATCTCTCTGGGCCGTCTGGCCACTCTTAGGTGGGTGGCAGTTGGATGGGAACGGCCTTGAGATTTCAGAACAAAAGGCCTTGAGGTTTGACTCCATTTACCCAATTTCTTGCTAGCTGTGTGGCTTTGGTGAAGTTACTAGCCTACTCTGGGCTTATTCCTGCATCTGGAAAAGGCAGGTATAATAATCATACTCATCTCAGGATTTGGGGGGAAATAGAGCTTTGGAAAGGGAACAAAGGGAAGCGTGGGAAGAAAAGAGAGAGAGAGAACACCCCTTTGCCCTCACATAAAAATGTATCAGCCTTTGCTGGTTTGGCTCAGTGGATAAAGCATCGGCCTAGGTCCCGGGTTCATTTCTGGTCAGGGGCACATGCCCTGGTTGCTGGCTCGATCCCCAGTAGGGGGTGTGCAGGAGGCAGGCAGTCAATGATTCTCTCTCATCATTGACGTTTCTCTCCCTCTCCCTTCCTCTCTGAAATCAATAAAAATATATTTTTTAAAAAAGAACTGTAAAAATGTATCATAGTCTGGAAAGTCTCACGTCAAACTGTGCCATGTCCGTAGAGGCAGCCAAGGGTAGAAGTTACGAGGGCAGAATCTGCAGGCGCACTGCCTGGGTGTTAGGCGAGGGTGGGTGCCTCCATTCCTCCTGTAAACTTGGGGTAATAGTAGTGACTACTCCTGGGGTGGTTGTGATGATTAACCTAGGTCAGCGATTTTCAACCTCTTTCATCTCATGGCACACAGACACTAATTACTAAAATTCTGTGGCACACCAAAACATGTTATATTTTTTGCCAGTCTGACCAAAAAAAAAAAAAAAAAAGGAATAATTTTGATTCATTCATACGGGATGGCTATTGTTGTGTTGTCTGTTGTCATTTTTTTTATTTGACAGTCTAAGAGAAAAGAGGTAAGTGCCCCTGATTAAATAGTCAGGTGCTGCATGTTTTAAAAATTCTTGTGGCACACGGGCTGAAAATCGCTGATGTAGGTAATCAATCTAAAATGCCAGGCACTGTCTGGCACATATATGTTCAATAATTGCGAGTAGTAGTATTTCTAATTTTTTACTTTGTGTGCCTATTGAAGACTTTGCATGTAAATTTGAAACAAAAATTTGTAATTTTCTCTGGATACAAAGACCCATTTAGTCTTTCCTTCTTTCCTTTTTCCTCCCTTCTTTCTTTGCATATTTAAACCAACATATATGGAATTGGCATCAGGTTACTTTATTTAAATAGCTTTCAATTGCAAGTTCAGTTTGAACAGGGATTAAAAGATATTTACTATTTTGAAATTGTGGCAATTATAGATTCTTTTTCCCCAAAAAACCCACACCTGAACTGTTTTCCTCAAAGTTTCCAAAGCAATTCAACTTTGGGTGGAGGCAAGAATTGAGAAATTTAATAAAGGAAGTTTGGGTATGTTGTCCCCCCAAAATGCAGTACAGGAGATCAGGGGTTATTGTGAAATGTGAGCGGCCTCTTGCAGCCCCTTTGCCTTGCTGAAGCCCGATTTTATTAAGATAAGACTATTCCATCTTCTTCTGTTGTTCTCGGGACGCTGCACTTTTGTAATTTATTTGCATCAGTCTGCATGTTCAATTCTAGAGGGTGTGATTATGGACAAATAAAATGGGATGGAATAATACAAGCATCCTGCGTCATTGGTATTCAAATTCAGTATTCAAGGCTCAACATGCATGAAATACAAATTTTGCTCTGAAATACAATGGATGGCCAACAATTGTTTCTTGATTAAACTAAGAAGGAAAGGAAAGGAGGGGGAGGGGGAGGGAGAGGAAGGGTCCTGTGCGTTACAGCAGGTTGGGGGCTGGGTCTCTTCAGAGACATGGGGAGGAGTCTGATAACCCCATGTCCACAGTTCTCCAGCACTATGTGTGCTGTGGTCGGGACAGAGCCAGAACGACAAATTATCTTGTTCTCCAAAATCGTGCCAGGAGTAGGCTGATTACCCTAGCCTGCAAACATTAAGGTTCTTACCCTAGCTCTCAGAAGAGGTTGACAGCATTTTGGTATCATGGAGACTTGCAGGGTCCTGCTCCCTGACCACTATTTTTACAATAAAACTAGAGGCCCAGTGCACAAAATTCGTGCACAGGTAGGGTCCCTAGTGGCTGCCTGCTGCTGGCCGGGGCCTTCCTTTGTTCCACGCTGCCCCCTGGTGGTCAGAACACGTCATAGCGAGAGATTGAAATCCCATTCGGTCGAACTCCCAAGGGGACATTTTGCATATTAGGCTTTTATATATATAGATGTTAGTGACGCAGCCCCAGCCTAGGGACTTGGTGGTCTATCTCTCCCGGGCCCTCTGGCTCGTAGATGGCCTGCCAAGGCTTGTCTTTCACGGGGTTTGCTAGAACGTGGGTCTGGCTCTAGGTAAATGTCATGCAGTAATGACACACACACTGTTGGAAATTCCAGCCCTTGGGTTTCGTATCAGCTTTAGCTTGCCTCTCAGTTAGAAGCAGGGTTCTGCCCTGTGCTGGGAAGGGCCCAGTGGAGACCCAGGGCAGTGTTGCACGAATGAATGGTCCTGACCTCGTTCTCCATCTGCGTTTCCATCCAAAGCAGGGTGTTTGAACTCGAAGAGCCTCCAGCATTCATCCCGGCTCTGCCTCCTACTCAGTTTTGACCTTGGGCATCCAGGAACTCCCGGGGGCCTCACTCTCCTCCTCTGTGAAGCAGGGCCGGAATGATCCCACCCTGACAGGTCGTGAGGACTGAACGCGGCCTGTCAGCTTCGTAGCACCGCCTGAGGGCCCAGGTGACGGTGGTCTCGCGTCTAAGTTACCTGGGGGCTTTTCAAATGCCTGAGATGCCCAGACCCAGAGATCAGCATCAGAAACTCTGGAGATAGTGGCCCAGGAGTTCCTGTGTTTTAAATCCTCAGAGATGAATTGCATGCTCAGCCAGGGTTGAAATAATTGTAAAGGAACTGGATTCACAGTGCCTTCTCGTTGGGAGGCAGTGTAACCAGCATGACCATAGGACAGTGATGGCGAACCTTTTGAGCTCGGCGTGTCAGCATTTTGAAAAACCCTAACTTAACTCTGGTGCCGTGTCACATACAGAAATTTTTTTATCTTTGCAACCATAGTAAAACAAAGACATATATTTTTGATATTTATTTTATATATTTAAATGCCATTTAACAAAGAAAAATCAACCAAAAAAATGAGTTCGGGTGTCACCTCTGACACAGGTGTCATAGGTTCGCCATCACTGCCACAGGAACTGGAGTTGAATACATGGATTCTAACCCCAGCACTCCCTCCTCCCCCTTCCCCCCCACACACAGCCATTTACCATTGACCTCGAGCCATGACTTAACTTCCCTGGAAGTCAGTTTACTCATCAAGAAATCAGGACAAGATTAGCACCTCTCATAGAGTCACGTGGAGATTAAATGAGATAATACACGTCACGTCTTCTAAATGCCTGGCACAGAGTAAGCCTCCGGTATGTGATAAGCATTTTGTGACTCATTTCACCTTCATAACAGCCTGAGGTTGCAGGTGCTGTCATCATCCACATTTTAACTCTAGGAGACATAGACACGGGCATTTGTGTAACTTTAAGGTCACAGGCTCGTGAACCCGCTCCCCGCGACACCATGCTCCTCACCTCACAGAGCACCGAACACGGTGCTGAGCCGGGTGTCGAGTCAGGGCGTCTGCCCAGCTAGGCTGCCGGTGATGCCCGGTCCGCGGGCTGCAGCTGACCACACAGTGGGCCCGGGGTACGTGCTCTGTAAATGATGTTTATTTCATCTGGGGTAGAGATCGGCTGTGTGGTGCAGAGGGAGAGCGGCATTCTGGGTCCTTCTGTCTGTCTCGCCTGTAACCGTTTATTGCTCCTCTGGGGTGGGCGGCACTAATTCCTGCCTCATGAGCAGCATTCTCCAGAGATGTCGGGGTCACGGAGGAAGAGAGAGAAGCTCACCCCAAACCCATGCTTTTCCGAGGGAATTAGGTTCTGGGGATTCACAGCCCTCCGGGAACTTCATGTTCTTTCGAATCGACCTAGTAGTTTTCCTGTAAGAACACAGAGAAGCCCCAGGCAGCCATCACACCCCGACATTTCTCTCCCCCTATTTCTACAGGCAAGGAAAACGGCCCAGGAAGGAAGGAAGCCCCTAGCCCCAGGGAGGCTTAGACACATGCACTCCTGCACTCCTCCGGGAGCACAGGCCCGCACAATCGCCCGCTCTGTGTCTGGCCAGCCAGCTGGGCCCAGCCTTCCTGGGCACCGAGCTCTTTCCTCGGCCTCCCTCCCCCACCTCCTGCCCTGCTGGCTCCACACCCTCCTGAATGTTCCATTCTGAGCGGCCACAATCGGGAGCCTGTTTCCTTGCTGGGAAAAGGGGCAGCGTGAAGGCTTTTAAACTTGCTGGGTAATTTAAGGTATTTATCGCTATTTGGAGAGCTCTGCTTGTTTTGAATCCCCCCCCCGCCAGCTTTCAGGAATGGTGCACATGATTATTTTTTCTCTCTGAAAAGGATGCCTCTGGGTCCTTCCGCTGCCCCGAGGCCGGATTCTGAATGCAGCCTCCAGACCTGGGCGCCTGTGCTGAGGTTTTGTTCATTCTTCATTCAGGCCGCCCATAAACATTCATTAGGCGCCTCCCGTTCCAGGCCAGACTCCTGTTTACAGGCAGCTCCCCGTCCTGCACTCGCCTGGCCGTGAGCATTTCCAACACGCGGGGCAGCAGACGTGGAGGTCAGAGAGCCTGGCTTTGGATCCAGGCCCACCCCGAGGTCAGGCCATGCTCTGCCCAGGAGCTATGTGGGCACCGTTCTCTGTTTCTCCAGAACTTTTTTCCATCCGTAAAATGGGTGCAATCACAGCTCCTTCCTTATTGCTCTGGAGGTCAGACTACCTGGGTTCAAATCCTAGCTCTTCCATTTCCTCCTTCTGTGATCCTAACTTCTCTGTTTTCTGAGTTAATGTATCTTTACGTGGAAAATGAGAGGGAGTTCTCAAAAGGGAGAGGGCTGGCCGAGTTAATGCATTTAAAGTGCTAGTGCTGGCACATAGAATGTGCTCAATGCAACCAATGCCAATGAGATAGATAGATGATGATAGATAGATAGATAGATAGATAGATAGAGAACACACACACAAACACACACACACACACACACACCTCCTCTCCTGGCAAGAGGCACTTGGTAAATCTAAATTACTCCCCTCCCCCCTTTCCTAAAGGCTGAACGAGCCCATAGCTGGACAGCGGTGGGAACTTGCCAAGATGTTGAAGAATCTGTGCTCTGCACTCCCCTTGCTGAAGGTCTTACTGACCTAATAGGGAGAGATGGAGAAGGATCCCCTGGTGAACCCTGGCCAGAAGCCCCTTGGTCTGCTGACTTCCCTCTGTCCTGGCCTGGCTAAGGGAGACCCTCCCTAGGGGGCCTGCAGCAGAGACATCCCCACACTCAGAATCTATTAGCACCGGCTGCCCCGGCACCGCCCTGGGGCAGTGGCCCTTCCTCCCTTTTCCATTCAAGTTCTTCCATGAAATGCTTTCATCTCCCCCATGTTCCCCATGCAACCTCCTTCGTGGATACCTCCCTCCCCCAAAGGTGATGGGCAAACCAGAAAGCCCTAACACCATGTATGGAGATGAAAAATATCACCAGATTGGAAGGCTTCAGTGAAAACATGGCCAGTTTTATCTTTCCTCCTGGCCGCGTGGAGGGGGCAGGTGATCTTTCTGGTTAGCTTACCTCTAGTCTGCTGGCCTGCACCCCCTCCTCCGGGAAGCCTCCCATGATCTCCAGTCTGATTGGACACCGTGGTTTTATACTCCCCAGGGATGTAGGGGAGCAGGTCAGAGCCAGGCTGCTCGATGGAAACCTTGATTCTGCAAGTGAATTGGCTTTGCTGCGTCTTAATTTCCTCATCTGCAGGATGGGATCAGCATTAGCCCCTGTTTCACAGGGTCATTGTGAATATTCAGTGAGATGCCCCACATAAAGGGCTTAGACTGGCTGGCCACGTATCATTACTGTTGCTCGGAATATTATTTTTTTGAGTTTATTACTTTTATTGCTTTTGTCACCAAAGTACTTATCAGACCCTCAAGGGTCTGGCAGCAAATTAAAAATCAGAACAGTATCTCATTCAACTCCAGAGAAGGATCGTAATGATGAAAAAGCCACTGTTGTAAGTGAGGTGAAATTTGTTTACAAAAAAAACCCTCTACTAATATAAAAGCTCCCTTTAAGTTATATTTTTAGGCATTTCAGCCAAACTTAATTTTTTTCTTTCTCTCCCCCCTTCCCCCCCGCCCCCCCATATTGCATAAAGTGGAGAGAGTTCCCACAGCCTGGTGGGCGCCCCCTGCAGGTGTGGGCCGGGGGCACAGGGAGGCTAGCACACTGGGCAGGGACAGCGATTTCCTCTCTGTAGCTGGGGGTCACTGCTCAGTGGCCATGGCATATCCGTTAGAAAATACCTTCATTATCAGCCCCAAGGAACGAATGCCAGCATTTCTGCTCCGACTTCACGTTTGATATGATTCAGGTAGCCCGGGTGTTTCATCCTTGACTGTGACATACATGCCTGCGAATGCCAGAGAAGTGCAAGGATGGCTGTTTCTAGAAGCACAGAAAGCTAGGGGTGTGCACAGGGGCTGCAGGACTGCACAGTGGGGTGGCACCTGCAGGGGGAAGGGGGCTGGCCCTGCTCCGGGGTCAGCTCTAGCACAGAGAATCATAGCTCCTGTGAGTCACATGGACGCATCTACTCGGGGCCCAGCGGTCCACAGTGGTGTCTACGCAGCGAGAGGGGCGGAAGGAGCAGATAGCTCCAGACCTGGGGAATAGAGAGGATGTTGCTTTCTGCTTCCTGGCAGATTCCTCCGAAATACTGCAGTTGAACCATAAACTCTGAAGGAAAACCGCTTGGTGAGATATCCTGTGACCTGAGAGCTGGCCACCCGCCCGGCCTTGGTCCTTCAGTGCTGGAACGTGTGTGTGGTTGGCCTCAGATGCCAGTCCCACCTCCAGAGAGACCACGGGAGGAATGCCCTCCCAGCGGGGCGAGATGATCCCTGTGACGGGCAGCTCAGTACATGACAAGGAGCGCACACGCTGCGAGGCGGCTCTCCAGGCTGGAAACTGGCTCGTTGTATTGACTGCGAGTCTTCCTCCTACAGTGAGCCTCCCCCGCGTTTCCCATGTCACTCGCATGGCACCCTGTTCCACCCACGGCTCCCCCCAGACATCCAGGCTGAAGATGAGCTGAACTCTTGATACAGGGCCATACCTTACCCATTACTTTTCTGCGGCTGCCATAACAAATGACCAGAAGCTAGGTGCCTTCAAACAACAGAAATCGCTCTCTCACGATTCGAGAAGCCAGGGTCTGAAATCGGGGTGTGGGCGGGCTCGCGCTCCCTCTGGAGGCTCTAGGGAAGGGTTCATCCGTTCCTCTCCCTGCTCCTGGTGGTGGCTGGCGCCTCCGACTGGGGGGCCCAGCTATCGGCTCCATCTCTTGTGTCTTCTGTCTCTTAGGAAAGACGCTTGTCATTAGATTGATCTCAAGATCCTTAATCACATCGGCAAAGACCCTTTCCAAGGGCCATTCACAGGTTCTTAGGAATTTGGACGTGGGTGTGTCTTTGGGGGCCACATTCAGCCCATGGCCCCTTTTATTGGAAAGGTTAGTTTTACGGATTAGCCCCGACCGGAGGAGGCTTTCTGTGGTGAGCCTCGGGCATTCCCCCAAGAATAGACATCTGGTCATTCGTTTCCAGCGGTGTGACTTGGGCAAGTTACTTAACCTCCTTGGGCCTCGATTTTTTCACCTGTAAATAGGAATAGCAGTAGCAGCACCCACACATAGGCTTGTTGTGAGGACTGAATAAATTCACGTAAGGAATAGCGCCTTGGGTACTGCCTGGCACAGGGCCGGCCTTCTTTAAATATTAGCTATTCTGATGGTGGCTATCATGGTATCATAATCACATTGGAACCTACCCCCAGACAACAAGACTTTCCTAGACCACTCATTTATTTATGTATTTTGCAATTAAAAATATTTTTTTTTTAAATTATAGTTTGCATTCAGTGTTATTTTGTATTAGTTTCAGGTGTACAGCAGAGTGGTTAGACAATCATATACTTTACAAAATGCATCCCCTCCCCGATATTTCAGGTACCCACCTGGCACCATGCATAGTTATTGCAATATTATTCATTACTAGAGGCCCAGTGCATGAAATTCATGCACAGGTAGGGTCCCTAGCGGCTGCTGGCTGCCAGCCGGGGCCTCCCTTCCCCTGACTGCCTGCTTGCCACCGTCCCTGGCCGGGGCAGGGCTGGCTTGGGGGAGGGGCCAAAGGCAGTTGGCCAGTTGACTCCACCCATTGGTCGAACTCCCAGTCGAACTCCTGGTCGAGGAGACAATTGCATACTAGGCTTTTATTATATACTAGAGGCCCGGTGCATGGGATTCATGCACTGGTGGGGGCCGTGGCCTGTGGAGATCTGCCTGCTGTGGGAGCACCATTCATCCTGGTCAGCCACGTGGCTGTGGACCCGCCCCCTGAGCTGCTGCTGCCGCTGCCGCTGTGGGAGTGTTGCTCATCCAGATCAGCCAAGCAGCTCTCTCACTGTGGGCGCACACTGACTACCAGGGGACAGCTCCTGCGTTAAGCATCTGCCCTCTGGTGGTCAGTGTGCATCATAGTGACTGGTCAACCAGTTGTTCTGGTCATTCCGCTGTTCAATCGCTGGACTTTTATTATATAGGATGATATTCCCTAAGCTGTACTTTAAATCCCTGTGACTATTTTGTAACCACCAATTTGTGCTTCTTGATTCCTTTACCTTTTTCACTTAGTTCCCTAAACTTCCTCCTCTCTGGCAACCATCTGTCTGTCCTCTATATCTGTGAGCCTAGACCACTCACCTAACATTCAGTGTATTCTTCTTGTGTACTGGTCTTTTATGTCTCAACTTCTTGGCTTAGTCAAAATATAGCTTGGAATATGTTGCTGTGTGACCTTGGGCAAGTTCCTTAACCTCTCTGAGCCTGGAAGGGCTGCTAAAAAGTGAAAAGGGGTCAGACATGTGGCATCTGGTTGACATCAGCCTCCATTGGCTGCACCGTGAGAAAACAGCATGTTACAGGCTGCTGCTACTCCGCAAACCCCGGTGGCATCTTTCTTCCCCGCGTGTGTCTTTACGGCTGCTTGGTCTTCCCCCGCTGTCAGCTCTCCCCGGCCTGTAGTGAATGGCTTGCTGTTAGTTTTAGTCAATTTCCACCCCTGAGCCCAATTTTTCTTCCGTTTCAGGAACCGATAAGGCTGCACATTCCAGATTGCAGTCCCAGAGCATATGTTTGGGGAGAAAGTGTGTTAGCTATCTAATCAGTCGGTAGCTGTGCAGTTAGCTAAAAGGTTCCCAGGTAAATTCTAACTCAGTGTGCTTAGAACACCTGCTCTTTCCTTAAAATGCTGCATCATTTCCCTCGGTGGTCTGTCCTGGTGGGTAGTGACTGGATCGTAAGTCCCAGGGTAGCTAACATTTCTATAACAATAGCCACCCTTACAGAGCCCTTACTCCCTGCCGGGTGCTGTCCTCAGCACTTGGCGTTTCCTCCTTGTGAAGAAGGGCCTGTTACATTCTCCATGTCACAAACCAGGAGGGAAATGAGGCCCAAGGAGTTCCAGCAGCTTCTTGCCCTTTACCAACCAGTTGTGGTCGGTGGATTTGAACCCAGGCCTCGGAGTTCCGCAGCTGTGTTCTGAGCCTCCACCCAGCCCCTCGGTAATGT
This sequence comes from Myotis myotis, assembly GCF_014108235.1. Lineage (NCBI taxonomy): Eukaryota > Metazoa > Chordata > Mammalia > Chiroptera > Vespertilionidae > Myotis > Myotis myotis. The sequence continues at coordinate 200,988,449 of NW_023416335.1, forward strand.
CTGCAACGATTTCTAGGAAGCACAGAGTCCTGCCAGCGTTTTATGGAATTAATTGAACGTGGAATGGCTTTTCCTGTTAACTGAGGAACCTACGTCCGTCTCTGCTAGCAGATTAGGATGTTTCCTTTGCCCCCTGGTTCAGACTGTTGTCGGTAGAAGTGGACTTCTTGGGGTGCCGCTGGGGAAATAATTCCCTGAGGCCCTCAGGGGAGGATGGGGTTCCATAGAAAGCTTTATTGATTATGGAAAACTAAGGGGGTTCCCCTTCAAGGTCCCATCTCTGTCTGTCCAGCCTGGAAGAAGTCCAATCTTGCCTTCAGCAGGGCTAGAATGAAAAGCAGTGTCCAGAGTTTTGGCTTCGTTTTAAAGTCCACTCCAGGCCAGCATCCGGCTGGCTTAGCTTGAGTTCCCAGCTGCGGCCCATTGCATGTGGGGTCTTAAGGCCCCCTGGCAGGCGAGTGCAGGGTCACAGAGCAAGAGAGAGGATAAAGGGGAACCAGAAGGCAAGAGAGAGGGAAATCTTGGTTTGGGGGTTTTTAACATTTCAAGATTTTACGCGCTTGCAGTGGCTTTGGCCTCCTAGCCAATCCGTTGTTCCCCAGGCTAGAATGATAGACGCCTCCCCTGTGCCACCCCAACTTTTACTGCACATATGCCCGTCTCCCCTTAGTTTGATCCCTTCCCCCAGTGACTTCAGGGAATGGACCAGTGGTTTCTTGGGGTGTGAAGCTGTAACTTCCTGGTGACACTGCCCAGATGACCATGCTTACAATGTCTGGCCTTCCCTTTGCTGCTGCTGCTGCTGCTTCTTCTTCTTCTTTTTCTTCTTCTTCATTTATTTTATTTTTTAATCTTCACCCTAGGATATTATTGATGTGAGAGAAACACACTGATTGGTTGCCTCCTCTATGCACCCCCACCACAGGCCAAGGAGGAGCCTACAGCCAAGGTACATGCCCTTCACCGGAATCAAACCCGGTACCCTTCGGTCCACAGGTCGACGCTCTATCCACTGAGCCAAACCAGCTAGGGCTCTTCTTATTATTAATATTAGCTAACAGTGGTAACAAAACTAGTGCAAATTTTTTGTCTTATGGGTTTTCCCATCTGGGATATAATGCCCTCATCTTCTTACCCTGTGCGTGGTATCAAAATATGGTCTTTCAAACCAGATGCTGTGTGACCTGGACAAGCCATATCACCTCTCTGAGCCTCACTTTTCCGGGGTTAATAACATTTCACACATGAAGTGTACTAATGTATATAAAGTGTCAGACACAATAGCACAGCTCAATACATGGTAACTTGAAAAGTAAAATATAAGGTCCTTTGTGTTTTTCTAAAGAAAGGTGCTGTATAACTCTCACGATATAATGTTTTTTACTACATTTGTTTCCTCAGATAAATCTAGGTTAGATAACTGTACACGTGTGTTTAGTGGAGAACATGCTAATACTGAAATATTCTGGCCAAATGAAAACTTTATAAAGAGTTGAACCAGAAATTTTTCAGAGTTGAACCAGAAATAGATGAGGCTGAGGATCATCTATCTATAATAATAAAAGCGTAACATGCTAATTAGACCAGTTGCCCTTCCTGACGACCTCCCAGACAAAGCCGGGGCTGCAAGGGAAGCCCAGGTCCCAGTTTCCTGCCGGCGGCCGGAGGGAAGCCGATGCTGGCAGCTGGAGGAAGGAAGGCCTACTCTGCATGAATTTCATGCATCGGGCCTCTAGTCATTTAATAATTTACCAGTGAAATAGGTCTGATTAAGAAAGTATAATGGACATCAATTGCGTCAGGTCCAGAAGGATCTCCCCATCTCCAGATCCTTCACTTACGCCCGTCTGCCCTTCGCTCAGGAAGGTCCCACAGGCGCAGGTTCCGGGGGTTGGGATGGGCCCCTGGGGGCCGTCACCCTGCCCAGCACCGATGCACATTCTCCCTTTGGCATGCACCACACACTCATTTCTTGGGGTGCTGCGTGGCATTGGCTTTGGGGCCAGGCAGGTTTAGTCCCAGCCTCAGCTCCCCCTGTCCCCAGGCATTTCACATCTTAGCGCCACTTTCTCCTTCCCTCATTTGAAAAATAGAGGCTTCAGTGCCCGTTTTGCAGGGCTGTCTAGAGCACAAAATGAAGTAATGTGTGCAGAGCGCCTGGTCCTAATTGGCTCTCAAAAATGGGAACCATTCTTCTCCAGGATGATTACTTTTAAATTATTTTTAATGCTCCTGTAACAACAAACAGAGCCCAGTGTCTTGGTGGAAACGAACAAGGGTCTTAGCGTGCAGGTCGCGGGGCTTCTAATAATGGGCCGCCCAGAGAAGAAACACCAGCGCCGGTGCCAGCCGCCAGGCCCGGGCGCGGCGGGAACAAAGGCGGCATTCAGCTGACCGGAGGATAGGTGTGGACCCGGAGGGAAGCGGAGCGCAGATCCGCGTGTCAAACAGTATTTTATTGTGAAGGCTGCGGATCAAGGCGGCCTTTGGGAACCACGTTTATATTAAAAGAGGCACAAGATATTTTATGGCCCCTGTTGAGGCCCCGCACTAAATAGCAACGCTGTTTGATCAGCTTTTCACAGGTTAGGCGATGTTTCCAGGAGGAATTGGGTATAAATCTTTCAAACTGCCCATTTGAAAGTGGGAGAAAGCAGTGGAGATTTGAGGGCAGTGGAGCAGAGAACGAGAGAGAGAGAGAGAGAGAGAGAGAGAGAGAGAGAGAGAGAGAGAGGATGGGACCTTCTGAGCAGTTCAGATGCGGGGCACGCCCTCCTTAGGGACCATGTTGCTGAGATGGGCAGCTGGAGATTGGGTAGCAAAGAGGGGGCCCTGCTTCGCCTTCCAACCTCATCTCAGCTCACCCTGCCCTCTGGCCCTGCGCTCATCAAACCTGCCAAACTAGTTCCCACCACAGGACGTGAGCCTTTGCTGTTCTTGCCCCTGGAACGTCCTTCCCCACAGATCTTCCTGTGGTCGGCTCCTTCTTGTCAAGTCTCAGATGAAAGCTCCTCCCCCGAGAGGTCTCCGGCACACACCTCCCCCCCCTCCCACCCCCAGTCACTCCTGTAGCGTCATCGCTCTGTTTTATTATCGTCATAGCAGTTGCCACGGTCAGAAATGACCCTGCTCATGTGTTTGTCCGTCTGGTGTCTCTCTCGCCACTTCTGGAACGGGGTCTCTAAGGGAACAGGGACCTCGGCTCGTATCCACTGCCATCGCCCCTGCACGAGGACTTGGCCTAGCACGGAGAAGGCATTTATGATAGGAATCACTAACACCGAGAGTTTATTTGTGCAACATCCCGTTCTAAGTGCCTTGCGTGCATTCTTTCATTCAGTTGCTCTCCACGAATCCATTTTACAGATGAGGAAACCGAGGCATAGTTAGGTACTTGGAAAAAAAAAATCATTACTAAACTAGTCAGACATATTTGAGGTGTTACTGAATTAATTTAGCAACTACATCAGTTGTCGATTGCTACAGTCATCCTGTGTAACAAAACACCCTATTTCTTCATGCAAGTTGTCAAGGGTGCCAAGGAGCAGAAAGAGCAAGGTGGGTTTTCTTAAATTTTTTCTACTGGTTGGGAGATAGAGCCTGCATTTAAATTTAAATGTATGTGTGTGTGTGTATGTGTGTGTGTGTGTGTGTATGTGTGTTTATTGATTTCAGAGAGGAAGAGAGAGGGGAAGAGAGATAGAAACATCAATAATGAGAGAGAGAAAAAAAAGAGAGAGAATCACTGATCGGCTGCCTCCTGCACGCCCCCTACTGGGGATCAAGCATGCAACCTAGGCATGAGCCCTGACCTGGAATAAAACCGTGACCTCCTGGCTCAAATGGTTGACGCCCAACCACTGAGCCACGTCAGCCAGGCAAGACTGCACTTTAGATTTTCAGAGAGTCGCAATGAAGATTCATTGAGCATCCGTCCTGTGTCAGGCCATTCTGCCACCTTTTATTTTACTCTTATTTATGATGCACTTTTTGTTGGGATTCAGTCCCCAGAGTTGGATACTTTTATTTTTAAATACTCACAGCAGCCCTGAGAAGTATGGCACCGGCCCCGTTTCATCCGAGTGGGAAGCGGAGATGGAGGGAGGTGAAGGCGCTTGGGCTTACAATCTTGGTCCTATTTTTATTCCTGCCACGATTCTCCGGATAAAAGGCTCTACCCGACAGAGCGTGCCTGGGACACAGGAGGTTCTCCCGAAAAGTTGGCCGAGTGAATGAAGGAGGAAGGACACCCACCAAGCTGTGAGGGTGGACATCGCTGCTTAGAGATGAGGACATTGAGATTTAAGAGATTTGGTTCAAGGTCACTTGGCTAGTAAATGAGTCAAGATTCCAACCCAGACAGTTCCAGCCTCTCGAGCCAATGCTGTCTGGACCTAAACGTCTTCTGCACATTTAGACTCCCCCCGCCAGGAGAGAGGCAAGGGGAGAGCAGGGTGTATGTGTTTGTAACCCCTCGAGGGGCAGAATCCCTACTCTCTCAAGACCAGAACTGCCGCAGGCCCTGAACGTCCCTCCCCAGCCGCAGTCTCCTTTGAATGAGGCTCGGGAGGGGGTGCCCTGCCCTGGCCTCGGCCCTACACGTGGCTGGGGGAGAGGGGCTGGGAACAGAGAGACCCTGCAAACAAAGCCCTCCCGGCAGCGAGGCCAGGCCTGCGGGGCATTCGGGCTTGACCAGAGCGTGGCAGCCGGGCCGAAGGCTCGGGGACACCTGCCCGGGAGACGGCGCACTCTGTTTCTCATTTGGAAACGACTCGTCTCATTCACAACCCAGTGGGAAAAAAGATGAAACAGGGCCCCACCCTGCGGAAAGTCTTAGAAAATCTGAATTCGCTTCCAGAAGTACCGCCAGAGTCATTGCGGCTCATCACCCGATGACCAGCTCCTCCCACGAGGCAGCGCTGGCTGCGGGACAGGGGCTCGCCCCAACCTCTCTGTGTGGTGGTGTGTGTGTGTGTGTGTGTATCCCCCCCCCCCCCAC